>NW_027269311.1:0-2850000 GCF_023055355.1 Agelaius tricolor | reverse complement strand
AGCGGGAGGGGCGACACCTCGCCTGCGACGGGAAGCGAATTGGAAAGGAGACCGCCCTGCCCGAGCACCGGACCCTCCCCGCCGTGGCTTCCCCGCCACAGAGAAGCCTCGGAAGGAGAGCCGGCCCGCCGGGGGCCCTCTCCGACGCCACCCGAAAAGCCACATCGATCAGCCGCGGCTCCGCGCCGACGGCGACAAGGGCCCCACGGCCACGCTTCCTGGGACAACAACGGCGACGGCCGCCCAGCCCGCCTGCCCGTCGGATCGCTCGCTCGCCGCAGCAGAGGAGCGCGGGGGGTGCCGCCACCCGCCCGCCCGCAGCCGGCAACGGCGGGACTGGAGCGGCCCGGGGAGAACCCGGCCGAGCGTGCGAGAAAAAGTGCCACCGACCTGGCGCGGCCACGGGCCACCGGCGGCTTTCGCCCGGCCTCGCGGCGGTCGGCTTGCCCTGCCGGAAAAAAAAAGCCGGGGGACGGCACGACAAAAGAAAAAGGCACACGGAGGCGCCTTCGCAACGCCCCGTGCTAGCCACGGGGGCCACGGGGCCAGGGGCCCGCAGCGGGGGGGCCGAGTGACGGGCCTCAACTGCCTCCCCACCACGGACTCACCGGCATCCCGCCTCGCGCTGTCGTCGCAACGCTCCTCAGTGCCGCGGCTTAGGGCCGCCAGAGAAAAAGAAAGAAGGCCCGCGGAGGAGGCCTGGCGGGTGCCCCCCACACTCCGCCCGCCTCAACCGAAAGCAACCCACCCGGCGCGGCAAAGCCGGCCCCGCCCGGCACAAGCGGCTCGGTCGAGCCCGGCCACGACCGAGGTAGGCGAGGCGCCGCCGCCTCGCCCAGGACCAGTCCGGGGGGCTCTCCGTCGGGTGCCGGGCCCGGCAAGTTCAAAAAAAGAAAAAGAACTAGGCCCAAAAATTCTGCCCGCCACAAGGCGGGTCCCCGGCTTAAGGCCGAGGGAGGGGGACGGCTTCTCCAACGCGGGCCGAGCACCGCCGCCACCGCCGAGGCGGACCGACGGGCCCAAAACCCCGCCCGCCGAGCGGGCCCCCGGCTTAAGGCCGGGCAGAAAAGGGACGAGGCGCCGCCGCCTCGCCCGCCACCGGTGCCCGGGGGGGGCCGCCCCCCCCCGTGGCCAATCGACCGGCAGAAGCCGGGCCGGAGCGGGACACGCTCGCGGCTTCTCTTTCTCTCTCTCTCTTCTCCTCTCTCGGCAACTCTCTCTGGGCTCGCTCTCTCGGCTCTCTCCCCGCCTCGCCTCGGGGCCGGCGAGCAGCTTTCTCGGATCGTCTTTCGCCCTTCTTGCTCTCTCTCGGCCTTCTCCGGATCCGCTCTTGCGCGGCCCTTCTCTCTCGCCTCCGCGGATCCGGCTCTTTCGCGCGGCCCCTTCTCTCTCGCCTCGCCAACTGGACCCACTTTTCCCTGGGAAGGACGGGAGCCGGGACACAAAGGCACGCGCGCTTCGTTCCCGGCTAGGCGGCACTCGCTTGGCCCTGGCGACCGCACGCGCGGCCGCTCCGCTCCGCCTCGGACGCAGGTACGGGGTCAACCTGCGGGGATGCGGCCCGTCACCTCGCTCCCATAAGACGGACAGACGAGTCCAAAGCCGGCCAGGCCTCCAAGAGGACCAATGCAGCTCGACCGGGGAGGGGCGCCAACGCAGGCCGCCTCCTACCATGACGAAGCCGGAGGCGGCCGACAACAGCGACCCCTTGGTGAACTTCCGCAGACGGCCGAGACAACAGGTCTACCCGGCCGGCGCCGAAATTGCACTAAGTCCCGCCGGAGCGAGGTAGACCTGATGTCCCCGGCCGGCGCCCGCCACCAGGGGGCAAGGCCGGCCCACGGCAGACCCCGGAGCGAGGTAGACCTGATGTCCCCGACCGGAGCCGGGGTAGACCTGATGTCCCCGACCGGAGCCGGGGTAGACCTGATGTCCCCGGCCGGAGCCGGGGTAGACCTGATGTCCCCGGCCGCAGCCGGGGTAGACCTGTTGTCCCCGGCCGGAGCCGGGGTAGACCTGATGTCCCGGGCCGCAGCCGGGGTAGACCTGATGTCCCCGACCGGAGCCGGGGTAGACCTGATGTCCCCGGCCGGAGCCGGGGTAGACCTGATGTCCCCGGCCGCAGCCGGGGTAGACCTGATGTCCCCGACCGGAGCCGGGGTAGACCTGATGTCCCCGACCGGAGCCGGGGTAGACCTGTTGTCCCCGGCCGGAGCCGGGGTAGACCTGTTGTCCCCGGCCGGAGCCGGGGTAGACCTGATGTCCCCGGCCGGAGCCGGGGTAGACCTGATGTCCCCGACCGGAGCCGGGGTAGACCTGATGTCCCCGGCCGGAGCCGGGGTAGACCTGATGTCCCCGGCCGCAGCCGGGGTAGACCTGTTGTCCCCGGCCGCAGCCGGGGTAGACCTGATGTCCCCGGCCGGAGCCGGGGTAGACCTGATGTCCCCGGCCGCAGCCGGGGTAGACCTGATGTCCCCGGCCGGAGCCGGGGTAGACCTGTTGTCCCCGACCGGAGCCGGGGTAGACCTGATGTCCCCGGCCGCAGCCGGGGTAGACCTGATGTCCCCGACCGGAGCCGGGGTAGACCTGATGTCCCCGGCCGGAGCCGGGGTAGACCTGATGTCCCCGGCCGCAGCCGGGGTAGACCTGTTGTCCCCGGCCGCAGCCGGGGTAGACCTGATGTCCCCGACCGGAGCCGGGGTAGACCTGATGTCCCCGGCCGGAGCCGGGGTAGACCTGTTGTCCCCGACCGGAGCCGGGGTAGACCTGATGTCCCCGGCCGCAGCCGGGGTAGACCTGATGTCCCCGGCCGCAGCCGGGGTAGACCTGTTGTCCCCGGCCGGAGCCGGGGTAGACCTGATGTCCCCGGCCGGAGCCGGGGTAGACCTGATGTCCCCGACCGGAGCCGGGGTAGACCTGTTGTCCCCGACCGGAGCCGGGGTAGACCTGATGTCCCCGGCCGCAGCCGGGGTAGACTTGATGTCCCCGGCCGCAGCCGGGGTAGACCTGATGTCCCCGACCGGAGCCGGGGTAGACCTGATGTCCCCGGCCGCAGCCGGGGTAGACCTGATGTCCCCGACCGGAGCCGGGGTAGACCTGATGTCCCCGGCCGGAGCCGGGGTAGACCTGATGTCCCCGGCCGCAGCCGGGGTAGACCTGATGTCCCCGACCGCAGCCGGGGTAGACCTGTTGTCCCCGGCCGGAGCCGGGGTAGACCTGATGTCCCCGGCCGCAGCCGGGGTAGACCTGATGTTCCCGGCCGCAGCCGGGGTAGACCTGATGTCCCCGACCGGAGCCGGGGTAGACCTGATGTCCCCGGCCGCAGCCGGGGTAGACCTGTTGTCCCCGACCGGAGCCGGGGTAGACCTGATGTCCCCGGCCGGAGCCGGGGTAGACCTGATGTCCCCGGCCGCAGCCGGGGTAGACCTGATGTCCCCGACCGGAGCCGGGGTAGACCTGTTGTCCCCGGCCGGAGCCGGGGTAGACCTGATGTCCCCGGCCGCAGCCGGGGTAGACCTGATGTCCCCGGCCGCAGCCGGGGTAGACCTGATGTCCCCGACCGGAGCCGGGGTAGACCTGATGTCCCCGGCCGCAGCCGGGGTAGACCTGATGTCCCCGACCGGAGCCGGGGTAGACCTGATGTCCGGCCAGGGCGAGGACGACCTGATGTCCCACGGGAGAGAGCTAGACCTGGTGTCACAGAGAATCCGGGGTAGACCTGGTGTCCCGCTGGAATCGGGGTAGACCTGTTGTCTCCCCAGGACTTTGTGACAGAGATCTGCTAGCCCTACGGAACAAGGGTAGACCTGTTGCCCCTATTGAGCTGAGGTAGACCAGTTGTCCCTACAGAGCAGGGTAGACCTGTTGTCCCTGGCTGGAGCTGGGGTAGACCTGATGTCCCTACAGAGCTGGGTAGACCTGTTGTCCCTGGCTGGAGCTGGGGTAGACCTGATGTCCCTACAGAGCTGGGTAGACTTGTTGTCCCCGGACGGAACTCGGGTAGACCTGATGTCCCTACAGAGCTGGGTAGACCTGTTGTCCCTGGCCGGAGCTCGGGTAGACCTGATGTCCCAGTGAAGCCAGGGTAGACCTGTTGTCCCTGGCCAGGGTCGGGGAAGACCTGTTGTCCCGCCAGGGCGAGGACGACCTGATGTTCCGCTGGAGCGAGGTAGACCTGGTCTCCCTGAGAAGCCGGGGTAGACCTGTTGTCCAGATGAAAACGCGGTAGACCTGTTGTCTCCCCAGGACTTTGTGGCAGAGATCTGCTAGCCCTACGGAACAAGGGTAGACCTGTTGCCCCTATTGAGCTGAGGTAGACCAGTTGTCCCTACAGAGCTGGGTAGACCTGTTGTCCCCGGACGGAGCTGGGGTAGACCTGATGTCCCTACAGAGCTGGGTAGACCTGTTGTCTCTGGACGGAGCTGGGGTAGACCTGATGTCCCAGCGAAGCCAGGGTAGACCTGTTGTCCTGGCCAGGGCCTGGTTAGACCTGTTGTCCGGCCAGGGCGAGGACGACCTGATGTCCCACGGGAGAGAGCTAGACCCGGTGTCACAGAGAATCCGGGGTAGACCTGGTGTCCCGCTGGAATCGGGGTAGACCTGTTGTCTCCCCAGGACTTTGTGACAGAGATCTGCTAGCCCTACGGAACAAGGGTAGACCTGTTGCCCCTATTGAGTTGAGGTAGACCAGTTGTCCCTACAGAGCAGGGTAGACCTGTTGTCCCCGGACAGAGCTGGGGTAGACCTGATGTCCCCACAGAGCTGGGTGGACCTGTTCTCCCCGGACGGAGCTGGGGTAGACCTGATGTCCCTACAGAGCAGGGTAGACCTTTTGTCCCTGGCCGGAGCTCGGGTAGACCCGATGTCCCTACAGAGCAGGGTAGACATGTTGTCCCTGGCTGGAGCTGGGGTAGACCTGATGTCCCTACAGAGCTGGGTAGACCTCTTGTCCCTGGACGCAGCTGGGGTAGACCTGATGTCCCAGCGAAGCCAGGGTCGACCTTTTGTCCTGGCCAGGGCCGGGGTAGACCTGTTGTCCGGCCAGGGCGAGGACGACCTGATGTCCCACGGGAGAGAGCTAGACCTGGTGTCACAGAGAATCCGGGGTAGACCTGGTGTCCCGCTGGAATCGGGGTAGACCTGTTGTCTCCCCAGGACTTTGTGACAGAGATCTGCTAGCCCTACGGAACAAGGGTAGACCTGTTGCCCCTATTGAGCTGAGGTAGACCAGTTGTCCCTACAGAGCAGGGTAGACCTGTTGTCCCTGGCTGGAGCTGGGGTAGACCTGATGTCCCTACAGAGCTGGGTAGACCTGTTGTCCCTGGCCGGAGCTGGGGTAGACCAGATGTCCCTACAGAGCTGGGTAGACTTGTTGTCCCCGGACGGAGCTCGGGTAGACCTGATGTCCCTACAGAGCTGGGTAGACCTGTTGTCCCTGGCCGGAGCTCGGGTAGACCTGATGTCCCAGTGAAGCCAGGGTACACCTGTTGTCCTGCCCAGGGCCGGGGTAGACCTGTTGTCTCCGGACGGAGCTGGGGTAGACCTGATGTCCCAGCGAAGCCTGGGTAGACCTGTTGTCCCTGGCCAGGGTCGGGGAAGACCTGTTGTCCCGCCAGGGCGAGGACGACCTGATGTTCCGCTGGAGCGAGGTAGACCAGGTCTCCCTGAGAAGCCGGGGTAGACCTGGTGTCCAGATGAAAACGCGGTAGACCTGTTGTCTCCCCAGGACTTGGTGACAGAGATCTGCTTGCCCTACGGAACAAGGGTAGACCTGTTGCCCCTATTGAGCTGAGGTAGACCAGTTGTCCCTACAGAGCAGGGTAGACCTGTTGTCCCTGGCTGGGGCTGGGGTAGACCTGATGTCCCTACAGAGCTGGGTAGACCTGTTGTCCCCGGACAGTGCTGGGGTAGACCTGATGTCCCAGCGAAGCCTGGGTAGACATGTTGTCCCTGGCCAGGGTCGGGGAAGACCTGTTGTCCCGCCAGGGCGAGGACGACCTGATGTTCCGCTGGAGCGAGGTAGACCTGGTCTCCCTGAGAAGCCGGGGTAGACCTGGTGTCTAGCTGAAAACGCGGTAGACCTGTTGTCTCCCCAGGACTTGGTGACAGAGATCTGCTAGCCCTACGGAACAAGGGTAGACCTGTTGCCCCTATTGAGCTGAGGTAGACCTGATGTCCCTACAGAGCAGGGTAGACCTGTTGTCCCCGGATGGAGGTGGGGTAGACCTGATGTCCCTACAGAGCTGGGTAGACCTGTTGTCTCTGGACGGAGCTGGGGTAGACCTGATGTCCCAGCGAAGCCAGGGTAGACCTGTTGTCCTGGCCAGGGCCGGGGTAGACCTGTTGTCCGGCCAGGGCGAGGACGACCTGATGTCCCACGGGAGCGAGTTAGACCTGCTGTCACAGAGAATCCGGGGTAGACCTGGTGTCCCGCTGGATTCGGGGTAGACCTGTTGTCTCCCCAGGACTTTGTGACAGAGATCTGCTAGCCCTACGGAACAAGGGTAGACCTGTTGCCCCTATTGAGTTGAGGTAGACCAGTTGTCCCTACAGAGCAGGGTAGACCTGTTGTCCCCGGACGGAGCTGGGGTAGACCTGATGTCCCCACAGAGCTGGGTAGACCTGTTGTCCCCGGACGGAGCTGGGGTAGACCTGATGTCCCTACAGAGCAGGGTAGACCTTTTGTCCCTGGCCGGAACTCGGGTAGACCCGATGTCCCTACAGAGCAGGGTAGACCTGTTGTCCCCGGACGGAGCTGGGGAAGACCTGATGTCCCTACAGAGCTGGGTAGACCTCTTGTCCCTGGACGCAGCTGGGGTAGACCTGATGTCCCAGCGAAGCCAGGGTCGACCTGTTGTCCTGGCCAGGGCCGCGGTAGACCTGTTGTCCGGCCAGGGCGAGGACGACCTGATGTCCCACGGGAGAGAGCTAGACCTGGTGTCACAGAGAATCCGGGGTAGACCTGGTGTCCCGCTGGAATCGGGGTAGACCTGTTGTCTTTCCAGGACTTTGTGACAGAGATCTGCTAGCCCTACGGAACAAGGGTAGACCTGTTGCCCCTATTGAGCTGAGGTAGACCTGATGTCCCTACAGAGCTGGGTAGACCTGTTGTCCCTGGCTGGAGCTGGGGTAGACCTGATGTCCCTACAGAGCTGGGTAGACCTGTTGTCCCCGGACAGTGCTGGGGTAGACCTGATGTCCCAGCGAAGCCTGGGTAGACCTGTTGTCCTGGCCAGGGCCGGGGTAGACCTGTTGTCCCGCCAGGGCAGGGACGACCTGATGTGTCGCTGGGGCGACGTAGACCTGGTCTCCCAGAGAAGCCGGGGTAGACCTGGTGTCCCGCTGGAATCGGGGTAGACCTGTTGTCTCCCCAGGATTTTGTGACAGAGATCTGCTAGCCCTACGATATAAGGGTAGACCTGTTGTCCCTATTGAGATGAGGTAGACCAGTTGTCCCTACAGAGCAGGGTAGACCTGTTGTCCCCGGACGGAGCTGGGGTAGACCTGATGTCCCCACAGAACTGGGTAGACCTGTTGTCCCCGGACGGAGCTGGGGTAGACCTGATGTCCCTACAGAGCTGGGTCGACCTGTTGTCCCTTGCCGGAGCTTGGGTAGACCTGATGTCCCTACAGAGCTGGGTAGACCTCTTGTCCCTGGACGCAGCTGGGGTAGACCTGATGTCCCAGCGAAGCCAGGGTCGACCTGTTGTCCTGGCCAGGGCCGGGGTAGACCTGTTGTCCCGCCAGGGCAGGGACGACCTGATGTCCCGCTGGGGCGAGGTAGACCTGGTCTCCCAGAGAAGCCGGGGTAGACCTGGAGTCCCGCTGGAATCGGGGTAGACCTGTTGTCTTTCCAGGACTTTGTGACAGAGATCTGCTAGCCCTACGGAACAAGGGTAGACCTGTTGCCCCTATTGAGCTGAGGTAGACCTGATGTCCCTACAGAGCTGGGTAGACCTGTTGTCCCTGGCTGGAGCTGGGGTAGACCTGATGTACCTACAGAGCTGGGTAGACCTGTTGTCCCTGGCTGGAGCTGGGGTAGACCTGATGTCCCTACAGAGCTGGGTCGACCTGTTGTCCCTTGCCGGAGCTTGGGTAGACCTGATGTCCCTACAGAGCTGGGTAGACCTCTTGTCCCTGGACGCAGCTGGGGTAGACCTGATGTCCCAGCGAAGCCAGGGTCGACCTGTTGTCCTGGCCAGGGCCGGGGTAGACCTGTTGTCCCGCCAGGGCAGGGACGACCTGATGTCCCGCTGGGGCGAGGTAGACCTGGTCTCCCAGAGAAGCCGGGGTAGACCTGGAGTCCCGCTGGAATCGGGGTAGACCTGTTGTCTTTCCAGGACTTTGTGACAGAGATCTGCTAGCCCTACGGAACAAGGGTAGACCTGTTGCCCCTATTGAGCTGAGGTAGACCTGATGTCCCTACAGAGCTGGGTAGACCTGTTGTCCCTGGCTGGAGCTGGGGTAGACCTGATGTCCCTACAGAGCTGGGTAGACCTGTTGTCCCCGGACAGTGCTGGGGTAGACCTGATGTCCCAGCGAAGCCTGGGTAGACCTGTTGTCCTGGCCAGGGCCGGGGTAGACCTGTTGTCCCGCCAGGGCGAGGACGACCTGATGTCCCGCTGGGGCGAGGTAGACCTGGTCTCCCAGAGAAGCCGGGGTAGACCTGGTGTCCCGCTGGAATCGGGGTAGACCTGTTGTCTCCCCAGGACTTTGTGACAGAGATCTGCTAGCCCTACGATATAAGGGTAGACCTGTTGCCCCTATTGAGTTGAGGTAGGCCAGTTGTCCTTACAGAGCTGGGTAGACCTGTTGTCCCCGGACGGAGCTGGGGAAGACCTGATCTCCCTACAGAGCAGGGTAGACCTGTTGTCCCTGGCCGGAGCTCGGGTAGACCTGATGTCCCAGTGAAGCGTGGGTAGACCTGTTGTCCTGCCCAGGGCCGGGGTAGACCTGTTGTCTCCGGACGGAGCTGGGGTAGACCTGATGTCCCAGCGAAGCCAGGGTAGACATGTTGTCCCTGGCCAGGGTCGGGGAAGACCTGTTGTCCCGCCAGGGCGAGGACCACCTGATGTTCCGCTGGAGCGAGGTAGACCTGGTCTCCCTGAGAAGCCGGGGTAGACCTGGTGTCCCGCTGGAATCGGGGTAGACCTGTTGTCTTTCCAGGACTTTGTGACAGAGATCTGCTAGCCCTACGGAACAAGGGTAGACCTGTTGCCCCTATTGAGCTGAGGTAGACCAGTTGTCCCTACAGAGCAGGGTAGACCTGTTGTCCCTGGCTGGAGCTGGGGTAGACCTGATGTCCCTACAGAGCTGGGTAGACCTGTTGTCCCCGGATGGAGGTGGGGTAGACCTGATGTCCCTACAGAGCTGGGTAGACCTGTTGTCTCTGGACGGAGCTGGGGTAGACCTGATGTCCCAGCGAAGCCTGGGTAGACCTGTTGTCCTGGCCAGGGCCGGGGTAGACCTGTTGTCCGGCCAGGGCGAGGACGACCTGATGTCCCACGGGAGAGAGCTAGACCTGGTGTCACAGAGAATCCGGGGTAGACCTGGTGTCCCGCTGGATTCGGGGTAGACCTGTTGTCTCCCCAGGACTTTGTGACAGAGATCTGCTAGCCCTACGGAACAAGGGTAGACCTGTTGCCCCTATTGAGTTGAGGTAGACCAGTTGTCCCTACAGAGCAGGGTAGACCTGTTGTCCCCGGACGGAGCTGGGGTAGACCTGATGTCCCCACAGAGCTGGGTAGACCTGTTGTCCCCGGACGGAGCTGGGGTAGACCTGATGTCCCTACAGAGCAGGGTAGACCTTTTGTCCCTGGCCGGAACTCGGGTAGACCCGATGTCCCTACAGAGCAGGGTAGACCTGTTGTCCCTGGCCGGAGCTGGGGTAGACCTGATGTCCCTACAGAGCTGGGTAGACCTCTTGTCCCTGGACGCAGCTGGGGTAGACCTGATGTCCCAGCGAAGCCAGGGTCGACCTGTTGTCCTGGCCAGGGCCGCGGTAGACCTGTTGTCCGGCCAGGGCGAGGACGACCTGATGTCCCACGGGAGAGAGCTAGACCTGGTGTCACAGAGAATCCGGGGTAGACCTGGTGTCCCGCTGGAATCGGGGTAGACCTGTTGTCTTTCCAGGACTTTGTGACAGAGATCTGCTAGCCCTACGGAACAAGGGTAGACCTGTTGCCCCTATTGAGCTGAGGTAGACCTGATGTCCCTACAGAGCTGGGTAGACCTGTTGTCCCCGGACAGTGCTGGGGTAGACCTGATGTCCCAGCGAGGCCTGGGTAGACCTGTTGTCCTGGCCAGGGCCGGGGTAGACCTGTTGTCCCGCCAGGGCAGGGACGACCTGATGTCCCGCTGGGGCGAGGTAGACCTGGTCTCCCAGAGAAGCCGGGGTAGACCTGGTGTCCCGCTGGAATCGGGGTAGACCTGTTGTCTCCCCAGGATTTTGTGACAGAGATCTGCTAGCCCTACGATATAAGGGTAGACCTGTTGTCCCTATTGAGATGAGGTAGACCAGTTGTCCCTACAGAGCAGGGTAGACCTGTTGTCCCCGGACGGAGCTGGGGTAGACCTGATGTCCCCACAGAACTGGGTAGACCTGTTGTCCCCGGACGGAGCTGGGGTAGACCTGATGTCCCTACAGAGCTGGGTCGACCTGTTGTCCCTTGCCGGAGCTTGGGTAGACCTGATGTCCCTACAGAGCTGGGTAGACCTCTTGTCCCTGGACGCAGCTGGGGTAGACCTGATGTCCCAGCGAAGCCAGGGTCGACCTGTTGTCCTGGCCAGGGCCGGGGTAGACCTGTTGTCCCGCCAGGGCAGGGACGACCTGATGTCCCGCTGGGGCGAGGTAGACCTGGTCTCCCAGAGAAGCCGGGGTAGACCTGGAGTCCCGCTGGAATCGGGGTAGACCTGTTGTCTTTCCAGGACTTTGTGACAGAGATCTGCTAGCCCTACGGAACAAGGGTAGACCTGTTGCCCCTATTGAGCTGAGGTAGACCTGATGTCCCTACAGAGCTGGGTAGACCTGTTGTCCCTGGCTGGAGCTGGGGTAGACCTGATGTCCCTACAGAGCTGGGTAGACCTGTTGTCCCTGGCTGGAGCTGGGGTAGACCTGATGTCCCTACAGAGCTGGGTCGACCTGTTGTCCCTTGCCGGAGCTTGGGTAGACCTGATGTCCCTACAGAGCTGGGTAGACCTCTTGTCCCTGGACGCAGCTGGGGTAGACCTGATGTCCCAGCGAAGCCAGGGTCGACCTGTTGTCCTGGCCAGGGCCGGGGTAGACCTGTTGTCCCGCCAGGGCAGGGACGACCTGATGTCCCGCTGGGGCGAGGTAGACCTGGTCTCCCAGAGAAGCCGGGGTAGACCTGGAGTCCCGCTGGAATCGGGGTAGACCTGTTGTCTTTCCAGGACTTTGTGACAGAGATCTGCTAGCCCTACGGAACAAGGGTAGACCTGTTGCCCCTATTGAGCTGAGGTAGACCTGATGTCCCTACAGAGCTGGGTAGACCTGTTGTCCCTGGCTGGAGCTGGGGTAGACCTGATGTCCCTACAGAGCTGGGTAGACCTGTTGTCCCCGGACAGTGCTGGGGTAGACCTGATGTCCCAGCGAAGCCTGGGTAGACCTGTTGTCCTGGCCAGGGCCGGGGTAGACCTGTTGTCCCGCCAGGGCGAGGACGACCTGATGTCCCGCTGGGGCGAGGTAGACCTGGTCTCCCAGAGAAGCCGGGGTAGACCTGGTGTCCCGCTGGAATCGGGGTAGACCTGTTGTCTCCCCAGGACTTTGTGACAGAGATCTGCTAGCCCTACGATATAAGGGTAGACCTGTTGCCCCTATTGAGTTGAGGTAGGCCAGTTGTCCTTACAGAGCTGGGTAGACCTGTTGTCCCCGGACGGAGCTGGGGAAGACCTGATCTCCCTACAGAGCAGGGTAGACCTGTTGTCCCTGGCCGGAGCTCGGGTAGACCTGATGTCCCAGTGAAGCGTGGGTAGACCTGTTGTCCTGCCCAGGGCCGGGGTAGACCTGTTGTCTCCGGACGGAGCTGGGGTAGACCTGATGTCCCAGCGAAGCCAGGGTAGACATGTTGTCCCTGGCCAGGGTCGGGGAAGACCTGTTGTCCCGCCAGGGCGAGGACCACCTGATGTTCCGCTGGAGCGAGGTAGACCTGGTCTCCCTGAGAAGCCGGGGTAGACCTGGTGTCCCGCTGGAATCGGGGTAGACCTGTTGTCTTTCCAGGACTTTGTGACAGAGATCTGCTAGCCCTACGGAACAAGGGTAGACCTGTTGCCCCTATTGAGCTGAGGTAGACCAGTTGTCCCTACAGAGCAGGGTAGACCTGTTGTCCCTGGCTGGAGCTGGGGTAGACCTGATGTCCCTACAGAGCTGGGTAGACCTGTTGTCCCCGGACAGTGCTGGGGTAGACCTGATGTCCCAGCGAAGCCTGGGTAGACCTGTTGTCCTGGCCAGGGCCGGGGTAGACCTGTTGTCCCGCCAGGGCAGGGACGACCTGATGTTCCGCTGGGGCGAGGTAGACCTGTTCTCCCAGAGAAGCCGGGGTAGACCTGGTGTCCCGCTGGAATCGGGGTAGACCTGTTGTCTCCCCAGGACTTTGTGGCAGAGATCTGCTAGCCCTACGGAACAAGGGTAGACCTGTTGCCCCTATTGAGCTGAGGTAGACCAGTTGTCCCTACAGAGCTGGGTAGACCTGTTGTCCCCGGACGGAGCTGGGGTAGACCTGATGTCCCTACAGAGCTGGGTAGACCTGTTGTCCCTGGCTGGAGCTGGGGTAGACCTGATGTCCCTACAGAGCTGGGTAGACTTGTTGTCCCCGGACGGAACTCGGGTAGACCTGATGTCCCTACAGAGCTGGGTAGACCTGTTGTCCCTGGCCGGAGCTCGGGTAGACCTGATGTCCCAGTGAAGCCAGGGTAGACCTGTTGTCCCTGGCCAGGGTCGGGGAAGACCTGTTGTCCCGCCAGGGCGAGGACGACCTGATGTTCCGCTGGAGCGAGGTAGACCTGGTCTCCCTGAGAAGCCGGGGTAGACCTGGTGTCCAGATGAAAACGCGGTAGACCTGTTGTCTCCCCAGGACTTTGTGGCAGAGATCTGCTAGCCCTACGGAACAAGGGTAGACCTGTTGCCCCTATTGAGCTGAGGTAGACCAGTTGTCCCTACAGAGCTGGGTAGACCTGTTGTCCCCGGACGGAGCTGGGGTAGACCTGATGTCCCTACAGAGCTGGGTAGACCTGTTGTCTCTGGACGGAGCTGGGGTAGACCTGATGTCCCAGCGAAGCCAGGGTAGACCTGTTGTCCTGGCCAGGGCCTGGTTAGACCTGTTGTCCGGCCAGGGCGAGGACGACCTGATGTCCCACGGGAGAGAGCTAGACCCGGTGTCACAGAGAATCCGGGGTAGACCTGGTGTCCCGCTGGAATCGGGGTAGACCTGTTGTCTCCCCAGGACTTTGTGACAGAGATCTGCTAGCCCTACGGAACAAGGGTAGACCTGTTGCCCCTATTGAGTTGAGGTAGACCAGTTGTCCCTACAGAGCAGGGTAGACCTGTTGTCCCCGGACAGAGCTGGGGTAGACCTGATGTCCCCACAGAGCTGGGTGGACCTGTTCTCCCCGGACGGAGCTGGGGTAGACCTGATGTCCCTACAGAGCAGGGTAGACCTTTTGTCCCTGGCCGGAGCTCGGGTAGACCCGATGTCCCTACAGAGCAGGGTAGACATGTTGTCCCTGGCTGGAGCTGGGGTAGACCTGATGTCCCTACAGAGCTGGGTAGACCTCTTGTCCCTGGACGCAGCTGGGGTAGACCTGATGTCCCAGCGAAGCCAGGGTCGACCTTTTGTCCTGGCCAGGGCCGGGGTAGACCTGTTGTCCGGCCAGGGCGAGGACGACCTGATGTCCCACGGGAGAGAGCTAGACCTGGTGTCACAGAGAATCCGGGGTAGACCTGGTGTCCCGCTGGAATCGGGGTAGACCTGTTGTCTCCCCAGGACTTTGTGACAGAGATCTGCTAGCCCTACGGAACAAGGGTAGACCTGTTGCCCCTATTGAGCTGAGGTAGACCAGTTGTCCCTACAGAGCAGGGTAGACCTGTTGTCCCTGGCTGGAGCTGGGGTAGACCTGATGTCCCTACAGAGCTGGGTAGACCTGTTGTCCCTGGCCGGAGCTGGGGTAGACCAGATGTCCCTACAGAGCTGGGTAGACTTGTTGTCCCCGGACGGAGCTCGGGTAGACCTGATGTCCCTACAGAGCTGGGTAGACCTGTTGTCCCTGGCCGGAGCTCGGGTAGACCTGATGTCCCAGTGAAGCCAGGGTACACCTGTTGTCCTGCCCAGGGCCGGGGTAGACCTGTTGTCTCCGGACGGAGCTGGGGTAGACCTGATGTCCCAGCGAAGCCTGGGTAGACCTGTTGTCCCTGGCCAGGGTCGGGGAAGACCTGTTGTCCCGCCAGGGCGAGGACGACCTGATGTTCCGCTGGAGCGAGGTAGACCAGGTCTCCCTGAGAAGCCGGGGTAGACCTGGTGTCCAGATGAAAACGCGGTAGACCTGTTGTCTCCCCAGGACTTGGTGACAGAGATCTGCTTGCCCTACGGAACAAGGGTAGACCTGTTGCCCCTATTGAGCTGAGGTAGACCAGTTGTCCCTACAGAGCAGGGTAGACCTGTTGTCCCTGGCTGGGGCTGGGGTAGACCTGATGTCCCTACAGAGCTGGGTAGACCTGTTGTCCCCGGACAGTGCTGGGGTAGACCTGATGTCCCAGCGAAGCCTGGGTAGACATGTTGTCCCTGGCCAGGGTCGGGGAAGACCTGTTGTCCCGCCAGGGCGAGGACGACCTGATGTTCCGCTGGAGCGAGGTAGACCTGGTCTCCCTGAGAAGCCGGGGTAGACCTGGTGTCTAGCTGAAAACGCGGTAGACCTGTTGTCTCCCCAGGACTTGGTGACAGAGATCTGCTAGCCCTACGGAACAAGGGTAGACCTGTTGCCCCTATTGAGCTGAGGTAGACCTGATGTCCCTACAGAGCTGGGTAGACCTGTTGTCCCTGGCTGGAGCTGGGGTAGACCTGATGTCCCTACAGAGCTGGGTAGACCTGTTGTCCCCGGACAGTGCTGGGGTAGACCTGATGTCCCAGCGAAGCCTGGGTAGACCTGTTGTCCTGGCCAGGGCCGGGGTAGACCTGTTGTCCCGCCAGGGCAGGGACGACCTGATGTGTCGCTGGGGCGACGTAGACCTGGTCTCCCAGAGAAGCCGGGGTAGACCTGGTGTCCCGCTGGAATCGGGGTAGACCTGTTGTCTCCCCAGGATTTTGTGACAGAGATCTGCTAGCCCTACGATATAAGGGTAGACCTGTTGTCCCTATTGAGATGAGGTAGACCAGTTGTCCCTACAGAGCAGGGTAGACCTGTTGTCCCCGGACGGAGCTGGGGTAGACCTGATGTCCCCACAGAACTGGGTAGACCTGTTGTCCCCGGACGGAGCTGGGGTAGACCTGATGTCCCTACAGAGCTGGGTCGACCTGTTGTCCCTTGCCGGAGCTTGGGTAGACCTGATGTCCCTACAGAGCTGGGTAGACCTCTTGTCCCTGGACGCAGCTGGGGTAGACCTGATGTCCCAGCGAAGCCAGGGTCGACCTGTTGTCCTGGCCAGGGCCGGGGTAGACCTGTTGTCCCGCCAGGGCAGGGACGACCTGATGTCCCGCTGGGGCGAGGTAGACCTGGTCTCCCAGAGAAGCCGGGGTAGACCTGGAGTCCCGCTGGAATCGGGGTAGACCTGTTGTCTTTCCAGGACTTTGTGACAGAGATCTGCTAGCCCTACGGAACAAGGGTAGACCTGTTGCCCCTATTGAGCTGAGGTAGACCTGATGTCCCTACAGAGCTGGGTAGACCTGTTGTCCCTGGCTGGAGCTGGGGTAGACCTGATGTACCTACAGAGCTGGGTAGACCTGTTGTCCCTGGCTGGAGCTGGGGTAGACCTGATGTCCCTACAGAGCTGGGTCGACCTGTTGTCCCTTGCCGGAGCTTGGGTAGACCTGATGTCCCTACAGAGCTGGGTAGACCTCTTGTCCCTGGACGCAGCTGGGGTAGACCTGATGTCCCAGCGAAGCCAGGGTCGACCTGTTGTCCTGGCCAGGGCCGGGGTAGACCTGTTGTCCCGCCAGGGCAGGGACGACCTGATGTCCCGCTGGGGCGAGGTAGACCTGGTCTCCCAGAGAAGCCGGGGTAGACCTGGAGTCCCGCTGGAATCGGGGTAGATCTGTTGTCTTTCCAGGACTTTGTGACAGAGATCTGCTAGCCCTACGGAACAAGGGTAGACCTGTTGCCCCTATTGAGCTGAGGTAGACCTGATGTCCCTACAGAGCTGGGTAGACCTGTTGTCCCTGGCTGGAGCTGGGGTAGACCTGATGTCCCTACAGAGCTGGGTAGACCTGTTGTCCCCGGACAGTGCTGGGGTAGACCTGATGTCCCAGCGAAGCCTGGGTAGACCTGTTGTCCTGGCCAGGGCCGGGGTAGACCTGTTGTCCCGCCAGGGCGAGGACGACCTGATGTCCCGCTGGGGCGAGGTAGACCTGGTCTCCCAGAGAAGCCGGGGTAGACCTGGTGTCCCGCTGGAATCGGGGTAGACCTGTTGTCTCCCCAGGACTTTGTGACAGAGATCTGCTAGCCCTACGATATAAGGGTAGACCTGTTGCCCCTATTGAGTTGAGGTAGGCCAGTTGTCCTTACAGAGCTGGGTAGACCTGTTGTCCCCGGACGGAGCTGGGGAAGACCTGATCTCCCTACAGAGCAGGGTAGACCTGTTGTCCCTGGCCGGAGCTCGGGTAGACCTGATGTCCCAGTGAAGCGTGGGTAGACCTGTTGTCCTGCCCAGGGCCGGGGTAGACCTGTTGTCTCCGGACGGAGCTGGGGTAGACCTGATGTCCCAGCGAAGCCAGGGTAGACATGTTGTCCCTGGCCAGGGTCGGGGAAGACCTGTTGTCCCGCCAGGGCGAGGACCACCTGATGTTCCGCTGGAGCGAGGTAGACCTGGTCTCCCTGAGAAGCCGGGGTAGACCTGGTGTCCCGCTGGAATCGGGGTAGACCTGTTGTCTTTCCAGGACTTTGTGACAGAGATCTGCTAGCCCTACGGAACAAGGGTAGACCTGTTGCCCCTATTGAGCTGAGGTAGACCAGTTGTCCCTACAGAGCAGGGTAGACCTGTTGTCCCTGGCTGGAGCTGGGGTAGACCTGATGTCCCTACAGAGCTGGGTAGACCTGTTGTCCCCGGACAGTGCTGGGGTAGACCTGATGTCCCAGCGAAGCCAGGGTAGACCTGTTGTCCTGGCCAGGGCCGGGGTAGAGCTGTTGTCCCGCCAGGGCAGGGACGACCTGATGTTCCGCTGGGGCGAGGTAGACCTGTTCTCCCAGAGAAGCCGGGGTAGACCTGGTGTCCCGCTGGAATCGGGGTAGACCTGTTGTCTCCCCAGGACTTTGTGGCAGAGATCTGCTAGCCCTACGGAACAAGGGTAGACCTGTTGCCCCTATTGAGCTGAGGTAGACCAGTTGTCCCTACAGAGCTGGGTAGACCTGTTGTCCCCGGACGGAGCTGGGGTAGACCTGATGTCCCTACAGAGCTGGGTAGACCTGTTGTCTCTGGACGGAGCTGGGGTAGACCTGATGTCCCAGCGAAGCCAGGGTAGACCTGTTGTCCTGGCCAGGGCCGGGGTAGACCTGTTGTCCGGCCAGGGCGAGGACGACCTGATGTCCCACGGGAGAGAGCTAGACCTGGTGTCACAGAGAATCCGGGGTAGACCTGGTGTCCCGCTGGAATCGGGGTAGACCTGTTGTCTCCCCAGGACTTTGTGACAGAGATCTGCTAGCCCTACGGAACAAGGGTAGACCTGTTGCCCCTATTGAGCTGAGGTAGACCAGTTGTCCCTACAGAGCAGGGTAGACCTGTTGTCCCTGGCTGGAGCTGGGGTAGACCTGATGTCCCTACAGAGCTGGGTAGACCTGTTGTCCCCGGACAGTGCTGGGGTAGACCTGATGTCCCAGCGAAGCCTGGGTAGACCTGTTGTCCTGGCCAGGGCCGGGGTAGACCTGTTGTCCCGCCAGGGCAGGGACGACCTGATGTTCCGCTGGGGCGAGGTAGACCTGTTCTCCCTGAGAAGCCGGGGTAGACCTGGTGTCCCGCTGGAATCGGGGTAGACCTGTTGTCTCCCCAGGACTTTGTGGCAGAGATCTGCTAGCCCTACGGAACAAGGGTAGACCTGTTGCCCCTATTGAGCTGAGGTAGACCAGTTGTCCCTACAGAGCTGGGTAGACCTGTTGTCCCCGGACGGAGCTGGGGTAGACCTGATGTCCCTACAGAGCTGGGTAGACCTGTTGTCTCTGGACGGAGCTGGGGTAGACCTGATGTCCCAGCGAAGCCAGGGTAGACCTGTTGTCCTGGCCAGGGCCGGGGTAGACCTGTTGTCCGGCCAGGGCGAGGACGACCTGATGTCCCACGGGAGAGAGCTAGACCTGGTGTCACAGAGAATCCGGGGTAGACCTGGTGTCCCGCTGGAATCGGGGTAGACCTGTTGTCTTTCCAGGACTTTGTGACAGAGATCTGCTAGCCCTACGGAACAAGGGTAGACCTGTTGCCCCTATTGAGCTGAGGTAGACCAGTTGTCCCTACAGAGCAGGGTAGACCTGTTGTCCCTGGCTGGAGCTGGGGTAGACCTGATGTCCCTACAGAGCTGGGTAGACCTGTTGTCCCCGGACAGTGCTGGGGTAGACCTGATGTCCCAGCGAAGCCTGGGTAGACATGTTGTCCCTGGCCAGGGTCGGGGAAGACCTGTTGTCCCGCCAGGGCGAGGACGACCTGATGTTCCGCTGGAGCGAGGTAGACCTGGTCTCCCTGAGAAGCCGGGGTAGACCTGGTGTCTAGCTGAAAACGCGGTAGACCTGTTGTCTCCCCAGGACTTGGTGACAGAGATCTGCTAGCCCTACGGAACAAGGGTAGACCTGTTGCCCCTATTGAGCTGAGGTAGACCTGATGTCCCTACAGAGCTGGGTAGACCTGTTGTCCCCGGATGGAGGTGGGGTAGACCTGATGTCCCTACAGAGCTGGGTAGACCTGTTGTCTCTGGACGGAGCTGGGGTAGACCTGATGTCCCAGCGAAGCCAGGGTAGACATGTTGTCCTGGCCAGGGCCGGGGTAGACCTGTTGTCCGGCCAGGGCGAGGACGACCTGATGTCCCACGGGAGAGAGCTAGACCTGGTGTCACAGAGAATCCGGGGTAGACCTGGTGTCCCGCTGGATTCGGGGTAGACCTGTTGTCTCCCCAGGACTTTGTGACAGAGATCTGCTAGCCCTACGGAACAAGGGTAGACCTGTTGCCCCTATTGAGTTGAGGTAGACCAGTTGTCCCTACAGAGCAGGGTAGACCTGTTGTCCCCGGACGGAGCTGGGGTAGACCTGATGTCCCCACAGAGCTGGGTAGACCTGTTGTCCCCGGACGGAGCTGGGGTAGACCTGATGTCCCTACAGAGCAGGGTAGACCTTTTGTCCCTGGCCGGAACTCGGGTAGACCCGATGTCCCTACAGAGCAGGGTAGACCTGTTGTCCCTGGCCGGAGCTGGGGTAGACCTGATGTCCCTACAGAGCTGGGTAGACCTCTTGTCCCTGGACGCAGCTGGGGTAGACCTGATGTCCCAGCGAAGCCAGGGTCGACCTGTTGTCCTGGCCAGGGCCGCGGTAGACCTGTTGTCCGGCCAGGGCGAGGACGACCTGATGTCCCACGGGAGAGAGCTAGACCTGGTGTCACAGAGAATCCGGGGTAGACCTGGTGTCCCGCTGGAATCGGGGTAGACCTGTTGTCTTTCCAGGACTTTGTGACAGAGATCTGCTAGCCCTACGGAACAAGGGTAGACCTGTTGCCCCTATTGAGCTGAGGTAGACCTGATGTCCCTACAGAGCTGGGTAGACCTGTTGTCCCCGGACAGTGCTGGGGTAGACCTGATGTCCCAGCGAGGCCTGGGTAGACCTGTTGTCCTGGCCAGGGCCGGGGTAGACCTGTTGTCCCGCCAGGGCAGGGACGACCTGATGTCCCGCTGGGGCGAGGTAGACCTGGTCTCCCAGAGAAGCCGGGGTAGACCTGGAGTCCCGCTGGAATCGGGGTAGACCTGTTGTCTTTCCAG
This sequence comes from Agelaius tricolor, assembly GCF_023055355.1. Classification (NCBI taxonomy): domain Eukaryota; kingdom Metazoa; phylum Chordata; class Aves; order Passeriformes; family Icteridae; genus Agelaius; species Agelaius tricolor. The sequence goes on along the minus strand of NW_027269311.1, from coordinate 2,829,834 downwards.
GACTTTGTGACAGAGATCTGCTAGCCCTACGATATAAGGGTAGACCTGTTGTCCCTATTGAGATGAGGTAGACCAGTTGTCCCTACAGAGCAGGGTAGACCTGTTGTCCCCGGACGGAGCTGGGGTAGACCTGATGTCCCCACAGAACTGGGTAGACCTGTTGTCCCCGGACGGAGCTGGGGTAGACCTGATGTCCCTACAGAGCTGGGTCGACCTGTTGTCCCTTGCCGGAGCTTGGGTAGACCTGATGTCCCTACAGAGCTGGGTAGACCTCTTGTCCCTGGACGCAGCTGGGGTAGACCTGATGTCCCAGCGAAGCCAGGGTCGACCTGTTCTCCTGGCCAGGGCCGGGGTAGACCTGTTGTCCCGCCAGGGCAGGGACGACCTGATGTCCCGCTGGGGCGAGGTAGACCTGGTCTCCCAGAGAAGCCGGGGTAGACCTGGAGTCCCGCTGGAATCGGGGTAGACCTGTTGTCTTTCCAGGACTTTGTGACAGAGATCTGCTAGCCCTACGGAACAAGGGTAGACCTGTTGCCCCTATTGAGCTGAGGTAGACCTGATGTCCCTACAGAGCTGGGTAGACCTGTTGTCCCTGGCTGGAGCTGGGGTAGACCTGATGTCCCTACAGAGCTGGGTAGACCTGTTGTCCCTGGCTGGAGCTGGGGTAGACCTGATGTCCCTACAGAGCTGGGTCGACCTGTTGTCCCTTGCCGGAGCTTGGGTAGACCTGATGTCCCTACAGAGCTGGGTAGACCTCTTGTCCCTGGACGCAGCTGGGGTAGACCTGATGTCCCAGCGAAGCCAGGGTCGACCTGTTGTCCTGGCCAGGGCCGGGGTAGACCTGTTGTCCCGCCAGGGCAGGGACGACCTGATGTCCCGCTGGGGCGAGGTAGACCTGGTCTCCCAGAGAAGCCGGGGTAGACCTGGAGTCCCGCTGGAATCGGGGTAGACCTGTTGTCTTTCCAGGACTTTGTGACAGAGATCTGCTAGCCCTACGGAACAAGGGTAGACCTGTTGCCCCTATTGAGCTGAGGTAGACCTGATGTCCCTACAGAGCTGGGTAGACCTGTTGTCCCTGGCTGGAGCTGGGGTAGACCTGATGTCCCTACAGAGCTGGGTAGACCTGTTGTCCCCGGACAGTGCTGGGGTAGACCTGATGTCCCAGCGAAGCCTGGGTAGACCTGTTGTCCTGGCCAGGGCCGGGGTAGACCTGTTGTCCCGCCAGGGCGAGGACGACCTGATGTCCCGCTGGGGCGAGGTAGACCTGGTCTCCCAGAGAAGCCGGGGTAGACCTGGTGTCCCGCTGGAATCGGGGTAGACCTGTTGTCTCCCCAGGACTTTGTGACAGAGATCTGCTAGCCCTACGATATAAGGGTAGACCTGTTGCCCCTATTGAGTTGAGGTAGGCCAGTTGTCCTTACAGAGCTGGGTAGACCTGTTGTCCCCGGACGGAGCTGGGGAAGACCTGATCTCCCTACAGAGCAGGGTAGACCTGTTGTCCCTGGCCGGAGCTCGGGTAGACCTGATGTCCCAGTGAAGCGTGGGTAGACCTGTTGTCCTGCCCAGGGCCGGGGTAGACCTGTTGTCTCCGGACGGAGCTGGGGTAGACCTGATGTCCCAGCGAAGCCAGGGTAGACATGTTGTCCCTGGCCAGGGTCGGGGAAGACCTGTTGTCCCGCCAGGGCGAGGACCACCTGATGTTCCGCTGGAGCGAGGTAGACCTGGTCTCCCTGAGAAGCCGGGGTAGACCTGGTGTCCCGCTGGAATCGGGGTAGACCTGTTGTCTTTCCAGGACTTTGTGACAGAGATCTGCTAGCCCTACGGAACAAGGGTAGACCTGTTGCCCCTATTGAGCTGAGGTAGACCAGTTGTCCCTACAGAGCAGGGTAGACCTGTTGTCCCTGGCTGGAGCTGGGGTAGACCTGATGTCCCTACAGAGCTGGGTAGACCTGTTGTCCCCGGACAGTGCTGGGGTAGACCTGATGTCCCAGCGAAGCCTGGGTAGACCTGTTGTCCTGGCCAGGGCCGGGGTAGACCTGTTGTCCCGCCAGGGCAGGGACGACCTGATGTTCCGCTGGGGCGAGGTAGACCTGTTCTCCCAGAGAAGCCGGGGTAGACCTGGTGTCCCGCTGGAATCGGGGTAGACCTGTTGTCTCCCCAGGACTTTGTGGCAGAGATCTGCTAGCCCTACGGAACAAGGGTAGACCTGTTGCCCCTATTGAGCTGAGGTAGACCAGTTGTCCCTACAGAGCTGGGTAGACCTGTTGTCCCCGGACGGAGCTGGGGTAGACCTGATGTCCCTACAGAGCTGGGTAGACCTGTTGTCTCTGGACGGAGCTGGGGTAGACCTGATGTCCCAGCGAAGCCAGGGTAGACCTGTTGTCCTGGCCAGGGCCGGGGTAGACCTGTTGTCCGGCCAGGGCGAGGACGACCTGATGTCCCACGGGAGAGAGCTAGACCTGGTGTCACAGAGAATCCGGGGTAGACCTGGTGTCCCGCTGGAATCGGGGTAGACCTGTTGTCTTTCCAGGACTTTGTGACAGAGATCTGCTAGCCCTACGGAACAAGGGTAGACCTGTTGCCCCTATTGAGCTGAGGTAGACCAGTTGTCCCTACAGAGCAGGGTAGACCTGTTGTCCCTGGCTGGAGCTGGGGTAGACCTGATGTCCCTACAGAGCTGGGTAGACCTGTTGTCCCCGGACAGTGCTGGGGTAGACCTGATGTCCCAGCGAAGCCTGGGTAGACATGTTGTCCCTGGCCAGGGTCGGGGAAGACCTGTTGTCCCGCCAGGGCGAGGACGACCTGATGTTCCGCTGGAGCGAGGTAGACCTGGTCTCCCTCAGAAGCCGGGGTAGACCTGGTGTCTAGCTGAAAACGCGGTAGACCTGTTGTCTCCCCAGGACTTGGTGACAGAGATCTGCTAGCCCTACGGAACAAGGGTAGACCTGTTGCCCCTATTGAGCTGAGGTAGACCTGATGTCCCTACAGAGCTGGGTAGACCTGTTGTCCCCGGATGGAGGTGGGGTAGACCTGATGTCCCTACAGAGCTGGGTAGACCTGTTGTCTCTGGACGGAGCTGGGGTAGACCTGATGTCCCAGCGAAGCCTGGGTAGACCTGTTGTCCTGGCCAGGGCCGGGGTAGACCTGTTGTCCGGCCAGGGCGAGGACGACCTGATGTCCCACGGGAGCGAGTTAGACCTGCTGTCACAGAGAATCCGGGGTAGACCTGGTGTCCCGCTGGATTCGGGGTAGACCTGTTGTCTCCCCAGGACTTTGGGACAGAGATCTGCTAGCCCTACGGAACAAGGGTAGACCTGTTGCCCCTATTGAGTTGAGGTAGACCAGTTGTCCCTACAGAGCAGGGTAGACCTGTTGTCCCCGGACGGAGCTGGGGTAGACCTGATGTCCCCACAGAGCTGGGTAGACCTGTTGTCCCCGGACGGAGCTGGGGTAGACCTGATGTCCCTACAGAGCAGGGTAGACCTTTTGTCCCTGGCCGGAACTCGGGTAGACCCGATGTCCCTACAGAGCAGGGTAGACCTGTTGTCCCCGGACGGAGCTGGGGAAGACCTGATGTCCCTACAGAGCTGGGTAGACCTCTTGTCCCTGGACGCAGCTGGGGTAGACCTGATGTCCCAGCGAAGCCAGGGTCGACCTGTTGTCCTGGCCAGGGCCGCGGTAGACCTGTTGTCCGGCCAGGGCGAGGACGACCTGATGTCCCACGGGAGAGAGCTAGACCTGGTGTCACAGAGAATCCGGGGTAGACCTGGTGTCCTGCTGGAATCGGGGTAGACCTGTTGTCTTTCCAGGACTTTGTGACAGAGATCTGCTAGCCCTACGGAACAAGGGTAGACCTGTTGCCCCTTTTGAGCTGAGGTAGACCTGATGTCCCTACAGAGCTGGGTAGACCTGTTGTCCCTGGCTGGAGCTGGGGTAGACCTGATGTCCCTACAGAGCTGGGTAGACCTGTTGTCCCCGGACAGTGCTGGGGTAGACCTGATGTCCCAGCGAAGCCTGGGTAGACCTGTTTTCCTGGCCAGGGCCGGGGTAGACCTGTTGTCCCGCCAGGGCAGGGACGACCTGATGTCCCGCTGGGGCGACGTAGACCTGGTCTCCCAGAGAAGCCGGGGTAGACCTGGTGTCCCGCTGGAATCGGGGTAGACCTGTTGTCTCCCCAGGATTTTGTGACAGAGATCTGCTAGCCCTACGATATAAGGGTAGACCTGTTGTCCCTATTGAGATGAGGTAGACCAGTTGTCCCTACAGAGCAGGGTAGACCTGTTGTCCCCGGACGGAGCTGGGGTAGACCTGATGTCCCCACAGAGCTGGGTAGACCTGTTGTCCCCGGACGGAGCTGAGGTAGACCTGATGTCCCTACAGAGCTGGGTCGACCTGTTGTCCCTTGCCGGAGCTTGGGTAGACCTGATGTCCCTACAGAGCTGGGTAGACCTCTTGTCCCTGGACGCAGCTGGGGTAGACCTGATGTCCCAGCGAAGCCAGGGTCGACCTGTTGTCCTGGCCAGGGCCGGGGTAGACCTGTTGTCCCGCCAGGGCAGGGACGACCTGATGTCCCGCTGGGGCGAGGTAGACCTGGTCTTCCAGAGAAGCCGGGGTAGACCTGGAGTCCCGCTGGAATCGGGGTAGACCTGTTGTCTTTCCAGGACTTTGTGACAGAGATCTGCTAGCCCTACGGAACAAGGGTAGACCTGTTGCCCCTATTGAGCTGAGGTAGACCTGATGTCCCTACAGAGCTGGGTAGACCTGTTGTCCCTGGCTGGAGCTGGGGTAGACCTGATGTCCCTACAGAGCTGGGTAGACCTGTTGTCCCTGGCTGGAGCTGGGGTAGACCTGATGTCCCTACAGAGCTGGGTAGACCTGTTGTCCCCGGACAGTGCTGGGGTAGACCTGATGTTCCAGTGAAGCGTGGGTAGACCTGTTGTCCTGCCCAGGGCCGGGGTAGACCTGTTGTCTCCGGACGGAGCTGGGGTAGACCTGATGTCCCAGCGAAGCCAGGGTAGACATGTTGTCCCTGGCCAGGGTCGGGGAAGACCTGTTGTCCCGCCAGGGCGAGGACGACCTGATGTTCCGCTGGAGCGAGGTAGACCTGGTCTCCCTGAGAAGCCGGGGTAGACCTGGTGTCCAGATGAAAACGCGGTAGACCTGTTGTCTCCCCAGGACTTGGTGACAGAGATCTGCTTGCCCTACGGAACAAATGTAGACCTGTTGCCCCTATTGAGCTGAGGTAGACCAGTTGTCCCTACAGATCAGGGTAGACCTGTTTTCCCCGGACGGAGCTGGGGTAGACCTGATGTCCCTACAGAGCTGGGTAGACCTGTTGTCCCCGGACGGAGCTCGGGTAGACCTGATGTCCCTACAGAGCTGGGTAGACCTGTTGTCCCTGGCCGGAGCTCGGGTAGACCTGATGTCCCAGTGAAGCCAGGGTAGACCTGTTGTCCTGCCCAGGGCCGGGGTAGACCTGTTGTCTCCGGACGGAGCTGGGGTAGACCTGATGTCCCAGCGAAGCCCGGGTAGACCTGTTGTCCCTGGCCAGGGTCGGGGAAGACCTGTTGTTCCGCCAGGGCGAGGACGACCTGATGTTCCGCTGGAGCGAGGTAGACCTGGTCTCCCTGAGAAGCCGGGGTAGACCTGGTGTCCAGATGAAAACGCGGTAGACCTGTTGTCTCCCCAGGACTTGGTGACAGAGATCTGCTTGCCCTACGGAACAAATGTAGACCTGTTGCACCTATTGAGCTGAGGTAGACCTGATGTCCCTACAGAGCTGGGTAGACCTGTTGTCCCTAGCTGGAGGTGGGGTAGACCTGATGTCCCTACAGAGCTGGGTAGACCTGTTGTCCCTGGATGGAGCTGAGGTAGACCTGATGTCCCTACAGAGCTGGGTAGACTTGTTGTCCCCAGACGGAGCTCGGGTAGACCTGATGTCCCTACAGAGCAGGGTAGACCTGTTGTCCCCGGACAGTGCTGGGGTAGACCTGATGTCCCAGCGAAGCCAGGGTCGACCTGTTGTCCTGGCCAGGGCCGGGGTAGACCTGTTGTCCCGCCAGGGCAAGGACGACCTGATGTCCCGCTGGGGCGAGGTAGACCTGGTCTCCCAGAGAAGCCGGGGTAGACCTGGTGTCCCGCTGGAATCGGGGTAGACCTGTTGTCTCCCCAGGACTTTGTGACAGAGATCTGCTAGCCCTACGGAACAAGGGTAGACCTGTTGCCCCTATTGAGCTGAGGTAGACCAGTTGTCCCTACAGAGCTGGGTAGACCTGTTGTCCCCGGACGGAGCTGGGGTAGACCTGATGTCCCTACAGAGCTGGGTAGACCTGTTGTCTCTGGACGGAGCTGGGGTAGACCTGATGTCCCAGCGAAGCCAGGGTAGACCTGTTGTCCTGGCCAGGGCCGGGGTAGACCTGTTGTCCGGCCAGGGCGAGGACGACCTGATGTCCCACGGGAGAGAGCTAGACCTGGTGTCACAGAGAATCCGGGGTAGACCTGGTGTCCCGCTGGAATCGGGGTAGACCTGTTGTCTTTCCAGGACTTTGTGACAGAGATCTGCTAGCCCTACGGAACAAGGGTAGACCTGTTGCCCCTATTGAGCTGAGGTAGACCAGTTGTCCCTACAGAGCAGGGTAGACCTGTTGTCCCTGGCTGGAGCTGGGGTAGACCTGATGTCCCTACAGAGCTGGGTAGACCTGTTGTCCCCGGACAGTGCTGGGGTAGACCTGATGTCCCAGCGAAGCCTGGGTAGACATGTTGTCCCTGGCCAGGGTCGGGGAAGTCCTGTTGTCCCGCCAGGGCGAGGACGACCTGATGTTCCGCTGGAGCGAGGTAGACCTGGTCTCCCTGAGAAGCCGGGGTAGACCTGGTGTCTAGCTGAAAACGCGGTAGACCTGTTGTCTCCCCAGGACTTGGTGACAGAGATCTGCTAGCCCTACGGAACAAGGGTAGACCTGTTGCCCCTATTGAGCTGAGGTAGACCTGATGTCCCTACAGAGCTGGGTAGACCTGTTGTCCCCGGATGGAGGTGGGGTAGACCTGATGTCCCTACAGAGCTGGGTAGACCTGTTGTCTCTGGACGGAGCTGGGGTAGACCTGATGTCCCAGCGAAGCCTGGGTAGACCTGTTGTCCTGGCCAGGGCCGGGGTAGACCTGTTGTCCGGCCAGGGCGAGGACGACCTGATGTCCCACGGGAGCGAGTTAGACCTGCTGTCACAGAGAATCCGGGGTAGACCTGGTGTCCCGCTGGATTCGGGGTAGACCTGTTGTCTCCCCAGGACTTTGTGACAGAGATCTGCTAGCCCTACGGAACAAGGGTAGACCTGTTGCCCCTATTGAGTTGAGGTAGACCTGATGTCTCTACAGAGCTGGGTAGACCTGTTGTCCCCGGACAGTGCTGGGGTAGACCTGATGTCCCAGCGAAGCCTGGGTAGACCTGTTGTCCTGGCAAGGGCCGGGGTAGACCTGTTGTCCCGCCAGGGCAGGGACGACCTGATGTCCCGCTGGGGCGAGGTAGACCTGGTCTCCCAGAGAAGCCGGGGTAGACCTGGTGTCCCGCTGGAATCGGGGTAGACCTGTTGTCTCCCCAGGATTTTGTGACAGAGATCTGCTAGCCCTACGATATAAGGGTAGACCTGTTGTCCCTATTGAGATGAGGTAGACCAGTTGTCCCTACAGAGCAGGATAGACCTGTTGTCCCCGGACGGAGCTGGGGTAGACCTGATGTCCCCACAGAGCTGGGTAGACCTGTTGTCCCCGGACGCAGCTGGGGTAGACCTGATGTCCCTACAGAGCTGGGTCGACCTGTTGTCCCTTGCCGGAGCTTGGGTAGACCTGATGTCCCTACAGAGCTGGGTAGACCTCTTGTCCCTGGACGCAGCTGGGGTAGACCTGATGTCCCAGCGAAGCCTGGGTAGACCTGTTGTCCTGGCCAGGGCCGGGGTAGACCTGTTGTCCCGCCAGGGCAGGGACGACCTGATGTCCCGCTGGGGCGAGGTAGACCTGGTCTCCCAGAGAAGCCGGGGTAGACCTGGAGTCCCGCTGGAATCGGGGTAGACCTGTTGTCTTTCCAGGACTTTGTGACAGAGATCTGCTAGCCCTACGGAACAAGGGTAGACCTGTTGCCCCTATTGAGCTGAGGTAGACCTGATGTCCCTACAGAGCTGGGTAGACCTGTTGTCCCTGGCTGGAGCTGGGGTAGACCTGATGTCCCTACAGAGCTGGGTAGACCTGTTGTCCCTGGCTGGAGCTGGGGTAGACCTGATGTCCCTACAGAGCTGGGTAGACCTGTTGTCCCCGGACAGTGCTGGGGTAGACCTGATGTCCCAGCGAAGCCTGGGTAGACCTGTTGTCCTGGCCAGGGCCGGGGTAGACCTGTTGTCCCGCCAGGGCAGGGACGACCTGATGTTCCGCTGGGGCGAGGTAGACATGTTCTCCCAGAGAAGCCGGGGTAGACCTGGTGTCCCGCTGGAATCGGGGTAGACCTGTTGTCTCCCCAGGACTTTGTGGCAGAGATCTGCTAGCCCTACGGAACAAGGGTAGACCTGTTGCCCCTATTGAGCTGAGGTAGACCAGTTGTCCCTACAGATCAGGGTAGACCTGTTTTCCCCGGACGGAGCTGGGGTAGACCTGATGTCCCTACAGAGCTGGGTAGACCTGTTGTCCCCGGACGGAGCTCGGGTAGACCTGATGTCCCTACAGAGCTGGGTAGACCTGTTGTCCCTGGCCGGAGCTCGGGTAGACCTGATGTCCCAGTGAAGCCAGGGTAGACCTGTTGTCCTGCCCAGGGCCGGGGTAGACCTGTTGTCTCCGGACGGAGCTGGGGTAGACCTGATGTCGCAGCGAAGCCCGGGTAGACCTGTTGTCCCTGGCCAGGGTCGGGGAAGACCTGTTGTCCCGCCAGGGCGAGGACGACCTGATGTTCCGCTGGAGCGAGGTAGACCTGGTCTCCCTGAGAAGCCGGGGTAGACCTGGTGTCCAGATGAAAACGCGGTAGACCTGTTGTCTCCCCAGGACTTGGTGACAGAGATCTGCTTGCCCTACGGAACAAATGTAGACCTGTTGCACCTATTGAGCTGAGGTAGACCTGATGTCCCTACAGAGCTGGGTAGACCTGTTGTCCCTAGCTGGAGGTGGGGTAGACCTGATGTCCCTACAGAGCTGGGTAGACCTGTTGTCCCTGGATGGAGCTGAGGTAGACCTGATGTCCCTACAGAGCTGGGTAGACTTGTTGTCCCCAGACGGAGCTCGGGTAGACCTGATGTCCCTACAGAGCAGGGTAGACCTGTTGTCCCCGGACAGTGCTGGGGTAGACCTGATGTCCCAGCGAAGCCAGGGTCGACCTGTTGTCCTGGCCAGGGCCGGGGTAGACCTGTTGTCCCGCCAGGGCAAGGACGACCTGATGTCCCGCTGGGGCGAGGTAGACCTGGTCTCCCAGAGAAGCCGGGGTAGACCTGGTGTCCCGCTGGAATCGGGGTAGACCTGTTGTCTCCCCAGGACTTTGTGACAGAGATCTGCTAGCCCTACGGAACAAGGGTAGACCTGTTGCCCCTATTGAGCTGAGGTAGACCAGTTGTCCCTACAGAGCTGGGTAGACCTGTTGTCCCCGGACGGAGCTGGGGTAGACCTGATGTCCCTACAGAGCTGGGTAGACCTGTTGTCTCTGGACGGAGCTGGGGTAGACCTGATGTCCCAGCGAAGCCAGGGTAGACCTGTTGTCCTGGCCAGGGCCGGGGTAGACCTGTTGTCCGGCCAGGGCGAGGACGACCTGATGTCCCACGGGAGAGAGCTAGACCTGGTGTCACAGAGAATCCGGGGTAGACCTGGTGTCCCGCTGGAATCGGGGTAGACCTGTTGTCTTTCCAGGACTTTGTGACAGAGATCTGCTAGCCCTACGGAACAAGGGTAGACCTGTTGCCCCTATTGAGCTGAGGTAGACCAGTTGTCCCTACAGAGCAGGGTAGACCTGTTGTCCCTGGCTGGAGCTGGGGTAGACCTGATGTCCCTACAGAGCTGGGTAGACCTGTTGTCCCCGGACAGTGCTGGGGTAGACCTGATGTCCCAGCGAAGCCTGGGTAGACATGTTGTCCCTGGCCAGGGTCGGGGAAGTCCTGTTGTCCCGCCAGGGCGAGGACGACCTGATGTTCCGCTGGAGCGAGGTAGACCTGGTCTCCCTGAGAAGCCGGGGTAGACCTGGTGTCTAGCTGAAAACGCGGTAGACCTGTTGTCTCCCCAGGACTTGGTGACAGAGATCTGCTAGCCCTACGGAACAAGGGTAGACCTGTTGCCCCTATTGAGCTGAGGTAGACCTGATGTCCCTACAGAGCTGGGTAGACCTGTTGTCCCCGGATGGAGGTGGGGTAGACCTGATGTCCCTACAGAGCTGGGTAGACCTGTTGTCTCTGGACGGAGCTGGGGTAGACCTGATGTCCCAGCGAAGCCTGGGTAGACCTGTTGTCCTGGCCAGGGCCGGGGTAGACCTGTTGTCCGGCCAGGGCGAGGACGACCTGATGTCCCACGGGAGCGAGTTAGACCTGCTGTCACAGAGAATCCGGGGTAGACCTGGTGTCCCGCTGGATTCGGGGTAGACCTGTTGTCTCCCCAGGACTTTGTGACAGAGATCTGCTAGCCCTACGGAACAAGGGTAGACCTGTTGCCCCTATTGAGTTGAGGTAGACCTGATGTCTCTACAGAGCTGGGTAGACCTGTTGTCCCCGGACAGTGCTGGGGTAGACCTGATGTCCCAGCGAAGCCTGGGTAGACCTGTTGTCCTGGCAAGGGCCGGGGTAGACCTGTTGTCCCGCCAGGGCAGGGACGACCTGATGTCCCGCTGGGGCGAGGTAGACCTGGTCTCCCAGAGAAGCCGGGGTAGACCTGGTGTCCCGCTGGAATCGGGGTAGACCTGTTGTCTCCCCAGGATTTTGTGACAGAGATCTGCTAGCCCTACGATATAAGGGTAGACCTGTTGTCCCTATTGAGATGAGGTAGACCAGTTGTCCCTACAGAGCAGGATAGACCTGTTGTCCCCGGACGGAGCTGGGGTAGACCTGATGTCCCCACAGAGCTGGGTAGACCTGTTGTCCCCGGACGCAGCTGGGGTAGACCTGATGTCCCTACAGAGCTGGGTCGACCTGTTGTCCCTTGCCGGAGCTTGGGTAGACCTGATGTCCCTACAGAGCTGGGTAGACCTCTTGTCCCTGGACGCAGCTGGGGTAGACCTGATGTCCCAGCGAAGCCTGGGTAGACCTGTTGTCCTGGCCAGGGCCGGGGTAGACCTGTTGTCCCGCCAGGGCAGGGACGACCTGATGTCCCGCTGGGGCGAGGTAGACCTGGTCTCCCAGAGAAGCCGGGGTAGACCTGGAGTCCCGCTGGAATCGGGGTAGACCTGTTGTCTTTCCAGGACTTTGTGACAGAGATCTGCTAGCCCTACGGAACAAGGGTAGACCTGTTGCCCCTATTGAGCTGAGGTAGACCTGATGTCCCTACAGAGCTGGGTAGACCTGTTGTCCCTGGCTGGAGCTGGGGTAGACCTGATGTCCCTACAGAGCTGGGTAGACCTGTTGTCCCTGGCTGGAGCTGGGGTAGACCTGATGTCCCTACAGAGCTGGGTAGACCTGTTGTCCCCGGACAGTGCTGGGGTAGACCTGATGTCCCAGCGAAGCCTGGGTAGACCTGTTGTCCTGGCCAGGGCCGGGGTAGACCTGTTGTCCCGCCAGGGCAGGGACGACCTGATGTTCCGCTGGGGCGAGGTAGACATGTTCTCCCAGAGAAGCCGGGGTAGACCTGGTGTCCCGCTGGAATCGGGGTAGACCTGTTGTCTCCCCAGGACTTTGTGGCAGAGATCTGCTAGCCCTACGGAACAAGGGTAGACCTGTTGCCCCTATTGAGCTGAGGTAGACCAGTTGTCCCTACAGATCAGGGTAGACCTGTTTTCCCCGGACGGAGCTGGGGTAGACCTGATGTCCCTACAGAGCTGGGTAGACCTGTTGTCCCCGGACGGAGCTCGGGTAGACCTGATGTCCCTACAGAGCTGGGTAGACCTGTTGTCCCTGGCCGGAGCTCGGGTAGACCTGATGTCCCAGTGAAGCCAGGGTAGACCTGTTGTCCTGCCCAGGGCCGGGGTAGACCTGTTGTCTCCGGACGGAGCTGGGGTAGACCTGATGTCGCAGCGAAGCCCGGGTAGACCTGTTGTCCCTGGCCAGGGTCGGGGAAGACCTGTTGTCCCGCCAGGGCGAGGACGACCTGATGTTCCGCTGGAGCGAGGTAGACCTGGTCTCCCTGAGAAGCCGGGGTAGACCTGGTGTCCAGATGAAAACGCGGTAGACCTGTTGTCTCCCCAGGACTTGGTGACAGAGATCTGCTTGCCCTACGGAACAAATGTAGACCTGTTGCACCTATTGAGCTGAGGTAGACCTGATGTCCCTACAGAGCTGGGTAGACCTGTTGTCCCTAGCTGGAGGTGGGGTAGACCTGATGTCCCTACAGAGCTGGGTAGACCTGTTGTCCCTGGATGGAGCTGAGGTAGACCTGATGTCCCTACAGAGCTGGGTAGACTTGTTGTCCCCAGACGGAGCTCGGGTAGACCTGATGTCCCTACAGAGCAGGGTAGACCTGTTGTCCCCGGACAGTGCTGGGGTAGACCTGATGTCCCAGCGAAGCCAGGGTCGACCTGTTGTCCTGGCCAGGGCCGGGGTAGACCTGTTGTCCCGCCAGGGCAAGGACGACCTGATGTCCCGCTGGGGCGAGGTAGACCTGGTCTCCCAGAGAAGCCGGGGTAGACCTGGTGTCCCGCTGGAATCGGGGTAGACCTGTTGTCTCCCCAGGACTTTGTGACAGAGATCTGCTAGCCCTACGGAACAAGGGTAGACCTGTTGCCCCTATTGAGCTGAGGTAGACCAGTTGTCCCTACAGAGCTGGGTAGACCTGTTGTCCCCGGACGGAGCTGGGGTAGACCTGATGTCCCTACAGAGCTGGGTAGACCTGTTGTCTCTGGACGGAGCTGGGGTAGACCTGATGTCCCAGCGAAGCCAGGGTAGACCTGTTGTCCTGGCCAGGGCCGGGGTAGACCTGTTGTCCGGCCAGGGCGAGGACGACCTGATGTCCCACGGGAGAGAGCTAGACCTGGTGTCACAGAGAATCCGGGGTAGACCTGGTGTCCCGCTGGAATCGGGGTAGACCTGTTGTCTTTCCAGGACTTTGTGACAGAGATCTGCTAGCCCTACGGAACAAGGGTAGACCTGTTGCCCCTATTGAGCTGAGGTAGACCAGTTGTCCCTACAGAGCAGGGTAGACCTGTTGTCCCTGGCTGGAGCTGGGGTAGACCTGATGTCCCTACAGAGCTGGGTAGACCTGTTGTCCCCGGACAGTGCTGGGGTAGACCTGATGTCCCAGCGAAGCCTGGGTAGACATGTTGTCCCTGGCCAGGGTCGGGGAAGACCTGTTGTCCCGCCAGGGCGAGGACGACCTGATGTTCCGCTGGAGCGAGGTAGACCTGGTCTCCCTGAGAAGCCGGGGTAGACCTGGTGTCTAGCTGAAAACGCGGTAGACCTGTTGTCTCCCCAGGACTTGGTGACAGAGATCTGCTAGCCCTACGGAACAAGGGTAGACCTGTTGCCCCTATTGAGCTGAGGTAGACCTGATGTCCCTACAGAGCTGGGTAGACCTGTTGTCCCCGGATGGAGGTGGGGTAGACCTGATGTCCCTACAGAGCTGGGTAGACCTGTTGTCTCTGGACGGAGCTGGGGTAGACCTGATGTCCCAGCGAAGCCTGGGTAGACCTGTTGTCCTGGCCAGGGCCGGGGTAGACCTGTTGTCCGGCCAGGGCGAGGACGACCTGATGTCCCACGGGAGCGAGTTAGACCTGCTGTCACAGAGAATCCGGGGTAGACCTGGTGTCCCGCTGGATTCGGGGTAGACCTGTTGTCTCCCCAGGACTTTGTGACAGAGATCTGCTAGCCCTACGGAACAAGGGTAGACCTGTTGCCCCTATTGAGTTGAGGTAGACCTGATGTCTCTACAGAGCTGGGTAGACCTGTTGTCCCCGGACAGTGCTGGGGTAGACCTGATGTCCCAGCGAAGCCTGGGTAGACCTGTTGTCCTGGCAAGGGCCGGGGTAGACCTGTTGTCCCGCCAGGGCAGGGACGACCTGATGTCCCGCTGGGGCGAGGTAGACCTGGTCTCCCAGAGAAGCCGGGGTAGACCTGGTGTCCCGCTGGAATCGGGGTAGACCTGTTGTCTCCCCAGGATTTTGTGACAGAGATCTGCTAGCCCTACGATATAAGGGTAGACCTGTTGTCCCTATTGAGATGAGGTAGACCAGTTGTCCCTACAGAGCAGGGTAGACCTGTTGTCCCCGGACGGAGCTGGGGTAGACCTGATGTCCCCACAGAGCTGGGTAGACCTGTTGTCCCCGGACGGAGCTGGGGTAGACCTGATGTCCCTACAGAGCTGGGTCGACCTGTTGTCCCTTGCCGGAGCTTGGGTAGACCTGATGTCCCTACAGAGCTGGGTAGACCTCTTGTCCCTGGACGCAGCTGGGGTAGACCTGATGTCCCAGCGAAGCCTGGGTAGACCTGTTGTCCTGGCCAGGGCCGGGGTAGACCTGTTGTCCCGCCAGGGCAGGGACGACCTGATGTCCCGCTGGGGCGAGGTAGACCTGGTCTCCCAGAGAAGCCGGGGTAGACCTGGAGTCCCGCTGGAATCGGGGTAGACCTGTTGTCTTTCCAGGACTTTGTGACAGAGATCTGCTAGCCCTACGGAACAAGGGTAGACCTGTTGCCCCTATTGAGCTGAGGTAGACCTGATGTCCCTACAGAGCTGGGTAGACCTGTTGTCCCTGGCTGGAGCTGGGGTAGACCTGATGTCCCTACAGAGCTGGGTAGACCTGTTGTCCCTGGCTGGAGCTGGGGTAGACCTGATGTCCCTACAGAGCTGGGTAGACCTGTTGTCCCCGGACAGTGCTGGGGTAGACCTGATGTCCCAGCGAAGCCTGGGTAGACCTGTTGTCCTGGCCAGGGCCGGGGTAGACCTGTTGTCCCGCCAGGGCAGGGACGACCTGATGTTCCGCTGGGGCGAGGTAGACATGTTCTCCCAGAGAAGCCGGGGTAGACCTGGTGTCCCGCTGGAATCGGGGTAGACCTGTTGTCTCCCCAGGACTTTGTGGCAGAGATCTGCTAGCCCTACGGAACAAGGGTAGACCTGTTGCCCCTATTGAGCTGAGGTAGACCAGTTGTCCCTACAGATCAGGGTAGACCTGTTTTCCCCGGACGGAGCTGGGGTAGACCTGATGTCCCTACAGAGCTGGGTAGACCTGTTGTCCCCGGACGGAGCTCGGGTAGACCTGATGTCCCTACAGAGCTGGGTAGACCTGTTGTCCCTGGCCGGAGCTCGGGTAGACCTGATGTCCCAGTGAAGCCAGGGTAGACCTGTTGTCCTGCCCAGGGCCGGGGTAGACCTGTTGTCTCCGGACGGAGCTGGGGTAGACCTGATGTCGCAGCGAAGCCCGGGTAGACCTGTTGTCCCTGGCCAGGGTCGGGGAAGACCTGTTGTCCCGCCAGGGCGAGGACGACCTGATGTTCCGCTGGAGCGAGGTAGACCTGGTCTCCCTGAGAAGCCGGGGTAGACCTGGTGTCCAGATGAAAACGCGGTAGACCTGTTGTCTCCCCAGGACTTGGTGACAGAGATCTGCTTGCCCTACGGAACAAATGTAGACCTGTTGCACCTATTGAGCTGAGGTAGACCTGATGTCCCTACAGAGCTGGGTAGACCTGTTGTCCCTAGCTGGAGGTGGGGTAGACCTGATGTCCCTACAGAGCTGGGTAGACCTGTTGTCCCTGGATGGAGCTGAGGTAGACCTGATGTCCCTACAGAGCTGGGTAGACTTGTTGTCCCCAGACGGAGCTCGGGTAGACCTGATGTCCCTACAGAGCAGGGTAGACCTGTTGTCCCCGGACAGTGCTGGGGTAGACCTGATGTCCCAGCGAAGCCAGGGTCGACCTGTTGTCCTGGCCAGGGCCGGGGTAGACCTGTTGTCCCGCCAGGGCAAGGACGACCTGATGTCCCGCTGGGGCGAGGTAGACCTGGTCTCCCAGAGAAGCCGGGGTAGACCTGGTGTCCCGCTGGAATCGGGGTAGACCTGTTGTCTCCCCAGGACTTTGTGACAGAGATCTGCTAGCCCTACGGAACAAGGGTAGACCTGTTGCCCCTATTGAGCTGAGGTAGACCAGTTGTCCCTACAGAGCTGGGTAGACCTGTTGTCCCCGGACGGAGCTGGGGTAGACCTGATGTCCCTACAGAGCTGGGTAGACCTGTTGTCTCTGGACGGAGCTGGGGTAGACCTGATGTCCCAGCGAAGCCAGGGTAGACCTGTTGTCCTGGCCAGGGCCGGGGTAGACCTGTTGTCCGGCCAGGGCGAGGACGACCTGATGTCCCACGGGAGAGAGCTAGACCTGGTGTCACAGAGAATCCGGGGTAGACCTGGTGTCCCGCTGGAATCGGGGTAGACCTGTTGTCTTTCCAGGACTTTGTGACAGAGATCTGCTAGCCCTACGGAACAAGGGTAGACCTGTTGCCCCTATTGAGCTGAGGTAGACCAGTTGTCCCTACAGAGCAGGGTAGACCTGTTGTCCCTGGCTGGAGCTGGGGTAGACCTGATGTCCCTACAGAGCTGGGTAGACCTGTTGTCCCCGGACAGTGCTGGGGTAGACCTGATGTCCCAGCGAAGCCTGGGTAGACATGTTGTCCCTGGCCAGGGTCGGGGAAGACCTGTTGTCCCGCCAGGGCGAGGACGACCTGATGTTCCGCTGGAGCGAGGTAGACCTGGTCTCCCTGAGAAGCCGGGGTAGACCTGGTGTCTAGCTGAAAACGCGGTAGACCTGTTGTCTCCCCAGGACTTGGTGACAGAGATCTGCTAGCCCTACGGAACAAGGGTAGACCTGTTGCCCCTATTGAGCTGAGGTAGACCTGATGTCCCTACAGAGCTGGGTAGACCTGTTGTCCCCGGATGGAGGTGGGGTAGACCTGATGTCCCTACAGAGCTGGGTAGACCTGTTGTCTCTGGACGGAGCTGGGGTAGACCTGATGTCCCAGCGAAGCCTGGGTAGACCTGTTGTCCTGGCCAGGGCCGGGGTAGACCTGTTGTCCGGCCAGGGCGAGGACGACCTGATGTCCCACGGGAGCGAGTTAGACCTGCTGTCACAGAGAATCCGGGGTAGACCTGGTGTCCCGCTGGATTCGGGGTAGACCTGTTGTCTCCCCAGGACTTTGTGACAGAGATCTGCTAGCCCTACGGAACAAGGGTAGACCTGTTGCCCCTATTGAGTTGAGGTAGACCTGATGTCTCTACAGAGCTGGGTAGACCTGTTGTCCCCGGACAGTGCTGGGGTAGACCTGATGTCCCAGCGAAGCCTGGGTAGACCTGTTGTCCTGGCAAGGGCCGGGGTAGACCTGTTGTCCCGCCAGGGCAGGGACGACCTGATGTCCCGCTGGGGCGAGGTAGACCTGGTCTCCCAGAGAAGCCGGGGTAGACCTGGTGTCCCGCTGGAATCGGGGTAGACCTGTTGTCTCCCCAGGATTTTGTGACAGAGATCTGCTAGCCCTACGATATAAGGGTAGACCTGTTGTCCCTATTGAGATGAGGTAGACCAGTTGTCCCTACAGAGCAGGGTAGACCTGTTGTCCCCGGACGGAGCTGGGGTAGACCTGATGTCCCCACAGAGCTGGGTAGACCTGTTGTCCCCGGACGGAGCTGGGGTAGACCTGATGTCCCTACAGAGCTGGGTCGACCTGTTGTCCCTTGCCGGAGCTTGGGTAGACCTGATGTCCCTACAGAGCTGGGTAGACCTCTTGTCCCTGGACGCAGCTGGGGTAGACCTGATGTCCCAGCGAAGCCTGGGTAGACCTGTTGTCCTGGCCAGGGCCGGGGTAGACCTGTTGTCCCGCCAGGGCAGGGACGACCTGATGTCCCGCTGGGGCGAGGTAGACCTGGTCTCCCAGAGAAGCCGGGGTAGACCTGGAGTCCCGCTGGAATCGGGGTAGACCTGTTGTCTTTCCAGGACTTTGTGACAGAGATCTGCTAGCCCTACGGAACAAGGGTAGACCTGTTGCCCCTATTGAGCTGAGGTAGACCTGATGTCCCTACAGAGCTGGGTAGACCTGTTGTCCCTGGCTGGAGCTGGGGTAGACCTGATGTCCCTACAGAGCTGGGTAGACCTGTTGTCCCTGGCTGGAGCTGGGGTAGACCTGATGTCCCTACAGAGCTGGGTAGACCTGTTGTCCCCGGACAGTGCTGGGGTAGACCTGATGTCCCAGCGAAGCCTGGGTAGACCTGTTGTCCTGGCCAGGGCCGGGGTAGACCTGTTGTCCCGCCAGGGCAGGGACGACCTGATGTTCCGCTGGGGCGAGGTAGACATGTTCTCCCAGAGAAGCCGGGGTAGACCTGGTGTCCCGCTGGAATCGGGGTAGACCTGTTGTCTCCCCAGGACTTTGTGGCAGAGATCTGCTAGCCCTACGGAACAAGGGTAGACCTGTTGCCCCTATTGAGCTGAGGTAGACCAGTTGTCCCTACAGAGCTGGGTAGACCTGTTGTCCCCGGACGGAGCTGGGGTAGACCTGATGTCCCTACAGAGCTGGGTAGACCTGTTGTCTCTGGACGGAGCTGGGGTAGACCTGATGTCCCAGCGAAGCCAGGGTAGACCTGTTGTCCTGGCCAGGGCCGGGGTAGACCTGTTGTCCGGCCAGGGCGAGGACGACCTGATGTCCCACGGGAGAGAGCTAGACCTGGTGTCACAGAGAATCCGGGGTAGACCTGGTGTCCCGCTGGAATCGGGGTAGGCCTGTTGTCTCCCCAGGACTTTGTGACAGAGATCTGCTAGCCCTACGGAACAAGGGTAGACCTGTTGCCCCTATTGAGTTGAGGTAGACCTGATGTCTCTACAGAGCTGGGTAGACCTGTTGTCCCCGGACAGTGCTGGGGTAGACCTGATGTCCCAGCGAAGCCTGGGTAGACCTGTTGTCCTGGCAAGGGCCGGGGTAGACCTGTTGTCCCGCCAGGGCAGGGACGACCTGATGTCCCGCTGGGGCGAGGTAGACCTGGTCTCCCAGAGAAGCCGGGGTAGACCTGGTGTCCCGCTGGAATCGGGGTAGACCTGTTGTCTCCCCAGGATTTTGTGACAGAGATCTGCTAGCCCTACGATATAAGGGTAGACCTGTTGTCCCTATTGAGATGAGGTAGACCAGTTGTCCCTACAGAGCAGGATAGACCTGTTGTCCCCGGACGGAGCTGGGGTAGACCTGATGTCCCCACAGAGCTGGGTAGACCTGTTGTCCCCGGACGCAGCTGGGGTAGACCTGATGTCCCTACAGAGCTGGGTCGACCTGTTGTCCCTTGCCGGAGCTTGGGTAGACCTGATGTCCCTACAGAGCTGGGTAGACCTCTTGTCCCTGGACGCAGCTGGGGTAGACCTGATGTCCCAGCGAAGCCTGGGTAGACCTGTTGTCCTGGCCAGGGCCGGGGTAGACCTGTTGTCCCGCCAGGGCAGGGACGACCTGATGTCCCGCTGGGGCGAGGTAGACCTGGTCTCCCAGAGAAGCCGGGGTAGACCTGGAGTCCCGCTGGAATCGGGGTAGACCTGTTGTCTTTCCAGGACTTTGTGACAGAGATCTGCTAGCCCTACGGAACAAGGGTAGACCTGTTGCCCCTATTGAGCTGAGGTAGACCTGATGTCCCTACAGAGCTGGGTAGACCTGTTGTCCCTGGCTGGAGCTGGGGTAGACCTGATGTCCCTACAGAGCTGGGTAGACCTGTTGTCCCTGGCTGGAGCTGGGGTAGACCTGATGTCCCTACAGAGCTGGGTAGACCTGTTGTCCCCGGACAGTGCTGGGGTAGACCTGATGTCCCAGCGAAGCCTGGGTAGACCTGTTGTCCTGGCCAGGGCCGGGGTAGACCTGTTGTCCCGCCAGGGCAGGGACGACCTGATGTTCCGCTGGGGCGAGGTAGACATGTTCTCCCAGAGAAGCCGGGGTAGACCTGGTGTCCCGCTGGAATCGGGGTAGACCTGTTGTCTCCCCAGGACTTTGTGGCAGAGATCTGCTAGCCCTACGGAACAAGGGTAGACCTGTTGCCCCTATTGAGCTGAGGTAGACCAGTTGTCCCTACAGATCAGGGTAGACCTGTTTTCCCCGGACGGAGCTGGGGTAGACCTGATGTCCCTACAGAGCTGGGTAGACCTGTTGTCCCCGGACGGAGCTCGGGTAGACCTGATGTCCCTACAGAGCTGGGTAGACCTGTTGTCCCTGGCCGGAGCTCGGGTAGACCTGATGTCCCAGTGAAGCCAGGGTAGACCTGTTGTCCTGCCCAGGGCCGGGGTAGACCTGTTGTCTCCGGACGGAGCTGGGGTAGACCTGATGTCGCAGCGAAGCCCGGGTAGACCTGTTGTCCCTGGCCAGGGTCGGGGAAGACCTGTTGTCCCGCCAGGGCGAGGACGACCTGATGTTCCGCTGGAGCGAGGTAGACCTGGTCTCCCTGAGAAGCCGGGGTAGACCTGGTGTCCAGATGAAAACGCGGTAGACCTGTTGTCTCCCCAGGACTTGGTGACAGAGATCTGCTTGCCCTACGGAACAAATGTAGACCTGTTGCACCTATTGAGCTGAGGTAGACCTGATGTCCCTACAGAGCTGGGTAGACCTGTTGTCCCTAGCTGGAGGTGGGGTAGACCTGATGTCCCTACAGAGCTGGGTAGACCTGTTGTCCCTGGATGGAGCTGAGGTAGACCTGATGTCCCTACAGAGCTGGGTAGACTTGTTGTCCCCAGACGGAGCTCGGGTAGACCTGATGTCCCTACAGAGCAGGGTAGACCTGTTGTCCCCGGACAGTGCTGGGGTAGACCTGATGTCCCAGCGAAGCCAGGGTCGACCTGTTGTCCTGGCCAGGGCCGGGGTAGACCTGTTGTCCCGCCAGGGCAAGGACGACCTGATGTCCCGCTGGGGCGAGGTAGACCTGGTCTCCCAGAGAAGCCGGGGTAGACCTGGTGTCCCGCTGGAATCGGGGTAGACCTGTTGTCTCCCCAGGACTTTGTGACAGAGATCTGCTAGCCCTACGGAACAAGGGTAGACCTGTTGCCCCTATTGAGCTGAGGTAGACCAGTTGTCCCTACAGAGCTGGGTAGACCTGTTGTCCCCGGACGGAGCTGGGGTAGACCTGATGTCCCTACAGAGCTGGGTAGACCTGTTGTCTCTGGACGGAGCTGGGGTAGACCTGATGTCCCAGCGAAGCCAGGGTAGACCTGTTGTCCTGGCCAGGGCCGGGGTAGACCTGTTGTCCGGCCAGGGCGAGGACGACCTGATGTCCCACGGGAGAGAGCTAGACCTGGTGTCACAGAGAATCCGGGGTAGACCTGGTGTCCCGCTGGAATCGGGGTAGACCTGTTGTCTTTCCAGGACTTTGTGACAGAGATCTGCTAGCCCTACGGAACAAGGGTAGACCTGTTGCCCCTATTGAGCTGAGGTAGACCAGTTGTCCCTACAGAGCAGGGTAGACCTGTTGTCCCTGGCTGGAGCTGGGGTAGACCTGATGTCCCTACAGAGCTGGGTAGACCTGTTGTCCCCGGACAGTGCTGGGGTAGACCTGATGTCCCAGCGAAGCCTGGGTAGACATGTTGTCCCTGGCCAGGGTCGGGGAAGACCTGTTGTCCCGCCAGGGCGAGGACGACCTGATGTTCCGCTGGAGCGAGGTAGACCTGGTCTCCCTGAGAAGCCGGGGTAGACCTGGTGTCTAGCTGAAAACGCGGTAGACCTGTTGTCTCCCCAGGACTTGGTGACAGAGATCTGCTAGCCCTACGGAACAAGGGTAGACCTGTTGCCCCTATTGAGCTGAGGTAGACCTGATGTCCCTACAGAGCTGGGTAGACCTGTTGTCCCCGGATGGAGGTGGGGTAGACCTGATGTCCCTACAGAGCTGGGTAGACCTGTTGTCTCTGGACGGAGCTGGGGTAGACCTGATGTCCCAGCGAAGCCTGGGTAGACCTGTTGTCCTGGCCAGGGCCGGGGTAGACCTGTTGTCCGGCCAGGGCGAGGACGACCTGATGTCCCACGGGAGCGAGTTAGACCTGCTGTCACAGAGAATCCGGGGTAGACCTGGTGTCCCGCTGGATTCGGGGTAGACCTGTTGTCTCCCCAGGACTTTGTGACAGAGATCTGCTAGCCCTACGGAACAAGGGTAGACCTGTTGCCCCTATTGAGTTGAGGTAGACCTGATGTCTCTACAGAGCTGGGTAGACCTGTTGTCCCCGGACAGTGCTGGGGTAGACCTGATGTCCCAGCGAAGCCTGGGTAGACCTGTTGTCCTGGCAAGGGCCGGGGTAGACCTGTTGTCCCGCCAGGGCAGGGACGACCTGATGTCCCGCTGGGGCGAGGTAGACCTGGTCTCCCAGAGAAGCCGGGGTAGACCTGGTGTCCCGCTGGAATCGGGGTAGACCTGTTGTCTCCCCAGGATTTTGTGACAGAGATCTGCTAGCCCTACGATATAAGGGTAGACCTGTTGTCCCTATTGAGATGAGGTAGACCAGTTGTCCCTACAGAGCAGGGTAGACCTGTTGTCCCCGGACGGAGCTGGGGTAGACCTGATGTCCCCACAGAGCTGGGTAGACCTGTTGTCCCCGGACGGAGCTGGGGTAGACCTGATGTCCCTACAGAGCTGGGTCGACCTGTTGTCCCTTGCCGGAGCTTGGGTAGACCTGATGTCCCTACAGAGCTGGGTAGACCTCTTGTCCCTGGACGCAGCTGGGGTAGACCTGATGTCCCAGCGAAGCCTGGGTAGACCTGTTGTCCTGGCCAGGGCCGGGGTAGACCTGTTGTCCCGCCAGGGCAGGGACGACCTGATGTCCCGCTGGGGCGAGGTAGACCTGGTCTCCCAGAGAAGCCGGGGTAGACCTGGAGTCCCGCTGGAATCGGGGTAGACCTGTTGTCTTTCCAGGACTTTGTGACAGAGATCTGCTAGCCCTACGGAACAAGGGTAGACCTGTTGCCCCTATTGAGCTGAGGTAGACCTGATGTCCCTACAGAGCTGGGTAGACCTGTTGTCCCTGGCTGGAGCTGGGGTAGACCTGATGTCCCTACAGAGCTGGGTAGACCTGTTGTCCCTGGCTGGAGCTGGGGTAGACCTGATGTCCCTACAGAGCTGGGTAGACCTGTTGTCCCCGGACAGTGCTGGGGTAGACCTGATGTCCCAGCGAAGCCTGGGTAGACCTGTTGTCCTGGCCAGGGCCGGGGTAGACCTGTTGTCCCGCCAGGGCAGGGACGACCTGATGTTCCGCTGGGGCGAGGTAGACATGTTCTCCCAGAGAAGCCGGGGTAGACCTGGTGTCCCGCTGGAATCGGGGTAGACCTGTTGTCTCCCCAGGACTTTGTGGCAGAGATCTGCTAGCCCTACGGAACAAGGGTAGACCTGTTGCCCCTATTGAGCTGAGGTAGACCAGTTGTCCCTACAGATCAGGGTAGACCTGTTTTCCCCGGACGGAGCTGGGGTAGACCTGATGTCCCTACAGAGCTGGGTAGACCTGTTGTCCCCGGACGGAGCTCGGGTAGACCTGATGTCCCTACAGAGCTGGGTAGACCTGTTGTCCCTGGCCGGAGCTCGGGTAGACCTGATGTCCCAGTGAAGCCAGGGTAGACCTGTTGTCCTGCCCAGGGCCGGGGTAGACCTGTTGTCTCCGGACGGAGCTGGGGTAGACCTGATGTCGCAGCGAAGCCCGGGTAGACCTGTTGTCCCTGGCCAGGGTCGGGGAAGACCTGTTGTCCCGCCAGGGCGAGGACGACCTGATGTTCCGCTGGAGCGAGGTAGACCTGGTCTCCCTGAGAAGCCGGGGTAGACCTGGTGTCCAGATGAAAACGCGGTAGACCTGTTGTCTCCCCAGGACTTGGTGACAGAGATCTGCTTGCCCTACGGAACAAATGTAGACCTGTTGCACCTATTGAGCTGAGGTAGACCTGATGTCCCTACAGAGCTGGGTAGACCTGTTGTCCCTAGCTGGAGGTGGGGTAGACCTGATGTCCCTACAGAGCTGGGTAGACCTGTTGTCCCTGGATGGAGCTGAGGTAGACCTGATGTCCCTACAGAGCTGGGTAGACTTGTTGTCCCCAGACGGAGCTCGGGTAGACCTGATGTCCCTACAGAGCAGGGTAGACCTGTTGTCCCCGGACAGTGCTGGGGTAGACCTGATGTCCCAGCGAAGCCAGGGTCGACCTGTTGTCCTGGCCAGGGCCGGGGTAGACCTGTTGTCCCGCCAGGGCAAGGACGACCTGATGTCCCGCTGGGGCGAGGTAGACCTGGTCTCCCAGAGAAGCCGGGGTAGACCTGGTGTCCCGCTGGAATCGGGGTAGACCTGTTGTCTCCCCAGGACTTTGTGACAGAGATCTGCTAGCCCTACGGAACAAGGGTAGACCTGTTGCCCCTATTGAGCTGAGGTAGACCAGTTGTCCCTACAGAGCTGGGTAGACCTGTTGTCCCCGGACGGAGCTGGGGTAGACCTGATGTCCCTACAGAGCTGGGTAGACCTGTTGTCTCTGGACGGAGCTGGGGTAGACCTGATGTCCCAGCGAAGCCAGGGTAGACCTGTTGTCCTGGCCAGGGCCGGGGTAGACCTGTTGTCCGGCCAGGGCGAGGACGACCTGATGTCCCACGGGAGAGAGCTAGACCTGGTGTCACAGAGAATCCGGGGTAGACCTGGTGTCCCGCTGGAATCGGGGTAGACCTGTTGTCTTTCCAGGACTTTGTGACAGAGATCTGCTAGCCCTACGGAACAAGGGTAGACCTGTTGCCCCTATTGAGCTGAGGTAGACCAGTTGTCCCTACAGAGCAGGGTAGACCTGTTGTCCCTGGCTGGAGCTGGGGTAGACCTGATGTCCCTACAGAGCTGGGTAGACCTGTTGTCCCCGGACAGTGCTGGGGTAGACCTGATGTCCCAGCGAAGCCTGGGTAGACATGTTGTCCCTGGCCAGGGTCGGGGAAGACCTGTTGTCCCGCCAGGGCGAGGACGACCTGATGTTCCGCTGGAGCGAGGTAGACCTGGTCTCCCTGAGAAGCCGGGGTAGACCTGGTGTCTAGCTGAAAACGCGGTAGACCTGTTGTCTCCCCAGGACTTGGTGACAGAGATCTGCTAGCCCTACGGAACAAGGGTAGACCTGTTGCCCCTATTGAGCTGAGGTAGACCTGATGTCCCTACAGAGCTGGGTAGACCTGTTGTCCCCGGATGGAGGTGGGGTAGACCTGATGTCCCTACAGAGCTGGGTAGACCTGTTGTCTCTGGACGGAGCTGGGGTAGACCTGATGTCCCAGCGAAGCCTGGGTAGACCTGTTGTCCTGGCCAGGGCCGGGGTAGACCTGTTGTCCGGCCAGGGCGAGGACGACCTGATGTCCCACGGGAGCGAGTTAGACCTGCTGTCACAGAGAATCCGGGGTAGACCTGGTGTCCCGCTGGATTCGGGGTAGACCTGTTGTCTCCCCAGGACTTTGTGACAGAGATCTGCTAGCCCTACGGAACAAGGGTAGACCTGTTGCCCCTATTGAGTTGAGGTAGACCTGATGTCTCTACAGAGCTGGGTAGACCTGTTGTCCCCGGACAGTGCTGGGGTAGACCTGATGTCCCCACAGAGCTGGGTAGACCTGTTGTCCCCGGACGGAGCTGGGGTAGACCTGATGTCCCTACAGAGCTGGGTCGACCTGTTGTCCCTTGCCGGAGCTTGGGTAGACCTGATGTCCCTACAGAGCTGGGTAGACCTCTTGTCCCTGGACGCAGCTGGGGTAGACCTGATGTCCCAGCGAAGCCTGGGTAGACCTGTTGTCCTGGCCAGGGCCGGGGTAGACCTGTTGTCCCGCCAGGGCAGGGACGACCTGATGTCCCGCTGGGGCGAGGTAAACCTGGTCTCCCAGAGAAGCCGGGGTAGACCTGGAGTCCCGCTGGAATCGGGGTAGACCTGTTGTCTTTCCAGGACTTTGTGACAGAGATCTGCTAGCCCTACGGAACAAGGGTAGACCTGTTGCCCCTATTGAGCTGAGGTAGACCTGATGTCCCTACAGAGCTGGGTAGACCTGTTGTCCCTGGCTGGAGCTGGGGTAGACCTGATGTCCCTACAGAGCTGGGTAGACCTGTTGTCCCTGGCTGGAGCTGGGGTAGACCTGATGTCCCTACAGAGCTGGGTAGACCTGTTGTCCCCGGACAGTGCTGGGGTAGACCTGATGTCCCAGCGAAGCCTGGGTAGACCTGTTGTCCTGGCCAGGGCCGGGGTAGACCTGTTGTCCCGCCAGGGCAGGGACGACCTGATGTTCCGCTGGGGCGAGGTAGACATGTTCTCCCAGAGAAGCCGGGGTAGACCTGGTGTCCCGCTGGAATCGGGGTAGACCTGTTGTCTCCCCAGGACTTTGTGGCAGAGATCTGCTAGCCCTACGGAACAAGGGTAGACCTGTTGCCCCTATTGAGCTGAGGTAGACCAGTTGTCCCTACAGAGCTGGGTAGACCTGTTGTCCCCGGACGGAGCTGGGGTAGACCTGATGTCCCTACAGAGCTGGGTAGACCTGTTGTCTCTGGACGGAGCTGGGGTAGACCTGATGTCCCAGCGAAGCCAGGGTAGACCTGTTGTCCTGGCCAGGGCCGGGGTAGACCTGTTGTCCGGCCAGGGCGAGGACGACCTGATGTCCCACGGGAGAGAGCTAGACCTGGTGTCACAGAGAATCCGGGGTAGACCTGGTGTCCCGCTGGAATCGGGGTAGGCCTGTTGTCTCCCCAGGACTTTGTGGCAGAGATCTGCTAGCCCTACGGAACAAGGGTAGACCTGTTGCCCCTATTGAGCTGAGGTAGACCAGTTGTCCCTACAGAGCTGGGTAGACCTGTTGTCCCCGGACGGAGCTGGGGTAGACCTGATGTCCCTACAGAGCTGGGTAGACCTGTTGTCTCTGGACGGAGCTGGGGTAGACCTGATGTCCCAGCGAAGCCAGGGTAGACCTGTTGTCCTGGCCAGGGCCGGGGTAGACCTGTTGTCCGGCCAGGGCGAGGACGACCTGATGTCCCACGGGAGAGAGCTAGACCTGGTGTCACAGAGAATCCGGGGTAGACCTGGTGTCCCGCTGGAATCGGGGTAGACCTGTTGTCTTTCCAGGACTTTGTGACAGAGATCTGCTAGCCCTACGGAACAAGGGTAGACCTGTTGCCCCTATTGAGCTGAGGTAGACCAGTTGTCCCTACAGAGCAGGGTAGACCTGTTGTCCCTGGCTGGAGCTGGGGTAGACCTGATGTCCCTACAGAGCTGGGTAGACCTGTTGTCCCCGGACAGTGCTGGGGTAGACCTGATGTCCCAGCGAAGCCTGGGTAGACATGTTGTCCCTGGCCAGGGTCGGGGAAGACCTGTTGTCCCGCCAGGGCGAGGACGACCTGATGTTCCGCTGGAGCGAGGTAGACCTGGTCTCCCTGAGAAGCCGGGGTAGACCTGGTGTCTAGCTGAAAACGCGGTAGACCTGTTGTCTCCCCAGGACTTGGTGACAGAGATCTGCTAGCCCTACGGAACAAGGGTAGACCTGTTGCCCCTATTGAGCTGAGGTAGACCTGATGTCCCTACAGAGCTGGGTAGACCTGTTGTCCCCGGATGGAGGTGGGGTAGACCTGATGTCCCTACAGAGCTGGGTAGACCTGTTGTCTCTGGACGGAGCTGGGGTAGACCTGATGTCCCAGCGAAGCCTGGGTAGACCTGTTGTCCTGGCCAGGGCCGGGGTAGACCTGTTGTCCGGCCAGGGCGAGGACGACCTGATGTCCCACGGGAGCGAGTTAGACCTGCTGTCACAGAGAATCCGGGGTAGACCTGGTGTCCCGCTGGATTCGGGGTAGACCTGTTGTCTCCCCAGGACTTTGTGACAGAGATCTGCTAGCCCTACGGAACAAGGGTAGACCTGTTGCCCCTATTGAGTTGAGGTAGACCTGATGTCCCTACAGAGCTGGGTAGACCTGTTGTCCCCGGACAGTGCTGGGGTAGACCTGATGTCCCAGCGAAGCCTGGGTAGACCTGTTGTCCTGGCCAGGGCCGGGGTAGACCTGTTGTCCCGCCAGGGCAGGGACGACCTGATGTCCCGCTGGGGCGAGGTAGACCTGGTCTCCCAGAGAAGCCGGGGTAGACCTGGTGTCCCGCTGGAATCGGGGTAGACCTGTTGTCTCCCCAGGATTTTGTGACAGAGATCTGCTAGCCCTACGATATAAGGGTAGACCTGTTGTCCCTATTGAGATGAGGTAGACCAGTTGTCCCTACAGAGCAGGGTAGACCTGTTGTCCCCGGACGGAGCTGGGGTAGACCTGATGTCCCCACAGAGCTGGGTAGACCTGTTGTCCCCGGACGGAGCTGGGGTAGACCTGATGTCCCTACAGAGCTGGGTCGACCTGTTGTCCCTTGCCGGAGCTTGGGTAGACCTGATGTCCCTACAGAGCTGGGTAGACCTCTTGTCCCTGGACGCAGCTGGGGTAGACCTGATGTCCCAGCGAAGCCTGGGTAGACCTGTTGTCCTGGCCAGGGCCGGGGTAGACCTGTTGTCCCGCCAGGGCAGGGACGACCTGATGTCCCGCTGGGGCGAGGTAGACCTGGTCTCCCAGAGAAGCCGGGGTAGACCTGGAGTCCCGCTGGAATCGGGGTAGACCTGTTGTCTTTCCAGGACTTTGTGACAGAGATCTGCTAGCCCTACGGAACAAGGGTAGACCTGTTGCCCCTATTGAGCTGAGGTAGACCTGATGTCCCTACAGAGCTGGGTAGACCTGTTGTCCCTGGCTGGAGCTGGGGTAGAACTGATGTCCCTACAGAGCTGGGTAGACCTGTTGTCCCTGGCTGGAGCTGGGGTAGACCTGATGTCCCTACAGAGCTGGGTAGACCTGTTGTCCCCGGACAGTGCTGGGGTAGACCTGATGTCCCAGCGAAGCCTGGGTAGACCTGTTGTCCTGGCCAGGGCCGGGGTAGACCTGTTGTCCCGCCAGGGCAGGGACGACCTGATGTTCCGCTGGGGCGAGGTAGACCTGTTCTCCCAGAGAAGCCGGGGTAGACCTGGTGTCCCGCTGGAATCGGGGTAGACCTGTTGTCTCCCCAGGACTTTGTGGCAGAGATCTGCTAGCCCTACGGAACAAGGGTAGACCTGTTGCCCCTATTGAGCTGAGGTAGACCAGTTGTCCCTACAGAGCAGGGTAGACCTGTTGTCCCCGGACGGAGCTGGGGTAGACCTGATGTCCCTACAGAGCTGGGTAGACCTGTTGTCTCTGGACGGAGCTGGGGTAGACCTGATGTCCCAGCGAAGCCAGGGTAGACCTGTTGTCCTGGCCAGGGCCGGGGTAGACCTGTTGTCCGGCCAGGGCGAGGACGACCTGATGTCCCACGGGAGAGAGCTAGACCTGGTGTCACAGAGAATCCGGGGTAGACCTGGTGTCCCGCTGGAATCGGGGTAGACCTGTTGTCTCCCCAGGACTTTGTGGCAGAGATCTGCTAGCCCTACGGAACAAGGGTAGACCTGTTGCCCCTATTGAGCTGAGGTAGACCAGTTGTCCCTACAGAGCTGGGTAGACCTGTTGTCCCCGGACGGAGCTGGGGTAGACCTGATGTCCCTACAGAGCTGGGTAGACCTGTTGTCTCTGGACGGAGCTGGGGTAGACCTGATGTCCCAGCGAAGCCAGGGTAGACCTGTTGTCCTGGCCAGGGCCGGGGTAGACCTGTTGTCCGGCCAGGGCGAGGACGACCTGATGTCCCACGGGAGAGAGCTAGACCTGGTGTCACAGAGAATCCGGGGTAGACCTGGTGTCCCGCTGGAATCGGGGTAGACCTGTTGTCTTTCCAGGACTTTGTGACAGAGATCTGCTAGCCCTACGGAACAAGGGTAGACCTGTTGCCCCTATTGAGCTGAGGTAGACCTGATGTCCCTACAGAGCAGGGTAGACCTGTTGTCCCTGGCTGGAGCTGGGGTAGACCTGATGTCCCTACAGAGCTGGGTAGACCTGTTGTCCCCGGACAGTGCTGGGGTAGACCTGATGTCCCAGCGAAGCCTGGGTAGACATGTTGTCCCTGGCCAGGGTCGGGGAAGACCTGTTGTCCCGCCAGGGCGAGGACGACCTGATGTTCCGCTGGAGCGAGGTAGACCTGGTCTCCCTGAGAAGCCGGGGTAGACCTGGTGTCTAGCTGAAAACGCGGTAGACCTGTTGTCTCCCCAGGACTTGGTGACAGAGATCTGCTAGCCCTACGGAACAAGGGTAGACCTGTTGCCCCTATTGAGCTGAGGTAGACCTGATGTCCCTACAGAGCTGGGTAGACCTGTTGTCCCCGGATGGAGGTGGGGTAGACCTGATGTCCCTACAGAGCTGGGTAGACCTGTTGTCTCTGGACGGAGCTGGGGTAGACCTGATGTCCCAGCGAAGCCTGGGTAGACCTGTTGTCCTGGCCAGGGCCGGGGTAGACCTGTTGTCCGGCCAGGGCGAGGACGACCTGATGTCCCACGGGAGCGAGTTAGACCTGCTGTCACAGAGAATCCGGGGTAGACCTGGTGTCCCGCTGGATTCGGGGTAGACCTGTTGTCTCCCCAGGACTTTGTGACAGAGATCTGCTAGCCCTACGGAACAAGGGTAGACCTGTTGCCCCTATTGAGTTGAGGTAGACCAGTTGTCCCTACAGAGCAGGGTAGACCTGTTGTCCCCGGACGGAGCTGGGGTAGACCTGATGTCCCTACAGAGCAGGGTAGACCTTTTGTCCCTGGCCGGAACTCGGGTAGACCCGATGTGCCTACAGAGCAGGGTAGACCTGTTGTCCCTGGCCGGAGCTGGGGTAGACCTGATGTCCCTACAGAGCTGGGTAGACCTCTTGTCCCTGGACGCAGCTGGGGTAGACCTGATGTCCCAGCGAAGCCAGGGTCGACCTGTTGTCCTGGCCAGGGCCGCGGTAGACCTGTTGTCCGGCCAGGGCGAGGACGACCTGATGTCCCACGGGAGAGAGCTAGACCTGGTGTCACAGAGAATCCGGGGTAGACCTGGTGTCCCGCTGGAATCGGGGTAGACCTGTTGTCTTTCCAGGACTTTGTGACAGAGATCTGCTAGCCCTACGGAACAAAGGTAGACCTGTTGCCCCTATTGAGCTGAGGTAGACCTGATGTCCCTACAGAGCTGGGTAGACCTGTTGTCCCCGGACAGTGCTGGGGTAGACCTGATGTCCCAGCGAAGCCTGGGTAGACCTGTTGTCCTGGCCAGGGCCGGGGTAGACCTGTTGTCCCGCCAGGGCAGGGACGACCTGATGTCCCGCTGGGGCGAGGTAGACCTGGTCTCCCAGAGAAGCCGGGGTAGACCTGGTGTCCGCTGGAATCGGGGTAGACCTGTTGTCTCCCCAGGATTTTGTGACAGAGATCTGCTAGCCCTACGATATATTGGTAGACCTGTTGTCCCTATTGAGATGAGGTAGACCAGTTGTCCCTACAGAGCAGGGTAGACCTGTTGTCCCCGGACGGAGCTGGGGTAGACCTGATGTCCCCACAGAGCTGGGTAGACCTGTTGTCCCCGGACGGAGCTGGGGTAGACCTGATGTCCCTACAGAGCTGGGTCGACCTGTTGTCCCTTGCCGGAGCTTGGGTAGACCTGATGTCCCTACAGAGCTGGGTAGACCTCTTGTCCCTGGACGCAGCTGGGGTAGACCTGATGTCCCAGCGAAGCCTGGGTACACCTGTTGTCCTGGCCAGGGCCGGGGTAGACCTGTTGTCCCGCCAGGGCAGGGACGACCTGATGTCCCGCTGGGGCGAGGTAGACCTGGTCTCCCAGAGAAGCCGGGGTAGACCTGGAGTCCCGCTGGAATCGGGGTAGACCTGTTGTCTTTCCAGGACTTTGTGACAGAGATCTGCTAGCCCTACGGAACAAGGGTAGACCTGTTGCCCCTATTGAGCTGAGGTAGACCAGTTGTCCCTACAGAGCAGGGTAGACCTGTTGTCCCTGGCCGGAGCTGGGGTAGACCTGATGTCCCTACAGAGCTGGGTAGACCTGTTGTCCCTGGCCGGAGCTGGGGTAGACCAGATGTCCCTACAGAGCTGGGTAGACTTGTTGTCCCCGGACGGAGCTCGGGTAGACCTGATGTCCCTACAGAGCTGGGTAGACCTGTTGTCCCCGGACGGAGCTGGGGTAGACCTGATGTCCCAGTGAAGCCAGGGTAGACCTGTTGTCCTGCCCAGGGCCGGGGTAGACCTGTTGTCTCCGGACGGAGCTGGGGTAGACCTGATGTCCCAGCGAAGCCCGGGTAGACCTGTTGTCCCTGGCCAGGGTCGGGGAAGACCTGTTGTCCCGCCAGGGCGAGGACGACCTGATGTTCCGCTGGAGCGAGGTAGACCTGGTCTCCCTGAGAAGCCGGGGTAGACCTGGTGTCCAGATGAAAACGCGGTAGACCTGTTGTCTCCCCAGGACTTGGTGACAGAGATCTGCTTGCCCTACGGAACAAATGTAGACCTGTTGCCCCTATTGAGCTGAGGTAGACCTGATGTCCCTACAGAGCTGGGTAGACCTGTTGTCCCTAGCTGGAGGTGGGGTAGACCTGATGTCCCTACAGAGCTGGGTAGACCTGTTGTCCCTGGATGGAGCTGAGGTAGACCTGATGTCCCTACAGAGCTGGGTAGACTTGTTGTCCCCAGACGGAGCTCGGGTAGACCTGATGTCCCTACAGAGCTGGGTAGACCTGTTGTCCCCGGACAGTGCTGGGGTAGACCTGATGTCCCAGCGAAGCCTGGGTAGACCTGTTGTCCTGGCCAGGGCCGGGGTAGACCTGTTGTCCCGCCAGGGCAGGGACGACCTGATGTCCCGCTGGGGCGAGGTAGACCTGGTCTCCCAGAGAAGCCGGGGTAGACCTGGTGTCCGCTGGAATCGGGGTAGACCTGTTGTCTCCCCAGGATTTTGTGACAGAGATCTGCTAGCCCTACGATATATTGGTAGACCTGTTGTCCCTATTGAGATGAGGTAGACCAGTTGTCCCTACAGAGCAGGGTAGACCTGTTGTCCCCGGACGGAGCTGGGGTAGACCTGATGTCCCCACAGAGCTGGGTAGACCTGTTGTCCCCGGACGGAGCTGGGGTAGACCTGATGTCCCTACAGAGCTGGGTCGACCTGTTGTCCCTTGCCGGAGCTTGGGTAGACCTGATGTCCCTACAGAGCTGGGTAGACCTCTTGTCCCTGGACGCAGCTGGGGTAGACCTGATGTCCCAGCGAAGCCTGGGTACACCTGTTGTCCTGGCCAGGGCCGGGGTAGACCTGTTGTCCCGCCAGGGCAGGGACGACCTGATGTCCCGCTGGGGCGAGGTAGACCTGGTCTCCCAGAGAAGCCGGGGTAGACCTGGAGTCCCGCTGGAATCGGGGTAGACCTGTTGTCTTTCCAGGACTTTGTGACAGAGATCTGCTAGCCCTACGGAACAAGGGTAGACCTGTTGCCCCTATTGAGCTGAGGTAGACCTGATGTCCCTACAGAGCTGGGTAGACCTGTTGTCCCTGGCTGGAGCTGGGGTAGACCTGATGTCCCTACAGAGCTGGGTAGACCTGTTGTCCCTGGCTGGAGCTGGGGTAGACCTGATGTCCCTACAGAGCTGGGTAGACCTGTTGTCCCCGGACAGTGCTGGGGTAGACCTGATGTCCCAGCGAAGCCTGGGTAGACCTGTTGTCCTGGCCAGGGCCGGGGTAGACCTGTTGTCCCGCCAGGGCAGGGACGACCTGATGTCCCGCTGGGGCGAGGTAGACCTGGTCTCCCTGAGAAGCCGGGGTAGACCTGGTGTCCCGCTGGAATAGGGGTAGACCTGTTGTCTCCCCAGGACTTTGTGACAGAGATCTGCTAGCCCTACGGAACAAGGGTAGACCTGTTGCCCCTATTGAGTTGAGGTAGACCAGTTGTCCCTACAGAGCAGGGTAGACCTGTTGTCCCCGGACGGAGCTGGGGTAGACCTGATGTCCCCACAGAGCTGGGTAGACCTGTTGTCCCCGGACGGAGCCGGGGTAGACCTGATGTCCCTACAGAGCAGGGTAGACCTTTTGTCCCTGGCCGGAGCTCGGGTAGACCCGATGTCCCTACAGAGCAGGGTAGACCTGTTGTCCCTGGCCGGAGCTGGGGTAGACCTGATGTCCCTACAGAGCTGGGTAGACCTCTTGTCCCTGGACGCAGCTGGGGTAGACCTGATGTCCCAGCGAAGCCAGGGTCGACCTGTTGTCCTGGCCAGGGCCGCGGTAGACCTGTTGTACGGCCAGGGAGAGGATGACCTGATGTCCCACGGGAGAGAGCTAGACCTGGTGTCACAGAGAATCCGGGGTAGACCTGGTGTCCCGCTGGAATCGGGGTAGACCTGTTGTCTTTCCAGGACTTTGTGACAGAGATCTGCTAGCCCTACGGAACAAGGGTAGACCTGTTGCCCCTATTGAGCTGAGGTAGACCAGTTGTCCCTACAGAGCAGGGTAGACCTGTTGTCCCTGGCCGGAGCTGGGGTAGACCTGATGTCCCTACAGAGCTGGGTAGACCTGTTGTCCCTGGCCGGAGCTGGGGTAGACCAGATGTCCCTACAGAGCTGGGTAGACTTGTTGTCCCCGGACGGAGCTCGGGTAGACCTGATGTCCCTACAGAGCTGGGTAGACCTGTTGTCCCCGGACGGAGCTGGGGTAGACCTGATGTCCCAGTGAAGCCAGGGTAGACCTGTTGTCCTGCCCAGGGCCGGGGTAGACCTGTTGTCTCCGGACGGAGCTGGGGTAGACCTGATGTCCCAGCGAAGCCCGGGTAGACCTGTTGTCCCTGGCCAGGGTCGGGGAAGACCTGTTGTCCCGCCAGGGCGAGGACGACCTGATGTTCCGCTGGAGCGAGGTAGACCTGGTCTCCCTGAGAAGCCGGGGTAGACCTGGTGTCCAGATGAAAACGCGGTAGACCTGTTGTCTCCCCAGGACTTGGTGACAGAGATCTGCTTGCCCTACGGAACAAATGTAGACCTGTTGCCCCTATTGAGCTGAGGTAGACCTGATGTCCCTACAGAGCTGGGTAGACCTGTTGTCCCTAGCTGGAGGTGGGGTAGACCTGATGTCCCTACAGAGCTGGGTAGACCTGTTGTCCCTGGATGGAGCTGAGGTAGACCTGATGTCCCTACAGAGCTGGGTAGACTTGTTGTCCCCAGACGGAGCTCGGGTAGACCTGATGTCCCTACAGAGCTGGGTAGACCTGTTGTCCCCGGACAGTGCTGGGGTAGACCTGATGTCCCAGCGAAGCCTGGGTAGACCTGTTGTCCTGGCCAGGGCCGGGGTAGACCTGTTGTCCCGCCAGGGCAGGGACGACCTGATGTCCCGCTGGGGCGAGGTAGACCTGGTCTCCCAGAGAAGCCGGGGTAGACCTGGTGTCCGCTGGAATCGGGGTAGACCTGTTGTCTCCCCAGGATTTTGTGACAGAGATCTGCTAGCCCTACGATATATTGGTAGACCTGTTGTCCCTATTGAGATGAGGTAGACCAGTTGTCCCTACAGAGCAGGGTAGACCTGTTGTCCCCGGACGGAGCTGGGGTAGACCTGATGTCCCCACAGAGCTGGGTAGACCTGTTGTCCCCGGACGGAGCTGGGGTAGACCTGATGTCCCTACAGAGCTGGGTCGACCTGTTGTCCCTTGCCGGAGCTTGGGTAGACCTGATGTCCCTACAGAGCTGGGTAGACCTCTTGTCCCTGGACGCAGCTGGGGTAGACCTGATGTCCCAGCGAAGCCTGGGTACACCTGTTGTCCTGGCCAGGGCCGGGGTAGACCTGTTGTCCCGCCAGGGCAGGGACGACCTGATGTCCCGCTGGGGCGAGGTAGACCTGGTCTCCCAGAGAAGCCGGGGTAGACCTGGAGTCCCGCTGGAATCGGGGTAGACCTGTTGTCTTTCCAGGACTTTGTGACAGAGATCTGCTAGCCCTACGGAACAAGGGTAGACCTGTTGCCCCTATTGAGCTGAGGTAGACCTGATGTCCCTACAGAGCTGGGTAGACCTGTTGTCCCTGGCTGGAGCTGGGGTAGACCTGATGTCCCTACAGAGCTGGGTAGACCTGTTGTCCCTGGCTGGAGCTGGGGTAGACCTGATGTCCCTACAGAGCTGGGTAGACCTGTTGTCCCCGGACAGTGCTGGGGTAGACCTGATGTCCCAGCGAAGCCTGGGTCGACCTGTTGTCCTGGCCAGGGCCGGGGTAGACCTGTTGTCCCGCCAGGGCAGGGACGACCTGATGTCCCGCTGGGGCGAGGTAGACCTAGTCTCCCAGAGAAGCCGGGGTAGACCTGGTGTCCCGCTGGAATCGGGGTAGACCTGTTGTCTCCCCAGGACTTTGTGGCAGAGATCTGCTAGCCCTACGGAACAAGGGTAGACCTGTTGCCCCTATTGAGCTGAGGTAGACCAGTTGTCCCTACAGAGCAGGGTAGACCTGTTGTCCCTGGCTGGAGCTGGGGTAGACCTGATGTCCCTACAGAGCTGGGTAGACCTGTTGTCCCCGGACAGTGCTTGGGTAGACCTGATGTCCCAGCGAAGCCTGGGTAGACCTGTTGTCCTGGCCAGGGCCGGGGTAGACCTGTTGTCCCGCCAGGGCAGGGACGACCTGATGTCCCGCTGGGGCGAGGTAGACCTGGTCTCCCTGAGAAGCCGGGGTAGACCTGGTGTCCCGCTGGAATAGGGGTAGACCTGTTGTCTCCCCAGGACTTTGTGACAGAGATCTGCTAGCCCTACGGAACAAGGGTAGACCTGTTGCCCCTATTGAGTTGAGGTAGACCAGTTGTCCCTACAGAGCAGGGTAGACCTGTTGTCCCCGGACGGAGCTGGGGTAGACCTGATGTCCCCACAGAGCTGGGTAGACCTGTTGTCCCCGGACGGAGCCGGGGTAGACCTGATGTCCCTACAGAGCAGGGTAGACCTTTTGTCCCTGGACGGAACTCGGGTCGACCCGATGTCCCTACAGAGCAGGGTAGACCTGTTGTCCCTGGCCGGAGCTGGGGTAGACCTGATGTCCCTACAGAGCTGGGTAGACCTCTTGTCCCTGGACGCAGCTGGGGTAGACCTGATGTCCCAGCGAAGCCAGGGTCGACCTGTTGTCCTGGCCAGGGCCGCGGTAGACCTGTTGTACGGCCAGGGAGAGGATGACCTGATGTCCCACGGGAGAGAGCTAGACCTGGTGTCACAGAGAATCCGGGGTAGACCTGGTGTCCCGCTGGAATCGGGGTAGACCTGTTGTCTTTCCAGGACTTTGTGACAGAGATCTGCTAGCCCTACGGAACAAGGGTAGACCTGTTGCCCCTATTGAGCTGAGGTAGACCAGTTGTCCCTACAGAGCAGGGTAGACCTGTTGTCCCTGGCCGGAGCTGGGGTAGACCTGATGTCCCTACAGAGCTGGGTAGACCTGTTGTCCCTGGCCGGAGCTGGAGTAGACCAGATGTCCCTACAGAGCTGGGTAGACTTGTTGTCCCCGGACGGAGCTCGGGTAGACCTGATGTCCCTACAGAGCTGGGTAGACCTGTTGTCCCCGGACGGAGCTGGGGTAGACCTGATGTCCCAGTGAAGCCAGGGTAGACCTGTTGTCCTGCCCAGGGCCGGGGTAGACCTGTTGTCTCCGGACGGAGCTGGGGTAGACCTGATGTCCCAGCGAAGCCCGGGTAGACCTGTTGTCCCTGGCCAGGGTCGGGGAAGACCTGTTGTCCCGCCAGGGCGAGGACGACCTGATGTTCCGCTGGAGCGAGGTAGACCTGGTCTCCCTGAGAAGCCGGGGTAGACCTGGTGTCCAGATGAAAACGCGGTAGACCTGTTGTCTCCCCAGGACTTGGTGACAGAGATCTGCTTGCCCTACGGAACAAATGTAGACCTGTTGCCCCTATTGAGCTGAGGTAGACCTGATGTCCCTACAGAGCTGGGTAGACCTGTTGTCCCTAGCTGGAGGTGGGGTAGACCTGATGTCCCTACAGAGCTGGGTAGACCTGTTGTCCCTGGATGGAGCTGAGGTAGACCTGATGTCCCTACAGAGCTGGGTAGACTTGTTGTCCCCAGACGGAGCTCGGGTAGACCTGATGTCCCTACAGAGCTGGGTAGACCTGTTGTCCCCGGACAGTGCTGGGGTAGACCTGATGTCCCAGCGAAGCCTGGGTAGACCTGTTGTCCTGGCCAGGGCCGGGGTAGACCTGTTGTCCCGCCAGGGCAGGGACGACCTGATGTCCCGCTGGGGCGAGGTAGACCTGGTCTCCCAGAGAAGCCGGGGTAGACCTGGTGTCCGCTGGAATCGGGGTAGACCTGTTGTCTCCCCAGGATTTTGTGACAGAGATCTGCTAGCCCTACGATATATTGGTAGACCTGTTGTCCCTATTGAGATGAGGTAGACCAGTTGTCCCTACAGAGCAGGGTAGACCTGTTGTCCCCGGACGGAGCTGGGGTAGACCTGATGTCCCCACAGAGCTGGGTAGACCTGTTGTCCCCGGACGGAGCTGGGGTAGACCTGATGTCCCTACAGAGCTGGGTCGACCTGTTGTCCCTTGCCGGAGCTTGGGTAGACCTGATGTCCCTACAGAGCTGGGTAGACCTCTTGTCCCTGGACGCAGCTGGGGTAGACCTGATGTCCCAGCGAAGCCTGGGTACACCTGTTGTCCTGGCCAGGGCCGGGGTAGACCTGTTGTCCCGCCAGGGCAGGGACGACCTGATGTCCCGCTGGGGCGAGGTAGACCTGGTCTCCCAGAGAAGCCGGGGTAGACCTGGAGTCCCGCTGGAATCGGGGTAGACCTGTTGTCTTTCCAGGACTTTGTGACAGAGATCTGCTAGCCCTACGGAACAAGGGTAGACCTGTTGCCCCTATTGAGCTGAGGTAGACCTGATGTCCCTACAGAGCTGGGTAGACCTGTTGTCCCTGGCTGGAGCTGGGGTAGACCTGATGTCCCTACAGAGCTGGGTAGACCTGTTGTCCCTGGCTGGAGCTGGGGTAGACCTGATGTCCCTACAGAGCTGGGTAGACCTGTTGTCCCCGGACAGTGCTGGGGTAGACCTGATGTCCCAGCGAAGCCTGGGTCGACCTGTTGTCCTGGCCAGGGCCGGGGTAGACCTGTTGTCCCGCCAGGGCAGGGACGACCTGATGTCCCGCTGGGGCGAGGTAGACCTAGTCTCCCAGAGAAGCCGGGGTAGACCTGGTGTCCCGCTGGAATCGGGGTAGACCTGTTGTCTCCCCAGGACTTTGTGGCAGAGATCTGCTAGCCCTACGGAACAAGGGTAGACCTGTTGCCCCTATTGAGCTGAGGTAGACCAGTTGTCCCTACAGAGCAGGGTAGACCTGTTGTCCCTGGCTGGAGCTGGGGTAGACCTGATGTCCCTACAGAGCTGGGTAGACCTGTTGTCCCCGGACAGTGCTTGGGTAGACCTGATGTCCCAGCGAAGCCTGGGTAGACCTGTTGTCCTGGCCAGGGCCGGGGTAGACCTGTTGTCCCGCCAGGGCAGGGACGACCTGATGTCCCGCTGGGGCGAGGTAGACCTGGTCTCCCTGAGAAGCCGGGGTAGACCTGGTGTCCCGCTGGAATAGGGGTAGACCTGTTGTCTCCCCAGGACTTTGTGACAGAGATCTGCTAGCCCTACGGAACAAGGGTAGACCTGTTGCCCCTATTGAGTTGAGGTAGACCAGTTGTCCCTACAGAGCAGGGTAGACCTGTTGTCCCCGGACGGAGCTGGGGTAGACCTGATGTCCCCACAGAGCTGGGTAGACCTGTTGTCCCCGGACGGAGCCGGGGTAGACCTGATGTCCCTACAGAGCAGGGTAGACCTTTTGTCCCTGGACGGAACTCGGGTCGACCCGATGTCCCTACAGAGCAGGGTAGACCTGTTGTCCCTGGCCGGAGCTGGGGTAGACCTGATGTCCCTACAGAGCTGGGTAGACCTCTTGTCCCTGGACGCAGCTGGGGTAGACCTGATGTCCCAGCGAAGCCAGGGTCGACCTGTTGTCCTGGCCAGGGCCGCGGTAGACCTGTTGTACGGCCAGGGAGAGGATGACCTGATGTCCCACGGGAGAGAGCTAGACCTGGTGTCACAGAGAATCCGGGGTAGACCTGGTGTCCCGCTGGAATCGGGGTAGACCTGTTGTCTTTCCAGGACTTTGTGACAGAGATCTGCTAGCCCTACGGAACAAGGGTAGACCTGTTGCCCCTATTGAGCTGAGGTAGACCAGTTGTCCCTACAGAGCAGGGTAGACCTGTTGTCCCTGGCCGGAGCTGGGGTAGACCTGATGTCCCTACAGAGCTGGGTAGACCTGTTGTCCCTGGCCGGAGCTGGAGTAGACCAGATGTCCCTACAGAGCTGGGTAGACTTGTTGTCCCCGGACGGAGCTCGGGTAGACCTGATGTCCCTACAGAGCTGGGTAGACCTGTTGTCCCCGGACGGAGCTGGGGTAGACCTGATGTCCCAGTGAAGCCAGGGTAGACCTGTTGTCCTGCCCAGGGCCGGGGTAGACCTGTTGTCTCCGGACGGAGCTGGGGTAGACCTGATGTCCCAGCGAAGCCCGGGTAGACCTGTTGTCCCTGGCCAGGGTCGGGGAAGACCTGTTGTCCCGCCAGGGCGAGGACGACCTGATGTTCCGCTGGAGCGAGGTAGACCTGGTCTCCCAGAGAAGCCGGGGTAGACCTGGTGTCCAGATGAAAACGCGGTAGACCTGTTGTCTCCCCAGGACTTGGTGACAGAGATCTGCTTGCCCTACGGAACAAATGTAGACCTGTTGCCCCTATTGAGCTGAGGTAGACCTGATGTCCCTACAGAGCTGGGTAGACCTGTTGTCCCTAGCTGGAGGTGGGGTAGACCTGATGTCCCTACAGAGCTGGGTAGACCTGTTGTCCCTGGATGGAGCTGAGGTAGACCTGATGTCCCTACAGAGCTGGGTAGACTTGTTGTCCCCAGACGGAGCTCGGGTAGACCTGATGTCCCTACAGAGCTGGGTAGACCTGTTGTCCCCGGACAGTGCTGGGGTAGACCTGATGTCCCAGCGAAGCCTGGGTAGACCTGTTGTCCTGGCCAGGGCCGGGGTAGACCTGTTGTCCCGCCAGGGCAAGGACGACCTGATGTCCCGCTGGGGCGAGGTAGACCTGGTCTCCCAGAGAAGCCGGGGTAGACATGGTGTCCCGCTGGAATCGGGGTAGACCTGTTGTTTCCCCAGGACTTTGTGACAGAGATCTGCTAGCCCTACGGAACAAGGGTAGACCTGTTGCCCCTATTGAGTTGAGGTAGACCAGTTGTCCCTACAGAGCTGGGTAGACCTGTTGTCCCCGGACGGAGCTGGGGTAGACCTGATGTCCCTACAGAGCTGGGTAGACCTGTTGTCCCCGGACGGAGCTGGGGAAGACCTGATCTCCCTACAGAGCAGGGTAGACCTGTTGTCCCTGGCCGGAGCTCGGGTAGACCTGATGTCCCAGTGAAGCGTGGGTAGACCTGTTGTCCTGCCCAGGGCCGGGGTAGACCTGTTGTCTCCGGATGGAGGTGGGGTAGACCTGATGTCCCAGCGAAGCCAGTGTAGACCTGTTGTCCCTGGCCAGGGTCGGGGAAGACCTTTTGTCCCGCCAGGGCGAGGACAACCTGATGTTCCGCTGGAGCGAGGTAGACCTGGTCTCCCTGAGAAGCCGGGGTAGACCTGGTGTCTAGCTGAAAACGCGGTAGACCTGTTGTCTCCCCAGGACTTGGTGACAGAGATCTGCTTGCCCTACGGAACAAGGGTAGACCTGTTGTCCCCGGATGGAGGTGGGGTAGACCTGATGTCCCTACAGAGCTGGGTAGACCTGTTGTCTCTGGACGGAGCTGGGGTAGACCTGATGTCCCAGCGAAGCCTGGGTAGACCTGTTGTCCTGGCCAGGGCCGGGGTAGACCTGTTGTCCGGCCAGGGCGAGGACGACCTGATGTCCCACGGGAGCGAGTTTGACCTGCTGTCACAGAGAATCCGGGGTAGACCTGGTGTCCCGCTGGATTCGGGGTAGACCTGTTGTCTCCCCAGGACTTTGTGACAGAGATCTGCTAGCCCTACGGAACAAGGGTAGACCTGTTGCCCCTATTGAGTTGAGGTAGACCAGTTGTCCCTACAGAGCAGGGTAGACCTGTTGTCCCCGGACGGAGCTGGGGTAGACCTGATGTCCCCACAGAGCTGGGTAGACCTGTTGTCCCCGGACGGAGCTGGGGTAGACCTGATGTCCCTACAGAGCAGGGTAGACCTTTTGTCCCTGGCCGGAACTCGGGTAGACCCGATGTCCCTACAGAGCAGGGTAGACCTGTTGTCCCCGGACGGAGCTGGGGAAGACCTGATGTCCCTACAGAGCTGGGTAGACCTCTTGTCCCTGGACGCAGCTGGGGTAGACCTGATGTCCCAGCGAAGCCAGGGTCGACCTGTTGTCCTGGCCAGGGCCGCGGTAGACCTGTTGTACGGCCAGGGAGAGGATGACCTGATGTCCCACGGGAGAGAGCTAGACCTGGTGTCACAGAGAATCCGGGGTAGACCTGGTGTCCCGCTGGAATCGGGGTAGACCTGTTGTCTTTCCAGGACTTTGTGACAGAGATCTGCTAGCCCTACGGAACAAGGGTAGACCTGTTGCCCCTATTGAGCTGAGGTAGACCAGTTGTCCCTACAGAGCAGGGTAGACCTGTTGTCCCTGGCCGGAGCTGGGGTAGACCTGATGTCCCTACAGAGCTGGGTAGACCTGTTGTCCCTGGCCGGAGCTGGGGTAGACCAGATGTCCCTACAGAGCTGGGTAGACTTGTTGTCCCCGGACGGAGCTCGGGTAGACCTGATGTCCCTACAGAGCTGGGTAGACCTGTTGTCCCCGGACGGAGCTGGGGTAGACCTGATGTCCCAGTGAAGCCAGGGTAGACCTGTTGTCCTGCCCAGGGCCGGGGTAGACCTGTTGTCTCCGGACGGAGCTGGGGTAGACCTGATGTCCCAGCGAAGCCCGGGTAGACCTGTTGTCCCTGGCCAGGGTCGGGGAAGACCTGTTGTCCCGCCAGGGCGAGGACGACCTGATGTTCCGCTGGAGCGAGGTAGACCTGGTCTCCCTGAGAAGCCGGGGTAGACCTGGTGTCCAGATGAAAACGCGGTAGACCTGTTGTCTCCCCAGGACTTGGTGACAGAGATCTGCTTGCCCTACGGAACAAATGTAGACCTGTTGCCCCTATTGAGCTGAGGTAGACCTGATGTCCCTACAGAGCTGGGTAGACCTGTTGTCCCTAGCTGGAGGTGGGGTAGACCTGATGTCCCTACAGAGCTGGGTAGACCTGTTGTCCCTGGATGGAGCTGAGGTAGACCTGATGTCCCTACAGAGCTGGGTAGACTTGTTGTCCCCAGACGGAGCTCGGGTAGACCTGATGTCCCTACAGAGCTGGGTAGACCTGTTGTCCCCGGACAGTGCTGGGGTAGACCTGATGTCCCAGCGAAGCCTGGGTAGACCTGTTGTCCTGGCCAGGGCCGGGGTAGACCTGTTGTCCCGCCAGGGCAGGGACGACCTGATGTCCCGCTGGGGCGAGGTAGACCTGGTCTCCCAGAGAAGCCGGGGTAGACCTGGTGTCCGCTGGAATCGGGGTAGACCTGTTGTCTCCCCAGGATTTTGTGACAGAGATCTGCTAGCCCTACGATATATTGGTAGACCTGTTGTCCCTATTGAGATGAGGTAGACCAGTTGTCCCTACAGAGCAGGGTAGACCTGTTGTCCCCGGACGGAGCTGGGGTAGACCTGATGTCCCCACAGAGCTGGGTAGACCTGTTGTCCCCGGACGGAGCTGGGGTAGACCTGATGTCCCTACAGAGCTGGGTCGACCTGTTGTCCCTTGCCGGAGCTTGGGTAGACCTGATGTCCCTACAGAGCTGGGTAGACCTCTTGTCCCTGGACGCAGCTGGGGTAGACCTGATGTCCCAGCGAAGCCTGGGTACACCTGTTGTCCTGGCCAGGGCCGGGGTAGACCTGTTGTCCCGCCAGGGCAGGGACGACCTGATGTCCCGCTGGGGCGAGGTAGACCTGGTCTCCCAGAGAAGCCGGGGTAGACCTGGAGTCCCGCTGGAATCGGGGTAGACCTGTTGTCTTTCCAGGACTTTGTGAC
The DNA here is from genome assembly GCF_023055355.1 of Agelaius tricolor. Taxonomy (NCBI): domain Eukaryota; kingdom Metazoa; phylum Chordata; class Aves; order Passeriformes; family Icteridae; genus Agelaius; species Agelaius tricolor. The sequence goes on along the minus strand of NW_027269311.1, from coordinate 2,785,760 downwards.
AGAGATCTGCTAGCCCTACGGAACAAGGGTAGACCTGTTGCCCCTATTGAGCTGAGGTAGACCTGATGTCCCTACAGAGCTGGGTAGACCTGTTGTCCCTGGCTGGAGCTGGGGTAGACCTGATGTCCCTACAGAGCTGGGTAGACCTGTTGTCCCTGGCTGGAGCTGGGGTAGACCTGATGTCCCTACAGAGCTGGGTAGACCTGTTGTCCCCGGACAGTGCTGGGGTAGACCTGATGTCCCAGCGAAGCCTGGGTCGACCTGTTGTCCTGGCCAGGGCCGGGGTAGACCTGTTGTCCCGCCAGGGCAGGGACGACCTGATGTCCCGCTGGGGCGAGGTAGACCTAGTCTCCCAGAGAAGCCGGGGTAGACCTGGTGTCCCGCTGGAATCGGGGTAGACCTGTTGTCTCCCCAGGACTTTGTGGCAGAGATCTGCTAGCCCTACGGAACAAGGGTAGACCTGTTGCCCCTATTGAGCTGAGGTAGACCAGTTGTCCCTACAGAGCAGGGTAGACCTGTTGTCCCTGGCTGGAGCTGGGGTAGACCTGATGTCCCTACAGAGCTTGGTAGACCTGTTGTCCCCGGACAGTGCTTGGGTAGACCTGATGTCCCAGCGAAGCCTGGGTAGACCTGTTGTCCTGGCCAGGGCCGGGGTAGACCTGTTGTCCCGCCAGGGCAGGGACGACCTGATGTCCCGCTGGGGCGAGGTAGACCTGGTCTCCCTGAGAAGCCGGGGTAGACCTGGTGTCCCGCTGGAATAGGGGTAGACCTGTTGTCTCCCCAGGACTTTGTGACAGAGATCTGCTAGCCCTACGGAACAAGGGTAGACCTGTTGCCCCTATTGAGTTGAGGTAGACCAGTTGTCCCTACAGAGCAGGGTAGACCTGTTGTCCCCGGACGGAGCTGGGGTAGACCTGATGTCCCCACAGAGCTGGGTAGACCTGTTGTCCCCGGACGGAGCCGGGGTAGACCTGATGTCCCTACAGAGCAGGGTAGACCTTTTGTCCCTGGACGGAACTCGGGTCGACCCGATGTCCCTACAGAGCAGGGTAGACCTGTTGTCCCTGGCCGGAGCTGGGGTAGACCTGATGTCCCTACAGAGCTGGGTAGACCTCTTGTCCCTGGACGCAGCTGGGGTAGACCTGATGTCCCAGCGAAGCCAGGGTCGACCTGTTGTCCTGGCCAGGGCCGCGGTAGACCTGTTGTACGGCCAGGGAGAGGATGACCTGATGTCCCACGGGAGAGAGCTAGACCTGGTGTCACAGAGAATCCGGGGTAGACCTGGTGTCCCGCTGGAATCGGGGTAGACCTGTTGTCTTTCCAGGACTTTGTGAAAGAGATCTGCTAGCCCTACGGAACAAGGGTATACCTGTTGCCCCTATTGAGCTGAGGTAGACCAGTTGTCCCTACAGAGCAGGGTAGACCTGTTGTCCCTGGCCGGAGCTGGGGTAGACCTGATGTCCCTACAGAGCTGGGTAGACCTGTTGTCCCTGGCCGGAGCTGGAGTAGACCAGATGTCCCTACAGAGCTGGGTAGACTTGTTGTCCCCGGACGGAGCTCGGGTAGACCTGATGTCCCTACAGAGCTGGGTAGACCTGTTGTCCCCGGACGGAGCTGGGGTAGACCTGATGTCCCAGTGAAGCCAGGGTAGACCTGTTGTCCTGCCCAGGGCCGGGGTAGACCTGTTGTCTCCGGACGGAGCTGGGGTAGACCTGATGTCCCAGCGAAGCCCGGGTAGACCTGTTGTCCCTGGCCAGGGTCGGGGAAGACCTGTTGTCCCGCCAGGGCGAGGACGACCTGATGTTCCGCTGGAGCGAGGTAGACCTGGTCTCCCAGAGAAGCCGGGGTAGACCTGGTGTCCAGATGAAAACGCGGTAGACCTGTTGTCTCCCCAGGACTTGGTGACAGAGATCTGCTTGCCCTACGGAACAAATGTAGACCTGTTGCCCCTATTGAGCTGAGGTAGACCTGATGTCCCTACAGAGCTGGGTAGACCTGTTGTCCCTAGCTGGAGGTGGGGTAGACCTGATGTCCCTACAGAGCTGGGTAGACCTGTTGTCCCTGGATGGAGCTGAGGTAGACCTGATGTCCCTACAGAGCTGGGTAGACTTGTTGTCCCCAGACGGAGCTCGGGTAGACCTGATGTCCCTACAGAGCTGGGTAGACCTGTTGTCCCCGGACAGTGCTGGGGTAGACCTGATGTCCCAGCGAAGCCTGGGTAGACCTGTTGTCCTGCCCAGGGCCGGGGTAGACCTGTTGTCTCCGGACGGAGCTGGGGTAGACCTGATGTCCCAGCGAAGCCCGGGTAGACCTGTTGTCCCTGGCCAGGGTCGGGGAAGACCTGTTGTCCCGCCAGGGCGAGGACGACCTGATGTTCCGCTGGAGCGAGGTAGACCTGGTCTCCCAGAGAAGCCGGGGTAGACCTGGTGTCCAGATGAAAACGCGGTAGACCTGTTGTCTCCCCAGGACTTGGTGACAGAGATCTGCTTGCCCTACGGAACAAATGTAGACCTGTTGCCCCTATTGAGCTGAGGTAGACCTGATGTCCCTACAGAGCTGGGTAGACCTGTTGTCCCTAGCTGGAGGTGGGGTAGACCTGATGTCCCTACAGAGCTGGGTAGACCTGTTGTCCCTGGATGGAGCTGAGGTAGACCTGATGTCCCTACAGAGCTGGGTAGACTTGTTGTCCCCAGACGGAGCTCGGGTAGACCTGATGTCCCTACAGAGCTGGGTAGACCTGTTGTCCCCGGACAGTGCTGGGGTAGACCTGATGTCCCAGCGAAGCCTGGGTAGACCTGTTGTCCTGGCCAGGGCCGGGGTAGACCTGTTGTCCCGCCAGGGCAAGGACGACCTGATGTCCCGCTGGGGCGAGGTAGACCTGGTCTCCCAGAGAAGCCGGGGTAGACATGGTGTCCCGCTGGAATCGGGGTAGACCTGTTGTTTCCCCAGGACTTTGTGACAGAGATCTGCTAGCCCTACGGAACAAGGGTAGACCTGTTGCCCCTATTGAGTTGAGGTAGACCAGTTGTCCCTACAGAGCTGGGTAGACCTGTTGTCCCCGGACGGAGCTGGGGTAGACCTGATGTCCCTACAGAGCTGGGTAGACCTGTTGTCCCCGGACGGAGCTGGGGAAGACCTGATCTCCCTACAGAGCAGGGTAGACCTGTTGTCCCTGGCCGGAGCTCGGGTAGACCTGATGTCCCAGTGAAGCGTGGGTAGACCTGTTGTCCTGCCCAGGGCCGGGGTAGACCTGTTGTCTCCGGATGGAGGTGGGGTAGACCTGATGTCCCAGCGAAGCCAGTGTAGACCTGTTGTCCCTGGCCAGGGTCGGGGAAGACCTTTTGTCCCGCCAGGGCGAGGACAACCTGATGTTCCGCTGGAGCGAGGTAGACCTGGTCTCCCTGAGAAGCCGGGGTAGACCTGGTGTCTAGCTGAAAACGCGGTAGACCTGTTGTCTCCCCAGGACTTGGTGACAGAGATCTGCTTGCCCTACGGAACAAGGGTAGACCTGTTGTCCCCGGATGGAGGTGGGGTAGACCTGATGTCCCTACAGAGCTGGGTAGACCTGTTGTCTCTGGACGGAGCTGGGGTAGACCTGATGTCCCAGCGAAGCCTGGGTAGACCTGTTGTCCTGGCCAGGGCCGGGGTAGACCTGTTGTCCGGCCAGGGCGAGGACGACCTGATGTCCCACGGGAGCGAGTTTGACCTGCTGTCACAGAGAATCCGGGGTAGACCTGGTGTCCCGCTGGATTCGGGGTAGACCTGTTGTCTCCCCAGGACTTTGTGACAGAGATCTGCTAGCCCTACGGAACAAGGGTAGACCTGTTGCCCCTATTGAGTTGAGGTAGACCAGTTGTCCCTACAGAGCAGGGTAGACCTGTTGTCCCCGGACGGAGCTGGGGTAGACCTGATGTCCCCACAGAGCTGGGTAGACCTGTTGTCCCCGGACGGAGCTGGGGTAGACCTGATGTCCCTACAGAGCAGGGTAGACCTTTTGTCCCTGGCCGGAACTCGGGTAGACCCGATGTCCCTACAGAGCAGGGTAGACCTGTTGTCCCCGGACGGAGCTGGGGAAGACCTGATGTCCCTACAGAGCTGGGTAGACCTCTTGTCCCTGGACGCAGCTGGGGTAGACCTGATGTCCCAGCGAAGCCAGGGTCGACCTGTTGTCCTGGCCAGGGCCGCGGTAGACCTGTTGTACGGCCAGGGAGAGGATGACCTGATGTCCCACGGGAGAGAGCTAGACCTGGTGTCACAGAGAATCCGGGGTAGACCTGGTGTCCCGCTGGAATCGGGGTAGACCTGTTGTCTTTCCAGGACTTTGTGACAGAGATCTGCTAGCCCTACGGAACAAGGGTAGACCTGTTGCCCCTATTGAGCTGAGGTAGACCAGTTGTCCCTACAGAGCAGGGTAGACCTGTTGTCCCTGGCCGGAGCTGGGGTAGACCTGATGTCCCTACAGAGCTGGGTAGACCTGTTGTCCCTGGCCGGAGCTGGGGTAGACCAGATGTCCCTACAGAGCTGGGTAGACTTGTTGTCCCCGGACGGAGCTCGGGTAGACCTGATGTCCCTACAGAGCTGGGTAGACCTGTTGTCCCCGGACGGAGCTGGGGTAGACCTGATGTCCCAGTGAAGCCAGGGTAGACCTGTTGTCCTGCCCAGGGCCGGGGTAGACCTGTTGTCTCCGGACGGAGCTGGGGTAGACCTGATGTCCCAGCGAAGCCCGGGTAGACCTGTTGTCCCTGGCCAGGGTCGGGGAAGACCTGTTGTCCCGCCAGGACGAGGACGATCTGATGTTCCGCTGGAGCGAGGTAGACCTGGTCTCCCTGAGAAGCCGGGGTAGACCTGGTGTCCAGATGAAAACGCGGTAGACCTGTTGTCTCCCCAGGACTTGGTGACAGAGATCTGCTTGCCCTACGGAACAAATGTAGACCTGTTGCCCCTATTGAGCTGAGGTAGACCTGATGTCCCTACAGAGCTGGGTAGACCTGTTGTCCCTAGCTGGAGGTGGGGTAGACCTGATGTCCCTACAGAGCTGGGTAGACCTGTTGTCCCTGGATGGAGCTGAGGTAGACCTGATGTCCCTACAGAGCTGGGTAGACTTGTTGTCCCCAGACGGAGCTCGGGTAGACCTGATGTCCCTACAGAGCTGGGTAGACCTGTTGTCCCCGGACAGTGCTGGGGTAGACCTGATGTCCCAGCGAAGCCTGGGTAGACCTGTTGTCCTGGCCAGGGCCGGGGTAGACCTGTTGTCCCGCCAGGGCAGGGACGACCTGATGTCCCGCTGGGGCGAGGTAGACCTGGTCTCCCAGAGAAGCCGGGGTAGACCTGGTGTCCGCTGGAATCGGGGTAGACCTGTTGTCTCCCCAGGATTTTGTGACAGAGATCTGCTAGCCCTACGATATATTGGTAGACCTGTTGTCCCTATTGAGATGAGGTAGACCAGTTGTCCCTACAGAGCAGGGTAGACCTGTTGTCCCCGGACGGAGCTGGGGTAGACCTGATGTCCCCACAGAGCTGGGTAGACCTGTTGTCCCCGGACGGAGCTGGGGTAGACCTGATGTCCCTACAGAGCTGGGTCGACCTGTTGTCCCTTGCCGGAGCTTGGGTAGACCTGATGTCCCTACAGAGCTGGGTAGACCTCTTGTCCCTGGACGCAGCTGGGGTAGACCTGATGTCCCAGCGAAGCCTGGGTACACCTGTTGTCCTGGCCAGGGCCGGGGTAGACCTGTTGTCCCGCCAGGGCAGGGACGACCTGATGTCCCGCTGGGGCGAGGTAGACCTGGTCTCCCAGAGAAGCCGGGGTAGACCTGGAGTCCCGCTGGAATCGGGGTAGACCTGTTGTCTTTCCAGGACTTTGTGACAGAGATCTGCTAGCCCTACGGAACAAGGGTAGACCTGTTGCCCCTATTGAGCTGAGGTAGACCTGATGTCCCTACAGAGCTGGGTAGACCTGTTGTCCCTGGCTGGAGCTGGGGTAGACCTGATGTCCCTACAGAGCTGGGTAGACCTGTTGTCCCTGGCTGGAGCTGGGGTAGACCTGATGTCCCTACAGAGCTGGGTAGACCTGTTGTCCCCGGACAGTGCTGGGGTAGACCTGATGTCCCAGCGAAGCCTGGGTCGACCTGTTGTCCTGGCCAGGGCCGGGGTAGACCTGTTGTCCCGCCAGGGCAGGGACGACCTGATGTCCCGCTGGGGCGAGGTAGACCTAGTCTCCCAGAGAAGCCGGGGTAGACCTGGTGTCCCGCTGGAATCGGGGTAGACCTGTTGTCTCCCCAGGACTTTGTGGCAGAGATCTGCTAGCCCTACGGAACAAGGGTAGACCTGTTGCCCCTATTGAGCTGAGGTAGACCAGTTGTCCCTACAGAGCAGGGTAGACCTGTTGTCCCTGGCTGGAGCTGGGGTAGACCTGATGTCCCTACAGAGCTTGGTAGACCTGTTGTCCCCGGACAGTGCTTGGGTAGACCTGATGTCCCAGCGAAGCCTGGGTAGACCTGTTGTCCTGGCCAGGGCCGGGGTAGACCTGTTGTCCCGCCAGGGCAGGGACGACCTGATGTCCCGCTGGGGCGAGGTAGACCTGGTCTCCCTGAGAAGCCGGGGTAGACCTGGTGTCCCGCTGGAATAGGGGTAGACCTGTTGTCTCCCCAGGACTTTGTGACAGAGATCTGCTAGCCCTACGGAACAAGGGTAGACCTGTTGCCCCTATTGAGTTGAGGTAGACCAGTTGTCCCTACAGAGCAGGGTAGACCTGTTGTCCCCGGACGGAGCTGGGGTAGACCTGATGTCCCCACAGAGCTGGGTAGACCTGTTGTCCCCGGACGGAGCCGGGGTAGACCTGATGTCCCTACAGAGCAGGGTAGACCTTTTGTCCCTGGACGGAACTCGGGTCGACCCGATGTCCCTACAGAGCAGGGTAGACCTGTTGTCCCTGGCCGGAGCTGGGGTAGACCTGATGTCCCTACAGAGCTGGGTAGACCTCTTGTCCCTGGACGCAGCTGGGGTAGACCTGATGTCCCAGCGAAGCCAGGGTCGACCTGTTGTCCTGGCCAGGGCCGCGGTAGACCTGTTGTACGGCCAGGGAGAGGATGACCTGATGTCCCACGGGAGAGAGCTAGACCTGGTGTCACAGAGAATCCGGGGTAGACCTGGTGTCCCGCTGGAATCGGGGTAGACCTGTTGTCTTTCCAGGACTTTGTGACAGAGATCTGCTAGCCCTACGGAACAAGGGTATACCTGTTGCCCCTATTGAGCTGAGGTAGACCAGTTGTCCCTACAGAGCAGGGTAGACCTGTTGTCCCTGGCCGGAGCTGGGGTAGACCTGATGTCCCTACAGAGCTGGGTAGACCTGTTGTCCCTGGCCGGAGCTGGAGTAGACCAGATGTCCCTACAGAGCTGGGTAGACTTGTTGTCCCCGGACGGAGCTCGGGTAGACCTGATGTCCCTACAGAGCTGGGTAGACCTGTTGTCCCCGGACGGAGCTGGGGTAGACCTGATGTCCCAGTGAAGCCAGGGTAGACCTGTTGTCCTGCCCAGGGCCGGGGTAGACCTGTTGTCTCCGGACGGAGCTGGGGTAGACCTGATGTCCCAGCGAAGCCCGGGTAGACCTGTTGTCCCTGGCCAGGGTCGGGGAAGACCTGTTGTCCCGCCAGGGCGAGGACGACCTGATGTTCCGCTGGAGCGAGGTAGACCTGGTCTCCCAGAGAAGCCGGGGTAGACCTGGTGTCCAGATGAAAACGCGGTAGACCTGTTGTCTCCCCAGGACTTGGTGACAGAGATCTGCTTGCCCTACGGAACAAATGTAGACCTGTTGCCCCTATTGAGCTGAGGTAGACCTGATGTCCCTACAGAGCTGGGTAGACCTGTTGTCCCTAGCTGGAGGTGGGGTAGACCTGATGTCCCTACAGAGCTGGGTAGACCTGTTGTCCCTGGATGGAGCTGAGGTAGACCTGATGTCCCTACAGAGCTGGGTAGACTTGTTGTCCCCAGACGGAGCTCGGGTAGACCTGATGTCCCTACAGAGCTGGGTAGACCTGTTGTCCCCGGACAGTGCTGGGGTAGACCTGATGTCCCAGCGAAGCCTGGGTAGACCTGTTGTCCTGGCCAGGGCCGGGGTAGACCTGTTGTCCCGCCAGGGCAAGGACGACCTGATGTCCCGCTGGGGCGAGGTAGACCTGGTCTCCCAGAGAAGCCGGGGTAGACATGGTGTCCCGCTGGAATCGGGGTAGACCTGTTGTTTCCCCAGGACTTTGTGACAGAGATCTGCTAGCCCTACGGAACAAGGGTAGACCTGTTGCCCCTATTGAGTTGAGGTAGACCAGTTGTCCCTACAGAGCTGGGTAGACCTGTTGTCCCCGGACGGAGCTGGGGTAGACCTGATGTCCCTACAGAGCTGGGTAGACCTGTTGTCCCCGGACGGAGCTGGGGAAGACCTGATCTCCCTACAGAGCAGGGTAGACCTGTTGTCCCTGGCCGGAGCTCGGGTAGACCTGATGTCCCAGTGAAGCGTGGGTAGACCTGTTGTCCTGCCCAGGGCCGGGGTAGACCTGTTGTCTCCGGATGGAGGTGGGGTAGACCTGATGTCCCAGCGAAGCCAGTGTAGACCTGTTGTCCCTGGCCAGGGTCGGGGAAGACCTTTTGTCCCGCCAGGGCGAGGACGACCTGATGTTCCGCTGGAGCGAGGTAGACCTGGTCTCCCTGAGAAGCCGGGGTAGACCTGGTGTCTAGCTGAAAACGCGGTAGACCTGTTGTCTCCCCAGGACTTGGTGACAGAGATCTGCTTGCCCTACGGAACAAGGGTAGACCTGTTGTCCCCGGATGGAGGTGGGGTAGACCTGATGTCCCTACAGAGCTGGGTAGACCTGTTGTCTCTGGACGGAGCTGGGGTAGACCTGATGTCCCAGCGAAGCCTGGGTAGACCTGTTGTCCTGGCCAGGGCCGGGGTAGACCTGTTGTCCGGCCAGGGCGAGGACGACCTGATGTCCCACGGGAGCGAGTTTGACCTGCTGTCACAGAGAATCCGGGGTAGACCTGGTGTCCCGCTGGAATCGGGGTAGACCTGTTGTCTCCCCAGGACTTTGTGACAGAGATCTGCTAGCTCTACGGAACAAGGGTAGACCTGTTGCCCCTATTGAGTTGAGGTAGACCAGTTGTCCCTACAGAGCAGGGTAGACCTGTTGTCCCCGGACGGAGCTGGGGTAGACCTGATGTCCCTACAGGGCTGGGTAGACCTGTTGTCCCCGGACGGAGCTGGGGTAGACCTGATGTCCCTACAGAGCAGGGTAGACCTTTTGTCCCTGGCCGGAACTCGGGTAGACCCGATGTCCCTACAGAGCAGGATAGACATGTTGTCCCTGGCTGGAGCTGGGGTAGACCTGATGTCCCTACAGAGCTGGGTAGACCTCTTGTCCCTGGACGCAGCTGGGGTAGACCTGATGTCCCAGCGAAGCCTGGGTCGACCTGTTGTCCTGGCCAGGGCCGGGGTAGACCTGTTGTCCGGCCAGGGCGAGGACGACCTGATGTCCCACGGGAGAGAGCTAGACCTGGTGTCACAGAGAATCCGGGGTAGACCTGGTGTCCCGCTGGAATCGGGGTAGACCTGTTGTCTCCCCAGGACTTTGTGGCAGAGATCTGCTAGCCCTACGGAACAAGGGTAGACCTGTTGCCCCTATTGAGCTGAGGTAGACCAGTTGTCCCTACAGAGCAGGGTAGACCTGTTGTCCCTGGCTGGAGCTGGGGTAGACCTGATGTCCCTACAGAGCTGGGTAGACCTGTTGTCCCCGGACAGTGCTGGGGTAGACCTGATGTCCCAGCGAAGCCTGGGTAGACCTGTTGTCCTGGCCAGGGCCGGGGTAGACCTGTTGTCCCGCCAGGGCAGGGACGACCTGATGTTCCGCTGGGGCGAGGTAGACCTGTTCTCCCAGAGAAGCCGGGGTAGACCTGGTGTCCCGCTGGAATCGGGGTAGACCTGTTGTCTCCCCAGGACTTTGTGGCAGAGATCTGCTAGCCCTACGGAACAAGGGTAGACCTGTTGCCCCTATTGAGCTGAGGTAGACCAGTTGTCCCTACAGAGCTGGGTAGACCTGTTGTCCCCGGACGGAGCTGGGGTAGACCTGATGTCCCTACAGAGCTGGGTAGACCTGTTGTCTCTGGACGGAGCTGGGGTAGACCTGATGTCCCAGCGAAGCCAGGGTAGACCTGTTGTCCTGGCCAGGGCCGGGGTAGACCTGTTGTCCGGCCAGGGCGAGGACGACCTGATGTCCCACGGGAGAGAGCTAGACCTGGTGTCACAGAGAATCCGGGGTAGACCTGGTGTCCCGCTGGAATCGGGGTAGACCTGTTGTCTTTCCAGGACTTTGTGACAGAGATCTGCTAGCCCTACGGAACAAGGGTAGACCTGTTGCCCCTATTGAGCTGAGGTAGACCAGTTGTCCCTACAGAGCAGGGTAGACCTGTTGTCCCTGGCTGGAGCTGGGGTAGACCTGATGTCCCTACAGAGCTGGGTAGACCTGTTGTCCCCGGACAGTGCTGGGGTAGACCTGATGTCCCAGCGAAGCCTGGGTAGACATGTTGTCCCTGGCCAGGGTCGGGGAAGACCTGTTGTCCCGCCAGGGCGAGGACGACCTGATGTTCCGCTGGAGCGAGGTAGACCTGGTCTCCCTGAGAAGCCGGGGTAGACCTGGTGTCTAGCTGAAAACGCGGTAGACCTGTTGTCTCCCCAGGACTTGGTGACAGAGATCTGCTAGCCCTACGGAACAAGGGTAGACCTGTTGCCCCTATTGAGTTGAGGTAGACCAGTTGTCCCTACAGAGCAGGGTAGACCTGTTGTCCCCGGACGGAGCTGGGGTAGACCTGATGTCCCCACAGAGCTGGGTAGACCTGTTGTCCCCGGACGGAGCCGGGGTAGACCTGATGTCCCTACAGAGCAGGGTAGACCTTTTGTCCCTGGACGGAACTCGGGTCGACCCGATGTCCCTACAGAGCAGGGTAGACCTGTTGTCCCTGGCCGGAGCTGGGGTAGACCTGATGTCCCTACAGAGCTGGGTAGACCTCTTGTCCCTGGACGCAGCTGGGGTAGACCTGATGTCCCAGCGAAGCCAGGGTCGACCTGTTGTCCTGGCCAGGGCCGCGGTAGACCTGTTGTACGGCCAGGGAGAGGATGACCTGATGTCCCACGGGAGAGAGCTAGACCTGGTGTCACAGAGAATCCGGGGTAGACCTGGTGTCCCGCTGGAATCGGGGTAGACCTGTTGTCTTTCCAGGACTTTGTGACAGAGATCTGCTAGCCCTACGGAACAAGGGTAGACCTGTTGCCCCTATTGAGCTGAGGTAGACCAGTTGTCCCTACAGAGCAGGGTAGACCTGTTGTCCCTGGCCGGAGCTGGGGTAGACCTGATGTCCCTACAGAGCTGGGTAGACCTGTTGTCCCTGGCCGGAGCTGGGGTAGACCAGATGTCCCTACAGAGCTGGGTAGACTTGTTGTCCCCGGACGGAGCTCGGGTAGACCTGATGTCCCTACAGAGCTGGGTAGACCTGTTGTCCCCGGACGGAGCTGGGGTAGACCTGATGTCCCAGTGAAGCCAGGGTAGACCTGTTGTCCTGCCCAGGGCCGGGGTAGACCTGTTGTCTCCGGACGGAGCTGGGGTAGACCTGATGTCCCAGCGAAGCCCGGGTAGACCTGTTGTCCCTGGCCAGGGTCGGGGAAGACCTGTTGTCCCGCCAGGGCGAGGACGACCTGATGTTCCGCTGGAGCGAGGTAGACCTGGTCTCCCAGAGAAGCCGGGGTAGACCTGGTGTCCAGATGAAAACGCGGTAGACCTGTTGTCTCCCCAGGACTTGGTGACAGAGATCTGCTTGCCCTACGGAACAAATGTAGACCTGTTGCCCCTATTGAGCTGAGGTAGACCTGATGTCCCTACAGAGCTGGGTAGACCTGTTGTCCCTAGCTGGAGGTGGGGTAGACCTGATGTCCCTACAGAGCTGGGTAGACCTGTTGTCCCTGGATGGAGCTGAGGTAGACCTGATGTCCCTACAGAGCTGGGTAGACTTGTTGTCCCCAGACGGAGCTCGGGTAGACCTGATGTCCCTACAGAGCTGGGTAGACCTGTTGTCCCCGGACAGTGCTGGGGTAGACCTGATGTCCCAGCGAAGCCTGGGTAGACCTGTTGTCCTGGCCAGGGCCGGGGTAGACCTGTTGTCCCGCCAGGGCAAGGACGACCTGATGTCCCGCTGGGGCGAGGTAGACCTGGTCTCCCAGAGAAGCCGGGGTAGACATGGTGTCCCGCTGGAATCGGGGTAGACCTGTTGTTTCCCCAGGACTTTGTGACAGAGATCTGCTAGCCCTACGGAACAAGGGTAGACCTGTTGCCCTTATTGAGTTGAGGTAGACCAGTTGTCCCTACAGAGCTGGGTAGACCTGTTGTCCCCGGACGGAGCTGGGGTAGACCTGATGTCCCTACAGAGCTGGGTAGACCTGTTGTCCCCGGACGGAGCTGGGGAAGACCTGATCTCCCTACAGAGCAGGGTAGACCTGTTGTCCCTGGCCGGAGCTCGGGTAGACCTGATGTCCCAGTGAAGCGTGGGTAGACCTGTTGTCCTGCCCAGGGCCGGGGTAGACCTGTTGTCTCCGGATGGAGGTGGGGTAGACCTGATGTCCCAGCGAAGCCAGTGTAGACCTGTTGTCCCTGGCCAGGGTCGGGGAAGACCTTTTGTCCCGCCAGGGCGAGGACGACCTGATGTTCCGCTGGAGCGAGGTAGACCTGGTCTCCCTGAGAAGCCGGGGTAGACCTGGTGTCTAGCTGAAAACGCGGTAGACCTGTTGTCTCCCCAGGACTTGGTGACAGAGATCTGCTTGCCCTACGGAACAAGGGTAGACCTGTTGTCCCCGGATGGAGGTGGGGTAGACCTGATGTCCCTACAGAGCTGGGTAGACCTGTTGTCTCTGGACGGAGCTGGGGTAGACCTGATGTCCCAGCGAAGCCTGGGTAGACCTGTTGTCCTGGCCAGGGCCGGGGTAGACCTGTTGTCCCGCCAGGGCAAGGACGACCTGATGTCCCGCTGGGGCGAGGTAGACCTGGTCTCCCAGAGAATCCGGGGTAGACCTGGTGTCCCGCTGGAATCGGGGTAGACCTGTTGTCTCCCCAGGACTTTGTGACAGAGATCTGCTAGCTCTACGGAACAAGGGTAGACCTGTTGCCCCTATTGAGTTGAGGTAGACCAGTTGTCCCTACAGAGCAGGGTAGACCTGTTGTCCCCGGACGGAGCTGGGGTAGACCTGATGTCCCTACAGGGCTGGGTAGACCTGTTGTCCCCGGACGGAGCTGGGGTAGACCTGATGTCCCTACAGAGCAGGGTAGACCTTTTGTCCCTGGCCGGAGCTCGGGTAGACCCGATGTCCCTACAGAGCAGGATAGACATGTTGTCCCTGGCTGGAGCTGGGGTAGACCTGATGTCCCTACAGAGCTGGGTAGACCTCTTGTCCCTGGACGCAGCTGGGGTAGACCTGATGTCCCAGCGAAGCCTGGGTCGACCTGTTGTCCTGGCCAGGGCCGGGGTAGACCTGTTGTCCGGCCAGGGCGAGGACGACCTGATGTCCCACGGGAGAGAGCTAGACCTGGTGTCACAGAGAATCCGGGGTAGACCTGGTGTCCCGCTGGAATCGGGGTAGACCTGTTGTCTCCCCAGGACTTTGTGGCAGAGATCTGCTAGCCCTACGGAACAAGGGTAGACCTGTTGCCCCTATTGAGCTGAGGTAGACCAGTTGTCCCTACAGAGCAGGGTAGACCTGTTGTCCCTGGCTGGAGCTGGGGTAGACCTGATGTCCCTACAGAGCTGGGTAGACCTGTTGTCCCCGGACAGTGCTGGGGTAGACCTGATGTCCCAGCGAAGCCTGGGTAGACCTGTTGTCCTGGCCAGGGCCGGGGTAGACCTGTTGTCCCGCCAGGGCAGGGACGACCTGATGTTCCGCTGGGGCGAGGTAGACCTGTTCTCCCAGAGAAGCCGGGGTAGACCTGGTGTCCCGCTGGAATCGGGGTAGACCTGTTGTCTCCCCAGGACTTTGTGGCAGAGATCTGCTAGCCCTACGGAACAAGGGTAGACCTGTTGCCCCTATTGAGCTGAGGTAGACCAGTTGTCCCTACAGAGCTGGGTAGACCTGTTGTCCCCGGACGGAGCTGGGGTAGACCTGATGTCCCTACAGAGCTGGGTAGACCTGTTGTCTCTGGACGGAGCTGGGGTAGACCTGATGTCCCAGCGAAGCCTGGGTAGACCTGTTGTCCTGGCCAGGGCCGGGGTAGACCTGTTGTCCGGCCAGGGCGAGGACGACCTGATGTCCCACGGGAGAGAGCTAGACCTGGTGTCACAGAGAATCCGGGGTAGACCTGGTGTCCCGCTGGAATCGGGGTAGACCTGTTGTCTTTCCAGGACTTTGTGACAGAGATCTGCTAGCCCTATGGAACAAGGGTAGACCTGTTGCCCCTATTGAGCTGAGGTAGACCAGTTGTCCCTACAGAGCAGGGTAGACCTGTTGTCCCTGGCTGGAGCTGGGGTAGACCTGATGTCCCTACAGAGCTGGGTAGACCTGTTGTCCCCGGACAGTGCTGGGGTAGACCTGATGTCCCAGCGAAGCCTGGGTAGACATGTTGTCCCTGGCCAGGGTCGGGGAAGACCTGTTGTCCCGCCAGGGCGAGGACGACCTGATGTTCCGCTGGAGCGAGGTAGACCTGGTCTCCCTGAGAAGCCGGGGTAGACCTGGTGTCTAGCTGAAAACGCGGTAGACCTGTTGTCTCCCCAGGACTTGGTGACAGAGATCTGCTAGCCCTACGGAACAAGGGTAGACCTGTTGCCCCTATTGAGCTGAGGTAGACCTGATGTCCCTACAGAGCTGGGTAGACCTGTTGTCCCCGGATGGAGGTGGGGTAGACCTGATGTCCCTACAGAGCTGGGTAGACCTGTTGTCTCTGGACGGAGCTGGGGTAGACCTGATGTCCCAGCGAAGCCTGGGTAGACCTGTTGTCCTGGCCAGGGCCGGGGTAGACCTGTTGTCCGGCCAGGGCGAGGACGACCTGATGTCCCACGGGAGCGAGTTAGACCTGCTGTCACAGAGAATCCGGGGTAGACCTGGTGTCCCGCTGGATTCGGGGTAGACCTGTTGTCTCCCCAGGACTTTGTGACAGAGATCTGCTAGCCCTACGGAACAAGGGTAGACCTGTTGCCCCTATTGAGTTGAGGTAGACCAGTTGTCCCTACAGAGCAGGGTAGACCTGTTGTCCCCGGACGGAGCTGGGGTAGACCTGATGTCCCCACAGAGCTGGGTAGACCTGTTGTCCCCGGACGGAGCTGGGGTAGACCTGATGTCCCTACAGAGCAGGGTAGACCTTTTGTCCCTGGCCGGAACTCGGGTAGACCCGATGTCCCTACAGAGCAGGGTAGACCTGTTGTCCCTGGCCGGAGCTGGGGTAGACCTGATGTCCCTACAGAGCTGGGTAGACCTCTTGTCCCTGGACGCAGCTGGGGTAGACCTGATGTCCCAGCGAAGCCAGGGTCGACCTGTTGTCCTGGCCAGGGCCGTGGTAGACCTGTTGTCCGGCCAGGGCGAGGACGACCTGATGTCCCACGGGAGAGAGCTAGACCTGGTGTCACAGAGAAGCCGGGGTAGACCTGGTGTCCCGCTGGAATCGGGGTAGACCTGTTGTCTCCCCAGGATTTTGTGACAGAGATCTGCTAGCCCTACGATATAAGGGTAGACCTGTTGTCCCTATTGAGATGAGGTAGACCAGTTGTCCCTACAGAGCAGGGTAGACCTGTTGTCCCCGGACGGAGCTGGGGTAGACCTGATGTCCCCACAGAGCTGGGTAGACCTGTTGTCCCCGGACGGAGCTGGGGTA
Source organism: Agelaius tricolor (assembly GCF_023055355.1). Lineage (NCBI taxonomy): Eukaryota > Metazoa > Chordata > Aves > Passeriformes > Icteridae > Agelaius > Agelaius tricolor. The sequence continues at coordinate 2,769,879 of NW_027269311.1, read as the reverse complement.
GACCTGATGTCCCTACAGAGCTGGGTCGACCTGTTGTCCCTTGCCGGAGCTTGGGTAGACCTGATGTCCCTACAGAGCTGGGTAGACCTCTTGTCCCTGGACGCAGCTGGGGTAGACCTGATGTCCCAGCGAAGCCAAGGTCGACCTGTTGTCCTGGCCAGGGCCGGGGTAGACCTGTTGTCCCGCCAGGGCAGGGACGACCTGATGTCCCGCTGGGGCGAGGTAGACCTGGTCTCCCAGAGAAGCCAGGGTAGACCTGGAGTCCCGCTGGAATCGGGGTAGACCTGTTGTCTTTCCAGGACTTTGTGACAGAGATCTGCTAGCCCTACGGAACAAGGGTAGACCTGTTGCCCCTATTGAGCTGAGGTAGACCTGATGTCCCTACAGAGCTGGGTAGACCTGTTGTCCCTGGCTGGAGCTGGGGTAGACCTGATGTCCCTACAGAGCTGGGTAGACCTGTTGTCCCTGGCTGGAGCTGGGGTAGACCTGATGTCCCAGCGAAGCCTGGGTAGACCTGTTGTCCTGGCCAGGGCCGGGGTAGACCTGTTGTCCCGCCAGGGCAGGGACGACCTGATGTCCCGCTGGGGCGAGGTAGACCTGGTCTCCCAGAGAAGCCGGGGTAGACCTGGTGTCCCGCTGGAATCGGGGTAGACCTGTTGTCTTTCCAGGACTTTGTGACAGAGATCTGCTAGCCCTACGGAACAAGGGTAGACCTGTTGCCCCTATTGAGCTGAGGTAGACCAGTTGTCCCTACAGAGCAGGGTAGACCTGTTGTCCCTGGCTGGAGCTGGGGTAGACCTGATGTCCCTACAGAGCTGGGTAGACCTGTTGTCCCCGGACAGTGCTGGGGTAGACCTGATGTCCCAGCGAAGCCTGGGTAGACATGTTGTCCCTGGCCAGGGTCGGGGAAGACCTGTTGTCCCGCCAGGGCGAGGACGACCTGATGTTCCTCTGGAGCGAGGTAGACCTGGTCTCCCTGAGAAGCCGGGGTAGACCTGGTGTCTAGCTGAAAACGCGGTAGACCTGTTGTCTCCCCAGGACTTGGTGACAGAGATCTGCTAGCCCTACGGAACAAGGGTAGACCTGTTGCCCCTATTGACCTGAGGTAGACCTGATGTCCCTACAGAGCTGGGTAGACCTGTTGTCCCCGGATGGAGGTGGGGTAGACCTGATGTCCCTACAGAGCTGGGTAGACCTGTTGTCCCCGGACAGTGCTGGGGTAGACCTGATGTCCCAGCGAAGCCTGGGTAGACCTGTTGTCCTGGCCAGGGCCGGGGTAGACCTGTTGTCCCGCCAGGGCAGGGACGACCTGATGTCCCGCTGGGGCGAGGTAGACCTGGTCTCCCAGAGAAGCCGGGGTAGACCTGGTGTCCCGCTGGAATCGGGGTAGACCTGTTGTCTCCCCAGGACTTTGTGACAGAGATCTGCTAGCCCTACGATATAAGGGTAGACCTGTTGCCCCTATTGAGTTGAGGTAGACCAGTTGTCCCTACAGAGCTGGGTAGACCTGTTGTCCCCGGACGGAGCTGGGGAAGACCTGATGTTCCAGTGAAGCGTGGGTAGACCTGTTGTCCTGCCCAGGGCCGGGGTAGACCTGTTGTCTCCGGACGGAGCTGGGGTAGACCTGATGTCCCAGCGAAGCCAGGGTAGACATGTTGTCCCTGGCCAGGGTCGGGGAAGACCTGTTGTCCCGCCAGGGCGAGGACGACCTGATGTTCCGCTGGAGCGAGGTAGACCTGGTCTCCCTGAGAAGCCGGGGTAGACCTGGTGTCCAGATGAAAACGCGGTAGACCTGTTGTCTCCCCAGGACTTGGTGACAGAGATCTGCTTGCCCTACGGAACAAATGTAGACCTGTTGCCCCTATTGAGCTGAGGTAGACCAGTTGTCCCTACAGATCAGGGTAGACCTGTTTTCCCCGGACGGAGCTGGGGTAGACCTGATGTCCCTACAGAGCTGGGTAGACCTGTTGTCCCCGGACGGAGCTCGGGTAGACCTGATGTCCCTACAGAGCTGGGTAGACCTGTTGTCCCTGGCCGGAGCTCAGGTAGACCTGATGTCCCAGTGAAGCCAGGGTAGACCTGTTATCCTGCCCAGGGCCGGGGTAGACCTGTTGTCTCCGGACGGAGCTGGGGTAGACCTGATGTCCCAGCGAAGCCCGGGTAGACCTGTTGTCCCTGGCCAGGGTCGTGGAAGACCTGTTGTCCCGCCAGGGCGAGGACGACCTGATGTTCCGCTGGAGCGAGGTAGACCTGGTCTCCCTGAGAAGCCGGGGTAGACCTGGTGTCCAGATGAAAACGCGGTAGACCTGTTGTCTCCCCAGGACTTTGTGGCAGAGATCTGCTAGCCCTACGGAACAAGGGTAGACCTGTTGCCCCTATTGAGCTGAGGTAGACCAGTTGTCCCTACAGAGCTGGGTAGACCTGTTGTCCCCGGACGGAGCTGGGGTAGACCTGATGTCCCTACAGAGCTGGGTAGACCTCTTGTCCCTGGACGCAGCTGGGGTAGACCTGATGTCCCAGCGAAGCCAGGGTCGACCTGTTGTCCTGGCCAGGGCCGGGGTAGACCTGTTGTCCGGCCAGGGCGAGGACAACCTGATGTCCCACGGGAGAGAGCTAGACCTGGTGTCACAGAGAATCCGGGGTAGACCTGGTGTCCCGCTGGAATCGGGGTAGACCTGTTGTCTCCCCAGGACTTTGTGACAGAGATCTGCTAGCCCTACGGAACAAGGGTAGACCTGTTGCCCCTATTGAGTTGAGGTAGACCAGTTGTCCCTACAGAGCAGGGTAGACCTGTTGTCCCCGGACGGAGCTGGGGTAGACCTGATGTCCCCACAGAGCTGGGTAGACCTGTTGTCCCCGGACGGAGCTGGGGTAGACCTGATGTCCCTACAGAGCAGTTTAGAACTTTTGTCCCTGGCCGGAACTCGGGTAGACCCGATGCCCCTACAGAGCAGGGTAGACCTGTTGTCCCTGGCCGGAGCTGGGGTAGACCTGATGTCCCTACAGAGCTGGGTAGACCTCTTGTCCCTGGCTGGAGCTGGGGTAGACCTGATGTCCCTACAGAGCTGGGTAGACCGGTTGTCCCCGGACAGTGCTGGGGTAGACCTGATGTCCCAGCGAAGCCTGGGTAGACCTGTTGTCCTGGCCAGGGCCGGGGTAGACCTGTTGTCCCGCCAGGGCAGGGACGACCTGATGTCCCGCTGGGGCGAGGTAGACCTGGTCTCCCAGAGAAGCCGGGGTAGACCTGGTGTCCCGCTGGAATCGGGGTAGACCTGTTGTCTCCCCAGGACTTTGTGACAGAGATCTGCTAGCCCTACGATATAAGGGTAGACCTGTTGCCCCTATTGAGTTGAGGTAGACCAGTTGTCCCTACAGAGCTGGGTAGACCTGTTGTCCCCGGACGGAGCTGGGGAAGACCTGATGTTCCAGTGAAGCGTGGGTAGACCTGTTGTCCTGCCCAGGGCTGGGGTAGACCTGTTGTCTCCGGACGGAGCTGGGGTAGACCTGATGTCCCAGCGAAGCCAGGGTAGACATGTTGTCCCTGGCCAGGGTCGGGGAAGACCTGTTGTCCCGCCAGGGCGAGGACGACCTGATGTTCCGCTGGAGCGAGGTAGACCTGGTCTCCTTGAGAAGCCGGGGTAGACCTGGTGTCCAGATGAAAACGCGGTAGACCTGTTGTCTCCCCAGGACTTTGTGGCAGCGATCTGCTAGCCCTACGGAACAAGGGTAGACCTGTTGCCCCTATTGAGCTGAGGTAGACCAGTTGTCCCTACAGAGCAGGGTAGACCTGTTGTCCCCGGACGGAGCTGGGGTAGACCTGATGTCCCTACAGAGCTGGGTAGACCTCTTGTCCCTGGACGCAGCTGGGGTAGACCTGATGTCCCAGCGAAACCAGGGTCGACCTGTTGTCCTGGCCAGGGCCGGGGTAGACCTGTTGTCCGGCCAGGGCGAGGACGACCTGATGTCCCACGGGAGAGAGCTAGACCTGGTGTCACAGAGAATCCGGGGTAGACCTGGTGTCCCGCTGGAATCGGGGTAGACCTGTTGTGTTCCCAGGACTTTGTGACAGAGATCTGCTAGCCCTACGGAACAAGGGTAGACCTGTTGCCCCTATTGAGCTGAGGTAGACCAGTTGTCCCTACAGAGCAGGGTAGACCTGTTGTCCCTGGCCGGAGCTGGGGTAGACCTGATGTCCCTACGGAGCTGGGTAGACCTGTTGTCCCTGGCCGGAGCTGGGGTAGACCAGATGTCCCTACAGAGCTGGGTAGACTTGTTGTCCCCGGACGGAGCTCGGGTAGACCTGATGTCCCTACAGAGCTGGGTAGACCTGTTGTCCCTGGCCGGAGCTCGGGTAGACCTGATGTCCCAGTGAAGCCAGGGTAGACCTGTTGTCCTGCCCAGGGCCGGGGTAGACCTGTTGTCTCCGGACGGAGCTGGGGTAGACCTGATGTCCCAGCGAAGCCCGGGTAGACCTGTTGTCCCTGGCCAGGGTCGGGGAAGACCTGTTGTCCCGCCAGGGCGAGGACGACCTGATGTTCCGCTGGAGCGAGGTAGACCTGGTCTCCCTGAGAAGCCGGGGTAGACCTGGTGTCCAGATGAAAACGCGGTAGACCTGTTGTCTCCCCAGGACTTTGTGGCAGCGATCTGCTAGCCCTACGGAACAAGGGTAGACCTGTTGCCCCTATTGAGCTGAGGTAGACCAGTTGTCCCTACAGAGCTGGGTAGACCTGTTGTCCCCGGACGGAGCTGGGGTAGACCTGATGTCCCCACAGAGCTGGGTAGACCTGTTGTCCCCGGACGGAGCTGGGGTAGACCTGATGTCCCTACAGAGCAGTTTAGAACTTTTGTCCCTGGCCGGAACTCGGGTAGACCCGATGCCCCTACAGAGCAGGGTAGACCTGTTGTCCCTGGCCGGAGCTGGGGTAGACCTGATGTCCCTACAGAGCTGGGTAGACCTCTTGTCCCTGGCTGGAGCTGGGGTAGACCTGATGTCCCTACAGAGCTGGGTAGACCTGTTGTCCCCGGACAGTGCTGGGGTAGACCTGATGTCCCAGCGAAGCCTGGGTAGACCTGTTGTCCTGGCCAGGGCCGGGGTAGACCTGTTGTCCCGCCAGGGCAGGGACGACCTGATGTCCCGCTGGGGCGAGGTAGACCTGGTCTCCCAGAGAAGCCGGGGTAGACCTGGTGTCCCGCTGGAATCGGGGTAGACCTGTTGTCTCCCCAGGACTTTGTGACAGAGATCTGCTAGCCCTACGATATAAGGGTAGACCTGTTGCCCCTATTGAGTTGAGGTAGACCAGTTGTCCCTACAGAGCTGGGTAGACCTGTTGTCCCCGGACGGAGCTGGGGAAGACCTGATGTTCCAGTGAAGCGTGGGTAGACCTGTTGTCCTGCCCAGGGCCGGGGTAGACCTGTTGTCTCCGGACGGAGCTGGGGTAGACCTGATGTCCCAGCGAAGCCAGGGTAGACATGTTGTCCCTGGCCAGGGTCGGGGAAGACCTGTTGTCCCGCCAGGGCGAGGACGACCTGATGTTCCGCTGGAGCGAGGTAGACCTGGTCTCCCTGAGAAGCCGGGGTAGACCTGGTGTCCAGATGAAAACGCGGTAGACCTGTTGTCTCCCCAGGACTTGGTGACAGAGATCTGCTTGCCCTACGGAACAAATGTAGACCTGTTGCCCCTATTGAGCTGAGGTAGACCAGTTGTCCCTACAGATCAGGGTAGACCTGTTTTCCCCGGACGGAGCTGGGGTAGACCTGATGTCCCTACAGAGCTGGGTAGACCTGTTGTCCCCGGACGGAGCTCGGGTAGACCTGATGTCCCTACAGAGCTGGGTAGACCTGTTGTCCCTGGCCGGAGCTCGGGTAGACCTGATGTCCCAGTGAAGCCAGGGTAGACCTGTTATCCTGCCCAGGGCCGGGGTAGACCTGTTGTCTCCGGACGGAGCTGGGGTAGACCTGATGTCCCAGCGAAGCCCGGGTAGACCTGTTGTCCCTGGCCAGGGTCGGGGAAGACCTGTTGTCCCGCCAGGGCGAGGACGACCTGATGTTCCGCTGGAGCGAGGTAGACCTGGTCTCCCTGAGAAGCCGGGGTAGACCTGGTGTCCAGATGAAAACGCGGTAGACCTGTTGTCTCCCCAGGACTTTGTGGCAGAGATCTGCTAGCCCTACGGAACAAGGGTAGACCTGTTGCCCCTATTGAGCTGAGGTAGACCAGTTGTCCCTACAGAGCTGGGTAGACCTGTTGTCCCCGGACGGAGCTGGGGTAGACCTGATGTCCCTACAGAGCTGGGTAGACCTCTTGTCCCTGGACGCAGCTGGGGTAGACCTGATGTCCCAGCGAAGCCAGGGTCGACCTGTTGTCCTGGCCAGGGCCGGGGTAGACCTGTTGTCCGGCCAGGGCGAGGACAACCTGATGTCCCACGGGAGAGAGCTAGACCTGGTGTCACAGAGAATCCGGGGTAGACCTGGTGTCCCGCTGGAATCGGGGTAGACCTGTTGTCTCCCCAGGACTTTGTGACAGAGATCTGCTAGCCCTACGGAACAAGGGTAGACCTGTTGCCCCTATTGAGTTGAGGTAGACCAGTTGTCCCTACAGAGCTGGGTAGACCTGTTGTCCCCGGACGGAGCTGGGGTAGACCTGATGTCCCCACAGAGCTGGGTAGACCTGTTGTCCCCGGACGGAGCTGGGGTAGACCTGATGTCCCTACAGAGCTGGGTAGACCTGTTGTCCCTGGCCGGAGCTGGGGTAGACCTGATGTCCCTACAGAGCTGGGTAGACCTCTTGTCCCTGGACGCAGCTGGGGTAGACCTGATGTCCCAGCGAAGCCTGGGTAGACCTGTTGTCCTGGCCAGGGCCGGGGTAGACCTGTTGTCCCGCCAGGGCAGGGACGACCTGATGTCCCGCTGGGGCGAGGTAGACCTGGTCTTCCAGAGAAGCCGGGGTAGACCTGGAGTCCCGCTGGAATCGGGGTAGACCTGTTGTCTTTCCAGGACATTGTGACAGAGATCTGCTAGCCCTACGGAACAAGGGTAGACCTGTTGCCCCTATTGAGCTGAGGTAGACCTGATGTCCCTACAGAGCTGGGTAGACCTGTTGTCCCTGGCTGGAGCTGGGGTAGACCTGATGTCCCTACAGAGCTGGGTAGACCTGTTGTCCCTGGCTGGAGCTGGGGTAGACCTGATGTCCCTACAGAGCTGGGTAGACCTGTTGTCCCCGGACAGTGCTGGGGTAGACCTGATGTCCCAGCGAAGCCTGGGTAGACCTGTTGTCCTGGCCAGGGCCGGGGTAGACCTGTTGTCCTGCCAGGGCAGGGACGACCTGATGTCCCGCTGGGGCGAGGTAGACCTGGTCTCCCAGAGAAGCCGGGGTAGACCTGGTGTCCCGCTGGAATCGGGGTAGACCTGTTGTCTCCCCAGGACTTTGTGACAGAGATCTGCTAGCCCTACGATATAAGGGTAGACCTGTTGCCCCTATTGAGTTGAGGTAGACCAGTTGTCCCTACAGAGCTGGGTAGACCTGTTGTCCCCGGACGGAGCTGGGGAAGACCTGATCACCCTATAGAGCAGGGTAGACCTGTTGTCCCTGGCCGGAGCTCGGGTAGACCTGATGTCCCAGTGAAGCGTGGGTAGACCTGTTGTCCTGCCCAGGGCCGGGGTAGACCTGTTGTCTCCGGACGGAGCTGGGGTAGACCTGATGTCCCAGCGAAGCCAGGGTAGACATGTTGTCCCTGGCCAGGGTCGGGGAAGACCTGTTGTCCCGCCAGGGCGAGGACCACCTGATGTTCCGCTGGAGCGAGGTAGACCTGGTGTCACAGAGAATCCGGGGTAGACCTGGTGTCCCGCTGGAATCGGGGTAGACCTGTTGTCTTTCCAGGACTTTGTGACAGAGATCTGCTAGCCCTACGGAACAAGGGTAGACCTGTTGCCCCTATTGAGCTGAGGTAGACCAGTTGTCCCTACAGAGCAGGGTAGACCTGTTGTCCCTGGCCGGAGCTGGGGTAGACCTGATGTCCCTACGGAGCTGGGTAGACCTGTTGTCCCTGGCCGGAGCTGGGGTAGACCTGATGTCCCTACAGAGCTGGGTAGACTTGTTGTCCCCGGACGGAGCTCGGGTAGACCTGATGTCCCTACAGAGCTGGGTAGACCTGTTGTCCCTGGCCGGAGCTCGGGTAGACCTGATGTCCCAGTGAAGCCAGGGTAGACCTGTTGTCCTGCCCAGGGCCGGGGTAGACCTGTTGTCTCCGGACGGAGCTGGGGTAGACCTGATGTCCCAGCGAAGCCCGGGTAGACCTGTTGTCCCTGGCCAGGGTCGGGGAAGACCTGTTGTCCCGCCAGGGCGAGGACGACCTGATGTTCCGCTGGAGCGAGGTAGACCTGGTCTCCCTGAGAAGCCGGGGTAGACCTGGTGTCCAGATGAAAACGCGGTAGACCTGTTGTCTCCCCAGGACTTTGTGGCAGCGATCTGCTAGCCCTAGGGAACAAGGGTAGACCTGTTGCCCCTATTGAGCTGAGGTAGACCAGTTGTCCCTACAGAGCTGGGTAGACCTGTTGTCCCCGGACGGAGCTGGGGTAGACCTGATGTCCCCACAGAGCTGGGTAGACCTGTTGTCCCCGGACGGAGCTGGGGTAGACCTGATGTCCCTACAGAGCAGTTTAGAACTTTTGTCCCTGGCCGGAACTCGGGTAGACCCGATGCCCCTACAGAGCAGGCTAGACCTGTTGTCCCTGGCCGGAGCTGGGGTAGACCTGATGTCCCTACAGAGCTGGGTAGACCTCTTGTCCCTGGCTGGAGCTGGGGTAGACCTGATGTCCCTACAGAGCTGGGTAGACCGGTTGTCCCCGGACAGTGCTGGGGTAGACCTGATGTCCCAGCGAAGCCTGGGTAGACCTGTTGTCCTGGCCAGGGCCGGGGTAGACCTGTTGTCCCGCCAGGGCAGGGACGACCTGATGTCCCGCTGGGGCGAGGTAGACCTGGTCTCCCAGAGAAGCCGGGGTAGACCTGGTGTCCCGCTGGAATCGGGGTAGACCTGTTGTCTCCCCAGGACTTTGTGACAGAGATCTGCTAGCCCTACGATATAAGGGTAGACCTGTTGCCCCTATTGAGTTGAGGTAGACCAGTTGTCCCTACAGAGCTGGGTAGACCTGTTGTCCCCGGACGGAGCTGGGGAAGACCTGATGTTCCAGTGAAGCGTGGGTAGACCTGTTGTCCTGCCCAGGGCTGGGGTAGACCTGTTTTCTCCGGACGGAGCTGGGGTAGACCTCATGTCCCAGCGAAGCCAGGGTAGACATGTTGTCCCTGGCCAGGGTCGGGGAAGACCTGTTGTCCCGCCAGGGCGAGGACGACCTGATGTTCCGCTGGAGCGAGGTAGACCTGGTCTCCTTGAGAAGCCGGGGTAGACCTGGTGTCCAGATGAAAACGCGGTAGACCTGTTGTCTCCCCAGGACTTTGTGGCAGCGATCTGCTAGCCCTACGGAACAAGGGTAGACCTGTTGCCCCTATTGAGCTGAGGTAGACCAGTTGTCCCTACAGAGCAGGGTAGACCTGTTGTCCCCGGACGGAGCTGGGGTAGACCTGATGTCCCTACAGAGCTGGGTAGACCTCTTGTCCCTGGACGCAGCTGGGGTAGACCTGATGTCCCAGCGAAACCAGGGTCGACCTGTTGTCCTGGCCAGGGCCGGGGTAGACCTGTTGTCCGGCCAGGGCGAGGACGACCTGATGTCCCACGGGAGAGAGCTAGACCTGGTGTCACAGAGAATCCGGGGTAGACCTGGTGTCCCGCTGGAATCGGGGTAGACCTGTTGTGTTCCCAGGACTTTGTGACAGAGATCTGCTAGCCCTACGGAACAAGGGTAGACCTGTTGCCCCTATTGAGCTGAGGTAGACCAGTTGTCCCTACAGAGCAGGGTAGACCTGTTGTCCCTGGCCGGAGCTGGGGTAGACCTGATGTCCCTACGGAGCTGGGTAGACCTGTTGTCCCTGGCCGGAGCTGGGGTAGACCAGATGTCCCTACAGAGCTGGGTAGACTTGTTGTCCCCGGACGGAGCTCGGGTAGACCTGATGTCCCTACAGAGCTGGGTAGACCTGTTGTCCCTGGCCGGAGCTCGGGTAGACCTGATGTCCCAGTGAAGCCAGGGTAGACCTGTTGTCCTGCCCAGGGCCGGGGTAGACCTGTTGTCTCCGGACGGAGCTGGGGTAGACCTGATGTCCCAGCGAAGCCCGGGTAGACCTGTTGTCCCTGGCCAGGGTCGGGGAAGACCTGTTGTCCCGCCAGGGCGAGGACGACCTGATGTTCCGCTGGAGCGAGGTAGACCTGGTCTCCCAGAGAAGCCGGGGTAGACCTGGTGTCCAGATGAAAACGCGGTAGACCTGTTGTCTCCCCAGGACTTTGTGGCAGCGATCTGCTAGCCCTACGGAACAAGGGTAGACCTGTTGCCCCTATTGAGCTGAGGTAGACCAGTTGTCCCTACAGAGCTGGGTAGACCTGTTGTCCCCGGACGGAGCTGGGGTAGACCTGATGTCCCTACAGAGCTGGGTAGACCTCTTGTCCCTGGACGCAGCTGGGGTAGACCTGATGTCCCAGCGAAGCCAGGGTCGACCTGTTGTCCTGGCCAGGGCCGCGGTAGACCTGTTGTCCGGCCAGGGCGAGGACGACCTGATGTCCCACGGGAGAGAGCTAGACCTGGTGTCACAGAGAATCCGGGGTAGACCTGGTGTCCCGCTGGAATCGGGGTAGACCTGTTGTCTCCCCAGGACTTTGTGACAGAGATCTGCTAGCCCTACGGAACAAGGGTAGACCTGTTGCCCCTATTGAGTTGAGGTAGACCAGTTGTCCCTACAGAGCAGGGTAGACCTGTTGTCCCCGGACGGAGCTGGGGTAGACCTGATGTCCCTACAGAGCTGGGTAGACCTGTTGTCCCCGGACGGAGCTGGGGTAGACCAGATGTCCCTACAGAGCTGGGTAGACTTGTTGTCCCCGGACGGAGCTCGGGTAGACCTGATGTCCCTACAGAGCTGGGTAGACCTGTTGTCCCTTGCCGGAGCTCGGGTAGACCTGATGTCCCAGTGAAGCCAGGGTAGACCTGTTGTCCTGCCCAGGGCCGGGGTAGACCTGTTGTCTCCGGACGGAGCTGGGGTAGACCTGATGTCCCAGCGAAGCCAGGGTAGACCTGTTGTCCCTGGCCAGGGTCGGGGTAGACCTGTTGTCCGGCCAGGGCGAGGACGACCTGATGTCCCACGGGAGCGAGTTAGACCTGCTGTCACAGAGAATCCGGGGTAGACCTGGTGTCCCGCTGGATTCGGGGTAGACCTGTTGTCTCCCCAGGACTTTGTGACAGAGATCTGCTAGCCCTACGGAACAAGGGTAGACCTGTTGCCCCTATTGAGTTGAGGTAGACCAGTTGTCCCTACAGAGCAGGGTAGACCTGTTGTCCCCGGACGGAGCTGGGGTAGACCTGATGTCCCCACAGAGCTGGGTAGACCTGTTGTCCCCGGACGGAGCTGGGGTAGACCTGATGTCCCTACAGAGCAGGGTAGACCTTTTGTCCCTGGCCGGAACTCGGGTAGACCCGATGTCCCTACAGAGCAGGGTAGACCTGTTGTCCCTGGCCGGAGCTGGGGTAGACCTGATGTCCCTACAGAGCTGGGTAGACCTCTTGTCCCTGGACGCAGCTGGGGTAGACCTGATGTCCCAGCGAAGCCAGGGTCGACCTGTTGTCCTGGCCAGGGCCGTGGTAGACCTGTTGTCCGGCCAGGGCGAGGACGACCTGATGTCCCACGGGAGAGAGCTAGACCTGGTGTCACAGAGAAGCCGGGGTAGACCTGGTGTCCCGCTGGAATCGGGGTAGACCTGTTGTCTCCCCAGGATTTTGTGACAGAGATCTGCTAGCCCTACGATATAAGGGTAGACCTGTTGTCCCTATTGAGATGAGGTAGACCAGTTGTCCCTACAGAGCAGGGTAGACCTGTTGTCCCCGGACGGAGCTGGGGTAGACCTGATGTCCCCACAGAGCTGGGTAGACCTGTTGTCCCCGGACGGAGCTGGGGTAGACCTGATGTCCCTACAGAGCTGGGTCGACCTGTTGTCCCTTGCCGGAGCTTGGGTAGACCTGATGTCCCTACAGAGCTGGGTAGACCTCTTGTCCCTGGACGCAGCTGGGGTAGACCTGATGTCCCAGCGAAGCCAAGGTCGACCTGTTGTCCTGGCCAGGGCCGGGGTAGACCTGTTGTCCCGCCAGGGCAGGGACGACCTGATGTCCCGCTGGGGCGAGGTAGACCTGGTCTCCCAGAGAAGCCAGGGTAGACCTGGAGTCCCGCTGGAATCGGGGTAGACCTGTTGTCTTTCCAGGACTTTGTGACAGAGATCTGCTAGCCCTACGGAACAAGGGTAGAACTGTTGCCCCTATTGAGCTGAGGTAGACCTGATGTCCCTACAGAGCTGGGTAGACCTGTTGTCCCTGGCTGGAGCTGGGGTAGACCTGATGTCCCTACAGAGCTGGGTAGACCTGTTGTCCCTGGCTGGAGCTGGGGTAGACCTGATGTCCCAGCGAAGCCTGGGTAGACCTGTTGTCCTGGCCAGGGCCGGGGTAGACCTGTTGTCCCGCCAGGGCAGGGACGACCTGATGTCCCGCTGGGGCGAGGTAGACCTGGTCTCCCAGAGAAGCCGGGGTAGACCTGGTGTCCCGCTGGAATCGGGGTAGACCTGTTGTCTTTCCAGGACTTTGTGACAGAGATCTGCTAGCCCTACGGAACAAGGGTAGACCTGTTGCCCCTATTGAGCTGAGGTAGACCAGTTGTCCCTACAGAGCAGGGTAGACCTGTTGTCCCTGGCTGGAGCTGGGGTAGACCTGATGTCCCTACAGAGCTGGGTAGACCTGTTGTCCCCGGACAGTGCTGGGGTAGACCTGATGTCCCAGCGAAGCCTGGGTAGACATGTTGTCCCTGGCCAGGGTCGGGGAAGACCTGTTGTCCCGCCAGGGCGAGGACGACCTGATGTTCCTCTGGAGCGAGGTAGACCTGGTCTCCCTGAGAAGCCGGGGTAGACCTGGTGTCTAGCTGAAAACGCGGTAGACCTGTTGTCTCCCCAGGACTTGGTGACAGAGATCTGCTAGCCCTACGGAACAAGGGTAGACCTGTTGCCCCTATTGACCTGAGGTAGACCTGATGTCCCTACAGAGCTGGGTAGACCTGTTGTCCCCGGATGGAGGTGGGGTAGACCTGATGTCCCTACAGAGCTGGGTAGACCTGTTGTCCCCGGACAGTGCTGGGGTAGACCTGATGTCCCAGCGAAGCCTGGGTAGACCTGTTGTCCTGGCCAGGGCCGGGGTAGACCTGTTGTCCCGCCAGGGCAGGGACGACCTGATGTCCCGCTGGGGCGAGGTAGACCTGGTCTCCCAGAGAAGCCGGGGTAGACCTGGTGTCCCGCTGGAATCGGGGTAGACCTGTTGTCTCCCCAGGACTTTGTGACAGAGATCTGCTAGCCCTACGATATAAGGGTAGACCTGTTGCCCCTATTGAGTTGAGGTAGACCAGTTGTCCCTACAGAGCTGGGTAGACCTGTTGTCCCCGGACGGAGCTGGGGAAGACCTGATGTTCCAGTGAAGCGTGGGTAGACCTGTTGTCCTGCCCAGGGCCGGGGTAGACCTGTTGTCTCCGGACGGAGCTGGGGTAGACCTGATGTCCCAGCGAAGCCAGGGTAGACATGTTGTCCCTGGCCAGGGTCGGGGAAGACCTGTTGTCCCGCCAGGGCGAGGACGACCTGATGTTCCGCTGGAGCGAGGTAGACCTGGTCTCCCTGAGAAGCCGGGGTAGACCTGGTGTCCAGATGAAAACGCGGTAGACCTGTTGTCTCCCCAGGACTTGGTGACAGAGATCTGCTTGCCCTACGGAACAAATGTAGACCTGTTGCCCCTATTGAGCTGAGGTAGACCAGTTGTCCCTACAGATCAGGGTAGACCTGTTTTCCCCGGACGGAGCTGGGGTAGACCTGATGTCCCTACAGAGCTGGGTAGACCTGTTGTCCCCGGACGGAGCTCGGGTAGACCTGATGTCCCTACAGAGCTGGGTAGACCTGTTGTCCCTGGCCGGAGCTCGGGTAGACCTGATGTCCCAGTGAAGCCAGGGTAGACCTGTTATCCTGCCCAGGGCCGGGGTAGACCTGTTGTCTCCGGACGGAGCTGGGGTAGACCTGATGTCCCAGCGAAGCCCGGGTAGACCTGTTGTCCCTGGCCAGGGTCGTGGAAGACCTGTTGTCCCGCCAGGGCGAGGACGACCTGATGTTCCGCTGGAGCGAGGTAGACCTGGTCTCCCTGAGAAGCCGGGGTAGACCTGGTGTCCAGATGAAAACGCGGTAGACCTGTTGTCTCCCCAGGACTTTGTGGCAGAGATCTGCTAGCCCTACGGAACAAGGGTAGACCTGTTGCCCCTATTGAGCTGAGGTAGACCAGTTGTCCCTACAGAGCTGGGTAGACCTGTTGTCCCCGGACGGAGCTGGGGTAGACCTGATGTCCCTACAGAGCTGGGTAGACCTCTTGTCCCTGGACGCAGCTGGGGTAGACCTGATGTCCCAGCGAAGCCAGGGTCGACCTGTTGTCCTGGCCAGGGCCGGGGTAGACCTGTTGTCCGGCCAGGGCGAGGACAACCTGATGTCCCACGGGAGAGAGCTAGACCTGGTGTCACAGAGAATCCGGGGTAGACCTGGTGTCCCGCTGGAATCGGGGTAGACCTGTTGTCTCCCCAGGACTTTGTGACAGAGATCTGCTAGCCCTACGGAACAAGGGTAGACCTGTTGCCCCTATTGAGTTGAGGTAGACCAGTTGTCCCTACAGAGCAGGGTAGACCTGTTGTCCCCGGACGGAGCTGGGGTAGACCTGATGTCCCCACAGAGCTGGGTAGACCTGTTGTCCCCGGACGGAGCTGGGGTAGACCTGATGTCCCTACAGAGCAGTTTAGAACTTTTGTCCCTGGCCGGAACTCGGGTAGACCCGATGCCCCTACAGAGCAGGGTAGACCTGTTGTCCCTGGCCGGAGCTGGGGTAGACCTGATGTCCCTACAGAGCTGGGTAGACCTCTTGTCCCTGGCTGGAGCTGGGGTAGACCTGATGTCCCTACAGAGCTGGGTAGACCGGTTGTCCCCGGACAGTGCTGGGGTAGACCTGATGTCCCAGCGAAGCCTGGGTAGACCTGTTGTCCTGGCCAGGGCCGGGGTAGACCTGTTGTCCCGCCAGGGCAGGGACGACCTGATGTCCCGCTGGGGCGAGGTAGACCTGGTCTCCCAGAGAAGCCGGGGTAGACCTGGTGTCCCGCTGGAATCGGGGTAGACCTGTTGTCTCCCCAGGACTTTGTGACAGAGATCTGCTAGCCCTACGATATAAGGGTAGACCTGTTGCCCCTATTGAGTTGAGGTAGACCAGTTGTCCCTACAGAACTGGGTAGACCTGTTGTCCCCGGACGGAGCTGGGGAAGACCTGATGTTCCAGTGAAGCGTGGGTAGACCTGTTGTCCTGCCCAGGGCCGGGGTAGACCTGTTGTCTCCGGACGGAGCTGGGGTAGACCTGATGTCCCAGCGAAGCCAGGGTAGACATGTTGTCCCTGGCCAGGGTCGGGGAAGACCTGTTGTCCCGCCAGGGCGAGGACGACCTGATGTTCCGCTGGAGCGAGGTAGACCTGGTCTCCCTGAGAAGCCGGGGTAGACCTGGTGTCCAGATGAAAACGCGGTAGACCTGTTGTCTCCCCAGGACTTGGTGACAGAGATCTGCTTGCCCTACGGAACAAATGTAGACCTGTTGCCCCTATTGAGCTGAGGTAGACCAGTTGTCCCTACAGATCAGGGTAGACCTGTTTTCCCCGGACGGAGCTGGGGTAGACCTGATGTCCCTACAGAGCTGGGTAGACCTGTTGTCCCCGGACGGAGCTCGGGTAGACCTGATGTCCCTACAGAGCTGGGTAGACCTGTTGTCCCTGGCCGGAGCTCGGGTAGACCTGATGTCCCAGTGAAGCCAGGGTAGACCTGTTATCCTGCCCAGGGCCGGGGTAGACCTGTTGTCTCCGGACGGAGCTGGGGTAGACCTGATGTCCCAGCGAAGCCCGGGTAGACCTGTTGTCCCTGGCCAGGGTCGGGGAAGACCTGTTGTCCCGCCAGGGCGAGGACGACCTGATGTTCCGCTGGAGCGAGGTAGACCTGGTCTCCCTGAGAAGCCGGGGTAGACCTGGTGTCCAGATGAAAACGCGGTAGACCTGTTGTCTCCCCAGGACTTTGTGGCAGAGATCTGCTAGCCCTACGGAACAAGGGTAGACCTGTTGCCCCTATTGAGTTGAGGTAGACCAGTTGTCCCTACAGAGCAGGGTAGACCTGTTGTCCCCGGACGGAGCTGGGGTAGACCTGATGTCCCCACAGAGCTGGGTAGACCTGTTGTCCCCGGACGGAGCTGGGGTAGACCTGATGTCCCTACAGAGCAGGGTAGACCTTTTGTCCCTGGCCGGAACTCGGGTAGACCCGATGTCCCTACAGAGCAGGGTAGACCTGTTGTCCCTGGCCGGAGCTGGGGTAGACCTGATGTCCCTACAGAGCTGGGTAGACCTCTTGTCCCTGGACGCAGCTGGGGTAGACCTGATGTCCCAGCGAAGCCAGGGTCGACCTGTTGTCCTGGCCAGGGCCGTGGTAGACCTGTTGTCCGGCCAGGGCGAGGACGACCTGATGTCCCACGGGAGAGAGCTAGACCTGGTGTCACAGAGAAGCCGGGGTAGACCTGGTGTCCCGCTGGAATCGGGGTAGACCTGTTGTCTCCCCAGGATTTTGTGACAGAGATCTGCTAGCCCTACGATATAAGGGTAGACCTGTTGTCCCTATTGAGATGAGGTAGACCAGTTGTCCCTACAGAGCAGGGTAGACCTGTTGTCCCCGGACGGAGCTGGGGTAGACCTGATGTCCCCACAGAGCTGGGTAGACCTGTTGTCCCCGGACGGAGCTGGGGTAGACCTGATGTCCCTACAGAGCTGGGTCGACCTGTTGTCCCTTGCCGGAGCTTGGGTAGACCTGATGTCCCTACAGAGCTGGGTAGACCTCTTGTCCCTGGACGCAGCTGGGGTAGACCTGATGTCCCAGCGAAGCCAAGGTCGACCTGTTGTCCTGGCCAGGGCCGGGGTAGACCTGTTGTCCCGCCAGGGCAGGGACGACCTGATGTCCCGCTGGGGCGAGGTAGACCTGGTCTCCCAGAGAAGCCAGGGTAGACCTGGAGTCCCGCTGGAATCGGGGTAGACCTGTTGTCTTTCCAGGACTTTGTGACAGAGATCTGCTAGCCCTACGGAACAAGGGTAGAACTGTTGCCCCTATTGAGCTGAGGTAGACCTGATGTCCCTACAGAGCTGGGTAGACCTGTTGTCCCTGGCTGGAGCTGGGGTAGACCTGATGTCCCTACAGAGCTGGGTAGACCTGTTGTCCCTGGCTGGAGCTGGGGTAGACCTGATGTCCCAGCGAAGCCTGGGTAGACCTGTTGTCCTGGCCAGGGCCGGGGTAGACCTGTTGTCCCGCCAGGGCAGGGACGACCTGATGTCCCGCTGGGGCGAGGTAGACCTGGTCTCCCAGAGAAGCCGGGGTAGACCTGGTGTCCCGCTGGAATCGGGGTAGACCTGTTGTCTTTCCAGGACTTTGTGACAGAGATCTGCTAGCCCTACGGAACAAGGGTAGACCTGTTGCCCCTATTGAGCTGAGGTAGACCAGTTGTCCCTACAGAGCAGGGTAGACCTGTTGTCCCTGGCTGGAGCTGGGGTAGACCTGATGTCCCTACAGAGCTGGGTAGACCTGTTGTCCCCGGACAGTGCTGGGGTAGACCTGATGTCCCAGCGAAGCCTGGGTAGACATGTTGTCCCTGGCCAGGGTCGGGGAAGACCTGTTGTCCCGCCAGGGCGAGGACGACCTGATGTTCCTCTGGAGCGAGGTAGACCTGGTCTCCCTGAGAAGCCGGGGTAGACCTGGTGTCTAGCTGAAAACGCGGTAGACCTGTTGTCTCCCCAGGACTTGGTGACAGAGATCTGCTAGCCCTACGGAACAAGGGTAGACCTGTTGCCCCTATTGACCTGAGGTAGACCTGATGTCCCTACAGAGCTGGGTAGACCTGTTGTCCCCGGATGGAGGTGGGGTAGACCTGATGTCCCTACAGAGCTGGGTAGACCTGTTGTCCCCGGACAGTGCTGGGGTAGACCTGATGTCCCAGCGAAGCCTGGGTAGACCTGTTGTCCTGGCCAGGGCCGGGGTAGACCTGTTGTCCCGCCAGGGCAGGGACGACCTGATGTCCCGCTGGGGCGAGGTAGACCTGGTCTCCCAGAGAAGCCGGGGTAGACCTGGTGTCCCGCTGGAATCGGGGTAGACCTGTTGTCTCCCCAGGACTTTGTGACAGAGATCTGCTAGCCCTACGATATAAGGGTAGACCTGTTGCCCCTATTGAGTTGAGGTAGACCAGTTGTCCCTACAGAGCTGGGTAGACCTGTTGTCCCCGGACGGAGCTGGGGAAGACCTGATGTTCCAGTGAAGCGTGGGTAGACCTGTTGTCCTGCCCAGGGCCGGGGTAGACCTGTTGTCTCCGGACGGAGCTGGGGTAGACCTGATGTCCCAGCGAAGCCAGGGTAGACATGTTGTCCCTGGCCAGGGTCGGGGAAGACCTGTTGTCCCGCCAGGGCGAGGACGACCTGATGTTCCGCTGGAGCGAGGTAGACCTGGTCTCCCTGAGAAGCCGGGGTAGACCTGGTGTCCAGATGAAAACGCGGTAGACCTGTTGTCTCCCCAGGACTTGGTGACAGAGATCTGCTTGCCCTACGGAACAAATGTAGACCTGTTGCCCCTATTGAGCTGAGGTAGACCAGTTGTCCCTACAGATCAGGGTAGACCTGTTTTCCCCGGACGGAGCTGGGGTAGACCTGATGTCCCTACAGAGCTGGGTAGACCTGTTGTCCCCGGACGGAGCTCGGGTAGACCTGATGTCCCTACAGAGCTGGGTAGACCTGTTGTCCCTGGCCGGAGCTCGGGTAGACCTGATGTCCCAGTGAAGCCAGGGTAGACCTGTTATCCTGCCCAGGGCCGGGGTAGACCTGTTGTCTCCGGACGGAGCTGGGGTAGACCTGATGTCCCAGCGAAGCCCGGGTAGACCTGTTGTCCCTGGCCAGGGTCGTGGAAGACCTGTTGTCCCGCCAGGGCGAGGACGACCTGATGTTCCGCTGGAGCGAGGTAGACCTGGTCTCCCTGAGAAGCCGGGGTAGACCTGGTGTCCAGATGAAAACGCGGTAGACCTGTTGTCTCCCCAGGACTTTGTGGCAGAGATCTGCTAGCCCTACGGAACAAGGGTAGACCTGTTGCCCCTATTGAGCTGAGGTAGACCAGTTGTCCCTACAGAGCTGGGTAGACCTGTTGTCCCCGGACGGAGCTGGGGTAGACCTGATGTCCCTACAGAGCTGGGTAGACCTCTTGTCCCTGGACGCAGCTGGGGTAGACCTGATGTCCCAGCGAAGCCAGGGTCGACCTGTTGTCCTGGCCAGGGCCGGGGTAGACCTGTTGTCCGGCCAGGGCGAGGACAACCTGATGTCCCACGGGAGAGAGCTAGACCTGGTGTCACAGAGAATCCGGGGTAGACCTGGTGTCCCGCTGGAATCGGGGTAGACCTGTTGTCTCCCCAGGACTTTGTGACAGAGATCTGCTAGCCCTACGGAACAAGGGTAGACCTGTTGCCCCTATTGAGTTGAGGTAGACCAGTTGTCCCTACAGAGCAGGGTAGACCTGTTGTCCCCGGACGGAGCTGGGGTAGACCTGATGTCCCCACAGAGCTGGGTAGACCTGTTGTCCCCGGACGGAGCTGGGGTAGACCTGATGTCCCTACAGAGCAGTTTAGAACTTTTGTCCCTGGCCGGAACTCGGGTAGACCCGATGCCCCTACAGAGCAGGGTAGACCTGTTGTCCCTGGCCGGAGCTGGGGTAGACCTGATGTCCCTACAGAGCTGGGTAGACCTCTTGTCCCTGGCTGGAGCTGGGGTAGACCTGATGTCCCTACAGAGCTGGGTAGACCGGTTGTCCCCGGACAGTGCTGGGGTAGACCTGATGTCCCAGCGAAGCCTGGGTAGACCTGTTGTCCTGGCCAGGGCCGGGGTAGACCTGTTGTCCCGCCAGGGCAGGGACGACCTGATGTCCCGCTGGGGCGAGGTAGACCTGGTCTCCCAGAGAAGCCGGGGTAGACCTGGTGTCCCGCTGGAATCGGGGTAGACCTGTTGTCTCCCCAGGACTTTGTGACAGAGATCTGCTAGCCCTACGATATAAGGGTAGACCTGTTGCCCCTATTGAGTTGAGGTAGACCAGTTGTCCCTACAGAACTGGGTAGACCTGTTGTCCCCGGACGGAGCTGGGGAAGACCTGATGTTCCAGTGAAGCGTGGGTAGACCTGTTGTCCTGCCCAGGGCCGGGGTAGACCTGTTGTCTCCGGACGGAGCTGGGGTAGACCTGATGTCCCAGCGAAGCCAGGGTAGACATGTTGTCCCTGGCCAGGGTCGGGGAAGACCTGTTGTCCCGCCAGGGCGAGGACGACCTGATGTTCCGCTGGAGCGAGGTAGACCTGGTCTCCCTGAGAAGCCGGGGTAGACCTGGTGTCCAGATGAAAACGCGGTAGACCTGTTGTCTCCCCAGGACTTGGTGACAGAGATCTGCTTGCCCTACGGAACAAATGTAGACCTGTTGCCCCTATTGAGCTGAGGTAGACCAGTTGTCCCTACAGATCAGGGTAGACCTGTTTTCCCCGGACGGAGCTGGGGTAGACCTGATGTCCCTACAGAGCTGGGTAGACCTGTTGTCCCCGGACGGAGCTCGGGTAGACCTGATGTCCCTACAGAGCTGGGTAGACCTGTTGTCCCTGGCCGGAGCTCGGGTAGACCTGATGTCCCAGTGAAGCCAGGGTAGACCTGTTATCCTGCCCAGGGCCGGGGTAGACCTGTTGTCTCCGGACGGAGCTGGGGTAGACCTGATGTCCCAGCGAAGCCCGGGTAGACCTGTTGTCCCTGGCCAGGGTCGGGGAAGACCTGTTGTCCCGCCAGGGCGAGGACGACCTGATGTTCCGCTGGAGCGAGGTAGACCTGGTCTCCCTGAGAAGCCGGGGTAGACCTGGTGTCCAGATGAAAACGCGGTAGACCTGTTGTCTCCCCAGGACTTTGTGGCAGAGATCTGCTAGCCCTACGGAACAAGGGTAGACCTGTTGCCCCTATTGAGCTGAGGTAGACCAGTTGTCCCTACAGAGCTGGGTAGACCTGTTGTCCCCGGACGGAGCTGGGGTAGACCTGATGTCCCTACAGAGCTGGGTAGACCTCTTGTCCCTGGACGCAGCTGGGGTAGACCTGATGTCCCAGCGAAGCCAGGGTCGACCTGTTGTCCTGGCCAGGGCCGGGGTAGACCTGTTGTCCGGCCAGGGCGAGGACAACCTGATGTCCCACGGGAGAGAGCTAGACCTGGTGTCACAGAGAATCCGGGGTAGACCTGGTGTCCCGCTGGAATCGGGGTAGACCTGTTGTCTCCCCAGGACTTTGTGACAGAGATCTGCTAGCCCTACGGAACAAGGGTAGACCTGTTGCCCCTATTGAGTTGAGGTAGACCAGTTGTCCCTACAGAGCAGGGTAGACCTGTTGTCCCCGGACGGAGCTGGGGTAGACCTGATGTCCCCACAGAGCTGGGTAGACCTGTTGTCCCCGGACGGAGCTGGGGTAGACCTGATGTCCCTACAGAGCTGGGTAGACCTGTTGTCCCTGGCCGGAGCTGGGGTAGACCTGATGTCCCTACAGAGCTGGGTAGACCTCTTGTCCCTGGACGCAGCTGGGGTAGACCTGATGTCCCAGCGAAGCCTGGGTAGACCTGTTGTCCTGGCCAGGGCCGGGGTAGACCTGTTGTCCCGCCAGGGCAGGGACGACCTGATGTCCCGCTGGGGCGAGGTAGACCTGGTCTTCCAGAGAAGCCGGGGTAGACCTGGAGTCCCGCTGGAATCGGGGTAGACCTGTTGTCTTTCCAGGACATTGTGACAGAGATCTGCTAGCCCTACGGAACAAGGGTAGACCTGTTGCCCCTATTGAGCTGAGGTAGACCTGATGTCCCTACAGAGCTGGGTAGACCTGTTGTCCCTGGCTGGAGCTGGGGTAGACCTGATGTCCCTACAGAGCTGGGTAGACCTGTTGTCCCTGGCTGGAGCTGGGGTAGACCTGATGTCCCTACAGAGCTGGGTAGACCTGTTGTCCCCGGACAGTGCTGGGGTAGACCTGATGTCCCAGCGAAGCCTGGGTAGACCTGTTGTCCTGGCCAGGGCCGGGGTAGACCTGTTGTCCTGCCAGGGCAGGGACGACCTGATGTCCCGCTGGGGCGAGGTAGACCTGGTCTCCCAGAGAAGCCGGGGTAGACCTGGTGTCCCGCTGGAATCGGGGTAGACCTGTTGTCTCCCCAGGACTTTGTGACAGAGATCTGCTAGCCCTACGATATAAGGGTAGACCTGTTGCCCCTATTGAGTTGAGGTAGACCAGTTGTCCCTACAGAGCTGGGTAGACCTGTTGTCCCCGGACGGAGCTGGGGAAGACCTGATCACCCTATAGAGCAGGGTAGACCTGTTGTCCCTGGCCGGAGCTCGGGTAGACCTGATGTCCCAGTGAAGCGTGGGTAGACCTGTTGTCCTGCCCAGGGCCGGGGTAGACCTGTTGTCTCCGGACGGAGCTGGGGTAGACCTGATGTCCCAGCGAAGCCAGGGTAGACATGTTGTCCCTGGCCAGGGTCGGGGAAGACCTGTTGTCCCGCCAGGGCGAGGACCACCTGATGTTCCGCTGGAGCGAGGTAGACCTGGTGTCACAGAGAATCCGGGGTAGACCTGGTGTCCCGCTGGAATCGGGGTAGACCTGTTGTCTTTCCAGGACTTTGTGACAGAGATCTGCTAGCCCTACGGAACAAGGGTAGACCTGTTGCCCCTATTGAGCTGAGGTAGACCAGTTGTCCCTACAGAGCAGGGTAGACCTGTTGTCCCTGGCCGGAGCTGGGGTAGACCTGATGTCCCTACGGAGCTGGGTAGACCTGTTGTCCCTGGCCGGAGCTGGGGTAGACCTGATGTCCCTACAGAGCTGGGTAGACTTGTTGTCCCCGGACGGAGCTCGGGTAGACCTGATGTCCCTACAGAGCTGGGTAGACCTGTTGTCCCTGGCCGGAGCTCGGGTAGACCTGATGTCCCAGTGAAGCCAGGGTAGACCTGTTGTCCTGCCCAGGGCCGGGGTAGACCTGTTGTCTCCGGACGGAGCTGGGGTAGACCTGATGTCCCAGCGAAGCCCGGGTAGACCTGTTGTCCCTGGCCAGGGTCGGGGAAGACCTGTTGTCCCGCCAGGGCGAGGACGACCTGATGTTCCGCTGGAGCGAGGTAGACCTGGTCTCCCTGAGAAGCCGGGGTAGACCTGGTGTCCAGATGAAAACGCGGTAGACCTGTTGTCTCCCCAGGACTTTGTGGCAGCGATCTGCTAGCCCTAGGGAACAAGGGTAGACCTGTTGCCCCTATTGAGCTGAGGTAGACCAGTTGTCCCTACAGAGCTGGGTAGACCTGTTGTCCCCGGACGGAGCTGGGGTAGACCTGATGTCCCCACAGAGCTGGGTAGACCTGTTGTCCCCGGACGGAGCTGGGGTAGACCTGATGTCCCTACAGAGCAGTTTAGAACTTTTGTCCCTGGCCGGAACTCGGGTAGACCCGATGCCCCTACAGAGCAGGCTAGACCTGTTGTCCCTGGCCGGAGCTGGGGTAGACCTGATGTCCCTACAGAGCTGGGTAGACCTCTTGTCCCTGGCTGGAGCTGGGGTAGACCTGATGTCCCTACAGAGCTGGGTAGACCGGTTGTCCCCGGACAGTGCTGGGGTAGACCTGATGTCCCAGCGAAGCCTGGGTAGACCTGTTGTCCTGGCCAGGGCCGGGGTAGACCTGTTGTCCCGCCAGGGCAGGGACGACCTGATGTCCCGCTGGGGCGAGGTAGACCTGGTCTCCCAGAGAAGCCGGGGTAGACCTGGTGTCCCGCTGGAATCGGGGTAGACCTGTTGTCTCCCCAGGACTTTGTGACAGAGATCTGCTAGCCCTACGATATAAGGGTAGACCTGTTGCCCCTATTGAGTTGAGGTAGACCAGTTGTCCCTACAGAGCTGGGTAGACCTGTTGTCCCCGGACGGAGCTGGGGAAGACCTGATGTTCCAGTGAAGCGTGGGTAGACCTGTTGTCCTGCCCAGGGCTGGGGTAGACCTGTTGTCTCCGGACGGAGCTGGGGTAGACCTCATGTCCCAGCGAAGCCAGGGTAGACATGTTGTCCCTGGCCAGGGTCGGGGAAGACCTGTTGTCCCGCCAGGGCGAGGACGACCTGATGTTCCGCTGGAGCGAGGTAGACCTGGTCTCCTTGAGAAGCCGGGGTAGACCTGGTGTCCAGATGAAAACGCGGTAGACCTGTTGTCTCCCCAGGACTTTGTGGCAGCGATCTGCTAGCCCTACGGAACAAGGGTAGACCTGTTGCCCCTATTGAGCTGAGGTAGACCAGTTGTCCCTACAGAGCAGGGTAGACCTGTTGTCCCCGGACGGAGCTGGGGTAGACCTGATGTCCCTACAGAGCTGGGTAGACCTCTTGTCCCTGGACGCAGCTGGGGTAGACCTGATGTCCCAGCGAAACCAGGGTCGACCTGTTGTCCTGGCCAGGGCCGGGGTAGACCTGTTGTCCGGCCAGGGCGAGGACGACCTGATGTCCCACGGGAGAGAGCTAGACCTGGTGTCACAGAGAATCCGGGGTAGACCTGGTGTCCCGCTGGAATCGGGGTAGACCTGTTGTGTTCCCAGGACTTTGTGACAGAGATCTGCTAGCCCTACGGAACAAGGGTAGACCTGTTGCCCCTATTGAGCTGAGGTAGACCAGTTGTCCCTACAGAGCAGGGTAGACCTGTTGTCCCTGGCCGGAGCTGGGGTAGACCTGATGTCCCTACGGAGCTGGGTAGACCTGTTGTCCCTGGCCGGAGCTGGGGTAGACCAGATGTCCCTACAGAGCTGGGTAGACTTGTTGTCCCCGGACGGAGCTCGGGTAGACCTGATGTCCCTACAGAGCTGGGTAGACCTGTTGTCCCTGGCCGGAGCTCGGGTAGACCTGATGTCCCAGTGAAGCCAGGGTAGACCTGTTGTCCTGCCCAGGGCCGGGGTAGACCTGTTGTCTCCGGACGGAGCTGGGGTAGACCTGATGTCCCAGCGAAGCCCGGGTAGACCTGTTGTCCCTGGCCAGGGTCGGGGAAGACCTGTTGTCCCGCCAGGGCGAGGACGACCTGATGTTCCGCTGGAGCGAGGTAGACCTGGTCTCCCAGAGAAGCCGGGGTAGACCTGGTGTCCAGATGAAAACGCGGTAGACCTGTTGTCTCCCCAGGACTTTGTGGCAGCGATCTGCTAGCCCTACGGAACAAGGGTAGACCTGTTGCCCCTATTGAGCTGAGGTAGACCAGTTGTCCCTACAGAGCTGGGTAGACCTGTTGTCCCCGGACGGAGCTGGGGTAGACCTGATGTCCCTACAGAGCTGGGTAGACCTCTTGTCCCTGGACGCAGCTGGGGTAGACCTGATGTCCCAGCGAAGCCAGGGTCGACCTGTTGTCCTGGCCAGGGCCGCGGTAGACCTGTTGTCCGGCCAGGGCGAGGACGACCTGATGTCCCACGGGAGAGAGCTAGACCTGGTGTCACAGAGAATCCGGGGTAGACCTGGTGTCCCGCTGGAATCGGGGTAGACCTGTTGTCTCCCCAGGACTTTGTGACAGAGATCTGCTAGCCCTACGGAACAAGGGTAGACCTGTTGCCCCTATTGAGTTGAGGTAGACCAGTTGTCCCTACAGAGCAGGGTAGACCTGTTGTCCCCGGACGGAGCTGGGGTAGACCTGATGTCCCTACAGAGCTGGGTAGACCTGTTGTCCCCGGACGGAGCTGGGGTAGACCAGATGTCCCTACAGAGCTGGGTAGACTTGTTGTCCCCGGACGGAGCTCGGGTAGACCTGATGTCCCTACAGAGCTGGGTAGACCTGTTGTCCCTTGCCGGAGCTCGGGTAGACCTGATGTCCCAGTGAAGCCAGGGTAGACCTGTTGTCCTGCCCAGGGCCGGGGTAGACCTGTTGTCTCCGGACGGAGCTGGGGTAGACCTGATGTCCCAGCGAAGCCAGGGTAGACCTGTTGTCCCTGGCCAGGGTCGGGGTAGACCTGTTGTCCGGCCAGGGCGAGGACGACCTGATGTCCCACGGGAGCGAGTTAGACCTGCTGTCACAGAGAATCCGGGGTAGACCTGGTGTCCCGCTGGATTCGGGGTAGACCTGTTGTCTCCCCAGGACTTTGTGACAGAGATCTGCTAGCCCTACGGAACAAGGGTAGACCTGTTGCCCCTATTGAGTTGAGGTAGACCAGTTGTCCCTACAGAGCAGGGTAGACCTGTTGTCCCCGGACGGAGCTGGGGTAGACCTGATGTCCCCACAGAGCTGGGTAGACCTGTTGTCCCCGGACGGAGCTGGGGTAGACCTGATGTCCCTACAGAGCAGGGTAGACCTTTTGTCCCTGGCCGGAACTCGGGTAGACCCGATGTCCCTACAGAGCAGGGTAGACCTGTTGTCCCTGGCCGGAGCTGGGGTAGACCTGATGTCCCTACAGAGCTGGGTAGACCTCTTGTCCCTGGACGCAGCTGGGGTAGACCTGATGTCCCAGCGAAGCCAGGGTCGACCTGTTGTCCTGGCCAGGGCCGTGGTAGACCTGTTGTCCGGCCAGGGCGAGGACGACCTGATGTCCCACGGGAGAGAGCTAGACCTGGTGTCACAGAGAAGCCGGGGTAGACCTGGTGTCCCGCTGGAATCGGGGTAGACCTGTTGTCTCCCCAGGATTTTGTGACAGAGATCTGCTAGCCCTACGATATAAGGGTAGACCTGTTGTCCCTATTGAGATGAGGTAGACCAGTTGTCCCTACAGAGCAGGGTAGACCTGTTGTCCCCGGACGGAGCTGGGGTAGACCTGATGTCCCCACAGAGCTGGGTAGACCTGTTGTCCCCGGACGGAGCTGGGGTAGACCTGATGTCCCTACAGAGCTGGGTCGACCTGTTGTCCCTTGCCGGAGCTTGGGTAGACCTGATGTCCCTACAGAGCTGGGTAGACCTCTTGTCCCTGGACGCAGCTGGGGTAGACCTGATGTCCCAGCGAAGCCAAGGTCGACCTGTTGTCCTGGCCAGGGCCGGGGTAGACCTGTTGTCCCGCCAGGGCAGGGACGACCTGATGTCCCGCTGGGGCGAGGTAGACCTGGTCTCCCAGAGAAGCCAGGGTAGACCTGGAGTCCCGCTGGAATCGGGGTAGACCTGTTGTCTTTCCAGGACTTTGTGACAGAGATCTGCTAGCCCTACGGAACAAGGGTAGAACTGTTGCCCCTATTGAGCTGAGGTAGACCTGATGTCCCTACAGAGCTGGGTAGACCTGTTGTCCCTGGCTGGAGCTGGGGTAGACCTGATGTCCCTACAGAGCTGGGTAGACCTGTTGTCCCTGGCTGGAGCTGGGGTAGACCTGATGTCCCAGCGAAGCCTGGGTAGACCTGTTGTCCTGGCCAGGGCCGGGGTAGACCTGTTGTCCCGCCAGGGCAGGGACGACCTGATGTCCCGCTGGGGCGAGGTAGACCTGGTCTCCCAGAGAAGCCGGGGTAGACCTGGTGTCCCGCTGGAATCGGGGTAGACCTGTTGTCTTTCCAGGACTTTGTGACAGAGATCTGCTAGCCCTACGGAACAAGGGTAGACCTGTTGCCCCTATTGAGCTGAGGTAGACCAGTTGTCCCTACAGAGCAGGGTAGACCTGTTGTCCCTGGCTGGAGCTGGGGTAGACCTGATGTCCCTACAGAGCTGGGTAGACCTGTTGTCCCCGGACAGTGCTGGGGTAGACCTGATGTCCCAGCGAAGCCTGGGTAGACATGTTGTCCCTGGCCAGGGTCGGGGAAGACCTGTTGTCCCGCCAGGGCGAGGACGACCTGATGTTCCTCTGGAGCGAGGTAGACCTGGTCTCCCTGAGAAGCCGGGGTAGACCTGGTGTCTAGCTGAAAACGCGGTAGACCTGTTGTCTCCCCAGGACTTGGTGACAGAGATCTGCTAGCCCTACGGAACAAGGGTAGACCTGTTGCCCCTATTGACCTGAGGTAGACCTGATGTCCCTACAGAGCTGGGTAGACCTGTTGTCCCCGGATGGAGGTGGGGTAGACCTGATGTCCCTACAGAGCTGGGTAGACCTGTTGTCCCCGGACAGTGCTGGGGTAGACCTGATGTCCCAGCGAAGCCTGGGTAGACCTGTTGTCCTGGCCAGGGCCGGGGTAGACCTGTTGTCCCGCCAGGGCAGGGACGACCTGATGTCCCGCTGGGGCGAGGTAGACCTGGTCTCCCAGAGAAGCCGGGGTAGACCTGGTGTCCCGCTGGAATCGGGGTAGACCTGTTGTCTCCCCAGGACTTTGTGACAGAGATCTGCTAGCCCTACGATATAAGGGTAGACCTGTTGCCCCTATTGAGTTGAGGTAGACCAGTTGTCCCTACAGAGCTGGGTAGACCTGTTGTCCCCGGACGGAGCTGGGGAAGACCTGATGTTCCAGTGAAGCGTGGGTAGACCTGTTGTCCTGCCCAGGGCCGGGGTAGACCTGTTGTCTCCGGACGGAGCTGGGGTAGACCTGATGTCCCAGCGAAGCCAGGGTAGACATGTTGTCCCTGGCCAGGGTCGGGGAAGACCTGTTGTCCCGCCAGGGCGAGGACGACCTGATGTTCCGCTGGAGCGAGGTAGACCTGGTCTCCCTGAGAAGCCGGGGTAGACCTGGTGTCCAGATGAAAACGCGGTAGACCTGTTGTCTCCCCAGGACTTGGTGACAGAGATCTGCTTGCCCTACGGAACAAATGTAGACCTGTTGCCCCTATTGAGCTGAGGTAGACCAGTTGTCCCTACAGATCAGGGTAGACCTGTTTTCCCCGGACGGAGCTGGGGTAGACCTGATGTCCCTACAGAGCTGGGTAGACCTGTTGTCCCCGGACGGAGCTCGGGTAGACCTGATGTCCCTACAGAGCTGGGTAGACCTGTTGTCCCTGGCCGGAGCTCGGGTAGACCTGATGTCCCAGTGAAGCCAGGGTAGACCTGTTATCCTGCCCAGGGCCGGGGTAGACCTGTTGTCTCCGGACGGAGCTGGGGTAGACCTGATGTCCCAGCGAAGCCCGGGTAGACCTGTTGTCCCTGGCCAGGGTCGTGGAAGACCTGTTGTCCCGCCAGGGCGAGGACGACCTGATGTTCCGCTGGAGCGAGGTAGACCTGGTCTCCCTGAGAAGCCGGGGTAGACCTGGTGTCCAGATGAAAACGCGGTAGACCTGTTGTCTCCCCAGGACTTTGTGGCAGAGATCTGCTAGCCCTACGGAACAAGGGTAGACCTGTTGCCCCTATTGAGCTGAGGTAGACCAGTTGTCCCTACAGAGCTGGGTAGACCTGTTGTCCCCGGACGGAGCTGGGGTAGACCTGATGTCCCTACAGAGCTGGGTAGACCTCTTGTCCCTGGACGCAGCTGGGGTAGACCTGATGTCCCAGCGAAGCCAGGGTCGACCTGTTGTCCTGGCCAGGGCCGGGGTAGACCTGTTGTCCGGCCAGGGCGAGGACAACCTGATGTCCCACGGGAGAGAGCTAGACCTGGTGTCACAGAGAATCCGGGGTAGACCTGGTGTCCCGCTGGAATCGGGGTAGACCTGTTGTCTCCCCAGGACTTTGTGACAGAGATCTGCTAGCCCTACGGAACAAGGGTAGACCTGTTGCCCCTATTGAGTTGAGGTAGACCAGTTGTCCCTACAGAGCAGGGTAGACCTGTTGTCCCCGGACGGAGCTGGGGTAGACCTGATGTCCCCACAGAGCTGGGTAGACCTGTTGTCCCCGGACGGAGCTGGGGTAGACCTGATGTCCCTACAGAGCAGTTTAGAACTTTTGTCCCTGGCCGGAACTCGGGTAGACCCGATGCCCCTACAGAGCAGGGTAGACCTGTTGTCCCTGGCCGGAGCTGGGGTAGACCTGATGTCCCTACAGAGCTGGGTAGACCTCTTGTCCCTGGCTGGAGCTGGGGTAGACCTGATGTCCCTACAGAGCTGGGTAGACCGGTTGTCCCCGGACAGTGCTGGGGTAGACCTGATGTCCCAGCGAAGCCTGGGTAGACCTGTTGTCCTGGCCAGGGCCGGGGTAGACCTGTTGTCCCGCCAGGGCAGGGACGACCTGATGTCCCGCTGGGGCGAGGTAGACCTGGTCTCCCAGAGAAGCCGGGGTAGACCTGGTGTCCCGCTGGAATCGGGGTAGACCTGTTGTCTCCCCAGGACTTTGTGACAGAGATCTGCTAGCCCTACGATATAAGGGTAGACCTGTTGCCCCTATTGAGTTGAGGTAGACCAGTTGTCCCTACAGAGCTGGGTAGACCTGTTGTCCCCGGACGGAGCTGGGGAAGACCTGATGTTCCAGTGAAGCGTGGGTAGACCTGTTGTCCTGCCCAGGGCTGGGGTAGACCTGTTGTCTCCGGACGGAGCTGGGGTAGACCTGATGTCCCAGCGAAGCCAGGGTAGACATGTTGTCCCTGGCCAGGGTCGGGGAAGACCTGTTGTCCCGCCAGGGCGAGGACGACCTGATGTTCCGCTGGAGCGAGGTAGACCTGGTCTCCTTGAGAAGCCGGGGTAGACCTGGTGTCCAGATGAAAACGCGGTAGACCTGTTGTCTCCCCAGGACTTTGTGGCAGCGATCTGCTAGCCCTACGGAACAAGGGTAGACCTGTTGCCCCTATTGAGCTGAGGTAGACCAGTTGTCCCTACAGAGCAGGGTAGACCTGTTGTCCCCGGACGGAGCTGGGGTAGACCTGATGTCCCTACAGAGCTGGGTAGACCTCTTGTCCCTGGACGCAGCTGGGGTAGACCTGATGTCCCAGCGAAACCAGGGTCGACCTGTTGTCCTGGCCAGGGCCGGGGTAGACCTGTTGTCCGGCCAGGGCGAGGACGACCTGATGTCCCACGGGAGAGAGCTAGACCTGGTGTCACAGAGAATCCGGGGTAGACCTGGTGTCCCGCTGGAATCGGGGTAGACCTGTTGTGTTCCCAGGACTTTGTGACAGAGATCTGCTAGCCCTACGGAACAAGGGTAGACCTGTTGCCCCTATTGAGCTGAGGTAGACCAGTTGTCCCTACAGAGCAGGGTAGACCTGTTGTCCCTGGCCGGAGCTGGGGTAGACCTGATGTCCCTACGGAGCTGGGTAGACCTGTTGTCCCTGGCCGGAGCTGGGGTAGACCAGATGTCCCTACAGAGCTGGGTAGACTTGTTGTCCCCGGACGGAGCTCGGGTAGACCTGATGTCCCTACAGAGCTGGGTAGACCTGTTGTCCCTGGCCGGAGCTCGGGTAGACCTGATGTCCCAGTGAAGCCAGGGTAGACCTGTTGTCCTGCCCAGGGCCGGGGTAGACCTGTTGTCTCCGGACGGAGCTGGGGTAGACCTGATGTCCCAGCGAAGCCCGGGTAGACCTGTTGTCCCTGGCCAGGGTCGGGGAAGACCTGTTGTCCCGCCAGGGCGAGGACGACCTGATGTTCCGCTGGAGCGAGGTAGACCTGGTCTCCCTGAGAAGCCGGGGTAGACCTGGTGTCCAGATGAAAACGCGGTAGACCTGTTGTCTCCCCAGGACTTTGTGGCAGCGATCTGCTAGCCCTACGGAACAAGGGTAGACCTGTTGCCCCTATTGAGCTGAGGTAGACCAGTTGTCCCTAAAGAGCTGGGTAGACCTGTTGTCCCCGGACGGAGCTGGGGTAGACCTGATGTCCCCACAGAGCTGGGTAGACCTGTTGTCCCCGGACGGAGCTGGGGTAGACCTGATGTCCCTACAGAGCAGTTTAGAACTTTTGTCCCTGGCCGGAACTCGGGTAGACCCGATGCCCCTACAGAGCAGGGTAGACCTGTTGTCCCTGGCCGGAGCTGGGGTAGACCTGATGTCCCTACAGAGCTGGGTAGACCTCTTGTCCCTGGCTGGAGCTGGGGTAGACCTGATGTCCCTACAGAGCTGGGTAGACCTGTTGTCCCCGGACAGTGCTGGGGTAGACCTGATGTCCCAGCGAAGCCTGGGTAGACCTGTTGTCCTGGCCAGGGCCGGGGTAGACCTGTTGTCCCGCCAGGGCAGGGACGACCTGATGTCCCGCTGGGGCGAGGTAGACCTGGTCTCCCAGAGAAGCCGGGGTAGACCTGGTGTCCCGCTGGAATCGGGGTAGACCTGTTGTCTCCCCAGGACTTTGTGACAGAGATCTGCTAGCCCTACGATATAAGGGTAGACCTGTTGCCCCTATTGAGTTGAGGTAGACCACTTGTCCCTACAGAACTGGGTAGACCTGTTGTCCCCGGACGGAGCTGGGGAAGACCTGATGTTCCAGTGAAGCGTGGGTAGACCTGTTGTCCTGCCCAGGGCCGGGGTAGACCTGTTGTCTCCGGACGGAGCTGGGGTAGACCTGATGTCCCAGCGAAGCCAGGGTAGACATGTTGTCCCTGGCCAGGGTCGGGGAAGACCTGTTGTCCCGCCAGGGCGAGGACGACCTGATGTTCCGCTGGAGCGAGGTAGACCTGGTCTCCCTGAGAAGCCGGGGTAGACCTGGTGTCCAGATGAAAACGCGGTAGACCTGTTGTCTCCCCAGGACTTGGTGACAGAGATCTGCTTGCCCTACGGAACAAATGTAGACCTGTTGCCCCTATTGAGCTGAGGTAGACCAGTTGTCCCTACAGATCAGGGTAGACCTGTTTTCCCCGGACGGAGCTGGGGTAGACCTGATGTCCCTACAGAGCTGGGTAGACCTGTTGTCCCCGGACGGAGCTCGGGTAGACCTGATGTCCCTACAGAGCTGGGTAGACCTGTTGTCCCTGGCCGGAGCTCGGGTAGACCTGATGTCCCAGTGAAGCCAGGGTAGACCTGTTATCCTGCCCAGGGCCGGGGTAGACCTGTTGTCTCCGGACGGAGCTGGGGTAGACCTGATGTCCCAGCGAAGCCCGGGTAGACCTGTTGTCCCTGGCCAGGGTCGGGGAAGACCTGTTGTCCCGCCAGGGCGAGGACGACCTGATGTTCCGCTGGAGCGAGGTAGACCTGGTCTCCCTGAGAAGCCGGGGTAGACCTGGTGTCCAGATGAAAACGCGGTAGACCTGTTGTCTCCCCAGGACTTTGTGGCAGAGATCTGCTAGCCCTACGGAACAAGGGTAGACCTGTTGCCCCTATTGAGCTGAGGTAGACCAGTTGTCCCTACAGAGCTGGGTAGACCTGTTGTCCCCGGACGGAGCTGGGGTAGACCTGATGTCCCTACAGAGCTGGGTAGACCTCTTGTCCCTGGACGCAGCTGGGGTAGACCTGATGTCCCAGCGAAGCCAGGGTCGACCTGTTGTCCTGGCCAGGGCCGGGGTAGACCTGTTGTCCGGCCAGGGCGAGGACAACCTGATGTCCCACGGGAGAGAGCTAGACCTGGTGTCACAGAGAATCCGGGGTAGACCTGGTGTCCCGCTGGAATCGGGGTAGACCTGTTGTCTCCCCAGGACTTTGTGACAGAGATCTGCTAGCCCTACGGAACAAGGGTAGACCTGTTGCCCCTATTGAGTTGAGGTAGACCAGTTGTCCCTACAGAGCAGGGTAGACCTGTTGTCCCCGGACGGAGCTGGGGTAGACCTGATGTCCCCACAGAGCTGGGTAGACCTGTTGTCCCCGGACGGAGCTGGGGTAGACCTGATGTCCCTACAGAGCTGGGTAGACCTGTTGTCCCTGGCCGGAGCTGGGGTAGACCTGATGTCCCTACAGAGCTGGGTAGACCTCTTGTCCCTGGACGCAGCTGGGGTAGACCTGATGTCCCAGCGAAGCCTGGGTAGACCTGTTGTCCTGGCCAGGGCCGGGGTAGACCTGTTGTCCCGCCAGGGCAGGGACGACCTGATGTCCCGCTGGGGCGAGGTAGACCTGGTCTTCCAGAGAAGCCGGGGTAGACCTGGAGTCCCGCTGGAATCGGGGTAGACCTGTTGTCTTTCCAGGACATTGTGACAGAGATCTGCTAGCCCTACGGAACAAGGGTAGACCTGTTGCCCCTATTGAGCTGAGGTAGACCTGATGTCCCTACAGAGCTGGGTAGACCTGTTGTCCCTGGCTGGAGCTGGGGTAGACCTGATGTCCCTACAGAGCTGGGTAGACCTGTTGTCCCTGGCTGGAGCTGGGGTAGACCTGATGTCCCTACAGAGCTGGGTAGACCTGTTGTCCCCGGACAGTGCTGGGGTAGACCTGATGTCCCAGCGAAGCCTGGGTAGACCTGTTGTCCTGGCCAGGGCCGGGGTAGACCTGTTGTCCTGCCAGGGCAGGGACGACCTGATGTCCCGCTGGGGCGAGGTAGACCTGGTCTCCCAGAGAAGCCGGGGTAGACCTGGTGTCCCGCTGGAATCGGGGTAGACCTGTTGTCTCCCCAGGACTTTGTGACAGAGATCTGCTAGCCCTACGATATAAGGGTAGACCTGTTGCCCCTATTGAGTTGAGGTAGACCAGTTGTCCCTACAGAGCTGGGTAGACCTGTTGTCCCCGGACGGAGCTGGGGAAGACCTGATCACCCTATAGAGCAGGGTAGACCTGTTGTCCCTGGCCGGAGCTCGGGTAGACCTGATGTCCCAGTGAAGCGTGGGTAGACCTGTTGTCCTGCCCAGGGCCGGGGTAGACCTGTTGTCTCCGGACGGAGCTGGGGTAGACCTGATGTCCCAGCGAAGCCAGGGTAGACATGTTGTCCCTGGCCAGGGTCAGGGAAGACCTGTTGTCCCGCCAGGGCGAGGACCACCTGATGTTCCGCTGGAGCGAGGTAGACCTGGTGTCACAGAGAATCCGGGGTAGACCTGGTGTCCCGCTGGAATCGGGGTAGACCTGTTGTCTTTCCAGGACTTTGTGACAGAGATCTGCTAGCCCTACGGAACAAGGGTAGACCTGTTGCCCCTATTGAGCTGAGGTAGACCAGTTGTCCCTACAGAGCAGGGTAGACCTGTTGTCCCTGGCCGGAGCTGGGGTAGACCTGATGTCCCTACGGAGCTGGGTAGACCTGTTGTCCCTGGCCGGAGCTGGGGTAGACCAGATGTCCCTACAGAGCTGGGTAGACTTGTTGTCCCCGGACGGAGCTCGGGTAGACCTGATGTCCCTACAGAGCTGGGTAGACCTGTTGTCCCTGGCCGGAGCTCGGGTAGACCTGATGTCCCAGTGAAGCCAGGGTAGACCTGTTGTCCTGCCCAGGGCCGGGGTAGACCTGTTGTCTCCGGACGGAGCTGGGGTAGACCTGATGTCCCAGCGAAGCCCGGGTAGACCTGTTGTCCCTGGCCAGGGTCGGGGAAGACCTGTTGTCCCGCCAGGGCGAGGACGACCTGATGTTCCGCTGGAGCGAGGTAGACCTGGTCTCCCTGAGAAGCCGGGGTAGACCTGGTGTCCAGATGAAAACGCGGTAGACCTGTTGTCTCCCCAGGACTTTGTGGCAGCGATCTGCTAGCCCTAGGGAACAAGGGTAGACCTGTTGCCCCTATTGAGCTGAGGTAGACCAGTTGTCCCTACAGAGCTGGGTAGACCTGTTGTCCCCGGACGGAGCTGGGGTAGACCTGATGTCCCCACAGAGCTGGGTAGACCTGTTGTCCCCGGACGGAGCTGGGGTAGACCTGATGTCCCTACAGAGCAGTTTAGAACTTTTGTCCCTGGCCGGAACTCGGGTAGACCCGATGCCCCTACAGAGCAGGCTAGACCTGTTGTCCCTGGCCGGAGCTGGGGTAGACCTGATGTCCCTACAGAGCTGGGTAGACCTCTTGTCCCTGGCTGGAGCTGGGGTAGACCTGATGTCCCTACAGAGCTGGGTAGACCGGTTGTCCCCGGACAGTGCTGGGGTAGACCTGATGTCCCAGCGAAGCCTGGGTAGACCTGTTGTCCTGGCCAGGGCCGGGGTAGACCTGTTGTCCCGCCAGGGCAGGGACGACCTGATGTCCCGCTGGGGCGAGGTAGACCTGGTCTCCCAGAGAAGCCGGGGTAGACCTGGTGTCCCGCTGGAATCGGGGTAGACCTGTTGTCTCCCCAGGACTTTGTGACAGAGATCTGCTAGCCCTACGATATAAGGGTAGACCTGTTGCCCCTATTGAGTTGAGGTAGACCAGTTGTCCCTACAGAGCTGGGTAGACCTGTTGTCCCCGGACGGAGCTGGGGAAGACCTGATGTTCCAGTGAAGCGTGGGTAGACCTGTTGTCCTGCCCAGGGCCGGGGTAGACCTGTTGTCTCCGGACGGAGCTGGGGTAGACCTCATGTCCCAGCGAAGCCAGGGTAGACATGTTGTCCCTGGCCAGGGTCGGGGAAGACCTGTTGTCCCGCCAGGGCGAGGACGACCTGATGT
Source organism: Agelaius tricolor (assembly GCF_023055355.1). Classification (NCBI taxonomy): domain Eukaryota; kingdom Metazoa; phylum Chordata; class Aves; order Passeriformes; family Icteridae; genus Agelaius; species Agelaius tricolor. The sequence continues at coordinate 2,733,451 of NW_027269311.1, read as the reverse complement.
TCCGCTGGAGCGAGGTAGACCTGGTCTCCTTGAGAAGCCGGGGTAGACCTGGTGTCCAGATGAAAACGCGGTAGACCTGTTGTCTCCCCAGGACTTTGTGGCAGCGATCTGCTAGCCCTACGGAACAAGGGTAGACCTGTTGCCCCTATTGAGCTGAGGTAGACCAGTTGTCCCTACAGAGCAGGGTAGACCTGTTGTCCCCGGACGGAGCTGGGGTAGACCTGATGTCCCTACAGAGCTGGGTAGACCTCTTGTCCCTGGACGCAGCTGGGGTAGACCTGATGTCCCAGCGAAACCAGGGTCGACCTGTTGTCCTGGCCAGGGCCGGGGTAGACCTGTTGTCCGGCCAGGGCGAGGACGACCTGATGTCCCACGGGAGAGAGCTAGACCTGGTGTCACAGAGAATCCGGGGTAGACCTGGTGTCCCGCTGGAATCGGGGTAGACCTGTTGTGTTCCCAGGACTTTGTGACAGAGATCTGCTAGCCCTACGGAACAAGGGTAGACCTGTTGCCCCTATTGAGCTGAGGTAGACCAGTTGTCCCTACAGAGCAGGGTAGACCTGTTGTCCCTGGCCGGAGCTGGGGTAGACCTGATGTCCCTACGGAGCTGGGTAGACCTGTTGTCCCTGGCCGGAGCTGGGGTAGACCAGATGTCCCTACAGAGCTGGGTAGACTTGTTGTCCCCGGACGGAGCTCGGGTAGACCTGATGTCCCTACAGAGCTGGGTAGACCTGTTGTCCCTGGCCGGAGCTCGGGTAGACCTGATGTCCCAGTGAAGCCAGGGTAGACCTGTTGTCCTGCCCAGGGCCGGGGTAGACCTGTTGTCTCCGGACGGAGCTGGGGTAGACCTGATGTCCCAGCGAAGCCCGGGTAGACCTGTTGTCCCTGGCCAGGGTCGGGGAAGACCTGTTGTCCCGCCAGGGCGAGGACGACCTGATGTTCCGCTGGAGCGAGGTAGACCTGGTCTCCCAGAGAAGCCGGGGTAGACCTGGTGTCCAGATGAAAACGCGGTAGACCTGTTGTCTCCCCAGGACTTTGTGGCAGCGATCTGCTAGCCCTACGGAACAAGGGTAGACCTGTTGCCCCTATTGAGCTGAGGTAGACCAGTTGTCCCTACAGAGCTGGGTAGACCTGTTGTCCCCGGACGGAGCTGGGGTAGACCTGATGTCCCTACAGAGCTGGGTAGACCTCTTGTCCCTGGACGCAGCTGGGGTAGACCTGATGTCCCAGCGAAGCCAGGGTCGACCTGTTGTCCTGGCCAGGGCCGCGGTAGACCTGTTGTCCGGCCAGGGCGAGGACGACCTGATGTCCCACGGGAGAGAGCTAGACCTGGTGTCACAGAGAATCCGGGGTAGACCTGGTGTCCCGCTGGAATCGGGGTAGACCTGTTGTCTCCCCAGGACTTTGTGACAGAGATCTGCTAGCCCTACGGAACAAGGGTAGACCTGTTGCCCCTATTGAGTTGAGGTAGACCAGTTGTCCCTACAGAGCAGGGTAGACCTGTTGTCCCCGGACGGAGCTGGGGTAGACCTGATGTCCCTACAGAGCTGGGTAGACCTGTTGTCCCCGGACGGAGCTGGGGTAGACCAGATGTCCCTACAGAGCTGGGTAGACTTGTTGTCCCCGGACGGAGCTCGGGTAGACCTTATGTCCCTACAGAGCTGGGTAGACCTGTTGTCCCTTGCCGGAGCTCGGGTAGACCTGATGTCCCAGTGAAGCCAGGGTAGACCTGTTGTCCTGCCCAGGGCCGGGGTAGACCTGTTGTCTCCGGACGGAGCTGGGGTAGACCTGATGTCCCAGCGAAGCCAGGGTAGACCTGTTGTCCCTGGCCAGGGTCGGGGAAGACCTGTTGTCCCGCCAGGGCGAGGACGACCTGATGTTCCGCTGGAGCGAGGTAGACCTGGTCTCCCTGAGAAGCCGGGGTAGACCTGGTGTCCAGATGAAAACGCGGTAGACCTGTTGTCTCCCCAGGACTTTGTGGCAGAGATCTGCTAGCCCTACGGAACAAGGGTAGACCTGTTGCCCCTATTGAGCTGAGGTAGACCAGTTGTCCCTACAGAGCTGGGTAGACCTGTTGTCCCCGGACGGAGCTGGGGTAGACCTGATGTCCCTACAGAGCTGGGTAGACCTCTTGTCCCTGGACGCAGCTGGGGTAGACCTGATGTCCCAGCGAAGCCAGGGTCGACCTGTTGTCCTGGCCAGGGCCGCGGTAGACCTGTTGTCCGGCCAGGGCGAGGACGACCTGATGTCCCACGGGAGAGAGCTAGACCTGGTGTCACAGAGAATCCGGGGTAGACCTGGTGTCCCGCTGGAATCGGGGTAGACCTGTTGTCTCCCCAGGACTTTGTGACAGAGATCTGCTAGCCCTACGGAACAAGGGTAGACCTGTTGCCCCTATTGAGTTGAGGTAGACCAGTTGTCCCTACAGAGCAGGGTAGACCTGTTGTCCCCGGACGGAGCTGGGTTAGACCTGATGTCCCCACAGAGCTGGGTAGACCTGTTGTCCCCGGACGGAGCTGGGGTAGACCTGATGTCCCTACAGAGCAGTTTAGACCTTTTGTCCCTGGCCGGAACTCGGGTAGACCCGATGCCCCTACAGAGCAGGGTAGACCTGTTGTCCCTGGCCGGAGCTGGGGTAGACCTGATGTCCCTACAGAGCTGGGTAGACCTCTTGTCCCTGGACGCAGCTGGGGTAGACCTGATGTCCCAGCGAAGCCAGGGTCGACCTGTTGTCCTGGCCAGGGCCGCGGTAGACCTGTTGTCCGGCCAGGGCGAGGACGACCTGATGTCCCACGGGAGAGAGCTAGACCTGGTGTCACAGAGAATCCGGGGTAGACCTGGTGTCCCGCTGGAATCGGGGTAGACCTGTTGTCTTTCCAGGACTTTGTGACAGAGATCTGCTAGCCCTACGGAACAAGGGTAGACCTGTTGCCCCTATTGAGCTGAGGTAGACCTGATGTCCCTACAGAGCTGGGTAGATCTGTTGTCCCCGGACGGAGCTGGGGTAGACCTGATGTCCCCACAGAGCTGGGTAGACCTGTTGTCCCTGGCCGGAGCTGGGGTAGACCTGATGTCCCTACAGAGCTGGGTAGACCTCTTGTCCCTGGACGCAGCTGGGGTAGACCTGATGTCCCAGCGAAGCCTGGGTAGACCTGTTGTCCTGGCCAGGGCCGGGGTAGACCTGTTGTCCCGCCAGGGCAGGGACGACCTGATGTCCCGCTGGGGCGAGGTAGACCTGGTCTTCCAGAGAAGCCGGGGTAGACCTGGAGTCCCGCTGGAATCGGGGTAGACCTGTTGTCTTTCCAGGACTTTGTGACAGAGATCTGCTAGCCCTACGGAACAAGGGTAGACCTGTTGCCCCTATTGAGCTGAGGTAGACCTGATGTCCCTACAGAGCTGGGTAGACCTGTTGTCCCTGGCTGGAGCTGGGGTAGACCTGATGTCCCTACAGAGCTGGGTAGACCTGTTGTCCCTGGCTGGAGCTGGGGTAGACCTGATGTCCCTACAGAGCTGGGTAGACCTGTTGTCCCCGGACAGTGCTGGGGTAGACCTGATGTCCCAGCGAAGCCTGGGTAGACCTGTTGTCCTGGCCAGGGCCGGGGTAGACCTGTTGTCCTGCCAGGGCAGGGACGACCTGATGTCCCGCTGGGGCGAGGTAGACCTGGTCTCCCAGAGAAGCCGGGGTAGACCTGGTGTCCCGCTGGAATCGGGGTAGACCTGTTGTCTTTCCAGGACTTTGTGACAGAGATCTGCTAGCCCTACGATATAAGGGTAGACCTGTTGCCCCTATTGAGTTGAGGTAGACCAGTTGTCCCTACAGAGCTGGGTAGACCTGTTGTCCCCCGACGGAGCTGGGGAAGACCTGATCACCCTATAGAGCAGGGTAGACCTGTTGTCCCTGGCCGGAGCTCGGGTAGACCTGATGTCCCAGTGAAGCGTGGGTAGACCTGTTGTCCTGCCCAGGGACGGGGTAGACCTGTTGTCTCCGGACGGAGCTGGGGTAGACCTGATGTCCCAGCGAAGCCAGGGTAGACATGTTGTCCCTGGCCAGGGTCGGGGAAGACCTGTTGTCCCGCCAGGGCGAGGACCACCTGATGTTCTGCTGGAGCGAGGTAGACCTGGTGTCACAGAGAATCCGGGGTAGACCTGGTGTCCCGCTGGAATCGGGGTAGACCTGTTGTCTTTCCAGGACTTTGTGACAGAGATCTGCTAGCCCTACGGAACAAGGGTAGACCTGTTGCCCCTATTGAGCTGAGGTAGACCAGTTGTCCCTACAGAGCAGGGTAGACCTGTTGTCCCTGGCCGGAGCTGGGGTAGACCTGATGTCCCCACAGAGCTGGGTAGACCTGTTGTCCCTGGCCGGAGCTGGGGTAGACCTGATGTCCCTACAGAGCAGGGTAGACCTTTTGTCCCTGGCCGGAACTCGGGTAGACCCGATGTCCCTACAGAGCAGGGTAGACCTGTTGTCCCTGCCGGAGCTGGGGTAGACCTGATGTCCCTACAGAGCTGGGTAGACCTCTTGTCCCTGGACGCAGCTGGGGTAGACCTGATGTCCCAGTGAAGCCAGGGTAGACCTGTTGTCCTGCCCAGGGCCGGGGTAGACCTGTTGTCTCCGGACGGAGCTGGGGTAGACCTGATGTCCCAGCGAAGCCCGGGTAGACCTGTTGTCCCTGGCCAGGGTCGGGGAAGACCTGTTGTCCCGCCAGGGCGAGGACGACCTGATGTTCCGCTGGAGCGAGGTAGACCTGGTCTCCCTGAGAAGCCGGGGTAGACCTGGTGTCCAGATGAAAACGCGGTAGACCTGTTGTCTCCCCAGGACTTTGTGGCAGCGATCTGCTAGCCCTACGGAACAAGGGTAGACCTGTTGCCCCTATTGAGCTGAGGTAGACCTTTTGTCCCTACAGAGCTGGGTAGACCTGTTGTCCCCGGACGGAGCTGGGGTAGACCTGATGTCCCTACAGAGCTGGGTAGACCTCTTGTCCCTGGACGCAGCTGGGGTAGACCTGATGTCCCAGCGAAGCCAGGGTCGACCTGTTGTCCTGGCCAGGGCCGGGGTAGACCTGTTGTCCGGCCAGGGCGAGGACGACCTGATGTCCCACGGGAGAGAGCTAGACCTGGTGTCACAGAGAATCCGGGGTAGACCTGGTGTCCCGCTGGAATCGGGGTAGACCTGTTGTGTTCCCAGGACTTTGTGACAGAGATCTGCTAGCCCTACGGAACAAGGGTAGACCTGTTGCCCCTATTGAGCTGAGGTAGACCAGTTGTCCCTACAGAGCAGGGTAGACCTGTTGTCCCTGGCCGGAGCTGGGGTAGACCTGATGTCCCTACAGAGCTGGGTAGACCTGTTGTCCCTGGCCGGAGCTGGGGTAGACCAGATGTCCCTACAGAGCTGGGTAGACCTGTTGTCCCTGGCTGGAGCTGGGGTAGACCTGATGTCCCTACAGAGCTGGGTAGACCTGTTGTCCCCGGACAGTGCTGGGGTAGACCTGATGTCCCAGCGAAGCCTGGGTAGACCTGTTGTCCTGGCCAGGGCCGGGGTAGACCTGTTGTCCTGCCAGGGCAGGGACGACCTGATGTCCCGCTGGGGCGAGGTAGACCTGGTCTCCCAGAGAAGCCGGGGTAGACCTGGTGTCCCGCTGGAATCGGGGTAGACCTGTTGTCTCCCCAGGACTTTGTGACAGAGATCTGCTAGCCCTACGATATAAGGGTAGACCTGTTGCCCCTATTGAGTTGAGGTAGACCAGTTGTCCCTACAGAGCTGGGTAGACCTGTTGTCCCCGGACGGAGCTGGGGAAGACCTGATCACCCTATAGAGCAGGGTAGACCTGTTGTCCCTGGCCGGAGCTCGGGTAGACCTGATGTCCCAGTGAAGCGTGGGTAGACCTGTTGTCCTGCCCAGGGCCGGGGTAGACCTGTTGTCTCCGGACGGAGCTGGGGTAGACCTGATGTCCCAGCGAAGCCAGGGTAGACATGTTGTCCCTGGCCAGGGTCGGGGAAGACCTGTTGTCCCGCCAGGGCGAGGACCACCTGATGTTCCGCTGGAGCGAGGTAGACCTGGTGTCACAGAGAATCCGGGGTAGACCTGGTGTCCCGCTGGAATCGGGGTAGACCTGTTGTCTTTCCAGGACTTTGTGACAGAGATCTGCTAGCCCTACGGAACAAGGGTAGACCTGTTGCCCCTATTGAGCTGAGGTAGACCAGTTGTCCCTACAGAGCAGGGTAGACCTGTTGTCCCTGGCCGGAGCTGGGGTAGACCTGATGTCCCCACAGAGCTGGGTAGACCTGTTGTCCCCGGACGGAGCTGGGGTAGACCTGATGTCCCTACAGAGCAGGGTAGACCTTTTGTCCCTGGCCGGAACTCGGGTAGACCCGATGTCCCTACAGAGCAGGGTAGACCTGTTGTCCCTGGCCGGAGCTGGGGTAGACCTGATGTCCCTACAGAGCTGGGTAGACCTCTTGTCCCTGGACGCAGCTGGGGTAGACCTGATGTCCCAGTGAAGCCAGGGTAGACCTGTTGTCCTGCCCAGGGCCGGGGTAGACCTGTTGTCTCCGGACGGAGCTGGGGTAGACCTGATGTCCCAGCGAAGCCCGGGTAGACCTGTTGTCCCTGGCCAGGGTCGGGGAAGACCTGTTGTCCCGCCAGGGCGAGGACGACCTGATGTTCCGCTGGAGCGAGGTAGACCTGGTCTCCCTGAGAAGCCGGGGTAGACCTGGTGTCCAGATGAAAACGCGGTAGACCTGTTGTCTCCCCAGGACTTTGTGGCAGGGATCTGCTTGCCCTACGGAACAAATGTAGACCTGTTGCCCCTATTGAGCTGAGGTAGACCAGTTGTCCCTACAGATCAGGGTAGACCTGTTTTCCCCGGACGGAGCTGGGGTAGACCTGATGTCCCTACAGAGCTGGGTAGACCTGTTGTCCCCGGACGGAGCTCGGGTAGACCTGATGTCCCTACAGAGCTGGGTAGACCTGTTGTCCCTGGCCGGAGCTCGGGTAGACCTGATGTCCCAGTGAAGCCAGGGTAGACCTGTTATCCTGCCCAGGGCCGGGGTAGACCTGTTGTCTCCGGACGGAGCTGGGGTAGACCTGATGTCCCAGCGAAGCCCGGGTAGACCTGTTGTCCCTGGCCAGGGTCGGGGAAGACCTGTTGTCCCGCCAGGGCGAGGACGACCTGATGTTCCGCTGGAGCGAGGTAGACCTGGTCTCCCTGAGAAGCCGGGGTAGACCTGGTGTCCAGATGAAAACGCGGTAGACCTGTTGTCTCCCCAGGACTTTGTGGCAGAGATCTGCTAGCCCTACGGAACAAGGGTAGACCTGTTGCCCCTATTGAGTTGAGGTAGACCAGTTGTCCCTACAGAGCAGGGTAGACCTGTTGTCCCCGGACGGAGCTGGGGTAGACCTGATGTCCCCACAGAGCTGGGTAGACCTGTTGTCCCCGGACGGAGCTGGGGTAGACCTGATGTCCCTACAGAGCAGTTTAGAACTTTTGTCCCTGGCCGGAACTCGGGTAGACCCGATGCCCCTACAGAGCAGGGTAGACCTGTTGTCCCTGGCCGGAGCTGGGGTAGACCTGATGTCCCTACAGAGCTGGGTAGACCTCTTGTCCCTGGCTGGAGCTGGGGTAGACCTGATGTCCCTACAGAGCTGGGTAGACCTGTTGTCCCCGGACAGTGCTGGGGTAGACCTGATGTCCCAGCGAAGCCTGGGTAGACCTGTTGTCCTGGCCAGGGCCGGGGTAGACCTGTTGTCCCGCCAGGGCAGGGACGACCTGATGTCCCGCTGGGGCGAGGTAGACCTGGTCTCCCAGAGAAGCCGGGGTAGACCTGGTGTCCCGCTGGAATCGGGGTAGACCTGTTGTCTCCCCAGGACTTTGTGACAGAGATCTGCTAGCCCTACGATATAAGGGTAGACCTGTTGCCCCTATTGAGTTGAGGTAGACCAGTTGTCCCTACAGAGCTGGGTAGACCTGTTGTCCCCGGACGGAGCTGGGGTAGACCTGATGTCCCTACAGAGCTGGGTAGACCTCTTGTCCCTGGACGCAGCTGGGGTAGACCTGATGTCCCAGCGAAACCAGGGTCGACCTGTTGTCCTGGCCAGGGCCGGGGTAGACCTGTTGTCCGGCCAGGGCGAGGACGACCTGATGTCCCACGGGAGAGAGCTAGACCTGGTGTCACAGAGAATCCGGGGTAGACCTGGTGTCCCGCTGGAATCGGGGTAGACCTGTTGTGTTCCCAGGACTTTGTGACAGAGATCTGCTAGCCCTACGGAACAAGGGTAGACCTGTTGCCCCTATTGAGCTGAGGTAGACCAGTTGTCCCTACAGAGCAGGGTAGACCTGTTGTCCCTGGCCGGAGCTGGGGTAGACCTGATGTCCCTACGGAGCTGGGTAGACCTGTTGTCCCTGGCCGGAGCTGGGGTAGACCAGATGTCCCTACAGAGCTGGGTAGACTTGTTGTCCCCGGACGGAGCTCGGGTAGACCTGATGTCCCTACAGAGCTGGGTAGACCTGTTGTCCCTGGCCGGAGCTCGGGTAGACCTGATGTCCCAGTGAAGCCAGGGTAGACCTGTTGTCCTGCCCAGGGCCGGGGTAGACCTGTTGTCTCCGGACGGAGCTGGGGTAGACCTGATGTCCCAGCGAAGCCCGGGTAGACCTGTTGTCCCTGGCCAGGGTCGGGGAAGACCTGTTGTCCCGCCAGGGCGAGGACGACCTGATGTTCCGCTGGAGCGAGGTAGACCTGGTCTCCCTGAGAAGCCGGGGTAGACCTGGTGTCCAGATGAAAACGCGGTAGACCTGTTGTCTCCCCAGGACTTTGTGGCAGCGATCTGCTAGCCCTACGGAACAAGGGTAGACCTGTTGCCCCTATTGAGCTGAGGTAGACCAGTTGTCCCTACAGAGCTGGGTAGACCTGTTGTCCCCGGACGGAGCTGGGGTAGACCTGATGTCCCCACAGAGCTGGGTAGACCTGTTGTCCCCGGACGGAGCTGGGGTAGACCTGATGTCCCTACAGAGCAGTTTAGAACTTTTGTCCCTGGCCGGAACTCGGGTAGACCCGATGCCCCTACAGAACAGGGTAGACCTGTTGTCCCTGGCCGGAGCTGGGGTAGACCTGATGTCCCTACAGAGCTGGGTAGACCTGTTGTCCCTGGCTGGAGCTGGGGTAGACCTGATGTCCCTACAGAGCTGGGTAGACCTGTTGTCCCCGGACAGTGCTGGGGTAGACCTGATGTCCCAGCGAAGCCTGGGTAGACCTGTTGTCCTGGCCAGGGCCGGGGTAGACCTGTTGTCCCGCCAGGGCAGGGACGACCTGATGTCCCGCTGGGGCGAGGTAGACCTGGTCTCCCAGAGAAGCCGGGGTAGACCTGGTGTCCCGCTGGAATCGGGGTAGACCTGTTGTCTCCCCAGGACTTTGTGACAGAGATCTGCTAGCCCTACGATATAAGGGTAGACCTGTTGCCCCTATTGAGTTGAGGTAGACCAGTTGTCCCTACAGAGCTGGGTAGACCTGTTGTCCCCGGACGGAGCTGGGGAAGACCTGATGTTCCAGTGAAGCGTGGGTAGACCTGTTGTCCTGCCCAGGGCCGGGGTAGACCTGTTGTCTCCGGACGGAGCTGGGGTAGACCTGATGTCCCAGCGAAGCCAGGGTAGACATGTTGTCCCTGGCCAGGGTCGGGGAAGACCTGTTGTCCCGCCAGGGCGAGGACGACCTGATGTTCCGCTGGAGCGAGGTAGACCTGGTCTCCTTGAGAAGCCGGGGTAGACCTGGTGTCCAGATGAAAACGCGGTAGACCTGTTGTCTCCCCAGGACTTTGTGGCAGCGATCTGCTAGCCCTACGGAACAAGGGTAGACCTGTTGCCCCTATTGAGCTGAGGTAGACCAGTTGTCCCTACAGAGCAGGGTAGACCTGTTGTCCCCGGACGGAGCTGGGGTAGACCTGATGTCCCTACAGAGCTGGGTAGACCTCTTGTCCCTGGACGCAGCTGGGGTAGACCTGATGTCCCAGCGAAACCAGGGTCGACCTGTTGTCCTGGCCAGGGCCGGGGTAGACCTGTTGTCCGGCCAGGGCGAGGACGACCTGATGTCCCACGGGAGAGAGCTAGACCTGGTGTCACAGAGAATCCGGGGTAGACCTGGTGTCCCGCTGGAATCGGGGTAGACCTGTTGTGTTCCCAGGACTTTGTGACAGAGATCTGCTAGCCCTACGGAACAAGGGTAGACCTGTTGCCCCTATTGAGCTGAGGTAGACCAGTTGTCCCTACAGAGCAGGGTAGACCTGTTGTCCCTGGCCGGAGCTGAGGTAGACCTGATGTCCCTACGGAGCTGGGTAGACCTGTTGTCCCTGGCCGGAGCTGGGGTAGACCAGATGTCCCTACAGAGCTGGGTAGACTTGTTGTCCCCGGACGGAGCTCGGGTAGACCTGATGTCCCTACAGAGCTGGGTAGACCTGTTGTCCCTGGCCGGAGCTCGGGTAGACCTGATGTCCCAGTGAAGCCAGGGTAGACCTGTTGTCCTGCCCAGGGCCGGGGTAGACCTGTTGTCTCCGGACGGAGCTGGGGTAGACCTGATGTCCCAGCGAAGCCCGGGTAGACCTGTTGTCCCTGGCCAGGGTCGGGGAAGACCTGTTGTCCCGCCAGGGCGAGGACGACCTGATGTTCCGCTGGAGCGAGGTAGACCTGGTCTCCCTGAGAAGCCGGGGTAGACCTGGTGTCCAGATGAAAACGCGGTAGACCTGTTGTCTCCCCAGGACTTTGTGGCAGCGATCTGCTAGCCCTACGGAACAAGGGTAGACCTGTTGCCCCTATTGAGCTGAGGTAGACCAGTTGTCCCTACAGAGCTGGGTAGACCTGTTGTCCCCGGACGGAGCTGGGGTAGACCTGATGTCCCTACAGAGCTGGGTAGACCTCTTGTCCCTGGACGCAGCTGGGGTAGACCTGATGTCCCAGCGAAGCCAGGGTCGACCTGTTGTCCTGGCCAGGGCCGCGGTAGACCTGTTGTCCGGCCAGGGCGAGGACGACCTGATGTCCCACGGGAGAGAGCTAGACCTGGTGTCACAGAGAATCCGGGGTAGACCTGGTGTCCCGCTGGAATCGGGGTAGACCTGTTGTCTCCCCAGGACTTTGTGACAGAGATCTGCTAGCCCTACGGAACAAGGGTAGACCTGTTGCCCCTATTGAGTTGAGGTAGACCAGTTGTCCCTACAGAGCAGGGTAGACCTGTTGTCCCCGCACGGAGCTGGGGTAGACCTGATGTCCCTACAGAGCTGGGTAGACCTGTTGTCCCTGGCCGGAGCTGGGGTAGACCAGATGTCCCTACAGAGCTGGGTAGACTTGTTGTCCCCGGACGGAGCTCGGGTAGACCTGATGTCCCTACAGAGCTGGGTAGACCTGTTGTCCCTGGCCGGAGCTCGGGTAGACCTGATGTCCCAGTGAAGCCAGGGTAGACCTGTTGTCCTGCCCAGGGCCGGGGTAGACCTGTTGTCTCCGGACGGAGCTGGGGTAGACCTGATGTCCCAGCGAAGCCCGGGTAGACCTGTTGTCCCTGGCCAGGGTCGGGGAAGACCTGTTGTCCCGCCAGGGCGAGGACGACCTGATGTTCCGCTGGAGCGAGGTAGACCTGGTCTCCCTGAGAAGCCGGGGTAGACCTGGTGTCCAGATGAAAACGCGGTAGACCTGTTGTCTCCCCAGGACTTTGTGGCAGAGATCTGCTAGCCCTACGGAACAAGGGTAGACCTGTTGCCCCTATTGAGTTGAGGTAGACCAGTTGTCCCTACAGAGCTGGGTAGACCTGTTGTCCCCGGACGGAGCTGGGGTAGACCTGATGTCCCTACAGAGCTGGGTAGACCTCTTGTCCCTGGACGCAGCTGGGGTAGACCTGATGTCCCAGCGAAGCCAGGGTCGACCTGTTGTCCTGGCCAGGGCCGCGGTAGACCTGTTGTCCGGCCAGGGCGAGGACGACCTGATGTCCCACGGGAGAGAGCTAGACCTGGTGTCACAGAGAATCCGGGGTAGACCTGGTGTCCCGCTGGAATCGGGGTAGACCTGTTGTCTCCCCAGGACTTTGTGACAGAGATCTGCTAGCCCTACGGAACAAGGGTAGACCTGTTGCCCCTATTGAGTTGAGGTAGACCAGCTGTCCCTACAGAGCAGGGTAGACCTGTTGTCCCCGGACGGAGCTGGGGTAGACCTGATGTCCCCACAGAGCTGGGTAGACCTGTTGTCCCCGGACGGAGCTGGGGTAGACCTGATGTCCCTACAGAGCAGTTTAGACCTTTTGTCCCTGGCCGGAACTCGGGTAGACCCGATGCCCCTACAAAGCAGGGTAGACCTGTTGTCCCTGGCCGGAGCTGGGGTAGACCTGATGTCCCTACAGAGCTGGGTAGACCTCTTGTCCCTGGACGCAGCTGGGGTAGACCTGATGTCCCAGCGAAGCCAGGGTCGACCTGTTGTCCTGGCCAGGGCCGCGGTAGACCTGTTGTCCGGCCAGGGCGAGGACGACCTGATGTCCCACGGGAGAGAGCTAGACCTGGTGTCACAGAGAATCCGGGGTAGACCTGGTGTCCCGCTGGAATCGGGGTAGACCTGTTGTCTTTCCAGGACTTTGTGACAGAGATCTGCTAGCCCTACGGAACAAGGGTAGACCTGTTGCCCCTATTGAGCTGAGGTAGACCTGATGTCCCTACAGAGCTGGGTAGATCTGTTGTCCCCGGACGGAGCTGGGGTAGACCTGATGTCCCCACAGAGCTGGGTAGACCTGTTGTCCCCGGACGGAGCTGGGGTAGACCTGATGTCCCTACAGAGCTGGGTAGACCTGTTGTCCCTGGCCGGAGCTGGGGTAGACCTGATGTCCCTACAGAGCTGGGTAGACCTCTTGTCCCTGGACGCAGCTGGGGTAGACCTGATGTCCCAGCGAAGCCTGGGTAGACCTGTTGTCCTGGCCAGGGCCGGGGTAGACCTGTTGTCCCGCCAGGGCAGGGACGACCTGATGTCCCGCTGGGGCGAGGTAGACCTGGTCGTCCAGAGAAGCCGGGGTAGACCTGGAGTCCCGCTGGAATCGGGGTAGACCTGTTGTCTTTCCAGGACTTTGTGACAGAGATCTGCTAGCCCTACGGAACAAGGGTAGACCTGTTGCCCCTATTGAGCTGAGGTAGACCTGATGTCCCTACAGAGCTGGGTAGACCTGTTGTCCCTGGCTGGAGCTGGGGTAGACCTGATGTCCCTACAGAGCTGGGTAGACCTGTTGTCCCTGGCTGGAGCTGGGGTAGACCTGATGTCCCTACAGAGCTGGGTAGACCTGTTGTCCCCGGACAGTGCTGGGGTAGACCTGATGTCCCAGCGAAGCCTGGGTAGACCTGTTGTCCTGGCCAGGGCCGGGGTAGACCTGTTGTCCTGCCAGGGCAGGGACGACCTGATGTCCCGCTGGGGCGAGGTAGACCTGGTCTCCCAGAGAAGCCGGGGTAGACCTGGTGTCCCGCTGGAATCGGGGTAGACCTGTTGTCTCCCCAGGACTTTGTGACAGAGATCTGCTAGCCCTACGATATAAGGGTAGACCTGTTGCCCCTATTGAGTTGAGGTAGACCAGTTGTCCCTACAGAGCTGGGTAGACCTGTTGTCCCCGGACGGAGCTGGGGAAGACCTGATCACCCTACAGAGCAGGGTAGACCTGTTGTCCCTGGCCGGAGCTCGGGTAGACCTGATGTCCCAGTGAAGCGTGGGTAGACCTGTTGTCCTGCCCAGGGCCGGGGTAGACCTGTTGTCTCCGGACGGAGCTGGGGTAGACCTGATGTCCCAGCGAAGCCAGGGTAGACATGTTGTCCCTGGCCAGGGTCGGGGAAGACCTGTTGTCCCGCCAGGGCGAGGACCACCTGATGTTCCGCTGGAGCGAGGTAGACCTGGTGTCACAGAGAATCCGGGGTAGACCTGGTGTCCCGCTGGAATCGGGGTAGACCTGTTGTCTTTCCAGGACTTTGTGACAGAGATCTGCTAGCCCTACGGAACAAGGGTAGACCTGTTGCCCCTATTGAGCTGAGGTAGACCAGTTGTCCCTACAGAGCAGGGTAGACCTGTTGTCCCTGGCCGGAGCTGGGGTAGACCTGATGTCCCCACAGAGCTGGGTAGACCTGTTGTCCCCGGACGGAGCTGGAGTAGACCTGATGTCCCTACAGAGCAGGGTAGACCTTTTGTCCCTGGCCGGAACTCGGGTAGACCCGATGCCCCTACAGAGCAGGGTAGACCTGTTGTCCCTGGCCGGAGCTGGGGTAGACCTGATGTCCCTACAGAGCTGGGTAGACCTCTTGTCCCTGGACGCAGCTGGGGTAGACCTGATGTCCCAGCGAAGCCAGGGTCGACCTGTTGTCCTGGCCAGGGCCGCGGTAGACCTGTTGTCCGGCCAGGGCGAGGACGACCTGATGTCCCACGGGAGAGAGCTAGACCTGGTGTCACAGAGAATCCGGGGTAGACCTGGTGTCCCGCTGGAATCGGGGTAGACCTGTTGTCTTTCCAGGACTTTGTGACAGAGATCTGCTAGCCCTACGGAACAAGGGTAGACCTGTTGCCCCTATTGAGCTGAGGTAGACCTGATGTCCCTACAGAGCTGGGTAGATCTGTTGTCCCCGGACGGAGCTGGTGTAGACCTGATGTCCCCACAGAGCTGGGTAGACCTGTTGTCCCCGGACGGAGCTGGGGTAGACCTGATGTCCCTACAGAGCTGGGTAGACCTGTTGTCCCTGGCCGGAGCTGGGGTAGACCTGATGTCCCTACAGAGCTGGGTAGACCTCTTGTCCCTGGACGCAGCTGGGGTAGACCTGATGTCCCAGCGAAGCCTGGGTAGACCTGTTGTCCTGGCCAGGGCCGGGGTAGACCTGTTGTCCCGCCAGGGCAGGGACGACCTGATGTCCCGCTGGGGCGAGGTAGACCTGGTCGTCCAGAGAAGCCGGGGTAGACCTGGAGTCCCGCTGGAATCGGGGTAGACCTGTTGTCTTTCCAGGACTTTGTGACAGAGATCTGCTAGCCCTACGGAACAAGGGTAGACCTGTTGCCCCTATTGAGCTGAGGTAGACCTGATGTCCCTACAGAGCTGGGTAGACCTGTTGTCCCTGGCTGGAGCTGGGGTAGACCTGATGTCCCTACAGAGCTGGGTAGACCTGTTGTCCCTGGCTGGAGCTGGGGTAGACCTGATGTCCCTACAGAGCTGGGTAGACCTGTTGTCCCCGGACAGTGCTGGGGTAGACCTGATGTCCCAGCGAAGCCTGGGTAGACCTGTTGTCCTGGCCAGGGCCGGGGTAGACCTGTTGTCCTGCCAGGGCAGGGACGACCTGATGTCCCGCTGGGGCGAGGTAGACCTGGTCTCCCAGAGAAGCCGGGGTAGACCTGGTGTCCCGCTGGAATCGGGGTAGACCTGTTGTCTCCCCAGGACTTTGTGACAGAGATCTGCTAGCCCTACGATATAAGGGTAGACCTGTTGCCCCTATTGAGTTGAGGTAGACCAGTTGTCCCTACAGAGCTGGGTAGACCTGTTGTCCCCGGACGGAGCTGGGGAAGACCTGATCACCCTACAGAGCAGGGTAGACCTGTTGTCCCTGGCCGGAGCTCGGGTAGACCTGATGTCCCAGTGAAGCGTGGGTAGACCTGTTGTCCTGCCCAGGGCCGGGGTAGACCTGTTGTCTCCGGACGGAGCTGGGGTAGACCTGATGTCCCAGCGAAGCCAGGGTAGACATGTTGTCCCTGGCCAGGGTCGGGGAAGACCTGTTGTCCCGCCAGGGCGAGGACCACCTGATGTTCCGCTGGAGCGAGGTAGACCTGGTGTCACAGAGAATCCGGGGTAGACCTGGTGTCCCGCTGGAATCGGGGTAGACCTGTTGTCTTTCCAGGACTTTGTGACAGAGATCTGCTAGCCCTACGGAACAAGGGTAGACCTGTTGCCCCTATTGAGCTGAGGTAGACCAGTTGTCCCTACAGAGCAGGGTAGACCTGTTGTCCCTGGCCGGAGCTGGGGTAGACCTGATGTCCCCACAGAGCTGGGTAGACCTGTTGTCCCCGGACGGAGCTGGAGTAGACCTGATGTCCCTACAGAGCAGGGTAGACCTTTTGTCCCTGGCCGGAACTCGGGTAGACCCGATGTCCCTACAGAGCAGGGTAGACCTGTTGTCCCTGGCCGGAGCTGGGGTAGACCTGATGTCCCTACAGAGCTGGGTAGACCTCTTGTCCCTGGACGCAGCTGGGGTAGACCTGATGTCCCAGTGAAGCCAGGGTAGACCTGTTGTCCTGCCCAGGGCCGGGGTAGACCTGTTGTCTCCGGACGGAGCTGGGGTAGACCTGATGTCCCAGCGAAGCCCGGGTAGACCTGTTGTCCCTGGCCAGGGTCGGGGAAGACCTGTTGTCCCGCCAGGGCGAGGACGACCTGATGTTCCGCTGGAGCGAGGTAGACCTGGTCTCCCTGAGAAGCCGGGGTAGACCTGGTGTCCAGATGAAAACGCGGTAGACCTGTTGTCTCCCCAGGACTTTGTGGCAGCGATCTGCTAGCCCTACGGAACAAGGGTAGACCTGTTGCCCCTATTGAGCTGAGGTAGACCAGTTGTCCCTACAGAGCTGGGTAGACCTGTTGTCCCCGGACGGAGCTGGGGTAGACCTGATGTCCCTACAGAGCTGGGTAGACCTCTTGTCCCTGGACGCAGCTGGGGTAGACCTGATGTCCCAGCGAAGCCAGGGTCGACCTGTTGTCCTGGCCAGGGCCGCGGTAGACCTGTTGTCCGGCCAGGGCGAGGACGACCTGATGTCCCACGGGAGAGAGCTAGACCTGGTGTCACAGAGAATCCGGGGTAGACCTGGTGTCCCGCTGGAATCGGGGTAGACCTGTTGTCTTTCCAGGACTTTGTGACAGAGATCTGCTAGCCCTACGGAACAAGGGTAGACCTGTTGCCCCTATTGAGCTGAGGTAGACCTGATGTCCCTACAGAGCTGGGTAGATCTGTTGTCCCCGGACGGAGCTGGGGTAGACCTGATGTCCCCACAGAGCTGGGTAGACCTGTTGTCCCCGGACGGAGCTGGGGTAGACCTGATGTCCCTACAGAGCTGGGTAGACCTGTTGTCCCTGGCCGGAGCTGGGGTAGACCTGATGTCCCTACAGAGCTGGGTAGACCTCTTGTCCCTGGACGCAGCTGGGGTAGACCTGATGTCCCAGCGAAGCCTGGGTAGACCTGTTGTCCTGGCCAGGGCCGGGGTAGACCTGTTGTCCCGCCAGGGCAGGGACGACCTGATGTCCCGCTGGGGCGAGGTAGACCTGGTCTTCCAGAGAAGCCGGGGTAGACCTGGAGTCCCGCTGGAATCGGGGTAGACCTGTTGTCTTTCCAGGACTTTGTGACAGAGATCTGCTAGCCCTACGGAACAAGGGTAGACCTGTTGCCCCTATTGAGCTGAGGTAGACCTGATGTCCCTACAGAGCTGGGTAGACCTGTTGTCCCTGGCTGGAGCTGGGGTAGACCTGATGTCCCTACAGAGCTGGGTAGACCTGTTGTCCCTGGCTGGAGCTGGGGTAGACCTGATGTCCCTACAGAGCTGGGTAGACCTGTTGTCCCCGGACAGTGCTGGGGTAGACCTGATGTCCCAGCGAAGCCTGGGGAGACCTGTTGTCCTGGCCAGGGCCGGGGTAGACCTGTTGTCCCGCCAGGGCAGGGACGACCTGATGTCCCGCTGGGGCGAGGTAGACCTGGTCTCCCAGAGAAGCCGGGGTAGACCTGGTGTCCCGCTGGAATCGGGGTAGACCTGTTGTCTCCCCAGGACTTTGTGACAGAGATCTGCTAGCCCTACGATATAAGGGTAGACCTGTTGCCCCTATTGAGTTGAGGTAGACCAGTTGTCCCTACAGAGCTGGGTAGACCTGTTGTCCCCGGACGGAGCTGGGGAAGACCTGATGTCCCAGTGAAGCGTGGGTAGACCTGTT
Source organism: Agelaius tricolor (assembly GCF_023055355.1). Lineage (NCBI taxonomy): Eukaryota > Metazoa > Chordata > Aves > Passeriformes > Icteridae > Agelaius > Agelaius tricolor. The sequence goes on along the minus strand of NW_027269311.1, from coordinate 2,715,520 downwards.
GTCCTGCCCAGGGCCGGGGTAGACCTGTTGTCTCCGGACGGAGCTGGGGTAGACCTGATGTCCCAGCGAAGCCAGGGTAGACATGTTGTCCCTGGCCAGGGTCGGGGAAGACCTGTTGTCCCGCCAGGGCGAGGACGACCTGATGTTCCGCTGGAGCGAGGTAGACCTGGTCTCCCTGAGAAGCCGGGGTAGACCTGGTGTCCAGATGAAAACGCGGTAGACCTGTTGTCTCCCCAGGACTTTGTGGCAGCGATCTGCTAGCCCTACGGAACAAGGGTAGACCTGTTGCCCCTATTGAGCTGAGGTAGACCAGTTGTCCCTACAGAGCAGGGTAGACCTGTTGTCCCTGGCCGGAGCTGGGGTAGACCTGATGTCCCTACAGAGCTGGGTAGACCTGTTGTCCCCGGACGGAGCTGGGGTAGACCAGATGTCCCTACAGAGCTGGGTAGACTTGTTGTCCCCGGACGGAGCTCGGGTAGACCTGATGTCCCTACAGAGCTGGGTAGACCTGTTGTCCCTGGCCGGAGCTCGGGTAGACCTGATGTCCCAGTGAAGCCAGGGTAGACCTGTTGTCCTGCCCAGGGCCGGGGTAGACCTGTTGTCTCCGGACGGAGCTGGGGTAGACCTGATGTCCCAGCGAAGCCCGGGTAGACCTGTTGTCCCTGGCCAGGGTCGGGGAAGACCTGTTGTCCCGCCAGGGCGAGGACGACCTGATGTTCCGCTGGAGCGAGGTAGACCTGGTCTCCCTGAGAAGCCGGGGTAGACCTGGTGTCCAGATGAAAACGCGGTAGACCTGTTGTCTCCCCAGGACTTTGTGGCAGAGATCTGCTAGCCCTACGGAACAAGGGTAGACCTGTTGCCCCTATTGAGCTGAGGTAGACCAGTTGTCCCTACAGAGCTGGGTAGACCTGTTGTCCCCGGACGGAGCTGGGGTAGACCTGATGTCCCTACAGAGCTGGGTAGACCTCTTGTCCCTGGACGCAGCTGGGGTAGACCTGATGTCCCAGCGAAGCCAGGGTCGACCTGTTGTCCTGGCCAGGGCCGGGGTAGACCTGTTGTCCGGCCAGGGCGAGGACGACCTGATGTCCCACGGGAGAGAGCTAGACCTGGTGTCACAGAGAATCCGGGGTAGACCTGGTGTCCCGCTGGAATCGGGGTAGACCTGTTGTCTCCCCAGGACTTTGTGACAGAGATCTGCTAGCCCTACGGAACAAGGGTAGACCTGTTGCCCCTATTGAGTTGAGGTAGACCAGCTGTCCCTACAGAGCAGGGTAGACCTGTTGTCCCCGGACGGAGCTGGGGTAGACCTGATGTCCCCACAGAGCTGGGTAGACCTGTTGTCCCCGGACGGAGCTGGGGTAGACCTGATGTCCCTACAGAGCAGTTTAGACCTTTTGTCCCTTGCCGGAACTCGGGTAGACCCGATGCCCCTACAGAGCAGGGTAGACCTGTTGTCCCTGGCCGGAGCTGGGGTAGACCTGATGTCCCTACAGAGCTGGGTAGACCTCTTGTCCCTGGACGCAGCTGGGGTAGACCTGATGTCCCAGCGAAGCCAGGGTCGACCTGTTGTCCTGGCCAGGGCCGCGGTAGACCTGTTGTCCGGCCAGGGCGAGGACGACCTGATGTCCCACGGGAGAGAGCTAGACCTGGTGTCACAGAGAATCCGGGGTAGACCTGGTGTCCCGCTGGAATCGGGGTAGACCTGTTGTCTTTCCAGGACTTTGTGACAGAGATCTGCTAGCCCTACGGAACAAGGGTAGACCTGTTGCCCCTATTGAGCTGAGGTAGACCTGATGTCCCTACAGAGCTGGGTAGATCTGTTGTCCCCGGACGGAGCTGGGGTAGACCTGATGTCCCCACAGAGCTGGGTAGACCTGTTGTCCCCGGACGGAGCTGGGGTAGACCTGATGTCCCTACAGAGCTGGGTAGACCTGTTGTCCCTGGCCGGAGCTGGGGTAGACCTGATGTCCCTACAGAGCTGGGTAGACCTCTTGTCCCTGGACGCAGCTGGGGTAGACCTGATGTCCCAGCGAAGCCTGGGTAGACCTGTTGTCCTGGCCAGGGCCGGGGTAGACCTGTTGTCCCGCCAGGGCAGGGACGACCTGATGTCCCGCTGGGGCGAGGTAGACCTGGTCGTCCAGAGAAGCCGGGGTAGACCTGGAGTCCCGCTGGAATCGGGGTAGACCTGTTGTCTTTCCAGGACTTTGTGACAGAGATCTGCTAGCCCTACGGAACAAGGGTAGACCTGTTGCCCCTATTGAGCTGAGGTAGACCTGATGTCCCTACAGAGCTGGGTAGACCTGTTGTCCCTGGCTGGAGCTGGGGTAGACCTGATGTCCCTACAGAGCTGGGTAGACCTGTTGTCCCTGGCTGGAGCTGGGGTAGACCTGATGTCCCTACAGAGCTGGGTAGACCTGTTGTCCCCGGACAGTGCTGGGGTAGACCTGATGTCCCAGCGAAGCCTGGGTAGACCTGTTGTCCTGGCCAGGGCCGGGGTAGACCTGTTGTCCTGCCAGGGCAGGGACGACCTGATGTCCCGCTGGGGCGAGGTAGACCTGGTCTCCCAGAGAAGCCGGGGTAGACCTGGTGTCCCGCTGGAATCGGGGTAGACCTGTTGTCTCCCCAGGACTTTGTGACAGAGATCTGCTAGCCCTACGATATAAGGGTAGACCTGTTGCCCCTATTGAGTTGAGGTAGACCAGTTGTCCCTACAGAGCTGGGTAGACCTGTTGTCCCCGGACGGAGCTGGGGAAGACCTGATCACCCTACAGAGCAGGGTAGACCTGTTGTCCCTGGCCGGAGCTCGGGTAGACCTGATGTCCCAGTGAAGCGTGGGTAGACCTGTTGTCCTGCCCAGGGCCGGGGTAGACCTGTTGTCTCCGGACGGAGCTGGGGTAGACCTGATGTCCCAGCGAAGCCAGGGTAGACATGTTGTCCCTGGCCAGGGTCGGGGAAGACCTGTTGTCCCGCCAGGGCGAGGACCACCTGATGTTCCGCTGGAGCGAGGTAGACCTGGTGTCACAGAGAATCCGGGGTAGACCTGGTGTCCCGCTGGAATCGGGGTAGACCTGTTGTCTTTCCAGGACTTTGTGACAGAGATCTGCTAGCCCTACGGAACAAGGGTAGACCTGTTGCCCCTATTGAGCTGAGGTAGACCAGTTGTCCCTACAGAGCAGGGTAGACCTGTTGTCCCTGGCCGGAGCTGGGGTAGACCTGATGTCCCCACAGAGCTGGGTAGACCTGTTGTCCCCGGACGGAGCTGGAGTAGACCTGATGTCCCTACAGAGCAGGGTAGACCTTTTGTCCCTGGCCGGAACTCGGGTAGACCCGATGTCCCTACAGAGCAGGGTAGACCTGTTGTCCCTGGCCGGAGCTGGGGTAGACCTGATGTCCCTACAGAGCTGGGTAGACCTCTTGTCCCTGGACGCAGCTGGGGTAGACCTGATGTCCCAGTGAAGCCAGGGTAGACCTGTTGTCCTGCCCAGGGCCGGGGTAGACCTGTTGTCTCCGGACGGAGCTGGGGTAGACCTGATGTCCCAGCGAAGCCCGGGTAGACCTGTTGTCCCTGGCCAGGGTCGGGGAAGACCTGTTGTCCCGCCAGGGCGAGGACGACCTGATGTTCCGCTGGAGCGAGGTAGACCTGGTCTCCCTGAGAAGCCGGGGTAGACCTGGTGTCCAGATGAAAACGCGGTAGACCTGTTGTCTCCCCAGGACTTTGTGGCAGCGATCTGCTAGCCCTACGGAACAAGGGTAGACCTGTTGCCCCTATTGAGCTGAGGTAGACCAGTTGTCCCTACAGAGCTGGGTAGACCTGTTGTCCCCGGACGGAGCTGGGGTAGACCTGATGTCCCTACAGAGCTGGGTAGACCTCTTGTCCCTGGACGCAGCTGGGGTAGACCTGATGTCCCAGCGAAGCCAGGGTCGACCTGTTGTCCTGGCCAGGGCCGCGGTAGACCTGTTGTCCGGCCAGGGCGAGGACGACCTGATGTCCCACGGGAGAGAGCTAGACCTGGTGTCACAGAGAATCCGGGGTAGACCTGGTGTCCCGCTGGAATCGGGGTAGACCTGTTGTCTTTCCAGGACTTTGTGACAGAGATCTGCTAGCCCTACGGAACAAGGGTAGACCTGTTGCCCCTATTGAGCTGAGGTAGACCTGATGTCCCTACAGAGCTGGGTAGATCTGTTGTCCCCGGACGGAGCTGGGGTAGACCTGATGTCCCCACAGAGCTGGGTAGACCTGTTGTCCCCGGACGGAGCTGGGGTAGACCTGATGTCCCTACAGAGCTGGGTAGACCTGTTGTCCCTGGCCGGAGCTGGGGTAGACCTGATGTCCCTACAGAGCTGGGTAGACCTCTTGTCCCTGGACGCAGCTGGGGTAGACCTGATGTCCCAGCGAAGCCTGGGTAGACCTGTTGTCCTGGCCAGGGCCGGGGTAGACCTGTTGTCCCGCCAGGGCAGGGACGACCTGATGTCCCGCTGGGGCGAGGTAGACCTGGTCTTCCAGAGAAGCCGGGGTAGACCTGGAGTCCCGCTGGAATCGGGGTAGACCTGTTGTCTTTCCAGGACTTTGTGACAGAGATCTGCTAGCCCTACGGAACAAGGGTAGACCTGTTGCCCCTATTGAGCTGAGGTAGACCTGATGTCCCTACAGAGCTGGGTAGACCTGTTGTCCCTGGCTGGAGCTGGGGTAGACCTGATGTCCCTACAGAGCTGGGTAGACCTGTTGTCCCTGGCTGGAGCTGGGGTAGACCTGATGTCCCTACAGAGCTGGGTAGACCTGTTGTCCCCGGACAGTGCTGGGGTAGACCTGATGTCCCAGCGAAGCCTGGGTAGACCTGTTGTCCTGGCCAGGGCCGGGGTAGACCTGTTGTCCCGCCAGGGCAGGGACGACCTGATGTCCCGCTGGGGCGAGGTAGACCTGGTCTCCCAGAGAAGCCGGGGTAGACCTGGTGTCCCGCTGGAATCGGGGTAGACCTGTTGTCTCCCCAGGACTTTGTGACAGAGATCTGCTAGCCCTACGATATAAGGGTAGACCTGTTGCCCCTATTGAGTTGAGGTAGACCAGTTGTCCCTACAGAGCTGGGTAGACCTGTTGTCCCCGGACGGAGCTGGGGAAGACCTGATGTCCCAGTGAAGCGTGGGTAGACCTGTTGTCCTGCCCAGGGCCGGGGTAGACCTGTTGTCTCCGGACGGAGCTGGGGTAGACCTGATGTCCCAGCGAAGCCAGGGTAGACATGTTGTCCCTGGCCAGGGTCGGGGAAGACCTGTTGTCCCGCCAGGGCGAGGACGACCTGATGTTCCGCTGGAGCGAGGTAGACCTGGTCTCCCTGAGAAGCCGGGGTAGACCTGGTGTCCAGATGAAAACGCGGTAGACCTGTTGTCTCCCCAGGACTTTGTGGCAGCGATCTGCTAGCCCTACGGAACAAGGGTAGACCTGTTGCCCCTATTGAGCTGAGGTAGACCAGTTGTCCCTACAGAGCAGGGTAGACCTGTTGTCCCTGGCCGGAGCTGGGGTAGACCTGATGTCCCTACAGAGCTGGGTAGACCTGTTGTCCCTGGCCGGAGCTGGGGTAGACCAGATGTCCCTACAGAGCTGGGTAGACTTGTTGTCCCCGGACGGAGCTCGGGTAGACCTGATGTCCCTACAGAGCTGGGTAGACCTGTTGTCCCTGGCCGGAGCTCGGGTAGACCTGATGTCCCAGTGAAGCCAGGGTAGACCTGTTGTCCTGCCCAGGGCCGGGGTAGACCTGTTGTCTCCGGACGGAGCTGGGGTAGACCTGATGTCCCAGCGAAGCCCGGGTAGACCTGTTGTCCCTGGCCAGGGTCGGGGAAGACCTGTTGTCCCGCCAGGGCGAGGACGACCTGATGTTCCGCTGGAGCGAGGTAGACCTGGTCTCCCTGAGAAGCCGGGGTAGACCTGGTGTCCAGATGAAAACGCGGTAGACCTGTTGTCTCCCCAGGACTTTGTGGCAGAGATCTGCTAGCCCTACGGAACAAGGGTAGACCTGTTGCCCCTATTGAGCTGAGGTAGACCAGTTGTCCCTACAGAGCTGGGTAGACCTGTTGTCCCCGGACGGAGCTGGGGTAGACCTGATGTCCCTACAGAGCTGGGTAGACCTCTTGTCCCTGGACGCAGCTGGGGTAGACCTGATGTCCCAGCGAAGCCAGGGTCGACCTGTTGTCCTGGCCAGGGCCGGGGTAGACCTGTTGTCCGGCCAGGGCGAGGACGACCTGATGTCCCACGGGAGAGAGCTAGACCTGGTGTCACAGAGAATCCGGGGTAGACCTGGTGTCCCGCTGGAATCGGGGTAGACCTGTTGTCTCCCCAGGACTTTGTGACAGAGATCTGCTAGCCCTACGGAACAAGGGTAGACCTGTTGCCCCTATTGAGTTGAGGTAGACCAGCTGTCCCTACAGAGCAGGGTAGACCTGTTGTCCCCGGACGGAGCTGGGGTAGACCTGATGTCCCCACAGAGCTGGGTAGACCTGTTGTCCCCGGACGGAGCTGGGGTAGACCTGATGTCCCTACAGAGCAGTTTAGACCTTTTGTCCCTGGCCGGAACTCGGGTAGACCCGATGCCCCTACAGAGCAGGGTAGACCTGTTGTCCCTGGCCGGAGCTGGGGTAGACCTGATGTCCCTACAGAGCTGGGTAGACCTCTTGTCCCTGGACGCAGCTGGGGTAGACCTGATGTCCCAGCGAAGCCAGGGTCGACCTGTTGTCCTGGCCAGGGCCGCGGTAGACCTGTTGTCCGGCCAGGGCGAGGACGACCTGATGTCCCACGGGAGAGAGCTAGACCTGGTGTCACAGAGAATCCGGGGTAGACCTGGTGTCCCGCTGGAATCGGGGTAGACCTGTTGTCTTTCCAGGACTTTGTGACAGAGATCTGCTAGCCCTACGGAACAAGGGTAGACCTGTTGCCCCTATTGAGCTGAGGTAGACCTGATGTCCCTACAGAGCTGGGTAGATCTGTTGTCCCCGGACGGAGCTGGGGTAGACCTGATGTCCCCACAGAGCTGGGTAGACCTGTTGTCCCCGGACGGAGCTGGGGTAGACCTGATGTCCCTACAGAGCTGGGTAGACCTGTTGTCCCTGGCCGGAGCTGGGGTAGACCTGATGTCCCTACAGAGCTGGGTAGACCTCTTGTCCCTGGACGCAGCTGGGGTAGACCTGATGTCCCAGCGAAGCCTGGGTAGACCTGTTGTCCTGGCCAGGGCCGGGGTAGACCTGTTGTCCCGCCAGGGCAGGGACGACCTGATGTCCCGCTGGGGCGAGGTAGACCTGGTCGTCCAGAGAAGCCGGGGTAGACCTGGAGTCCCGCTGGAATCGGGGTAGACCTGTTGTCTTTCCAGGACTTTGTGACAGAGATCTGCTAGCCCTACGGAACAAGGGTAGACCTGTTGCCCCTATTGAGCTGAGGTAGACCTGATGTCCCTACAGAGCTGGGTAGACCTGTTGTCCCTGGCTGGAGCTGGGGTAGACCTGATGTCCCTACAGAGCTGGGTAGACCTGTTGTCCCTGGCTGGAGCTGGGGTAGACCTGATGTCCCTACAGAGCTGGGTAGACCTGTTGTCCCCGGACAGTGCTGGGGTAGACCTGATGTCCCAGCGAAGCCTGGGTAGACCTGTTGTCCTGGCCAGGGCCGGGGTAGACCTGTTGTCCTGCCAGGGCAGGGACGACCTGATGTCCCGCTGGGGCGAGGTAGACCTGGTCTCCCAGAGAAGCCGGGGTAGACCTGGTGTCCCGCTGGAATCGGGGTAGACCTGTTGTCTCCCCAGGACTTTGTGACAGAGATCTGCTAGCCCTACGATATAAGGGTAGACCTGTTGCCCCTATTGAGTTGAGGTAGACCAGTTGTCCCTACAGAGCTGGGTAGACCTGTTGTCCCCGGACGGAGCTGGGGAAGACCTGATCACCCTACAGAGCAGGGTAGACCTGTTGTCCCTGGCCGGAGCTCGGGTAGACCTGATGTCCCAGTGAAGCGTGGGTAGACCTGTTGTCCTGCCCAGGGCCGGGGTAGACCTGTTGTCTCCGGACGGAGCTGGGGTAGACCTGATGTCCCAGCGAAGCCAGGGTAGACATGTTGTCCCTGGCCAGGGTCGGGGAAGACCTGTTGTCCCGCCAGGGCGAGGACCACCTGATGTTCCGCTGGAGCGAGGTAGACCTGGTGTCACAGAGAATCCGGGGTAGACCTGGTGTCCCGCTGGAATCGGGGTAGACCTGTTGTCTTTCCAGGACTTTGTGACAGAGATCTGCTAGCCCTACGGAACAAGGGTAGACCTGTTGCCCCTATTGAGCTGAGGTAGACCAGTTGTCCCTACAGAGCAGGGTAGACCTGTTGTCCCTGGCCGGAGCTGGGGTAGACCTGATGTCCCCACAGAGCTGGGTAGACCTGTTGTCCCCGGACGGAGCTGGAGTAGACCTGATGTCCCTACAGAGCAGGGTAGACCTTTTGTCCCTGGCCGGAACTCGGGTAGACCCGATGTCCCTACAGAGCAGGGTAGACCTGTTGTCCCTGGCCGGAGCTGGGGTAGACCTGATGTCCCTACAGAGCTGGGTAGACCTCTTGTCCCTGGACGCAGCTGGGGTAGACCTGATGTCCCAGTGAAGCCAGGGTAGACCTGTTGTCCTGCCCAGGGCCGGGGTAGACCTGTTGTCTCCGGACGGAGCTGGGGTAGACCTGATGTCCCAGCGAAGCCCGGGTAGACCTGTTGTCCCTGGCCAGGGTCGGGGAAGACCTGTTGTCCCGCCAGGGCGAGGACGACCTGATGTTCCGCTGGAGCGAGGTAGACCTGGTCTCCCTGAGAAGCCGGGGTAGACCTGGTGTCCAGATGAAAACGCGGTAGACCTGTTGTCTCCCCAGGACTTTGTGGCAGCGATCTGCTAGCCCTACGGAACAAGGGTAGACCTGTTGCCCCTATTGAGCTGAGGTAGACCAGTTGTCCCTACAGAGCTGGGTAGACCTGTTGTCCCCGGACGGAGCTGGGGTAGACCTGATGTCCCTACAGAGCTGGGTAGACCTCTTGTCCCTGGACGCAGCTGGGGTAGACCTGATGTCCCAGCGAAGCCAGGGTCGACCTGTTGTCCTGGCCAGGGCCGCGGTAGACCTGTTGTCCGGCCAGGGCGAGGACGACCTGATGTCCCACGGGAGAGAGCTAGACCTGGTGTCACAGAGAATCCGGGGTAGACCTGGTGTCCCGCTGGAATCGGGGTAGACCTGTTGTCTTTCCAGGACTTTGTGACAGAGATCTGCTAGCCCTACGGAACAAGGGTAGACCTGTTGCCCCTATTGAGCTGAGGTAGACCTGATGTCCCTACAGAGCTGGGTAGATCTGTTGTCCCCGGACGGAGCTGGGGTAGACCTGATGTCCCCACAGAGCTGGGTAGACCTGTTGTCCCCGGACGGAGCTGGGGTAGACCTGATGTCCCTACAGAGCTGGGTAGACCTGTTGTCCCTGGCCGGAGCTGGGGTAGACCTGATGTCCCTACAGAGCTGGGTAGACCTCTTGTCCCTGGACGCAGCTGGGGTAGACCTGATGTCCCAGCGAAGCCTGGGTAGACCTGTTGTCCTGGCCAGGGCCGGGGTAGACCTGTTGTCCCGCCAGGGCAGGGACGACCTGATGTCCCGCTGGGGCGAGGTAGACCTGGTCGTCCAGAGAAGCCGGGGTAGACCTGGAGTCCCGCTGGAATCGGGGTAGACCTGTTGTCTTTCCAGGACTTTGTGACAGAGATCTGCTAGCCCTACGGAACAAGGGTAGACCTGTTGCCCCTATTGAGCTGAGGTAGACCTGATGTCCCTACAGAGCTGGGTAGACCTGTTGTCCCTGGCTGGAGCTGGGGTAGACCTGATGTCCCTACAGAGCTGGGTAGACCTGTTGTCCCTGGCTGGAGCTGGGGTAGACCTGATGTCCCTACAGAGCTGGGTAGACCTGTTGTCCCCGGACAGTGCTGGGGTAGACCTGATGTCCCAGCGAAGCCTGGGTAGACCTGTTGTCCTGGCCAGGGCCGGGGTAGACCTGTTGTCCTGCCAGGGCAGGGACGACCTGATGTCCCGCTGGGGCGAGGTAGACCTGGTCTCCCAGAGAAGCCGGGGTAGACCTGGTGTCCCGCTGGAATCGGGGTAGACCTGTTGTCTCCCCAGGACTTTGTGACAGAGATCTGCTAGCCCTACGATATAAGGGTAGACCTGTTGCCCCTATTGAGTTGAGGTAGACCAGTTGTCCCTACAGAGCTGGGTAGACCTGTTGTCCCCGGACGGAGCTGGGGAAGACCTGATCACCCTACAGAGCAGGGTAGACCTGTTGTCCCTGGCCGGAGCTCGGGTAGACCTGATGTCCCAGTGAAGCGTGGGTAGACCTGTTGTCCTGCCCAGGGCCGGGGTAGACCTGTTGTCTCCGGACGGAGCTGGGGTAGACCTGATGTCCCAGCGAAGCCAGGGTAGACATGTTGTCCCTGGCCAGGGTCGGGGAAGACCTGTTGTCCCGCCAGGGCGAGGACCACCTGATGTTCCGCTGGAGCGAGGTAGACCTGGTGTCACAGAGAATCCGGGGTAGACCTGGTGTCCCGCTGGAATCGGGGTAGACCTGTTGTCTTTCCAGGACTTTGTGACAGAGATCTGCTAGCCCTACGGAACAAGGGTAGACCTGTTGCCCCTATTGAGCTGAGGTAGACCAGTTGTCCCTACAGAGCAGGGTAGACCTGTTGTCCCTGGCCGGAGCTGGGGTAGACCTGATGTCCCCACAGAGCTGGGTAGACCTGTTGTCCCCGGACGGAGCTGGAGTAGACCTGATGTCCCTACAGAGCAGGGTAGACCTTTTGTCCCTGGCCGGAACTCGGGTAGACCCGATGTCCCTACAGAGCAGGGTAGACCTGTTGTCCCTGGCCGGAGCTGGGGTAGACCTGATGTCCCTACAGAGCTGGGTAGACCTCTTGTCCCTGGACGCAGCTGGGGTAGACCTGATGTCCCAGTGAAGCCAGGGTAGACCTGTTGTCCTGCCCAGGGCCGGGGTAGACCTGTTGTCTCCGGACGGAGCTGGGGTAGACCTGATGTCCCAGCGAAGCCCGGGTAGACCTGTTGTCCCTGGCCAGGGTCGGGGAAGACCTGTTGTCCCGCCAGGGCGAGGACGACCTGATGTTCCGCTGGAGCGAGGTAGACCTGGTCTCCCTGAGAAGCCGGGGTAGACCTGGTGTCCAGATGAAAACGCGGTAGACCTGTTGTCTCCCCAGGACTTTGTGGCAGCGATCTGCTAGCCCTACGGAACAAGGGTAGACCTGTTGCCCCTATTGAGCTGAGGTAGACCAGTTGTCCCTACAGAGCTGGGTAGACCTGTTGTCCCCGGACGGAGCTGGGGTAGACCTGATGTCCCTACAGAGCTGGGTAGACCTCTTGTCCCTGGACGCAGCTGGGGTAGACCTGATGTCCCAGCGAAGCCAGGGTCGACCTGTTGTCCTGGCCAGGGCCGCGGTAGACCTGTTGTCCGGCCAGGGCGAGGACGACCTGATGTCCCACGGGAGAGAGCTAGACCTGGTGTCACAGAGAATCCGGGGTAGACCTGGTGTCCCGCTGGAATCGGGGTAGACCTGTTGTCTTTCCAGGACTTTGTGACAGAGATCTGCTAGCCCTACGGAACAAGGGTAGACCTGTTGCCCCTATTGAGCTGAGGTAGACCTGATGTCCCTACAGAGCTGGGTAGATCTGTTGTCCCCGGACGGAGCTGGGGTAGACCTGATGTCCCCACAGAGCTGGGTAGACCTGTTGTCCCCGGACGGAGCTGGGGTAGACCTGATGTCCCTACAGAGCTGGGTAGACCTGTTGTCCCTGGCCGGAGCTGGGGTAGACCTGATGTCCCTACAGAGCTGGGTAGACCTCTTGTCCCTGGACGCAGCTGGGGTAGACCTGATGTCCCAGCGAAGCCTGGGTAGACCTGTTGTCCTGGCCAGGGCCGGGGTAGACCTGTTGTCCCGCCAGGGCAGGGACGACCTGATGTCCCGCTGGGGCGAGGTAGACCTGGTCTTCCAGAGAAGCCGGGGTAGACCTGGAGTCCCGCTGGAATCGGGGTAGACCTGTTGTCTTTCCAGGACTTTGTGACAGAGATCTGCTAGCCCTACGGAACAAGGGTAGACCTGTTGCCCCTATTGAGCTGAGGTAGACCTGATGTCCCTACAGAGCTGGGTAGACCTGTTGTCCCTGGCTGGAGCTGGGGTAGACCTGATGTCCCTACAGAGCTGGGTAGACCTGTTGTCCCTGGCTGGAGCTGGGGTAGACCTGATGTCCCTACAGAGCTGGGTAGACCTGTTGTCCCCGGACAGTGCTGGGGTAGACCTGATGTCCCAGCGAAGCCTGGGTAGACCTGTTGTCCTGGCCAGGGCCGGGGTAGACCTGTTGTCCCGCCAGGGCAGGGACGACCTGATGTCCCGCTGGGGCGAGGTAGACCTGGTCTCCCAGAGAAGCCGGGGTAGACCTGGTGTCCCGCTGGAATCGGGGTAGACCTGTTGTCTCCCCAGGACTTTGTGACAGAGATCTGCTAGCCCTACGATATAAGGGTAGACCTGTTGCCCCTATTGAGTTGAGGTAGACCAGTTGTCCCTACAGAGCTGGGTAGACCTGTTGTCCCCGGACGGAGCTGGGGAAGACCTGATGTCCCAGTGAAGCGTGGGTAGACCTGTTGTCCTGCCCAGGGCCGGGGTAGACCTGTTGTCTCCGGACGGAGCTGGGGTAGACCTGATGTCCCAGCGAAGCCAGGGTAGACATGTTGTCCCTGGCCAGGGTCGGGGAAGACCTGTTGTCCCGCCAGGGCGAGGACGACCTGATGTTCCGCTGGAGCGAGGTAGACCTGGTCTCCCTGAGAAGCCGGGGTAGACCTGGTGTCCAGATGAAAACGCGGTAGACCTGTTGTCTCCCCAGGACTTTGTGGCAGCGATCTGCTAGCCCTACGGAACAAGGGTAGACCTGTTGCCCCTATTGAGCTGAGGTAGACCAGTTGTCCCTACAGAGCAGGGTAGACCTGTTGTCCCTGGCCGGAGCTGGGGTAGACCTGATGTCCCTACAGAGCTGGGTAGACCTGTTGTCCCTGGCCGGAGCTGGGGTAGACCAGATGTCCCTACAGAGCTGGGTAGACTTGTTGTCCCCGGACGGAGCTCGGGTAGACCTGATGTCCCTACAGAGCTGGGTAGACCTGTTGTCCCTGGCCGGAGCTCGGGTAGACCTGATGTCCCAGTGAAGCCAGGGTAGACCTGTTGTCCTGCCCAGGGCCGGGGTAGACCTGTTGTCTCCGGACGGAGCTGGGGTAGACCTGATGTCCCAGCGAAGCCCGGGTAGACCTGTTGTCCCTGGCCAGGGTCGGGGAAGACCTGTTGTCCCGCCAGGGCGAGGACGACCTGATGTTCCGCTGGAGCGAGGTAGACCTGGTCTCCCTGAGAAGCCGGGGTAGACCTGGTGTCCAGATGAAAACGCGGTAGACCTGTTGTCTCCCCAGGACTTTGTGGCAGAGATCTGCTAGCCCTACGGAACAAGGGTAGACCTGTTGCCCCTATTGAGCTGAGGTAGACCAGTTGTCCCTACAGAGCTGGGTAGACCTGTTGTCCCCGGACGGAGCTGGGGTAGACCTGATGTCCCTACAGAGCTGGGTAGACCTCTTGTCCCTGGACGCAGCTGGGGTAGACCTGATGTCCCAGCGAAGCCAGGGTCGACCTGTTGTCCTGGCCAGGGCCGGGGTAGACCTGTTGTCCGGCCAGGGCGAGGACGACCTGATGTCCCACAGGAGAGAGCTAGACCTGGTGTCACAGAGAATCCGGGGTAGACCTGGTGTCCCGCTGGAATCGGGGTAGACCTGTTGTCTCCCCAGGACTTTGTGACAGAGATCTGCTAGCCCTACGGAACAAGGGTAGACCTGTTGCCCCTATTGAGTTGAGGTAGACCAGCTGTCCCTACAGAGCAGGGTAGACCTGTTGTCCCCGGACGGAGCTGGGGTAGACCTGATGTCCCCACAGAGCTGGGTAGACCTGTTGTCCCCGGACGGAGCTGGGGTAGACCTGATGTCCCTACAGAGCAGTTTAGACCTTTTGTCCCTGGCCGGAACTCGGGTAGACCCGATGCCCCTACAGAGCAGGGTAGACCTGTTGTCCCTGGCCGGAGCTGGGGTAGACCTGATGTCCCTACAGAGCTGGGTAGACCTCTTGTCCCTGGACGCAGCTGGGGTAGACCTGATGTCCCAGCGAAGCCAGGGTCGACCTGTTGTCCTGGCCAGGGCCGCGGTAGACCTGTTGTCCGGCCAGGGCGAGGACGACCTGATGTCCCACGGGAGAGAGCTAGACCTGGTGTCACAGAGAATCCGGGGTAGACCTGGTGTCCCGCTGGAATCGGGGTAGACCTGTTGTCTTTCCAGGACTTTGTGACAGAGATCTGCTAGCCCTACGGAACAAGGGTAGACCTGTTGCCCCTATTGAGCTGAGGTAGACCTGATGTCCCTACAGAGCTGGGTAGATCTGTTGTCCCCGGACGGAGCTGGGGTAGACCTGATGTCCCCACAGAGCTGGGTAGACCTGTTGTCCCCGGACGGAGCTGGGGTAGACCTGATGTCCCTACAGAGCTGGGTAGACCTGTTGTCCCTGGCCGGAGCTGGGGTAGACCTGATGTCCCTACAGAGCTGGGTAGACCTCTTGTCCCTGGACGCAGCTGGGGTAGACCTGATGTCCCAGCGAAGCCTGGGTAGACCTGTTGTCCTGGCCAGGGCCGGGGTAGACCTGTTGTCCCGCCAGGGCAGGGACGACCTGATGTCCCGCTGGGGCGAGGTAGACCTGGTCGTCCAGAGAAGCCGGGGTAGACCTGGAGTCCCGCTGGAATCGGGGTAGACCTGTTGTCTTTCCAGGACTTTGTGACAGAGATCTGCTAGCCCTACGGAACAAGGGTAGACCTGTTGCCCCTATTGAGCTGAGGTAGACCTGATGTCCCTACAGAGCTGGGTAGACCTGTTGTCCCTGGCTGGAGCTGGGGTAGACCTGATGTCCCTACAGAGCTGGGTAGACCTGTTGTCCCTGGCTGGAGCTGGGGTAGACCTGATGTCCCTACAGAGCTGGGTAGACCTGTTGTCCCCGGACAGTGCTGGGGTAGACCTGATGTCCCAGCGAAGCCTGGGTAGACCTGTTGTCCTGGCCAGGGCCGGGGTAGACCTGTTGTCCTGCCAGGGCAGGGACGACCTGATGTCCCGCTGGGGCGAGGTAGACCTGGTCTCCCAGAGAAGCCGGGGTAGACCTGGTGTCCCGCTGGAATCGGGGTAGACCTGTTGTCTCCCCAGGACTTTGTGACAGAGATCTGCTAGCCCTACGATATAAGGGTAGACCTGTTGCCCCTATTGAGTTGAGGTAGACCAGTTGTCCCTACAGAGCTGGGTAGACCTGTTGTCCCCGGACGGAGCTGGGGAAGACCTGATCACCCTACAGAGCAGGGTAGACCTGTTGTCCCTGGCCGGAGCTCGGGTAGACCTGATGTCCCAGTGAAGCGTGGGTAGACCTGTTGTCCTGCCCAGGGCCGGGGTAGACCTGTTGTCTCCGGACGGAGCTGGGGTAGACCTGATGTCCCAGCGAAGCCAGGGTAGACATGTTGTCCCTGGCCAGGGTCGGGGAAGACCTGTTGTCCCGCCAGGGCGAGGACCACCTGATGTTCCGCTGGAGCGAGGTAGACCTGGTGTCACAGAGAATCCGGGGTAGACCTGGTGTCCCGCTGGAATCGGGGTAGACCTGTTGTCTTTCCAGGACTTTGTGACAGAGATCTGCTAGCCCTACGGAACAAGGGTAGACCTGTTGCCCCTATTGAGCTGAGGTAGACCAGTTGTCCCTACAGAGCAGGGTAGACCTGTTGTCCCTGGCCGGAGCTGGGGTAGACCTGATGTCCCCACAGAGCTGGGTAGACCTGTTGTCCCCGGACGGAGCTGGAGTAGACCTGATGTCCCTACAGAGCAGGGTAGACCTTTTGTCCCTGGCCGGAACTCGGGTAGACCCGATGTCCCTACAGAGCAGGGTAGACCTGTTGTCCCTGGCCGGAGCTGGGGTAGACCTGATGTCCCAGTGAAGCCAGGGTAGACCTGTTGTCCTGCCCAGGGCCGGGGTAGACCTGTTGTCTCCGGACGGAGCTGGGGTAGACCTGATGTCCCAGCGAAGCCCGGGTAGACCTGTTGTCCCTGGCCAGGGTCGGGGAAGACCTGTTGTCCCGCCAGGGCGAGGACGACCTGATGTTCCGCTGGAGCGAGGTAGACCTGGTCTCCCTGAGAAGCCGGGGTAGACCTGGTGTCCAGATGAAAACGCGGTAGACCTGTTGTCTCCCCAGGACTTTGTGGCAGCGATCTGCTAGCCCTACGGAACAAGGGTAGACCTGTTGCCCCTATTGAGCTGAGGTAGACCAGTTGTCCCTACAGAGCAGGGTAGACCTGTTGTCCCTGGCCGGAGCTGGGGTAGACCTGATGTCCCTACAGAGCTGGGTAGACCTCTTGTCCCTGGACGCAGCTGGGGTAGACCTGATGTCCCAGCGAAGCCAGGGTCGACCTGTTGTCCTGGCCAGGGGCGCGGTAGACCTGTTGTCCGGCCAGGGCGAGGACGACCTGATGTCCCACGGGAGAGAGCTAGACCTGGTGTCACAGAGAATCCGGGGTAGACCTGGTGTCCCGCTGGAATCGGGGTAGACCTGTTGTCTTTCCAGGACTTTGTGACAGAGATCTGCTAGCCCTACGGAACAAGGGTAGACCTGTTGCCCCTATTGAGCTGAGGTAGACCAGTTGTCCCTACAGAGCAGGGTAGACCTGTTGTCCCCGGACGGAGCTGGGGTAGACCTGATGTCCCCACAGAGCTGGGTAGACCTGTTGTCCCCGGACGGAGCTGGGGTAGACCTGATGTCCCTACAGAGCTGGGTAGACCTGTTGTCCCTGGCCGGAGCTGGGGTAGACCTGATGTCCCTACAGAGCTGGGTAGACCTCTTGTCCCTGGACGCAGCTGGGGTAGACCTGATGTCCCAGCGAAGCCTGGGTAGACCTGTTGTCCTGGCCAGGGCCGGGGTAGACCTGTTGTCCCGCCAGGGCAGGGACGACCTGATGTCCCGCTGGGGCGAGGTAGACCTGGTCTTCCAGAGAAGCCGGGGTAGACCTGGAGTCCCGCTGGAATCGGGGTAGACCTGTTTTCTTTCCAGGACTTTGTGACAGAGATCTGCTAGCCCTACGGAACAAGGGTAGACCTGTTGCCCCTATTGAGCTGAGGTAGACCTGATGTCCCTACAGAGCTGGGTAGACCTGTTGTCCCTGGCTGGAGCTGGGGTAGACCTGATGTCCCTACAGAGCTGGGTAGACCTGTTGTCCCTGGCTGGAGCTGGGGTAGACCTGATGTCCCTACAGAGCTGGGTAGACCTGTTGTCCCCGGACAGTGCTGGGGTAGACCTGATGTCCCAGCGAAGCCTGGGTAGACCTGTTGTCCTGGCCAGGGCCGGGGTAGACCTGTTGTCCCGCCAGGGCAGGGACGACCTGATGTCCCGCTGGGGCGAGGTAGACCTGGTCTCCCAGAGAAGCCGGGGTAGACCTGGTGTCCCGCTGGAATCGGGGTAGACCTGTTGTCTCCCCAGGACTTTGTGACAGAGATCTGCTAGCCCTACGATATAAGGGTAGACCTGTTGCCCCTATTGAGTTGAGGTAGACCAGTTGTCCCTACAGAGCTGGGTAGACCTGTTGTCCCCGGACGGAGCTGGGGAAGACCTGATGTTCCAGTGAAGCGTGGGTAGACCTGTTGTCCTGCCCAGGGCCGGGGTAGACCTGTTGTCTCCGGACGGAGCTGGGGTAGACCTGATGTCCCAGCGAAGCCAGGGTAGACATGTTGTCCCTGGCCAGGGTCGGGGAAGACCTGTTGTCCCGCCAGGGCGAGGACGACCTGATGTTCCGCTGGAGCGAGGTAGACCTGGTCTCCCTGAGAAGCCGGGGTAGACCTGGTGTCCAGATGAAAACGCGGTAGACCTGTTGTCTCCCCAGGACTTGGTGACAGAGATCTGCTTGCCCTACGGAACAAATGTAGACCTGTTGCCCCTATTGAGCTGAGGTAGACCAGTTGTCCCTACAGATCAGGGTAGACCTGTTGTCCCCGGACGGAGCTGGGGTAGACCTGATGTCCCCACAGAGCTGGGTAGACCTGATGTCCCTACAGAGCTGGGTAGACCTGTTGTCCCCGGACGGAGCTCGGGGAGACCTGATGTCCCTACAGAACTGGGTAGACCTGTTGTCCCTGGCCGGAGCTCGGGTAGACCTGATGTCCCAGTGAAGCCAGGGTAGACCTGTTGTCCTGCCCAGGGCCGGGGTAGACCTGTTGTCTCCGGACGGAGCTGGGGTAGACCTGATGTCCCAGCGAAGCCCGGGTAGACCTGTTGTCCCTGGCCAGGGTCGGGGAAGACCTGTTGTCCCGCCAGGGCGAGGACGACCTGATGTTCCGCTGGAGCGAGGTAGACCTGGTCTCCCTGAGAAGCCGGGGTAGACCTGGTGTCCAGATGAAAACGCGGTAGACCTGTTGTCTCCCCAGGACTTTGTGGCAGAGATCTGCTAGCCCTACGGAACAAGGGTAGACCTGTTGCCCCTATTGAGCTGAGGTAGACCAGTTGTCCCTACAGAGCTGGGTAGACCTGTTGTCCCCGGACGGAGCTGGGGTAGACCTGATGTCCCTACAGAGCTGGGTAGACCTCTTGTCCCTGGACGCAGCTGGGGTAGACCTGATGTCCCAGCGAAGCCAGGGTCGACCTGTTGTCCTGGCCAGGGCCGGGGTAGACCTGTTGTCCGGCCAGGGCGAGGACGACCTGATGTCCCACGGGAGAGAGCTAGACCTGGTGTCACAGAGAATCCGGGGTAGACCTGGTGTCCCGCTGGAATCGGGGTAGACCTGTTGTCTCCCCAGGACTTTGTGACAGAGATCTGCTAGCCCTACGGAACAAGGGTAGACCTGTTGCCCCTATTGAGTTGAGGTAGACCAGTTGTCCCTACAGAGCAGGGTAGACCTGTTGTCCCCGGACGGAGCTGGGGTAGACCTGATGTCCCCACAGAGCTGGGTAGACCTGTTGTCCCCGGACGGAGCTGGGGTAGACCTGATGTCCCTACAGAGCAGGGTAGACCTGTTGTCCCTGGCCGGAACTCGGGTAGACCCGATGCCCCTACAGAGCAGGGTAGACCTGTTGTCCCTGGCCGGAGCTGGGGTAGACCTGATGTCCCTACAGAGCTGGGTAGACCTCTTGTCCCTGGACGCAGCTGGGGTAGACCTGATGTCCCAGCGAAGCCAGGGTCGACCTGTTGTCCTGGCCAGGGCCGCGGTAGACCTGTTGTCCGGCCAGGGCGAGGACGACCTGATGTCCCACGGGAGAGAGCTAGACCTGGTGTCACAGAGAATCCGGGGTAGACCTGGTGTCCCGCTGGAATCGGGGTAGACCTGTTGTCTTTCCAGGACTTTGTGACAGAGATCTGCTAGCCCTACGGAACAAGGGTAGACCTGTTGCCCCTATTGAGCTGAGGTAGACCTGATGTCCCTACAGAGCTGGGTAGACCTGTTGTCCCTGGCTGGAGCTGGGGTAGACCTGATGTCCCTACAGAGCTGGGTAGACCTGTTGTCCCTGGCTGGAGCTGGGGTAGACCTGATGTCCCTACAGAGCTGGGTAGACCTGTTGTCCCCGGACAGTGCTGGGGTAGACCTGATGTCCCAGCGAAGCCTGGGTAGACCTGTTGTCCTGGCCAGGGCCGGGGTAGACCTGTTGTCCCGCCAGGGCAGGGACGACCTGATGTCCCGCTGGGGCGAGGTAGACCTGGTCTCCCAGAGAAGCCGGGGTAGACCTGGTGTCCCGCTGGAATCGGGGTAGACCTGTTGTCTCCCCAGGACTTTGTGACAGAGATCTGCTAGCCCTACGATATAAGGGTAGACCTGTTGCCCCTATTGAGTTGAGGTAGACCAGTTGTCCCTACAGAGCTGGGTAGACCTGTTGTCCCCGGACGGAGCTGGGGAAGACCTGATCACCCTACAGAGCAGGGTAGACCTGTTGTCCCTGGCCGGAGCTCGGGTAGACCTGATGTCCCAGTGAAGCGTGGGTAGACCTGTTGTCCTGCCCAGGGCCGGGGTAGACCTGTTGTCTCCGGACGGAGCTGGGGTAGACCTGATGTCCCAGCGAAGCCAGGGTAGACATGTTGTCCCTGGCCAGGGTCGGGGAAGACCTGTTGTCCCGCCAGGGCGAGGACCACCTGATGTTCCGCTGGAGCGAGGTAGACCTGGTGTCACAGAGAATCCGGGGTAGACCTGGTGTCCCGCTGGAATCGGGGTAGACCTGTTGTCTTTCCAGGACTTTGTGACAGAGATCTGCTAGCCCTACGGAACAAGGGTAGACCTGTTGCCCCTATTGAGCTGAGGTAGACCAGTTGTCCCTACAGAGCAGGGTAGACCTGTTGTCCCTGGCCGGAGCTGGGGTAGACCTGATGTCCCCACAGAGCTGGGTAGACCTGTTGTCCCCGGACGGAGCTGGGGTAGACCTGATGTCCCTACAGAGCAGGGTAGACCTTTTGTCCCTGGCCGGAACTCGGGTAGACCCGATGTCCCTACAGAGCAGGGTAGACCTGTTGTCCCTGGCCGGAGCTGGGGTAGACCTGATGCCCCTACAGAGCTGGGTAGACCTCTTGTCCCTGGACGCAGCTGGGGTAGACCTGATGTCCCAGTGAAGCCAGGGTAGACCTGTTGTCCTGCCCAGGGCCGGGGTAGACCTGTTGTCTCCGGACGGAGCTGGGGTAGACCTGATGTCCCAGCGAAGCCTGGGTAGACCTGTTTTCCTGGCCAGGGCCGGGGTAGACCTGTTGTCCCGCCAGGGCAGGGACGACCTGATGTGTCGCTGGGGCGACGTAGACCTGGTCTCCCAGAGAAGCCGGGGTAGACCTGGTGTCCCGCTGGAATCGGGGTAGACCTGTTGTCTCCCCAGGATTTTGTGACAGAGATCTGCTAGCCCTACGATATAAGGGTAGACCTGTTGTCCCTATTGAGATGAGGTAGACCAGTTGTCCCTACAGAGCAGGGTAGACCTGTTGTCCCCGGACGGAGCTGGTGTAGACCTGATGTCCCCACAGAGCTGGGTAGACCTGTTGTCCCCGGACGGAGCTGGGGTAGACCTGATGTCCCTACAGAGCTGGGTCGACCTGTTGTCCCTTGCCGGAGCTTGGGTAGACCTGATGTCCCTACAGAGCTGGGTAGACCTCTTGTCCCTGGACGCAGCTGGGGTAGACCTGATGTCCCAGCGAAGCCAGGGTCGACCTGTTGTCCTGGCCAGGGCCGGGGTAGACCTGTTGTCCCGCCAGGGCAGGGACGACCTGATGTCCCGCTGGGGCGAGGTAGACCTGGTCTCCCAGAGAAGCCAGGGTAGACCTGGAGTCCCGCTGGAATCGGGGTAGACCTGTTGTCTTTCCAGGACTTTGTGACAGAGATCTGCTAGCCCTACGGAACAAGGGTAGACCTGTTGCCCCTATTGAGCTGAGGTAGACCTGATGTCCCTACAGAGCTGGGTAGACCTGTTGTCCCTGGCTGGAGCTGGGGTAGACCTGATGTCCCTACAGAGCTGGGTAGACCTGTTGTCCCTGGCTGGAGCTGGGGTAGACCTGATGTCCCAGCGAAGCCTGGGTAGACCTGTTGTCCTGGCCAGGGCCGGGGTAGACCTGTTGTCCCGCCAGGGCAGGGACGACCTGATGTCCCGCTGGGGCGAGGTAGACCTGGTCTCCCAGAGAAGCCGGGGTAGACCTGGTGTCCCGCTGGAATCGGGGTAGACCTGTTGTCTTTCCAGGACTTTGTGACAGAGATCTGCTAGCCCTACGGAACAAGGGTAGACCTGTTGCCCCTATTGAGCTGAGGTAGACCAGTTGTCCCTACAGAGCAGGGTAGACCTGTTGTCCCTGGCTGGAGCTGGGGTAGACCTGATGTCCCTACAGAGCTGGGTAGACCTGTTGTCCCCGGACAGTGCTGGGGTAGACCTGATGTCCCAGCGAAGCCTGGGTAGACATGTTGTCCCTGGCCAGGGTCGGGGAAGACCTGTTGTCCCGCCAGGGCGAGGACGACCTGATGTTCCTCTGGAGCGAGGTAGACCTGGTCTCCCTGAGAAGCCGGGGTAGACCTGGTGTCTAGCTGAAAACGCGGTAGACCTGTTGTCTCCCCAGGACTTGGTGACAGAGATCTGCTAGCCCTACGGAACAAGGGTAGACCTGTTGCCCCTATTGACCTGAGGTAGACCTGATGTCCCTACAGAGCTGGGTAGACCTGTTGTCCCCGGATGGAGGTGGGGTAGACCTGATGTCCCTACAGAGCTGGGTAGACCTGTTGTCCCCGGACAGTGCTGGGGTAGACCTGATGTCCCAGCGAAGCCTGGGTAGACCTGTTGTCCTGGCCAGGGCCGGGGTAGACCTGTTGTCCCGCCAGGGCAGGGACGACCTGATGTCCCGCTGGGGCGAGGTAGACCTGGTCTCCCAGAGAAGCCGGGGTAGACCTGGTGTCCCGCTGGAATCGGGGTAGACCTGTTGTCTCCCCAGGACTTTGTGACAGAGATCTGCTAGCCCTACGATATAAGGGTAGACCTGTTGCCCCTATTGAGTTGAGGTAGACCAGTTGTCCCTACAGAGCTGGGTAGACCTGTTGTCCCCGGACGGAGCTGGGGAAGACCTGATGTTCCAGTGAAGCGTGGGTAGACCTGTTGTCCTGCCCAGGGCCGGGGTAGACCTGTTGTCTCCGGACGGAGCTGGGGTAGACCTGATGTCCCAGCGAAGCCAGGGTAGACATGTTGTCCCTGGCCAGGGTCGGGGAAGACCTGTTGTCCCGCCAGGGCGAGGACGACCTGATGTTCCGCTGGAGCGAGGTAGACCTGGTCTCCCTGAGAAGCCGGGGTAGACCTGGTGTCCAGATGAAAACGCGGTAGACCTGTTGTCTCCCCAGGACTTGGTGACAGAGATCTGCTTGCCCTACGGAACAAATGTAGACCTGTTGCCCCTATTGAGCTGAGGTAGACCAGTTGTCCCTACAGATCAGGGTAGACCTGTTTTCCCCGGACGGAGCTGGGGTAGACCTGATGTCCCTACAGAGCTGGGTAGACCTCTTGTCCCTGGACGCAGCTGGGGTAGACCTGATGTCCCAGCGAAGCCAGGGTCGACCTGTTGTCCTGGCCAGGGCCGGGGTAGACCTGTTGTCCGGCCAGGGCGAGGACGACCTGATGTCCCACGGGAGAGAGCTAGACCTGGTGTCACAGAGAATCCGGGGTAGACCTGGTGTCCCGCTGGAATCGGGGTAGACCTGTTGTCTCCCCAGGACTTTGTGACAGAGATCTGCTAGCCCTACGGAACAAGGGTAGACCTGTTGCCCCTATTGAGTTGAGGTAGACCAGTTGTCCCTACAGAGCAGGGTAGACCTGTTGTCCCCGGACGGAGCTGGGGTAGACCTGATGTCCCCACAGAGCTGGGTAGACCTGTTGTCCCCGGACGGAGCTGGGGTAGACCTGATGTCCCTACAGAGCAGGGTAGACCTGTTGTCCCTGGCCGGAAGTCGGGTAGACCCGATGCCCCTACAGAGCAGGGTAGACCTGTTGTCCCTGGCCGGAGCTGGGGTAGACCTGATGTCCCTACAGAGCTGGGTAGACCTCTTGTCCCTGGACGCAGCTGGGGTAGACCTGATGTCCCAGCGAAGCCAGGGTCGACCTGTTGTCCTGGCCAGGGCCGCGGTAGACCTGTTGTCCGGCCAGGGCGAGGACGACCTGATGTCCCACGGGAGAGAGCTAGACCTGGTGTCACAGAGAATCCGGGGTAGACCTGGTGTCCCGCTGGAATCGGGGTAGACCTGTTGTGTTCCCAGGACTTTGTGACAGAGATCTGCTAGCCCTACGGAACAAGGGTAGACCTGTTGCCCCTATTGAGCTGAGGTAGACCTGATGTCCCTACAGAGCTGGGTAGATCTGTTGTCCCCGGACGGAGCTGGGGTAGACCTGATGTCCCCACAGAGCTGGGTAGACCTGTTGTCCCCGGACGGAGCTGGGGTAGACCTGATGTCCCTAGAGAGCTGGGTAGACCTGTTGTCCCTGGCCGGAGCTGGGGTAGACCTGATGTCCCTACAGAGCTGGGTAGACCTCTTGTCCCTGGACGCAGCTGGGGTAGACCTGATGTCCCAGCGAAGCCTGGGTAGACCTGTTGTCCTGGCCAGGGCCGGGGTAGACCTGTTGTCCCGCCAGGGCAGGGACGACCTGATGTCCCGCTGGGGCGAGGTAGACCTGGTCTTCCAGAGAAGCCGGGGTAGACCTGGAGTCCCGCTGGAATCGGGGTAGACCTGTTGTCTTTCCAGGACTTTGTGACAGAGATCTGCTAGCCCTACGGAACAAGGGTAGACCTGTTGCCCCTATTGAGCTGAGGTAGACCTGATGTCCCTACAGAGCTGGGTAGACCTGTTGTCCCTGGCTGGAGCTGGGGTAGACCTGATGTCCCTACAGAGCTGGGTAGACCTGTTGTCCCCGGACAGTGCTGGGGTAGACCTGATGTCCCAGCGAAGCCTGGGTAGACCTGTTGTCCTGGCCAGGGCCGGGGTAGACCTGTTGTCCCGCCAGGGCAGGGACGACCTGATGTCCCGCTGGGGCGAGGTAGACCTGGTCTCCCAGAGAAGCCGGGGTAGACCTGGTGTCCCGCTGGAATCGGGGTAGACCTGTTGTCTCCCCAGGACTTTGTGACAGAGATCTGCTAGCCCTACGATATAAGGGTAGACCTGTTGCCCCTATTGAGTTGAGGTAGACCAGTTGTCCCTACAGAGCTGGGTAGACCTGTTGTCCCCGGACGGAGCTGGGGAAGACCTGATGTCCCAGTGAAGCGTGGGTAGACCTGTTGTCCTGCCCAGGGCCGGGGTAGACCTGTTGTCTCCGGACGGAGCTGGGGTAGACCTGATGTCCCAGCGAAGCCAGGGTAGACATGTTGTCCCTGGCCAGGGTCGGGGAAGACCTGTTGTCCCGCCAGGGCGAGGACGACCTGATGTTCCGCTGGAGCGAGGTAGACCTGGTCTCCCTGAGAAGCCGGGGTAGACCTGGTGTCCAGATGAAAACGCGGTAGACCTGTTGTCTCCCCAGGACTTTGTGGCAGCGATCTGCTAGCCCTACGGAACAAGGGTAGACCTGTTGCCCCTATTGAGCTGAGGTAGACCAGTTGTCCCTACAGAGCTGGGTAGACCTGTTGTCCCCGGACGGAGCTGGGGTAGACCTGATGTCCCTACAGAGCTGGGTAGACCTCTTGTCCCTGGACGCAGCTGGGGTAGACCTGATGTCCCAGCGAAGCCAGGGTCGACCTGTTGTCCTGGCCAGGGCCGGGGAAGACCTGTTGTCCGGCCAGGGCGAGGACGACCTGATGTCCCACGGGAGAGAGCTAGACCTGGTGTCACAGAGAATCCGGGGTAGACCTGGTGTCCCGCTGGAATCGGGGTAGACCTGTTGTGTTCCCAGGACTTTGTGACAGAGATCTGCTAGCCCTATGGAACAAGGGTAGACCTGTTGCCCCTATTGAGCTGAGGTAGACCAGTTGTCCCTACAGAGCAGGGTAGACCTGTTGTCCCTGGCCGGAGCTGGGGTAGACCTGATGTCCCTACAGAGCTGGGTAGACCTGTTGTCCCTGGCCGGAGCTGGGGTAGACCAGATGTCCCTACAGAGCTGGGTAGACTTGTTGTCCCCGGACGGAGCTCGGGTAGACCTGATGTCCCTACAGAGCTGGGTAGACCTGTTGTCCCTGGCCGGAGCTCGGGTAGACCTGATGTCCCAGTGAAGCCAGGGTAGACCTGTTGTCCTGCCCAGGGCCGGGGTAGACCTGTTGTCTCCGGACGGAGCTGGGGTAGACCTGATGTCCCAGCGAAGCCCGGGTAGACCTGTTGTCCCTGGCCAGGGTCGGGGAAGACCTGTTGTCCCGCCAGGGCGAGGACGACCTGATGTTCCGCTGGAGCGAGGTAGACCTGGTCTCCCTGAGAAGCCGGGGTAGACCTGGTGTCCAGATGAAAACGCGGTAGACCTGTTGTCTCCCCAGGACTTTGTGGCAGCGATCTGCTAGCCCTACGGAACAAGGGTAGACCTGTTGCCCCTATTGAGCTGAGGTAGACCAGTTGTCCCTACAGAGCTGGGTAGACCTGTTGTCCCCGGACGGAGCTGGGGTAGACCTGATGTCCCTACAGAGCTGGGTAGACCTCTTGTCCCTGGACGCAGCTGGGGTAGACCTGATGTCCCAGCGAAGCCAGGGTCGACCTGTTGTCCTGGCCAGGGCCGCGGTAGACCTGTTGTCCGGCCAGGGCGAGGACGACCTGATGTCCCACGGGAGAGAGCTAGACCTGGTGTCACAGAGAATCCGGGGTAGACCTGGTGTCCCGCTGGAATCGGGGTAGACCTGTTGTCTCCCCAGGACTTTGTGACAGAGATCTGCTAGCCCTACGGAACAAGGGTAGACCTGTTGCCCCTATTGAGTTGAGGTAGACCAGTTGTCCCTACAGAGCAGGGTAGACCTGTTGTCCCCGCACGGAGCTGGGGTAGACCTGATGTCCCTACAGAGCTGGGTAGACCTGTTGTCCCTGGCCGGAGCTGGGGTAGACCAGATGTCCCTACAGAGCTGGGTAGACTTGTTGTCCCCGGACGGAGCTCGGGTAGACCTGATGTCCCTACAGAGCTGGGTAGACCTGTTGTCCCTGGCCGGAGCTCGGGTAGACCTGATGTCCCAGTGAAGCCAGGGTAGACCTGTTGTCCTGCCCAGGGCCGGGGTAGACCTGTTGTCTCCGGACGGAGCTGGGGTAGACCTGATGTCCCAGCGAAGCCCGGGTAGACCTGTTGTCCCTGGCCAGGGTCGGGGAAGACCTGTTGTCCCGCCAGGGCGAGGACGACCTGATGTTCCGCTGGAGCGAGGTAGACCTGGTCTCCCTGAGAAGCCGGGGTAGACCTGGTGTCCAGATGAAAACGCGGTAGACCTGTTGTCTCCCCAGGACTTTGTGGCAGAGATCTGCTAGCCCTACGGAACAAGGGTAGACCTGTTGCCCCTATTGAGCTGAGGTAGACCAGTTGTCCCTACAGAGCTGGGTAGACCTGTTGTCCCCGGACGGAGCTGGGGTAGACCTGATGTCCCTACAGAGCTGGGTAGACCTCTTGTCCCTGGACGCAGCTGGGGTAGACCTGATGTCCCAGCGAAGCCAGGGTCGACCTGTTGTCCTGGCCAGGGCCGGGGTAAACCTGTTGTCCGGCCAGGGCGAGGACGACCTGATGTCCCACGGGAGAGAGCTAGACCTGGTGTCACAGAGAATCCGGGGTAGACCTGGTGTCCCGCTGGAATCGGGGTAGACCTGTTGTCTTTCCAGGACTTTGTGACAGAGATCTGCTAGCCCTACGGAACAAGGGTAGACCTGTTGCCCCTATTGAGCTGAGGTAGACCTGATGTCCCTACAGAGCAGGGTAGACCTGTTGTCCCCGGACGGAGCTGGGGTAGACCTGATGTCCCCACAGAGCTGGGTAGACCTGTTGTCCCCGGACGGAGCTGGGGTAGACCTGATGTCCCTACAGAGCTGGGTAGACCTGTTGTCCCTGGCCGGAGCTGGGGTAGACCTGATGTCCCTACAGAGCTGGGTAGACCTCTTGTCCCTGGACGCAGCTGGGGTAGACCTGATGTCCCAGCGAAGCCTGGGTAGACCTGTTGTCCCTGGCCAGGGTCGGGGAAGACCTGTTGTCCCGCCAGGGCGAGGACCACCTGATGTTCCGCTGGAGCGAGGTAGACCTGGTGTCACAGAGAATCCGGGGTAGACCTGGTGTCCCGCTGGAATCGGGGTAGACCTGTTGTCTTTCCAGGACTTTGTGACAGAGATCTGCTAGCCCTACGGAACAAGGGTAGACCTGTTGCCCCTATTGAGCTGAGGTAGACCAGTTGTCCCTACAGAGCAGGGTAGACCTGTTGTCCCTGGCCGGAGCTGGGGTAGACCTGATGTCCCCACAGAGCTGGGTAGACCTGTTGTCCCCGGACGGAGCTGGGGTAGACCTGATGTCCCTACAGAGCAGGGTAGACCTTTTGTCCCTGGCCGGCACTCGGGTAGACCCGATGTCCCTACAGAGCAGGGTAGACCTGTTGTCCCTGGCCGGAGCTGGGGTAGACCTGATGCCCCTACAGAGCTGGGTAGACCTCTTGTCCCTGGACGCAGCTGGGGTAGACCTGATGTCCCAGTGAAGCCAGGGTAGACCTGTTGTCCTGCCCAGGGCCGGGGTAGACCTGTTGTCTCCGGACGGAGCTGGGGTAGACCTGATGTCCCAGCGAAGCCTGGGTAGACCTGTTTTCCTGGCCAGGGCCGGGGTAGACCTGTTGTCCCGCCAGGGCAGGGACGACCTGATGTGTCGCTGGGGCGACGTAGACCTGGTCTCCCAGAGAAGCCGGGGTAGACCTGGTGTCCCGCTGGAATCGGGGTAGACCTGTTGTCTCCCCAGGATTTTGTGACAGAGATCTGCTAGCCCTACGATATAAGGGTAGACCTGTTGTCCCTATTGAGATGAGGTAGACCAGTTGTCCCTACACAGCAGGGTAGACCTGTTGTCCCCGGACGGAGCTGGTGTAGACCTGATGTCCCCACAGAGCTGGGTAGACCTGTTGTCCCCGGACGGAGCTGGGGTAGACCTGATGTCCCTACAGAGCTGGGTCGACCTGTTGTCCCTTGCCGGAGCTTGGGTAGACCTGATGTCCCTACAGAGCTGGGTAGACCTCTTGTCCCTGGACGCAGCTGGGGTAGACCTGATGTCCCAGCGAAGCCAGGGTCGACCTGTTGTCCTGGCCAGGGCCGGGGTAGACCTGTTGTCCCGCCAGGGCAGGGACGACCTGATGTCCCGCTGGGGCGAGGTAGACCTGGTCTCCCAGAGAAGCCAGGGTAGACCTGGAGTCCCGCTGGAATCGGGGTAGACCTGTTGTCTTTCCAGGACTTTGTGACAGAGATCTGCTAGCCCTACGGAACAAGGGTAGACCTGTTGCCCCTATTGAGCTGAGGTAGACCTGATGTCCCTACAGAGCTGGGTAGACCTGTTGTCCCTGGCTGGAGCTGGGGTAGACCTGATGTCCCTACAGAGCTGGGTAGACCTGTTGTCCCTGGCTGGAGCTGGGGTAGACCTGATGTCCCAGCGAAGCCTGGGTAGACCTGTTGTCCTGGCCAGGGCCGGGGTAGACCTGTTGTCCCGCCAGGGCAGGGACGACCTGATGTCCCGCTGGGGCGAGGTAGACCTGGTCTCCCAGAGAAGCCGGGGTAGACCTGGTGTCCCGCTGGAATCGGGGTAGACCTGTTGTCTTTCCAGGACTTTGTGACAGAGATCTGCTAGCCCTACGGAACAAGGGTAGACCTGTTGCCCCTATTGAGCTGAGGTAGACCAGTTGTCCCTACAGAGCAGGGTAGACCTGTTGTCCCTGGCTGGAGCTGGGGTAGACCTGATGTCCCTACAGAGCTGGGTAGACCTGTTGTCCCCGGACAGTGCTGGGGTAGACCTGATGTCCCAGCGAAGCCTGGGTAGACATGTTGTCCCTGGCCAGGGTCGGGGAAGACCTGTTGTCCCGCCAGGGCGAGGACGACCTGATGTTCCTCTGGAGCGAGGTAGACCTGGTCTCCCTGAGAAGCCGGGGTAGACCTGGTGTCTAGCTGAAAACGCGGTAGACCTGTTGTCTCCCCAGGACTTGGTGACAGAGATCTGCTAGCCCTACGGAACAAGGGTAGACCTGTTGCCCCTATTGACCTGAGGTAGACCTGATGTCCCTACAGAGCTGGGTAGACCTGTTGTCCCCGGATGGAGGTGGGGTAGACCTGATGTCCCTACAGAGCTGGGTAGACCTGTTGTCCCCGGACAGTGCTGGGGTAGACCTGATGTCCCAGCGAAGCCTGGGTAGACCTGTTGTCCTGGCCAGGGCCGGGGTAGACCTGTTGTCCCGCCAGGGCAGGGACGACCTGATGTCCCGCTGGGGCGAGGTAGACCTGGTCTCCCAGAGAAGCCGGGGTAGACCTGGTGTCCCGCTGGAATCGGGGTAGACCTGTTGTCTCCCCAGGACTTTGTGACAGAGATCTGCTAGCCCTACGATATAAGGGTAGACCTGTTGCCCCTATTGAGTTGAGGTAGACCAGTTGTCCCTACAGAGCTGGGTAGACCTGTTGTCCCCGGACGGAGCTGGGGAAGACCTGATGTTCCAGTGAAGCGTGGGTAGACCTGTTGTCCTGCCCAGGGCCGGGGTAGACCTGTTGTCTCCGGACGGAGCTGGGGTAGACCTGATGTCCCAGCGAAGCCAGGGTAGACATGTTGTCCCTGGCCAGGGTCGGGGAAGACCTGTTGTCCCGCCAGGGCGAGGACGACCTGATGTTCCGCTGGAGCGAGGTAGACCTGGTCTCCCTGAGAAGCCGGGGTAGACCTGGTGTCCAGATGAAAACGCGGTAGACCTGTTGTCTCCCCAGGACTTGGTGACAGAGATCTGCTTGCCCTACGGAACAAATGTAGACCTGTTGCCCCTATTGAGCTGAGGTAGACCAGTTGTCCCTACAGATCAGGGTAGACCTGTTTTCCCCGGACGGAGCTGGGGTAGACCTGATGTCCCTACAGAGCTGGGTAGACCTGTTGTCCCCGGACGGAGCTCGGGTAGACCTGATGTCCCTACAGAACTGGGTAGACCTGTTGTCCCTGGCCGGAGCTCGGGTAGACCTGATGTCCCTACAGAGCAGGGTAGACCTGTTGTCCCCGGACGGAGCTGGGGTAGACCTGATGTCCCTACAGAGCAGGGTAGACCTTTTGTCCCTGGCCGGCACTCGGGTAGACCCGATGTCCCTACAGAGCAGGGTAGACCTGTTGTCCCTGGCCGGAGCTGGGGTAGACCTGATGCCCCTACAGAGCTGGGTAGACCTCTTGTCCCTGGACGCAGCTGGGGTAGACCTGATGTCCCAGTGAAGCCAGGGTAGACCTGTTGTCCTGCCCAGGGCCGGGGTAGACCTGTTGTCTCCGGACGGAGCTGGGGTAGACCTGATGTCCCAGCGAAGCCAGGGTCGACCTGTTGTCCTGGCCAGGGCCGGGGTAGACCTGTTGTCCGGCCAGGGCGAGGACGACCTGATGTCCCACGGGAGAGAGCTAGACCTGGTGTCACAGAGAATCCGGGGTAGACCTGGTGTCCCGCTGGAATCGGGGTAGACCTGTTGTCTCCCCAGGACTTTGTGACAGAGATCTGCTAGCCCTACGGAACAAGGGTAGACCTGTTGCCCCTATTGAGTTGAGGTAGACCAGTTGTCCCTACAGAGCAGGGTAGACCTGTTGTCCCCGGACGGAGCTGGGGTAGACCTGATGTCCCCACAGAGCTGGGTAGACCTGTTGTCCCCGGACGGAGCTGGGGTAGACCTGATGTCCCTACAGAGCAGGGTAGACCTGTTGTCCCTGGCCGGAAGTCGGGTAGACCCGATGCCCCTACAGAGCAGGGTAGACCTGTTGTCCCTGGCCGGAGCTGGGGTAGACCTGATGTCCCTACAGAGCTGGGTAGACCTCTTGTCCCTGGACGCAGCTGGGGTAGACCTGATGTCCCAGCGAAGCCAGGGTCGACCTGTTGTCCTGGCCAGGGCCGCGGTAGACCTGTTGTCCGGCCAGGGCGAGGACGACCTGATGTCCCACGGGAGAGAGCTAGACCTGGTGTCACAGAGAATCCGGGGTAGACCTGGTGTCCCGCTGGAATCGGGGTAGACCTGTTGTCTTTCCAGGACTTTGTGACAGAGATCTGCTAGCCCTACGGAACAAGGGTAGACCTGTTGCCCCTATTGAGCTGAGGTAGACCTGATGTCCCTACAGAGCTGGGTAGATCTGTTGTCCCCGGACGGAGCTGGGGTAGACCTGATGTCCCCACAGAGCTGGGTAGACCTGTTGTCCCCGGACGGAGCTGGGGTAGACCTGATGTCCCTAGAGAGCTGGGTAGACCTGTTGTCCCTGGCCGGAGCTGGGGTAGACCTGATGTCCCTACAGAGCTGGGTAGACCTCTTGTCCCTGGACGCAGCTGGGGTAGACCTGATGTCCCAGCGAAGCCTGGGTAGACCTGTTGTCCTGGCCAGGGCCGGGGTAGACCTGTTGTCCCGCCAGGGCAGGGACGACCTGATGTCCCGCTGGGGCGAGGTAGACCTGGTCTTCCAGAGAAGCCGGGGTAGACCTGGAGTCCCGCTGGAATCGGGGTAGACCTGTTGTCTTTCCAGGACTTTGTGACAGAGATCTGCTAGCCCTACGGAACAAGGGTAGACCTGTTGCCCCTATTGAGCTGAGGTAGACCTGATGTCCCTACAGAGCTGGGTAGACCTGTTGTCCCTGGCTGGAGCTGGGGTAGACCTGATGTCCCTACAGAGCTGGGTAGACCTGTTGTCCCCGGACAGTGCTGGGGTAGACCTGATGTCCCAGCGAAGCCTGGGTAGACCTGTTGTCCTGGCCAGGGCCGGGGTAGACCTGTTGTCCCGCCAGGGCAGGGACGACCTGATGTCCCGCTGGGGCGAGGTAGACCTGGTCTCCCAGAGAAGCCGGGGTAGACCTGGTGTCCCGCTGGAATCGGGGTAGACCTGTTGTCTCCCCAGGACTTTGTGACAGAGATCTGCTAGCCCTACGATATAAGGGTAGACCTGTTGCCCCTATTGAGTTGAGGTAGACCAGTTGTCCCTACAGAGCTGGGTAGACCTGTTGTCCCCGGACGGAGCTGGGGAAGACCTGATGTCCCAGTGAAGCGTGGGTAGACCTGTTGTCCTGCCCAGGGCCGGGGTAGACCTGTTGTCTCCGGACGGAGCTGGGGTAGACCTGATGTCCCAGCGAAGCCAGGGTAGACATGTTGTCCCTGGCCAGGGTCGGGGAAGACCTGTTGTCCCGCCAGGGCGAGGACGACCTGATGTTCCGCTGGAGCGAGGTAGACCTGGTCTCCCTGAGAAGCCGGGGTAGACCTGGTGTCCAGATGAAAACGCGGTAGACCTGTTGTCTCCCCAGGACTTTGTGGCAGCGATCTGCTAGCCCTACGGAACAAGGGTAGACCTGTTGCCCCTATTGAGCTGAGGTAGACCAGTTGTCCCTACAGAGCTGGGTAGACCTGTTGTCCCCGGACGGAGCTGGGGTAGACCTGATGTCCCTACAGAGCTGGGTAGACCTCTTGTCCCTGGACGCAGCTGGGGTAGACCTGATGTCCCAGCGAAGCCAGGGTCGACCTGTTGTCCTGGCCAGGGCCGGGGAAGACCTGTTGTCCGGCCAGGGCGAGGACGACCTGATGTCCCACGGGAGAGAGCTAGACCTGGTGTCACAGAGAATCCGGGGTAGACCTGGTGTCCCGCTGGAATCGGGGTAGACCTGTTGTGTTCCCAGGACTTTGTGACAGAGATCTGCTAGCCCTATGGAACAAGGGTAGACCTGTTGCCCCTATTGAGCTGAGGTAGACCAGTTGTCCCTACAGAGCAGGGTAGACCTGTTGTCCCTGGCCGGAGCTGGGGTAGACCTGATGTCCCTACAGAGCTGGGTAGACCTGTTGTCCCTGGCCGGAGCTGGGGTAGACCAGATGTCCCTACAGAGCTGGGTAGACTTGTTGTCCCCGGACGGAGCTCGGGTAGACCTGATGTCCCTACAGAGCTGGGTAGACCTGTTGTCCCTGGCCGGAGCTCGGGTAGACCTGATGTCCCAGTGAAGCCAGGGTAGACCTGTTGTCCTGCCCAGGGCCGGGGTAGACCTGTTGTCTCCGGACGGAGCTGGGGTAGACCTGATGTCCCAGCGAAGCCCGGGTAGACCTGTTGTCCCTGGCCAGGGTCGGGGAAGACCTGTTGTCCCGCCAGGGCGAGGACGACCTGATGTTCCGCTGGAGCGAGGTAGACCTGGTCTCCCTGAGAAGCCGGGGTAGACCTGGTGTCCAGATGAAAACGCGGTAGACCTGTTGTCTCCCCAGGACTTTGTGGCAGCGATCTGCTAGCCCTACGGAACAAGGGTAGACCTGTTGCCCCTATTGAGCTGAGGTAGACCAGTTGTCCCTACAGAGCTGGGTAGACCTGTTGTCCCCGGACGGAGCTGGGGTAGACCTGATGTCCCTACAGAGCTGGGTAGACCTCTTGTCCCTGGACGCAGCTGGGGTAGACCTGATGTCCCAGCGAAGCCAGGGTCGACCTGTTGTCCTGGCCAGGGCCGCGGTAGACCTGTTGTCCGGCCAGGGCGAGGACGACCTGATGTCCCACGGGAGAGAGCTAGACCTGGTGTCACAGAGAATCCGGGGTAGACCTGGTGTCCCGCTGGAATCGGGGTAGACCTGTTGTCTCCCCAGGACTTTGTGACAGAGATCTGCTAGCCCTACGGAACAAGGGTAGACCTGTTGCCCCTATTGAGTTGAGGTAGACCAGTTGTCCCTACAGAGCAGGGTAGACCTGTTGTCCCCGCACGGAGCTGGGGTAGACCTGATGTCCCTACA
This sequence comes from Agelaius tricolor, assembly GCF_023055355.1. Classification (NCBI taxonomy): domain Eukaryota; kingdom Metazoa; phylum Chordata; class Aves; order Passeriformes; family Icteridae; genus Agelaius; species Agelaius tricolor. Next base: position 2,681,072 of record NW_027269311.1, on the reverse strand, counting down.
GAGCTGGGTAGACCTGTTGTCCCTGGCCGGAGCTGGGGTAGACCAGATGTCCCTACAGAGCTGGGTAGACTTGTTGTCCCCGGACGGAGCTCGGGTAGACCTGATGTCCCTACAGAGCTGGGTAGACCTGTTGTCCCTGGCCGGAGCTCGGGTAGACCTGATGTCCCAGTGAAGCCAGGGTAGACCTGTTGTCCTGCCCAGGGCCGGGGTAGACCTGTTGTCTCCGGACGGAGCTGGGGTAGACCTGATGTCCCAGCGAAGCCCGGGTAGACCTGTTGTCCCTGGCCAGGGTCGGGGAAGACCTGTTGTCCCGCCAGGGCGAGGACGACCTGATGTTCCGCTGGAGCGAGGTAGACCTGGTCTCCCTGAGAAGCCGGGGTAGACCTGGTGTCCAGATGAAAACGCGGTAGACCTGTTGTCTCCCCAGGACTTTGTGGCAGAGATCTGCTAGCCCTACGGAACAAGGGTAGACCTGTTGCCCCTATTGAGCTGAGGTAGACCAGTTGTCCCTACAGAGCTGGGTAGACCTGTTGTCCCCGGACGGAGCTGGGGTAGACCTGATGTCCCTACAGAGCTGGGTAGACCTCTTGTCCCTGGACGCAGCTGGGGTAGACCTGATGTCCCAGCGAAGCCAGGGTCGACCTGTTGTCCTGGCCAGGGCCGGGGTAAACCTGTTGTCCGGCCAGGGCGAGGACGACCTGATGTCCCACGGGAGAGAGCTAGACCTGGTGTCACAGAGAATCCGGGGTAGACCTGGTGTCCCGCTGGAATCGGGGTAGACCTGTTGTCTTTCCAGGACTTTGTGACAGAGATCTGCTAGCCCTACGGAACAAGGGTAGACCTGTTGCCCCTATTGAGCTGAGGTAGACCTGATGTCCCTACAGAGCAGGGTAGACCTGTTGTCCCCGGACGGAGCTGGGGTAGACCTGATGTCCCCACAGAGCTGGGTAGACCTGTTGTCCCCGGACGGAGCTGGGGTAGACCTGATGTCCCTACAGAGCTGGGTAGACCTGTTGTCCCTGGCCGGAGCTGGGGTAGACCTGATGTCCCTACAGAGCTGGGTAGACCTCTTGTCCCTGGACGCAGCTGGGGTAGACCTGATGTCCCAGCGAAGCCTGGGTAGACCTGTTGTCCTGGCCAGGGCCGGGGTAGACCTGTTGTCCCGCCAGGGCAGGGACGACCTGATGTCCCGCTGGGGCGAGGTAGACCTGGTCTTCCAGAGAAGCCGGGGTAGACCTGGAGTCCCGCTGGAATCGGGGTAGACCTGTTGTCTTTCCAGGACTTTGTGACAGAGATCTGCTAGCCCTACGGAACAAGGGTAGACCTGTTGCCCCTATTGAGCTGAGGTAGACCTGATGTCCCTACAGAGCTGGGTAGACCTGTTGTCCCTGGCTGGAGCTGGGGTAGACCTGATGTCCCTACAGAGCTGGGTAGACCTGTTGTCCCTGGCTGGAGCTGGGGTAGACCTGATGTCCCTACAGAGCTGGGTAGACCTGTTGTCCCCGGACAGTGCTGGGGTAGACCTGATGTCCCAGCGAAGCCTGGGTAGACCTGTTGTCCTGGCCAGGGCCGGGGTAGACCTGTTGTCCCGCCAGGGCAGGGACGACCTGATGTCCCGCTGGGGCGAGGTAGACCTGGTCTCCCAGAGAAGCCGGGGTAGACCTGGTGTCCCGCTGGAATCGGGGTAGACCTGTTGTCTCCCCAGGACTTTGTGACAGAGATCTGCTAGCCCTACGATATAAGGGTAGACCTGTTGCCCCTATTGAGTTGAGGTAGACCAGTTGTCCCTACAGAGCTGGGTAGACCTGTTGTCCCCGGACGGAGCTGGGGAAGACCTGATCACCCTACAGAGCAGGGTAGACCTGTTGTCCCTGGCCGGAGCTCGGGTAGACCTGATGTCCCAGTGAAGCGTGGGTAGACCTGTTGTCCTGCCCAGGGCCGGGGTAGACCTGTTGTCTCCGGACGGAGCTGGGGTAGACCTGATGTCCCAGCGAAGCCAGGGTAGACATGTTGTCCCTGGCCAGGGTCGGGGAAGACCTGTTGTCCCGCCAGGGCGAGGACCACCTGATGTTCCGCTGGAGCGAGGTAGACCTGGTGTCACAGAGAATCCGGGGTAGACCTGGTGTCCCGCTGGAATCGGGGTAGACCTGTTGTCTTTCCAGGACTTTGTGACAGAGATCTGCTAGCCCTACGGAACAAGGGTAGACCTGTTGCCCCTATTGAGCTGAGGTAGACCAGTTGTCCCTACAGAGCAGGGTAGACCTGTTGTCCCTGGCCGGAGCTGGGGTAGACCTGATGTCCCCACAGAGCTGGGTAGACCTGTTGTCCCCGGACGGAGCTGGGGTAGACCTGATGTCCCTACAGAGCAGGGTAGACCTTTTGTCCCTGGCCGGCACTCGGGTAGACCCGATGTCCCTACAGAGCAGGGTAGACCTGTTGTCCCTGGCCGGAGCTGGGGTAGACCTGATGCCCCTACAGAGCTGGGTAGACCTCTTGTCCCTGGACGCAGCTGGGGTAGACCTGATGTCCCAGTGAAGCCAGGGTAGACCTGTTGTCCTGCCCAGGGCCGGGGTAGACCTGTTGTCTCCGGACGGAGCTGGGGTAGACCTGATGTCCCAGCGAAGCCTGGGTAGACCTGTTTTCCTGGCCAGGGCCGGGGTAGACCTGTTGTCCCGCCAGGGCAGGGACGACCTGATGTGTCGCTGGGGCGACGTAGACCTGGTCTCCCAGAGAAGCCGGGGTAGACCTGGTGTCCCGCTGGAATCGGGGTAGACCTGTTGTCTCCCCAGGATTTTGTGACAGAGATCTGCTAGCCCTACGATATAAGGGTAGACCTGTTGTCCCTATTGAGATGAGGTAGACCAGTTGTCCCTACAGAGCAGGGTAGACCTGTTGTCCCCGGACGGAGCTGGTGTAGACCTGATGTCCCCACAGAGCTGGGTAGACCTGTTGTCCCCGGACGGAGCTGGGGTAGACCTGATGTCCCTACAGAGCTGGGTCGACCTGTTGTCCCTTGCCGGAGCTTGGGTAGACCTGATGTCCCTACAGAGCTGGGTAGACCTCTTGTCCCTGGACGCAGCTGGGGTAGACCTGATGTCCCAGCGAAGCCAGGGTCGACCTGTTGTCCTGGCCAGGGCCGGGGTAGACCTGTTGTCCCGCCAGGGCAGGGACGACCTGATGTCCCGCTGGGGCGAGGTAGACCTGGTCTCCCAGAGAAGCCAGGGTAGACCTGGAGTCCCGCTGGAATCGGGGTAGACCTGTTGTCTTTCCAGGACTTTGTGACAGAGATCTGCTAGCCCTACGGAACAAGGGTAGACCTGTTGCCCCTATTGAGCTGAGGTAGACCTGATGTCCCTACAGAGCTGGGTAGACCTGTTGTCCCTGGCTGGAGCTGGGGTAGACCTGATGTCCCTACAGAGCTGGGTAGACCTGTTGTCCCTGGCTGGAGCTGGGGTAGACCTGATGTCCCAGCGAAGCCTGGGTAGACCTGTTGTCCTGGCCAGGGCCGGGGTAGACCTGTTGTCCCGCCAGGGCAGGGACGACCTGATGTCCCGCTGGGGCGAGGTAGACCTGGTCTCCCAGAGAAGCCGGGGTAGACCTGGTGTCCCGCTGGAATCGGGGTAGACCTGTTGTCTTTCCAGGACTTTGTGACAGAGATCTGCTAGCCCTACGGAACAAGGGTAGACCTGTTGCCCCTATTGAGCTGAGGTAGACCAGTTGTCCCTACAGAGCAGGGTAGACCTGTTGTCCCTGGCTGGAGCTGGGGTAGACCTGATGTCCCTACAGAGCTGGGTAGACCTGTTGTCCCCGGACAGTGCTGGGGTAGACCTGATGTCCCAGCGAAGCCTGGGTAGACATGTTGTCCCTGGCCAGGGTCGGGGAAGACCTGTTGTCCCGCCAGGGCGAGGACGACCTGATGTTCCTCTGGAGCGAGGTAGACCTGGTCTCCCTGAGAAGCCGGGGTAGACCTGGTGTCTAGCTGAAAACGCGGTAGACCTGTTGTCTCCCCAGGACTTGGTGACAGAGATCTGCTAGCCCTACGGAACAAGGGTAGACCTGTTGCCCCTATTGACCTGAGGTAGACCTGATGTCCCTACAGAGCTGGGTAGACCTGTTGTCCCCGGATGGAGGTGGGGTAGACCTGATGTCCCTACAGAGCTGGGTAGACCTGTTGTCCCCGGACAGTGCTGGGGTAGACCTGATGTCCCAGCGAAGCCTGGGTAGACCTGTTGTCCTGGCCAGGGCCGGGGTAGACCTGTTGTCCCGCCAGGGCAGGGACGACCTGATGTCCCGCTGGGGCGAGGTAGACCTGGTCTCCCAGAGAAGCCGGGGTAGACCTGGTGTCCCGCTGGAATCGGGGTAGACCTGTTGTCTCCCCAGGACTTTGTGACAGAGATCTGCTAGCCCTACGATATAAGGGTAGACCTGTTGCCCCTATTGAGTTGAGGTAGACCAGTTGTCCCTACAGAGCTGGGTAGACCTGTTGTCCCCGGACGGAGCTGGGGAAGACCTGATGTTCCAGTGAAGCGTGGGTAGACCTGTTGTCCTGCCCAGGGCCGGGGTAGACCTGTTGTCTCCGGACGGAGCTGGGGTAGACCTGATGTCCCAGCGAAGCCAGGGTAGACATGTTGTCCCTGGCCAGGGTCGGGGAAGACCTGTTGTCCCGCCAGGGCGAGGACGACCTGATGTTCCGCTGGAGCGAGGTAGACCTGGTCTCCCTGAGAAGCCGGGGTAGACCTGGTGTCCAGATGAAAACGCGGTAGACCTGTTGTCTCCCCAGGACTTGGTGACAGAGATCTGCTTGCCCTACGGAACAAATGTAGACCTGTTGCCCCTATTGAGCTGAGGTAGACCAGTTGTCCCTACAGATCAGGGTAGACCTGTTTTCCCCGGACGGAGCTGGGGTAGACCTGATGTCCCTACAGAGCTGGGTAGACCTGTTGTCCCCGGACGGAGCTCGGGTAGACCTGATGTCCCTACAGAACTGGGTAGACCTGTTGTCCCTGTCCGGAGCTCGGGTAGACCTGATGTCCCTACAGAGCAGGGTAGACCTGTTGTCCCCGGACGGAGCTGGGGTAGACCTGATGTCCCTACAGAGCAGGGTAGACCTTTTGTCCCTGGCCGGCACTCGGGTAGACCCGATGTCCCTACAGAGCAGGGTAGACCTGTTGTCCCTGGCCGGAGCTGGGGTAGACCTGATGCCCCTACAGAGCTGGGTAGACCTCTTGTCCCTGGACGCAGCTGGGGTAGACCTGATGTCCCAGTGAAGCCAGGGTAGACCTGTTGTCCTGCCCAGGGCCGGGTTAGACCTGTTGTCTCCGGACGGAGCTGGGGTAGACCTGATGTCCCAGCGAAGCCTGGGTAGACCTGTTTTCCTGGCCAGGGCCGGGGTAGACCTGTTGTCCCGCCAGGGCAGGGACGACCTGATGTGTCGCTGGGGCGACGTAGACCTGGTCTCCCAGAGAAGCCGGGGTAGACCTGGTGTCCCGCTGGAATCGGGGTAGACCTGTTGTCTCCCCAGGATTTTGTGACAGAGATCTGCTAGCCCTACGATATAAGGGTAGACCTGTTGTCCCTATTGAGATGAGGTAGACCAGTTGTCCCTACAGAGCAGGGTAGACCTGTTGTCCCCGGACGGAGCTGGTGTAGACCTGATGTCCCCACAGAGCTGGGTAGACCTGTTGTCCCCGGACGGAGCTGGGGTAGACCTGATGTCCCTACAGAGCTGGGTCGACCTGTTGTCCCTTGCCGGAGCTTGGGTAGACCTGATGTCCCTACAGAGCTGGGTAGACCTCTTGTCCCTGGACGCAGCTGGGGTAGACCTGATGTCCCAGCGAAGCCAGGGTCGACCTGTTGTCCTGGCCAGGGCCGGGGTAGACCTGTTGTCCCGCCAGGGCAGGGACGACCTGATGTCCCGCTGGGGCGAGGTAGACCTGGTCTCCCAGAGAAGCCAGGGTAGACCTGGAGTCCCGCTGGAATCGGGGTAGACCTGTTGTCTTTCCAGGACTTTGTGACAGAGATCTGCTAGCCCTACGGAACAAGGGTAGACCTGTTGCCCCTATTGAGCTGAGGTAGACCTGATGTCCCTACAGAGCTGGGTAGACCTGTTGTCCCTGGCTGGAGCTGGGGTAGACCTGATGTCCCTACAGAGCTGGGTAGACCTGTTGTCCCTGGCTGGAGCTGGGGTAGACCTGATGTCCCAGCGAAGCCTGGGTAGACCTGTTGTCCTGGCCAGGGCCGGGGTAGACCTGTTGTCCCGCCAGGGCAGGGACGACCTGATGTCCCGCTGGGGCGAGGTAGACCTGGTCTCCCAGAGAAGCCGGGGTAGACCTGGTGTCCCGCTGGAATCGGGGTAGACCTGTTGTCTTTCCAGGACTTTGTGACAGAGATCTGCTAGCCCTACGGAACAAGGGTAGACCTGTTGCCCCTATTGAGCTGAGGTAGACCAGTTGTCCCTACAGAGCAGGGTAGACCTGTTGTCCCTGGCTGGAGCTGGGGTAGACCTGATGTCCCTACAGAGCTGGGTAGACCTGTTGTCCCCGGACAGTGCTGGGGTAGACCTGATGTCCCAGCGAAGCCTGGGTAGACATGTTGTCCCTGGCCAGGGTCGGGGAAGACCTGTTGTCCCGCCAGGGCGAGGACGACCTGATGTTCCTCTGGAGCGAGGTAGACCTGGTCTCCCTGAGAAGCCGGGGTAGACCTGGTGTCTAGCTGAAAACGCGGTAGACCTGTTGTCTCCCCAGGACTTGGTGACAGAGATCTGCTAGCCCTACGGAACAAGGGTAGACCTGTTGCCCCTATTGACCTGAGGTAGACCTGATGTCCCTACAGAGCTGGGTAGACCTGTTGTCCCCGGATGGAGGTGGGGTAGACCTGATGTCCCTACAGAGCTGGGTAGACCTGTTGTCCCCGGACAGTGCTGGGGTAGACCTGATGTCCCAGCGAAGCCTGGGTAGACCTGTTGTCCTGGCCAGGGCCGGGGTAGACCTGTTGTCCCGCCAGGGCAGGGACGACCTGATGTCCCGCTGGGGCGAGGTAGACCTGGTCTCCCAGAGAAGCCGGGGTAGACCTGGTGTCCCGCTGGAATCGGGGTAGACCTGTTGTCTCCCCAGGACTTTGTGACAGAGATCTGCTAGCCCTACGATATAAGGGTAGACCTGTTGCCCCTATTGAGTTGAGGTAGACCAGTTGTCCCTACAGAGCTGGGTAGACCTGTTGTCCCCGGACGGAGCTGGGGAAGACCTGATGTTCCAGTGAAGCGTGGGTAGACCTGTTGTCCTGCCCAGGGCCGGGGTAGACCTGTTGTCTCCGGACGGAGCTGGGGTAGACCTGATGTCCCTACAGAGCTGGGTAGACCTGTTGTCCCCGGACGGAGCTCGGGTAGACCTGATGTCCCTACAGAACTGGGTAGACCTGTTGTCCCTGGCCGGAGCTCGGGTAGACCTGATGTCCCAGTGAAGCCAGGGTAGACCTGTTGTCCTGCCCAGGGCCGGGGTAGACCTGTTGTCTCCGGACGGAGCTGGGGTAGACCTGATGTCCCAGCGAAGCCCGGGTAGACCTGTTGTCCCTGGCCAGGGTCGGGGAAGACCTGTTGTCCCGCCAGGGCGAGGACGACCTGATGTTCCGCTGGAGCGAGGTAGACCTGGTCTCCCTGAGAAGCCGGGGTAGACCTGGTGTCCAGATGAAAACGCGGTAGACCTGTTGTCTCCCCAGGACTTTGTGGCAGAGATCTGCTAGCCCTACGGAACAAGGGTAGACCTGTTGCCCCTATTGAGCTGAGGTAGACCAGTTGTCCCTACAGAGCTGGGTAGACCTGTTGTCCCCGGACGGAGCTGGGGTAGACCTGATGTCCCTACAGAGCTGGGTAGACCTCTTGTCCCTGGACGCAGCTGGGGTAGACCTGATGTCCCAGCGAAGCCAGGGTCGACCTGTTGTCCTGGCCAGGGCCGGGGTAGACCTGTTGTCTGGCCAGGGCGAGGACGACCTGATGTCCCACGGGAGAGAGCTAGACCTGGTGTCACAGAGAATCCGGGGTAGACCTGGTGTCCCGCTGGAATCGGGGTAGACCTGTTGTCTCCCCAGGACTTTGTGACAGAGATCTGCTAGCCCTACGGAACAAGGGTAGACCTGTTGCCCCTATTGAGTTGAGGTAGACCAGTTGTCCCTACAGAGCAGGGTAGACCTGTTGTCCCCGGACGGAGCTGGGGTAGACCTGATGTCCCCACAGAGCTGGGTAGACCTGTTGTCCCCGGACGGAGCTGGGGTAGACCTGATGTCCCTACAGAGCAGGGTAGACCTGTTGTCCCTGGCCGGAACTCGGGTAGACCCGATGCCCCTACAGAGCAGGGTAGACCTGTTGTCCCTGGCCGGAGCTGGGGTAGACCTGATGTCCCTACAGAGCTGGGTAGACCTCTTGTCCCTGGACGCAGCTGGGGTAGACCTGATGTCCCAGCGAAGCCAGGGTCGACCTGTTGTCCTGGCCAGGGCCGCGGTAGACCTGTTGTCCGGCCAGGGCGAGGACGACCTGATGTCCCACGGGAGAGAGCTAGACCTGGTGTCACAGAGAATCCGGGGTAGACCTGGTGTCCCGCTGGAATCGGGGTAGACCTGTTGTCTTTCCAGGACTTTGTGACAGAGATCTGCTAGCCCTACGGAACAAGGGTAGACCTGTTGCCCCTATTGAGCTGAGGTAGACCTGATGTCCCTACAGAGCTGGGTAGATCTGTTGTCCCCGGACGGAGCTGGGGTAGACCTGATGTCCCCACAGAGCTGGGTAGACCTGTTGTCCCCGGACGGAGCTGGGGTAGACCTGATGTCCCTACAGAGCTGGGTAGACCTGTTGTCCCTGGCCGGAGCTGGGGTAGACCTGATGTCCCTACAGAGCTGGGTAGACCTCTTGTCCCTGGACGCAGCTGGGGTAGACCTGATGTCCCAGCGAAGCCTGGGTAGACCTGTTGTCCTGGCCAGGGCCGGGGTAGACCTGTTGTCCCGCCAGGGCAGGGACGACCTGATGTCCCGCTGGGGCGAGGTAGACCTGGTCTTCCAGAGAAGCCGGGGTAGACCTGGAGTCCCGCTGGAATCGGGGTAGACCTGTTGTCTTTCCAGGACTTTGTGACAGAGATCTGCTAGCCCTACGGAACAAGGGTAGACCTGTTGCCCCTATTGAGCTGAGGTAGACCTGATGTCCCTACAGAGCTGGGTAGACCTGTTGTCCCTGGCTGGAGCTGGGGTAGACCTGATGTCCCTACAGAGCTGGGTAGACCTGTTGTCCCCGGACAGTGCTGGGGTAGACCTGATGTCCCAGCGAAGCCTGGGTAGACCTGTTGTCCTGGCCAGGGCCGGGGTAGACCTGTTGTCCCGCCAGGGCAGGGACGACCTGATGTCCCGCTGGGGCGAGGTAGACCTGGTCTCCCAGAGAAGCCGGGGTAGACCTGGTGTCCCGCTGGAATCGGGGTAGACCTGTTGTCTCCCCAGGACTTTGTGACAGAGATCTGCTAGCCCTACGATATAAGGGTAGACCTGTTGCCCCTATTGAGTTGAGGTAGACCAGTTGTCCCTACAGAGCTGGGTAGACCTGTTGTCCCCGGACGGAGCTGGGGAAGACCTGATGTCCCAGTGAAGCGTGGGTAGACCTGTTGTCCTGCCCAGGGCCGGGGTAGACCTGTTGTCTCCGGACGGAGCTGGGGTAGACCTGATGTCCCAGCGAAGCCAGGGTAGACATGTTGTCCCTGGCCAGGGTCGGGGAAGACCTGTTGTCCCGCCAGGGCGAGGACGACCTGATGTTCCGCTGGAGCGAGGTAGACCTGGTCTCCCTGAGAAGCCGGGGTAGACCTGGTGTCCAGATGAAAACGCGGTAGACCTGTTGTCTCCCCAGGACTTTGTGGCAGCGATCTGCTAGCCCTACGGAACAAGGGTAGACCTGTTGCCCCTATTGAGCTGAGGTAGACCAGTTGTCCCTACAGATCAGGGTAGACCTGTTTTCCCCGGACGGAGCTGGGGTAGACCTGATGTCCCTACAGAGCTGGGTAGACCTGTTGTCCCCGGACGGAGCTCGGGTAGACCTGATGTCCCTACAGAACTGGGTAGACCTGTTGTCCCTGGCCGGAGCTCGGGTAGACCTGATGTCCCTACAGAGCAGGGTAGACCTGTTGTCCCCGGACGGAGCTGGGGTAGACCTGATGTCCCTACAGAGCAGGGTAGACCTTTTGTCCCTGGCCGGCACTCGGGTAGACCCGATGTCCCTACAGAGCAGGGTAGACCTGTTGTTCCTGGCCGGAGCTGGGGTAGACCTGATGCCCCTACAGAGCTGGGTAGACCTCTTGTCCCTGGACGCAGCTGGGGTAGACCTGATGTCCCAGTGAAGCCAGGGTAGACCTGTTGTCCTGCCCAGGGCCGGGGTAGACCTGTTGTCTCCGGACGGAGCTGGGGTAGACCTGATGTCCCAGCGAAGCCTGGGTAGACCTGTTTTCCTGGCCAGGGCCGGGGTAGACCTGTTGTCCCGCCAGGGCAGGGACGACCTGATGTGTCGCTGGGGCGACGTAGACCTGGTCTCCCAGAGAAGCCGGGGTAGACCTGGTGTCCCGCTGGAATCGGGGTAGACCTGTTGTCTCCCCAGGATTTTGTGACAGAGATCTGCTAGCCCTACGATATAAGGGTAGACCTGTTGTCCCTATTGAGATGAGGTAGACCAGTTGTCCCTACAGAGCAGGGTAGACCTGTTGTCCCCGGACGGAGCTGGTGTAGACCTGATGTCCCCACAGAGCTGGGTAGACCTGTTGTCCCCGGACGGAGCTGGGGTAGACCTGATGTCCCTACAGAGCTGGGTCGACCTGTTGTCCCTTGCCGGAGCTTGGGTAGACCTGATGTCCCTACAGAGCTGGGTAGACCTCTTGTCCCTGGACGCAGCTGGGGTAGACCTGATGTCCCAGCGAAGCCAGGGTCGACCTGTTGTCCTGGCCAGGGCCGGGGTAGACCTGTTGTCCCGCCAGGGCAGGGACGACCTGATGTCCCGCTGGGGCGAGGTAGACCTGGTCTCCCAGAGAAGCCAGGGTAGACCTGGAGTCCCGCTGGAATCGGGGTAGACCTGTTGTCTTTCCAGGACTTTGTGACAGAGATCTGCTAGCCCTACGGAACAAGGGTAGACCTGTTGCCCCTATTGAGCTGAGGTAGACCTGATGTCCCTACAGAGCTGGGTAGACCTGTTGTCCCTGGCTGGAGCTGGGGTAGACCTGATGTCCCTACAGAGCTGGGTAGACCTGTTGTCCCTGGCTGGAGCTGGGGTAGACCTGATGTCCCAGCGAAGCCTGGGTAGACCTGTTGTCCTGGCCAGGGCCGGGGTAGACCTGTTGTCCCGCCAGGGCAGGGACGACCTGATGTCCCGCTGGGGCGAGGTAGACCTGGTCTCCCAGAGAAGCCGGGGTAGACCTGGTGTCCCGCTGGAATCGGGGTAGACCTGTTGTCTTTCCAGGACTTTGTGACAGAGATCTGCTAGCCCTACGGAACAAGGGTAGACCTGTTGCCCCTATTGAGCTGAGGTAGACCAGTTGTCCCTACAGAGCAGGGTAGACCTGTTGTCCCTGGCTGGAGCTGGGGTAGACCTGATGTCCCTACAGAGCTGGGTAGACCTGTTGTCCCCGGACAGTGCTGGGGTAGACCTGATGTCCCAGCGAAGCCTGGGTAGACATGTTGTCCCTGGCCAGGGTCGGGGAAGACCTGTTGTCCCGCCAGGGCGAGGACGACCTGATGTTCCTCTGGAGCGAGGTAGACCTGGTCTCCCTGAGAAGCCGGGGTAGACCTGGTGTCTAGCTGAAAACGCGGTAGACCTGTTGTCTCCCCAGGACTTGGTGACAGAGATCTGCTAGCCCTACGGAACAAGGGTAGACCTGTTGCCCCTATTGACCTGAGGTAGACCTGATGTCCCTACAGAGCTGGGTAGACCTGTTGTCCCCGGATGGAGGTGGGGTAGACCTGATGTCCCTACAGAGCTGGGTAGACCTGTTGTCCCCGGACAGTGCTGGGGTAGACCTGATGTCCCAGCGAAGCCTGGGTAGACCTGTTGTCCTGGCCAGGGCCGGGGTAGACCTGTTGTCCCGCCAGGGCAGGGACGACCTGATGTCCCGCTGGGGCGAGGTAGACCTGGTCTCCCAGAGAAGCCGGGGTAGACCTGGTGTCCCGCTGGAATCGGGGTAGACCTGTTGTCTCCCCAGGACTTTGTGACAGAGATCTGCTAGCCCTACGATATAAGGGTAGACCTGTTGCCCCTATTGAGTTGAGGTAGACCAGTTGTCCCTACAGAGCTGGGTAGACCTGTTGTCCCCGGACGGAGCTGGGGAAGACCTGATGTTCCAGTGAAGCGTGGGTAGACCTGTTGTCCTGCCCAGGGCCGGGGTAGACCTGTTGTCTCCGGACGGAGCTGGGGTAGACCTGATGTCCCTACAGAGCTGGGTAGACCTGTTGTCCCCGGACGGAGCTCGGGTAGACCTGATGTCCCTACAGAACTGGGTAGACCTGTTGTCCCTGGCCGGAGCTCGGGTAGACCTGATGTCCCAGTGAAGCCAGGGTAGACCTGTTGTCCTGCCCAGGGCCGGGGTAGACCTGTTGTCTCCGGACGGAGCTGGGGTAGACCTGATGTCCCAGCGAAGCCCGGGTAGACCTGTTGTCCCTGGCCAGGGTCGGGGAAGACCTGTTGTCCCGCCAGGGCGAGGACGACCTGATGTTCCGCTGGAGCGAGGTAGACCTGGTCTCCCTGAGAAGCCGGGGTAGACCTGGTGTCCAGATGAAAACGCGGTAGACCTGTTGTCTCCCCAGGACTTTGTGGCAGAGATCTGCTAGCCCTACGGAACAAGGGTAGACCTGTTGCCCCTATTGAGCTGAGGTAGACCAGTTGTCCCTACAGAGCTGGGTAGACCTGTTGTCCCCGGACGGAGCTGGGGTAGACCTGATGTCCCTACAGAGCTGGGTAGACCTCTTGTCCCTGGACGCAGCTGGGGTAGACCTGATGTCCCAGCGAAGCCAGGGTCGACCTGTTGTCCTGGCCAGGGCCGGGGTAGACCTGTTGTCTGGCCAGGGCGAGGACGACCTGATGTCCCACGGGAGAGAGCTAGACCTGGTGTCACAGAGAATCCGGGGTAGACCTGGTGTCCCGCTGGAATCGGGGTAGACCTGTTGTCTCCCCAGGACTTTGTGACAGAGATCTGCTAGCCCTACGGAACAAGGGTAGACCTGTTGCCCCTATTGAGTTGAGGTAGACCAGTTGTCCCTACAGAGCAGGGTAGACCTGTTGTCCCCGGACGGAGCTGGGGTAGACCTGATGTCCCCACAGAGCTGGGTAGACCTGTTGTCCCCGGACGGAGCTGGGGTAGACCTGATGTCCCTACAGAGCAGGGTAGACCTGTTGTCCCTGGCCGGAACTCGGGTAGACCCGATGCCCCTACAGAGCAGGGTAGACCTGTTGTCCCTGGCCGGAGCTGGGGTAGACCTGATGTCCCTACAGAGCTGGGTAGACCTCTTGTCCCTGGACGCAGCTGGGGTAGACCTGATGTCCCAGCGAAGCCAGGGTCGACCTGTTGTCCTGGCCAGGGCCGCGGTAGACCTGTTGTCCGGCCAGGGCGAGGACGACCTGATGTCCCACGGGAGAGAGCTAGACCTGGTGTCACAGAGAATCCGGGGTAGACCTGGTGTCCCGCTGGAATCGGGGTAGACCTGTTGTCTTTCCAGGACTTTGTGACAGAGATCTGCTAGCCCTACGGAACAAGGGTAGACCTGTTGCCCCTATTGAGCTGAGGTAGACCTGATGTCCCTACAGAGCTGGGTAGATCTGTTGTCCCCGGACGGAGCTGGGGTAGACCTGATGTCCCCACAGAGCTGGGTAGACCTGTTGTCCCCGGACGGAGCTGGGGTAGACCTGATGTCCCTACAGAGCTGGGTAGACCTGTTGTCCCTGGCCGGAGCTGGGGTAGACCTGATGTCCCTACAGAGCTGGGTAGACCTCTTGTCCCTGGACGCAGCTGGGGTAGACCTGATGTCCCAGCGAAGCCTGGGTAGACCTGTTGTCCTGGCCAGGGCCGGGGTAGACCTGTTGTCCCGCCAGGGCAGGGACGACCTGATGTCCCGCTGGGGCGAGGTAGACCTGGTCTTCCAGAGAAGCCGGGGTAGACCTGGAGTCCCGCTGGAATCGGGGTAGACCTGTTGTCTTTCCAGGACTTTGTGACAGAGATCTGCTAGCCCTACGGAACAAGGGTAGACCTGTTGCCCCTATTGAGCTGAGGTAGACCTGATGTCCCTACAGAGCTGGGTAGACCTGTTGTCCCTGGCTGGAGCTGGGGTAGACCTGATGTCCCTACAGAGCTGGGTAGACCTGTTGTCCCCGGACAGTGCTGGGGTAGACCTGATGTCCCAGCGAAGCCTGGGTAGACCTGTTGTCCTGGCCAGGGCCGGGGTAGACCTGTTGTCCCGCCAGGGCAGGGACGACCTGATGTCCCGCTGGGGCGAGGTAGACCTGGTCTCCCAGAGAAGCCGGGGTAGACCTGGTGTCCCGCTGGAATCGGGGTAGACCTGTTGTCTCCCCAGGACTTTGTGACAGAGATCTGCTAGCCCTACGATATAAGGGTAGACCTGTTGCCCCTATTGAGTTGAGGTAGACCAGTTGTCCCTACAGAGCTGGGTAGACCTGTTGTCCCCGGACGGAGCTGGGGAAGACCTGATGTCCCAGTGAAGCGTGGGTAGACCTGTTGTCCTGCCCAGGGCCGGGGTAGACCTGTTGTCTCCGGACGGAGCTGGGGTAGACCTGATGTCCCAGCGAAGCCAGGGTAGACATGTTGTCCCTGGCCAGGGTCGGGGAAGACCTGTTGTCCCGCCAGGGCGAGGACGACCTGATGTTCCGCTGGAGCGAGGTAGACCTGGTCTCCCTGAGAAGCCGGGGTAGACCTGGTGTCCAGATGAAAACGCGGTAGACCTGTTGTCTCCCCAGGACTTTGTGGCAGCGATCTGCTAGCCCTACGGAACAAGGGTAGACCTGTTGCCCCTATTGAGCTGAGGTAGACCAGTTGTCCCTACAGATCAGGGTAGACCTGTTTTCCCCGGACGGAGCTGGGGTAGACCTGATGTCCCTACAGAGCTGGGTAGACCTGTTGTCCCCGGACGGAGCTCGGGTAGACCTGATGTCCCTACAGAACTGGGTAGACCTGTTGTCCCTGGCCGGAGCTCGGGTAGACCTGATGTCCCTACAGAGCAGGGTAGACCTGTTGTCCCCGGACGGAGCTGGGGTAGACCTGATGTCCCTACAGAGCAGGGTAGACCTTTTGTCCCTGGCCGGCACTCGGGTAGACCCGATGTCCCTACAGAGCAGGGTAGACCTGTTGTTCCTGGCCGGAGCTGGGGTAGACCTGATGCCCCTACAGAGCTGGGTAGACCTCTTGTCCCTGGACGCAGCTGGGGTAGACCTGATGTCCCAGTGAAGCCAGGGTAGACCTGTTGTCCTGCCCAGGGCCGGGGTAGACCTGTTGTCTCCGGACGGAGCTGGGGTAGACCTGATGTCCCAGCGAAGCCTGGGTAGACCTGTTTTCCTGGCCAGGGCCGGGGTAGACCTGTTGTCCCGCCAGGGCAGGGACGACCTGATGTGTCGCTGGGGCGACGTAGACCTGGTCTCCCAGAGAAGCCGGGGTAGACCTGGTGTCCCGCTGGAATCGGGGTAGACCTGTTGTCTCCCCAGGATTTTGTGACAGAGATCTGCTAGCCCTACGATATAAGGGTAGACCTGTTGTCCCTATTGAGATGAGGTAGACCAGTTGTCCCTACAGAGCAGGGTAGACCTGTTGTCCCCGGACGGAGCTGGTGTAGACCTGATGTCCCCACAGAGCTGGGTAGACCTGTTGTCCCCGGACGGAGCTGGGGTAGACCTGATGTCCCTACAGAGCTGGGTCGACCTGTTGTCCCTTGCCGGAGCTTGGGTAGACCTGATGTCCCTACAGAGCTGGGTAGACCTCTTGTCCCTGGACGCAGCTGGGGTAGACCTGATGTCCCAGCGAAGCCAGGGTCGACCTGTTGTCCTGGCCAGGGCCGGGGTAGACCTGTTGTCCCGCCAGGGCAGGGACGACCTGATGTCCCGCTGGGGCGAGGTAGACCTGGTCTCCCAGAGAAGCCAGGGTAGACCTGGAGTCCCGCTGGAATCGGGGTAGACCTGTTGTCTTTCCAGGACTTTGTGACAGAGATCTGCTAGCCCTACGGAACAAGGGTAGACCTGTTGCCCCTATTGAGCTGAGGTAGACCTGATGTCCCTACAGAGCTGGGTAGACCTGTTGTCCCTGGCTGGAGCTGGGGTAGACCTGATGTCCCTACAGAGCTGGGTAGACCTGTTGTCCCTGGCTGGAGCTGGGGTAGACCTGATGTCCCAGCGAAGCCTGGGTAGACCTGTTGTCCTGGCCAGGGCCGGGGTAGACCTGTTGTCCCGCCAGGGCAGGGACGACCTGATGTCCCGCTGGGGCGAGGTAGACCTGGTCTCCCAGAGAAGCCGGGGTAGACCTGGTGTCCCGCTGGAATCGGGGTAGACCTGTTGTCTTTCCAGGACTTTGTGACAGAGATCTGCTAGCCCTACGGAACAAGGGTAGACCTGTTGCCCCTATTGAGCTGAGGTAGACCAGTTGTCCCTACAGAGCAGGGTAGACCTGTTGTCCCTGGCTGGAGCTGGGGTAGACCTGATGTCCCTACAGAGCTGGGTAGACCTGTTGTCCCCGGACAGTGCTGGGGTAGACCTGATGTCCCAGCGAAGCCTGGGTAGACATGTTGTCCCTGGCCAGGGTCGGGGAAGACCTGTTGTCCCGCCAGGGCGAGGACGACCTGATGTTCCTCTGGAGCGAGGTAGACCTGGTCTCCCTGAGAAGCCGGGGTAGACCTGGTGTCTAGCTGAAAACGCGGTAGACCTGTTGTCTCCCCAGGACTTGGTGACAGAGATCTGCTAGCCCTACGGAACAAGGGTAGACCTGTTGCCCCTATTGACCTGAGGTAGACCTGATGTCCCTACAGAGCTGGGTAGACCTGTTGTCCCCGGATGGAGGTGGGGTAGACCTGATGTCCCTACAGAGCTGGGTAGACCTGTTGTCCCCGGACAGTGCTGGGGTAGACCTGATGTCCCAGCGAAGCCTGGGTAGACCTGTTGTCCTGGCCAGGGCCGGGGTAGACCTGTTGTCCCGCCAGGGCAGGGACGACCTGATGTCCCGCTGGGGCGAGGTAGACCTGGTCTCCCAGAGAAGCCGGGGTAGACCTGGTGTCCCGCTGGAATCGGGGTAGACCTGTTGTCTCCCCAGGACTTTGTGACAGAGATCTGCTAGCCCTACGATATAAGGGTAGACCTGTTGCCCCTATTGAGTTGAGGTAGACCAGTTGTCCCTACAGAGCTGGGTAGACCTGTTGTCCCCGGACGGAGCTGGGGAAGACCTGATGTTCCAGTGAAGCGTGGGTAGACCTGTTGTCCTGCCCAGGGCCGGGGTAGACCTGTTGTCTCCGGACGGAGCTGGGGTAGACCTGATGTCCCAGCGAAGCCAGGGTAGACATGTTGTCCCTGGCCAGGGTCGGGGAAGACCTGTTGTCCCGCCAGGGCGAGGACGACCTGATGTTCCGCTGGAGCGAGGTAGACCTGGTCTCCCTGAGAAGCCGGGGTAGACCTGGTGTCCAGATGAAAACGCGGTAGACCTGTTGTCTCCCCAGGACTTGGTGACAGAGATCTGCTTGCCCTACGGAACAAATGTAGACCTGTTGCCCCTATTGAGCTGAGGTAGACCAGTTGTCCCTACAGATCAGGGTAGACCTGTTTTCCCCGGACGGAGCTGGGGTAGACCTGATGTCCCTACAGAGCTGGGTAGACCTGTTGTCCCCGGACAAAGCTCGGGTAGACCTGATGTCCCTACAGAACTGGGTAGACCTGTTGTCCCTGGCCGGAGCTCGGGTAGACCTGATGTCCCTACAGAGCAGGGTAGACCTGTTGTCCCCGGACGGAGCTGGGGTAGACCTGATGTCCCTACAGAGCAGGGTAGACCTTTTGTCCCTGGCCGGCACTCGGGTAGACCCGATGTCCCTACAGAGCAGGGTAGACCTGTTGTCCCTGGCCGGAGCTGGGGTAGACCTGATGCCCCTACAGAGCTGGGTAGACCTCTTGTCCCTGGACGCAGCTGGGGTAGACCTGATGTCCCAGTGAAGCCAGGGTAGACCTGTTGTCCTGCCCAGGGCCGGGGTAGACCTGTTGTCTCCGGACGGAGCTGGGGTAGACCTGATGTCCCAGCGAAGCCTGGGTAGACCTGTTTTCCTGGCCAGGGCCGGGGTAGACCTGTTGTCCCGCCAGGGCAGGGACGACCTGATGTGTCGCTGGGGCGACGTAGACCTGGTCTCCCAGAGAAGCCGGGGTAGACCTGGTGTCCCGCTGGAATCGGGGTAGACCTGTTGTCTCCCCAGGATTTTGTGACAGAGATCTGCTAGCCCTACGATATAAGGGTAGACCTGTTGTCCCTATTGAGATGAGGTAGACCAGTTGTCCCTACAGAGCAGGGTAGACCTGTTGTCCCCGGACGGAGCTGGTGTAGACCTGATGTCCCCACAGAGCTGGGTAGACCTGTTGTCCCCGGACGGAGCTGGGGTAGACCTGATGTCCCTACAGAGCTGGGTCGACCTGTTGTCCCTTGCCGGAGCTTGGGTAGACCTGATGTCCCTACAGAGCTGGGTAGACCTCTTGTCCCTGGACGCAGCTGGGGTAGACCTGATGTCCCAGCGAAGCCAGGGTCGACCTGTTGTCCTGGCCAGGGCCGGGGTAGACCTGTTGTCCCGCCAGGGCAGGGACGACCTGATGTCCCGCTGGGGCGAGGTAGACCTGGTCTCCCAGAGAAGCCAGGGTAGACCTGGAGTCCCGCTGGAATCGGGGTAGACCTGTTGTCTTTCCAGGACTTTGTGACAGAGATCTGCTAGCCCTACGGAACAAGGGTAGACCTGTTGCCCCTATTGAGCTGAGGTAGACCTGATGTCCCTACAGAGCTGGGTAGACCTGTTGTCCCTGGCTGGAGCTGGGGTAGACCTGATGTCCCTACAGAGCTGGGTAGACCTGTTGTCCCTGGCTGGAGCTGGGGTAGACCTGATGTCCCAGCGAAGCCTGGGTAGACCTGTTGTCCTGGCCAGGGCCGGGGTAGACCTGTTGTCCCGCCAGGGCAGGGACGACCTGATGTCCCGCTGGGGCGAGGTAGACCTGGTCTCCCAGAGAAGCCGGGGTAGACCTGGTGTCCCGCTGGAATCGGGGTAGACCTGTTGTCTTTCCAGGACTTTGTGACAGAGATCTGCTAGCCCTACGGAACAAGGGTAGACCTGTTGCCCCTATTGAGCTGAGGTAGACCAGTTGTCCCTACAGAGCAGGGTAGACCTGTTGTCCCTGGCTGGAGCTGGGGTAGACCTGATGTCCCTACAGAGCTGGGTAGACCTGTTGTCCCCGGACAGTGCTGGGGTAGACCTGATGTCCCAGCGAAGCCTGGGTAGACATGTTGTCCCTGGCCAGGGTCGGGGAAGACCTGTTGTCCCGCCAGGGCGAGGACGACCTGATGTTCCTCTGGAGCGAGGTAGACCTGGTCTCCCTGAGAAGCCGGGGTAGACCTGGTGTCTAGCTGAAAACGCGGTAGACCTGTTGTCTCCCCAGGACTTGGTGACAGAGATCTGCTAGCCCTACGGAACAAGGGTAGACCTGTTGCCCCTATTGACCTGAGGTAGACCTGATGTCCCTACAGAGCTGGGTAGACCTGTTGTCCCCGGATGGAGGTGGGGTAGACCTGATGTCCCTACAGAGCTGGGTAGACCTGTTGTCCCCGGACAGTGCTGGGGTAGACCTGATGTCCCAGCGAAGCCTGGGTAGACCTGTTGTCCTGGCCAGGGCCGGGGTAGACCTGTTGTCCCGCCAGGGCAGGGACGACCTGATGTCCCGCTGGGGCGAGGTAGACCTGGTCTCCCAGAGAAGCCGGGGTAGACCTGGTGTCCCGCTGGAATCGGGGTAGACCTGTTGTCTCCCCAGGACTTTGTGACAGAGATCTGCTAGCCCTACGATATAAGGGTAGACCTGTTGCCCCTATTGAGTTGAGGTAGACCAGTTGTCCCTACAGAGCTGGGTAGACCTGTTGTCCCCGGACGGAGCTGGGGAAGACCTGATGTTCCAGTGAAGCGTGGGTAGACCTGTTGTCCTGCCCAGGGCCGGGGTAGACCTGTTGTCTCCGGACGGAGCTGGGGTAGACCTGATGTCCCAGCGAAGCCAGGGTAGACATGTTGTCCCTGGCCAGGGTCGGGGAAGACCTGTTGTCCCGCCAGGGCGAGGACGACCTGATGTTCCGCTGGAGCGAGGTAGACCTGGTCTCCCTGAGAAGCCGGGGTAGACCTGGTGTCCAGATGAAAACGCGGTAGACCTGTTGTCTCCCCAGGACTTGGTGACAGAGATCTGCTTGCCCTACGGAACAAATGTAGACCTGTTGCCCCTATTGAGCTGAGGTAGACCAGTTGTCCCTACAGATCAGGGTAGACCTGTTTTCCCCGGACGGAGCTGGGGTAGACCTGATGTCCCTACAGAGCTGGGTAGACCTGTTGTCCCCGGACAAAGCTCGGGTAGACCTGATGTCCCTACAGAACTGGGTAGACCTGTTGTCCCTGGCCGGAGCTCGGGTAGACCTGATGTCCCTACAGAGCAGGGTAGACCTGTTGTCCCCGGACGGAGCTGGGGTAGACCTGATGTCCCTACAGAGCAGGGTAGACCTTTTGTCCCTGGCCGGCACTCGGGTAGACCCGATGTCCCTACAGAGCAGGGTAGACCTGTTGTCCCTGGCCGGAGCTGGGGTAGACCTGATGCCCCTACAGAGCTGGGTAGACCTCTTGTCCCTGGACGCAGCTGGGGTAGACCTGATGTCCCAGTGAAGCCAGGGTAGACCTGTTGTCCTGCCCAGGGCCGGGGTAGACCTGTTGTCTCCGGACGGAGCTGGGGTAGACCTGATGTCCCAGCGAAGCCTGGGTAGACCTGTTTTCCTGGCCAGGGCCGGGGTAGACCTGTTGTCCCGCCAGGGCAGGGACGACCTGATGTGTCGCTGGGGCGACGTAGACCTGGTCTCCCAGAGAAGCCGGGGTAGACCTGGTGTCCCGCTGGAATCGGGGTAGACCTGTTGTCTCCCCAGGATTTTGTGACAGAGATCTGCTAGCCCTACGATATAAGGGTAGACCTGTTGTCCCTATTGAGATGAGGTAGACCAGTTGTCCCTACAGAGCAGGGTAGACCTGTTGTCCCCGGACGGAGCTGGTGTAGACCTGATGTCCCCACAGAGCTGGGTAGACCTGTTGTCCCCGGACGGAGCTGGGGTAGACCTGATGTCCCTACAGAGCTGGGTCGACCTGTTGTCCCTTGCCGGAGCTTGGGTAGACCTGATGTCCCTACAGAGCTGGGTAGACCTCTTGTCCCTGGACGCAGCTGGGGTAGACCTGATGTCCCAGCGAAGCCAGGGTCGACCTGTTGTCCTGGCCAGGGCCGGGGTAGACCTGTTGTCCCGCCAGGGCAGGGACGACCTGATGTCCCGCTGGGGCGAGGTAGACCTGGTCTCCCAGAGAAGCCAGGGTAGACCTGGAGTCCCGCTGGAATCGGGGTAGACCTGTTGTCTTTCCAGGACTTTGTGACAGAGATCTGCTAGCCCTACGGAACAAGGGTAGACCTGTTGCCCCTATTGAGCTGAGGTAGACCTGATGTCCCTACAGAGCTGGGTAGACCTGTTGTCCCTGGCTGGAGCTGGGGTAGACCTGATGTCCCTACAGAGCTGGGTAGACCTGTTGTCCCTGGCTGGAGCTGGGGTAGACCTGATGTCCCAGCGAAGCCTGGGTAGACCTGTTGTCCTGGCCAGGGCCGGGGTAGACCTGTTGTCCCGCCAGGGCAGGGACGACCTGATGTCCCGCTGGGGCGAGGTAGACCTGGTCTCCCAGAGAAGCCGGGGTAGACCTGGTGTCCCGCTGGAATCGGGGTAGACCTGTTGTCTTTCCAGGACTTTGTGACAGAGATCTGCTAGCCCTACGGAACAAGGGTAGACCTGTTGCCCCTATTGAGCTGAGGTAGACCAGTTGTCCCTACAGAGCAGGGTAGACCTGTTGTCCCTGGCTGGAGCTGGGGTAGACCTGATGTCCCTACAGAGCTGGGTAGACCTGTTGTCCCCGGACAGTGCTGGGGTAGACCTGATGTCCCAGCGAAGCCTGGGTAGACATGTTGTCCCTGGCCAGGGTCGGGGAAGACCTGTTGTCCCGCCAGGGCGAGGACGACCTGATGTTCCTCTGGAGCGAGGTAGACCTGGTCTCCCTGAGAAGCCGGGGTAGACCTGGTGTCTAGCTGAAAACGCGGTAGACCTGTTGTCTCCCCAGGACTTGGTGACAGAGATCTGCTAGCCCTACGGAACAAGGGTAGACCTGTTGCCCCTATTGACCTGAGGTAGACCTGATGTCCCTACAGAGCTGGGTAGACCTGTTGTCCCCGGATGGAGGTGGGGTAGACCTGATGTCCCTACAGAGCTGGGTAGACCTGTTGTCCCCGGACAGTGCTGGGGTAGACCTGATGTCCCAGCGAAGCCTGGGTAGACCTGTTGTCCTGGCCAGGGCCGGGGTAGACCTGTTGTCCCGCCAGGGCAGGGACGACCTGATGTCCCGCTGGGGCGAGGTAGACCTGGTCTCCCAGAGAAGCCGGGGTAGACCTGGTGTCCCGCTGGAATCGGGGTAGACCTGTTGTCTCCCCAGGACTTTGTGACAGAGATCTGCTAGCCCTACGATATAAGGGTAGACCTGTTGCCCCTATTGAGTTGAGGTAGACCAGTTGTCCCTACAGAGCTGGGTAGACCTGTTGTCCCCGGACGGAGCTGGGGAAGACCTGATGTTCCAGTGAAGCGTGGGTAGACCTGTTGTCCTGCCCAGGGCCGGGGTAGACCTGTTGTCTCCGGACGGAGCTGGGGTAGACCTGATGTCCCAGCGAAGCCAGGGTAGACATGTTGTCCCTGGCCAGGGTCGGGGAAGACCTGTTGTCCCGCCAGGGCGAGGACGACCTGATGTTCCGCTGGAGCGAGGTAGACCTGGTCTCCCTGAGAAGCCGGGGTAGACCTGGTGTCCAGATGAAAACGCGGTAGACCTGTTGTCTCCCCAGGACTTGGTGACAGAGATCTGCTTGCCCTACGGAACAAATGTAGACCTGTTGCCCCTATTGAGCTGAGGTAGACCAGTTGTCCCTACAGATCAGGGTAGACCTGTTTTCCCCGGACGGAGCTGGGGTAGACCTGATGTCCCTACAGAGCTGGGTAGACCTGTTGTCCCCGGACAAAGCTCGGGTAGACCTGATGTCCCTACAGAACTGGGTAGACCTGTTGTCCCTGGCCGGAGCTCGGGTAGACCTGATGTCCCTACAGAGCAGGGTAGACCTGTTGTCCCCGGACGGAGCTGGGGTAGACCTGATGTCCCTACAGAGCAGGGTAGACCTTTTGTCCCTGGCCGGCACTCGGGTAGACCCGATGTCCCTACAGAGCAGGGTAGACCTGTTGTCCCTGGCCGGAGCTGGGGTAGACCTGATGCCCCTACAGAGCTGGGTAGACCTCTTGTCCCTGGACGCAGCTGGGGTAGACCTGATGTCCCAGTGAAGCCAGGGTAGACCTGTTGTCCTGCCCAGGGCCGGGGTAGACCTGTTGTCTCCGGACGGAGCTGGGGTAGACCTGATGTCCCAGCGAAGCCTGGGTAGACCTGTTTTCCTGGCCAGGGCCGGGGTAGACCTGTTGTCCCGCCAGGGCAGGGACGACCTGATGTGTCGCTGGGGCGACGTAGACCTGGTCTCCCAGAGAAGCCGGGGTAGACCTGGTGTCCCGCTGGAATCGGGGTAGACCTGTTGTCTCCCCAGGATTTTGTGACAGACATCTGCTAGCCCTACGATATAAGGGTAGACCTGTTGTCCCTATTGAGATGAGGTAGACCAGTTGTCCCTACAGAGCAGGGTAGACCTGTTGTCCCCGGACGGAGCTGGTGTAGACCTGATGTCCCCACAGAGCTGGGTAGACCTGTTGTCCCCGGACGGAGCTGGGGTAGACCTGATGTCCCTACAGAGCTGGGTCGACCTGTTGTCCCTTGCCGGAGCTTGGGTAGACCTGATGTCCCTACAGAGCTGGGTAGACCTCTTGTCCCTGGACGCAGCTGGGGTAGACCTGATGTCCCAGCGAAGCCAGGGTCGACCTGTTGTCCTGGCCAGGGCCGGGGTAGACCTGTTGTCCCGCCAGGGCAGGGACGACCTGATGTCCCGCTGGGGCGAGGTAGACCTGGTCTCCCAGAGAAGCCAGGGTAGACCTGGAGTCCCGCTGGAATCGGGGTAGACCTGTTGTCTTTCCAGGACTTTGTGACAGAGATCTGCTAGCCCTACGGAACAAGGGTAGACCTGTTGCCCCTATTGAGCTGAGGTAGACCTG
Organism: Agelaius tricolor; assembly: GCF_023055355.1. Classification (NCBI taxonomy): domain Eukaryota; kingdom Metazoa; phylum Chordata; class Aves; order Passeriformes; family Icteridae; genus Agelaius; species Agelaius tricolor. Next base: position 2,656,608 of record NW_027269311.1, on the reverse strand, counting down.
ATGTCCCTACAGAGCTGGGTAGACCTGTTGTCCCTGGCTGGAGCTGGGGTAGACCTGATGTCCCTACAGAGCTGGGTAGACCTGTTGTCCCTGGCTGGAGCTGGGGTAGACCTGATGTCCCAGCGAAGCCTGGGTAGACCTGTTGTCCTGGCCAGGGCCGGGGTAGACCTGTTGTCCCGCCAGGGCAGGGACGACCTGATGTCCCGCTGGGGCGAGGTAGACCTGGTCTCCCAGAGAAGCCGGGGTAGACCTGGTGTCCCGCTGGAATCGGGGTAGACCTGTTGTCTTTCCAGGACTTTGTGACAGAGATCTGCTAGCCCTACGGAACAAGGGTAGACCTGTTGCCCCTATTGAGCTGAGGTAGACCAGTTGTCCCTACAGAGCAGGGTAGACCTGTTGTCCCTGGCTGGAGCTGGGGTAGACCTGATGTCCCTACAGAGCTGGGTAGACCTGTTGTCCCCGGACAGTGCTGGGGTAGACCTGATGTCCCAGCGAAGCCTGGGTAGACATGTTGTCCCTGGCCAGGGTCGGGGAAGACCTGTTGTCCCGCCAGGGCGAGGACGACCTGATGTTCCTCTGGAGCGAGGTAGACCTGGTCTCCCTGAGAAGCCGGGGTAGACCTGGTGTCTAGCTGAAAACGCGGTAGACCTGTTGTCTCCCCAGGACTTGGTGACAGAGATCTGCTAGCCCTACGGAACAAGGGTAGACCTGTTGCCCCTATTGACCTGAGGTAGACCTGATGTCCCTACAGAGCTGGGTAGACCTGTTGTCCCCGGATGGAGGTGGGGTAGACCTGATGTCCCTACAGAGCTGGGTAGACCTCTTGTCCCTGGACGCAGCTGGGGTAGACCTGATGTCCCAGCGAAGCCTGGGTAGACCTGTTGTCCTGGCCAGGGCCGGGGTAGACCTGTTGTCCCGCCAGGGCAGGGACGACCTGATGTCCCGCTGGGGCGAGGTAGACCTGGTCTCCCAGAGAAGCCGGGGTAGACCTGGTGTCCCGCTGGAATCGGGGTAGACCTGTTGTCTCCCCAGGACTTGGTGACAGAGATCTGCTAGCCCTACGGAACAAGGGTAGACCTGTTGCCCCTATTGACCTGAGGTAGACCTGATGTCCCTACAGAGCTGGGTAGACCTGTTGTCCCCGGATGGAGGTGGGGTAGACCTGATGTCCCTACAGAGCTGGGTAGACCTGTTGTCCCCGGACAGTGCTGGGGTAGACCTGATGTCCCAGCGAAGCCTGGGTAGACCTGTTGTCCTGGCCAGGGCCGGGGTAGACCTGTTGTCCCGCCAGGGCAGGGACGACCTGATGTCCCGCTGGGGCGAGGTAGACCTGGTCTCCCAGAGAAGCCGGGGTAGACCTGGTGTCCCGCTGGAATCGGGGTAGACCTGTTGTCTCCCCAGGACTTTGTGACAGAGATCTGCTAGCCCTACGATATAAGGGTAGACCTGTTGCCCCTATTGAGTTGAGGTAGACCAGTTGTCCCTACAGAGCTGGGTAGACCTGTTGTCCCCGGACGGAGCTGGGGAAGACCTGATGTTCCAGTGAAGCGTGGGTAGACCTGTTGTCCTGCCCAGGGCCGGGGTAGACCTGTTGTCTCCGGACGGAGCTGGGGTAGACCTGATGTCCCAGCGAAGCCAGGGTAGACATGTTGTCCCTGGCCAGGGTCGGGGAAGACCTGTTGTCCCGCCAGGGCGAGGACGACCTGATGTTCCGCTGGAGCGAGGTAGACCTGGTCTCCCTGAGAAGCCGGGGTAGACCTGGTGTCCAGATGAAAACGCGGTAGACCTGTTGTCTCCCCAGGACTTGGTGACAGAGATCTGCTTGCCCTACGGAACAAATGTAGACCTGTTGCCCCTATTGAGCTGAGGTAGACCAGTTGTCCCTACAGATCAGGGTAGACCTGTTTTCCCCGGACGGAGCTGGGGTAGACCTGATGTCCCTACAGAGCTGGGTAGACCTGTTGTCCCCGGACAAAGCTCGGGTAGACCTGATGTCCCTACAGAACTGGGTAGACCTGTTGTCCCTGGCCGGAGCTCGGGTAGACCTGATGTCCCTACAGAGCAGGGTAGACCTGTTGTCCCCGGACGGAGCTGGGGTAGACCTGATGTCCCTACAGAGCAGGGTAGACCTTTTGTCCCTGGCCGGAACTCGGGTAGACCCGATGTCCCTACAGAGCAGGGTAGACCTGTTGTCCCTGGCCGGAGCTGGGGTAGACCTGATGCCCCTACAGAGCTGGGTAGACCTCTTGTCCCTGGACGCAGCTGGGGTAGACCTGATGTCCCAGTGAAGCCAGGGTAGACCTGTTGTCCTGCCCAGGGCCGGGGTAGACCTGTTGTCTCCGGACGGAGCTGGGGTAGACCTGATGTCCCAGCGAAGCCTGGGTAGACCTGTTTTCCTGGCCAGGGCCGGGGTAGACCTGTTGTCCCGCCAGGGCAGGGACGACCTGATGTCCCGCTGGGGCGACGTAGACCTGGTCTCCCAGAGAAGCCGGGGTAGACCTGGTGTCCCGCTGGAATCGGGGTAGACCTGTTGTCTCCCCAGGATTTTGTGACAGAGATCTGCTAGCCCTACGATATAAGGGTAGACCTGTTGTCCCTATTGAGATGAGGTAGACCAGTTGTCCCTACAGAGCAGGGTAGACCTGTTGTCCCCGGACGGAGCTGGTGTAGACCTGATGTCCCCACAGAGCTGGGTAGACCTGTTGTCCCCGGACGGAGCTGGGGTAGACCTGATGTCCCTACAGAGCTGGGTCGACCTGTTGTCCCTTGCCGGAGCTTGGGTAGACCTGATGTCCCTACAGAGCTGGGTAGACCTCTTGTCCCTGGACGCAGCTGGGGTAGACCTGATGTCCCAGCGAAGCCAGGGTCGACCTGTTGTCCTGGCCAGGGCCGGGGTAGACCTGTTGTCCCGCCAGGGCAGGGACGACCTGATGTCCCGCTGGGGCGAGGTAGACCTGGTCTCCCAGAGAAGCCAGGGTAGACCTGGAGTCCCGCTGGAATCGGGGTAGACCTGTTGTCTTTCCAGGACTTTGTGACAGAGATCTGCTAGCCCTACGGAACAAGGGTAGACCTGTTGCCCCTATTGAGCTGAGGTAGACCTGATGTCCCTACAGAGCTGGGTAGACCTGTTGTCCCTGGCTGGAGCTGGGGTAGACCTGATGTCCCTACAGAGCTGGGTAGACCTGTTGTCCCTGGCTGGAGCTGGGGTAGACCTGATGTCCCAGCGAAGCCTGGGTAGACCTGTTGTCCTGGCCAGGGCCGGGGTAGACCTGTTGTCCCGCCAGGGCAGGGACGACCTGATGTCCCGCTGGGGCGAGGTAGACCTGGTCTCCCAGAGAAGCCGGGGTAGACCTGGTGTCCCGCTGGAATCGGGGTAGACCTGTTGTCTTTCCAGGACTTTGTGACAGAGATCTGCTAGCCCTACGGAACAAGGGTAGACCTGTTGCCCCTATTGAGCTGAGGTAGACCTGATGTCCCTACAGAGCTGGGTAGACCTGTTGTCCCCGGATGGAGGTGGGGTAGACCTGATGTCCCTACAGAGCTGGGTAGACCTGTTGTCCCCGGACAGTGCTGGGGTAGACCTGATGTCCCAGCGAAGCCTGGGTAGACCTGTTGTCCTGGCCAGGGCCGGGGTAGACCTGTTGTCCCGCCAGGGCAGGGACGACCTGATGTCCCGCTGGGGCGAGGTAGACCTGGTCTCCCAGAGAAGCCGGGGTAGACCTGGTGTCCCGCTGGAATCGGGGTAGACCTGTTGTCTCCCCAGGACTTTGTGACAGAGATCTGCTAGCCCTACGATATAAGGGTAGACCTGTTGCCCCTATTGAGTTGAGGTAGACCAGTTGTCCCTACAGAGCTGGGTAGACCTGTTGTCCCCGGACGGAGCTGGGGAAGACCTGATGTTCCAGTGAAGCGTGGGTAGACCTGTTGTCCTGCCCAGGGCCGGGGTAGACCTGTTGTCTCCGGACGGAGCTGGGGTAGACCTGATGTCCCAGCGAAGCCAGGGTAGACATGTTGTCCCTGGCCAGGGTCGGGGAAGACCTGTTGTCCCGCCAGGGCGAGGACGACCTGATGTTCCGCTGGAGCGAGGTAGACCTGGTCTCCCTGAGAAGCCGGGGTAGACCTGGTGTCCAGATGAAAACGCGGTAGACCTGTTGTCTCCCCAGGACTTGGTGACAGAGATCTGCTTGCCCTACGGAACAAATGTAGACCTGTTGCCCCTATTGAGCTGAGGTAGACCAGTTGTCCCTACAGATCAGGGTAGACCTGTTTTCCCCGGACGGAGCTGGGGTAGACCTGATGTCCCTACAGAGCTGGGTAGACCTGTTGTCCCCGGACAAAGCTCGGGTAGACCTGATGTCCCTACAGAACTGGGTAGACCTGTTGTCCCTGGCCGGAGCTCGGGTAGACCTGATGTCCCTACAGAGCAGGGTAGACCTGTTGTCCCCGGACGGAGCTGGGGTAGACCTGATGTCCCTACAGAGCAGGGTAGACCTTTTGTCCCTGGCCGGCACTCGGGTAGACCCGATGTCCCTACAGAGCAGGGTAGACCTGTTGTCCCTGGCCGGAGCTGGGGTAGACCTGATGCCCCTACAGAGCTGGGTAGACCTCTTGTCCCTGGACGCAGCTGGGGTAGACCTGATGTCCCAGTGAAGCCAGGGTAGACCTGTTGTCCTGCCCAGGGCCGGGGTAGACCTGTTGTCTCCGGACGGAGCTGGGGTAGACCTGATGTCCCAGCGAAGCCTGGGTAGACCTGTTTTCCTGGCCAGGGCCGGGGTAGACCTGTTGTCCCGCCAGGGCAGGGACGACCTGATGTGTCGCTGGGGCGACGTAGACCTGGTCTCCCAGAGAAGCCGGGGTAGACCTGGTGTCCCGCTGGAATCGGGGTAGACCTGTTGTCTCCCCAGGATTTTGTGACAGAGATCTGCTAGCCCTACGATATAAGGGTAGACCTGTTGTCCCTATTGAGATGAGGTAGACCAGTTGTCCCTACAGAGCAGGGTAGACCTGTTGTCCCCGGACGGAGCTGGTGTAGACCTGATGTCCCCACAGAGCTGGGTAGACCTGTTGTCCCCGGACGGAGCTGGGGTAGACCTGATGTCCCTACAGAGCTGGGTCGACCTGTTGTCCCTTGCCGGAGCTTGGGTAGACCTGATGTCCCTACAGAGCTGGGTAGACCTCTTGTCCCTGGACGCAGCTGGGGTAGACCTGATGTCCCAGCGAAGCCAGGGTCGACCTGTTGTCCTGGCCAGGGCCGGGGTAGACCTGTTGTCCCGCCAGGGCAGGGACGACCTGATGTCCCGCTGGGGCGAGGTAGACCTGGTCTCCCAGAGAAGCCAGGGTAGACCTGGAGTCCCGCTGGAATCGGGGTAGACCTGTTGTCTTTCCAGGACTTTGTGACAGAGATCTGCTAGCCCTACGGAACAAGGGTAGACCTGTTGCCCCTATTGAGCTGAGGTAGACCTGATGTCCCTACAGAGCTGGGTAGACCTGTTGTCCCTGGCTGGAGCTGGGGTAGACCTGATGTCCCTACAGAGCTGGGTAGACCTGTTGTCCCTGGCTGGAGCTGGGGTAGACCTGATGTCCCAGCGAAGCCTGGGTAGACCTGTTGTCCTGGCCAGGGCCGGGGTAGACCTGTTGTCCCGCCAGGGCAGGGACGACCTGATGTCCCGCTGGGGCGAGGTAGACCTGGTCTCCCAGAGAAGCCGGGGTAGACCTGGTGTCCCGCTGGAATCGGGGTAGACCTGTTGTCTTTCCAGGACTTTGTGACAGAGATCTGCTAGCCCTACGGAACAAGGGTAGACCTGTTGCCCCTATTGAGCTGAGGTAGACCAGTTGTCCCTACAGAGCAGGGTAGACCTGTTGTCCCTGGCTGGAGCTGGGGTAGACCTGATGTCCCTACAGAGCTGGGTAGACCTGTTGTCCCCGGACAGTGCTGGGGTAGACCTGATGTCCCAGCGAAGCCTGGGTAGACATGTTGTCCCTGGCCAGGGTCGGGGAAGACCTGTTGTCCCGCCAGGGCGAGGACGACCTGATGTTCCTCTGGAGCGAGGTAGACCTGGTCTCCCTGAGAAGCCGGGGTAGACCTGGTGTCTAGCTGAAAACGCGGTAGACCTGTTGTCTCCCCAGGACTTGGTGACAGAGATCTGCTAGCCCTACGGAACAAGGGTAGACCTGTTGCCCCTATTGACCTGAGGTAGACCTGATGTCCCTACAGAGCTGGGTAGACCTGTTGTCCCCGGATGGAGGTGGGGTAGACCTGATGTCCCTACAGAGCTGGGTAGACCTGTTGTCCCCGGACAGTGCTGGGGTAGACCTGATGTCCCAGCGAAGCCTGGGTAGACCTGTTGTCCTGGCCAGGGCCGGGGTAGACCTGTTGTCCCGCCAGGGCAGGGACGACCTGATGTCCCGCTGGGGCGAGGTAGACCTGGTCTCCCAGAGAAGCCGGGGTAGACCTGGTGTCCCGCTGGAATCGGGGTAGACCTGTTGTCTCCCCAGGACTTGGTGACAGAGATCTGCTAGCCCTACGGAACAAGGGTAGACCTGTTGCCCCTATTGACCTGAGGTAGACCTGATGTCCCTACAGAGCTGGGTAGACCTGTTGTCCCCGGATGGAGGTGGGGTAGACCTGATGTCCCTACAGAGCTGGGTAGACCTGTTGTCCCCGGACAGTGCTGGGGTAGACCTGATGTCCCAGCGAAGCCTGGGTAGACCTGTTGTCCTGGCCAGGGCCGGGGTAGACCTGTTGTCCCGCCAGGGCAGGGACGACCTGATGTCCCGCTGGGGCGAGGTAGACCTGGTCTCCCAGAGAAGCCGGGGTAGACCTGGTGTCCCGCTGGAATCGGGGTAGACCTGTTGTCTCCCCAGGACTTTGTGACAGAGATCTGCTAGCCCTACGATATAAGGGTAGACCTGTTGCCCCTATTGAGTTGAGGTAGACCAGTTGTCCCTACAGAGCTGGGTAGACCTGTTGTCCCCGGACGGAGCTGGGGAAGACCTGATGTTCCAGTGAAGCGTGGGTAGACCTGTTGTCCTGCCCAGGGCCGGGGTAGACCTGTTGTCTCCGGACGGAGCTGGGGTAGACCTGATGTCCCAGCGAAGCCAGGGTAGACATGTTGTCCCTGGCCAGGGTCGGGGAAGACCTGTTGTCCCGCCAGGGCGAGGACGACCTGATGTTCCGCTGGAGCGAGGTAGACCTGGTCTCCCTGAGAAGCCGGGGTAGACCTGGTGTCCAGATGAAAACGCGGTAGACCTGTTGTCTCCCCAGGACTTGGTGACAGAGATCTGCTTGCCCTACGGAACAAATGTAGACCTGTTGCCCCTATTGAGCTGAGGTAGACCAGTTGTCCCTACAGATCAGGGTAGACCTGTTTTCCCCGGACGGAGCTGGGGTAGACCTGATGTCCCTACAGAGCTGGGTAGACCTGTTGTCCCCGGACAAAGCTCGGGTAGACCTGATGTCCCTACAGAACTGGGTAGACCTGTTGTCCCTGGCCGGAGCTCGGGTAGACCTGATGTCCCTACAGAGCAGGGTAGACCTGTTGTCCCCGGACGGAGCTGGGGTAGACCTGATGTCCCTACAGAGCAGGGTAGACCTTTTGTCCCTGGCCGGCACTCGGGTAGACCCGATGTCCCTACAGAGCAGGGTAGACCTGTTGTCCCTGGCCGGAGCTGGGGTAGACCTGATGCCCCTACAGAGCTGGGTAGACCTCTTGTCCCTGGACGCAGCTGGGGTAGACCTGATGTCCCAGTGAAGCCAGGGTAGACCTGTTGTCCTGCCCAGGGCCGGGGTAGACCTGTTGTCTCCGGACGGAGCTGGGGTAGACCTGATGTCCCAGCGAAGCCTGGGTAGACCTGTTTTCCTGGCCAGGGCCGGGGTAGACCTGTTGTCCCGCCAGGGCAGGGACGACCTGATGTGTCGCTGGGGCGACGTAGACCTGGTCTCCCAGAGAAGCCGGGGTAGACCTGGTGTCCCGCTGGAATCGGGGTAGACCTGTTGTCTCCCCAGGATTTTGTGACAGAGATCTGCTAGCCCTACGATATAAGGGTAGACCTGTTGTCCCTATTGAGATGAGGTAGACCAGTTGTCCCTACAGAGCAGGGTAGACCTGTTGTCCCCGGACGGAGCTGGTGTAGACCTGATGTCCCCACAGAGCTGGGTAGACCTGTTGTCCCCGGACGGAGCTGGGGTAGACCTGATGTCCCTACAGAGCTGGGTCGACCTGTTGTCCCTTGCCGGAGCTTGGGTAGACCTGATGTCCCTACAGAGCTGGGTAGACCTCTTGTCCCTGGACGCAGCTGGGGTAGACCTGATGTCCCAGCGAAGCCAGGGTCGACCTGTTGTCCTGGCCAGGGCCGGGGTAGACCTGTTGTCCCGCCAGGGCAGGGACGACCTGATGTCCCGCTGGGGCGAGGTAGACCTGGTCTCCCAGAGAAGCCAGGGTAGACCTGGAGTCCCGCTGGAATCGGGGTAGACCTGTTGTCTTTCCAGGACTTTGTGACAGAGATCTGCTAGCCCTACGGAACAAGGGTAGACCTGTTGCCCCTATTGAGCTGAGGTAGACCTGATGTCCCTACAGAGCTGGGTAGACCTGTTGTCCCTGGCTGGAGCTGGGGTAGACCTGATGTCCCTACAGAGCTGGGTAGACCTGTTGTCCCTGGCTGGAGCTGGGGTAGACCTGATGTCCCAGCGAAGCCTGGGTAGACCTGTTGTCCTGGCCAGGGCCGGGGTAGACCTGTTGTCCCGCCAGGGCAGGGACGACCTGATGTCCCGCTGGGGCGAGGTAGACCTGGTCTCCCAGAGAAGCCGGGGTAGACCTGGTGTCCCGCTGGAATCGGGGTAGACCTGTTGTCTTTCCAGGACTTTGTGACAGAGATCTGCTAGCCCTACGGAACAAGGGTAGACCTGTTGCCCCTATTGAGCTGAGGTAGACCTGATGTCCCTACAGAGCTGGGTAGACCTGTTGTCCCCGGATGGAGGTGGGGTAGACCTGATGTCCCTACAGAGCTGGGTAGACCTGTTGTCCCCGGACAGTGCTGGGGTAGACCTGATGTCCCAGCGAAGCCTGGGTAGACCTGTTGTCCTGGCCAGGGCCGGGGTAGACCTGTTGTCCCGCCAGGGCAGGGACGACCTGATGTCCCGCTGGGGCGAGGTAGACCTGGTCTCCCAGAGAAGCCGGGGTAGACCTGGTGTCCCGCTGGAATCGGGGTAGACCTGTTGTCTCCCCAGGACTTTGTGACAGAGATCTGCTAGCCCTACGATATAAGGGTAGACCTGTTGCCCCTATTGAGTTGAGGTAGACCAGTTGTCCCTACAGAGCTGGGTAGACCTGTTGTCCCCGGACGGAGCTGGGGAAGACCTGATGTTCCAGTGAAGCGTGGGTAGACCTGTTGTCCTGCCCAGGGCCGGGGTAGACCTGTTGTCTCCGGACGGAGCTGGGGTAGACCTGATGTCCCAGCGAAGCCAGGGTAGACATGTTGTCCCTGGCCAGGGTCGGGGAAGACCTGTTGTCCCGCCAGGGCGAGGACGACCTGATGTTCCGCTGGAGCGAGGTAGACCTGGTCTCCCTGAGAAGCCGGGGTAGACCTGGTGTCCAGATGAAAACGCGGTAGACCTGTTGTCTCCCCAGGACTTGGTGACAGAGATCTGCTTGCCCTACGGAACAAATGTAGACCTGTTGCCCCTATTGAGCTGAGGTAGACCAGTTGTCCCTACAGATCAGGGTAGACCTGTTTTCCCCGGACGGAGCTGGGGTAGACCTGATGTCCCTACAGAGCTGGGTAGACCTGTTGTCCCCGGACAAAGCTCGGGTAGACCTGATGTCCCTACAGAACTGGGTAGACCTGTTGTCCCTGGCCGGAGCTCGGGTAGACCTGATGTCCCTACAGAGCAGGGTAGACCTGTTGTCCCCGGACGGAGCTGGGGTAGACCTGATGTCCCTACAGAGCAGGGTAGACCTTTTGTCCCTGGCCGGCACTCGGGTAGACCCGATGTCCCTACAGAGCAGGGTAGACCTGTTGTCCCTGGCCGGAGCTGGGGTAGACCTGATGCCCCTACAGAGCTGGGTAGACCTCTTGTCCCTGGACGCAGCTGGGGTAGACCTGATGTCCCAGTGAAGCCAGGGTAGACCTGTTGTCCTGCCCAGGGCCGGGGTAGACCTGTTGTCTCCGGACGGAGCTGGGGTAGACCTGATGTCCCAGCGAAGCCTGGGTAGACCTGTTTTCCTGGCCAGGGCCGGGGTAGACCTGTTGTCCCGCCAGGGCAGGGACGACCTGATGTGTCGCTGGGGCGACGTAGACCTGGTCTCCCAGAGAAGCCGGGGTAGACCTGGTGTCCCGCTGGAATCGGGGTAGACCTGTTGTCTCCCCAGGATTTTGTGACAGAGATCTGCTAGCCCTACGATATAAGGGTAGACCTGTTGTCCCTATTGAGATGAGGTAGACCAGTTGTCCCTACAGAGCAGGGTAGACCTGTTGTCCCCGGACGGAGCTGGTGTAGACCTGATGTCCCCACAGAGCTGGGTAGACCTGTTGTCCCCGGACGGAGCTGGGGTAGACCTGATGTCCCTACAGAGCTGGGTCGACCTGTTGTCCCTTGCCGGAGCTTGGGTAGACCTGATGTCCCTACAGAGCTGGGTAGACCTCTTGTCCCTGGACGCAGCTGGGGTAGACCTGATGTCCCAGCGAAGCCAGGGTCGACCTGTTGTCCTGGCCAGGGCCGGGGTAGACCTGTTGTCCCGCCAGGGCAGGGACGACCTGATGTCCCGCTGGGGCGAGGTAGACCTGGTCTCCCAGAGAAGCCAGGGTAGACCTGGAGTCCCGCTGGAATCGGGGTAGACCTGTTGTCTTTCCAGGACTTTGTGACAGAGATCTGCTAGCCCTACGGAACAAGGGTAGACCTGTTGCCCCTATTGAGCTGAGGTAGACCTGATGTCCCTACAGAGCTGGGTAGACCTGTTGTCCCTGGCTGGAGCTGGGGTAGACCTGATGTCCCTACAGAGCTGGGTAGACCTGTTGTCCCTGGCTGGAGCTGGGGTAGACCTGATGTCCCAGCGAAGCCTGGGTAGACCTGTTGTCCTGGCCAGGGCCGGGGTAGACCTGTTGTCCCGCCAGGGCAGGGACGACCTGATGTCCCGCTGGGGCGAGGTAGACCTGGTCTCCCAGAGAAGCCGGGGTAGACCTGGTGTCCCGCTGGAATCGGGGTAGACCTGTTGTCTTTCCAGGACTTTGTGACAGAGATCTGCTAGCCCTACGGAACAAGGGTAGACCTGTTGCCCCTATTGAGCTGAGGTAGACCAGTTGTCCCTACAGAGCAGGGTAGACCTGTTGTCCCTGGCTGGAGCTGGGGTAGACCTGATGTCCCTACAGAGCTGGGTAGACCTGTTGTCCCCGGACAGTGCTGGGGTAGACCTGATGTCCCAGCGAAGCCTGGGTAGACATGTTGTCCCTGGCCAGGGTCGGGGAAGACCTGTTGTCCCGCCAGGGCGAGGACGACCTGATGTTCCTCTGGAGCGAGGTAGACCTGGTCTCCCTGAGAAGCCGGGGTAGACCTGGTGTCTAGCTGAAAACGCGGTAGACCTGTTGTCTCCCCAGGACTTGGTGACAGAGATCTGCTAGCCCTACGGAACAAGGGTAGACCTGTTGCCCCTATTGACCTGAGGTAGACCTGATGTCCCTACAGAGCTGGGTAGACCTGTTGTCCCCGGATGGAGGTGGGGTAGACCTGATGTCCCTACAGAGCTGGGTAGACCTCTTGTCCCTGGACGCAGCTGGGGTAGACCTGATGTCCCAGCGAAGCCTGGGTAGACCTGTTGTCCTGGCCAGGGCCGGGGTAGACCTGTTGTCCCGCCAGGGCAGGGACGACCTGATGTCCCGCTGGGGCGAGGTAGACCTGGTCTCCCAGAGAAGCCGGGGTAGACCTGGTGTCCCGCTGGAATCGGGGTAGACCTGTTGTCTCCCCAGGACTTGGTGACAGAGATCTGCTAGCCCTACGGAACAAGGGTAGACCTGTTGCCCCTATTGACCTGAGGTAGACCTGATGTCCCTACAGAGCTGGGTAGACCTGTTGTCCCCGGATGGAGGTGGGGTAGACCTGATGTCCCTACAGAGCTGGGTAGACCTGTTGTCCCCGGACAGTGCTGGGGTAGACCTGATGTCCCAGCGAAGCCTGGGTAGACCTGTTGTCCTGGCCAGGGCCGGGGTAGACCTGTTGTCCCGCCAGGGCAGGGACGACCTGATGTCCCGCTGGGGCGAGGTAGACCTGGTCTCCCAGAGAAGCCGGGGTAGACCTGGTGTCCCGCTGGAATCGGGGTAGACCTGTTGTCTCCCCAGGACTTTGTGACAGAGATCTGCTAGCCCTACGATATAAGGGTAGACCTGTTGCCCCTATTGAGTTGAGGTAGACCAGTTGTCCCTACAGAGCTGGGTAGACCTGTTGTCCCCGGACGGAGCTGGGGAAGACCTGATGTTCCAGTGAAGCGTGGGTAGACCTGTTGTCCTGCCCAGGGCCGGGGTAGACCTGTTGTCTCCGGACGGAGCTGGGGTAGACCTGATGTCCCAGCGAAGCCAGGGTAGACATGTTGTCCCTGGCCAGGGTCGGGGAAGACCTGTTGTCCCGCCAGGGCGAGGACGACCTGATGTTCCGCTGGAGCGAGGTAGACCTGGTCTCCCTGAGAAGCCGGGGTAGACCTGGTGTCCAGATGAAAACGCGGTAGACCTGTTGTCTCCCCAGGACTTGGTGACAGAGATCTGCTTGCCCTACGGAACAAATGTAGACCTGTTGCCCCTATTGAGCTGAGGTAGACCAGTTGTCCCTACAGATCAGGGTAGACCTGTTTTCCCCGGACGGAGCTGGGGTAGACCTGATGTCCCTACAGAGCTGGGTAGACCTGTTGTCCCCGGACAAAGCTCGGGTAGACCTGATGTCCCTACAGAACTGGGTAGACCTGTTGTCCCTGGCCGGAGCTCGGGTAGACCTGATGTCCCTACAGAGCAGGGTAGACCTGTTGTCCCCGGACGGAGCTGGGGTAGACCTGATGTCCCTACAGAGCAGGGTAGACCTTTTGTCCCTGGCCGGAACTCGGGTAGACCCGATGTCCCTACAGAGCAGGGTAGACCTGTTGTCCCTGGCCGGAGCTGGGGTAGACCTGATGCCCCTACAGAGCTGGGTAGACCTCTTGTCCCTGGACGCAGATGGGGTAGACCTGATGTCCCAGTGAAGCCAGGGTAGACCTGTTGTCCTGCCCAGGGCCGGGGTAGACCTGTTGTCTCCGGACGGAGCTGGGGTAGACCTGATGTCCCAGCGAAGCCTGGGTAGACCTGTTTTCCTGGCCAGGGCCGGGGTAGACCTGTTGTCCCGCCAGGGCAGGGACGACCTGATGTCCCGCTGGGGCGACGTAGACCTGGTCTCCCAGAGAAGCCGGGGTAGACCTGGTGTCCCGCTGGAATCGGGGTAGACCTGTTGTCTCCCCAGGATTTTGTGACAGAGATCTGCTAGCCCTACGATATAAGGGTAGACCTGTTGTCCCTATTGAGATGAGGTAGACCAGTTGTCCCTACAGAGCAGGGTAGACCTGTTGTCCCCGGACGGAGCTGGTGTAGACCTGATGTCCCCACAGAGCTGGGTAGACCTGTTGTCCCCGGACGGAGCTGGGGTAGACCTGATGTCCCTACAGAGCTGGGTCGACCTGTTGTCCCTTGCCGGAGCTTGGGTAGACCTGATGTCCCTACAGAGCTGGGTAGACCTCTTGTCCCTGGACGCAGCTGGGGTAGACCTGATGTCCCAGCGAAGCCAGGGTCGACCTGTTGTCCTGGCCAGGGCCGGGGTAGACCTGTTGTCCCGCCAGGGCAGGGACGACCTGATGTCCCGCTGGGGCGAGGTAGACCTGGTCTCCCAGAGAAGCCAGGGTAGACCTGGAGTCCCGCTGGAATCGGGGTAGACCTGTTGTCTTTCCAGGACTTTGTGACAGAGATCTGCTAGCCCTACGGAACAAGGGTAGACCTGTTGCCCCTATTGAGCTGAGGTAGACCTGATGTCCCTACAGAGCTGGGTAGACCTGTTGTCCCTGGCTGGAGCTGGGGTAGACCTGATGTCCCTACAGAGCTGGGTAGACCTGTTGTCCCTGGCTGGAGCTGGGGTAGACCTGATGTCCCAGCGAAGCCTGGGTAGACCTGTTGTCCTGGCCAGGGCCGGGGTAGACCTGTTGTCCCGCCAGGGCAGGGACGACCTGATGTCCCGCTGGGGCGAGGTAGACCTGGTCTCCCAGAGAAGCCGGGGTAGACCTGGTGTCCCGCTGGAATCGGGGTAGACCTGTTGTCTTTCCAGGACTTTGTGACAGAGATCTGCTAGCCCTACGGAACAAGGGTAGACCTGTTGCCCCTATTGAGCTGAGGTAGACCTGATGTCCCTACAGAGCTGGGTAGACCTGTTGTCCCCGGATGGAGGTGGGGTAGACCTGATGTCCCTACAGAGCTGGGTAGACCTGTTGTCCCCGGACAGTGCTGGGGTAGACCTGATGTCCCAGCGAAGCCTGGGTAGACCTGTTGTCCTGGCCAGGGCCGGGGTAGACCTGTTGTCCCGCCAGGGCAGGGACGACCTGATGTCCCGCTGGGGCGAGGTAGACCTGGTCTCCCAGAGAAGCCGGGGTAGACCTGGTGTCCCGCTGGAATCGGGGTAGACCTGTTGTCTCCCCAGGACTTTGTGACAGAGATCTGCTAGCCCTACGATATAAGGGTAGACCTGTTGCCCCTATTGAGTTGAGGTAGACCAGTTGTCCCTACAGAGCTGGGTAGACCTGTTGTCCCCGGACGGAGCTGGGGAAGACCTGATGTTCCAGTGAAGCGTGGGTAGACCTGTTGTCCTGCCCAGGGCCGGGGTAGACCTGTTGTCTCCGGACGGAGCTGGGGTAGACCTGATGTCCCAGCGAAGCCAGGGTAGACATGTTGTCCCTGGCCAGGGTCGGGGAAGACCTGTTGTCCCGCCAGGGCGAGGACGACCTGATGTTCCGCTGGAGCGAGGTAGACCTGGTCTCCCTGAGAAGCCGGGGTAGACCTGGTGTCCAGATGAAAACGCGGTAGACCTGTTGTCTCCCCAGGACTTGGTGACAGAGATCTGCTTGCCCTACGGAACAAATGTAGACCTGTTGCCCCTATTGAGCTGAGGTAGACCAGTTGTCCCTACAGATCAGGGTAGACCTGTTTTCCCCGGACGGAGCTGGGGTAGACCTGATGTCCCTACAGAGCTGGGTAGACCTGTTGTCCCCGGACAAAGCTCGGGTAGACCTGATGTCCCTACAGAACTGGGTAGACCTGTTGTCCCTGGCCGGAGCTCGGGTAGACCTGATGTCCCTACAGAGCAGGGTAGACCTGTTGTCCCCGGACGGAGCTGGGGTAGACCTGATGTCCCTACAGAGCAGGGTAGACCTTTTGTCCCTGGCCGGCACTCGGGTAGACCCGATGTCCCTACAGAGCAGGGTAGACCTGTTGTCCCTGGCCGGAGCTGGGGTAGACCTGATGCCCCTACAGAGCTGGGTAGACCTCTTGTCCCTGGACGCAGCTGGGGTAGACCTGATGTCCCAGTGAAGCCAGGGTAGACCTGTTGTCCTGCCCAGGGCCGGGGTAGACCTGTTGTCTCCGGACGGAGCTGGGGTAGACCTGATGTCCCAGCGAAGCCTGGGTAGACCTGTTTTCCTGGCCAGGGCCGGGGTAGACCTGTTGTCCCGCCAGGGCAGGGACGACCTGATGTGTCGCTGGGGCGACGTAGACCTGGTCTCCCAGAGAAGCCGGGGTAGACCTGGTGTCCCGCTGGAATCGGGGTAGACCTGTTGTCTCCCCAGGATTTTGTGACAGAGATCTGCTAGCCCTACGATATAAGGGTAGACCTGTTGTCCCTATTGAGATGAGGTAGACCAGTTGTCCCTACAGAGCAGGGTAGACCTGTTGTCCCCGGACGGAGCTGGTGTAGACCTGATGTCCCCACAGAGCTGGGTAGACCTGTTGTCCCCGGACGGAGCTGGGGTAGACCTGATGTCCCTACAGAGCTGGGTCGACCTGTTGTCCCTTGCCGGAGCTTGGGTAGACCTGATGTCCCTACAGAGCTGGGTAGACCTCTTGTCCCTGGACGCAGCTGGGGTAGACCTGATGTCCCAGCGAAGCCAGGGTCGACCTGTTGTCCTGGCCAGGGCCGGGGTAGACCTGTTGTCCCGCCAGGGCAGGGACGACCTGATGTCCCGCTGGGGCGAGGTAGACCTGGTCTCCCAGAGAAGCCAGGGTAGACCTGGAGTCCCGCTGGAATCGGGGTAGACCTGTTGTCTTTCCAGGACTTTGTGACAGAGATCTGCTAGCCCTACGGAACAAGGGTAGACCTGTTGCCCCTATTGAGCTGAGGTAGACCTGATGTCCCTACAGAGCTGGGTAGACCTGTTGTCCCTGGCTGGAGCTGGGGTAGACCTGATGTCCCTACAGAGCTGGGTAGACCTGTTGTCCCTGGCTGGAGCTGGGGTAGACCTGATGTCCCAGCGAAGCCTGGGTAGACCTGTTGTCCTGGCCAGGGCCGGGGTAGACCTGTTGTCCCGCCAGGGCAGGGACGACCTGATGTCCCGCTGGGGCGAGGTAGACCTGGTCTCCCAGAGAAGCCGGGGTAGACCTGGTGTCCCGCTGGAATCGGGGTAGACCTGTTGTCTTTCCAGGACTTTGTGACAGAGATCTGCTAGCCCTACGGAACAAGGGTAGACCTGTTGCCCCTATTGAGCTGAGGTAGACCAGTTGTCCCTACAGAGCAGGGTAGACCTGTTGTCCCTGGCTGGAGCTGGGGTAGACCTGATGTCCCTACAGAGCTGGGTAGACCTGTTGTCCCCGGACAGTGCTGGGGTAGACCTGATGTCCCAGCGAAGCCTGGGTAGACATGTTGTCCCTGGCCAGGGTCGGGGAAGACCTGTTGTCCCGCCAGGGCGAGGACGACCTGATGTTCCTCTGGAGCGAGGTAGACCTGGTCTCCCTGAGAAGCCGGGGTAGACCTGGTGTCTAGCTGAAAACGCGGTAGACCTGTTGTCTCCCCAGGACTTGGTGACAGAGATCTGCTAGCCCTACGGAACAAGGGTAGACCTGTTGCCCCTATTGACCTGAGGTAGACCTGATGTCCCTACAGAGCTGGGTAGACCTGTTGTCCCCGGATGGAGGTGGGGTAGACCTGATGTCCCTACAGAGCTGGGTAGACCTGTTGTCCCCGGACAGTGCTGGGGTAGACCTGATGTCCCAGCGAAGCCTGGGTAGACCTGTTGTCCTGGCCAGGGCCGGGGTAGACCTGTTGTCCCGCCAGGGCAGGGACGACCTGATGTCCCGCTGGGGCGAGGTAGACCTGGTCTCCCAGAGAAGCCGGGGTAGACCTGGTGTCCCGCTGGAATCGGGGTAGACCTGTTGTCTCCCCAGGACTTGGTGACAGAGATCTGCTAGCCCTACGGAACAAGGGTAGACCTGTTGCCCCTATTGACCTGAGGTAGACCTGATGTCCCTACAGAGCTGGGTAGACCTGTTGTCCCCGGATGGAGGTGGGGTAGACCTGATGTCCCTACAGAGCTGGGTAGACCTGTTGTCCCCGGACAGTGCTGGGGTAGACCTGATGTCCCAGCGAAGCCTGGGTAGACCTGTTGTCCTGGCCAGGGCCGGGGTAGACCTGTTGTCCCGCCAGGGCAGGGACGACCTGATGTCCCGCTGGGGCGAGGTAGACCTGGTCTCCCAGAGAAGCCGGGGTAGACCTGGTGTCCCGCTGGAATCGGGGTAGACCTGTTGTCTCCCCAGGACTTTGTGACAGAGATCTGCTAGCCCTACGATATAAGGGTAGACCTGTTGCCCCTATTGAGTTGAGGTAGACCAGTTGTCCCTACAGAGCTGGGTAGACCTGTTGTCCCCGGACGGAGCTGGGGAAGACCTGATGTTCCAGTGAAGCGTGGGTAGACCTGTTGTCCTGCCCAGGGCCGGGGTAGACCTGTTGTCTCCGGACGGAGCTGGGGTAGACCTGATGTCCCAGCGAAGCCAGGGTAGACATGTTGTCCCTGGCCAGGGTCGGGGAAGACCTGTTGTCCCGCCAGGGCGAGGACGACCTGATGTTCCGCTGGAGCGAGGTAGACCTGGTCTCCCTGAGAAGCCGGGGTAGACCTGGTGTCCAGATGAAAACGCGGTAGACCTGTTGTCTCCCCAGGACTTGGTGACAGAGATCTGCTTGCCCTACGGAACAAATGTAGACCTGTTGCCCCTATTGAGCTGAGGTAGACCAGTTGTCCCTACAGATCAGGGTAGACCTGTTTTCCCCGGACGGAGCTGGGGTAGACCTGATGTCCCTACAGAGCTGGGTAGACCTGTTGTCCCCGGACAAAGCTCGGGTAGACCTGATGTCCCTACAGAACTGGGTAGACCTGTTGTCCCTGGCCGGAGCTCGGGTAGACCTGATGTCCCTACAGAGCAGGGTAGACCTGTTGTCCCCGGACGGAGCTGGGGTAGACCTGATGTCCCTACAGAGCAGGGTAGACCTTTTGTCCCTGGCCGGAACTCGGGTAGACCCGATGTCCCTACAGAGCAGGGTAGACCTGTTGTCCCTGGCCGGAGCTGGGGTAGACCTGATGCCCCTACAGAGCTGGGTAGACCTCTTGTCCCTGGACGCAGCTGGGGTAGACCTGATGTCCCAGTGAAGCCAGGGTAGACCTGTTGTCCTGCCCAGGGCCGGGGTAGACCTGTTGTCTCCGGACGGAGCTGGGGTAGACCTGATGTCCCAGCGAAGCCTGGGTAGACCTGTTTTCCTGGCCAGGGCCGGGGTAGACCTGTTGTCCCGCCAGGGCAGGGACGACCTGATGTCCCGCTGGGGCGACGTAGACCTGGTCTCCCAGAGAAGCCGGGGTAGACCTGGTGTCCCGCTGGAATCGGGGTAGACCTGTTGTCTCCCCAGGATTTTGTGACAGAGATCTGCTAGCCCTACGATATAAGGGTAGACCTGTTGTCCCTATTGAGATGAGGTAGACCAGTTGTCCCTACAGAGCAGGGTAGACCTGTTGTCCCCGGACGGAGCTGGTGTAGACCTGATGTCCCCACAGAGCTGGGTAGACCTGTTGTCCCCGGACGGAGCTGGGGTAGACCTGATGTCCCTACAGAGCTGGGTCGACCTGTTGTCCCTTGCCGGAGCTTGGGTAGACCTGATGTCCCTACAGAGCTGGGTAGACCTCTTGTCCCTGGACGCAGCTGGGGTAGACCTGATGTCCCAGCGAAGCCAGGGTCGACCTGTTGTCCTGGCCAGGGCCGGGGTAGACCTGTTGTCCCGCCAGGGCAGGGACGACCTGATGTCCCGCTGGGGCGAGGTAGACCTGGTCTCCCAGAGAAGCCAGGGTAGACCTGGAGTCCCGCTGGAATCGGGGTAGACCTGTTGTCTTTCCAGGACTTTGTGACAGAGATCTGCTAGCCCTACGGAACAAGGGTAGACCTGTTGCCCCTATTGAGCTGAGGTAGACCTGATGTCCCTACAGAGCTGGGTAGACCTGTTGTCCCTGGCTGGAGCTGGGGTAGACCTGATGTCCCTACAGAGCTGGGTAGACCTGTTGTCCCTGGCTGGAGCTGGGGTAGACCTGATGTCCCAGCGAAGCCTGGGTAGACCTGTTGTCCTGGCCAGGGCCGGGGTAGACCTGTTGTCCCGCCAGGGCAGGGACGACCTGATGTCCCGCTGGGGCGAGGTAGACCTGGTCTCCCAGAGAAGCCGGGGTAGACCTGGTGTCCCGCTGGAATCGGGGTAGACCTGTTGTCTTTCCAGGACTTTGTGACAGAGATCTGCTAGCCCTACGGAACAAGGGTAGACCTGTTGCCCCTATTGAGCTGAGGTAGACCAGTTGTCCCTACAGAGCAGGGTAGACCTGTTGTCCCTGGCTGGAGCTGGGGTAGACCTGATGTCCCTACAGAGCTGGGTAGACCTGTTGTCCCCGGACGGAGCTGGGGTAGACCTGATGTCCCAGCGAAGCCTGGGTAGACATGTTGTCCCTGGCCAGGGTCGGGGAAGACCTGTTGTCCCGCCAGGGCGAGGACGACCTGATGTTCCTCTGGAGCGAGGTAGACCTGGTCTCCCTGAGAAGCCGGGGTAGACCTGGTGTCTAGCTGAAAACGCGGTAGACCTGTTGTCTCCCCAGGACTTGGTGACAGAGATCTGCTAGCCCTACGGAACAAGGGTAGACCTGTTGCCCCTATTGACCTGAGGTAGACCTGATGTCCCTACAGAGCTGGGTAGACCTGTTGTCCCCGGATGGAGGTGGGGTAGACCTGATGTCCCTACAGAGCTGGGTAGACCTGTTGTCCCCGGACAGTGCTGGGGTAGACCTGATGTCCCAGCGAAGCCTGGGTAGACCTGTTGTCCTGGCCAGGGCCGGGGTAGACCTGTTGTCCCGCCAGGGCAGGGACGACCTGATGTCCCGCTGGGGCGAGGTAGACCTGGTCTCCCAGAGAAGCCGGGGTAGACCTGGTGTCCCGCTGGAATCGGGGTAGACCTGTTGTCTCCCCAGGACTTTGTGACAGAGATCTGCTAGCCCTACGATATAAGGGTAGACCTGTTGCCCCTATTGAGTTGAGGTAGACCAGTTGTCCCTACAGAGCTGGGTAGACCTGTTGTCCCCGGACGGAGCTGGGGAAGACCTGATGTTCCAGTGAAGCGTGGGTAGACCTGTTGTCCTGCCCAGGGCCGGGGTAGACCTGTTGTCTCCGGACGGAGCTGGGGTAGACCTGATGTCCCAGCGAAGCCAGGGTAGACATGTTGTCCCTGGCCAGGGTCGGGGAAGACCTGTTGTCCCGCCAGGGCGAGGACGACCTGATGTTCCGCTGGAGCGAGGTAGACCTGGTCTCCCTGAGAAGCCGGGGTAGACCTGGTGTCCAGATGAAAACGCGGTAGACCTGTTGTCTCCCCAGGACTTGGTGACAGAGATCTGCTTGCCCTACGGAACAAATGTAGACCTGTTGCCCCTATTGAGCTGAGGTAGACCAGTTGTCCCTACAGATCAGGGTAGACCTGTTTTCCCCGGACGGAGCTGGGGTAGACCTGATGTCCCTACAGAGCTGGGTAGACCTGTTGTCCCCGGACGGAGCTCGGGTAGACCTGATGTCCCTACAGAGCTGGGTAGACCTGTTGTCCCTGGCCGGAGCTCGGGTAGACCTGATGTCCCAGTGAAGCCAGGGTAGACCTGTTGTCCTGCCCAGGGCCGGGGTAGACCTGTTGTCTCCGGACGGAGCTGGGGTAGACCTGATGTCCCAGCGAAGCCCGGGTAGACCTGTTGTCCCTGGCCAGGGTCGGGGAAGACCTGTTGTCCCGCCAGGGCGAGGACGACCTGATGTTCCGCTGGAGCGAGGTAGACCTGGTCTCCCTGAGAAGCCGGGGTAGACCTGGTGTCCAGATGAAAACGCGGTAGACCTGTTGTCTCCCCAGGACTTTGTGGCAGAGATCTGCTAGCCCTACGGAACAAGGGTAGACCTGTTGCCCCTATTGAGCTGAGGTAGACCAGTTGTCCCTACAGAGCTGGGTAGACCTGTTGTCCCCGGACGGAGCTGGGGTAGACCTGATGTCCCTACAGAGCTGGGTAGACCTCTTGTCCCTGGACGCAGCTGGGGTAGACCTGATGTCCCAGCGAAGCCAGGGTCGACCTGTTGTCCTGGCCAGGGCCGGGGTAGACCTGTTGTCCGGCCAGGGCGAGGACGACCTGATGTCCCACGGGAGAGAGCTAGACCTGGTGTCACAGAGAATCCGGGGTAGACCTGGTGTCCCGCTGGAATCGGGGTAGACCTGTTGTCTCCCCAGGACTTTGTGACAGAGATCTGCTAGCCCTACGGAACAAGGGTAGACCTGTTGCCCCTATTGAGTTGAGGTAGACCAGTTGTCCCTACAGAGCAGGGTAGACCTGTTGTCCCCGGACGGAGCTGGGGTAGACCTGATGTCCCCACAGAGCTGGGTAGACCTGTTGTCCCCGGACGGAGCTGGGGTAGACCTGATGTCCCTACAGAGCAGGGTAGACCTGTTGTCCCTGGCCGGAACTCGGGTAGACCCGATGCCCCTACAGAGCAGGGTAGACCTGTTGTCCCTGGCCGGAGCTGGGGTAGACCTGATGTCCCTACAGAGCTGGGTAGACCTCTTGTCCCTGGACGCAGCTGGGGTAGACCTGATGTCCCAGCGAAGCCAGGGTCGACCTGTTGTCCTGGCCAGGGCCGCGGTAGACCTGTTGTCCGGCCAGGGCGAGGACGACCTGATGTCCCACGGGAGAGAGCTAGACCTGGTGTCACAGAGAATCCGGGGTAGACCTGGTGTCCCGCTGGAATCGGGGTAGACCTGTTGTCTTTCCAGGACTTTGTGACAGAGATCTGCTAGCCCTACGGAACAAGGGTAGACCTGTTGCCCCTATTGAGCTGAGGTAGACCTGATGTCCCTACAGAGCTGGGTAGATCTGTTGTCCCCGGACGGAGCTGGGGTAGACCTGATGTCCCCACAGAGCTGGGTAGACCTGTTGTCCCCGGACGGAGCTGGGGTAGACCTGATGTCCCTACAGAGCTGGGTAGACCTGTTGTCCCTGGCCGGAGCTGGGGTAGACCTGATGTCCCTACAGAGCTGGGTAGACCTCTTGTCCCTGGACGCAGCTGGGGTAGACCTGATGTCCCAGCGAAGCCTGGGTAGACCTGTTGTCCTGGCCAGGGCCGGGGTAGACCTGTTGTCCCGCCAGGGCAGGGACGACCTGATGTCCCGCTGGGGCGAGGTAGACCTGGTCTTCCAGAGAAGCCGGGGTAGACCTGGAGTCCCGCTGGAATCGGGGTAGACCTGTTGTCTTTCCAGGACTTTGTGACAGAGATCTGCTAGCCCTACGGAACAAGGGTAGACCTGTTGCCCCTATTGAGCTGAGGTAGACCTGATGTCCCTACAGAGCTGGGTAGACCTGTTGTCCCTGGCTGGAGCTGGGGTAGACCTGATGTCCCTACAGAGCTGGGTAGACCTGTTGTCCCCGGACAGTGCTGGGGTAGACCTGATGTCCCAGCGAAGCCTGGGTAGACCTGTTGTCCTGGCCAGGGCCGGGGTAGACCTGTTGTCCCGCCAGGGCAGGGACGACCTGATGTCCCGCTGGGGCGAGGTAGACCTGGTCTCCCAGAGAAGCCGGGGTAGACCTGGTGTCCCGCTGGAATCGGGGTAGACCTGTTGTCTCCCCAGGACTTTGTGACAGAGATCTGCTAGCCCTACGATATAAGGGTAGACCTGTTGCCCCTATTGAGTTGAGGTAGACCAGTTGTCCCTACAGAGCTGGGTAGACCTGTTGTCCCCGGACGGAGCTGGGGAAGACCTGATGTCCCAGTGAAGCGTGGGTAGACCTGTTGTCCTGCCCAGGGCCGGGGTAGACCTGTTGTCTCCGGACGGAGCTGGGGTAGACCTGATGTCCCAGCGAAGCCAGGGTAGACATGTTGTCCCTGGCCAGGGTCGGGGAAGACCTGTTGTCCCGCCAGGGCGAGGACGACCTGATGTTCCGCTGGAGCGAGGTAGACCTGGTCTCCCTGAGAAGCCGGGGTAGACCTGGTGTCCAGATGAAAACGCGGTAGACCTGTTGTCTCCCCAGGACTTTGTGGCAGCGATCTGCTAGCCCTACGGAACAAGGGTAGACCTGTTGCCCCTATTGAGCTGAGGTAGACCAGTTGTCCCTACAGAGCTGGGTAGACCTGTTGTCCCCGGACGGAGCTGGGGTAGACCTGATGTCCCTACAGAGCTGGGTAGACCTCTTGTCCCTGGACGCAGCTGGGGTAGACCTGATGTCCCAGCGAAGCCAGGGTCGACCTGTTGTCCTGGCCAGGGCCGGGGAAGACCTGTTGTCCGGCCAGGGCGAGGACGACCTGATGTCCCACGGGAGAGAGCTAGACCTGGTGTCACAGAGAATCCGGGGTAGACCTGGTGTCCCGCTGGAATCGGGGTAGACCTGTTGTGTTCCCAGGACTTTGTGACAGAGATCTGCTAGCCCTATGGAACAAGGGTAGACCTGTTGCCCCTATTGAGCTGAGGTAGACCAGTTGTCCCTACAGAGCAGGGTAGACCTGTTGTCCCTGGCCGGAGCTGGGGTAGACCTGATGTCCCTACGGAGCTGGGTAGACCTGTTGTCCCTGGCCGGAGCTGGGGTAGACCAGATGTCCCTACAGAGCTGGGTAGACTTGTTGTCCCCGGACGGAGCTCGGGTAGACCTGATGTCCCTACAGAGCTGGGTAGACCTGTTGTCCCTGGCCGGAGCTCGGGTAGACCTGATGTCCCAGTGAAGCCAGGGTAGACCTGTTGTCCTGCCCAGGGCCGGGGTAGACCTGTTGTCTCCGGACGGAGCTGGGGTAGACCTGATGTCCCAGCGAAGCCCGGGTAGACCTGTTGTCCCTGGCCAGGGTCGGGGAAGACCTGTTGTCCCGCCAGGGCGAGGACGACCTGATGTTCCGCTGGAGCGAGGTAGACCTGGTCTCCCTGAGAAGCCGGGGTAGACCTGGTGTCCAGATGAAAACGCGGTAGACCTGTTGTCTCCCCAGGACTTTGTGGCAGCGATCTGCTAGCCCTACGGAACAAGGGTAGACCTGTTGCCCCTATTGAGCTGAGGTAGACCAGTTGTCCCTACAGAGCTGGGTAGACCTGTTGTCCCCGGACGGAGCTGGGGTAGACCTGATGTCCCTACAGAGCTGGGTAGACCTCTTGTCCCTGGACGCAGCTGGGGTAGACCTGATGTCCCAGCGAAGCCAGGGTCGACCTGTTGTCCTGGCCAGGGCCGCGGTAGACCTGTTGTCCGGCCAGGGCGAGGACGACCTGATGTCCCACGGGAGAGAGCTAGACCTGGTGTCACAGAGAATCCGGGGTAGACCTGGTGTCCCGCTGGAATCGGGGTAGACCTGTTGTCTCCCCAGGACTTTGTGACAGAGATCTGCTAGCCCTACGGAACAAGGGTAGACCTGTTGCCCCTATTGAGTTGAGGTAGACCAGTTGTCCCTACAGAGCAGGGTAGACCTGTTGTCCCCGGACGGAGCTGGGGTAGACCTGATGTCCCTACAGAGCTGGGTAGACCTGTTGTCCCTGGCCGGAGCTGGGGTAGACCAGATGTCCCTACAGAGCTGGGTAGACTTGTTGTCCCCGGACGGAGCTCGGGTAGACCTGATGTCCCTACAGAGCTGGGTAGACCTGTTGTCCCTGGCCGGAGCTCGGGTAGACCTGATGTCCCAGTGAAGCCAGGGTAGACCTGTTGTCCTGCCCAGGGCCGGGGTAGACCTGTTGTCTCCGGACGGAGCTGGGGTAGACCTGATGTCCCAGCGAAGCCCGGGTAGACCTGTTGTCCCTGGCCAGGGTCGGGGAAGACCTGTTGTCCCGCCAGGGCGAGGACGACCTGATGTTCCGCTGGAGCGAGGTAGACCTGGTCTCCCTGAGAAGCCGGGGTAGACCTGGTGTCCAGATGAAAACGCGGTAGACCTGTTGTCTCCCCAGGACTTTGTGGCAGCGATCTGCTAGCCCTACGGAACAAGGGTAGACCTGTTGCCCCTATTGAGCTGAGGTAGACCAGTTGTCCCTACAGAGCTGGGTAGACCTGTTGTCCCCGGACGGAGCTGGGGTAGACCTGATGTCCCTACAGAGCTGGGTAGACCTCTTGTCCCTGGACGCAGCTGGGGTAGACCTGATGTCCCAGCGAAGCCAGGGTCGACCTGTTGTCCTGGCCAGGGCCGGGGTAGACCTGTTGTCCGGCCAGGGCGAGGACGACCTGATGTCCCACGGGAGAGAGCTAGACCTGGTGTCACAGAGAATCCGGGGTAGACCTGGTGTCCCGCTGGAATCGGGGTAGACCTGTTGTCTCCCCAGGACTTTGTGACAGAGATCTGCTAGCCCTACGGAACAAGGGTAGACCTGTTGCCCCTATTGAGTTGAGGTAGACCAGTTGTCCCTACAGAGCAGGGTAGACCTGTTGTCCCCGGACGGAGCTGGGGTAGACCTGATGTCCCCACAGAGCTGGGTAGACCTGTTGTCCCCGGACGGAGCTGGGGTAGACCTGATGTCCCTACAGAGCAGTTTAGACCTTTTGTCCCTGGCCGGAACTCGGGTAGACCCGATGCCCCTACAGAGCAGGGTAGACCTGTTGTCCCTGGCCGGAGCTGGGGTAGACCTGATGTCCCTACAGAGCTGGGTAGACCTCTTGTCCCTGGACGCAGCTGGGGTAGACCTGATGTCCCAGCGAAGCCAGGGTCGACCTGTTGTCCTGGCCAGGGCCGCGGTAGACCTGTTGTCCGGCCAGGGCGAGGACGACCTGATGTCCCACGGGAGAGAGCTAGACCTGGTGTCACAGAGAATCCGGGGTAGACCTGGTGTCCCGCTGGAATCGGGGTAGACCTGTTGTCTTTCCAGGACTTTGTGACAGAGATCTGCTAGCCCTACGGAACAAGGGTAGACCTGTTGCCCCTATTGAGCTGAGGTAGACCTGATGTCCCTACAGAGCAGGGTAGACCTGTTGTCCCCGGACGGAGCTGGGGTAGACCTGATGTCCCCACAGAGCTGGGTAGACCTGTTGTCCCCGGACGGAGCTGGGGTAGACCTGATGTCCCTACAGAGCTGGGTAGACCTGTTGTCCCTGGCCGGAGCTGGGGTAGACCTGATGTCCCTACAGAGCTGGGTAGACCTCTTGTCCCTGGACGCAGCTGGGGTAGACCTGATGTCCCAGCGAAGCCTGGGTAGACCTGTTGTCCTGGCCAGGGCCGGGGTAGACCTGTTGTCCCGCCAGGGCAGGGACGACCTGATGTCCCGCTGGGGCGAGGTAGACCTGGTCTTCCAGAGAAGCCGGGGTAGACCTGGAGTCCCGCTGGAATCGGGGTAGACCTGTTGTCTTTCCAGGACTTTGTGACAGAGATCTGCTAGCCCTACGGAACAAGGGTAGACCTGTTGCCCCTATTGAGCTGAGGTAGACCTGATGTCCCTACAGAGCTGGGTAGACCTGTTGTCCCTGGCTGGAGCTGGGGTAGACCTGATGTCCCTACAGAGCTGGGTAGACCTGTTGTCCCTGGCTGGAGCTGGGGTAGACCTGATGTCCCTACAGAGCTGGGTAGACCTGTTGTCCCCGGACAGTGCTGGGGTAGACCTGATGTCCCAGCGAAGCCTGGGTAGACCTGTTGTCCTGGCCAGGGCCGGGGTAGACCTGTTGTCCCGCCAGGGCAGGGACGACCTGATGTCCCGCTGGGGCGAGGTAGACCTGGTCTCCCAGAGAAGCCGGGGTAGACCTGGTGTCCCGCTGGAATCGGGGTAGACCTGTTGTCTCCCCAGGACTTTGTGACAGAGATCTGCTAGCCCTACGATATAAGGGTAGACCTGTTGCCCCTATTGAGTTGAGGTAGACCAGTTGTCCCTACAGAGCTGGGTAGACCTGTTGTCCCCGGACGGAGCTGGGGAAGACCTGATGTTCCAGTGAAGCGTGGGTAGACCTGTTGTCCTGCCCAGGGCCGGGGTAGACCTGTTGTCTCCGGACGGAGCTGGGGTAGACCTGATGTCCCAGCGAAGCCAGGGTAGACATGTTGTCCCTGGCCAGGGTCGGGGAAGACCTGTTGTCCCGCCAGGGCGAGGACGACCTGATGTTCCGCTGGAGCGAGGTAGACCTGGTCTCCCTGAGAAGCCGGGGTAGACCTGGTGTCCAGATGAAAACGCGGTAGACCTGTTGTCTCCCCAGGACTTGGTGACAGAGATCTGCTTGCCCTACGGAACAAATGTAGACCTGTTGCCCCTATTGAGCTGAGGTAGACCAGTTGTCCCTACAGATCAGGGTAGACCTGTTTTCCCCGGACGGAGCTGGGGTAGACCTGATGTCCCTACAGAGCTGGGTAGACCTGTTGTCCCCGGACGGAGCTCGGGGAGACCTGATGTCCCTACAGAACTGGGTAGACCTGTTGTCCCTGGCCGGAGCTCGGGTAGACCTGATGTCCCAGTGAAGCCAGGGTAGACCTGTTGTCCTGCCCAGGGCCGGGGTAGACCTGTTGTCTCCGGACGGAGCTGGGGTAGACCTGATGTCCCAGCGAAGCCCGGGTAGACCTGTTGTCCCTGGCCAGGGTCGGGGAAGACCTGTTGTCCCGCCAGGGCGAGGACGACCTGATGTTCCGCTGGAGCGAGGTAGACCTGGTCTCCCTGAGAAGCCGGGGTAGACCTGGTGTCCAGATGAAAACGCGGTAGACCTGTTGTCTCCCCAGGACTTTGTGGCAGAGATCTGCTAGCCCTACGGAACAAGGGTAGACCTGTTGCCCCTATTGAGCTGAGGTAGACCAGTTGTCCCTACAGAGCTGGGTAGACCTGTTGTCCCCGGACGGAGCTGGGGTAGACCTGATGTCCCTACAGAGCTGGGTAGACCTCTTGTCCCTGGACGCAGCTGGGGTAGACCTGATGTCCCAGCGAAGCCAGGGTCGACCTGTTGTCCTGGCCAGGGCCGGGGTAGACCTGTTGTCCGGCCAGGGCGAGGACGACCTGATGTCCCACGGGAGAGAGCTAGACCTGGTGTCACAGAGAATCCGGGGTAGACCTGGTGTCCCGCTGGAATCGGGGTAGACCTGTTGTCTCCCCAGGACTTTGTGACAGAGATCTGCTAGCCCTACGGAACAAGGGTAGACCTGTTGCCCCTATTGAGTTGAGGTAGACCAGTTGTCCCTACAGAGCAGGGTAGACCTGTTGTCCCCGGACGGAGCTGGGGTAGACCTGATGTCCCCACAGAGCTGGGTAGACCTGTTGTCCCCGGACGGAGCTGGGGTAGACCTGATGTCCCTACAGAGCAGGGTAGACCTGTTGTCCCTGGCCGGAACTCGGGTAGACCCGATGCCCCTACAGAGCAGGGTAGACCTGTTGTCCCTGGCCGGAGCTGGGGTAGACCTGATGTCCCTACAGAGCTGGGTAGACCTCTTGTCCCTGGACGCAGCTGGGGTAGACCTGATGTCCCAGCGAAGCCAGGGTCGACCTGTTGTCCTGGCCAGGGCCGCGGTAGACCTGTTGTCCGGCCAGGGCGAGGACGACCTGATGTCCCACGGGAGAGAGCTAGACCTGGTGTCACAGAGAATCCGGGGTAGACCTGGTGTCCCGCTGGAATCGGGGTAGACCTGTTGTCTTTCCAGGACTTTGTGACAGAGATCTGCTAGCCCTACGGAACAAGGGTAGACCTGTTGCCCCTATTGAGCTGAGGTAGACCTGATGTCCCTACAGAGCTGGGTAGATCTGTTGTCCCCGGACGGAGCTGGGGTAGACCTGATGTCCCCACAGAGCTGGGTAGACCTGTTGTCCCCGGACGGAGCTGGGGTAGACCTGATGTCCCTACAGAGCTGGGTAGACCTGTTGTCCCTGGCCGGAGCTGGGGTAGACCTGATGTCCCTACAGAGCTGGGTAGACCTCTTGTCCCTGGACGCAGCTGGGGTAGACCTGATGTCCCAGCGAAGCCTGGGTAGACCTGTTGTCCTGGCCAGGGCCGGGGTAGACCTGTTGTCCCGCCAGGGCAGGGACGACCTGATGTCCCGCTGGGGCGAGGTAGACCTGGTCTCCCAGAGAAGCCGGGGTAGACCTGGTGTCCCGCTGGAATCGGGGTAGACCTGTTGTCTCCCCAGGACTTTGTGACAGAGATCTGCTAGCCCTACGATATAAGGGTAGACCTGTTGCCCCTATTGAGTTGAGGTAGACCAGTTGTCCCTACAGAGCTGGGTAGACCTGTTGTCCCCGGACGGAGCTGGGGAAGACCTGATGTTCCAGTGAAGCGTGGGTAGACCTGTTGTCCTGCCCAGGGCCGGGGTAGACCTGTTGTCTCCGGACGGAGCTGGGGTAGACCTGATGTCCCAGCGAAGCCAGGGTAGACATGTTGTCCCTGGCCAGGGTCGGGGAAGACCTGTTGTCCCGCCAGGGCGAGGACGACCTGATGTTCCGCTGGAGCGAGGTAGACCTGGTCTCCCTGAGAAGCCGGGGTAGACCTGGTGTCCAGATGAAAACGCGGTAGACCTGTTGTCTCCCCAGGACTTGGTGACAGAGATCTGCTTGCCCTACGGAACAAATGTAGACCTGTTGCCCCTATTGAGCTGAGGTAGACCAGTTGTCCCTACAGATCAGGGTAGACCTGTTTTCCCCGGACGGAGCTGGGGTAGACCTGATGTCCCTACAGAGCTGGGTAGACCTGTTGTCCCCGGACAAAGCTCGGGTAGACCTGATGTCCCTACAGAACTGGGTAGACCTGTTGTCCCTGGCCGGAGCTCGGGTAGACCTGATGTCCCTACAGAGCAGGGTAGACCTGTTGTCCCCGGACGGAGCTGGGGTAGACCTGATGTCCCTACAGAGCAGGGTAGACCTTTTGTCCCTGGCCGGAACTCGGGTAGACCCGATGTCCCTACAGAGCAGGGTAGACCTGTTGTCCCTGGCCGGAGCTGGGGTAGACCTGATGCCCCTACAGAGCTGGGTAGACCTCTTGTCCCTGGACGCAGCTGGGGTAGACCTGATGTCCCAGTGAAGCCAGGGTAGACCTGTTGTCCTGCCCAGGGCCGGGGTAGACCTGTTGTCTCCGGACGGAGCTGGGGTAGACCTGATGTCCCAGCGAAGCCTGGGTAGACCTGTTTTCCTGGCCAGGGCCGGGGTAGACCTGTTGTCCCGCCAGGGCAGGGACGACCTGATGTCCCGCTGGGGCGACGTAGACCTGGTCTCCCAGAGAAGCCGGGGTAGACCTGGTGTCCCGCTGGAATCGGGGTAGACCTGTTGTCTCCCCAGGATTTTGTGACAGAGATCTGCTAGCCCTACGATATAAGGGTAGACCTGTTGTCCCTATTGAGATGAGGTAGACCAGTTGTCCCTACAGAGCAGGGTAGACCTGTTGTCCCCGGACGGAGCTGGTGTAGACCTGATGTCCCCACAGAGCTGGGTAGACCTGTTGTCCCCGGACGGAGCTGGGGTAGACCTGATGTCCCTACAGAGCTGGGTCGACCTGTTGTCCCTTGCCGGAGCTTGGGTAGACCTGATGTCCCTACAGAGCTGGGTAGACCTCTTGTCCCTGGACGCAGCTGGGGTAGACCTGATGTCCCAGCGAAGCCAGGGTCGACCTGTTGTCCTGGCCAGGGCCGGGGTAGACCTGTTGTCCCGCCAGGGCAGGGACGACCTGATGTCCCGCTGGGGCGAGGTAGACCTGGTCTCCCAGAGAAGCCAGGGTAGACCTGGAGTCCCGCTGGAATCGGGGTAGACCTGTTGTCTTTCCAGGACTTTGTGACAGAGATCTGCTAGCCCTACGGAACAAGGGTAGACCTGTTGCCCCTATTGAGCTGAGGTAGACCTGATGTCCCTACAGAGCTGGGTAGA
Source organism: Agelaius tricolor (assembly GCF_023055355.1). NCBI lineage: Eukaryota > Metazoa > Chordata > Aves > Passeriformes > Icteridae > Agelaius > Agelaius tricolor. Next base: position 2,625,284 of record NW_027269311.1, on the reverse strand, counting down.
CCTGTTGTCCCTGGCTGGAGCTGGGGTAGACCTGATGTCCCTACAGAGCTGGGTAGACCTGTTGTCCCTGGCTGGAGCTGGGGTAGACCTGATGTCCCAGCGAAGCCTGGGTAGACCTGTTGTCCTGGCCAGGGCCGGGGTAGACCTGTTGTCCCGCCAGGGCAGGGACGACCTGATGTCCCGCTGGGGCGAGGTAGACCTGGTCTCCCAGAGAAGCCGGGGTAGACCTGGTGTCCCGCTGGAATCGGGGTAGACCTGTTGTCTTTCCAGGACTTTGTGACAGAGATCTGCTAGCCCTACGGAACAAGGGTAGACCTGTTGCCCCTATTGAGCTGAGGTAGACCAGTTGTCCCTACAGAGCAGGGTAGACCTGTTGTCCCTGGCTGGAGCTGGGGTAGACCTGATGTCCCTACAGAGCTGGGTAGACCTGTTGTCCCCGGACGGAGCTGGGGTAGACCTGATGTCCCAGCGAAGCCTGGGTAGACATGTTGTCCCTGGCCAGGGTCGGGGAAGACCTGTTGTCCCGCCAGGGCGAGGACGACCTGATGTTCCTCTGGAGCGAGGTAGACCTGGTCTCCCTGAGAAGCCGGGGTAGACCTGGTGTCTAGCTGAAAACGCGGTAGACCTGTTGTCTCCCCAGGACTTGGTGACAGAGATCTGCTAGCCCTACGGAACAAGGGTAGACCTGTTGCCCCTATTGACCTGAGGTAGACCTGATGTCCCTACAGAGCTGGGTAGACCTGTTGTCCCCGGATGGAGGTGGGGTAGACCTGATGTCCCTACAGAGCTGGGTAGACCTGTTGTCCCCGGACAGTGCTGGGGTAGACCTGATGTCCCAGCGAAGCCTGGGTAGACCTGTTGTCCTGGCCAGGGCCGGGGTAGACCTGTTGTCCCGCCAGGGCAGGGACGACCTGATGTCCCGCTGGGGCGAGGTAGACCTGGTCTCCCAGAGAAGCCGGGGTAGACCTGGTGTCCCGCTGGAATCGGGGTAGACCTGTTGTCTCCCCAGGACTTTGTGACAGAGATCTGCTAGCCCTACGATATAAGGGTAGACCTGTTGCCCCTATTGAGTTGAGGTAGACCAGTTGTCCCTACAGAGCTGGGTAGACCTGTTGTCCCCGGACGGAGCTGGGGAAGACCTGATGTTCCAGTGAAGCGTGGGTAGACCTGTTGTCCTGCCCAGGGCCGGGGTAGACCTGTTGTCTCCGGACGGAGCTGGGGTAGACCTGATGTCCCAGCGAAGCCAGGGTAGACATGTTGTCCCTGGCCAGGGTCGGGGAAGACCTGTTGTCCCGCCAGGGCGAGGACGACCTGATGTTCCGCTGGAGCGAGGTAGACCTGGTCTCCCTGAGAAGCCGGGGTAGACCTGGTGTCCAGATGAAAACGCGGTAGACCTGTTGTCTCCCCAGGACTTGGTGACAGAGATCTGCTTGCCCTACGGAACAAATGTAGACCTGTTGCCCCTATTGAGCTGAGGTAGACCAGTTGTCCCTACAGATCAGGGTAGACCTGTTTTCCCCGGACGGAGCTGGGGTAGACCTGATGTCCCTACAGAGCTGGGTAGACCTGTTGTCCCCGGACGGAGCTCGGGTAGACCTGATGTCCCTACAGAGCTGGGTAGACCTGTTGTCCCTGGCCGGAGCTCGGGTAGACCTGATGTCCCAGTGAAGCCAGGGTAGACCTGTTGTCCTGCCCAGGGCCGGGGTAGACCTGTTGTCTCCGGACGGAGCTGGGGTAGACCTGATGTCCCAGCGAAGCCCGGGTAGACCTGTTGTCCCTGGCCAGGGTCGGGGAAGACCTGTTGTCCCGCCAGGGCGAGGACGACCTGATGTTCCGCTGGAGCGAGGTAGACCTGGTCTCCCTGAGAAGCCGGGGTAGACCTGGTGTCCAGATGAAAACGCGGTAGACCTGTTGTCTCCCCAGGACTTTGTGGCAGAGATCTGCTAGCCCTACGGAACAAGGGTAGACCTGTTGCCCCTATTGAGCTGAGGTAGACCAGTTGTCCCTACAGAGCTGGGTAGACCTGTTGTCCCCGGACGGAGCTGGGGTAGACCTGATGTCCCTACAGAGCTGGGTAGACCTCTTGTCCCTGGACGCAGCTGGGGTAGACCTGATGTCCCAGCGAAGCCAGGGTCGACCTGTTGTCCTGGCCAGGGCCGGGGTAGACCTGTTGTCCGGCCAGGGCGAGGACGACCTGATGTCCCACGGGAGAGAGCTAGACCTGGTGTCACAGAGAATCCGGGGTAGACCTGGTGTCCCGCTGGAATCGGGGTAGACCTGTTGTCTCCCCAGGACTTTGTGACAGAGATCTGCTAGCCCTACGGAACAAGGGTAGACCTGTTGCCCCTATTGAGTTGAGGTAGACCAGTTGTCCCTACAGAGCAGGGTAGACCTGTTGTCCCCGGACGGAGCTGGGGTAGACCTGATGTCCCCACAGAGCTGGGTAGACCTGTTGTCCCCGGACGGAGCTGGGGTAGACCTGATGTCCCTACAGAGCAGGGTAGACCTGTTGTCCCTGGCCGGAACTCGGGTAGACCCGATGCCCCTACAGAGCAGGGTAGACCTGTTGTCCCTGGCCGGAGCTGGGGTAGACCTGATGTCCCTACAGAGCTGGGTAGACCTCTTGTCCCTGGACGCAGCTGGGGTAGACCTGATGTCCCAGCGAAGCCAGGGTCGACCTGTTGTCCTGGCCAGGGCCGCGGTAGACCTGTTGTCCGGCCAGGGCGAGGACGACCTGATGTCCCACGGGAGAGAGCTAGACCTGGTGTCACAGAGAATCCGGGGTAGACCTGGTGTCCCGCTGGAATCGGGGTAGACCTGTTGTCTTTCCAGGACTTTGTGACAGAGATCTGCTAGCCCTACGGAACAAGGGTAGACCTGTTGCCCCTATTGAGCTGAGGTAGACCTGATGTCCCTACAGAGCTGGGTAGATCTGTTGTCCCCGGACGGAGCTGGGGTAGACCTGATGTCCCCACAGAGCTGGGTAGACCTGTTGTCCCCGGACGGAGCTGGGGTAGACCTGATGTCCCTACAGAGCTGGGTAGACCTGTTGTCCCTGGCCGGAGCTGGGGTAGACCTGATGTCCCTACAGAGCTGGGTAGACCTCTTGTCCCTGGACGCAGCTGGGGTAGACCTGATGTCCCAGCGAAGCCTGGGTAGACCTGTTGTCCTGGCCAGGGCCGGGGTAGACCTGTTGTCCCGCCAGGGCAGGGACGACCTGATGTCCCGCTGGGGCGAGGTAGACCTGGTCTTCCAGAGAAGCCGGGGTAGACCTGGAGTCCCGCTGGAATCGGGGTAGACCTGTTGTCTTTCCAGGACTTTGTGACAGAGATCTGCTAGCCCTACGGAACAAGGGTAGACCTGTTGCCCCTATTGAGCTGAGGTAGACCTGATGTCCCTACAGAGCTGGGTAGACCTGTTGTCCCTGGCTGGAGCTGGGGTAGACCTGATGTCCCTACAGAGCTGGGTAGACCTGTTGTCCCCGGACAGTGCTGGGGTAGACCTGATGTCCCAGCGAAGCCTGGGTAGACCTGTTGTCCTGGCCAGGGCCGGGGTAGACCTGTTGTCCCGCCAGGGCAGGGACGACCTGATGTCCCGCTGGGGCGAGGTAGACCTGGTCTCCCAGAGAAGCCGGGGTAGACCTGGTGTCCCGCTGGAATCGGGGTAGACCTGTTGTCTCCCCAGGACTTTGTGACAGAGATCTGCTAGCCCTACGATATAAGGGTAGACCTGTTGCCCCTATTGAGTTGAGGTAGACCAGTTGTCCCTACAGAGCTGGGTAGACCTGTTGTCCCCGGACGGAGCTGGGGAAGACCTGATGTCCCAGTGAAGCGTGGGTAGACCTGTTGTCCTGCCCAGGGCCGGGGTAGACCTGTTGTCTCCGGACGGAGCTGGGGTAGACCTGATGTCCCAGCGAAGCCAGGGTAGACATGTTGTCCCTGGCCAGGGTCGGGGAAGACCTGTTGTCCCGCCAGGGCGAGGACGACCTGATGTTCCGCTGGAGCGAGGTAGACCTGGTCTCCCTGAGAAGCCGGGGTAGACCTGGTGTCCAGATGAAAACGCGGTAGACCTGTTGTCTCCCCAGGACTTTGTGGCAGCGATCTGCTAGCCCTACGGAACAAGGGTAGACCTGTTGCCCCTATTGAGCTGAGGTAGACCAGTTGTCCCTACAGAGCTGGGTAGACCTGTTGTCCCCGGACGGAGCTGGGGTAGACCTGATGTCCCTACAGAGCTGGGTAGACCTCTTGTCCCTGGACGCAGCTGGGGTAGACCTGATGTCCCAGCGAAGCCAGGGTCGACCTGTTGTCCTGGCCAGGGCCGGGGAAGACCTGTTGTCCGGCCAGGGCGAGGACGACCTGATGTCCCACGGGAGAGAGCTAGACCTGGTGTCACAGAGAATCCGGGGTAGACCTGGTGTCCCGCTGGAATCGGGGTAGACCTGTTGTGTTCCCAGGACTTTGTGACAGAGATCTGCTAGCCCTATGGAACAAGGGTAGACCTGTTGCCCCTATTGAGCTGAGGTAGACCAGTTGTCCCTACAGAGCAGGGTAGACCTGTTGTCCCTGGCCGGAGCTGGGGTAGACCTGATGTCCCTACGGAGCTGGGTAGACCTGTTGTCCCTGGCCGGAGCTGGGGTAGACCAGATGTCCCTACAGAGCTGGGTAGACTTGTTGTCCCCGGACGGAGCTCGGGTAGACCTGATGTCCCTACAGAGCTGGGTAGACCTGTTGTCCCTGGCCGGAGCTCGGGTAGACCTGATGTCCCAGTGAAGCCAGGGTAGACCTGTTGTCCTGCCCAGGGCCGGGGTAGACCTGTTGTCTCCGGACGGAGCTGGGGTAGACCTGATGTCCCAGCGAAGCCCGGGTAGACCTGTTGTCCCTGGCCAGGGTCGGGGAAGACCTGTTGTCCCGCCAGGGCGAGGACGACCTGATGTTCCGCTGGAGCGAGGTAGACCTGGTCTCCCTGAGAAGCCGGGGTAGACCTGGTGTCCAGATGAAAACGCGGTAGACCTGTTGTCTCCCCAGGACTTTGTGGCAGCGATCTGCTAGCCCTACGGAACAAGGGTAGACCTGTTGCCCCTATTGAGCTGAGGTAGACCAGTTGTCCCTACAGAGCTGGGTAGACCTGTTGTCCCCGGACGGAGCTGGGGTAGACCTGATGTCCCTACAGAGCTGGGTAGACCTCTTGTCCCTGGACGCAGCTGGGGTAGACCTGATGTCCCAGCGAAGCCAGGGTCGACCTGTTGTCCTGGCCAGGGCCGCGGTAGACCTGTTGTCCGGCCAGGGCGAGGACGACCTGATGTCCCACGGGAGAGAGCTAGACCTGGTGTCACAGAGAATCCGGGGTAGACCTGGTGTCCCGCTGGAATCGGGGTAGACCTGTTGTCTCCCCAGGACTTTGTGACAGAGATCTGCTAGCCCTACGGAACAAGGGTAGACCTGTTGCCCCTATTGAGTTGAGGTAGACCAGTTGTCCCTACAGAGCAGGGTAGACCTGTTGTCCCCGGACGGAGCTGGGGTAGACCTGATGTCCCTACAGAGCTGGGTAGACCTGTTGTCCCTGGCCGGAGCTGGGGTAGACCAGATGTCCCTACAGAGCTGGGTAGACTTGTTGTCCCCGGACGGAGCTCGGGTAGACCTGATGTCCCTACAGAGCTGGGTAGACCTGTTGTCCCTGGCCGGAGCTCGGGTAGACCTGATGTCCCAGTGAAGCCAGGGTAGACCTGTTGTCCTGCCCAGGGCCGGGGTAGACCTGTTGTCTCCGGACGGAGCTGGGGTAGACCTGATGTCCCAGCGAAGCCCGGGTAGACCTGTTGTCCCTGGCCAGGGTCGGGGAAGACCTGTTGTCCCGCCAGGGCGAGGACGACCTGATGTTCCGCTGGAGCGAGGTAGACCTGGTCTCCCTGAGAAGCCGGGGTAGACCTGGTGTCCAGATGAAAACGCGGTAGACCTGTTGTCTCCCCAGGACTTTGTGGCAGAGATCTGCTAGCCCTACGGAACAAGGGTAGACCTGTTGCCCCTATTGAGCTGAGGTAGACCAGTTGTCCCTACAGAGCTGGGTAGACCTGTTGTCCCCGGACGGAGCTGGGGTAGACCTGATGTCCCTACAGAGCTGGGTAGACCTCTTGTCCCTGGACGCAGCTGGGGTAGACCTGATGTCCCAGCGAAGCCAGGGTCGACCTGTTGTCCTGGCCAGGGCCGGGGTAGACCTGTTGTCCGGCCAGGGCGAGGACGACCTGATGTCCCACGGGAGAGAGCTAGACCTGGTGTCACAGAGAATCCGGGGTAGACCTGGTGTCCCGCTGGAATCGGGGTAGACCTGTTGTCTCCCCAGGACTTTGTGACAGAGATCTGCTAGCCCTACGGAACAAGGGTAGACCTGTTGCCCCTATTGAGTTGAGGTAGACCAGTTGTCCCTACAGAGCAGGGTAGACCTGTTGTCCCCGGACGGAGCTGGGGTAGACCTGATGTCCCCACAGAGCTGGGTAGACCTGTTGTCCCCGGACGGAGCTGGGGTAGACCTGATGTCCCTACAGAGCAGTTTAGACCTTTTGTCCCTGGCCGGAACTCGGGTAGACCCGATGCCCCTACAGAGCAGGGTAGACCTGTTGTCCCTGGCCGGAGCTGGGGTAGACCTGATGTCCCTACAGAGCTGGGTAGACCTCTTGTCCCTGGACGCAGCTGGGGTAGACCTGATGTCCCAGCGAAGCCAGGGTCGACCTGTTGTCCTGGCCAGGGCCGCGGTAGACCTGTTGTCCGGCCAGGGCGAGGACGACCTGATGTCCCACGGGAGAGAGCTAGACCTGGTGTCACAGAGAATCCGGGGTAGACCTGGTGTCCCGCTGGAATCGGGGTAGACCTGTTGTCTTTCCAGGACTTTGTGACAGAGATCTGCTAGCCCTACGGAACAAGGGTAGACCTGTTGCCCCTATTGAGCTGAGGTAGACCTGATGTCCCTACAGAGCAGGGTAGACCTGTTGTCCCCGGACGGAGCTGGGGTAGACCTGATGTCCCCACAGAGCTGGGTAGACCTGTTGTCCCCGGACGGAGCTGGGGTAGACCTGATGTCCCTACAGAGCTGGGTAGACCTGTTGTCCCTGGCCGGAGCTGGGGTAGACCTGATGTCCCTACAGAGCTGGGTAGACCTCTTGTCCCTGGACGCAGCTGGGGTAGACCTGATGTCCCAGCGAAGCCTGGGTAGACCTGTTGTCCTGGCCAGGGCCGGGGTAGACCTGTTGTCCCGCCAGGGCAGGGACGACCTGATGTCCCGCTGGGGCGAGGTAGACCTGGTCTTCCAGAGAAGCCGGGGTAGACCTGGAGTCCCGCTGGAATCGGGGTAGACCTGTTGTCTTTCCAGGACTTTGTGACAGAGATCTGCTAGCCCTACGGAACAAGGGTAGACCTGTTGCCCCTATTGAGCTGAGGTAGACCTGATGTCCCTACAGAGCTGGGTAGACCTGTTGTCCCTGGCTGGAGCTGGGGTAGACCTGATGTCCCTACAGAGCTGGGTAGACCTGTTGTCCCTGGCTGGAGCTGGGGTAGACCTGATGTCCCTACAGAGCTGGGTAGACCTGTTGTCCCCGGACAGTGCTGGGGTAGACCTGATGTCCCAGCGAAGCCTGGGTAGACCTGTTGTCCTGGCCAGGGCCGGGGTAGACCTGTTGTCCCGCCAGGGCAGGGACGACCTGATGTCCCGCTGGGGCGAGGTAGACCTGGTCTCCCAGAGAAGCCGGGGTAGACCTGGTGTCCCGCTGGAATCGGGGTAGACCTGTTGTCTCCCCAGGACTTTGTGACAGAGATCTGCTAGCCCTACGATATAAGGGTAGACCTGTTGCCCCTATTGAGTTGAGGTAGACCAGTTGTCCCTACAGAGCTGGGTAGACCTGTTGTCCCCGGACGGAGCTGGGGAAGACCTGATGTTCCAGTGAAGCGTGGGTAGACCTGTTGTCCTGCCCAGGGCCGGGGTAGACCTGTTGTCTCCGGACGGAGCTGGGGTAGACCTGATGTCCCAGCGAAGCCAGGGTAGACATGTTGTCCCTGGCCAGGGTCGGGGAAGACCTGTTGTCCCGCCAGGGCGAGGACGACCTGATGTTCCGCTGGAGCGAGGTAGACCTGGTCTCCCTGAGAAGCCGGGGTAGACCTGGTGTCCAGATGAAAACGCGGTAGACCTGTTGTCTCCCCAGGACTTGGTGACAGAGATCTGCTTGCCCTACGGAACAAATGTAGACCTGTTGCCCCTATTGAGCTGAGGTAGACCAGTTGTCCCTACAGATCAGGGTAGACCTGTTTTCCCCGGACGGAGCTGGGGTAGACCTGATGTCCCTACAGAGCTGGGTAGACCTGTTGTCCCCGGACGGAGCTCGGGGAGACCTGATGTCCCTACAGAACTGGGTAGACCTGTTGTCCCTGGCCGGAGCTCGGGTAGACCTGATGTCCCAGTGAAGCCAGGGTAGACCTGTTGTCCTGCCCAGGGCCGGGGTAGACCTGTTGTCTCCGGACGGAGCTGGGGTAGACCTGATGTCCCAGCGAAGCCCGGGTAGACCTGTTGTCCCTGGCCAGGGTCGGGGAAGACCTGTTGTCCCGCCAGGGCGAGGACGACCTGATGTTCCGCTGGAGCGAGGTAGACCTGGTCTCCCTGAGAAGCCGGGGTAGACCTGGTGTCCAGATGAAAACGCGGTAGACCTGTTGTCTCCCCAGGACTTTGTGGCAGAGATCTGCTAGCCCTACGGAACAAGGGTAGACCTGTTGCCCCTATTGAGCTGAGGTAGACCAGTTGTCCCTACAGAGCTGGGTAGACCTGTTGTCCCCGGACGGAGCTGGGGTAGACCTGATGTCCCTACAGAGCTGGGTAGACCTCTTGTCCCTGGACGCAGCTGGGGTAGACCTGATGTCCCAGCGAAGCCAGGGTCGACCTGTTGTCCTGGCCAGGGCCGGGGTAGACCTGTTGTCCGGCCAGGGCGAGGACGACCTGATGTCCCACGGGAGAGAGCTAGACCTGGTGTCACAGAGAATCCGGGGTAGACCTGGTGTCCCGCTGGAATCGGGGTAGACCTGTTGTCTCCCCAGGACTTTGTGACAGAGATCTGCTAGCCCTACGGAACAAGGGTAGACCTGTTGCCCCTATTGAGTTGAGGTAGACCAGTTGTCCCTACAGAGCAGGGTAGACCTGTTGTCCCCGGACGGAGCTGGGGTAGACCTGATGTCCCCACAGAGCTGGGTAGACCTGTTGTCCCCGGACGGAGCTGGGGTAGACCTGATGTCCCTACAGAGCAGGGTAGACCTGTTGTCCCTGGCCGGAACTCGGGTAGACCCGATGCCCCTACAGAGCAGGGTAGACCTGTTGTCCCTGGCCGGAGCTGGGGTAGACCTGATGTCCCTACAGAGCTGGGTAGACCTCTTGTCCCTGGACGCAGCTGGGGTAGACCTGATGTCCCAGCGAAGCCAGGGTCGACCTGTTGTCCTGGCCAGGGCCGCGGTAGACCTGTTGTCCGGCCAGGGCGAGGACGACCTGATGTCCCACGGGAGAGAGCTAGACCTGGTGTCACAGAGAATCCGGGGTAGACCTGGTGTCCCGCTGGAATCGGGGTAGACCTGTTGTCTTTCCAGGACTTTGTGACAGAGATCTGCTAGCCCTACGGAACAAGGGTAGACCTGTTGCCCCTATTGAGCTGAGGTAGACCTGATGTCCCTACAGAGCTGGGTAGATCTGTTGTCCCCGGACGGAGCTGGGGTAGACCTGATGTCCCCACAGAGCTGGGTAGACCTGTTGTCCCCGGACGGAGCTGGGGTAGACCTGATGTCCCTACAGAGCTGGGTAGACCTGTTGTCCCTGGCCGGAGCTGGGGTAGACCTGATGTCCCTACAGAGCTGGGTAGACCTCTTGTCCCTGGACGCAGCTGGGGTAGACCTGATGTCCCAGCGAAGCCTGGGTAGACCTGTTGTCCTGGCCAGGGCCGGGGTAGACCTGTTGTCCCGCCAGGGCAGGGACGACCTGATGTCCCGCTGGGGCGAGGTAGACCTGGTCTTCCAGAGAAGCCGGGGTAGACCTGGAGTCCCGCTGGAATCGGGGTAGACCTGTTGTCTTTCCAGGACTTTGTGACAGAGATCTGCTAGCCCTACGGAACAAGGGTAGACCTGTTGCCCCTATTGAGCTGAGGTAGACCTGATGTCCCTACAGAGCTGGGTAGACCTGTTGTCCCTGGCTGGAGCTGGGGTAGACCTGATGTCCCTACAGAGCTGGGTAGACCTGTTGTCCCCGGACAGTGCTGGGGTAGACCTGATGTCCCAGCGAAGCCTGGGTAGACCTGTTGTCCTGGCCAGGGCCGGGGTAGACCTGTTGTCCCGCCAGGGCAGGGACGACCTGATGTCCCGCTGGGGCGAGGTAGACCTGGTCTCCCAGAGAAGCCGGGGTAGACCTGGTGTCCCGCTGGAATCGGGGTAGACCTGTTGTCTCCCCAGGACTTTGTGACAGAGATCTGCTAGCCCTACGATATAAGGGTAGACCTGTTGCCCCTATTGAGTTGAGGTAGACCAGTTGTCCCTACAGAGCTGGGTAGACCTGTTGTCCCCGGACGGAGCTGGGGAAGACCTGATGTCCCAGTGAAGCGTGGGTAGACCTGTTGTCCTGCCCAGGGCCGGGGTAGACCTGTTGTCTCCGGACGGAGCTGGGGTAGACCTGATGTCCCAGCGAAGCCAGGGTAGACATGTTGTCCCTGGCCAGGGTCGGGGAAGACCTGTTGTCCCGCCAGGGCGAGGACGACCTGATGTTCCGCTGGAGCGAGGTAGACCTGGTCTCCCTGAGAAGCCGGGGTAGACCTGGTGTCCAGATGAAAACGCGGTAGACCTGTTGTCTCCCCAGGACTTTGTGGCAGCGATCTGCTAGCCCTACGGAACAAGGGTAGACCTGTTGCCCCTATTGAGCTGAGGTAGACCAGTTGTCCCTACAGAGCTGGGTAGACCTGTTGTCCCCGGACGGAGCTGGGGTAGACCTGATGTCCCTACAGAGCTGGGTAGACCTCTTGTCCCTGGACGCAGCTGGGGTAGACCTGATGTCCCAGCGAAGCCAGGGTCGACCTGTTGTCCTGGCCAGGGCCGGGGAAGACCTGTTGTCCGGCCAGGGCGAGGACGACCTGATGTCCCACGGGAGAGAGCTAGACCTGGTGTCACAGAGAATCCGGGGTAGACCTGGTGTCCCGCTGGAATCGGGGTAGACCTGTTGTGTTCCCAGGACTTTGTGACAGAGATCTGCTAGCCCTATGGAACAAGGGTAGACCTGTTGCCCCTATTGAGCTGAGGTAGACCAGTTGTCCCTACAGAGCAGGGTAGACCTGTTGTCCCTGGCCGGAGCTGGGGTAGACCTGATGTCCCTACAGAGCTGGGTAGACCTGTTGTCCCTGGCCGGAGCTGGGGTAGACCAGATGTCCCTACAGAGCTGGGTAGACTTGTTGTCCCCGGACGGAGCTCGGGTAGACCTGATGTCCCTACAGAGCTGGGTAGACCTGTTGTCCCTGGCCGGAGCTCGGGTAGACCTGATGTCCCAGTGAAGCCAGGGTAGACCTGTTGTCCTGCCCAGGGCCGGGGTAGACCTGTTGTCTCCGGACGGAGCTGGGGTAGACCTGATGTCCCAGCGAAGCCCGGGTAGACCTGTTGTCCCTGGCCAGGGTCGGGGAAGACCTGTTGTCCCGCCAGGGCGAGGACGACCTGATGTTCCGCTGGAGCGAGGTAGACCTGGTCTCCCTGAGAAGCCGGGGTAGACCTGGTGTCCAGATGAAAACGCGGTAGACCTGTTGTCTCCCCAGGACTTTGTGGCAGCGATCTGCTAGCCCTACGGAACAAGGGTAGACCTGTTGCCCCTATTGAGCTGAGGTAGACCAGTTGTCCCTACAGAGCTGGGTAGACCTGTTGTCCCCGGACGGAGCTGGGGTAGACCTGATGTCCCTACAGAGCTGGGTAGACCTCTTGTCCCTGGACGCAGCTGGGGTAGACCTGATGTCCCAGCGAAGCCAGGGTCGACCTGTTGTCCTGGCCAGGGCCGCGGTAGACCTGTTGTCCGGCCAGGGCGAGGACGACCTGATGTCCCACGGGAGAGAGCTAGACCTGGTGTCACAGAGAATCCGGGGTAGACCTGGTGTCCCGCTGGAATCGGGGTAGACCTGTTGTCTCCCCAGGACTTTGTGACAGAGATCTGCTAGCCCTACGGAACAAGGGTAGACCTGTTGCCCCTATTGAGTTGAGGTAGACCAGTTGTCCCTACAGAGCAGGGTAGACCTGTTGTCCCCGGACGGAGCTGGGGTAGACCTGATGTCCCTACAGAGCTGGGTAGACCTGTTGTCCCTGGCCGGAGCTGGGGTAGACCAGATGTCCCTACAGAGCTGGGTAGACTTGTTGTCCCCGGACGGAGCTCGGGTAGACCTGATGTCCCTACAGAGCTGGGTAGACCTGTTGTCCCTGGCCGGAGCTCGGGTAGACCTGATGTCCCAGTGAAGCCAGGGTAGACCTGTTGTCCTGCCCAGGGCCGGGGTAGACCTGTTGTCTCCGGACGGAGCTGGGGTAGACCTGATGTCCCAGCGAAGCCCGGGTAGACCTGTTGTCCCTGGCCAGGGTCGGGGAAGACCTGTTGTCCCGCCAGGGCGAGGACGACCTGATGTTCCGCTGGAGCGAGGTAGACCTGGTCTCCCTGAGAAGCCGGGGTAGACCTGGTGTCCAGATGAAAACGCGGTAGACCTGTTGTCTCCCCAGGACTTTGTGGCAGAGATCTGCTAGCCCTACGGAACAAGGGTAGACCTGTTGCCCCTATTGAGCTGAGGTAGACCAGTTGTCCCTACAGAGCTGGGTAGACCTGTTGTCCCCGGACGGAGCTGGGGTAGACCTGATGTCCCTACAGAGCTGGGTAGACCTCTTGTCCCTGGACGCAGCTGGGGTAGACCTGATGTCCCAGCGAAGCCAGGGTCGACCTGTTGTCCTGGCCAGGGCCGGGGTAGACCTGTTGTCCGGCCAGGGCGAGGACGACCTGATGTCCCACGGGAGAGAGCTAGACCTGGTGTCACAGAGAATCCGGGGTAGACCTGGTGTCCCGCTGGAATCGGGGTAGACCTGTTGTCTCCCCAGGACTTTGTGACAGAGATCTGCTAGCCCTACGGAACAAGGGTAGACCTGTTGCCCCTATTGAGTTGAGGTAGACCAGTTGTCCCTACAGAGCAGGGTAGACCTGTTGTCCCCGGACGGAGCTGGGGTAGACCTGATGTCCCCACAGAGCTGGGTAGACCTGTTGTCCCCGGACGGAGCTGGGGTAGACCTGATGTCCCTACAGAGCAGTTTAGACCTTTTGTCCCTGGCCGGAACTCGGGTAGACCCGATGCCCCTACAGAGCAGGGTAGACCTGTTGTCCCTGGCCGGAGCTGGGGTAGACCTGATGTCCCTACAGAGCTGGGTAGACCTCTTGTCCCTGGACGCAGCTGGGGTAGACCTGATGTCCCAGCGAAGCCAGGGTCGACCTGTTGTCCTGGCCAGGGGCGCGGTAGACCTGTTGTCCGGCCAGGGCGAGGACGACCTGATGTCCCACGGGAGAGAGCTAGACCTGGTGTCACAGAGAATCCGGGGTAGACCTGGTGTCCCGCTGGAATCGGGGTAGACCTGTTGTCTTTCCAGGACTTTGTGACAGAGATCTGCTAGCCCTACGGAACAAGGGTAGACCTGTTGCCCCTATTGAGCTGAGGTAGACCTGATGTCCCTACAGAGCAGGGTAGACCTGTTGTCCCCGGACGGAGCTGGGGTAGACCTGATGTCCCCACAGAGCTGGGTAGACCTGTTGTCCCCGGACGGAGCTGGGGTAGACCTGATGTCCCTACAGAGCTGGGTAGACCTGTTGTCCCTGGCCGGAGCTGGGGTAGACCTGATGTCCCTACAGAGCTGGGTAGACCTCTTGTCCCTGGACGCAGCTGGGGTAGACCTGATGTCCCAGCGAAGCCTGGGTAGACCTGTTGTCCTGGCCAGGGCCGGGGTAGACCTGTTGTCCCGCCAGGGCAGGGACGACCTGATGTCCCGCTGGGGCGAGGTAGACCTGGTCTTCCAGAGAAGCCGGGGTAGACCTGGAGTCCCGCTGGAATCGGGGTAGACCTGTTGTCTTTCCAGGACTTTGTGACAGAGATCTGCTAGCCCTACGGAACAAGGGTAGACCTGTTGCCCCTATTGAGCTGAGGTAGACCTGATGTCCCTACAGAGCTGGGTAGACCTGTTGTCCCTGGCTGGAGCTGGGGTAGACCTGATGTCCCTACAGAGCTGGGTAGACCTGTTGTCCCTGGCTGGAGCTGGGGTAGACCTGATGTCCCTACAGAGCTGGGTAGACCTGTTGTCCCCGGACAGTGCTGGGGTAGACCTGATGTCCCAGCGAAGCCTGGGTAGACCTGTTGTCCTGGCCAGGGCCGGGGTAGACCTGTTGTCCCGCCAGGGCAGGGACGACCTGATGTCCCGCTGGGGCGAGGTAGACCTGGTCTCCCAGAGAAGCCGGGGTAGACCTGGTGTCCCGCTGGAATCGGGGTAGACCTGTTGTCTCCCCAGGACTTTGTGACAGAGATCTGCTAGCCCTACGATATAAGGGTAGACCTGTTGCCCCTATTGAGTTGAGGTAGACCAGTTGTCCCTACAGAGCTGGGTAGACCTGTTGTCCCCGGACGGAGCTGGGGAAGACCTGATCACCCTACAGAGCTGGGTAGACCTGTTGTCCCTGGCCGGAGCTCGGGTAGACCTGATGTCCCAGTGAAGCGTGGGTAGACCTGTTGTCCTGCCCAGGGCCGGGGTAGACCTGTTGTCTCCGGACGGAGCTGGGGTAGACCTGATGTCCCAGCGAAGCCAGGGTAGACATGTTGTCCCTGGCCAGGGTCGGGGAAGACCTGTTGTCCCGCCAGGGCGAGGACCACCTGATGTTCCGCTGGAGCGAGGTAGACCTGGTGTCACAGAGAATCCGGGGTAGACCTGGTGTCCCGCTGGAATCGGGGTAGACCTGTTGTCTTTCCAGGACTTTGTGACAGAGATCTGCTAGCCCTACGGAACAAGGGTAGACCTGTTGCCCCTATTGAGCTGAGGTAGACCAGTTGTCCCTACAGAGCAGGGTAGACCTGTTGTCCCTGGCCGGAGCTGGGGTAGACCTGATGTCCCCACAGAGCTGGGTAGACCTGTTGTCCCCGGACGGAGCTGGGGTAGACCTGATGTCCCTACAGAGCAGGGTAGACCTTTTGTCCCTGGCCGGAACTCGGGTAGACCCGATGTCCCTACAGAGCAGGGTAGACCTGTTGTCCCTGGCCGGAGCTGGGGTAGACCTGATGCCCCTACAGAGCTGGGTAGACCTCTTGTCCCTGGACGCAGCTGGGGTAGACCTGATGTCCCAGTGAAGCCAGGGTAGACCTGTTGTCCTGCCCAGGGCCGGGGTAGACCTGTTGTCTCCGGACGGAGCTGGGGTAGACCTGATGTCCCAGCGAAGCCTGGGTAGACCTGTTGTCCTGGCCAGGGCCGGGGTAGACCTGTTGTCCCGCCAGGGCAGGGACGACCTGATGTGTCGCTGGGGCGACGTAGACCTGGTCACCCAGAGAAGCCGGGGTAGACCTGGTGTCCCGCTGGAATCGGGGTAGACCTGTTGTCTCCCCAGGATTTTGTGACAGAGATCTGCTAGCCCTACGATATAAGGGTAGACCTGTTGTCCCTATTGAGATGAGGTAGACCAGTTGTCCCTACAGAGCAGGGTAGACCTGTTGTCCCCGGACGGAGCTGGTGTAGACCTGATGTCCCCACAGAGCTGGGTAGACCTGTTGTCCCCGGACGGAGCTGGGGTAGACCTGATGTCCCTACAGAGCTGGGTCGACCTGTTGTCCCTTGCCGGAGCTTGGGTAGACCTGATGTCCCTACAGAGCTGGGTAGACCTCTTGTCCCTGGACGCAGCTGGGGTAGACCTGATGTCCCAGCGAAGCCAGGGTCGACCTGTTGTCCTGGCCAGGGCCGGGGTAGACCTGTTGTCCCGCCAGGGCAGGGACGACCTGATGTCCCGCTGGGGCGAGGTAGACCTGGTCTCCCAGAGAAGCCAGGGTAGACCTGGAGTCCCGCTGGAATCGGGGTAGACCTGTTGTCTTTCCAGGACTTTGTGACAGAGATCTGCTAGCCCTACGGAACAAGGGTAGACCTGTTGCCCCTATTGAGCTGAGGTAGACCTGATGTCCCTACAGAGCTGGGTAGACCTGTTGTCCCTGGCTGGAGCTGGGGTAGACCTGATGTCCCTACAGAGCTGGGTAGACCTCTTGTCCCTGGACGCAGCTGGGGTAGACCTGATGTCCCAGCGAAGCCTGGGTAGACCTGTTGTCCTGGCCAGGGCCGGGGTAGACCTGTTGTCCCGCCAGGGCAGGGACGACCTGATGTCCCGCTGGGGCGAGGTAGACCTGGTCTCCCAGAGAAGCCGGGGTAGACCTGGTGTCCCGCTGGAATCGGGGTAGACCTGTTGTCTTTCCAGGACTTTGTGACAGAGATCTGCTAGCCCTACGGAACAAGGGTAGACCTGTTGCCCCTGTTGAGCTGAGGTAGACCAGTTGTCCCTACAGAGCAGGGTAGACCTGTTGTCCCTGGCTGGAGCTGGGGTAGACCTGATGTCCCTACAGAGCTGGGTAGACCTGTTGTCCCCGGACAGTGCTGGGGTAGACCTGATGTCCCAGCGAAGCCTGGGTAGACATGTTGTCCCTGGCCAGGGTCGGGGAAGACCTGTTGTCCCGCCAGGGCGAGGACGACCTGATGTTCCTCTGGAGCGAGGTAGACCTGGTCTCCCTGAGAAGCCGGGGTAGACCTGGTGTCTAGCTGAAAACGCGGTAGACCTGTTGTCTCCCCAGGACTTGGTGACAGAGATCTGCTAGCCCTACGGAACAAGGGTAGACCTGTTGCCCCTATTGACCTGAGGTAGACCTGATGTCCCTACAGAGCTGGGTAGACCTGTTGTCCCCGGATGGAGGTGGGGTAGACCTGATGTCCCTACAGAGCTGGGTAGACCTGTTGTCCCCGGACAGTGCTGGGGTAGACCTGATGTCCCAGCGAAGCCTGGGTAGACCTGTTGTCCTGGCCAGGGCCGGGGTAGACCTGTTGTCCCGCCAGGGCAGGGACGACCTGATGTCCCGCTGGGGCGAGGTAGACCTGGTCTCCCAGAGAAGCCGGGGTAGACCTGGTGTCCCGCTGGAATCGGGGTAGACCTGTTGTCTCCCCAGGACTTTGTGACAGAGATCTGCTAGCCCTACGATATAAGGGTAGACCTGTTGCCCCTATTGAGTTGAGGTAGACCAGTTGTCCCTACAGAGCTGGGTAGACCTGTTGTCCCCGGACGGAGCTGGGGAAGACCTGATGTTCCAGTGAAGCGTGGGTAGACCTGTTGTCCTGCCCAGGGCCGGGGTAGACCTGTTGTCCCCGGACGGAGCTGGGGTAGACCTGATGTCCCTACAGAGCTGGGTAGACCTCTTGTCCCTGGACGCAGCTGGGGTAGACCTGATGTCCCAGCGAAGCCAGGGTCGACCTGTTGTCCTGGCCAGGGCCGGGGTAGACCTGTTGTCCGGCCAGGGCGAGGACGACCTGATGTCCCACGGGAGAGAGCTAGACCTGGTGTCACAGAGAATCCGGGGTAGACCTGGTGTCCCGCTGGAATCGGGGTAGACCTGTTGTCTCCCCAGGACTTTGTGACAGAGATCTGCTAGCCCTACGGAACAAGGGTAGACCTGTTGCCCCTATTGAGTTGAGGTAGACCAGTTGTCCCTACAGAGCAGGGTAGACCTGTTGTCCCCGGACGGAGCTGGGGTAGACCTGATGTCCCCACAGAGCTGGGTAGACCTGTTGTCCCCGGACGGAGCTGGGGTAGACCTGATGTCCCTACAGAGCAGGGTAGACCTGTTGTCCCTGGCCGGAACTCGGGTAGACCCGATGCCCCTACAGAGCAGGGTAGACCTGTTGTCCCTGGCCGGAGCTGGGGTAGACCTGATGTCCCTACAGAGCTGGGTAGACCTCTTGTCCCTGGACGCAGCTGGGGTAGACCTGATGTCCCAGCGAAGCCAGGGTCGACCTGTTGTCCTGGCCAGGGCCGCGGTAGACCTGTTGTCCGGCCAGGGCGAGGACGACCTGATGTCCCACGGGAGAGAGCTAGACCTGGTGTCACAGAGAATCCGGGGTAGACCTGGTGTCCCGCTGGAATCGGGGTAGACCTGTTGTCTTTCCAGGACTTTGTGACAGAGATCTGCTAGCCCTACGGAACAAGGGTAGACCTGTTGCCCCTATTGAGCTGAGGTAGACCTGATGTCCCTACAGAGCAGGGTAGACCTGTTGTCCCCGGACGGAGCTGGGGTAGACCTGATGTCCCCACAGAGCTGGGTAGACCTGTTGTCCCCGGACGGAGCTGGGGTAGACCTGATGTCCCTAGAGAGCTGGGTAGACCTGTTGTCCCTGGCCGGAGCTGGGGTAGACCTGATGTCCCTACAGAGCTGGGTAGACCTCTTGTCCCTGGACGCAGCTGGGGTAGACCTGATGTCCCAGCGAAGCCTGGGTAGACCTGTTGTCCTGGCCAGGGCCGGGGTAGACCTGTTGTCCCGCCAGGGCAGGGACGACCTGATGTCCCGCTGGGGCGAGGTAGACCTGGTCTTCCAGAGAAGCCGGGGTAGACCTGGAGTCCCGCTGGAATCGGGGTAGACCTGTTGTCTTTCCAGGACTTTGTGACAGAGATCTGCTAGCCCTACGGAACAAGGGTAGACCTGTTGCCCCTATTGAGCTGAGGTAGACCTGATGTCCCTACAGAGCTGGGTAGACCTGTTGTCCCTGGCTGGAGCTGGGGTAGACCTGATGTCCCTACAGAGCTGGGTAGACCTGTTGTCCCCGGACAGTGCTGGGGTAGACCTGATGTCCCAGCGAAGCCTGGGTAGACCTGTTGTCCTGGCCAGGGCCGGGGTAGACCTGTTGTCCCGCCAGGGCAGGGACGACCTGATGTCCCGCTGGGGCGAGGTAGACCTGGTCTCCCAGAGAAGCCGGGGTAGACCTGGTGTCCCGCTGGAATCGGGGTAGACCTGTTGTCTCCCCAGGACTTTGTGACAGAGATCTGCTAGCCCTACGATATAAGGGTAGACCTGTTGCCCCTATTGAGTTGAGGTAGACCAGTTGTCCCTACAGAGCAGGGTAGACCTGTTGTCCCCGGACGGAGCTGGGGAAGACCTGATGTCCCAGTGAAGCGTGGGTAGACCTGTTGTCCTGCCCAGGGCCGGGGTAGACCTGTTGTCTCCGGACGGAGCTGGGGTAGACCTGATGTCCCAGCGAAGCCAGGGTAGACATGTTGTCCCTGGCCAGGGTCGGGGAAGACCTGTTGTCCCGCCAGGGCGAGGACGACCTGATGTTCCGCTGGAGCGAGGTAGACCTGGTCTCCCTGAGAAGCCGGGGTAGACCTGGTGTCCAGATGAAAACGCGGTAGACCTGTTGTCTCCCCAGGACTTTGTGGCAGCGATCTGCTAGCCCTACGGAACAAGGGTAGACCTGTTGCCCCTATTGAGCTGAGGTAGACCAGTTGTCCCTACAGAGCTGGGTAGACCTGTTGTCCCCGGACGGAGCTGGGGTAGACCTGATGTCCCTACAGAGCTGGGTAGACCTCTTGTCCCTGGACGCAGCTGGGGTAGACCTGATGTCCCAGCGAAGCCAGGGTCGACCTGTTGTCCTGGCCAGGGCCGGGGAAGACCTGTTGTCCGGCCAGGGCGAGGACGACCTGATGTCCCACGGGAGAGAGCTAGACCTGGTGTCACAGAGAATCCGGGGTAGACCTGGTGTCCCGCTGGAATCGGGGTAGACCTGTTGTGTTCCCAGGACTTTGTGACAGAGATCTGCTAGCCCTATGGAACAAGGGTAGACCTGTTGCCCCTATTGAGCTGAGGTAGACCAGTTGTCCCTACAGAGCAGGGTAGACCTGTTGTCCCTGGCCGGAGCTGGGGTAGACCTGATGTCCCTACAGAGCTGGGTAGACCTGTTGTCCCTGGCCGGAGCTGGGGTAGACCAGATGTCCCTACAGAGCTGGGTAGACTTGTTGTCCCCGGACGGAGCTCGGGTAGACCTGATGTCCCTACAGAGCTGGGTAGACCTGTTGTCCCTGGCCGGAGCTCGGGTAGACCTGATGTCCCAGTGAAGCCAGGGTAGACCTGTTGTCCTGCCCAGGGCCGGGGTAGACCTGTTGTCTCCGGACGGAGCTGGGGTAGACCTGATGTCCCAGCGAAGCCCGGGTAGACCTGTTGTCCCTGGCCAGGGTCGGGGAAGACCTGTTGTCCCGCCAGGGCGAGGACGACCTGATGTTCCGCTGGAGCGAGGTAGACCTGGTCTCCCTGAGAAGCCGGGGTAGACCTGGTGTCCAGATGAAAACGCGGTAGACCTGTTGTCTCCCCAGGACTTTGTGGCAGCGATCTGCTAGCCCTACGGAACAAGGGTAGACCTGTTGCCCCTATTGAGCTGAGGTAGACCAGTTGTCCCTACAGAGCTGGGTAGACCTGTTGTCCCCGGACGGAGCTGGGGTAGACCTGATGTCCCTACAGAGCTGGGTAGACCTCTTGTCCCTGGACGCAGCTGGGGTAGACCTGATGTCCCAGCGAAGCCAGGGTCGACCTGTTGTCCTGGCCAGGGCCGCGGTAGACCTGTTGTCCGGCCAGGGCGAGGACGACCTGATGTCCCACGGGAGAGAGCTAGACCTGGTGTCACAGAGAATCCGGGGTAGACCTGGTGTCCCGCTGGAATCGGGGTAGACCTGTTGTCTCCCCAGGACTTTGTGACAGAGATCTGCTAGCCCTACGGAACAAGGGTAGACCTGTTGCCCCTATTGAGTTGAGGTAGACCAGTTGTCCCTACAGAGCAGGGTAGACCTGTTGTCCCCGGACGGAGCTGGGGTAGACCTGATGTCCCTACAGAGCTGGGTAGACCTGTTGTCCCTGGCCGGAGCTGGGGTAGACCAGATGTCCCTACAGAGCTGGGTAGACTTGTTGTCCCCGGACGGAGCTCGGGTAGACCTGATGTCCCTACAGAGCTGGGTAGACCTGTTGTCCCTGGCCGGAGCTCGGGTAGACCTGATGTCCCAGTGAAGCCAGGGTAGACCTGTTGTCCTGCCCAGGGCCGGGGTAGACCTGTTGTCTCCGGACGGAGCTGGGGTAGACCTGATGTCCCAGCGAAGCCCGGGTAGACCTGTTGTCCCTGGCCAGGGTCGGGGAAGACCTGTTGTCCCGCCAGGGCGAGGACGACCTGATGTTCCGCTGGAGCGAGGTAGACCTGGTCTCCCTGAGAAGCCGGGGTAGACCTGGTGTCCAGATGAAAACGCGGTAGACCTGTTGTCTCCCCAGGACTTTGTGGCAGAGATCTGCTAGCCCTACGGAACAAGGGTAGACCTGTTGCCCCTATTGAGCTGAGGTAGACCAGTTGTCCCTACAGAGCTGGGTAGACCTGTTGTCCCCGGACGGAGCTGGGGTAGACCTGATGTCCCTACAGAGCTGGGTAGACCTCTTGTCCCTGGACGCAGCTGGGGTAGACCTGATGTCCCAGCGAAGCCAGGGTCGACCTGTTGTCCTGGCCAGGGCCGGGGTAGACCTGTTGTCCGGCCAGGGCGAGGACGACCTGATGTCCCACGGGAGAGAGCTAGACCTGGTGTCACAGAGAATCCGGGGTAGACCTGGTGTCCCGCTGGAATCGGGGTAGACCTGTTGTCTCCCCAGGACTTTGTGACAGAGATCTGCTAGCCCTACGGAACAAGGGTAGACCTGTTGCCCCTATTGAGTTGAGGTAGACCAGTTGTCCCTACAGAGCAGGGTAGACCTGTTGTCCCCGGACGGAGCTGGGGTAGACCTGATGTCCCCACAGAGCTGGGTAGACCTGTTGTCCCCGGACGGAGCTGGGGTAGACCTGATGTCCCTACAGAGCAGTTTAGACCTTTTGTCCCTGGCCGGAACTCGGGTAGACCCGATGCCCCTACAGAGCAGGGTAGACCTGTTGTCCCTGGCCGGAGCTGGGGTAGACCTGATGTCCCTACAGAGCTGGGTAGACCTCTTGTCCCTGGACGCAGCTGGGGTAGACCTGATGTCCCAGCGAAGCCAGGGTCGACCTGTTGTCCTGGCCAGGGGCGCGGTAGACCTGTTGTCCGGCCAGGGCGAGGACGACCTGATGTCCCACGGGAGAGAGCTAGACCTGGTGTCACAGAGAATCCGGGGTAGACCTGGTGTCCCGCTGGAATCGGGGTAGACCTGTTGTCTTTCCAGGACTTTGTGACAGAGATCTGCTAGCCCTACGGAACAAGGGTAGACCTGTTGCCCCTATTGAGCTGAGGTAGACCTGATGTCCCTACAGAGCAGGGTAGACCTGTTGTCCCCGGACGGAGCTGGGGTAGACCTGATGTCCCCACAGAGCTGGGTAGACCTGTTGTCCCCGGACGGAGCTGGGGTAGACCTGATGTCCCTACAGAGCTGGGTAGACCTGTTGTCCCTGGCCGGAGCTGGGGTAGACCTGATGTCCCTACAGAGCTGGGTAGACCTCTTGTCCCTGGACGCAGCTGGGGTAGACCTGATGTCCCAGCGAAGCCTGGGTAGACCTGTTGTCCTGGCCAGGGCCGGGGTAGACCTGTTGTCCCGCCAGGGCAGGGACGACCTGATGTCCCGCTGGGGCGAGGTAGACCTGGTCTTCCAGAGAAGCCGGGGTAGACCTGGAGTCCCGCTGGAATCGGGGTAGACCTGTTGTCTTTCCAGGACTTTGTGACAGAGATCTGCTAGCCCTACGGAACAAGGGTAGACCTGTTGCCCCTATTGAGCTGAGGTAGACCTGATGTCCCTACAGAGCTGGGTAGACCTGTTGTCCCTGGCTGGAGCTGGGGTAGACCTGATGTCCCTACAGAGCTGGGTAGACCTGTTGTCCCTGGCTGGAGCTGGGGTAGACCTGATGTCCCTACAGAGCTGGGTAGACCTGTTGTCCCCGGACAGTGCTGGGGTAGACCTGATGTCCCAGCGAAGCCTGGGTAGACCTGTTGTCCTGGCCAGGGCCGGGGTAGACCTGTTGTCCCGCCAGGGCAGGGACGACCTGATGTCCCGCTGGGGCGAGGTAGACCTGGTCTCCCAGAGAAGCCGGGGTAGACCTGGTGTCCCGCTGGAATCGGGGTAGACCTGTTGTCTCCCCAGGACTTTGTGACAGAGATCTGCTAGCCCTACGATATAAGGGTAGACCTGTTGCCCCTATTGAGTTGAGGTAGACCAGTTGTCCCTACAGAGCTGGGTAGACCTGTTGTCCCCGGACGGAGCTGGGGAAGACCTGATCACCCTACAGAGCAGGGTAGACCTGTTGTCCCTGGCCGGAGCTCGGGTAGACCTGATGTCCCAGTGAAGCGTGGGTAGACCTGTTGTCCTGCCCAGGGCCGGGGTAGACCTGTTGTCTCCGGACGGAGCTGGGGTAGACCTGATGTCCCAGCGAAGCCAGGGTAGACATGTTGTCCCTGGCCAGGGTCGGGGAAGACCTGTTGTCCCGCCAGGGCGAGGACCACCTGATGTTCCGCTGGAGCGAGGTAGACCTGGTGTCACAGAGAATCCGGGGTAGACCTGGTGTCCCGCTGGAATCGGGGTAGACCTGTTGTCTTTCCAGGACTTTGTGACAGAGATCTGCTAGCCCTACGGAACAAGGGTAGACCTGTTGCCCCTATTGAGCTGAGGTAGACCAGTTGTCCCTACAGAGCAGGGTAGACCTGTTGTCCCTGGCCGGAGCTGGGGTAGACCTGATGTCCCCACAGAGCTGGGTAGACCTGTTGTCCCCGGACGGAGCTGGGGTAGACCTGATGTCCCTACAGAGCAGGGTAGACCTTTTGTCCCTGGCCGGAACTCGGGTAGACCCGATGTCCCTACAGAGCAGGGTAGACCTGTTGTCCCTGGCCGGAGCTGGGGTAGACCTGATGCCCCTACAGAGCTGGGTAGACCTCTTGTCCCTGGACGCAGCTGGGGTAGACCTGATGTCCCAGTGAAGCCAGGGTAGACCTGTTGTCCTGCCCAGGGCCGGGGTAGACCTGTTGTCTCCGGACGGAGCTGGGGTAGACCTGATGTCCCAGCGAAGCCTGGGTAGACCTGTTTTCCTGGCCAGGGCCGGGGTAGACCTGTTGTCCCGCCAGGGCAGGGACGACCTGATGTGTCGCTGGGGCGACGTAGACCTGGTCTCCCAGAGAAGCCGGGGTAGACCTGGTGTCCCGCTGGAATCGGGGTAGACCTGTTGTCTCCCCAGGATTTTGTGACAGAGATCTGCTAGCCCTACGATATAAGGGTAGACCTGTTGTCCCTATTGAGATGAGGTAGACCAGTTGTCCCTACAGAGCAGGGTAGACCTGTTGTCCCCGGACGGAGCTGGTGTAGACCTGATGTCCCCACAGAGCTGGGTAGACCTGTTGTCCCCGGACGGAGCTGGGGTAGACCTGATGTCCCTACAGAGCTGGGTCGACCTGTTGTCCCTTGCCGGAGCTTGGGTAGACCTGATGTCCCTACAGAGCTGGGTAGACCTCTTGTCCCTGGACGCAGCTGGGGTAGACCTGATGTCCCAGCGAAGCCAGGGTCGACCTGTTGTCCTGGCCAGGGCCGGGGTAGACCTGTTGTCCCGCCAGGGCAGGGACGACCTGATGTCCCGCTGGGGCGAGGTAGACCTGGTCTCCCAGAGAAGCCAGGGTAGACCTGGAGTCCCGCTGGAATCGGGGTAGACCTGTTGTCTTTCCAGGACTTTGTGACAGAGATCTGCTAGCCCTACGGAACAAGGGTAGACCTGTTGCCCCTATTGAGCTGAGGTAGACCTGATGTCCCTACAGAGCTGGGTAGACCTGTTGTCCCTGGCTGGAGCTGGGGTAGACCTGATGTCCCTACAGAGCTGGGTAGACCTGTTGTCCCTGGCTGGAGCTGGGGTAGACCTGATGTCCCAGCGAAGCCTGGGTAGACCTGTTGTCCTGGCCAGGGCCGGGGTAGACCTGTTGTCCCGCCAGGGCAGGGACGACCTGATGTCCCGCTGGGGCGAGGTAGACCTGGTCTCCCAGAGAAGCCGGGGTAGACCTGGTGTCCCGCTGGAATCGGGGTAGACCTGTTGTCTTTCCAGGACTTTGTGACAGAGATCTGCTAGCCCTACGGAACAAGGGTAGACCTGTTGCCCCTATTGAGCTGAGGTAGACCAGTTGTCCCTACAGAGCAGGGTAGACCTGTTGTCCCTGGCTGGAGCTGGGGTAGACCTGATGTCCCTACAGAGCTGGGTAGACCTGTTGTCCCCGGACAGTGCTGGGGTAGACCTGATGTCCCAGCGAAGCCTGGGTAGACATGTTGTCCCTGGCCAGGGTCGGGGAAGACCTGTTGTCCCGCCAGGGCGAGGACGACCTGATGTTCCTCTGGAGCGAGGTAGACCTGGTCTCCCTGAGAAGCCGGGGTAGACCTGGTGTCTAGCTGAAAACGCGGTAGACCTGTTGTCTCCCCAGGACTTGGTGACAGAGATCTGCTAGCCCTACGGAACAAGGGTAGACCTGTTGCCCCTATTGACCTGAGGTAGACCTGATGTCCCTACAGAGCTGGGTAGACCTGTTGTCCCCGGATGGAGGTGGGGTAGACCTGATGTCCCTACAGAGCTGGGTAGACCTGTTGTCCCCGGACAGTGCTGGGGTAGACCTGATGTCCCAGCGAAGCCTGGGTAGACCTGTTGTCCTGGCCAGGGCCGGGGTAGACCTGTTGTCCCGCCAGGGCAGGGACGACCTGATGTCCCGCTGGGGCGAGGTAGACCTGGTCTCCCAGAGAAGCCGGGGTAGACCTGGTGTCCCGCTGGAATCGGGGTAGACCTGTTGTCTCCCCAGGACTTTGTGACAGAGATCTGCTAGCCCTACGATATAAGGGTAGACCTGTTGCCCCTATTGAGTTGAGGTAGACCAGTTGTCCCTACAGAGCTGGGTAGACCTGTTGTCCCCGGACGGAGCTGGGGAAGACCTGATGTTCCAGTGAAGCGTGGGTAGACCTGTTGTCCTGCCCAGGGCCGGGGTAGACCTGTTGTCTCCGGACGGAGCTGGGGTAGACCTGATGTCCCAGCGAAGCCAGGGTAGACATGTTGTCCCTGGCCAGGGTCGGGGAAGACCTGTTGTCCCGCCAGGGCGAGGACGACCTGATGTTCCGCTGGAGCGAGGTAGACCTGGTCTCCCTGAGAAGCCGGGGTAGACCTGGTGTCCAGATGAAAACGCGGTAGACCTGTTGTCTCCCCAGGACTTGGTGACAGAGATCTGCTTGCCCTACGGAACAAATGTAGACCTGTTGCCCCTATTGAGCTGAGGTAGACCAGTTGTCCCTACAGATCAGGGTAGACCTGTTTTCCCCGGACGGAGCTGGGGTAGACCTGATGTCCCTACAGAGCTGGGTAGACCTCTTGTCCCTGGACGCAGCTGGGGTAGACCTGATGTCCCAGCGAAGCCAGGGTCGACCTGTTGTCCTGGCCAGGGCCGGGGTAGACCTGTTGTCCGGCCAGGGCGAGGACGACCTGATGTCCCACGGGAGAGAGCTAGACCTGGTGTCACAGAGAATCCGGGGTAGACCTGGTGTCCCGCTGGAATCGGGGTAGACCTGTTGTCTCCCCAGGACTTTGTGACAGAGATCTGCTAGCCCTACGGAACAAGGGTAGACCTGTTGCCCCTATTGAGTTGAGGTAGACCAGTTGTCCCTACAGAGCAGGGTAGACCTGTTGTCCCCGGACGGAGCTGGGGTAGACCTGATGTCCCCACAGAGCTGGGTAGACCTGTTGTCCCCGGACGGAGCTGGGGTAGACCTGATGTCCCTACAGAGCAGGGTAGACCTGTTGTCCCTGGCCGGAAGTCGGGTAGACCCGATGCCCCTACAGAGCAGGGTAGACCTGTTGTCCCTGGCCGGAGCTGGGGTAGACCTGATGTCCCTACAGAGCTGGGTAGACCTCTTGTCCCTGGACGCAGCTGGGGTAGACCTGATGTCCCAGCGAAGCCAGGGTCGACCTGTTGTCCTGGCCAGGGCCGCGGTAGACCTGTTGTCCGGCCAGGGCGAGGACGACCTGATGTCCCACGGGAGAGAGCTAGACCTGGTGTCACAGAGAATCCGGGGTAGACCTGGTGTCCCGCTGGAATCGGGGTAGACCTGTTGTCTTTCCAGGACTTTGTGACAGAGATCTGCTAGCCCTACGGAACAAGGGTAGACCTGTTGCCCCTATTGAGCTGAGGTAGACCTGATGTCCCTACAGAGCTGGGTAGATCTGTTGTCCCCGGACGGAGCTGGGGTAGACCTGATGTCCCCACAGAGCTGGGTAGACCTGTTGTCCCCGGACGGAGCTGGGGTAGACCTGATGTCCCTACAGAGCTGGGTAGACCTGTTGTCCCTGGCCGGAGCTGGGGTAGACCAGATGTCCCTACAGAGCTGGGTAGACTTGTTGTCCCCGGACGGAGCTCGGGTAGACCTGATGTCCCTACAGAGCTGGGTAGACCTGTTGTCCCTGGCCGGAGCTCGGGTAGACCTGATGTCCCAGTGAAGCCAGGGTAGACCTGTTGTCCTGCCCAGGGCCGGGGTAGACCTGTTGTCTCCGGACGGAGCTGGGGTAGACCTGATGTCCCAGCGAAGCCCGGGTAGACCTGTTGTCCCTGGCCAGGGTCGGGGAAGACCTGTTGTCCCGCCAGGGCGAGGACGACCTGATGTTCCGCTGGAGCGAGGTAGACCTGGTCTCCCTGAGAAGCCGGGGTAGACCTGGTGTCCAGATGAAAAGGCGGTAGACCTGTTGTCTCCCCAGGACTTTGTGGCAGCGATCTGCTAGCCCTACGGAACAAGGGTAGACCTGTTGCCCCTATTGAGCTGAGGTAGACCAGTTGTCCCTACAGAGCTGGGTAGACCTGTTGTCCCCGGACGGAGCTGGGGTAGACCTGATGTCCCTACAGAGCTGGGTAGACCTCTTGTCCCTGGACGCAGCTGGGGTAGACCTGATGTCCCAGCGAAGCCAGGGTCGACCTGTTGTCCTGGCCAGGGCCGCGGTAGACCTGTTGTCCGGCCAGGGCGAGGACGACCTGATGTCCCACGGGAGAGAGCTAGACCTGGTGTCACAGAGAATCCGGGGTAGACCTGGTGTCCCGCTGGAATCGGGGTAGACCTGTTGTCTCCCCAGGACTTTGTGACAGAGATCTGCTAGCCCTACGGAACAAGGGTAGACCTGTTGCCCCTATTGAGTTGAGGTAGACCAGTTGTCCCTACAGAGCAGGGTAGACCTGTTGTCCCCGGACGGAGCTGGGGTAGACCTGATGTCCCTACAGAGCTGGGTAGACCTGTTGTCCCTGGCCGGAGCTGGGGTAGACCAGATGTCCCTACAGAGCTGGGTAGACTTGTTGTCCCCGGACGGAGCTCGGGTAGACCTGATGTCCCTACAGAGCTGGGTAGACCTGTTGTCCCTGGCCGGAGCTCGGGTAGACCTGATGTCCCAGTGAAGCCAGGGTAGACCTGTTGTCCTGCCCAGGGCCGGGGTAGACCTGTTGTCTCCGGACGGAGCTGGGGTAGACCTGATGTCCCAGCGAAGCCCGGGTAGACCTGTTGTCCCTGGCCAGGGTCGGGGAAGACCTGTTGTCCCGCCAGGGCGAGGACGACCTGATGTTCCGCTGGAGCGAGGTAGACCTGGTCTCCCTGAGAAGCCGGGGTAGACCTGGTGTCCAGATGAAAACGCGGTAGACCTGTTGTCTCCCCAGGACTTTGTGGCAGAGATCTGCTAGCCCTACGGAACAAGGGTAGACCTGTTGCCCCTATTGAGCTGAGGTAGACCAGTTGTCCCTACAGAGCTGGGTAGACCTGTTGTCCCCGGACGGAGCTGGGGTAGACCTGATGTCCCTACAGAGCTGGGTAGACCTCTTGTCCCTGGACGCAGCTGGGGTAGACCTGATGTCCCAGCGAAGCCAGGGTCGACCTGTTGTCCTGGCCAGGGCCGGGGTAGACCTGTTGTCCGGCCAGGGCGAGGACGACCTGATGTCCCATGGGAGAGAGCTAGACCTGGTGTCACAGAGAATCCGGGGTAGACCTGGTGTCCCGCTGGAATCGGGGTAGACCTGTTGTCTCCCCAGGACTTTGTGACAGAGATCTGCTAGCCCTACGGAACAAGGGTAGACCTGTTGCCCCTATTGAGTTGAGGTAGACCAGTTGTCCCTACAGAGCAGGGTAGACCTGTTGTCCCCGGACGGAGCTGGGGTAGACCTGATGTCCCCACAGAGCTGGGTAGACCTGTTGTCCCCGGACGGAGCTGGGGTAGACCTGATGTCCCTACAGAGCAGTTTAGACCTTTTGTCCCTGGCCGGAACTCGGGTAGACCCGATGCCCCTACAGAGCAGGGTAGACCTGTTGTCCCTGGCCGGAGCTGGGGTAGACCTGATGTCCCTACAGAGCTGGGTAGACCTCTTGTCCCTGGACGCAGCTGGGGTAGACCTGATGTCCCAGCGAAGCCAGGGTCGACCTGTTGTCCTGGCCAGGGGCGCGGTAGACCTGTTGTCCGGCCAGGGCGAGGACGACCTGATGTCCCACGGGAGAGAGCTAGACCTGGTGTCACAGAGAATCCGGGGTAGACCTGGTGTCCCGCTGGAATCGGGGTAGACCTGTTGTCTTTCCAGGACTTTGTGACAGAGATCTGCTAGCCCTACGGAACAAGGGTAGACCTGTTGCCCCTATTGAGCTGAGGTAGACCTGATGTCCCTACAGAGCAGGGTAGACCTGTTGTCCCCGGACGGAGCTGGGGTAGACCTGATGTCCCCACAGAGCTGGGTAGACCTGTTGTCCCCGGACGGAGCTGGGGTAGACCTGATGTCCCTACAGAGCTGGGTAGACCTGTTGTCCCTGGCCGGAGCTGGGGTAGACCTGATGTCCCTACAGAGCTGGGTAGACCTCTTGTCCCTGGACGCAGCTGGGGTAGACCTGATGTCCCAGCGAAGCCTGGGTAGACCTGTTGTCCTGGCCAGGGCCGGGGTAGACCTGTTGTCCCGCCAGGGCAGGGACGACCTGATGTCCCGCTGGGGCGAGGTAGACCTGGTCTTCCAGAGAAGCCGGGGTAGACCTGGAGTCCCGCTGGAATCGGGGTAGACCTGTTGTCTTTCCAGGACTTTGTGACAGAGATCTGCTAGCCCTACGGAACAAGGGTAGACCTGTTGCCCCTATTGAGCTGAGGTAGACCTGATGTCCCTACAGAGCTGGGTAGACCTGTTGTCCCTGGCTGGAGCTGGGGTAGACCTGATGTCCCTACAGAGCTGGGTAGACCTGTTGTCCCTGGCTGGAGCTGGGGTAGACCTGATGTCCCTACAGAGCTGGGTAGACCTGTTGTCCCCGGACAGTGCTGGGGTAGACCTGATGTCCCAGCGAAGCCTGGGTAGACCTGTTGTCCTGGCCAGGGCCGGGGTAGACCTGTTGTCCCGCCAGGGCAGGGACGACCTGATGTCCCGCTGGGGCGAGGTAGACCTGGTCTCCCAGAGAAGCCGGGGTAGACCTGGTGTCCCGCTGGAATCGGGGTAGACCTGTTGTCTCCCCAGGACTTTGTGACAGAGATCTGCTAGCCCTACGATATAAGGGTAGACCTGTTGCCCCTATTGAGTTGAGGTAGACCAGTTGTCCCTACAGAGCTGGGTAGACCTGTTGTCCCCGGACGGAGCTGGGGAAGACCTGATCACCCTACAGAGCAGGGTAGACCTGTTGTCCCTGGCCGGAGCTCGGGTAGACCTGATGTCCCAGTGAAGCGTGGGTAGACCTGTTGTCCTGCCCAGGGCCGGGGTAGACCTGTTGTCTCCGGACGGAGCTGGGGTAGACCTGATGTCCCAGCGAAGCCAGGGTAGACATGTTGTCCCTGGCCAGGGTCGGGGAAGACCTGTTGTCCCGCCAGGGCGAGGACCACCTGATGTTCCGCTGGAGCGAGGTAGACCTGGTGTCACAGAGAATCCGGGGTAGACCTGGTGTCCCGCTGGAATCGGGGTAGACCTGTTGTCTTTCCAGGACTTTGTGACAGAGATCTGCTAGCCCTACGGAACAAGGGTAGACCTGTTGCCCCTATTGAGCTGAGGTAGACCAGTTGTCCCTACAGAGCAGGGTAGACCTGTTGTCCCTGGCCGGAGCTGGGGTAGACCTGATGTCCCCACAGAGCTGGGTAGACCTGTTGTCCCCGGACGGAGCTGGGGTAGACCTGATGTCCCTACAGAGCAGGGTAGACCTTTTGTCCCTGGCCGGAACTCGGGTAGACCCGATGTCCCTACAGAGCAGGGTAGACCTGTTGTCCC
Organism: Agelaius tricolor; assembly: GCF_023055355.1. Classification (NCBI taxonomy): domain Eukaryota; kingdom Metazoa; phylum Chordata; class Aves; order Passeriformes; family Icteridae; genus Agelaius; species Agelaius tricolor. The sequence goes on along the minus strand of NW_027269311.1, from coordinate 2,594,000 downwards.
TGGCCGGAGCTGGGGTAGACCTGATGCCCCTACAGAGCTGGGTAGACCTCTTGTCCCTGGACGCAGCTGGGGTAGACCTGATGTCCCAGTGAAGCCAGGGTAGACCTGTTGTCCTGCCCAGGGCCGGGGTAGACCTGTTGTCTCCGGACGGAGCTGGGGTAGACCTGATGTCCCAGCGAAGCCTGGGTAGACCTGTTTTCCTGGCCAGGGCCGGGGTAGACCTGTTGTCCCGCCAGGGCAGGGACGACCTGATGTGTCGCTGGGGCGACGTAGACCTGGTCTCCCAGAGAAGCCGGGGTAGACCTGGTGTCCCGCTGGAATCGGGGTAGACCTGTTGTCTCCCCAGGATTTTGTGACAGAGATCTGCTAGCCCTACGATATAAGGGTAGACCTGTTGTCCCTATTGAGATGAGGTAGACCAGTTGTCCCTACAGAGCAGGGTAGACCTGTTGTCCCCGGACGGAGCTGGTGTAGACCTGATGTCCCCACAGAGCTGGGTAGACCTGTTGTCCCCGGACGGAGCTGGGGTAGACCTGATGTCCCTACAGAGCTGGGTCGACCTGTTGTCCCTTGCCGGAGCTTGGGTAGACCTGATGTCCCTACAGAGCTGGGTAGACCTCTTGTCCCTGGACGCAGCTGGGGTAGACCTGATGTCCCAGCGAAGCCAGGGTCGACCTGTTGTCCTGGCCAGGGCCGGGGTAGACCTGTTGTCCCGCCAGGGCAGGGACGACCTGATGTCCCGCTGGGGCGAGGTAGACCTGGTCTCCCAGAGAAGCCAGGGTAGACCTGGAGTCCCGCTGGAATCGGGGTAGACCTGTTGTCTTTCCAGGACTTTGTGACAGAGATCTGCTAGCCCTACGGAACAAGGGTAGACCTGTTGCCCCTATTGAGCTGAGGTAGACCTGATGTCCCTACAGAGCTGGGTAGACCTGTTGTCCCTGGCTGGAGCTGGGGTAGACCTGATGTCCCTACAGAGCTGGGTAGACCTGTTGTCCCTGGCTGGAGCTGGGGTAGACCTGATGTCCCAGCGAAGCCTGGGTAGACCTGTTGTCCTGGCCAGGGCCGGGGTAGACCTGTTGTCCCGCCAGGGCAGGGACGACCTGATGTCCCGCTGGGGCGAGGTAGACCTGGTCTCCCAGAGAAGCCGGGGTAGACCTGGTGTCCCGCTGGAATCGGGGTAGACCTGTTGTCTTTCCAGGACTTTGTGACAGAGATCTGCTAGCCCTACGGAACAAGGGTAGACCTGTTGCCCCTATTGAGCTGAGGTAGACCAGTTGTCCCTACAGAGCAGGGTAGACCTGTTGTCCCTGGCTGGAGCTGGGGTAGACCTGATGTCCCTACAGAGCTGGGTAGACCTGTTGTCCCCGGACAGTGCTGGGGTAGACCTGATGTCCCAGCGAAGCCTGGGTAGACATGTTGTCCCTGGCCAGGGTCGGGGAAGACCTGTTGTCCCGCCAGGGCGAGGACGACCTGATGTTCCTCTGGAGCGAGGTAGACCTGGTCTCCCTGAGAAGCCGGGGTAGACCTGGTGTCTAGCTGAAAACGCGGTAGACCTGTTGTCTCCCCAGGACTTGGTGACAGAGATCTGCTAGCCCTACGGAACAAGGGTAGACCTGTTGCCCCTATTGACCTGAGGTAGACCTGATGTCCCTACAGAGCTGGGTAGACCTGTTGTCCCCGGATGGAGGTGGGGTAGACCTGATGTCCCTACAGAGCTGGGTAGACCTGTTGTCCCCGGACAGTGCTGGGGTAGACCTGATGTCCCAGCGAAGCCTGGGTAGACCTGTTGTCCTGGCCAGGGCCGGGGTAGACCTGTTGTCCCGCCAGGGCAGGGACGACCTGATGTCCCGCTGGGGCGAGGTAGACCTGGTCTCCCAGAGAAGCCGGGGTAGACCTGGTGTCCCGCTGGAATCGGGGTAGACCTGTTGTCTCCCCAGGACTTTGTGACAGAGATCTGCTAGCCCTACGATATAAGGGTAGACCTGTTGCCCCTATTGAGTTGAGGTAGACCAGTTGTCCCTACAGAGCTGGGTAGACCTGTTGTCCCCGGACGGAGCTGGGGAAGACCTGATGTTCCAGTGAAGCGTGGGTAGACCTGTTGTCCTGCCCAGGGCCGGGGTAGACCTGTTGTCTCCGGACGGAGCTGGGGTAGACCTGATGTCCCAGCGAAGCCAGGGTAGACATGTTGTCCCTGGCCAGGGTCGGGGAAGACCTGTTGTCCCGCCAGGGCGAGGACGACCTGATGTTCCGCTGGAGCGAGGTAGACCTGGTCTCCCTGAGAAGCCGGGGTAGACCTGGTGTCCAGATGAAAACGCGGTAGACCTGTTGTCTCCCCAGGACTTGGTGACAGAGATCTGCTTGCCCTACGGAACAAATGTAGACCTGTTGCCCCTATTGAGCTGAGGTAGACCAGTTGTCCCTACAGATCAGGGTAGACCTGTTTTCCCCGGAAGGAGCTGGGGTAGACCTGATGTCCCTACAGAGCTGGGTAGACCTCTTGTCCCTGGACGCAGCTGGGGTAGACCTGATGTCCCAGCGAAGCCAGGGTCGACCTGTTGTCCTGGCCAGGGCCGGGGTAGACCTGTTGTCCGGCCAGGGCGAGGACGACCTGATGTCCCACGGGAGAGAGCTAGACCTGGTGTCACAGAGAATCCGGGGTAGACCTGGTGTCCCGCTGGAATCGGGGTAGACCTGTTGTCTCCCCAGGACTTTGTGACAGAGATCTGCTAGCCCTACGGAACAAGGGTAGACCTGTTGCCCCTATTGAGTTGAGGTAGACCAGTTGTCCCTACAGAGCAGGGTAGACCTGTTGTCCCCGGACGGAGCTGGGGTAGACCTGATGTCCCCACAGAGCTGGGTAGACCTGTTGTCCCCGGACGGAGCTGGGGTAGACCTGATGTCCCTACAGAGCAGGGTAGACCTGTTGTCCCTGGCCGGAAGTCGGGTAGACCCGATGCCCCTACAGAGCAGGGTAGACCTGTTGTCCCTGGCCGGAGCTGGGGTAGACCTGATGTCCCTACAGAGCTGGGTAGACCTCTTGTCCCTGGACGCAGCTGGGGTAGACCTGATGTCCCAGCGAAGCCAGGGTCGACCTGTTGTCCTGGCCAGGGCCGCGGTAGACCTGTTGTCCGGCCAGGGCGAGGACGACCTGATGTCCCACGGGAGAGAGCTAGACCTGGTGTCACAGAGAATCCGGGGTAGACCTGGTGTCCCGCTGGAATCGGGGTAGACCTGTTGTCTTTCCAGGACTTTGTGACAGAGATCTGCTAGCCCTACGGAACAAGGGTAGACCTGTTGCCCCTATTGAGCTGAGGTAGACCTGATGTCCCTACAGAGCTGGGTAGATCTGTTGTCCCCGGACGGAGCTGGGGTAGACCTGATGTCCCCACAGAGCTGGGTAGACCTGTTGTCCCCGGACGGAGCTGGGGTAGACCTGATGTCCCTAGAGAGCTGGGTAGACCTGTTGTCCCTGGCCGGAGCTGGGGTAGACCTGATGTCCCTACAGAGCTGGGTAGACCTCTTGTCCCTGGACGCAGCTGGGGTAGACCTGATGTCCCAGCGAAGCCTGGGTAGACCTGTTGTCCTGGCCAGGGCCGGGGTAGACCTGTTGTCCCGCCAGGGCAGGGACGACCTGATGTCCCGCTGGGGCGAGGTAGACCTGGTCTTCCAGAGAAGCCGGGGTAGACCTGGAGTCCCGCTGGAATCGGGGTAGACCTGTTGTCTTTCCAGGACTTTGTGACAGAGATCTGCTAGCCCTACGGAACAAGGGTAGACCTGTTGCCCCTATTGAGCTGAGGTAGACCTGATGTCCCTACAGAGCTGGGTAGACCTGTTGTCCCTGGCTGGAGCTGGGGTAGACCTGATGTCCCTACAGAGCTGGGTAGACCTGTTGTCCCCGGACAGTGCTGGGGTAGACCTGATGTCCCAGCGAAGCCTGGGTAGACCTGTTGTCCTGGCCAGGGCCGGGGTAGACCTGTTGTCCCGCCAGGGCAGGGACGACCTGATGTCCCGCTGGGGCGAGGTAGACCTGGTCTCCCAGAGAAGCCGGGGTAGACCTGGTGTCCCGCTGGAATCGGGGTAGACCTGTTGTCTCCCCAGGACTTTGTGACAGAGATCTGCTAGCCCTACGATATAAGGGTAGACCTGTTGCCCCTATTGAGTTGAGGTAGACCAGTTGTCCCTACAGAGCTGGGTAGACCTGTTGTCCCCGGACGGAGCTGGGGAAGACCTGATGTCCCAGTGAAGCGTGGGTAGACCTGTTGTCCTGCCCAGGGCCGGGGTAGACCTGTTGTCTCCGGACGGAGCTGGGGTAGACCTGATGTCCCAGCGAAGCCAGGGTAGACATGTTGTCCCTGGCCAGGGTCGGGGAAGACCTGTTGTCCCGCCAGGGCGAGGACGACCTGATGTTCCGCTGGAGCGAGGTAGACCTGGTCTCCCTGAGAAGCCGGGGTAGACCTGGTGTCCAGATGAAAACGCGGTAGACCTGTTGTCTCCCCAGGACTTTGTGGCAGCGATCTGCTAGCCCTACGGAACAAGGGTAGACCTGTTGCCCCTATTGAGCTGAGGTAGACCAGTTGTCCCTACAGAGCTGGGTAGACCTGTTGTCCCCGGACGGAGCTGGGGTAGACCTGATGTCCCTACAGAGCTGGGTAGACCTCTTGTCCCTGGACGCAGCTGGGGTAGACCTGATGTCCCAGCGAAGCCAGGGTCGACCTGTTGTCCTGGCCAGGGCCGGGGAAGACCTGTTGTCCGGCCAGGGCGAGGACGACCTGATGTCCCACGGGAGAGAGCTAGACCTGGTGTCACAGAGAATCCGGGGTAGACCTGGTGTCCCGCTGGAATCGGGGTAGACCTGTTGTGTTCCCAGGACTTTGTGACAGAGATCTGCTAGCCCTATGGAACAAGGGTAGACCTGTTGCCCCTATTGAGCTGAGGTAGACCAGTTGTCCCTACAGAGCAGGGTAGACCTGTTGTCCCTGGCCGGAGCTGGGGTAGACCTGATGTCCCCACAGAGCTGGGTAGACCTGTTGTCCCCGGACGGAGCTGGGGTAGACCTGATGTCCCTACAGAGCAGTTTAGACCTTTTGTCCCTGGCCGGAACTCGGGTAGACCCGATGCCCCTACAGAGCAGGGTAGACCTGTTGTCCCTGGCCGGAGCTGGGGTAGACCTGATGTCCCTACAGAGCTGGGTAGACCTCTTGTCCCTGGACGCAGCTGGGGTAGACCTGATGTCCCAGCGAAGCCAGGGTCGACCTGTTGTCCTGGCCAGGGGCGCGGTAGACCTGTTGTCCGGCCAGGGCGAGGACGACCTGATGTCCCACGGGAGAGAGCTAGACCTGGTGTCACAGAGAATCCGGGGTAGACCTGGTGTCCCGCTGGAATCGGGGTAGACCTGTTGTCTTTCCAGGACTTTGTGACAGAGATCTGCTAGCCCTACGGAACAAGGGTAGACCTGTTGCCCCTATTGAGCTGAGGTAGACCTGATGTCCCTACAGAGCAGGGTAGACCTGTTGTCCCCGGACGGAGCTGGGGTAGACCTGATGTCCCCACAGAGCTGGGTAGACCTGTTGTCCCCGGACGGAGCTGGGGTAGACCTGATGTCCCTACAGAGCTGGGTAGACCTGTTGTCCCTGGCCGGAGCTGGGGTAGACCTGATGTCCCTACAGAGCTGGGTAGACCTCTTGTCCCTGGACGCAGCTGGGGTAGACCTGATGTCCCAGCGAAGCCTGGGTAGACCTGTTGTCCTGGCCAGGGCCGGGGTAGACCTGTTGTCCCGCCAGGGCAGGGACGACCTGATGTCCCGCTGGGGCGAGGTAGACCTGGTCTTCCAGAGAAGCCGGGGTAGACCTGGAGTCCCGCTGGAATCGGGGTAGACCTGTTGTCTTTCCAGGACTTTGTGACAGAGATCTGCTAGCCCTACGGAACAAGGGTAGACCTGTTGCCCCTATTGAGCTGAGGTAGACCTGATGTCCCTACAGAGCTGGGTAGACCTGTTGTCCCTGGCTGGAGCTGGGGTAGACCTGATGTCCCTACAGAGCTGGGTAGACCTGTTGTCCCTGGCTGGAGCTGGGGTAGACCTGATGTCCCTACAGAGCTGGGTAGACCTGTTGTCCCCGGACAGTGCTGGGGTAGACCTGATGTCCCAGCGAAGCCTGGGTAGACCTGTTGTCCTGGCCAGGGCCGGGGTAGACCTGTTGTCCCGCCAGGGCAGGGACGACCTGATGTCCCGCTGGGGCGAGGTAGACCTGGTCTCCCAGAGAAGCCGGGGTAGACCTGGTGTCCCGCTGGAATCGGGGTAGACCTGTTGTCTCCCCAGGACTTTGTGACAGAGATCTGCTAGCCCTACGATATAAGGGTAGACCTGTTGCCCCTATTGAGTTGAGGTAGACCAGTTGTCCCTACAGAGCTGGGTAGACCTGTTGTCCCCGGACGGAGCTGGGGAAGACCTGATCACCCTACAGAGCAGGGTAGACCTGTTGTCCCTGGCCGGAGCTCGGGTAGACCTGATGTCCCAGTGAAGCGTGGGTAGACCTGTTGTCCTGCCCAGGGCCGGGGTAGACCTGTTGTCTCCGGACGGAGCTGGGGTAGACCTGATGTCCCAGCGAAGCCAGGGTAGACATGTTGTCCCTGGCCAGGGTCGGGGAAGACCTGTTGTCCCGCCAGGGCGAGGACCACCTGATGTTCCGCTGGAGCGAGGTAGACCTGGTGTCACAGAGAATCCGGGGTAGACCTGGTGTCCCGCTGGAATCGGGGTAGACCTGTTGTCTTTCCAGGACTTTGTGACAGAGATCTGCTAGCCCTACGGAACAAGGGTAGACCTGTTGCCCCTATTGAGCTGAGGTAGACCAGTTGTCCCTACAGAGCAGGGTAGACCTGTTGTCCCTGGCCGGAGCTGGGGTAGACCTGATGTCCCCACAGAGCTGGGTAGACCTGTTGTCCCCGGACGGAGCTGGGGTAGACCTGATGTCCCTACAGAGCAGGGTAGACCTTTTGTCCCTGGCCGGAACTCGGGTAGACCCGATGTCCCTACAGAGCAGGGTAGACCTGTTGTCCCTGGCCGGAGCTGGGGTAGACCTGATGCCCCTACAGAGCTGGGTAGACCTCTTGTCCCTGGACGCAGCTGGGGTAGACCTGATGTCCCAGTGAAGCCAGGGTAGACCTGTTGTCCTGCCCAGGGCCGGGGTAGACCTGTTGTCTCCGGACGGAGCTGGGGTAGACCTGATGTCCCAGCGAAGCCTGGGTAGACCTGTTTTCCTGGCCAGGGCCGGGGTAGACCTGTTGTCCCGCCAGGGCAGGGACGACCTGATGTGTCGCTGGGGCGACGTAGACCTGGTCTCCCAGAGAAGCCGGGGTAGACCTGGTGTCCCGCTGGAATCGGGGTAGACCTGTTGTCTCCCCAGGATTTTGTGACAGAGATCTGCTAGCCCTACGATATAAGGGTAGACCTGTTGTCCCTATTGAGATGAGGTAGACCAGTTGTCCCTACAGAGCAGGGTAGACCTGTTGTCCCCGGACGGAGCTGGTGTAGACCTGATGTCCCCACAGAGCTGGGTAGACCTGTTGTCCCCGGACGGAGCTGGGGTAGACCTGATGTCCCTACAGAGCTGGGTCGACCTGTTGTCCCTTGCCGGAGCTTGGGTAGACCTGATGTCCCTACAGAGCTGGGTAGACCTCTTGTCCCTGGACGCAGCTGGGGTAGACCTGATGTCCCAGCGAAGCCAGGGTCGACCTGTTGTCCTGGCCAGGGCCGGGGTAGACCTGTTGTCCCGCCAGGGCAGGGACGACCTGATGTCCCGCTGGGGCGAGGTAGACCTGGTCTCCCAGAGAAGCCAGGGTAGACCTGGAGTCCCGCTGGAATCGGGGTAGACCTGTTGTCTTTCCAGGACTTTGTGACAGAGATCTGCTAGCCCTATGGAACAAGGGTAGACCTGTTGCCCCTATTGAGCTGAGGTAGACCAGTTGTCCCTACAGAGCAGGGTAGACCTGTTGTCCCTGGCCGGAGCTGGGGTAGACCTGATGTCCCCACAGAGCTGGGTAGACCTGTTGTCCCCGGACGGAGCTGGGGTAGACCTGATGTCCCTACAGAGCAGTTTAGACCTTTTGTCCCTGGCCGGAACTCGGGTAGACCCGATGCCCCTACAGAGCAGGGTAGACCTGTTGTCCCTGGCCGGAGCTGGGGTAGACCTGATGTCCCTACAGAGCTGGGTAGACCTCTTGTCCCTGGACGCAGCTGGGGTAGACCTGATGTCCCAGCGAAGCCAGGGTCGACCTGTTGTCCTGGCCAGGGGCGCGGTAGACCTGTTGTCCGGCCAGGGCGAGGACGACCTGATGTCCCACGGGAGAGAGCTAGACCTGGTGTCACAGAGAATCCGGGGTAGACCTGGTGTCCCGCTGGAATCGGGGTAGACCTGTTGTCTTTCCAGGACTTTGTGACAGAGATCTGCTAGCCCTACGGAACAAGGGTAGACCTGTTGCCCCTATTGAGCTGAGGTAGACCTGATGTCCCTACAGAGCAGGGTAGACCTGTTGTCCCCGGACGGAGCTGGGGTAGACCTGATGTCCCCACAGAGCTGGGTAGACCTGTTGTCCCCGGACGGAGCTGGGGTAGACCTGATGTCCCTACAGAGCTGGGTAGACCTGTTGTCCCTGGCCGGAGCTGGGGTAGACCTGATGTCCCTACAGAGCTGGGTAGACCTCTTGTCCCTGGACGCAGCTGGGGTAGACCTGATGTCCCAGCGAAGCCTGGGTAGACCTGTTGTCCTGGCCAGGGCCGGGGTAGACCTGTTGTCCCGCCAGGGCAGGGACGACCTGATGTCCCGCTGGGGCGAGGTAGACCTGGTCTTCCAGAGAAGCCGGGGTAGACCTGGAGTCCCGCTGGAATCGGGGTAGACCTGTTGTCTTTCCAGGACTTTGTGACAGAGATCTGCTAGCCCTACGGAACAAGGGTAGACCTGTTGCCCCAATTGAGCTGAGGTAGACCAGTTGTCCCTACAGAGCTGGGTAGACCTGTTGTCCCCGGACGGAGCTGGGGTAGACCTGATGTCCCTACAGAGCTGGGTAGACCTCTTGTCCCTGGACGCAGCTGGGGTAGACCTGATGTCCCAGCGAAGCCAGGGTCGACCTGTTGTCCTGGCCAGGGCCGGGGAAGACCTGTTGTCCGGCCAGGGCGAGGACGACCTGATGTCCCACGGGAGAGAGCTAGACCTGGTGTCACAGAGAATCCGGGGTAGACCTGGTGTCCCGCTGGAATCGGGGTAGACCTGTTGTGTTCCCAGGACTTTGTGACAGAGATCTGCTAGCCCTATGGAACAAGGGTAGACCTGTTGCCCCTATTGAGCTGAGGTAGACCAGTTGTCCCTACAGAGCAGGGTAGACCTGTTGTCCCTGGCCGGAGCTGGGGTAGACCTGATGTCCCCACAGAGCTGGGTAGACCTGTTGTCCCCGGACGGAGCTGGGGTAGACCTGATGTCCCTACAGAGCAGTTTAGACCTTTTGTCCCTGGCCGGAACTCGGGTAGACCCGATGCCCCTACAGAGCAGGGTAGACCTGTTGTCCCTGGCCGGAGCTGGGGTAGACCTGATGTCCCTACAGAGCTGGGTAGACCTCTTGTCCCTGGACGCAGCTGGGGTAGACCTGATGTCCCAGCGAAGCCAGGGTCGACCTGTTGTCCTGGCCAGGGGCGCGGTAGACCTGTTGTCCGGCCAGGGCGAGGACGACCTGATGTCCCACGGGAGAGAGCTAGACCTGGTGTCACAGAGAATCCGGGGTAGACCTGGTGTCCCGCTGGAATCGGGGTAGACCTGTTGTCTTTCCAGGACTTTGTGACAGAGATCTGCTAGCCCTACGGAACAAGGGTAGACCTGTTGCCCCTATTGAGCTGAGGTAGACCTGATGTCCCTACAGAGCAGGGTAGACCTGTTGTCCCCGGACGGAGCTGGGGTAGACCTGATGTCCCCACAGAGCTGGGTAGACCTGTTGTCCCCGGACGGAGCTGGGGTAGACCTGATGTCCCTACAGAGCTGGGTAGACCTGTTGTCCCTGGCCGGAGCTGGGGTAGACCTGATGTCCCTACAGAGCTGGGTAGACCTCTTGTCCCTGGACGCAGCTGGGGTAGACCTGATGTCCCAGCGAAGCCTGGGTAGACCTGTTGTCCTGGCCAGGGCCGGGGTAGACCTGTTGTCCCGCCAGGGCAGGGACGACCTGATGTCCCGCTGGGGCGAGGTAGACCTGGTCTTCCAGAGAAGCCGGGGTAGACCTGGAGTCCCGCTGGAATCGGGGTAGACCTGTTGTCTTTCCAGGACTTTGTGACAGAGATCTGCTAGCCCTACGGAACAAGGGTAGACCTGTTGCCCCTATTGAGCTGAGGTAGACCTGATGTCCCTACAGAGCTGGGTAGACCTGTTGTCCCTGGCTGGAGCTGGGGTAGACCTGATGTCCCTACAGAGCTGGGTAGACCTGTTGTCCCTGGCTGGAGCTGGGGTAGACCTGATGTCCCTACAGAGCTGGGTAGACCTGTTGTCCCCGGACAGTGCTGGGGTAGACCTGATGTCCCAGCGAAGCCTGGGTAGACCTGTTGTCCTGGCCAGGGCCGGGGTAGACCTGTTGTCCCGCCAGGGCAGGGACGACCTGATGTCCCGCTGGGGCGAGGTAGACCTGGTCTCCCAGAGAAGCCGGGGTAGACCTGGTGTCCCGCTGGAATCGGGGTAGACCTGTTGTCTCCCCAGGACTTTGTGACAGAGATCTGCTAGCCCTACGATATAAGGGTAGACCTGTTGCCCCTATTGAGTTGAGGTAGACCAGTTGTCCCTACAGAGCTGGGTAGACCTGTTGTCCCCGGACGGAGCTGGGGAAGACCTGATCACCCTACAGAGCAGGGTAGACCTGTTGTCCCTGGCCGGAGCTCGGGTAGACCTGATGTCCCAGTGAAGCGTGGGTAGACCTGTTGTCCTGCCCAGGGCCGGGGTAGACCTGTTGTCTCCGGACGGAGCTGGGGTAGACCTGATGTCCCAGCGAAGCCAGGGTAGACATGTTGTCCCTGGCCAGGGTCGGGGAAGACCTGTTGTCCCGCCAGGGCGAGGACCACCTGATGTTCCGCTGGAGCGAGGTAGACCTGGTGTCACAGAGAATCCGGGGTAGACCTGGTGTCCCGCTGGAATCGGGGTAGACCTGTTGTCTTTCCAGGACTTTGTGACAGAGATCTGCTAGCCCTACGGAACAAGGGTAGACCTGTTGCCCCTATTGAGCTGAGGTAGACCAGTTGTCCCTACAGAGCAGGGTAGACCTGTTGTCCCTGGCCGGAGCTGGGGTAGACCTGATGTCCCCACAGAGCTGGGTAGACCTGTTGTCCCCGGACGGAGCTGGGGTAGACCTGATGTCCCTACAGAGCAGGGTAGACCTTTTGTCCCTGGCCGGAACTCGGGTAGACCCGATGTCCCTACAGAGCAGGGTAGACCTGTTGTCCCTGGCCGGAGCTGGGGTAGACCTGATGCCCCTACAGAGCTGGGTAGACCTCTTGTCCCTGGACGCAGCTGGGGTAGACCTGATGTCCCAGTGAAGCCAGGGTAGACCTGTTGTCCTGCCCAGGGCCGGGGTAGACCTGTTGTCTCCGGACGGAGCTGGGGTAGACCTGATGTCCCAGCGAAGCCTGGGTAGACCTGTTTTCCTGGCCAGGGCCGGGGTAGACCTGTTGTCCCGCCAGGGCAGGGACGACCTGATGTGTCGCTGGGGCGACGTAGACCTGGTCTCCCAGAGAAGCCGGGGTAGACCTGGTGTCCCGCTGGAATCGGGGTAGACCTGTTGTCTCCCCAGGATTTTGTGACAGAGATCTGCTAGCCCTACGATATAAGGGTAGACCTGTTGTCCCTATTGAGATGAGGTAGACCAGTTGTCCCTACAGAGCAGGGTAGACCTGTTGTCCCCGGACGGAGCTGGTGTAGACCTGATGTCCCCACAGAGCTGGGTAGACCTGTTGTCCCCGGACGGAGCTGGGGTAGACCTGATGTCCCTACAGAGCTGGGTCGACCTGTTGTCCCTTGCCGGAGCTTGGGTAGACCTGATGTCCCTACAGAGCTGGGTAGACCTCTTGTCCCTGGACGCAGCTGGGGTAGACCTGATGTCCCAGCGAAGCCAGGGTCGACCTGTTGTCCTGGCCAGGGCCGGGGTAGACCTGTTGTCCCGCCAGGGCAGGGACGACCTGATGTCCCGCTGGGGCGAGGTAGACCTGGTCTCCCAGAGAAGCCAGGGTAGACCTGGAGTCCCGCTGGAATCGGGGTAGACCTGTTGTCTTTCCAGGACTTTGTGACAGAGATCTGCTAGCCCTATGGAACAAGGGTAGACCTGTTGCCCCTATTGAGCTGAGGTAGACCAGTTGTCCCTACAGAGCAGGGTAGACCTGTTGTCCCTGGCCGGAGCTGGGGTAGACCTGATGTCCCCACAGAGCTGGGTAGACCTGTTGTCCCCGGACGGAGCTGGGGTAGACCTGATGTCCCTACAGAGCAGTTTAGACCTTTTGTCCCTGGCCGGAACTCGGGTAGACCCGATGCCCCTACAGAGCAGGGTAGACCTGTTGTCCCTGGCCGGAGCTGGGGTAGACCTGATGTCCCTACAGAGCTGGGTAGACCTCTTGTCCCTGGACGCAGCTGGGGTAGACCTGATGTCCCAGCGAAGCCAGGGTCGACCTGTTGTCCTGGCCAGGGGCGCGGTAGACCTGTTGTCCGGCCAGGGCGAGGACGACCTGATGTCCCACGGGAGAGAGCTAGACCTGGTGTCACAGAGAATCCGGGGTAGACCTGGTGTCCCGCTGGAATCGGGGTAGACCTGTTGTCTTTCCAGGACTTTGTGACAGAGATCTGCTAGCCCTACGGAACAAGGGTAGACCTGTTGCCCCTATTGAGCTGAGGTAGACCTGATGTCCCTACAGAGCAGGGTAGACCTGTTGTCCCCGGACGGAGCTGGGGTAGACCTGATGTCCCCACAGAGCTGGGTAGACCTGTTGTCCCCGGACGGAGCTGGGGTAGACCTGATGTCCCTACAGAGCTGGGTAGACCTGTTGTCCCTGGCCGGAGCTGGGGTAGACCTGATGTCCCTACAGAGCTGGGTAGACCTCTTGTCCCTGGACGCAGCTGGGGTAGACCTGATGTCCCAGCGAAGCCTGGGTAGACCTGTTGTCCTGGCCAGGGCCGGGGTAGACCTGTTGTCCCGCCAGGGCAGGGACGACCTGATGTCCCGCTGGGGCGAGGTAGACCTGGTCTTCCAGAGAAGCCGGGGTAGACCTGGAGTCCCGCTGGAATCGGGGTAGACCTGTTGTCTTTCCAGGACTTTGTGACAGAGATCTGCTAGCCCTACGGAACAAGGGTAGACCTGTTGCCCCAATTGAGCTGAGGTAGACCAGTTGTCCCTACAGAGCTGGGTAGACCTGTTGTCCCCGGACGGAGCTGGGGTAGACCTGATGTCCCTACAGAGCTGGGTAGACCTCTTGTCCCTGGACGCAGCTGGGGTAGACCTGATGTCCCAGCGAAGCCAGGGTCGACCTGTTGTCCTGGCCAGGGCCGGGGAAGACCTGTTGTCCGGCCAGGGCGAGGACGACCTGATGTCCCACGGGAGAGAGCTAGACCTGGTGTCACAGAGAATCCGGGGTAGACCTGGTGTCCCGCTGGAATCGGGGTAGACCTGTTGTGTTCCCAGGACTTTGTGACAGAGATCTGCTAGCCCTATGGAACAAGGGTAGACCTGTTGCCCCTATTGAGCTGAGGTAGACCAGTTGTCCCTACAGAGCAGGGTAGACCTGTTGTCCCTGGCCGGAGCTGGGGTAGACCTGATGTCCCCACAGAGCTGGGTAGACCTGTTGTCCCCGGACGGAGCTGGGGTAGACCTGATGTCCCTACAGAGCAGTTTAGACCTTTTGTCCCTGGCCGGAACTCGGGTAGACCCGATGCCCCTACAGAGCAGGGTAGACCTGTTGTCCCTGGCCGGAGCTGGGGTAGACCTGATGTCCCTACAGAGCTGGGTAGACCTCTTGTCCCTGGACGCAGCTGGGGTAGACCTGATGTCCCAGCGAAGCCAGGGTCGACCTGTTGTCCTGGCCAGGGGCGCGGTAGACCTGTTGTCCGGCCAGGGCGAGGACGACCTGATGTCCCACGGGAGAGAGCTAGACCTGGTGTCACAGAGAATCCGGGGTAGACCTGGTGTCCCGCTGGAATCGGGGTAGACCTGTTGTCTTTCCAGGACTTTGTGACAGAGATCTGCTAGCCCTACGGAACAAGGGTAGACCTGTTGCCCCTATTGAGCTGAGGTAGACCTGATGTCCCTACAGAGCAGGGTAGACCTGTTGTCCCCGGACGGAGCTGGGGTAGACCTGATGTCCCCACAGAGCTGGGTAGACCTGTTGTCCCCGGACGGAGCTGGGGTAGACCTGATGTCCCTACAGAGCTGGGTAGACCTGTTGTCCCTGGCCGGAGCTGGGGTAGACCTGATGTCCCTACAGAGCTGGGTAGACCTCTTGTCCCTGGACGCAGCTGGGGTAGACCTGATGTCCCAGCGAAGCCTGGGTAGACCTGTTGTCCTGGCCAGGGCCGGGGTAGACCTGTTGTCCCGCCAGGGCAGGGACGACCTGATGTCCCGCTGGGGCGAGGTAGACCTGGTCTTCCAGAGAAGCCGGGGTAGACCTGGAGTCCCGCTGGAATCGGGGTAGACCTGTTGTCTTTCCAGGACTTTGTGACAGAGATCTGCTAGCCCTACGGAACAAGGGTAGACCTGTTGCCCCTATTGAGCTGAGGTAGACCTGATGTCCCTACAGAGCTGGGTAGACCTGTTGTCCCTGGCTGGAGCTGGGGTAGACCTGATGTCCCTACAGAGCTGGGTAGACCTGTTGTCCCTGGCTGGAGCTGGGGTAGACCTGATGTCCCTACAGAGCTGGGTAGACCTGTTGTCCCCGGACAGTGCTGGGGTAGACCTGATGTCCCAGCGAAGCCTGGGTAGACCTGTTGTCCTGGCCAGGGCCGGGGTAGACCTGTTGTCCCGCCAGGGCAGGGACGACCTGATGTCCCGCTGGGGCGAGGTAGACCTGGTCTCCCAGAGAAGCCGGGGTAGACCTGGTGTCCCGCTGGAATCGGGGTAGACCTGTTGTCTCCCCAGGACTTTGTGACAGAGATCTGCTAGCCCTACGATATAAGGGTAGACCTGTTGCCCCTATTGAGTTGAGGTAGACCAGTTGTCCCTACAGAGCTGGGTAGACCTGTTGTCCCCGGACGGAGCTGGGGAAGACCTGATCACCCTACAGAGCAGGGTAGACCTGTTGTCCCTGGCCGGAGCTCGGGTAGACCTGATGTCCCAGTGAAGCGTGGGTAGACCTGTTGTCCTGCCCAGGGCCGGGGTAGACCTGTTGTCTCCGGACGGAGCTGGGGTAGACCTGATGTCCCAGCGAAGCCAGGGTAGACATGTTGTCCCTGGCCAGGGTCGGGGAAGACCTGTTGTCCCGCCAGGGCGAGGACCACCTGATGTTCCGCTGGAGCGAGGTAGACCTGGTGTCACAGAGAATCCGGGGTAGACCTGGTGTCCCGCTGGAATCGGGGTAGACCTGTTGTCTTTCCAGGACTTTGTGACAGAGATCTGCTAGCCCTACGGAACAAGGGTAGACCTGTTGCCCCTATTGAGCTGAGGTAGACCAGTTGTCCCTACAGAGCAGGGTAGACCTGTTGTCCCTGGCCGGAGCTGGGGTAGACCTGATGTCCCCACAGAGCTGGGTAGACCTGTTGTCCCCGGACGGAGCTGGGGTAGACCTGATGTCCCTACAGAGCAGGGTAGACCTTTTGTCCCTGGCCGGAACTCGGGTAGACCCGATGTCCCTACAGAGCAGGGTAGACCTGTTGTCCCTGGCCGGAGCTGGGGTAGACCTGATGCCCCTACAGAGCTGGGTAGACCTCTTGTCCCTGGACGCAGCTGGGGTAGACCTGATGTCCCAGTGAAGCCAGGGTAGACCTGTTGTCCTGCCCAGGGCCGGGGTAGACCTGTTGTCTCCGGACGGAGCTGGGGTAGACCTGATGTCCCAGCGAAGCCTGGGTAGACCTGTTTTCCTGGCCAGGGCCGGGGTAGACCTGTTGTCCCGCCAGGGCAGGGACGACCTGATGTGTCGCTGGGGCGACGTAGACCTGGTCTCCCAGAGAAGCCGGGGTAGACCTGGTGTCCCGCTGGAATCGGGGTAGACCTGTTGTCTCCCCAGGATTTTGTGACAGAGATCTGCTAGCCCTACGATATAAGGGTAGACCTGTTGTCCCTATTGAGATGAGGTAGACCAGTTGTCCCTACAGAGCAGGGTAGACCTGTTGTCCCCGGACGGAGCTGGTGTAGACCTGATGTCCCCACAGAGCTGGGTAGACCTGTTGTCCCCGGACGGAGCTGGGGTAGACCTGATGTCCCTACAGAGCTGGGTCGACCTGTTGTCCCTTGCCGGAGCTTGGGTAGACCTGATGTCCCTACAGAGCTGGGTAGACCTCTTGTCCCTGGACGCAGCTGGGGTAGACCTGATGTCCCAGCGAAGCCAGGGTCGACCTGTTGTCCTGGCCAGGGCCGGGGTAGACCTGTTGTCCCGCCAGGGCAGGGACGACCTGATGTCCCGCTGGGGCGAGGTAGACCTGGTCTCCCAGAGAAGCCAGGGTAGACCTGGAGTCCCGCTGGAATCGGGGTAGACCTGTTGTCTTTCCAGGACTTTGTGACAGAGATCTGCTAGCCCTATGGAACAAGGGTAGACCTGTTGCCCCTATTGAGCTGAGGTAGACCAGTTGTCCCTACAGAGCAGGGTAGACCTGTTGTCCCTGGCCGGAGCTGGGGTAGACCTGATGTCCCCACAGAGCTGGGTAGACCTGTTGTCCCCGGACGGAGCTGGGGTAGACCTGATGTCCCTACAGAGCAGTTTAGACCTTTTGTCCCTGGCCGGAACTCGGGTAGACCCGATGCCCCTACAGAGCAGGGTAGACCTGTTGTCCCTGGCCGGAGCTGGGGTAGACCTGATGTCCCTACAGAGCTGGGTAGACCTCTTGTCCCTGGACGCAGCTGGGGTAGACCTGATGTCCCAGCGAAGCCAGGGTCGACCTGTTGTCCTGGCCAGGGGCGCGGTAGACCTGTTGTCCGGCCAGGGCGAGGACGACCTGATGTCCCACGGGAGAGAGCTAGACCTGGTGTCACAGAGAATCCGGGGTAGACCTGGTGTCCCGCTGGAATCGGGGTAGACCTGTTGTCTTTCCAGGACTTTGTGACAGAGATCTGCTAGCCCTACGGAACAAGGGTAGACCTGTTGCCCCTATTGAGCTGAGGTAGACCTGATGTCCCTACAGAGCAGGGTAGACCTGTTGTCCCCGGACGGAGCTGGGGTAGACCTGATGTCCCCACAGAGCTGGGTAGACCTGTTGTCCCCGGACGGAGCTGGGGTAGACCTGATGTCCCTACAGAGCTGGGTAGACCTGTTGTCCCTGGCCGGAGCTGGGGTAGACCTGATGTCCCTACAGAGCTGGGTAGACCTCTTGTCCCTGGACGCAGCTGGGGTAGACCTGATGTCCCAGCGAAGCCTGGGTAGACCTGTTGTCCTGGCCAGGGCCGGGGTAGACCTGTTGTCCCGCCAGGGCAGGGACGACCTGATGTCCCGCTGGGGCGAGGTAGACCTGGTCTTCCAGAGAAGCCGGGGTAGACCTGGAGTCCCGCTGGAATCGGGGTAGACCTGTTGTCTTTCCAGGACTTTGTGACAGAGATCTGCTAGCCCTACGGAACAAGGGTAGACCTGTTGCCCCTATTGAGCTGAGGTAGACCTGATGTCCCTACAGAGCTGGGTAGACCTGTTGTCCCTGGCTGGAGCTGGGGTAGACCTGATGTCCCTACAGAGCTGGGTAGACCTGTTGTCCCTGGCTGGAGCTGGGGTAGACCTGATGTCCCTACAGAGCTGGGTAGACCTGTTGTCCCCGGACAGTGCTGGGGTAGACCTGATGTCCCAGCGAAGCCTGGGTAGACCTGTTGTCCTGGCCAGGGCCGGGGTAGACCTGTTGTCCCGCCAGGGCAGGGACGACCTGATGTCCCGCTGGGGCGAGGTAGACCTGGTCTCCCAGAGAAGCCGGGGTAGACCTGGTGTCCCGCTGGAATCGGGGTAGACCTGTTGTCTCCCCAGGACTTTGTGACAGAGATCTGCTAGCCCTACGATATAAGGGTAGACCTGTTGCCCCTATTGAGTTGAGGTAGACCAGTTGTCCCTACAGAGCTGGGTAGACCTGTTGTCCCCGGACGGAGCTGGGGAAGACCTGATCACCCTACAGAGCAGGGTAGACCTGTTGTCCCTGGCCGGAGCTCGGGTAGACCTGATGTCCCAGTGAAGCGTGGGTAGACCTGTTGTCCTGCCCAGGGCCGGGGTAGACCTGTTGTCTCCGGACGGAGCTGGGGTAGACCTGATGTCCCAGCGAAGCCAGGGTAGACATGTTGTCCCTGGCCAGGGTCGGGGAAGACCTGTTGTCCCGCCAGGGCGAGGACCACCTGATGTTCCGCTGGAGCGAGGTAGACCTGGTGTCACAGAGAATCCGGGGTAGACCTGGTGTCCCGCTGGAATCGGGGTAGACCTGTTGTCTTTCCAGGACTTTGTGACAGAGATCTGCTAGCCCTACGGAACAAGGGTAGACCTGTTGCCCCTATTGAGCTGAGGTAGACCAGTTGTCCCTACAGAGCAGGGTAGACCTGTTGTCCCTGGCCGGAGCTGGGGTAGACCTGATGTCCCCACAGAGCTGGGTAGACCTGTTGTCCCCGGACGGAGCTGGGGTAGACCTGATGTCCCTACAGAGCAGGGTAGACCTTTTGTCCCTGGCCGGAACTCGGGTAGACCCGATGTCCCTACAGAGCAGGGTAGACCTGTTGTCCCTGGCCGGAGCTGGGGTAGACCTGATGCCCCTACAGAGCTGGGTAGACCTCTTGTCCCTGGACGCAGCTGGGGTAGACCTGATGTCCCAGTGAAGCCAGGGTAGACCTGTTGTCCTGCCCAGGGCCGGGGTAGACCTGTTGTCTCCGGACGGAGCTGGGGTAGACCTGATGTCCCAGCGAAGCCTGGGTAGACCTGTTTTCCTGGCCAGGGCCGGGGTAGACCTGTTGTCCCGCCAGGGCAGGGACGACCTGATGTGTCGCTGGGGCGACGTAGACCTGGTCTCCCAGAGAAGCCGGGGTAGACCTGGTGTCCCGCTGGAATCGGGGTAGACCTGTTGTCTCCCCAGGATTTTGTGACAGAGATCTGCTAGCCCTACGATATAAGGGTAGACCTGTTGTCCCTATTGAGATGAGGTAGACCAGTTGTCCCTACAGAGCAGGGTAGACCTGTTGTCCCCGGACGGAGCTGGTGTAGACCTGATGTCCCCACAGAGCTGGGTAGACCTGTTGTCCCCGGACGGAGCTGGGGTAGACCTGATGTCCCTACAGAGCTGGGTCGACCTGTTGTCCCTTGCCGGAGCTTGGGTAGACCTGATGTCCCTACAGAGCTGGGTAGACCTCTTGTCCCTGGACGCAGCTGGGGTAGACCTGATGTCCCAGCGAAGCCAGGGTCGACCTGTTGTCCTGGCCAGGGCCGGGGTAGACCTGTTGTCCCGCCAGGGCAGGGACGACCTGATGTCCCGCTGGGGCGAGGTAGACCTGGTCTCCCAGAGAAGCCAGGGTAGACCTGGAGTCCCGCTGGAATCGGGGTAGACCTGTTGTCTTTCCAGGACTTTGTGACAGAGATCTGCTAGCCCTACGGAACAAGGGTAGACCTGTTGCCCCTATTGAGCTGAGGTAGACCTGATGTCCCTACAGAGCTGGGTAGACCTGTTGTCCCTGGCTGGAGCTGGGGTAGACCTGATGTCCCTACAGAGCTGGGTAGACCTGTTGTCCCTGGCTGGAGCTGGGGTAGACCTGATGTCCCAGCGAAGCCTGGGTAGACCTGTTGTCCTGGCCAGGGCCGGGGTAGACCTGTTGTCCCGCCAGGGCAGGGACGACCTGATGTCCCGCTGGGGCGAGGTAGACCTGGTCTCCCAGAGAAGCCGGGGTAGACCTGGTGTCCCGCTGGAATCGGGGTAGACCTGTTGTCTTTCCAGGACTTTGTGACAGAGATCTGCTAGCCCTACGGAACAAGGGTAGACCTGTTGCCCCTATTGAGCTGAGGTAGACCAGTTGTCCCTACAGAGCAGGGTAGACCTGTTGTCCCTGGCTGGAGCTGGGGTAGACCTGATGTCCCTACAGAGCTGGGTAGACCTGTTGTCCCCGGACAGTGCTGGGGTAGACCTGATGTCCCAGCGAAGCCTGGGTAGACATGTTGTCCCTGGCCAGGGTCGGGGAAGACCTGTTGTCCCGCCAGGGCGAGGACGACCTGATGTTCCTCTGGAGCGAGGTAGACCTGGTCTCCCTGAGAAGCCGGGGTAGACCTGGTGTCTAGCTGAAAACGCGGTAGACCTGTTGTCTCCCCAGGACTTGGTGACAGAGATCTGCTAGCCCTACGGAACAAGGGTAGACCTGTTGCCCCTATTGACCTGAGGTAGACCTGATGTCCCTACAGAGCTGGGTAGACCTGTTGTCCCCGGATGGAGGTGGGGTAGACCTGATGTCCCTACAGAGCTGGGTAGACCTGTTGTCCCCGGACAGTGCTGGGGTAGACCTGATGTCCCAGCGAAGCCTGGGTAGACCTGTTGTCCTGGCCAGGGCCGGGGTAGACCTGTTGTCCCGCCAGGGCAGGGACGACCTGATGTCCCGCTGGGGCGAGGTAGACCTGGTCTCCCAGAGAAGCCGGGGTAGACCTGGTGTCCCGCTGGAATCGGGGTAGACCTGTTGTCTCCCCAGGACTTTGTGACAGAGATCTGCTAGCCCTACGATATAAGGGTAGACCTGTTGCCCCTATTGAGTTGAGGTAGACCAGTTGTCCCTACAGAGCTGGGTAGACCTGTTGTCCCCGGACGGAGCTGGGGAAGACCTGATGTTCCAGTGAAGCGTGGGTAGACCTGTTGTCCTGCCCAGGGCCGGGGTAGACCTGTTGTCTCCGGACGGAGCTGGGGTAGACCTGATGTCCCAGCGAAGCCAGGGTAGACATGTTGTCCCTGGCCAGGGTCGGGGAAGACCTGTTGTCCCGCCAGGGCGAGGACGACCTGATGTTCCGCTGGAGCGAGGTAGACCTGGTCTCCCTGAGAAGCCGGGGTAGACCTGGTGTCCAGATGAAAACGCGGTAGACCTGTTGTCTCCCCAGGACTTGGTGACAGAGATCTGCTTGCCCTACGGAACAAATGTAGACCTGTTGCCCCTATTGAGCTGAGGTAGACCAGTTGTCCCTACAGATCAGGGTAGACCTGTTTTCCCCGGACGGAGCTGGGGTAGACCTGATGTCCCTACAGAGCTGGGTAGACCTCTTGTCCCTGGACGCAGCTGGGGTAGACCTGATGTCCCAGCGAAGCCAGGGTCGACCTGTTGTCCTGGCCAGGGCCGGGGTAGACCTGTTGTCCGGCCAGGGCGAGGACGACCTGATGTCCCACGGGAGAGAGCTAGACCTGGTGTCACAGAGAATCCGGGGTAGACCTGGTGTCCCGCTGGAATCGGGGTAGACCTGTTGTCTCCCCAGGACTTTGTGACAGAGATCTGCTAGCCCTACGGAACAAGGGTAGACCTGTTGCCCCTATTGAGTTGAGGTAGACCAGTTGTCCCTACAGAGCAGGGTAGACCTGTTGTCCCCGGACGGAGCTGGGGTAGACCTGATGTCCCCACAGAGCTGGGTAGACCTGTTGTCCCCGGACGGAGCTGGGGTAGACCTGATGTCCCTACAGAGCAGGGTAGACCTGTTGTCCCTGGCCGGAAGTCGGGTAGACCCGATGCCCCTACAGAGCAGGGTAGACCTGTTGTCCCTGGCCGGAGCTGGGGTAGACCTGATGTCCCTACAGAGCTGGGTAGACCTCTTGTCCCTGGACGCAGCTGGGGTAGACCTGATGTCCCAGCGAAGCCAGGGTCGACCTGTTGTCCTGGCCAGGGCCGCGGTAGACCTGTTGTCCGGCCAGGGCGAGGACGACCTGATGTCCCACGGGAGAGAGCTAGACCTGGTGTCACAGAGAATCCGGGGTAGACCTGGTGTCCCGCTGGAATCGGGGTAGACCTGTTGTCTTTCCAGGACTTTGTGACAGAGATCTGCTAGCCCTACGGAACAAGGGTAGACCTGTTGCCCCTATTGAGCTGAGGTAGACCTGATGTCCCTACAGAGCTGGGTAGATCTGTTGTCCCCGGACGGAGCTGGGGTAGACCTGATGTCCCCACAGAGCTGGGTAGACCTGTTGTCCCCGGACGGAGCTGGGGTAGACCTGATGTCCCTACAGAGCTGGGTAGACCTGTTGTCCCTGGCCGGAGCTGGGGTAGACCAGATGTCCCTACAGAGCTGGGTAGACTTGTTGTCCCCGGACGGAGCTCGGGTAGACCTGATGTCCCTACAGAGCTGGGTAGACCTGTTGTCCCTGGCCGGAGCTCGGGTAGACCTGATGTCCCAGTGAAGCCAGGGTAGACCTGTTGTCCTGCCCAGGGCCGGGGTAGACCTGTTGTCTCCGGACGGAGCTGGGGTAGACCTGATGTCCCAGCGAAGCCCGGGTAGACCTGTTGTCCCTGGCCAGGGTCGGGGAAGACCTGTTGTCCCGCCAGGGCGAGGACGACCTGATGTTCCGCTGGAGCGAGGTAGACCTGGTCTCCCTGAGAAGCCGGGGTAGACCTGGTGTCCAGATGAAAACGCGGTAGACCTGTTGTCTCCCCAGGACTTTGTGGCAGCGATCTGCTAGCCCTACGGAACAAGGGTAGACCTGTTGCCCCTATTGAGCTGAGGTAGACCAGTTGTCCCTACAGAGCTGGGTAGACCTGTTGTCCCCGGA
Organism: Agelaius tricolor; assembly: GCF_023055355.1. Classification (NCBI taxonomy): domain Eukaryota; kingdom Metazoa; phylum Chordata; class Aves; order Passeriformes; family Icteridae; genus Agelaius; species Agelaius tricolor. The sequence continues at coordinate 2,571,126 of NW_027269311.1, read as the reverse complement.
CGGAGCTGGGGTAGACCTGATGTCCCTACAGAGCTGGGTAGACCTCTTGTCCCTGGACGCAGCTGGGGTAGACCTGATGTCCCAGCGAAGCCAGGGTCGACCTGTTGTCCTGGCCAGGGCCGCGGTAGACCTGTTGTCCGGCCAGGGCGAGGACGACCTGATGTCCCACGGGAGAGAGCTAGACCTGGTGTCACAGAGAATCCGGGGTAGACCTGGTGTCCCGCTGGAATCGGGGTAGACCTGTTGTCTCCCCAGGACTTTGTGACAGAGATCTGCTAGCCCTACGGAACAAGGGTAGACCTGTTGCCCCTATTGAGTTGAGGTAGACCAGTTGTCCCTACAGAGCAGGGTAGACCTGTTGTCCCCGGACGGAGCTGGGGTAGACCTGATGTCCCTACAGAGCTGGGTAGACCTGTTGTCCCTGGCCGGAGCTGGGGTAGACCAGATGTCCCTACAGAGCTGGGTAGACTTGTTGTCCCCGGACGGAGCTCGGGTAGACCTGATGTCCCTACAGAGCTGGGTAGACCTGTTGTCCCTGGCCGGAGCTCGGGTAGACCTGATGTCCCAGTGAAGCCAGGGTAGACCTGTTGTCCTGCCCAGGGCCGGGGTAGACCTGTTGTCTCCGGACGGAGCTGGGGTAGACCTGATGTCCCAGCGAAGCCCGGGTAGACCTGTTGTCCCTGGCCAGGGTCGGGGAAGACCTGTTGTCCCGCCAGGGCGAGGACGACCTGATGTTCCGCTGGAGCGAGGTAGACCTGGTCTCCCTGAGAAGCCGGGGTAGACCTGGTGTCCAGATGAAAACGCGGTAGACCTGTTGTCTCCCCAGGACTTTGTGGCAGAGATCTGCTAGCCCTACGGAACAAGGGTAGACCTGTTGCCCCTATTGAGCTGAGGTAGACCAGTTGTCCCTACAGAGCTGGGTAGACCTGTTGTCCCCGGACGGAGCTGGGGTAGACCTGATGTCCCTACAGAGCTGGGTAGACCTCTTGTCCCTGGACGCAGCTGGGGTAGACCTGATGTCCCAGCGAAGCCAGGGTCGACCTGTTGTCCTGGCCAGGGCCGGGGTAGACCTGTTGTCCGGCCAGGGCGAGGACGACCTGATGTCCCATGGGAGAGAGCTAGACCTGGTGTCACAGAGAATCCGGGGTAGACCTGGTGTCCCGCTGGAATCGGGGTAGACCTGTTGTCTCCCCAGGACTTGGTGACAGAGATCTGCTAGCCCTACGGAACAAGGGTAGACCTGTTGCCCCTATTGAGTTGAGGTAGACCAGTTGTCCCTACAGAGCAGGGTAGACCTGTTGTCCCCGGACGGAGCTGGGGTAGACCTGATGTCCCCACAGAGCTGGGTAGACCTGTTGTCCCCGGACGGAGCTGGGGTAGACCTGATGTCCCTACAGAGCAGTTTAGACCTTTTGTCCCTGGCCGGAACTCGGGTAGACCCGATGCCCCTACAGAGCAGGGTAGACCTGTTGTCCCTGGCCGGAGCTGGGGTAGACCTGATGTCCCTACAGAGCTGGGTAGACCTCTTGTCCCTGGACGCAGCTGGGGTAGACCTGATGTCCCAGCGAAGCCAGGGTCGACCTGTTGTCCTGGCCAGGGGCGCGGTAGACCTGTTGTCCGGCCAGGGCGAGGACGACCTGATGTCCCACGGGAGAGAGCTAGACCTGGTGTCACAGAGAATCCGGGGTAGACCTGGTGTCCCGCTGGAATCGGGGTAGACCTGTTGTCTTTCCAGGACTTTGTGACAGAGATCTGCTAGCCCTACGGAACAAGGGTAGACCTGTTGCCCCTATTGAGCTGAGGTAGACCTGATGTCCCTACAGAGCAGGGTAGACCTGTTGTCCCCGGACGGAGCTGGGGTAGACCTGATGTCCCCACAGAGCTGGGTAGACCTGTTGTCCCCGGACGGAGCTGGGGTAGACCTGATGTCCCTACAGAGCTGGGTAGACCTGTTGTCCCTGGCCGGAGCTGGGGTAGACCTGATGTCCCTACAGAGCTGGGTAGACCTCTTGTCCCTGGACGCAGCTGGGGTAGACCTGATGTCCCAGCGAAGCCTGGGTAGACCTGTTGTCCTGGCCAGGGCCGGGGTAGACCTGTTGTCCCGCCAGGGCAGGGACGACCTGATGTCCCGCTGGGGCGAGGTAGACCTGGTCTTCCAGAGAAGCCGGGGTAGACCTGGAGTCCCGCTGGAATCGGGGTAGACCTGTTGTCTTTCCAGGACTTTGTGACAGAGATCTGCTAGCCCTACGGAACAAGGGTAGACCTGTTGCCCCTATTGAGCTGAGGTAGACCTGATGTCCCTACAGAGCTGGGTAGACCTGTTGTCCCTGGCTGGAGCTGGGGTAGACCTGATGTCCCTACAGAGCTGGGTAGACCTGTTGTCCCTGGCTGGAGCTGGGGTAGACCTGATGTCCCTACAGAGCTGGGTAGACCTGTTGTCCCCGGACAGTGCTGGGGTAGACCTGATGTCCCAGCGAAGCCTGGGTAGACCTGTTGTCCTGGCCAGGGCCGGGGTAGACCTGTTGTCCCGCCAGGGCAGGGACGACCTGATGTCCCGCTGGGGCGAGGTAGACCTGGTCTCCCAGAGAAGCCGGGGTAGACCTGGTGTCCCGCTGGAATCGGGGTAGACCTGTTGTCTCCCCAGGACTTTGTGACAGAGATCTGCTAGCCCTACGATATAAGGGTAGACCTGTTGCCCCTATTGAGTTGAGGTAGACCAGTTGTCCCTACAGAGCTGGGTAGACCTGTTGTCCCCGGACGGAGCTGGGGAAGACCTGATCACCCTACAGAGCAGGGTAGACCTGTTGTCCCTGGCCGGAGCTCGGGTAGACCTGATGTCCCAGTGAAGCGTGGGTAGACCTGTTGTCCTGCCCAGGGCCGGGGTAGACCTGTTGTCTCCGGACGGAGCTGGGGTAGACCTGATGTCCCAGCGAAGCCAGGGTAGACATGTTGTCCCTGGCCAGGGTCGGGGAAGACCTGTTGTCCCGCCAGGGCGAGGACCACCTGATGTTCCGCTGGAGCGAGGTAGACCTGGTGTCACAGAGAATCCGGGGTAGACCTGGTGTCCCGCTGGAATCGGGGTAGACCTGTTGTCTTTCCAGGACTTTGTGACAGAGATCTGCTAGCCCTACGGAACAAGGGTAGACCTGTTGCCCCTATTGAGCTGAGGTAGACCAGTTGTCCCTACAGAGCAGGGTAGACCTGTTGTCCCTGGCCGGAGCTGGGGTAGACCTGATGTCCCCACAGAGCTGGGTAGACCTGTTGTCCCCGGACGGAGCTGGGGTAGACCTGATGTCCCTACAGAGCAGGGTAGACCTTTTGTCCCTGGCCGGAACTCGGGTAGACCCGATGTCCCTACAGAGCAGGGTAGACCTGTTGTCCCTGGCCGGAGCTGGGGTAGACCTGATGCCCCTACAGAGCTGGGTAGACCTCTTGTCCCTGGACGCAGCTGGGGTAGACCTGATGTCCCAGTGAAGCCAGGGTAGACCTGTTGTCCTGCCCAGGGCCGGGGTAGACCTGTTGTCTCCGGACGGAGCTGGGGTAGACCTGATGTCCCAGCGAAGCCTGGGTAGACCTGTTTTCCTGGCCAGGGCCGGGGTAGACCTGTTGTCCCGCCAGGGCAGGGACGACCTGATGTGTCGCTGGGGCGACGTAGACCTGGTCTCCCAGAGAAGCCGGGGTAGACCTGGTGTCCCGCTGGAATCGGGGTAGACCTGTTGTCTCCCCAGGATTTTGTGACAGAGATCTGCTAGCCCTACGATATAAGGGTAGACCTGTTGTCCCTATTGAGATGAGGTAGACCAGTTGTCCCTACAGAGCAGGGTAGACCTGTTGTCCCCGGACGGAGCTGGTGTAGACCTGATGTCCCCACAGAGCTGGGTAGACCTGTTGTCCCCGGACGGAGCTGGGGTAGACCTGATGTCCCTACAGAGCTGGGTCGACCTGTTGTCCCTTGCCGGAGCTTGGGTAGACCTGATGTCCCTACAGAGCTGGGTAGACCTCTTGTCCCTGGACGCAGCTGGGGTAGACCTGATGTCCCAGCGAAGCCAGGGTCGACCTGTTGTCCTGGCCAGGGCCGGGGTAGACCTGTTGTCCCGCCAGGGCAGGGACGACCTGATGTCCCGCTGGGGCGAGGTAGACCTGGTCTCCCAGAGAAGCCAGGGTAGACCTGGAGTCCCGCTGGAATCGGGGTAGACCTGTTGTCTTTCCAGGACTTTGTGACAGAGATCTGCTAGCCCTACGGAACAAGGGTAGACCTGTTGCCCCTATTGAGCTGAGGTAGACCTGATGTCCCTACAGAGCTGGGTAGACCTGTTGTCCCTGGCTGGAGCTGGGGTAGACCTGATGTCCCTACAGAGCTGGGTAGACCTGTTGTCCCTGGCTGGAGCTGGGGTAGACCTGATGTCCCAGCGAAGCCTGGGTAGACCTGTTGTCCTGGCCAGGGCCGGGGTAGACCTGTTGTCCCGCCAGGGCAGGGACGACCTGATGTCCCGCTGGGGCGAGGTAGACCTGGTCTCCCAGAGAAGCCGGGGTAGACCTGGTGTCCCGCTGGAATCGGGGTAGACCTGTTGTCTCCCCAGGACTTTGTGACAGAGATCTGCTAGCCCTACGGAACAAGGGTAGACCTGTTGCCCCTATTGAGCTGAGGTAGACCAGTTGTCCCTACAGAGCAGGGTAGACCTGTTGTCCCTGGCTGGAGCTGGGGTAGACCTGATGTCCCTACAGAGCTGGGTAGACCTGTTGTCCCCGGACAGTGCTGGGGTAGACCTGATGTCCCAGCGAAGCCTGGGTAGACATGTTGTCCCTGGCCAGGGTCGGGGAAGACCTGTTGTCCCGCCAGGGCGAGGACGACCTGATGTCCCACGGGAGAGAGCTAGACCTGGTGTCACAGAGAATCCGGGGTAGACCTGGTGTCCCGCTGGAATCGGGGTAGACCTGTTGTCTTTCCAGGACTTTGTGACAGAGATCTGCTAGCCCTACGGAACAAGGGTAGACCTGTTGCCCCTATTGAGCTGAGGTAGACCTGATGTCCCTACAGAGCAGGGTAGACCTGTTGTCCCCGGACGGAGCTGGGGTAGACCTGATGTCCCTACAGAGCAGGGTAGACCTTTTGTCCCTGGCCGGCACTCGGGTAGACCCGATGTCCCTACAGAGCAGGGTAGACCTGTTGTCCCTGGCCGGAGCTGGGGTAGACCTGATGCCCCTACAGAGCTGGGTAGACCTCTTGTCCCTGGACGCAGCTGGGGTAGACCTGATGTCCCAGTGAAGCCAGGGTAGACCTGTTGTCCTGCCCAGGGCCGGGGTAGACCTGTTGTCTCCGGACGGAGCTGGGGTAGACCTGATGTCCCAGCGAAGCCAGGGTCGACCTGTTGTCCTGGCCAGGGCCGGGGTAGACCTGTTGTCCGGCCAGGGCGAGGACGACCTGATGTCCCACGGGAGAGAGCTAGACCTGGTGTCACAGAGAATCCGGGGTAGACCTGGTGTCCCGCTGGAATCGGGGTAGACCTGTTGTCTCCCCAGGACTTTGTGACAGAGATCTGCTAGCCCTACGGAACAAGGGTAGACCTGTTGCCCCTATTGAGTTGAGGTAGACCAGTTGTCCCTACAGAGCAGGGTAGACCTGTTGTCCCCGGACGGAGCTGGGGTAGACCTGATGTCCCCACAGAGCTGGGTAGACCTGTTGTCCCCGGACGGAGCTGGGGTAGACCTGATGTCCCTACAGAGCAGGGTAGACCTGTTGTCCATGGCCGGAAGTCGGGTAGACCCGATGCCCCTACAGAGCAGGGTAGACCTGTTGTCCCTGGCCGGAGCTGGGGTAGACCTGATGTCCCTACAGAGCTGGGTAGACCTCTTGTCCCTGGACGCAGCTGGGGTAGACCTGATGTCCCAGCGAAGCCAGGGTCGACCTGTTGTCCTGGCCAGGGCCGCGGTAGACCTGTTGTCCGGCCAGGGCGAGGACGACCTGATGTCCCACGGGAGAGAGCTAGACCTGGTGTCACAGAGAATCCGGGGTAGACCTGGTGTCCCGCTGGAATCGGGGTAGACCTGTTGTCTTTCCAGGACTTTGTGACAGAGATCTGCTAGCCCTACGGAACAAGGGTAGACCTGTTGCCCCTATTGAGCTGAGGTAGACCTGATGTCCCTACAGAGCTGGGTAGATCTGTTGTCCCCGGACGGAGCTGGGGTAGACCTGATGTCCCCACAGAGCTGGGTAGACCTGTTGTCCCCGGACGGAGCTGGGGTAGACCTGATGTCCCTAGAGAGCTGGGTAGACCTGTTGTCCCTGGCCGGAGCTGGGGTAGACCTGATGTCCCTACAGAGCTGGGTAGACCTCTTGTCCCTGGACGCAGCTGGGGTAGACCTGATGTCCCAGCGAAGCCTGGGTAGACCTGTTGTCCTGGCCAGGGCCGGGGTAGACCTGTTGTCCCGCCAGGGCAGGGACGACCTGATGTCCCGCTGGGGCGAGGTAGACCTGGTCTTCCAGAGAAGCCGGGGTAGACCTGGAGTCCCGCTGGAATCGGGGTAGACCTGTTGTCTTTCCAGGACTTTGTGACAGAGATCTGCTAGCCCTACGGAACAAGGGTAGACCTGTTGCCCCTATTGAGCTGAGGTAGACCTGATGTCCCTACAGAGCTGGGTAGACCTGTTGTCCCTGGCTGGAGCTGGGGTAGACCTGATGTCCCTACAGAGCTGGGTAGACCTGTTGTCCCTGGCTGGAGCTGGGGTAGACCTGATGTCCCTACAGAGCTGGGTAGACCTGTTGTCCCCGGACAGTGCTGGGGTAGACCTGATGTCCCAGCGAAGCCTGGGTAGACCTGTTGTCCTGGCCAGGGCCGGGGTAGACCTGTTGTCCTGCCAGGGCAGGGACGACCTGATGTCCCGCTGGGGCGAGGTAGACCTGGTCTCCCAGAGAAGCCGAGGTAGACCTGGTGTCCCGCTGGAATCGGGGTAGACCTGTTGTCTCCCCAGGACTTTGTGACAGAGATCTGCTAGCCCTACGATATAAGGGTAGACCTGTTGCCCCTATTGAGTTGAGGTAGACCAGTTGTCCCTACAGAGCTGGGTAGACCTGTTGTCCCCGGACGGAGCTGGGGAAGACCTGATCACCCTACAGAGCAGGGTAGACCTGTTGTCCCTGGCCGGAGCTCGGGTAGACCTGATGTCCCAGTGAAGCGTGGGTAGACCTGTTGTCCTGCCCAGGGCCGGGGTAGACCTGTTGTCTCCGGACGGAGCTGGGGTAGACCTGATGTCCCAGCGAAGCCAGGGTAGACATGTTGTCCCTGGCCAGGGTCGGGGAAGACCTGTTGTCCCGCCAGGGCGAGGACCACCTGATGTTCCGCTGGAGCGAGGTAGACCTGGTGTCACAGAGAATCCGGGGTAGACCTGGTGTCCCGCTGGAATCGGGGTAGACCTGTTGTCTTTCCAGGACTTTGTGACAGAGATCTGCTAGCCCTACGGAACAAGGGTAGACCTGTTGCCCCTATTGAGCTGAGGTAGACCAGTTGTCCCTACAGAGCAGGGTAGACCTGTTGTCCCTGGCCGGAGCTGGGGTAGACCTGATGTCCCCACAGAGCTGGGTAGACCTGTTGTCCCCGGACGGAGCTGGAGTAGACCTGATGTCCCTACAGAGCAGGGTAGACCTTTTGTCCCTGGCCGGAACTCGGGTAGACCCGATGTCCCTACAGAGCAGGGTAGACCTGTTGTCCCTGGCCGGAGCTGGGGTAGACCTGATGTCCCTACAGAGCTGGGTAGACCTCTTGTCCCTGGACGCAGCTGGGGTAGACCTGATGTCCCAGTGAAGCCAGGGTAGACCTGTTGTCCTGCCCAGGGCCGGGGTAGACCTGTTGTCTCCGGACGGAGCTGGGGTAGACCTGATGTCCCAGCGAAGCCCGGGTAGACCTGTTGTCCCTGGCCAGGGTCGGGGAAGACCTGTTGTCCCGCCAGGGCGAGGACGACCTGATGTTCCGCTGGAGCGAGGTAGACCTGGTCTCCCTGAGAAGCCGGGGTAGACCTGGTGTCCAGATGAAAACGCGGTAGACCTGTTGTCTCCCCAGGACTTTGTGGCAGAGATCTGCTAGCCCTACGGAACAAGGGTAGACCTGTTGCCCCTATTGAGCTGAGGTAGACCAGTTGTCCCTACAGAGCTGGGTAGACCTGTTGTCCCCGGACGGAGCTGGGGTAGACCTGATGTCCCTACAGAGCTGGGTAGACCTCTTGTCCCTGGACGCAGCTGGGGTAGACCTGATGTCCCAGCGAAGCCAGGGTCGACCTGTTGTCCTGGCCAGGGCCGGGGTAAACCTGTTGTCCGGCCAGGGCGAGGACGACCTGATGTCCCACGGGAGAGAGCTAGACCTGGTGTCACAGAGAATCCGGGGTAGACCTGGTGTCCCGCTGGAATCGGGGTAGACCTGTTGTCTCCCCAGGACTTTGTGACAGAGATCTGCTAGCCCTACGGAACAAGGGTAGACCTGTTGCCCCTATTGAGTTGAGGTAGACCAGTTGTCCCTACAGAGCAGGGTAGACCTGTTGTCCCCGGACGGAGCTGGGGTAGACCTGATGTCCCCACAGAGCTGGGTAGACCTGTTGTCCCCGGACGGAGCTGGGGTAGACCTGATGTCCCTACAGAGCAGTTTAGACCTTTTGTCCCTGGCCGGAACTCGGGTAGACCCGATGCCCCTACAGAGCAGGGTAGACCTGTTGTCCCTGGCCGGAGCTGGGGTAGACCTGATGTCCCTACAGAGCTGGGTAGACCTCTTGTCCCTGGACGCAGCTGGGGTAGACCTGATGTCCCAGCGAAGCCAGGGTCGACCTGTTGTCCTGGCCAGGGCCGCGGTAGACCTGTTGTCCGGCCAGGGCGAGGACGACCTGATGTCCCACGGGAGAGAGCTAGACCTGGTGTCACAGAGAATCCGGGGTAGACCTGGTGTCCCGCTGGAATCGGGGTAGACCTGTTGTCTTTCCAGGACTTTGTGACAGAGATCTGCTAGCCCTACGGAACAAGGGTAGACCTGTTGCCCCTATTGAGTTGAGGTAGACCAGTTGTCCCTACAGAGCAGGGTAGACCTGTTGTCCCTGGCCGGAGCTGGGGTAGACCTGATGTCCCTACAGAGCTGGGTAGACCTGTTGTCCCTGGCCGGAGCTGGGGTAGACCAGATGTCCCTACAGAGCTGGGTAGACTTGTTGTCCCCGGACGGAGCTCGGGTAGACCTGATGTCCCTACAGAGCTGGGTAGACCTGTTGTCCCTGGCCGGAGCTCGGGTAGACCTGATGTCCCAGTGAAGCCAGGGTAGACCTGTTGTCCTGCCCAGGGCCGGGGTAGACCTGTTGTCTCCGGACGGAGCTGGGGTAGACCTGATGTCCCAGCGAAGCCCGGGTAGACCTGTTGTCCCTGGCCAGGGTCGGGGAAGACCTGTTGTCCCGCCAGGGCGAGGACGACCTGATGTTCCGCTGGAGCGAGATAGACCTGGTCTCCCTGAGAAGCCGGGTTGACCTGGTGTCCAGATGAAAACGCGGTAGACCTGTTGTCTCCCCAGGACTTTGTGGCAGAGATCTGCTAGCCCTACGGAACAAGGGTAGACCTGTTGCCCCTATTGAGCTGAGGTAGACCAGTTGTCCCTACAGAGCTGGGTAGACCTGTTGTCCCCGGACGGAGCTGGGGTAGACCTGATGTCCCTACAGAGCTGGGTAGACCTCTTGTCCCTGGACGCAGCTGGGGTAGACCTGATGTCCCAGCGAAGCCAGGGTCGACCTGTTGTCCTGGCCAGGGCCGGGGTAAACCTGTTGTCCGGCCAGGGCGAGGACGACCTGATGTCCCACGGGAGAGAGCTAGACCTGGTGTCACAGAGAATCCGGGGTAGACCTGGTGTCCCGCTGGAATCGGGGTAGACCTGTTGTCTTTCCAGGACTTTGTGACAGAGATCTGCTAGCCCTACGGAACAAGGGTAGACCTGTTGCCCCTATTGAGCTGAGGTAGACCTGATGTCCCTACAGAGCAGGGTAGACCTGTTGTCCCCGGACGGAGCTGGGGTAGACCTGATGTCCCCACAGAGCTGGGTAGACCTGTTGTCCCCGGACGGAGCTGGGGTAGACCTGATGTCCCTACAGAGCTGGGTAGACCTGTTGTCCCTGGCCGGAGCTGGGGTAGACCTGATGTCCCTACAGAGCTGGGTAGACCTCTTGTCCCTGGACGCAGCTGGGGTAGACCTGATGTCCCAGCGAAGCCTGGGTAGACCTGTTGTCCTGGCCAGGGCCGGGGTAGACCTGTTGTCCCGCCAGGGCAGGGACGACCTGATGTCCCGCTGGGGCGAGGTAGACCTGGTCTTCCAGAGAAGCCGGGGTAGACCTGGAGTCCCGCTGGAATCGGGGTAGACCTGTTGTCTTTCCAGGACTTTGTGACAGAGATCTGCTAGCCCTACGGAACAAGGGTAGACCTGTTGCCCCTATTGAGCTGAGGTAGACCTGATGTCCCTACAGAGCTGGGTAGACCTGTTGTCCCTGGCTGGAGCTGGGGTAGACCTGATGTCCCTACAGAGCTGGGTAGACCTGTTGTCCCTGGCTGGAGCTGGGGTAGACCTGATGTCCCTACAGAGCTGGGTAGACCTGTTGTCCCCGGACAGTGCTGGGGTAGACCTGATGTCCCAGCGAAGCCTGGGTAGACCTGTTGTCCTGGCCAGGGCCGGGGTAGACCTGTTGTCCCGCCAGGGCAGGGACGACCTGATGTCCCGCTGGGGCGAGGTAGACCTGGTCTCCCAGAGAAGCCGGGGTAGACCTGGTGTCCCGCTGGAATCGGGGTAGACCTGTTGTCTCCCCAGGACTTTGTGACAGAGATCTGCTAGCCCTACGATATAAGGGTAGACCTGTTGCCCCTATTGAGTTGAGGTAGACCAGTTGTCCCTACAGAGCTGGGTAGACCTGTTGTCCCCGGACGGAGCTGGGGAAGACCTGATCACCCTACAGAGCAGGGTAGACCTGTTGTCCCTGGCCGGAGCTCGGGTAGACCTGATGTCCCAGTGAAGCGTGGGTAGACCTGTTGTCCTGCCCAGGGCCGGGGTAGACCTGTTGTCTCCGGACGGAGCTGGGGTAGACCTGATGTCCCAGCGAAGCCAGGGTAGACATGTTGTCCCTGGCCAGGGTCGGGGAAGACCTGTTGTCCCGCCAGGGCGAGGACCACCTGATGTTCCGCTGGAGCGAGGTAGACCTGGTGTCACAGAGAATCCGGGGTAGACCTGGTGTCCCGCTGGAATCGGGGTAGACCTGTTGTCTTTCCAGGACTTTGTGACAGAGATCTGCTAGCCCTACGGAACAAGGGTAGACCTGTTGCCCCTATTGAGCTGAGGTAGACCAGTTGTCCCTACAGAGCAGGGTAGACCTGTTGTCCCTGGCCGGAGCTGGGGTAGACCTGATGTCCCCACAGAGCTGGGTAGACCTGTTGTCCCCGGACGGAGCTGGGGTAGACCTGATGTCCCTACAGAGCTGGGTAGACCTCTTGTCCCTGGACGCAGCTGGGGTAGACCTGATGTCCCAGTGAAGCCAGGGTAGACCTGTTGTCCTGCCCAGGGCCGGGGTAGACCTGTTGTCTCCGGACGGAGCTGGGGTAGACCTGATGTCCCAGCGAAGCCCGGGTAGACCTGTTGTCCCTGGCCAGGGTCGGGGAAGACCTGTTGTCCCGCCAGGGCGAGGACGACCTGATGTTCCGCTGGAGCGAGGTAGACCTGGTCTCCCTGAGAAGCCGGGGTAGACCTGGTGTCCAGATGAAAACGCGGTAGACCTGTTGTCTCCCCAGGACTTTGTGGCAGAGATCTGCTAGCCCTACGGAACAAGGGTAGACCTGTTGCCCCTATTGAGCTGAGGTAGACCAGTTGTCCCTACAGAGCTGGGTAGACCTGTTGTCCCCGGACGGAGCTGGGGTAGACCTGATGTCCCTACAGAGCTGGGTAGACCTCTTGTCCCTGGACGCAGCTGGGGTAGACCTGATGTCCCAGCGAAGCCAGGGTCGACCTGTTGTCCTGGCCAGGGCCGGGGTAAACCTGTTGTCCGGCCAGGGCGAGGACGACCTGATGTCCCACGGGAGAGAGCTAGACCTGGTGTCACAGAGAATCCGGGGTAGACCTGGTGTCCCGCTGGAATCGGGGTAGACCTGTTGTCTCCCCAGGACTTTGTGACAGAGATCTGCTAGCCCTACGGAACAAGGGTAGACCTGTTGCCCCTATTGAGTTGAGGTAGACCAGTTGTCCCTACAGAGCAGGGTAGACCTGTTGTCCCCGGACGGAGCTGGGGTAGACCTGATGTCCCCACAGAGCTGGGTAGACCTGTTGTCCCCGGACGGAGCTGGGGTAGACCTGATGTCCCTACAGAGCAGTTTAGACCTTTTGTCCCTGGCCGGAACTCGGGTAGACCCGATGCCCCTACAGAGCAGGGTAGACCTGTTGTCCCTGGCCGGAGCTGGGGTAGACCTGATGTCCCTACAGAGCTGGGTAGACCTCTTGTCCCTGGACGCAGCTGGGGTAGACCTGATGTCCCAGCGAAGCCAGGGTCGACCTGTTGTCCTGGCCAGGGCCGCGGTAGACCTGTTGTCCGGCCAGGGCGAGGACGACCTGATGTCCCACGGGAGAGAGCTAGACCTGGTGTCACAGAGAATCCGGGGTAGACCTGGTGTCCCGCTGGAATCGGGGTAGACCTGTTGTCTTTCCAGGACTTTGTGACAGAGATCTGCTAGCCCTACGGAACAAGGGTAGACCTGTTGCCCCTATTGAGTTGAGGTAGACCAGTTGTCCCTACAGAGCAGGGTAGACCTGTTGTCCCTGGCCGGAGCTGGGGTAGACCTGATGTCCCTACAGAGCTGGGTAGACCTGTTGTCCCTGGCCGGAGCTGGGGTAGACCAGATGTCCCTACAGAGCTGGGTAGACTTGTTGTCCCCGGACGGAGCTCGGGTAGACCTGATGTCCCTACAGAGCTGGGTAGACCTGTTGTCCCTGGCCGGAGCTCGGGTAGACCTGATGTCCCAGTGAAGCCAGGGTAGACCTGTTGTCCTGCCCAGGGCCGGGGTAGACCTGTTGTCTCCGGACGGAGCTGGGGTAGACCTGATGTCCCAGCGAAGCCCGGGTAGACCTGTTGTCCCTGGCCAGGGTCGGGGAAGACCTGTTGTCCCGCCAGGGCGAGGACGACCTGATGTTCCGCTGGAGCGAGATAGACCTGGTCTCCCTGAGAAGCCGGGTTGACCTGGTGTCCAGATGAAAACGCGGTAGACCTGTTGTCTCCCCAGGACTTTGTGGCAGAGATCTGCTAGCCCTACGGAACAAGGGTAGACCTGTTGCCCCTATTGAGCTGAGGTAGACCAGTTGTCCCTACAGAGCTGGGTAGACCTGTTGTCCCCGGACGGAGCTGGGGTAGACCTGATGTCCCTACAGAGCTGGGTAGACCTCTTGTCCCTGGACGCAGCTGGGGTAGACCTGATGTCCCAGCGAAGCCAGGGTCGACCTGTTGTCCTGGCCAGGGCCGGGGTAAACCTGTTGTCCGGCCAGGGCGAGGACGACCTGATGTCCCACGGGAGAGAGCTAGACCTGGTGTCACAGAGAATCCGGGGTAGACCTGGTGTCCCGCTGGAATCGGGGTAGACCTGTTGTCTTTCCAGGACTTTGTGACAGAGATCTGCTAGCCCTACGGAACAAGGGTAGACCTGTTGCCCCTATTGAGCTGAGGTAGACCTGATGTCCCTACAGAGCAGGGTAGACCTGTTGTCCCCGGACGGAGCTGGGGTAGACCTGATGTCCCCACAGAGCTGGGTAGACCTGTTGTCCCCGGACGGAGCTGGGGTAGACCTGATGTCCCTACAGAGCTGGGTAGACCTGTTGTCCCTGGCCGGAGCTGGGGTAGACCTGATGTCCCTACAGAGCTGGGTAGACCTCTTGTCCCTGGACGCAGCTGGGGTAGACCTGATGTCCCAGCGAAGCCTGGGTAGACCTGTTGTCCTGGCCAGGGCCGGGGTAGACCTGTTGTCCCGCCAGGGCAGGGACGACCTGATGTCCCGCTGGGGCGAGGTAGACCTGGTCTTCCAGAGAAGCCGGGGTAGACCTGGAGTCCCGCTGGAATCGGGGTAGACCTGTTGTCTTTCCAGGACTTTGTGACAGAGATCTGCTAGCCCTACGGAACAAGGGTAGACCTGTTGCCCCTATTGAGCTGAGGTAGACCTGATGTCCCTACAGAGCTGGGTAGACCTGTTGTCCCTGGCTGGAGCTGGGGTAGACCTGATGTCCCTACAGAGCTGGGTAGACCTGTTGTCCCTGGCTGGAGCTGGGGTAGACCTGATGTCCCTACAGAGCTGGGTAGACCTGTTGTCCCCGGACAGTGCTGGGGTAGACCTGATGTCCCAGCGAAGCCTGGGTAGACCTGTTGTCCTGGCCAGGGCCGGGGTAGACCTGTTGTCCCGCCAGGGCAGGGACGACCTGATGTCCCGCTGGGGCGAGGTAGACCTGGTCTCCCAGAGAAGCCGGGGTAGACCTGGTGTCCCGCTGGAATCGGGGTAGACCTGTTGTCTCCCCAGGACTTTGTGACAGAGATCTGCTAGCCCTACGATATAAGGGTAGACCTGTTGCCCCTATTGAGTTGAGGTAGACCAGTTGTCCCTACAGAGCTGGGTAGACCTGTTGTCCCCGGACGGAGCTGGGGAAGACCTGATCACCCTACAGAGCAGGGTAGACCTGTTGTCCCTGGCCGGAGCTCGGGTAGACCTGATGTCCCAGTGAAGCGTGGGTAGACCTGTTGTCCTGCCCAGGGCCGGGGTAGACCTGTTGTCTCCGGACGGAGCTGGGGTAGACCTGATGTCCCAGCGAAGCCAGGGTAGACATGTTGTCCCTGGCCAGGGTCGGGGAAGACCTGTTGTCCCGCCAGGGCGAGGACCACCTGATGTTCCGCTGGAGCGAGGTAGACCTGGTGTCACAGAGAATCCGGGGTAGACCTGGTGTCCCGCTGGAATCGGGGTAGACCTGTTGTCTTTCCAGGACTTTGTGACAGAGATCTGCTAGCCCTACGGAACAAGGGTAGACCTGTTGCCCCTATTGAGCTGAGGTAGACCTGATGTCCCTACAGAGCAGGGTAGACCTGTTGTCCCCGGACGGAGCTGGGGTAGACCTGATGTCCCCACAGAGCTGGGTAGACCTGTTGTCCCCGGACGGAGCTGGGGTAGACCTGATGTCCCTACAGAGCTGGGTAGACCTGTTGTCCCTGGCCGGAGCTGGGGTAGACCTGATGTCCCTACAGAGCTGGGTAGACCTCTTGTCCCTGGACGCAGCTGGGGTAGACCTGATGTCCCAGCGAAGCCTGGGTAGACCTGTTGTCCTGGCCAGGGCCGGGGTAGACCTGTTGTCCCGCCAGGGCAGGGACGACCTGATGTCCCGCTGGGGCGAGGTAGACCTGGTCTTCCAGAGAAGCCGGGGTAGACCTGGAGTCCCGCTGGAATCGGGGTAGACCTGTTGTCTTTCCAGGACTTTGTGACAGAGATCTGCTAGCCCTACGGAACAAGGGTAGACCTGTTGCCCCTATTGAGCTGAGGTAGACCTGATGTCCCTACAGAGCTGGGTAGACCTGTTGTCCCTGGCTGGAGCTGGGGTAGACCTGATGTCCCTACAGAGCTGGGTAGACCTGTTGTCCCTGGCTGGAGCTGGGGTAGACCTGATGTCCCTACAGAGCTGGGTAGACCTGTTGTCCCCGGACAGTGCTGGGGTAGACCTGATGTCCCAGCGAAGCCTGGGTAGACCTGTTGTCCTGGCCAGGGCCGGGGTAGACCTGTTGTCCCGCCAGGGCAGGGACGACCTGATGTCCCGCTGGGGCGAGGTAGACCTGGTCTCCCAGAGAAGCCGGGGTAGACCTGGTGTCCCGCTGGAATCGGGGTAGACCTGTTGTCTCCCCAGGACTTTGTGACAGAGATCTGCTAGCCCTACGATATAAGGGTAGACCTGTTGCCCCTATTGAGTTGAGGTAGACCAGTTGTCCCTACAGAGCTGGGTAGACCTGTTGTCCCCGGACGGAGCTGGGGAAGACCTGATCACCCTACAGAGCAGGGTAGACCTGTTGTCCCTGGCCGGAGCTCGGGTAGACCTGATGTCCCAGTGAAGCGTGGGTAGACCTGTTGTCCTGCCCAGGGCCGGGGTAGACCTGTTGTCTCCGGACGGAGCTGGGGTAGACCTGATGTCCCAGCGAAGCCAGGGTAGACATGTTGTCCCTGGCCAGGGTCGGGGAAGACCTGTTGTCCCGCCAGGGCGAGGACCACCTGATGTTCCGCTGGAGCGAGGTAGACCTGGTGTCACAGAGAATCCGGGGTAGACCTGGTGTCCCGCTGGAATCGGGGTAGACCTGTTGTCTTTCCAGGACTTTGTGACAGAGATCTGCTAGCCCTACGGAACAAGGGTAGACCTGTTGCCCCTATTGAGCTGAGGTAGACCAGTTGTCCCTACAGAGCAGGGTAGACCTGTTGTCCCTGGCCGGAGCTGGGGTAGACCTGATGTCCCCACAGAGCTGGGTAGACCTGTTGTCCCCGGACGGAGCTGGAGTAGACCTGATGTCCCTACAGAGCAGGGTAGACCTTTTGTCCCTGGCCGGAACTCGGGTAGACCCGATGTCCCTACAGAGCAGGGTAGACCTGTTGTCCCTGGCCGGAGCTGGGGTAGACCTGATGTCCCTACAGAGCTGGGTAGACCTCTTGTCCCTGGACGCAGCTGGGGTAGACCTGATGTCCCAGTGAAGCCAGGGTAGACCTGTTGTCCTGCCCAGGGCCGGGGTAGACCTGTTGTCTCCGGACGGAGCTGGGGTAGACCTGATGTCCCAGCGAAGCCCGGGTAGACCTGTTGTCCCTGGCCAGGGTCGGGGAAGACCTGTTGTCCCGCCAGGGCGAGGACGACCTGATGTTCCGCTGGAGCGAGGTAGACCTGGTCTCCCTGAGAAGCCGGGGTAGACCTGGTGTCCAGATGAAAACGCGGTAGACCTGTTGTCTCCCCAGGACTTTGTGGCAGAGATCTGCTAGCCCTACGGAACAAGGGTAGACCTGTTGCCCCTATTGAGCTGAGGTAGACCAGTTGTCCCTACAGAGCTGGGTAGACCTGTTGTCCCCGGACGGAGCTGGGGTAGACCTGATGTCCCTACAGAGCTGGGTAGACCTCTTGTCCCTGGACGCAGCTGGGGTAGACCTGATGTCCCAGCGAAGCCAGGGTCGACCTGTTGTCCTGGCCAGGGCCGGGGTAAACCTGTTGTCCGGCCAGGGCGAGGACGACCTGATGTCCCACGGGAGAGAGCTAGACCTGGTGTCACAGAGAATCCGGGGTAGACCTGGTGTCCCGCTGGAATCGGGGTAGACCTGTTGTCTCCCCAGGACTTTGTGACAGAGATCTGCTAGCCCTACGGAACAAGGGTAGACCTGTTGCCCCTATTGAGTTGAGGTAGACCAGTTGTCCCTACAGAGCAGGGTAGACCTGTTGTCCCCGGACGGAGCTGGGGTAGACCTGATGTCCCCACAGAGCTGGGTAGACCTGTTGTCCCCGGACGGAGCTGGGGTAGACCTGATGTCCCTACAGAGCAGTTTAGACCTTTTGTCCCTGGCCGGAACTCGGGTAGACCCGATGCCCCTACAGAGCAGGGTAGACCTGTTGTCCCTGGCCGGAGCTGGGGTAGACCTGATGTCCCTACAGAGCTGGGTAGACCTCTTGTCCCTGGACGCAGCTGGGGTAGACCTGATGTCCCAGCGAAGCCAGGGTCGACCTGTTGTCCTGGCCAGGGCCGCGGTAGACCTGTTGTCCGGCCAGGGCGAGGACGACCTGATGTCCCACGGGAGAGAGCTAGACCTGGTGTCACAGAGAATCCGGGGTAGACCTGGTGTCCCGCTGGAATCGGGGTAGACCTGTTGTCTTTCCAGGACTTTGTGACAGAGATCTGCTAGCCCTACGGAACAAGGGTAGACCTGTTGCCCCTATTGAGTTGAGGTAGACCAGTTGTCCCTACAGAGCAGGGTAGACCTGTTGTCCCTGGCCGGAGCTGGGGTAGACCTGATGTCCCTACAGAGCTGGGTAGACCTGTTGTCCCTGGCCGGAGCTGGGGTAGACCAGATGTCCCTACAGAGCTGGGTAGACTTGTTGTCCCCGGACGGAGCTCGGGTAGACCTGATGTCCCTACAGAGCTGGGTAGACCTGTTGTCCCTGGCCGGAGCTCGGGTAGACCTGATGTCCCAGTGAAGCCAGGGTAGACCTGTTGTCCTGCCCAGGGCCGGGGTAGACCTGTTGTCTCCGGACGGAGCTGGGGTAGACCTGATGTCCCAGCGAAGCCCGGGTAGACCTGTTGTCCCTGGCCAGGGTCGGGGAAGACCTGTTGTCCCGCCAGGGCGAGGACGACCTGATGTTCCGCTGGAGCGAGATAGACCTGGTCTCCCTGAGAAGCCGGGTTGACCTGGTGTCCAGATGAAAACGCGGTAGACCTGTTGTCTCCCCAGGACTTTGTGGCAGAGATCTGCTAGCCCTACGGAACAAGGGTAGACCTGTTGCCCCTATTGAGCTGAGGTAGACCAGTTGTCCCTACAGAGCTGGGTAGACCTGTTGTCCCCGGACGGAGCTGGGGTAGACCTGATGTCCCTACAGAGCTGGGTAGACCTCTTGTCCCTGGACGCAGCTGGGGTAGACCTGATGTCCCAGCGAAGCCAGGGTCGACCTGTTGTCCTGGCCAGGGCCGGGGTAAACCTGTTGTCCGGCCAGGGCGAGGACGACCTGATGTCCCACGGGAGAGAGCTAGACCTGGTGTCACAGAGAATCCGGGGTAGACCTGGTGTCCCGCTGGAATCGGGGTAGACCTGTTGTCTTTCCAGGACTTTGTGACAGAGATCTGCTAGCCCTACGGAACAAGGGTAGACCTGTTGCCCCTATTGAGCTGAGGTAGACCTGATGTCCCTACAGAGCAGGGTAGACCTGTTGTCCCCGGACGGAGCTGGGGTAGACCTGATGTCCCCACAGAGCTGGGTAGACCTGTTGTCCCCGGACGGAGCTGGGGTAGACCTGATGTCCCTACAGAGCTGGGTAGACCTGTTGTCCCTGGCCGGAGCTGGGGTAGACCTGATGTCCCTACAGAGCTGGGTAGACCTCTTGTCCCTGGACGCAGCTGGGGTAGACCTGATGTCCCAGCGAAGCCTGGGTAGACCTGTTGTCCTGGCCAGGGCCGGGGTAGACCTGTTGTCCCGCCAGGGCAGGGACGACCTGATGTCCCGCTGGGGCGAGGTAGACCTGGTCTTCCAGAGAAGCCGGGGTAGACCTGGAGTCCCGCTGGAATCGGGGTAGACCTGTTGTCTTTCCAGGACTTTGTGACAGAGATCTGCTAGCCCTACGGAACAAGGGTAGACCTGTTGCCCCTATTGAGCTGAGGTAGACCTGATGTCCCTACAGAGCTGGGTAGACCTGTTGTCCCTGGCTGGAGCTGGGGTAGACCTGATGTCCCTACAGAGCTGGGTAGACCTGTTGTCCCTGGCTGGAGCTGGGGTAGACCTGATGTCCCTACAGAGCTGGGTAGACCTGTTGTCCCCGGACAGTGCTGGGGTAGACCTGATGTCCCAGCGAAGCCTGGGTAGACCTGTTGTCCTGGCCAGGGCCGGGGTAGACCTGTTGTCCCGCCAGGGCAGGGACGACCTGATGTCCCGCTGGGGCGAGGTAGACCTGGTCTCCCAGAGAAGCCGGGGTAGACCTGGTGTCCCGCTGGAATCGGGGTAGACCTGTTGTCTCCCCAGGACTTTGTGACAGAGATCTGCTAGCCCTACGATATAAGGGTAGACCTGTTGCCCCTATTGAGTTGAGGTAGACCAGTTGTCCCTACAGAGCTGGGTAGACCTGTTGTCCCCGGACGGAGCTGGGGAAGACCTGATCACCCTACAGAGCAGGGTAGACCTGTTGTCCCTGGCCGGAGCTCGGGTAGACCTGATGTCCCAGTGAAGCGTGGGTAGACCTGTTGTCCTGCCCAGGGCCGGGGTAGACCTGTTGTCTCCGGACGGAGCTGGGGTAGACCTGATGTCCCAGCGAAGCCAGGGTAGACATGTTGTCCCTGGCCAGGGTCGGGGAAGACCTGTTGTCCCGCCAGGGCGAGGACCACCTGATGTTCCGCTGGAGCGAGGTAGACCTGGTGTCACAGAGAATCCGGGGTAGACCTGGTGTCCCGCTGGAATCGGGGTAGACCTGTTGTCTTTCCAGGACTTTGTGACAGAGATCTGCTAGCCCTACGGAACAAGGGTAGACCTGTTGCCCCTATTGAGCTGAGGTAGACCAGTTGTCCCTACAGAGCAGGGTAGACCTGTTGTCCCTGGCCGGAGCTGGGGTAGACCTGATGTCCCCACAGAGCTGGGTAGACCTGTTGTCCCCGGACGGAGCTGGGGTAGACCTGATGTCCCTACAGAGCAGGGTAGACCTTTTGTCCCTGGCCGGCACTCGGGTAGACCCGATGTCCCTACAGAGCAGGGTAGACCTGTTGTCCCTGGCCGGAGCTGGGGTAGACCTGATGCCCCTACAGAGCTGGGTAGACCTCTTGTCCCTGGACGCAGCTGGGGTAGACCTGATGTCCCAGTGAAGCCAGGGTAGACCTGTTGTCCTGCCCAGGGCCGGGGTAGACCTGTTGTCTCCGGACGGAGCTGGGGTAGACCTGATGTCCCAGCGAAGCCTGGGTAGACCTGTTTTCCTGGCCAGGGCCGGGGTAGACCTGTTGTCCCGCCAGGGCAGGGACGACCTGATGTGTCGCTGGGGCGACGTAGACCTGGTCTCCCAGAGAAGCCGGGGTAGACCTGGTGTCCCGCTGGAATCGGGGTAGACCTGTTGTCTCCCCAGGATTTTGTGACAGAGATCTGCTAGCCCTACGATATAAGGGTAGACCTGTTGTCCCTATTGAGATGAGGTAGACCAGTTGTCCCTACAGAGCAGGGTAGACCTGTTGTCCCCGGACGGAGCTGGTGTAGACCTGATGTCCCCACAGAGCTGGGTAGACCTGTTGTCCCCGGACGGAGCTGGGGTAGACCTGATGTCCCTACAGAGCTGGGTCGACCTGTTGTCCCTTGCCGGAGCTTGGGTAGACCTGATGTCCCTACAGAGCTGGGTAGACCTCTTGTCCCTGGACGCAGCTGGGGTAGACCTGATGTCCCAGCGAAGCCAGGGTCGACCTGTTGTCCTGGCCAGGGCCGGGGTAGACCTGTTGTCCCGCCAGGGCAGGGACGACCTGATGTCCCGCTGGGGCGAGGTAGACCTGGTCTCCCAGAGAAGCCAGGGTAGACCTGGAGTCCCGCTGGAATCGGGGTAGACCTGTTGTCTTTCCAGGACTTTGTGACAGAGATCTGCTAGCCCTACGGAACAAGGGTAGACCTGTTGCCCCTATTGAGCTGAGGTAGACCTGATGTCCCTACAGAGCTGGGTAGACCTGTTGTCCCTGGCTGGAGCTGGGGTAGACCTGATGTCCCTACAGAGCTGGGTAGACCTGTTGTCCCTGGCTGGAGCTGGGGTAGACCTGATGTCCCAGCGAAGCCTGGGTAGACCTGTTGTCCTGGCCAGGGCCGGGGTAGACCTGTTGTCCCGCCAGGGCAGGGACGACCTGATGTCCCGCTGGGGCGAGGTAGACCTGGTCTCCCAGAGAAGCCGGGGTAGACCTGGTGTCCCGCTGGAATCGGGGTAGACCTGTTGTCTTTCCAGGACTTTGTGACAGAGATCTGCTAGCCCTACGGAACAAGGGTAGACCTGTTGCCCCTATTGACCTGAGGTAGACCTGATGTCCCTACAGAGCTGGGTAGACCTGTTGTCCCCGGATGGAGGTGGGGTAGACCTGATGTCCCTACAGAGCTGGGTAGACCTGTTGTCCCCGGACAGTGCTGGGGTAGACCTGATGTCCCAGCGAAGCCTGGGTAGACCTGTTGTCCTGGCCAGGGCCGGGGTAGACCTGTTGTCCCGCCAGGGCAGGGACGACCTGATGTCCCGCTGGGGCGAGGTAGACCTGGTCTCCCAGAGAAGCCGGGGTAGACCTGGTGTCCCGCTGGAATCGGGGTAGACCTGTTGTCTCCCCAGGACTTTGTGACAGAGATCTGCTAGCCCTACGATATAAGGGTAGACCTGTTGCCCCTATTGAGTTGAGGTAGACCAGTTGTCCCTACAGAGCTGGGTAGACCTGTTGTCCCCGGACGGAGCTGGGGAAGACCTGATGTTCCAGTGAAGCGTGGGTAGACCTGTTGTCCTGCCCAGGGCCGGGGTAGACCTGTTGTCTCCGGACGGAGCTGGGGTAGACCTGATGTCCCAGCGAAGCCAGGGTAGACATGTTGTCCCTGGCCAGGGTCGGGGAAGACCTGTTGTCCCGCCAGGGCGAGGACGACCTGATGTTCCGCTGGAGCGAGGTAGACCTGGTCTCCCTGAGAAGCCGGGGTAGACCTGGTGTCCAGATGAAAACGCGGTAGACCTGTTGTCTCCCCAGGACTTGGTGACAGAGATCTGCTTGCCCTACGGAACAAATGTAGACCTGTTGCCCCTATTGAGCTGAGGTAGACCAGTTGTCCCTACAGATCAGGGTAGACCTGTTTTCCCCGGACGGAGCTGGGGTAGACCTGATGTCCCTACAGAGCTGGGTAGACCTGTTGTCCCCGGACGGAGCTCGGGTAGACCTGATGTCCCTACAGAACTGGGTAGACCTGTTGTCCCTGGCCGGAGCTCGGGTAGACCTGATGTCCCTACAGAGCAGGGTAGACCTGTTGTCCCCGGACGGAGCTGGGGTAGACCTGATGTCCCTACAGAGCAGGGTAGACCTTTTGTCCCTGGCCGGCACTCGGGTAGACCCGATGTCCCTACAGAGCAGGGTAGACCTGTTGTCCCTGGCCGGAGCTGGGGTAGACCTGATGCCCCTACAGAGCTGGGTAGACCTCTTGTCCCTGGACGCAGCTGGGGTAGACCTGATGTCCCAGTGAAGCCAGGGTAGACCTGTTGTCCTGCCCAGGGCCGGGGTAGACCTGTTGTCTCCGGACGGAGCTGGGGTAGACCTGATGTCCCAGCGAAGCCTGGGTAGACCTGTTTTCCTGGCCAGGGCCGGGGTAGACCTGTTGTCCCGCCAGGGCAGGGACGACCTGATGTGTCGCTGGGGCGACGTAGACCTGGTCTCCCAGAGAAGCCGGGGTAGACCTGGTGTCCCGCTGGAATCGGGGTAGACCTGTTGTCTCCCCAGGATTTTGTGACAGAGATCTGCTAGCCCTACGATATAAGGGTAGACCTGTTGTCCCTATTGAGATGAGGTAGACCAGTTGTCCCTACAGAGCAGGGTAGACCTGTTGTCCCCGGACGGAGCTGGTGTAGACCTGATGTCCCCACAGAGCTGGGTAGACCTGTTGTCCCCGGACGGAGCTGGGGTAGACCTGATGTCCCTACAGAGCTGGGTCGACCTGTTGTCCCTTGCCGGAGCTTGGGTAGACCTGATGTCCCTACAGAGCTGGGTAGACCTCTTGTCCCTGGACGCAGCTGGGGTAGACCTGATGTCCCAGCGAAGCCAGGGTCGACCTGTTGTCCTGGCCAGGGCCGGGGTAGACCTGTTGTCCCGCCAGGGCAGGGACGACCTGATGTCCCGCTGGGGCGAGGTAGACCTGGTCTCCCAGAGAAGCCAGGGTAGACCTGGAGTCCCGCTGGAATCGGGGTAGACCTGTTGTCTTTCCAGGACTTTGTGACAGAGATCTGCTAGCCCTACGGAACAAGGGTAGACCTGTTGCCCCTATTGAGCTGAGGTAGACCTGATGTCCCTACAGAGCTGGGTAGACCTGTTGTCCCTGGCTGGAGCTGGGGTAGACCTGATGTCCCTACAGAGCTGGGTAGACCTGTTGTCCCTGGCTGGAGCTGGGGTAGACCTGATGTCCCAGCGAAGCCTGGGTAGACCTGTTGTCCTGGCCAGGGCCGGGGTAGACCTGTTGTCCCGCCAGGGCAGGGACGACCTGATGTCCCGCTGGGGCGAGGTAGACCTGGTCTCCCAGAGAAGCCGGGGTAGACCTGGTGTCCCGCTGGAATCGGGGTAGACCTGTTGTCTTTCCAGGACTTTGTGACAGAGATCTGCTAGCCCTACGGAACAAGGGTAGACCTGTTGCCCCTATTGAGCTGAGGTAGACCAGTTGTCCCTACAGAGCAGGGTAGACCTGTTGTCCCTGGCTGGAGCTGGGGTAGACCTGATGTCCCTACAGAGCTGGGTAGACCTGTTGTCCCCGGACAGTGCTGGGGTAGACCTGATGTCCCAGCGAAGCCTGGGTAGACATGTTGTCCCTGGCCAGGGTCGGGGAAGACCTGTTGTCCCGCCAGGGCGAGGACGACCTGATGTTCCTCTGGAGCGAGGTAGACCTGGTCTCCCTGAGAAGCCGGGGTAGACCTGGTGTCTAGCTGAAAACGCGGTAGACCTGTTGTCTCCCCAGGACTTGGTGACAGAGATCTGCTAGCCCTACGGAACAAGGGTAGACCTGTTGCCCCTATTGACCTGAGGTAGACCTGATGTCCCTACAGAGCTGGGTAGACCTGTTGTCCCCGGATGGAGGTGGGGTAGACCTGATGTCCCTACAGAGCTGGGTAGACCTGTTGTCCCCGGACAGTGCTGGGGTAGACCTGATGTCCCAGCGAAGCCTGGGTAGACCTGTTGTCCTGGCCAGGGCCGGGGTAGACCTGTTGTCCCGCCAGGGCAGGGACGACCTGATGTCCCGCTGGGGCGAGGTAGACCTGGTCTCCCAGAGAAGCCGGGGTAGACCTGGTGTCCCGCTGGAATCGGGGTAGACCTGTTGTCTCCCCAGGACTTTGTGACAGAGATCTGCTAGCCCTACGATATAAGGGTAGACCTGTTGCCCCTATTGAGTTGAGGTAGACCAGTTGTCCCTACAGAGCTGGGTAGACCTGTTGTCCCCGGACGGAGCTGGGGAAGACCTGATGTTCCAGTGAAGCGTGGGTAGACCTGTTGTCCTGCCCAGGGCCGGGGTAGACCTGTTGTCTCCGGACGGAGCTGGGGTAGACCTGATGTCCCAGCGAAGCCAGGGTAGACATGTTGTCCCTGGCCAGGGTCGGGGAAGACCTGTTGTCCCGCCAGGGCGAGGACGACCTGATGTTCCGCTGGAGCGAGGTAGACCTGGTCTCCCTGAGAAGCCGGGGTAGACCTGGTGTCCAGATGAAAACGCGGTAGACCTGTTGTCTCCCCAGGACTTGGTGACAGAGATCTGCTTGCCCTACGGAACAAATGTAGACCTGTTGCCCCTATTGAGCTGAGGTAGACCAGTTGTCCCTACAGATCAGGGTAGACCTGTTTTCCCCGGACGGAGCTGGGGTAGACCTGATGTCCCTACAGAGCTGGGTAGACCTGTTGTCCCCGGACGGAGCTCGGGTAGACCTGATGTCCCTACAGAACTGGGTAGACCTGTTGTCCCTGGCCGGAGCTCGGGTAGACCTGATGTCCCTACAGAGCAGGGTAGACCTGTTGTCCCCGGACGGAGCTGGGGTAGACCTGATGTCCCTACAGAGCAGGGTAGACCTTTTGTCCCTGGCCGGCACTCGGGTAGACCCGATGTCCCTACAGAGCAGGGTAGACCTGTTGTCCCTGGCCGGAGCTGGGGTAGACCTGATGCCCCTACAGAGCTGGGTAGACCTCTTGTCCCTGGACGCAGCTGGGGTAGACCTGATGTCCCAGTGAAGCCAGGGTAGACCTGTTGTCCTGCCCAGGGCCGGGGTAGACCTGTTGTCTCCGGACGGAGCTGGGGTAGACCTGATGTCCCAGCGAAGCCTGGGTAGACCTGTTTTCCTGGCCAGGGCCGGGGTAGACCTGTTGTCCCGCCAGGGCAGGGACGACCTGATGTGTCGCTGGGGCGACGTAGACCTGGTCTCCCAGAGAAGCCGGGGTAGACCTGGTGTCCCGCTGGAATCGGGGTAGACCTGTTGTCTCCCCAGGATTTTGTGACAGAGATCTGCTAGCCCTACGATATAAGGGTAGACCTGTTGTCCCTATTGAGATGAGGTAGACCAGTTGTCCCTACAGAGCAGGGTAGACCTGTTGTCCCCGGACGGAGCTGGTGTAGACCTGATGTCCCCACAGAGCTGGGTAGACCTGTTGTCCCCGGACGGAGCTGGGGTAGACCTGATGTCCCTACAGAGCTGGGTCGACCTGTTGTCCCTTGCCGGAGCTTGGGTAGACCTGATGTCCCTACAGAGCTGGGTAGACCTCTTGTCCCTGGACGCAGCTGGGGTAGACCTGATGTCCCAGCGAAGCCAGGGTCGACCTGTTGTCCTGGCCAGGGCCGGGGTAGACCTGTTGTCCCGCCAGGGCAGGGACGACCTGATGTCCCGCTGGGGCGAGGTAGACCTGGTCTCCCAGAGAAGCCAGGGTAGACCTGGAGTCCCGCTGGAATCGGGGTAGACCTGTTGTCTTTCCAGGACTTTGTGACAGAGATCTGCTAGCCCTACGGAACAAGGGTAGACCTGTTGCCCCTATTGAGCTGAGGTAGACCTGATGTCCCTACAGAGCTGGGTAGACCTGTTGTCCCTGGCTGGAGCTGGGGTAGACCTGATGTCCCTACAGAGCTGGGTAGACCTGTTGTCCCTGGCTGGAGCTGGGGTAGACCTGATGTCCCAGCGAAGCCTGGGTAGACCTGTTGTCCTGGCCAGGGCCGGGGTAGACCTGTTGTCCCGCCAGGGCAGGGACGACCTGATGTCCCGCTGGGGCGAGGTAGACCTGGTCTCCCAGAGAAGCCGGGGTAGACCTGGTGTCCCGCTGGAATCGGGGTAGACCTGTTGTCTTTCCAGGACTTTGTGACAGAGATCTGCTAGCCCTACGGAACAAGGGTAGACCTGTTGCCCCTATTGAGCTGAGGTAGACCAGTTGTCCCTACAGAGCAGGGTAGACCTGTTGTCCCTGGCTGGAGCTGGGGTAGACCTGATGTCCCTACAGAGCTGGGTAGACCTGTTGTCCCCGGACAGTGCTGGGGTAGACCTGATGTCCCAGCGAAGCCTGGGTAGACATGTTGTCCCTGGCCAGGGTCGGGGAAGACCTGTTGTCCCGCCAGGGCGAGGACGACCTGATGTTCCTCTGGAGCGAGGTAGACCTGGTCTCCCTGAGAAGCCGGGGTAGACCTGGTGTCTAGCTGAAAACGCGGTAGACCTGTTGTCTCCCCAGGACTTTGTGACAGAGATCTGCTAGCCCTACGGAACAAGGGTAGACCTGTTGCCCCTATTGAGCTGAGGTAGACCTGATGTCCCTACAGAGCTGGGTAGACCTGTTGTCCCTGGCTGGAGCTGGGGTAGACCTGATGTCCCTACAGAGCTGGGTAGACCTGTTGTCCCCGGACAGTGCTGGGGTAGACCTGATGTCCCAGCGAAGCCTGGGTAGACCTGTTGTCCTGGCCAGGGCCGGGGTAGACCTGTTGTCCCGCCAGGGCAGGGACGACCTGATGTCCCGCTGGGGCGAGGTAGACCTGGTCTCCCAGAGAAGCCGGGGTAGACCTGGTGTCCCGCTGGAATCGGGGTAGACCTGTTGTCTCCCCAGGACTTTGTGACAGAGATCTGCTAGCCCTACGATATAAGGGTAGACCTGTTGCCCCTATTGAGTTGAGGTAGACCAGTTGTCCCTACAGAGCTGGGTAGACCTGTTGTCCCCGGACGGAGCTGGGGAAGACCTGATGTCCCAGTGAAGCGTGGGTAGACCTGTTGTCCTGCCCAGGGCCGGGGTAGACCTGTTGTCTCCGGACGGAGCTGGGGTAGACCTGATGTCCCAGCGAAGCCAGGGTAGACATGTTGTCCCTGGCCAGGGTCGGGGAAGACCTGTTGTCCCGCCAGGGCGAGGACGACCTGATGTTCCGCTGGAGCGAGGTAGACCTGGTCTCCCTGAGAAGCCGGGGTAGACCTGGTGTCCAGATGAAAACGCGGTAGACCTGTTGTCTCCCCAGGACTTTGTGGCAGCGATCTGCTAGCCCTACGGAACAAGGGTAGACCTGTTGCCCCTATTGAGCTGAGGTAGACCAGTTGTCCCTACAGATCAGGGTAGACCTGTTTTCCCCGGACGGAGCTGGGGTAGACCTGATGTCCCTACAGAGCTGGGTAGACCTGTTGTCCCCGGACGGAGCTCGGGTAGACCTGATGTCCCTACAGAACTGGGTAGACCTGTTGTCCCTGGCCGGAGCTCGGGTAGACCTGATGTCCCTACAGAGCAGGGTAGACCTGTTGTCCCCGGACGGAGCTGGGGTAGACCTGATGTCCCTACAGAGCAGGGTAGACCTTTTGTCCCTGGCCGGCACTCGGGTAGACCCGATGTCCCTACAGAGCAGGGTAGACCTGTTGTCCCTGGCCGGAGCTGGGGTAGACCTGATGCCCCTACAGAGCTGGGTAGACCTCTTGTCCCTGGACGCAGCTGGGGTAGACCTGATGTCCCAGTGAAGCCAGGGTAGACCTGTTGTCCTGCCCAGGGCCGGGGTAGACCTGTTGTCTCCGGACGGAGCTGGGGTAGACCTGATGTCCCAGCGAAGCCTGGGTAGACCTGTTTTCCTGGCCAGGGCCGGGGTAGACCTGTTGTCCCGCCAGGGCAGGGACGACCTGATGTGTCGCTGGGGCGACGTAGACCTGGTCTCCCAGAGAAGCCGGGGTAGACCTGGTGTCCCGCTGGAATCGGGGTAGACCTGTTGTCTCCCCAGGATTTTGTGACAGAGATCTGCTAGCCCTACGATATAAGGGTAGACCTGTTGTCCCTATTGAGATGAGGTAGACCAGTTGTCCCTACAGAGCAGGGTAGACCTGTTGTCCCCGGACGGAGCTGGTGTAGACCTGATGTCCCCACAGAGCTGGGTAGACCTGTTGTCCCCGGACGGAGCTGGGGTAGACCTGATGTCCCTACAGAGCTGGGTCGACCTGTTGTCCCTTGCCGGAGCTTGGGTAGACCTGATGTCCCTACAGAGCTGGGTAGACCTCTTGTCCCTGGACGCAGCTGGGGTAGACCTGATGTCCCAGCGAAGCCAGGGTCGACCTGTTGTCCTGGCCAGGGCCGGGGTAGACCTGTTGTCCCGCCAGGGCAGGGACGACCTGATGTCCCGCTGGGGCGAGGTAGACCTGGTCTCCCAGAGAAGCCAGGGTAGACCTGGAGTCCCGCTGGAATCGGGGTAGACCTGTTGTCTTTCCAGGACTTTGTGACAGAGATCTGCTAGCCCTACGGAACAAGGGTAGACCTGTTGCCCCTATTGAGCTGAGGTAGACCTGATGTCCCTACAGAGCTGGGTAGACCTGTTGTCCCTGGCTGGAGCTGGGGTAGACCTGATGTCCCTACAGAGCTGGGTAGACCTCTTGTCCCTGGACGCAGCTGGGGTAGACCAGATGTCCCAGCGAAGCCTGGGTAGACCTGTTGTCCTGGCCAGGGCCGGGGTAGACCTGTTGTCCCGCCAGGGCAGGGACGACCTGATGTCCCGCTGGGGCGAGGTAGACCTGGTCTCCCAGAGAAGCCGGGGTAGACCTGGTGTCCCGCTGGAATCGGGGTAGACCTGTTGTCTTTCCAGGACTTTGTGACAGAGATCTGCTAGCCCTACGGAACAAGGGTAGACCTGTTGCCCCTATTGAGCTGAGGTAGACCAGTTGTCCCTACAGAGCAGGGTAGACCTGTTGTCCCTGGCTGGAGCTGGGGTAGACCTGATGTCCCTACAGAGCTGGGTAGACCTGTTGTCCCCGGACAGTGCTGGGGTAGACCTGATGTCCCAGCGAAGCCTGGGTAGACATGTTGTCCCTGGCCAGGGTCGGGGAAGACCTGTTGTCCCGCCAGGGCGAGGACGACCTGATGTTCCTCTGGAGCGAGGTAGACCTGGTCTCCCTGAGAAGCCGGGGTAGACCTGGTGTCTAGCTGAAAACGCGGTAGACCTGTTGTCTCCCCAGGACTTGGTGACAGAGATCTGCTAGCCCTACGGAACAAGGGTAGACCTGTTGCCCCTATTGACCTGAGGTAGACCTGATGTCCCTACAGAGCTGGGTAGACCTGTTGTCCCCGGATGGAGGTGGGGTAGACCTGATGTCCCTACAGAGCTGGGTAGACCTGTTGTCCCCGGACAGTGCTGGGGTAGACCTGATGTCCCAGCGAAGCCTGGGTAGACCTGTTGTCCTGGCCAGGGCCGGGGTAGACCTGTTGTCCCGCCAGGGCAGGGACGACCTGATGTCCCGCTGGGGCGAGGTAGACCTGGTCTCCCAGAGAAGCCGGGGTAGACCTGGTGTCCCGCTGGAATCGGGGTAGACCTGTTGTCTCCCCAGGACTTTGTGACAGAGATCTGCTAGCCCTACGATATAAGGGTAGACCTGTTGCCCCTATTGAGTTGAGGTAGACCAGTTGTCCCTACAGAGCTGGGTAGACCTGTTGTCCCCGGACGGAGCTGGGGAAGACCTGATGTTCCAGTGAAGCGTGGGTAGACCTGTTGTCCTGCCCAGGGCCGGGGTAGACCTGTTGTCTCCGGACGGAGCTGGGGTAGACCTGATGTCCCAGCGAAGCCAGGGTAGACATGTTGTCCCTGGCCAGGGTCGGGGAAGACCTGTTGTCCCGCCAGGGCGAGGACGACCTGATGTTCCGCTGGAGCGAGGTAGACCTGGTCTCCCTGAGAAGCCGGGGTAGACCTGGTGTCCAGATGAAAACGCGGTAGACCTGTTGTCTCCCCAGGACTTGGTGACAGAGATCTGCTTGCCCTACGGAACAAATGTAGACCTGTTGCCCCTATTGAGCTGAGGTAGACCAGTTGTCCCTACAGATCAGGGTAGACCTGTTTTCCCCGGACGGAGCTGGGGTAGACCTGATGTCCCTACAGAGCTGGGTAGACCTGTTGTCCCCGGACAAAGCTCGGGTAGACCTGATGTCCCTACAGAACTGGGTAGACCTGTTGTCCCTGGCCGGAGCTCGGGTAGACCTGATGTCCCTACAGAGCAGGGTAGACCTGTTGTCCCCGGACGGAGCTGGGGTAGACCTGATGTCCCTACAGAGCAGGGTAGACCTTTTGTCCCTGGCCGGCACTCGGGTAGACCCGATGTCCCTACAGAGCAGGGTAGACCTGTTGTCCCTGGCCGGAGCTGGGGTAGACCTGATGCCCCTACAGAGCTGGGTAGACCTCTTGTCCCTGGACGCAGCTGGGGTAGACCTGATGTCCCAGTGAAGCCAGGGTAGACCTGTTGTCCTGCCCAGGGCCGGGGTAGACCTGTTGTCTCCGGACGGAGCTGGGGTAGACCTGATGTCCCAGCGAAGCCTGGGTAGACCTGTTTTCCTGGCCAGGGCCGGGGTAGACCTGTTGTCCCGCCAGGGCAGGGACGACCTGATGTGTCGCTGGGGCGACGTAGACCTGGTCTCCCAGAGAAGCCGGGGTAGACCTGGTGTCCCGCTGGAATCGGGGTAGACCTGTTGTCTCCCCAGGATTTTGTGACAGAGATCTGCTAGCCCTACGATATAAGGGTAGACCTGTTGTCCCTATTGAGATGAGGTAGACCAGTTGTCCCTACAGAGCAGGGTAGACCTGTTGTCCCCGGACGGAGCTGGTGTAGACCTGATGTCCCCACAGAGCTGGGTAGACCTGTTGTCCCCGGACGGAGCTGGGGTAGACCTGATGTCCCTACAGAGCTGGGTCGACCTGTTGTCCCTTGCCGGAGCTTGGGTAGACCTGATGTCCCTACAGAGCTGGGTAGACCTCTTGTCCCTGGACGCAGCTGGGGTAGACCTGATGTCCCAGCGAAGCCAGGGTCGACCTGTTGTCCTGGCCAGGGCCGGGGTAGACCTGTTGTCCCGCCAGGGCAGGGACGACCTGATGTCCCGCTGGGGCGAGGTAGACCTGGTCTCCCAGAGAAGCCAGGGTAGACCTGGAGTCCCGCTGGAATCGGGGTAGACCTGTTGTCTTTCCAGGACTTTGTGACAGAGATCTGCTAGCCCTACGGAACAAGGGTAGACCTGTTGCCCCTATTGAGCTGAGGTAGACCTGATGTCCCTACAGAGCTGGGTAGACCTGTTGTCCCTGGCTGGAGCTGGGGTAGACCTGATGTCCCTACAGAGCTGGGTAGACCTGTTGTCCCTGGCTGGAGCTGGGGTAGACCTGATGTCCCAGCGAAGCCTGGGTAGACCTGTTGTCCTGGCCAGGGCCGGGGTAGACCTGTTGTCCCGCCAGGGCAGGGACGACCTGATGTCCCGCTGGGGCGAGGTAGACCTGGTCTCCCAGAGAAGCCGGGGTAGACCTGGTGTCCCGCTGGAATCGGGGTAGACCTGTTGTCTTTCCAGGACTTTGTGACAGAGATCTGCTAGCCCTACGGAACAAGGGTAGACCTGTTGCCCCTATTGAGCTGAGGTAGACCAGTTGTCCCTACAGAGCAGGGTAGACCTGTTGTCCCTGGCTGGAGCTGGGGTAGACCTGATGTCCCTACAGAGCTGGGTAGACCTGTTGTCCCCGGACAGTGCTGGGGTAGACCTGATGTCCCAGCGAAGCCTGGGTAGACATGTTGTCCCTGGCCAGGGTCGGGGAAGACCTGTTGTCCCGCCAGGGCGAGGACGACCTGATGTTCCTCTGGAGCGAGGTAGACCTGGTCTCCCTGAGAAGCCGGGGTAGACCTGGTGTCTAGCTGAAAACGCGGTAGACCTGTTGTCTCCCCAGGACTTGGTGACAGAGATCTGCTAGCCCTACGGAACAAGGGTAGACCTGTTGCCCCTATTGACCTGAGGTAGACCTGATGTCCCTACAGAGCTGGGTAGACCTGTTGTCCCCGGATGGAGGTGGGGTAGACCTGATGTCCCTACAGAGCTGGGTAGACCTGTTGTCCCCGGACAGTGCTGGGGTAGACCTGATGTCCCAGCGAAGCCTGGGTAGACCTGTTGTCCTGGCCAGGGCCGGGGTAGACCTGTTGTCCCGCCAGGGCAGGGACGACCTGATGTCCCGCTGGGGCGAGGTAGACCTGGTCTCCCAGAGAAGCCGGGGTAGACCTGGTGTCCCGCTGGAATCGGGGTAGACCTGTTGTCTCCCCAGGACTTTGTGACAGAGATCTGCTAGCCCTACGATATAAGGGTAGACCTGTTGCCCCTATTGAGTTGAGGTAGACCAGTTGTCCCTACAGAGCTGGGTAGACCTGTTGTCCCCGGACGGAGCTGGGGAAGACCTGATGTTCCAGTGAAGCGTGGGTAGACCTGTTGTCCTGCCCAGGGCCGGGGTAGACCTGTTGTCTCCGGACGGAGCTGGGGTAGACCTGATGTCCCAGCGAAGCCAGGGTAGACATGTTGTCCCTGGCCAGGGTCGGGGAAGACCTGTTGTCCCGCCAGGGCGAGGACGACCTGATGTTCCGCTGGAGCGAGGTAGACCTGGTCTCCCTGAGAAGCCGGGGTAGACCTGGTGTCCAGATGAAAACGCGGTAGACCTGTTGTCTCCCCAGGACTTGGTGACAGAGATCTGCTTGCCCTACGGAACAAATGTAGACCTGTTGCCCCTATTGAGCTGAGGTAGACCAGTTGTCCCTACAGATCAGGGTAGACCTGTTTTCCCCGGACGGAGCTGGGGTAGACCTGATGTCCCTACAGAGCTGGGTAGACCTGTTGTCCCCGGACAAAGCTCGGGTAGACCTGATGTCCCTACAGAACTGGGTAGACCTGTTGTCCCTGGCCGGAGCTCGGGTAGACCTGATGTCCCTACAGAGCAGGGTAGACCTGTTGTCCCCGGACGGAGCTGGGGTAGACCTGATGTCCCTACAGAGCAGGGTAGACCTTTTGTCCCTGGCCGGCACTCGGGTAGACCCGATGTCCCTACAGAGCAGGGTAGACCTGTTGTCCCTGGCCGGAGCTGGGGTAGACCTGATGCCCCTACAGAGCTGGGTAGACCTCTTGTCCCTGGACGCAGCTGGGGTAGACCTGATGTCCCAGTGAAGCCAGGGTAGACCTGTTGTCCTGCCCAGGGCCGGGGTAGACCTGTTGTCTCCGGACGGAGCTGGGGTAGACCTGATGTCCCAGCGAAGCCTGGGTAGACCTGTTTTCCTGGCCAGGGCCGGGGTAGACCTGTTGTCCCGCCAGGGCAGGGACGACCTGATGTGTCGCTGGGGCGACGTAGACCTGGTCTCCCAGAGAAGCCGGGGTAGACCTGGTGTCCCGCTGGAATCGGGGTAGACCTGTTGTCTCCCCAGGATTTTGTGACAGAGATCTGCTAGCCCTACGATATAAGGGTAGACCTGTTGTCCCTATTGAGATGAGGTAGACCAGTTGTCCCTACAGAGCAGGGTAGACCTGTTGTCCCCGGACGGAGCTGGTGTAGACCTGATGTCCCCACAGAGCTGGGTAGACCTGTTGTCCCCGGACGGAGCTGGGGTAGACCTGATGTCCCTACAGAGCTGGGTCGACCTGTTGTCCCTTGCCGGAGCTTGGGTAGACCTGATGTCCCTACAGAGCTGGGTAGACCTCTTGTCCCTGGACGCAGCTGGGGTAGACCTGATGTCCCAGCGAAGCCAGGGTCGACCTGTTGTCCTGGCCAGGGCCGGGGTAGACCTGTTGTCCCGCCAGGGCAGGGACGACCTGATGTCCCGCTGGGGCGAGGTAGACCTGGTCTCCCAGAGAAGCCAGGGTAGACCTGGAGTCCCGCTGGAATCGGGGTAGACCTGTTGTCTTTCCAGGACTTTGTGACAGAGATCTGCTAGCCCTACGGAACAAGGGTAGACCTGTTGCCCCTATTGAGCTGAGGTAGACCTGATGTCCCTACAGAGCTGGGTAGACCTGTTGTCCCTGGCTGGAGCTGGGGTAGACCTGATGTCCCTACAGAGCTGGGTAGACCTGTTGTCCCTGGCTGGAGCTGGGGTAGACCTGATGTCCCAGCGAAGCCTGGGTAGACCTGTTGTCCTGGCCAGGGCCGGGGTAGACCTGTTGTCCCGCCAGGGCAGGGACGACCTGATGTCCCGCTGGGGCGAGGTAGACCTGGTCTCCCAGAGAAGCCGGGGTAGACCTGGTGTCCCGCTGGAATCGGGGTAGACCTGTTGTCTTTCCAGGACTTTGTGACAGAGATCTGCTAGCCCTACGGAACAAGGGTAGACCTGTTGCCCCTATTGAGCTGAGGTAGACCAGTTGTCCCTACAGAGCAGGGTAGACCTGTTGTCCCTGGCTGGAGCTGGGGTAGACCTGATGTCCCTACAGAGCTGGGTAGACCTGTTGTCCCCGGACAGTGCTGGGGTAGACCTGATGTCCCAGCGAAGCCTGGGTAGACATGTTGTCCCTGGCCAGGGTCGGGGAAGACCTGTTGTCCCGCCAGGGCGAGGACGACCTGATGTTCCTCTGGAGCGAGGTAGACCTGGTCTCCCTGAGAAGCCGGGGTAGACCTGGTGTCTAGCTGAAAACGCGGTAGACCTGTTGTCTCCCCAGGACTTGGTGACAGAGATCTGCTAGCCCTACGGAACAAGGGTAGACCTGTTGCCCCTATTGACCTGAGGTAGACCTGATGTCCCTACAGAGCTGGGTAGACCTGTTGTCCCCGGATGGAGGTGGGGTAGACCTGATGTCCCTACAGAGCTGGGTAGACCTGTTGTCCCCGGACAGTGCTGGGGTAGACCTGATGTCCCAGCGAAGCCTGGGTAGACCTGTTGTCCTGGCCAGGGCCGGGGTAGACCTGTTGTCCCGCCAGGGCAGGGACGACCTGATGTCCCGCTGGGGCGAGGTAGACCTGGTCTCCCAGAGAAGCCGGGGTAGACCTGGTGTCCCGCTGGAATCGGGGTAGACCTGTTGTCTCCCCAGGACTTTGTGACAGAGATCTGCTAGCCCTACGATATAAGGGTAGACCTGTTGCCCCTATTGAGTTGAGGTAGACCAGTTGTCCCTACAGAGCTGGGTAGACCTGTTGTCCCCGGACGGAGCTGGGGAAGACCTGATGTTCCAGTGAAGCGTGGGTAGACCTGTTGTCCTGCCCAGGGCCGGGGTAGACCTGTTGTCTCCGGACGGAGCTGGGGTAGACCTGATGTCCCTACAGAGCTGGGTAGACCTGTTGTCCCCGGACGGAGCTCGGGTAGACCTGATGTCCCTACAGAACTGGGTAGACCTGTTGTCCCTGGCCGGAGCTCGGGTAGACCTGATGTCCCAGTGAAGCCAGGGTAGACCTGTTGTCCTGCCCAGGGCCGGGGTAGACCTGTTGTCTCCGGACGGAGCTGGGGTAGACCTGATGTCCCAGCGAAGCCCGGGTAGACCTGTTGTCCCTGGCCAGGGTCGGGGAAGACCTGTTGTCCCGCCAGGGCGAGGACGACCTGATGTTCCGCTGGAGCGAGGTAGACCTGGTCTCCCTGAGAAGCCGGGGTAGACCTGGTGTCCAGATGAAAACGCGGTAGACCTGTTGTCTCCCCAGGACTTTGTGGCAGCGATCTGCTAGCCCTACGGAACAAGGGTAGACCTGTTGCCCCTATTGAGCTGAGGTAGACCAGTTGTCCCTACAGAGCTGGGTAGACCTGTTGTCCCCGGACGGAGCTGGGGTAGACCTGATGTCCCTACAGAGCTGGGTAGACCTCTTGTCCCTGGACGCAGCTGGGGTAGACCTGATGTCCCAGCGAAGCCAGGGTCGACCTGTTGTCCTGGCCAGGGCCGGGGAAGACCTGTTGTCCGGCCAGGGCGAGGACGACCTGATGTCCCACGGGAGAGAGCTAGACCTGGTGTCACAGAGAATCCGGGGTAGACCTGGTGTCCCGCTGGAATCGGGGTAGACCTGTTGTGTTCCCAGGACTTTGTGACAGAGATCTGCTAGCCCTATGGAACAAGGGTAGACCTGTTGCCCCTATTGAGCTGAGGTAGACCAGTTGTCCCTACAGAGCAGGGTAGACCTGTTGTCCCTGGCCGGAGCTGGGGTAGACCTGATGTCCCTACAGAGCTGGGTAGACCTGTTGTCCCTGGCCGGAGCTGGGGTAGACCAGATGTCCCTACAGAGCTGGGTAGACTTGTTGTCCCCGGACGGAGCTCGGGTAGACCTGATGTCCCTACAGAGCTGGGTAGACCTGTTGTCCCTGGCCGGAGCTCGGGTAGACCTGATGTCCCAGTGAAGCCAGGGTAGACCTGTTGTCCTGCCCAGGGCCGGGGTAGACCTGTTGTCTCCGGACGGAGCTGGGGTAGACCTGATGTCCCAGCGAAGCCCGGGTAGACCTGTTGTCCCTGGCCAGGGTCGGGGAAGACCTGTTGTCCCGCCAGGGCGAGGACGACCTGATGTTCCGCTGGAGCGAGGTAGACCTGGTCTCCCTGAGAAGCCGGGGTAGACCTGGTGTCCAGATGAAAACGCGGTAGACCTGTTGTCTCCCCAGGACTTTGTGGCAGCGATCTGCTAGCCCTACGGAACAAGGGTAGACCTGTTGCCCCTATTGAGCTGAGGTAGACCAGTTGTCCCTACAGAGCTGGGTAGACCTGTTGTCCCCGGACGGAGCTGGGGTAGACCTGATGTCCCTACAGAGCTGGGTAGACCTCTTGTCCCTGGACGCAGCTGGGGTAGACCTGATGTCCCAGCGAAGCCAGGGTCGACCTGTTGTCCTGGCCAGGGCCGCGGTAGACCTGTTGTCCGGCCAGGGCGAGGACGACCTGATGTCTCACGGGAGAGAGCTAGACCTGGTGTCACAGAGAATCCGGGGTAGACCTGGTGTCCCGCTGGAATCGGGGTAGACCTGTTGTCTCCCCAGGACTTTGTGACAGAGATCTGCTAGCCCTACGGAACAAGGGTAGACCTGTTGCCCCTATTGAGTTGAGGTAGACCAGTTGTCCCTACAGAGCAGGGTAGACCTGTTGTCCCCGGACGGAGCTGGGGTAGACCTGATGTCCCTACAGAGCTGGGTAGACCTGTTGTCCCTGGCCGGAGCTGGGGTAGACCAGATGTCCCTACAGAGCTGGGTAGACTTGTTGTCCCCGGACGGAGCTCGGGTAGACCTGATGTCCCTACAGAGCTGGGTAGACCTGTTGTCCCTGGCCGGAGCTCGGGTAGACCTGATGTCCCAGTGAAGCCAGGGTAGACCTGTTGTCCTGCCCAGGGCCGGGGTAGACCTGTTGTCTCCGGACGGAGCTGGGGTAGACCTGATGTCCCAGCGAAGCCCGGGTAGACCTGTTGTCCCTGGCCAGGGTCGGGGAAGACCTGTTGTCCCGCCAGGGCGAGGACGACCTGATGTTCCGCTGGAGCGAGGTAGACCTGGTCTCCCTGAGAAGCCGGGGTAGACCTGGTGTCCAGATGAAAACGCGGTAGACCTGTTGTCTCCCCAGGACTTTGTGGCAGAGATCTGCTAGCCCTACGGAACAAGGGTAGACCTGTTGCCCCTATTGAGCTGAGGTAGACCAGTTGTCCCTACAGAGCTGGGTAGACCTGTTGTCCCCGGACGGAGCTGGGGTAGACCTGATGTCCCTACAGAGCTGGGTAGACCTCTTGTCCCTGGACGCAGCTGGGGTAGACCTGATGTCCCAGCGAAGCCAGGGTCGACCTGTTGTCCTGGCCAGGGCCGGGGTAGACCTGTTGTCCGGCCAGGGCGAGGACGACCTGATGTCCCACGGGAGAGAGCTAGACCTGGTGTCACAGAGAATCCGGGGTAGACCTGGTGTCCCGCTGGAATCGGGGTAGACCTGTTGTCTCCCCAGGACTTTGTGACAGAGATCTGCTAGCCCTACGGAACAAGGGTAGACCTGTTGCCCCTATTGAGTTGAGGTAGACCAGTTGTCCCTACAGAGCAGGGTAGACCTGTTGTCCCCGGACGGAGCTGGGGTAGACCTGATGTCCCCACAGAGCTGGGTAGACCTGTTGTCCCCGGACGGAGCTGGGGTAGACCTGATGTCCCTACAGAGCAGTTTAGACCTTTTGTCCCTGGCCGGAACTCGGGTAGACCCGATGCCCCTACAGAGCAGGGTAGACCTGTTGTCCCTGGCCGGAGCTGGGGTAGACCTGATGTCCCTACAGAGCTGGGTAGACCTCTTGTCCCTGGACGCAGCTGGGGTAGACCTGATGTCCCAGCGAAGCCAGGGTCGACCTGTTGTCCTGGCCAGGGCCGCGGTAGACCTGTTGTCCGGCCAGGGCGAGGACGACCTGATGTCCCACGGGAGAGAGCTAGACCTGGTGTCACAGAGAATCCGGGGTAGACCTGGTGTCCCGCTGGAATCGGGGTAGACCTGTTGTCTTTCCAGGACTTTGTGACAGAGATCTGCTAGCCCTACGGAACAAGGGTAGACCTGTTGCCCCTATTGAGCTGAGGTAGACCTGATGTCCCTACAGAGCTGGGTAGATCTGTTGTCCCCGGACGGAGCTGGGGTAGACCTGATGTCCCCACAGAGCTGGGTAGACCTGTTGTCCCCGGACGGAGCTGGGGTAGACCTGATGTCCCTACAGAGCTGGGTAGACCTGTTGTCCCTGGCCGAAGCTGGGGTAGACCTGATGTCCCTACAGAGCTGGGTAGACCTCTTGTCCCTGGACGCAGCTGGGGTAGACCTGATGTCCCAGCGAAGCCTGGGTAGACCTGTTGTCCTGGCCAGGGCCGGGGTAGACCTGTTGTCCCGCCAGGGCAGGGACGACCTGATGTCCCGCTGGGGCGAGGTAGACCTGGTCTTCCAGAGAAGCCGGGGTAGACCTGGAGTCCCGCTGGAATCGGGGTAGACCTGTTGTCTTTCCAGGACTTTGTGACAGAGATCTGCTAGCCCTACGGAACAAGGGTAGACCTGTTGCCCCTATTGAGCTGAGGTAGACCTGATGTCCCTACAGAGCTGGGTAGACCTGTTGTCCCTGGCTGGAGCTGGGGTAGACCTGATGTCCCTACAGAGCTGGGTAGACCTGTTGTCCCTGGCTGGAGCTGGGGTAGACCTGATGTCCCTACAGAGCTGGGTAGACCTGTTGTCCCCGGACAGTGCTGGGGTAGACCTGATGTCCCAGCGAAGCCTGGGTAGACCTGTTGTCCTGGCCAGGGCCGGGGTAGACCTGTTGTCCTGCCAGGGCAGGGACGACCTGATGTCCCGCTGGGGCGAGGTAGACCTGGTCTCCCAGAGAAGCCGGGGTAGACCTGGTGTCCCGCTGGAATAGGGGTAGACCTGTTGTCTCCCCAGGACTTTGTGACAGAGATCTGCTAGCCCTACGATATAAGGGTAGACCTGTTGCCCCTATTGAGTTGAGGTAGACCAGTTGTCCCTACAGAGCTGGGTAGACCTGTTGTCCCCGGACGGAGCTGGGGAAGACCTGATCACCCTACAGAGCAGGGTAGACCTGTTGTCCCTGGCCGGAGCTCGGGTAGACCTGATGTCCCAGTGAAGCGTGGGTAGACCTGTTGTCCTGCCCAGGGCCGGGGTAGACCTGTTGTCTCCGGACGGAGCTGGGGTAGACCTGATGTCCCAGCGAAGCCAGGGTAGACATGTTGTCCCTGGCCAGGGTCGGGGAAGACCTGTTGTCCCGCCAGGGCGAGGACCACCTGATGTTCCGCTGGAGCGAGGTAGACCTGGTGTCACAGAGAATCCGGGGTAGACCTGGTGTCCCGCTGGAATCGGGGTAGACCTGTTGTCTTTCCAGGACTTTGTGACAGAGATCTGCTAGCCCTACGGAACAAGGGTAGACCTGTTGCCCCTATTGAGCTGAGGTAGACCAGTTGTCCCTACAGAGCAGGGTAGACCTGTTGTCCCTGGCCGGAGCTGGGGTAGACCTGATGTCCCCACAGAGCTGGGTAGACCTGTTGTCCCCGGACGGAGCTGGAGTAGACCTGATGTCCCTACAGAGCAGGGTAGACCTTTTGTCCCTGGCCGGAACTCGGGTAGACCCGATGTCCCTACAGAGCAGGGTAGACCTGTTGTCCCTGGCCGGAGCTGGGGTAGACCTGATGTCCCTACAGAGCTGGGTAGACCTCTTGTCCCTGGACGCAGCTGGGGTAGACCTGATGTCCCAGTGAAGCCAGGGTAGACCTGTTGTCCTGCCCAGGGCCGGGGTAGACCTGTTGTCTCCGGACGGAGCTGGGGTAGACCTGATGTCCCAGCGAAGCCCGGGTAGACCTGTTGTCCCTGGCCAGGGTCGGGGAAGACCTGTTGTCCCGCCAGGGCGAGGACGACCTGATGTTCCGCTGGAGCGAGGTAGACCTGGTCTCCCTGAGAAGCCGGGGTAGACCTGGTGTCCAGATGAAAACGCGGTAGACCTGTTGTCTCCCCAGGACTTTGTGGCAGCGATCTGCTAGCCCTACGGAACAAGGGTAGACCTGTTGCCCCTATTGAGCTGAGGTAGACCAGTTGTCCCTACAGAGCTGGGTAGACCTGTTGTCCCCGGACGGAGCTGGGGTAGACCTGATGTCCCTACAGAGCTGGGTAGACCTCTTGTCCCTGGACGCAGCTGGGGTAGACCTGATGTCCCAGCGAAGCCAGGGTCGACCTGTTGTCCTGGCCAGGGCCGGGGTAGACCTGTTGTCCGGCCAGGGCGAGGACGACCTGATGTCCCACGGGAGAGAGCTAGACCTGGTGTCACAGAGAATCCGGGGTAGACCTGGTGTCCCGCTGGAATCGGGGTAGACCTGTTGTCTCCCCAGGACTTTGTGACAGAGATCTGCTAGCCCTACGGAACAAGGGTAGACCTGTTGCCCCTATTGAGTTGAGGTAGACCAGTTGTCCCTACAGAGCAGGGTAGACCTGTTGTCCCCGGACGGAGCTGGGGTAGACCTGATGTCCCCACAGAGCTGGGTAGACCTGTTGTCCCCGGACGGAGCTGGGGTAGACCTGATGTCCCTACAGAGCAGTTTAGACCTTTTGTCCCTGGCCGGAACTCGGGTAGACCCGATGCCCCTACAGAGCAGGGTAGACCTGTTGTCCCTGGCCGGAGCTGGGGTAGACCTGATGTCCCTACAGAGCTGGGTAGACCTCTTGTCCCTGGACGCAGCTGGGGTAGACCTGATGTCCCAGCGAAGCCAGGGTCGACCTGTTGTCCTGGCCAGGGCCGCGGTAGACCTGTTGTCCGGCCAGGGCGAGGACGACCTGATGTCCCACGGGAGAGAGCTAGACCTGGTGTCACAGAGAATCCGGGGTAGACCTGGTGTCCCGCTGGAATCGGGGTAGACCTGTTGTCTTTCCAGGACTTTGTGACAGAGATCTGCTAGCCCTACGGAACAAGGGTAGACCTGTTGCCCCTATTGAGCTGAGGTAGACCTGATGTCCCTACAGAGCTGGGTAGACCTGTTGTCCCCGGACGGAGCTGGGGTAGACCTGATGTCCCCACAGAGCTGGGTAGACCTGTTGTCCCCGGACGGAGCTGGGGTAGACCTGATGTCCCTACAGAGCTGGGTAGACCTGTTGTCCCTGGCCGGAGCTGGGGTAGACCTGATGTCCCTACAGAGCTGGGTAGACCTCTTGTCCCTGGACGCAGCTGGGGTAGACCTGATGTCCCAGCGAAGCCTGGGTAGACCTGTTGTCCTGGCCAGGGCCGGGGTAGACCTGTTGTCCCGCCAGGGCAGGGACGACCTGATGTCCCGCTGGGGCGAGGTAGACCTGGTCTTCCAGAGAAGCCGGGGTAGACCTGGAGTCCCGCTGGAATCGGGGTAGACCTGTTGTCTT
The DNA here is from genome assembly GCF_023055355.1 of Agelaius tricolor. Taxonomy (NCBI): domain Eukaryota; kingdom Metazoa; phylum Chordata; class Aves; order Passeriformes; family Icteridae; genus Agelaius; species Agelaius tricolor. Next base: position 2,528,643 of record NW_027269311.1, on the reverse strand, counting down.
TCCAGGACTTTGTGACAGAGATCTGCTAGCCCTACGGAACAAGGGTAGACCTGTTGCCCCTATTGAGCTGAGGTAGACCTGATGTCCCTACAGAGCTGGGTAGACCTGTTGTCCCTGGCTGGAGCTGGGGTAGACCTGATGTCCCTACAGAGCTGGGTAGACCTGTTGTCCCTGGCTGGAGCTGGGGTAGACCAGATGTCCCTACAGAGCTGGGTAGACCTGTTGTCCCCGGACAGTGCTGGGGTAGACCTGATGTCCCAGCGAAGCCTGGGTAGACCTGTTGTCCTGGCCAGGGCCGGGGTAGACCTGTTCTCCTGCCAGGGCAGGGACGACCTGATGTCCCGCTGGGGCGAGGTAGACCTGGTCTCCCAGAGAAGCCGGGGTAGACCTGGTGTCCCGCTGGAATCGGGGTAGACCTGTTGTCTCCCCAGGACTTTGTGACAGAGATCTGCTAGCCCTACGATATAAGGGTAGACCTGTTGCCCCTATTGAGTTGAGGTAGACCAGTTGTCCCTACAGAGCTGGGTAGACCTGTTGTCCCCGGACGGAGCTGGGGAAGACCTGATCACCCTACAGAGCAGGGTAGACCTGTTGTCCCTGGCCGGAGCTCGGGTAGACCTGATGTCCCAGTGAAGCGTGGGTAGACCTGTTGTCCTGCCCAGGGCCGGGGTAGACCTGTTGTCTCCGGACGGAGCTGGGGTAGACCTGATGTCCCAGCGAAGCCAGGGTAGACATGTTGTCCCTGGCCAGGGTCGGGGAAGACCTGTTGTCCCGCCAGGGCGAGGACCACCTGATGTTCCGCTGGAGCGAGGTAGACCTGGTGTCACAGAGAATCCGGGGTAGACCTGGTGTCCCGCTGGAATCGGGGTAGACCTGTTGTCTTTCCAGGACTTTGTGACAGAGATCTGCTAGCCCTACGGAACAAGGGTAGACCTGTTGCCCCTATTGAGCTGAGGTAGACCAGTTGTCCCTACAGAGCAGGGTAGACCTGTTGTCCCTGGCCGGAGCTGGGGTAGACCTGATGTCCCCACAGAGCTGGGTAGACCTGTTGTCCCCGGACGGAGCTGGGGTAGACCTGATGTCCCTACAGAGCAGGGTAGACCTTTTGTCCCTGGCCGGAACTCGGGTAGACCCGATGTCCCTACAGAGCAGGGTAGACCTGTTGTCCCTGGCCGGAGCTGGGGTAGACCTGATGTCCCTACAGAGCTGGGTAGACCTCTTGTCCCTGGACGCAGCTGGGGTAGACCTGATGTCCCAGTGAAGCCAGGGTAGACCTGTTGTCCTGCCCAGGGCCGGGGTAGACCTGTTGTCTCCGGACGGAGCTGGGGTAGACCTGATGTCCCAGCGAAGCCCGGGTAGACCTGTTGTCCCTGGCCAGGGTCGGGGAAGACCTGTTGTCCCGCCAGGGCGAGGACGACCTGATGTTCCGCTGGAGCGAGGTAGACCTGGTCTCCCTGAGAAGCCGGGGTAGACCTGGTGTCCAGATGAAAACGCGGTAGACCTGTTGTCTCCCCAGGACTTTGTGGCAGCGATCTGCTAGCCCTACGGAACAAGGGTAGACCTGTTGCCCCTATTGAGCTGAGGTAGACCAGTTGTCCCTACAGAGCTGGGTAGACCTGTTGTCCCCGGACGGAGCTGGGGTAGACCTGATGTCCCTACAGAGCTGGGTAGACCTCTTGTCCCTGGACGCAGCTGGGGTAGACCTGATGTCCCAGCGAAGCCAGGGTCGACCTGTTGTCCTGGCCAGGGCCGGGGAAGACCTGTTGTCCGGCCAGGGCGAGGACGACCTGATGTCCCACGGGAGAGAGCTAGACCTGGTGTCACAGAGAATCCGGGGTAGACCTGGTGTCCCGCTGGAATCGGGGTAGACCTGTTGTGTTCCCAGGACTTTGTGACAGAGATCTGCTAGCCCTACGGAACAAGGGTAGACCTGTTGCCCCTATTGAGCTGAGGTAGACCAGTTGTCCCTACAGAGCAGGGTAGACCTGTTGTCCCTGGCCGGAGCTGGGGTAGACCTGATGTCCCTACAGAGCTGGGTAGACCTGTTGTCCCTGGCCGGAGCTGGGGTAGACCAGATGTCCCTACAGAGCTGGGTAGACTTGTTGTCCCCGGACGGAGCTCGGGTAGACCTGATGTCCCTACAGAGCTGGGTAGACCTGTTGTCCCTGGCCGGAGCTCGGGTAGACCTGATGTCCCAGTGAAGCCAGGGTAGACCTGTTGTCCTGCCCAGGGCCGGGGTAGACCTGTTGTCTCCGGACGGAGCTGGGGTAGACCTGATGTCCCAGCGAAGCCCGGGTAGACCTGTTGTCCCTGGCCAGGGTCGGGGAAGACCTGTTGTCCCGCCAGGGCGAGGACGACCTGATGTTCCGCTGGAGCGAGATAGACCTGGTCTCCCTGAGAAGCCGGGTTGACCTGGTGTCCAGATGAAAACGCGGTAGACCTGTTGTCTCCCCAGGACTTTGTGGCAGCGATCTGCTAGCCCTACGGAACAAGGGTAGACCTGTTGCCCCTATTGAGCTGAGGTAGACCAGTTGTCCCTACAGAGCTGGGTAGACCTGTTGTCCCCGGACGGAGCTGGGGTAGACCTGATGTCCCTACAGAGCTGGGTAGACCTCTTGTCCCTGGACGCAGCTGGGGTAGACCTGATGTCCCAGCGAAGCCAGGGTCGACCTGTTGTCCTGGCCAGGGCCGGGGTAAACCTGTTGTCCGGCCAGGGCGAGGACGACCTGATGTCCCACGGGAGAGAGCTAGACCTGGTGTCACAGAGAATCCGGGGTAGACCTGGTGTCCCGCTGGAATCGGGGTAGACCTGTTGTCTCCCCAGGACTTTGTGACAGAGATCTGCTAGCCCTACGGAACAAGGGTAGACCTGTTGCCCCTATTGAGTTGAGGTAGACCAGTTGTCCCTACAGAGCAGGGTAGACCTGTTGTCCCCGGACGGAGCTGGGGTAGACCTGATGTCCCCACAGAGCTGGGTAGACCTGTTGTCCCCGGACGGAGCTGGGGTAGACCTGATGTCCCTACAGAGCAGTTTAGACCTTTTGTCCCTGGCCGGAACTCGGGTAGACCCGATGCCCCTACAGAGCAGGGTAGACCTGTTGTCCCTGGCCGGAGCTGGGGTAGACCTGATGTCCCTACAGAGCTGGGTAGACCTCTTGTCCCTGGACGCAGCTGGGGTAGACCTGATGTCCCAGCGAAGCCAGGGTCGACCTGTTGTCCTGGCCAGGGCCGCGGTAGACCTGTTGTCCGGCCAGGGCGAGGACGACCTGATGTCCCACGGGAGAGAGCTAGACCTGGTGTCACAGAGAATCCGGGGTAGACCTGGTGTCCCGCTGGAATCGGGGTAGACCTGTTGTCTTTCCAGGACTTTGTGACAGAGATCTGCTAGCCCTACGGAACAAGGGTAGACCTGTTGCCCCTATTGAGCTGAGGTAGACCTGATGTCCCTACAGAGCTGGGTAGATCTGTTGTCCCCGGACGGAGCTGGGGTAGACCTGATGTCCCCACAGAGCTGGGTAGACCTGTTGTCCCCGGACGGAGCTGGGGTAGACCTGATGTCCCTACAGAGCTGGGTAGACCTGTTGTCCCTGGCCGAAGCTGGGGTAGACCTGATGTCCCTACAGAGCTGGGTAGACCTCTTGTCCCTGGACGCAGCTGGGGTAGACCTGATGTCCCAGCGAAGCCTGGGTAGACCTGTTGTCCTGGCCAGGGCCGGGGTAGACCTGTTGTCCCGCCAGGGCAGGGACGACCTGATGTCCCGCTGGGGCGAGGTAGACCTGGTCTTCCAGAGAAGCCGGGGTAGACCTGGAGTCCCGCTGGAATCGGGGTAGACCTGTTGTCTTTCCAGGACTTTGTGACAGAGATCTGCTAGCCCTACGGAACAAGGGTAGACCTGTTGCCCCTATTGAGCTGAGGTAGACCTGATGTCCCTACAGAGCTGGGTAGACCTGTTGTCCCTGGCTGGAGCTGGGGTAGACCTGATGTCCCTACAGAGCTGGGTAGACCTGTTGTCCCTGGCTGGAGCTGGGGTAGACCTGATGTCCCTACAGAGCTGGGTAGACCTGTTGTCCCCGGACAGTGCTGGGGTAGACCTGATGTCCCAGCGAAGCCTGGGTAGACCTGTTGTCCTGGCCAGGGCCGGGGTAGACCTTTTGTCCTGCCAGGGCAGGGACGACCTGATGTCCCGCTGGGGCGAGGTAGACCTGGTCTCCCAGAGAAGCCGGGGTAGACCTGGTGTCCCGCTGGAATCGGGGTAGACCTGTTGTCTCCCCAGGACTTTGTGACAGAGATCTGCTAGCCCTACGATATAAGGGTAGACCTGTTGCCCCTATTGAGTTGAGGTAGACCAGTTGTCCCTACAGAGCTGGGTAGACCTGTTGTCCCCGGACGGAGCTGGGGAAGACCTGATCACCCTACAGAGCAGGGTAGACCTGTTGTCCCTGGCCGGAGCTCGGGTAGACCTGATGTCCCAGTGAAGCGTGGGTAGACCTGTTGTCCTGCCCAGGGCCGGGGTAGACCTGTTGTCTCCGGACGGAGCTGGGGTAGACCTGATGTCCCAGCGAAGCCAGGGTAGACATGTTGTCCCTGGCCAGGGTCGGGGAAGACCTGTTGTCCCGCCAGGGCGAGGACCACCTGATGTTCCGCTGGAGCGAGGTAGACCTGGTGTCACAGAGAATCCGGGGTAGACCTGGTGTCCCGCTGGAATCGGGGTAGACCTGTTGTCTTTCCAGGACTTTGTGACAGAGATCTGCTAGCCCTACGGAACAAGGGTAGACCTGTTGCCCCTATTGAGCTGAGGTAGACCAGTTGTCCCTACAGAGCAGGGTAGACCTGTTGTCCCTGGCCGGAGCTGGGGTAGACCTGATGTCCCCACAGAGCTGGGTAGACCTGTTGTCCCCGGACGGAGCTGGGGTAGACCTGATGTCCCTACAGAGCAGGGTAGACCTTTTGTCCCTGGCCGGAACTCGGGTAGACCCGATGTCCCTACAGAGCAGGGTAGACCTGTTGTCCCTGGCCGGAGCTGGGGTAGACCTGATGTCCCTACAGAGCTGGGTAGACCTCTTGTCCCTGGACGCAGCTGGGGTAGACCTGATGTCCCAGTGAAGCCAGGGTAGACCTGTTGTCCTGCCCAGGGCCGGGGTAGACCTGTTGTCTCCGGACGGAGCTGGGGTAGACCTGATGTCCCAGCGAAGCCCGGGTAGACCTGTTGTCCCTGGCCAGGGTCGGGGAAGACCTGTTGTCCCGCCAGGGCGAGGACGACCTGATGTTCCGCTGGAGCGAGGTAGACCTGGTCTCCCTGAGAAGCCGGGGTAGACCTGGTGTCCAGATGAAAACGCGGTAGACCTGTTGTCTCCCCAGGACTTTGTGGCAGCGATCTGCTAGCCCTACGGAACAAGGGTAGACCTGTTGCCCCTATTGAGCTGAGGTAGACCAGTTGTCCCTACAGAGCTGGGTAGACCTGTTGTCCCCGGACGGAGCTGGGGTAGACCTGATGTCCCTACAGAGCTGGGTAGACCTCTTGTCCCTGGACGCAGCTGGGGTAGACCTGATGTCCCAGCGAAGCCTGGGTCGACCTGTTGTCCTGGCCAGGGCCGGGGTAAACCTGTTGTCCGGCCAGGGCGAGGACGACCTGATGTCCCACGGGAGAGAGCTAGACCTGGTGTCACAGAGAATCCGGGGTAGACCTGGTGTCCCGCTGGAATCGGGGTAGACCTGTTGTCTCCCCAGGACTTTGTGACAGAGATCTGCTAGCCCTACGGAACAAGGGTAGACCTGTTGCCCCTATTGAGTTGAGGTAGACCAGTTGTCCCTACAGAGCAGGGTAGACCTGTTGTCCCCGGACGGAGCTGGGGTAGACCTGATGTCCCCACAGAGCTGGGTAGACCTGTTGTCCCCGGACGGAGCTGGGGTAGACCTGATGTCCCTACAGAGCAGTTTAGACCTTTTGTCCCTGGCCGGAACTCGGGTAGACCCGATGCCCCTACAGAGCAGGGTAGACCTGTTGTCCCTGGCCGGAGCTGGGGTAGACCTGATGTCCCTACAGAGCTGGGTAGACCTCTTGTCCCTGGACGCAGCTGGGGTAGACCTGATGTCCCAGCGAAGCCAGGGTCGACCTGTTGTCCTGGCCAGGGCCGCGGTAGACCTGTTGTCCGGCCAGGGCGAGGACGACCTGATGTCCCACGGGAGAGAGCTAGACCTGGTGTCACAGAGAATCCGGGGTAGACCTGGTGTCCCGCTGGAATCGGGGTAGACCTGTTGTCTTTCCAGGACTTTGTGACAGAGATCTGCTAGCCCTACGGAACAAGGGTAGACCTGTTGCCCCTATTGAGCTGAGGTAGACCTGATGTCCCTACAGAGCTGGGTAGACCTGTTGTCCCTGGCTGGAGCTGGGGTAGACCTGATGTCCCTACAGAGCTGGGTAGACCTGTTGTCCCTGGCTGGAGCTGGGGTAGACCAGATGTCCCTACAGAGCTGGGTAGACCTGTTGTCCCCGGACAGTGCTGGGGTAGACCTGATGTCCCAGCGACGCCTGGGTAGACCTGTTGTCCTGGCCAGGGCCGGGGTAGACCTGTTGTCCTGCCAGGGCAGGGACGACCTGATGTCCCGCTGGGGCGAGGTAGACCTGGTCTCCCAGAGAAGCCGGGGTAGACCTGGTGTCCCGCTGGAATCGGGGTAGACCTGTTGTCTCCCCAGGACTTTGTGACAGAGATCTGCTAGCCCTACGATATAAGGGTAGACCTGTTGCCCCTATTGAGTTGAGGTAGACCAGTTGTCCCTACAGAGCTGGGTAGACCTGTTGTCCCCGGACGGAGCTGGGGAAGACCTGATCACCCTACAGAGCAGGGTAGACCTGTTGTCCCTGGCCGGAGCTCGGGTAGACCTGATGTCCCAGTGAAGCGTGGGTAGACCTGTTGTCCTGCCCAGGGCCGGGGTAGACCTGTTGTCTCCGGACGGAGCTGGGGTAGACCTGATGTCCCAGCGAAGCCAGGGTAGACATGTTGTCCCTGGCCAGGGTCGGGGAAGACCTGTTGTCCCGCCAGGGCGAGGACCACCTGATGTTCCGCTGGAGCGAGGTAGACCTGGTGTCACAGAGAATCCGGGGTAGACCTGGTGTCCCGCTGGAATCGGGGTAGACCTGTTGTCTTTCCAGGACTTTGTGACAGAGATCTGCTAGCCCTACGGAACAAGGGTAGACCTGTTGCCCCTATTGAGCTGAGGTAGACCAGTTGTCCCTACAGAGCAGGGTAGACCTGTTGTCCCTGGCCGGAGCTGGGGTAGACCTGATGTCCCCACAGAGCTGGGTAGACCTGTTGTCCCCGGACGGAGCTGGGGTAGACCTGATGTCCCTACAGAGCAGGGTAGACCTTTTGTCCCTGGCCGGAACTCGGGTAGACCCGATGTCCCTACAGAGCAGGGTAGACCTGTTGTCCCTGGCCGGAGCTGGGGTAGACCTGATGTCCCTACAGAGCTGGGTAGACCTCTTGTCCCTGGACGCAGCTGGGGTAGACCTGATGTCCCAGTGAAGCCAGGGTAGACCTGTTGTCCTGCCCAGGGCCGGGGTAGACCTGTTGTCTCCGGACGGAGCTGGGGTAGACCTGATGTCCCAGCGAAGCCCGGGTAGACCTGTTGTCCCTGGCCAGGGTCGGGGAAGACCTGTTGTCCCGCCAGGGCGAGGACGACCTGATGTTCCGCTGGAGCGAGGTAGACCTGGTCTCCCTGAGAAGCCGGGGTAGACCTGGTGTCCAGATGAAAACGCGGTAGACCTGTTGTCTCCCCAGGACTTTGTGGCAGCGATCTGCTAGCCCTACGGAACAAGGGTAGACCTGTTGCCCCTATTGAGCTGAGGTAGACCAGTTGTCCCTACAGAGCTGGGTAGACCTGTTGTCCCCGGACGGAGCTGGGGTAGACCTGATGTCCCTACAGAGCTGGGTAGACCTCTTGTCCCTGGACGCAGCTGGGGTAGACCTGATGTCCCAGCGAAGCCAGGGTCGACGTGTTGTCCTGGCCAGGGCCGGGGTAGACCTGTTGTCCGGCCAGGGCGAGGACGACCTGATGTCCCACGGGAGAGAGCTAGACCTGGTGTCACAGAGAATCCGGGGTAGACCTGGTGTCCCGCTGGAATCGGGGTAGACCTGTTGTGTTCCCAGGACTTTGTGACAGAGATCTGCTAGCCCTACGGAACAAGGGTAGACCTGTTGCCCCTATTGAGCTGAGGTAGACCAGTTGTCCCTACAGAGCAGGGTAGACCTGTTGTCCCTGGCCGGAGCTGGGGTAGACCTGATGTCCCTACAGAGCTGGGTAGACCTGTTGTCCCTGGCCGGAGCTGGGGTAGACCAGATGTCCCTACAGAGCTGGGTAGACTTGTTGTCCCCGGACGGAGCTCGGGTAGACCTGATGTCCCTACAGAGCTGGGTAGACCTGTTGTCCCTGGCCGGAGCTCGGGTAGACCTGATGTCCCAGTGAAGCCAGGGTAGACCTGTTGTCCTGCCCAGGGCCGGGGTAGACCTGTTGTCTCCGGACGGAGCTGGGGTAGACCTGATGTCCCAGCGAAGCCCGGGTAGACCTGTTGTCCCTGGCCAGGGTCGGGGAAGACCTGTTGTCCCGCCAGGGCGAGGACGACCTGATGTTCCGCTGGAGCGAGATAGACCTGGTCTCCCTGAGAAGCCGGGTTGACCTGGTGTCCAGATGAAAACGCGGTAGACCTGTTGTCTCCCCAGGACTTTGTGGCAGAGATCTGCTAGCCCTACGGAACAAGGGTAGACCTGTTGCCCCTATTGAGCTGAGGTAGACCAGTTGTCCCTACAGAGCTGGGTAGACCTGTTGTCCCCGGACGGAGCTGGGGTAGACCTGATGTCCCTACAGAGCTGGGTAGACTTGTTGTCCCTGGACGCAGCTGGGGTAGACCTGATGTCCCAGCGAAGCCAGGGTCGACCTGTTGTCCTGGCCAGGGCCGCGGTAGACCTGTTGTCCGGCCAGGGCGAGGACGACCTGATGTCCCACGGGAGAGAGCTAGACCTGGTGTCACAGAGAATCCGGGGTAGACCTGGTGTCCCGCTGGAATCGGGGTAGACCTGTTGTCTCCCCAGGACTTTGTGACAGAGATCTGCTAGCCCTACGGAACAAGGGTAGACCTGTTGCCCCTATTGAGTTGAGGTAGACCAGTTGTCCCTACAGAGCAGGGTAGACCTGTTGTCCCCGGACGGAGCTGGGGTAGACCTGATGTCCCCACAGACCTGGGTAGACCTGTTGTCCCCGGACGGAGCTGGGGTAGACCTGATGTCCCTACAGAGCAGGGTAGACCTTTTGTCCCTGGCCGGAACTCGGGTAGACCCGATGTCCCTACAGAGCAGGGTAGACCTGTTGTCCCTGGCCGGAGCTGGGGTAGACCTGATGTCCCTACAGAGCTGGGTAGACCTCTTGTCCCTGGACGCAGCTGGGGTAGACCTGATGTCCCAGCGAAGCCAGGGTCGACCTGTTGTCCTGGCCAGGGCCGCGGTAGACCTGTTGTCCGGCCAGGGCGAGGACGACCTGATGTCCCACGGGAGAGAGCTAGACCTGGTGTCACAGAGAATCCGGGGTAGACCTGGTGTCCCGCTGGAATCGGGGTAGACCTGTTGTCTCCCCAGGACTTTGTGACAGAGATCTGCTAGCCCTACGGAACAAGGGTAGACCTGTTGCCCCTATTGAGCTGAGGTAGACCTGATGTCCCTACAGAGCTGGGTAGACCTGTTGTCCCTGGCTGGAGCTGGGGTAGACCTGATGTCCCTACAGAGCTGGGTAGACCTGTTGTCCCTGGCTGGAGCTGGGGTAGACCTGATGTCCCTACAGAGCTGGGTAGACCTGTTGTCCCCGGACAGTGCTGGGGTAGACCTGATGTCCCAGCGAAGCCTGGGTAGACCTGTTGTCCTGGCCAGGGCCGGGGTAGACCTGTTGTCCCGCCAGGGCAGGGACGACCTGATGTCCCGCTGGGGCGAGGTAGACCTGGTCTCCCAGAGAAGCCGGGGTAGACCTGGTGTCCCGCTGGAATCGGGGTAGACCTGTTGTCTCCCCAGGACTTTGTGACAGAGATCTGCTAGCCCTACGATATAAGGGTAGACCTGTTGCCCCTATTGAGTTGAGGTAGACCAGTTGTCCCTACAGAGCTGGGTAGACCTGTTGTCCCCGGACGGAGCTGGGGAAGACCTGATCTCCCTACAGAGCAGGGTAGACATGTTGTCCCTGGCCGGAGCTCGGGTAGACCTGATGTCCCAGTGAAGCGTGGGTAGACCTGTTGTCCTGCCCAGGGCCGGGGTAGACCTGTTGTCTCCGGACGGAGCTGGGGTAGACCTGATGTCCCAGCGAAGCCAGGGTAGACATGTTGTCCCTGGCCAGGGTCGGGGAAGACCTGTTGTCCCGCCAGGGCGAGGACCACCTGATGTTCCGCTGGAGCGAGGTAGACCTGGTGTCACAGAGAATCCGGGGTAGACCTGGTGTCCCGCTGGAATCGGGGTAGACCTGTTGTCTTTCCAGGACTTTGTGACAGAGATCTGCTAGCCCTACGGAACAAGGGTAGACCTGTTGCCCCTATTGAGCTGAGGTAGACCAGTTGTCCCTACAGAGCAGGGTAGACCTGTTGTCCCTGGCCGGAGCTGGGGTAGACCTGATGTCCCCACAGAGCTGGGTAGACCTGTTGTCCCCGGACGGAGCTGGGGTAGACCTGATGTCCCTACAGAGCAGGGTAGACCTTTTGTCCCTGGCCGGAACTCGGGTAGACCCGATGTCCCTACAGAGCAGGGTAGACCTGTTGTCCCTGGCCGGAGCTGGGGTAGACCTGATGTCCCTACAGAGCTGGGTAGACCTCTTGTCCCTGGACGCAGCTGGGGTAGACCTGATGTCCCAGTGAAGCCAGGGTAGACCTGTTGTCCTGCCCAGGGCCGGGGTAGACCTGTTGTCTCCGGACGGAGCTGGGGTAGACCTGATGTCCCAGCGAAGCCCGGGTAGACCTGTTGTCCCTGGCCAGGGTCGGGGAAGACCTGTTGTCCCGCCAGGGCGAGGACGACCTGATGTTCCGCTGGAGCGAGGTAGACCTGGTCTCCCTGAGAAGCCGGGTTGACCTGGTGTCCAGATGAAAACGCGGTAGACCTGTTGTCTCCCCAGGACTTTGTGGCAGAGATCTGCTAGCCCTACGGAAAAAGGGTAGACCTGTTGCCCCTATTGAGCTGAGGTAGACCAGTTGTCCCTACAGAGCTGGGTAGACCTGTTGTCCCCGGACGGAGCTGGGGTAGACCAGATGTCCCTACAGAGCTGGGTAGACTTGTTGTCCCCGGACGGAGCTCGGGTAGACCTGATGTCCCTACAGAGCTGGGTAGACCTGTTGTCCCTGGCCGGAGCTCGGGTAGACCTGATGTCCCAGTGAAGCCAGGGTAGACCTGTTGTCCTGCCCAGGGCCGGGGTAGACCTGTTGTCTCCGGACGGAGCTGGGGTAGACCTGATGTCCCAGCGAAGCCCGGGTAGACCTGTTGTCCCTGGCCAGGGTCGGGGAAGACCTGTTGTCCCGCCAGGGCGAGGACGACCTGATGTTCCGCTGGAGCGAGGTAGACCTGGTCTCCCTGAGAAGCCGGGTTGACCTGGTGTCCAGATGAAAACGCGGTAGACCTGTTGTCTCCCCAGGACTTTGTGGCAGAGATCTGCTAGCCCTACGGAACAAGGGTAGACCTGTTGCCCCTATTGAGCTGAGGTAGACCAGTTGTCCCTACAGAGCTGGGTAGACCTGTTGTCCCCGGACGGAGCTGGGGTAGACCTGATGTCCCTACAGAGCTGGGTAGACCTCTTGTCCCTGGACGCAGCTGGGGTAGACCTGATGTCCCAGCGAAGCCAGGGTCGACCTGTTGTCCTGGCCAGGGCCGCGGTAGACCTGTTGTCCGGCCAGGGCGAGGACGACCTGATGTCCCACGGGAGAGAGCTAGACCTGGTGTCACAGAGAATCCGGGGTAGACCTGGTGTCCCGCTGGAATCGGGGTAGACCTGTTGTCTCCCCAGGACTTTGTGACAGAGATCTGCTAGCCCTACGGAACAAGGGTAGACCTGTTGCCCCTATTGAGTTGAGGTAGACCAGTTGTCCCTACAGAGCAGGGTAGACCTGTTGTCCCCGGACGGAGCTGGGGTAGACCTGATGTCCCCACAGACCTGGGTAGACCTGTTGTCCCCGGACGGAGCTGGGGTAGACCTGATGTCCCTACAGAGCAGGGTAGACCTTTTGTCCCTGGCCGGAACTCGGGTAGACCCGATGTCCCTACAGAGCAGGGTAGACCTGTTGTCCCTGGCCGGAGCTGGGGTAGACCTGATGTCCCTACAGAGCTGGGTAGACCTCTTGTCCCTGGACGCAGCTGGGGTAGACCTGATGTCCCAGCGAAGCCAGGGTCGACCTGTTGTCCTGGCCAGGGCCGCGGTAGACCTGTTGTCCGGCCAGGGCGAGGACGACCTGATGTCCCACGGGAGAGAGCTAGACCTGGTGTCACAGAGAATCCGGGGTAGACCTGGTGTCCCGCTGGAATCGGGGTAGACCTGTTGTCTCCCCAGGACTTTGTGACAGAGATCTGCTAGCCCTACGGAACAAGGGTAGACCTGTTGCCCCTATTGAGCTGAGGTAGACCTGATGTCCCTACAGAGCTGGGTAGACCTGTTGTCCCTGGCTGGAGCTGGGGTAGACCTGATGTCCCTACAGAGCTGGGTAGACCTGTTGTCCCTGGCTGGAGCTGGGGTAGACCTGATGTCCCTACAGAGCTGGGTAGACCTGTTGTCCCCGGACAGTGCTGGGGTAGACCTGATGTCCCAGCGAAGCCTGGGTAGACCTGTTGTCCTGGCCAGGGCCGGGGTAGACCTGTTGTCCCGCGAGGGCAGGGACGACCTGATGTCCCGCTGGGGCGAGGTAGACCTGGTCTCCCAGAGAAGCCGGGGTAGACCTGGTGTCCCGCTGGAATCGGGGTAGACCTGTTGTCTCCCCAGGACTTTGTGACAGAGATCTGCTAGCCCTACGATATAAGGGTAGACCTGTTGCCCCTATTGAGTTGAGGTAGACCAGTTGTCCCTACAGAGCTGGGTAGACCTGTTGTCCCCGGACGGAGCTGGGGAAGACCTGATCTCCCTACAGAGCAGGGTAGACATGTTGTCCCTGGCCGGAGCTCGGGTAGACCTGATGTCCCAGTGAAGCGTGGGTAGACCTGTTGTCCTGCCCAGGGCCGGGGTAGACCTGTTGTCTCCGGACGGAGCTGGGGTAGACCTGATGTCCCAGCGAAGCCAGGGTAGACATGTTGTCCCTGGCCAGGGTCGGGGAAGACCTGTTGTCCCGCCAGGGCGAGGACCACCTGATGTTCCGCTGGAGCGAGGTAGACCTGGTGTCACAGAGAATCCGGGGTAGACCTGGTGTCCCGCTGGAATCGGGGTAGACCTGTTGTCTTTCCAGGACTTTGTGACAGAGATCTGCTAGCCCTACGGAACAAGGGTAGACCTGTTGCCCCTATTGAGCTGAGGTAGACCAGTTGTCCCTACAGAGCAGGGTAGACCTGTTGTCCCTGGCCGGAGCTGGGGTAGACCTGATGTCCCCACAGAGCTGGGTAGACCTGTTGTCCCCGGACGGAGCTGGGGTAGACCTGATGTCCCTACAGAGCAGGGTAGACCTTTTGTCCCTGGCCGGAACTCGGGTAGACCCGATGTCCCTACAGAGCAGGGTAGACCTGTTGTCCCTGGCCGGAGCTGGGGTAGACCTGATGTCCCTACAGAGCTGGGTAGACCTCTTGTCCCTGGACGCAGCTGGGGTAGACCTGATGTCCCAGTGAAGCCAGGGTAGACCTGTTGTCCTGCCCAGGGCCGGGGTAGACCTGTTGTCTCCGGACGGAGCTGGGGTAGACCTGATGTCCCAGCGAAGCCCGGGTAGACCTGTTGTCCCTGGCCAGGGTCGGGGAAGACCTGTTGTCCCGCCAGGGCGAGGACGACCTGATGTTCCGCTGGAGCGAGGTAGACCTGGTCTCCCTGAGAAGCCGGGTTGACCTGGTGTCCAGATGAAAACGCGGTAGACCTGTTGTCTCCCCAGGACTTTGTGGCAGAGATCTGCTAGCCCTACGGAAAAAGGGTAGACCTGTTGCCCCTATTGAGCTGAGGTAGACCAGTTGTCCCTACAGAGCTGGGTAGACCTGTTGTCCCCGGACGGAGCTGGGGTAGACCAGATGTCCCTACAGAGCTGGGTAGACTTGTTGTCCCCGGACGGAGCTCGGGTAGACCTGATGTCCCTACAGAGCTGGGTAGACCTGTTGTCCCTGGCCGGAGCTCGGGTAGACCTGATGTCCCAGTGAAGCCAGGGTAGACCTGTTGTCCTGCCCAGGGCCGGGGTAGACCTGTTGTCTCCGGACGGAGCTGGGGTAGACCTGATGTCCCAGCGAAGCCCGGGTAGACCTGTTGTCCCTGGCCAGGGTCGGGGAAGACCTGTTGTCCCGCCAGGGCGAGGACGACCTGATGTTCCGCTGGAGCGAGGTAGACCTGGTCTCCCTGAGAAGCCGGGTTGACCTGGTGTCCAGATGAAAACGCGGTAGACCTGTTGTCTCCCCAGGACTTTGTGGCAGAGATCTGCTAGCCCTACGGAACAAGGGTAGACCTGTTGCCCCTATTGAGCTGAGGTAGACCAGTTGTCCCTACAGAGCTGGGTAGACCTGTTGTCCCCGGACGGAGCTGGGGTAGACCTGATGTCCCTACAGAGCTGGGTAGACCTCTTGTCCCTGGACGCAGCTGGGGTAGACCTGATGTCCCAGCGAAGCCAGGGTCGACCTGTTGTCATGGCCAGGGCCGCGGTAGACCTGTTGTCCGGCCAGGGCGAGGACGACCTGATGTCCCACGGGAGAGAGCTAGACCTGGTGTCACAGAGAATCCGGGGTAGACCTGGTGTCCCGCTGGAATCGGGGTAGACCTGTTGTCTCCCCAGGACTTTGTGACAGAGATCTGCTAGCCCTACGGAACAAGGGTAGACCTGTTGCCCCTATTGAGTTGAGGTAGACCAGTTGTCCCTACAGAGCAGGGTAGACCTGTTGTCCCCGGACGGAGCTGGGGTAGACCTGATGTCCCCACAGAGCTGGGTAGACCTGTTGTCCCCGGACGGAGCTGGGGTAGACCTGATGTCCCTACAGAGCAGGGTAGACCTTTTGTCCCTGGCCGGAACTCGGGTAGAACCGATGTCCCTACAGAGCAGGGTAGACCTGTTGTCCCTGGCCGGAGCTGGGGTAGACCTGATGTCCCTACAGAGCTGGGTAGACCTCTTGTCCCTGGACGCAGCTGGGGTAGACCTGATGTCCCAGCGAAGCCAGGGTCGACCTGTTGTCCTGGCCAGGGCCGCGGTAGACCTGTTGTCCGGCCAGGGCGAGGACGACCTGATGTCCCACGGGAGAGAGCTAGACCTGGTGTCACAGAGAATCCGGGGTAGACCTGGTGTCCCGCTGGAATCGGGGTAGACCTGTTGTCTCCCCAGGACTTTGTGACAGAGATCTGCTAGCCCTACGATATAAGGGTAGACCTGTTGCCCCTATTGAGTTGAGGTAGACCAGTTGTCCCTACAGAGCTGGGTAGACCTGTTGTCCCCGGACGGAGCTGGGGAAGACCTGATCTCCCTACAGAGCAGGGTAGACATGTTGTCCCTGGCCGGAGCTCGGGTAGACCTGATGTCCCAGTGAAGCGTGGGTAGACCTGTTGTCCTGCCCAGGGCCGGGGTAGACCTGTTGTCTCCGGACGGAGCTGGGGTAGACCTGATGTCCCAGCGAAGCCAGGGTAGACATGTTGTCCCTGGCCAGGGTCGGGGAAGACCTGTTGTCCCGCCAGGGCGAGGACCACCTGATGTTCCGCTGGAGCGAGGTAGACCTGGTGTCACAGAGAATCCGGGGTAGACCTGGTGTCCCGCTGGAATCGGGGTAGACCTGTTGTCTTTCCAGGACTTTGTGACAGAGATCTGCTAGCCCTACGGAACAAGGGTAGACCTGTTGCCCCTATTGAGCTGAGGTAGACCAGTTGTCCCTACAGAGCAGGGTAGACCTGTTGTCCCTGGCCGGAGCTGGGGTAGACCTGATGTCCCCACAGAGCTGGGTAGACCTGTTGTCCCCGGACGGAGCTGGGGTAGACCTGATGTCCCTACAGAGCAGGGTAGACCTTTTGTCCCTGGCCGGAACTCGGGTAGACCCGATGTCCCTACAGAGCAGGGTAGACCTGTTGTCCCTGGCCGGAGCTGGGGTAGACCTGATGTCCCTACAGAGCTGGGTAGACCTCTTGTCCCTGGACGCAGCTGGGGTAGACCTGATGTCCCAGTGAAGCCAGGGTAGACCTGTTGTCCTGCCCAGGGCCGGGGTAGACCTGTTGTCTCCGGACGGAGCTGGGGTAGACCTGATGTCCCAGCGAAGCCCGGGTAGACCTGTTGTCCCTGGCCAGGGTCGGGGAAGACCTGTTGTCCCGCCAGGGCGAGGACGACCTGATGTTCCGCTGGAGCGAGGTAGACCTGGTCTCCCTGAGAAGCCGGGTTGACCTGGTGTCCAGATGAAAACGCGGTAGACCTGTTGTCTCCCCAGGACTTTGTGGCAGAGATCTGCTAGCCCTACGGAAAAAGGGTAGACCTGTTGCCCCTATTGAGCTGAGGTAGACCAGTTGTCCCTACAGAGCTGGGTAGACCTGTTGTCCCCGGACGGAGCTGGGGTAGACCAGATGTCCCTACAGAGCTGGGTAGACTTGTTGTCCCCGGACGGAGCTCGGGTAGACCTGATGTCCCTACAGAGCTGGGTAGACCTGTTGTCCCTGGCCGGAGCTCGGGTAGACCTGATGTCCCAGTGAAGCCAGGGTAGACCTGTTGTCCTGCCCAGGGCCGGGGTAGACCTGTTGTCTCCGGACGGAGCTGGGGTAGACCTGATGTCCCAGCGAAGCCCGGGTAGACCTGTTGTCCCTGGCCAGGGTCGGGGAAGACCTGTTGTCCCGCCAGGGCGAGGACGACCTGATGTTCCGCTGGAGCGAGGTAGACCTGGTCTCCCTGAGAAGCCGGGTTGACCTGGTGTCCAGATGAAAACGCGGTAGACCTGTTGTCTCCCCAGGACTTTGTGGCAGAGATCTGCTAGCCCTACGGAACAAGGGTAGACCTGTTGCCCCTATTGAGCTGAGGTAGACCAGTTGTCCCTACAGAGCTGGGTAGACCTGTTGTCCCCGGACGGAGCTGGGGTAGACCTGATGTCCCTACAGAGCTGGGTAGACCTCTTGTCCCTGGACGCAGCTGGGGTAGACCTGATGTCCCAGCGAAGCCAGGGTCGACCTGTTGTCATGGCCAGGGCCGCGGTAGACCTGTTGTCCGGCCAGGGCGAGGACGACCTGATGTCCCACGGGAGAGAGCTAGACCTGGTGTCACAGAGAATCCGGGGTAGACCTGGTGTCCCGCTGGAATCGGGGTAGACCTGTTGTCTCCCCAGGACTTTGTGACAGAGATCTGCTAGCCCTACGGAACAAGGGTAGACCTGTTGCCCCTATTGAGTTGAGGTAGACCAGTTGTCCCTACAGAGCAGGGTAGACCTGTTGTCCCCGGACGGAGCTGGGGTAGACCTGATGTCCCCACAGAGCTGGGTAGACCTGTTGTCCCCGGACGGAGCTGGGGTAGACCTGATGTCCCTACAGAGCAGGGTAGACCTTTTGTCCCTGGCCGGAACTCGGGTAGAACCGATGTCCCTACAGAGCAGGGTAGACCTGTTGTCCCTGGCCGGAGCTGGGGTAGACCTGATGTCCCTACAGAGCTGGGTAGACCTCTTGTCCCTGGACGCAGCTGGGGTAGACCTGATGTCCCAGCGAAGCCAGGGTCGACCTGTTGTCCTGGCCAGGGCCGCGGTAGACCTGTTGTCCGGCCAGGGCGAGGACGACCTGATGTCCCACGGGAGAGAGCTAGACCTGGTGTCACAGAGAATCCGGGGTAGACCTGGTGTCCCGCTGGAATCGGGGTAGACCTGTTGTCTTTCCAGGACTTTGTGACAGAGATCTGCTAGCCCTACGGAACAAGGGTAGACCTGTTGCCCCTATTGAGCTGAGGTAGACCTGATGTCCCTACAGAGCTGGGTAGACCTGTTGTCCCTGGCTGGAGCTGGGGTAGACCTGATGTCCCTACAGAGCTGGGTAGACCTGTTGTCCCTGGCTGGAGCTGGGGTAGACCTGATGTCCCTACAGAGCTGGGTAGACCTGTTGTCCCCGGACAGTGCTGGGGTAGACCTGATGTCCCAGCGAAGCCTGGGTAGACCTGTTGTCCTGGCCAGGGCCGGGGTAGACCTGTTGTCCCGCCAGGGCAGGGACGACCTGATGTCCCGCTGGGGCGAGGTAGACCTGGTCTCCCAGAGAAGCCGGGGTAGACCTGGTGTCCCGCTGGAATCGGGGTAGACCTGTTGTCTCCCCAGGACTTTGTGACAGAGATCTGCTAGCCCTACGATATAAGGGTAGACCTGTTGCCCCTATTGAGTTGAGGTAGACCAGTTGTCCCTACAGAGCTGGGTAGACCTGTTGTCCCCGGACGGAGCTGGGGAAGACCTGATCTCCCTACAGAGCAGGGTAGACATGTTGTCCCTGGCCGGAGCTCGGGTAGACCTGATGTCCCAGTGAAGCGTGGGTAGACCTGTTGTCCTGCCCAGGGCCGGGGTAGACCTGTTGTCTCCGGACGGAGCTGGGGTAGACCTGATGTCCCAGCGAAGCCTGGGTAGACATGTTGTCCCTGGCCAGGGTCGGGGAAGACCTGTTGTCCCGCCAGGGCGAGGACCACCTGATGTTCCGCTGGAGCGAGGTAGACCTGGTGTCACAGAGAATCCGGGGTAGACCTGGTGTCCCGCTGGAATCGGGGTAGACCTGTTGTCTTTCCAGGACTTTGTGACAGAGATCTGCTAGCCCTACGGAACAAGGGTAGACCTGTTGCCCCTATTGAGCTGAGGTAGACCAGTTGTCCCTACAGAGCAGGGTAGACCTGTTGTCCCTGGCCGGAGCTGGGGTAGACCTGATGTCCCCACAGAGCTGGGTAGACCTGTTGTCCCCGGACGGAGCTGGGGTAGACCTGATGTCCCTACAGAGCAGGGTAGACCTTTTGTCCCTGGCCGGAACTCGGGTAGACCCGATGTCCCTACAGAGCAGGGTAGACCTGTTGTCCCTGGCCGGAGCTGGGGTAGACCTGATGTCCCTACAGAGCTGGGTAGACCTCTTGTCCCTGGACGCAGCTGGGGTAGACCTGATGTCCCAGTGAAGCCAGGGTAGACCTGTTGTCCTGCCCAGGGCCGGGGTAGACCTGTTGTCTCCGGACGGAGCTGGGGTAGACCTGATGTCCCAGCGAAGCCCGGGTAGACCTGTTGTCCCTGGCCAGGGTCGGGGAAGACCTGTTGTCCCGCCAGGGCGAGGACGACCTGATGTTCCGCTGGAGCGAGGTAGACCTGGTCTCCCTGAGAAGCCGGGTTGACCTGGTGTCCAGATGAAAACGCGGTAGACCTGTTGTCTCCCCAGGACTTTGTGGCAGCGATCTGCTAGCCCTACGGAACAAGGGTAGACCTGTTGCCCCTATTGAGCTGAGGTAGACCAGTTGTCCCTACAGAGCTGGGTAGACCTGTTGTCCCCGGACGGAGCTGGGGTAGACCTGATGTCCCTACAGAGCTGGGTAGACTTGTTGTCCCCGGACGGAGCTCGGGTAGACCTGATGTCCCTACAGAGCTGGGTAGACCTGTTGTCCCTGGCCGGAGCTCGGGTAGACCTGATGTCCCAGTGAAGCCAGGGTAGACCTGTTGTCCTGCCCAGGGCCGGGGTAGACCTGTTGTCTCCGGACGGAGCTGGGGTAGACCTGATGTCCCAGCGAAGCCCGGGTAGACCTGTTGTCCCTGGCCAGGGTCGGGGAAGACCTGTTGTCCCGCCAGGGCGAGGACGACCTGATGTTCCGCTGGAGCGAGGTAGACCTGGTCTCCCTGAGAAGCCGGGTTGACCTGGTGTCCAGATGAAAACGCGGTAGACCTGTTGTCTCCCCAGGACTTTGTGGCAGAGATCTGCTAGCCCTACGGAACAAGGGTAGACCTGTTGCCCCTATTGAGCTGAGGTAGACCAGTTGTCCCTACAGAGCTGGGTAGACCTGTTGTCCCCGGACGGAGCTGGGGTAGACCTGATGTCCCTACAGAGCTGGGTAGACCTCTTGTCCCTGGACGCAGCTGGGGTAGACCTGATGTCCCAGCGAAGCCAGGGTCGACCTGTTGTCATGGCCAGGGCCGCGGTAGACCTGTTGTCCGGCCAGGGCGAGGACGACCTGATGTCCCACGGGAGAGAGCTAGACCTGGTGTCACAGAGAATCCGGGGTAGACCTGGTGTCCCGCTGGAATCGGGGTAGACCTGTTGTCTCCCCAGGACTTTGTGACAGAGATCTGCTAGCCCTACGGAACAAGGGTAGACCTGTTGCCCCTATTGAGTTGAGGTAGACCAGTTGTCCCTACAGAGCAGGGTAGACCTGTTGTCCCCGGACGGAGCTGGGGTAGACCTGATGTCCCCACAGAGCTGGGTAGACCTGTTGTCCCCGGACGGAGCTGGGGTAGACCTGATGTCCCTACAGAGCAGGGTAGACCTTTTGTCCCTGGCCGGAACTCGGGTAGAACCGATGTCCCTACAGAGCAGGGTAGACCTGTTGTCCCTGGCCGGAGCTGGGGTAGACCTGATGTCCCTACAGAGCTGGGTAGACCTCTTGTCCCTGGACGCAGCTGGGGTAGACCTGATGTCCCAGCGAAGCCAGGGTCGACCTGTTGTCCTGGCCAGGGCCGCGGTAGACCTGTTGTCCGGCCAGGGCGAGGACGACCTGATGTCCCACGGGAGAGAGCTAGACCTGGTGTCACAGAGAATCCGGGGTAGACCTGGTGTCCCGCTGGAATCGGGGTAGACCTGTTGTCTTTCCAGGACTTTGTGACAGAGATCTGCTAGCCCTACGGAACAAGGGTAGACCTGTTGCCCCTATTGAGCTGAGGTAGACCTGATGTCCCTACAGAGCTGGGTAGACCTGTTGTCCCTGGCTGGAGCTGGGGTAGACCTGATGTCCCTACAGAGCTGGGTAGACCTGTTGTCCCTGGCTGGAGCTGGGGTAGACCTGATGTCCCTACAGAGCTGGGTAGACCTGTTGTCCCCGGACAGTGCTGGGGTAGACCTGATGTCCCAGCGAAGCCTGGGTAGACCTGTTGTCCTGGCCAGGGCCGGGGTAGACCTGTTGTCCCGCCAGGGCAGGGACGACCTGATGTCCCGCTGGGGCGAGGTAGACCTGGTCTCCCAGAGAAGCCGGGGTAGACCTGGTGTCCCGCTGGAATCGGGGTAGACCTGTTGTCTCCCCAGGACTTTGTGACAGAGATCTGCTAGCCCTACGATATAAGGGTAGACCTGTTGCCCCTATTGAGTTGAGGTAGACCAGTTGTCCCTACAGAGCTGGGTAGACCTGTTGTCCCCGGACGGAGCTGGGGAAGACCTGATCTCCCTACAGAGCAGGGTAGACATGTTGTCCCTGGCCGGAGCTCGGGTAGACCTGATGTCCCAGTGAAGCGTGGGTAGACCTGTTGTCCTGCCCAGGGCCGGGGTAGACCTGTTGTCTCCGGACGGAGCTGGGGTAGACCTGATGTCCCAGCGAAGCCTGGGTAGACATGTTGTCCCTGGCCAGGGTCGGGGAAGACCTGTTGTCCCGCCAGGGCGAGGACCACCTGATGTTCCGCTGGAGCGAGGTAGACCTGGTGTCACAGAGAATCCGGGGTAGACCTGGTGTCCCGCTGGAATCGGGGTAGACCTGTTGTCTTTCCAGGACTTTGTGACAGAGATCTGCTAGCCCTACGGAACAAGGGTAGACCTGTTGCCCCTATTGAGCTGAGGTAGACCAGTTGTCCCTACAGAGCAGGGTAGACCTGTTGTCCCTGGCCGGAGCTGGGGTAGACCTGATGTCCCCACAGAGCTGGGTAGACCTGTTGTCCCCGGACGGAGCTGGGGTAGACCTGATGTCCCTACAGAGCAGGGTAGACCTTTTGTCCCTGGCCGGAACTCGGGTAGACCCGATGTCCCTACAGAGCAGGGTAGACCTGTTGTCCCTGGCCGGAGCTGGGGTAGACCTGATGTCCCTACAGAGCTGGGTAGACCTCTTGTCCCTGGACGCAGCTGGGGTAGACCTGATGTCCCAGTGAAGCCAGGGTAGACCTGTTGTCCTGCCCAGGGCCGGGGTAGACCTGTTGTCTCCGGACGGAGCTGGGGTAGACCTGATGTCCCAGCGAAGCCCGGGTAGACCTGTTGTCCCTGGCCAGGGTCGGGGAAGACCTGTTGTCCCGCCAGGGCGAGGACGACCTGATGTTCCGCTGGAGCGAGGTAGACCTGGTCTCCCTGAGAAGCCGGGTTGACCTGGTGTCCAGATGAAAACGCGGTAGACCTGTTGTCTCCCCAGGACTTTGTGGCAGCGATCTGCTAGCCCTACGGAACAAGGGTAGACCTGTTGCCCCTATTGAGCTGAGGTAGACCAGTTGTCCCTACAGAGCTGGGTAGACCTGTTGTCCCCGGACGGAGCTGGGGTAGACCTGATGTCCCTACAGAGCTGGGTAGACTTGTTGTCCCCGGACGGAGCTCGGGTAGACCTGATGTCCCTACAGAGCTGGGTAGACCTGTTGTCCCTGGCCGGAGCTCGGGTAGACCTGATGTCCCAGTGAAGCCAGGGTAGACCTGTTGTCCTGCCCAGGGCCGGGGTAGACCTGTTGTCTCCGGACGGAGCTGGGGTAGACCTGATGTCCCAGCGAAGCCCGGGTAGACCTGTTGTCCCTGGCCAGGGTCGGGGAAGACCTGTTGTCCCGCCAGGGCGAGGACGACCTGATGTTCCGCTGGAGCGAGGTAGACCTGGTCTCCCTGAGAAGCCGGGTTGACCTGGTGTCCAGATGAAAACGCGGTAGACCTGTTGTCTCCCCAGGACTTTGTGGCAGAGATCTGCTAGCCCTACGGAACAAGGGTAGACCTGTTGCCCCTATTGAGCTGAGGTAGACCAGTTGTCCCTACAGAGCTGGGTAGACCTGTTGTCCCCGGACGGAGCTGGGGTAGACCTGATGTCCCTACAGAGCTGGGTAGACCTCTTGTCCCTGGACGCAGCTGGGGTAGACCTGATGTCCCAGCGAAGCCAGGGTCGACCTGTTGTCATGGCCAGGGCCGCGGTAGACCTGTTGTCCGGCCAGGGCGAGGACGACCTGATGTCCCACGGGAGAGAGCTAGACCTGGTGTCACAGAGAATCCGGGGTAGACCTGGTGTCCCGCTGGAATCGGGGTAGACCTGTTGTCTCCCCAGGACTTTGTGACAGAGATCTGCTAGCCCTACGGAACAAGGGTAGACCTGTTGCCCCTATTGAGTTGAGGTAGACCAGTTGTCCCTACAGAGCAGGGTAGACCTGTTGTCCCCGGACGGAGCTGGGGTAGACCTGATGTCCCCACAGAGCTGGGTAGACCTGTTGTCCCCGGACGGAGCTGGGGTAGACCTGATGTCCCTACAGAGCAGGGTAGACCTTTTGTCCCTGGCCGGAACTCGGGTAGAACCGATGTCCCTACAGAGCAGGGTAGACCTGTTGTCCCTGGCCGGAGCTGGGGTAGACCTGATGTCCCTACAGAGCTGGGTAGACCTCTTGTCCCTGGACGCAGCTGGGGTAGACCTGATGTCCCAGCGAAGCCAGGGTCGACCTGTTGTCCTGGCCAGGGCCGCGGTAGACCTGTTGTCCGGCCAGGGCGAGGACGACCTGATGTCCCACGGGAGAGAGCTAGACCTGGTGTCACAGAGAATCCGGGGTAGACCTGGTGTCCCGCTGGAATCGGGGTAGACCTGTTGTCTTTCCAGGACTTTGTGACAGAGATCTGCTAGCCCTACGGAACAAGGGTAGACCTGTTGCCCCTATTGAGCTGAGGTAGACCTGATGTCCCTACAGAGCTGGGTAGACCTGTTGTCCCTGGCTGGAGCTGGGGTAGACCTGATGTCCCTACAGAGCTGGGTAGACCTGTTGTCCCTGGCTGGAGCTGGGGTAGACCTGATGTCCCTACAGAGCTGGGTAGACCTGTTGTCCCCGGACAGTGCTGGGGTAGACCTGATGTCCCAGCGAAGCCTGGGTAGACCTGTTGTCCTGGCCAGGGCCGGGGTAGACCTGTTGTCCCGCCAGGGCAGGGACGACCTGATGTCCCGCTGGGGCGAGGTAGACCTGGTCTCCCAGAGAAGCCGGGGTAGACCTGGTGTCCCGCTGGAATCGGGGTAGACCTGTTGTCTCCCCAGGACTTTGTGACAGAGATCTGCTAGCCCTACGATATAAGGGTAGACCTGTTGCCCCTATTGAGTTGAGGTAGACCAGTTGTCCCTACAGAGCTGGGTAGACCTGTTGTCCCCGGACGGAGCTGGGGAAGACCTGATCTCCCTACAGAGCAGGGTAGACATGTTGTCCCTGGCCGGAGCTCGGGTAGACCTGATGTCCCAGTGAAGCGTGGGTAGACCTGTTGTCCTGCCCAGGGCCGGGGTAGACCTGTTGTCTCCGGACGGAGCTGGGGTAGACCTGATGTCCCAGCGAAGCCTGGGTAGACATGTTGTCCCTGGCCAGGGTCGGGGAAGACCTGTTGTCCCGCCAGGGCGAGGACCACCTGATGTTCCGCTGGAGCGAGGTAGACCTGGTGTCACAGAGAATCCGGGGTAGACCTGGTGTCCCGCTGGAATCGGGGTAGACCTGTTGTCTTTCCAGGACTTTGTGACAGAGATCTGCTAGCCCTACGGAACAAGGGTAGACCTGTTGCCCCTATTGAGCTGAGGTAGACCAGTTGTCCCTACAGAGCAGGGTAGACCTGTTGTCCCTGGCCGGAGCTGGGGTAGACCTGATGTCCCCACAGAGCTGGGTAGACCTGTTGTCCCCGGACGGAGCTGGGGTAGACCTGATGTCCCTACAGAGCAGGGTAGACCTTTTGTCCCTGGCCGGAACTCGGGTAGACCCGATGTCCCTACAGAGCAGGGTAGACCTGTTGTCCCTGGCCGGAGCTGGGGTAGACCTGATGTCCCTACAGAGCTGGGTAGACCTCTTGTCCCTGGACGCAGCTGGGGTAGACCTGATGTCCCAGTGAAGCCAGGGTAGACCTGTTGTCCTGCCCAGGGCCGGGGTAGACCTGTTGTCTCCGGACGGAGCTGGGGTAGACCTGATGTCCCAGCGAAGCCCGGGTAGACCTGTTGTCCCTGGCCAGGGTCGGGGAAGACCTGTTGTCCCGCCAGGGCGAGGACGACCTGATGTTCCGCTGGAGCGAGGTAGACCTGGTCTCCCTGAGAAGCCGGGTTGACCTGGTGTCCAGATGAAAACGCGGTAGACCTGTTGTCTCCCCAGGACTTTGTGGCAGCGATCTGCTAGCCCTACGGAACAAGGGTAGACCTGTTGCCCCTATTGAGCTGAGGTAGACCAGTTGTCCCTACAGAGCTGGGTAGACCTGTTGTCCCCGGACGGAGCTGGGGTAGACCTGATGTCCCTACAGAGCTGGGTAGACCTCTTGTCCCTGGACGCAGCTGGGGTAGACCTGATGTCCCAGCGAAGCCAGGGTCGACCTGTTGTCCTGGCCAGGGCCGGGGTAGACCTGTTGTCCGGCCAGGGCGAGGACGACCTGATGTCCCACGGGAGAGAGCTAGACCTGGTGTCACAGAGAATCCGGGGTAGACCTGGTGTCCCGCTGGAATCGGGGTAGACCTGTTGTGTTCCCAGGACTTTGTGACAGAGATCTGCTAGCCCTACGGAACAAGGGTAGACCTGTTGCCCCTATTGAGCTGAGGTAGACCAGTTGTCCCTACAGAGCAGGGTAGACCTGTTGTCCCTGGCCGGAGCTGGGGTAGACCTGATGTCCCTACAGAGCTGGGTAGACCTGTTGTCCCTGGCCGGAGCTGGGGTAGACCAGATGTCCCTACAGAGCTGGGTAGACTTGTTGTCCCCGGACGGAGCTCGGGTAGACCTGATGTCCCTACAGAGCTGGGTAGACCTGTTGTCCCTGGCCGGAGCTCGGGTAGACCTGATGTCCCAGTGAAGCCAGGGTAGACCTGTTGTCCTGCCCAGGGCCGGGGTAGACCTGTTGTCTCCGGACGGAGCTGGGGTAGACCTGATGTCCCAGCGAAGCCCGGGTAGACCTGTTGTCCCTGGCCAGGGTCGGGGAAGACCTGTTGTCCCGCCAGGGCGAGGACGACCTGATGTTCCGCTGGAGCGAGATAGACCTGGTCTCCCTGAGAAGCCGGGTTGACCTGGTGTCCAGATGAAAACGCGGTAGACCTGTTGTCTCCCCAGGACTTTGTGGCAGAGATCTGCTAGCCCTACGGAACAAGGGTAGACCTGTTGCCCCTATTGAGCTGAGGTAGACCAGTTGTCCCTACAGAGCTGGGTAGACCTGTTGTCCCCGGACGGAGCTGGGGTAGACCTGATGTCCCTACAGAGCTGGGTAGACCTCTTGTCCCTGGACGCAGCTGGGGTAGACCTGATGTCCCAGCGAAGCCAGGGTCGACCTGTTGTCCTGGCCAGGGCCGCGGTAGACCTGTTGTCCGGCCAGGGCGAGGAAGACCTGATGTCCCACGGGAGAGAGCTAGACCTGGTGTCACAGAGAATCCGGGGTAGACCTGGTGTCCCGCTGGAATCGGGGTAGACCTGTTGTCTCCCCAGGACTTTGTGACAGAGATCTGCTAGCCCTACGGAACAAGGGTAGACCTGTTGCCCCTATTGAGTTGAGGTAGACCAGTTGTCCCTACAGAGCAGGGTAGACCTGTTGTCCCCGGACGGAGCTGGGGTAGACCTGATGTCCCCACAGACCTGGGTAGACCTGTTGTCCCCGGACGGAGCTGGGGTAGACCTGATGTCCCTACAGAGCAGGGTAGACCTTTTGTCCCTGGCCGGAACTCGGGTAGACCCGATGTCCCTACAGAGCAGGGTAGACCTGTTGTCCCTGGCCGGAGCTGGGGTAGACCTGATGTCCCTACAGAGCTGGGTAGACCTCTTGTCCCTGGACGCAGCTGGGGTAGACCTGATGTCCCAGCGAAGCCAGGGTCGACCTGTTGTCCTGGCCAGGGCCGCGGTAGACCTGTTGTCCGGCCAGGGCGAGGACGACCTGATGTCCCACGGGAGAGAGCTAGACCTGGTGTCACAGAGAATCCGGGGTAGACCTGGTGTCCCGCTGGAATCGGGGTAGACCTGTTGTCTTTCCAGGACTTTGTGACAGAGATCTGCTAGCCCTACGGAACAAGGGTAGACCTGTTGCCCCTATTGAGCTGAGGTAGACCTGATGTCCCTACAGAGCTGGGTAGACCTGTTGTCCCTGGCTGGAGCTGGGGTAGACCTGATGTCCCTACAGAGCTGGGTAGACCTGTTGTCCCTGGCTGGAGCTGGGGTAGACCTGATGTCCCTACAGAGCTGGGTAGACCTGTTGTCCCCGGACAGTGCTGGGGTAGACCTGATGTCCCAGCGAAGCCTGGGTAGACCTGTTGTCCTGGCCAGGGCCGGGGTAGACCTGTTGTCCCGCCAGGGCAGGGACGACCTGATGTCCCGCTGGGGCGAGGTAGACCTGGTCTCCCAGAGAAGCCGGGGTAGACCTGGTGTCCCGCTGGAATCGGGGTAGACCTGTTGTCTCCCCAGGACTTTGTGACAGAGATCTGCTAGCCCTACGATATAAGGGTAGACCTGTTGCCCCTATTGAGTTGAGGTAGACCAGTTGTCCCTACAGAGCTGGGTAGACCTGTTGTCCCCGGACGGAGCTGGGGAAGACCTGATCTCCCTACAGAGCAGGGTAGACATGTTGTCCCTGGCCGGAGCTCGGGTAGACCTGATGTCCCAGTGAAGCGTGGGTAGACCTGTTGTCCTGCCCAGGGCCGGGGTAGACCTGTTGTCTCCGGACGGAGCTGGGGTAGACCTGATGTCCCAGCGAAGCCAGGGTAGACATGTTGTCCCTGGCCAGGGTCGGGGAAGACCTGTTGTCCCGCCAGGGCGAGGACCACCTGATGTTCCGCTGGAGCGAGGTAGACCTGGTGTCACAGAGAATCCGGGGTAGACCTGGTGTCCCGCTGGAATCGGGGTAGACCTGTTGTCTTTCCAGGACTTTGTGACAGAGATCTGCTAGCCCTACGGAACAAGGGTAGACCTGTTGCCCCTATTGAGCTGAGGTAGACCAGTTGTCCCTACAGAGCAGGGTAGACCTGTTGTCCCTGGCCGGAGCTGGGGTAGACCTGATGTCCCCACAGAGCTGGGTAGACCTGTTGTCCCCGGACGGAGCTGGGGTAGACCTGATGTCCCTACAGAGCAGGGTAGACCTTTTGTCCCTGGCCGGAACTCGGGTAGACCCGATGTCCCTACAGAGCAGGGTAGACCTGTTGTCCCTGGCCGGAGCTGGGGTAGACCTGATGTCCCTACAGAGCTGGGTAGACCTCTTGTCCCTGGACGCAGCTGGGGTAGACCTGATGTCCCAGTGAAGCCAGGGTAGACCTGTTGTCCTGCCCAGGGCCGGGGTAGACCTGTTGTCTCCGGACGGAGCTGGGGTAGACCTGATGTCCCAGCGAAGCCCGGGTAGACCTGTTGTCCCTGGCCAGGGTCGGGGAAGACCTGTTGTCCCGCCAGGGCGAGGACGACCTGATGTTCCGCTGGAGCGAGGTAGACCTGGTCTCCCTGAGAAGCCGGGTTGACCTGGTGTCCAGATGAAAACGCGGTAGACCTGTTGTCTCCCCAGGACTTTGTGGCAGAGATCTGCTAGCCCTACGGAAAAAGGGTAGACCTGTTGCCCCTATTGAGCTGAGGTAGACCAGTTGTCCCTACAGAGCTGGGTAGACCTGTTGTCCCCGGACGGAGCTGGGGTAGACCAGATGTCCCTACAGAGCTGGGTAGACTTGTTGTCCCCGGACGGAGCTCGGGTAGACCTGATGTCCCTACAGAGCTGGGTAGACCTGTTGTCCCTGGCCGGAGCTCGGGTAGACCTGATGTCCCAGTGAAGCCAGGGTAGACCTGTTGTCCTGCCCAGGGCCGGGGTAGACCTGTTGTCTCCGGACGGAGCTGGGGTAGACCTGATGTCCCAGCGAAGCCCGGGTAGACCTGTTGTCCCTGGCCAGGGTCGGGGAAGACCTGTTGTCCCGCCAGGGCGAGGACGACCTGATGTTCCGCTGGAGCGAGATAGACCTGGTCTCCCTGAGAAGCCGGGTTGACCTGGTGTCCAGATGAAAACGCGGTAGACCTGTTGTCTCCCCAGGACTTTGTGGCAGAGATCTGCTAGCCCTACGGAACAAGGGTAGACCTGTTGCCCCTATTGAGCTGAGGTAGACCAGTTGTCCCTACAGAGCTGGGTAGACCTGTTGTCCCCGGACGGAGCTGGGGTAGACCTGATGTCCCTACAGAGCTGGGTAGACCTCTTGTCCCTGGACGCAGCTGGGGTAGACCTGATGTCCCAGCGAAGCCAGGGTCGACCTGTTGTCCTGGCCAGGGCCGCGGTAGACCTGTTGTCCGGCCAGGGCGAGGACGACCTGATGTCCCACGGGAGAGAGCTAGACCTGGTGTCACAGAGAATCCGGGGTAGACCTGGTGTCCCGCTGGAATCGGGGTAGACCTGTTGTCTCCCCAGGACTTTGTGACAGAGATCTGCTAGCCCTACGGAACAAGGGTAGACCTGTTGCCCCTATTGAGTTGAGGTAGACCAGTTGTCCCTACAGAGCAGGGTAGACCTGTTGTCCCCGGACGGAGCTGGGGTAGACCTGATGTCCCCACAGACCTGGGTAGACCTG
Source organism: Agelaius tricolor (assembly GCF_023055355.1). Taxonomy (NCBI): domain Eukaryota; kingdom Metazoa; phylum Chordata; class Aves; order Passeriformes; family Icteridae; genus Agelaius; species Agelaius tricolor. The sequence goes on along the minus strand of NW_027269311.1, from coordinate 2,498,873 downwards.
TTGTCCCCGGACGGAGCTGGGGTAGACCTGATGTCCCTACAGAGCAGGGTAGACCTTTTGTCCCTGGCCGGAACTCGGGTAGACCCGATGTCCCTACAGAGCAGGGTAGACCTGTTGTCCCTGGCCGGAGCTGGGGTAGACCTGATGTCCCTACAGAGCTGGGTAGACCTCTTGTCCCTGGACGCAGCTGGGGTAGACCTGATGTCCCAGCGAAGCCAGGGTCGACCTGTTGTCCTGGCCAGGGCCGCGGTAGACCTGTTGTCCGGCCAGGGCGAGGACGACCTGATGTCCCACGGGAGAGAGCTAGACCTGGTGTCACAGAGAATCCGGGGTAGACCTGGTGTCCCGCTGGAATCGGGGTAGACCTGTTGTCTTTCCAGGACTTTGTGACAGAGATCTGCTAGCCCTACGGAACAAGGGTAGACCTGTTGCCCCTATTGAGCTGAGGTAGACCTGATGTCCCTACAGAGCTGGGTAGACCTGTTGTCCCTGGCTGGAGCTGGGGTAGACCTGATGTCCCTACAGAGCTGGGTAGACCTGTTGTCCCTGGCTGGAGCTGGGGTAGACCAGATGTCCCTACAGAGCTGGGTAGACCTGTTGTCCCCGGACAGTGCTGGGGTAGACCTGATGTCCCAGCGACGCCTGGGTAGACCTGTTGTCCTGGCCAGGGCCGGGGTAGACCTGTTGTCCCGCCAGGGCAGGGACGACCTGATGTCCCGCTGGGGCGAGGTAGACCTGGTCTCCCAGAGAAGCCGGGGTAGACCTGGTGTCCCGCTGGAATCGGGGTAGACCTGTTGTCTCCCCAGGACTTTGTGACAGAGATCTGCTAGCCCTACGATATAAGGGTAGACCTGTTGCCCCTATTGAGTTGAGGTAGACCAGTTGTCCCTACAGAGCTGGGTAGACCTGTTGTCCCCGGACGGAGCTGGGGAAGACCTGATCTCCCTACAGAGCAGGGTAGACATGTTGTCCCTGGCCGGAGCTCGGGTAGACCTGATGTCCCAGTGAAGCGTGGGTAGACCTGTTGTCCTGCCCAGGGCCGGGGTAGACCTGTTGTCTCCGGACGGAGCTGGGGTAGACCTGATGTCCCAGCGAAGCCAGGGTAGACATGTTGTCCCTGGCCAGGGTCGGGGAAGACCTGTTGTCCCGCCAGGGCGAGGACCACCTGATGTTCCGCTGGAGCGAGGTAGACCTGGTGTCACAGAGAATCCGGGGTAGACCTGGTGTCCCGCTGGAATCGGGGTAGACCTGTTGTCTTTCCAGGACTTTGTGACAGAGATCTGCTAGCCCTACGGAACAAGGGTAGACCTGTTGCCCCTATTGAGCTGAGGTAGACCAGTTGTCCCTACAGAGCAGGGTAGACCTGTTGTCCCTGGCCGGAGCTGGGGTAGACCTGATGTCCCCACAGAGCTGGGTAGACCTGTTGTCCCCGGACGGAGCTGGGGTAGACCTGATGTCCCTACAGAGCAGGGTAGACCTTTTGTCCCTGGCCGGAACTCGGGTAGACCCGATGTCCCTACAGAGCAGGGTAGACCTGTTGTCCCTGGCCGGAGCTGGGGTAGACCTGATGTCCCTACAGAGCTGGGTAGACCTCTTGTCCCTGGACGCAGCTGGGGTAGACCTGATGTCCCAGTGAAGCCAGGGTAGACCTGTTGTCCTGCCCAGGGCCGGGGTAGACCTGTTGTCTCCGGACGGAGCTGGGGTAGACCTGATGTCCCAGCGAAGCCCGGGTAGACCTGTTGTCCCTGGCCAGGGTCGGGGAAGACCTGTTGTCCCGCCAGGGCGAGGACGACCTGATGTTCCGCTGGAGCGAGGTAGACCTGGTCTCCCTGAGAAGCCGGGTTGACCTGGTGTCCAGATGAAAACGCGGTAGACCTGTTGTCTCCCCAGGACTTTGTGGCAGAGATCTGCTAGCCCTACGGAAAAAGGGTAGACCTGTTGCCCCTATTGAGCTGAGGTAGACCAGTTGTCCCTACAGAGCTGGGTAGACCTGTTGTCCCCGGACGGAGCTGGGGTAGACCAGATGTCCCTACAGAGCTGGGTAGACTTGTTGTCCCCGGACGGAGCTCGGGTAGACCTGATGTCCCTACAGAGCTGGGTAGACCTGTTGTCCCTGGCCGGAGCTCGGGTAGACCTGATGTCCCAGTGAAGCCAGGGTAGACCTGTTGTCCTGCCCAGGGCCGGGGTAGACCTGTTGTCTCCGGACGGAGCTGGGGTAGACCTGATGTCCCAGCGAAGCCCGGGTAGACCTGTTGTCCCTGGCCAGGGTCGGGGAAGACCTGTTGTCCCGCCAGGGCGAGGACGACCTGATGTTCCGCTGGAGCGAGGTAGACCTGGTCTCCCTGAGAAGCCGGGTTGACCTGGTGTCCAGATGAAAACGCGGTAGACCTGTTGTCTCCCCAGGACTTTGTGGCAGAGATCTGCTAGCCCTACGGAACAAGGGTAGACCTGTTGCCCCTATTGAGCTGAGGTAGACCAGTTGTCCCTACAGAGCTGGGTAGACCTGTTGTCCCCGGACGGAGCTGGGGTAGACCTGATGTCCCTACAGAGCTGGGTAGACCTCTTGTCCCTGGACGCAGCTGGGGTAGACCTGATGTCCCAGCGAAGCCAGGGTCGACCTGTTGTCATGGCCAGGGCCGCGGTAGACCTGTTGTCCGGCCAGGGCGAGGACGACCTGATGTCCCACGGGAGAGAGCTAGACCTGGTGTCACAGAGAATCCGGGGTAGACCTGGTGTCCCGCTGGAATCGGGGTAGACCTGTTGTCTCCCCAGGACTTTGTGACAGAGATCTGCTAGCCCTACGGAACAAGGGTAGACCTGTTGCCCCTATTGAGTTGAGGTAGACCAGTTGTCCCTACAGAGCAGGGTAGACCTGTTGTCCCCGGACGGAGCTGGGGTAGACCTGATGTCCCCACAGAGCTGGGTAGACCTGTTGTCCTTGGACGGAGCTGGGGTAGACCAGATGTCCCTACAGAGCAGGGTAGACCTTTTGTCCCTGGCCGGAACTCGGGTAGAACCGATGTCCCTACAGAGCAGGGTAGACCTGTTGTCCCTGGCCGGAGCTGGGGTAGACCTGATGTCCCTACAGAGCTGGGTAGACCTCTTGTCCCTGGACGCAGCTGGGGTAGACCTGATGTCCCAGCGAAGCCAGGGTCGACCTGTTGTCCTGGCCAGGGCCGCGGTAGACCTGTTGTCCGGCCAGGGCGAGGACGACCTGATGTCCCACGGGAGAGAGCTAGACCTGGTGTCACAGAGAATCCGGGGTAGACCTGGTGTCCCGCTGGAATCGGGGTAGACCTGTTGTCTTTCCAGGACTTTGTGACAGAGATCTGCTAGCCCTACGGAACAAGGGTAGACCTGTTGCCCCTATTGAGCTGAGGTAGACCTGATGTCCCTACAGAGCTGGGTAGACCTGTTGTCCCTGGCTGGAGCTGGGGTAGACCTGATGTCCCTACAGAGCTGGGTAGACCTGTTGTCCCTGGCTGGAGCTGGGGTAGACCTGATGTCCCTACAGAGCTGGGTAGACCTGTTGTCCCCGGACAGTGCTGGGGTAGACCTGATGTCCCAGCGAAGCCTGGGTAGACCTGTTGTCCTGGCCAGGGCCGGGGTAGACCTGTTGTCCCGCCAGGGCAGGGACGACCTGATGTCCCGCTGGGGCGAGGTAGACCTGGTCTCCCAGAGAAGCCGGGGTAGACCTGGTGTCCCGCTGGAATCGGGGTAGACCTGTTGTCTCCCCAGGACTTTGTGACAGAGATCTGCTAGCCCTACGATATAAGGGTAGACCTGTTGCCCCTATTGAGTTGAGGTAGACCAGTTGTCCCTACAGAGCTGGGTAGACCTGTTGTCCCCGGACGGAGCTGGGGAAGACCTGATCTCCCTACAGAGCAGGGTAGACATGTTGTCCCTGGCCGGAGCTCGGGTAGACCTGATGTCCCAGTGAAGCGTGGGTAGACCTGTTGTCCTGCCCAGGGCCGGGGTAGACCTGTTGTCTCCGGACGGAGCTGGGGTAGACCTGATGTCCCAGCGAAGCCTGGGTAGACCTGTTGTCCTGGCCAGGGCCGGGGTAGACCTGTTGTCCCGCCAGGGCAGGGACGACCTGATGTCCCGCTGGGGCGAGGTAGACCTGGTCTCCCAGAGAAGCCGGGGTAGACCTGGTGTCCCGCTGGAATCGGGGTAGACCTGTTGTCTTTCCAGGACTTTGTGACAGAGATCTGCTAGCCCTACGGAACAAGGGTAGACCTGTTGCCCCTATTGAGCTGAGGTAGACCAGTTGTCCCTACAGAGCAGGGTAGACCTGTTGTCCCTGGCCGGAGCTGGGGTAGACCTGATGTCCCCACAGAGCTGGGTAGACCTGTTGTCCCCGGACGGAGCTGGGGTAGACCTGATGTCCCTACAGAGCAGGGTAGACCTTTTGTCCCTGGCCGGAACTCGGGTAGACCCGATGTCCCTACAGAGCAGGGTAGACCTGTTGTCCCTGGCCGGAGCTGGGGTAGACCTGATGTCCCTACAGAGCTGGGTAGACCTCTTGTCCCTGGACGCAGCTGGGGTAGACCTGATGTCCCAGTGAAGCCAGGGTAGACCTGTTGTCCTGCCCAGGGCCGGGGTAGACCTGTTGTCTCCGGACGGAGCTGGGGTAGACCTGATGTCCCAGCGAAGCCCGGGTAGACCTGTTGTCCCTGGCCAGGGTCGGGGAAGACCTGTTGTCCCGCCAGGGCGAGGACGACCTGATGTTCCGCTGGAGCGAGGTAGACCTGGTCTCCCTGAGAAGCCGGGTTGACCTGGTGTCCAGATGAAAACGCGGTAGACCTGTTGTCTCCCCAGGACTTTGTGGCAGAGATCTGCTAGCCCTACGGAACAAGGGTAGACCTGTTGCCCCTATTGAGCTGAGGTAGACCAGTTGTCCCTACAGAGCTGGGTAGACCTGTTGTCCCCGGACGGAGCTGGGGTAGACCAGATGTCCCTACAGAGCTGGGTAGACTTGTTGTCCCCGGACGGAGCTCGGGTAGACCTGATGTCCCTACAGAGCTGGGTAGACCTGTTGTCCCTGGCCGGAGCTCGGGTAGACCTGATGTCCCAGTGAAGCCAGGGTAGACCTGTTGTCCTGCCCAGGGCCGGGGTAGACCTGTTGTCTCCGGACGGAGCTGGGGTAGACCTGATGTCCCAGCGAAGCCCGGGTAGACCTGTTGTCCCTGGCCAGGGTCGGGGAAGACCTGTTGTCCCGCCAGGGCGAGGACGACCTGATGTTCCGCTGGAGCGAGGTAGACCTGGTCTCCCTGAGAAGCCGGGTTGACCTGGTGTCCAGATGAAAACGCGGTAGACCTGTTGTCTCCCCAGGACTTTGTGGCAGAGATCTGCTAGCCCTACGGAACAAGGGTAGACCTGTTGCCCCTATTGAGCTGAGGTAGACCAGTTGTCCCTACAGAGCTGGGTAGACCTGTTGTCCCCGGACGGAGCTGGGGTAGACCTGATGTCCCTACAGAGCTGGGTAGACCTCTTGTCCCTGGACGCAGCTGGGGTAGACCTGATGTCCCAGCGAAGCCAGGGTCGACCTGTTGTCATGGCCAGGGCCGCGGTAGACCTGTTGTCCGGCCAGGGCGAGGACGACCTGATGTCCCACGGGAGAGAGCTAGACCTGGTGTCACAGAGAATCCGGGGTAGACCTGGTGTCCCGCTGGAATCGGGGTAGACCTGTTGTCTCCCCAGGACTTTGTGACAGAGATCTGCTAGCCCTACGGAACAAGGGTAGACCTGTTGCCCCTATTGAGTTGAGGTAGACCAGTTGTCCCTACAGAGCAGGGTAGACCTGTTGTCCCCGGACGGAGCTGGGGTAGACCTGATGTCCCCACAGAGCTGGGTAGACCTGTTGTCCCCGGACGGAGCTGGGGTAGACCTGATGTCCCTACAGAGCAGGGTAGACCTTTTGTCCCTGGCCGGAACTCGGGTAGAACCGATGTCCCTACAGAGCAGGGTAGACCTGTTGTCCCTGGCCGGAGCTGGGGTAGACCTGATGTCCCTACAGAGCTGGGTAGACCTCTTGTCCCTGGACGCAGCTGGGGTAGACCTGATGTCCCAGCGAAGCCAGGGTCGACCTGTTGTCCTGGCCAGGGCCGCGGTAGACCTGTTGTCCGGCCAGGGCGAGGACGACCTGATGTCCCACGGGAGAGAGCTAGACCTGGTGTCACAGAGAATCCGGGGTAGACCTGGTGTCCCGCTGGAATCGGGGTAGACCTGTTGTCTTTCCAGGACTTTGTGACAGAGATCTGCTAGCCCTACGGAACAAGGGTAGACCTGTTGCCCCTATTGAGCTGAGGTAGATCTGATGTCCCTACAGAGCTGGGTAGACCTGTTGTCCCCGGACAGTGCTGGGGTAGACCTGATGTCCCAGCGAAGCCTGGGTAGACCTGTTGTCCTGGCCAGGGCCGGGGTAGACCTGTTGTCCCGCCAGGGCAGGGACGACCTGATGTCCCGCTGGGGCGAGGTAGACCTGGTCTCCCAGAGAAGCCGGGGTAGACCTGGTGTCCCGCTGGAATCGGGGTAGACCTGTTGTCTCCCCAGGACTTTGTGACAGAGATCTGCTAGCCCTACGATATAAGGGTAGACCTGTTGCCCCTATTGAGTTGAGGTAGACCAGTTGTCCCTACAGAGCTGGGTAGACCTGTTGTCCCCGGACGGAGCTGGGGAAGACCTGATCTCCCTACAGAGCAGGGTAGACCTGTTGTCCCTGGCCGGAGCTCGGGTAGACCTGATGTCCCAGTGAAGCGTGGGTAGACCTGTTGTCCTGCCCAGGGCCGGGGTAGACCTGTTGTCTCCGGACGGAGCTGGGGTAGACCTGATGTCCCAGCGAAGCCAGGGTAGACATGTTGTCCCTGGCCAGGGTCGGGGAAGACCTGTTGTCCCGCCAGGGCGAGGACGACCTGATGTCCCACGGGAGAGAGCTAGACCTGGTGTCACAGAGAATCCGGGGTAGACCTGGTGTCCCGCTGGAATCGGGGTAGACCTGTTGTGTTCCCAGGACTTTGTGACAGAGATCTGCTAGCCCTACGGAACAAGGGTAGACCTGTTGCCCCTATTGAGCTGAGGTAGACCAGTTGTCCCTACAGAGCAGGGTAGACCTGTTGTCCCTGGCCGGAGCTGGGGTAGACCTGATGTCCCCACAGAGCTGGGTAGACCTGTTGTCCCCGGACGGAGCTGGGGTAGACCTGATGTCCCTACAGAGCAGGGTAGACCTTTTGTCCCTGGCCGGAACTCGGGTAGACCCGATATCCCTACAGAGCAGGGTAGACCTGTTGTCCCTGGCTGGAGCTGGGGTAGACCTGATGTCCCTACAGAGCTGGGTAGACCTCTTGTCCCTGGACGCAGCTGGGGTAGACCTGATGTCCCAGTGAAGCCAGGGTAGACCTGTTGTCCTGCCCAGGGCCGGGGTAGACCTGTTGTCTCCGGACGGAGCTGGGGTAGACCTGATGTCCCAGCGAAGCCCGGGTAGACCTGTTGTCCCTGGCCAGGGTCGGGGAAGACCTGTTGTCCCGCCAGGGCGAGGACGACCTGATGTTCCGCTGGAGCGAGGTAGACCTGGTCTCCCTGAGAAGCCGGGGTAGACCTGGTGTCCAGATGAAAACGCGGTAGACCTGTTGTCTCCCCAGGACTTTGTGGCAGCGATCTGCTAGCCCTACGGAACAAGGGTAGACCTGTTGCCCCTATTGAGCTGAGGTAGACCAGTTGTCCCTACAGAGCTGGGTAGACCTGTTGTCCCCGGACGGAGCTGGGGTAGACCTGATGTCCCTACAGAGCTGGGTAGACCTCTTGTCCCTGGACGCAGCTGGGGTAGACCTGATGTCCCAGCGAAGCCAGGGTCGACCTGTTGTCCTGGCCAGGGCCGGGGTAGACCTGTTGTCCGGCCAGGGCGAGGACGACCTGATGTCCCACGGGAGAGAGCTAGACCTGGTGTCACAGAGAATCCGGGGTAGACCTGGTGTCCCGCTGGAATCGGGGTAGACCTGTTGTGTTCCCAGGACTTTGTGACAGAGATCTGCTAGCCCTACGGAACAAGGGTAGACCTGTTGCCCCTATTGAGCTGAGGTAGACCAGTTGTCCCTACAGAGCAGGGTAGACCTGTTGTCCCTGGCCGGAGCTGGGGTAGACCTGATGTCCCTACAGAGCTGGGTAGACCTGTTGTCCCTGGCCGGAGCTGGGGTAGACCAGATGTCCCTACAGAGCTGGGTAGACTTGTTGTCCCCGGACGGAGCTCGGGTAGACCTGATGTCCCTACAGAGCTGGGTAGACCTGTTGTCCCTGGCCGGAGCTCGGGTAGACCTGATGTCCCAGTGAAGCCAGGGTAGACCTGTTGTCCTGCCCAGGGCCGGGGTAGACCTGTTGTCTCCGGACGGAGCTGGGGTAGACCTGATGTCCCAGCGAAGCCCGGGTAGACCTGTTGTCCCTGGCCAGGGTCGGGGAAGACCTGTTGTCCCGCCAGGGCGAGGACGACCTGATGTTCCGCTGGAGCGAGGTAGACCTGGTCTCCCTGAGAAGCCGGGTTGACCTGGTGTCCAGATGAAAACGCGGTAGACCTGTTGTCTCCCCAGGACTTTGTGGCAGAGATCTGCTAGCCCTACGGAACAAGGGTAGACCTGTTGCCCCTATTGAGCTGAGGTAGACCAGTTGTCCCTACAGAGCTGGGTAGACCTGTTGTCCCCGGACGGAGCTGGGGTAGACCTGATGTCCCTACAGAGCTGGGTAGACCTCTTGTCCCTGGACGCAGCTGGGGTAGACCTGATGTCCCAGCGAAGCCAGGGTCGACCTGTTGTCCTGGCCAGGGCCGCGGTAGACCTGTTGTCCGGCCAGGGCGAGGACGACCTGATGTCCCACGGGAGAGAGCTAGACCTGGTGTCACAGAGAATCCGGGGTAGACCTGGTGTCCCGCTGGAATCGGGGTAGACCTGTTGTCTCCCCAGGACTTTGTGACAGAGATCTGCTAGCCCTACGGAACAAGGGTAGACCTGTTGCCCCTATTGAGTTGAGGTAGACCAGTTGTCCCTACAGAGCAGGGTAGACCTGTTGTCCCCGGACGGAGCTGGGGTAGACCTGATGTCCCCACAGAGCTGGGTAGACCTGTTGTCCCCGGACGGAGCTGGGGTAGACCTGATGTCCCTACAGAGCAGGGTAGACCTTTTGTCCCTGGCCGGAACTCGGGTAGACCCGATGTCCCTACAGAGCAGGGTAGACCTGTTGTCCCTGGCCGGAGCTGGGGTAGACCTGATGTCCCTACAGAGCTGGGTAGACCTCTTGTCCCTGGACGCAGCTGGGGTAGACCTGATGTCCCAGCGAAGCCAGGGTCGACCTGTTGTCCTGGCCAGGGCCGTGGTAGACCTGTTGTCCGGCCAGGTCGAGGACGACCTGATGTCCCACGGGAGAGAGCTAGACCTGGTGTCACAGAGAATCCGGGGTAGACCTGGTGTCCCGCTGGAATCGGGGTAGACCTGTTGTCTTTCCAGGACTTTGTGACAGAGATCTGCTAGCCCTACGGAACAAGGGTAGACCTGTTGCCCCTATTGAGCTGAGGTAGACCTGATGTCCCTACAGAGCTGGGTAGATCTGTTGTCCCCGGACGGAGCTGGGGTAGACCTGATGTCCCCACAGAGCTGGGTAGACCTGTTGTCCCCGGACGGAGCTGGGGTAGACCTGATGTCCCTACAGAGCTGGGTAGACCTGTTGTCCCTGGCCGGAGCTGGGGTAGACCTGATGTCCCTACAGAGCTGGGTAGACCTCTTGTCCCTGGACGCAGCTGGGGTAGACCTGATGTCCCAGCGAAGCCTGGGTAGACCTGTTGTCCTGGCCAGGGCCGGGGTAGACCTGTTGTCCCGCCAGGGCAGGGACGACCTGATGTCCCGCTGGGGCGAGGTAGACCTGGTCTTCCAGAGAAGCCGGGGTAGACCTGGAGTCCCGCTGGAATCGGGGTAGACCTGTTGTCTTTCCAGGACTTTGTGACAGAGATCTGCTAGCCCTACGGAACAAGGGTAGACCTGTTGCCCCTATTGAGCTGAGGTAGACCTGATGTCCCTACAGAGCTGGGTAGACCTGTTGTCCCTGGCTGGAGCTGGGGTAGACCTGATGTCCCAACAGAGCTGGGTAGACCTGTGGTCCCTGGCTGGAGCTGGGGTAGACCTGATGTCCCTACAGAGCTGGGTAGACCTGTTGTCCCCGGACAGTGCTGGGGTAGACCTGATGTCCCAGCGAAGCCTGGGTAGACCTGTTGTCCTGGCCAGGGCCGGGGTAGACCTGTTGTCCCGCCAGGGCAGGGACGACCTGATGTCCCGCTGGGGCGAGGTAGACCTGGTCTCCCAGAGAAGCCGGGGTAGACCTGGTGTCCCGCTGGAATCGGGGTAGACCTGTTGTCTCCCCAGGACTTTGTGACAGAGATCTGCTAGCCCTACGATATAAGGGTAGACCTGTTGCCCCTATTGAGTTGAGGTAGACCAGTTGTCCCTACAGAGCTGGGTAGACCTGTTGTCCCCGGACGGAGCTGGGGAAGACCTGATCTCCCTACAGAGCAGGGTAGACCTGTTGTCCCTGGCCGGAGCTCGGGTAGACCTGATGTCCCAGTGAAGCGTGGGTAGACCTGTTGTCCTGCCCAGGGCCGGGGTAGACCTGTTGTCTCCGGACGGAGCTGGGGTAGACCTGATGTCCCAGCGAAGCCAGGGTAGACATGTTGTCCCTGGCCAGGGTCGGGGAAGACCTGTTGTCCCGCCAGGGCGAGGACGACCTGATGTCCCACGGGAGAGAGCTAGACCTGGTGTCACAGAGAATCCGGGGTAGACCTGGTGTCCCGCTGGAATCGGGGTAGACCTGTTGTGTTCCCAGGACTTTGTGACAGAGATCTGCTAGCCCTACGGAACAAGGGTAGACCTGTTGCCCCGATTGAGCTGAGGTAGACCAGTTGTCCCTACAGAGCAGGGTAGACCTGTTGTCCCCGGACGGAGCTGGGGTAGACCTGATGTCCCCACAGAGCTGGGTAGACCTGTTGTCCCCGGACGGAGCTGGGGTAGACCTGATGTCCCTACAGAGCAGGGTAGACCTTTTGTCCCTGGCCGGAACTCGGGTAGACCCGATATCCCTACAGAGCAGGGTAGACCTGTTGTCCCTGGCCGGAGCTGGGGTAGACCTGATGTCCCTACAGAGCTGGGTAGACCTCTTGTCCCTGGACGCAGCTGGGGTAGACCTGATGTCCCAGTGAAGCCAGGGTAGACCTGTTGTCCTGCCCAGGGCCGGGGTAGACCTGTTGTCTCCGGACGGAGCTGGGGTAGACCTGATGTCCCAGCGAAGCCCGGGTAGACCTGTTGTCCCTGGCCAGGGTCGGGGAAGACCTGTTGTCCCGCCAGGGCGAGGACGACCTGATGTTCCGCTGGAGCGAGGTAGACCTGGTCTCCCTGAGAAGCCGGGTTGACCTGGTGTCCAGATGAAAACGCGGTAGACCTGTTGTCTCCCCAGGACTTTGTGGCAGAGATCTGCTAGCCCTACGGAAAAAGGGTAGACCTGTTGCCCCTATTGAGCTGAGGTAGACCAGTTGTCCCTACAGAGCTGGGTAGACCTGTTGTCCCCGGACGGAGCTGGGGTAGACCAGATGTCCCTACAGAGCTGGGTAGACTTGTTGTCCCCGGACGGAGCTCGGGTAGACCTGATGTCCCTACAGAGCTGGGTAGACCTGTTGTCCCTGGCCGGAGCTCGGGTAGACCTGATGTCCCAGTGAAGCCAGGGTAGACCTGTTGTCCTGCCCAGGGCCGGGGTAGACCTGTTGTCTCCGGACGGAGCTGGGGTAGACCTGATGTCCCAGCGAAGCCCGGGTAGACCTGTTGTCCCTGGCCAGGGTCGGGGAAGACCTGTTGTCCCGCCAGGGCGAGGACGACCTGATGTTCCGCTGGAGCGAGGTAGACCTGGTCTCCCTGAGAAGCCGGGTTGACCTGGTGTCCAGATGAAAACGCGGTAGACCTGTTGTCTCCCCAGGACTTTGTGGCAGAGATCTGCTAGCCCTACGGAACAAGGGTAGACCTGTTGCCCCTATTGAGCTGAGGTAGACCAGTTGTCCCTACAGAGCTGGGTAGACCTGTTGTCCCCGGACGGAGCTGGGGTAGACCTGATGTCCCTACAGAGCTGGGTAGACCTCTTGTCCCTGGACGCAGCTGGGGTAGACCTGATGTCCCAGCGAAGCCAGGGTCGACCTGTTGTCATGGCCAGGGCCGCGGTAGACCTGTTGTCCGGCCAGGGCGAGGACGACCTGATGTCCCACGGGAGAGAGCTAGACCTGGTGTCACAGAGAATCCGGGGTAGACCTGGTGTCCCGCTGGAATCGGGGTAGACCTGTTGTCTCCCCAGGACTTTGTGACAGAGATCTGCTAGCCCTACGGAACAAGGGTAGACCTGTTGCCCCTATTGAGTTGAGGTAGACCAGTTGTCCCTACAGAGCAGGGTAGACCTGTTGTCCCCGGACGGAGCTGGGGTAGACCTGATGTCCCCACAGAGCTGGGTAGACCTGTTGTCCCCGGACGGAGCTGGGGTAGACCTGATGTCCCTACAGAGCAGGGTAGACCTTTTGTCCCTGGCCGGAACTCGGGTAGAACCGATGTCCCTACAGAGCAGGGTAGACCTGTTGTCCCTGGCCGGAGCTGGGGTAGACCTGATGTCCCTACAGAGCTGGGTAGACCTCTTGTCCCTGGACGCAGCTGGGGTAGACCTGATGTCCCAGCGAAGCCAGGGTCGACCTGTTGTCCTGGCCAGGGCCGCGGTAGACCTGTTGTCCGGCCAGGGCGAGGACGACCTGATGTCCCACGGGAGAGAGCTAGACCTGGTGTCACAGAGAATCCGGGGTAGACCTGGTGTCCCGCTGGAATCGGGGTAGACCTGTTGTCTTTCCAGGACTTTGTGACAGAGATCTGCTAGCCCTACGGAACAAGGGTAGACCTGTTGCCCCTATTGAGCTGAGGTAGATCTGATGTCCCTACAGAGCTGGGTAGACCTGTTGTCCCCGGACAGTGCTGGGGTAGACCTGATGTCCCAGCGAAGCCTGGGTAGACCTGTTGTCCTGGCCAGGGCCGGGGTAGACCTGTTGTCCCGCCAGGGCAGGGACGACCTGATGTCCCGCTGGGGCGAGGTAGACCTGGTCTCCCAGAGAAGCCGGGGTAGACCTGGTGTCCCGCTGGAATCGGGGTAGACCTGTTGTCTCCCCAGGACTTTGTGACAGAGATCTGCTAGCCCTACGATATAAGGGTAGACCTGTTGCCCCTATTGAGTTGAGGTAGACCAGTTGTCCCTACAGAGCTGGGTAGACCTGTTGTCCCCGGACGGAGCTGGGGAAGACCTGATCTCCCTACAGAGCAGGGTAGACCTGTTGTCCCTGGCCGGAGCTCGGGTAGACCTGATGTCCCAGTGAAGCGTGGGTAGACCTGTTGTCCTGCCCAGGGCCGGGGTAGACCTGTTGTCTCCGGACGGAGCTGGGGTAGACCTGATGTCCCAGCGAAGCCAGGGTAGACATGTTGTCCCTGGCCAGGGTCGGGGAAGACCTGTTGTCCCGCCAGGGCGAGGACGACCTGATGTCCCACGGGAGAGAGCTAGACCTGGTGTCACAGAGAATCCGGGGTAGACCTGGTGTCCCGCTGGAATCGGGGTAGACCTGTTGTGTTCCCAGGACTTTGTGACAGAGATCTGCTAGCCCTACGGAACAAGGGTAGACCTGTTGCCCCTATTGAGCTGAGGTAGACCAGTTGTCCCTACAGAGCAGGGTAGACCTGTTGTCCCTGGCCGGAGCTGGGGTAGACCTGATGTCCCCACAGAGCTGGGTAGACCTGTTGTCCCCGGACGGAGCTGGGGTAGACCTGATGTCCCTACAGAGCAGGGTAGACCTTTTGTCCCTGGCCGGAACTCGGGTAGACCCGATATCCCTACAGAGCAGGGTAGACCTGTTGTCCCTGGCTGGAGCTGGGGTAGACCTGATGTCCCTACAGAGCTGGGTAGACCTCTTGTCCCTGGACGCAGCTGGGGTAGACCTGATGTCCCAGTGAAGCCAGGGTAGACCTGTTGTCCTGCCCAGGGCCGGGGTAGACCTGTTGTCTCCGGACGGAGCTGGGGTAGACCTGATGTCCCAGCGAAGCCCGGGTAGACCTGTTGTCCCTGGCCAGGGTCGGGGAAGACCTGTTGTCCCGCCAGGGCGAGGACGACCTGATGTTCCGCTGGAGCGAGGTAGACCTGGTCTCCCTGAGAAGCCGGGGTAGACCTGGTGTCCAGATGAAAACGCGGTAGACCTGTTGTCTCCCCAGGACTTTGTGGCAGCGATCTGCTAGCCCTACGGAACAAGGGTAGACCTGTTGCCCCTATTGAGCTGAGGTAGACCAGTTGTCCCTACAGAGCTGGGTAGACCTGTTGTCCCCGGACGGAGCTGGGGTAGACCTGATGTCCCTACAGAGCTGGGTAGACCTCTTGTCCCTGGACGCAGCTGGGGTAGACCTGATGTCCCAGCGAAGCCAGGGTCGACCTGTTGTCCTGGCCAGGGCCGGGGTAGACCTGTTGTCCGGCCAGGGCGAGGACGACCTGATGTCCCACGGGAGAGAGCTAGACCTGGTGTCACAGAGAATCCGGGGTAGACCTGGTGTCCCGCTGGAATCGGGGTAGACCTGTTGTGTTCCCAGGACTTTGTGACAGAGATCTGCTAGCCCTACGGAACAAGGGTAGACCTGTTGCCCCTATTGAGCTGAGGTAGACCAGTTGTCCCTACAGAGCAGGGTAGACCTGTTGTCCCTGGCCGGAGCTGGGGTAGACCTGATGTCCCTACAGAGCTGGGTAGACCTGTTGTCCCTGGCCGGAGCTGGGGTAGACCAGATGTCCCTACAGAGCTGGGTAGACTTGTTGTCCCCGGACGGAGCTCGGGTAGACCTGATGTCCCTACAGAGCTGGGTAGACCTGTTGTCCCTGGCCGGAGCTCGGGTAGACCTGATGTCCCAGTGAAGCCAGGGTAGACCTGTTGTCCTGCCCAGGGCCGGGGTAGACCTGTTGTCTCCGGACGGAGCTGGGGTAGACCTGATGTCCCAGCGAAGCCCGGGTAGACCTGTTGTCCCTGGCCAGGGTCGGGGAAGACCTGTTGTCCCGCCAGGGCGAGGACGACCTGATGTTCCGCTGGAGCGAGGTAGACCTGGTCTCCCTGAGAAGCCGGGTTGACCTGGTGTCCAGATGAAAACGCGGTAGACCTGTTGTCTCCCCAGGACTTTGTGGCAGAGATCTGCTAGCCCTACGGAACAAGGGTAGACCTGTTGCCCCTATTGAGCTGAGGTAGACCAGTTGTCCCTACAGAGCTGGGTAGACCTGTTGTCCCCGGACGGAGCTGGGGTAGACCTGATGTCCCTACAGAGCTGGGTAGACCTCTTGTCCCTGGACGCAGCTGGGGTAGACCTGATGTCCCAGCGAAGCCAGGGTCGACCTGTTGTCCTGGCCAGGGCCGCGGTAGACCTGTTGTCCGGCCAGGGCGAGGACGACCTGATGTCCCACGGGAGAGAGCTAGACCTGGTGTCACAGAGAATCCGGGGTAGACCTGGTGTCCCGCTGGAATCGGGGTAGACCTGTTGTCTCCCCAGGACTTTGTGACAGAGATCTGCTAGCCCTACGGAACAAGGGTAGACCTGTTGCCCCTATTGAGTTGAGGTAGACCAGTTGTCCCTACAGAGCAGGGTAGACCTGTTGTCCCCGGACGGAGCTGGGGTAGACCTGATGTCCCCACAGAGCTGGGTAGACCTGTTGTCCCCGGACGGAGCTGGGGTAGACCTGATGTCCCTACAGAGCAGGGTAGACCTTTTGTCCCTGGCCGGAACTCGGGTAGACCCGATGTCCCTACAGAGCAGGGTAGACCTGTTGTCCCTGGCCGGAGCTGGGGTAGACCTGATGTCCCTACAGAGCTGGGTAGACCTCTTGTCCCTGGACGCAGCTGGGGTAGACCTGATGTCCCAGCGAAGCCAGGGTCGACCTGTTGTCCTGGCCAGGGCCGTGGTAGACCTGTTGTCCGGCCAGGTCGAGGACGACCTGATGTCCCACGGGAGAGAGCTAGACCTGGTGTCACAGAGAATCCGGGGTAGACCTGGTGTCCCGCTGGAATCGGGGTAGACCTGTTGTCTTTCCAGGACTTTGTGACAGAGATCTGCTAGCCCTACGGAACAAGGGTAGACCTGTTGCCCCTATTGAGCTGAGGTAGACCTGATGTCCCTACAGAGCTGGGTAGATCTGTTGTCCCCGGACGGAGCTGGGGTAGACCTGATGTCCCCACAGAGCTGGGTAGACCTGTTGTCCCCGGACGGAGCTGGGGTAGACCTGATGTCCCTACAGAGCTGGGTAGACCTGTTGTCCCTGGCCGGAGCTGGGGTAGACCTGATGTCCCTACAGAGCTGGGTAGACCTCTTGTCCCTGGACGCAGCTGGGGTAGACCTGATGTCCCAGCGAAGCCTGGGTAGACCTGTTGTCCTGGCCAGGGCCGGGGTAGACCTGTTGTCCCGCCAGGGCAGGGACGACCTGATGTCCCGCTGGGGCGAGGTAGACCTGGTCTTCCAGAGAAGCCGGGGTAGACCTGGAGTCCCGCTGGAATCGGGGTAGACCTGTTGTCTTTCCAGGACTTTGTGACAGAGATCTGCTAGCCCTACGGAACAAGGGTAGACCTGTTGCCCCTATTGAGCTGAGGTAGACCTGATGTCCCTACAGAGCTGGGTAGACCTGTTGTCCCTGGCTGGAGCTGGGGTAGACCTGATGTCCCAACAGAGCTGGGTAGACCTGTGGTCCCTGGCTGGAGCTGGGGTAGACCTGATGTCCCTACAGAGCTGGGTAGACCTGTTGTCCCCGGACAGTGCTGGGGTAGACCTGATGTCCCAGCGAAGCCTGGGTAGACCTGTTGTCCTGGCCAGGGCCGGGGTAGACCTGTTGTCCCGCCAGGGCAGGGACGACCTGATGTCCCGCTGGGGCGAGGTAGACCTGGTCTCCCAGAGAAGCCGGGGTAGACCTGGTGTCCCGCTGGAATCGGGGTAGACCTGTTGTCTCCCCAGGACTTTGTGACAGAGATCTGCTAGCCCTACGATATAAGGGTAGACCTGTTGCCCCTATTGAGTTGAGGTAGACCAGTTGTCCCTACAGAGCTGGGTAGACCTGTTGTCCCCGGACGGAGCTGGGGAAGACCTGATCTCCCTACAGAGCAGGGTAGACCTGTTGTCCCTGGCCGGAGCTCGGGTAGACCTGATGTCCCAGTGAAGCGTGGGTAGACCTGTTGTCCTGCCCAGGGCCGGGGTAGACCTGTTGTCTCCGGACGGAGCTGGGGTAGACCTGATGTCCCAGCGAAGCCAGGGTAGACATGTTGTCCCTGGCCAGGGTCGGGGAAGACCTGTTGTCCCGCCAGGGCGAGGACGACCTGATGTCCCACGGGAGAGAGCTAGACCTGGTGTCACAGAGAATCCGGGGTAGACCTGGTGTCCCGCTGGAATCGGGGTAGACCTGTTGTGTTCCCAGGACTTTGTGACAGAGATCTGCTAGCCCTACGGAACAAGGGTAGACCTGTTGCCCCGATTGAGCTGAGGTAGACCAGTTGTCCCTACAGAGCAGGGTAGACCTGTTGTCCCCGGACGGAGCTGGGGTAGACCTGATGTCCCCACAGAGCTGGGTAGACCTGTTGTCCCCGGACGGAGCTGGGGTAGACCTGATGTCCCTACAGAGCAGGGTAGACCTTTTGTCCCTGGCCGGAACTCGGGTAGACCCGATATCCCTACAGAGCAGGGTAGACCTGTTGTCCCTGGCCGGAGCTGGGGTAGACCTGATGTCCCTACAGAGCTGGGTAGACCTCTTGTCCCTGGACGCAGCTGGGGTAGACCTGATGTCCCAGTGAAGCCAGGGTAGACCTGTTGTCCTGCCCAGGGCCGGGGTAGACCTGTTGTCTCCGGACGGAGCTGGGGTAGACCTGATGTCCCAGCGAAGCCCGGGTAGACCTGTTGTCCCTGGCCAGGGTCGGGGAAGACCTGTTGTCCCGCCAGGGCGAGGACGACCTGATGTTCCGCTGGAGCGAGGTAGACCTGGTCTCCCTGAGAAGCCGGGTTGACCTGGTGTCCAGATGAAAACGCGGTAGACCTGTTGTCTCCCCAGGACTTTGTGGCAGAGATCTGCTAGCCCTACGGAAAAAGGGTAGACCTGTTGCCCCTATTGAGCTGAGGTAGACCAGTTGTCCCTACAGAGCTGGGTAGACCTGTTGTCCCCGGACGGAGCTGGGGTAGACCAGATGTCCCTACAGAGCTGGGTAGACTTGTTGTCCCCGGACGGAGCTCGGGTAGACCTGATGTCCCTACAGAGCTGGGTAGACCTGTTGTCCCTGGCCGGAGCTCGGGTAGACCTGATGTCCCAGTGAAGCCAGGGTAGACCTGTTGTCCTGCCCAGGGCCGGGGTAGACCTGTTGTCTCCGGACGGAGCTGGGGTAGACCTGATGTCCCAGCGAAGCCCGGGTAGACCTGTTGTCCCTGGCCAGGGTCGGGGAAGACCTGTTGTCCCGCCAGGGCGAGGACGACCTGATGTTCCGCTGGAGCGAGGTAGACCTGGTCTCCCTGAGAAGCCGGGTTGACCTGGTGTCCAGATGAAAACGCGGTAGACCTGTTGTCTCCCCAGGACTTTGTGGCAGAGATCTGCTAGCCCTACGGAACAAGGGTAGACCTGTTGCCCCTATTGAGCTGAGGTAGACCAGTTGTCCCTACAGAGCTGGGTAGACCTGTTGTCCCCGGACGGAGCTGGGGTAGACCTGATGTCCCTACAGAGCTGGGTAGACCTCTTGTCCCTGGACGCAGCTGGGGTAGACCTGATGTCCCAGCGAAGCCAGGGTCGACCTGTTGTCATGGCCAGGGCCGCGGTAGACCTGTTGTCCGGCCAGGGCGAGGACGACCTGATGTCCCACGGGAGAGAGCTAGACCTGGTGTCACAGAGAATCCGGGGTAGACCTGGTGTCCCGCTGGAATCGGGGTAGACCTGTTGTCTCCCCAGGACTTTGTGACAGAGATCTGCTAGCCCTACGGAACAAGGGTAGACCTGTTGCCCCTATTGAGTTGAGGTAGACCAGTTGTCCCTACAGAGCAGGGTAGACCTGTTGTCCCCGGACGGAGCTGGGGTAGACCTGATGTCCCCACAGAGCTGGGTAGACCTGTTGTCCCCGGACGGAGCTGGGGTAGACCTGATGTCCCTACAGAGCAGGGTAGACCTTTTGTCCCTGGCCGGAACTCGGGTAGAACCGATGTCCCTACAGAGCAGGGTAGACCTGTTGTCCCTGGCCGGAGCTGGGGTAGACCTGATGTCCCTACAGAGCTGGGTAGACCTCTTGTCCCTGGACGCAGCTGGGGTAGACCTGATGTCCCAGCGAAGCCAGGGTCGACCTGTTGTCCTGGCCAGGGCCGCGGTAGACCTGTTGTCCGGCCAGGGCGAGGACGACCTGATGTCCCACGGGAGAGAGCTAGACCTGGTGTCACAGAGAATCCGGGGTAGACCTGGTGTCCCGCTGGAATCGGGGTAGACCTGTTGTCTTTCCAGGACTTTGTGACAGAGATCTGCTAGCCCTACGGAACAAGGGTAGACCTGTTGCCCCTATTGAGCTGAGGTAGATCTGATGTCCCTACAGAGCTGGGTAGACCTGTTGTCCCCGGACAGTGCTGGGGTAGACCTGATGTCCCAGCGAAGCCTGGGTAGACCTGTTGTCCTGGCCAGGGCCGGGGTAGACCTGTTGTCCCGCCAGGGCAGGGACGACCTGATGTCCCGCTGGGGCGAGGTAGACCTGGTCTCCCAGAGAAGCCGGGGTAGACCTGGTGTCCCGCTGGAATCGGGGTAGACCTGTTGTCTCCCCAGGACTTTGTGACAGAGATCTGCTAGCCCTACGATATAAGGGTAGACCTGTTGCCCCTATTGAGTTGAGGTAGACCAGTTGTCCCTACAGAGCTGGGTAGACCTGTTGTCCCCGGACGGAGCTGGGGAAGACCTGATCTCCCTACAGAGCAGGGTAGACCTGTTGTCCCTGGCCGGAGCTCGGGTAGACCTGATGTCCCAGTGAAGCGTGGGTAGACCTGTTGTCCTGCCCAGGGCCGGGGTAGACCTGTTGTCTCCGGACGGAGCTGGGGTAGACCTGATGTCCCAGCGAAGCCAGGGTAGACATGTTGTCCCTGGCCAGGGTCGGGGAAGACCTGTTGTCCCGCCAGGGCGAGGACGACCTGATGTCCCACGGGAGAGAGCTAGACCTGGTGTCACAGAGAATCCGGGGTAGACCTGGTGTCCCGCTGGAATCGGGGTAGACCTGTTGTGTTCCCAGGACTTTGTGACAGAGATCTGCTAGCCCTACGGAACAAGGGTAGACCTGTTGCCCCTATTGAGCTGAGGTAGACCAGTTGTCCCTACAGAGCAGGGTAGACCTGTTGTCCCTGGCCGGAGCTGGGGTAGACCTGATGTCCCCACAGAGCTGGGTAGACCTGTTGTCCCCGGACGGAGCTGGGGTAGACCTGATGTCCCTACAGAGCAGGGTAGACCTTTTGTCCCTGGCCGGAACTCGGGTAGACCCGATATCCCTACAGAGCAGGGTAGACCTGTTGTCCCTGGCTGGAGCTGGGGTAGACCTGATGTCCCTACAGAGCTGGGTAGACCTCTTGTCCCTGGACGCAGCTGGGGTAGACCTGATGTCCCAGTGAAGCCAGGGTAGACCTGTTGTCCTGCCCAGGGCCGGGGTAGACCTGTTGTCTCCGGACGGAGCTGGGGTAGACCTGATGTCCCAGCGAAGCCCGGGTAGACCTGTTGTCCCTGGCCAGGGTCGGGGAAGACCTGTTGTCCCGCCAGGGCGAGGACGACCTGATGTTCCGCTGGAGCGAGGTAGACCTGGTCTCCCTGAGAAGCCGGGGTAGACCTGGTGTCCAGATGAAAACGCGGTAGACCTGTTGTCTCCCCAGGACTTTGTGGCAGCGATCTGCTAGCCCTACGGAACAAGGGTAGACCTGTTGCCCCTATTGAGCTGAGGTAGACCAGTTGTCCCTACAGAGCTGGGTAGACCTGTTGTCCCCGGACGGAGCTGGGGTAGACCTGATGTCCCTACAGAGCTGGGTAGACCTCTTGTCCCTGGACGCAGCTGGGGTAGACCTGATGTCCCAGCGAAGCCAGGGTCGACCTGTTGTCCTGGCCAGGGCCGGGGTAGACCTGTTGTCCGGCCAGGGCGAGGACGACCTGATGTCCCACGGGAGAGAGCTAGACCTGGTGTCACAGAGAATCCGGGGTAGACCTGGTGTCCCGCTGGAATCGGGGTAGACCTGTTGTGTTCCCAGGACTTTGTGACAGAGATCTGCTAGCCCTACGGAACAAGGGTAGACCTGTTGCCCCTATTGAGCTGAGGTAGACCAGTTGTCCCTACAGAGCAGGGTAGACCTGTTGTCCCTGGCCGGAGCTGGGGTAGACCTGATGTCCCTACAGAGCTGGGTAGACCTGTTGTCCCTGGCCGGAGCTGGGGTAGACCAGATGTCCCTACAGAGCTGGGTAGACTTGTTGTCCCCGGACGGAGCTCGGGTAGACCTGATGTCCCTACAGAGCTGGGTAGACCTGTTGTCCCTGGCCGGAGCTCGGGTAGACCTGATGTCCCAGTGAAGCCAGGGTAGACCTGTTGTCCTGCCCAGGGCCGGGGTAGACCTGTTGTCTCCGGACGGAGCTGGGGTAGACCTGATGTCCCAGCGAAGCCCGGGTAGACCTGTTGTCCCTGGCCAGGGTCGGGGAAGACCTGTTGTCCCGCCAGGGCGAGGACGACCTGATGTTCCGCTGGAGCGAGGTAGACCTGGTCTCCCTGAGAAGCCGGGTTGACCTGGTGTCCAGATGAAAACGCGGTAGACCTGTTGTCTCCCCAGGACTTTGTGGCAGAGATCTGCTAGCCCTACGGAACAAGGGTAGACCTGTTGCCCCTATTGAGCTGAGGTAGACCAGTTGTCCCTACAGAGCTGGGTAGACCTGTTGTCCCCGGACGGAGCTGGGGTAGACCTGATGTCCCTACAGAGCTGGGTAGACCTCTTGTCCCTGGACGCAGCTGGGGTAGACCTGATGTCCCAGCGAAGCCAGGGTCGACCTGTTGTCCTGGCCAGGGCCGCGGTAGACCTGTTGTCCGGCCAGGGCGAGGACGACCTGATGTCCCACGGGAGAGAGCTAGACCTGGTGTCACAGAGAATCCGGGGTAGACCTGGTGTCCCGCTGGAATCGGGGTAGACCTGTTGTCTCCCCAGGACTTTGTGACAGAGATCTGCTAGCCCTACGGAACAAGGGTAGACCTGTTGCCCCTATTGAGTTGAGGTAGACCAGTTGTCCCTACAGAGCAGGGTAGACCTGTTGTCCCCGGACGGAGCTGGGGTAGACCTGATGTCCCCACAGAGCTGGGTAGACCTGTTGTCCCCGGACGGAGCTGGGGTAGACCTGATGTCCCTACAGAGCAGGGTAGACCTTTTGTCCCTGGCCGGAACTCGGGTAGACCCGATGTCCCTACAGAGCAGGGTAGACCTGTTGTCCCTGGCCGGAGCTGGGGTAGACCTGATGTCCCTACAGAGCTGGGTAGACCTCTTGTCCCTGGACGCAGCTGGGGTAGACCTGATGTCCCAGCGAAGCCAGGGTCGACCTGTTGTCCTGGCCAGGGCCGTGGTAGACCTGTTGTCCGGCCAGGTCGAGGACGACCTGATGTCCCACGGGAGAGAGCTAGACCTGGTGTCACAGAGAATCCGGGGTAGACCTGGTGTCCCGCTGGAATCGGGGTAGACCTGTTGTCTTTCCAGGACTTTGTGACAGAGATCTGCTAGCCCTACGGAACAAGGGTAGACCTGTTGCCCCTATTGAGCTGAGGTAGACCTGATGTCCCTACAGAGCTGGGTAGATCTGTTGTCCCCGGACGGAGCTGGGGTAGACCTGATGTCCCCACAGAGCTGGGTAGACCTGTTGTCCCCGGACGGAGCTGGGGTAGACCTGATGTCCCTACAGAGCTGGGTAGACCTGTTGTCCCTGGCCGGAGCTGGGGTAGACCTGATGTCCCTACAGAGCTGGGTAGACCTCTTGTCCCTGGACGCAGCTGGGGTAGACCTGATGTCCCAGCGAAGCCTGGGTAGACCTGTTGTCCTGGCCAGGGCCGGGGTAGACCTGTTGTCCCGCCAGGGCAGGGACGACCTGATGTCCCGCTGGGGCGAGGTAGACCTGGTCTTCCAGAGAAGCCGGGGTAGACCTGGAGTCCCGCTGGAATCGGGGTAGACCTGTTGTCTTTCCAGGACTTTGTGACAGAGATCTGCTAGCCCTACGGAACAAGGGTAGACCTGTTGCCCCTATTGAGCTGAGGTAGACCTGATGTCCCTACAGAGCTGGGTAGACCTGTTGTCCCTGGCTGGAGCTGGGGTAGACCTGATGTCCCAACAGAGCTGGGTAGACCTGTGGTCCCTGGCTGGAGCTGGGGTAGACCTGATGTCCCTACAGAGCTGGGTAGACCTGTTGTCCCCGGACAGTGCTGGGGTAGACCTGATGTCCCAGCGAAGCCTGGGTAGACCTGTTGTCCTGGCCAGGGCCGGGGTAGACCTGTTGTCCCGCCAGGGCAGGGACGACCTGATGTCCCGCTGGGGCGAGGTAGACCTGGTCTCCCAGAGAAGCCGGGGTAGACCTGGTGTCCCGCTGGAATCGGGGTAGACCTGTTGTCTCCCCAGGACTTTGTGACAGAGATCTGCTAGCCCTACGATATAAGGGTAGACCTGTTGCCCCTATTGAGTTGAGGTAGACCAGTTGTCCCTACAGAGCTGGGTAGACCTGTTGTCCCCGGACGGAGCTGGGGAAGACCTGATCTCCCTACAGAGCAGGGTAGACCTGTTGTCCCTGGCCGGAGCTCGGGTAGACCTGATGTCCCAGTGAAGCGTGGGTAGACCTGTTGTCCTGCCCAGGGCCGGGGTAGACCTGTTGTCTCCGGACGGAGCTGGGGTAGACCTGATGTCCCAGCGAAGCCAGGGTAGACATGTTGTCCCTGGCCAGGGTCGGGGAAGACCTGTTGTCCCGCCAGGGCGAGGACGACCTGATGTCCCACGGGAGAGAGCTAGACCTGGTGTCACAGAGAATCCGGGGTAGACCTGGTGTCCCGCTGGAATCGGGGTAGACCTGTTGTCTCCCCAGGACTTTGTGACAGAGATCTGCTAGCCCTACGGAACAAGGGTAGACCTGTTGCCCCTATTGAGTTGAGGTAGACCAGTTGTCCCTACAGAGCAGGGTAGACCTGTTGTCCCCGGACGGAGCTGGGGTAGACCTGATGTCCCCACAGAGCTGGGTAGACCTGTTGTCCCCGGACGGAGCTGGGGTAGACCTGATGTCCCTACAGAGCAGGGTAGACCTTTTGTCCCTGGCCGGAACTCGGGTAGACCCGATGTCCCTACAGAGCAGGGTAGACCTGTTGTCCCTGGCCGGAGCTGGGGTAGACCTGATGTCCCTACAGAGCTGGGTAGACCTCTTGTCCCTGGACGCAGCTGGGGTAGACCTGATGTCCCAGCGAAGCCAGGGTCGACCTGTTGTCCTGGCCAGGGCCGTGGTAGACCTGTTGTCCGGCCAGGTCGAGGACGACCTGATGTCCCACGGGAGAGAGCTAGACCTGGTGTCACAGAGAATCCGGGGTAGACCTGGTGTCCCGCTGGAATCGGGGTAGACCTGTTGTCTTTCCAGGACTTTGTGACAGAGATCTGCTAGCCCTACGGAACAAGGGTAGACCTGTTGCCCCTATTGAGCTGAGGTAGACCTGATGTCCCTACAGAGCTGGGTAGATCTGTTGTCCCCGGACGGAGCTGGGGTAGACCTGATGTCCCCACAGAGCTGGGTAGACCTGTTGTCCCCGGACGGAGCTGGGGTAGACCTGATGTCCCTACAGAGCTGGGTAGACCTGTTGTCCCTGGCCGGAGCTGGGGTAGACCTGATGTCCCTACAGAGCTGGGTAGACCTCTTGTCCCTGGACGCAGCTGGGGTAGACCTGATGTCCCAGCGAAGCCTGGGTAGACCTGTTGTCCTGGCCAGGGCCGGGGTAGACCTGTTGTCCCGCCAGGGCAGGGACGACCTGATGTCCCGCTGGGGCGAGGTAGACCTGGTCTTCCAGAGAAGCCGGGGTAGACCTGGAGTCCCGCTGGAATCGGGGTAGACCTGTTGTCTTTCCAGGACTTTGTGACAGAGATCTGCTAGCCCTACGGAACAAGGGTAGACCTGTTGCCCCTATTGAGCTGAGGTAGACCTGATGTCCCTACAGAGCTGGGTAGACCTGTTGTCCCTGGCTGGAGCTGGGGTAGACCTGATGTCCCAACAGAGCTGGGTAGACCTGTGGTCCCTGGCTGGAGCTGGGGTAGACCTGATGTCCCTACAGAGCTGGGTAGACCTGTTGTCCCCGGACAGTGCTGGGGTAGACCTGATGTCCCAGCGAAGCCTGGGTAGACCTGTTGTCCTGGCCAGGGCCGGGGTAGACCTGTTGTCCCGCCAGGGCAGGGACGACCTGATGTCCCGCTGGGGCGAGGTAGACCTGGTCTCCCAGAGAAGCCGGGGTAGACCTGGTGTCCCGCTGGAATCGGGGTAGACCTGTTGTCTCCCCAGGACTTTGTGACAGAGATCTGCTAGCCCTACGATATAAGGGTAGACCTGTTGCCCCTATTGAGTTGAGGTAGACCAGTTGTCCCTACAGAGCTGGGTAGACCTGTTGTCCCCGGACGGAGCTGGGGAAGACCTGATCTCCCTACAGAGCAGGGTAGACCTGTTGTCCCTGGCCGGAGCTCGGGTAGACCTGATGTCCCAGTGAAGCGTGGGTAGACCTGTTGTCCTGCCCAGGGCCGGGGTAGACCTGTTGTCTCCGGACGGAGCTGGGGTAGACCTGATGTCCCAGCGAAGCCAGGGTAGACATGTTGTCCCT
This sequence comes from Agelaius tricolor, assembly GCF_023055355.1. Lineage (NCBI taxonomy): Eukaryota > Metazoa > Chordata > Aves > Passeriformes > Icteridae > Agelaius > Agelaius tricolor. The sequence goes on along the minus strand of NW_027269311.1, from coordinate 2,472,937 downwards.
GGCCAGGGTCGGGGAAGACCTGTTGTCCCGCCAGGGCGAGGACGACCTGATGTCCCACGGGAGAGAGCTAGACCTGGTGTCACAGAGAATCCGGGGTAGACCTGGTGTCCCGCTGGAATCGGGGTAGACCTGTTGTGTTCCCAGGACTTTGTGACAGAGATCTGCTAGCCCTACGGAACAAGGGTAGACCTGTTGCCCCGATTGAGCTGAGGTAGACCAGTTGTCCCTACAGAGCAGGGTAGACCTGTTGTCCCCGGACGGAGCTGGGGTAGACCTGATGTCCCCACAGAGCTGGGTAGACCTGTTGTCCCCGGACGGAGCTGGGGTAGACCTGATGTCCCTACAGAGCAGGGTAGACCTTTTGTCCCTGGCCGGAACTCGGGTAGACCCGATATCCCTACAGAGCAGGGTAGACCTGTTGTCCCTGGCCGGAGCTGGGGTAGACCTGATGTCCCTACAGAGCTGGGTAGACCTCTTGTCCCTGGACGCAGCTGGGGTAGACCTGATGTCCCAGCGAAGCCAGGGTCGACCTGTTGTCCTGCCCAGGGCCGGGGTAGACCTGTTGTCTCCGGACGGAGCTGGGGTAGACCTGATGTCCCAGCGAAGCCCGGGTAGACCTGTTGTCCCTGGCCAGGGTCGGGGAAGACCTGTTGTCCCGCCAGGGCGAGGACGACCTGATGTTCCGCTGGAGCGAGGTAGACCTGGTCTCCCTGAGAAGCCGGGGTAGACCTGGTGTCCAGATGAAAACGCGGTAGACCTGTTGTCTCCCCAGGACTTTGTGGCAGCGATCTGCTAGCCCTACGGAACAAGGGTAGACCTGTTGCCCCTATTGAGCTGAGGTAGACCAGTTGTCCCTACAGAGCTGGGTAGACCTGTTGTCCCCGGACGGAGCTGGGGTAGACCTGATGTCCCTACAGAGCTGGGTAGACCTCTTGTCCCTGGACGCAGCTGGGGTAGACCTGATGTCCCAGCGAAGCCAGGGTCGACCTGTTGTCCTGGCCAGGGCCGGGGTAGACCTGTTGTCCGGCCAGGGCGAGGACGACCTGATGTCCCACGGGAGAGAGCTAGACCTGGTGTCACAGAGAATCCGGGGTAGACCTGGTGTCCCGCTGGAATCGGGGTAGACCTGTTGTGTTCCCAGGACTTTGTGACAGAGATCTGCTAGCCCTACGGAACAAGGGTAGACCTGTTGCCCCTATTGAGCTGAGGTAGACCAGTTGTCCCTACAGAGCAGGGTAGACCTGTTGTCCCTGGCCGGAGCTGGGGTAGACCTGATGTCCCTACAGAGCTGGGTAGACCTGTTGTCCCTGGCCGGAGCTGGGGTAGACCAGATGTCCCTACAGAGCTGGGTAGACTTGTTGTCCCCGGACGGAGCTCGGGTAGACCTGATGTCCCTACAGAGCTGGGTAGACCTGTTGTCCCTGGCCGGAGCTCGGGTAGACCTGATGTCCCAGTGAAGCCAGGGTAGACCTGTTGTCCTGCCCAGGGCCGGGGTAGACCTGTTGTCTCCGGACGGAGCTGGGGTAGACCTGATGTCCCAGCGAAGCCAGGGTAGACATGTTGTCCCTGGCCAGGGTCGGGGAAGACCTGTTGTCCCGCCAGGGCGAGGACCACCTGATGTTCCGCTGGAGCGAGGTAGACCTGGTGTCACAGAGAATCCGGGGTAGACCTGGTGTCCCGCTGGAATCGGGGTAGACCTGTTGTCTTTCCAGGACTTTGTGACAGAGATCTGCTAGCCCTACGGAACAAGGGTAGACCTGTTGCCCCTATTGAGCTGAGGTAGACCAGTTGTCCCTACAGAGCAGGGTAGACCTGTTGTCCCTGGCCGGAGCTGGGGTAGACCTGATGTCCCCACAGAGCTGGGTAGACCTGTTGTCCCCGGACGGAGCTGGGGTAGACCTGATGTCCCTACAGAGCAGGGTAGACCTTTTGTCCCTGGCCGGAACTCGGGTAGACCCGATGTCCCTACAGAGCAGGGTAGACCTGTTGTCCCTGGCCGGAGCTGGGGTAGACCTGATGTCCCTACAGAGCTGGGTAGACCTCTTGTCCCTGGACGCAGCTGGGGTAGACCTGATGTCCCAGTGAAGCCAGGGTAGACCTGTTGTCCTGCCCAGGGCCGGGGTAGACCTGTTGTCTCCGGACGCAGCTGGGGTAGACCTGATGTCCCAGCGAAGCCCGGGTAGACCTGTTGTCCCTGGCCAGGGTCGGGGAAGACCTGTTGTCCCGCCAGGGCGAGGACGACCTGATGTTCCGCTGGAGCGAGGTAGACCTGGTCTCCCTGAGAAGCCGGGTTGACCTGGTGTCCAGATGAAAACGCGGTAGACCTGTTGTCTCCCCAGGACTTTGTGGCAGAGATCTGCTAGCCCTACGGAACAAGGGTAGACCTGTTGCCCCTATTGAGCTGAGGTAGACCAGTTGTCCCTACAGAGCTGGGTAGACCTGTTGTCCCCGGACGGAGCTGGGGTAGACCAGATGTCCCTACAGAGCTGGGTAGACTTGTTGTCCCCGGACGGAGCTCGGGTAGACCTGATGTCCCTACAGAGCTGGGTAGACCTGTTGTCCCTGGCCGGAGCTCGGGTAGACCTGATGTCCCAGTGAAGCCAGGGTAGACCTGTTGTCCTGCCCAGGGCCGGGGTAGACCTGTTGTCTCCGGACGGAGCTGGGGTAGACCTGATGTCCCAGCGAAGCCCGGGTAGACCTGTTGTCCCTGGCCAGGGTCGGGGAAGACCTGTTGTCCCGCCAGGGCGAGGACGACCTGATGTTCCGCTGGAGCGAGGTAGACCTGGTCTCCCTGAGAAGCCGGGTTGACCTGGTGTCCAGATGAAAACGCGGTAGACCTGTTGTCTCCCCAGGACTTTGTGGCAGAGATCTGCTAGCCCTACGGAACAAGGGTAGACCTGTTGCCCCTATTGAGCTGAGGTAGACCAGTTGTCCCTACAGAGCTGGGTAGACCTGTTGTCCCCGGACGGAGCTGGGGTAGACCTGATGTCCCTACAGAGCTGGGTAGACCTCTTGTCCCTGGACGCAGCTGGGGTAGACCTGATGTCCCAGCGAAGCCAGGGTCGACCTGTTGTCATGGCCAGGGCCGCGGTAGACCTGTTGTCCGGCCAGGGCGAGGACGACCTGATGTCCCACGGGAGAGAGCTAGACCTGGTGTCACAGAGAATCCGGGGTAGACCTGGTGTCCCGCTGGAATCGGGGTAGACCTGTTGTCTCCCCAGGACTTTGTGACAGAGATCTGCTAGCCCTACGGAACAAGGGTAGACCTGTTGCCCCTATTGAGTTGAGGTAGACCAGTTGTCCCTACAGAGCAGGGTAGACCTGTTGTCCCCGGACGGAGCTGGGGTAGACCTGATGTCCCCACAGAGCTGGGTAGACCTGTTGTCCCCGGACGGAGCTGGGGTAGACCTGATGTCCCTACAGAGCAGGGTAGACCTTTTGTCCCTGGCCGGAACTCGGGTAGAACCGATGTCCCTACAGAGCAGGGTAGACCTGTTGTCCCTGGCCGGAGCTGGGGTAGACCTGATGTCCCTACAGAGCTGGGTAGACCTCTTGTCCCTGGACGCAGCTGGGGTAGACCTGATGTCCCAGCGAAGCCAGGGTCGACCTGTTGTCCTGGCCAGGGCCGCGGTAGACCTGTTGTCCGGCCAGGGCGAGGACGACCTGATGTCCCACGGGAGAGAGCTAGACCTGGTGTCACAGAGAATCCGGGGTAGACCTGGTGTCCCGCTGGAATCGGGGTAGACCTGTTGTCTTTCCAGGACTTTGTGACAGAGATCTGCTAGCCCTACGGAACAAGGGTAGACCTGTTGCCCCTATTGAGCTGAGGTAGATCTGATGTCCCTACAGAGCTGGGTAGACCTGTTGTCCCCGGACAGTGCTGGGGTAGACCTGATGTCCCAGCGAAGCCTGGGTAGACCTGTTGTCCTGGCCAGGGCCGGGGTAGACCTGTTGTCCCGCCAGGGCAGGGACGACCTGATGTCCCGCTGGGGCGAGGTAGACCTGGTCTCCCAGAGAAGCCGGGGTAGACCTGGTGTCCCGCTGGAATCGGGGTAGACCTGTTGTCTCCCCAGGACTTTGTGACAGAGATCTGCTAGCCCTACGATATAAGGGTAGACCTGTTGCCCCTATTGAGTTGAGGTAGACCAGTTGTCCCTACAGAGCTGGGTAGACCTGTTGTCCCCGGACGGAGCTGGGGAAGACCTGATGTTCCAGTGAAGCGTGGGTAGACCTGTTGTCCTGCCCAGGGCCGGGGTAGACCTGTTGTCTCCGGACGGAGCTGGGGTAGACCTGATGTCCCAGCGAAGCCAGGGTAGACATGTTGTCCCTGGCCAGGGTCGGGGAAGACCTGTTGTCCCGCCAGGGCGAGGACGACCTGATGTTCCGCTGGAGCGAGGTAGACCTGGTCTCCCTGAGAAGCCGGGTTGACCTGGTGTCCAGATGAAAACGCGGTAGACCTGTTGTCTCCCCAGGACTTTGTGGCAGAGATCTGCTAGCCCTACGGAAAAAGGGTAGACCTGTTGCCCCTATTGAGCTGAGGTAGACCAGTTGTCCCTACAGAGCTGGGTAGACCTGTTGTCCCCGGACGGAGCTGGGGTAGACCAGATGTCCCTACAGAGCTGGGTAGACTTGTTGTCCCCGGACGGAGCTCGGGTAGACCTGATGTCCCTACAGAGCTGGGTAGACCTGTTGTCCCTGGCCGGAGCTCGGGTAGACCTGATGTCCCAGTGAAGCCAGGGTAGACCTGTTGTCCTGCCCAGGGCCGGGGTAGACCTGTTGTCTCCGGACGGAGCTGGGGTAGACCTGATGTCCCAGCGAAGCCCGGGTAGACCTGTTGTCCCTGGCCAGGGTCGGGGAAGACCTGTTGTCCCGCCAGGGCGAGGACGACCTGATGTTCCGCTGGAGCGAGGTAGACCTGGTCTCCCTGAGAAGCCGGGTTGACCTGGTGTCCAGATGAAAACGCGGTAGACCTGTTGTCTCCCCAGGACTTTGTGGCAGAGATCTGCTAGCCCTACGGAACAAGGGTAGACCTGTTGCCCCTATTGAGCTGAGGTAGACCAGTTGTCCCTACAGAGCTGGGTAGACCTGTTGTCCCCGGACGGAGCTGGGGTAGACCTGATGTCCCTACAGAGCTGGGTAGACCTCTTGTCCCTGGACGCAGCTGGGGTAGACCTGATGTCCCAGCGAAGCCAGGGTCGACCTGTTGTCATGGCCAGGGCCGCGGTAGACCTGTTGTCCGGCCAGGGCGAGGACGACCTGATGTCCCACGGGAGAGAGCTAGACCTGGTGTCACAGAGAATCCGGGGTAGACCTGGTGTCCCGCTGGAATCGGGGTAGACCTGTTGTCTCCCCAGGACTTTGTGACAGAGATCTGCTAGCCCTACGGAACAAGGGTAGACCTGTTGCCCCTATTGAGTTGAGGTAGACCAGTTGTCCCTACAGAGCAGGGTAGACCTGTTGTCCCCGGACGGAGCTGGGGTAGACCTGATGTCCCCACAGAGCTGGGTAGACCTGTTGTCCCCGGACGGAGCTGGGGTAGACCTGATGTCCCTACAGAGCAGGGTAGACCTTTTGTCCCTGGCCGGAACTCGGGTAGAACCGATGTCCCTACAGAGCAGGGTAGACCTGTTGTCCCTGGCCGGAGCTGGGGTAGACCTGATGTCCCTACAGAGCTGGGTAGACCTCTTGTCCCTGGACGCAGCTGGGGTAGACCTGATGTCCCAGCGAAGCCAGGGTCGACCTGTTGTCCTGGCCAGGGCCGCGGTAGACCTGTTGTCCGGCCAGGGCGAGGACGACCTGATGTCCCACGGGAGAGAGCTAGACCTGGTGTCACAGAGAATCCGGGGTAGACCTGGTGTCCCGCTGGAATCGGGGTAGACCTGTTGTCTTTCCAGGACTTTGTGACAGAGATCTGCTAGCCCTACGGAACAAGGGTAGACCTGTTGCCCCTATTGAGCTGAGGTAGATCTGATGTCCCTACAGAGCTGGGTAGACCTGTTGTCCCCGGACAGTGCTGGGGTAGACCTGATGTCCCAGCGAAGCCTGGGTAGACCTGTTGTCCTGGCCAGGGCCGGGGTAGACCTGTTGTCCCGCCAGGGCAGGGACGACCTGATGTCCCGCTGGGGCGAGGTAGACCTGGTCTCCCAGAGAAGCCGGGGTAGACCTGGTGTCCCGCTGGAATCGGGGTAGACCTGTTGTCTCCCCAGGACTTTGTGACAGAGATCTGCTAGCCCTACGATATAAGGGTAGACCTGTTGCCCCTATTGAGTTGAGGTAGACCAGTTGTCCCTACAGAGCTGGGTAGACCTGTTGTCCCCGGACGGAGCTGGGGAAGACCTGATCTCCCTACAGAGCAGGGTAGACCTGTTGTCCCTGGCCGGAGCTCGGGTAGACCTGATGTCCCAGTGAAGCGTGGGTAGACCTGTTGTCCTGCCCAGGGCCGGGGTAGACCTGTTGTCTCCGGACGGAGCTGGGGTAGACCTGATGTCCCAGCGAAGCCAGGGTAGACATGTTGTCCCTGGCCAGGGTCGGGGAAGACCTGTTGTCCCGCCAGGGCGAGGACGACCTGATGTCCCACGGGAGAGAGCTAGACCTGGTGTCACAGAGAATCCGGGGTAGACCTGGTGTCCCGCTGGAATCGGGGTAGACCTGTTGTGTTCCCAGGACTTTGTGACAGAGATCTGCTAGCCCTACGGAACAAGGGTAGACCTGTTGCCCCTATTGAGCTGAGGTAGACCAGTTGTCCCTACAGAGCAGGGTAGACCTGTTGTCCCTGGCCGGAGCTGGGGTAGACCTGATGTCCCCACAGAGCTGGGTAGACCTGTTGTCCCCGGACGGAGCTGGGGTAGACCTGATGTCCCTACAGAGCAGGGTAGACCTTTTGTCCCTGGCCGGAACTCGGGTAGACCCGATATCCCTACAGAGCAGGGTAGACCTGTTGTCCCTGGCTGGAGCTGGGGTAGACCTGATGTCCCTACAGAGCTGGGTAGACCTCTTGTCCCTGGACGCAGCTGGGGTAGACCTGATGTCCCAGTGAAGCCAGGGTAGACCTGTTGTCCTGCCCAGGGCCGGGGTAGACCTGTTGTCTCCGGACGGAGCTGGGGTAGACCTGATGTCCCAGCGAAGCCCGGGTAGACCTGTTGTCCCTGGCCAGGGTCGGGGAAGACCTGTTGTCCCGCCAGGGCGAGGACGACCTGATGTTCCGCTGGAGCGAGGTAGACCTGGTCTCCCTGAGAAGCCGGGGTAGACCTGGTGTCCAGATGAAAACGCGGTAGACCTGTTGTCTCCCCAGGACTTTGTGGCAGCGATCTGCTAGCCCTACGGAACAAGGGTAGACCTGTTGCCCCTATTGAGCTGAGGTAGACCAGTTGTCCCTACAGAGCTGGGTAGACCTGTTGTCCCCGGACGGAGCTGGGGTAGACCTGATGTCCCTACAGAGCTGGGTAGACCTCTTGTCCCTGGACGCAGCTGGGGTAGACCTGATGTCCCAGCGAAGCCAGGGTCGACCTGTTGTCCTGGCCAGGGCCGGGGTAGACCTGTTGTCCGGCCAGGGCGAGGACGACCTGATGTCCCACGGGAGAGAGCTAGACCTGGTGTCACAGAGAATCCGGGGTAGACCTGGTGTCCCGCTGGAATCGGGGTAGACCTGTTGTGTTCCCAGGACTTTGTGACAGAGATCTGCTAGCCCTACGGAACAAGGGTAGACCTGTTGCCCCTATTGAGCTGAGGTAGACCAGTTGTCCCTACAGAGCAGGGTAGACCTGTTGTCCCTGGCCGGAGCTGGGGTAGACCTGATGTCCCTACAGAGCTGGGTAGACCTGTTGTCCCTGGCCGGAGCTGGGGTAGACCAGATGTCCCTACAGAGCTGGGTAGACTTGTTGTCCCCGGACGGAGCTCGGGTAGACCTGATGTCCCTACAGAGCTGGGTAGACCTGTTGTCCCTGGCCGGAGCTCGGGTAGACCTGATGTCCCAGTGAAGCCAGGGTAGACCTGTTGTCCTGCCCAGGGCCGGGGTAGACCTGTTGTCTCCGGACGGAGCTGGGGTAGACCTGATGTCCCAGCGAAGCCCGGGTAGACCTGTTGTCCCTGGCCAGGGTCGGGGAAGACCTGTTGTCCCGCCAGGGCGAGGACGACCTGATGTTCCGCTGGAGCGAGGTAGACCTGGTCTCCCTGAGAAGCCGGGTTGACCTGGTGTCCAGATGAAAACGCGGTAGACCTGTTGTCTCCCCAGGACTTTGTGGCAGAGATCTGCTAGCCCTACGGAACAAGGGTAGACCTGTTGCCCCTATTGAGCTGAGGTAGACCAGTTGTCCCTACAGAGCTGGGTAGACCTGTTGTCCCCGGACGGAGCTGGGGTAGACCTGATGTCCCTACAGAGCTGGGTAGACCTCTTGTCCCTGGACGCAGCTGGGGTAGACCTGATGTCCCAGCGAAGCCAGGGTCGACCTGTTGTCCTGGCCAGGGCCGCGGTAGACCTGTTGTCCGGCCAGGGCGAGGACGACCTGATGTCCCACGGGAGAGAGCTAGACCTGGTGTCACAGAGAATCCGGGGTAGACCTGGTGTCCCGCTGGAATCGGGGTAGACCTGTTGTCTCCCCAGGACTTTGTGACAGAGATCTGCTAGCCCTACGGAACAAGGGTAGACCTGTTGCCCCTATTGAGTTGAGGTAGACCAGTTGTCCCTACAGAGCAGGGTAGACCTGTTGTCCCCGGACGGAGCTGGGGTAGACCTGATGTCCCCACAGAGCTGGGTAGACCTGTTGTCCCCGGACGGAGCTGGGGTAGACCTGATGTCCCTACAGAGCAGGGTAGACCTTTTGTCCCTGGCCGGAACTCGGGTAGACCCGATGTCCCTACAGAGCAGGGTAGACCTGTTGTCCCTGGCCGGAGCTGGGGTAGACCTGATGTCCCTACAGAGCTGGGTAGACCTCTTGTCCCTGGACGCAGCTGGGGTAGACCTGATGTCCCAGCGAAGCCAGGGTCGACCTGTTGTCCTGGCCAGGGCCGTGGTAGACCTGTTGTCCGGCCAGGTCGAGGACGACCTGATGTCCCACGGGAGAGAGCTAGACCTGGTGTCACAGAGAATCCGGGGTAGACCTGGTGTCCCGCTGGAATCGGGGTAGACCTGTTGTCTTTCCAGGACTTTGTGACAGAGATCTGCTAGCCCTACGGAACAAGGGTAGACCTGTTGCCCCTATTGAGCTGAGGTAGACCTGATGTCCCTACAGAGCTGGGTAGATCTGTTGTCCCCGGACGGAGCTGGGGTAGACCTGATGTCCCCACAGAGCTGGGTAGACCTGTTGTCCCCGGACGGAGCTGGGGTAGACCTGATGTCCCTACAGAGCTGGGTAGACCTGTTGTCTCTGGCCGGAGCTGGGGTAGACCTGATGTCCCTACAGAGCTGGGTAGACCTCTTGTCCCTGGACGCAGCTGGGGTAGACCTGATGTCCCAGCGAAGCCTGGGTAGACCTGTTGTCCTGGCCAGGGCCGGGGTAGACCTGTTGTCCCGCCAGGGCAGGGACGACCTGATGTCCCGCTGGGGCGAGGTAGACCTGGTCTTCCAGAGAAGCCGGGGTAGACCTGGAGTCCCGCTGGAATCGGGGTAGACCTGTTGTCTTTCCAGGACTTTGTGACAGAGATCTGCTAGCCCTACGGAACAAGGGTAGACCTGTTGCCCCTATTGAGCTGAGGTAGACCTGATGTCCCTACAGAGCTGGGTAGACCTGTTGTCCCTGGCTGGAGCTGGGGTAGACCTGATGTCCCAACAGAGCTGGGTAGACCTGTGGTCCCTGGCTGGAGCTGGGGTAGACCTGATGTCCCTACAGAGCTGGGTAGACCTGTTGTCCCCGGACAGTGCTGGGGTAGACCTGATGTCCCAGCGAAGCCTGGGTAGACCTGTTGTCCTGGCCAGGGCCGGGGTAGACCTGTTGTCCCGCCAGGGCAGGGACGACCTGATGTCCCGCTGGGGCGAGGTAGACCTGGTCTCCCAGAGAAGCCGGGGTAGACCTGGTGTCCCGCTGGAATCGGGGTAGACCTGTTGTCTCCCCAGGACTTTGTGACAGAGATCTGCTAGCCCTACGATATAAGGGTAGACCTGTTGCCCCTATTGAGTTGAGGTAGACCAGTTGTCCCTACAGAGCTGGGTAGACCTGTTGTCCCCGGACGGAGCTGGGGAAGACCTGATCTCCCTACAGAGCAGGGTAGACCTGTTGTCCCTGGCCGGAGCTCGGGTAGACCTGATGTCCCAGTGAAGCGTGGGTAGACCTGTTGTCCTGCCCAGGGCCGGGGTAGACCTGTTGTCTCCGGACGGAGCTGGGGTAGACCTGATGTCCCAGCGAAGCCAGGGTAGACATGTTGTCCCTGGCCAGGGTCGGGGAAGACCTGTTGTCCCGCCAGGGCGAGGACGACCTGATGTCCCACGGGAGAGAGCTAGACCTGGTGTCACAGAGAATCCGGGGTAGACCTGGTGTCCCGCTGGAATCGGGGTAGACCTGTTGTGTTCCCAGGACTTTGTGACAGAGATCTGCTAGCCCTACGGAACAAGGGTAGACCTGTTGCCCCGATTGAGCTGAGGTAGACCAGTTGTCCCTACAGAGCAGGGTAGACCTGTTGTCCCCGGACGGAGCTGGGGTAGACCTGATGTCCCCACAGAGCTGGGTAGACCTGTTGTCCCCGGACGGAGCTGGGGTAGACCTGATGTCCCTACAGAGCAGGGTAGACCTTTTGTCCCTGGCCGGAACTCGGGTAGACCCGATATCCCTACAGAGCAGGGTAGACCTGTTGTCCCTGGCCGGAGCTGGGGTAGACCTGATGTCCCTACAGAGCTGGGTAGACCTCTTGTCCCTGGACGCAGCTGGGGTAGACCTGATGTCCCAGCGAAGCCAGGGTCGACCTGTTGTCCTGCCCAGGGCCGGGGTAGACCTGTTGTCTCCGGACGGAGCTGGGGTAGACCTGATGTCCCAGCGAAGCCCGGGTAGACCTGTTGTCCCTGGCCAGGGTCGGGGAAGACCTGTTGTCCCGCCAGGGCGAGGACGACCTGATGTTCCGCTGGAGCGAGGTAGACCTGGTCTCCCTGAGAAGCCGGGGTAGACCTGGTGTCCAGATGAAAACGCGGTAGACCTGTTGTCTCCCCAGGACTTTGTGGCAGCGATCTGCTAGCCCTACGGAACAAGGGTAGACCTGTTGCCCCTATTGAGCTGAGGTAGACCAGTTGTCCCTACAGAGCTGGGTAGACCTGTTGTCCCCGGACGGAGCTGGGGTAGACCTGATGTCCCTACAGAGCTGGGTAGACCTCTTGTCCCTGGACGCAGCTGGGGTAGACCTGATGTCCCAGCGAAGCCAGGGTCGACCTGTTGTCCTGGCCAGGGCCGGGGTAGACCTGTTGTCCGGCCAGGGCGAGGACGACCTGATGTCCCACGGGAGAGAGCTAGACCTGGTGTCACAGAGAATCCGGGGTAGACCTGGTGTCCCGCTGGAATCGGGGTAGACCTGTTGTGTTCCCAGGACTTTGTGACAGAGATCTGCTAGCCCTACGGAACAAGGGTAGACCTGTTGCCCCTATTGAGCTGAGGTAGACCAGTTGTCCCTACAGAGCAGGGTAGACCTGTTGTCCCTGGCCGGAGCTGGGGTAGACCTGATGTCCCTACAGAGCTGGGTAGACCTGTTGTCCCTGGCCGGAGCTGGGGTAGACCAGATGTCCCTACAGAGCTGGGTAGACTTGTTGTCCCCGGACGGAGCTCGGGTAGACCTGATGTCCCTACAGAGCTGGGTAGACCTGTTGTCCCTGGCCGGAGCTCGGGTAGACCTGATGTCCCAGTGAAGCCAGGGTAGACCTGTTGTCCTGCCCAGGGCCGGGGTAGACCTGTTGTCTCCGGACGGAGCTGGGGTAGACCTGATGTCCCAGCGAAGCCAGGGTAGACATGTTGTCCCTGGCCAGGGTCGGGGAAGACCTGTTGTCCCGCCAGGGCGAGGACCACCTGATGTTCCGCTGGAGCGAGGTAGACCTGGTGTCACAGAGAATCCGGGGTAGACCTGGTGTCCCGCTGGAATCGGGGTAGACCTGTTGTCTTTCCAGGACTTTGTGACAGAGATCTGCTAGCCCTACGGAACAAGGGTAGACCTGTTGCCCCTATTGAGCTGAGGTAGACCAGTTGTCCCTACAGAGCAGGGTAGACCTGTTGTCCCTGGCCGGAGCTGGGGTAGACCTGATGTCCCCACAGAGCTGGGTAGACCTGTTGTCCCCGGACGGAGCTGGGGTAGACCTGATGTCCCTACAGAGCAGGGTAGACCTTTTGTCCCTGGCCGGAACTCGGGTAGACCCGATGTCCCTACAGAGCAGGGTAGACCTGTTGTCCCTGGCCGGAGCTGGGGTAGACCTGATGTCCCTACAGAGCTGGGTAGACCTCTTGTCCCTGGACGCAGCTGGGGTAGACCTGATGTCCCAGTGAAGCCAGGGTAGACCTGTTGTCCTGCCCAGGGCCGGGGTAGACCTGTTGTCTCCGGACGCAGCTGGGGTAGACCTGATGTCCCAGCGAAGCCCGGGTAGACCTGTTGTCCCTGGCCAGGGTCGGGGAAGACCTGTTGTCCCGCCAGGGCGAGGACGACCTGATGTTCCGCTGGAGCGAGGTAGACCTGGTCTCCCTGAGAAGCCGGGTTGACCTGGTGTCCAGATGAAAACGCGGTAGACCTGTTGTCTCCCCAGGACTTTGTGGCAGAGATCTGCTAGCCCTACGGAACAAGGGTAGACCTGTTGCCCCTATTGAGCTGAGGTAGACCAGTTGTCCCTACAGAGCTGGGTAGACCTGTTGTCCCCGGACGGAGCTGGGGTAGACCAGATGTCCCTACAGAGCTGGGTAGACTTGTTGTCCCCGGACGGAGCTCGGGTAGACCTGATGTCCCTACAGAGCTGGGTAGACCTGTTGTCCCTGGCCGGAGCTCGGGTAGACCTGATGTCCCAGTGAAGCCAGGGTAGACCTGTTGTCCTGCCCAGGGCCGGGGTAGACCTGTTGTCTCCGGACGGAGCTGGGGTAGACCTGATGTCCCAGCGAAGCCCGGGTAGACCTGTTGTCCCTGGCCAGGGTCGGGGAAGACCTGTTGTCCCGCCAGGGCGAGGACGACCTGATGTTCCGCTGGAGCGAGGTAGACCTGGTCTCCCTGAGAAGCCGGGTTGACCTGGTGTCCAGATGAAAACGCGGTAGACCTGTTGTCTCCCCAGGACTTTGTGGCAGAGATCTGCTAGCCCTACGGAACAAGGGTAGACCTGTTGCCCCTATTGAGCTGAGGTAGACCAGTTGTCCCTACAGAGCTGGGTAGACCTGTTGTCCCCGGACGGAGCTGGGGTAGACCTGATGTCCCTACAGAGCTGGGTAGACCTCTTGTCCCTGGACGCAGCTGGGGTAGACCTGATGTCCCAGCGAAGCCAGGGTCGACCTGTTGTCATGGCCAGGGCCGCGGTAGACCTGTTGTCCGGCCAGGGCGAGGACGACCTGATGTCCCACGGGAGAGAGCTAGACCTGGTGTCACAGAGAATCCGGGGTAGACCTGGTGTCCCGCTGGAATCGGGGTAGACCTGTTGTCTCCCCAGGACTTTGTGACAGAGATCTGCTAGCCCTACGGAACAAGGGTAGACCTGTTGCCCCTATTGAGTTGAGGTAGACCAGTTGTCCCTACAGAGCAGGGTAGACCTGTTGTCCCCGGACGGAGCTGGGGTAGACCTGATGTCCCCACAGAGCTGGGTAGACCTGTTGTCCCCGGACGGAGCTGGGGTAGACCTGATGTCCCTACAGAGCAGGGTAGACCTTTTGTCCCTGGCCGGAACTCGGGTAGAACCGATGTCCCTACAGAGCAGGGTAGACCTGTTGTCCCTGGCCGGAGCTGGGGTAGACCTGATGTCCCTACAGAGCTGGGTAGACCTCTTGTCCCTGGACGCAGCTGGGGTAGACCTGATGTCCCAGCGAAGCCAGGGTCGACCTGTTGTCCTGGCCAGGGCCGCGGTAGACCTGTTGTCCGGCCAGGGCGAGGACGACCTGATGTCCCACGGGAGAGAGCTAGACCTGGTGTCACAGAGAATCCGGGGTAGACCTGGTGTCCCGCTGGAATCGGGGTAGACCTGTTGTCTTTCCAGGACTTTGTGACAGAGATCTGCTAGCCCTACGGAACAAGGGTAGACCTGTTGCCCCTATTGAGCTGAGGTAGATCTGATGTCCCTACAGAGCTGGGTAGACCTGTTGTCCCCGGACAGTGCTGGGGTAGACCTGATGTCCCAGCGAAGCCTGGGTAGACCTGTTGTCCTGGCCAGGGCCGGGGTAGACCTGTTGTCCCGCCAGGGCAGGGACGACCTGATGTCCCGCTGGGGCGAGGTAGACCTGGTCTCCCAGAGAAGCCGGGGTAGACCTGGTGTCCCGCTGGAATCGGGGTAGACCTGTTGTCTCCCCAGGACTTTGTGACAGAGATCTGCTAGCCCTACGATATAAGGGTAGACCTGTTGCCCCTATTGAGTTGAGGTAGACCAGTTGTCCCTACAGAGCTGGGTAGACCTGTTGTCCCCGGACGGAGCTGGGGAAGACCTGATCTCCCTACAGAGCAGGGTAGACATGTTGTCCCTGGCCGGAGCTCGGGTAGACCTGATGTCCCAGTGAAGCGTGGGTAGACCTGTTGTCCTGCCCAGGGCCGGGGTAGACCTGTTGTCTCCGGACGGAGCTGGGGTAGACCTGATGTCCCAGCGAAGCCAGGGTAGACATGTTGTCCCTGGCCAGGGTCGGGGAAGACCTGTTGTCCCGCCAGGGCGAGGACCACCTGATGTTCCGCTGGAGCGAGGTAGACCTGGTGTCACAGAGAATCCGGGGTAGACCTGGTGTCCCGCTGGAATCGGGGTAGACCTGTTGTCTTTCCAGGACTTTGTGACAGAGATCTGCTAGCCCTACGGAACAAGGGTAGACCTGTTGCCCCTATTGAGCTGAGGTAGACCAGTTGTCCCTACAGAGCAGGGTAGACCTGTTGTCCCTGGCCGGAGCTGGGGTAGACCTGATGTCCCCACAGAGCTGGGTAGACCTGTTGTCCCCGGACGGAGCTGGGGTAGACCTGATGTCCCTACAGAGCAGGGTAGACCTTTTGTCCCTGGCCGGAACTCGGGTAGACCCGATGTCCCTACAGAGCAGGGTAGACCTGTTGTCCCTGGCCGGAGCTGGGGTAGACCTGATGTCCCTACAGAGCTGGGTAGACCTCTTGTCCCTGGACGCAGCTGGGGTAGACCTGATGTCCCAGTGAAGCCAGGGTAGACCTGTTGTCCTGCCCAGGGCCGGGGTAGACCTGTTGTCTCCGGACGGAGCTGGGGTAGACCTGATGTCCCAGCGAAGCCCGGGTAGACCTGTTGTCCCTGGCCAGGGTCGGGGAAGACCTGTTGTCCCGCCAGGGCGAGGACGACCTGATGTTCCGCTGGAGCGAGGTAGACCTGGTCTCCCTGAGAAGCCGGGTTGACCTGGTGTCCAGATGAAAACGCGGTAGACCTGTTGTCTCCCCAGGACTTTGTGGCAGAGATCTGCTAGCCCTACGGAAAAAGGGTAGACCTGTTGCCCCTATTGAGCTGAGGTAGACCAGTTGTCCCTACAGAGCTGGGTAGACCTGTTGTCCCCGGACGGAGCTGGGGTAGACCAGATGTCCCTACAGAGCTGGGTAGACTTGTTGTCCCCGGACGGAGCTCGGGTAGACCTGATGTCCCTACAGAGCTGGGTAGACCTGTTGTCCCTGGCCGGAGCTCGGGTAGACCTGATGTCCCAGTGAAGCCAGGGTAGACCTGTTGTCCTGCCCAGGGCCGGGGTAGACCTGTTGTCTCCGGACGGAGCTGGGGTAGACCTGATGTCCCAGCGAAGCCCGGGTAGACCTGTTGTCCCTGGCCAGGGTCGGGGAAGACCTGTTGTCCCGCCAGGGCGAGGACGACCTGATGTTCCGCTGGAGCGAGGTAGACCTGGTCTCCCTGAGAAGCCGGGTTGACCTGGTGTCCAGATGAAAACGCGGTAGACCTGTTGTCTCCCCAGGACTTTGTGGCAGAGATCTGCTAGCCCTACGGAACAAGGGTAGACCTGTTGCCCCTATTGAGCTGAGGTAGACCAGTTGTCCCTACAGAGCTGGGTAGACCTGTTGTCCCCGGACGGAGCTGGGGTAGACCTGATGTCCCTACAGAGCTGGGTAGACCTCTTGTCCCTGGACGCAGCTGGGGTAGACCTGATGTCCCAGCGAAGCCAGGGTCGACCTGTTGTCATGGCCAGGGCCGCGGTAGACCTGTTGTCCGGCCAGGGCGAGGACGACCTGATGTCCCACGGGAGAGAGCTAGACCTGGTGTCACAGAGAATCCGGGGTAGACCTGGTGTCCCGCTGGAATCGGGTAGACCTGTTGTCTCCCCAGGACTTTGTGACAGAGATCTGCTAGCCCTACGGAACAAGGGTAGACCTGTTGCCCCTATTGAGTTGAGGTAGACCAGTTGTCCCTACAGAGCAGGGTAGACCTGTTGTCCCCGGACGGAGCTGGGGTAGACCTGATGTCCCCACAGAGCTGGGTAGACCTGTTGTCCCCGGACGGAGCTGGGGTAGACCAGATGTCCCTACAGAGCAGGGTAGACCTTTTGTCCCTGGCCGGAACTCGGGTAGAACCGATGTCCCTACAGAGCAGGGTAGACCTGTTGTCCCTGGCCGGAGCTGGGGTAGACCTGATGTCCCTACAGAGCTGGGTAGACCTCTTGTCCCTGGACGCAGCTGGGGTAGACCTGATGTCCCAGCGAAGCCAGGGTCGACCTGTTGTCCTGGCCAGGGCCGCGGTAGACCTGTTGTCCGGCCAGGGCGAGGACGACCTGATGTCCCACGGGAGAGAGCTAGACCTGGTGTCACAGAGAATCCGGGGTAGACCTGGTGTCCCGCTGGAATCGGGGTAGACCTGTTGTCTTTCCAGGACTTTGTGACAGAGATCTGCTAGCCCTACGGAACAAGGGTAGACCTGTTGCCCCTATTGAGCTGAGGTAGACCTGATGTCCCTACAGAGCTGGGTAGACCTGTTGTCCCTGGCTGGAGCTGGGGTAGACCTGATGTCCCTACAGAGCTGGGTAGACCTGTTGTCCCTGGCTGGAGCTGGGGTAGACCTGATGTCCCTACAGAGCTGGGTAGACCTGTTGTCCCCGGACAGTGCTGGGGTAGACCTGATGTCCCAGCGAAGCCTGGGTAGACCTGTTGTCCTGGCCAGGGCCGGGGTAGACCTGTTGTCCCGCCAGGGCAGGGACGACCTGATGTCCCGCTGGGGCGAGGTAGACCTGGTCTCCCAGAGAAGCCGGGGTAGACCTGGTGTCCCGCTGGAATCGGGGTAGACCTGTTGTCTCCCCAGGACTTTGTGACAGAGATCTGCTAGCCCTACGATATAAGGGTAGACCTGTTGCCCCTATTGAGTTGAGGTAGACCAGTTGTCCCTACAGAGCTGGGTAGACCTGTTGTCCCCGGACGGAGCTGGGGAAGACCTGATCTCCCTACAGAGCAGGGTAGACATGTTGTCCCTGGCCGGAGCTCGGGTAGACCTGATGTCCCAGTGAAGCGTGGGTAGACCTGTTGTCCTGCCCAGGGCCGGGGTAGACCTGTTGTCTCCGGACGGAGCTGGGGTAGACCTGATGTCCCAGCGAAGCCAGGGTAGACATGTTGTCCCTGGCCAGGGTCGGGGAAGACCTGTTGTCCCGCCAGGGCGAGGACCACCTGATGTTCCGCTGGAGCGAGGTAGACCTGGTGTCACAGAGAATCCGGGGTAGACCTGGTGTCCCGCTGGAATCGGGGTAGACCTGTTGTCTTTCCAGGACTTTGTGACAGAGATCTGCTAGCCCTACGGAACAAGGGTAGACCTGTTGCCCCTATTGAGCTGAGGTAGACCAGTTGTCCCTACAGAGCAGGGTAGACCTGTTGTCCCTGGCCGGAGCTGGGGTAGACCTGATGTCCCCACAGAGCTGGGTAGACCTGTTGTCCCCGGACGGAGCTGGGGTAGACCTGATGTCCCTACAGAGCAGGGTAGACCTTTTGTCCCTGGCCGGAACTCGGGTAGACCCGATGTCCCTACAGAGCAGGGTAGACCTGTTGTCCCTGGCCGGAGCTGGGGTAGACCTGATGTCCCTACAGAGCTGGGTAGACCTCTTGTCCCTGGACGCAGCTGGGGTAGACCTGATGTCCCAGTGAAGCCAGGGTAGACCTGTTGTCCTGCCCAGGGCCGGGGTAGACCTGTTGTCTCCGGACGGAGCTGGGGTAGACCTGATGTCCCAGCGAAGCCCGGGTAGACCTGTTGTCCCTGGCCAGGGTCGGGGAAGACCTGTTGTCCCGCCAGGGCGAGGACGACCTGATGTTCCGCTGGAGCGAGGTAGACCTGGTCTCCCTGAGAAGCCGGGTTGACCTGGTGTCCAGATGAAAACGCGGTAGACCTGTTGTCTCCCCAGGACTTTGTGGCAGAGATCTGCTAGCCCTACGGAAAAAGGGTAGACCTGTTGCCCCTATTGAGCTGAGGTAGACCAGTTGTCCCTACAGAGCTGGGTAGACCTGTTGTCCCCGGACGGAGCTGGGGTAGACCAGATGTCCCTACAGAGCTGGGTAGACTTGTTGTCCCCGGACGGAGCTCGGGTAGACCTGATGTCCCTACAGAGCTGGGTAGACCTGTTGTCCCTGGCCGGAGCTCGGGTAGACCTGATGTCCCAGTGAAGCCAGGGTAGACCTGTTGTCCTGCCCAGGGCCGGGGTAGACCTGTTGTCTCCGGACGGAGCTGGGGTAGACCTGATGTCCCAGCGAAGCCCGGGTAGACCTGTTGTCCCTGGCCAGGGTCGGGGAAGACCTGTTGTCCCGCCAGGGCGAGGACGACCTGATGTTCCGCTGGAGCGAGGTAGACCTGGTCTCCCTGAGAAGCCGGGTTGACCTGGTGTCCAGATGAAAACGCGGTAGACCTGTTGTCTCCCCAGGACTTTGTGGCAGAGATCTGCTAGCCCTACGGAACAAGGGTAGACCTGTTGCCCCTATTGAGCTGAGGTAGACCAGTTGTCCCTACAGAGCTGGGTAGACCTGTTGTCCCCGGACGGAGCTGGGGTAGACCTGATGTCCCTACAGAGCTGGGTAGACCTCTTGTCCCTGGACGCAGCTGGGGTAGACCTGATGTCCCAGCGAAGCCAGGGTCGACCTGTTGTCATGGCCAGGGCCGCGGTAGACCTGTTGTCCGGCCAGGGCGAGGACGACCTGATGTCCCACGGGAGAGAGCTAGACCTGGTGTCACAGAGAATCCGGGGTAGACCTGGTGTCCCGCTGGAATCGGGGTAGACCTGTTGTCTCCCCAGGACTTTGTGACAGAGATCTGCTAGCCCTACGGAACAAGGGTAGACCTGTTGCCCCTATTGAGTTGAGGTAGACCAGTTGTCCCTACAGAGCAGGGTAGACCTGTTGTCCCCGGACGGAGCTGGGGTAGACCTGATGTCCCCACAGAGCTGGGTAGACCTGTTGTCCCCGGACGGAGCTGGGGTAGACCTGATGTCCCTACAGAGCAGGGTAGACCTTTTGTCCCTGGCCGGAACTCGGGTAGAACCGATGTCCCTACAGAGCAGGGTAGACCTGTTGTCCCTGGCCGGAGCTGGGGTAGACCTGATGTCCCTACAGAGCTGGGTAGACCTCTTGTCCCTGGACGCAGCTGGGGTAGACCTGATGTCCCAGCGAAGCCAGGGTCGACCTGTTGTCCTGGCCAGGGCCGCGGTAGACCTGTTGTCCGGCCAGGGCGAGGACGACCTGATGTCCCACGGGAGAGAGCTAGACCTGGTGTCACAGAGAATCCGGGGTAGACCTGGTGTCCCGCTGGAATCGGGGTAGACCTGTTGTCTTTCCAGGACTTTGTGACAGAGATCTGCTAGCCCTACGGAACAAGGGTAGACCTGTTGCCCCTATTGAGCTGAGGTAGATCTGATGTCCCTACAGAGCTGGGTAGACCTGTTGTCCCCGGACAGTGCTGGGGTAGACCTGATGTCCCAGCGAAGCCTGGGTAGACCTGTTGTCCTGGCCAGGGCCGGGGTAGACCTGTTGTCCCGCCAGGGCAGGGACGACCTGATGTCCCGCTGGGGCGAGGTAGACCTGGTCTCCCAGAGAAGCCGGGGTAGACCTGGTGTCCCGCTGGAATCGGGGTAGACCTGTTGTCTCCCCAGGACTTTGTGACAGAGATCTGCTAGCCCTACGATATAAGGGTAGACCTGTTGCCCCTATTGAGTTGAGGTAGACCAGTTGTCCCTACAGAGCTGGGTAGACCTGTTGTCCCCGGACGGAGCTGGGGAAGACCTGATCTCCCTACAGAGCAGGGTAGACCTGTTGTCCCTGGCCGGAGCTCGGGTAGACCTGATGTCCCAGTGAAGCGTGGGTAGACCTGTTGTCCTGCCCAGGGCCGGGGTAGACCTGTTGTCTCCGGACGGAGCTGGGGTAGACCTGATGTCCCAGCGAAGCCAGGGTAGACATGTTGTCCCTGGCCAGGGTCGGGGAAGACCTGTTGTCCCGCCAGGGCGAGGACGACCTGATGTCCCACGGGAGAGAGCTAGACCTGGTGTCACAGAGAATCCGGGGTAGACCTGGTGTCCCGCTGGAATCGGGGTAGACCTGTTGTGTTCCCAGGACTTTGTGACAGAGATCTGCTAGCCCTACGGAACAAGGGTAGACCTGTTGCCCCTATTGAGCTGAGGTAGACCAGTTGTCCCTACAGAGCAGGGTAGACCTGTTGTCCCTGGCCGGAGCTGGGGTAGACCTGATGTCCCCACAGAGATGGGTAGACCTGTTGTCCCCGGACGGAGCTGGGGTAGACCTGATGTCCCTACAGAGCAGGGTAGACCTTTTGTCCCTGGCCGGAACTCGGGTAGACCCGATATCCCTACAGAGCAGGGTAGACCTGTTGTCCCTGGCTGGAGCTGGGGTAGACCTGATGTCCCTACAGAGCTGGGTAGACCTCTTGTCCCTGGACGCAGCTGGGGTAGACCTGATGTCCCAGTGAAGCCAGGGTAGACCTGTTGTCCTGCCCAGGGCCGGGGTAGACCTGTTGTCTCCGGACGGAGCTGGGGTAGACCTGATGTCCCAGCGAAGCCCGGGTAGACCTGTTGTCCCTGGCCAGGGTCGGGGAAGACCTGTTGTCCCGCCAGGGCGAGGACGACCTGATGTTCCGCTGGAGCGAGGTAGACCTGGTCTCCCTGAGAAGCCGGGGTAGACCTGGTGTCCAGATGAAAACGCGGTAGACCTGTTGTCTCCCCAGGACTTTGTGGCAGCGATCTGCTAGCCCTACGGAACAAGGGTAGACCTGTTGCCCCTATTGAGCTGAGGTAGACCAGTTGTCCCTACAGAGCTGGGTAGACCTGTTGTCCCCGGACGGAGCTGGGGTAGACCTGATGTCCCTACAGAGCTGGGTAGACCTCTTGTCCCTGGACGCAGCTGGGGTAGACCTGATGTCCCAGCGAAGCCAGGGTCGACCTGTTGTCCTGGCCAGGGCCGGGGTAGACCTGTTGTCCGGCCAGGGCGAGGACGACCTGATGTCCCACGGGAGAGAGCTAGACCTGGTGTCACAGAGAATCCGGGGTAGACCTGGTGTCCCGCTGGAATCGGGGTAGACCTGTTGTGTTCCCAGGACTTTGTGACAGAGATCTGCTAGCCCTACGGAACAAGGGTAGACCTGTTGCCCCTATTGAGCTGAGGTAGACCAGTTGTCCCTACAGAGCAGGGTAGACCTGTTGTCCCTGGCCGGAGCTGGGGTAGACCTGATGTCCCTACAGAGCTGGGTAGACCTGTTGTCCCTGGCCGGAGCTGGGGTAGACCAGATGTCCCTACAGAGCTGGGTAGACTTGTTGTCCCCGGACGGAGCTCGGGTAGACCTGATGTCCCTACAGAGCTGGGTAGACCTGTTGTCCCTGGCCGGAGCTCGGGTAGACCTGATGTCCCAGTGAAGCCAGGGTAGACCTGTTGTCCTGCCCAGGGCCGGGGTAGACCTGTTGTCTCCGGACGGAGCTGGGGTAGACCTGATGTCCCAGCGAAGCCCGGGTAGACCTGTTGTCCCTGGCCAGGGTCGGGGAAGACCTGTTGTCCCGCCAGGGCGAGGACGACCTGATGTTCCGCTGGAGCGAGGTAGACCTGGTCTCCCTGAGAAGCCGGGTTGACCTGGTGTCCAGATGAAAACGCGGTAGACCTGTTGTCTCCCCAGGACTTTGTGGCAGAGATCTGCTAGCCCTACGGAACAAGGGTAGACCTGTTGCCCCTATTGAGCTGAGGTAGACCAGTTGTCCCTACAGAGCTGGGTAGACCTGTTGTCCCCGGACGGAGCTGGGGTAGACCTGATGTCCCTACAGAGCTGGGTAGACCTCTTGTCCCTGGACGCAGCTGGGGTAGACCTGATGTCCCAGCGAAGCCAGGGTCGACCTGTTGTCCTGGCCAGGGCCGCGGTAGACCTGTTGTCCGGCCAGGGCGAGGACGACCTGATGTCCCACGGGAGAGAGCTAGACCTGGTGTCACAGAGAATCCGGGGTAGACCTGGTGTCCCGCTGGAATCGGGGTAGACCTGTTGTCTCCCCAGGACTTTGTGACAGAGATCTGCTAGCCCTACGGAACAAGGGTAGACCTGTTGCCCCTATTGAGTTGAGGTAGACCAGTTGTCCCTACAGAGCAGGGTAGACCTGTTGTCCCCGGACGGAGCTGGGGTAGACCTGATGTCCCCACAGAGCTGGGTAGACCTGTTGTCCCCGGACGGAGCTGGGGTAGACCTGATGTCCCTACAGAGCAGGGTAGACCTTTTGTCCCTGGCCGGAACTCGGGTAGACCCGATGTCCCTACAGAGCAGGGTAGACCTGTTGTCCCTGGCCGGAGCTGGGGTAGACCTGATGTCCCTACAGAGCTGGGTAGACCTCTTGTCCCTGGACGCAGCTGGGGTAGACCTGATGTCCCAGCGAAGCCAGGGTCGACCTGTTGTCCTGGCCAGGGCCGTGGTAGACCTGTTGTCCGGCCAGGTCGAGGACGACCTGATGTCCCACGGGAGAGAGCTAGACCTGGTGTCACAGAGAATCCGGGGTAGACCTGGTGTCCCGCTGGAATCGGGGTAGACCTGTTGTCTTTCCAGGACTTTGTGACAGAGATCTGCTAGCCCTACGGAACAAGGGTAGACCTGTTGCCCCTATTGAGCTGAGGTAGACCTGATGTCCCTACAGAGCTGGGTAGATCTGTTGTCCCCGGACGGAGCTGGGGTAGACCTGATGTCCCCACAGAGCTGGGTAGACCTGTTGTCCCCGGACGGAGCTGGGGTAGACCTGATGTCCCTACAGAGCTGGGTAGACCTGTTGTCCCTGGCCGGAGCTGGGGTAGACCTGATGTCCCTACAGAGCTGGGTAGACCTCTTGTCCCTGGACGCAGCTGGGGTAGACCTGATGTCCCAGCGAAGCCTGGGTAGACCTGTTGTCCTGGCCAGGGCCGGGGTAGACCTGTTGTCCCGCCAGGGCAGGGACGACCTGATGTCCCGCTGGGGCGAGGTAGACCTGGTCTTCCAGAGAAGCCGGGGTAGACCTGGAGTCCCGCTGGAATCGGGGTAGACCTGTTGTCTTTCCAGGACTTTGTGACAGAGATCTGCTAGCCCTACGGAACAAGGGTAGACCTGTTGCCCCTATTGAGCTGAGGTAGACCTGATGTCCCTACAGAGCTGGGTAGACCTGTTGTCCCTGGCTGGAGCTGGGGTAGACCTGATGTCCCAACAGAGCTGGGTAGACCTGTGGTCCCTGGCTGGAGCTGGGGTAGACCTGATGTCCCTACAGAGCTGGGTAGACCTGTTGTCCCCGGACAGTGCTGGGGTAGACCTGATGTCCCAGCGAAGCCTGGGTAGACCTGTTGTCCTGGCCAGGGCCGGGGTAGACCTGTTGTCCCGCCAGGGCAGGGACGACCTGATGTCCCGCTGGGGCGAGGTAGACCTGGTCTCCCAGAGAAGCCGGGGTAGACCTGGTGTCCCGCTGGAATCGGGGTAGACCTGTTGTCTCCCCAGGACTTTGTGACAGAGATCTGCTAGCCCTACGATATAAGGGTAGACCTGTTGCCCCTATTGAGTTGAGGTAGACCAGTTGTCCCTACAGAGCTGGGTAGACCTGTTGTCCCCGGACGGAGCTGGGGAAGACCTGATCTCCCTACAGAGCAGGGTAGACCTGTTGTCCCTGGCCGGAGCTCGGGTAGACCTGATGTCCCAGTGAAGCGTGGGTAGACCTGTTGTCCTGCCCAGGGCCGGGGTAGACCTGTTGTCTCCGGACGGAGCTGGGGTAGACCTGATGTCCCAGCGAAGCCAGGGTAGACATGTTGTCCCTGGCCAGGGTCGGGGAAGACCTGTTGTCCCGCCAGGGCGAGGACGACCTGATGTCCCACGGGAGAGAGCTAGACCTGGTGTCACAGAGAATCCGGGGTAGACCTGGTGTCCCGCTGGAATCGGGGTAGACCTGTTGTGTTCCCAGGACTTTGTGACAGAGATCTGCTAGCCCTACGGAACAAGGGTAGACCTGTTGCCCCGATTGAGCTGAGGTAGACCAGTTGTCCCTACAGAGCAGGGTAGACCTGTTGTCCCCGGACGGAGCTGGGGTAGACCTGATGTCCCCACAGAGCTGGGTAGACCTGTTGTCCCCGGACGGAGCTGGGGTAGACCTGATGTCCCTACAGAGCAGGGTAGACCTTTTGTCCCTGGCCGGAACTCGGGTAGACCCGATATCCCTACAGAGCAGGGTAGACCTGTTGTCCCTGGCCGGAGCTGGGGTAGACCTGATGTCCCTACAGAGCTGGGTAGACCTCTTGTCCCTGGACGCAGCTGGGGTAGACCTGATGTCCCAGTGAAGCCAGGGTAGACCTGTTGTCCTGCCCAGGGCCGGGGTAGACCTGTTGTCTCCGGACGGAGCTGGGGTAGACCTGATGTCCCAGCGAAGCCCGGGTAGACCTGTTGTCCCTGGCCAGGGTCGGGGAAGACCTGTTGTCCCGCCAGGGCGAGGACGACCTGATGTTCCGCTGGAGCGAGGTAGACCTGGTCTCCCTGAGAAGCCGGGGTAGACCTGGTGTCCAGATGAAAACGCGGTAGACCTGTTGTCTCCCCAGGACTTTGTGGCAGCGATCTGCTAGCCCTACGGAACAAGGGTAGACCTGTTGCCCCTATTGAGCTGAGGTAGACCAGTTGTCCCTACAGAGCTGGGTAGACCTGTTGTCCCCGGACGGAGCTGGGGTAGACCTGATGTCCCTACAGAGCTGGGTAGACCTCTTGTCCCTGGACGCAGCTGGGGTAGACCTGATGTCCCAGCGAAGCCAGGGTCGACCTGTTGTCCTGGCCAGGGCCGGGGTAGACCTGTTGTCCGGCCAGGGCGAGGACGACCTGATGTCCCACGGGAGAGAGCTAGACCTGGTGTCACAGAGAATCCGGGGTAGACCTGGTGTCCCGCTGGAATCGGGGTAGACCTGTTGTGTTCCCAGGACTTTGTGACAGAGATCTGCTAGCCCTACGGAACAAGGGTAGACCTGTTGCCCCTATTGAGCTGAGGTAGACCAGTTGTCCCTACAGAGCAGGGTAGACCTGTTGTCCCTGGCCGGAGCTGGGGTAGACCTGATGTCCCTACAGAGCTGGGTAGACCTGTTGTCCCTGGCCGGAGCTGGGGTAGACCAGATGTCCCTACAGAGCTGGGTAGACTTGTTGTCCCCGGACGGAGCTCGGGTAGACCTGATGTCCCTACAGAGCTGGGTAGACCTGTTGTCCCTGGCCGGAGCTCGGGTAGACCTGATGTCCCAGTGAAGCCAGGGTAGACCTGTTGTCCTGCCCAGGGCCGGGGTAGACCTGTTGTCTCCGGACGGAGCTGGGGTAGACCTGATGTCCCAGCGAAGCCAGGGTAGACATGTTGTCCCTGGCCAGGGTCGGGGAAGACCTGTTGTCCCGCCAGGGCGAGGACCACCTGATGTTCCGCTGGAGCGAGGTAGACCTGGTGTCACAGAGAATCCGGGGTAGACCTGGTGTCCCGCTGGAATCGGGGTAGACCTGTTGTCTTTCCAGGACTTTGTGACAGAGATCTGCTAGCCCTACGGAACAAGGGTAGACCTGTTGCCCCTATTGAGCTGAGGTAGACCAGTTGTCCCTACAGAGCAGGGTAGACCTGTTGTCCCTGGCCGGAGCTGGGGTAGACCTGATGTCCCCACAGAGCTGGGTAGACCTGTTGTCCCCGGACGGAGCTGGGGTAGACCTGATGTCCCTACAGAGCAGGGTAGACCTTTTGTCCCTGGCCGGAACTCGGGTAGACCCGATGTCCCTACAGAGCAGGGTAGACCTGTTGTCCCTGGCCGGAGCTGGGGTAGACCTGATGTCCCTACAGAGCTGGGTAGACCTCTTGTCCCTGGACGCAGCTGGGGTAGACCTGATGTCCCAGTGAAGCCAGGGTAGACCTGTTGTCCTGCCCAGGGCCGGGGTAGACCTGTTGTCTCCGGACGCAGCTGGGGTAGACCTGATGTCCCAGCGAAGCCCGGGTAGACCTGTTGTCCCTGGCCAGGGTCGGGGAAGACCTGTTGTCCCGCCAGGGCGAGGACGACCTGATGTTCCGCTGGAGCGAGGTAGACCTGGTCTCCCTGAGAAGCCGGGTTGACCTGGTGTCCAGATGAAAACGCGGTAGACCTGTTGTCTCCCCAGGACTTTGTGGCAGAGATCTGCTAGCCCTACGGAACAAGGGTAGACCTGTTGCCCCTATTGAGCTGAGGTAGACCAGTTGTCCCTACAGAGCTGGGTAGACCTGTTGTCCCCGGACGGAGCTGGGGTAGACCAGATGTCCCTACAGAGCTGGGTAGACTTGTTGTCCCCGGACGGAGCTCGGGTAGACCTGATGTCCCTACAGAGCTGGGTAGACCTGTTGTCCCTGGCCGGAGCTCGGGTAGACCTGATGTCCCAGTGAAGCCAGGGTAGACCTGTTGTCCTGCCCAGGGCCGGGGTAGACCTGTTGTCTCCGGACGGAGCTGGGGTAGACCTGATGTCCCAGCGAAGCCCGGGTAGACCTGTTGTCCCTGGCCAGGGTCGGGGAAGACCTGTTGTCCCGCCAGGGCGAGGACGACCTGATGTTCCGCTGGAGCGAGGTAGACCTGGTCTCCCTGAGAAGCCGGGTTGACCTGGTGTCCAGATGAAAACGCGGTAGACCTGTTGTCTCCCCAGGACTTTGTGGCAGAGATCTGCTAGCCCTACGGAACAAGGGTAGACCTGTTGCCCCTATTGAGCTGAGGTAGACCAGTTGTCCCTACAGAGCTGGGTAGACCTGTTGTCCCCGGACGGAGCTGGGGTAGACCTGATGTCCCTACAGAGCTGGGTAGACCTCTTGTCCCTGGACGCAGCTGGGGTAGACCTGATGTCCCAGCGAAGCCAGGGTCGACCTGTTGTCATGGCCAGGGCCGCGGTAGACCTGTTGTCCGGCCAGGGCGAGGACGACCTGATGTCCCACGGGAGAGAGCTAGACCTGGTGTCACAGAGAATCCGGGGTAGACCTGGTGTCCCGCTGGAATCGGGGTAGACCTGTTGTCTCCCCAGGACTTTGTGACAGAGATCTGCTAGCCCTACGGAACAAGGGTAGACCTGTTGCCCCTATTGAGTTGAGGTAGACCAGTTGTCCCTACAGAGCAGGGTAGACCTGTTGTCCCCGGACGGAGCTGGGGTAGACCTGATGTCCCCACAGAGCTGGGTAGACCTGTTGTCCCCGGACGGAGCTGGGGTAGACCTGATGTCCCTACAGAGCAGGGTAGACCTTTTGTCCCTGGCCGGAACTCGGGTAGAACCGATGTCCCTACAGAGCAGGGTAGACCTGTTGTCCCTGGCCGGAGCTGGGGTAGACCTGATGTCCCTACAGAGCTGGGTAGACCTCTTGTCCCTGGACGCAGCTGGGGTAGACCTGATGTCCCAGCGAAGCCAGGGTCGACCTGTTGTCCTGGCCAGGGCCGCGGTAGACCTGTTGTCCGGCCAGGGCGAGGACGACCTGATGTCCCACGGGAGAGAGCTAGACCTGGTGTCACAGAGAATCCGGGGTAGACCTGGTGTCCCGCTGGAATCGGGGTAGACCTGTTGTCTTTCCAGGACTTTGTGACAGAGATCTGCTAGCCCTACGGAACAAGGGTAGACCTGTTGCCCCTATTGAGCTGAGGTAGATCTGATGTCCCTACAGAGCTGGGTAGACCTGTTGTCCCCGGACAGTGCTGGGGTAGACCTGATGTCCCAGCGAAGCCTGGGTAGACCTGTTGTCCTGGCCAGGGCCGGGGTAGACCTGTTGTCCCGCCAGGGCAGGGACGACCTGATGTCCCGCTGGGGCGAGGTAGACCTGGTCTCCCAGAGAAGCCGGGGTAGACCTGGTGTCCCGCTGGAATCGGGGTAGACCTGTTGTCTCCCCAGGACTTTGTGACAGAGATCTGCTAGCCCTACGATATAAGGGTAGACCTGTTGCCCCTATTGAGTTGAGGTAGACCAGTTGTCCCTACAGAGCTGGGTAGACCTGTTGTCCCCGGACGGAGCTGGGGAAGACCTGATCTCCCTACAGAGCAGGGTAGACCTGTTGTCCCTGGCCGGAGCTCGGGTAGACCTGATGTCCCAGTGAAGCGTGGGTAGACCTGTTGTCCTGCCCAGGGCCGGGGTAGACCTGTTGTCTCCGGACGGAGCTGGGGTAGACCTGATGTCCCAGCGAAGCCAGGGTAGACATGTTGTCCCTGGCCAGGGTCGGGGAAGACCTGTTGTCCCGCCAGGGCGAGGACCACCTGATGTTCCGCTGGAGCGAGGTAGACCTGGTGTCACAGAGAATCCGGGGTAGACCTGGTGTCCCGCTGGAATCGGGGTAGACCTGTTGTCTTTCCAGGACTTTGTGACAGAGATCTGCTAGCCCTACGGAACAAGGGTAGACCTGTTGCCCCTATTGAGCTGAGGTAGACCAGTTGTCCCTACAGAGCAGGGTAGACCTGTTGTCCCTGGCCGGAGCTGGGGTAGACCTGATGTCCCCACAGAGCTGGGTAGACCTGTTGTCCCCGGACGGAGCTGGGGTAGACCTGATGTCCCTACAGAGCAGGGTAGACCTTTTGTCCCTGGCCGGAACTCGGGTAGACCCGATGTCCCTACAGAGCAGGGTAGACCTGTTGTCCCTGGCCGGAGCTGGGGTAGACCTGATGTCCCTACAGAGCTGGGTAGACCTCTTGTCCCTGGACGCAGCTGGGGTAGACCTGATGTCCCAGTGAAGCCAGGGTAGACCTGTTGTCCTGCCCAGGGCCGGGGTAGACCTGTTGTCTCCGGACGCAGCTGGGGTAGACCTGATGTCCCAGCGAAGCCCGGGTAGACCTGTTGTCCCTGGCCAGGGTCGGGGAAGACCTGTTGTCCCGCCAGGGCGAGGACGACCTGATGTTCCGCTGGAGCGAGGTAGACCTGGTCTCCCTGAGAAGCCGGGTTGACCTGGTGTCCAGATGAAAACGCGGTAGACCTGTTGTCTCCCCAGGACTTTGTGGCAGAGATCTGCTAGCCCTACGGAACAAGGGTAGACCTGTTGCCCCTATTGAGCTGAGGTAGACCAGTTGTCCCTACAGAGCTGGGTAGACCTGTTGTCCCCGGACGGAGCTGGGGTAGACCAGATGTCCCTACAGAGCTGGGTAGACTTGTTGTCCCCGGACGGAGCTCGGGTAGACCTGATGTCCCTACAGAGCTGGGTAGACCTGTTGTCCCTGGCCGGAGCTCGGGTAGACCTGATGTCCCAGTGAAGCCAGGGTAGACCTGTTGTCCTGCCCAGGGCCGGGGTAGACCTGTTGTCTCCGGACGGAGCTGGGGTAGACCTGATGTCCCAGCGAAGCCCGGGTAGACCTGTTGTCCCTGGCCAGGGTCGGGGAAGACCTGTTGTCCCGCCAGGGCGAGGACGACCTGATGTTCCGCTGGAGCGAGGTAGACCTGGTCTCCCTGAGAAGCCGGGTTGACCTGGTGTCCAGATGAAAACGCGGTAGACCTGTTGTCTCCCCAGGACTTTGTGGCAGAGATCTGCTAGCCCTACGGAACAAGGGTAGACCTGTTGCCCCTATTGAGCTGAGGTAGACCAGTTGTCCCTACAGAGCTGGGTAGACCTGTTGTCCCCGGACGGAGCTGGGGTAGACCTGATGTCCCTACAGAGCTGGGTAGACCTCTTGTCCCTGGACGCAGCTGGGGTAGACCTGATGTCCCAGCGAAGCCAGGGTCGACCTGTTGTCATGGCCAGGGCCGCGGTAGACCTGTTGTCCGGCCAGGGCGAGGACGACCTGATGTCCCACGGGAGAGAGCTAGACCTGGTGTCACAGAGAATCCGGGGTAGACCTGGTGTCCCGCTGGAATCGGGGTAGACCTGTTGTCTCCCCAGGACTTTGTGACAGAGATCTGCTAGCCCTACGGAACAAGGGTAGACCTGTTGCCCCTATTGAGTTGAGGTAGACCAGTTGTCCCTACAGAGCAGGGTAGACCTGTTGTCCCCGGACGGAGCTGGGGTAGACCTGATGTCCCCACAGAGCTGGGTAGACCTGTTGTCCCCGGACGGAGCTGGGGTAGACCTGATGTCCCTACAGAGCAGGGTAGACCTTTTGTCCCTGGCCGGAACTCGGGTAGAACCGATGTCCCTACAGAGCAGGGTAGACCTGTTGTCCCTGGCCGGAGCTGGGGTAGACCTGATGTCCCTACAGAGCTGGGTAGACCTCTTGTCCCTGGACGCAGCTGGGGTAGACCTGATGTCCCAGCGAAGCCAGGGTCGACCTGTTGTCCTGGCCAGGGCCGCGGTAGACCTGTTGTCCGGCCAGGGCGAGGACGACCTGATGTCCCACGGGAGAGAGCTAGACCTGGTGTCACAGAGAATCCGGGGTAGACCTGGTGTCCCGCTGGAATCGGGGTAGACCTGTTGTCTTTCCAGGACTTTGTGACAGAGATCTGCTAGCCCTACGGAACAAGGGTAGACCTGTTGCCCCTATTGAGCTGAGGTAGATCTGATGTCCCTACAGAGCTGGGTAGACCTGTTGTCCCCGGACAGTGCTGGGGTAGACCTGATGTCCCAGCGAAGCCTGGGTAGACCTGTTGTCCTGGCCAGGGCCGGGGTAGACCTGTTGTCCCGCCAGGGCAGGGACGACCTGATGTCCCGCTGGGGCGAGGTAGACCTGGTCTCCCAGAGAAGCCGGGGTAGACCTGGTGTCCCGCTGGAATCGGGGTAGACCTGTTGTCTCCCCAGGACTTTGTGACAGAGATCTGCTAGCCCTACGATATAAGGGTAGACCTGTTGCCCCTATTGAGTTGAGGTAGACCAGTTGTCCCTACAGAGCTGGGTAGACCTGTTGTCCCCGGACGGAGCTGGGGAAGACCTGATCTCCCTACAGAGCAGGGTAGACCTGTTGTCCCTGGCCGGAGCTCGGGTAGACCTGATGTCCCAGTGAAGCGTGGGTAGACCTGTTGTCCTGCCCAGGGCCGGGGTAGACCTGTTGTCTCCGGACGGAGCTGGGGTAGACCTGATGTCCCAGCGAAGCCAGGGTAGACATGTTGTCCCTGGCCAGGGTCGGGGAAGACCTGTTGTCCCGCCAGGGCGAGGACGACCTGATGTCCCACGGGAGAGAGCTAGACCTGGTGTCACAGAGAATCCGGGGTAGACCTGGTGTCCCGCTGGAATCGGGGTAGACCTGTTGTGTTCCCAGGACTTTGTGACAGAGATCTGCTAGCCCTACGGAACAAGGGTAGACCTGTTGCCCCTATTGAGCTGAGGTAGACCAGTTGTCCCTACAGAGCAGGGTAGACCTGTTGTCCCCGGACGGAGCTGGGGTAGACCTGATGTCCCCACAGAGCTGGGTAGACCTGTTGTCCCCGGACGGAGCTGGGGTAGACCTGATGTCCCTACAGAGCAGGGTAGACCTTTTGTCCCTGGCCGGAACTCGGGTAGACCCGATATCCCTACAGAGCAGGGTAGACCTGTTGTCCCTGGCCGGAGCTGGGGTAGACCTGATGTCCCTACAGAGCTGGGTAGACCTCTTGTCCCTGGACGCAGCTGGGGTAGACCTGATGTCCCAGTGAAGCCAGGGTAGACCTGTTGTCCTGCCCAGGGCCGGGGTAGACCTGTTGTCTCCGGACGGAGCTGGGGTAGACCTGATGTCCCAGCGAAGCCCGGGTAGACCTGTTGTCCCTGGCCAGGGTCGGGGAAGACCTGTTGTCCCGCCAGGGCGAGGACGACCTGATGTTCCGCTGGAGCGAGGTAGACCTGGTCTCCCTGAGAAGCCGGGGTAGACCTGGTGTCCAGATGAAAACGCGGTAGACCTGTTGTCTCCCCAGGACTTTGTGGCAGCGATCTGCTAGCCCTACGGAACAAGGGTAGACCTGTTGCCCCTATTGAGCTGAGGTAGACCAGTTGTCCCTACAGAGCTGGGTAGACCTGTTGTCCCCGGACGGAGCTGGGGTAGACCTGATGTCCCTACAGAGCTGGGTAGACCTCTTGTCCCTGGACGCAGCTGGGGTAGACCTGATGTCCCAGCGAAGCCAGGGTCGACCTGTTGTCCTGGCCAGGGCCGGGGTAGACCTGTTGTCCGGCCAGGGCGAGGACGACCTGATGTCCCACGGGAGAGAGCTAGACCTGGTGTCACAGAGAATCCGGGGTAGACCTGGTGTCCCGCTGGAATCGGGGTAGACCTGTTGTGTTCCCAGGACTTTGTGACAGAGATCTGCTAGCCCTACGGAACAAGGGTAGACCTGTTGCCCCTATTGAGCTGAGGTAGACCAGTTGTCCCTACAGAGCAGGGTAGACCTGTTGTCCCTGGCCGGAGCTGGGGTAGACCTGATGTCCCTACAGAGCTGGGTAGACCTGTTGTCCCTGGCCGGAGCTGGGGTAGACCAGATGTCCCTACAGAGCTGGGTAGACTTGTTGTCCCCGGACGGAGCTCGGGTAGACCTGATGTCCCTACAGAGCTGGGTAGACCTGTTGTCCCTGGCCGGAGCTCGGGTAGACCTGATGTCCCAGTGAAGCCAGGGTAGACCTGTTGTCCTGCCCAGGGCCGGGGTAGACCTGTTGTCTCCGGACGGAGCTGGGGTAGACCTGATGTCCCAGCGAAGCCAGGGTAGACATGTTGTCCCTGGCCAGGGTCGGGGAAGACCTGTTGTCCCGCCAGGGCGAGGACCACCTGATGTTCCGCTGGAGCGAGGTAGACCTGGTGTCACAGAGAATCCGGGGTAGACCTGGTGTCCCGCTGGAATCGGGGTAGACCTGTTGTCTTTCCAGGACTTTGTGACAGAGATCTGCTAGCCCTACGGAACAAGGGTAGACCTGTTGCCCCTATTGAGCTGAGGTAGACCAGTTGTCCCTACAGAGCAGGGTAGACCTGTTGTCCCTGGCCGGAGCTGGGGTAGACCTGATGTCCCCACAGAGCTGGGTAGACCTGTTGTCCCCGGACGGAGCTGGGGTAGACCTGATGTCCCTACAGAGCAGGGTAGACCTTTTGTCCCTGGCCGGAACTCGGGTAGACCCGATGTCCCTACAGAGCAGGGTAGACCTGTTGTCCCTGGCCGGAGCTGGGGTAGACCTGATGTCCCTACAGAGCTGGGTAGACCTCTTGTCCCTGGACGCAGCTGGGGTAGACCTGATGTCCCAGTGAAGCCAGGGTAGACCTGTTGTCCTGCCCAGGGCCGGGGTAGACCTGTTGTCTCCGGACGCAGCTGGGGTAGACCTGATGTCCCAGCGAAGCCCGGGTAGACCTGTTGTCCCTGGCCAGGGTCGGGGAAGACCTGTTGTCCCGCCAGGGCGAGGACGACCTGATGTTCCGCTGGAGCGAGGTAGACCTGGTCTCCCTGAGAAGCCGGGTTGACCTGGTGTCCAGATGAAAACGCGGTAGACCTGTTGTCTCCCCAGGACTTTGTGGCAGAGATCTGCTAGCCCTACGGAACAAGGGTAGACCTGTTGCCCCTATTGAGCTGAGGTAGACCAGTTGTCCCTACAGAGCTGGGTAGACCTGTTGTCCCCGGACGGAGCTGGGGTAGACCAGATGTCCCTACAGAGCTGGGTAGACTTGTTGTCCCCGGACGGAGCTCGGGTAGACCTGATGTCCCTACAGAGCTGGGTAGACCTGTTGTCCCTGGCCGGAGCTCGGGTAGACCTGATGTCCCAGTGAAGCCAGGGTAGACCTGTTGTCCTGCCCAGGGCCGGGGTAGACCTGTTGTCTCCGGACGGAGCTGGGGTAGACCTGATGTCCCAGCGAAGCCCGGGTAGACCTGTTGTCCCTGGCCAGGGTCGGGGAAGACCTGTTGTCCCGCCAGGGCGAGGACGACCTGATGTTCCGCTGGAGCGAGGTAGACCTGGTCTCCCTGAGAAGCCGGGTTGACCTGGTGTCCAGATGAAAACGCGGTAGACCTGTTGTCTCCCCAGGACTTTGTGGCAGAGATCTGCTAGCCCTACGGAACAAGGGTAGACCTGTTGCCCCTATTGAGCTGAGGTAGACCAGTTGTCCCTACAGAGCTGGGTAGACCTGTTGTCCCCGGACGGAGCTGGGGTAGACCTGATGTCCCTACAGAGCTGGGTAGACCTCTTGTCCCTGGACGCAGCTGGGGTAGACCTGATGTCCCAGCGAAGCCAGGGTCGACCTGTTGTCATGGCCAGGGCCGCGGTAGACCTGTTGTCCGGCCAGGGCGAGGACGACCTGATGTCCCACGGGAGAGAGCTAGACCTGGTGTCACAGAGAATCCGGGGTAGACCTGGTGTCCCGCTGGAATCGGGGTAGACCTGTTGTCTCCCCAGGACTTTGTGACAGAGATCTGCTAGCCCTACGGAACAAGGGTAGACCTGTTGCCCCTATTGAGTTGAGGTAGACCAGTTGTCCCTACAGAGCAGGGTAGACCTGTTGTCCCCGGACGGAGCTGGGGTAGACCTGATGTCCCCACAGAGCTGGGTAGACCTGTTGTCCCCGGACGGAGCTGGGGTAGACCTGATGTCCCTACAGAGCAGGGTAGACCTTTTGTCCCTGGCCGGAACTCGGGTAGAACCGATGTCCCTACAGAGCAGGGTAGACCTGTTGTCCCTGGCCGGAGCTGGGGTAGACCTGATGTCCCTACAGAGCTGGGTAGACCTCTTGTCCCTGGACGCAGCTGGGGTAGACCTGATGTCCCAGCGAAGCCAGGGTCGACCTGTTGTCCTGGCCAGGGCCGCGGTAGACCTGTTGTCCGGCCAGGGCGAGGACGACCTGATGTCCCACGGGAGAGAGCTAGACCTGGTGTCACAGAGAATCCGGGGTAGACCTGGTGTCCCGCTGGAATCGGGGTAGACCTGTTGTCTTTCCAGGACTTTGTGACAGAGATCTGCTAGCCCTACGGAACAAGGGTAGACCTGTTGCCCCTATTGAGCTGAGGTAGATCTGATGTCCCTACAGAGCTGGGTAGACCTGTTGTCCCCGGACAGTGCTGGGGTAGACCTGATGTCCCAGCGAAGCCTGGGTAGACCTGTTGTCCTGGCCAGGGCCGGGGTAGACCTGTTGTCCCGCCAGGGCAGGGACGACCTGATGTCCCGCTGGGGCGAGGTAGACCTGGTCTCCCAGAGAAGCCGGGGTAGACCTGGTGTCCCGCTGGAATCGGGGTAGACCTGTTGTCTCCCCAGGACTTTGTGACAGAGATCTGCTAGCCCTACGATATAAGGGTAGACCTGTTGCCCCTATTGAGTTGAGGTAGACCAGTTGTCCCTACAGAGCTGGGTAGACCTGTTGTCCCCGGACGGAGCTGGGGAAGACCTGATCTCCCTACAGAGCAGGGTAGACCTGTTGTCCCTGGCCGGAGCTCGGGTAGACCTGATGTCCCAGTGAAGCGTGGGTAGACCTGTTGTCCTGCCCAGGGCCGGGGTAGACCTGTTGTCTCCGGACGGAGCTGGGGTAGACCTGATGTCCCAGCGAAGCCAGGGTAGACATGTTGTCCCTGGCCAGGGTCGGGGAAGACCTGTTGTCCCGCCAGGGCGAGGACGACCTGATGTCCCACGGGAGAGAGCTAGACCTGGTGTCACAGAGAATCCGGGGTAGACCTGGTGTCCCGCTGGAATCGGGGTAGACCTGTTGTGTTCCCAGGACTTTGTGACAGAGATCTGCTAGCCCTACGGAACAAGGGTAGACCTGTTGCCCCTATTGAGCTGAGGTAGACCAGTTGTCCCTACAGAGCAGGGTAGACCTGTTGTCCCTGGCCGGAGCTGGGGTAGACCTGATGTCCCCACAGAGCTGGGTAGACCTGTTGTCCCCGGACGGAGCTGGGGTAGACCTGATGTCCCTACAGAGCAGGGTAGACCTTTTGTCCCTGGCCGGAACTCGGGTAGACCCGATATCCCTACAGAGCAGGGTAGACCTGTTGTCCCTGGCTGGAGCTGGGGTAGACCTGATGTCCCTACAGAGCTGGGTAGACCTCTTGTCCCTGGACGCAGCTGGGGTAGACCTGATGTCCCAGTGAAGCCAGGGTAGACCTGTTGTCCTGCCCAGGGCCGGGGTAGACCTGTTGTCTCCGGACGGAGCTGGGGTAGACCTGATGTCCCAGCGAAGCCCGGGTAGACCTGTTGTCCCTGGCCAGGGTCGGGGAAGACCTGTTGTCCCGCCAGGGCAAGGACGACCTGATGTTCCGCTGGAGCGAGGTAGACCTGGTCTCCCTGAGAAGCCGGGGTAGACCTGGTGTCCAGATGAAAACGCGGTAGACCTGTTGTCTCCCCAGGACTTTGTGGCAGCGATCTGCTAGCCCTACGGAACAAGGGTAGAC
Organism: Agelaius tricolor; assembly: GCF_023055355.1. NCBI lineage: Eukaryota > Metazoa > Chordata > Aves > Passeriformes > Icteridae > Agelaius > Agelaius tricolor. Next base: position 2,436,192 of record NW_027269311.1, on the reverse strand, counting down.
CTGTTGCCCCTATTGAGCTGAGGTAGACCAGTTGTCCCTACAGAGCTGGGTAGACCTGTTGTCCCCGGACGGAGCTGGGGTAGACCTGATGTCCCTACAGAGCTGGGTAGACCTCTTGTCCCTGGACGCAGCTGGGGTAGACCTGATGTCCCAGCGAAGCCAGGGTCGACCTGTTGTCCTGGCCAGGGCCGGGGTAGACCTGTTGTCCGGCCAGGGCGAGGACGACCTGATGTCCCACGGGAGAGAGCTAGACCTGGTGTCACAGAGAATCCGGGGTAGACCTGGTGTCCCGCTGGAATCGGGGTAGACCTGTTGTGTTCCCAGGACTTTGTGACAGAGATCTGCTAGCCCTACGGAACAAGGGTAGACCTGTTGCCCCTATTGAGCTGAGGTAGACCAGTTGTCCCTACAGAGCAGGGTAGACCTGTTGTCCCTGGCCGGAGCTGGGGTAGACCTGATGTCCCTACAGAGCTGGGTAGACCTGTTGTCCCTGGCCGGAGCTGGGGTAGACCAGATGTCCCTACAGAGCTGGGTAGACTTGTTGTCCCCGGACGGAGCTCGGGTAGACCTGATGTCCCTACAGAGCTGGGTAGACCTGTTGTCCCTGGCCGGAGCTCGGGTAGACCTGATGTCCCAGTGAAGCCAGGGTAGACCTGTTGTCCTGCCCAGGGCCGGGGTAGACCTGTTGTCTCCGGACGGAGCTGGGGTAGACCTGATGTCCCAGCGAAGCCCGGGTAGACCTGTTGTCCCTGGCCAGGGTCGGGGAAGACCTGTTGTCCCGCCAGGGCGAGGACGACCTGATGTTCCGCTGGAGCGAGGTAGACCTGGTCTCCCTGAGAAGCCGGGTTGACCTGGTGTCCAGATGAAAACGCGGTAGACCTGTTGTCTCCCCAGGACTTTGTGGCAGAGATCTGCTAGCCCTACGGAACAAGGGTAGACCTGTTGCCCCTATTGAGCTGAGGTAGACCAGTTGTCCCTACAGAGCTGGGTAGACCTGTTGTCCCCGGACGGAGCTGGGGTAGACCTGATGTCCCTACAGAGCTGGGTAGACCTCTTGTCCCTGGACGCAGCTGGGGTAGACCTGATGTCCCAGCGAAGCCAGGGTCGACCTGTTGTCCTGGCCAGGGCCGCGGTAGACCTGTTGTCCGGCCAGGGCGAGGACGACCTGATGTCCCACGGGAGAGAGCTAGACCTGGTGTCACAGAGAATCCGGGGTAGACCTGGTGTCCCGCTGGAATCGGGGTAGACCTGTTGTCTCCCCAGGACTTTGTGACAGAGATCTGCTAGCCCTACGGAACAAGGGTAGACCTGTTGCCCCTATTGAGTTGAGGTAGACCAGTTGTCCCTACAGAGCAGGGTAGACCTGTTGTCCCCGGACGGAGCTGGGGTAGACCTGATGTCCCCACAGAGCTGGGTAGACCTGTTGTCCCCGGACGGAGCTGGGGTAGACCTGATGTCCCTACAGAGCAGGGTAGACCTTTTGTCCCTGGCCGGAACTCGGGTAGACCCGATGTCCCTACAGAGCAGGGTAGACCTGTTGTCCCTGGCCGGAGCTGGGGTAGACCTGATGTCCCTACAGAGCTGGGTAGACCTCTTGTCCCTGGACGCAGCTGGGGTAGACCTGATGTCCCAGCGAAGCCAGGGTCGACCTGTTGTCCTGGCCAGGGCCGCGGTAGACCTGTTGTCCGGCCAGGGCGAGGACGACCTGATGTCCCACGGGAGAGAGCTAGACCTGGTGTCACAGAGAATCCGGGGTAGACCTGGTGTCCCGCTGGAATCGGGGTAGACCTGTTGTCTTTCCAGGACTTTGTGACAGAGATCTGCTAGCCCTACGGAACAAGGGTAGACCTGTTGCCCCTATTGAGCTGAGGTAGACCTGATGTCCCTACAGAGCTGGGTAGATCTGTTGTCCCCGGACGGAGCTGGGGTAGACCTGATGTCCCCACAGAGCTGGGTAGACCTGTTGTCCCCGGACGGAGCTGGGGTAGACCTGATGTCCCTACAGAGCTGGGTAGACCTGTTGTCCCTGGCCGGAGCTGGGGTAGACCTGATGTCCCTACAGAGCTGGGTAGACCTCTTGTCCCTGGACGCAGCTGGGGTAGACCTGATGTCCCAGCGAAGCCTGGGTAGACCTGTTGTCCTGGCCAGGGCCGGGGTAGACCTGTTGTCCCGCCAGGGCAGGGACGACCTGATGTCCCGCTGGGGCGAGGTAGACCTGGTCTTCCAGAGAAGCCGGGGTAGACCTGGAGTCCCGCTGGAATCGGGGTAGACCTGTTGTCTTTCCAGGACTTTGTGACAGAGATCTGCTAGCCCTACGGAACAAGGGTAGACCTGTTGCCCCTATTGAGCTGAGGTAGACCTGATGTCCCTACAGAGCTGGGTAGACCTGTTGTCCCTGGCTGGAGCTGGGGTAGACCTGATGTCCCTACAGAGCTGGGTAGACCTGTTGTCCCTGGCTGGAGCTGGGGTAGACCTGATGTCCCTACAGAGCTGGGTAGACCTGTTTTCCCCGGACAGTGCTGGGGTAGACCTGATGTCCCAGCGAAGCCTGGGTAGACCTGTTGTCCTGGCCAGGGCCGGGGTAGACCTGTTGTCCCGCCAGGGCAGGGACGACCTGATGTCCCGCTGGGGCGAGGTAGACCTGGTCTCCCAGAGAAGCCGGGGTAGACCTGGTGTCCCGCTGGAATCGGGGTAGACCTGTTGTCTCCCCAGGACTTTGTGACAGAGATCTGCTAGCCCTACGATATAAGGGTAGACCTGTTGCCCCTATTGAGTTGAGGTAGACCAGTTGTCCCTACAGAGCTGGGTAGACCTGTTGTCCCTGGCCGGAGCTCGGGTAGACCTGATGTCCCAGTGAAGCGTGGGTAGACCTGTTGTCCTGCCCAGGGCCGGGGTAGACCTGTTGTCTCCGGACGGAGCTGGGGTAGACCTGATGTCCCAGCGAAGCCAGGGTAGACATGTTGTCCCTGGCCAGGGTCGGGGAAGACCTGTTGTCCGGCCAGGGCGAGGATCACCTGATGTTCCGCTGGAGCGAGGTAGACCTGGTGTCACAGAGAATCCGGGGTAGACCTGGTGTCCCGCTGGAATCGGGGTAGACCTGTTGTCTTTCCAGGACTTTGTGACAGAGATCTGCTAGCCCTACGGAACAAGGGTAGACCTGTTGCCCCTATTGAGCTGAGGTAGACCAGTTGTCCCTACAGAGCAGGGTAGACCTGTTGTCCCTGGCCGGAGCTGGGGTAGACCTGATGTCCCCACAGAGCTGGGTAGACCTGTTGTCCCCGGACGGAGCTGGGGTAGACCTGATGTCCCTACAGAGCATGGTAGACCTTTTGTCCCTGGCCGGAACTCGGGTAGACCCGATGTCCCTACAGAGCAGGGTAGACCTGTTGTCCCTGGCCGGAGCTGGGGTAGACCTGATGTCCCTACAGAGCTGGGTAGACCTCTTGTCCCTGGACGCAGCTGGGGTAGACCTGATGTCCCAGTGAAGCCAGGGTTGACCTGTTGTCCTGCCCAGGGCCGGGGTAGACCTGTTGTCTCCGGACGGAGCTGGGGTAGACCTGATGTCCCAGCGAAGCCCGGGTAGACCTGTTGTCCCTGGCCAGGGTCGGGGAAGACCTGTTGTCCCGCCAGGGCGAGGACGACCTGATGTTCCGCTGGAGCGAGGTAGACCTGGTCTCCCTGAGAAGCCGGGGTAGACCTGGTGTCCAGATGAAAACGCGGTAGACCTGTTGTCTCCCCAGGACTTTGTGGCAGCGATCTGCTAGCCCTACGGAACAAGGGTAGACCTGTTGCCCCTATTGAGCTGAGGTAGACCAGTTGTCCCTACAGAGCTGGGTAGACCTGTTGTCCCCGGACGGAGCTGGGGTAGACCTGATGTCCCTACAGAGCTGGGTAGACCTCTTGTCCCTGGACGCAGCTGGGGTAGACCTGATGTCCCAGCGAAGCCAGGGTCGACCTGTTGTCCTGGCCAGGGCCGGGGTAGACCTGTTGTCCGGCCAGGGCGAGGACGACCTGATGTCCCACGGGAGAGAGCTAGACCTGGTGTCACAGAGAATCCGGGGTAGACCTGGTGTCCCGCTGGAATCGGGGTAGACCTGTTGTGTTCCCAGGACTTTGTGACAGAGATCTGCTAGCCCTACGGAACAAGGGTAGACCTGTTGCCCCTATTGAGCTGAGGTAGACCAGTTGTCCCTACAGAGCAGGGTAGACCTGTTGTCCCTGGCCGGAGCTGGGGTAGACCTGATGTCCCTACAGAGCTGGGTAGACCTGTTGTCCCCGGACGGAGCTGGGGTAGACCTGATGTCCCTACAGAGCAGGGTAGACCTTTTGTCCCTGGCCGGAACTCGGGTAGACCCGATGTCCCTACAGAGCAGGGTAGACCTGTTGTCCCTGGCCGGAGCTGGGGTAGACCTGATGTCCCTACAGAGCTGGGTAGACCTCTTGTCCCTGGACGCAGCTGGGGTAGACCTGATGTCCCAGCGAAGCCAGGGTCGACCTGTTGTCCTGGCCAGGGCCGCGGTAGACCTGTTGTCCGGCCAGGGCGAGGACGACCTGATGTCCCACGGGAGAGAGCTAGACCTGGTGTCACAGAGAATCCGGGGTAGACCTGGTGTCCCGCTGGAATCGGGGTAGACCTGTTGTCTTTCCAGGACTTTGTGACAGAGATCTGCTAGCCCTACGGAACAAGGGTAGACCTGTTGCCCCTATTGAGCTGAGGTAGACCTGATGTCCCTACAGAGCTGGGTAGATCTGTTGTCCCCGGACGGAGCTGGGGTAGACCTGATGTCCCCACAGAGCTGGGTAGACCTGTTGTCCCCGGACGGAGCTGGGGTAGACCTGATGTCCCTACAGAGCTGGGTAGACCTGTTGTCCCTGGCCGGAGCTGGGGTAGACCTGATGTCCCTACAGAGCTGGGTAGACCTCTTGTCCCTGGACGCAGCTGGGGTAGACCTGATGTCCCAGCGAAGCCTGGGTAGACCTGTTGTCCTGGCCAGGGCCGGGGTAGACCTGTTGTCCCGCCAGGGCAGGGACGACCTGATGTCCCGCTGGGGCGAGGTAGACCTGGTCTTCCAGAGAAGCCGGGGTAGACCTGGAGTCCCGCTGGAATCGGGGTAGACCTGTTGTCTTTCCAGGACTTTGTGACAGAGATCTGCTAGCCCTACGGAACAAGGGTAGACCTGTTGCCCCTATTGAGCTGAGGTAGACCTGATGTCCCTACAGAGCTGGGTAGACCTGTTGTCCCTGGCTGGAGCTGGGGTAGACCTGATGTCCCTACAGAGCTGGGTAGACCTGTTGTCCCTGGCTGGAGCTGGGGTAGACCTGATGTCCCTACAGAGCTGGGTAGACCTGTTTTCCCCGGACAGTGCTGGGGTAGACCTGATGTCCCAGCGAAGCCTGGGTAGACCTGTTGTCCTGGCCAGGGCCGGGGTAGACCTGTTGTCCCGCCAGGGCAGGGACGACCTGATGTCCCGCTGGGGCGAGGTAGACCTGGTCTCCCAGAGAAGCCGGGGTAGACCTGGTGTCCCGCTGGAATCGGGGTAGACCTGTTGTCTCCCCAGGACTTTGTGACAGAGATCTGCTAGCCCTACGATATAAGGGTAGACCTGTTGCCCCTATTGAGTTGAGGTAGACCAGTTGTCCCTACAGAGCTGGGTAGACCTGTTGTCCCTGGCCGGAGCTCGGGTAGACCTGATGTCCCAGTGAAGCGTGGGTAGACCTGTTGTCCTGCCCAGGGCCGGGGTAGACCTGTTGTCTCCGGACGGAGCTGGGGTAGACCTGATGTCCCAGCGAAGCCAGGGTAGACATGTTGTCCCTGGCCAGGGTCGGGGAAGACCTGTTGTCCGGCCAGGGCGAGGATCACCTGATGTTCCGCTGGAGCGAGGTAGACCTGGTGTCACAGAGAATCCGGGGTAGACCTGGTGTCCCGCTGGAATCGGGGTAGACCTGTTGTCTTTCCAGGACTTTGTGACAGAGATCTGCTAGCCCTACGGAACAAGGGTAGACCTGTTGCCCCTATTGAGCTGAGGTAGACCAGTTGTCCCTACAGAGCAGGGTAGACCTGTTGTCCCTGGCCGGAGCTGGGGTAGACCTGATGTCCCCACAGAGCTGGGTAGACCTGTTGTCCCCGGACGGAGCTGGGGTAGACCTGATGTCCCTACAGAGCATGGTAGACCTTTTGTCCCTGGCCGGAACTCGGGTAGACCCGATGTCCCTACAGAGCAGGGTAGACCTGTTGTCCCTGGCCGGAGCTGGGGTAGACCTGATGTCCCTACAGAGCTGGGTAGACCTCTTGTCCCTGGACGCAGCTGGGGTAGACCTGATGTCCCAGTGAAGCCAGGGTTGACCTGTTGTCCTGCCCAGGGCCGGGGTAGACCTGTTGTCTCCGGACGGAGCTGGGGTAGACCTGATGTCCCAGCGAAGCCCGGGTAGACCTGTTGTCCCTGGCCAGGGTCGGGGAAGACCTGTTGTCCCGCCAGGGCGAGGACGACCTGATGTTCCGCTGGAGCGAGGTAGACCTGGTCTCCCTGAGAAGCCGGGGTAGACCTGGTGTCCAGATGAAAACGCGGTAGACCTGTTGTCTCCCCAGGACTTTGTGGCAGCGATCTGCTAGCCCTACGGAACAAGGGTAGACCTGTTGCCCCTATTGAGCTGAGGTAGACCAGTTGTCCCTACAGAGCTGGGTAGACCTGTTGTCCCCGGACGGAGCTGGGGTAGACCTGATGTCCCTACAGAGCTGGGTAGACCTCTTGTCCCTGGACGCAGCTGGGGTAGACCTGATGTCCCAGCGAAGCCAGGGTCGACCTGTTGTCCTGGCCAGGGCCGGGGTAGACCTGTTGTCCGGCCAGGGCGAGGACGACCTGATGTCCCACGGGAGAGAGCTAGACCTGGTGTCACAGAGAATCCGGGGTAGACCTGGTGTCCCGCTGGAATCGGGGTAGACCTGTTGTGTTCCCAGGACTTTGTGACAGAGATCTGCTAGCCCTACGGAACAAGGGTAGACCTGTTGCCCCTATTGAGCTGAGGTAGACCAGTTGTCCCTACAGAGCAGGGTAGACCTGTTGTCCCTGGCCGGAGCTGGGGTAGACCTGATGTCCCTACAGAGCTGGGTAGACCTGTTGTCCCTGGCCGGAGCTGGGGTAGACCAGATGTCCCTACAGAGCTGGGTAGACTTGTTGTCCCCGGACGGAGCTCGGGTAGACCTGATGTCCCTACAGAGCTGGGTAGACCTGTTGTCCCTGGCCGGAGCTCGGGTAGACCTGATGTCCCAGTGAAGCCAGGGTAGACCTGTTGTCCTGCCCAGGGCCGGGGTAGACCTGTTGTCTCCGGACGGAGCTGGGGTAGACCTGATGTCCCAGCGAAGCCCGGGTAGACCTGTTGTCCCTGGCCAGGGTCGGGGAAGACCTGTTGTCCCGCCAGGGCGAGGACGACCTGATGTTCCGCTGGAGCGAGATAGACCTGGTCTCCCTGAGAAGCCGGGTTGACCTGGTGTCCAGATGAAAACGCGGTAGACCTGTTGTCTCCCCAGGACTTTGTGGCAGAGATCTGCTAGCCCTACGGAACAAGGGTAGACCTGTTGCCCCTATTGAGCTGAGGTAGACCAGTTGTCCCTACAGAGCTGGGTAGACCTGTTGTCCCCGGACGGAGCTGGGGTAGACCTGATGTCCCTACAGAGCTGGGTAGACCTCTTGTCCCTGGACGCAGCTGGGGTAGACCTGATGTCCCAGCGAAGCCAGGGTCGACCTGTTGTCCTGGCCAGGGCCGCGGTAGACCTGTTGTCCGGCCAGGGCGAGGACGACCTGATGTCCCACGGGAGAGAGCTAGACCTGGTGTCACAGAGAATCCGGGGTAGACCTGGTGTCCCGCTGGAATCGGGGTAGACCTGTTGTCTCCCCAGGACTTTGTGACAGAGATCTGCTAGCCCTACGGAACAAGGGTAGACCTGTTGCCCCTATTGAGTTGAGGTAGACCAGTTGTCCCTACAGAGCAGGGTAGACCTGTTGTCCCCGGACGGAGCTGGGGTAGACCTGATGTCCCCACAGAGCTGGGTAGACCTGTTGTCCCCGGACGGAGCTGGGGTAGACCTGATGTCCCTACAGAGCAGGGTAGACCTTTTGTCCCTGGCCGGAACTCGGGTAGACCCGATGTCCCTACAGAGCAGGGTAGACCTGTTGTCCCTGGCCGGAGCTGGGGTAGACCTGATGTCCCTACAGAGCTGGGTAGACCTCTTGTCCCTGGACGCAGCTGGGGTAGACCTGATGTCCCAGCGAAGCCAGGGTCGACCTGTTGTCCTGGCCAGGGCCGCGGTAGACCTGTTGTCCGGCCAGGGCGAGGACGACCTGATGTCCCACGGGAGAGAGCTAGACCTGGTGTCACAGAGAATCCGGGGTAGACCTGGTGTCCCGCTGGAATCGGGGTAGACCTGTTGTCTTTCCAGGACTTTGTGACAGAGATCTGCTAGCCCTACGGAACAAGGGTAGACCTGTTGCCCCTATTGAGCTGAGGTAGATCTGATGTCCCTACAGAGCTGGGTAGACCTGTTGTCCCCGGACAGTGCTGGGGTAGACCTGATGTCCCAGCGAAGCCTGGGTAGACCTGTTGTCCTGGCCAGGGCCGGGGTAGACCTGTTGTCCCGCCAGGGCAGGGACGACCTGATGTCCCGCTGGGGCGAGGTAGACCTGGTCTCCCAGAGAAGCCGGGGTAGACCTGGTGTCCCGCTGGAATCGGGGTAGACCTGTTGTCTCCCCAGGACTTTGTGACAGAGATCTGCTAGCCCTACGATATAAGGGTAGACCTGTTGCCCCTATTGAGTTGAGGTAGACCAGTTGTCCCTACAGAGCTGGGTAGACCTGTTGTCCCCGGACGGAGCTGGGGAAGACCTGATCTCCCTACAGAGCAGGGTAGACATGTTGTCCCTGGCCGGAGCTCGGGTAGACCTGATGTCCCAGTGAAGCGTGGGTAGACCTGTTGTCCTGCCCAGGGCCGGGGTAGACCTGTTGTCTCCGGACGGAGCTGGGGTAGACCTGATGTCCCAGCGAAGCCAGGGTAGACATGTTGTCCCTGGCCAGGGTCGGGGAAGACCTGTTGTCCCGCCAGGGCGAGGACCACCTGATGTTCCGCTGGAGCGAGGTAGACCTGGTGTCACAGAGAATCCGGGGTAGACCTGGTGTCCCGCTGGAATCGGGGTAGACCTGTTGTCTTTCCAGGACTTTGTGACAGAGATCTGCTAGCCCTACGGAACAAGGGTAGACCTGTTGCCCCTATTGAGCTGAGGTAGACCAGTTGTCCCTACAGAGCAGGGTAGACCTGTTGTCCCTGGCCGGAGCTGGGGTAGACCTGATGTCCCCACAGAGCTGGGTAGACCTGTTGTCCCCGGACGGAGCTGGGGTAGACCTGATGTCCCTACAGAGCAGGGTAGACCTTTTGTCCCTGGCCGGAACTCGGGTAGACCCGATGTCCCTACAGAGCAGGGTAGACCTGTTGTCCCTGGCCGGAGCTGGGGTAGACCTGATGTCCCTACAGAGCTGGGTAGACCTCTTGTCCCTGGCCGGAGCTCGGGTAGACCTGATGTCCCAGTGAAGCCAGGGTAGACCTGTTGTCCTGCCCAGGGCCGGGGTAGACCTGTTGTCTCCGGACGGAGCTGGGGTAGACCTGATGTCCCAGCGAAGCCCGGGTAGACCTGTTGTCCCTGGCCAGGGTCGGGGAAGACCTGTTGTCCCGCCAGGGCGAGGACGACCTGATGTTCCGCTGGAGCGAGGTAGACCTGGTCTCCCTGAGAAGCCGGGTTGACCTGGTGTCCAGATGAAAACGCGGTAGACCTGTTGTCTCCCCAGGACTTTGTGGCAGAGATCTGCTAGCCCTACGGAAAAAGGGTAGACCTGTTGCCCCTATTGAGCTGAGGTAGACCAGTTGTCCCTACAGAGCTGGGTAGACCTGTTGTCCCCGGACGGAGCTGGGGTAGACCAGATGTCCCTACAGAGCTGGGTAGACTTGTTGTCCCCGGACGGAGCTCGGGTAGACCTGATGTCCCTACAGAGCTGGGTAGACCTGTTGTCCCTGGCCGGAGCTCGGGTAGACCTGATGTCCCAGTGAAGCCAGGGTAGACCTGTTGTCCTGCCCAGGGCCGGGGTAGACCTGTTGTCTCCGGACGGAGCTGGGGTAGACCTGATGTCCCAGCGAAGCCAGGGTAGACCTGTTGTCCCTGGCCAGGGTCGGGGAAGACCTGTTGTCCCGCCAGGGCGAGGACGACCTGATGTTCCGCTGGAGCGAGATAGACCTGGTCTCCCTGAGAAGCCGGGTTGACCTGGTGTCCAGATGAAAACGCGGTAGACCTGTTGTCTCCCCAGGACTTTGTGGCAGAGATCTGCTAGCCCTACGGAACAAGGGTAGACCTGTTGCCCCTATTGAGCTGAGGTAGACCAGTTGTCCCTACAGAGCTGGGTAGACCTGTTGTCCCCGGACGGAGCTGGGGTAGACCTGATGTCCCTACAGAGCTGGGTAGACCTCTTGTCCCTGGACGCAGCTGGGGTAGACCTGATGTCCCAGCGAAGCCAGGGTCGACCTGTTGTCCTGGCCAGGGCCGCGGTAGACCTGTTGTCCGGCCAGGGCGAGGACGACCTGATGTCCCACGGGAGAGAGCTAGACCTGGTGTCACAGAGAATCCGGGGTAGACCTGGTGTCCCGCTGGAATCGGGGTAGACCTGTTGTCTCCCCAGGACTTTGTGACAGAGATCTGCTAGCCCTACGGAACAAGGGTAGACCTGTTGCCCCTATTGAGTTGAGGTAGACCAGTTGTCCCTACAGAGCAGGGTAGACCTGTTGTCCCCGGACGGAGCTGGGGTAGACCTGATGTCCCCACAGACCTGGGTAGACCTGTTGTCCCCGGACGGAGCTGGGGTAGACCTGATGTCCCTACAGAGCAGGGTAGACCTTTTGTCCCTGGCCGGAACTCGGGTAGACCCGATGTCCCTACAGAGCAGGGTAGACCTGTTGTCCCCGGACGGAGCTGGGGTAGACCTGATGTCCCTACAGAGCTGGGTAGACCTCTTGTCCCTGGACGCAGCTGGGGTAGACCTGATGTCCCAGCGAAGCCAGGGTCGACCTGTTGTCCTGGCCAGGGCCGCGGTAGACCTGTTGTCCGGCCAGGGCGAGGACGACCTGATGTCCCACGGGAGAGAGCTAGACCTGGTGTCACAGAGAATCCGGGGTAGACCTGGTGTCCCGCTGGAATCGGGGTAGACCTGTTGTCTTTCCAGGACTTTGTGACAGAGATCTGCTAGCCCTACGGAACAAGGGTAGACCTGTTGCCCCTATTGAGCTGAGGTAGACCTGATGTCCCTACAGAGCTGGGTAGACCTGTTGTCCCTGGCTGGAGCTGGGGTAGACCTGATGTCCCTACAGAGCTGGGTAGACCTGTTGTCCCTGGCTGGAGCTGGGGTAGACCTGATGTCCCTACAGAGCTGGGTAGACCTGTTGTCCCCGGACAGTGCTGGGGTAGACCTGATGTCCCAGCGAAGCCTGGGTAGACCTGTTGTCCTGGCCAGGGCCGGGGTAGACCTGTTGTCCCGCCAGGGCAGGGACGACCTGATGTCCCGCTGGGGCGAGGTAGACCTGGTCTCCCAGAGAAGCCGGGGTAGACCTGGTGTCCCGCTGGAATCGGGGTAGACCTGTTGTCTCCCCAGGACTTTGTGACAGAGATCTGCTAGCCCTACGATATAAGGGTAGACCTGTTGCCCCTATTGAGTTGAGGTAGACCAGTTGTCCCTACAGAGCTGGGTAGACCTGTTGTCCCCGGACGGAGCTGGGGAAGACCTGATCTCCCTACAGAGCAGGGTAGACATGTTGTCCCTGGCCGGAGCTCGGGTAGACCTGATGTCCCAGTGAAGCGTGGGTAGACCTGTTGTCCTGCCCAGGGCCGGGGTAGACCTGTTGTCTCCGGACGGAGCTGGGGTAGACCTGATGTCCCAGCGAAGCCAGGGTAGACATGTTGTCCCTGGCCAGGGTCGGGGAAGACCTGTTGTCCCGCCAGGGCGAGGACCACCTGATGTTCCGCTGGAGCGAGGTAGACCTGGTGTCACAGAGAATCCGGGGTAGACCTGGTGTCCCGCTGGAATCGGGGTAGACCTGTTGTCTTTCCAGGACTTTGTGACAGAGATCTGCTAGCCCTACGGAACAAGGGTAGACCTGTTGCCCCTATTGAGCTGAGGTAGACCAGTTGTCCCTACAGAGCAGGGTAGACCTGTTGTCCCTGGCCGGAGCTGGGGTAGACCTGATGTCCCCACAGAGCTGGGTAGACCTGTTGTCCCCGGACGGAGCTGGGGTAGACCTGATGTCCCTACAGAGCAGGGTAGACCTTTTGTCCCTGGCCGGAACTCGGGTAGACCCGATGTCCCTACAGAGCAGGGTAGACCTGTTGTCCCTGGCCGGAGCTGGGGTAGACCTGATGTCCCTACAGAGCTGGGTAGACCTCTTGTCCCTGGACGCAGCTGGGGTAGACCTGATGTCCCAGTGAAGCCAGGGTAGACCTGTTGTCCTGCCCAGGGCCGGGGTAGACCTGTTGTCTCCGGACGGAGCTGGGGTAGACCTGATGTCCCAGCGAAGCCCGGGTAGACCTGTTGTCCCTGGCCAGGGTCGGGGAAGACCTGTTGTCCCGCCAGGGCGAGGACGACCTGATGTTCCGCTGGAGCGAGGTAGACCTGGTCTCCCTGAGAAGCCGGGTTGACCTGGTGTCCAGATGAAAACGCGGTAGACCTGTTGTCTCCCCAGGACTTTGTGGCAGAGATCTGCTAGCCCTACGGAAAAAGGGTAGACCTGTTGCCCCTATTGAGCTGAGGTAGACCAGTTGTCCCTACAGAGCTGGGTAGACCTGTTGTCCCCGGACGGAGCTGGGGTAGACCAGATGTCCCTACAGAGCTGGGTAGACTTGTTGTCCCCGGACGGAGCTCGGGTAGACCTGATGTCCCTACAGAGCTGGGTAGACCTGTTGTCCCTGGCCGGAGCTCGGGTAGACCTGATGTCCCAGTGAAGCCAGGGTAGACCTGTTGTCCTGCCCAGGGCCGGGGTAGACCTGTTGTCTCCGGACGGAGCTGGGGTAGACCTGATGTCCCAGCGAAGCCCGGGTAGACCTGTTGTCCCTGGCCAGGGTCGGGGAAGACCTGTTGTCCCGCCAGGGCGAGGACGACCTGATGTTCCGCTGGAGCGAGGTAGACCTGGTCTCCCTGAGAAGCCGGGTTGACCTGGTGTCCAGATGAAAACGCGGTAGACCTGTTGTCTCCCCAGGACTTTGTGGCAGAGATCTGCTAGCCCTACGGAACAAGGGTAGACCTGTTGCCCCTATTGAGCTGAGGTAGACCAGTTGTCCCTACAGAGCTGGGTAGACCTGTTGTCCCCGGACGGAGCTGGGGTAGACCTGATGTCCCTACAGAGCTGGGTAGACCTCTTGTCCCTGGACGCAGCTGGGGTAGACCTGATGTCCCAGCGAAGCCAGGGTCGACCTGTTGTCATGGCCAGGGCCGCGGTAGACCTGTTGTCCGGCCAGGGCGAGGACGACCTGATGTCCCACGGGAGAGAGCTAGACCTGGTGTCACAGAGAATCCGGGGTAGACCTGGTGTCCCGCTGGAATCGGGGTAGACCTGTTGTCTCCCCAGGACTTTGTGACAGAGATCTGCTAGCCCTACGGAACAAGGGTAGACCTGTTGCCCCTATTGAGTTGAGGTAGACCAGTTGTCCCTACAGAGCAGGGTAGACCTGTTGTCCCCGGACGGAGCTGGGGTAGACCTGATGTCCCCACAGAGCTGGGTAGACCTGTTGTCCCCGGACGGAGCTGGGGTAGACCAGATGTCCCTACAGAGCAGGGTAGACCTTTTGTCCCTGGCCGGAACTCGGGTAGAACCGATGTCCCTACAGAGCAGGGTAGACCTGTTGTCCCTGGCCGGAGCTGGGGTAGACCTGATGTCCCTACAGAGCTGGGTAGACCTCTTGTCCCTGGACGCAGCTGGGGTAGACCTGATGTCCCAGCGAAGCCAGGGTCGACCTGTTGTCCTGGCCAGGGCCGCGGTAGACCTGTTGTCCGGCCAGGGCGAGGACGACCTGATGTCCCACGGGAGAGAGCTAGACCTGGTGTCACAGAGAATCCGGGGTAGACCTGGTGTCCCGCTGGAATCGGGGTAGACCTGTTGTCTTTCCAGGACTTTGTGACAGAGATCTGCTAGCCCTACGGAACAAGGGTAGACCTGTTGCCCCTATTGAGCTGAGGTAGACCTGATGTCCCTACAGAGCTGGGTAGACCTGTTGTCCCTGGCTGGAGCTGGGGTAGACCTGATGTCCCTACAGAGCTGGGTAGACCTGTTGTCCCTGGCTGGAGCTGGGGTAGACCTGATGTCCCTACAGAGCTGGGTAGACCTGTTGTCCCCGGACAGTGCTGGGGTAGACCTGATGTCCCAGCGAAGCCTGGGTAGACCTGTTGTCCTGGCCAGGGCCGGGGTAGACCTGTTGTCCCGCCAGGGCAGGGACGACCTGATGTCCCGCTGGGGCGAGGTAGACCTGGTCTCCCAGAGAAGCCGGGGTAGACCTGGTGTCCCGCTGGAATCGGGGTAGACCTGTTGTCTCCCCAGGACTTTGTGACAGAGATCTGCTAGCCCTACGATATAAGGGTAGACCTGTTGCCCCTATTGAGTTGAGGTAGACCAGTTGTCCCTACAGAGCTGGGTAGACCTGTTGTCCCCGGACGGAGCTGGGGAAGACCTGATCTCCCTACAGAGCAGGGTAGACATGTTGTCCCTGGCCGGAGCTCGGGTAGACCTGATGTCCCAGTGAAGCGTGGGTAGACCTGTTGTCCTGCCCAGGGCCGGGGTAGACCTGTTGTCTCCGGACGGAGCTGGGGTAGACCTGATGTCCCAGCGAAGCCAGGGTAGACATGTTGTCCCTGGCCAGGGTCGGGGAAGACCTGTTGTCCCGCCAGGGCGAGGACCACCTGATGTTCCGCTGGAGCGAGGTAGACCTGGTGTCACAGAGAATCCGGGGTAGACCTGGTGTCCCGCTGGAATCGGGGTAGACCTGTTGTCTCCCCAGGACTTTGTGACAGAGATCTGCTAGCCCTACGGAACAAGGGTAGACCTGTTGCCCCTATTGAGTTGAGGTAGACCAGTTGTCCCTACAGAGCAGGGTAGACCTGTTGTCCCCGGACGGAGCTGGGGTAGACCTGATGTCCCCACAGAGCTGGGTAGACCTGTTGTCCCCGGACGGAGCTGGGGTAGACCTGATGTCCCTACAGAGCAGGGTAGACCTTTTGTCCCTGGCCGGAACTCGGGTAGACCCGATGTCCCTACAGAGCAGGGTAGACCTGTTGTCCCTGGCCGGAGCTGGGGTAGACCTGATGTCCCTACAGAGCTGGGTAGACCTCTTGTCCCTGGACGCAGCTGGGGTAGACCTGATGTCCCAGCGAAGCCAGGGTCGACCTGTTGTCCTGGCCAGGGCCGCGGTAGACCTGTTGTCCGGCCAGGGCGAGGACGACCTGATGTCCCACGGGAGAGAGCTAGACCTGGTGTCACAGAGAATCCGGGGTAGACCTGGTGTCCCGCTGGAATCGGGGTAGACCTGTTGTCTTTCCAGGACTTTGTGACAGAGATCTGCTAGCCCTACGGAACAAGGGTAGACCTGTTGCCCCTATTGAGCTGAGGTAGATCTGATGTCCCTACAGAGCTGGGTAGACCTGTTGTCCCCGGACAGTGCTGGGGTAGACCTGATGTCCCAGCGAAGCCTGGGTAGACCTGTTGTCCTGGCCAGGGCCGGGGTAGACCTGTTGTCCCGCCAGGGCAGGGACGACCTGATGTCCCGCTGGGGCGAGGTAGACCTGGTCTCCCAGAGAAGCCGGGGTAGACCTGGTGTCCCGCTGGAATCGGGGTAGACCTGTTGTCTCCCCAGGACTTTGTGACAGAGATCTGCTAGCCCTACGATATAAGGGTAGACCTGTTGCCCCTATTGAGTTGAGGTAGACCAGTTGTCCCTACAGAGCTGGGTAGACCTGTTGTCCCCGGACGGAGCTGGGGAAGACCTGATCTCCCTACAGAGCAGGGTAGACCTGTTGTCCCTGGCCGGAGCTCGGGTAGACCTGATGTCCCAGTGAAGCGTGGGTAGACCTGTTGTCCTGCCCAGGGCCGGGGTAGACCTGTTGTCTCCGGACGGAGCTGGGGTAGACCTGATGTCCCAGCGAAGCCAGGGTAGACATGTTGTCCCTGGCCAGGGTCGGGGAAGACCTGTTGTCCCGCCAGGGCGAGGACCACCTGATGTTCCGCTGGAGCGAGGTAGACCTGGTGTCACAGAGAATCCGGGGTAGACCTGGTGTCCCGCTGGAATCGGGGTAGACCTGTTGTCTTTCCAGGACTTTGTGACAGAGATCTGCTAGCCCTACGGAACAAGGGTAGACCTGTTGCCCCTATTGAGCTGAGGTAGACCAGTTGTCCCTACAGAGCAGGGTAGACCTGTTGTCCCTGGCCGGAGCTGGGGTAGACCTGATGTCCCCACAGAGCTGGGTAGACCTGTTGTCCCCGGACGGAGCTGGGGTAGACCTGATGTCCCTACAGAGCAGGGTAGACCTTTTGTCCCTGGCCGGAACTCGGGTAGACCCGATGTCCCTACAGAGCAGGGTAGACCTGTTGTCCCTGGCCGGAGCTGGGGTAGACCTGATGTCCCTACAGAGCTGGGTAGACCTCTTGTCCCTGGCCGGAGCTCGGGTAGACCTGATGTCCCAGTGAAGCCAGGGTAGACCTGTTGTCCTGCCCAGGGCCGGGGTAGACCTGTTGTCTCCGGACGGAGCTGGGGTAGACCTGATGTCCCAGCGAAGCCCGGGTAGACCTGTTGTCCCTGGCCAGGGTCGGGGAAGACCTGTTGTCCCGCCAGGGCGAGGACGACCTGATGTTCCGCTGGAGCGAGGTAGACCTGGTCTCCCTGAGAAGCCGGGTTGACCTGGTGTCCAGATGAAAACGCGGTAGACCTGTTGTCTCCCCAGGACTTTGTGGCAGAGATCTGCTAGCCCTACGGAAAAAGGGTAGACCTGTTGCCCCTATTGAGCTGAGGTAGACCAGTTGTCCCTACAGAGCTGGGTAGACCTGTTGTCCCCGGACGGAGCTGGGGTAGACCAGATGTCCCTACAGAGCTGGGTAGACTTGTTGTCCCCGGACGGAGCTCGGGTAGACCTGATGTCCCTACAGAGCTGGGTAGACCTGTTGTCCCTGGCCGGAGCTCGGGTAGACCTGATGTCCCAGTGAAGCCAGGGTAGACCTGTTGTCCTGCCCAGGGCCGGGGTAGACCTGTTGTCTCCGGACGGAGCTGGGGTAGACCTGATGTCCCAGCGAAGCCAGGGTAGACCTGTTGTCCCTGGCCAGGGTCGGGGAAGACCTGTTGTCCCGCCAGGGCGAGGACGACCTGATGTTCCGCTGGAGCGAGATAGACCTGGTCTCCCTGAGAAGCCGGGTTGACCTGGTGTCCAGATGAAAACGCGGTAGACCTGTTGTCTCCCCAGGACTTTGTGGCAGAGATCTGCTAGCCCTACGGAACAAGGGTAGACCTGTTGCCCCTATTGAGCTGAGGTAGACCAGTTGTCCCTACAGAGCTGGGTAGACCTGTTGTCCCCGGACGGAGCTGGGGTAGACCTGATGTCCCTACAGAGCTGGGTAGACCTCTTGTCCCTGGACGCAGCTGGGGTAGACCTGATGTCCCAGCGAAGCCAGGGTCGACCTGTTGTCCTGGCCAGGGCCGCGGTAGACCTGTTGTCCGGCCAGGGCGAGGACGACCTGATGTCCCACGGGAGAGAGCTAGACCTGGTGTCACAGAGAATCCGGGGTAGACCTGGTGTCCCGCTGGAATCGGGGTAGACCTGTTGTCTCCCCAGGACTTTGTGACAGAGATCTGCTAGCCCTACGGAACAAGGGTAGACCTGTTGCCCCTATTGAGTTGAGGTAGACCAGTTGTCCCTACAGAGCAGGGTAGACCTGTTGTCCCCGGACGGAGCTGGGGTAGACCTGATGTCCCCACAGACCTGGGTAGACCTGTTGTCCCCGGACGGAGCTGGGGTAGACCTGATGTCCCTACAGAGCAGGGTAGACCTTTTGTCCCTGGCCGGAACTCGGGTAGACCCGATGTCCCTACAGAGCAGGGTAGACCTGTTGTCCCCGGACGGAGCTGGGGTAGACCTGATGTCCCTACAGAGCTGGGTAGACCTCTTGTCCCTGGACGCAGCTGGGGTAGACCTGATGTCCCAGCGAAGCCAGGGTCGACCTGTTGTCCTGGCCAGGGCCGCGGTAGACCTGTTGTCCGGCCAGGGCGAGGACGACCTGATGTCCCACGGGAGAGAGCTAGACCTGGTGTCACAGAGAATCCGGGGTAGACCTGGTGTCCCGCTGGAATCGGGGTAGACCTGTTGTCTTTCCAGGACTTTGTGACAGAGATCTGCTAGCCCTACGGAACAAGGGTAGACCTGTTGCCCCTATTGAGCTGAGGTAGACCTGATGTCCCTACAGAGCTGGGTAGACCTGTTGTCCCTGGCTGGAGCTGGGGTAGACCTGATGTCCCTACAGAGCTGGGTAGACCTGTTGTCCCTGGCTGGAGCTGGGGTAGACCTGATGTCCCTACAGAGCTGGGTAGACCTGTTGTCCCCGGACAGTGCTGGGGTAGACCTGATGTCCCAGCGAAGCCTGGGTAGACCTGTTGTCCTGGCCAGGGCCGGGGTAGACCTGTTGTCCCGCCAGGGCAGGGACGACCTGATGTCCCGCTGGGGCGAGGTAGACCTGGTCTCCCAGAGAAGCCGGGGTAGACCTGGTGTCCCGCTGGAATCGGGGTAGACCTGTTGTCTCCCCAGGACTTTGTGACAGAGATCTGCTAGCCCTACGATATAAGGGTAGACCTGTTGCCCCTATTGAGTTGAGGTAGACCAGTTGTCCCTACAGAGCTGGGTAGACCTGTTGTCCCCGGACGGAGCTGGGGAAGACCTGATCTCCCTACAGAGCAGGGTAGACATGTTGTCCCTGGCCGGAGCTCGGGTAGACCTGATGTCCCAGTGAAGCGTGGGTAGACCTGTTGTCCTGCCCAGGGCCGGGGTAGACCTGTTGTCTCCGGACGGAGCTGGGGTAGACCTGATGTCCCAGCGAAGCCAGGGTAGACATGTTGTCCCTGGCCAGGGTCGGGGAAGACCTGTTGTCCCGCCAGGGCGAGGACCACCTGATGTTCCGCTGGAGCGAGGTAGACCTGGTGTCACAGAGAATCCGGGGTAGACCTGGTGTCCCGCTGGAATCGGGGTAGACCTGTTGTCTTTCCAGGACTTTGTGACAGAGATCTGCTAGCCCTACGGAACAAGGGTAGACCTGTTGCCCCTATTGAGCTGAGGTAGACCAGTTGTCCCTACAGAGCAGGGTAGACCTGTTGTCCCTGGCCGGAGCTGGGGTAGACCTGATGTCCCCACAGAGCTGGGTAGACCTGTTGTCCCCGGACGGAGCTGGGGTAGACCTGATGTCCCTACAGAGCAGGGTAGACCTTTTGTCCCTGGCCGGAACTCGGGTAGACCCGATGTCCCTACAGAGCAGGGTAGACCTGTTGTCCCTGGCCGGAGCTGGGGTAGACCTGATGTCCCTACAGAGCTGGGTAGACCTCTTGTCCCTGGACGCAGCTGGGGTAGACCTGATGTCCCAGTGAAGCCAGGGTAGACCTGTTGTCCTGCCCAGGGCCGGGGTAGACCTGTTGTCTCCGGACGGAGCTGGGGTAGACCTGATGTCCCAGCGAAGCCCGGGTAGACCTGTTGTCCCTGGCCAGGGTCGGGGAAGACCTGTTGTCCCGCCAGGGCGAGGACGACCTGATGTTCCGCTGGAGCGAGGTAGACCTGGTCTCCCTGAGAAGCCGGGTTGACCTGGTGTCCAGATGAAAACGCGGTAGACCTGTTGTCTCCCCAGGACTTTGTGGCAGAGATCTGCTAGCCCTACGGAAAAAGGGTAGACCTGTTGCCCCTATTGAGCTGAGGTAGACCAGTTGTCCCTACAGAGCTGGGTAGACCTGTTGTCCCCGGACGGAGCTGGGGTAGACCAGATGTCCCTACAGAGCTGGGTAGACTTGTTGTCCCCGGACGGAGCTCGGGTAGACCTGATGTCCCTACAGAGCTGGGTAGACCTGTTGTCCCTGGCCGGAGCTCGGGTAGACCTGATGTCCCAGTGAAGCCAGGGTAGACCTGTTGTCCTGCCCAGGGCCGGGGTAGACCTGTTGTCTCCGGACGGAGCTGGGGTAGACCTGATGTCCCAGCGAAGCCCGGGTAGACCTGTTGTCCCTGGCCAGGGTCGGGGAAGACCTGTTGTCCCGCCAGGGCGAGGACGACCTGATGTTCCGCTGGAGCGAGGTAGACCTGGTCTCCCTGAGAAGCCGGGTTGACCTGGTGTCCAGATGAAAACGCGGTAGACCTGTTGTCTCCCCAGGACTTTGTGGCAGAGATCTGCTAGCCCTACGGAACAAGGGTAGACCTGTTGCCCCTATTGAGCTGAGGTAGACCAGTTGTCCCTACAGAGCTGGGTAGACCTGTTGTCCCCGGACGGAGCTGGGGTAGACCTGATGTCCCTACAGAGCTGGGTAGACCTCTTGTCCCTGGACGCAGCTGGGGTAGACCTGATGTCCCAGCGAAGCCAGGGTCGACCTGTTGTCATGGCCAGGGCCGCGGTAGACCTGTTGTCCGGCCAGGGCGAGGACGACCTGATGTCCCACGGGAGAGAGCTAGACCTGGTGTCACAGAGAATCCGGGGTAGACCTGGTGTCCCGCTGGAATCGGGGTAGACCTGTTGTCTCCCCAGGACTTTGTGACAGAGATCTGCTAGCCCTACGGAACAAGGGTAGACCTGTTGCCCCTATTGAGTTGAGGTAGACCAGTTGTCCCTACAGAGCAGGGTAGACCTGTTGTCCCCGGACGGAGCTGGGGTAGACCTGATGTCCCCACAGAGCTGGGTAGACCTGTTGTCCCCGGACGGAGCTGGGGTAGACCAGATGTCCCTACAGAGCAGGGTAGACCTTTTGTCCCTGGCCGGAACTCGGGTAGAACCGATGTCCCTACAGAGCAGGGTAGACCTGTTGTCCCTGGCCGGAGCTGGGGTAGACCTGATGTCCCTACAGAGCTGGGTAGACCTCTTGTCCCTGGACGCAGCTGGGGTAGACCTGATGTCCCAGCGAAGCCAGGGTCGACCTGTTGTCCTGGCCAGGGCCGCGGTAGACCTGTTGTCCGGCCAGGGCGAGGACGACCTGATGTCCCACGGGAGAGAGCTAGACCTGGTGTCACAGAGAATCCGGGGTAGACCTGGTGTCCCGCTGGAATCGGGGTAGACCTGTTGTCTTTCCAGGACTTTGTGACAGAGATCTGCTAGCCCTACGGAACAAGGGTAGACCTGTTGCCCCTATTGAGCTGAGGTAGACCTGATGTCCCTACAGAGCTGGGTAGACCTGTTGTCCCTGGCTGGAGCTGGGGTAGACCTGATGTCCCTACAGAGCTGGGTAGACCTGTTGTCCCTGGCTGGAGCTGGGGTAGACCTGATGTCCCTACAGAGCTGGGTAGACCTGTTGTCCCCGGACAGTGCTGGGGTAGACCTGATGTCCCAGCGAAGCCTGGGTAGACCTGTTGTCCTGGCCAGGGCCGGGGTAGACCTGTTGTCCCGCCAGGGCAGGGACGACCTGATGTCCCGCTGGGGCGAGGTAGACCTGGTCTCCCAGAGAAGCCGGGGTAGACCTGGTGTCCCGCTGGAATCGGGGTAGACCTGTTGTCTCCCCAGGACTTTGTGACAGAGATCTGCTAGCCCTACGATATAAGGGTAGACCTGTTGCCCCTATTGAGTTGAGGTAGACCAGTTGTCCCTACAGAGCTGGGTAGACCTGTTGTCCCCGGACGGAGCTGGGGAAGACCTGATCTCCCTACAGAGCAGGGTAGACATGTTGTCCCTGGCCGGAGCTCGGGTAGACCTGATGTCCCAGTGAAGCGTGGGTAGACCTGTTGTCCTGCCCAGGGCCGGGGTAGACCTGTTGTCTCCGGACGGAGCTGGGGTAGACCTGATGTCCCAGCGAAGCCAGGGTAGACATGTTGTCCCTGGCCAGGGTCGGGGAAGACCTGTTGTCCCGCCAGGGCGAGGACCACCTGATGTTCCGCTGGAGCGAGGTAGACCTGGTGTCACAGAGAATCCGGGGTAGACCTGGTGTCCCGCTGGAATCGGGGTAGACCTGTTGTCTTTCCAGGACTTTGTGACAGAGATCTGCTAGCCCTACGGAACAAGGGTAGACCTGTTGCCCCTATTGAGCTGAGGTAGACCAGTTGTCCCTACAGAGCAGGGTAGACCTGTTGTCCCTGGCCGGAGCTGGGGTAGACCTGATGTCCCCACAGAGCTGGGTAGACCTGTTGTCCCCGGACGGAGCTGGGGTAGACCTGATGTCCCTACAGAGCAGGGTAGACCTTTTGTCCCTGGCCGGAACTCGGGTAGACCCGATGTCCCTACAGAGCAGGGTAGACCTGTTGTCCCTGGCCGGAGCTGGGGTAGACCTGATGTCCCTACAGAGCTGGGTAGACCTGTTGTCCCTGGACGCAGCTGGGGTAGACCTGATGTCCCAGTGAAGCCAGGGTAGACCTGTTGTCCTGCCCAGGGCCGGGGTAGACCTGTTGTCTCCGGACGGAGCTGGGGTAGACCTGATGTCCCAGCGAAGCCCGGGTAGACCTGTTGTCCCTGGCCAGGGTCGGGGAAGACCTGTTGTCCCGCCAGGGCGAGGACGACCTGATGTTCCGCTGGAGCGAGGTAGACCTGGTCTCCCTGAGAAGCCGGGTTGACCTGGTGTCCAGATGAAAACGCGGTAGACCTGTTGTCTCCCCAGGACTTTGTGGCAGAGATCTGCTAGCCCTACGGAAAAAGGGTAGACCTGTTGCCCCTATTGAGCTGAGGTAGACCAGTTGTCCCTACAGAGCTGGGTAGACCTGTTGTCCCCGGACGGAGCTGGGGTAGACCAGATGTCCCTACAGAGCTGGGTAGACTTGTTGTCCCCGGACGGAGCTCGGGTAGACCTGATGTCCCTACAGAGCTGGGTAGACCTGTTGTCCCTGGCCGGAGCTCGGGTAGACCTGATGTCCCAGTGAAGCCAGGGTAGACCTGTTGTCCTGCCCAGGGCCGGGGTAGACCTGTTGTCTCCGGACGGAGCTGGGGTAGACCTGATGTCCCAGCGAAGCCCGGGTAGACCTGTTGTCCCTGGCCAGGGTCGGGGAAGACCTGTTGTCCCGCCAGGGCGAGGACGACCTGATGTTCCGCTGGAGCGAGGTAGACCTGGTCTCCCTGAGAAGCCGGGTTGACCTGGTGTCCAGATGAAAACGCGGTAGACCTGTTGTCTCCCCAGGACTTTGTGGCAGCGATCTGCTAGCCCTACGGAACAAGGGTAGACCTGTTGCCCCTATTGAGCTGAGGTAGACCAGTTGTCCCTACAGAGCTGGGTAGACCTGTTGTCCCCGGACGGAGCTGGGGTAGACCTGATGTCCCTACAGAGCTGGGTAGACCTCTTGTCCCTGGACGCAGCTGGGGTAGACCTGATGTCCCAGCGAAGCCAGGGTCGACCTGTTGTCATGGCCAGGGCCGCGGTAGACCTGTTGTCCGGCCAGGGCGAGGACGACCTGATGTCCCACGGGAGAGAGCTAGACCTGGTGTCACAGAGAATCCGGGGTAGACCTGGTGTCCCGCTGGAATCGGGGTAGACCTGTTGTCTCCCCAGGACTTTGTGACAGAGATCTGCTAGCCCTACGGAACAAGGGTAGACCTGTTGCCCCTATTGAGTTGAGGTAGACCAGTTGTCCCTACAGAGCAGGGTAGACCTGTTGTCCCCGGACGGAGCTGGGGTAGACCTGATGTCCCCACAGAGCTGGGTAGACCTGTTGTCCCCGGACGGAGCTGGGGTAGACCTGATGTCCCTACAGAGCAGGGTAGACCTTTTGTCCCTGGCCGGAACTCGGGTAGACCCGATGTCCCTACAGAGCAGGGTAGACCTGTTGTCCCTGGCCGGAGCTGGGGTAGACCTGATGTCCCTACAGAGCTGGGTAGACCTCTTGTCCCTGGACGCAGCTGGGGTAGACCTGATGTCCCAGCGAAGCCAGGGTCGACCTGTTGTCCTGGCCAGGGCCGCGGTAGACCTGTTGTCCGGCCAGGGCGAGGACGACCTGATGTCCCACGGGAGAGAGCTAGACCTGGTGTCACAGAGAATCCGGGGTAGACCTGGTGTCCCGCTGGAATCGGGGTAGACCTGTTGTCTTTCCAGGACTTTGTGACAGAGATCTGCTAGCCCTACGGAACAAGGGTAGACCTGTTGCCCCTATTGAGCTGAGGTAGATCTGATGTCCCTACAGAGCTGGGTAGACCTGTTGTCCCCGGACAGTGCTGGGGTAGACCTGATGTCCCAGCGAAGCCTGGGTAGACCTGTTGTCCTGGCCAGGGCCGGGGTAGACCTGTTGTCCCGCCAGGGCAGGGACGACCTGATGTCCCGCTGGGGCGAGGTAGACCTGGTCTCCCAGAGAAGCCGGGGTAGACCTGGTGTCCCGCTGGAATCGGGGTAGACCTGTTGTCTCCCCAGGACTTTGTGACAGAGATCTGCTAGCCCTACGATATAAGGGTAGACCTGTTGCCCCTATTGAGTTGAGGTAGACCAGTTGTCCCTACAGAGCTGGGTAGACCTGTTGTCCCCGGACGGAGCTGGGGAAGACCTGATCTCCCTACAGAGCAGGGTAGACCTGTTGTCCCTGGCCGGAGCTCGGGTAGACCTGATGTCCCAGTGAAGCGTGGGTAGACCTGTTGTCCTGCCCAGGGCCGGGGTAGACCTGTTGTCTCCGGACGGAGCTGGGGTAGACCTGATGTCCCAGCGAAGCCAGGGTAGACATGTTGTCCCTGGCCAGGGTCGGGGAAGACCTGTTGTCCCGCCAGGGCGAGGACGACCTGATGTCCCACGGGAGAGAGCTAGACCTGGTGTCACAGAGAATCCGGGGTAGACCTGGTGTCCCGCTGGAATCGGGGTAGACCTGTTGTGTTCCCAGGACTTTGTGACAGAGATCTGCTAGCCCTACGGAACAAGGGTAGACCTGTTGCCCCTATTGAGCTGAGGTAGACCAGTTGTCCCTACAGAGCAGGGTAGACCTGTTGTCCCTGGCCGGAGCTGGGGTAGACCTGATGTCCCCACAGAGCTGGGTAGACCTGTTGTCCCCGGACGGAGCTGGGGTAGACCTGATGTCCCTACAGAGCAGGGTAGACCTTTTGTCCCTGGCCGGAACTCGGGTAGACCCGATATCCCTACAGAGCAGGGTAGACCTGTTGTCCCTGGCTGGAGCTGGGGTAGACCTGATGTCCCTACAGAGCTGGGTAGACCTCTTGTCCCTGGACGCAGCTGGGGTAGACCTGATGTCCCAGTGAAGCCAGGGTAGACCTGTTGTCCTGCCCAGGGCCGGGGTAGACCTGTTGTCTCCGGACGGAGCTGGGGTAGACCTGATGTCCCAGCGAAGCCCGGGTAGACCTGTTGTCCCTGGCCAGGGTCGGGGAAGACCTGTTGTCCCGCCAGGGCGAGGACGACCTGATGTTCCGCTGGAGCGAGGTAGACCTGGTCTCCCTGAGAAGCCGGGGTAGACCTGGTGTCCAGATGAAAACGCGGTAGACCTGTTGTCTCCCCAGGACTTTGTGGCAGCGATCTGCTAGCCCTACGGAACAAGGGTAGACCTGTTGCCCCTATTGAGCTGAGGTAGACCAGTTGTCCCTACAGAGCTGGGTAGACCTGTTGTCCCCGGACGGAGCTGGGGTAGACCTGATGTCCCTACAGAGCTGGGTAGACCTCTTGTCCCTGGACGCAGCTGGGGTAGACCTGATGTCCCAGCGAAGCCAGGGTCGACCTGTTGTCCTGGCCAGGGCCGGGGTAGACCTGTTGTCCGGCCAGGGCGAGGACGACCTGATGTCCCACGGGAGAGAGCTAGACCTGGTGTCACAGAGAATCCGGGGTAGACCTGGTGTCCCGCTGGAATCGGGGTAGACCTGTTGTGTTCCCAGGACTTTGTGACAGAGATCTGCTAGCCCTACGGAACAAGGGTAGACCTGTTGCCCCTATTGAGCTGAGGTAGACCAGTTGTCCCTACAGAGCAGGGTAGACCTGTTGTCCCTGGCCGGAGCTGGGGTAGACCTGATGTCCCTACAGAGCTGGGTAGACCTGTTGTCCCTGGCCGGAGCTGGGGTAGACCAGATGTCCCTACAGAGCTGGGTAGACTTGTTGTCCCCGGACGGAGCTCGGGTAGACCTGATGTCCCTACAGAGCTGGGTAGACCTGTTGTCCCTGGCCGGAGCTCGGGTAGACCTGATGTCCCAGTGAAGCCAGGGTAGACCTGTTGTCCTGCCCAGGGCCGGGGTAGACCTGTTGTCTCCGGACGGAGCTGGGGTAGACCTGATGTCCCAGCGAAGCCCGGGTAGACCTGTTGTCCCTGGCCAGGGTCGGGGAAGACCTGTTGTCCCGCCAGGGCGAGGACGACCTGATGTTCCGCTGGAGCGAGGTAGACCTGGTCTCCCTGAGAAGCCGGGTTGACCTGGTGTCCAGATGAAAACGCGGTAGACCTGTTGTCTCCCCAGGACTTTGTGGCAGAGATCTGCTAGCCCTACGGAACAAGGGTAGACCTGTTGCCCCTATTGAGCTGAGGTAGACCAGTTGTCCCTACAGAGCTGGGTAGACCTGTTGTCCCCGGACGGAGCTGGGGTAGACCTGATGTCCCTACAGAGCTGGGTAGACCTCTTGTCCCTGGACGCAGCTGGGGTAGACCTGATGTCCCAGCGAAGCCAGGGTCGACCTGTTGTCCTGGCCAGGGCCGCGGTAGACCTGTTGTCCGGCCAGGGCGAGGACGACCTGATGTCCCACGGGAGAGAGCTAGACCTGGTGTCACAGAGAATCCGGGGTAGACCTGGTGTCCCGCTGGAATCGGGGTAGACCTGTTGTCTCCCCAGGACTTTGTGACAGAGATCTGCTAGCCCTACGGAACAAGGGTAGACCTGTTGCCCCTATTGAGTTGAGGTAGACCAGTTGTCCCTACAGAGCAGGGTAGACCTGTTGTCCCCGGACGGAGCTGGGGTAGACCTGATGTCCCCACAGAGCTGGGTAGACCTGTTGTCCCCGGACGGAGCTGGGGTAGACCTGATGTCCCTACAGAGCAGGGTAGACCTTTTGTCCCTGGCCGGAACTCGGGTAGACCCGATGTCCCTACAGAGCAGGGTAGACCTGTTGTCCCTGGCCGGAGCTGGGGTAGACCTGATGTCCCTACAGAGCTGGGTAGACCTCTTGTCCCTGGACGCAGCTGGGGTAGACCTGATGTCCCAGCGAAGCCAGGGTCGACCTGTTGTCCTGGCCAGGGCCGTGGTAGACCTGTTGTCCGGCCAGGTCGAGGACGACCTGATGTCCCACGGGAGAGAGCTAGACCTGGTGTCACAGAGAATCCGGGGTAGACCTGGTGTCCCGCTGGAATCGGGGTAGACCTGTTGTCTTTCCAGGACTTTGTGACAGAGATCTGCTAGCCCTACGGAACAAGGGTAGACCTGTTGCCCCTATTGAGCTGAGGTAGACCTGATGTCCCTACAGAGCTGGGTAGATCTGTTGTCCCCGGACGGAGCTGGGGTAGACCTGATGTCCCCACAGAGCTGGGTAGACCTGTTGTCCCCGGACGGAGCTGGGGTAGACCTGATGTCCCTACAGAGCTGGGTAGACCTGTTGTCCCTGGCCGGAGCTGGGGTAGACCTGATGTCCCTACAGAGCTGGGTAGACCTCTTGTCCCTGGACGCAGCTGGGGTAGACCTGATGTCCCAGCGAAGCCTGGGTAGACCTGTTGTCCTGGCCAGGGCCGGGGTAGACCTGTTGTCCCGCCAGGGCAGGGACGACCTGATGTCCCGCTGGGGCGAGGTAGACCTGGTCTTCCAGAGAAGCCGGGGTAGACCTGGAGTCCCGCTGGAATCGGGGTAGACCTGTTGTCTTTCCAGGACTTTGTGACAGAGATCTGCTAGCCCTACGGAACAAGGGTAGACCTGTTGCCCCTATTGAGCTGAGGTAGACCTGATGTCCCTACAGAGCTGGGTAGACCTGTTGTCCCTGGCTGGAGCTGGGGTAGACCTGATGTCCCTACAGAGCTGGGTAGACCTGTTGTCCCTGGCTGGAGCTGGGGTAGACCTGATGTCCCTACAGAGCTGGGTAGACCTGTTGTCCCCGGACAGTGCTGGGGTAGACCTGATGTCCCAGCGAAGCCTGGGTAGACCTGTTGTCCTGGCCAGGGCCGGGGTAGACCTGTTGTCCCGCCAGGGCAGGGACGACCTGATGTCCCGCTGGGGCGAGGTAGACCTGGTCTCCCAGAGAAGCCGGGGTAGACCTGGTGTCCCGCTGGAATCGGGGTAGACCTGTTGTCTCCCCAGGACTTTGTGACAGAGATCTGCTAGCCCTACGATATAAGGGTAGACCTGTTGCCCCTATTGAGTTGAGGTAGACCAGTTGTCCCTACAGAGCTGGGTAGACCTGTTGTCCCCGGACGGAGCTGGGGAAGACCTGATCTCCCTACAGAGCAGGGTAGACCTGTTGTCCCTGGCCGGAGCTCGGGTAGACCTGATGTCCCAGTGAAGCGTGGGTAGACCTGTTGTCCTGCCCAGGGCCGGGGTAGACCTGTTGTCTCCGGACGGAGCTGGGGTAGACCTGATGTCCCAGCGAAGCCAGGGTAGACATGTTGTCCCTGGCCAGGGTCGGGGAAGACCTGTTGTCCCGCCAGGGCGAGGACGACCTGATGTCCCACGGGAGAGAGCTAGACCTGGTGTCACAGAGAATCCGGGGTAGACCTGGTGTCCCGCTGGAATCGGGGTAGACCTGTTGTGTTCCCAGGACTTTGTGACAGAGATCTGCTAGCCCTACGGAACAAGGGTAGACCTGTTGCCCCTATTGAGCTGAGGTAGACCAGTTGTCCCTACAGAGCAGGGTAGACCTGTTGTCCCCGGACGGAGCTGGGGTAGACCTGATGTCCCCACAGAGCTGGGTAGACCTGTTGTCCCCGGACGGAGCTGGGGTAGACCTGATGTCCCTACAGAGCAGGGTAGACCTTTTGTCCCTGGCCGGAACTCGGGTAGACCCGATATCCCTACAGAGCAGGGTAGACCTGTTGTCCCTGGCCGGAGCTGGGGTAGACCTGATGTCCCTACAGAGCTGGGTAGACCTCTTGTCCCTGGACGCAGCTGGGGTAGACCTGATGTCCCAGTGAAGCCAGGGTAGACCTGTTGTCCTGCCCAGGGCCGGGGTAGACCTGTTGTCTCCGGACGGAGCTGGGGTAGACCTGATGTCCCAGCGAAGCCCGGGTAGACCTGTTGTCCCTGGCCAGGGTCGGGGAAGACCTGTTGTCCCGCCAGGGCGAGGACGACCTGATGTTCCGCTGGAGCGAGGTAGACCTGGTCTCCCTGAGAAGCCGGGGTAGACCTGGTGTCCAGATGAAAACGCGGTAGACCTGTTGTCTCCCCAGGACTTTGTGGCAGCGATCTGCTAGCCCTACGGAACAAGGGTAGACCTGTTGCCCCTATTGAGCTGAGGTAGACCAGTTGTCCCTACAGAGCTGGGTAGACCTGTTGTCCCCGGACGGAGCTGGGGTAGACCTGATGTCCCTACAGAGCTGGGTAGACCTCTTGTCCCTGGACGCAGCTGGGGTAGACCTGATGTCCCAGCGAAGCCAGGGTCGACCTGTTGTCCTGGCCAGGGCCGGGGTAGACCTGTTGTCCGGCCAGGGCGAGGACGACCTGATGTCCCACGGGAGAGAGCTAGACCTGGTGTCACAGAGAATCCGGGGTAGACCTGGTGTCCCGCTGGAATCGGGGTAGACCTGTTGTGTTCCCAGGACTTTGTGACAGAGATCTGCTAGCCCTACGGAACAAGGGTAGACCTGTTGCCCCTATTGAGCTGAGGTAGACCAGTTGTCCCTACAGAGCAGGGTAGACCTGTTGTTCCTGGCCGGAGCTGGGGTAGACCTGATGTCCCTACAGAGCTGGGTAGACCTGTTGTCCCTGGCCGGAGCTGGGGTAGACCAGATGTCCCTACAGAGCTGGGTAGACTTGTTGTCCCCGGACGGAGCTCGGGTAGACCTGATGTCCCTACAGAGCTGGGTAGACCTGTTGTCCCTGGCCGGAGCTCGGGTAGACCTGATGTCCCAGTGAAGCCAGGGTAGACCTGTTGTCCTGCCCAGGGCCGGGGTAGACCTGTTGTCTCCGGACGGAGCTGGGGTAGACCTGATGTCCCAGCGAAGCCAGGGTAGACATGTTGTCCCTGGCCAGGGTCGGGGAAGACCTGTTGTCCCGCCAGGGCGAGGACCACCTGATGTTCCGCTGGAGCGAGGTAGACCTGGTGTCACAGAGAATCCGGGGTAGACCTGGTGTCCCGCTGGAATCGGGGTAGACCTGTTGTCTTTCCAGGACTTTGTGACAGAGATCTGCTAGCCCTACGGAACAAGGGTAGACCTGTTGCCCCTATTGAGCTGAGGTAGACCAGTTGTCCCTACAGAGCAGGGTAGACCTGTTGTCCCTGGCCGGAGCTGGGGTAGACCTGATGTCCCCACAGAGCTGGGTAGACCTGTTGTCCCCGGACGGAGCTGGGGTAGACCTGATGTCCCTACAGAGCAGGGTAGACCTTTTGTCCCTGGCCGGAACTCGGGTAGACCCGATGTCCCTACAGAGCAGGGTAGACCTGTTGTCCCTGGCCGGAGCTGGGGTAGACCTGATGTCCCTACAGAGCTGGGTAGACCTCTTGTCCCTGGACGCAGCTGGGGTAGACCTGATGTCCCAGTGAAGCCAGGGTAGACCTGTTGTCCTGCCCAGGGCCGGGGTAGACCTGTTGTCTCCGGACGCAGCTGGGGTAGACCTGATGTCCCAGCGAAGCCCGGGTAGACCTGTTGTCCCTGGCCAGGGTCGGGGAAGACCTGTTGTCCCGCCAGGGCGAGGACGACCTGATGTTCCGCTGGAGCGAGGTAGACCTGGTCTCCCTGAGAAGCCGGGTTGACCTGGTGTCCAGATGAAAACGCGGTAGACCTGTTGTCTCCCCAGGACTTTGTGGCAGAGATCTGCTAGCCCTACGGAACAAGGGTAGACCTGTTGCCCCTATTGAGCTGAGGTAGACCAGTTGTCCCTACAGAGCTGGGTAGACCTGTTGTCCCCGGACGGAGCTGGGGTAGACCAGATGTCCCTACAGAGCTGGGTAGACTTGTTGTCCCCGGACGGAGCTCGGGTAGACCTGATGTCCCTACAGAGCTGGGTAGACCTGTTGTCCCTGGCCGGAGCTCGGGTAGACCTGATGTCCCAGTGAAGCCAGGGTAGACCTGTTGTCCTGCCCAGGGCCGGGGTAGACCTGTTGTCTCCGGACGGAGCTGGGGTAGACCTGATGTCCCAGCGAAGCCCGGGTAGACCTGTTGTCCCTGGCCAGGGTCGGGGAAGACCTGTTGTCCCGCCAGGGCGAGGACGACCTGATGTTCCGCTGGAGCGAGGTAGACCTGGTCTCCCTGAGAAGCCGGGTTGACCTGGTGTCCAGATGAAAACGCGGTAGACCTGTTGTCTCCCCAGGACTTTGTGGCAGAGATCTGCTAGCCCTACGGAACAAGGGTAGACCTGTTGCCCCTATTGAGCTGAGGTAGACCAGTTGTCCCTACAGAGCTGGGTAGACCTGTTGTCCCCGGACGGAGCTGGGGTAGACCTGATGTCCCTACAGAGCTGGGTAGACCTCTTGTCCCTGGACGCAGCTGGGGTAGACCTGATGTCCCAGCGAAGCCAGGGTCGACCTGTTGTCATGGCCAGGGCCGCGGTAGACCTGTTGTCCGGCCAGGGCGAGGACGACCTGATGTCCCACGGGAGAGAGCTAGACCTGGTGTCACAGAGAATCCGGGGTAGACCTGGTGTCCCGCTGGAATCGGGGTAGACCTGTTGTCTCCCCAGGACTTTGTGACAGAGATCTGCTAGCCCTACGGAACAAGGGTAGACCTGTTGCCCCTATTGAGTTGAGGTAGACCAGTTGTCCCTACAGAGCAGGGTAGACCTGTTGTCCCCGGACGGAGCTGGGGTAGACCTGATGTCCCCACAGAGCTGGGTAGACCTGTTGTCCCCGGACGGAGCTGGGGTAGACCTGATGTCCCTACAGAGCAGGGTAGACCTTT
This sequence comes from Agelaius tricolor, assembly GCF_023055355.1. Taxonomy (NCBI): domain Eukaryota; kingdom Metazoa; phylum Chordata; class Aves; order Passeriformes; family Icteridae; genus Agelaius; species Agelaius tricolor. The sequence continues at coordinate 2,403,997 of NW_027269311.1, read as the reverse complement.
TGTCCCTGGCCGGAACTCGGGTAGAACCGATGTCCCTACAGAGCAGGGTAGACCTGTTGTCCCTGGCCGGAGCTGGGGTAGACCTGATGTCCCTACAGAGCTGGGTAGACCTCTTGTCCCTGGACGCAGCTGGGGTAGACCTGATGTCCCAGCGAAGCCAGGGTCGACCTGTTGTCCTGGCCAGGGCCGCGGTAGACCTGTTGTCCGGCCAGGGCGAGGACGACCTGATGTCCCACGGGAGAGAGCTAGACCTGGTGTCACAGAGAATCCGGGGTAGACCTGGTGTCCCGCTGGAATCGGGGTAGACCTGTTGTCTTTCCAGGACTTTGTGACAGAGATCTGCTAGCCCTACGGAACAAGGGTAGACCTGTTGCCCCTATTGAGCTGAGGTAGATCTGATGTCCCTACAGAGCTGGGTAGACCTGTTGTCCCCGGACAGTGCTGGGGTAGACCTGATGTCCCAGCGAAGCCTGGGTAGACCTGTTGTCCTGGCCAGGGCCGGGGTAGACCTGTTGTCCCGCCAGGGCAGGGACGACCTGATGTCCCGCTGGGGCGAGGTAGACCTGGTCTCCCAGAGAAGCCGGGGTAGACCTGGTGTCCCGCTGGAATCGGGGTAGACCTGTTGTCTCCCCAGGACTTTGTGACAGAGATCTGCTAGCCCTACGATATAAGGGTAGACCTGTTGCCCCTATTGAGTTGAGGTAGACCAGTTGTCCCTACAGAGCTGGGTAGACCTGTTGTCCCCGGACGGAGCTGGGGAAGACCTGATCTCCCTACAGAGCAGGGTAGACCTGTTGTCCCTGGCCGGAGCTCGGGTAGACCTGATGTCCCAGTGAAGCGTGGGTAGACCTGTTGTCCTGCCCAGGGCCGGGGTAGACCTGTTGTCTCCGGACGGAGCTGGGGTAGACCTGATGTCCCAGCGAAGCCAGGGTAGACATGTTGTCCCTGGCCAGGGTCGGGGAAGACCTGTTGTCCCGCCAGGGCGAGGACGACCTGATGTCCCACGGGAGAGAGCTAGACCTGGTGTCACAGAGAATCCGGGGTAGACCTGGTGTCCCGCTGGAATCGGGGTAGACCTGTTGTGTTCCCAGGACTTTGTGACAGAGATCTGCTAGCCCTACGGAACAAGGGTAGACCTGTTGCCCCTATTGAGCTGAGGTAGACCAGTTGTCCCTACAGAGCAGGGTAGACCTGTTGTCCCCGGACGGAGCTGGGGTAGACCTGATGTCCCCACAGAGCTGGGTAGACCTGTTGTCCCCGGACGGAGCTGGGGTAGACCTGATGTCCCTACAGAGCAGGGTAGACCTTTTGTCCCTGGCCGGAACTCGGGTAGACCCGATATCCCTACAGAGCAGGGTAGACCTGTTGTCCCCGGACGGAGCTCGGGTAGACCTGATGTCCCTACAGAGCTGGGTAGACCTCTTGTCCCTGGACGCAGCTGGGGTAGACCTGATGTCCCAGTGAAGCCAGGGTAGACCTGTTGTCCTGCCCAGGGCCGGGGTAGACCTGTTGTCTCCGGACGGAGCTGGGGTAGACCTGATGTCCCAGCGAAGCCCGGGTAGACCTGTTGTCCCTGGCCAGGGTCGGGGAAGACCTGTTGTCCCGCCAGGGCGAGGACGACCTGATGTTCCGCTGGAGCGAGGTAGACCTGGTCTCCCTGAGAAGCCGGGGTAGACCTGGTGTCCAGATGAAAACGCGGTAGACCTGTTGTCTCCCCAGGACTTTGTGGCAGCGATCTGCTAGCCCTACGGAACAAGGGTAGACCTGTTGCCCCTATTGAGCTGAGGTAGACCAGTTGTCCCTACAGAGCTGGGTAGACCTGTTGTCCCCGGACGGAGCTGGGGTAGACCTGATGTCCCTACAGAGCTGGGTAGACCTCTTGTCCCTGGACGCAGCTGGGGTAGATCTGATGTCCCAGCGAAGCCAGGGTCGACCTGTTGTCCTGGCCAGGGCCGGGGTAGACCTGTTGTCCGGCCAGGGCGAGGACGACCTGATGTCCCACGGGAGAGAGCTAGACCTGGTGTCACAGAGAATCCGGGGTAGACCTGGTGTCCCGCTGGAATCGGGGTAGACCTGTTGTGTTCCCAGGACTTTGTGACAGAGATCTGCTAGCCCTACGGAACAAGGGTAGACCTGTTGCCCCTATTGAGCTGAGGTAGACCAGTTGTCCCTACAGAGCAGGGTAGACCTGTTGTCCCTGGCCGGAGCTGGGGTAGACCTGATGTCCCTACAGAGCTGGGTAGACCTGTTGTCCCTGGCCGGAGCTGGGGTAGACCAGATGTCCCTACAGAGCTGGGTAGACTTGTTGTCCCCGGACGGAGCTCGGGTAGACCTGATGTCCCTACAGAGCTGGGTAGACCTGTTGTCCCTGGCCGGAGCTCGGGTAGACCTGATGTCCCAGTGAAGCCAGGGTAGACCTGTTGTCCTGCCCAGGGCCGGGGTAGACCTGTTGTCTCCGGACGGAGCTGGGGTAGACCTGATGTCCCAGCGAAGCCAGGGTAGACATGTTGTCCCTGGCCAGGGTCGGGGAAGACCTGTTGTCCCGCCAGGGCGAGGACCACCTGATGTTCCGCTGGAGCGAGGTAGACCTGGTGTCACAGAGAATCCGGGGTAGACCTGGTGTCCCGCTGGAATCGGGGTAGACCTGTTGTCTTTCCAGGACTTTGTGACAGAGATCTGCTAGCCCTACGGAACAAGGGTAGACCTGTTGCCCCTATTGAGCTGAGGTAGACCAGTTGTCCCTACAGAGCAGGGTAGACCTGTTGTCCCTGGCCGGAGCTGGGGTAGACCTGATGTCCCCACAGAGCTGGGTAGACCTGTTGTCCCCGGACGGAGCTGGGGTAGACCTGATGTCCCTACAGAGCAGGGTAGACCTTTTGTCCCTGGCCGGAACTCGGGTAGACCCGATGTCCCTACAGAGCAGGGTAGACCTGTTGTCCCTGGCCGGAGCTGGGGTAGACCTGATGTCCCTACAGAGCTGGGTAGACCTCTTGTCCCTGGACGCAGCTGGGGTAGACCTGATGTCCCAGTGAAGCCAGGGTAGACCTGTTGTCCTGCCCAGGGCCGGGGTAGACCTGTTGTCTCCGGACGCAGCTGGGGTAGACCTGATGTCCCAGCGAAGCCCGGGTAGACCTGTTGTCCCTGGCCAGGGTCGGGGAAGACCTGTTGTCCCGCCAGGGCGAGGACGACCTGATGTTCCGCTGGAGCGAGGTAGACCTGGTCTCCCTGAGAAGCCGGGTTGACCTGGTGTCCAGATGAAAACGCGGTAGACCTGTTGTCTCCCCAGGACTTTGTGGCAGAGATCTGCTAGCCCTACGGAACAAGGGTAGACCTGTTGCCCCTATTGAGCTGAGGTAGACCAGTTGTCCCTACAGAGCTGGGTAGACCTGTTGTCCCCGGACGGAGCTGGGGTAGACCAGATGTCCCTACAGAGCTGGGTAGACTTGTTGTCCCCGGACGGAGCTCGGGTAGACCTGATGTCCCTACAGAGCTGGGTAGACCTGTTGTCCCTGGCCGGAGCTCGGGTAGACCTGATGTCCCAGTGAAGCCAGGGTAGACCTGTTGTCCTGCCCAGGGCCGGGGTAGACCTGTTGTCTCCGGACGGAGCTGGGGTAGACCTGATGTCCCAGCGAAGCCCGGGTAGACCTGTTGTCCCTGGCCAGGGTCGGGGAAGACCTGTTGTCCCGCCAGGGCGAGGACGACCTGATGTTCCGCTGGAGCGAGGTAGACCTGGTCTCCCTGAGAAGCCGGGTTGACCTGGTGTCCAGATGAAAACGCGGTAGACCTGTTGTCTCCCCAGGACTTTGTGGCAGAGATCTGCTAGCCCTACGGAACAAGGGTAGACCTGTTGCCCCTATTGAGCTGAGGTAGACCAGTTGTCCCTACAGAGCTGGGTAGACCTGTTGTCCCCGGACGGAGCTGGGGTAGACCTGATGTCCCTACAGAGCTGGGTAGACCTCTTGTCCCTGGACGCAGCTGGGGTAGACCTGATGTCCCAGCGAAGCCAGGGTCGACCTGTTGTCATGGCCAGGGCCGCGGTAGACCTGTTGTCCGGCCAGGGCGAGGACGACCTGATGTCCCACGGGAGAGAGCTAGACCTGGTGTCACAGAGAATCCGGGGTAGACCTGGTGTCCCGCTGGAATCGGGGTAGACCTGTTGTCTCCCCAGGACTTTGTGACAGAGATCTGCTAGCCCTACGGAACAAGGGTAGACCTGTTGCCCCTATTGAGTTGAGGTAGACCAGTTGTCCCTACAGAGCAGGGTAGACCTGTTGTCCCCGGACGGAGCTGGGGTAGACCTGATGTCCCCACAGAGCTGGGTAGACCTGTTGTCCCCGGACGGAGCTGGGGTAGACCTGATGTCCCTACAGAGCAGGGTAGACCTTTTGTCCCTGGCCGGAACTCGGGTAGAACCGATGTCCCTACAGAGCAGGGTAGACCTGTTGTCCCTGGCCGGAGCTGGGGTAGACCTGATGTCCCTACAGAGCTGGGTAGACCTCTTGTCCCTGGACGCAGCTGGGGTAGACCTGATGTCCCAGCGAAGCCAGGGTCGACCTGTTGTCCTGGCCAGGGCCGCGGTAGACCTGTTGTCCGGCCAGGGCGAGGACGACCTGATGTCCCACGGGAGAGAGCTAGACCTGGTGTCACAGAGAATCCGGGGTAGACCTGGTGTCCCGCTGGAATCGGGGTAGACCTGTTGTCTTTCCAGGACTTTGTGACAGAGATCTGCTAGCCCTACGGAACAAGGGTAGACCTGTTGCCCCTATTGAGCTGAGGTAGATCTGATGTCCCTACAGAGCTGGGTAGACCTGTTGTCCCCGGACAGTGCTGGGGTAGACCTGATGTCCCAGCGAAGCCTGGGTAGACCTGTTGTCCTGGCCAGGGCCGGGGTAGACCTGTTGTCCCGCCAGGGCAGGGACGACCTGATGTCCCGCTGGGGCGAGGTAGACCTGGTCTCCCAGAGAAGCCGGGGTAGACCTGGTGTCCCGCTGGAATCGGGGTAGACCTGTTGTCTCCCCAGGACTTTGTGACAGAGATCTGCTAGCCCTACGATATAAGGGTAGACCTGTTGCCCCTATTGAGTTGAGGTAGACCAGTTGTCCCTACAGAGCTGGGTAGACCTGTTGTCCCCGGACGGAGCTGGGGTAGACCTGATGTCCCTACAGAGCTGGGTAGACCTGTTGTCCCTGGCTGGAGCTGGGGTAGACCTGATGTCCCTACAGAGCTGGGTAGACCTGTTGTCCCCGGACAGTGCTGGGGTAGACCTGATGTCCCAGCGAAGCCTGGGTAGACCTGTTGTCCTGGCCAGGGCCGGGGTAGACCTGTTGTCCCGCCAGGGCAGGGACGACCTGATGTCCCGCTGGGGCGAGGTAGACCTGGTCTCCCAGAGAAGCCGGGGTAGACCTGGTGTCCCGCTGGAATCGGGGTAGACCTGTTGTCTCCCCAGGACTTTGTGACAGAGATCTGCTAGCCCTACGATATAAGGGTAGACCTGTTGCCCCTATTGAGTTGAGGTAGACCAGTTGTCCCTACAGAGCTGGGTAGACCTGTTGTCCCCGGACGGAGCTGGGGAAGACCTGATCTCCCTACAGAGCAGGGTAGACATGTTGTCCCTGGCCGGAGCTCGGGTAGACCTGATGTCCCAGTGAAGCGTGGGTAGACCTGTTGTCCTGCCCAGGGCCGGGGTAGACCTGTTGTCTCCGGACGGAGGTGGGGTAGACCTGATGTCCCAGCGAAGCCAGGGTAGACATGTTGTCCCTGGCCAGGGTCGGGGAAGACCTGTTGTCCCGCCAGGGCGAGGACCACCTGATGTTCCGCTGGAGCGAGGTAGACCTGGTGTCACAGAGAATCCGGGGTAGACCTGGTGTCCCGCTGGAATCGGGGTAGACCTGTTGTCTTTCCAGGACTTTGTGACAGAGATCTGCTAGCCCTACGGAACAAGGGTAGACCTGTTGCCCCTATTGAGCTGAGGTAGACCAGTTGTCCCTACAGAGCAGGGTAGACCTGTTGTCCCTGGCCGGAGCTGGGGTAGACCTGATGTCCCCACAGAGCTGGGTAGACCTGTTGTCCCCGGACGGAGCTGGGGTAGACCTGATGTCCCTACAGAGCAGGGTAGACCTTTTGTCCCTGGCCGGAACTCGGGTAGACCCGATGTCCCTACAGAGCAGGGTAGACCTGTTGTCCCTGGCCGGAGCTGGGGTAGACCTGATGTCCCTACAGAGCTGGGTAGACCTCTTGTCCCTGGACGCAGCTGGGGTAGACCTGATGTCCCAGTGAAGCCAGGGTAGACCTGTTGTCCTGCCCAGGGCCGGGGTAGACCTGTTGTCTCCGGACGGAGCTGGGGTAGACCTGATGTCCCAGCGAAGCCCGGGTAGACCTGTTGTCCCTGGCCAGGGTCGGGGAAGACCTGTTGTCCCGCCAGGGCGAGGACGACCTGATGTTCCGCTGGAGCGAGGTAGACCTGGTCTCCCTGAGAAGCCGGGGTAGACCTGGTGTCCAGATGAAAACGCGGTAGACCTGTTGTCTCCCCAGGACTTTGTGGCAGCGATCTGCTAGCCCTACGGAACAAGGGTAGACCTGTTGCCCCTATTGAGCTGAGGTAGACCAGTTGTCCCTACAGAGCTGGGTAGACCTGTTGTCCCCGGACGGAGCTGGGGTAGACCTGATGTCCCTACAGAGCTGGGTAGACCTCTTGTCCCTGGACGCAGCTGGGGTAGACCTGATGTCCCAGCGAAGCCAGGGTCGACCTGTTGTCCTGGCCAGGGCCGGGGTAGACCTGTTGTCCGGCCAGGGCGAGGACGACCTGATGTCCCACGGGAGAGAGCTAGACCTGGTGTCACAGAGAATCCGGGGTAGACCTGGTGTCCCGCTGGAATCGGGGTAGACCTGTTGTGTTCCCAGGACTTTGTGACAGAGATCTGCTAGCCCTACGGAACAAGGGTAGACCTGTTGCCCCTATTGAGCTGAGGTAGACCAGTTGTCCCTACAGAGCAGGGTAGACCTGTTGTCCCTGGCCGGAGCTGGGGTAGACCTGATGTCCCTACAGAGCTGGGTAGACCTGTTGTCCCTGGCCGGAGCTGGGGTAGACCAGATGTCCCTACAGAGCTGGGTAGACTTGTTGTCCCCGGACGGAGCTCGGGTAGACCTGATGTCCCTACAGAGCTGGGTAGACCTGTTGTCCCTGGCCGGAGCTCGGGTAGACCTGATGTCCCAGTGAAGCCAGGGTAGACCTGTTGTCCTGCCCAGGGCCGGGGTAGACCTGTTGTCTCCGGACGGAGCTGGGGTAGACCTGATGTCCCAGCGAAGCCCGGGTAGACCTGTTGTCCCTGGCCAGGGTCGGGGAAGACCTGTTGTCCCGCCAGGGCGAGGACGACCTGATGTTCCGCTGGAGCGAGATAGACCTGGTCTCCCTGAGAAGCCGGGTTGACCTGGTGTCCAGATGAAAACGCGGTAGACCTGTTGTCTCCCCAGGACTTTGTGGCAGAGATCTGCTAGCCCTACGGAACAAGGGTAGACCTGTTGCCCCTATTGAGCTGAGGTAGACCAGTTGTCCCTACAGAGCTGGGTAGACCTGTTGTCCCCGGACGGAGCTGGGGTAGACCTGATGTCCCTACAGAGCTGGGTAGACCTCTTGTCCCTGGACGCAGCTGGGGTAGACCTGATGTCCCAGCGAAGCCAGGGTCGACCTGTTGTCCTGGCCAGGGCCGCGGTAGACCTGTTGTCCGGCCAGGGCGAGGACGACCTGATGTCCCACGGGAGAGAGCTAGACCTGGTGTCACAGAGAATCCGGGGTAGACCTGGTGTCCCGCTGGAATCGGGGTAGACCTGTTGTCTCCCCAGGACTTTGTGACAGAGATCTGCTAGCCCTACGGAACAAGGGTAGACCTGTTGCCCCTATTGAGTTGAGGTAGACCAGTTGTCCCTACAGAGCAGGGTAGACCTGTTGTCCCCGGACGGAGCTGGGGTAGACCTGATGTCCCCACAGAGCTGGGTAGACCTGTTGTCCCCGGACGGAGCTGGGGTAGACCTGATGTCCCTACAGAGCAGGGTAGACCTTTTGTCCCTGGCCGGAACTCGGGTAGACCCGATGTCCCTACAGAGCAGGGTAGACCTGTTGTCCCTGGCCGGAGCTGGGGTAGACCTGATGTCCCTACAGAGCTGGGTAGACCTCTTGTCCCTGGACGCAGCTGGGGTAGACCTGATGTCCCAGCGAAGCCAGGGTCGACCTGTTGTCCTGGCCAGGGCCGCGGTAGACCTGTTGTCCGGCCAGGGCGAGGACGACCTGATGTCCCACGGGAGAGAGCTAGACCTGGTGTCACAGAGAATCCGGGGTAGACCTGGTGTCCCGCTGGAATCGGGGTAGACCTGTTGTCTTTCCAGGACTTTGTGACAGAGATCTGCTAGCCCTACGGAACAAGGGTAGACCTGTTGCCCCTATTGAGCTGAGGTAGATCTGATGTCCCTACAGAGCTGGGTAGACCTGTTGTCCCCGGACAGTGCTGGGGTAGACCTGATGTCCCAGCGAAGCCTGGGTAGACCTGTTGTCCTGGCCAGGGCCGGGGTAGACCTGTTGTCCCGCCAGGGCAGGGACGACCTGATGTCCCGCTGGGGCGAGGTAGACCTGGTCTCCCAGAGAAGCCGGGGTAGACCTGAAGTCCCGCTGGAATCGGGGTAGACCTGTTGTCTTTCCAGGACTTTGTGACAGAGATCTGCTAGCCCTACGGAACAAGGGTAGACCTGTTGCCCCTATTGAGCTGAGGTAGACCTGATGTCCCTACAGAGCTGGGTAGACCTGTTGTCCCTGGCTGGAGCTGGGGTAGACCTGATGTCCCTACAGAGCTGGGTAGACCTGTTGTCCCTGGCTGGAGCTGGGGTAGACCTGATGTCCCTACAGAGCTGGGTAGACCTGTTGTCCCCGGACAGTGCTGGGGTAGACCTGATGTCCCAGCGAAGCCTGGGTAGACCTGTTGTCCTGGCCAGGGCCGGGGTAGACCTGTTGTCCCGCCAGGGCAGGGACGACCTGATGTCCCGCTGGGGCGAGGTAGACCTGGTCTCCCAGAGAAGCCGGGGTAGACCTGGTGTCCCGCTGGAATCGGGGTAGACCTGTTGTCTCCCCAGGACTTTGTGACAGAGATCTGCTAGCCCTACGATATAAGGGTAGACCTGTTGCCCCTATTGAGTTGAGGTAGACCAGTTGTCCCTACAGAGCTGGGTAGACCTGTTGTCCCCGGACGGAGCTGGGGAAGACCTGATCTCCCTACAGAGCAGGGTAGACCTGTTGTCCCTGGCCGGAGCTCGGGTAGACCTGATGTCCCAGTGAAGCGTGGGTAGACCTGTTGTCCTGCCCAGGGCCGGGGTAGACCTGTTGTCTCCGGACGGAGCTGGGGTAGACCTGATGTCCCAGCGAAGCCAGGGTAGACATGTTGTCCCTGGCCAGGGTCGGGGAAGACCTGTTGTCCCGCCAGGGCGAGGACGACCTGATGTCCCACGGGAGAGAGCTAGACCTGGTGTCACAGAGAATCCGGGGTAGACCTGGTGTCCCGCTGGAATCGGGGTAGACCTGTTGTGTTCCCAGGACTTTGTGACAGAGATCTGCTAGCCCTACGGAACAAGGGTAGACCTGTTGCCCCTATTGAGCTGAGGTAGACCAGTTGTCCCTACAGAGCAGGGTAGACCTGTTGTCCCTGGCCGGAGCTGGGGTAGACCTGATGTCCCCACAGAGCTGGGTAGACCTGTTGTCCCCGGACGGAGCTGGGGTAGACCTGATGTCCCTACAGAGCAGGGTAGACCTTTTGTCCCTGGCCGGAACTCGGGTAGACCCGATATCCCTACAGAGCAGGGTAGACCTGTTGTCCCTGGCTGGAGCTGGGGTAGACCTGATGTCCCTACAGAGCTGGGTAGACCTCTTGTCCCTGGACGCAGCTGGGGTAGACCTGATGTCCCAGTGAAGCCAGGGTAGACCTGTTGTCCTGCCCAGGGCCGGGGTAGACCTGTTGTCTCCGGACGGAGCTGGGGTAGACCTGATGTCCCAGCGAAGCCCGGGTAGACCTGTTGTCCCTGGCCAGGGTCGGGGAAGACCTGTTGTCCCGCCAGGGCGAGGACGACCTGATGTTCCGCTGGAGCGAGGTAGACCTGGTCTCCCTGAGAAGCCGGGGTAGACCTGGTGTCCAGATGAAAACGCGGTAGACCTGTTGTCTCCCCAGGACTTTGTGGCAGCGATCTGCTAGCCCTACGGAACAAGGGTAGACCTGTTGCCCCTATTGAGCTGAGGTAGACCTGTTGTCCCTACAGAGCTGGGTAGACCTGTTGTCCCCGGACGGAGCTGGGGTAGACCTGATGTCCCTACAGAGCTGGGTAGACCTCTTGTCCCTGGACGCAGCTGGGGTAGACCTGATGTCCCAGCGAAGCCAGGGTCGACCTGTTGTCCTGGCCAGGGCCGGGGTAGACCTGTTGTCCGGCCAGGGCGAGGACGACCTGATGTCCCACGGGAGAGAGCTAGACCTGGTGTCACAGAGAATCCGGGGTAGACCTGGTGTCCCGCTGGAATCGGGGTAGACCTGTTGTGTTCCCAGGACTTTGTGACAGAGATCTGCTAGCCCTACGGAACAAGGGTAGACCTGTTGCCCCTATTGAGCTGAGGTAGACCAGTTGTCCCTACAGAGCAGGGTAGACCTGTTGTCCCTGGCCGGAGCTGGGGTAGACCTGATGTCCCTACAGAGCTGGGTAGACCTGTTGTCCCTGGCCGGAGCTGGGGTAGACCAGATGTCCCTACAGAGCTGGGTAGACTTGTTGTCCCCGGACGGAGCTCGGGTAGACCTGATGTCCCTACAGAGCTGGGTAGACCTGTTGTCCCTGGCCGGAGCTCGGGTAGACCTGATGTCCCAGTGAAGCCAGGGTAGACCTGTTGTCCTGCCCAGGGCCGGGGTAGACCTGTTGTCTCCGGACGGAGCTGGGGTAGACCTGATGTCCCAGCGAAGCCCGGGTAGACCTGTTGTCCCTGGCCAGGGTCGGGGAAGACCTGTTGTCCCGCCAGGGCGAGGACGACCTGATGTTCCGCTGGAGCGAGGTAGACCTGGTCTCCCTGAGAAGCCGGGTTGACCTGGTGTCCAGATGAAAACGCGGTAGACCTGTTGTCTCCCCAGGACTTTGTGGCAGAGATCTGCTAGCCCTACGGAACAAGGGTAGACCTGTTGCCCCTATTGAGCTGAGGTAGACCAGTTGTCCCTACAGAGCTGGGTAGACCTGTTGTCCCCGGACGGAGCTGGGGTAGACCTGATGTCCCTACAGAGCTGGGTAGACCTCTTGTCCCTGGACGCAGCTGGGGTAGACCTGATGTCCCAGCGAAGCCAGGGTCGACCTGTTGTCCTGGCCAGGGCCGCGGTAGACCTGTTGTCCGGCCAGGGCGAGGACGACCTGATGTCCCACGGGAGAGAGCTAGACCTGGTGTCACAGAGAATCCGGGGTAGACCTGGTGTCCCGCTGGAATCGGGGTAGACCTGTTGTCTCCCCAGGACTTTGTGACAGAGATCTGCTAGCCCTACGGAACAAGGGTAGACCTGTTGCCCCTATTGAGTTGAGGTAGACCAGTTGTCCCTACAGAGCAGGGTAGACCTGTTGTCCCCGGACGGAGCTGGGGTAGACCTGATGTCCCCACAGAGCTGGGTAGACCTGTTGTCCCCGGACGGAGCTGGGGTAGACCTGATGTCCCTACAGAGCAGGGTAGACCTTTTGTCCCTGGCCGGAACTCGGGTAGACCCGATGTCCCTACAGAGCAGGGTAGACCTGTTGTCCCTGGCCGGAGCTGGGGTAGACCTGATGTCCCTACAGAGCTGGGTAGACCTCTTGTCCCTGGACGCAGCTGGGGTAGACCTGATGTCCCAGCGAAGCCAGGGTCGACCTGTTGTCCTGGCCAGGGCCGTGGTAGACCTGTTGTCCGGCCAGGTCGAGGACGACCTGATGTCCCACGGGAGAGAGCTAGACCTGGTGTCACAGAGAATCCGGGGTAGACCTGGTGTCCCGCTGGAATCGGGGTAGACCTGTTGTCTTTCCAGGACTTTGTGACAGAGATCTGCTAGCCCTACGGAACAAGGGTAGACCTGTTGCCCCTATTGAGCTGAGGTAGACCTGATGTCCCTACAGAGCTGGGTAGATCTGTTGTCCCCGGACAGTGCTGGGGTAGACCTGATGTCCCAGCGAAGCCTGGGTAGACCTGTTGTCCTGGCCAGGGCCGGGGTAGACCTGTTGTCCCGCCAGGGCAGGGACGACCTGATGTCCCGCTGGGGCGAGGTAGACCTGGTCTCCCAGAGAAGCCGGGGTAGACCTGAAGTCCCGCTGGAATCGGGGTAGACCTGTTGTCTTTCCAGGACTTTGTGACAGAGATCTGCTAGCCCTACGGAACAAGGGTAGACCTGTTGCCCCTATTGAGCTGAGGTAGACCTGATGTCCCTACAGAGCTGGGTAGACCTGTTGTCCCTGGCTGGAGCTGGGGTAGACCTGATGTCCCTACAGAGCTGGGTAGACCTGTTGTCCCTGGCTGGAGCTGGGGTAGACCTGATGTCCCTACAGAGCTGGGTAGACCTGTTGTCCCCGGACAGTGCTGGGGTAGACCTGATGTCCCAGCGAAGCCTGGGTAGACCTGTTGTCCTGGCCAGGGCCGGGGTAGACCTGTTGTCCCGCCAGGGCAGGGACGACCTGATGTCCCGCTGGGGCGAGGTAGACCTGGTCTCCCAGAGAAGCCGGGGTAGACCTGGTGTCCCGCTGGAATCGGGGTAGACCTGTTGTCTCCCCAGGACTTTGTGACAGAGATCTGCTAGCCCTACGATATAAGGGTAGACCTGTTGCCCCTATTGAGTTGAGGTAGACCAGTTGTCCCTACAGAGCTGGGTAGACCTGTTGTCCCCGGACGGAGCTGGGGAAGACCTGATCTCCCTACAGAGCAGGGTAGACCTGTTGTCCCTGGCCGGAGCTCGGGTAGACCTGATGTCCCAGTGAAGCGTGGGTAGACCTGTTGTCCTGCCCAGGGCCGGGGTAGACCTGTTGTCTCCGGACGGAGCTGGGGTAGACCTGATGTCCCAGCGAAGCCAGGGTAGACATGTTGTCCCTGGCCAGGGTCGGGGAAGACCTGTTGTCCCGCCAGGGCGAGGACGACCTGATGTCCCACGGGAGAGAGCTAGACCTGGTGTCACAGAGAATCCGGGGTAGACCTGGTGTCCCGCTGGAATCGGGGTAGACCTGTTGTGTTCCCAGGACTTTGTGACAGAGATCTGCTAGCCCTACGGAACAAGGGTAGACCTGTTGCCCCTATTGAGCTGAGGTAGACCAGTTGTCCCTACAGAGCAGGGTAGACCTGTTGTCCCTGGCCGGAGCTGGGGTAGACCTGATGTCCCCACAGAGCTGGGTAGACCTGTTGTCCCCGGACGGAGCTGGGGTAGACCTGATGTCCCTACAGAGCAGGGTAGACCTTTTGTCCCTGGCCGGAACTCGGGTAGACCCGATATCCCTACAGAGCAGGGTAGACCTGTTGTCCCTGGCTGGAGCTGGGGTAGACCTGATGTCCCTACAGAGCTGGGTAGACCTCTTGTCCCTGGACGCAGCTGGGGTAGACCTGATGTCCCAGTGAAGCCAGGGTAGACCTGTTGTCCTGCCCAGGGCCGGGGTAGACCTGTTGTCTCCGGACGGAGCTGGGGTAGACCTGATGTCCCAGCGAAGCCCGGGTAGACCTGTTGTCCCTGGCCAGGGTCGGGGAAGACCTGTTGTCCCGCCAGGGCGAGGACGACCTGATGTTCCGCTGGAGCGAGGTAGACCTGGTCTCCCTGAGAAGCCGGGGTAGACCTGGTGTCCAGATGAAAACGCGGTAGACCTGTTGTCTCCCCAGGACTTTGTGGCAGCGATCTGCTAGCCCTACGGAACAAGGGTAGACCTGTTGCCCCTATTGAGCTGAGGTAGACCAGTTGTCCCTACAGAGCTGGGTAGACCTGTTGTCCCCGGACGGAGCTGGGGTAGACCTGATGTCCCTACAGAGCTGGGTAGACCTCTTGTCCCTGGACGCAGCTGGGGTAGACCTGATGTCCCAGCGAAGCCAGGGTCGACCTGTTGTCCTGGCCAGGGCCGCGGTAGACCTGTTGTCCGGCCAGGGCGAGGACGACCTGATGTCCCACGGGAGAGAGCTAGACCTGGTGTCACAGAGAATCCGGGGTAGACCTGGTGTCCCGCTGGAATCGGGGTAGACCTGTTGTGTTCCCAGGACTTTGTGACAGAGATCTGCTAGCCCTACGGAACAAGGGTAGACCTGTTGCCCCTATTGAGCTGAGGTAGACCAGTTGTCCCTACAGAGCAGGGTAGACCTGTTGTCCCTGGCCGGAGCTGGGGTAGACCTGATGTCCCTACAGAGCTGGGTAGACCTGTTGTCCCTGGCCGGAGCTGGGGTAGACCAGATGTCCCTACAGAGCTGGGTAGACTTGTTGTCCCCGGACGGAGCTCGGGTAGACCTGATGTCCCTACAGAGCTGGGTAGACCTGTTGTCCCTGGCCGGAGCTCGGGTAGACCTGATGTCCCAGTGAAGCCAGGGTAGACCTGTTGTCCTGCCCAGGGCCGGGGTAGACCTGTTGTCTCCGGACGGAGCTGGGGTAGACCTGATGTCCCAGCGAAGCCCGGGTAGACCTGTTGTCCCTGGCCAGGGTCGGGGAAGACCTGTTGTCCCGCCAGGGCGAGGACGACCTGATGTTCCGCTGGAGCGAGGTAGACCTGGTCTCCCTGAGAAGCCGGGTTGACCTGGTGTCCAGATGAAAACGCGGTAGACCTGTTGTCTCCCCAGGACTTTGTGGCAGAGATCTGCTAGCCCTACGGAACAAGGGTAGACCTGTTGCCCCTATTGAGCTGAGGTAGACCAGTTGTCCCTACAGAGCTGGGTAGACCTGTTGTCCCCGGACGGAGCTGGGGTAGACCTGATGTCCCTACAGAGCTGGGTAGACCTCTTGTCCCTGGACGCAGCTGGGGTAGACCTGATGTCCCAGCGAAGCCAGGGTCGACCTGTTGTCCTGGCCAGGGCCGCGGTAGACCTGTTGTCCGGCCAGGGCGAGGACGACCTGATGTCCCACGGGAGAGAGCTAGACCTGGTGTCACAGAGAATCCGGGGTAGACCTGGTGTCCCGCTGGAATCGGGGTAGACCTGTTGTCTCCCCAGGACTTTGTGACAGAGATCTGCTAGCCCTACGGAACAAGGGTAGACCTGTTGCCCCTATTGAGTTGAGGTAGACCAGTTGTCCCTACAGAGCAGGGTAGACCTGTTGTCCCCGGACGGAGCTGGGGTAGACCTGATGTCCCCACAGAGCTGGGTAGACCTGTTGTCCCCGGACGGAGCTGGGGTAGACCTGATGTCCCTACAGAGCAGGGTAGACCTTTTGTCCCTGGCCGGAACTCGGGTAGACCCGATGTCCCTACAGAGCAGGGTAGACCTGTTGTCCCTGGCCGGAGCTGGGGTAGACCTGATGTCCCTACAGAGCTGGGTAGACCTCTTGTCCCTGGACGCAGCTGGGGTAGACCTGATGTCCCAGCGAAGCCAGGGTCGACCTCTTGTCCTGGCCAGGGCCGTGGTAGACCTGTTGTCCGGCCAGGTCGAGGACGACCTGATGTCCCACGGGAGAGAGCTAGACCTGGTGTCACAGAGAATCCGGGGTAGACCTGGTGTCCCGCTGGAATCGGGGTAGACCTGTTGTCTTTCCAGGACTTTGTGACAGAGATCTGCTAGCCCTACGGAACAAGGGTAGACCTGTTGCCCCTATTGAGCTGAGGTAGACCTGATGTCCCTACAGAGCTGGGTAGATCTGTTGTCCCCGGACGGAGCTGGGGTAGACCTGATGTCCCCACAGAGCTGGGTAGACCTGTTGTCCCCGGACGGAGCTGGGGTAGACCTGATGTCCCTACAGAGCTGGGTAGACCTGTTGTCCCTGGCCGGAGCTGGGGTAGACCTGATGTCCCTACAGAGCTGGGTAGACCTCTTGTCCCTGGACGCAGCTGGGGTAGACCTGATGTCCCAGCGAAGCCTGGGTAGACCTGTTGTCCTGGCCAGGGCCGGGGTAGACCTGTTGTCCCGCCAGGGCAGGGACGACCTGATGTCCCGCTGGGGCGAGGTAGACCTGGTCTTCCAGAGAAGCCGGGGTAGACCTGGAGTCCCGCTGGAATCGGGGTAGACCTGTTGTCTTTCCAGGACTTTGTGACAGAGATCTGCTAGCCCTACGGAACAAGGGTAGACCTGTTGCCCCTATTGAGCTGAGGTAGACCTGATGTCCCTACAGAGCTGGGTAGACCTGTTGTCCCTGGCTGGAGCTGGGGTAGACCTGATGTCCCTACAGAGCTGGGTAGACCTGTGGTCCCTGGCTGGAGCTGGGGTAGACCTGATGTCCCTACAGAGCTGGGTAGACCTGTTGTCCCCGGACAGTGCTGGGGTAGACCTGATGTCCCAGCGAAGCCTGGGTAGACCTGTTGTCCTGGCCAGGGCCGGGGTAGACCTGTTGTCCCGCCAGGGCAGGGACGACCTGATGTCCCGCTGGGGCGAGGTAGACCTGGTCTCCCAGAGAAGCCGGGGTAGACCTGGTGTCCCGCTGGAATCGGGGTAGACCTGTTGTCTCCCCAGGACTTTGTGACAGAGATCTGCTAGCCCTACGATATAAGGGTAGACCTGTTGCCCCTATTGAGTTGAGGTAGACCAGTTGTCCCTACAGAGCTGGGTAGACCTGTTGTCCCCGGACGGAGCTGGGGAAGACCTGATCTCCCTACAGAGCAGGGTAGACCTGTTGTCCCTGGCCAGAGCTCGGGTAGACCTGATGTCCCAGTGAAGCGTGGGTAGACCTGTTGTCCTGCCCAGGGCCGGGGTAGACCTGTTGTCTCCGGACGGAGCTGGGGTAGACCTGATGTCCCAGCGAAGCCAGGGTAGACCTGTTGTCCCTGGCCAGGGTCGGGGAAGACCTGTTGTCCCGCCAGGGCGAGGACGACCTGATGTCCCACGGGAGAGAGCTAGACCTGGTGTCACAGAGAATCCGGGGTAGACCTGGTGTCCCGCTGGAATCGGGGTAGACCTGTTGTGTTCCCAGGACTTTGTGACAGAGATCTGCTAGCCCTACGGAACAAGGGTAGACCTGTTGCCCCTATTGAGCTGAGGTAGACCAGTTGTCCCTACAGAGCAGGGTAGACCTGTTGTCCCTGGCCGGAGCTGGGGTAGACCTGATGTCCCTACAGAGCTGGGTAGACCTGTTGTCCCTGGCTGGAGCTGGGGTAGACCTGATGTCCCTACAGAGCTGGGTAGACCTGTTGTCCCTGGCCGGAGCTGGGGTAGACCAGATGTCCCTACAGAGCTGGGTAGACTTGTTGTCCCCGGACGGAGCTCGGGTAGACCTGATGTCCCTACAGAGCTGGGTAGACCTGTTGTCCCTGGCCGGAGCTCGGGTAGACCTGATGTCCCAGTGAAGCCAGGGTAGACCTGTTGTCCTGCCCAGGGCCGGGGTAGACCTGTTGTCTCCGGACGGAGCTGGGGTAGACCTGATGTCCCAGCGAAGCCCGGGTAGACCTGTTGTCCCTGGCCAGGGTCGGGGAAGACCTGTTGTCCCGCCAGGGCGAGGACGACCTGATGTTCCGCTGGAGCGAGGTAGACCTGGTCTCCCTGAGAAGCCGGGTTGACCTGGTGTCCAGATGAAAACGCGGTAGACCTGTTGTCTCCCCAGGACTTTGTGGCAGAGATCTGCTAGCCCTACGGAACAAGGGTAGACCTGTTGCCCCTATTGAGCTGAGGTAGACCAGTTGTCCCTACAGAGCTGGGTAGACCTGTTGTCCCCGGACGGAGCTGGGGTAGACCAGATGTCCCTACAGAGCTGGGTAGACTTGTTGTCCCCGGACGGAGCTCGGGTAGACCTGATGTCCCTACAGAGCTGGGTAGACCTGTTGTCCCTGGCCGGAGCTCGGGTAGACCTGATGTCCCAGTGAAGCCAGGGTAGACCTGTTGTCCTGCCCAGGGCCGGGGTAGACCTGTTGTCTCCGGACGGAGCTGGGGTAGACCTGATGTCCCAGCGAAGCCCGGGTAGACCTGTTGTCCCTGGCCAGGGTCAGGGAAGACCTGTTGTCCCGCCAGGGCGAGGACGACCTGATGTTCCGCTGGAGCGAGGTAGACCTGGTCTCCCTGAGAAGCCGGGTTGACCTGGTGTCCAGATGAAAACGCGGTAGACCTGTTGTCTCCCCAGGACTTTGTGGCAGAGATCTGCTAGCCCTACGGAACAAGGGTAGACCTGTTGCCCCTATTGAGCTGAGGTAGACCAGTTGTCCCTACAGAGCTGGGTAGACCTGTTGTCCCCGGACGGAGCTGGGGTAGACCTGATGTCCCTACAGAGCTGGGTAGACCTCTTGTCCCTGGACGCAGCTGGGGTAGACCTGATGTCCCAGCGAAGCCAGGGTCGACCTGTTGTCATGGCCAGGGCCGCGGTAGACCTGTTGTCCGGCCAGGGCGAGGACGACCTGATGTCCCACGGGAGAGAGCTAGACCTGGTGTCACAGAGAATCCGGGGTAGACCTGGTGTCCCGCTGGAATCGGGGTAGACCTGTTGTCTCCCCAGGACTTTGTGACAGAGATCTGCTAGCCCTACGGAACAAGGGTAGACCTGTTGCCCCTATTGAGTTGAGGTAGACCAGTTGTCCCTACAGAGCAGGGTAGACCTGTTGTCCCCGGACGGAGCTGGGGTAGACCTGATGTCCCCACAGAGCTGGGTAGACCTGTTGTCCCCGGACGGAGCTGGGGTAGACCTGATGTCCCTACAGAGCAGGGTAGACCTTTTGTCCCTGGCCGGAACTCGGGTAGAACCGATGTCCCTACAGAGCAGGGTAGACCTGTTGTCCCTGGCCGGAGCTGGGGTAGACCTGATGTCCCTACAGAGCTGGGTAGACCTCTTGTCCCTGGACGCAGCTGGGGTAGACCTGATGTCCCAGCGAAGCCAGGGTCGACCTGTTGTCCTGGCCAGGGCCGCGGTAGACCTGTTGTCCGGCCAGGGCGAGGACGACCTGATGTCCCACGGGAGAGAGCTAGACCTGGTGTCACAGAGAATCCGGGGTAGACCTGGTGTCCCGCTGGAATCGGGGTAGACCTGTTGTCTTTCCAGGACTTTGTGACAGAGATCTGCTAGCCCTACGGAACAAGGGTAGACCTGTTGCCCCTATTGAGCTGAGGTAGACCTGATGTCCCTACAGAGCTGGGTAGACCTGTTGTCCCCGGACAGTGCTGGGGTAGACCTGATGTCCCAGCGAAGCCTGGGTAGACCTGTTGTCCTGGCCAGGGCCGGGGTAGACCTGTTGTCCCGCCAGGGCAGGGACGACCTGATGTCCCGCTGGGGCGAGGTAGACCTGGTCTCCCAGAGAAGCCGGGGTAGACCTGGTGTCCCGCTGGAATCGGGGTAGACCTGTTGTCTCCCCAGGACTTTGTGACAGAGATCTGCTAGCCCTACGATATAAGGGTAGACCTGTTGCCCCTATTGAGTTGAGGTAGACCAGTTGTCCCTACAGAGCTGGGTAGACCTGTTGTCCCCGGACGGAGCTGGGGAAGACCTGATCTCCCTACAGAGCAGGGTAGACCTGTTGTCCCTGGCCGGAGCTCGGGTAGACCTGATGTCCCAGTGAAGCGTGGGTAGACCTGTTGTCCTGCCCAGGGCCGGGGTAGACCTGTTGTCTCCGGACGGAGCTGGGGTAGACCTGATGTCCCAGCGAAGCCAGGGTAGACATGTTGTCCCTGGCCAGGGTCGGGGAAGACCTGTTGTCCCGCCAGGGCGAGGACGACCTGATGTCCCACGGGAGAGAGCTAGACCTGGTGTCACAGAGAATCCGGGGTAGACCTGGTGTCCCGCTGGAATCGGGGTAGACCTGTTGTGTTCCCAGGACTTTGTGACAGAGATCTGCTAGCCCTACGGAACAAGGGTAGACCTGTTGCCCCTATTGAGCTGAGGTAGACCAGTTGTCCCTACAGAGCAGGGTAGACCTGTTGTCCCTGGCCGGAGCTGGGGTAGACCTGATGTCCCCACAGAGCTGGGTAGACCTGTTGTCCCCGGACGGAGCTGGGGTAGACCTGATGTCCCTACAGAGCAGGGTAGACCTTTTGTCCCTGGCCGGAACTCGGGTAGACCCGATGTCCCTACAGAGCAGGGTAGACCTGTTGTCCCTGGCCGGAGCTGGGGTAGACCTGATGTCCCTACAGAGCTGGGTAGACCTCTTGTCCCTGGACGCAGCTGGGGTAGACCTGATGTCCCAGTGAAGCCAGGGTAGACCTGTTGTCCCTGGCCAGGGTCGGGGAAGACCTGTTGTCCCGCCAGGGCGAGGACGACCTGATGTTCCGCTGGAGCGAGGTAGACCTGGTCTCCCTGAGAAGCCGGGGTAGACCTGGTGTCCAGATGAAAACGCGGTAGACCTGTTGTCTCCCCAGGACTTTGTGGCAGCGATCTGCTAGCCCTACGGAACAAGGGTAGACCTGTTGCCCCTATTGAGCTGAGGTAGACCAGTTGTCCCTACAGAGCTGGGTAGACCTGTTGTCCCCGGACGGAGCTGGGGTAGACCTGATGTCCCTACAGAGCTGGGTAGACCTCTTGTCCCTGGACGCAGCTGGGGTAGACCTGATGTCCCAGCGAAGCCAGGGTCGACCTGTTGTCCTGGCCAGGGCCGGGGTAGACCTGTTGTCCGGCCAGGGCGAGGACGACCTGATGTCCCACGGGAGAGAGCTAGACCTGGTGTCACAGAGAATCCGGGGTAGACCTGGTGTCCCGCTGGAATCGGGGTAGACCTGTTGTGTTCCCAGGACTTTGTGACAGAGATCTGCTAGCCCTACGGAACAAGGGTAGACCTGTTGCCCCTATTGAGCTGAGGTAGACCAGTTGTCCCTACAGAGCAGGGTAGACCTGTTGTCCCTGGCCGGAGCTGGGGTAGACCTGATGTCCCTACAGAGCTGGGTAGACCTGTTGTCCCTGGCCGGAGCTGGGGTAGACCAGATGTCCCTACAGAGCTGGGTAGACTTGTTGTCCCCGGACGGAGCTCGGGTAGACCTGATGTCCCTACAGAGCTGGGTAGACCTGTTGTCCCTGGCCGGAGCTCGGGTAGACCTGATGTCCCAGTGAAGCCAGGGTAGACCTGTTGTCCTGCCCAGGGCCGGGGTAGACCTGTTGTCTCCGGACGGAGCTGGGGTAGACCTGATGTCCCAGCGAAGCCCGGGTAGACCTGTTGTCCCTGGCCAGGGTCGGGGAAGACCTGTTGTCCCGCCAGGGCGAGGACGACCTGATGTTCCGCTGGAGCGAGGTAGACCTGGTCTCCCTGAGAAGCCGGGTTGACCTGGTGTCCAGATGAAAACGCGGTAGACCTGTTGTCTCCCCAGGACTTTGTGGCAGAGATCTGCTAGCCCTACGGAACAAGGGTAGACCTGTTGCCCCTATTGAGCTGAGGTAGACCAGTTGTCCCTACAGAGCTGGGTAGACCTGTTGTCCCCGGACGGAGCTGGGGTAGACCTGATGTCCCTACAGAGCTGGGTAGACCTCTTGTCCCTGGACGCAGCTGGGGTAGACCTGATGTCCCAGCGAAGCCAGGGTCGACCTGTTGTCCTGGCCAGGGCCGCGGTAGACCTGTTGTCCGGCCAGGGCGAGGACGACCTGATGTCCCACGGGAGAGAGCTAGACCTGGTGTCACAGAGAATCCGGGGTAGACCTGGTGTCCCGCTGGAATCGGGGTAGACCTGTTGTCTCCCCAGGACTTTGTGACAGAGATCTGCTAGCCCTACGGAACAAGGGTAGACCTGTTGCCCCTATTGAGTTGAGGTAGACCAGTTGTCCCTACAGAGCAGGGTAGACCTGTTGTCCCCGGACGGAGCTGGGGTAGACCTGATGTCCCCACAGAGCTGGGTAGACCTGTTGTCCCCGGACGGAGCTGGGGTAGACCTGATGTCCCTACAGAGCAGGGTAGACCTTTTGTCCCTGGCCGGAACTCGGGTAGACCCGATGTCCCTACAGAGCAGGGTAGACCTGTTGTCCCTGGCCGGAGCTGGGGTAGACCTGATGTCCCTACAGAGCTGGGTAGACCTCTTGTCCCTGGACGCAGCTGGGGTAGACCTGATGTCCCAGCGAAGCCAGGGTCGACCTGTTGTCCTGGCCAGGGCCGCGGTAGACCTGTTGTCCGGCCAGGGCGAGGACGACCTGATGTCCCACGGGAGAGAGCTAGACCTGGTGTCAAAGAGAATCCGGGGTAGACCTGGTGTCCCGCTGGAATCGGGGTAGACCTGTTGTCTTTCCAGGACTTTGTGACAGAGATCTGCTAGCCCTACGGAACAAGGGTAGACCTGTTGCCCCTATTGAGCTGAGGTAGATCTGATGTCCCTACAGAGCTGGGTAGACCTGTTGTCCCCGGACAGTGCTGGGGTAGACCTGATGTCCCAGCGAAGCCTGGGTAGACCTGTTGTCCTGGCCAGGGCCGGGGTAGACCTGTTGTCCCGCCAGGGCAGGGACGACCTGATGTCCCGCTGGGGCGAGGTAGACCTGGTCTCCCAGAGAAGCCGGGGTAGACCTGAAGTCCCGCTGGAATCGGGGTAGACCTGTTGTCTTTCCAGGACTTTGTGACAGAGATCTGCTAGCCCTACGGAACAAGGGTAGACCTGTTGCCCCTATTGAGCTGAGGTAGACCTGATGTCCCTACAGAGCTGGGTAGACCTGTTGTCCCTGGCTGGAGCTGGGGAAGACCTGATCTCCCTACAGAGCAGGGTAG
This sequence comes from Agelaius tricolor, assembly GCF_023055355.1. Taxonomy (NCBI): domain Eukaryota; kingdom Metazoa; phylum Chordata; class Aves; order Passeriformes; family Icteridae; genus Agelaius; species Agelaius tricolor. The sequence continues at coordinate 2,381,236 of NW_027269311.1, read as the reverse complement.
ACCTGTTGTCCCTGGCCGGAGCTCGGGTAGACCTGATGTCCCAGTGAAGCGTGGGTAGACCTGTTGTCCTGCCCAGGGCCGGGGTAGACCTGTTGTCTCCGGACGGAGCTGGGGTAGACCTGATGTCCCAGCGAAGCCAGGGTAGACATGTTGTCCCTGGCCAGGGTCGGGGAAGACCTGTTGTCCCGCCAGGGCGAGGACCACCTGATGTTCCGCTGGAGCGAGGTAGACCTGGTGTCACAGAGAATCCGGGGTAGACCTGGTGTCCCGCTGGAATCGGGGTAGACCTGTTGTCTTTCCAGGACTTTGTGACAGAGATCTGCTAGCCCTACGGAACAAGGGTAGACCTGTTGCCCCTATTGAGCTGAGGTAGACCAGTTGTCCCTACAGAGCAGGGTAGACCTGTTGTCCCTGGCCGGAGCTGGGGTAGACCTGATGTCCCCACAGAGCTGGGTAGACCTGTTGTCCCCGGACGGAGCTGGGGTAGACCTGATGTCCCTACAGAGCAGGGTAGACCTTTTGTCCCTGGCCCGAACTCGGGTAGACCCGATGTCCCTACAGAGCAGGGTAGACCTGTTGTCCCTGGCCGGAGCTGGGGTAGACCTGATGTCCCTACAGAGCTGGGTAGACCTCTTGTCCCTGGACGCAGCTGGGGTAGACCTGATGTCCCAGTGAAGCCAGGGTAGACCTGTTGTCCTGCCCAGGGCCGGGGTAGACCTGTTGTCTCCGGACGGAGCTGGGGTAGACCTGATGTCCCAGCGAAGCCCGGGTAGACCTGTTGTCCCTGGCCAGGGTCGGGGAAGACCTGTTGTCCCGCCAGGGCGAGGACGACCTGATGTTCCGCTGGAGCGAGGTAGACCTGGTCTCCCTGAGAAGCCGGGGTAGACCTGGTGTCCAGATGAAAACGCGGTAGACCTGTTGTCTCCCCAGGACTTTGTGGCAGCGATCTGCTAGCCCTACGGAACAAGGGTAGACCTGTTGCCCCTATTGAGCTGAGGTAGACCAGTTGTCCCTACAGAGCTGGGTAGACCTGTTGTCCCCGGACGGAGCTGGGGTAGACCTGATGTCCCTACAGAGCTGGGTAGACCTCTTGTCCCTGGACGCAGCTGGGGTAGACCTGATGTCCCAGCGAAGCCAGGGTCGACCTGTTGTCCTGGCCAGGGCCGGGGTAGACCTGTTGTCCGGCCAGGGCGAGGACGACCTGATGTCCCACGGGAGAGAGCTAGACCTGGTGTCACAGAGAATCCGGGGTAGACCTGGTGTCCCGCTGGAATCGGGGTAGACCTGTTGTCTCCCCAGGACTTTGTGACAGAGATCTGCTAGCCCTACGGAACAAGGGTAGACCTGTTGCCCCTATTGAGCTGAGGTAGACCAGTTGTCCCTACAGAGCAGGGTAGACCTGTTGTCCCTGGCCGGAGCTGGGGTAGACCTGATGTCCCTACAGAGCTGGGTAGACCTGTTGTCCCTGGCCGGAGCTGGGGTAGACCAGATGTCCCTACAGAGCTGGGTAGACTTGTTGTCCCCGGACGGAGCTCGGGTAGACCTGATGTCCCTACAGAGCTGGGTAGACCTGTTGTCCCTGGCCGGAGCTCGGGTAGACCTGATGTCCCAGTGAAGCCAGGGTAGACCTGTTGTCCTGCCCAGGGCCAGGGTAGACCTGTTGTCTCCGGACGGTGCTGGGGTAGACCTGATGTCCCAGCGAAGCCCGGGTAGACCTGTTGTCCCTGGCCAGGGTCGTGGAAGACCTGTTGTCCCGCCAGGGCGAGGACGACCTGATGTTCCGCTGGAGCGAGGTAGACCTGGTCTCCCTGAGAAGCCGGGTTGACCTGGTGTCCAGATGAAAACGCGGTAGACCTGTTGTCTCCCCAGGACTTTGTGGCAGAGATCTGCTAGCCCTACGGAACAAGGGTAGACCTGTTGCCCCTATTGAGCTGAGGTAGACCAGTTGTCCCTACAGAGCTGGGTAGACCTGTTGTCCCCGGACGGAGCTGGGGTAGACCTGATGTCCCTACAGAGCTGGGTAGACCTCTTGTCCCTGGACGCAGCTGGGGTAGACCTGATGTCCCAGCGAAGCCAGGGTCGACCTGTTGTCCTGGCCAGGGCCGGGGTAGACCTGTTGTCCGGCCAGGGCGAGGACGACCTGATGTCCCACGGGAGAGAGCTAGACCTGGTGTCACAGAGAATCCGGGGTAGACCTGGTGTCCCGCTGGAATCGGGGTAGACCTGTTGTGTTCCCAGGACTTTGTGACAGAGATCTGCTAGCCCTACGGAACAAGGGTAGACCTGTTGCCCCTATTGAGTTGAGGTAGACCAGTTGTCCCTACAGAGCAGGGTAGACCTGTTGTCCCCGGACGGAGCTGGGGTAGACCTGATGTCCCCACAGAGCTGGGTAGACCTGTTGTCCCCGGACGGAGCTGGGGTAGACCTGATGTCCCTACAGAGCAGGGTAGACCTTTTGTCCCTGGCCGGAACTCGGGTAGACCCGATGTCCCTACAGAGCAGGGTAGACCTGTTGTCCCTGGCCGGAGCTGGGGTAGACCTGATGTCCCTACAGAGCTGGGTAGACCTCTTGTCCCTGGACGCAGCTGGGGTAGACCTGATGTCCCAGCGAAGCCAGGGTCGACCTGTTGTCCTGGCCAGGGCCGCGGTAGACCTGTTGTCCGGCCAGGGCGCGGACGACCTGATGTCCCACGGGAGAGAGCTAGACCTGGTGTCACAGAGAATCCGGGGTAGACCTGGTGTCCCGCTGGAATCGGGGTAGACCTGTTGTCTTTCCAGGACTTTGTGACAGAGATCTGCTAGCCCTACGGAACAAGGGTAGACCTGTTGCCCCTATTGAGCTGAGGTAGATCTGATGTCCCTACAGAGCTGGGTAGACCTGTTGTCCCCGGACAGTGCTGGGGTAGACCTGATGTCCCAGCGAAGCCTGGGTAGACCTGTTGTCCTGGCCAGGGCCGGGGTAGACCTGTTGTCCCGCCAGGGCAGGGACGACCTGATGTCCCGCTGGGGCGAGGTAGACCTGGTCTCCCAGAGAAGCCGGGGTAGACCTGAAGTCCCGCTGGAATCGGGGTAGACCTGTTGTCTTTCCAGGACTTTGTGACAGAGATCTGCTAGCCCTACGGAACAAGGGTAGACCTGTTGCCCCTATTGAGCTGAGGTAGACCTGATGTCCCTACAGAGCTGGGTAGACCTGTTGTCCCTGGCTGGAGCTGGGGTAGACCTGATGTCCCTACAGAGCTGGGTAGACCTGTTGTCCCTGGCCGGAGCTGGGGTAGACCTGATGTCCCTACAGAGCTGGGTAGACCTGTTGTCCCCGGACAGTGCTGGGGTAGACCTGATGTCCCAGCGAAGCCTGGGTAGACCTGTTGTCCTGGCCAGGGCCGGGGTAGACCTGTTGTCCCGCCAGGGCAGGGACGACCTGATGTCCCGCTGGGGCGAGGTAGACCTGGTCTCCCAGAGAAGCCGGGGTAGACCTGGTGTCCCGCTGGAATCGGGGTAGACCTGTTGTCTCCCCAGGACTTTGTGACAGAGATCTGCTAGCCCTACGATATAAGGGTAGACCTGTTGCCCCTATTGAGTTGAGGTAGACCAGTTGTCCCTACAGAGCTGGGTAGACCTGTTGTCCCCGGACGGAGCTGGGGAAGACCTGATCTCCCTACAGAGCAGGGTAGACCTGTTGTCCCTGGCCGGAGCTCGGGTAGACCTGATGTCCCAGTGAAGCGTGGGTAGACCTGTTGTCCTGCCCAGGGCCGGGGTAGACCTGTTGTCTCCGGACGGAGCTGGGGTAGACCTGATGTCCCAGCGAAGCCAGGGTAGACATGTTGTCCCTGGCCAGGGTCGGGGAAGACCTGTTGTCCCGCCAGGGCGAGGACGACCTGATGTCCCACGGGAGAGAGCTAGACCTGGTGTCACAGAGAATCCGGGGTAGACCTGGTGTCCCGCTGGAATCGGGGTAGACCTGTTGTGTTCCCAGGACTTTGTGACAGAGATCTGCTAGCCCTACGGAACAAGGGTAGACCTGTTGCCCCTATTGAGCTGAGGTAGACCAGTTGTCCCTACAGAGCAGGGTAGACCTGTTGTCCCTGGCCGGAGCTGGGGTAGACCTGATGTCCCCACAGAGCTGGGTAGACCTGTTGTCCCCGGACGGAGCTGGGGTAGACCTGATGTCCCTACAGAGCAGGGTAGACCTTTTGTCCCTGGCCGGAACTCGGGTAGACCCGATGTCCCTACAGAGCAGGGTAGACCTGTTGTCCCTGGCCGGAGCTGGGGTAGACCTGATGTCCCTACAGAGCTGGGTAGACCTCTTGTCCCTGGACGCAGCTGGGGTAGACCTGATGTCCCAGTGAAGCCAGGGTAGACCTGTTGTCCCTGGCCAGGGTCGGGGAAGACCTGTTGTCCCGCCAGGGCGAGGACGACCTGATGTTCCGCTGGAGCGAGGTAGACCTGGTCTCCCTGAGAAGCCGGGGTAGACCTGGTGTCCAGATGAAAACGCGGTAGACCTGTTGTCTCCCCAGGACTTTGTGGCAGCGATCTGCTAGCCCTACGGAACAAGGGTAGACCTGTTGCCCCTATTGAGCTGAGGTAGACCAGTTGTCCCTACAGAGCTGGGTAGACCTGTTGTCCCCGGACGGAGCTGGGGTAGACCTGATGTCCCTACAGAGCTGGGTAGACCTCTTGTCCCTGGACGCAGCTGGGGTAGACCTGATGTCCCAGCGAAGCCAGGGTCGACCTGTTGTCCTGGCCAGGGCCGGGGTAGACCTGTTGTCCGGCCAGGGCGAGGACGACCTGATGTCCCACGGGAGAGAGCTAGACCTGGTGTCACAGAGAATCCGGGGTAGACCTGGTGTCCCGCTGGAATCGGGGTAGACCTGTTGTGTTCCCAGGACTTTGTGACAGAGATCTGCTAGCCCTACGGAACAAGGGTAGACCTGTTGCCCCTATTGAGCTGAGGTAGACCAGTTGTCCCTACAGAGCAGGGTAGACCTGTTGTCCCTGGCCGGAGCTGGGGTAGACCTGATGTCCCTACAGAGCTGGGTAGACCTGTTGTCCCTGGCCGGAGCTGGGGTAGACCAGATGTCCCTACAGAGCTGGGTAGACTTGTTGTCCCCGGACGGAGCTCGGGTAGACCTGATGTCCCTACAGAGCTGGGTAGACCTGTTGTCCCTGGCCGGAGCTCGGGTAGACCTGATGTCCCAGTGAAGCCAGGGTAGACCTGTTGTCCTGCCCAGGGCCGGGGTAGACCTGTTGTCTCCGGACGGAGCTGGGGTAGACCTGATGTCCCAGCGAAGCCCGGGTAGACCTGTTGTCCCTGGCCAGGGTCGGGGAAGACCTGTTGTCCCGCCAGGGCGAGGACGACCTGATGTTCCGCTGGAGCGAGGTAGACCTGGTCTCCCTGAGAAGCCGGGTTGACCTGGTGTCCAGATGAAAACGCGGTAGACCTGTTGTCTCCCCAGGACTTTGTGGCAGAGATCTGCTAGCCCTACGGAACAAGGGTAGACCTGTTGCCCCTATTGAGCTGAGGTAGACCAGTTGTCCCTACAGAGCTGGGTAGACCTGTTGTCCCCGGACGGAGCTGGGGTAGACCTGATGTCCCTACAGAGCTGGGTAGACCTCTTGTCCCTGGACGCAGCTGGGGTAGACCTGATGTCCCAGCGAAGCCAGGGTCGACCTGTTGTCCTGGCCAGGGCCGCGGTAGACCTGTTGTCCGGCCAGGGCGAGGACGACCTGATGTCCCACGGGAGAGAGCTAGACCTGGTGTCACAGAGAATCCGGGGTAGACCTGGTGTCCCGCTGGAATCGGGGTAGACCTGTTGTCTCCCCAGGACTTTGTGACAGAGATCTGCTAGCCCTACGGAACAAGGGTAGACCTGTTGCCCCTATTGAGTTGAGGTAGACCAGTTGTCCCTACAGAGCAGGGTAGACCTGTTGTCCCCGGACGGAGCTGGGGTAGACCTGATGTCCCCACAGAGCTGGGTAGACCTGTTGTCCCCGGACGGAGCTGGGGTAGACCTGATGTCCCTACAGAGCAGGGTAGACCTTTTGTCCCTGGCCGGAACTCGGGTAGACCCGATGTCCCTACAGAGCAGGGTAGACCTGTTGTCCCTGGCCGGAGCTGGGGTAGACCTGATGTCCCTACAGAGCTGGGTAGACCTCTTGTCCCTGGACGCAGCTGGGGTAGACCTGATGTCCCAGCGAAGCCAGGGTCGACCTGTTGTCCTGGCCAGGGCCGCGGTAGACCTGTTGTCCGGCCAGGGCGAGGACGACCTGATGTCCCACGGGAGAGAGCTAGACCTGGTGTCAAAGAGAATCCGGGGTAGACCTGGTGTCCCGCTGGAATCGGGGTAGACCTGTTGTCTTTCCAGGACTTTGTGACAGAGATCTGCTAGCCCTACGGAACAAGGGTAGACCTGTTGCCCCTATTGAGCTGAGGTAGATCTGATGTCCCTACAGAGCTGGGTAGACCTGTTGTCCCCGGACAGTGCTGGGGTAGACCTGATGTCCCAGCGAAGCCTGGGTAGACCTGTTGTCCTGGCCAGGGCCGGGGTAGACCTGTTGTCCCGCCAGGGCAGGGACGACCTGATGTCCCGCTGGGGCGAGGTAGACCTGGTCTCCCAGAGAAGCCGGGGTAGACCTGAAGTCCCGCTGGAATCGGGGTAGACCTGTTGTCTTTCCAGGACTTTGTGACAGAGATCTGCTAGCCCTACGGAACAAGGGTAGACCTGTTGCCCCTATTGAGCTGAGGTAGACCTGATGTCCCTACAGAGCTGGGTAGACCTGTTGTCCCTGGCTGGAGCTGGGGAAGACCTGATCTCCCTACAGAGCAGGGTAGACCTGTTGTCCCTGGCCGGAGCTCGGGTAGACCTGATGTCCCAGTGAAGCGTGGGTAGACCTGTTGTCCTGCCCAGGGCCGGGGTAGACCTGTTGTCTCCGGACGGAGCTGGGGTAGACCTGATGTCCCAGCGAAGCCAGGGTAGACATGTTGTCCCTGGCCAGGGTCGGGGAAGACCTGTTGTCCCGCCAGGGCGAGGACCACCTGATGTTCCGCTGGAGCGAGGTAGACCTGGTGTCACAGAGAATCCGGGGTAGACCTGGTGTCCCGCTGGAATCGGGGTAGACCTGTTGTCTTTCCAGGACTTTGTGACAGAGATCTGCTAGCCCTACGGAACAAGGGTAGACCTGTTGCCCCTATTGAGCTGAGGTAGACCAGTTGTCCCTACAGAGCAGGGTAGACCTGTTGTCCCTGGCCGGAGCTGGGGTAGACCTGATGTCCCCACAGAGCTGGGTAGACCTGTTGTCCCCGGACGGAGCTGGGGTAGACCTGATGTCCCTACAGAGCAGGGTAGACCTTTTGTCCCTGGCCCGAACTCGGGTAGACCCGATGTCCCTACAGAGCAGGGTAGACCTGTTGTCCCTGGCCGGAGCTGGGGTAGACCTGATGTCCCTACAGAGCTGGGTAGACCTCTTGTCCCTGGACGCAGCTGGGGTAGACCTGATGTCCCAGTGAAGCCAGGGTAGACCTGTTGTCCTGCCCAGGGCCGGGGTAGACCTGTTGTCTCCGGACGGAGCTGGGGTAGACCTGATGTCCCAGCGAAGCCCGGGTAGACCTGTTGTCCCTGGCCAGGGTCGGGGAAGACCTGTTGTCCCGCCAGGGCGAGGACGACCTGATGTTCCGCTGGAGCGAGGTAGACCTGGTCTCCCTGAGAAGCCGGGGTAGACCTGGTGTCCAGATGAAAACGCGGTAGACCTGTTGTCTCCCCAGGACTTTGTGGCAGCGATCTGCTAGCCCTACGGAACAAGGGTAGACCTGTTGCCCCTATTGAGCTGAGGTAGACCAGTTGTCCCTACAGAGCTGGGTAGACCTGTTGTCCCCGGACGGAGCTGGGGTAGACCTGATGTCCCTACAGAGCTGGGTAGACCTCTTGTCCCTGGACGCAGCTGGGGTAGACCTGATGTCCCAGCGAAGCCAGGGTCGACCTGTTGTCCTGGCCAGGGCCGGGGTAGACCTGTTGTCCGGCCAGGGCGAGGACGACCTGATGTCCCACGGGAGAGAGCTAGACCTGGTGTCACAGAGAATCCGGGGTAGACCTGGTGTCCCGCTGGAATCGGGGTAGACCTGTTGTCTCCCCAGGACTTTGTGACAGAGATCTGCTAGCCCTACGGAACAAGGGTAGACCTGTTGCCCCTATTGAGCTGAGGTAGACCAGTTGTCCCTACAGAGCAGGGTAGACCTGTTGTCCCTGGCCGGAGCTGGGGTAGACCTGATGTCCCTACAGAGCTGGGTAGACCTGTTGTCCCTGGCCGGAGCTGGGGTAGACCAGATGTCCCTACAGAGCTGGGTAGACTTGTTGTCCCCGGACGGAGCTCGGGTAGACCTGATGTCCCTACAGAGCTGGGTAGACCTGTTGTCCCTGGCCGGAGCTCGGGTAGACCTGATGTCCCAGTGAAGCCAGGGTAGACCTGTTGTCCTGCCCAGGGCCAGGGTAGACCTGTTGTCTCCGGACGGTGCTGGGGTAGACCTGATGTCCCAGCGAAGCCCGGGTAGACCTGTTGTCCCTGGCCAGGGTCGTGGAAGACCTGTTGTCCCGCCAGGGCGAGGACGACCTGATGTTCCGCTGGAGCGAGGTAGACCTGGTCTCCCTGAGAAGCCGGGTTGACCTGGTGTCCAGATGAAAACGCGGTAGACCTGTTGTCTCCCCAGGACTTTGTGGCAGAGATCTGCTAGCCCTACGGAACAAGGGTAGACCTGTTGCCCCTATTGAGCTGAGGTAGACCAGTTGTCCCTACAGAGCTGGGTAGACCTGTTGTCCCCGGACGGAGCTGGGGTAGACCTGATGTCCCTACAGAGCTGGGTAGACCTCTTGTCCCTGGACGCAGCTGGGGTAGACCTGATGTCCCAGCGAAGCCAGGGTCGACCTGTTGTCCTGGCCAGGGCCGGGGTAGACCTGTTGTCCGGCCAGGGCGAGGACGACCTGATGTCCCACGGGAGAGAGCTAGACCTGGTGTCACAGAGAATCCGGGGTAGACCTGGTGTCCCGCTGGAATCGGGGTAGACCTGTTGTGTTCCCAGGACTTTGTGACAGAGATCTGCTAGCCCTACGGAACAAGGGTAGACCTGTTGCCCCTATTGAGTTGAGGTAGACCAGTTGTCCCTACAGAGCAGGGTAGACCTGTTGTCCCCGGACGGAGCTGGGGTAGACCTGATGTCCCCACAGAGCTGGGTAGACCTGTTGTCCCCGGACGGAGCTGGGGTAGACCTGATGTCCCTACAGAGCAGGGTAGACCTTTTGTCCCTGGCCGGAACTCGGGTAGACCCGATGTCCCTACAGAGCAGGGTAGACCTGTTGTCCCTGGCCGGAGCTGGGGTAGACCTGATGTCCCTACAGAGCTGGGTAGACCTCTTGTCCCTGGACGCAGCTGGGGTAGACCTGATGTCCCAGCGAAGCCAGGGTCGACCTGTTGTCCTGGCCAGGGCCGCGGTAGACCTGTTGTCCGGCCAGGGCGCGGACGACCTGATGTCCCACGGGAGAGAGCTAGACCTGGTGTCACAGAGAATCCGGGGTAGACCTGGTGTCCCGCTGGAATCGGGGTAGACCTGTTGTCTTTCCAGGACTTTGTGACAGAGATCTGCTAGCCCTACGGAACAAGGGTAGACCTGTTGCCCCTATTGAGCTGAGGTAGATCTGATGTCCCTACAGAGCTGGGTAGACCTGTTGTCCCCGGACAGTGCTGGGGTAGACCTGATGTCCCAGCGAAGCCTGGGTAGACCTGTTGTCCTGGCCAGGGCCGGGGTAGACCTGTTGTCCCGCCAGGGCAGGGACGACCTGATGTCCCGCTGGGGCGAGGTAGACCTGGTCTCCCAGAGAAGCCGGGGTAGACCTGAAGTCCCGCTGGAATCGGGGTAGACCTGTTGTCTTTCCAGGACTTTGTGACAGAGATCTGCTAGCCCTACGGAACAAGGGTAGACCTGTTGCCCCTATTGAGCTGAGGTAGACCTGATGTCCCTACAGAGCTGGGTAGACCTGTTGTCCCTGGCTGGAGCTGGGGTAGACCTGATGTCCCTACAGAGCTGGGTAGACCTGTTGTCCCTGGCCGGAGCTGGGGTAGACCTGATGTCCCTACAGAGCTGGGTAGACCTGTTGTCCCCGGACAGTGCTGGGGTAGACCTGATGTCCCAGCGAAGCCTGGGTAGACCTGTTGTCCTGGCCAGGGCCGGGGTAGACCTGTTGTCCCGCCAGGGCAGGGACGACCTGATGTCCCGCTGGGGCGAGGTAGACCTGGTCTCCCAGAGAAGCCGGGGTAGACCTGGTGTCCCGCTGGAATCGGGGTAGACCTGTTGTCTCCCCAGGACTTTGTGACAGAGATCTGCTAGCCCTACGATATAAGGGTAGACCTGTTGCCCCTATTGAGTTGAGGTAGACCAGTTGTCCCTACAGAGCTGGGTAGACCTGTTGTCCCCGGACGGAGCTGGGGAAGACCTGATCTCCCTACAGAGCAGGGTAGACCTGTTGTCCCTGGCCGGAGCTCGGGTAGACCTGATGTCCCAGTGAAGCGTGGGTAGACCTGTTGTCCTGCCCAGGGCCGGGGTAGACCTGTTGTCTCCGGACGGAGCTGGGGTAGACCTGATGTCCCAGCGAAGCCAGGGTAGACATGTTGTCCCTGGCCAGGGTCGGGGAAGACCTGTTGTCCCGCCAGGGCGAGGACCACCTGATGTTCCGCTGGAGCGAGGTAGACCTGGTCTCCCTGAGAAGCCGGGGTAGACCTGGTGTCTAGCTGAAAACGCGGTAGACCTGTTGTCTCCCCAGGACTTTGTGACAGAGATCTGCTAGCCCTACGGAACAAGGGTAGACCTGTTGCCCCTATTGAGCTGAGGTAGACCAGTTGTCCCTACAGAGCAGGGTAGACCTGTTGTCCCTGGCCGGAGCTGGGGTAGACCTGATGTCCCCACAGAGCTGGGTAGACCTGTTGTCCCCGGACGGAGCTGGGGTAGACCTGATGTCCCTACAGAGCAGGGTAGACCTTTTGTCCCTGGCCGGAACTCGGGTAGACCCGATGTCCCTACAGAGCAGGGTAGACCTGTTGTCCCTGGCCGGAGCTGGGGTAGACCTGATGTCCCTACAGAGCTGGGTAGACCTCTTGTCCCTGGACGCAGCTGGGGTAGACCTGATGTCCCAGCGAAGCCAGGGTCGACCTGTTGTCCTGGCCAGGGCCGCGGTAGACCTGTTGTCCGGCCAGGGCGAGGACGACCTGATGTCCCACGGGAGAGAGCTAGACCTGGTGTCACAGAGAATCCGGGGTAGACCTGGTGTCCCGCTGGAATCGGGGTAGACCTGTTGTCTTTCCAGGACTTTGTGACAGAGATCTGCTAGCCCTAGGGAACAAGGGTAGACCTGTTGCCCCTATTGAGCTGAGGTAGACCTGATGTCCCTACAGAGCTGGGTAGACCTGTTGTCCCCGGACAGTGCTGGGGTAGACCTGATGTCCCAGCGAAGCCTGGGTAGACCTGTTGTCCTGGCCAGGGCCGGGGTAGACCTGTTGTCCCGCCAGGGCAGGGACGACCTGATGTCCTGCTGGGGCGAGGTAGACCTGGTCTCCCAGAGAATCCGGGGTAGACCTGGTGTCCCGCTGGAATCGGGGTAGACCTGTTGTCTCCCCAGGACTTTGTGACAGAGATCTGCTAGCCCTACGATATAAGGGTAGACCTGTTGTCCCTATTGAGATGAGGTAGACCAGTTGTCCCTACAGAGCAGGGTAGACCTGTTGTCCCCGGACGGAGCTGGGGTAGACCTGATGTCCCTACAGAGCTGGGTAGACCTGTTGTCCCCGGACGGAGCTGGGGTAGACCTGATGTCCCAACAGAGCTGGGTAGACCTGTTGTCCCTGGCCGGAGCTGGGGTAGACCTGATGTCCCTACAGAGCTGGGTAGACCTCTTGTCCCTGGACGCAGCTGGGGTAGACCTGATGTCCCAGCGAAGCCTGGGTAGACCTGTTGTCCTGGCCAGGGCCGGGGTAGACCTGTTGTCCCGCCAGGGCAGGGACGACCTGATGTCCCGCTGGGGCGAGGTAGACCTGGTCTCCCAGAGAAGCCGGGGTAGACCTGGAGTCCCGCTGGAATCGGGGGAGACCTGTTGTCTTTCCAGGACTTTGTGACAGAGATCTGCTAGCCCTACGGAACAAGGGTAGACCTGTTGCCCCTATTGAGCTGAGGTAGACCTGATGTCCCTACAGAGCTGGGTAGACCTGTTGTCCCTGGCTGGAGCTGGGGTAGACCTGATGTCCCTACAGAGCTGGGTAGACCTGTTGTCCCCGGACAGTGCTGGGGTAGACCTGATGTCCCAGCGAAGCCTGGGTAGACCTGTTGTCCTGGCCAGGGCCGGGGTAGACCTGTTGTCCGGCCAGGGCAGGGACGACCTGATGTCCCGCTGGGGCGAGGTAGACCTGGTCTCCCAGAGAAGCCGGGGTAGACCTGGTGTCCCGCTGGAATCGGGGTAGACCTGTTGTCTCCCCAGGACTTTGTGACAGAGATCTGCTAGCCCTACGATATAAGGGTAGACCTGTTGCCCCTATTGAGTTGAGGTAGACCAGTTGTCCCTACAGAGCTGGGTAGACCTGTTGTCCCCGGACGGAGCTGGGGAAGACCTGATCTCCCTACAGAGCAGGGTAGACCTGTTGTCCCTGGCCGGAGCTCGGGTAGACCTGATGTCCCAGTGAAGCGTGGGTAGACCTGTTGTCCTGCCCAGGGCCGGGGTAGACCTGTTGTCTCCGGACGGAGCTGGGGTAGACCTGATGTCCCAGCGAAGCCAGGGTAGACATGTTGTCCCTGGCCAGGGTCGGGGAAGACCTGTTGTCCCGCCAGGGCGAGGACCACCTGATGTTCCGCTGGAGCGAGGTAGACCTGGTGTCACAGAGAATCCGGGGTAGACCTGGTGTCCCGCTGGAATCGGGGTAGACCTGTTGTCTTTCCAGGACTTTGTGACAGAGATCTGCTAGCCCTACGGAACAAGGGTAGACCTGTTGCCCCTATTGAGCTGAGGTAGACCAGTTGTCCCTACAGAGCAGGGTAGACCTGTTGTCCCTGGCCGGAGCTGGGGTAGACCTGATGTCCCCACAGAGCTGGGTAGACCTGTTGTCCCCGGACGGAGCTGGGGTAGACCTGATGTCCCTACAGAGCAGGGTAGACCTTTTGTCCCTGGCCCGAACTCGGGTAGACCCGATGTCCCTACAGAGCAGGGTAGACCTGTTGTCCCTGGCCGGAGCTGGGGTAGACCTGATGTCCCTACAGAGCTGGGTAGACCTCTTGTCCCTGGACGCAGCTGGGGTAGACCTGATGTCCCAGTGAAGCCAGGGTAGACCTGTTGTCCTGCCCAGGGCCGGGGTAGACCTGTTGTCTCCGGACGGAGCTGGGGTAGACCTGATGTCCCAGCGAAGCCCGGGTAGACCTGTTGTCCCTGGCCAGGGTCGGGGAAGACCTGTTGTCCCGCCAGGGCGAGGACGACCTGATGTTCCGCTGGAGCGAGGTAGACCTGGTCTCCCTGAGAAGCCGGGGTAGACCTGGTGTCCAGATGAAAACGCGGTAGACCTGTTGTCTCCCCAGGACTTTGTGGCAGCGATCTGCTAGCCCTACGGAACAAGGGTAGACCTGTTGCCCCTATTGAGCTGAGGTAGACCAGTTGTCCCTACAGAGCTGGGTAGACCTGTTGTCCCCGGACGGAGCTGGGGTAGACCTGATGTCCCTACAGAGCTGGGTAGACCTCTTGTCCCTGGACGCAGCTGGGGTAGACCTGATGTCCCAGCGAAGCCAGGGTCGACCTGTTGTCCTGGCCAGGGCCGGGGTAGACCTGTTGTCCGGCCAGGGCGAGGACGACCTGATGTCCCACGGGAGAGAGCTAGACCTGGTGTCACAGAGAATCCGGGGTAGACCTGGTGTCCCGCTGGAATCGGGGTAGACCTGTTGTCTCCCCAGGACTTTGTGACAGAGATCTGCTAGCCCTACGGAACAAGGGTAGACCTGTTGCCCCTATTGAGCTGAGGTAGACCAGTTGTCCCTACAGAGCAGGGTAGACCTGTTGTCCCTGGCCGGAGCTGGGGTAGACCTGATGTCCCTACAGAGCTGGGTAGACCTGTTGTCCCTGGCCGGAGCTGGGGTAGACCAGATGTCCCTACAGAGCTGGGTAGACTTGTTGTCCCCGGACGGAGCTCGGGTAGACCTGATGTCCCTACAGAGCTGGGTAGACCTGTTGTCCCTGGCCGGAGCTCGGGTAGACCTGATGTCCCAGTGAAGCCAGGGTAGACCTGTTGTCCTGCCCAGGGCCGGGGTAGACCTGTTGTCTCCGGACGGAGCTGGGGTAGACCTGATGTCCCAGCGAAGCCCGTGTAGACCTGTTGTCCCTGGCCAGGGTCGTGGAAGACCTGTTGTCTCGCCAGGGCGAGGACGACCTGATGTTCCGCTGGAGCGAGGTAGACCTGGTCTCCCTGAGAAGCCGGGTTGACCTGGTGTCCAGATGAAAACGCGGTAGACCTGTTGTCTCCCCAGGACTTTGTGGCAGAGATCTGCTAGCCCTACGGAACAAGGGTAGACCTGTTGCCCCTATTGAGCTGAGGTAGACCAGTTGTCCCTACAGAGCTGGGTAGACCTGTTGTCCCCGGACGGAGCTGGGGTAGACCTGATGTCCCTACAGAGCTGGGTAGACCTCTTGTCCCTGGACGCAGCTGGGGTAGACCTGATGTCCCAGCGAAGCCAGGGTCGACCTGTTGTCCTGGCCAGGGCCGGGGTAGACCTGTTGTCCGGCCAGGGCGAGGACGACCTGATGTCCCACGGGAGAGAGCTAGACCTGGTGTCACAGAGAATCCGGGGTAGACCTGGTGTCCCGCTGGAATCGGGGTAGACCTGTTGTCTCCCCAGGACTTTGTGACAGAGATCTGCTAGCCCTACGGAACAAGGGTAGACCTGTTGCCCCTATTGAGTTGAGGTAGACCAGTTGTCCCTACAGAGCAGGGTAGACCTGTTGTCCCCGGACGGAGCTGGGGTAGACCTGATGTCCCCACAGAGCTGGGTAGACCTGTTGTCCCCGGACGGAGCTGGGGTAGACCTGATGTCCCTACAGAGCAGGGTAGACCTTTTGTCCCTGGCCGGAACTCGGGTAGACCCGATGTCCCTACAGAGCAGGGTAGACCTGTTGTCCCTGGCCGGAGCTGGGGTAGACCTGATGTCCCTACAGAGCTGGGTAGACCTCTTGTCCCTGGACGCAGCTGGGGTAGACCTGATGTCCCAGCGAAGCCAGGGTCGACCTGTTGTCCTGGCCAGGGCCGCGGTAGACCTGTTGTCCGGCCAGGGCGCGGACGACCTGATGTCCCACGGGAGAGAGCTAGACCTGGTGTCACAGAGAATCCGGGGTAGACCTGGTGTCCCGCTGGAATCGGGGTAGACCTGTTGTCTTTCCAGGACTTTGTGACAGAGATCTGCTAGCCCTACGGAACAAGGGTAGACCTGTTGCCCCTATTGAGCTGAGGTAGATCTGATGTCCCTACAGAGCTGGGTAGACCTGTTGTCCCCGGACAGTGCTGGGGTAGACCTGATGTCCCAGCGAAGCCTGGGTAGACCTGTTGTCCTGGCCAGGGCCGGGGTAGACCTGTTGTCCCGCCAGGGCAGGGACGACCTGATGTCCCGCTGGGGCGAGGTAGACCTGGTCTCCCAGAGAAGCCGGGGTAGACCTGAAGTCCCGCTGGAATCGGGGTAGACCTGTTGTCTTTCCAGGACTTTGTGACAGAGATCTGCTAGCCCTACGGAACAAGGGTAGACCTGTTGCCCCTATTGAGCTGAGGTAGACCTGATGTCCCTACAGAGCTGGGTAGACCTGTTGTCCCTGGCTGGAGCTGGGGTAGACCTGATGTCCCTACAGAGCTGGGTAGACCTGTTGTCCCTGGCCGGAGCTGGGGTAGACCTGATGTCCCTACAGAGCTGGGTAGACCTGTTGTCCCCGGACAGTGCTGGGGTAGACCTGATGTCCCAGCGAAGCCTGGGTAGACCTGTTGTCCTGGCCAGGGCCGGGGTAGACCTGTTGTCCCGCCAGGGCAGGGACGACCTGATGTCCCGCTGGGGCGAGGTAGACCTGGTCTCCCAGAGAAGCCGGGGTAGACCTGGTGTCCCGCTGGAATCGGGGTAGACCTGTTGTCTCCCCAGGACTTTGTGACAGAGATCTGCTAGCCCTACGATATAAGGGTAGACCTGTTGCCCCTATTGAGTTGAGGTAGACCAGTTGTCCCTACAGAGCTGGGTAGACCTGTTGTCCCCGGACGGAGCTGGGGAAGACCTGATCTCCCTACAGAGCAGGGTAGACCTGTTGTCCCTGGCCGGAGCTCGGGTAGACCTGATGTCCCAGTGAAGCGTGGGTAGACCTGTTGTCCTGCCCAGGGCCGGGGTAGACCTGTTGTCTCCGGACGGAGCTGGGGTAGACCTGATGTCCCAGCGAAGCCAGGGTAGACATGTTGTCCCTGGCCAGGGTCGGGGAAGACCTGTTGTCCCGCCAGGGCGAGGACCACCTGATGTTCCGCTGGAGCGAGGTAGACCTGGTCTCCCTGAGAAGCCGGGGTAGACCTGGTGTCTAGCTGAAAACGCGGTAGACCTGTTGTCTCCCCAGGACTTTGTGACAGAGATCTGCTAGCCCTACGGAACAAGGGTAGACCTGTTGCCCCTATTGAGCTGAGGTAGACCAGTTGTCCCTACAGAGCAGGGTAGACCTGTTGTCCCTGGCCGGAGCTGGGGTAGACCTGATGTCCCCACAGAGCTGGGTAGACCTGTTGTCCCCGGACGGAGCTGGGGTAGACCTGATGTCCGTACAGAGCAGGGTAGACCTTTTGTCCCTGGCCGGAACTCGGGTAGACCCGATGTCCCTACAGAGCAGGGTAGACCTGTTGTCCCTGGCCGGAGCTGGGGTAGACCTGATGTCCCTACAGAGCTGGGTAGACCTCTTGTCCCTGGACGCAGCTGGGGTAGACCTGATGTCCCAGCGAAGCCAGGGTCGACCTGTTGTCCTGGCCAGGGCCGCGGTAGACCTGTTGTCCGGCCAGGGCGAGGACGACCTGATGTCCCACGGGAGAGAGCTAGACCTGGTGTCACAGAGAATCCGGGGTAGACCTGGTGTCCCGCTGGAATCGGGGTAGACCTGTTGTCTTTCCAGGACTTTGTGACAGAGATCTGCTAGCCCTAGGGAACAAGGGTAGACCTGTTGCCCCTATTGAGCTGAGGTAGACCTGATGTCCCTACAGAGCTGGGTAGACCTGTTGTCCCCGGACAGTGCTGGGGTAGACCTGATGTCCCAGCGAAGCCTGGGTAGACCTGTTGTCCTGGCCAGGGCCGGGGTAGACCTGTTGTCCCGCCAGGGCAGGGACGACCTGATGTCCTGCTGGGGCGAGGTAGACCTGGTCTCCCAGAGAATCCGGGGTAGACCTGGTGTCCCGCTGGAATCGGGGTAGACCTGTTGTCTCCCCAGGACTTTGTGACAGAGATCTGCTAGCCCTACGATATAAGGGTAGACCTGTTGTCCCTATTGAGATGAGGTAGACCAGTTGTCCCTACAGAGCAGGGTAGACCTGTTGTCCCCGGACGGAGCTGGGGTAGACCTGATGTCCCTACAGAGCTGGGTAGACCTGTTGTCCCCGGACGGAGCTGGGGTAGACCTGATGTCCCAACAGAGCTGGGTAGACCTGTTGTCCCTGGCCGGAGCTGGGGTAGACCTGATGTCCCTACAGAGCTGGGTAGACCTCTTGTCCCTGGACGCAGCTGGGGTAGACCTGATGTCCCAGCGAAGCCTGGGTAGACCTGTTGTCCTGGCCAGGGCCGGGGTAGACCTGTTGTCCCGCCAGGGCAGGGACGACCTGATGTCCCGCTGGGGCGAGGTAGACCTGGTCTCCCAGAGAAGCCGGGGTAGACCTGGAGTCCCGCTGGAATCGGGGGAGACCTGTTGTCTTTCCAGGACTTTGTGACAGAGATCTGCTAGCCCTACGGAACAAGGGTAGACCTGTTGCCCCTATTGAGCTGAGGTAGACCTGATGTCCCTACAGAGCTGGGTAGACCTGTTGTCCCTGGCTGGAGCTGGGGTAGACCTGATGTCCCTACAGAGCTGGGTAGACCTGTTGTCCCCGGACAGTGCTGGGGTAGACCTGATGTCCCAGCGAAGCCTGGGTAGACCTGTTGTCCTGGCCAGGGCCGGGGTAGACCTGTTGTCCGGCCAGGGCAGGGACGACCTGATGTCCCGCTGGGGCGAGGTAGACCTGGTCTCCCAGAGAAGCCGGGGTAGACCTGGTGTCCCGCTGGAATCGGGGTAGACCTGTTGTCTCCCCAGGACTTTGTGACAGAGATCTGCTAGCCCTACGATATAAGGGTAGACCTGTTGCCCCTATTGAGTTGAGGTAGACCAGTTGTCCCTACAGAGCTGGGTAGACCTGTTGTCCCCGGACGGAGCTGGGGAAGACCTGATCTCCCTACAGAGCAGGGTAGACCTGTTGTCCCTGGCCGGAGCTCGGGTAGACCTGATGTCCCAGTGAAGCGTGGGTAGACCTGTTGTCCTGCCCAGGGCCGGGGTAGACCTGTTGTCTCCGGACGGAGCTGGGGTAGACCTGATGTCCCAGCGAAGCCAGGGTAGACCTGTTGTCCCTGGCCAGGGTCGGGGAAGACCTGTTGTCCCGCCAGGGCGAGGACCACCTGATGTTCCGCTGGAGCGAGGTAGACCTGGTCTCCCTGAGAAGCCGGGGTAGACCTGGTGTCTAGCTGAAAACGCGGTAGACCTGTTGTCTCCCCAGGACTTGGTGACAGAGATCTGCTTGCCCTACGGAACAAGGGTAGACCTGTTGCCCCTATTGAGCTGAGGTAGACCTGATGTCCCTACAGAGCTGGGTAGACCTGTTGTCCCCGGATGGAGGTGGGGTAGACCTGATGTCCCTACAGAGCTGGGTAGACCTGTTGTCTCTGGACGGAGCTGGGGTAGACCTGATGTCCCAGCGAAGCCTGGGTAGACCTGTTGTCCTGGCCAGGGCCGGGGTAGACCTGTTGTCCGGCCAGGGCGAGGACGACCTGATGTCCCACGGGAGCGAGTTAGACCTGCTGTCACAGAGAATCCGGGGTAGACCTGGTGTCCCGCTGGATTCGGGGTAGACCTGTTGTCTCCCCAGGACTTTGTGACAGAGATCTGCTAGCCCTACGGAACAAGGGTAGACCTGTTGCCCCTATTGAGTTGAGGTAGACCAGTTGTCCCTACAGAGCAGGGTAGACCTGTTGTCCCCGGACGGAGCTGGGGTAGACCTGATGTCCCTACAGAGCTGGGTAGACCTCTTGTCCCTGGACGCAGCTGGGGTACACCTGATGTCCCAGCGAAGCCAGGGTCGACCTGTTGTCCTGGCCAGGGCCGGGGTAGACCTGTTGTCCGGCCAGGGCGAGGACGACCTGATGTCTCACGGGAGAGAGCTAGACCTGGTGTCACAGAGAATCCGGGGTAGACCTGGTGTCCCGCTGGAATCGGGGTAGACCTGTTGTCTTTCCAGGACTTTGTGACAGAGATCTGCTAGCCCTACGGAACAAGGGTAGACCTGTTGCCCCTATTGAGCTGAGGTAGACCAGTTGTCCCTACAGAGCTGGGTAGACCTCTTGTCCCTGGACGCAGCTGGGGTAGACCTGATGTCCCAGCGAAGCCTGGGTAGACCTGTTGTCCTGGCCAGGGCCGGGGTAGACCTGTTGTCCCGCCAGGGCAGGGACGACCTGATGTCCCGCTGGGGCGAGGTAGACCTGGTCTCCCAGAGAAGCCGGGGTAGACCTGGAGTCCCGCTGGAATCGGGGGAGACCTGTTGTCTTTCCAGGACTTTGTGACAGAGATCTGCTAGCCCTACGGAACAAGGGTAGACCTGTTGCCCCTATTGAGCTGAGGTAGACCTGATGTCCCTACAGAGCTGGGTAGACCTGTTGTCCCTGGCTGGAGCTGGGGTAGACCTGATGTCCCTACAGAGCTGGGTAGACCTGTTGTCCCCGGACAGTGCTGGGGTAGACCTGATGTCCCAGCGAAGCCTGGGTAGACCTGTTGTCCTGGCCAGGGCCGGGGTAGACCTGTTGTCCGGCCAGGGCAGGGACGACCTGATGTCCCGCTGGGGCGAGGTAGACCTGGTCTCCCAGAGAAGCCGGGGTAGACCTGGTGTCCCGCTGGAATCGGGGTAGACCTGTTGTCTCCCCAGGACTTTGTGACAGAGATCTGCTAGCCCTACGATATAAGGGTAGACCTGTTGCCCCTATTGAGTTGAGGTAGACCAGTTGTCCCTACAGAGCTGGGTAGACCTGTTGTCCCCGGACGGAGCTGGGGAAGACCTGATCTCCCTACAGAGCAGGGTAGACCTGTTGTCCCTGGCCGGAGCTCGGGTAGACCTGATGTCCCAGTGAAGCGTGGGTAGACCTGTTGTCCTGCCCAGGGCCGGGGTAGACCTGTTGTCTCCGGACGGAGCTGGGGTAGACCTGATGTCCCAGCGAAGCCAGGGTAGACCTGTTGTCCCTGGCCAGGGTCGGGGAAGACCTGTTGTCCCGCCAGGGCGAGGACCACCTGATGTTCCGCTGGAGCGAGGTAGACCTGGTCTCCCTGAGAAGCCGGGGTAGACCTGGTGTCTAGCTGAAAACGCGGTAGACCTGTTGTCTCCCCAGGACTTGGTGACAGAGATCTGCTTGCCCTACGGAACAAGGGTAGACCTGTTGCCCCTATTGAGCTGAGGTAGACCTGATGTCCCTACAGAGCTGGGTAGACCTGTTGTCCCCGGATGGAGGTGGGGTAGACCTGATGTCCCTACAGAGCTGGGTAGACCTGTTGTCTCTGGACGGAGCTGGGGTAGACCTGATGTCCCAGCGAAGCCTGGGTAGACCTGTTGTCCTGGCCAGGGCCGGGGTAGACCTGTTGTCCGGCCAGGGCGAGGACGACCTGATGTCCCACGGGAGCGAGTTAGACCTGCTGTCACAGAGAATCCGGGGTAGACCTGGTGTCCCGCTGGATTCGGGGTAGACCTGTTGTCTCCCCAGGACTTTGTGACAGAGATCTGCTAGCCCTACGGAACAAGGGTAGACCTGTTGCCCCTATTGAGTTGAGGTAGACCAGTTGTCCCTACAGAGCAGGGTAGACCTGTTGTCCCCGGACGGAGCTGGGGTAGACCTGATGTCCCTACAGAGCTGGGTAGACCTCTTGTCCCTGGACGCAGCTGGGGTACACCTGATGTCCCAGCGAAGCCAGGGTCGACCTGTTGTCCTGGCCAGGGCCGGGGTAGACCTGTTGTCCGGCCAGGGCGAGGACGACCTGATGTCTCACGGGAGAGAGCTAGACCTGGTGTCACAGAGAATCCGGGGTAGACCTGGTGTCCCGCTGGAATCGGGGTAGACCTGTTGTCTTTCCAGGACTTTGTGACAGAGATCTGCTAGCCCTACGGAACAAGGGTAGACCTGTTGCCCCTATTGAGCTGAGGTAGACCAGTTGTCCCTACAGAGCAGGGTAGACCTGTTGTCCCTGGCTGGAGCTGGGGTAGACCTGATGTCCCTACAGAGCTGGGTAGACCTGTTGTCCCCGGACAGTGCTGGGGTAGACCTGATGTCCCAGCGAAGCCTGGGTAGACCTCTTGTCCTGGCCAGGGCCGGGGTAGACCTGTTGTCCCGCCAGGGCAGGGACGACCTGATGTCCCGCTGGGGCGAGGTAGACCTGGTCTCCCAGAGAAGCCGGGGTAGACCTGGTGTCCCGCTGGAATCGGGGTAGACCTGTTGTCTCCCCAGGACTTTGTGACAGAGATCTGCTAGCCCTACGATATAAGGGTAGACCTGTTGCCCCTATTGAGTTGAGGTAGACCAGTTGTCCCTACAGAGCTGGGTAGACCTGTTGTCCCCGGACGGAGCTGGGGAAGACCTGATCTCCCTACAGAGCAGGGTAGACATGTTGTCCCTGGCCGGAGCTCGGGTAGACCTGATGTCCCAGTGAAGCGTGGGTAGACCTGTTGTCCTGCCCAGGGCCGGGGTAGACCTGTTGTCTCCGGACGGAGCTGGGGTAGACCTGATGTCCCAGCGAAGCCAGGGTAGACATGTTGTCCCTGGCCAGGGTCGGGGAAGACCTGTTGTCCCGCCAGGGCGAGGACCACCTGATGTTCCGCTGGAGCGAGGTAGACCTGGTGTCACAGAGAATCCGGGGTAGACCTGGTGTCCCGCTGGAATCGGGGTAGACCTGTTGTCTTTCCAGGACTTTGTGACAGAGATCTGCTAGCCCTACGGAACAAGGGTAGACCTGTTGCCCCTATTGAGCTGAGGTAGACCAGTTGTCCCTACAGAGCAGGGTAGACCTGTTGTCCCGGGCCGGAGCTGGGGTAGACCTGATGTCCCCACAGAGCTGGGTAGACCTGTTGTCCCCGGACGGAGCTGGGGTAGACCTGATGTCCCTACAGAGCAGGGTAGACATTTTGTCCCTGGCCGGAACTCGGGTAGACCCGATGTCCCTACAGAGCAGGGTAGACCTGTTGTCCCTGGCCGGAGCTGGGGTAGACCTGATGTCCCTACAGAGCTGGGTAGACCTCTTGTTCCTGGACGCAGCTGGGGTAGACCTGATGTCCCAGCGAAGCCAGGGTCGACCTGTTGTCCTGGCCAGGGCCGCGGTAGACCTGTTGTCCGGCCAGGGCGAGGACGACCTTATGTCCCACGGGAGAGAGCTAGACCTGGTGTCACAGAGAATCCGGGGTAGACTTGGTGTCCCGCTGGAATCGGGGTAGACCTGTTGTCTTTCCAGGACTTTGTGACAGAGATCTGCTAGCCCTAGGGAACAAGGGTAGACCTGTTGCCCCTATTGAGCTGAGGTAGACCTGATGTCCCTACAGAGCTGGGTAGACCTGTTGTCCCCGGACAGTGCTGGGGTAGACCTGATGTCCCAGCGAAGCCTGGGTAGACCTGTTGTCCTGGCCAGGGCCGGGGTAGACCTGTTGTCCCGCCAGGGCAGGGACGACCTGATGTGTCGCTGGGGCGACGTAGACCTGGTCTCCCAGAGAAGCTGGGGTAGACCTGGTGTCCCGCTGGAATCGGGGTAGACCTGTTGTCTCCCCAGGACTTTGTGACAGAGATCTGCTAGCCCTACGATATAAGGGTAGACCTGTTGTCCCTATTGAGATGAGGTAGACCAGTTGTCCCTACAGAGCAGGGTAGACCTGTTGTCCCCGGACGGAGCTGGGGTAGACCTGATGTCCCTACAGAGCTGGGTAGACCTGTTGTCCCCGGACGGAGCTGGGGTAGACCTGATGTCCCTACAGAGCTGGGTAGACCTGTTGTCCCCGGACGGAGCTGGGGTAGACCTGATGTCCCTACAGAGCTGGGTAGACCTCTTGTCCCTGGACGCAGCTGGGGTAGACCTGATGTCCCAGCGAAGCCTGGGTAGACCTGTTGTCCTGGCCAGGGCCGGGGTAGACCTGTTGTCCCGCCAGGGCAGGGACGACCTGATGTCCCGCTGGGGCGAGGTAGACCTGGTCTCCCTGAGAAGCCGGGGTAGACCTGGAGTCCCGCTGGAATCGGGGTAGACCTGTTGTCTTTCCAGGACTTTGTGACAGAGATCTGCTAGCCCTACGGAACAAGGGTAGACCTGTTGCCCCTATTGAGCTGAGGTAGACCTGATGTCCCTACAGAGCTGGGTAGACCTGTTGTCCCTGGCTGGAGCTGGGGTAGACCTGATGTCCCTACAGAGCTGGGTAGACCTGTTGTCCCCGGACAGTGCTGGGGTAGACCTGATGTCCCAGCGAAGCCTGGGTAGACCTGTTGTCCTGGCCAGGGCCGGGGTAGACCTGTTGTCCCGCCAGGGCAGGGACGACCTGATGTCCCGCTGGGGCGAGGTAGACCTGGTCTCCCAGAGAAGCCGGGGTAGACCTGGTGTCCCGCTGGAATCGGGGTAGACCTGTTGTCTCCCCAGGACTTTGTGACAGAGATCTGCTAGCCCTACGGAACAAGGGTAGACCTGTTGCCCCTATTGAGTTGAGGTAGACCAGTTGTCCCTACAGAGCAGGGTAGACCTGTTGTCCCCGGACGGAGCTGGGGTAGACCTGATGTCCCTACAGAGCTGGGTAGACCTGTTGTCCCTGGCTGGAGCTGGGGTAGACCTGATGTCCCTACATAGCTGGGTAGACCTGTTGTCCCCGGACAGTGCTGGGGTAGACCTGATGTCCCAGCGAAGCCTGGGTAGACCTGTTGTCCTGGCCAGGGCCGGGGTAGACCTGTTGTCCCGCCAGGGCAGGGACGACCTGATGTGTCGCTGGGGCGACGTAGACCTGGTCTCCCAGAGAAGCCGGGGTAGACCTGGTGTCCCGCTGGAATCGGGGTAGACCTGTTGTCTTTCCAGGACTTTGTGACAGAGATCTGCTAGCCCTACGGAACAAGGGTAGACCTGTTGCCCCTATTGAGCTGAGGTAGACCAGTTGTCCCTACAGAGCAGGGTAGACCTGTTGTCCCTGGCTGGAGCTGGGGTAGACCTGATGTCCCTACAGAGCTGGGTAGACCTGTTGTCCCCGGACAGTGCTGGGGTAGACCTGATGTCCAGCGAAGCCAGGGTAGACATGTTGTCCCTGGCCAGGGCCGGGGTAGACCTGTTGTCCGGCCAGGGCGAGGACGACCTGATGTCCCACGGGAGCGAGTTAGACCTGCTGTCACAGAGAATCCGGGGTAGACCTGGTGTCCCGCTGGATTCGGGGTAGACCTGTTGTCTCCCCAGGACTTTGTGACAGAGATCTGCTAGCCCTACGGAACAAGGGTAGACCTGTTGCCCCTATTGAGTTGAGGTAGACCAGTTGTCCCTACAGAGCAGGGTAGACCTGTTGTCCCCGGACGGAGCTGGGGTAGACCTGATGTCCCCACAGAGCTGGGTAGACCTGTTGTCCCCGGACGGAGCTGGGGTAGACCTGATATCCCTACAGAGCAGGGTAGACCATTTGTCCCTGGCCGGAGCTCGGGTAGACCCGATGTCCCTACAGAGCAGGGTAGACATGTTGTCCCTGGCTGGAGCTGGGGTAGACCTGATGTCCCTACAGAGCTGGGTAGACCTCTTGTCCCTGGACGCAGCTGGGGTAGACCTGATGTCCCAGCGAAGCCAGGGTCGACCTGTTGTCCTGGCCAGGGCCGGGGTAGACCTGTTGTCCGGCCAGGGCGAGGACGACCTGATGTCCCACGGGAGAGAGCTAGACCTGGTGTCACAGAGAATCCGGGGTAGACCTGGTGTCCCGCTGGAATCGGGGTAGACCTGTTGTGTTCCCAGGACTTTGTGACAGAGATCTGCTAGCCCTACGGAACAAGGGTAGACCTGTTGCCCCTATTGAGCTGAGGTAGACCAGTTGTCCCTACAGAGCAGGGTAGACCTGTTGTCCCTGGCTGGAGCTGGGGTAGACCTGATGTCCCTACAGAGCTGGGTAGACCTGTTGTCCCTGGCCGGAGCTGGGGTAGACCAGATGTCCCTACAGAGCTGGGTAGACTTGTTGTCCCCGGACGGAGCTCGGGTAGACCTGATGTCCCTACAGAGCTGGGTAGACCTGTTGTCCCTGGCCGGAGCTCGGGTAGACCTGATGTCCCAGTGAAGCCAGGGTACACCTGTTGTCCTGCCCAGGGCCGGGGTAGACCTGTTGTCTCCGGACGGAGCTGGGGTAGACCTGATGTCCCAGCGAAGCCAGGGTAGACCTGTTGTCCCTGGCCAGGGTCGGGGAAGCCCTGTTGTCCCGCCAGGGCGAGGACGACCTGATGTTCCGCTGGAGCGAGGTAGACCTGGCCTCCCTGAGAAGCCGGGGTAGACCTGTTGTCCAGATGAAAACGCGGTAGACCTGTTGTCTCCCCAGGACTTTGTGGCAGAGATCTGCTAGCCCTACGGAACAAGGGTAGACCTGTTGCCCCTATTGAGCTGAGGTAGACCAGTTGTCCCTACAGAGCTGGGTAGACCTGTTGTCCCCGGACGGAGCTGGGGTAGACCTGATGTCCCTACAGAGCTGGGTAGACCTGTTGTCTCTGGACGGAGCTGGGGTAGACCTGATGTCCCAGCGAAGCCAGGGTAGACCTGTTGTCCTGGCCAGGGCCGGGGTAGACCTGTTGTCCGGCCAGGGCGAGGACGACCTGATGTCCCACGGGAGAGAGCTAGACCTGGTGTCACAGAGAATCCGGGGTAGACCTGGTGTCCCGCTGGAATCGGGGTAGACCTGTTGTCTTTCCAGGACTTTGTGACAGAGATCTGCTAGCCCTACGGAACAAGGGTAGACCTGTTGCCCCTATTGAGCTGAGGTAGACCAGTTGTCCCTACAGAGCAGGGTAGACCTGTTGTCCCTGGCTGGAGCTGGGGTAGACCTGATGTCCCTACAGAGCTGGGTAGACCTGTTGTCCCCGGACAGTGCTGGGGTAGACCTGATGTCCCAGCGAAGCCTGGGTAGACCTGTTGTCCTGGCCAGGGCCGGGGTAGACCTGTTGTCCCGCCAGGGCAGGGACGACCTGATGTCCCGCTGGGGCGAGGTAGACCTGGTCTCCCTGAGAAGGCGGGGTAGACCTGGTGTCCCGCTGGAATCGGGGTAGACCTGTTGTCTCCCCAGGACTTTGTGACAGAGATCTGCTAGCCCTACGGAACAAGGGTAGACCTGTTGCCCCTATTGAGTTGAGGTAGACCAGTTGTCCCTACAGAGCAGGGTAGACCTGTTGTCCCCGGACGGAGCTGGGGTAGACCTGATTTCCCTACAGAGCTGGGTAGACCTGTTGTCCCCGGACGGAGCTGGGGTACACCTGATGTCCCTACAGAGCAGGGTAGACCTTTTGTCCCTGGCCGGAACTCGGGTAGACCCGATGTCCCTACAGAGCAGGGTAGACATGTTGTCCCTGGCTGGAGCTGGGGTAGACCTGATGTCCCTACAGAGCTGGGTAGACCTCTTGTCCCTGGACGCAGCTGGGGTAGACCTGATGTCCCAGCGAAGCCTGGGTCGACCTGTTGTCCTGGCCAGGGCCGGGGTAGACCTGTTGTCCGGCCAGGGCGAGGACGACCTGATGTCCCACGGGAGAGAGCTAGACCTGGTGTCACAGAGAATCCGGGGTAGACCTGGTGTCCCGCTGGAATCGGGGTAGACCTGTTGTCTTTCCAGGACTTTGTGACAGAGATCTGCTAGCCCTACGGAACAAGGGTAGACCTGTTGCCCCTATTGAGCTGAGGTAGACCAGTTGTCCCTACAGAGCAGGGTAGACCTGTTGTCCCTGGCCGGAGCTGGGGTAGACCTGATGTCCCTACAGAGCTGGGTAGACCTGTTGTCCCTGGCTGGAGCTGGGGTAGACCAGATGTCCCTACAGAGCAGGGTAGACTTGTTGTCCCCGGACGGAGCTCGGGTAGACCTGATGTCCCTACAGAGCTGGGTAGACCTGTTGTCTCTGGACGGAGCTGGGGTAGACCTGATGTCCCAGCGAAGCCTGGGTAGACCTGTTGTCCTGCCCAGGGCCGGGGTAGACCTGTTGTCTCCGGACGGAGCTGGGGTAGACCTGATGTCCCAGCGAAGCCAGGGTAGACCTGTTGTCCCTGGCCAGGGTCGGGGAAGACCTGTTGTCCCGCCAGGGCGAGGACGACCTGATGTTCCGCTGGAGCGAGGTAGACCTGGTCTCCCAGAGAAGCCGGGGTAGACCTGGTGTCTAGCTGAAAACGCGGTAGACCTGTTGTCTCCCCAGGACTTGGTGACAGAGATCTGCTTGCCCTACGGAACAAGGGTAGACCTGTTGCCCCTATTGAGCTGAGGTAGACCAGTTGTCCCTACAGAGCTGGGTAGACCTGTTGTCCCCGGACGGAGCTGGGGTAGACCTGTTGTCCTGCCCAGGGCCGGGGTAGACCTGTTGTCTCCGGACGGAGCTGGGGTAGACCTGATGTCCCAGCAAAGCCAGGGTAGACCTATTGTCCTGGCCAGGGCCGGGGTAGACCTGTTGTCCGGCCAGGGCGAGGACGACCTGATGTCCCACGGGAGAGAGCTAGACCTGGTGTCACAGAGAATCCGGGGTAGACCTGGTGTCCCGCTGGAATCGGGGTAGACCTGTTGTCTTTCCAGGACTTTGTGACAGAGATCTGCTAGCCCTACGGAACAAGGGTAGACCTGTTGCCCCTATTGAGCTGAGGTAGACCAGTTGTCCCTACAGAGCAGGGTAGACCTGTTGTCCCTGGCTGGAGCTGGGGTAGACCTGATGTCCCTACAGAGCTGGGTAGACCTGTTGTCCCCGGACAGTGCTGGGGTAGACCTGATGTCCCAGCGAAGCCAGGGTAGACATGTTGTCCCTGGCCAGGGTCGGGGAAGACCTGTTGTCCCGCCAGGGCGAGGACGACCTGATGTTCCGCTGGAGCGAGGTAGACCTGGTCTCCCTGAGAAGCCGGGGTAGACCTGGTGTCTAGCTGAAAACGCGGTAGACCTGTTGTCTCCCCAGGACTTGGTGACAGAGATCTGCTAGCCCTACGGAACAAGGGTAGACCTGTTGCCCCTATTGAGCTGAGGTAGACCTGATGTCCCTACAGAGCTGGGTAGACCTGTTGTCCCCGGATGGAGGTGGGGTAGACCTGATGTCCCTACAGAGCTGGGTAGACCTGTTGTCTCTGGACGGAGCTTGGGTAGACCTGATGTCCCAGCGAAGCCTGGGTAGACCTGTTGTCCTGGCCAGGGCCGGGGTAGACCTGTTGTCCGGCCAGGGCG
This sequence comes from Agelaius tricolor, assembly GCF_023055355.1. Classification (NCBI taxonomy): domain Eukaryota; kingdom Metazoa; phylum Chordata; class Aves; order Passeriformes; family Icteridae; genus Agelaius; species Agelaius tricolor. Next base: position 2,352,538 of record NW_027269311.1, on the reverse strand, counting down.
AGGACGACCTGATGTCCCACGGGAGCGAGTTAGACCTGCTGTCACAGAGAATCCGGGGTAGACCTGGTGTCCCGCTGGATTCGGGGTAGACCTGTTGTCTTTCCAGGACTTTGTGACAGAGATCTGCTAGCCCTACGGAACAAGGGTAGACCTGTTGCCCCTATTGAGTTGAGGTAGACCAGTTGTCCCTACAGAGCAGGGTAGACCTGTTGTCCCCGGACGGAGCTGGGGTAGACCTGATGTCCCCACAGAGCTGGGTAGACCTGTTGTCCCCGGACGGAGCTGGGGTAGACCTGATGTCCCTACAGAGCAGGGTAGACCTTTAGTCCCTGGCCGGAGCTCGGGTAGACCCGATGTCCCTACAGAGCAGGGTAGACATGTTGTCCCTGGCTGGAGCTGGGGTAGACCTGATGTCCTTACAGAGCTGGGTAGACCTCTTGTCCCTGGACGCAGCGGGGGTAGACCTGATGTCCCAGCGAAGCCAGGGTCGACCTGTTGTCCTGGCCAGGGCCGCGGTAGACCTGTTGTCCGGCCAGGGCGAGGACGACCTGATGTCCCACGGGAGAGAGCTAGACCTGGTGTCACAGAGAATCCGGGGTAGACCTGGTGTCCCGCTGGAATCGGGGTAGACCTGTTGTCTCCCCAGGACTTTGTGACAGAGATCTGCTAGCCCTACGGAACAAGGGTAGACCTGTTGCCCCTATTGAGCTGAGGTAGACCAGTTGTCCCTACAGAGCAGGGTAGACCTGTTGTCCCTGGCTGGAGCTGGGGTAGACCTGATGTCCCTACAGAGCTGGGTAGACCTGTTGTCCCCGGACAGTGCTGGGGTAGACCTGATGTCCCAGCGAAGCCAGGGTAGACATGTTGTCCCTGGCCAGGGTCGGGGAAGACCTGTTGTCCCGCCAGGGCGAGGACGACCTGATGTTCCGCTGGAGCGAGGTAGACCTGGTCTCCCTGAGAAGCCGGGGTAGACCTGGTGTCTAGCTGAAAACGCGGTAGACCTGTTGTCTCCCCAGGACTTGGTGACAGAGATCTGCTAGCCCTACGGAACAAGGGTAGACCTGATGCCCCTATTGAGCTGAGGTAGACCTGATGTCCCTACAGAGCTGGGTAGACCTGTTGTCCCCGGATGGAGGTGGGGTAGACCTGATGTCCCTACAGAGCTGGGTAGACCTGTTGTCTCTGGACGGAGCTTGGGTAGACCTGATGTCCCAGCGAAGCCTGGGAAGACCTGTTGTCCTGGCCAGGGCCGGGGTAGACCTGTTGTCCGGCCAGGGCGAGGACGACCTGATGTCCCACGGGAGCGAGTTAGACCTGCTGTCACAGAGAATCCGGGGTAGACCTGGTGTCCCGCTGGATTCGGGGTAGACCTGTTGTCTTTCCAGGACTTTGTGACAGAGATCTGCTAGCCCTACGGAACAAGGGTAGACCTGTTGCCCCTATTGAGTTGAGGTAGACCAGTTGTCCCTACAGAGCAGGGTAGACCTGTTGTCCCCGGACGGAGCTGGGGTAGACCTGATGTCCCCACAGAGCTGGGTAGACCTGTTGTCCCCGGACGGAGCTGGGGTAGACCTGATGTCCCTACAGAGCAGGGTAGACCTTTTGTCCCTGGCCGGAGCTCGGGTAGACCCGATGTCCCTACAGAGCAGGGTAGACATGTTGTCCCTGGCTGGAGCTGGGGTAGACCTGATGTCCTTACAGAGCTGGGTAGACCTCTTGTCCCTGGACGCAGCGGGGGTAGACCTGATGTCCCAGCGAAGCCAGGGTCGACCTGTTGTCCTGGCCAGGGCCGCGGTAGACCTGTTGTCCGGCCAGGGCGAGGACGACCTGATGTCCCACGGGAGAGAGCTAGACCTGGTGTCACAGAGAATCCGGGGTAGACCTGGTGTCCCGCTGGAATCGGGGTAGACCTGTTGTCTCCCCAGGACTTTGTGACAGAGATCTGCTAGCCCTACGGAACAAGGGTAGACCTGTTGCCCCTATTGAGCTGAGGTAGACCAGTTGTCCCTACAGAGCAGGGTAGACCTGTTGTCCCTGGCTGGAGCTGGGGTAGACCTGATGTCCCTACAGAGCTGGGTAGACCTGTTGTCCCTGGCCGGAGCTGGGGTAGACCAGATGTCCCTACAGAGCTGGGTAGACTTGTTGTCCCCGGACGGAGCTCGGGTAGACCTGATGTCCCTACAGAGCTGGGTAGACCTGTTGTCCCTGGCCGGAGCTCGGGTAGACCTGATGTCCCAGTGAAGCCAGGGTAGACCTGTTGTCCTGCCCAGGGCCGGGGTAGACCTGTTGTCTCCGGACGGAGCTGGGGTAGACCTGATGTCCCAGCGAAGCCAGGGTAGACCTGTTGTCCCTGGCCAGGGTCGGGGAAGACCTGTTGTCCCGCCAGGGCGAGGACGACCTGATGTTCCGCTGGAGCGAGGTAGACCTGGTCTCCCTGAGAAGCCGGGGTAGACCTGTTGTCCAGATGAAAACGCGGTAGACCTGTTGTCTCCCCAGGACTTTGTGGCAGAGATCTGCTAGCCCTACGGAACAAGGGTAGACCTGTTGCCCCTATTGAGCTGAGGTAGACCAGTTGTCCCTAAAGAGCTGGGTAGACCTGTTGTCCCCGGATGGAGCTGGGGTAGACCTGATGTCCCTACAGAGCTGGGTAGACCTGTTGTCTCTGGACGGAGCTGGGGTAGACCTGATGTCCCAGCGAAGCCAGGGTAGACCTGTTGTCCTGGCCAGGGCCGGGGTAGACCTGTTGTCCGGCCACGGCGAGGACGACCTGATGTCCCACGGGAGAGAGCTAGACCTGGTGTCACAGAGAATCCGGGGTAGACCTGGTGTCCCGCTGGAATCGGGGTAGACCTGTTGTCTTTCCAGGACTTTGTGACAGAGATCTGCTAGCCCTACGGAACAAGGGTAGACCTGTTGCCCCTATTGAGCTGAGGTAGACCAGTTGTCCCTACAGAGCAGGGTAGACCTGTTGTCCCCGGACGGAGCTGGGGTAGACCTGATGTCCCTACAGAGCTGGGTAGACCTGTTGTCCCCGGACAGTGCTGGGGTAGACCTGATGTCCCAGCGAAGCCTGGGTAGACCTGTTGTCCTGGCCAGGGCCGGGGTAGACCTGTTGTCCCGCCAGGGCAGGGACGACCTGATGTCCCGCTGGGGCGAGGTAGACCTGGTCTCCTAGAGAAGCCGGGGTAGACCTGGTGTCCCGCTGGAATCGGGGTAGACCTGTTGTCTCCCCAGGACTTTGTGGCAGAGATCTGCTAGCCCTACGGAACAAGGGTAGACCTGTTGCCCCTATTGAGCTGAGGTAGACCTGATGTCCCTACAGAGCTGGGTAGACCTGTTGTCCCTAGCTGGAGCTGGGGTAGACCTGATGTCCCTACAGAGCTGGGTAGACCTGTTGTCCCTGGATGGAGCTGAGGTAGACCTGATGTCCCTACAGAGCAGGGTAGACTTGTTGTCCCCAGACGGAGCTCGGGTAGACCTGATGTCCCTACAGAGCTGGGTAGACCTGTTGTCCCCGGACAGTGCTGGGGTAGACCTGATGTCCCAGCGAAGCCTGGGTAGACCTGTTGTCCTGGCCAGGGCCGGGGTAGACCTGTTGTCCCGCCAGGGCAGGGACGACCTGATGTCCCGCTGGGGCGAGGTAGACCTGGTCTCCCAGAGAAGCCGGGGTAGACCTGGTGTCCCGCTGGAATCGGGGTAGACCTGTTGTTTCCCCAGGACTTTGTGACAGAGATCTGCTAGCCCTACGGAACAAGGGTAGACCTGTTGCCCCTATTGAGTTGAGGTAGACCAGTTGTCCCTACAGAGCTGGGTAGACCTGTTGTCCCCGGACGGAGCTGGGGTAGACCTGATGTCCCTACAGAGCTGGGTAGACCTGTTGTCCCCGGACGGAGCTGGGGAAGACCTGATGTCCCTACAGAGCAGGGTAGACCTGTTGTCCCTGGCCAGAGCTCGGGTAGACCTGATGTCCCAGTGAAGCGTGGGTAGACCTGTTGTCCTGCCCAGGGCCGGGGTAGACCTGTTGTCTCCGGATGGAGGTGGGGTAGACCTGATGTCCCAGCGAAGCCAGTGTAGACCTGTTGTCCCTGGCCAGGGTCGGGGAAGACCTTTTGTCCCGCCAGGGCGAGGACGACCTGATGTTCCGCTGGAGCGAGGTAGACCTGGTCTCCCTGAGAAGCCGGGGTAGACCTGGTGTCTAGCTGAAAACGCGGTAGACCTTTTGTCTCCCCAGGACTTGGTGACAGAGATCTGCTTGGCCTACGGAACAAGGGTAGACCTGTTGCCCCTATTGAGCTGAGGTAGACCTGATGTCCCTACAGAGCTGGGTAGACCTGTTGTCCCCGGATGGAGGTGGGGTAGACCTGATGTCCCTACAGAGCTGGGTAGACCTGTTGTCTCTGGACGGAGCTGGGGTAGACCTGATGTCCCAGCGAAGCCTGGGTAGACCTGTTGTCCTGGCCAGGGCCGGGGTAGACCTGTTGTCCGGCCAGGGCGAGGACGACCTGATGTCCCACGGGAGCGAGTTAGACCTGCTGTCACAGAGAATCCGGGGTAGACCTGGTGTCCCGCTGGAATCGGGGTAGACCTGTTGTCTCCCCAGGACTTTGTGACAGAGATCTGCTAGCTCTACGGAACAAGGGTAGACCTGTTGCCCCTATTGAGTTGAGGTAGACCAGTTGTCCCTACAGAGCAGGGTAGACCTGTTTTCCCCGGACGGAGCTGGGGTAGACCTGATGTCCCTACAGAGCTGGGTAGACCTGTTGTCCCCGGACGGAGCTGGGGTAGACCTGATGTCCCTACAGAGCAGGGTAGGCCTTTTGTCCCTGGCCGGAGCTCGGGTAGACCCGATGTCCCTACAGAGCAGGGTAGACATGTTGTCCCTGGCTGGACCTGGGGTAGACCTGATGTCCCTACAGAGCTGGGTAGACCTCTTGTCCCTGGACGCAGCTGGGGTAGACCTGATGTCCCAGCGAAGCCTGGGTAGACCTGTTGTCCTGGCCAGGGCCGGGGTAGACCTGTTGTCCGGCCAGGGCGAGGACGACCTGATGTCCCACGGGAGAGAGCTAGACCTGGTGTCACAGAGAATCCGGGGTAGACCTGGTGTCCCGCTGGAATCGGGGTAGACCTGTTGTCTCCCCAGGACTTTGTGACAGAGATCTGCTAGCCCTATGGAACAAGGGTAGACCTGTTGCCCCTATTGAGCTGAGGTAGACCAGTTGTCCCTACAGAGCAGGGTAGACCTGTTGTCCCTGGCTGGAGCTGGGGTAGACCTGATGTCCCTACAGAGCTGGGTAGACCTGTTGTCCCTGGCCGGAGCTGGGGTAGACCAGATGTCCCTACAGAGCTGGGTAGACTTGTTGACCCCGGACGGAGCTCGGGTAGACCTGATGTCCCTACAGAGCTGGGTAGACCTGTTGTCCCTGGCCGGAGCTCGGGTAGACCTGATGTCCCAGTGAAGCCAGGGTAGACCTGTTGTCCTGCCCAGGGCCGGGGTAGACCTGTTGTCTCCGGACGGAGCTGGGGTAGACCTGATGTCCCAGCGAAGCCAGGGTAGACCTGTTGTCCCTGGCCAGGGTCGGGGAAGACCTGTTGTCCCACCAGGGCGAGGACGACCTGATGTTCCGCTGGAGCGAGGTAGACCTGGTCTCCCTGAGAAGCCGGGGTAGACCTGTTGTCCAGATGAAAACGCGGTAGACCTGTTGTCTCCCCAGGACTTTGTGGCAGAGATCTGCTAGCCCTACGGAACAAGGGTAGACCTGTTGCCCCTATTGAGCTGAGGTAGACCAGTTGTCCCTACAGAGCTGGGTAGACCTGTTGTCCCCGGACGGAGCTGGGGTAGACCTGATGTCCCTACAGAGCTGGGTAGACCTGTTGTCTCTGGACGGAGCTGGGGTAGACCTGATGTCCCAGCGAAGCCTGGGTAGACCTGTTGTCCTGGCCAGGGCCGGGGTAGACCTGTTGTCCCGCCAGGGCAGGGACGACCTGATGTCCCACGGGAGAGAGCTAGACCTGGTGTCACAGAGAATCCGGGGTAGACCTGGTGTCCCGCTGGAATCGGGGTAGACCTGTTGTCTTTCCAGGACTTTGTGACAGAGATCTGCTAGCCCTACGGAACAAGGGTAGACCTGTTGCCCCTATTGAGCTGAGGTAGACCAGTTGTCCCTACAGAGCAGGGTAGACCTGTTGTCCCTGGCTGGAGCTGGGGTAGACCTGATGTCCCTACAGAGCTGGGTAGACCTGTTGTCCCTGGCCGGAGCTGGGGTAGACCAGATGTCCCTACAGAGCTGGGTAGACTTGTTGTCCCCGGACGGAGCTCGGGTAGACCTGATGTCCCTACAGAGCTGGGTAGACCTGTTGTCCCTGGCCAGAGCTCGGGTAGACCTGATGTCCCAGTGAAGCCAGGGTAGACCTGTTGTCCTGCCCAGGGCCGGGGTAGACCTGTTGTCTCCGGACGGAGCTGGGGTAGACCTGATGTCCCAGCGAAGCCAGGGTAGACCTGTTGTCCCTGGCCAGGGTCGGGGAAGACCTGTTGTCCCGCCAGGGCGAGGACGACCTGATGTTCCGCTGGAGCGAGGTAGACCTGGTCTCCCTGAGAAGCCGGGGTAGACCTGTTGTCCAGATGAAAACGCGGTAGACCTGTTGTCTCCCCAGGACTTTGTGGCAGAGATCTGCTAGCCCTACGGAACAAGGGTAGACCTGTTGCCCCTATTGAGCTGAGGTAGACCAGTTGTCTCTACAGAGCTGGGTAGACCTGTTGTCCCCGGATGGAGCTGGGGTAGACCTGATGTCCCTACAGAGCTGGGTAGACCTGTTATCTCTGGACGGAGCTGGGGTAGACCTGATGTCCCAGCGAAGCCAGGGTAGACCTGTTGTCCTGGCCAGGGCCGGGGTAGACCTGTTGTCCGGCCAGGGCGAGGACGACCTGATGTCCCACGGGAGAGAGCTAGACCTGGTGTCACAGAGAATCCGGGGTAGACCTGGTGTCCCGCTGGAATCGGGGTAGACCTGTTGTCTCCCCAGGACTTTGTGACAGAGATCTGCTAGCCCTACGGAACAAGGGTAGACCTGTTGCCCCTATTGAGCTGAGGTAGACCAGTTGTCCCTACAGAGCAGGGTAGACCTGTTGTCCCCGGACGGAGCTGGGGTAGACCTGATGTCCCTACAGAGCTGGGTAGACCTGTTGTCCCCGGACAGTGCTGGGGTAGACCTGATGTCCCAGCGAAGCCTGGGTAGACCTGTTGTCCTGGCCAGGGCCGGGGTAGACCTGTTGTCCCGCCAGGGCAGGGACGACCTGATGTCCCGCTGGGGCGAGGTAGACCTGGTCTCCCAGAGAAGCCGGGGTAGACCTGGTGTCCCGCTGGAATCGGGGTAGACCTGTTGTCTCCCCAGGACTTTGTGACAGAGATCTGCTAGCCCTACGGAACAAGGGTAGACCTGTTGCCCCTATTGAGTTGAGGTAGAGCAGTTGTCCCTACAGAGCAGGGTAGACCTGTTGTCCCCGGACGGAGCTGGGGTAGACCTGATGTCCCCACAGAGCTGGGTAGACCTGTTGTCCCCGGACGGAGCTGGGGTAGACCTGATGTCCCTACAGAGCAGGGTAGACCTTTTGTCCCTGGCCGGAGCTCGGGTAGACCCGATGTCCCTACAGAGCAGGGTAGACATGTTGTCCCTGGCTGGAGCTGGGGTAGACCTGATGACCCTACAGAGCTGGGTAGACCTCTTGTCCCTGGACGCAGCTGGGGTAGACCTGATGTCCCAGCGAAGCCAGGGTCGACCTGTTGTCCTGGCCAGGGCCGGGGTAGACCTGTTGTCCGGCCAGGGCGAGGACGACCTGATGTCCCACGGGAGAGAGCTAGACCTGGTGTCACAGAGAATCCGGGGTAGACCTGGTGTCCCGCTGGAATCGGGGTAGACCTGTTGTCTTTCCAGGACTTTGTGACAGAGATCTGCTAGCCCTACGGAACAAGGGTAGACCTGTTGCCCCTATTGAGCTGAGGTAGACCAGTTGTCCCTACAGAGCAGGGTAGACCTGTTGTCCCTGGCTGGAGCTGGGGTAGACCTGATGTCCCTACAGAGCTGGGTAGACCTGTTGTCCCTGGCTGGAGCTGGGGTAGACCGGATGTCCCTACAGAGCTGGGTAGACCTGTTGTCCCTGGCTGGAGCTCGGGTAGACCTGATGTCCCTACAGAGCTGGGTAGACCTGTTGTCCCTGGCCGGAGCTCGGGTAGACCTGATGTCCCAGTGAAGCCAGGGTACACCTGTTGTCCTGCCCAGGGCCGGGGTAGACCTGTTGTCTCCGGACGGAGCTGGGGTAGACCTGATGTCCCAGCGAAGCCAGGGTAGACCTGTTGTCCCTGGCCAGGGTCGGGGAAGACCTGTTGTCCCGCCAGGGCGAGGACGACCTGATGTTCCGCTGGAGCGAGGTAGACCTGGTCTCCCTGAGAAGCCGGGGTAGACCTGGTGTCCAGATGAAAACGCGGTAGACCTGTTGTCTCCCCAGGACTTGGTGACAGAGATCTGCTAGCCCTACGGAACAAGGGTAGACCTGTTGCCCCTATTGAGCTGAGGTAGACCTGATGTCCCTACAGAGCTGGGTAGACCTGTTGTCCCTGGCTGGAGCTGGGGTAGACCTGATGTCCCTACAGAGCTGGGTAGACCTGTTGTCCCCGGACAGTGCTGGGGTAGACCTGATGTCCCAGCGAAGCCTGGGTAGACCTGTTGTCCTGGCCAGGGCCAGGGTAGACCTGTTGTCCCGCCAGGGCAGGGACGACCTGATGTCCCGCTGGGGCGAGGTAGACCTGGTCTCCCAGAGAAGCCGGGGTAGACCTGGTTTCCCGCTGGAATCGGGGTAGACCTGTTGTCTCCCCAGGACTTTGTGACAGAGATCTGCTAGCCCTACGATATAAGGGTAGACCTGTTGTCCCTATTGAGTTGAGGTAGACCAGTTGTCCCTACAGAGCTGGGTAGACCTGTTGTCCCCGGACAGAGCTGGGGTAGACCTGATGTCCCTACAGAGCTGGGTAGACCTGTTGTCCCCGGACGGAGCTGGGGAAGACCTGATGTCCCTACAGAGCAGGGTAGACCTGTTGTCCCTGGCCGGAGCTCGGGTAGACCTGATGTCCCAGTGAAGCGTGGGTAGACCTGTTGTCCTGCCCAGGGTCGGGGTAGACCTGTTGTCTCCGGACGGAGGTGGGGTAGACCTGATGTCCCAGCGAAGCCAGGGTAGACATGTTGTCCCTGGCCAGGGTCGGGGTAGACCTGTTGTCCCGCCAGGGCGAGGACCACCTGATGTTCCGCTGGAGCGAGGTAGACCTGGTCTCCCAGAGGAGCCGGGGTAGACCTGGTGTCTAGCTGAAAACGCGGTAGACCTGTTGTCTCCCCAGGACTTGGTGACAGAGGTCTGCTTGCCCTACGGAACAAGGGTAGACCTGTTGCCCCTATTGAGCTGAGGTAGACCTGATGTCCCTACAGAGCTGGGTAGACCTGTTGTCCCCGGATGGAGGTGGGGTAGACCTGATGTCCCTACAGAGCTGGGTAGACCTGTTGTCTCTGGACGGAGCTGGGGTAGACCTGATGTCCCAGCGAAGCCTGGGTAGACCTGTTGTCCTGGCCAGGGCCGGGGTAGACCTGTTGTCCGGCCAGGGCGAGGACGCCCTGATGTCCCACGGGAGCGAGTTAGACCTGCTGTCACAGAGAATCCGGGGTAGACCTGGTGTCCCGCTGGAATCGGGGTAGACCTGTTGTCTCCCCAGGACTTTGTGACAGAGATCTGCTAGCCCTACGGAACAAGGGTAGACCTGTTGCCCCTATTGAGTTGAGGTAGACCAGTTGTCCCTACAGAGCAGGGTAGACCTGTTGTCCCCGGACGGAGCTGGGGTAGACCTGATGTCCCCACAGAGCTGGGTAGACCTGTTGTCCCCGGACGGAGCTGGGGTAGACCTGATGTCCCAACAGAGCTGGGTAGACCTTTTGTCCCTGGCCGGAGCTCGGGTAGACCCGATGTCCCTACAGAGCAGGGTAGACATGTTGTCCCTGGCTGGAGCTGGGGTAGACCTGATGTCCCTACAGAGCTGGGTAGACCTCTTGTCCCTGGACGCAGCTGGGGTAGACCTGATGTCCCAGCAAAGCCAGGGTCGACCTGTTGTCCTGGCCAGGGCCGGGGTAGACCTGTTGTCCGGCCAGGGCGAGGACGACCTGATGTCCCACGGGAGAGAGCTAGACCTGGTGTCACAGAGAATCCGGGGTAGACCTGGTGTCCCGCTGGAATCGGGGTAGACCTGTTGTCTCCCCAGGACTTTGTGACAGAGATCTGCTAGCCCTACGGAACAAGGGTAGACCTGTTGCCCCTATTGAGCTGAGGTAGACCAGTTGTCCCTACAGAGCAGGGTAGACCTGTTGTCCCTGGCTGGAGCTGGGGTAGACCTGATCTCGCTACAGAGCTGGGTAGACCTGTTGTCCCTGGCCGGAGCTGGGGTAGACCAGATGTCCCTACAGAGCAGGGTAGACCTTTTGTCCCTGGCCGGAACTCGGGTAGACCCGATATCCCTACAGAGCAGGGTAGACCTGTTGTCCCTGGCTGGAGCTGGGGTAGACCTGATGTCCCTACAGAGCTGGGTAGACCTCTTGTCCCTGGACGCAGCTGGGGTAGACCTGATGTCCCAGTGAAGCCAGGGTAGACCTGTTGTCCTGCCCAGGGCCGGGGTAGACCTGTTGTCTCCGGACGGAGCTGGGGTAGACCTGATGTCCCAGCGAAGCCCGGGTAGACCTGTTGTCCCTGGCCAGGGTCGGGGAAGACCTGTTGTCCCGCCAGGGCAAGGACGACCTGATGTTCCGCTGGAGCGAGGTAGACCTGGTCTCCCTGAGAAGCCGGGGTAGACCTGGTGTCCAGATGAAAACGCGGTAGACCTGTTGTCTCCCCAGGACTTTGTGGCAGCGATCTGCTAGCCCTACGGAACAAGGGTAGACCTGTTGCCCCTATTGAGCTGAGGTAGACCAGTTGTCCCTACAGAGCTGGGTAGACCTGTTGTCCCCGGACGGAGCTGGGGTAGACCTGATGTCCCTACAGAGCTGGGTAGACCTCTTGTCCCTGGACGCAGCTGGGGTAGACCTGATGTCCCAGCGAAGCCAGGGTCGACCTGTTGTCCTGGCCAGGGCCGGGGTAGACCTGTTGTCCGGCCAGGGCGAGGACGACCTGATGTCCCACGGGAGAGAGCTAGACCTGGTGTCACAGAGAATCCGGGGTAGACCTGGTGTCCCGCTGGAATCGGGGTAGACCTGTTGTGTTCCCAGGACTTTGTGACAGAGATCTGCTAGCCCTACGGAACAAGGGTAGACCTGTTGCCCCTATTGAGCTGAGGTAGACCAGTTGTCCCTACAGAGCAGGGTAGACCTGTTGTCCCTGGCCGGAGCTGGGGTAGACCTGATGTCCCTACAGAGCTGGGTAGACCTGTTGTCCCTGGCCGGAGCTGGGGTAGACCAGATGTCCCTACAGAGCTGGGTAGACTTGTTGTCCCCGGACGGAGCTCGGGTAGACCTGATGTCCCTACAGAGCTGGGTAGACCTGTTGTCCCTGGCCGGAGCTCGGGTAGACCTGATGTCCCAGTGAAGCCAGGGTAGACCTGTTGTCCTGCCCAGGGCCGGGGTAGACCTGTTGTCTCCGGACGGAGCTGGGGTAGACCTGATGTCCCAGCGAAGCCCGGGTAGACCTGTTGTCCCTGGCCAGGGTCGGGGAAGACCTGTTGTCCCGCCAGGGCGAGGACGACCTGATGTTCCGCTGGAGCGAGGTAGACCTGGTCTCCCTGAGAAGCCGGGTTGACCTGGTGTCCAGATGAAAACGCGGTAGACCTGTTGTCTCCCCAGGACTTTGTGGCAGAGATCTGCTAGCCCTACGGAACAAGGGTAGACCTGTTGCCCCTATTGAGCTGAGGTAGACCAGTTGTCCCTACAGAGCTGGGTAGACCTGTTGTCCCCGGACGGAGCTGGGGTAGACCTGATGTCCCTACAGAGCTGGGTAGACCTCTTGTCCCTGGACGCAGCTGGGGTAGACCTGATGTCCCAGCGAAGCCAGGGTCGACCTGTTGTCCTGGCCAGGGCCGCGGTAGACCTGTTGTCCGGCCAGGGCGAGGACGACCTGATGTCCCACGGGAGAGAGCTAGACCTGGTGTCACAGAGAATCCGGGGTAGACCTGGTGTCCCGCTGGAATCGGGGTAGACCTGTTGTCTCCCCAGGACTTTGTGACAGAGATCTGCTAGCCCTACGGAACAAGGGTAGACCTGTTGCCCCTATTGAGTTGAGGTAGACCAGTTGTCCCTACAGAGCAGGGTAGACCTGTTGTCCCCGGACGGAGCTGGGGTAGACCTGATGTCCCCACAGAGCTGGGTAGACCTGTTGTCCCCGGACGGAGCTGGGGTAGACCTGATGTCCCTACAGAGCAGGGTAGACCTTTTGTCCCTGGCCGGAACTCGGGTAGACCCGATGTCCCTACAGAGCAGGGTAGACCTGTTGTCCCTGGCCGGAGCTGGGGTAGACCTGATGTCCCTACAGAGCTGGGTAGACCTCTTGTCCCTGGACGCAGCTGGGGTAGACCTGATGTCCCAGCGAAGCCAGGGTCGACCTGTTGTCCTGGCCAGGGCCGCGGTAGACCTGTTGTCCGGCCAGGGCGAGGACGACCTGATGTCCCACGGGAGAGAGCTAGACCTGGTGTCACAGAGAATCCGGGGTAGACCTGGTGTCCCGCTGGAATCGGGGTAGACCTGTTGTCTTTCCAGGACTTTGTGACAGAGATCTGCTAGCCCTACGGAACAAGGGTAGACCTGTTGCCCCTATTGAGCTGAGGTAGACCTGATGTCCCTACAGAGCTGGGTAGATCTGTTGTCCCCGGACGGAGCTGGGGTAGACCTGATGTCCCCACAGAGCTGGGTAGACCTGTTGTCCCCGGACGGAGCTGGGGTAGACCTGATGTCCCTACAGAGCTGGGTAGACCTGTTGTCCCTGGCCGGAGCTGGGGTAGACCTGATGTCCCTACAGAGCTGGGTAGACCTCTTGTCCCTGGACGCAGCTGGGGTAGACCTGATGTCCCAGCGAAGCCTGGGTAGACCTGTTGTCCTGGCCAGGGCCGGGGTAGACCTGTTGTCCCGCCAGGGCAGGGACGACCTGATGTCCCGCTGGGGCGAGGTAGACCTGGTCTTCCAGAGAAGCCGGGGTAGACCTGGAGTCCCGCTGGAATCGGGGTAGACCTGTTGTCTTTCCAGGACTTTGTGACAGAGATCTGCTAGCCCTACGGAACAAGGGTAGACCTGTTGCCCCTATTGAGCTGAGGTAGACCTGATGTCCCTACAGAGCTGGGTAGACCTGTTGTCCCTGGCTGGAGCTGGGGTAGACCTGATGTCCCTACAGAGCTGGGTAGACCTGTTGTCCCTGGCTGGAGCTGGGGTAGACCTGATGTCCCTACAGAGCTGGGTAGACCTGTTGTCCCCGGACAGTGCTGGGGTAGACCTGATGTCCCAGCGAAGCCTGGGTAGACCTGTTGTCCTGGCCAGGGCCGGGGTAGACCTGTTGTCCCGCCAGGGCAGGGACGACCTGATGTCCCGCTGGGGCGAGGTAGACCTGGTCTCCCAGAGAAGCCGGGGTAGACCTGGTGTCCCGCTGGAATCGGGGTAGACCTGTTGTCTCCCCAGGACTTTGTGACAGAGATCTGCTAGCCCTACGATATAAGGGTAGACCTGTTGCCCCTATTGAGTTGAGGTAGACCAGTTGTCCCTACAGAGCTGGGTAGACCTGTTGTCCCTGGCCGGAGCTCGGGTAGACCTGATGTCCCAGTGAAGCGTGGGTAGACCTGTTGTCCTGCCCAGGGCCGGGGTAGACCTGTTGTCTCCGGACGGAGCTGGGGTAGACCTGATGTCCCAGCGAAGCCAGGGTAGACATGTTGTCCCTGGCCAGGGTCGGGGAAGACCTGTTGTCCGGCCAGGGCGAGGATCACCTGATGTTCCGCTGGAGCGAGGTAGACCTGGTGTCACAGAGAATCCGGGGTAGACCTGGTGTCCCGCTGGAATCGGGGTAGACCTGTTGTCTTTCCAGGACTTTGTGACAGAGATCTGCTAGCCCTACGGAACAAGGGTAGACCTGTTGCCCCTATTGAGCTGAGGTAGATCTGATGTCCCTACAGAGCTGGGTAGACCTGTTGTCCCCGGACAGTGCTGGGGTAGACCTGATGTCCCAGCGAAGCCTGGGTAGACCTGTTGTCCTGGCCAGGGCCGGGGTAGACCTGTTGTCCCGCCAGGGCAGGGACGACCTGATGTCCCGCTGGGGCGAGGTAGACCTGGTCTCCCAGAGAAGCCGGGGTAGACCTGAAGTCCCGCTGGAATCGGGGTAGACCTGTTGTCTTTCCAGGACTTTGTGACAGAGATCTGCTAGCCCTACGGAACAAGGGTAGACCTGTTGCCCCTATTGAGCTGAGGTAGACCTGATGTCCCTACAGAGCTGGGTAGACCTGTTGTCCCTGGCTGGAGCTGGGGTAGACCTGATGTCCCTACAGAGCTGGGTAGACCTGTTGTCCCTGGCTGGAGCTGGGGTAGACCTGATGTCCCTACAGAGCTGGGTAGACCTGTTGTCCCCGGACAGTGCTGGGGTAGACCTGATGTCCCAGCGAAGCCTGGGTAGACCTGTTGTCCTGGCCAGGGCCGGGGTAGACCTGTTGTCCCGCCAGGGCAGGGACGACCTGATGTCCCGCTGGGGCGAGGTAGACCTGGTCTCCCAGAGAAGCCGGGGTAGACCTGGTGTCCCGCTGGAATCGGGGTAGACCTGTTGTCTCCCCAGGACTTTGTGACAGAGATCTGCTAGCCCTACGATATAAGGGTAGACCTGTTGCCCCTATTGAGTTGAGGTAGACCAGTTGTCCCTACAGAGCTGGGTAGACCTGTTGTCCCCGGACGGAGCTGGGGAAGACCTGATCTCCCTACAGAGCAGGGTAGACATGTTGTCCCTGGCCGGAGCTCGGGTAGACCTGATGTCCCAGTGAAGCGTGGGTAGACCTGTTGTCCTGCCCAGGGCCGGGGTAGACCTGTTGTCTCCGGACGGAGGTGGGGTAGACCTGATGTCCCAGCGAAGCCAGGGTAGACATGTTGTCCCTGGCCAGGGTCGGGGAAGACCTGTTGTCCCGCCAGGGCGAGGACCACCTGATGTTCCGCTGGAGCGAGGTAGACCTGGTGTCACAGAGAATCCGGGGTAGACCTGGTGTCCCGCTGGAATCGGGGTAGACCTGTTGTCTTTCCAGGACTTTGTGACAGAGATCTGCTAGCCCTACGGAACAAGGGTAGACCTGTTGCCCCTATTGAGCTGAGGTAGACCAGTTGTCCCTACAGAGCTGGGTAGACCTGTTGTCCCTGGCCGGAGCTGGGGTAGACCTGATGTCCCCACAGAGCTGGGTAGACCTGTTGTCCCCGGACGGAGCTGGGGTAGACCTGATGTCCCTACAGAGCAGGGTAGACCTTTTGTCCCTGGCCGGAACTCGGGTAGACCCGATGTCCCTACAGAGCAGGGTAGACCTGTTGTCCCTGGCCGGAGCTGGGGTAGACCTGATGTCCCTACAGAGCTGGGTAGACCTCTTGTCCCTGGACGCAGCTGGGGTAGACCTGATGTCCCAGTGAAGCCAGGGTAGACCTGTTGTCCTGCCCAGGGCCGGGGTAGACCTGTTGTCTCCGGACGGAGCTGGGGTAGACCTGATGTCCCAGCGAAGCCCGGGTAGACCTGTTGTCCCTGGCCAGGGTCGGGGAAGACCTGTTGTCCCGCCAGGGCGAGGACGACCTGATGTTCCGCTGGAGCGAGGTAGACCTGGTCTCCCTGAGAAGCCGGGGTAGACCTGGTGTCCAGATGAAAACGCGGTAGACCTGTTGTCTCCCCAGGACTTTGTGGCAGCGATCTGCTAGCCCTACGGAACAAGGGTAGACCTGTTGCCCCTATTGAGCTGAGGTAGACCAGTTGTCCCTACAGAGCTGGGTAGACCTGTTGTCCCCGGACGGAGCTGGGGTAGACCTGATGTCCCTACAGAGCTGGGTAGACCTCTTGTCCCTGGACGCAGCTGGGGTAGACCTGATGTCCCAGCGAAGCCAGGGTCGACCTGTTGTCCTGGCCAGGGCCGGGGTAGACCTGTTGTCCGGCCAGGGCGAGGACGACCTGATGTCCCACGGGAGAGAGCTAGACCTGGTGTCACAGAGAATCCGGGGTAGACCTGGTGTCCCGCTGGAATCGGGGTAGACCTGTTGTGTTCCCAGGACTTTGTGACAGAGATCTGCTAGCCCTACGGAACAAGGGTAGACCTGTTGCCCCTATTGAGCTGAGGTAGACCAGTTGTCCCTACAGAGCAGGGTAGACCTGTTGTCCCTGGCCGGAGCTGGGGTAGACCTGATGTCCCTACAGAGCTGGGTAGACCTGTTGTCCCTGGCTGGAGCTGGGGTAGACCTGATGTCCCTACAGAGCTGGGTAGACCTGTTGTCCCTGGCCGGAGCTGGGGTAGACCAGATGTCCCTACAGAGCTGGGTAGACTTGTTGTCCCCGGACGGAGCTCGGGTAGACCTGATGTCCCTACAGAGCTGGGTAGACCTGTTGTCCCTGGCCGGAGCTCGGGTAGACCTGATGTCCCAGTGAAGCCAGGGTAGACCTGTTGTCCTGCCCAGGGCCGGGGTAGACCTGTTGTCTCCGGACGGAGCTGGGGTAGACCTGATGTCCCAGCGAAGCCCGGGTAGACCTGTTGTCCCTGGCCAGGGTCGGGGAAGACCTGTTGTCCCGCCAGGGCGAGGACGACCTGATGTTCCGCTGGAGCGAGGTAGACCTGGTCTCCCTGAGAAGCCGGGTTGACCTGGTGTCCAGATGAAAACGCGGTAGACCTGTTGTCTCCCCAGGACTTTGTGGCAGAGATCTGCTAGCCCTACGGAACAAGGGTAGACCTGTTGCCCCTATTGAGCTGAGGTAGACCAGTTGTCCCTACAGAGCTGGGTAGACCTGTTGTCCCCGGACGGAGCTGGGGTAGACCAGATGTCCCTACAGAGCTGGGTAGACTTGTTGTCCCCGGACGGAGCTCGGGTAGACCTGATGTCCCTACAGAGCTGGGTAGACCTGTTGTCCCTGGCCGGAGCTCGGGTAGACCTGATGTCCCAGTGAAGCCAGGGTAGACCTGTTGTCCTGCCCAGGGCCGGGGTAGACCTGTTGTCTCCGGACGGAGCTGGGGTAGACCTGATGTCCCAGCGAAGCCCGGGTAGACCTGTTGTCCCTGGCCAGGGTCGGGGAAGACCTGTTGTCCCGCCAGGGCGAGGACGACCTGATGTTCCGCTGGAGCGAGGTAGACCTGGTCTCCCTGAGAAGCCGGGGTAGACCTGGTGTCCAGATGAAAACGCGGTAGACCTGTTGTCTCCCCAGGACTTTGTGGCAGAGATCTGCTAGCCCTACGGAACAAGGGTAGACCTGTTGCCCCTATTGAGCTGAGGTAGACCAGTTGTCCCTACAGAGCTGGGTAGACCTGTTGTCCCCGGACGGAGCTGGGGTAGACCTGATGTCCCTACAGAGCTGGGTAGACCTCTTGTCCCTGGACGCAGCTGGGGTAGACCTGATGTCCCAGCGAAGCCAGGGTCGACCTGTTGTCATGGCCAGGGCCGCGGTAGACCTGTTGTCCGGCCAGGGCGAGGACGACCTGATGTCCCACGGGAGAGAGCTAGACCTGGTGTCACAGAGAATCCGGGGTAGACCTGGTGTCCCGCTGGAATCGGGGTAGACCTGTTGTCTCCCCAGGACTTTGTGACAGAGATCTGCTAGCCCTACGGAACAAGGGTAGACCTGTTGCCCCTATTGAGTTGAGGTAGACCAGTTGTCCCTACAGAGCAGGGTAGACCTGTTGTCCCCGGACGGAGCTGGGGTAGACCTGATGTCCCCACAGAGCTGGGTAGACCTGTTGTCCCCGGACGGAGCTGGGGTAGACCTGATGTCCCCACAGAGCTGGGTAGACCTGTTGTCCCCGGACGGAGCTGGGGTAGACCTGATGTCCCTACAGAGCAGGGTAGACCTGTTGTCCCTGGCCGGAGCTGGGGTAGACCTGATGTCCCTACAGAGCTGGGTAGACCTCTTGTCCCTGGACGCAGCTGGGGTAGACCTGATGTCCCAGCGAAGCCAGGGTCGACCTGTTGTCCTGGCCAGGGCCGCGGTAGACCTGTTGTCCGGCCAGGGCGAGGACGACCTGATGTCCCACGGGAGAGAGCTAGACCTGGTGTCACAGAGAATCCGGGGTAGACCTGGTGTCCCGCTGGAATCGGGGTAGACCTGTTGTCTTTCCAGGACTTTGTGACAGAGATCTGCTAGCCCTACGGAACAAGGGTAGACCTGTTGCCCCTATTGAGTTGAGGTAGACCAGTTGTCCCTACAGAGCAGGGTAGACCTGTTGTCCCCGGACGGAGCTGGGGTAGACCTGATGTCCCCACAGAGCTGGGTAGACCTGTTGTCCCCGGACGGAGCTGGGGTAGACCTGATGTCCCTACAGAGCAGGGTAGACCTGTTGTCCCTGGCCGGAGCTGGGGTAGACCTGATGTCCCTACAGAGCTGGGTAGACCTCTTGTCCCTGGACGCAGCTGGGGTAGACCTGATGTCCCAGCGAAGCCAGGGTCGACCTGTTGTCCTGGCCAGGGCCGCGGTAGACCTGTTGTCCGGCCAGGGCGAGGACGACCTGATGTCCCACGGGAGAGAGCTAGACCTGGTGTCACAGAGAATCCGGGGTAGACCTGGTGTCCCGCTGGAATCGGGGTAGACCTGTTGTCTTTCCAGGACTTTGTGACAGAGATCTGCTAGCCCTACGGAACAAGGGTAGACCTGTTGCCCCTATTGAGCTGAGGTAGACCTGATGTCCCTACAGAGCTGGGTAGACCTGTTGTCCCCGGACAGTGCTGGGGTAGACCTGATGTCCCAGCGAAGCCTGGGTAGACCTGTTGTCCTGGCCAGGGCCGGGGTAGACCTGTTGTCCCGCCAGGGCAGGGACGACCTGATGTCCCGCTGGGGCGAGGTAGACCTGGTCTCCCAGAGAAGCCGGGGTAGACCTGGTGTCCCGCTGGAATCGGGGTAGACCTGTTGTCTCCCCAGGACTTTGTGACAGAGATCTGCTAGCCCTACGATATAAGGGTAGACCTGTTGCCCCTATTGAGTTGAGGTAGACCAGTTGTCCCTACAGAGCTGGGTAGACCTGTTGTCCCCGGACGGAGCTGGGGAAGACCTGATCTCCCTACAGAGCAGGGTAGACCTGTTGTCCCTGGCCGGAGCTCGGGTAGACCTGATGTCCCAGTGAAGCGTGGGTAGACCTGTTGTCCTGCCCAGGGCCGGGGTAGACCTGTTGTCTCCGGACGGAGCTGGGGTAGACCTGATGTCCCAGCGAAGCCAGGGTAGACATGTTGTCCCTGGCCAGGGTCGGGGAAGACCTGTTGTCCCGCCAGGGCGAGGACGACCTGATGTCCCACGGGAGAGAGCTAGACCTGGTGTCACAGAGAATCCGGGGTAGACCTGGTGTCCCGCTGGAATCGGGGTAGACCTGTTGTGTTCCCAGGACTTTGTGACAGAGATCTGCTAGCCCTACGGAACAAGGGTAGACCTCTTGCCCCTATTGAGCTGAGGTAGACCAGTTGTCCCTACAGAGCAGGGTAGACCTGTTGTCCCTGGCCGGAGCTGGGGTAGACCTGATGTCCCCACAGAGCTGGGTAGACCTGTTGTCCCCGGACGGAGCTGGGGTAGACCTGATGTCCCTACAGAGCAGGGTAGACCTTTTGTCCCTGGCCGGAACTCGGGTAGACCCGATGTCCCTACAGAGCAGGGTAGACCTGTTGTCCCTGGCCGGAGCTGGGGTAGACCTGATGTCCCTACAGAGCTGGGTAGACCTCTTGTCCCTGGACGCAGCTGGGGTAGACCTGATGTCCCAGTGAAGCCAGGGTAGACCTGTTGTCCCTGGCCAGGGTCGGGGAAGACCTGTTGTCCCGCCAGGGCGAGGACGACCTGATGTTCCGCTGGAGCGAGGTAGACCTGGTCTCCCTGAGAAGCCGGGGTAGACCTGGTGTCCAGATGAAAACGCGGTAGACCTGTTGTCTCCCCAGGACTTTGTGGCAGCGATCTGCTAGCCCTACGGAACAAGGGTAGACCTGTTGCCCCTATTGAGCTGAGGTAGACCAGTTGTCCCTACAGAGCTGGGTAGACCTGTTGTCCCCGGACGGAGCTGGGGTAGACCTGATGTCCCTACAGAGCTGGGTAGACCTCTTGTCCCTGGACGCAGCTGGGGTAGACCTGATGTCCCTACAGAGCTGGGTAGACCTGTTGTCCCTGGCCGGAGCTCGGGTAGACCTGATGTCCCAGTGAAGCCAGGGTAGACCTGTTGTCCTGCCCAGGGCCGGGGTAGACCTGTTGTCTCCGGACGGAGCTGGGGTAGACCTGATGTCCCTACAGAGCTGGGTAGACCTCTTGTCCCTGGACGCAGCTGGGGTAGACCTGATGTCCCAGCGAAGCCAGGGTCGACCTGTTGTCCTGGCCAGGGCCGCGGTAGACCTGTTGTCCGGCCAGGGCGAGGACAACCTGATGTCCCACGGGAGAGAGCTAGACCTGGTGTCACAGAGAATCCGGGGTAGACCTGGTGTCCCGCTGGAATCGGGGTAGACCTGTTGTCTCCCCAGGACTTTGTGACAGAGATCTGCTAGCCCTACGGAACAAGGGTAGACCTGTTACCCCTATTGAGTTGAGGTAGACCAGTTGTCCCTACAGAGCAGGGTAGACCTGTTGTCCCCGGACGGAGCTGGGGTAGACCTGATGTCCCCACAGAGCTGGGTAGACCTGTTGTCCCCGGACGGAGCTGGGGTAGACCTGATGTCCCTACAGAGCAGGGTAGACCTTTTGTCCCTGGCCGGAACTCGGGTAGACCCGATGTCCCTACAGAGCAGGGTAGACCTGTTGTCCCTGGCCGGAGCTGGGGTAGACCTGATGTCCCTACAGAGCTGGGTAGACCTCTTGTCCCTGGACGCAGCTGGGGTAGACCTGATGTCCCAGCGAAGCCAGGGTCGACCTGTTGTCCTGGCCAGGGCCGCGGTAGACCTGTTGTCCGGCCAGGGCGAGGACGACCTGATGTCCCACGGGAGAGAGCTAGACCTGGTGTCACAGAGAATCCGGGGTAGACCTGGTGTCCCGCTGGAATCGGGGTAGACCTGTTGTCTTTCCAGGACTTTGTGACAGAGATCTGCTAGCCCTACGGAACAAGGGTAGACCTGTTGCCCCTATTGAGCTGAGGTAGATCTGATGTCCCTACAGAGCTGGGTAGACCTGTTGTCCCCGGACAGTGCTGGGGTAGACCTGATGTCCCAGCGAAGCCTGGGTAGACCTGTTGTCCTGGCCAGGGCCGGGGTAGACCTGTTGTCCCGCCAGGGCAGGGACGACCTGATGTCCCGCTGGGGCGAGGTAGACCTGGTCTCCCAGAGAAGCCGGGGTAGACCTGAAGTCCCGCTGGAATCGGGGTAGACCTGTTGTCTTTCCAGGACTTTGTGACAGAGATCTGCTAGCCCTACGGAACAAGGGTAGACCTGTTGCCCCTATTGAGCTGAGGTAGACCTGATGTCCCTACAGAGCTGGGTAGACCTGTTGTCCCTGGCTGGAGCTGGGGAAGACCTGATCTCCCTACAGAGCAGGGCAGACCTGTTGTCCCTGGCCGGAGCTCGGGTAGACCTGATGTCCCAGTGAAGCGTGGGTAGACCTGTTGTCCTGCCCAGGGCCGGGGTAGACCTGTTGTCTCCGGACGGAGCTGGGGTAGACCTGATGTCCCAGCGAAGCCAGGGTAGACATGTTGTCCCTGGCCAGGGTCGGGGAAGACCTGTTGTCCCGCCAGGGCGAGGACCACCTGATGTTCCGCTGGAGCGAGGTAGACCTGGTGTCACAGAGAATCCGGGGTAGACCTGGTGTCCCGCTGGAATCGGGGTAGACCTGTTGTCTTTCCAGGACTTTGTGACAGAGATCTGCTAGCCCTACGGAACAAGGGTAGACCTGTTGCCCCTATTGAGCTGAGGTAGACCAGTTGTCCCTACAGAGCAGGGTAGACCTGTTGTCCCTGGCCGGAGCTGGGGTAGACCTGATGTCCCCACAGAGCTGGGTAGACCTGTTGTCCCCGGACGGAGCTGGGGTAGACCTGATGTCCCTACAGAGCAGGGTAGACCTTTTGTCCCTGGCCCGAACTCGGGTAGACCCGATGTCCCTACAGAGCAGGGTAGACCTGTTGTCCCTGGCCGGAGCTGGGGTAGACCTGATGTCCCTACAGAGCTGGGTAGACCTCTTGTCCCTGGACGCAGCTGGGGTAGACCTGATGTCCCAGTGAAGGCAGGGTAGACCTGTTGTCCTGCCCAGGGCCGGGGTAGACCTGTTGTCTCCGGACGGAGCTGGGGTAGACCTGATGTCCCAGCGAAGCCCGGGTAGACCTGTTGTCCCTGGCCAGGGTCGGGGAAGACCTGTTGTCCCGCCAGGGCGAGGACGACCTGATGTTCCGCTGGAGCGAGGTAGACCTGGTCTCCCTGAGAAGCCGGGGTAGACCTGGTGTCCAGATGAAAACGCGGTAGACCTGTTGTCTCCCCAGGACTTTGTGGCAGCGATCTGCTAGCCCTACGGAACAAGGGTAGACCTGTTGCCCCTATTGAGCTGAGGTAGACCAGTTGTCCCTACAGAGCTGGGTAGACCTGTTGTCCCCGGACGGAGCTGGGGTAGACCTGATGTCCCTACAGAGCTGGGTAGACCTCTTGTCCCTGGACGCAGCTGGGGTAGACCTGATGTCCCAGCGAAGCCAGGGTCGACCTGTTGTCCTGGCCAGGGCCGGGGTAGACCTGTTGTCCGGCCAGGGCGAGGACGACCTGATGTCCCACGGGAGAGAGCTAGACCTGGTGTCACAGAGAATCCGGGGTAGACCTGGTGTCCCGCTGGAATCGGGGTAGACCTGTTGTCTCCCCAGGACTTTGTGACAGAGATCTGCTAGCCCTACGGAACAAGGGTAGACCTGTTGCCCCTATTGAGCTGAGGTAGACCAGTTGTCCCTACAGAGCAGGGTAGACCTGTTGTCCCTGGCCGGAGCTGGGGTAGACCTGATGTCCCTACAGAGCTGGGTAGACCTGTTGTCCCTGGCCGGAGCTGGGGTAGACCAGATGTCCCTACAGAGCTGGGTAGACTTGTTGTCCCCGGACGGAGCTCGGGTAGACCTGATGTCCCTACAGAGCTGGGTAGACCTGTTGTCCCTGGCCGGAGCTCGGGTAGACCTGATGTCCCAGTGAAGCCAGGGTAGACCTGTTGTCCTGCCCAGGGCCGGGGTAGACCTGTTGTCTCCGGACGGAGCTGGGGTAGACCTGATGTCCCAGCGAAGCCCGGGTAGACCTGTTGTCCCTGGCCAGGGTCGTGGAAGACCTGTTGTCCCGCCAGGGCGAGGACGACCTGATGTTCCGCTGGAGCGAGGTAGACCTGGTCTCCCTGAGAAGCCGGGTTGACCTGGTGTCCAGATGAAAACGCGGTAGACCTGTTGTCTCCCCAGGACTTTGTGGCAGAGATCTGCTAGCCCTACGGAACAAGGGTAGACCTGTTGCCCCTATTGAGCTGAGGTAGACCAGTTGTCCCTACAGAGCTGGGTAGACCTGTTGTCCCCGGACGGAGCTGGGGTAGACCTGATGTCCCTACAGAGCTGGGTAGACCTCTTGTCCCTGGACGCAGCTGGGGTAGACCTGATGTCCCAGCGAAGCCAGGGTCGACCTGTTGTCCTGGCCAGGGCCGGGGTAGACCTGTTGTCCGGCCAGGGCGAGGACGACCTGATGTCCCACGGGAGAGAGCTAGACCTGGTGTCACAGAGAATCCGGGGTAGACCTGGTGTCCCGCTGGAATCGGGGTAGACCTGTTGTGTTCCCAGGACTTTGTGACAGAGATCTGCTAGCCCTACGGAACAAGGGTAGACCTGTTGCCCCTATTGAGTTGAGGTAGACCAGTTGTCCCTACAGAGCAGGGTAGACCTGTTGTCCCCGGACGGAGCTGGGGTAGACCTGATGTCCCCACAGAGCTGGGTAGACCTGTTGTCCCCGGACGGAGCTGGGGTAGACCTGATGTCCCCACAGAGCTGGGTAGACCTGTTGTCCCCGGACGGAGCTGGGGTAGACCTGATGTCCCTACAGAGCAGGGTAGACCTGTTGTCCCTGGCCGGAGCTGGGGTAGACCTGATGTCCCTACAGAGCTGGGTAGACCTCTTGTCCCTGGACGCAGCTGGGGTAGACCTGATGTCCCAGCGAAGCCAGGGTCGACCTGTTGTCCTGGCCAGGGCCGCGGTAGACCTGTTGTCCGGCCAGGGCGAGGACGACCTGATGTCCCACGGGAGAGAGCTAGACCTGGTGTCACAGAGAATCCGGGGTAGACCTGGTGTCCCGCTGGAATCGGGGTAGACCTGTTGTCTTTCCAGGACTTTGTGACAGAGATCTGCTAGCCCTACGGAACAAGGGT
The DNA here is from genome assembly GCF_023055355.1 of Agelaius tricolor. Lineage (NCBI taxonomy): Eukaryota > Metazoa > Chordata > Aves > Passeriformes > Icteridae > Agelaius > Agelaius tricolor. The sequence continues at coordinate 2,328,030 of NW_027269311.1, read as the reverse complement.
AGACCTGTTGCCCCTATTGAGTTGAGGTAGACCAGTTGTCCCTACAGAGCAGGGTAGACCTGTTGTCCCCGGACGGAGCTGGGGTAGACCTGATGTCCCCACAGAGCTGGGTAGACCTGTTGTCCCCGGACGGAGCTGGGGTAGACCTGATGTCCCTACAGAGCAGGGTAGACCTGTTGTCCCTGGCCGGAGCTGGGGTAGACCTGATGTCCCTACAGAGCTGGGTAGACCTCTTGTCCCTGGACGCAGCTGGGGTAGACCTGATGTCCCAGCGAAGCCAGGGTCGACCTGTTGTCCTGGCCAGGGCCGCGGTAGACCTGTTGTCCGGCCAGGGCGAGGACGACCTGATGTCCCACGGGAGAGAGCTAGACCTGGTGTCACAGAGAATCCGGGGTAGACCTGGTGTCCCGCTGGAATCGGGGTAGACCTGTTGTCTTTCCAGGACTTTGTGACAGAGATCTGCTAGCCCTACGGAACAAGGGTAGACCTGTTGCCCCTATTGAGCTGAGGTAGACCTGATGTCCCTACAGAGCTGGGTAGACCTGTTGTCCCCGGACAGTGCTGGGGTAGACCTGATGTCCCAGCGAAGCCTGGGTAGACCTGTTGTCCTGGCCAGGGCCGGGGTAGACCTGTTGTCCCGCCAGGGCAGGGACGACCTGATGTCCCGCTGGGGCGAGGTAGACCTGGTCTCCCAGAGAAGCCGGGGTAGACCTGGTGTCCCGCTGGAATCGGGGTAGACCTGTTGTCTCCCCAGGACTTTGTGACAGAGATCTGCTAGCCCTACGATATAAGGGTAGACCTGTTGCCCCTATTGAGTTGAGGTAGACCAGTTGTCCCTACAGAGCTGGGTAGACCTGTTGTCCCCGGACGGAGCTGGGGAAGACCTGATCTCCCTACAGAGCAGGGTAGACCTGTTGTCCCTGGCCGGAGCTCGGGTAGACCTGATGTCCCAGTGAAGCGTGGGTAGACCTGTTGTCCTGCCCAGGGCCGGGGTAGACCTGTTGTCTCCGGACGGAGCTGGGGTAGACCTGATGTCCCAGCGAAGCCAGGGTAGACATGTTGTCCCTGGCCAGGGTCGGGGAAGACCTGTTGTCCCGCCAGGGCGAGGACGACCTGATGTCCCACGGGAGAGAGCTAGACCTGGTGTCACAGAGAATCCGGGGTAGACCTGGTGTCCCGCTGGAATCGGGGTAGACCTGTTGTGTTCCCAGGACTTTGTGACAGAGATCTGCTAGCCCTACGGAACAAGGGTAGACCTGTTGCCCCTATTGAGCTGAGGTAGACCAGTTGTCCCTACAGAGCAGGGTAGACCTGTTGTCCCTGGCCGGAGCTGGGGTAGACCTGATGTCCCCACAGAGCTGGGTAGACCTGTTGTCCCCGGACGGAGCTGGGGTAGACCTGATGTCCCTACAGAGCAGGGTAGACCTTTTGTCCCTGGCCGGAACTCGGGTAGACCCGATGTCCCTACAGAGCAGGGTAGACCTGTTGTCCCTGGCCGGAGCTGGGGTAGACCTGATGTCCCTACAGAGCTGGGTAGACCTCTTGTCCCTGGACGCAGCTGGGGTAGACCTGATGTCCCAGTGAAGCCAGGGTAGACCTGTTGTCCCTGGCCAGGGTCGGGGAAGACCTGTTGTCCCGCCAGGGCGAGGACGACCTGATGTTCCGCTGGAGCGAGGTAGACCTGGTCTCCCTGAGAAGCCGGGGTAGACCTGGTGTCCAGATGAAAACGCGGTAGACCTGTTGTCTCCCCAGGACTTTGTGGCAGCGATCTGCTAGCCCTACGGAACAAGGGTAGACCTGTTGCCCCTATTGAGCTGAGGTAGACCAGTTGTCCCTACAGAGCTGGGTAGACCTGTTGTCCCCGGACGGAGCTGGGGTAGACCTGATGTCCCTACAGAGCTGGGTAGACCTCTTGTCCCTGGACGCAGCTGGGGTAGACCTGATGTCCCAGCGAAGCCAGGGTCGACCTGTTGTCCTGGCCAGGGCCGCGGTAGACCTGTTGTCCGGCCAGGGCGAGGACGACCTGATGTCCCACGGGAGAGAGCTAGACCTGGTGTCACAGAGAATCCGGGGTAGACCTGGTGTCCCGCTGGAATCGGGGTAGACCTGTTGTGTTCCCAGGACTTTGTGACAGAGATCTGCTAGCCCTACGGAACAAGGGTAGACCTGTTGCCCCTATTGAGCTGAGGTAGACCAGTTGTCCCTACAGAGCAGGGTAGACCTGTTGTCCCTGGCCGGAGCTGGGGTAGACCTGATGTCCCTACAGAGCTGGGTAGACCTGTTGTCCCTGGCCGGAGCTGGGGTAGACCAGATGTCCCTACAGAGCTGGGTAGACTTGTTGTCCCCGGACGGAGCTCGGGTAGACCTGATGTCCCTACAGAGCTGGGTAGACCTGTTGTCCCTGGCCGGAGCTCGGGTAGACCTGATGTCCCAGTGAAGCCAGGGTAGACCTGTTGTCCTGCCCAGGGCCGGGGTAGACCTGTTGTCTCCGGACGGAGCTGGGGTAGACCTGATGTCCCTACAGAGCTGGGTAGACCTCTTGTCCCTGGACGCAGCTGGGGTAGACCTGATGTCCCAGCGAAGCCAGGGTCGACCTGTTGTCCTGGCCAGGGCCGCGGTAGACCTGTTGTCCGGCCAGGGCGAGGACGACCTGATGTCCCACGGGAGAGAGCTAGACCTGGTGTCACAGAGAATCCGGGGTAGACCTGGTGTCCCGCTGGAATCGGGGTAGACCTGTTGTCTCCCCAGGACTTTGTGACAGAGATCTGCTAGCCCTACGGAACAAGGGTAGACCTGTTACCCCTATTGAGTTGAGGTAGACCAGTTGTCCCTACAGAGCAGGGTAGACCTGTTGTCCCCGGACGGAGCTGGGGTAGACCTGATGTCCCCACAGAGCTGGGTAGACCTGTTGTCCCCGGACGGAGCTGGGGTAGACCTGATGTCCCTACAGAGCAGGGTAGACCTTTTGTCCCTGGCCGGAACTCGGGTAGACCCGATGTCCCTACAGAGCAGGGTAGACCTGTTGTCCCTGGCCGGAGCTGGGGTAGACCTGATGTCCCTACAGAGCTGGGTAGACCTCTTGTCCCTGGACGCAGCTGGGGTAGACCTGATGTCCCAGCGAAGCCAGGGTCGACCTGTTGTCCTGGCCAGGGCCGCGGTAGACCTGTTGTCCGGCCAGGGCGAGGACGACCTGATGTCCCACGGGAGAGAGCTAGACCTGGTGTCACAGAGAATCCGGGGTAGACCTGGTGTCCCGCTGGAATCGGGGTAGACCTGTTGTCTTTCCAGGACTTTGTGACAGAGATCTGCTAGCCCTACGGAACAAGGGTAGACCTGTTGCCCCTATTGAGCTGAGGTAGATCTGATGTCCCTACAGAGCTGGGTAGACCTGTTGTCCCCGGACAGTGCTGGGGTAGACCTGATGTCCCAGCGAAGCCTGGGTAGACCTGTTGTCCTGGCCAGGGCCGGGGTAGACCTGTTGTCCCGCCAGGGCAGGGACGACCTGATGTCCCGCTGGGGCGAGGTAGACCTGGTCTCCCAGAGAAGCCGGGGTAGACCTGAAGTCCCGCTGGAATCGGGGTAGACCTGTTGTCTTTCCAGGACTTTGTGACAGAGATCTGCTAGCCCTACGGAACAAGGGTAGACCTGTTGCCCCTATTGAGCTGAGGTAGACCTGATGTCCCTACAGAGCTGGGTAGACCTGTTGTCCCTGGCTGGAGCTGGGGAAGACCTGATCTCCCTACAGAGCAGGGCAGACCTGTTGTCCCTGGCCGGAGCTCGGGTAGACCTGATGTCCCAGTGAAGCGTGGGTAGACCTGTTGTCCTGGCCAGGGCCGGGGTAGACCTGTTGTCTCCGGACGGAGCTGGGGTAGACCTGATGTCCCAGCGAAGCCAGGGTAGACATGTTGTCCCTGGCCAGGGTCGGGGAAGACCTGTTGTCCCGCCAGGGCGAGGACCACCTGATGTTCCGCTGGAGCGAGGTAGACCTGGTGTCACAGAGAATCCGGGGTAGACCTGGTGTCCCGCTGGAATCGGGGTAGACCTGTTGTCTTTCCAGGACTTTGTGACAGAGATCTGCTAGCCCTACGGAACAAGGGTAGACCTGTTGCCCCTATTGAGCTGAGGTAGACCAGTTGTCCCTACAGAGCAGGGTAGACCTGTTGTCCCTGGCCGGAGCTGGGGTAGACCTGATGTCCCCACAGAGCTGGGTAGACCTGTTGTCCCCGGACGGAGCTGGGGTAGACCTGATGTCCCTACAGAGCAGGGTAGACCTTTTGTCCCTGGCCCGAACTCGGGTAGACCCGATGTCCCTACAGAGCAGGGTAGACCTGTTGTCCCTGGCCGGAGCTGGGGTAGACCTGATGTCCCTACAGAGCTGGGTAGACCTCTTGTCCCTGGACGCAGCTGGGGTAGACCTGATGTCCCAGTGAAGGCAGGGTAGACCTGTTGTCCTGCCCAGGGCCGGGGTAGACCTGTTGTCTCCGGACGGAGCTGGGGTAGACCTGATGTCCCAGCGAAGCCCGGGTAGACCTGTTGTCCCTGGCCAGGGTCGGGGAAGACCTGTTGTCCCGCCAGGGCGAGGACGACCTGATGTTCCGCTGGAGCGAGGTAGACCTGGTCTCCCTGAGAAGCCGGGGTAGACCTGGTGTCCAGATGAAAACGCGGTAGACCTGTTGTCTCCCCAGGACTTTGTGGCAGCGATCTGCTAGCCCTACGGAACAAGGGTAGACCTGTTGCCCCTATTGAGCTGAGGTAGACCAGTTGTCCCTACAGAGCTGGGTAGACCTGTTGTCCCCGGACGGAGCTGGGGTAGACCTGATGTCCCTACAGAGCTGGGTAGACCTCTTGTCCCTGGACGCAGCTGGGGTAGACCTGATGTCCCAGCGAAGCCAGGGTCGACCTGTTGTCCTGGCCAGGGCCGGGGTAGACCTGTTGTCCGGCCAGGGCGAGGACGACCTGATGTCCCACGGGAGAGAGCTAGACCTGGTGTCACAGAGAATCCGGGGTAGACCTGGTGTCCCGCTGGAATCGGGGTAGACCTGTTGTCTCCCCAGGACTTTGTGACAGAGATCTGCTAGCCCTACGGAACAAGGGTAGACCTGTTGCCCCTATTGAGCTGAGGTAGACCAGTTGTCCCTACAGAGCAGGGTAGACCTGTTGTCCCTGGCCGGAGCTGGGGTAGACCTGATGTCCCTACAGAGCTGGGTAGACCTGTTGTCCCTGGCCGGAGCTGGGGTAGACCAGATGTCCCTACAGAGCTGGGTAGACTTGTTGTCCCCGGACGGAGCTCGGGTAGACCTGATGTCCCTACAGAGCTGGGTAGACCTGTTGTCCCTGGCCGGAGCTCGGGTAGACCTGATGTCCCAGTGAAGCCAGGGTAGACCTGTTGTCCTGCCCAGGGCCGGGGTAGACCTGTTGTCTCCGGACGGAGCTGGGGTAGACCTGATGTCCCAGCGAAGCCCGGGTAGACCTGTTGTCCCTGGCCAGGGTCGTGGAAGACCTGTTGTCCCGCCAGGGCGAGGACGACCTGATGTTCCGCTGGAGCGAGGTAGACCTGGTCTCCCTGAGAAGCCGGGTTGACCTGGTGTCCAGATGAAAACGCGGTAGACCTGTTGTCTCCCCAGGACTTTGTGGCAGAGATCTGCTAGCCCTACGGAACAAGGGTAGACCTGTTGCCCCTATTGAGCTGAGGTAGACCAGTTGTCCCTACAGAGCTGGGTAGACCTGTTGTCCCCGGACGGAGCTGGGGTAGACCTGATGTCCCTACAGAGCTGGGTAGACCTCTTGTCCCTGGACGCAGCTGGGGTAGACCTGATGTCCCAGCGAAGCCAGGGTCGACCTGTTGTCCTGGCCAGGGCCGGGGTAGACCTGTTGTCCGGCCAGGGCGAGGACGACCTGATGTCCCACGGGAGAGAGCTAGACCTGGTGTCACAGAGAATCCGGGGTAGACCTGGTGTCCCGCTGGAATCGGGGTAGACCTGTTGTGTTCCCAGGACTTTGTGACAGAGATCTGCTAGCCCTACGGAACAAGGGTAGACCTGTTGCCCCTATTGAGTTGAGGTAGACCAGTTGTCCCTACAGAGCAGGGTAGACCTGTTGTCCCCGGACGGAGCTGGGGTAGACCTGATGTCCCCACAGAGCTGGGTAGACCTGTTGTCCCCGGACGGAGCTGGGGTAGACCTGATGTCCCTACAGAGCAGGGTAGACCTTTTGTCCCTGGCCGGAACTCGGGTAGACCCGATGTCCCTACAGAGCAGGGTAGACCTGTTGTCCCTGGCCGGAGCTGGGGTAGACCTGATGTCCCTACAGAGCTGGGTAGACCTCTTGTCCCTGGACGCAGCTGGGGTAGACCTGATGTCCCAGCGAAGCCAGGGTCGACCTGTTGTCCTGGCCAGGGCCGCGGTAGAACTGTTGTCCGGCCAGGGCGCGGACGACCTGATGTCCCACGGGAGAGAGCTAGACCTGGTGTCACAGAGAATCCGGGGTAGACCTGGTGTCCCGCTGGAATCGGGGTAGACCTGTTGTCTTTCCAGGACTTTGTGACAGAGATCTGCTAGCCCTACGGAACAAGGGTAGACCTGTTGCCCCTATTGAGCTGAGGTAGATCTGATGTCCCTACAGAGCTGGGTAGACCTGTTGTCCCCGGACAGTGCTGGGGTAGACCTGATGTCCCAGCGAAGCCTGGGTAGACCTGTTGTCCTGGCCAGGGCCGGGGTAGACCTGTTGTCCCGCCAGGGCAGGGACGACCTGATGTCCCGCTGGGGCGAGGTAGACCTGGTCTCCCAGAGAAGCCGGGGTAGACCTGAAGTCCCGCTGGAATCGGGGTAGACCTGTTGTCTTTCCAGGACTTTGTGACAGAGATCTGCTAGCCCTACGGAACAAGGGTAGACCTGTTGCCCCTATTGAGCTGAGGTAGACCTGATGTCCCTACAGAGCTGGGTAGACCTGTTGTCCCTGGCTGGAGCTGGGGTAGACCTGATGTCCCTACAGAGCTGGGTAGACCTGTTGTCCCTGGCCGGAGCTGGGGTAGACCTGATGTCCCTACAGAGCTGGGTAGACCTGTTGTCCCCGGACAGTGCTGGGGTTGACCTGATGTCCCAGCGAAGCCTGGGTAGACCTGTTGTCCTGGCCAGGGCCGGGGTAGACCTGTTGTCCCGCCAGGGCAGGGACGACCTGATGTCCCGCTGGGGCGAGGTAGACCTGGTCTCCCAGAGAAGCCGGGGTAGACCTGGTGTCCCGCTGGAATCGGGGTAGACCTGTTGTCTCCCCAGGACTTTGTGACAGAGATCTGCTAGCCCTACGATATAAGGGTAGACCTGTTGCCCCTATTGAGTTGAGGTAGACCAGTTGTCCCTACAGAGCTGGGTAGACCTGTTGTCCCCGGACGGAGCTGGGGAAGACCTGATCTCCCTACAGAGCAGGGTAGACCTGTTGTCCCTGGCCGGAGCTCGGGTAGACCTGATGTCCCAGTGAAGCGTGGGTAGACCTGTTGTCCTGCCCAGGGCCGGGGTAGACCTGTTGTCTCCGGACGGAGCTGGGGTAGACCTGATGTCCCAGCGAAGCCAGGGTAGACATGTTGTCCCTGGCCAGGGTCGGGGAAGACCTGTTGTCCCGCCAGGGCGAGGACCACCTGATGTTCCGCTGGAGCGAGGTAGACCTGGTCTCCCTGAGAAGCCGGGGTAGACCTGGTGTCTAGCTGAAAACGCGGTAGACCTGTTGTCTCCCCAGGACTTTGTGACAGAGATCTGCTAGCCCTACGGAACAAGGGTAGACCTGTTGCCCCTATTGAGCTGAGGTAGACCAGTTGTCCCTACAGAGCAGGGTAGACCTGTTGTCCCTGGCCGGAGCTGGGGTAGACCTGATGTCCCCACAGAGCTGGGTAGACCTGTTGTCCCCGGACGGAGCTGGGGTAGACCTGATGTCCCTACAGAGCAGGGTAGACCTTTTGTCCCTGGCCGGAACTCGGGTAGACCCGATGTCCCTACAGAGCAGGGTAGACCTGTTGTCCCTGGCAGGAGCTGGGGTAGACCTGATGTCCCTACAGAGCTGGGTAGACCTCTTGTCCCTGGACGCAGCTGGGGTAGACCTGATGTCCCAGCGAAGCCAGGGTCGACCTGTTGTCCTGGCCAGGGCCGCGGTAGACCTGTTGTCCGGCCAGGGCGAGGACGACCTGATGTCCCACGGGAGAGAGCTAGACCTGGTGTCACAGAGAATCCGGGGTAGACCTGGTGTCCCGCTGGAATCGGGGTAGACCTGTTGTCTTTCCAGGACTTTGTGACAGAGATCTGCTAGCCCTAGGGAACAAGGGTAGACCTGTTGCCCCTATTGAGCTGAGGTAGACCTGATGTCCCTACAGAGCTGGGTAGACCTGTTGTCCCCGGACAGTGCTGGGGTAGACCTGATGTCCCAGCGAAGCCTGGGTAGACCTGTTGTCCTGGCCAGGGCCGGGGTAGACCTGTTGTCCCGCCAGGGCAGGGACGACCTGATGTCCTGCTGGGGCGAGGTAGACCTGGTCTCCCAGAGAATCCGGGGTAGACCTGGTGTCCCGCTGGAATCGGGGTAGACCTGTTGTCTCCCCAGGACTTTGTGACAGAGATCTGCTAGCCCTACGATATAAGGGTAGACCTGTTGTCCCTATTGAGATGAGGTAGACCAGTTGTCCCTACAGAGCAGGGTAGACCTGTTGTCCCCGGACGGAGCTGGGGTAGACCTGATGTCCCTACAGAGCTGGGTAGACCTGTTGTCCCCGGACGGAGCTGGGGTAGACCTGATGTCCCAACAGAGCTGGGTAGACCTGTTGTCCCTGGCCGGAGCTGGGGTAGACCTGATGTCCCTACAGAGCTGGGTAGACCTCTTGTCCCTGGACGCAGCTGGGGTAGACCTGATGTCCCAGCGAAGCCTGGGTAGACCTGTTGTCCTGGCCAGGGCCGGGGTAGACCTGTTGTCCCGCCAGGGCAGGGACGACCTGATGTCCCGCTGGGGCGAGGTAGACCTGGTCTCCCAGAGAAGCCGGGGTAGACCTGGAGTCCCGCTGGAATCGGGGGAGACCTGTTGTCTTTCCAGGACTTTGTGACAGAGATCTGCTAGCCCTACGGAACAAGGGTAGACCTGTTGCCCCTATTGAGCTGAGGTAGACCTGATGTCCCTACAGAGCTGGGTAGACCTGTTGTCCCTGGCTGGAGCTGGGGTAGACCTGATGTCCCTACAGAGCTGGGCAGACCTGTTGTCCCCGGACAGTGCTGGGGTAGACCTGATGTCCCAGCGAAGCCTGGGTAGACCTGTTGTCCTGGCCAGGGCCGGGGTAGACCTGTTGTCCGGCCAGGGCAGGGACGACCTGATGTCCCGCTGGGGCGAGGTAGACCTGGTCTCCCAGAGAAGCCGGGGTAGACCTGGTGTCCCGCTGGAATCGGGGTAGACCTGTTGTCTCCCCAGGACTTTGTGACAGAGATCTTCTAGCCCTACGATATAAGGGTAGACCTGTTGCCCCTATTGAGTTGAGGTAGACCAGTTGTCCCTACAGAGCTGGGTAGACCTGTTGTCCCCGGACGGAGCTGGGGAAGACCTGATCTCCCTACAGAGCAGGGTAGACCTGTTGTCCCTGGCCGGAGCTCGGGTAGACCTGATGTCCCAGTGAAGCGTGGGTAGACCTGTTGTCCTGCCCAGGGCCGGGGTAGACCTGTTGTCTCCGGACGGAGCTGGGGTAGACCTGATGTCCCAGCGAAGCCAGGGTAGACCTGTTGTCCCTGGCCAGGGTCGGGGAAGACCTGTTGTCCCGCCAGGGCGAGGACCACCTGATGTTCCGCTGGAGCGAGGTAGACCTGGTCTCCCTGAGAAGCCGGGGTAGACCTGGTGTCTAGCTGAAAACGCGGTAGACCTGTTGTCTCCCCAGGACTTGGTGACAGAGATCTGCTTGCCCTACGGAACAAGGGTAGACCTGTTGCCCCTATTGAGCTGAGGTAGACCTGATGTCCCTACAGAGCTGGGTAGACCTGTTGTCCCCGGATGGAGGTGGGGTAGACCTGATGTCCCTACAGAGCTGGGTAGACCTGTTGTCTCTGGACGGAGCTGGGGTAGACCTGATGTCCCAGCGAAGCCTGGGTAGACCTGTTGTCCTGGCCAGGGCCGGGGTAGACCTGTTGTCCGGCCAGGGCGAGGACGACCTGATGTCCCACGGGAGCGAGTTAGACCTGCTGTCACAGAGAATCCGGGGTAGACCTGGTGTCCCGCTGGATTCGGGGTAGACCTGTTGTCTCCCCAGGACTTTGTGACAGAGATCTGCTAGCCCTACGGAACAAGGGTAGACCTGTTGCCCCTATTGAGTTGAGGTAGACCAGTTGTCCCTACAGAGCAGGGTAGACCTGTTGTCCCCGGACGGAGCTGGGGTAGACCTGATGTCCCTACAGAGCTGGGTAGACCTCTTGTCCCTGGACGCAGCTGGGGTACACCTGATGTCCCAGCGAAGCCAGGGTCGACCTGTTGTCCTGGCCAGGGCCGGGGTAGACCTGTTGTCCGGCCAGGGCGAGGACGACCTGATGTCTCACGGGAGAGAGCTAGACCTGGTGTCACAGAGAATCCGGGGTAGACCTGGTGTCCCGCTGGAATCGGGGTAGACCTGTTGTCTTTCCAGGACTTTGTGACAGAGATCTGCTAGCCCTACGGAACAAGGGTAGACCTGTTGCCCCTATTGAGCTGAGGTAGACCAGTTGTCCCTACAGAGCAGGGTAGACCTGTTGTCCCTGGCTGGAGCTGGGGTAGACCTGATGTCCCTACAGAGCTGGGTAGACCTGTTGTCCCCGGACAGTGCTGGGGTAGACCTGATGTCCCAGCGAAGCCTGGGTAGACCTCTTGTCCTGGCCAGGGCCGGGGTAGACCTGTTGTCCCGCCAGGGCAGGGACGACCTGATGTCCCGCTGGGGCGAGGTAGACCTGGTCTCCCAGAGAAGCCGGGGTAGACCTGGTGTCCCGCTGGAATCGGGGTAGACCTGTTGTCTCCCCAGGACTTTGTGACAGAGATCTGCTAGCCCTACGATATAAGGGTAGACCTGTTGCCCCTATTGAGTTGAGGTAGACCAGTTGTCCCTACAGAGCTGGGTAGACCTGTTGTCCCCGGACGGAGCTGGGGAAGACCTGATCTCCCTACAGAGCAGGGTAGACATGTTGTCCCTGGCCGGAGCTCGGGTAGACCTGATGTCCCAGTGAAGCGTGGGTAGACCTGTTGTCCTGCCCAGGGCCGGGGTAGACCTGTTGTCTCCGGACGGAGCTGGGGTAGACCTGATGTCCCAGCGAAGCCAGGGTAGACATGTTGTCCCTGGCCAGGGTCGGGGAAGACCTGTTGTCCCGCCAGGGCGAGGACCACCTGATGTTCCGCTGGAGCGAGGTAGACCTGGTCTCCCTGAGAAGCCGGGGTAGACCTGGTGTCCCGCTGGAATCGGGGTAGACCTGTTGTCTCCCCAGGACTTTGTGACAGAGATCTGCTAGCCCTACGGAACAAGGGTAGACCTGTTGCCCCTATTGAGCTGAGGTAGACCAGTTGTCCCTACAGAGCAGGGTAGACCTGTTGTCCCTGGCCGGAGCTGGGGTAGACCTGATGTCCCTACAGAGCTGGGTAGACCTGTTGTCCCTGGCCGGAGCTGGGGTAGACCAGATGTCCCTACAGAGCTGGGTAGACTTGTTGTCCCCGGACGGAGCTCGGGTAGACCTGATGTCCCTACAGAGCTGGGTAGACCTGTTGTCCCTGGCCGGAGCTCGGGTAGACCTGATGTCCCAGTGAAGCCAGGGTAGACCTGTTGTCCTGCCCAGGGCCGGGGTAGACCTGTTGTCTCCGGACGGAGCTGGGGTAGACCTGATGTCCCAGCGAAGCCCGGGTAGACCTGTTGTCCCTGGCCAGGGTCGGGGAAGACCTGTTGTCCCGCCAGGGCGAGGACGACCTGATGTTCCGCTGGAGCGAGGTAGACCTGGTCTCCCTGAGAAGCCGGGTTGACCTGGTGTCCAGATGAAAACGCGGTAGACCTGTTGTCTCCCCAGGACTTTGTGGCAGAGATCTGCTAGCCCTACGGAACAAGGGTAGACCTGTTGCCCCTATTGAGCTGAGGTAGACCAGTTGTCCCTACAGAGCTGGGTAGACCTGTTGTCCCCGGACGGAGCTGGGGTAGACCTGATGTCCCTACAGAGCTGGGTAGACCTCTTGTCCCTGGACGCAGCTGGGGTAGACCTGATGTCCCAGCGAAGCCAGGGTCGACCTGTTGTCCTGGCCAGGGCCGGGGTAGACCTGTTGTCCGGCCAGGGCGAGGACGACCTGATGTCCCACGGGAGAGAGCTAGACCTGGTGTCACAGAGAATCCGGGGTAGACCTGGTGTCCCGCTGGAATCGGGGTAGACCTGTTGTCTCCCCAGGACTTTGTGACAGAGATCTGCTAGCCCTACGGAACAAGGGTAGACCTGTTGCCCCTATTGAGTTGAGGTAGACCAGTTGTCCCTACAGAGCAGGGTAGACCTGTTGTCCCCGGACGGAGCTGGGGTAGACCTGATGTCCCCACAGAGCTGGGTAGACCTGTTGTCCCCGGACGGAGCTGGGGTAGACCTGATGTCCCTACAGAGCAGGGTAGACCTTTTGTCCCTGGCCGGAACTCGGGTAGACCCGATGTCCCTACAGAGCAGGGTAGACCTGTTGTCCCTGGCCGGAGCTGGGGTAGACCTGATGTCCCTACAGAGCTGGGTAGACCTCTTGTCCCTGGACGCAGCTGGGGTAGACCTGATGTCCCAGCGAAGCCAGGGTCGACCTGTTGTCCTGGCCAGGGCCGCGGTAGACCTGTTGTCCGGCCAGGGCGCGGACGACCTGATGTCCCACGGGAGAGAGCTAGACCTGGTGTCACAGAGAATCCGGGGTAGACCTGGTGTCCCGCTGGAATCGGGGTAGACCTGTTGTCTTTCCAGGACTTTGTGACAGAGATCTGCTAGCCCTACGGAACAAGGGTAGACCTGTTGCCCCTATTGAGCTGAGGTAGATCTGATGTCCCTACAGAGCTGGGTAGACCTGTTGTCCCCGGACAGTGCTGGGGTAGACCTGATGTCCCAGCGAAGCCTGGGTAGACCTGTTGTCCTGGCCAGGGCCGGGGTAGACCTGTTGTCCCGCCAGGGCAGGGACGACCTGATGTCCCGCTGGGGCGAGGTAGACCTGGTCTCCCAGAGAAGCCGGGGTAGACCTGAAGTCCCGCTGGAATCGGGGTAGACCTGTTGTCTTTCCAGGACTTTGTGACAGAGATCTGCTAGCCCTACGGAACAAGGGTAGACCTGTTGCCCCTATTGAGCTGAGGTAGACCTGATGTCCCTACAGAGCTGGGTAGACCTGTTGTCCCTGGCTGGAGCTGGGGTAGACCTGATGTCCCTACAGAGCTGGGTAGACCTGTTGTCCCTGGCCGGAGCTGGGGTAGACCTGATGTCCCTACAGAGCTGGGTAGACCTGTTGTCCCCGGACAGTGCTGGGGTAGACCTGATGTCCCAGCGAAGCCTGGGTAGACCTGTTGTCCTGGCCAGGGCCGGGGTAGACCTGTTGTCCCGCCAGGGCAGGGACGACCTGATGTCCCGCTGGGGCGAGGTAGACCTGGTCTCCCAGAGAAGCCGGGGTAGACCTGGTGTCCCGCTGGAATCGGGGTAGACCTGTTGTCTCCCCAGGACTTTGTGACAGAGATCTGCTAGCCCTACGATATAAGGGTAGACCTGTTGCCCCTATTGAGTTGAGGTAGACCAGTTGTCCCTACAGAGCTGGGTAGACCTGTTGTCCCCGGACGGAGCTGGGGAAGACCTGATCTCCCTACAGAGCAGGGTAGACCTGTTGTCCCTGGCCGGAGCTCGGGTAGACCTGATGTCCCAGTGAAGCGTGGGTAGACCTGTTGTCCTGCCCAGGGCCGGGGTAGACCTGTTGTCTCCGGACGGAGCTGGGGTAGACCTGATGTCCCAGCGAAGCCAGGGTAGACATGTTGTCCCTGGCCAGGGTCGGGGAAGACCTGTTGTCCCGCCAGGGCGAGGACCACCTGATGTTCCGCTGGAGCGAGGTAGACCTGGTCTCCCTGAGAAGCCGGGGTAGACCTGGTGTCTAGCTGAAAACGCGGTAGACCTGTTGTCTCCCCAGGACTTTGTGACAGAGATCTGCTAGCCCTACGGAACAAGGGTAGACCTGTTGCCCCTATTGAGCTGAGGTAGACCAGTTGTCCCTACAGAGCAGGGTAGACCTGTTGTCCCTGGCCGGAGCTGGGGTAGACCTGATGTCCCCACAGAGCTGGGTAGACCTGTTGTCCCCGGACGGAGCTGGGGTAGACCTGATGTCCCTACAGAGCAGGGTAGACCTTTTGTCCCTGGCCGGAACTCGGGTAGACCCGATGTCCCTACAGAGCAGGGTAGACCTGTTGTCCCTGGCCGGAGCTGGGGTAGACCTGATGTCCCTACAGAGCTGGGTAGACCTCTTGTCCCTGGACGCAGCTGGGGTAGACCTGATGTCCCAGCGAAGCCAGGGTCGACCTGTTGTCCTGGCCAGGGCCGCGGTAGACCTGTTGTCCGGCCAGGGCGCGGACGACCTGATGTCCCACGGGAGAGAGCTAGACCTGGTGTCACAGAGAATCCGGGGTAGACCTGGTGTCCCGCTGGAATCGGGGTAGACCTGTTGTCTTTCCAGGACTTTGTGACAGAGATCTGCTAGCCCTACGGAACAAGGGTAGACCTGTTGCCCCTATTGAGCTGAGGTAGATCTGATGTCCCTACAGAGCTGGGTAGACCTGTTGTCCCCGGACAGTGCTGGGGTAGACCTGATGTCCCAGCGAAGCCTGGGTAGACCTGTTGTCCTGGCCAGGGCCGGGGTAGACCTGTTGTCCCGCCAGGGCAGGGACGACCTGATGTCCCGCTGGGGCGAGGTAGACCTGGTCTCCCAGAGAAGCCGGGGTAGACCTGAAGTCCCGCTGGAATCGGGGTAGACCTGTTGTCTTTCCAGGACTTTGTGACAGAGATCTGCTAGCCCTACGGAACAAGGGTAGACCTGTTGCCCCTATTGAGCTGAGGTAGACCTGATGTCCCTACAGAGCTGGGTAGACCTGTTGTCCCTGGCTGGAGCTGGGGTAGACCTGATGTCCCTACAGAGCTGGGTAGACCTGTTGTCCCTGGCCGGAGCTGGGGTAGACCTGATGTCCCTACAGAGCTGGGTAGACCTGTTGTCCCCGGACAGTGCTGGGGTAGACCTGATGTCCCAGCGAAGCCTGGGTAGACCTGTTGTCCTGGCCAGGGCCGGGGTAGACCTGTTGTCCCGCCAGGGCAGGGACGACCTGATGTCCTGCTGGGGCGAGGTAGACCTGGTCTCCCAGAGAATCCGGGGTAGACCTGGTGTCCCGCTGGAATCGGGGTAGACCTGTTGTCTCCCCAGGACTTTGTGACAGAGATCTGCTAGCCCTACGATATAAGGGTAGACCTGTTGTCCCTATTGAGATGAGGTAGACCAGTTGTCCCTACAGAGCAGGGTAGACCTGTTGTCCCCGGACGGAGCTGGGGTAGACCTGATGTCCCTACAGAGCTGGGTAGACCTGTTGTCCCCGGACGGAGCTGGGGTAGACCTGATGTCCCAACAGAGCTGGGTAGACCTGTTGTCCCTGGCCGGAGCTGGGGTAGACCTGATGTCCCTACAGAGCTGGGTAGACCTCTTGTCCCTGGACGCAGCTGGGGTAGACCTGATGTCCCAGCGAAGCCTGGGTAGACCTGTTGTCCTGGCCAGGGCCGGGGTAGACCTGTTGTCCCGCCAGGGCAGGGACGACCTGATGTCCCGCTGGGGCGAGGTAGACCTGGTCTCCCAGAGAAGCCGGGGTAGACCTGGAGTCCCGCTGGAATCGGGGGAGACCTGTTGTCTTTCCAGGACTTTGTGACAGAGATCTGCTAGCCCTACGGAACAAGGGTAGACCTGTTGCCCCTATTGAGCTGAGGTAGACCTGATGTCCCTACAGAGCTGGGTAGACCTGTTGTCCCTGGCTGGAGCTGGGGTAGACCTGATGTCCCTACAGAGCTGGGTAGACCTGTTGTCCCCGGACAGTGCTGGGGTAGACCTGATGTCCCAGCGAAGCCTGGGTAGACCTGTTGTCCTGGCCAGGGCCGGGGTGGACCTGTTGTCCGGCCAGGGCAGGGACGACCTGATGTCCCGCTGGGGCGAGGTAGACCTGGTCTCCCAGAGAAGCCGGGGTAGACCTGGTGTCCCGCTGGAATCGGGGTAGACCTGTTGTCTCCCCAGGACTTTGTGACAGAGATCTGCTAGCCCTACGATATAAGGGTAGACCTGTTGCCCCTATTGAGTTGAGGTAGACCAGTTGTCCCTACAGAGCTGGGTAGACCTGTTGTCCCCGGACGGAGCTGGGGAAGACCTGATCTCCCTACAGAGCAGGGTAGACCTGTTGTCCCTGGCCGGAGCTCGGGTAGACCTGATGTCCCAGTGAAGCGTGGGTAGACCTGTTGTCCTGCCCAGGGCCGGGGTAGACCTGTTGTCTCCGGACGGAGCTGGGGTAGACCTGATGTCCCAGCGAAGCCAGGGTAGACCTGTTGTCCCTGGCCAGGGTCGGGGAAGACCTGTTGTCTCGCCAGGGCGAGGACAACCTGATGTTCCGCTGGAGCGAGGTAGACCTGGTCTCCCTGAGAAGCCGGGGTAGACCTGGTGTCTAGCTGAAAACGCGGTAGACCTGTTGTCTCCCCAGGACTTGGTGACAGAGATCTGCTTGCCCTACGGAACAAGGGTAGACCTGTTGCCCCTATTGAGCTGAGGTAGACCTGATGTCCCTACAGAGCTGGGTAGACCTGTTGTCCCCGGATGGAGGTGGGGTAGACCTGATGTCCCTACAGAGCTGGGTAGACCTGTTGTCTCTGGACGGAGCTGGGGTAGACCTGATGTCCCAGCGAAGCCTGGGTAGACCTGTTGTCCTGGCCAGGGCCGGGGTAGACCTGTTGTCCGGCCAGGGCGACGACGACCTGATGTCCCACGGGAGCGAGTTAGACCTGCTGTCACAGAGAATCCGGGGTAGACCTGGTGTCCCGCTGGATTCGGGGTAGACCTGTTGTCTCCCCAGGACTTTGTGACAGAGATCTGCTAGCCCTACGGAACAAGGGTAGACCTGTTGCCCCTATTGAGTTGAGGTAGACCAGTTGTCCCTACAGAGCAGGGTAGACCTGTTGTCCCCGGACGGAGCTGGGGTAGACCTGATGTCCCTACAGAGCTGGGTAGACCTCTTGTCCCTGGACGCAGCTGGGGTACACCTGATGTCCCAGCGAAGCCAGGGTCGACCTGTTGTCCTGGCCAGGGCCGGGGTAGACCTGTTGTCCGGCCAGGGCGAGGACGACCTGATGTCTCACGGGAGAGAGCTAGACCTGGTGTCACAGAGAATCCGGGGTAGACCTGGTGTCCCGCTGGAATCGGGGTAGACCTGTTGTCTTTCCAGGACTTTGTGACAGAGATCTGCTAGCCCTACGGAACAAGGGTAGACCTGTTGCCCCTATTGAGCTGAGGTAGACCAGTTGTCCCTACAGAGCAGGGTAGACCTGTTGTCCCTGGCTGGAGCTGGGGTAGACCTGATGTCCCTACAGAGCTGGGTAGACCTGTTGTCCCCGGACAGTGCTGGGGTAGACCTGATGTCCCAGCGAAGCCTGGGTAGACCTCTTGTCCTGGCCAGGGCCGGGGTAGACCTGTTGTCCCGCCAGGGCAGGGACGACCTGATGTCCCGCTGGGGCGAGGTAGACCTGGTCTCCCAGAGAAGCCGGGGTAGACCTGGTGTCCCGCTGGAATCGGGGTAGACCTGTTGTCTCCCCAGGACTTTGTGACAGAGATCTGCTAGCCCTACGATATAAGGGTAGACCTGTTGCCCCTATTGAGTTGAGGTAGACCAGTTGTCCCTACAGAGCTGGGTAGACCTGTTGTCCCCGGACGGAGCTGGGGAAGACCTGATCTCCCTACAGAGCAGGGTAGACATGTTGTCCCTGGCCGGAGCTCGGGTAGACCTGATGTCCCAGTGAAGCGTGGGTAGACCTGTTGTCCTGCCCAGGGCCGGGGTAGACCTGTTGTCTCCGGACGGAGCTGGGGTAGACCTGATGTCCCAGCGAAGCCAGGGTAGACATGTTGTCCCTGGCCAGGGTCGGGGAAGACCTGTTGTCCCGCCAGGGCGAGGACCACCTGATGTTCCGCTGGAGCGAGGTAGACCTGGTGTCACAGAGAATCCGGGGTAGACCTGGTGTCCCGCTGGAATCGGGGTAGACCTGTTGTCTTTCCAGGACTTTGTGGCAGAGATCTGCTAGCCCTACGGAACAAGGGTAGACCTGTTGCCCCTATTGAGCTGAGGTAGACCAGTTGTCCCTACAGAGCAGGGTAGACCTGTTGTCCCGGGCCGGAGCTGGGGTAGACCTGATGTCCCTACAGAGCTGGGTAGACCTGTTGTCCCCGGACGGAGCTGGGGTAGACCTGATGTCCCTACAGAGCAGGGTAGACATTTTGTCCCTGGCCGGAACTCGGGTAGACCCGATGTCCCTACAGAGCAGGGTAGACCTGTTGTCCCTGGCCGGAGCTGGGGTAGACCTGATGTCCCTACAGAGCTGGGTAGACCTCTTGTTCCTGGACGCAGCTGGGGTAGACCTGATGTCCCAGCGAAGCCAGGGTCGACCTGTTGTCCTGGCCAGGGCCGCGGTAGACCTGTTGTCCGGCCAGGGCGAGGACGACCTTATGTCCCACGGGAGAGAGCTAGACCTGGTGTCACAGAGAATCCGGGGTAGACTTGGTGTCCCGCTGGAATCGGGGTAGACCTGTTGTCTTTCCAGGACTTTGTGACAGAGATCTGCTAGCCCTAGGGAACAAGGGTAGACCTGTTGCCCCTATTGAGCTGAGGTAGACCTGATGTCCCTACAGAGCTGGGTAGACCTGTTGTCCCCGGACAGTGCTGGGGTAGACCTGATGTCCCAGCGAAGCCTGGGTAGACCTGTTGTCCTGGCCAGGGCCGGGGTAGACCTGTTGTCCCGCCAGGGCAGGGACGACCTGATGTGTCGCTGGGGCGACGTAGACCTGGTCTCCCAGAGAAGCTGGGGTAGACCTGGTGTCCCGCTGGAATCGGGGTAGACCTGTTGTCTCCCCAGGACTTTGTGACAGAGATCTGCTAGCCCTACGATATAAGGGTAGACCTGTTGTCCCTATTGAGATGAGGTAGACCAGTTGTCCCTACAGAGCAGGGTAGACCTGTTGTCCCCGGACGGAGCTGGGGTAGACCTGATGTCCCTACAGAGCTGGGTAGACCTGTTGTCCCCGGACGGAGCTGGGGTAGACCTGATGTCCCTACAGAGCTGGGTAGACCTGTTGTCCCCGGACGGAGCTGGGGTAGACCTGATGTCCCTACAGAGCTGGGTAGACCTCTTGTCCCTGGACGCAGCTGGGGTAGACCTGATGTCCCAGCGAAGCCTGGGTAGACCTGTTGTCCTGGCCAGGGCCGGGGTAGACCTGTTGTCCCGCCAGGGCAGGGACGACCTGATGTCCCGCTGGGGCGAGGTAGACCTGGTCTCCCTGAGAAGCCGGGGTAGACCTGGAGTCCCGCTGGAATCGGGGTAGACCTGTTGTCTTTCCAGGACTTTGTGACAGAGATCTGCTAGCCCTACGGAACAAGGGTAGACCTGTTGCCCCTATTGAGCTGAGGTAGACCTGATGTCCCTACAGAGCTGGGTAGACCTGTTGTCCCTGGCTGGAGCTGGGGTAGACCTGATGTCCCTACAGAGCTGGGTAGACCTGTTGTCCCCGGACAGTGCTGGGGTAGACCTGATGTCCCAGCGAAGCCTGGGTAGACCTGTTGTCCTGGCCAGGGCCGGGGTAGACCTGTTGTCCCGCCAGGGCAGGGACGACCTGATGTCCCGCTGGGGCGAGGTAGACCTGGTCTCCCAGAGAAGCCGGGGTAGACCTGGTGTCCCGCTGGAATCGGGGTAGACCTGTTGTCTCCCCAGGACTTTGTGACAGAGATCTGCTAGCCCTACGGAACAAGGGTAGACCTGTTGCCCCTATTGAGTTGAGGTAGACCAGTTGTCCCTACAGAGCAGGGTAGACCTGTTGTCCCCGGACGGAGCTGGGGTAGACCTGATGTCCCTACAGAGCTGGGTAGACCTGTTGTCCCCGGACGGAGCTGGGGTAGACCTGATGTCCCAACAGAGCTGGGTAGACCTGTTGTCCCTGGCTGGAGCTGGGGTAGACCTGATGTCCCTACATAGCTGGGTAGACCTGTTGTCCCCGGACAGTGCTGGGGTAGACCTGATGTCCCAGCGAAGCCTGGGTAGACCTGTTGTCCTGGCCAGGGCCGGGGTAGACCTGTTGTCCCGCCAGGGCAGGGACGACCTGATGTGTCGCTGGGGCGACGTAGACCTGGTCTCCCAGAGAAGCCGGGGTAGACCTGGTGTCCCGCTGGAATCGGGGTAGACCTGTTGTCTTTCCAGGACTTTGTGACAGAGATCTGCTAGCCCTACGGAACAAGGGTAGACCTGTTGCCCCTATTGAGCTGAGGTAGACCAGTTGTCCCTACAGAGCAGGGTAGACCTGTTGTCCCTGGCTGGAGCTGGGGTAGACCTGATGTCCCTACAGAGCTGGGTAGACCTGTTGTCCCCGGACAGTGCTGGGGTAGACCTGATGTCCCAGCGAAGCCAGGGTAGACATGTTGTCCCTGGCCAGGGCCGGGGTAGACCTGTTGTCCGGCCAGGGCGAGGACGACCTGATGTCCCACGGGAGCGAGTTAGACCTGCTGTCACAGAGAATCCGGGGTAGACCTGGTGTCCCGCTGGATTCGGGGTAGACCTGTTGTCTCCCCAGGACTTTGTGACAGAGATCTGCTAGCCCTACGGAACAAGGGTAGACCTGTTGCCCCTATTGAGTTGAGGTAGACCAGTTGTCCCTACAGAGCAGGGTAGACCTGTTGTCCCCGGACGGAGCTGGGGTAGACCTGATGTCCCCACAGAGCTGGGTAGACCTGTTGTCCCCGGACGGAGCTGGGGTAGACCTGATATCCCTACAGAGCAGGGTAGACCATTTGTCCCTGGCCGGAGCTCGGGTAGACCCGATGTCCCTACAGAGCAGGGTAGACATGTTGTCCCTGGCTGGAGCTGGGGTAGACCTGATGTCCCTACAGAGCTGGGTAGACCTCTTGTCCCTGGACGCAGCTGGGGTAGACCTGATGTCCCAGCGAAGCCAGGGTCGACCTGTTGTCCTGGCCAGGGCCGGGGTAGACCTGTTGTCCGGCCAGGGCGAGGACGACCTGATGTCCCACGGGAGAGAGCTAGACCTGGTGTCACAGAGAATCCGGGGTAGACCTGGTGTCCCGCTGGAATCGGGGTAGACCTGTTGTGTTCCCAGGACTTTGTGACAGAGATCTGCTAGCCCTACGGAACAAGGGTAGACCTGTTGCCCCTATTGAGCTGAGGTAGACCAGTTGTCCCTACAGAGCAGGGTAGACCTGTTGTCCCTGGCTGAAGCTGGGGTAGACCTGATGTCCCTACAGAGCTGGGTAGACCTGTTGTCCCTGGCCGGAGCTGGGGTAGACCAGATGTCCCTACAGAGCTGGGTAGACTTGTTGTCCCCGGACGGAGCTCGGGTAGACCTGATGTCCCTACAGAGCTGGGTAGACCTGTTGTCCCTGGCCGGAGCTCGGGTAGACCTGATGTCCCAGTGAAGCCAGGGTACACCTGTTGTCCTGCCCAGGGCCGGGGTAGACCTGTTGTCTCCGGACGGAGCTGGGGTAGACCTGATGTCCCAGCGAAGCCAGGGTAGACCTGTTGTCCCTGGCCAGGGTCGGGGAAGCCCTGTTGTCCCGCCAGGGCGAGGACGACCTGATGTTCCGCTGGAGCGAGGTAGACCTGGCCTCCCTGAGAAGCCGGGGTAGACCTGTTGTCCAGATGAAAACGCGGTAGACCTGTTGTCTCCCCAGGACTTTGTGGCAGAGATCTGCTAGCCCTACGGAACAAGGGTAGACCTGTTGCCCCTATTGAGCTGAGGTAGACCAGTTGTCCCTACAGAGCTGGGTAGACCTGTTGTCCCCGGACGGAGCTGGGGTAGACCTGATGTCCCTACAGAGCTGGGTAGACCTGTTGTCTCTGGACGGAGCTGGGGTAGACCTGATGTCCCAGCGAAGCCAGGGTAGACCTGTTGTCCTGGCCAGGGCCGGGGTAGACCTGTTGTCCGGCCAGGGCGAGGACGACCTGATGTCCCACGGGAGAGAGCTAGACCTGGTGTCACAGAGAATCCGGGGTAGACCTGGTGTCCCGCTGGAATCGGGGTAGACCTGTTGTCTTTCCAGGACTTTGTGACAGAGATCTGCTAGCCCTACGGAACAAGGGTAGACCTGTTGCCCCTATTGAGCTGAGGTAGACCAGTTGTCCCTACAGAGCAGGGTAGACCTGTTGTCCCTGGCTGGAGCTGGGGTAGACCTGATGTCCCTACAGAGCTGGGTAGACCTGTTGTCCCCGGACAGTGCTGGGGTAGACCTGATGTCCCAGCGAAGCCTGGGTAGACCTGTTGTCCTGGCCAGGGCCGGGGTAGACCTGTTGTCCCGCCAGGGCAGGGACGACCTGATGTCCCGCTGGGGCGAGGTAGACCTGGTCTCCCTGAGAAGGCGGGGTAGACCTGGTGTCCCGCTGGAATCGGGGTAGACCTGTTGTCTCCCCAGGACTTTGTGACAGAGATCTGCTAGCCCTACGGAACAAGGGTAGACCTGTTGCCCCTATTGAGTTGAGGTAGACCAGTTGTCCCTACAGAGCAGGGTAGACCTGTTGTCCCCGGACGGAGCTGGGGTAGACCTGATTTCCCTACAGAGCTGGGTAGACCTGTTGTCCCCGGACGGAGCTGGGGTACACCTGATGTCCCTACAGAGCAGGGTAGACCTTTTGTCCCTGGCCGGAACTCGGGTAGACCCGATGTCCCTACAGAGCAGGGTAGACATGTTGTCCCTGGCTGGAGCTGGGGTAGACCTGATGTCCCTACAGAGCTGGGTAGACCTCTTGTCCCTGGACGCAGCTGGGGTAGACCTGATGTCCCAGCGAAGCCTGGGTCGACCTGTTGTCCTGGCCAGGGCCGGGGTAGACCTGTTGTCCGGCCAGGGCGAGGACGACCTGATGTCCCACGGGAGAGAGCTAGACCTGGTGTCACAGAGAATCCGGGGTAGACCTGGTGTCCCGCTGGAATCGGGGTAGACCTGTTGTCTTTCCAGGACTTTGTGACAGAGATCTGCTAGCCCTACGGAACAAGGGTAGACCTGTTGCCCCTATTGAGCTGAGGTAGACCAGTTGTCCCTACAGAGCAGGGTAGACCTGTTGTCCCTGGCCGGAGCTGGGGTAGACCTGATGTCCCTACAGAGCTGGGTAGACCTGTTGTCCCTGGCTGGAGCTGGGGTAGACCAGATGTCCCTACAGAGCAGGGTAGACTTGTTGTCCCCGGACGGAGCTCGGGTAGACCTGATGTCCCTACAGAGCTGGGTAGACCTGTTGTCCCTGGCCGGAGCTCGGGTAGACCTGATGTCCCAGTGAAGCCAGGGTAGACCTGTTGTCCTGCCCAGGGCCGGGGTAGACCTGTTGTCTCCGGACGGAGCTGGGGTAGACCTGATGTCCCAGCGAAGCCAGGGTAGACCTGTTGTCCCTGGCCAGGGTCGGGGAAGACCTGTTGTCCCGCCAGGGCGAGGACGACCTGATGTTCCGCTGGAGCGAGGTAGACCTGGTCTCCCAGAGAAGCCGGGGTAGACCTGGTGTCTAGCTGAAAACGCGGTAGACCTGTTGTCTCCCCAGGACTTGGTGACAGAGATCTGCTTGCCCTACGGAACAAGGGTAGACCTGTTGCCCCTATTGAGCTGAGGTAGACCAGTTGTCCCTACAGAGCTGGGTAGACCTGTTGTCCCCGGACGGAGCTGGGGTAGACCTGTTGTCCTGCCCAGGGCCGGGGTAGACCTGTTGTCTCCGGACGGAGCTGGGGTAGACCTGATGTCCCTACAGAGCTGGGTAGACCTGTTGTCTCTGGACGGAGCTTGGGTAGACCTGATGTCCCAGCGAAGCCTGGGTAGACCTGTTGTCCTGGCCAGGGCCGGGGTAGACCTGTTGTCCGGCCAGGGCGAGGACGACCTGATGTCCCACGGGAGCGAGTTAGACCTGCTGTCACAGAGAATCCGGGGTAGACCTGGTGTCCCGCTGGATTCGGGGTAGACCTGTTGTCTTTCCAGGACTTTGTGACAGAGATCTGCTAGCCCTACGGAACAAGGGTAGACCTGTTGCCCCTATTGAGTTGAGGTAGACCAGTTGTCCCTACAGAGCAGGGTAGACCTGTTGTCCCCGGACGGAGCTGGGGTAGACCTGATGTCCCCACAGAGCTGGGTAGACCTGTTGTCCCCGGACGGAGCTGGGGTAGACCTGATGTCCCTACAGAGCAGGGTAGACCTTTAGTCCCTGGCCGGAGCTCGGGTAGACCCGATGTCCCTACAGAGCAGGGTAGACATGTTGTCCCTGGCTGGAGCTGGGGTAGACCTGATGTCCTTACAGAGCTGGGTAGACCTCTTGTCCCTGGACGCAGCGGGGGTAGACCTGATGTCCCAGCGAAGCCAGGGTCGACCTGTTGTCCTGGCCAGGGCCGCGGTAGACCTGTTGTCCGGCCAGGGCGAGGACGACCTGATGTCCCACGGGAGAGAGCTAGACCTGGTGTCACAGAGAATCCGGGGTAGACCTGGTGTCCCGCTGGAATCGGGGTAGACCTGTTGTCTCCCCAGGACTTTGTGACAGAGATCTGCTAGCCCTACGGAACAAGGGTAGACCTGTTGCCCCTATTGAGCTGAGGTAGACCAGTTGTCCCTACAGAGCAGGGTAGACCTGTTGTCCCTGGCTGGAGCTGGGGTAGACCTGATGTCCCTACAGAGCTGGGTAGACCTGTTGTCCCCGGACAGTGCTGGGGTAGACCTGATGTCCCAGCGAAGCCAGGGTAGACATGTTGTCCCTGGCCAGGGTCGGGGAAGACCTGTTGTCCCGCCAGGGCGAGGACGACCTGATGTTCCGCTGGAGCGAGGTAGACCTGGTCTCCCTGAGAAGCCGGGGTAGACCTGGTGTCTAGCTGAAAACGCGGTAGACCTGTTGTCTCCCCAGGACTTGGTGACAGAGATCTGCTAGCCCTACGGAACAAGGGTAGACCTGATGCCCCTATTGAGCTGAGGTAGACCTGATGTCCCTACAGAGCTGGGTAGACCTGTTGTCCCCGGATGGAGGTGGGGTAGACCTGATGTCCCTACAGAGCTGGGTAGACCTGTTGTCTCTGGACGGAGCTTGGGTAGACCTGATGTCCCAGCGAAGCCTGGGTAGACCTGTTGTCCTGGCCAGGGCCGGGGTAGACCTGTTGTCCGGCCAGGGCGAGGACGACCTGATGTCCCACGGGAGCGAGTTAGACCTGCTGTCACAGAGAATCCGGGGTAGACCTGGTGTCCCGCTGGATTCGGGGTAGACCTGTTGTCTTTCCAGGACTTTGTGACAGAGATCTGCTAGCCCTACGGAACAAGGGTAGACCTGTTGCCCCTATTGAGTTGAGGTAGACCAGTTGTCCCTACAGAGCAGGGTAGACCTGTTGTCCCCGGACGGAGCTGGGGTAGACCTGATGTCCCCACAGAGCTGGGTAGACCTGTTGTCCCCGGACGGAGCTGGGGTAGACCTGATGTCCCTACAGAGCAGGGTAGACCTTTTGTCCCTGGCCGGAGCTCGGGTAGACCCGATGTCCCTACAGAGCAGGGTAGACATGTTGTCCCTGGCTGGAGCTGGGGTAGACCTGATGTCCTTACAGAGCTGGGTAGACCTCTTGTCCCTGGACGCAGCGGGGGTAGACCTGATGTCCCAGCGAAGCCAGGGTCGACCTGTTGTCCTGGCCAGGGCCGCGGTAGACCTGTTGTCCGGCCAGGGCGAGGACGACCTGATGTCCCACGGGAGAGAGCTAGACCTGGTGTCACAGAGAATCCGGGGTAGACCTGGTGTCCCGCTGGAATCGGGGTAGACCTGTTGTCTCCCCAGGACTTTGTGACAGAGATCTGCTAGCCCTACGGAACAAGGGTAGACCTGTTGCCCCTATTGAGCTGAGGTAGACCAGTTGTCCCTACAGAGCAGGGTAGACCTGTTGTCCCTGGCTGGAGCTGGGGTAGACCTGATGTCCCTACAGAGCTGGGTAGACCTGTTGTCCCTGGCCGGAGCTGGGGTAGACCAGATGTCCCTACAGAGCTGGGTAGACTTGTTGTCCCCGGACGGAGCTCGGGTAGACCTGATGTCCCTACAGAGCTGGGTAGACCTGTTGTCCCTGGCCGGAGCTCGGGTAGACCTGATGTCCCAGTGAAGCCAGGGTAGACCTGTTGTCCTGCCCAGGGCCGGGGTAGACCTGTTGTCTCCGGACGGAGCTGGGGTAGACCTGATGTCCCAGCGAAGCCAGGGTAGACCTGTTGTCCCTGGCCAGGGTCGGGGAAGACCTGTTGTCCCGCCAGGGCGAGGACGACCTGATGTTCCGCTGGAGCGAGGTAGACCTGGTCTCCCTGAGAAGCCGGGGTAGACCTGTTGTCCAGATGAAAACGCGGTAGACCTGTTGTCTCCCCAGGACTTTGTGGCAGAGATCTGCTAGCCCTACGGAACAAGGGTAGACCTGTTGCCCCTATTGAGCTGAGGTAGACCAGTTGTCCCTAAAGAGCTGGGTAGACCTGTTGTCCCCGGATGGAGCTGGGGTAGACCTGATGTCCCTACAGAGCTGGGTAGACCTGTTGTCTCTGGACGGAGCTGGGGTAGACCTGATGTCCCAGCGAAGCCAGGGTAGACCTGTTGTCCTGGCCAGGGCCGGGGTAGACCTGTTGTCCGGCCACGGCGAGGACGACCTGATGTCCCACGGGAGAGAGCTAGACCTGGTGTCACAGAGAATCCGGGGTAGACCTGGTGTCCCGCTGGAATCGGGGTAGACCTGTTGTCTTTCCAGGACTTTGTGACAGAGATCTGCTAGCCCTACGGAACAAGGGTAGACCTGTTGCCCCTATTGAGCTGAGGTAGACCAGTTGTCCCTACAGAGCAGGGTAGACCTGTTGTCCCTGGCTGGAGCTGGGGTAGACCTGATGTCCCTACAGAGCTGGGTAGACCTGTTGTCCCCGGACAGTGCTGGGGTAGACCTGATGTCCCAGCGAAGCCTGGGTAGACCTGTTGTCCTGGCCAGGGCCGGGGTAGACCTGTTGTCCCGCCAGGGCAGGGACGACCTGATGTCCCGCTGGGGCGAGGTAGACCTGGTCTCCCTGAGAAGGCGGGGTAGACCTGGTGTCCCGCTGGAATCGGGGTAGACCTGTTGTCTCCCCAGGACTTTGTGACAGAGATCTGCTAGCCCTACGGAACAAGGGTAGACCTGTTGCCCCTATTGAGTTGAGGTAGACCAGTTGTCCCTACAGAGCAGGGTAGACCTGTTGTCCCCGGACGGAGCTGGGGTAGACCTGATTTCCCTACAGAGCTGGGTAGACCTGTTGTCCCCGGACGGAGCTGGGGTACACCTGATGTCCCTACAGAGCAGGGTAGACCTTTTGTCCCTGGCCGGAACTCGGGTAGACCCGATGTCCCTACAGAGCAGGGTAGACATGTTGTCCCTGGCTGGAGCTGGGGTAGACCTGATGTCCCTACAGAGCTGGGTAGACCTCTTGTCCCTGGACGCAGCTGGGGTAGACCTGATGTCCCAGCGAAGCCTGGGTCGACCTGTTGTCCTGGCCAGGGCCGGGGTAGACCTGTTGTCCGGCCAGGGCGAGGACGACCTGATGTCCCACGGGAGAGAGCTAGACCTGGTGTCACAGAGAATCCGGGGTAGACCTGGTGTCCCGCTGGAATCGGGGTAGACCTGTTGTCTTTCCAGGACTTTGTGACAGAGATCTGCTAGCCCTACGGAACAAGGGTAGACCTGTTGCCCCTATTGAGCTGAGGTAGACCAGTTGTCCCTACAGAGCAGGGTAGACCTGTTGTCCCTGGCCGGAGCTGGGGTAGACCTGATGTCCCTACAGAGCTGGGTAGACCTGTTGTCCCTGGCTGGAGCTGGGGTAGACCAGATGTCCCTACAGAGCAGGGTAGACTTGTTGTCCCCGGACGGAGCTCGGGTAGACCTGATGTCCCTACAGAGCTGGGTAGACCTGTTGTCCCTGGCCGGAGCTCGGGTAGACCTGATGTCCCAGTGAAGCCAGGGTAGACCTGTTGTCCTGCCCAGGGCCGGGGTAGACCTGTTGTCTCCGGACGGAGCTGGGGTAGACCTGATGTCCCAGCGAAGCCAGGGTAGACCTGTTGTCCCTGGCCAGGGTCGGGGAAGACCTGTTGTCCCGCCAGGGCGAGGACGACCTGATGTTCCGCTGGAGCGAGGTAGACCTGGTCTCCCAGAGAAGCCGGGGTAGACCTGGTGTCTAGCTGAAAACGCGGTAGACCTGTTGTCTCCCCAGGACTTGGTGACAGAGATCTGCTTGCCCTACGGAACAAGGGTAGACCTGTTGCCCCTATTGAGCTGAGGTAGACCAGTTGTCCCTACAGAGCTGGGTAGACCTGTTGTCCCCGGACGGAGCTGGGGTAGACCTGTTGTCCTGCCCAGGGCCGGGGTAGACCTGTTGTCTCCGGACGGAGCTGGGGTAGACCTGATGTCCCTACAGAGCTGGGTAGACCTGTTGTCTCTGGACGGAGCTTGGGTAGACCTGATGTCCCAGCGAAGCCTGGGTAGACCTGTTGTCCTGGCCAGGGCCGGGGTAGACCTGTTGTCCGGCCAGGGCGAGGACGACCTGATGTCCCACGGGAGCGAGTTAGACCTGCTGTCACAGAGAATCCGGGGTAGACCTGGTGTCCCGCTGGATTCGGGGTAGACCTGTTGTCTTTCCAGGACTTTGTGACAGAGATCTGCTAGCCCTACGGAACAAGGGTAGACCTGTTGCCCCTATTGAGTTGAGGTAGACCAGTTGTCCCTACAGAGCAGGGTAGACCTGTTGTCCCCGGACGGAGCTGGGGTAGACCTGATGTCCCCACAGAGCTGGGTAGACCTGTTGTCCCCGGACGGAGCTGGGGTAGACCTGATGTCCCTACAGAGCAGGGTAGACCTTTAGTCCCTGGCCGGAGCTCGGGTAGACCCGATGTCCCTACAGAGCAGGGTAGACATGTTGTCCCTGGCTGGAGCTGGGGTAGACCTGATGTCCTTACAGAGCTGGGTAGACCTCTTGTCCCTGGACGCAGCGGGGGTAGACCTGATGTCCCAGCGAAGCCAGGGTCGACCTGTTGTCCTGGCCAGGGCCGCGGTAGACCTGTTGTCCGGCCAGGGCGAGGACGACCTGATGTCCCACGGGAGAGAGCTAGACCTGGTGTCACAGAGAATCCGGGGTAGACCTGGTGTCCCGCTGGAATCGGGGTAGACCTGTTGTCTCCCCAGGACTTTGTGACAGAGATCTGCTAGCCCTACGGAACAAGGGTAGACCTGTTGCCCCTATTGAGCTGAGGTAGACCAGTTGTCCCTACAGAGCAGGGTAGACCTGTTGTCCCTGGCTGGAGCTGGGGTAGACCTGATGTCCCTACAGAGCTGGGTAGACCTGTTGTCCCCGGACAGTGCTGGGGTAGACCTGATGTCCCAGCGAAGCCAGGGTAGACATGTTGTCCCTGGCCAGGGTCGGGGAAGACCTGTTGTCCCGCCAGGGCGAGGACGACCTGATGTTCCGCTGGAGCGAGGTAGACCTGGTCTCCCTGAGAAGCCGGGGTAGACCTGGTGTCTAGCTGAAAACGCGGTAGACCTGTTGTCTCCCCAGGACTTGGTGACAGAGATCTGCTAGCCCTACGGAACAAGGGTAGACCTGATGCCCCTATTGAGCTGAGGTAGACCTGATGTCCCTACAGAGCTGGGTAGACCTGTTGTCCCCGGATGGAGGTGGGGTAGACCTGATGTCCCTACAGAGCTGGGTAGACCTGTTGTCTCTGGACGGAGCTTGGGTAGACCTGATGTCCCAGCGAAGCCTGGGTAGACCTGTTGTCCTGGCCAGGGCCGGGGTAGACCTGTTGTCCGGCCAGGGCGAGGACGACCTGATGTCCCACGGGAGCGAGTTAGACCTGCTGTCACAGAGAATCCGGGGTAGACCTGGTGTCCCGCTGGATTCGGGGTAGACCTGTTGTCTTTCCAGGACTTTGTGACAGAGATCTGCTAGCCCTACGGAACAAGGGTAGACCTGTTGCCCCTATTGAGTTGAGGTAGACCAGTTGTCCCTACAGAGCAGGGTAGACCTGTTGTCCCCGGACGGAGCTGGGGTAGACCTGATGTCCCCACAGAGCTGGGTAGACCTGTTGTCCCCGGACGGAGCTGGGGTAGACCTGATGTCCCTACAGAGCAGGGTAGACCTTTTGTCCCTGGCCGGAGCTCGGGTAGACCCGATGTCCCTACAGAGCAGGGTAGACATGTTGTCCCTGGCTGGAGCTGGGGTAGACCTGATGTCCTTACAGAGCTGGGTAGACCTCTTGTCCCTGGACGCAGCGGGGGTAGACCTGATGTCCCAGCGAAGCCAGGGTCGACCTGTTGTCCTGGCCAGGGCCGCGGTAGACCTGTTGTCCGGCCAGGGCGAGGACGACCTGATGTCCCACGGGAGAGAGCTAGACCTGGTGTCACAGAGAATCCGGGGTAGACCTGGTGTCCCGCTGGAATCGGGGTAGACCTGTTGTCTCCCCAGGACTTTGTGACAGAGATCTGCTAGCCCTACGGAACAAGGGTAGACCTGTTGCCCCTATTGAGCTGAGGTAGACCAGTTGTCCCTACAGAGCAGGGTAGACCTGTTGTCCCTGGCTGGAGCTGGGGTAGACCTGATGTCCCTACAGAGCTGGGTAGACCTGTTGTCCCTGGCCGGAGCTGGGGTAGACCAGATGTCCCTACAGAGCTGGGTAGACTTGTTGTCCCCGGACGGAGCTCGGGTAGACCTGATGTCCCTACAGAGCTGGGTAGACCTGTTGTCCCTGGCCGGAGCTCGGGTAGACCTGATGTCCCAGTGAAGCCAGGGTAGACCTGTTGTCCTGCCCAGGGCCGGGGTAGACCTGTTGTCTCCGGACGGAGCTGGGGTAGACCTGATGTCCCAGCGAAGCCAGGGTAGACCTGTTGTCCCTGGCCAGGGTCGGGGAAGACCTGTTGTCCCGCCAGGGCGAGGACGACCTGATGTTCCGCTGGAGCGAGGTAGACCTGGTCTCCCTGAGAAGCCGGGGTAGACCTGTTGTCCAGATGAAAACGCGGTAGACCTGTTGTCTCCCCAGGACTTTGTGGCAGAGATCTGCTAGCCCTACGGAACAAGGGTAGACCTGTTGCCCCTATTGAGCTGAGGTAGACCAGTTGTCCCTAAAGAGCTGGGTAGACCTGTTGTCCCCGGATGGAGCTGGGGTAGACCTGATGTCCCTACAGAGCTGGGTAGACCTGTTGTCTCTGGACGGAGCTGGGGTAGACCTGATGTCCCAGCGAAGCCAGGGTAGACCTGTTGTCCTGGCCAGGGCCGGGGTAGACCTGTTGTCCGGCCACGGCGAGGACGACCTGATGTCCCACGGGAGAGAGCTAGACCTGGTGTCACAGAGAATCCGGGGTAGACCTGGTGTCCCGCTGGAATCGGGGTAGACCTGTTGTCTTTCCAGGACTTTGTGACAGAGATCTGCTAGCCCTACGGAACAAGGGTAGACCTGTTGCCCCTATTGAGCTGAGGTAGACCAGTTGTCCCTACAGAGCAGGGTAGACCTGTTGTCCCCGGACGGAGCTGGGGTAGACCTGATGTCCCTACAGAGCTGGGTAGACCTGTTGTCCCCGGACAGTGCTGGGGTAGACCTGATGTCCCAGCGAAGCCTGGGTAGACCTGTTGTCCTGGCCAGGGCCGGGGTAGACCTGTTGTCCCGCCAGGGCAGGGACGACCTGATGTCCCGCTGGGGCGAGGTAGACCTGGTCTCCTAGAGAAGCCGGGGTAGACCTGGTGTCCCGCTGGAATCGGGGTAGACCTGTTGTCTCCCCAGGACTTTGTGGCAGAGATCTGCTAGCCCTACGGAACAAGGGTAGACCTGTTGCCCCTATTGAGCTGAGGTAGACCTGATGTCCCTACAGAGCTGGGTAGACCTGTTGTCCCTAGCTGGAGCTGGGGTAGACCTGATGTCCCTACAGAGCTGGGTAGACCTGTTGTCCCTGGATGGAGCTGAGGTAGACCTGATGTCCCTACAGAGCAGGGTAGACTTGTTGTCCCCAGACGGAGCTCGGGTAGACCTGATGTCCCTACAGAGCTGGGTAGACCTGTTGTCCCCGGACAGTGCTGGGGTAGACCTGATGTCCCAGCGAAGCCTGGGTAGACCTGTTGTCCTGGCCAGGGCCGGGGTAGACCTGTTGTCCCGCCAGGGCAGGGACGACCTGATGTCCCGCTGGGGCGAGGTAGACCTGGTCTCCCAGAGAAGCCGGGGTAGACCTGGTGTCCCGCTGGAATCGGGGTAGACCTGTTGTTTCCCCAGGACTTTGTGACAGAGATCTGCTAGCCCTACGGAACAAGGGTAGACCTGTTGCCCCTATTGAGTTGAGGTAGACCAGTTGTCCCTACAGAGCTGGGTAGACCTGTTGTCCCCGGACGGAGCTGGGGTAGACCTGATGTCCCTACAGAGCTGGGTAGACCTGTTGTCCCCGGACGGAGCTGGGGAAGACCTGATGTCCCTACAGAGCAGGGTAGACCTGTTGTCCCTGGCCAGAGCTCGGGTAGACCTGATGTCCCAGTGAAGCGTGGGTAGACCTGTTGTCCTGCCCAGGGCCGGGGTAGACCTGTTGTCTCCGGATGGAGGTGGGGTAGACCTGATGTCCCAGCGAAGCCAGTGTAGACCTGTTGTCCCTGGCCAGGGTCGGGGAAGACCTTTTGTCCCGCCAGGGCGAGGACGACCTGATGTTCCGCTGGAGCGAGGTAGACCTGGTCTCCCTGAGAAGCCGGGGTAGACCTGGTGTCTAGCTGAAAACGCGGTAGACCTTTTGTCTCCCCAGGACTTGGTGACAGAGATCTGCTTGGCCTACGGAACAAGGGTAGACCTGTTGCCCCTATTGAGCTGAGGTAGACCTGATGTCCCTACAGAGCTGGGTAGACCTGTTGTCCCCGGATGGAGGTGGGGTAGACCTGATGTCCCTACAGAGCTGGGTAGACCTGTTGTCTCTGGACGGAGCTGGGGTAGACCTGATGTCCCAGCGAAGCCTGGGTAGACCTGTTGTCCTGGCCAGGGCCGGGGTAGACCTGTTGTCCGGCCAGGGCGAGGACGACCTGATGTCCCACGGGAGCGAGTTAGACCTGCTGTCACAGAGAATCCGGGGTAGACCTGGTGTCCCGCTGGAATCGGGGTAGACCTGTTGTCTCCCCAGGACTTTGTGACAGAGATCTGCTAGATCTACGGAACAAGGGTAGACCTGTTGCCCCTATTGAGTTGAGGTAGACCAGTTGTCCCTACAGAGCAGGGTAGACCTGTTTTCCCCGGACGGAGCTGGGGTAGACCTGA
This sequence comes from Agelaius tricolor, assembly GCF_023055355.1. NCBI lineage: Eukaryota > Metazoa > Chordata > Aves > Passeriformes > Icteridae > Agelaius > Agelaius tricolor. The sequence continues at coordinate 2,294,512 of NW_027269311.1, read as the reverse complement.
TGTCCCTACAGAGCTGGGTAGACCTGTTGTCCCCGGACGGAGCTGGGGTAGACCTGATGTCCCTACAGAGCAGGGTAGGCCTTTTGTCCCTGGCCGGAGCTCGGGTAGACCCGATGTCCCTACAGAGCAGGGTAGACATGTTGTCCCTGGCTGGACCTGGGGTAGACCTGATGTCCCTACAGAGCTGGGTAGACCTCTTGTCCCTGGACGCAGCTGGGGTAGACCTGATGTCCCAGCGAAGCCTGGGTAGACCTGTTGTCCTGGCCAGGGCCGGGGTAGACCTGTTGTCCGGCCAGGGCGAGGACGACCTGATGTCCCACGGGAGAGAGCTAGACCTGGTGTCACAGAGAATCCGGGGTAGACCTGGTGTCCCGCTGGAATCGGGGTAGACCTGTTGTCTCCCCAGGACTTTGTGACAGAGATCTGCTAGCCCTATGGAACAAGGGTAGACCTGTTGCCCCTATTGAGCTGAGGTAGACCAGTTGTCCCTACAGAGCAGGGTAGACCTGTTGTCCCTGGCTGGAGCTGGGGTAGACCTGATGTCCCTACAGAGCTGGGTAGACCTGTTGTCCCTGGCCGGAGCTGGGGTAGACCAGATGTCCCTACAGAGCTGGGTAGACTTGTTGACCCCGGACGGAGCTCGGGTAGACCTGATGTCCCTACAGAGCTGGGTAGACCTGTTGTCCCTGGCCGGAGCTCGGGTAGACCTGATGTCCCAGTGAAGCCAGGGTAGACCTGTTGTCCTGCCCAGGGCCGGGGTAGACCTGTTGTCTCCGGACGGAGCTGGGGTAGACCTGATGTCCCAGCGAAGCCAGGGTAGACCTGTTGTCCCTGGCCAGGGTCGGGGAAGACCTGTTGTCCCGCCAGGGCGAGGACGACCTGATGTTCCGCTGGAGCGAGGTAGACCTGGTCTCCCTGAGAAGCCGGGGTAGACCTGTTGTCCAGATGAAAACGCGGTAGACCTGTTGTCTCCCCAGGACTTTGTGGCAGAGATCTGCTAGCCCTACGGAACAAGGGTAGACCTGTTGCCCCTATTGAGCTGAGGTAGACCAGTTGTCCCTACAGAGCTGGGTAGACCTGTTGTCCCCGGACGGAGCTGGGGTAGACCTGATGTCCCTACAGAGCTGGGTAGACCTGTTGTCTCTGGACGGAGCTGGGGTAGACCTGATGTCCCAGCGAAGCCTGGGTAGACCTGTTGTCCTGGCCAGGGCCGGGGTAGACCTGTTGTCCCGCCAGGGCAGGGACGACCTGATGTCCCACGGGAGAGAGCTAGACCTGGTGTCACAGAGAATCCGGGGTAGACCTGGTGTCCCGCTGGAATCGGGGTAGACCTGTTGTCTTTCCAGGACTTTGTGACAGAGATCTGCTAGCCCTACGGAACAAGGGTAGACCTGTTGCCCCTATTGAGCTGAGGTAGACCAGTTGTCCCTACAGAGCAGGGTAGACCTGTTGTCCCTGGCTGGAGCTGGGGTAGACCTGATGTCCCTACAGAGCTGGGTAGACCTGTTGTCCCTGGCCGGAGCTGGGGTAGACCAGATGTCCCTACAGAGCTGGGTAGACTTGTTGTCCCCGGACGGAGCTCGGGTAGACCTGATGTCCCTACAGAGCTGGGTAGACCTGTTGTCCCTGGCCAGAGCTCGGGTAGACCTGATGTCCCAGTGAAGCCAGGGTAGACCTGTTGTCCTGCCCAGGGCCGGGGTAGACCTGTTGTCTCCGGACGGAGCTGGGGTAGACCTGATGTCCCAGCGAAGCCAGGGTAGACCTGTTGTCCCTGGCCAGGGTCGGGGAAGACCTGTTGTCCCGCCAGGGCGAGGACGACCTGATGTTCCGCTGGAGCGAGGTAGACCTGGTCTCCCTGAGAAGCCGGGGTAGACCTGTTGTCCAGATGAAAACGCGGTAGACCTGTTGTCTCCCCAGGACTTTGTGGCAGAGATCTGCTAGCCCTACGGAACAAGGGTAGACCTGTTGCCCCTATTGAGCTGAGGTAGACCAGTTGTCCCTACAGAGCTGGGTAGACCTGTTGTCCCCGGATGGAGCTGGGGTAGACCTGATGTCCCTACAGAGCTGGGTAGACCTGTTATCTCTGGACGGAGCTGGGGTAGACCTGATGTCCCAGCGAAGCCAGGGTAGACCTGTTGTCCTGGCCAGGGCCGGGGTAGACCTGTTGTCCGGCCAGGGCGAGGACGACCTGATGTCCCACGGGAGAGAGCTAGACCTGGTGTCACAGAGAATCCGGGGTAGACCTGGTGTCCCGCTGGAATCGGGGTAGACCTGTTGTCTCCCCAGGACTTTGTGACAGAGATCTGCTAGCCCTACGGAACAAGGGTAGACCTGTTGCCCCTATTGAGCTGAGGTAGACCAGTTGTCCCTACAGAGCAGGGTAGACCTGTTGTCCCCGGACGGAGCTGGGGTAGACCTGATGTCCCTACAGAGCTGGGTAGACCTGTTGTCCCCGGACAGTGCTGGGGTAGACCTGATGTCCCAGCGAAGCCTGGGTAGACCTGTTGTCCTGGCCAGGGCCGGGGTAGACCTGTTGTCCCGCCAGGGCAGGGACGACCTGATGTCCCGCTGGGGCGAGGTAGACCTGGTCTCCCAGAGAAGCCGGGGTAGACCTGGTGTCCCGCTGGAATCGGGGTAGACCTGTTGTCTCCCCAGGACTTTGTGACAGAGATCTGCTAGCCCTACGGAACAAGGGTAGACCTGTTGCCCCTATTGAGTTGAGGTAGAGCAGTTGTCCCTACAGAGCAGGGTAGACCTGTTGTCCCCGGACGGAGCTGGGGTAGACCTGATGTCCCCACAGAGCTGGGTAGACCTGTTGTCCCCGGACGGAGCTGGGGTAGACCTGATGTCCCTACAGAGCAGGGTAGACCTTTTGTCCCTGGCCGGAGCTCGGGTAGACCCGATGTCCCTACAGAGCAGGGTAGACATGTTGTCCCTGGCTGGAGCTGGGGTAGACCTGATGACCCTACAGAGCTGGGTAGACCTCTTGTCCCTGGACGCAGCTGGGGTAGACCTGATGTCCCAGCGAAGCCAGGGTCGACCTGTTGTCCTGGCCAGGGCCGGGGTAGACCTGTTGTCCGGCCAGGGCGAGGACGACCTGATGTCCCACGGGAGAGAGCTAGACCTGGTGTCACAGAGAATCCGGGGTAGACCTGGTGTCCCGCTGGAATCGGGGTAGACCTGTTGTCTTTCCAGGACTTTGTGACAGAGATCTGCTAGCCCTACGGAACAAGGGTAGACCTGTTGCCCCTATTGAGCTGAGGTAGACCAGTTGTCCCTACAGAGCAGGGTAGACCTGTTGTCCCTGGCTGGAGCTGGGGTAGACCTGATGTCCCTACAGAGCTGGGTAGACCTGTTGTCCCTGGCTGGAGCTGGGGTAGACCGGATGTCCCTACAGAGCTGGGTAGACCTGTTGTCCCTGGCTGGAGCTCGGGTAGACCTGATGTCCCTACAGAGCTGGGTAGACCTGTTGTCCCTGGCCGGAGCTCGGGTAGACCTGATGTCCCAGTGAAGCCAGGGTACACCTGTTGTCCTGCCCAGGGCCGGGGTAGACCTGTTGTCTCCGGACGGAGCTGGGGTAGACCTGATGTCCCAGCGAAGCCAGGGTAGACCTGTTGTCCCTGGCCAGGGTCGGGGAAGACCTGTTGTCCCGCCAGGGCGAGGACGACCTGATGTTCCGCTGGAGCGAGGTAGACCTGGTCTCCCTGAGAAGCCGGGGTAGACCTGGTGTCCAGATGAAAACGCGGTAGACCTGTTGTCTCCCCAGGACTTGGTGACAGAGATCTGCTAGCCCTACGGAACAAGGGTAGACCTGTTGCCCCTATTGAGCTGAGGTAGACCTGATGTCCCTACAGAGCTGGGTAGACCTGTTGTCCCTGGCTGGAGCTGGGGTAGACCTGATGTCCCTACAGAGCTGGGTAGACCTGTTGTCCCCGGACAGTGCTGGGGTAGACCTGATGTCCCAGCGAAGCCTGGGTAGACCTGTTGTCCTGGCCAGGGCCAGGGTAGACCTGTTGTCCCGCCAGGGCAGGGACGACCTGATGTCCCGCTGGGGCGAGGTAGACCTGGTCTCCCAGAGAAGCCGGGGTAGACCTGGTTTCCCGCTGGAATCGGGGTAGACCTGTTGTCTCCCCAGGACTTTGTGACAGAGATCTGCTAGCCCTACGATATAAGGGTAGACCTGTTGTCCCTATTGAGTTGAGGTAGACCAGTTGTCCCTACAGAGCTGGGTAGACCTGTTGTCCCCGGACAGAGCTGGGGTAGACCTGATGTCCCTACAGAGCTGGGTAGACCTGTTGTCCCCGGACGGAGCTGGGGAAGACCTGATGTCCCTACAGAGCAGGGTAGACCTGTTGTCCCTGGCCGGAGCTCGGGTAGACCTGATGTCCCAGTGAAGCGTGGGTAGACCTGTTGTCCTGCCCAGGGCCGGGGTAGACCTGTTGTCTCCGGACGGAGGTGGGGTAGACCTGATGTCCCAGCGAAGCCAGGGTAGACATGTTGTCCCTGGCCAGGGTCGGGGTAGACCTGTTGTCCCGCCAGGGCGAGGACCACCTGATGTTCCGCTGGAGCGAGGTAGACCTGGTCTCCCAGAGGAGCCGGGGTAGACCTGGTGTCTAGCTGAAAACGCGGTAGACCTGTTGTCTCCCCAGGACTTGGTGACAGAGGTCTGCTTGCCCTACGGAACAAGGGTAGACCTGTTGCCCCTATTGAGCTGAGGTAGACCTGATGTCCCTACAGAGCTGGGTAGACCTGTTGTCCCCGGATGGAGGTGGGGTAGACCTGATGTCCCTACAGAGCTGGGTAGACCTGTTGTCTCTGGACGGAGCTGGGGTAGACCTGATGTCCCAGCGAAGCCTGGGTAGACCTGTTGTCCTGGCCAGGGCCGGGGTAGACCTGTTGTCCGGCCAGGGCGAGGACGCCCTGATGTCCCACGGGAGCGAGTTAGACCTGCTGTCACAGAGAATCCGGGGTAGACCTGGTGTCCCGCTGGAATCGGGGTAGACCTGTTGTCTCCCCAGGACTTTGTGACAGAGATCTGCTAGCCCTACGGAACAAGGGTAGACCTGTTGCCCCTATTGAGTTGAGGTAGACCAGTTGTCCCTACAGAGCAGGGTAGACCTGTTGTCCCCGGACGGAGCTGGGGTAGACCTGATGTCCCCACAGAGCTGGGTAGACCTGTTGTCCCCGGACGGAGCTGGGGTAGACCTGATGTCCCAACAGAGCTGGGTAGACCTTTTGTCCCTGGCCGGAGCTCGGGTAGACCCGATGTCCCTACAGAGCAGGGTAGACATGTTGTCCCTGGCTGGAGCTGGGGTAGACCTGATGTCCCTACAGAGCTGGGTAGACCTCTTGTCCCTGGACGCAGCTGGGGTAGACCTGATGTCCCAGCGAAGCCAGGGTCGACCTGTTGTCCTGGCCAGGGCCGGGGTAGACCTGTTGTCCGGCCAGGGCGAGGACGACCTGATGTCCCACGGGAGAGAGCTAGACCTGGTGTCACAGAGAATCCGGGGTAGACCTGGTGTCCCGCTGGAATCGGGGTAGACCTGTTGTCTCCCCAGGACTTTGTGACAGAGATCTGCTAGCCCTACGGAACAAGGGTAGACCTGTTGCCCCTATTGAGCTGAGGTAGACCAGTTGTCCCTACAGAGCAGGGTAGACCTGTTGTCCCTGGCTGGAGCTGGGGTAGACCTGATCTCGCTACAGAGCTGGGTAGACCTGTTGTCCCTGGCCGGAGCTGGGGTAGACCAGATGTCCCTACAGAGCTGGGTAGACTTGTTGTCCCCGGACGGAGCTCGGGTAGACCTGATGTCCCAGTGAAGGCAGGGTACACCTGTTGTCCTGCCCAGGGCCGGGGTAGACCTGTTGTCTCCGGACGGAGCTGGGGTAGACCTGATGTCCCAGCGAAGCCAGGGTAGACCTGTTTTCCCTGGCCAGGGTCGGGGAAGACCTGTTGTCCCGCCAGGGCGAGGACGACCTGATGTTCCGCTGGAGCGAGGTAGACCTGGTCTCCTTGAGAAGCCGGGGTAGACCTGGTGTCCAGATGAAAACGCGGTAGACCTGTTGTCTCCCCAGGACTTTGTGGCAGAGATCTGCTAGCCCTACGGAACAAGGGTAGACCTTTTGCCCCTATTGAGCTGAGGTAGACCAGTTGTCCCTACAGAGCAGGGTAGACCTGTTGTCCCCGGACGGAGCTGGGGTAGACCTGATGTCCCCACAGAGCAGGGTAGACCTGTTGTCCCCGGACGGAGCTGGGGTAGACCTGATGTCCCTACAGAGCTGGGTAGGCCTTTTGTCCCTGGCCGGAGCTCGGGTAGACCTGATGTCCCTACAGAGCAGGGTAGACCTGTCGTCCCTGGCCGGAGCTGGGGTAGACCTGATGTCCCTACAGAGCTGGGTAGACCTCTTGTCCCTGGACGCAGCTGGGGCAGACCTGATGTCCCAGCGAACCCTGGGTAGACCTGTTGTCCTGGCCAGGGCCGGGGTAGACCTGTTGTCCGGCCACGGCGAGGACGACCTGATGTCCCACGGGAGAGAGCTAGACCTGGTGTCACAGAGAATCCGGGGTAGACCTGGTGTCCCGCTGGAATCGGGGTAGACCTGTTGTCTTTCCAGGACTTTGTGACAGAGATCTGCTAGCCCTACGGAACAAGGGTAGACCTGTTGCCCCTATTGAGCTGAGGTAGACCAGTTGCCCCTACAGAGCAGGGTAGACCTGTTGTCCCCGGACGGAGCTGGGGTAGACCTGATGTCCCTACAGAGCTGGGTAGACCTGTTGTCCCCGGAGAGTGCTGGGGTAGACCTGATGTCCCAGCGAAGCCTGGGTAGACCTGTTGTCCTGGCCAGGGCCGGGGTAGACCTGTTGTCCCTCCAGGGCAGGGACGACCTGATGTCCCGCTGGGGCGAGGTAGACCTGGTCTCCCAGAGAAGCCGGGGTAGACCTGGTGTCCCGCTGGAATCGGGGTAGACCTGTTGTCTCCCCAGGACTTTGTGACAGAGATCTGCTAGCCCTACGGAACAAGGGTAGACCTGTTGCCCCTATTGAGCTGAGGTAGACAAGTTGTCCCTACAGAGCAGGGTAGACCTGTTGTCCCTGGCTGGAGCTGGGGTAGACCTGATGTCCCTACAGAGCTGGGTAGACCTGTTGTCCCTGGCTGGAGCCGGGGTAGACCAGATGTCCCTACAGAGCTGGGTAGACTTGTTGTCCCCGGACGGAGCTCGGGTAGACCTGATGTCCCTACAGAGCTGGGTAGACCTGTTGTCCCTGGCCGGAGCTCGGGTAGACCTGATGTCCCAGTGAAGCCAGGGTAGACCTGTTGTCCTGCCCAGGGCCGGGGTAGACCTGTTGTCTCCGGACGGAGCTGGGGTAGACCTGATGTCCCAGCGAAGCCAGGGTAGACCTGTTGTCCCTGGCCAGGGTCGGGGAAGACCTGTTGTCCCGCCAGGGCGAGGACGACCTGATGTTCCGCTGGAGCGAGGTAGACCTGGTCTCCCTGAGAAGCCGGGGTAGACCTGTTGTCCAGATGAAAACGCGGTAGACCTGTTGTCTCCCCAGGACTTGGTGACAGAGATCTGCTAGCCCTACGGAACAAGGGTAGACCTGTTGCCCCTATTGAGCTGAGGTAGACCTGATGTCCCTACAGAGCTGGGTAGACCTGCTGTCCCCGGATGGAGGTGGGGTAGACCTGATGTCCCTACAGAGCTGGGTAGACCTGTTGTCCCCGGACGGAGCTGGGGTAGACCTGATGTCACTACAGAGCAGGGTAGACCTTTTGTCCCTGGCCGGAGCTCGGGTAGACCCGATGTCCCTACAGAGCAGGGTAGACATGTTGTCCCTGGCTGGAGCTGGGGTAGACCTGATGTCCCTACAGAGCTGGGTAGACCTCTTGTCCCTGGATGCAGCTGGGGTAGACCTGATGTCCCAGCAAAGCCAGGGTCGACCTGTTGTCCTGGCCAGGGCCGGGGTAGACCTGTTGTCCGGCCAGGGCGAGGACGACCTGATGTCCCACGGGAGAGAGCTAGACCTGGTGTCACAGAGAATCCGGGGTAGACCTGGTGTCCCGCTGGAATCGGGGTAGACCTGTTGTCTTTCCAGGACTTTGTGACAGAGATCTGCTAGCCCTACGGAACAAGGGTAGACCTGTTGCCCCTATTGAGCTGAGGTAGACCAGTTGTCCCTACAGAGCAGGGTAGACCTGTTGTCCCTGGCTGGAGCTGGGGTAGACCTGATGTCCCTACAGAGCTGGGTAGACCTGTTGTCCCTGGCCGGAGCTGGGGTAGACCAGATGTCCCTACAGAGCTGGGTAGACTTGTTGTCCCCGGACGGAGCTCGGGTAGACCTGATGTCCCTACAGAGCTGGGTAGACCTGTTGTCCCTGGCCGGAGCTCGGGTAGACCTGATGTCCCAGTGAAGCCAGGGTAGACCTGTTGTCCTGCCCAGGGCCGGGGTAGACCTGTTGTCTCCGGACGGAGCTGGGGTAGACCTGATGTCCCAGCGAAGCCAGGGTAGACCTGTTGTCCCTGGCCAGGGTCGGGGAAGACCAGTTGTCCCGCCAGGGCGAGGACGACCTGATGTTCCGCTGGAGCGAGGTAGACCTGGTCTCCCTGAGAAGCCGGGGTAGACCTGGTGTCCAGATGAAAACGCGGTAGACCTGTTGTCTCCCCAGGACTTGGTGACAGAGATCTGCTAGCCCTACTGAACAAGGGTAGACCTGTTGCCCCTATTGAGCTGAGGTAGACCTGATGTCCCTACAGAGCTGGGTAGACCTGTTGTCCCTGGCTGGAGCTGGGGTAGACCTGATGTCCCTACAGAGCTGGGTAGACCTGTTGTCCCCGGACAGTGCTGGGGTAGACCTGATGTCCCAGCGAAGCCTGGGTAGACCTGTTGTCCTGGCCAGGGCCGGGGTAGACCTGTTGTCCCGCCAGGGCAGGGACGACCTGATGTCCTGCTGGGGCGAGGTAGACCTGGTCTCCCAGAGAATCCGCGGTAGACCTGGTGTCCCGCTGGAATCGGGGTAGACCTGTTGTCTCCCCAGGACTTTGTGACAGAGATCTGCTAGCCCTACGATATAAGGGTAGACCTGTTGTCCCTATTGAGTTGAGGTAGACCAGTTGTCCCTACAGAGCTGGGTAGACCTGTTGTCCCCGGACAGAGCTGGGGTAGACCTGATGTCCCTACAGAGCTGGGTAGACCTGTTGTCCCCGGACGGAGCTGGGGAAGACCTGATGTCCCTACAGAGCAGGGTAGACCTGTTGTCCCTGGCCGGAGCTCGGGTAGACCTGATGTCCCAGTGAAGCGTGGGTAGACCTGTTGTCCTGCCCAGGGCCGGGGTAGACCTGTTGTCTCCGGACGGAGGTGGGGTAGACCTGATGTCCCAGCGAAGCCAGGGTAGACATGTTGTCCCTGGCCAGGGTCGGGGAAGACCTGTTGTCCCGCCAGGGCGAGGACGACCTGATGTTCCGCTGGAGCGAGGTAGACCTGGTCTCCCTGAGAAGCCGGGGTAGACCTGGTGTCTAGCTGAAAACGCGGTAGACCTGTTGTCTCCCCAGGACTTGGTGACAGAGGTCTGCTTGCCCTACGGAACAAGGGTAGACCTGTTGCCCCTATTGAGCTGAGGTAGACCTGATGTCCCTACAGAGCTGGGGTAGACCTGATGTCCCAGCGAAGCCTGGGTAGACCTGTTGTCCTGGCCAGGGCCGGGGTAGACCTGTTGTCCGGCCAGGGCGAGGACGCCCTGATGTCCCACGGGAGCGAGTTAGACCTGCTGTCACAGAGAATCCGGGGTAGACCTGGTGTCCCGCTGGAATCGGGGTAGACCTGTTGTCTCCCCAGGACTTTGTGACAGAGATCTGCTAGCCCTACGGAACAAGGGTAGACCTGTTGCCCCTATTGAGTTGAGGTAGACCAGTTGTCCCTACAGAGCAGGGTAGACCTGTTGTCCCCGGACGGAGCTGGGGTAGACCTGATGTCCCCACAGAGCTGGGTAGACCTGTTGTCCCCGGACGGAGCTGGGGTAGACCTGATGTCACTACAGAGCAGGGTAGACCTTTTGTCCCTGGCCGGAGCTCGGGTAGACCCGATGTCCCTACAGAGCAGGGTAGACATGTTGTCCCTGGCTGGAGCTGGGGTAGACCTGATGTCCCTACAGAGCTGGGTAGACCTCTTGTCCCTGGACGCAGCTGGGGTAGACCTGATGTCCCAGCAAAGCCAGGGTCGACCTGTTGTCCTGGCCAGGGCCGGGGTAGACCTGTTGTCCGGCCAGGGCGAGGACGACCTGATGTCCCACGGGAGAGAGCTAGACCTGGTGTCACAGAGAATCCGGGGTAGACCTGGTGTCCCGCTGGAATCGGGGTAGACCTGTTGTCTTTCCAGGACTTTGTGACAGAGATCTGCTAGCCCTACGGAACAAGGGTAGACCTGTTGCCCCTATTGAGCTGAGGTAGACCAGTTGTCCCTACAGAGCAGGGTAGACCTGTTGTCCCTGGCTGGAGCTGGGGTAGACCTGATGTCGCTACAGAGCTGGGTAGACCTGTTGTCCCTGGCCGGAGCTGGGGTAGACCAGATGTCCCTACAGAGCTGGGTAGACTTGTTGTCCCCGGACGGAGCTCGGGTAGACCTGATGTCCCAGTGAAGCCAGGGTACACCTGTTGTCCTGCCCAGGGCCGGGGTAGACCTGTTGTCTCCGGACGGAGCTGGGGTAGACCTGATGTCCCAGCGAAGCCAGGGTAGACCTGTTGTCCCTGGCCAGGGTCGGGGAAGACCTGTTGTCCCGCCAGGGCGAGGACGACCTGATGTTCCGCTGGAGCGAGGTAGACCTGGTCTCCCTGAGAAGCCGGGGTAGACCTGTTGTCCAGATGAAAACGCGGTAGACCTGTTGTCTCCCCAGGACTTTGTGGCAGAGATCTGCTAGCCCTACGGAACAAGGGTAGACCTGTTGCCCCTATTGAGCTGAGGTAGACCTGATGTCCCTACAGAGCTGGGTAGACCTGTTGTCCCCGGACGGAGCTGGGGTAGACCTGATGTCCCTACAGAGCTGGGTAGACCTGTTGTCTCTGGACGGAGCTCGGGTAGACCTGATGTCCCAGCGAAGCCAGGGTAGACCTGTTGTCCTGGCCAGGGCCGGGGTAGACCTGTTGTCCGGCCAGGGCGAGGACGACCTGATGTCCCACGGGAGAGAGCTAGACCTGGTGTCACAGAGAATCCGGGGTAGACCTGGTGTCCCGCTGGAATCGGGGTAGACCTGTTGTCTTTCCAGGACTTTGTGACAGAGATCTGCTAGCCCTACGGAACAAGGGTAGACCTGTTGCCCCTATTGAGCTGAGGTAGACCAGTTGTCCCTACAGAGCAGGGTAGACCTGTTGTCCCCGGACGGAGCTGGGGTAGACCTGATGTCCCCACAGAGCAGGGTAGACCTGTTGTCCCCGGACGGAGCTGGGGTAGACCTGATGTCCCTACAGAGCTGGGTAGGCCTTTTGTCCCTGGCCGGAGCTCGGGTAGACCTGATGTCCCTACAGAGCAGGGTAGACCTGTCGTCCCTGGCCGGAGCTGGGGTAGACCTGATGTCCCTACAGAGCTGGGTAGACCTCTTGTCCCTGGACGCAGCTGGGGCAGACCTGATGTCCCAGCGAACCCTGGGTAGACCTGTTGTCCTGGCCAGGGCCGGGGTAGACCTGTTGTCCGGCCAGGGCGAGGACGACCTGATGTCCCACGGGAGAGAGCTAGACCTGGTGTCACAGAGAATCCGGGGTAGACCTGGTGTCCCGCTGGAATCGGGGTAGACCTGTTGTCTCCCCAGGACTTGGTGACAGAGATCTGCTTGCCCTACGGAACAAGGGTAGACCTGTTGCCCCTATTGAGCTGAGGTAGACCAGTTGTCCCTACAGAGCAGGGTAGACCTGTTGTCCCCGGACGGAGCTGGGGTAGACCTGATGTCCCTACAGAGCTGGGTAGACCTGTTGTCCCCGGACAGTGCTGGGGTAGACCTGATGTCCCAGCGAAGCCTGGGTAGACCTGTTGTCCTGGCCAGGGCCGGGGTAGACCTGTTGTCCCTCCAGGGCAGGGACGACCTGATGTCCCGCTGGGGCGAGGTAGACCTGGTCTCCCAGAGAAGCCGGGGTAGACCTGGTGTCCCGCTGGAATCGGGGTAGACCTGTTGTCTCCCCAGGACTTTGTGGCAGAGATCTGCTAGCCCTACGGAACAAGGGTAGACCTGTTGCCCCTATTGAGCTGAGGTAGACCAGTTGTCCCTACAGAGCTGGGTAGACCTGTTGTCCCCGGACGGAGCTGGGGTAGACCTGATATCCCTACAGAGCTGGGTAGACCTGTTGCCTCTGGACGGAGCTGGGGTAGACCTGATGTCCCAGCGAAGCCAGGGTAGACCTGTTGTCCTGGCCAGGGCCGGGTTAGACCTGTTGTCCGGCCAGGGCGAGGACGACCTGATGTCCCACGGGAGAGAGCTAGACCTGGTGTCACAGAGAATCCGGGGTAGACCTGGTGTCCCGCTGGAATCGGGGTAGACCTGTTGTCTCCCCAGGACTTTGTGACAGAGATCTGCTAGCCCTACGGAACAAGGGTAGACCTGTTGCCCCTATTGAGTTGAGGTAGACCAGTTGTCCCTACAGAGCAGGGTAGACCTGTTGTCCACGGACGGAGCTGGGGTAGACCTGATGTCCCCACAGAGCTGGGTAGACCTGTTGTCCCCGGACGGAGCTGGGGTAGACCTGATGTCCCTACAGAGCAGGGTAGACCTTTTGTCCCTGGCCGGAGCTCGGGTAGACTCGATGTCCCTACAGAGCAGGGTAGACATGTTGTCCCTGGCTGGAGCTGGGGTAGACCTGATGTCCCTACAGAGCTGGGTAGACCTCTTGTCCCTGGACGCAGCTGGGGTAGACCTGATGTCCCAGCGAAGCCAGGGTCGACCTGTTGTCCTGGCCAGGGCCGGGGTAGACCTGTTGTCCGGCCAGGATGTCCCACGGGAGAGAGCTAGACCTGGTGTCACAGAGAATCCGGGGTAGACCTGGTGTCCCGCTGGAATCGGGGTAGACCTGTTGTCTCCCCAGGACTTTGTGACAGAGATCTGCTAGCCCTACGGAACAAGGGTAGACCTGTTGCCCCTATTGAGCTGAGGTAGACAAGTTGTCCCTACAGAGCAGGGTAGACCTGTTGTCCCTGGCTGGAGCTGGGGTAGACCTGATGTCCCTACAGAGCTGGGTAGACCTGTTGTCCCTGGCTGGAGCCGGGGTAGACCAGATGTCCCTACAGAGCTGGGTAGACTTGTTGTCCCCGGACGGAGCTCGGGTAGACCTGATGTCCCTACAGAGCTGGGTAGACCTGTTGTCCCTGGCCGGAGCTCGGGTAGACCTGATGTCCCAGTGAAGCCAGGGTACACCTGTTGTCCTGCCCAGGGCCGGGGTAGACCTGTTGTCTCCGGACGGAGCTGGGGTAGACCTGATGTCCCAGCGAAGCCAGGGTAGACCTGTTGTCCCTGGCCAGGGTCGGGGAAGACCTGTTGTCCCGCCAGGGCGAGGACGACCTGATGTTCCGCTGGAGCGAGGTAGACCTGGTCTCCCTGAGAAGCCGGGGTAGACCTGGTGTCCAGATGAAAACGCGGTAGACCTGTTGTCTCCCCAGGACTTGGTGACAGAGATCTGCTAGCCCTACGGAACAAGGGTAGACCTGTTGCCCCTATTGAGCTGAGGTAGACCTGATGTCCCTACAGAGCAGGGTAGACCTGTTGTCCCTGGCTGGAGCTGGGGTAGACCTGATGTCCCTACAGAGCTGGGTAGACCTGTTGTCCCCGGACAGTGCTGGGGTAGACCTGATGTCCCAGCGAAGCCTGGGTAGACCTGTTGTCCTGGCCAGGGCCGGGGTAGACCTGTTGTCCCGCCAGGGCAGGGACGACCTGATGTTCTGCTGGGGCGAGGTAGACCTGGTCTCCCAGAGAATCCGGGGTAGACCTGGTGTCCCGCTGGAATCGGGGTAGACCTGTTGTCTCCCCAGGACTTTGTGACAGAGATCTGCTAGCCCTACGATATAAGGGTAGACCTGTTGTCCCTATTGAGTTGAGGTAGACCAGTTGTCCCTACAGAGCTGGGTAGACCTGTTGTCCCCGGACAGAGCTGGGGTAGACCTGATGTCCCTACAGAGCTGGGTAGACCTGTTGTCCCCGGACGGAGCTGGGGAAGACCTGATGTCCCTACAGAGCAGGGTAGACCTGTTGTCCCTGGCCGGAGCTCGGGTAGACCTGATGTCCCAGTGAAGCGTGGGTAGACCTGTTGTCCTGCCCAGGGCCGGGGTAGACCTGTTGTCTCCGGACGGAGGTGGGGTAGACCTGATGTCCCAGCGAAGCCAGTGTAGACATGTTGTCCCTGGCCAGGGTCGGGGAAGACCTGTTGTCCCGCCAGGGCGAGGACGACCTGATGTTCCGCTGGAGCGAGGTAGACCTGGTCTCCCTGAGAAGCCGGGGTAGACCTGGTGTCTAGCTGAAAACGCGGTAGACCTGTTGTCTCCCCAGGACTTGGTGACAGAGATCTGCTTGCCCTACGGAACAAGGGTAGACCTGTTGCCCCTATTGAGCTGAGGTAGACCTGATGTCCCTACAGAGCTGGGTAGACCTGTTGTCCCCGGATGGAGGTGGGGTAGACCTGATGTCCCTACAGAGCTGGGTAGACCTGTTGTCTCTGGACGGAGCTGGGGTAGACCTGATGTCCCAGCGAAGCCTGGGTAGACCTGTTGTCCTGGCCAGGGCCGGGGTAGACCTGTTGTCTGGACAGGGCGAGGACGACCTGATGTCCCACGGGAGCGAGTTAGACCTGCTGTCACAGAGAATCCGGGGTAGACCTGGTGTCCCGCTGGAATCGGGGTAGACCTGTTGTCTCTCCAGGACTTTGTGACAGAGATCTGCTAGCCGTACGGAACAAGGGTAGACCTGTTGCCCCTATTGAGTTGAGGTAGACCAGTTGTCCCTACAGAGCAGGGTAGACCTGTTGTCCCCGGACGGAGCTGGGGTAGACCTGATGTCCCCACAGAGCTGGGTAGACCTGTTGTCCCCGGACGGAGCTGGGGTAGACCTGATGTCACTACAGAGCAGGGTAGACATGTTGTCCCTGGCTGGAGCTGGGGTAGACCTGATGTCCCTACAGAGCTGGGTAGACCTCTTGTCTCTGGATGCAGCTGGGGTAGACCTGATGTCCCAGCAAAGCCAGGGTCGACCTGTTGTCCTGGCCAGGGCCGGGGTAGACCTGTTGTCCGGCCAGGGCGAGGACGACCTGATGTCCCACGGGAGAGAGCTAGACCTGGTGTCACAGAGAATCCGGGGTAGACCTGGTGTCCCGCTGGAATCGGGGTAGACCTGTTGTCTTTCCAGGACTTTGTGACAGAGATCTGCTAGCCCTACGGAACAAGGGTAGACCTGTTGCCCCTATTGAGCTGAGGTAGACCAGTTGTCCCTACAGAGCAGGGTAGACCTGTTGTCCCTGGCTGGAGCTGGGGTAGACCTGATGTCCCTACAGAGCTGGGTAGACCTGTTGTCCCTGGCCGGAGCTGGGGTAGACCAGATGTCCCTACAGAGCTGGGTAGACTTGTTGTCCCCGGACGGAGCTCGGGTAGACCTGATGTCCCTACAGAGCTGGGTAGACCTGTTGTCCCTGGCCGGAGCTCGGGTAGACCTGATGTCCCAGTGAAGCGTGGGTAGACCTGTTGTCCTGCCCAGGGCCGGGGTAGACCTGTTGTCTCCGGACGGAGCTGGGGTAGACCTGATGTCCCAGCGAAGCCAGGGTAGACCTGTTGTCCCTGGCCAGGGTCGGGGAAGACCTGTTGTCCCGCCAGGGCGAGGACGACCTGATGTTCCGCTGGAGCGAGGTAGACCTGGTCTCCCTGAGAAGCCGGGGTAGACCTGGTGTCCAGATGAAAACGCGGTAGACCTGTTGTCTCCCCAGGACTTGGTGACAGAGATCTGCTAGCCCTACGGAACAAGGGTAGACCTGTTGCCCCTATTGAGCTGAGGTAGACCTGATGTCCCTACAGAGCTGGGTAGACCTGTTGTCCCTGGCTGGAGCTGGGGTAGACCTGATGTCCCTACAGAGCTGGGTAGACCTGTTGTCTCTGGACGGAGCTGGGGTAGACCTGATGTCCCAGCGAAGCCTGGGTAGACCTGTTGTCCTGGCCAGGGCCGGGGTAGACCTGTTGTCCGGCCAGGGCGAGGACGACCTGATGTCCCGCGGGAGCGAGGTAGACCTGGTGTCACAGAGAATCCGGGGTAGACCTGGTGTCCCGCTGGAATCGGGGTAGACCTGTTGTCTCCCCAGGACTTTGTGACAGAGATCTGCCGGCCCTATGGAACAAGGGTAGACCTGTTGCCCCTATTGAGCTGAGGTAGACCAGTTGTCCCTACAGAGCTGGGTAGACCTGTTGTCCCTGGACGGAGCTGGGGTAGACCTGATGTCCCTACAGAGCAGGGGAGACCTTTTGTCCCTGGCCGGAGCTCGGGTAGACCTGATGTCCCTACAGAGCTGGGTAGACCTGTTGTCCCCGGATGGAGGTGGGGTAGACCTGATGTCCCTACAGAGCTGGGTAGACCTGTTGTCCCTGGCTGGAGCTGGGGTAGACCTGATGTCCCTACAGAGCTGGGTAGACCTGTTGTCCCCGGACAGTGCTGGGGTAGACCTGATGTCCCAGCGAAGCCTGGGTAGACCTGTTGTCCTGGCCAGGGCCGGGGTAGACCTGTTGTCCCGCCAGGGCAGGGACGACCTGATGTCCCGCTGGGGCGAGGTAGACCTGGTCTCCTAGAGAAGCCGGGGTAGACCTGGTGTCCCGCTGGAATCGGGGTAGACCTGTTGTCTCCCCAGGACTTTGTGGCAGAGATCTGCTAGCCCTACGGAACAAGGGTAGACCTGTTGCCCCTATTGAGCTGAGGTAGACCTGATGTCCCTACAGAGCTGGGTAGACCTGTTGTCCCTAGCTGGAGCTGGGGTAGACCTGATGTCCCTACAGAGCTGGGTAGACCTGTTGTCCCTGGATGGAGCTGAGGTAGACCTGATGTCCCTACAGAGCAGGGTAGACTTGTTGTCCCCAGACGGAGCTCGGGTAGACCTGATGTCCCTACAGAGCTGGGTAGACCTGTTGTCCCCGGACAGTGCTGGGGTAGACCTGATGTCCCAGCGAAGCCTGGGTAGACCTGTTGTCCTGGCCAGGGCCGGGGTAGACCTGTTGTCCCGCCAGGGCAGGGACGACCTGATGTCCCGCTGGGGCGAGGTAGACCTGGTCTCCCAGAGAAGCCGGGGTAGACCTGGTGTCCCGCTGGAATCGGGGTAGACCTGTTGTTTCCCCAGGACTTTGTGACAGAGATCTGCTAGCCCTACGGAACAAGGGTAGACCTGTTGCCCCTATTGAGTTGAGGTAGACCAGTTGTCCCTACAGAGCTGGGTAGACCTGTTGTCCCCGGACGGAGCTGGGGTAGACCTGATGTCCCTACAGAGCTGGGTAGACCTGTTGTCCCCGGACGGAGCTGGGGAAGACCTGATGTCCCTACAGAGCAGGGTAGACCTGTTGTCCCTGGCCAGAGCTCGGGTAGACCTGATGTCCCAGTGAAGCGTGGGTAGACCTGTTGTCCTGCCCAGGGCCGGGGTAGACCTGTTGTCTCCGGATGGAGGTGGGGTAGACCTGATGTCCCAGCGAAGCCAGTGTAGACCTGTTGTCCCTGGCCAGGGTCGGGGAAGACCTTTTGTCCCGCCAGGGCGAGGACGACCTGATGTTCCGCTGGAGCGAGGTAGACCTGGTCTCCCTGAGAAGCCGGGGTAGACCTGGTGTCTAGCTGAAAACGCGGTAGACCTTTTGTCTCCCCAGGACTTGGTGACAGAGATCTGCTTGGCCTACGGAACAAGGGTAGACCTGTTGCCCCTATTGAGCTGAGGTAGACCTGATGTCCCTACAGAGCTGGGTAGACCTGTTGTCCCCGGATGGAGGTGGGGTAGACCTGATGTCCCTACAGAGCTGGGTAGACCTGTTGTCTCTGGACGGAGCTGGGGTAGACCTGATGTCCCAGCGAAGCCTGGGTAGACCTGTTGTCCTGGCCAGGGCCGGGGTAGACCTGTTGTCCGGCCAGGGCGAGGACGACCTGATGTCCCACGGGAGCGAGTTAGACCTGCTGTCACAGAGAATCCGGGGTAGACCTGGTGTCCCGCTGGAATCGGGGTAGACCTGTTGTCTCCCCAGGACTTTGTGACAGAGATCTGCTAGCTCTACGGAACAAGGGTAGACCTGTTGCCCCTATTGAGTTGAGGTAGACCAGTTGTCCCTACAGAGCAGGGTAGACCTGTTTTCCCCGGACGGAGCTGGGGTAGACCTGATGTCCCTACAGAGCTGGGTAGACCTGTTGTCCCCGGACGGAGCTGGGGTAGACCTGATGTCCCTACAGAGCAGGGTAGGCCTTTTGTCCCTGGCCGGAGCTCGGGTAGACCCGATGTCCCTACAGAGCAGGGTAGACATGTTGTCCCTGGCTGGACCTGGGGTAGACCTGATGTCCCTACAGAGCTGGGTAGACCTCTTGTCCCTGGACGCAGCTGGGGTAGACCTGATGTCCCAGCGAAGCCTGGGTCGACCTGTTGTCCTGGCCAGGGCCGGGGTAGACCTGTTGTCCGGCCAGGGCGAGGACGACCTGATGTCCCACGGGAGAGAGCTAGACCTGGTGTCACAGAGAATCCGGGGTAGACCTGGTGTCCCGCTGGAATCGGGGTAGACCTGTTGTCTCCCCAGGACTTTGTGACAGAGATCTGCTAGCCCTATGGAACAAGGGTAGACCTGTTGCCCCTATTGAGCTGAGGTAGACCAGTTGTCCCTACAGAGCAGGGTAGACCTGTTGTCCCTGGCTGGAGCTGGGGTAGACCTGATGTCCCTACAGAGCTGGGTAGACCTGTTGTCCCTGGCCGGAGCTGGGGTAGACCAGATGTCCCTACAGAGCTGGGTAGACTTGTTGACCCCGGACGGAGCTCGGGTAGACCTGATGTCCCTACAGAGCTGGGTAGACCTGTTGTCCCTGGCCGGAGCTCGGGTAGACCTGATGTCCCAGTGAAGCCAGGGTAGACCTGTTGTCCTGCCCAGGGCCGGGGTAGACCTGTTGTCTCCGGACGGAGCTGGGGTAGACCTGATGTCCCAGCGAAGCCAGGGTAGACCTGTTGTCCCTGGCCAGGGTCGGGGAAGACCTGTTGTCCCGCCAGGGCGAGGACGACCTGATGTTCCGCTGGAGCGAGGTAGACCTGGTCTCCCAGAGAAGCCGGGGTAGACCTGGTGTCCCGCTGGAATCGGGGTAGACCTGTTGTCTCCCCAGGACTTTGTGGCAGAGATCTGCTAGCCCTACGGAACAAGGGTAGACCTGTTGCCCCTATTGAGCTGAGGTAGACCAGTTGTCCCTACAGAGCTGGGTAGACCTGTTGTCCCCGGACGGAGCTGGGGTAGACCTGATATCCCTACAGAGCTGGGTAGACCTGTTGCCTCTGGACGGAGCTGGGGTAGACCTGATGTCCCAGCGAAGCCAGGGTAGACCTGTTGTCCTGGCCAGGGCCGGGTTAGACCTGTTGTCCGGCCAGGGCGAGGACGACCTGATGTCCCACGGGAGAGAGCTAGACCTGGTGTCACAGAGAATCCGGGGTAGACCTGGTGTCCCGCTGGAATCGGGGTAGACCTGTTGTCTCCCCAGGACTTTGTGACAGAGATCTGCTAGCCCTACGGAACAAGGGTAGACCTGTTGCCCCTATTGAGTTGAGGTAGACCAGTTGTCCCTACAGAGCAGGGTAGACCTGTTGTCCACGGACGGAGCTGGGGTAGACCTGATGTCCCCACAGAGCTGGGTAGACCTGTTGTCCCCGGACGGAGCTGGGGTAGACCTGATGTCCCTACAGAGCAGGGTAGACCTTTTGTCCCTGGCCGGAGCTCGGGTAGACTCGATGTCCCTACAGAGCAGGGTAGACATGTTGTCCCTGGCTGGAGCTGGGGTAGACCTGATGTCCCTACAGAGCTGGGTAGACCTCTTGTCCCTGGACGCAGCTGGGGTAGACCTGATGTCCCAGCGAAGCCAGGGTCGACCTGTTGTCCTGGCCAGGGCCGGGGTAGACCTGTTGTCCGGCCAGGATGTCCCACGGGAGAGAGCTAGACCTGGTGTCACAGAGAATCCGGGGTAGACCTGGTGTCCCGCTGGAATCGGGGTAGACCTGTTGTCTCCCCAGGACTTTGTGACAGAGATCTGCTAGCCCTACGGAACAAGGGTAGACCTGTTGCCCCTATTGAGCTGAGGTAGACAAGTTGTCCCTACAGAGCAGGGTAGACCTGTTGTCCCTGGCTGGAGCTGGGGTAGACCTGATGTCCCTACAGAGCTGGGTAGACCTGTTGTCCCTGGCTGGAGCCGGGGTAGACCAGATGTCCCTACAGAGCTGGGTAGACTTGTTGTCCCCGGACGGAGCTCGGGTAGACCTGATGTCCCTACAGAGCTGGGTAGACCTGTTGTCCCTGGCCGGAGCTCGGGTAGACCTGATGTCCCAGTGAAGCCAGGGTACACCTGTTGTCCTGCCCAGGGCCGGGGTAGACCTGTTGTCTCCGGACGGAGCTGGGGTAGACCTGATGTCCCAGCGAAGCCAGGGTAGACCTGTTGTCCCTGGCCAGGGTCGGGGAAGACCTGTTGTCCCGCCAGGGCGAGGACGACCTGATGTTCCGCTGGAGCGAGGTAGACCTGGTCTCCCTGAGAAGCCGGGGTAGACCTGGTGTCCAGATGAAAACGCGGTAGACCTGTTGTCTCCCCAGGACTTGGTGACAGAGATCTGCTAGCCCTACGGAACAAGGGTAGACCTGTTGCCCCTATTGAGCTGAGGTAGACCTGATGTCCCTACAGAGCTGGGTAGACCTGTTGTCCCTGGCTGGAGCTGGGGTAGACCTGATGTCCCTACAGAGCTGGGTAGACCTGTTGTCCCCGGACAGTGCTGGGGTAGACCTGATGTCCCAGCGAAGCCTGGGTAGACCTGTTGTCCTGGCCAGGGCCGGGGTAGACCTGTTGTCCCGCCAGGGCAGGGACGACCTGATGTTCTGCTGGGGCGAGGTAGACCTGGTCTCCCAGAGAATCCGGGGTAGACCTGGTGTCCCGCTGGAATCGGGGTAGACCTGTTGTCTCCCCAGGACTTTGTGACAGAGATCTGCTAGCCCTACGATATAAGGGTAGACCTGTTGTCCCTATTGAGTTGAGGTAGACCAGTTGTCCCTACAGAGCTGGGTAGACCTGTTGTCCCCGGACAGAGCTGGGGTAGACCTGATGTCCCTACAGAGCTGGGTAGACCTGTTGTCCCCGGACGGAGCTGGGGAAGACCTGATGTCCCTACAGAGCAGGGTAGACCTGTTGTCCCTGGCCGGAGCTCGGGTAGACCTGATGTCCCAGTGAAGCGTGGGTAGACCTGTTGTCCTGCCCAGGGCCGGGGTAGACCTGTTGTCTCCGGACGGAGGTGGGGTAGACCTGATGTCCCAGCGAAGCCAGTGTAGACATGTTGTCCCTGGCCAGGGTCGGGGAAGACCTGTTGTCCCGCCAGGGCGAGGACGACCTGATGTTCCGCTGGAGCGAGGTAGACCTGGTCTCCCTGAGAAGCCGGGGTAGACCTGGTGTCTAGCTGAAAACGCGGTAGACCTGTTGTCTCCCCAGGACTTGGTGACAGAGATCTGCTTGCCCTACGGAACAAGGGTAGACCTGTTGCCCCTATTGAGCTGAGGTAGACCTGATGTCCCTACAGAGCTGGGTAGACCTGTTGTCCCCGGATGGAGGTGGGGTAGACCTGATGTCCCTACAGAGCTGGGTAGACCTGTTGTCTCTGGACGGAGCTGGGGTAGACCTGATGTCCCAGCGAAGCCTGGGTAGACCTGTTGTCCTGGCCAGGGCCGGGGTAGACCTGTTGTCTGGACAGGGCGAGGACGACCTGATGTCCCACGGGAGCGAGTTAGACCTGCTGTCACAGAGAATCCGGGGTAGACCTGGTGTCCCGCTGGAATCGGGGTAGACCTGTTGTCTCTCCAGGACTTTGTGACAGAGATCTGCTAGCCGTACGGAACAAGGGTAGACCTGTTGCCCCTATTGAGTTGAGGTAGACCAGTTGTCCCTACAGAGCAGGGTAGACCTGTTGTCCCCGGACGGAGCTGGGGTAGACCTGATGTCCCCACAGAGCTGGGTAGACCTGTTGTCCCCGGACGGAGCTGGGGTAGACCTGATGTCACTACAGAGCAGGGTAGACATGTTGTCCCTGGCTGGAGCTGGGGTAGACCTGATGTCCCTACAGAGCTGGGTAGACCTCTTGTCTCTGGATGCAGCTGGGGTAGACCTGATGTCCCAGCAAAGCCAGGGTCGACCTGTTGTCCTGGCCAGGGCCGGGGTAGACCTGTTGTCCGGCCAGGGCGAGGACGACCTGATGTCCCACGGGAGAGAGCTAGACCTGGTGTCACAGAGAATCCGGGGTAGACCTGGTGTCCCGCTGGAATCGGGGTAGACCTGTTGTCTTTCCAGGACTTTGTGACAGAGATCTGCTAGCCCTACGGAACAAGGGTAGACCTGTTGCCCCTATTGAGCTGAGGTAGACCAGTTGTCCCTACAGAGCAGGGTAGACCTGTTGTCCCTGGCTGGAGCTGGGGTAGACCTGATGTCCCTACAGAGCTGGGTAGACCTGTTGTCCCTGGCCGGAGCTGGGGTAGACCAGATGTCCCTACAGAGCTGGGTAGACTTGTTGTCCCCGGACGGAGCTCGGGTAGACCTGATGTCCCTACAGAGCTGGGTAGACCTGTTGTCCCTGGCCGGAGCTCGGGTAGACCTGATGTCCCAGTGAAGCGTGGGTAGACCTGTTGTCCTGCCCAGGGCCGGGGTAGACCTGTTGTCTCCGGACGGAGCTGGGGTAGACCTGATGTCCCAGCGAAGCCAGGGTAGACCTGTTGTCCCTGGCCAGGGTCGGGGAAGACCTGTTGTCCCGCCAGGGCGAGGACGACCTGATGTTCCGCTGGAGCGAGGTAGACCTGGTCTCCCTGAGAAGCCGGGGTAGACCTGGTGTCCAGATGAAAACGCGGTAGACCTGTTGTCTCCCCAGGACTTGGTGACAGAGATCTGCTAGCCCTACGGAACAAGGGTAGACCTGTTGCCCCTATTGAGCTGAGGTAGACCTGATGTCCCTACAGAGCTGGGTAGACCTGTTGTCCCTGGCTGGAGCTGGGGTAGACCTGATGTCCCTACAGAGCTGGGTAGACCTGTTGTCTCTGGACGGAGCTGGGGTAGACCTGATGTCCCAGCGAAGCCTGGGTAGACCTGTTGTCCTGGCCAGGGCCGGGGTAGACCTGTTGTCCGGCCAGGGCGAGGACGACCTGATGTCCCGCGGGAGCGAGGTAGACCTGGTGTCACAGAGAATCCGGGGTAGACCTGGTGTCCCGCTGGAATCGGGGTAGACCTGTTGTCTCCCCAGGACTTTGTGACAGAGATCTGCCGGCCCTATGGAACAAGGGTAGACCTGTTGCCCCTATTGAGCTGAGGTAGACCAGTTGTCCCTACAGAGCTGGGTAGACCTGTTGTCCCTGGACGGAGCTGGGGTAGACCTGATGTCCCTACAGAGCAGGGGAGACCTTTTGTCCCTGGCCGGAGCTCGGGTAGACCTGATGTCCCTACAGAGCTGGGTAGACCTGTTGTCCCCGGATGGAGGTGGGGTAGACCTGATGTCCCTACAGAGCTGGGTAGACCTGTTGTCCCTGGCTGGAGCTGGGGTAGACCTGATGTCCCTACAGAGCTGGGTAGACCTGTTGTCCCCGGACAGTGCTGGGGTAGACCTGATGTCCCAGCGAAGCCTGGGTAGACCTGTTGTCCTGGCCAGGGCCGGGGTAGACCTGTTGTCCCGCCAGGGCAGGGACGACCTGATGTCCCGCTGGGGCGAGGTAGACCTGGTCTCCTAGAGAAGCCGGGGTAGACCTGGTGTCCCGCTGGAATCGGGGTAGACCTGTTGTCTCCCCAGGACTTTGTGGCAGAGATCTGCTAGCCCTACGGAACAAGGGTAGACCTGTTGCCCCTATTGAGCTGAGGTAGACCTGATGTCCCTACAGAGCTGGGTAGACCTGTTGTCCCTAGCTGGAGCTGGGGTAGACCTGATGTCCCTACAGAGCTGGGTAGACCTGTTGTCCCTGGATGGAGCTGAGGTAGACCTGATGTCCCTACAGAGCAGGGTAGACTTGTTGTCCCCAGACGGAGCTCGGGTAGACCTGATGTCCCTACAGAGCTGGGTAGACCTGTTGTCCCCGGACAGTGCTGGGGTAGACCTGATGTCCCAGCGAAGCCTGGGTAGACCTGTTGTCCTGGCCAGGGCCGGGGTAGACCTGTTGTCCCGCCAGGGCAGGGACGACCTGATGTCCCGCTGGGGCGAGGTAGACCTGGTCTCCCAGAGAAGCCGGGGTAGACCTGGTGTCCCGCTGGAATCGGGGTAGACCTGTTGTTTCCCCAGGACTTTGTGACAGAGATCTGCTAGCCCTACGGAACAAGGGTAGACCTGTTGCCCCTATTGAGTTGAGGTAGACCAGTTGTCCCTACAGAGCTGGGTAGACCTGTTGTCCCCGGACGGAGCTGGGGTAGACCTGATGTCCCTACAGAGCTGGGTAGACCTGTTGTCCCCGGACGGAGCTGGGGAAGACCTGATGTCCCTACAGAGCAGGGTAGACCTGTTGTCCCTGGCCAGAGCTCGGGTAGACCTGATGTCCCAGTGAAGCGTGGGTAGACCTGTTGTCCTGCCCAGGGCCGGGGTAGACCTGTTGTCTCCGGATGGAGGTGGGGTAGACCTGATGTCCCAGCGAAGCCAGTGTAGACCTGTTGTCCCTGGCCAGGGTCGGGGAAGACCTTTTGTCCCGCCAGGGCGAGGACGACCTGATGTTCCGCTGGAGCGAGGTAGACCTGGTCTCCCTGAGAAGCCGGGGTAGACCTGGTGTCTAGCTGAAAACGCGGTAGACCTTTTGTCTCCCCAGGACTTGGTGACAGAGATCTGCTTGGCCTACGGAACAAGGGTAGACCTGTTGCCCCTATTGAGCTGAGGTAGACCTGATGTCCCTACAGAGCTGGGTAGACCTGTTGTCCCCGGATGGAGGTGGGGTAGACCTGATGTCCCTACAGAGCTGGGTAGACCTGTTGTCTCTGGACGGAGCTGGGGTAGACCTGATGTCCCAGCGAAGCCTGGGTAGACCTGTTGTCCTGGCCAGGGCCGGGGTAGACCTGTTGTCCGGCCAGGGCGAGGACGACCTGATGTCCCACGGGAGCGAGTTAGACCTGCTGTCACAGAGAATCCGGGGTAGACCTGGTGTCCCGCTGGAATCGGGGTAGACCTGTTGTCTCCCCAGGACTTTGTGACAGAGATCTGCTAGCTCTACGGAACAAGGGTAGACCTGTTGCCCCTATTGAGTTGAGGTAGACCAGTTGTCCCTACAGAGCAGGGTAGACCTGTTTTCCCCGGACGGAGCTGGGGTAGACCTGATGTCCCTACAGAGCTGGGTAGACCTGTTGTCCCCGGACGGAGCTGGGGTAGACCTGATGTCCCTACAGAGCAGGGTAGGCCTTTTGTCCCTGGCCGGAGCTCGGGTAGACCCGATGTCCCTACAGAGCAGGGTAGACATGTTGTCCCTGGCTGGACCTGGGGTAGACCTGATGTCCCTACAGAGCTGGGTAGACCTCTTGTCCCTGGACGCAGCTGGGGTAGACCTGATGTCCCAGCGAAGCCTGGGTCGACCTGTTGTCCTGGCCAGGGCCGGGGTAGACCTGTTGTCCGGCCAGGGCGAGGACGACCTGATGTCCCACGGGAGAGAGCTAGACCTGGTGTCACAGAGAATCCGGGGTAGACCTGGTGTCCCGCTGGAATCGGGGTAGACCTGTTGTCTCCCCAGGACTTTGTGACAGAGATCTGCTAGCCCTATGGAACAAGGGTAGACCTGTTGCCCCTATTGAGCTGAGGTAGACCAGTTGTCCCTACAGAGCAGGGTAGACCTGTTGTCCCTGGCTGGAGCTGGGGTAGACCTGATGTCCCTACAGAGCTGGGTAGACCTGTTGTCCCTGGCCGGAGCTGGGGTAGACCAGATGTCCCTACAGAGCTGGGTAGACTTGTTGACCCCGGACGGAGCTCGGGTAGACCTGATGTCCCTACAGAGCTGGGTAGACCTGTTGTCCCTGGCCGGAGCTCGGGTAGACCTGATGTCCCAGTGAAGCCAGGGTAGACCTGTTGTCCTGCCCAGGGCCGGGGTAGACCTGTTGTCTCCGGACGGAGCTGGGGTAGACCTGATGTCCCAGCGAAGCCAGGGTAGACCTGTTGTCCCTGGCCAGGGTCGGGGAAGACCTGTTGTCCCGCCAGGGCGAGGACGACCTGATGTTCCGCTGGAGCGAGGTAGACCTGGTCTCCCTGAGAAGCCGGGGTAGACCTGTTGTCCAGATGAAAACGCGGTAGACCTGTTGTCTCCCCAGGACTTTGTGGCAGAGATCTGCTAGCCCTACGGAACAAGGGTAGACCTGTTGCCCCTATTGAGCTGAGGTAGACCAGTTGTCCCTACAGAGCTGGGTAGACCTGTTGTCCCCGGACGGAGCTGGGGTAGACCTGATGTCCCTACAGAGCTGGGTAGACCTGTTGCCTCTGGACGGAGCTGGGGTAGACCTGATGTCCCAGCGAAGCCAGGGTAGACCTGTTGTCCTGGCCAGGGCCGGGGTAGACCTGTTGTCCCGCCAGGGCAGGGACGACCTGATGTCCCACGGGAGAGAGCTAGACCTGGTGTCACAGAGAATCCGGGGTAGACCTGGTGTCCCGCTGGAATCGGGGTAGACCTGTTGTCTTTCCAGGACTTTGTGACAGAGATCTGCTAGCCCTACGGAACAAGGGTAGACCTGTTGCCCCTATTGAGCTGAGGTAGACCAGTTGTCCCTACAGAGCAGGGTAGACCTGTTGTCCCTGGCTGGAGCTGGGGTAGACCTGATGTCCCTACAGAGCTGGGTAGACCTGTTGTCCCTGGCCGGAGCTGGGGTAGACCAGATGTCCCTACAGAGCTGGGTAGACTTGTTGTCCCCGGACGGAGCTCGGGTAGACCTGATGTCCCTACAGAGCTGGGTAGACCTGTTGTCCCTGGCCAGAGCTCGGGTAGACCTGATGTCCCAGTGAAGCCAGGGTAGACCTGTTGTCCTGCCCAGGGCCGGGGTAGACCTGTTGTCTCCGGACGGAGCTGGGGTAGACCTGATGTCCCAGCGAAGCCAGGGTAGACCTGTTGTCCCTGGCCAGGGTCGGGGAAGACCTGTTGTCCCGCCAGGGCGAGGACGACCTGATGTTCCGCTGGAGCGAGGTAGACCTGGTCTCCCTGAGAAGCCGGGGTAGACCTGTTGTCCAGATGAAAACGCGGTAGACCTGTTGTCTCCCCAGGACTTTGTGGCAGAGATCTGCTAGCCCTACGGAACAAGGGTAGACCTGTTGCCCCTATTGAGCTGAGGTAGACCAGTTGTCCCTACAGAGCTGGGTAGACCTGTTGTCCCCGGATGGAGCTGGGGTAGACCTGATGTCCCTACAGAGCTGGGTAGACCTGTTATCTCTGGACGGAGCTGGGGTAGACCTGATGTCCCAGCGAAGCCAGGGTAGACCTGTTGTCCTGGCCAGGGCCGGGGTAGACCTGTTGTCCGGCCAGGGCGAGGACGACCTGATGTCCCACGGGAGAGAGCTAGACCTGGTGTCACAGAGAATCCGGGGTAGACCTGGTGTCCCGCTGGAATCGGGGTAGACCTGTTGTCTCCCCAGGACTTTGTGACAGAGATCTGCTAGCCCTACGGAACAAGGGTAGACCTGTTGCCCCTATTGAGCTGAGGTAGACCAGTTGTCCCTACAGAGCAGGGTAGACCTGTTGTCCCCGGACGGAGCTGGGGTAGACCTGATGTCCCTACAGAGCTGGGTAGACCTGTTGTCCCCGGACAGTGCTGGGGTAGACCTGATGTCCCAGCGAAGCCTGGGTAGACCTGTTGTCCTGGCCAGGGCCGGGGTAGACCTGTTGTCCCGCCAGGGCAGGGACGACCTGATGTCCCGCTGGGGCGAGGTAGACCTGGTCTCCCAGAGAAGCCGGGGTAGACCTGGTGTCCCGCTGGAATCGGGGTAGACCTGTTGTCTCCCCAGGACTTTGTGACAGAGATCTGCTAGCCCTACGGAACAAGGGTAGACCTGTTGCCCCTATTGAGTTGAGGTAGACCAGTTGTCCCTACAGAGCAGGGTAGACCTGTTGTCCCCGGACGGAGCTGGGGTAGACCTGATGTCCCCACAGAGCTGGGTAGACCTGTTGTCCCCGGACGGAGCTGGGGTAGACCTGATGTCCCTACAGAGCAGGGTAGACCTTTTGTCCCTGGCCGGAGCTCGGGTAGACCCGATGTCCCTACAGAGCAGGGTAGACATGTTGTCCCTGGCTGGAGCTGGGGTAGACCTGATGACCCTACAGAGCTGGGTAGACCTCTTGTCCCTGGACGCAGCTGGGGTAGACCTGATGTCCCAGCGAAGCCAGGGTCGACCTGTTGTCCTGGCCAGGGCCGGGGTAGACCTGTTGTCCGGCCAGGGCGAGGACGACCTGATGTCCCACGGGAGAGAGCTAGACCTGGTGTCACAGAGAATCCGGGGTAGACCTGGTGTCCCGCTGGAATCGGGGTAGACCTGTTGTCTTTCCAGGACTTTGTGACAGAGATCTGCTAGCCCTACGGAACAAGGGTAGACCTGTTGCCCCTATTGAGCTGAGGTAGACCAGTTGTCCCTACAGAGCAGGGTAGACCTGTTGTCCCTGGCTGGAGCTGGGGTAGACCTGATGTCCCTACAGAGCTGGGTAGACCTGTTGTCCCTGGCTGGAGCTGGGGTAGACCTGATGTCCCTACAGAGCTGGGTAGACCTGTTGTCCCTGGCTGGAGCTCGGGTAGACCTGATGTCCCTACAGAGCTGGGTAGACCTGTTGTCCCTGGCCGGAGCTCGGGTAGACCTGATGTCCCAGTGAAGCCAGGGTACACCTGTTGTCCTGCCCAGGGCCGGGGTAGACCTGTTGTCTCCGGACGGAGCTGGGGTAGACCTGATGTCCCAGCGAAGCCAGGGTAGACCTGTTGTCCCTGGCCAGGGTCGGGGAAGACCTGTTGTCCCGCCAGGGCGAGGACGACCTGATGTTCCGCTGGAGCGAGGTAGACCTGGTCTCCCTGAGAAGCCGGGGTAGACCTGGTGTCCAGATGAAAACGCGGTAGACCTGTTGTCTCCCCAGGACTTTGTGACAGAGATCTGCTAGCCCTACGGAACAAGGGTAGACCTGTTGCCCCTATTGAGCTGAGGTAGACCTGATGTCCCTACAGAGCTGGGTAGACCTGTTGTCCCTGGCTGGAGCTGGGGTAGACCTGATGTCCCTACAGAGCTGGGTAGACCTGTTGTCCCCGGACAGTGCTGGGGTAGACCTGATGTCCCAGCGAAGCCTGGGTAGACCTGTTGTCCTGGCCAGGGCCAGGGTAGACCTGTTGTCCCGCCAGGGCAGGGACGACCTGATGTCCTGCTGGGGCGAGGTAGACCTGGTCTCCCAGAGAAGCCGGGGTAGACCTGGTTTCCCGCTGGAATCGGGGTAGACCTGTTGTCTCCCCAGGACTTTGTGACAGAGATCTGCTAGCCCTACGATATAAGGGTAGACCTGTTGTCCCTATTGAGTTGAGGTAGACCAGTTGTCCCTACAGAGCTGGGTAGACCTGTTGTCCCCGGACAGAGCTGGGGTAGACCTGATGTCCCTACAGAGCTGGGTAGACCTGTTGTCCCCGGACGGAGCTGGGGAAGACCTGATGTCCCTACAGAGCAGGGTAGACCTGTTGTCCCTGGCCGGAGCTCGGGTAGACCTGATGTCCCAGTGAAGCGTGGGTAGACCTGTTGTCCTGCCCAGGGCCGGGGTAGACCTGTTGTCTCCGGACGGAGGTGGGGTAGACCTGATGTCCCAGCGAAGCCAGGGTAGACATGTTGTCCCTGGCCAGGGTCGGGGAAGACCTGTTGTCCCGCCAGGGCGAGGACGACCTGATGTTCCGCTGGAGCGAGGTAGACCTGGTCTCCCAGAGGAGCCGGGGTAGACCTGGTGTCTAGCTGAAAACGCGGTAGACCTGTTGTCTCCCCAGGACTTGGTGACAGAGGTCTGCTTGCCCTACGGAACAAGGGTAGACCTGTTGCCCCTATTGAGCTGAGGTAGACCTGATGTCCCTACAGAGCTGGGTAGACCTGTTGTCCCCGGATGGAGGTGGGGTAGACCTGATGTCCCTACAGAGCTGGGTAGACCTGTTGTCTCTGGACGGAGCTGGGGTAGACCTGATGTCCCAGCGAAGCCTGGGTAGACCTGTTGTCCTGGCCAGGGCCGGGGTAGACCTGTTGTCCGGCCAGGGCGAGGACGCCCTGATGTCCCACGGGAGCGAGTTAGACCTGCTGTCACAGAGAAT
The DNA here is from genome assembly GCF_023055355.1 of Agelaius tricolor. Taxonomy (NCBI): domain Eukaryota; kingdom Metazoa; phylum Chordata; class Aves; order Passeriformes; family Icteridae; genus Agelaius; species Agelaius tricolor. The sequence continues at coordinate 2,264,048 of NW_027269311.1, read as the reverse complement.
CCGGGGTAGACCTGGTGTCCCGCTGGAATCGGGGTAGACCTGTTGTCTCCCCAGGACTTTGTGACAGAGATCTGCTAGCCCTACGGAACAAGGGTAGACCTGTTGCCCCTATTGAGTTGAGGTAGACCAGTTGTCCCTACAGAGCAGGGTAGACCTGTTGTCCCCGGACGGAGCTGGGGTAGACCTGATGTCCCCACAGAGCTGGGTAGACCTGTTGTCCCCGGACGGAGCTGGGGTAGACCTGATGTCCCAACAGAGCTGGGTAGACCTTTTGTCCCTGGCCGGAGCTCGGGTAGACCCGATGTCCCTACAGAGCAGGGTAGACATGTTGTCCCTGGCTGGAGCTGGGGTAGACCTGATGTCCCTACAGAGCTGGGTAGACCTCTTGTCCCTGGACGCAGCTGGGGTAGACCTGATGTCCCAGCAAAGCCAGGGTCGACCTGTTGTCCTGGCCAGGGCCGGGGTAGACCTGTTGTCCGGCCAGGGCGAGGACGACCTGATGTCCCACGGGAGAGAGCTAGACCTGGTGTCACAGAGAATCCGGGGTAGACCTGGTGTCCCGCTGGAATCGGGGTAGACCTGTTGTCTCCCCAGGACTTTGTGACAGAGATCTGCTAGCCCTACGGAACAAGGGTAGACCTGTTGCCCCTATTGAGCTGAGGTAGACCAGTTGTCCCTACAGAGCAGGGTAGACCTGTTGTCCCTGGCTGGAGCTGGGGTAGACCTGATCTCGCTACAGAGCTGGGTAGACCTGTTGTCCCTGGCCGGAGCTGGGGTAGACCAGATGTCCCTACAGAGCTGGGTAGACTTGTTGTCCCCGGACGGAGCTCGGGTAGACCTGATGTCCCTACAGAGCTGGGTAGACCTGTTGTCCCTGGCCGGAGCTCGGGTAGACCTGATGTCCCAGTGAAGCCAGGGTAGACCTGTTGTCCTGCCCAGGGCCGGGGTAGACCTGTTGTCTCCGGACGGAGCTGGGGTAGACCTGATGTCCCAGCGAAGCCAGGGTAGACCTGTTGTCCCTGGCCAGGGTCGGGGAAGACCAGTTGTCCCGCCAGGGCGAGGACGACCTGATGTTCCGCTGGAGCGAGGTAGACCTGGTCTCCCTGAGAAGCCGGGGTAGACCTGGTGTCCAGATGAAAACGCGGTAGACCTGTTGTCTCCCCAGGACTTGGTGACAGAGATCTGCTAGCCCTACGGAACAAGGGTAGACCTGTTGCCCCTATTGAGCTGAGGTAGACCAGTTGTCCCTACAGAGCTGGGTAGACCTGTTGTCCCTGGCTGGAGCTGGGGTAGACCTGATGTCCCTACAGAGCTGGGTAGACCTGTTGTCCCCGGACAGTGCTGGGGTAGACCTGATGTCCCAGCGAAGCCTGGGTAGACCTGTTGTCCTGGCCAGGGCCGGGGTAGACCTGTTGTCCCGCCAGGGCAGGGACGACCTGATGTCCTGCTGGGGCGAGGTAGACCTGGTCTCCCAGAGAATCCGCGGTAGACCTGGTGTCCCGCTGGAATCGGGGTAGACCTGTTGTCTCCCCAGGACTTTGTGACAGAGATCTGCTAGCCCTACGATATAAGGGTAGACCTGTTGTCCCTATTGAGTTGAGGTAGACCAGTTGTCCCTACAGAGCTGGGTAGACCTGTTGTCCCCGGACAGAGCTGGGGTAGACCTGATGTCCCTACAGAGCTGGGTAGACCTGTTGTCCCCGGACGGAGCTGGGGAAGACCTGATGTCCCTACAGAGCAGGGTAGACCTGTTGTCCCTGGCCGGAGCTCGGGTAGACCTGATGTCCCAGTGAAGCGTGGGTAGACCTGTTGTCCTGCCCAGGGCCGGGGTAGACCTGTTGTCTCCGGACGGAGGTGGGGTAGACCTGATGTCCCAGCGAAGCCAGGGTAGACATGTTGTCCCTGGCCAGGGTCGGGGAAGACCTGTTGTCCCGCCAGGGCGAGGACGACCTGATGTTCCGCTGGAGCGAGGTAGACCTGGTCTCCCTGAGAAGCCGGGGTAGACCTGGTGTCTAGCTGAAAACGCGGTAGACCTGTTGTCTCCCCAGGACTTGGTGACAGAGGTCTGCTTGCCCTACGGAACAAGGGTAGACCTGTTGCCCCTATTGAGCTGAGGTAGACCTGATGTCCCTACAGAGCTGGGGTAGACCTGATGTCCCAGCGAAGCCTGGGTAGACCTGTTGTCCTGGCCAGGGCCGGGGTAGACCTGTTGTCCGGCCAGGGCGAGGACGCCCTGATGTCCCACGGGAGCGAGTTAGACCTGCTGTCACAGAGAATCCGGGGTAGACCTGGTGTCCCGCTGGAATCGGGGTAGACCTGTTGTCTCCCCAGGACTTTGTGACAGAGATCTGCTAGCCCTACGGAACAAGGGTAGACCTGTTGCCCCTATTGAGTTGAGGTAGACCAGTTGTCCCTACAGAGCAGGGTAGACCTGTTGTCCCCGGACGGAGCTGGGGTAGACCTGATGTCCCCACAGAGCTGGGTAGACCTGTTGTCCCCGGACGGAGCTGGGGTAGACCTGATGTCACTACAGAGCAGGGTAGACCTTTTGTCCCTGGCCGGAGCTCGGGTAGACCCGATGTCCCTACAGAGCAGGGTAGACATGTTGTCCCTGGCTGGAGCTGGGGTAGACCTGATGTCCCTACAGAGCTGGGTAGACCTCTTGTCCCTGGACGCAGCTGGGGTAGACCTGATGTCCCAGCAAAGCCAGGGTCGACCTGTTGTCCTGGCCAGGGCCGGGGTAGACCTGTTGTCCGGCCAGGGCGAGGACGACCTGATGTCCCACGGGAGAGAGCTAGACCTGGTGTCACAGAGAATCCGGGGTAGATCTGGTGTCCCGCTGGAATCGGGGTAGACCTGTTGTCTTTCCAGGACTTTGTGACAGAGATCTGCTAGCCCTACGGAACAAGGGTAGACCTGTTGCCCCTATTGAGCTGAGGTAGACCAGTTGTCCCTACAGAGCAGGGTAGACCTGTTGTCCCTGGCTGGAGCTGGGGTAGACCTGATGTCGCTACAGAGCTGGGTAGACCTGTTGTCCCTGGCCGGAGCTGGGGTAGACCAGATGTCCCTACAGAGCTGGGTAGACTTGTTGTCCCCGGACGGAGCTCGGGTAGACCTGATGTCCCAGTGAAGCCAGGGTACACCTGTTGTCCTGCCCAGGGCCGGGGTAGACCTGTTGTCTCCGGACGGAGCTGGGGTAGACCTGATGTCCCAGCGAAGCCAGGGTAGACCTGTTGTCCCTGGCCAGGGTCGGGGAAGACCTGTTGTCCCGCCAGGGCGAGGACGACCTGATGTTCCGCTGGAGCGAGGTAGACCTGGTCTCCCTGAGAAGCCGGGGTAGACCTGTTGTCCAGATGAAAACGCGGTAGTCCTGTTGTCTCCCCAGGACTTTGTGGCAGAGATCTGCTAGCCCTACGGAACAAGGGTAGACCTGTTGCCCCTATTGAGCTGAGGTAGACCAGTTGTCCCTACAGAGCTGGGTAGACCTGTTGTCCCCGGACGGAGCTGGGGTAGACCTGATGTCCCTACAGAGCTGGGTAGACCTGTTGTCTCTGGACGGAGCTGGGGTAGACCTGATGTCCCTACAGAGCTGGGTAGGCCTTTTGTCCCTGGCCGGAGCTCGGGTAGACCTGATGTCCCTACAGAGCAGGGTAGACCTGTCGTCCCTGGCCGGAGCTGGGGTAGACCTGATGTCCCTACAGAGCTGGGTAGACCTCTTGTCCCTGGACGCAGCTGGGGCAGACCTGATGTCCCAGCGAACCCTGGGTAGACCTGTTGTCCTGGCCAGGGCCGGGGTAGACCTGTTGTCCGGCCAGGGCGAGGACGACCTGATGTCCCACGGGAGAGAGCTAGACCTGGTGTCACAGAGAATCCGGGGTAGACCTGGTGTCCCGCTGGAATCGGGGTAGACCTGTTGTCTCCCCAGGACTTGGTGACAGAGATCTGCTTGCCCTACGGAACAAGGGTAGACCTGTTGCCCCTATTGAGCTGAGGTAGACCAGTTGTCCCTACAGAGCAGGGTAGACCTGTTGTCCCCGGACGGAGCTGGGGTAGACCTGATGTCCCTACAGAGCTGGGTAGACCTGTTGTCCCCGGACAGTGCTGGGGTAGACCTGATGTCCCAGCGAAGCCTGGGTAGACCTGTTGTCCTGGCCAGGGCCGGGGAAGACCTGTTGTCCCTCCAGGGCAGGGACGACCTGATGTCCCGCTGGGGCGAGGTAGACCTGGTCTCCCAGAGAAGCCGGGGTAGACCTGGTGTCCCGCTGGAATCGGGGTAGACCTGTTGTCTCCCCAGGACTTTGTGGCAGAGATCTGCTAGCCCTACGGAACAAGGGTAGACCTGTTGCCCCTATTGAGCTGAGGTAGACCAGTTGTCCCTACAGAGCTGGGTAGACCTGTTGTCCCCGGACGGAGCTGGGGTAGACCTGATATCCCTACAGAGCTGGGTAGACCTGTTGTCTCTGGACGGAGCTGGGGTAGACCTGATGTCCCAGCGAAGCCAGGGTAGACCTGTTGTCCTGGCCAGGGCCGGGTTAGACCTGTTGTCCGGCCAGGGCGAGGACGACCTGATGTCCCACGGGAGAGAGCTAGACCTGGTGTCACAGAGAATCCGCGGTAGACCTGGTGTCCCGCTGGAATCGGGGTAGACCTGTTGTCTCCCCAGGACTTTGTGACAGAGATCTGCTAGCCCTACGGAACAAGGGTAGACCTGTTGCCCCTATTGAGTTGAGGTAGACCAGTTGTCCCTACAGAGCAGGGTAGACCTGTTGTCCACGGACGGAGCTGGGGTAGACCTGATGTCCCCACAGAGCTGGGTAGACCTGTTGTCCCCGGACGGAGCTGGGGTACACCTGATGTCCCTACAGAGCAGGGTAGACCTTTTGTCCCTGGCCGGAGCTCGGGTAGACTCGATGTCCCTACAGAGCAGGGTAGACATGTTGTCCCTGGCTGGAGCTGGGGTAGACCTGATGTCCCTACAGAGCTGGGTAGACCTCTTGTCCCTGGACGCAGCTGGGGTAGACCTGATGTCCCAGCGAAGCCAGGGTCGACCTGTTGTCCTGGCCAGGGCCGGGGTAGACCTGTTGTCCGGCCAGGATGTCCCACGGGAGAGAGCTAGACCTGGTGTCACAGAGAATCCGGGGTAGACCTGGTGTCCCGCTGGAATCGGGGTAGACCTGTTGTCTCCCCAGGACTTTGTGACAGAGATCTGCCAGCCCTATGGAACAAGGGTAGACCTGTTGCCCCTATTGAGCTGAGGTAGACCAGTTGTCCCTACAGAGCTGGGTAGACCTGTTGTCCCTGGACGGAGCTGGGGTAGACCTGATGTCCCTACAGAGCAGGGGAGACCTTTTGTCCCTGGCCGGAGCTCGGGTAGACCTGATGTCCCTACAGAGCTGGGTAGACCTGTTGTCCCCGGATGGAGGTGGGGTAGACCTGATGTCCCTACAGAGCTGGGTAGACCTGTTGTCTCTGGACGGAGCTGGGGTAGACCTGATGTCCCAGCGAAGCCTGGGTAGACCTGTTGTCCTGGCCAGGGCCGGGGTAGACCTGTTGTCCGGCCAGGGCGAGGACGACCTGATGTCCCACGGGAGCGAGTTAGACCTGGTGTCACAGAGAATCCGGGGTAGACCTGGTGTCCCGCTGGAATCGGGGTAGACCTGTTATCTCCCCAGGACTTTGTGACAGAGATCTGCTAGCCCTACGGAACAAGGGTAGACCTGTTGCCCCTATTGAGCTGAGGTAGACCAGTTGTCCCTACAGAGCTGGGTAGACCTCTTGTCCCTGGCTGGAGCTGGGGTAGACCTGATGTCCCTACAGAGCTGGGTAGACCTGTTGTCCCTGGACGCAGCTGGGGTAGACCTGATGTCCCAGCGAAGCCTGGGTAGACCTGTTGTCCCTGGCCAGGGCCGGGGTAGACCTGTTGTCCCGCCAGGGCGAGGACGACCTGATGTCCCGCTGGAGCGAGGTAGACCTGGTCTCCCAGAGAAGCCGGGGTAGACCTGGTGTCCCGCTGGAATCGGGGTAGACCTGTTGTCTCCCCAGGACTTTGTGACAGAGATCTGCTAGCCCTACGGAACAAGGGTAGACCTGTTGCCCCTATTGAGTTGAGGTAGACCAGTTGTCCCTACAGAGCTGGGTAGACCTGTTGTCCCCGGACGCAGCTGGGGTAGACCTGATGTCCCTACAGAGCTGGGTAGACCTGTTGTCCCCGGACGGAGCTGGGGTAGACCTGATGTCCCAGCGAAGCCAGGGTAGACCTGTTGTCCCCGGTAAGGGCCGGGGTAGACCTGTTTTCCCGCCAGGGCGAGGACGACCTGATGTCCCACGGGAGCGAGGTAGACCTGGTGTCCCAGGGAAGCCGGGGTAGATCTGGTGTCCCGCTGGAATCGGGGTAGACCTGTTGTCTCCCCAGGACTTTGTGACAGATCTGCTAGCCCTACGATGTTAGGGTAGACCTGTTGTCCCTATTAAGCTTAGGTAGACCAGTTGTCCCTACAGAGCTGGGTAGACCTGTTGTCCCTAGCCGGAGCTGGGGTAAACCTGATGTCCCTACAGAGCTGGGTAGACCTGTTGTCCCCGGACCCAGCTGGGGTAGACCTGATGTCCCAGCAAAGCCAGGGTAGACCTGTTGTCCCCGGTAAGGGCCGGGGTAGATGTGTTGTCCCGCCAGGGCGAGGACGACCTGATGTCCCGGTGGGGGGGTTTGACCTGGTCTCCCAGAGAAGCCGCGGTAGACCTGGTGCCCCGCTGGAATCGGGGTAGACCTGTTGTCTTTCCAGGACTTTGTGGCAGAGATCTGCTAGCCCTACGGAACAAGGGTAGACCTGTTGCCCCTATTGAGTTGAGGTAGACCAGTTGTCCCTACAGAGATGGGTAGACCTGTTGTCCCCGGACGCAGCTGGGGTAGACCTGATGTCCCCACAGAGCTGGGTAGACCTGTTGTCCCCGGACGGAGCTGGGGTAGACCTGATGTCACTACAGAGCAGGGTAGACCTTTTGTCCGTGGCCGGAGCTCGGGTAGACCCGATGTCCCTACAGAGCAGGGTAGACATGTTGTCCCTGGCTGGAGCTGGGGTAGACCTGATGTCCCTACAGAGCTGGGTAGACCTCTTGTCCCTGGATGCAGCTGGGGTAGACCTGATGTCCCTACAGAGCTGGGTAGACCTGTTGTCCCTGGCCGGAGCTGGGGTAGACCAGATGTCCCTACAGAGCTGGGTAGACTTGTTGTCCCCGGACGGAGCTCGGGTAGACCTGATGTCCCTACAGAGCTGGGTAGACCTGTTGTCCCTGGCCGGAGCTCGGGTAGACCTGATGTCCCAGTGAAGCCAGGGTACACCTGTTGTCCTGCCCAGGGCCGGGGTAGACCTGTTGTCTCTGGACGGAGCTGGGGTAGACCTGATGTCCCAGCGAAGCCAGGGTAGACCTGTTGTCCCTGGCCAGGGTCGGGGAAGACCTGTTGTCCCGCCAGGGCGAGGACGACCTGATGTTCCGCTGGAGCGAGGTAGACCTGGTCTCCCTGAGAAGCCGGGGTAGACCTGGTGTCCAGATGAAAACGCGGTAGACCTGTTGTCTCCCCAGGACTTTGTGGCAGAGATCTGCTAGCCCTACGGAACAAGGGTAGACCTGTTGCCCCTATTGAGCTGAGGTATACCAGTTGTCCCTACAGAGCTGGGTAGACCTGTTGTCCGCGGATGGAGCTGGGGTAGACCTGATGTCCCAGCGAAGCCAGGGTAGACTGTTGTCCCTGGCCAGGGCCGGGGTAGACCTGTTGTCCGGCCAGGGCGAGGACAACCTGATGTCCCGCGGGAGCGAGGTAGACCTGGTCTCCCAGAGAAGCCGGGGTAGACCTGGTGTCCCGCTGGAATCGGGGTAGACCTGTTGTCTCCCCAGGACTTTTTGACAGAGATCTGCCAGCCCTATGGAACAAGGGTAGACCTGTTGCCCCTATTGAGCTGAGGTAGACCAGTTGTCCCTACAGAGCTGGGTAGACCTGTTGTCCCTGGACGGAGCTGGGGTAGACCTGATGTCCCTACAGAGCAGGGTAGACCTTTTGTCCCTGGCCGGAGCTCGGGTAGACCTGATGTCCCTACAGAGCTGGGTAGACCTGTTGTCCCCGGATGGAGGTGGGGTAGACCTGATGTCCCTACAGAGCTGGGTAGACCTGTTGTCTCTGGACGGAGCTGGGGTAGACCTGATGTCCCAGCGAAGCCAGGGTAGACCTGTTGTCCTGGCCAGGGCCGGGGTAGACCTGTTGTCCGGCCAGGGCGAGGACGACCTGATGTCCCACGGGAGCGAGTTAGACCTGGTGTCACAGAGAATCCGGGGTAGACCTGGTGTCCCGCTGGAATCGGGGTAGACCTGTTATCTCCCCAGGACTTTGTGACAGAGATCTGCTAGCCCTACGGAACAAGGGTAGACCTGTTGCCCCTATTGAGCTGAGGTAGACCAGTTGTCCCTACAGAGCTGGGTAGACCTCTTGTCCCTGGCTGGAGCTGGGGTAGACCTGATGTCCCTACAGAGCTGGGTAGACCTGTTGTCCCTGGACGCAGCTGGGGTAGACCTGATGTCCCAGCGAAGCCTGGGTAGACCTGTTGTCCCTGGCCAGGGCCGGGGTAGACCTGTTGTCCCGCCAGGGCGAGGACGACCTGATGTCCCGCTGGAGCGAGGTAGACCTGGTCTCCCAGAGAAGCCGGGGTAGACCTGGTGTCCCGCTGGAATCGGGGTAGACCTGTTGTCTCCCCAGGACTTTGTGACAGAGATCTGCTAGCCCTACGGAACAAGGGTAGACCTGTTGCCCCTATTGAGTTGAGGTAGACCAGTTGTCCCTACAGAGCTGGGTAGACCTGTTGTCCCCGGACGCAGCTGGGGTAGACCTGATGTCCCTACAGAGCTGGGTAGACCTGTTGTCCCCGGACGGAGCTGGGGTAGACCTGATGTCCCAGCGAAGCCAGGGTAGACCTGTTGTCCCCGGTAAGGGCCGGGGTAGACCTGTTTTCCCGCCAGGGCGAGGACGACCTGATGTCCCACGGGAGCGAGGTAGACCTGGTGTCCCAGGGAAGCCGGGGTAGATCTGGTGTCCCGCTGGAATCGGGGTAGACCTGTTGTCTCCCCAGGACTTTGTGACAGATCTGCTAGCCCTACGATGTTAGGGTAGACCTGTTGTCCCTATTAAGCTTAGGTAGACCAGTTGTCCCTACAGAGCTGGGTAGACCTGTTGTCCCTAGCCGGAGCTGGGGTAAACCTGATGTCCCTACAGAGCTGGGTAGACCTGTTGTCCCCGGACCCAGCTGGGGTAGACCTGATGTCCCAGCAAAGCCAGGGTAGACCTGTTGTCCCCGGTAAGGGCCGGGGTAGATGTGTTGTCCCGCCAGGGCGAGGACGACCTGATGTCCCGGTGGGGGGGTTTGACCTGGTCTCCCAGAGAAGCCGCGGTAGACCTGGTGCCCCGCTGGAATCGGGGTAGACCTGTTGTCTTTCCAGGACTTTGTGGCAGAGATCTGCTAGCCCTACGGAACAAGGGTAGACCTGTTGCCCCTATTGAGTTGAGGTAGACCAGTTGTCCCTACAGAGCTGGGTAGACCTGTTGTCCCCGGACGCAGCTGGGGTAGACCTGATGTCCCCACAGAGCTGGGTAGACCTGTTGTCCCCGGACGGAGCTGGGGTAGACCTGATGTCACTACAGAGCAGGGTAGACCTTTTGTCCGTGGCCGGAGCTCGGGTAGACCCGATGTCCCTACAGAGCAGGGTAGACATGTTGTCCCTGGCTGGAGCTGGGGTAGACCTGATGTCCCTACAGAGCTGGGTAGACCTCTTGTCCCTGGATGCAGCTGGGGTAGACCTGATGTCCCAGCAAAGCCAGGGTCGACCTGTTGTCCTGGCCAGGGCCTGGGTAGACCTGTTGTCCGGCCAGGGCGAGGACGACCTGATGTCCCACGGGAGAGAGCTAGACCTGGTGTCACAGAGAATCCGGGGTAGACCTGGTGTCCCGCTGGAATCGGGGTAGACCTGTTGTCTTTCCAGGACTTTGTGACAGAGATCTGCTAGCCCTACGGAACAAGGGTAGACCTGTTGCCCCTATTGAGCTGAGGTAGACCAGTTGTCCCTACAGAGCAGGGTAGACCTGTTGTCCCTGGCTGGAGCTGGGGTAGACCTGATGTCCCTACAGAGCTGGGTAGACCTGTTGTCCCTGGCCGGAGCTGGGGTAGACCAGATGTCCCTACAGAGCTGGGTAGACTTGTTGTCCCCGGACGGAGCTCGGGTAGACCTGATGTCCCTACAGAGCTGGGTAGACCTGTTGTCCCTGGCCGGAGCTCGGGTAGACCTGATGTCCCAGTGAAGCCAGGGTACACCTGTTGTCCTGCCCAGGGCCGGGGTAGACCTGTTGTCTCTGGACGGAGCTGGGGTAGACCTGATGTCCCAGCGAAGCCAGGGTAGACCTGTTGTCCCTGGCCAGGGTCGGGGAAGACCTGTTGTCCCGCCAGGGCGAGGACGACCTGATGTTCCGCTGGAGCGAGGTAGACCTGGTCTCCCTGAGAAGCCGGGGTAGACCTGGTGTCCAGATGAAAACGCGGTAGACCTGTTGTCTCCCCAGGACTTTGTGGCAGAGATCTGCTAGCCCTACGGAACAAGGGTAGACCTGTTGCCCCTATTGAGCTGAGGTATACCAGTTGTCCCTACAGAGCTGGGTAGACCTGTTGTCCGCGGATGGAGCTGGGGTAGACCTGATGTCCCAGCGAAGCCAGGGTAGACTGTTGTCCCTGGCCAGGGCCGGGGTAGACCTGTTGTCCGGCCAGGGCGAGGACGACCTGATGTCCCGCGGGAGCGAGGTAGACCTGGTCTCCCAGAGAAGCCGGGGTAGACCTGGTGTCCCGCTGGAATCGGGGTAGACCTGTTGTCTCCCCAGGACTTTTTGACAGAGATCTGCCAGCCCTATGGAACAAGGGTAGACCTGTTGCCCCTATTGAGCTGAGGTAGACCAGTTGTCCCTACAGAGCTGGGTAGACCTGTTGTCCCTGGACGGAGCTGGGGTAGACCTGATGTCCCTACAGAGCAGGGTAGACCTTTTGTCCCTGGCCGGAGCTCGGGTAGACCTGATGTCCCTACAGAGCTGGGTAGACCTGTTGTCCCCGGATGGAGGTGGGGTAGACCTGATGTCCCTACAGAGCTGGGTAGACCTGTTGTCTCTGGACGGAGCTGGGGTAGACCTGATGTCCCAGCGAAGCCAGGGTAGACCTGTTGTCCTGGCCAGGGCCGGGGTAGACCTGTTGTCCGGCCAGGGCGAGGACGACCTGATGTCCCACGGGAGCGAGTTAGACCTGGTGTCACAGAGAATCCGGGGTAGACCTGGTGTCCCGCTGGAATCGGGGTAGACCTGTTATCTCCCCAGGACTTTGTGACAGAGATCTGCTAGCCCTACGGAACAAGGGTAGACCTGTTGCCCCTATTGAGCTGAGGTAGACCAGTTGTCCCTACAGAGCTGGGTAGACCTCTTGTCCCTGGCTGGAGCTGGGGTAGACCTGATGTCCCTACAGAGCTGGGTAGACCTGTTGTCCCTGGACGCAGCTGGGGTAGACCTGATGTCCCAGCGAAGCCTGGGTAGACCTGTTGTCCCTGGCCAGGGCCGGGGTAGACCTGTTGTCCCGCCAGGGCGAGGACGACCTGATGTCCCGCTGGAGCGAGGTAGACCTGGTCTCCCAGAGAAGCCGGGGTAGACCTGGTGTCCCGCTGGAATCGGGGTAGACCTGTTGTCTCCCCAGGACTTTGTGACAGAGATCTGCTAGCCCTACGGAACAAGGGTAGACCTGTTGCCCCTATTGAGTTGAGGTAGACCAGTTGTCCCTACAGAGCTGGGTAGACCTGTTGTCCCCGGACGCAGCTGGGGTAGACCTGATGTCCCTACAGAGCTGGGTAGACCTGTTGTCCCCGGACGGAGCTGGGGTAGACCTGATGTCCCAGCGAAGCCAGGGTAGACCTGTTGTCCCCGGTAAGGGCCGGGGTAGACCTGTTTTCCCGCCAGGGCGAGGACGACCTGATGTCCCACGGGAGCGAGGTAGACCTGGTGTCCCAGGGAAGCCGGGGTAGATCTGGTGTCCCGCTGGAATCGGGGTAGACCTGTTGTCTCCCCAGGACTTTGTGACAGATCTGCTAGCCCTACGATGTTAGGGTAGACCTGTTGTCCCTATTAAGCTTAGGTAGACCAGTTGTCCCTACAGAGCTGGGTAGACCTGTTGTCCCTAGCCGGAGCTGGGGTAAACCTGATGTCCCTACAGAGCTGGGTAGACCTGTTGTCCCCGGACCCAGCTGGGGTAGACCTGATGTCCCACCGAAGCCAGGGTAGACCTGTTGTCCCCGGTAAGGGCCGGGGTAGATGTGTTGTCCCGCCAGGGCGAGGACGACCTGATGTCCCGGTGGGGGGGTTTGACCTGGTCTCCCAGAGAAGCCGCGGTAGACCTGGTGCCCCGCTGGAATCGGGGTAGACCTGTTGTCTTTCCAGGACTTTGTGACAGAGATCTGCTCGCCCTACGGAACAAGGGTAGACCTGTTGCCCCTATTGAGCTGAGGTAGACCAGTTGTCCCTACAGAGCTGGGTAGACCTGTTGTCCCCGGACGGAGCTGGGGTAGACCTGATGTCCCTACAGAGCTGGGTAGACCTGTTGTCCCTGGCCGGAGCTGGGGTAGACCTGATGTCCCTACAGAGCGGGGTAGACCTGTGGTCCCCGGACGCAGCTGGGGCAGACCTGATGTCCCAGCGAAGCCTGGGTAGACCTGTTGTCCCGATGGACCTGAGGTAGAGCAGTTGTCCCCACAGAGGTGGGGTAGACCTGCTGTCCCGCACCGGCGCCCGCCACCCGGGGCAAGGCTGGGCACAGGCGGACCACGGAGCGAGGTAGACCTGATATCCCCATCTGGTGCCAGGGTAGATTTGGTTTCCGTGGCTGGAGCGGGGTAGACCTTCTGTCCCAGCCTGGAGATGAGATAGACCTGATGTCCTCGGCTGGACCCGGGATAGACCTGTTGTCCCCGGCTGGAGCTGGGATTGATCTGGTGTCCCAGGGAAGCCAGTGTAGACCTGTTGTCCCGCCAGGGCGAGGACGACCTGATGTCCCGCTGGAGCGAGGTAGACCTGGTATCCCAGAGAAGCTGGGGTAGACCTGGTGTCCCTCTGAAAACGGGGTAGACCTGTTGTCTCCTCCGGACTTTGTGACAGAGATCTGCTATCGCTACGGCACAAGGGTAGACCTGTTGTCCCTATGGAGCAGAGGTAGACCAGTTATCCCCACAAAGCTGGGTAGACCTGTTGTCCCTGGAGCGAGCCGAGGTAGACATGGCATCCCAGGCAGGACCCAGGGTGGAACTGTTGTCCCTGGCTGGAGCCGGGGTAGACCTGGTGTCCCCCGACGGAGCAGGGTAGACCTGGTGTCCCCGCCAGGACCCGGGGTACAACTGTTGTCCCTGGCCGGAGCCGGGTAAGACCTGGTGTCCCAGGGAAGCCGGGGTAGACCTGATATCCCCGGCCGGATTAGGGGTAGACCTTCTGTCCCCGGCCAGAGCCAGGGTAGACCTGGTGTCCCCGGCCAGAACCGAGGTAGACCTCTTGTCTCAGCCAGGACCCGGGGTAGAACTGTTCTCCCTGGCCGGAGCCGGGTAAGACCTGGTGTCCAAGGGAAGCCAGGGGAGACCTGCTGTCCCTGGCCAGGGCTGGGGTAGCCCTGTTGTCCCACCAGGGCGAGGATGACCTGATGTCCCTGGCCGGAGCTCGGGTAGACCTGATGTCCCAGGGAAGCCAGGGTAGACCTGTTGTCCCCGGACAGGGCCGAGGTAGACCTGTTGTCCCGTTAGGGCGAGGACGACCTGTTGTCCCGCTGGAGCGAGGTAGACCTGGTGTCCCAGAGAAGCTGGGGTAGACCTGGTGTCCCGCTGGAATCGGGGTAGACCTTTTGTCTCCCCTGGACTTTGTGGAGATCTGCTATCCTTGCGGTACAAGGGTAGACGTGTTGTCCCTATGGAGCTGAGTTAGACCAGTTGTCCCCACCGAGCTGGGATAGACCTGGTGTCCCCGGCTGGATCTGAGGCACACCTGGTGTCCCTGCCAGGACCTGGGATAGAACTGTTGTCCCTGGCTGGAGCCGGGGTAGACCTGGTGTCCCAGGGAAGCCAGGGTAGACCTGCTGTCCCCGGCCAGGGCCGGGGTAGACTTGTTGTCCCACCAGGCCGAGGACGACCTGATGTCACCCTGGAGGGAGGTAGACCTGGTGTCCTGTCGGCTGGGGGGGAGGCAGGGGGAGTGTCGGGACACTGCAAACCATCTCTGATCACAGCTCAGCCCTCCATTTCTCTCTTCCTAGTCAAAAGACAGTCTTTCACAACTCTTCACAAGCACTCTTCCCTCTCTGTCAGGACTCAACTGGCATGCAGAACATCATTGCAGTAGAAACAATGACCAAAACCAAGTCAATCTGTGTCAAGTGTGTTTGAATCTAAACCTGCAAAAGTCAAGATGTGTTCAGCCTAATGCTCTTGCTCTCTTGACACTTGTCCTGAGCTCATGGGAAGGACAGCGGGGGCTGGATTCAGCTGCTCTCCCAAAAATCTCTTCTGACAGCAGAGCTAGGCTGGGATGTCCATCCATGGAGCCCCAGGAGGGCACAGCTCTTCTCCACAGGAGAGCTGCCTCAGCCATGGGTTTGTGCTGAGTGCAGTTGGAGATGGTTTTCAGGTTGATGAGCCAAGTTACTTCTACCATCAGGGGCCTCACTGTCCAGTAGGAAATTTGGAGTGGAATCTTGAGGCCTGCTGGGTCTAAGAGATGGTGCGGAGTTTCCTTCATTTGCTTCCTGATGGTGGCAAGGAGCCTGAAGAGCCCAGCCAGGAGCTCTGGCCTGAGTGAGGTGGGCATTTTCTGGCTCTTGTGCCCAGTGAGTGTTTGCAGGTGTGCTGGCTGTGCTTTCCCAGAACACTGCTTGAACAGGTTGTAATCCATGGTGGCTTGTACTTCCACAGCTGCAGCTGCCTGCCAAGTTCTGACAAGGGGTGGCTTGTCCTTGCACGCTCGCACCTGCCTGACACAGCAAGGGCTCTCAAGAGAATGGGCCATGAATCTTGCCTACCTTTTGGCTAGATGCCACTGGCTTTGGATTCAGACTGTAGAAACTGTAACTTTGGAGACAACTTTGGTCAACCCCCACGGGTGACAGCGAATCAATGGGGCTGGAGCATGAGGACTGCGTCTTGTTGGTAGCTCTACTGCCCTTACCCTCTTTTTCTTTGATCCTTGATTTTCTTTTCTGATCCCTCGATGGCATTTGCTGTTGGCCCTCCAGAAAGGTGCATTTGTTGTGATGAAAGTGCCAGTCCCCTGGTGTTTGTGTTCTGCACTTTTGGGATGTGGAAAGGAAGCATCAGGACCTGGCTTGCCCTAGCAGATTGTGCCAATGGGTGACTGAGCAAAGCCTCAGCAGTGGCAATGCAGCCAGGGCCCCAGGGCTGAGCTGGCTTGCTGCCTGTGTGAGCCAAAGGCCACGGTGCAGGTGGGGATGGGATGGCCCAGGACATCTGCCAGTCTGCAGGGGATGGTGAGGAGAGGGATAGGAGCCAGAAATAGAGTGGAGATGTGGCTCTGGAGATGGGAAGGGAGAAGGTCTTTGTTCTCCATGTGTGAAGCCCTGGAAAGGAAGTTCTTCCCCTTCCAGACATGAGGTCATTTCCTCTGTCCCTGACAACAGAAACGCTCCTCATGGTAATTGATGTGCCACTCCTCCAGTTGATCTCCAAACTCCTTGACATCAATCCCATTGCTGAACAGGAGGAGGAACAGGTTTTGTTTTGGCGCTCAATTGTCCCAAAATCCCCTGTCACCTGAATCATCTTCTGCAAGCATGGGGTACAGGTGCAGAGGCTGAAAGGCCAAGAGGGGCAGGAGAGCTACTTGATGGCCTTGAGCATGCTGAGGGGGAGCCCAGGGACACTGCCATGTGGATCTCAGCATCAAAGCAAGAGTGACTGAGTGGGGAACTTTGCCCTCAGTGCTGCCCTGAATCCAAGTGTCCCAGGTGAGCTGTGGCACTGGGGCACACACAGGAAACACTGCCGGGCCCCCCAGAGCCCAAGTGAGACAGGGGAGCCTGGCCTGCCCCATGGCATGTGCCCGGGCAGTTGAGATGCTGGGGACCAGGGTGCACTTCAGCACAGCCTTGGGCAGCAGGGACACACCTGCCAGTGCCAGGAGAGCATGCTGCTCCTCTCCTGCCCCAGCATGACAGAAAGGGGAGAGTGCTGCTGCCAGATCTAATGCAGAGCCACAGCTAAGCAGGGCATTCATGTATTGATCTTGACAATTGCTAGGGCGTGGAGCAGGGGGTGCCCACAGTGGATGGGTCTGGGCAGGATCTGGGGCGGCTGCAGACTGTCTCCCTGTCCTTTTCTCCTGCCAGGCAGTGCCTCCAGCTCCTAGGCAGGAACATGCACTGATGGGGAGTGATTCCCTCCCTGCACAGCCAGTGCCCATCAGCTTTGGGCCAAGGCTGCCCAGCTGCCAACACCATGACACTGAGAGGTTCAACAGACAGAATCTGGCTGGGCTCTAAGGGCCAGTTCTGCTCCAAACTTCCACTCTCCAGAATGTCCCTTTTCCCACAACAGCTTCTGTTTCTTCACTTACCAATCCTCCATGCTTCCACAAGTCTCAGCAAGATATCCTGATAGGGTCGGTGGTCATGTCTCTCTTCCTCCTGGCTGCAAGGAGCTCTTTGTTGCTGAGGGAAAGGCGAGTGATTTCTGGAGATTGAGTGTGAAGTTGCACTCTGATGCAGGGCTGTTGCTGTCTGACTTCTGCTGCTTTCGGATGGCAAGGTGCTTAGCCCATTTCCCAGGAAGCTGAGTCTCTCAGGCTTTTCTTTTCTCACCTGAGGGATGCAAAGCTGAGAAGATGAGAAAGACTTTCTCCAAGGGGTGACTGGCCTTCAGTCTCAGGGGTCTCTGTGGTCAGGATGACCCCAAGATGTGTTAGAGTCTCTTTTCCCAGCCCGGCAGCCGAAGAAGGAGTCAGGATTCTTTGGCTCTCATTCTCAAGGTTGTTGATTATTTCTTATCTATATCATTCTTTCTCCAACCTGCTGAGGTCTGTCTGGCAGGTTGGGTTGAGGCACACTGACCGCCTTCAGAGGCAGTGTTATGTTTTATATTAAAAACCATGTGTAAATTATTTACAATTACTTTCCCAATACCTATGTTAGTGTGTTTCTACTCTAAACCAATCTAAAAGTGCCACCATCACAGCAGAAGAATGAGGCCAAGAAGAAGAAGGAGAAAGACTGGACACACCCAGATTCCTCCATCTTGCCTCCTGAACCCCCATTCTAAAAAACCCTAAAATCTATTTTTCACCCTGTGACAAACTATTATTCTACTTAGAATTTCGTGGCTTGCAGATCCTCATATAAGGTTGTTTTTGGTTTTTTTTTTCCATGGGTCAAAATCCAAGTCACAGGTGTCTTGGGCTCTGTGCCAGGGTCTCTGAGCCCCCCGGGTAGGGGCTGGAGCATCCAGGGCAGCCAGAGGAATTTCCTGGGTTCTGACACTTACCAGTAACTCTGTGTGGGGATTTGCATCCCTTTTCAATAACCCAAAGGAAAATAATTTAAATGATGCCTTCACTTAGGCCAGGGATCTTGCCTCGAGTCCCTGAAGGTCTAAAGTTGAGGTTCTCCCTGAAAATTCCTCAGTGCTGGCTGGAGATCTGTGGATTCATTGAAGCTCTAGGCTGATCTTCTGGCTGGCTCTCCAATTCACTGCCACAAAATCTCCAAAATACTGGAACAAGACCCCTTAACACTAATTTGGTTTAAAAAGGCATAATTTATTCAGGCCTGAGGTCACACAAAGGATACTCCTAACCATTCGTGCACACATGATTTGACAAGTAAGCAATTTACATATTACAATTTACCCATTACCATCAAGCCCAGATTCAGTCCTTGTTTTGTCTATTCCTACATTCTTGAGCCGGATGTCTTCTTCTTCTCTTCCAACTGTTCTTGCTGGAAAAGCAGTTTTTGTGTGCCTTGTTTCTCTGTTCACAGGCCCAGTAAAAACTAAATTAATCCCTTTGCTGTCACATAGCACGGAAGCCTCTCTCCAGCTTCCTTCCCTGAGCACTCCTGCTCCTGCAAAACCACCCTGATAATGGACCTCCGTGTGTTGGACATGGTGGCTGTCACCTTGACGTGGCCAACACTCACCTGGACGGGCTCCTGGCAGGTGTCCAGGGTGACGTGGCAGCACACAGTGGTCCCATTGGTGGTGAAGGACGTCCTCATCTGGGACATGCAGTGGTAGGTGTCCTCCAACCTGCCCAGGTGAGCTCTGAGCAGGGACAGCTCCAGGCCCAGCTCCATGGCAAAGCGGTTGTAGTCCAAGGGGCTGGAGAAGAAGATGGCCACGGTGAAGGTGGGGGCCTCATAGACCAGGACTCCACAAGAGCCGTGGAACAGGGGGCTGGAGAACTGGCAGGTGTCAGAGGAGCCTGGGGGCACGGAGGGGCTGGGGGGACGGAGCTGTGCCCGCTGTAGAAGTAGGTCCTGGGGAGGAGAAACGGGGCTGTGCCATCAGGGGAGGATGGTGAGACCACCGGGAGATGGTCATGGAGCAAGTGGTAGGTGGTGGAACCAGCAGGAGACAGTCTCAGCACCACTGGGAGGTGCTGGGAGCACTGGGAGACAAGTAGGAGATTGACCAAGCCCTAGGAGATGCTCCTATCGTGGGTTGATGACTCCACCCTGTGGTGGTGTTCACAGGGGTCTCAGGATGAGGGAAGAGATGAGAATGTTGACTTTATGTTTCAGAAGGTTGATTTATTATTTTATGATATATATTATGTAAAAAGAAAATGATATATTAAAACTTACTAAAAGAATAGAAGGAAAGATTTCATCAGAAAGCTCAGAAAGAATAGAAAAGAATAGAATGATAAAATCTTGTGACTGACTAGAGTCTGAGACAGCTGGACTGTGATTAGCTATTAATTAAAAACAACTACATGAGACCAATCAAAGATGCACTTGTTGCATTCTACAGCTGCAAATAATCATTGTTTACATTTTGTTTTTGAAGTCTCTCAACTTCTCAAGAGAAAAAATCTTAACAAAAAGATTTTTCATAAAATATGTCTGTGACACCACCCTGTCCTGGTTTGGAATGGGAGGAAAATTCAGGGAAGTGATGCAAAGCTTTTTGTAGAACTGACGGGCTGCTGAACCACTGAGAAGCTGGGCACCACTCTGTGAAACACACATGTTAAAAACCAAAACCCTCAAAAACTCTCTCTTTCCTTTCCAATCAACAAAAAAGCAGCAAACCCCAACCTCAACCCCCATCTCAACCAAACCAAGCCAAACAGTGTCACCGTCATATTTTATGGAAAATTCCTTCACCAGGATTTCTTCTCCTGGGAAGCTGGGAAGCTTCAGCTTCTCCCTGTTTTGCTGCTTTGGAATGTGATTTGGAGGATTGTTTACCCAGCATGGGAATTGTTTTAATTGAATCACCAATCCCAGTCCAGCTGTGTCAGGACTCTGCTCAGTCACGGGTTTTTATTATTCATTCTTTTCCAGCCTTCTGATGTATCCTTTCTCTTTCTTTAGTGTACTTTTAGTATATCATTTCTTTTAATATAATATTGAGGGAACCCAGAACATTCCTCTGGCTGCCCTGGAGGGTTCCAGCCCCTGCCCAGGGGGCTCAGAGACCTTGGCACAGAGCCCAAGACCCCTGTGCCTTTGATTTAGCCCTTGGAAAAAACAATTACCAACCTTTTTAGGAAGAATTACAAGTCAAGAAAGTTTAAGTAGAAGAATAGTTAACTTGTCACAGGGTGAAAAATAGATTTTTGAGATTTTTAGAATGGGGGCTCGGGGTCCCAAGATAGAAGAATTTAAGTGTGCTTTGTCCTTCCTTCCTTCCTTCCTTCCTTCCTTCCTTCCTTCCTTCCTTCCTTCCTTCCTTCCTTCCTTCCTTCCTTCCTTCCTTCCTTCCTTCCTTCCTTCCTTCCTTCCTTCCTTCCTTCCTTCCTTCCTTCCTTCCTTCCTTCCTTCCTTCCTTCCTTCCTTCCTTCCTTCCTTCCTTCCTTCCTTCCTTCCTTCCTTCCTTCCTTCCTTCCTTCCTTCCTTCCTTCCTTCCTTCCTTCCTTCCTTCCTTCCTCCTTCCCTTCCCGTCCCTTCCTTTCCTTCTTCCTCCATCTTTCAAGTGATGTTCCATTTTTAGATTAGTTTAGAGTAAAAACTCACTGTCTAACATAGGTGATAAGTATTGAGAAGTTATTGTAAATAGTGTACACGTAGTTTTTAGTATAAAAAGATAACACCACACAGTTCCCCATGATCCCTCACAGGCCCCTCATGGCTCCCTCACAGTTGCCCAAGACCCCTCACAGCCCCTCACTGTGGATGCCATGGGACAGAGAGAGAGAAACAGCAAGTGTTTCTCACAGCAGCTTGTGAGAATTATTAGCAAGTTGTAAGAATGTGAGAACTTCAGTATAAACAATCTGCAGGTGGTGTTCTTCTACTTCGTCTTTCTCTTCTTCTCAAGGACGGTGTATAAAGAATGTTTTTTGTTAACTAGCCAATCAAATAGAATATATGGTATCACTCCATAAAAACCGCACGGTTCTCTTGAATAAAACCTTCTTTTAGTCTTTCTGCAATACTGCCTCCTGCCTGTTCCTGTGTCATTCTCGGCGCAAGAGTAACACCTCACGGCCCTTCACGGCCCCTCATGGCCCCTCACAGCTCAAGGCTCTTCACGGCCCCTGGGCCGCCTCCGGCCCCGCCATTGGCGCCGCTCTTTGCTGCTCGCCAATGGCGGCCCGAGTCTGCAGTGACGTCACCGCTCGCCGGGCAAAGGAAGGCCTGGGGCTGAGGTGCCCCGGGCTGGCCGGGAATGGGGTCCGGGGGTCCCCGGGCTCATGGAAACGGGGGATCCAGGGGCTGGGAGAGGAGGATACCCGGGAAAGGGGGTGCAGGGGGTGTCGGGGCAGGATAAGGGGGTGCAGGGGGTCCTGCAGCTGGGGAAGGAGATGCGAAGGGTCCCAGTGCCCAGGAATGGGCATTCAAGGGGGTCCCCGGGGGGCTCCCCAGAGCCCCTCCCAGGGGGCAGCAGGAGCTGGCTCAGGAGCTCTGGGCAGAGAAAAGGGGGTGACCCCGGCTTGGGGGGGACATGGGGGACTCACACACGCTCCCGGGGGGACACGACCCCCGGGGACCCCCCCTCACCTTGTCCCGCAGGGGAGGCCGAGCCCCAGCCCAGGCAGACGAAGCTCCCGAGCCCCGGCAGCATCTTGGGGGGCGTGCGGGGCCGGGAGGGGCAGGATCCGGGAAAGGGCGGCGGCTGCCGGGTTCCGCGGCTGCCTGGAAACCACGAAGGCGGCGGCAGCGTCTGTGACAGCGGCGCGGCCTCAGCTGCCTGAGAACGCGGCCCTGGCTGCTTGTGCGCAGCCTGGGCTCCTGCAGGCGGCTTCACTGGGCGATTCGCCAGGGGAATTGTTCGCGGAGCATTGGCCTCTGCAAAGTTCCTGAGCGTGCAGAGCATTGGCCTCTGCAAGGAGTTCATCAGCGTGCAGAGCATTGGCCTCTGCAAAGAGTTCATCAGCGTGCAGAGCGTTGGCCTCTGCAGAAAGTTCCTGAATTTCCTTTGAAGGTAAAGATTGACTCAAGTTGAACTTTTTGGTTTTGTCTCATCTGCACTCTGAGAGAGAATGCCAAAGGGAAATACAGGATGGGATAATGCCCGTCTTCTGGTGCAGCAGTTCAGTGGTCTGCACTGTCACTGACATGTTTTATGAAAATCCTTTCCTTGGGTTTTTTCTCCTGAGAAGCTGAGAGACCTCAGGAATAAAATGTAAACAATGGTTATCTGCTGCTCTGGAATGCAACAGGTGCATCTGTGATTGGTCTCCTAGAGTTGTTTCCAATTAATGGCCACTCACAGTCAGCTGGCTCAGACTCTGTCTGAGACACAATCTTTTGTTATTAGTTCTTTCTTTTTCTATTCTTAGCTAGCCTTCTGATGAAATCCTTTCTTCTATTCTTTTAGTATAATTGTAATATAATATATATCATAAAATAATAAATCAAGAGTCAGATCTTCATCTCTTCCCTCATCCTAAGACCCATGTGAACACCACCACAACGCACAGCTGAGTGGATGAACAATATATGCTCTACTGATTGTGCTTTTTTTTTGCACTGAAGAAATGCAACATTTTCTAAATGTACTGGTCTATACTTCTTTTTCCCGTATAGTGGTTGCTTAAACTGCTTAAAGGTGACCAAGGTCTGTTCAAGTTTCAGTGGGTTGTTATCATCTGGTTATTAAAATTATTATGGAGAGGCCTGTGAATTTAGGTGCAAACGAGACCATATGCCAAAATCAATAGTCTGGATTTTATGTAACAGTAAATGTGAGGAAGAGAGAGAGAAAGGAAAAGAAAAAGAAGCGGGGGTGGCGGAGGGGGGATGGGGGGTTGGGAAGAAGGGGAAGAAGGAGAGTGACAGAGATAAAGTGAAAAACATCACCATTCCATGGATCCCATTGGCATACCATAAAATCCTCTTCTGGTCTTCTCTGTGGTGAGGTCTGGCAAAACGTAAGACTCCAATGGATTCATGCAGATTTGGGCAAGGTGGGACCTCCCAGCTGCCTCCCTGGGGTGGGGCAAGTTGGACTCTGTCTACTGCTACTTTCAAATCATATAAAATCTTTAGCATCTGTCTGTCCTTTGAGTCTGCCATCAATTGGCTTCTGGATTTTCAGCTCTGTTGTGTTACTTTGTGTGCCCTGCAGTCGTCTGGTGCAAGGCCTCAGGAATGGGTCTGGGGGCACTGTGGAGGTCTTTGATGGGAGGTGTGTGTGCAAACCTGGCCTCAGCAGACGAGTCTGTGGCTATGACTTGCCCACCTTGAAGCCAGACAGAGCTGATTTTCAGCACAGCTGCTGGGTTTGGCTTTGTTGTGGATAGGTTTTTCTCCTCAGCCTTGTTTACTTCTCCCCAGCCCTGAGCTCATGGGACAATAGTGTCACCTTTGTCTTGTCCCTTAGGCAGCTTAACTCACAGTGCCAAGTTCCAGTCCAGAGGCATTTTCAGGGAGGGGTGGGCTTGGGTGATCACAGCTTCTTTATACAGTTTTGTCCCAATGGGCAGAAAGTCCTTTATAACAATATTTAAGCCATTAGCCATAACATTCCAGTCTCTCCCAAGTCCTGTGAGGAGCAGCTGAGAGATCAGGGGTGCTTTAGCCTAAAGAAGAGGATATCCACTCTAGCTATTTTAAAGTGATATTTAGGCTGCAGCTTTGTCTGTTCTAACTATTATTAATGTTCAGATTTTGAGCTCCAGGTTTCAGTATGATCCATCTTTGAATTGCACAAGGCAGCCCTATAGTTCAAATAAAGTCCAACTAGAGCCCAACATACTAGCTACTTACACCAAACAAGCACTTAGCTACTTTCAAATCATAGAAAATGTTTAGCACCAGTATATGCCTTGAATCTGCCATGAATTGGGTTCTGGATTTTCAGAGTTCCATTGTTGCTTCTTCCAGTTTTGTTGGGGCATTGTCACTCATCTGGGAGATCCTGCCTTCAAAATGGCTTCTGGATTCCCAAAGAAGAGCTCGACACCTCGTCTTTTGTCCAGGGAAAGACTGACATCTTTCACTGTGAGTACCCACTGGGCTGTGTTAAGGCTGCAAACTGCCCTGGTGTCCCTGCTCTCCCTGCCCCTGCTTTAGTGCAAGCAAGAAAATGCTTTAAGTAGGTAATAAGCAGAAATATTATAGTAAGGCTATGAAACGCAAGTAATAAATGACACAATTATGAAGGTTTCTTTTTAGCTGAAAAGAGAGGGGGAATTGTGGGAATCCACAAAATCAGAGGGTTTTTGGAAAGCTGCAAAAGGCAAGCTTCAGATACAGTAGAACTGTGATTAGAGCTAAGCAGCAGCCATGAGATAGGTCAGCAGAAAAATTATTTAAAAAGTAGAAAAGCAAGGACAAATAGAACAATGGTCTGTGTATTAACGCTTGTCTAGAATAACTCCTTAAGCTACAGAAAAGTTTATCTAGCAAGATATTAGGAGGGTTAAGGCTTAATAATGGAGCTCTGTGCATTGTGTTTTAAGGCTTACAAGCAGGTATTGTATTCAAAATAAGCAAGCATTGTTTTAACCAAAGGTATGTGTGCTTATAGTGGTTGGATGGAACTACTGTCAATGTGCTTTTGCTTTGTGTGATTGGTCAAGAAACTTATAAAGGAAGTTGTAACATTAAGTTCTTGGTCTGCTGCCTGGGATGTGAGCTGCTGGCATCTTCCCATTGTCATAACCATGTAATGAGAGTGATGCTGGAAAATAAAACAGCTCAAGGCAGTTCCACAGCAGCCCTGTCCCGTTTGTGATTTGTAAATAGCCCCTGCTGGTGTCAAGACCAAGCTGCCCTTGGGCACCTGAGCATGTTGGGGGGAAGCTCAAACTCTGCCCAAAGCCCTGTGAGACAGGGCTGGTCCCAGCTGGAAGAGCTTCCAAAGCAGCTGTTCTCTCTCAGCTCCTGTGTGGGCACGGATCCAGCCCTGCAGACACAGTGTACAGCAAAGCAAGTTATCTGCTGCAGCACGTCCAGAAGAAAATGTCTCAGCACCTTTGTGTTGCAGATATCTTTTATGAAAAATCCTTTCCTTGGGATTTTTCCTCCTGAGAAGCTGAGAAGGCTCAGGAACAAAATGTAAACAATGATTATCTGCTGGTGTGGAATGCAACAGGTGGATCTTTGATTGGCCCATGTTGGATGTTTGTAATTAATGGCCAATCACAGCCCAGCTGGCTCAGACAGAGAGTCCAGGCCAGAAGCCTTTGTTATCATTCCTTCCTCTTCTATTCTGAGCTAGCCTTCTGATGAAATCCTTTCTTCTATTCTTTTAGTGTAGTTTTAATATATTATATATCACAAAATAATAAATCAAGCCTGCTGAACCATGGAGTCAGATCCTCATCTCTTCCCTCATCCTAAGACCCCTGCAAACACCATCACACCTTTGTTCTGCAGGATGGTGGAAATCTTCCTGTGCTGGGAATTGTCCCCTGATTTTGGTTTACCATGTGTTGATGGTATCTCTCCCAAAGGAGTTGGCTTCTCTTGAAAGCTCTGGATTGGTAGGAATCTTGAGGGCTGTACAGTTCTCACCTGCTCCCTGGAGCCAGGGCCACAAAGGTCCCTTGGTGTCTGGAGCTCACTTGACTGAAGATGCCCCACTGCTGAGGCTCTGTCAAGGGGATCCCTCTGTTTTCTTCTGTGGAGGAGTCTGTGAGCCCAGAGAGAGAAAACAAATGCTAATTAACAGAGAGAACTACAACTTGGACACATTCCTGTGCTCCTCACTCCTGGTACAGCGTTCCTTTCTTGCCTCTCTTGGACTCACCCAGCAGTGCTATCTCCTTGCTGTGAGTTCTCAGTGCTGTACAGGGATGGAGTCAGGGCAGTTCTGAGAGCTCCTCCCCATTCTTTGAAAAGGTCACTGCCTCAATGCAATGAACCTAAAGAGGAAACAAATGCCCCAAGAGCAGAAATCCCCAACCATGTCACATGCAATCACGGAGAAGCTGATGGGACAGAGCCATGTGGTTGGAGTATGTGTATTGCACTCTGTATTGTTATTTTATTGGTGCTGAGTATTTCAGCAAGCAACTTCCAGGGCTTCCAGGACTGTCCTGGACAATGTGACCACAAATTGTTCAGCAGTGCCACTTGTTCAAGAAAAGCCTTTCTGAACAAGCCCAACTCTGAGGCTCTAGCTGGTTTATTTTTGCCTTTCAGCTGCTTCCCTCTAAGTTCCTGTGGCAGAAGTTTCTCAACATGAAGAAGAAGGCCAGCACTGGCGGGAGTTTTCTACCCAGAATTGGCCCATGTGTAGACCTGGGGAAGACTGGTCCAAAGGTAGCCTTTTGCTGCTCTTCTCCTTTCTGTTTGATGGGAAGTTTGAAGAGGGTGTGTGCTTGTGACAGGCTTGCCTCCAGCAAAAGACCTCAGTGTGCAGGTCCTGTTGTCATTGCCAGCTGCTGTTAGAGGTGGGCTGGGAGTCCTGATCTGCACTAAGCCAACACAAATAAGCTCTGCTGAAGCTGCCTAAGTGTAGCTGCCATTGCTGAAACAATGGGGGGAAGGCTGGGGACACAAAGGCACAGCATTGCCATGTGCCATTCTCCTGCTGAAGGAGCCACCTCTTGCTTTGGTGTGGTCACCATCAAATGCTCGGGGTCACAGGATTCCCTCCGGAGTGGCAGCGTTGGCCTTGGAAGGCCGAGGACCTGCAGGAATTACTTCAGCTTTAACCAAACAAATTGCCTTTATGCTTTGGGCTGGAACAATGTGTTGGAGCCTGAGGGGGTGTTAGATTTTGCAGGCTGCCAGATGTACAGGGGACTGGCCCTGGGCAGAGGGGAATGGATGGGCTTTATGTGGATCAGTGCCTTCTTAGAGGTGTGTTTGAAGCTGCTTTTCTGGCAGGACTGGCTCAGTAGAAAGCACAGTCCCAACGGGTAGGTGACTGAGGTGGGCTGTTGCTATGAATGAGGTCCCTGTATGTCTAATTTAATCAACCAACATTAGAATTTAGCAGCAATTTTAATTGAGCAGCAATTTTATATGAAATAATGCAATCAAATATAATCAAGCAGATACAAAAGAATTTGGCAGTGGTTTGGATAAAGCATAAGCAAAACCAGTCAGGATACAGGGGGGTTTTCTCACCCTGCCTCCCGTTCAAAAGATAAAGAATCCAAACACAACTTATAGACTGTATGCTAATACATATTCAGCAATAATTTTCTGTCAATCTCCTCCTATTTTTGATTCTTGAAATCTATGTCACTGTACTGCACAGTGCATGCTCTGCTTGTTTCTAAGGGGTCTTTTGGTTTTGGTGGTCGCTTCCCACGAAGGCTTCTCCTCATCATCACTGTCCTTTGAACAACCCCACAAGCTGCACATGCACCCCAAGTCTTGTGTTATAGAAGCCAGCATTATATTCCAAAAAGAAGCCTTATTATTTCATAGATACCTGGAATCATCCCAATTTTGTCTGTTTCAAGGCCGATTCTTTCATTATCGTGAGGCCTATTGCATTTTGGGATGTTACTTATCTCAAACTACATCCTGCAACCTGTTTTCTCATGAACATCTGAAAACATCTGTTTTGTGACACTAATTCCATATCCCTTTCCTCTATTACTTTTTAACAAATATTTTCTAAAATATTTAAAATATAGTTACAATTGTTAGCACGAATCACATTCATCTATCACACTGTTGAGCAAGAAATTGGCAGCAAGAGCCATGTAACACACTGGTTAAGGATTGCCCAGACAAAGCAGGGGAGAGTTTTCTCCAAGCAATGCCTCTGCTCCAGAATCATTTGCTGTTGTTCTGTCATTCCAGAAGTGTCTCTACAATGGTATCAATAATATAGCAATAATTATAAGATAGCAAGAATTACAAGAAATCACCCATTTAAAGCACATGGAAAACAGAGATAGCAACTCTACTTTTAGCCAAGTTGCTGAGAAAATAACTGAACCTTTTCCTCATTCAGCATTCACCTCATTTGTCTTTTTCCTAACTTCTGTGTTACTTGATTTTTGCCTTTACCTCTGTTAGAAACACACTAACTTTTAAATACAATTAAAGGGGACAAAATCATCGAAGCAAAAGGAAACTTTTGTAACGATTCAGCTGAGCCGGGTGTTTCTTCCTCCCTCTGGAGATGAACAAACACAGCCTCTGAGAAAATGGCAATCTTTCTATACCCTTTATACCCAGCCAGGGCTGCCCCGTCCCTTTCCCCTTGGATGGGTACTTGGGAACTTCCATTCTCTCAGATCTCCAGCTTTTCTGTCCCCTCCTCTCTCCCCCTGCTTCCTTTTGGTCAGGTCTTCAACCCCGTCCCTCTGCCAGCTCACAGCAACACCCAACAAACCCAAACGATCCAAACACAACACACAGAACCAACAACTTTCATTCTTTAACTTAATAACCTTTTGGCTTCAGCAAAATATCACCTCATCTCTCACTCCTCCTCTGGTACTGTTCTCTTCTTACTGATGCCTAAGTTCTAGATCAAAACAGATATTTGCAGTTGTGTGGGCCTCAGTTTCCCTGTCTCAGAGTAAAGGACATCCCAAAATCGTTTCCCGTGGAGTTTGATGTAAATTTGTGGGTTTTTCTTACTCCACGAGTGCTCAGGCAGTGCCCCAGAGCTCTGTGACCACATGGGCAGAGGGCTGTGCTTAAGGAAAGTGCTGCCTGGCACTCTGGAGAAGGAAACCTGGAGAAATCCATGCCAGAAGAGCAGCTTGGCTTGAGGCAGCTCTGTGTGGCCCAGCAGCTGTGGATCGGCTCAGAGCAGAGGTGGGTGAGCCACTGTTTGCCCAGGTGTGCTCCCCCAGAGCCTGTACTTCACTGGGGATCAGTGCATGGGATCCTTCATGAACCTTCCTCCCAGCAGCTGAACCTCTCCCTGCTCTCTCTCGCCTCTCCAGCTGCCGTCAGATCCCCCCAAGCAGA
The DNA here is from genome assembly GCF_023055355.1 of Agelaius tricolor. NCBI lineage: Eukaryota > Metazoa > Chordata > Aves > Passeriformes > Icteridae > Agelaius > Agelaius tricolor. Next base: position 2,235,444 of record NW_027269311.1, on the reverse strand, counting down.
ACTTGTTCCAGATTTCCCCACCAGAGGTGGTATTTCAGAACTTCGACACGCATGGTGTCTCTGAAATGGCTCTGTCTCTCACCAATGTGGGCAAGGTAAGTGCTGGGACGTGGAGCTTTCTTGGTTTCTCTGGGTCTGGACTGAAGGCACTTGAGATGGTAGTTCATGTTTGGAATCAGGTGTTTATTATTTCTTATCAGTAAAGCAGTCTCACAACCATGAGTTCAGCAGCTTTTCATTAGCAAGGCACAAAATGAATAACAATCTCTTATTACAAGGTCTTTTAAGACTAAACTATCCAGTTAAGAACTAACACTTAGATTATTTTCCCTTTTAACCCAAGAACTGATCCCAAAGAGCCTGCAATGCAGACTTTTCTGTCCAATTACAAAATGCCACCCAAGCCCATGAGGAAGAAGGAAGAAGAAGCACGAAGAAGAAACTCAGGATGACACCCTGTGCCCTCCATCCTGCTTCCATCCATGACATACTAAAAATCCCAAAACCTAAATTTCTCACCAAGTGATACACCTACACTACTCCCTATAATCTATTGCACACTTTTGTGGATTCTAGTCTATCTTGAAGTCTAGGAAACTTTCTCTATGCATGAGGATCGAAGTCAGTGCTCCCCTGGGGGTCAGGACAGCCCAGAGCAGACAGAGAAATGCTCCCATTGTCCTGGGTTTCCACAGAGCTTTAACGCTGTGCTGGAAGAGGAGAGAGGTGTAATTCCCAGAGTGTACAGCAAAGCAAATTATCTGCTGCAGCACGTCCAGAAGAAAATATCTCAGCACCTTTGTTCTGCAAGATGGTGGAAATCTTCCTGTGCTGGGAATTGCCCCCTGATTCTGGCCATGTGTTGATGGTATCAATCCCAGAGGAGTTGGCTTCTCTTGAAAGCTCTGGATTGGTAGGAATGTTGAGGGCTGTGCAGTTCTTACCTGCTCTCGTGCTTTGCCTTGAGTCTGTACCTCACTCTGTGTCTCCTTGGTTAATCTTGGCTCCTCTGCCTCTCTCAGCCAGTTTGGCTCCCTTTGTGCAGCTCACAGCCAAAGCTCAGGGGCTGAGTCTCCTCCACTTTGTGCTGGAATCACTTCTCATTCATGACATTGGCACTGCAGGAACCGTGTTCTGAAAGAGCCCTGCAATGAGACTGATGGAGCAGAAGCAGTGAGAGGCCTTTAGGTGCCACTTGAGGCTCCTGCTCAGCTTCATCCAGCTCTGCTCAGCTTTTCCAAAAGCAACACGGTGCTCTGCTTTGCCTTTGGAGAACCACAGCACATCCAAAGCCATGTGCTCCTGGAGGCTTTTACCTTCACTTGAAAAAATTGGGATTGTTTTGCAGTTTCCCAAGAGAACTGAGAGGGGAAAAGTTGAAAAAAGTCAGCAGTTGTGTTCCACTGTAAAGAGGAAAACGGAGACCATTGGAATTTCAGTCAGGGAAACATTTTCTCAAATGAAGCTTGTGGCAGGAGTGGGCTGGTGGGAAGAGACGGGAGGGAGTCCAAATCATCTGGTTTAGACTGTTGGAGAGCATTTTGGTGCTTGGGGGTTGATATCAGTGTGCTAGAAAATGCATGTGTGCTGTGTCTGTGAATCCCAGAGGGCAGCACCTGGCCTGCTGGCTGCAGGCAGGAATGCCCAGCAGCCCAGCTTGCCTGCACAGGCAGCAGGAAGCGCTGGAGAGCCAGGATTGGCTTTAATACTGGAATGACACTGTCACTCAGTGCTGGTCATGTTTCTCCAGGCAGAAAATGCCTTTGAAGCCCATAGTGATAGGCACAGCCTGTCAGTGTTTCTGTCACTTTTGGCCAGCTGATTGCTCTCATGGTTTTATGATTCTTCCTTGCTGCTTTACTGCCCATTTAAATTCTCTTTGCCATCTCCTTGTTTTAGGGATTGTCTTGCTGTGTTCCTTCTTTGGTTTTTCAGGTTTGCTTTTATTCCCAGGAAGGCCACAGGGTTTGGTCTCCTCTCTTGCTGCTCTGCCTGCCTGACTCTATCCCCAGAATGTCCCTACCCAAACCTGATCTGCTAGAAGGGAATTTCTTCTTTCCCCCACAATAATGTGCTGGTTTGCTTTCAGGTAGCACATTCGCCCCTGGAACATGACAACTTCATGGCTGTGTGCAGGCAGAAGCCAGCAGGTTTTTTGGCCTTGTTGAATATGCAGATGACTTGGTTCAGGTGCTCTGTCTCCATCCTGCTGGTGTTGAGCTGCTCAGCCCTTCCTTCCCAGCAGGCACTGCCCTGCTGGCCCTGGCCAAAATGCTGGAGCCAGACAGGAGGGATTCAAGCTCAGCCTTGTGAATGATGTGCCTGTGCCTGCACAGCTGAAAGTGCTTTGGGAAAGGGGCCAGGGAAGGATGTGAGCAGGGCACGGACAGATGTCCTCTCATCCTGTTTCCACAAGTGGCAAAATCATCATGTGATGTCTTTGCTGCAGATTGCTCAGATGGTGAAGGTCTCCATGGAGAGCTCCCCTTACTTCCAGCTCTTGTGCTCCAGCGATGTTTTCCGTCTGGTGCCGCCGGGTGCGTCTGCCCCTGTGCGCATCCGCTTCACCCCCAGCAGGAACAAGGTGAGGCTGGAGGAGCCAAAACACAGAATGATCTCCACAGCCACTGTTTTCCCTGCACTCTGGGGATAGAGCCCATTGCATGCTGTGAGCTGGGCTCCAGGCCCTGGGCAGGCAGCCTGCAGCAGCCAGTCACACCTTGGCACTGCTGGCAGGCACTGCAGCCAGGCCTGACAGGCTCTGCTTCCCCTCCCTGCACATCCCTGAGCATTGCCAGGGGAAGATGCACAGGGAGCAGTGAAAATGAGGGCACTGCAGCCAGGCCTGACAGGCTCTGCTTCCCCTCCCTGCACATCCCTGAGCATTGCCAGGGGAAGATGCACAGGGAGCAGTGAAAATGAGGGCACTGCAGCCAGGCCTGACAGGCTCTGCTTCCCCTCCCTGCACATCCCTGAGCATTGCCAGGGGAAGATGCACAGGGAACAGTGAAAATGACAGAGGGCTGTTGATAGATCTTTGGCCATCTCTAGGTGTGACAGTGTCCACAGGGGTTCTTGGATGAGGGAAGAGATGAGGATCTGACTCCATGTTTCAGAAGGCTTGATTTATTATTTTATGATAGATATTACATTAAAACTATACTAAAAGAATAGAAGAAAAGGTTTCATCAGAAGGCTAGCTCAGAATAGAATAGGAAGGAATGATAACAAAGGTTTGTGGCTCGGCTCTCTGTCCAAGCCAGCTGGGCTGTGATTGGCCATTAATTAGAAACAACCGACATGGACCTATTAAAGATCCACCTGTTGTATTGCACAGCAGCAGATAATCATTGTTTACATTTTGTTCCTGAGGCCTCTCAGCTTCTCAGGAGGAAAAATCCTAAGGAAAGGATTTTTCATAAAAGATGTCTGTGACAGCTCCATGTTCCTTAGAAGGGACTTAGGAATTATTTAACATCATTGAAATTTAGAGTAAAAATTGTGGTGGCCTAGGGCATTTCTCTGGATGACCCAAGTGACAAAAGGGCTTAATGCCACTGAGATAGGTTTTGCAAAGTGCACTGGTGCCTTTAAAATGTGACACATTAGTAGAACTTAGTGTTCATTTTAGGGTGGCAAAGGTAAATTGATGCCCTTGAAGGGTTCTAGGCAATGGTTTTTCTTCTGCCATGGGGATGGCACTAAATGTCCTGTGCTGAGCCAGTTTCTTTTCCTGCAGGATTATTCCCACAAGCTGGTCTGTGTCACTGAAAATGAAAGGATAGTTGTGCCAATTCGGGCCATTGGTGCCTGAGCTACCCTGGACTTCCCTGCCCAGCTGGACTTCTCCAAGTGTCCGGTCAGGTACAGAACCCAGGAGACTCCGCTGGTGCGCAATGTTGGTAACCAGGGAGCTCGGTACCAGCTGAGCACCCAGAGCTGAGGATCTGTCCTTGTGCATATCTTGGGTTGGAAAGACAGGAGTCTGCTAAGGAAGGCAGGAGCCTCTCCTGAAATGGAGAATGTAAACCCTCCCCACCCCTCCAAATTGCTATAAATTTTAAATTAAGGGGGCTCTCAGGCAAAAGTACGGGAGCAGGAAATAGCAGTCCCTTAATAGGGAAAAGAAAAAAAAGGATAAAATCAACAATGCAGTACACTAGAACAACACTGACAGAGTCAGAACCCAACCTGACACCCTGTGGGGTGTTGGGAGCAGTCCAATTGGAAATGTGGCTGCAGCCCTCCTGCAGTGTCAGGGGTGGTTCTGTTGGAGCAAGGGGCACCTGTAGAGAGGGATGTATTCTTCCTCTGAAGATCCAGTGGAGGAAGAAGAGGCAGCTGCTGTTTCTCTGGGGAATCCAGTGGAGAAAGCTGTGCTGGTGTCTCAAAAACCTCTGGATTCTATCTGGGTAGCAATGCTTGGCTCCTCCCTCTGGGCGGAGCATCTCCCAATGGGATGTTATAGTTCTTATCAGTCGTGCAGTGACATTCAATAGCTGTTATCAGCAGATGTCCCCTCCCCAGGGAGGAGTGATTGTGGTCACTCAAAGAGAGAGATAAAGCAAACTGCCCACTTGACAAAGGTAGTCTGCCATACAGATGGTAATGGAAAAGATCTTGCATTGCAATCTGGAACACATGGCAAGAGACAATCCTGGCCCAGCAAAAGGGAGAAGGGGTGGTCATAGGGGAGGCAGAGCTCAGTCCTCAGCACCACAGCAGCGTGAGGCCTTGTCCCTGCCAGCCTGAGCCATGTGCTGGGAGGATAATGCGGTGTGAGCAGGAGAGCTGATGCTGGCTGCTCTGCAGCTTTGGAGCTGGGCTGCTGCTCTTGGCAGGCACTGGCTCAAGGCAGTCAAGAAATGAAAGCAATCTGCACTGGATGATAGCAATAAGATAAGGGAGATGGATAAAAAAGAACAGGGAAGTTATTCCTTAGCAAGAGAAAAGTGGTGAGTAGGTGTGCCCATAGTGGAGAAACAATGATGCTGGCTTTGTTTTTGGAGGAAAAGTGCTGCTTTTTTCTTTTGGAAATCAAGAGGGAACCTTTCACCATCAAAGAATTGATTCTCCTCTGTCCCTCCCCCAAAGTGGTCATGGGGTGTTTGTGCATAAGCAGCTTTCTCCTGGAGCAAGGGCAGGTGTCTCTTGCTGAGATGTGCAGAGCAGAGCCAGGGCCAGTCCTGTGAATACAACACAAGGCCCAGGTCACTGCTCCTTGATTTGGAACCAAAAGGCAGAGTGGGCACTGATTGGCATCAACCATGAAATCAACTGGTGAGTGTTGTGCAGCTTCAAGTGCTGATTTCAGTGGATGTTGGTGGCTTTTGGAGTGTGTCTGCTGAGTTCAAGGCCAGGTGAGGTGCTGTGCTAGATTCAGGACAGCCTTGTTTGCTTGTTGAAGCTCTTGCTCTTGGCTGTGCCAGCTGGGGCACTGCTGACAAGCTGGTCCTTTCCTCTAGGATTCATCTGTCCCCTGGGTAGAACTGTTGCTGCTCTTTCCAGAGGATGTTTGGGAATGCCCTGGATTTGTGTCTCAGAACTGTGTCTGTAATGATTGGGTGGGTCAAACTCTCCTGAGAAAGCTCCTCCATGGGAACAGCAGTTGCAGCTAAGAAGGAGCAAAGCAGGGCACCTGTGGCTGGCAGGGCTGCTTACAGAAGCTTGTGGGGACACCTTGATGTCCATCCCATTGCAGATGGGGAAACTGAGGCACGGAGCCCTGTCTGGGTGTGTGTTCAGGGTCCTTCATGGGACCCCCAGCAAGCCAGGGGCTTCTCCTGCCTGCCCTGTGCCCAGAGCCCATCAGGGGCTGTTGGCTGCTGCCACTTGGCTGGAGCTGCCCCCTGTGCACAGGGCCCTGTGCTGAGCACACGGTGCTGTGTTGGTTGGAAACCCAGGGTGCCCTGAGCCCAGGTTTTGTGCCCTGAGCCACGACAGCCGGACCTTTGCAATCCCTTTAACCCAGCCCTTTCCTGCTCTGTCCTCGGCCTCCAGGGGCAGCGTCACTGCACCGAGTTTACACTTCGACCTCCCTGAGCTCGACTTCGGGGACATCTCCTTTGGTGAGTGTTGCCTGGGCTGGGACACAGCGTCAGGGATCTGTGCCTTCCAACAGAAAAGCATCCCTCACTCCTGGTCTGCCCCAGCAGCCTCTTCAGGCTGTCAACTGCAGGGCTGCTGCTGCTGCTGCCTCAGGGGGCATTTTGCCATTGTGAGATCCAATACGAGCAAGGAATAGAAAGTCGGTATTTTCTGGTGTCTCTGTGCTGCTTGAAAAGACAGATGTCTGCCATGGAAGGTGGGAATCTTCCTGCAATGGAAAGATGAGCCGTTCCCTCCAAATTATTATCCCTTTGAAATGACAGGGCTCCCAGGCAAAACTATGGGAAAAGGAATAACAGTTCTTTCCTAGACTATCTCAGGAGAGCACAGACAAGAAGGCAAGAACAGACGTTTCCCAGGGGCCAAGTCCCGTTTTTCCCCTTTGGTGGAGTTGTGGTCACAGCAGGAGGAGCTGTGGACTCTGGCAGGGCAGGGATCCCCTCCCAGCCGGTGCGGGAAGGGAAGGGAAGGGAAAGAGGAAATGCTCCTTGTGCAGACCCCCAAAGGGCAGGGGGATGTGGGCAGTGCCCAGCAGCAGCAGGCAGGAGCGGGGCAGGCAGGCAGGGCCGATGGCAGCGCTGAGCTGCAGCCAGGGCAGTCCCGGGCCAAGCACACAACCTCCCGCAGCAGCAGCGGCCGAGCTGCGATCCCCAGCGGGAGGAAGGGAAGCTCCGCTCCCTGCCCAGCCTCAGCTCCCACTGCACAGCCGCCCACGGCATCACGCCACAGCTCCCAAAAACCCCAGCGGAAAAGCCCAGCCCAGGGCCAAAACCCCCCAAAACCCCTATCCCCCTTCCCAGACCAAGGGCAACATTCACTGCCAAGCCTAAACCCAGGACAATGAAATTGATGAACTTCTGATGGAAACTCATTGCCTTTCCTGAGCTGCTTCTGCCCCAGCCTGCATCACCACGGAGGCACTTGTCAAGCTGCCTTTTGAAGAAATGATACAAGAAAGGCAACAGATGGAAATATGGTTCTGAAGTAGGAGATTGATCCTGCTGAATGCCATTTCATTCCTAAGGTCTCTTCAGCTGAAGGCAGCTGTTGTGTCTTTGCTTCTTTGTAACTGTTGGCTGTTGTCTGCATGTGCTGGCCTCAGTCTCATTTGAGGTTTTGCCACCTGGGTTTGTCCTTTTTGTGCCTCTCTTGCCTCCCTGCTGCAGTCCCTGCTGGAGCTGGCAGTGGTCACTTGGATGGGCACAGAGAAGCTCTGGGCTGCAGCTGCAGTTGTTTGTTCTCCCCATCTGTGTTCCAGTGACTCTTGGTGAGCAGGCCTGGGGAGGTGTCTCCTCCCCACAGAGCTGCCAGCCCAGCCAGATGTGCACTGCAGAGCAGGCTGTGGCTGCTCTGCGGGCTCTGCAGGACATCCCCACCATGAGTGGCTGTATCTCTGCCTTTGCAGGATGGAGAGCAAATCTCAGAGCTAGAGTGGGGGAAACCCTTGCAGGCACAATCACAGTGAGCAGCATGGCTGTGATGTCCCCGTTTCTTGGGTGAGGTGGGACCTGGTTCCTAATTGCTGATCTCACAGCAAGGCTGGGGTGTGCCCCAGTTGAGTGGGCTCTGAGCTGTCACGTGCTCAGTCTGTTTGGCCCAAACCAAGAGATGCCTTAAGGATCCTGCAGTGAGAAACTGCATTAAGGTGCATCACGTTCTAGTCCCTGATTCCATCCTCACTTCCTTTTGTTGTAGCTTCTTCTCAATGACAACTCACTGTTTATATATCTTGAAAACGGTGGGAGTGTTGGCAGGCTGACCAGGGAATTTGACAGCTTGAATTCTCAGAGTCAATGCTGGGTCTGGGTGCACACTCATCACTGAGAGAGAACTGGTGCTGGTTTGGGGCAGGTGAGGGAGCTCCTTCCCATCCCAAAGAGAGAAGCTTGCAGTGTTCAGCAGGGCTAGGAGTGGGCATTTTCAAGGCTGCAGTCTGGAATCTGTGTCCAAGGGAACTCAGTGACGATTCATTCCTCACGCAGCTTCTCGCTGAGCTGTAGTTCAGCTAATAAAGAGCTCAACTCCAATCCCACTTTCATCCTGCCAGGATATTCCCCCAGGATCATGCCCTAGTGGGTGCCTGAATGGATATTTGTGTCCTTCCCCAGGCTTTCCCTACACGCGGCGCTGCCGCCTCACCAACAGCTCCCCGGTGCCCCTGACGTTCCAGCTCCGCATGTCGGACGATGGCACGCAGCCGGCTGTGGACAGCGTGGATCAGATCCGCAGGGACACTGACCCGGCCTGGAGGGAGGGAATCCATTTCTATGTGGAGCCCAGGGAGTTCACCATCAATCCCAGCCAAGGCACCATCCTCCCCCAGGGACACCAGGACATCGAGGTACGGCCAGAGCCCAGCCACAGACGCTGCAGCACCAGGGCTGGAGCTGCACTGCAGTGTGGGAGGGCTTTAGCTCTGGTGCCAGCTCTGAGCATCCTGGCAGTGAGAGATCTGCACTGCTGGGAGGCCTCTGCTAGCTGGCTTACTCGGGATGTTCCTCAAGGAGCACTGTTTGGTTTCCAAAATCACATGCTCAGGTCACATACCTTATGGTCAAGGCCTGAAGCCATTCTTGTGTTTTTGAGAGCGAGTTATTTGATTGCAAGTGGGCAGCAGAAGGATGAGGGCAGAAGGTGGCTGTTAGAGAGATGTCATTGGATAAAGCAGTTAGCTTTTCTTCTTGGTCTCATTTCCCCCCTCCTGGGGAGCAGAACGATTTGTGTTCACTGCAGGAATCTCCAGTGGGGACAAAAAACTCTGCAGCCATGAACTGCCCAGCACCTGCTGGGCCACACTTTGCCCTCAGATTCCTGCTGTGAAGCTGAACTCATTGTGTTCAAGTCAGGTTTCCTCTGCATGGATGTCTTTGTAGTCAGATGAAAAATTTGCCCCTTAATTTGAATGCAGTGGTGCATAGAGCTTTAGTCTAATGTTTTAATGTAGCTGACCTGTGCCCTGATAGCAAGGGGTGTTTACCAAATCTGGCATTGCCAGAAGGCTTTTGTTACTCTGAGACTGTGCTCTACACACGGAGCAGCAGAAGAATTAAGGCCAAATCCTCCCTCAGGAACTGGAGGATATCACACGTGGGTAATGAGCTTATGTAAGGAAGAATTGACTGTTGTTCTCTCCCACCAGGTGACCCTGTGCTCCAACACGGTGATGGAGTTCTACCGGAGAATGCTGGTGGACCTGGAGGGTATTGGCAGGGGAGTGGCCACCCTGATCATCACAGCCAGGTACCAGCCCTTGCCTGGCCCCCCCAGGCACTGCCTTGCCCAGGCTTTGCTGGCTGCAGCTGCCAAGGAGAAGTGCTGCTGAATGGCCTCATGTTGTGCCAGCTGGACATGAGAACAGCAGTGCTTGGGCAGCAGCCTGTGGTGAAAAGCACCCCTGCTCACAGCCCAGCATGGTCCTGGGCCCTCTGCTAAAGGCACCAGGAATGATATCATTGATTGGCCTGGTTTTTGGTGCTTGAGGTGGAACAAATTTCCCAAGGGCCTCCTCTCCTTCTTCTGCAAGAGGTGGAGTTGTGCTGGTTGTGAGCACCATGCACTGGTTTGGGCCACACCAAGCAGCTGCTGAGAGTCAGGGTCTGGCTCTGTCCATGAGGGCCCATGGCAGGGGGGAAGTGGCTCCCAGCAAGAGTGGTGAGGGCAAGGTCTGACGAGGGGAAAGCAGCCCTTGATGTGGCAGGTCAGCTCCAGTTATTCTCCTTCCCTCTGCTTCCCATTTTGAGCTTTAATGTTGTCAGAGTTGAGACCAAAAGTCGTTGTTGCTGCAGCAGAATTCCATGCTGCTGTGCTGCTGTGGGTGTCAGTGTGATGCCCAGAGGGATGCAGCTCCCTGGTGCTGTTCCCTGTCCCAGGCAGAGCCATGCAGGCAGTGCCTGGGCTGCCATTCTGTAAAGCAGGTGGAGCTGGGGCCAGTCAGTGCCTGGAGCTGTGCAGTGCAGGAGCCAGGGAGCTGCAGGGCCTGGCAGGGGCTGATCAGCCCCTCTGTGGGGCAGCTGCTGTCTCGTGCCCTCCAGGGCTGGGGCAAAGAGCTGAGTTCTCAGGCAGGGCAACAGCACCATGGCAGAGAAGGGTCATTTTTACTGAGACACTGGAGTTGTGTGTTCCTTGAGCCTTAGGGAGCACTGATCCTTCTTGGGAAGGCTCCCCCAGAGCTCGTGGCTCACTGGGACTGTTCCAGGAGTCCTTGCAAGCCTTTTTGGGTAAAGGAGGGGCTGAGGCAGCTGTGGCTCAAAGTGCTCTGCCTGGGGCACTGGGCAGCCTCTGGGTGCTGCCTCTCAGGGTTTGCCCCTCCTTGACAAGCCATGTTGGAGTGGGAAGAGGTAGAAGGCAATTTATCCCTGTAGGGCTGTTCACTGTGCATTTGACAGTGACCAATGTGTTCTGCTCCATTGCACAATCTTTGGGGGGAAACGTTCTCCATTCTCTCAGTATCTCTGATTGCCCTGGGGTCATCTCTCTGCCCAGATGTCTCGTTCCTGAGCTCCAAGTGTCCTCCCCAGTCGTGCTGTACGATGAGTGCCACCTGAAGGTGCCATATGAGAGGAAGCTCATCATTAGGAATCCCAGCCACCTTCCTGGCTGCTACGGGCTCATTCCCCAGGTTTGGCATCACATCCACCTCCTTCTGTCAAATATTACTGAGGAGATTATTAGGGGAAAAAAGGGTTTGGATAAGACCTTGCTGGTTTCTATTCACCCTTATAGATCTGCTGAGAGCAGGATCCTACCCGACTGTAAACTTTAGGAGGCAGTTGAAGCTCCTGAGGAAACAGTTGATGTTCTGGTCTTCAGGGTGTTTTCATGTGGGAGATCTTGGAGGGTTGTGAAAAGCTGCTGCATCCACAGACACCAATGCCTGTGCTGGCAGCCTCCTTGCAGGTTCCCCTGGGAGTGCTAAGCCTACAATTCTTGCATCTTGTGTGTGCCTTTTACCTTTGTGCTGGGGAGTTTGAAATGTGTGTGTTAAGTTGCTGTTGCGGTGGATGTTAAGGAGTCTAAAGTTTCTTCAGAGGTGCCTCTGAAGTTGCATTTCATTCTGTCCCTTCCAGAAACGCAAGGAGGACTCTGCTGTGCTCTACTCCAGCCCCAAGCCCTGTGGGATTGTGCAGCCCCAGAGCACAGCAGAGATCCCAGTTGTGGTGGAAGTGCAGGCCCTGGGCACTCATCGCACCAACGTTGTCATCGGCGTGTTCGGGGATGAGAGAAACCCACTGGTGAGGGCAAGGGGAGATGTGAGCCTGTGTGCAGCTGCTCCTGGCAGGGTGCACAGGGACAGGGATTCTGCCAGGGAAAACAGGCCCAGGCTGCTGGGGAGAAGGACAGCAGGGATGGGGGGCACAAACAGCTCCTGCCTTAGAGGTGGCAATCTCAGTGTCTGACACAGAATGGAGCTCGGCTAAGCTGGAATCCAGAGGCATTTGAGTTCATTCTTCTTTCAAATGCTGTTAACTTTGGAAACATCTGTTTGAAAATGTCATCTCTCTGAGCACAAAAGAGGACATCAGAAGACTTCTGGGAACCTTGAGCTTTCTGTAAAAGAAAGGAAAGCTGGCATTTGAAGGGTGGTTGCAAGGATTGAAACTTCTATTAAAACATATGGAAATGGCAATGCCAAATTCCCTGGATGGCACCAGCCATCGGAACCTGGGCCATTGTTGCCGCCGCTTGGGGCGTGGCGTCCCGGGTCGAGGACGGTTCTGTGGCGGCGCCTCTGCCACACGGGCCAAGCACATGCATACACCAATGTGGGGGACAGTAACTGGCCTCTATTAACGGTTAGACAGGGTCTTTTATAACAGGGGGTAACGGTCAGTAACAGTAAAAGGGGAGGGGTTCTGCGTGATCTCGCGATATCTCAAGACCTCGCGATATTTCCCCACATTTCCCCCCCCTTTTATGACCAGTTAAAAACATAAAGCAAAACTGACAAGTAGGAAACATGTAACTAGCAAGATGCAACTAACTTGAACGATATAACACAACTGCAATAAACTTGTAACTGCAAATGTTTTACAAATGGAAAGCTAACTATCTCTAACTGTTTTTTTGTTTTGTTTTTTTTTGCTGTTGTTGTTTGTTTGGGGGTTTTTTTTGTTTTGTTTTGTTTTGGTTTTGGTTTTTTTTGTTTTTTTTTTTTTTTTTTTTGAAAAAACCCAGAGCCTGCGACCTGTTTGATAAATTTCATTAGTTTAGTTTTTGATAAATTTCATTAGTTTAGTTTTTGCCCTGTAGGTCTGGTTTTATCGACTTAAGTGGGCACCATTTGATCTTATTATTTTTCTTAATGGCTGCGTAGCCTCGCCCTGTAAGTACCAGCCTCCAACTTGTTTCCCATTCTCCTAAGTCATTTTTAATCATAACCTGTGGGCCTTCCTCTAGTGCCCAGGTGGCCCAGTGTCACGATGTTAAGGTGTTCTTCTGGCCAGAAAGATCTGTTCACTGTATAGTTTGCTAAACAGTAGGCTGCTGCAGCAATTTGTGAAGGAAGGTATTCCAGAAGAGGATCAACTTGAAGGAGACCCAGCTCTGCAAGATACCTTGCAAAGTTCTCTGTCCTCATACAGATTCCACGTCTCTGAATATACTGAAGGAGGAACTGGTTGACGGTTGGGGCTGTTAGGTCAAAACCCAGCACTCTGAGAAGCAAGTGTTCCGTTCTTAGCAGCTGCTTCTTTGTGTGGGTATCATCTGTTATATAGACAAATTCATCCACATCTGGTGGGTAGATTTCTTCATACTTTGCAGCCAGAAGAACTGCTGCTGTTGCTACAAGCTGTAACTTCCCTCTGAGAGCAGACATGCAGGAAAGAAACCTCTCCAGGAAGTTCACTGCCAAGTACAAAGTCTCTTTCCGAAGTTTATGCAGTTCACAGTGGCTTAATTCCAGCTCTTCAGACACTTGGCAGCTGTAGTTTTCTTTATCTTCTGAATCATCTATGTAGATAGCAAAACCTTGCTTTGATGCAGCACTGATGATGCAGTTGGGCACTTCATTTTTTCTACATGAAGTGATGGTGCTTTCAAAGCCAGAAAAGCGCTTGATAACAGCAGCACCCTGGCTGCCGGGCCACTGCTGCTGCTGCCCGTTCTCTGTCAGCACCCCCAGCACGGCCCAGCCGCCGCTGCTGCGGAGGGCGGCGGGGCAGGACTCCCGCCGCCCCGCACGGCTCTTCTCCCCGGTGCGATGCATCGCCCCGACGTCGGTACCGCGCTGCCCGGCTCCGCTCGCCACCAGCCCACGGAAGGGTCCGGCCGCCCCGCGCCGCCCAGGCTGCCCGCCGGCCCTGCATAGGCGCGGCCACTGGAGGCGGTGGCTCTTGGCCGTGGCCGGTTGGGAGCCCGGCAGCTCAACCCCCGGCGCGCCGCCTCGACAGCCCCGCCGGCCGCGGGTCGCCATGGTGACCCCCTCCCTCTGGGGCTCGTCACCCTGCGGCACATGAGGCGAAGGCCCCGTCCAGGCTCCCTCGGAGTCCGAATCAATGGCAGCACCCCCCGACTCCCAGCTAACGGCGGGGCCCTGCGGCCCCGAGATAACGGCGGGGCTCCGCGCCTCTGAACCAACGGCCGCGCTCTGCGCCTCCAAACTAACGGCCGCACCCCGCGCCTCTGAACCAACGGCCGCGTTCCGCGCTTCCTTTAGCAGCCCGTCCCAAAACGACAGCTTTTTCCCCATAGATGGGGTGCCTGGGCTCAGGAGCTGCAAAGAGCGCTCCCATGGCTGCGAATCCCCACACTCAGCGGACCCACGATCGTCCGCACCCTGCCGGGGCCCCTCCTGCAAGCAGTCCTGGGTGGCCTTCCACTTTCCCTGTTCCCACTGGACTGGCCGAGCTTTTTTCAGTGCCCGCATGAGCCTGTCCCATGATTTTAGACTCCGCCCTGAGCCTGAGGACATAGCCTCCTCCGCTAGGGCCCCAGTACAATTATCCCATACCTCCGGGCGGAAGATATCCTCCGGATGCCTGATCACCCCAGCGCGCAGGAGCCTCGACACTGCGAGGACAAAATCACCTGGCTCACAATCTATGCCCCAGTCTCTGTGAATTTTAAAAATGACCTTAACAAGGGGCTCCATCCTCTCCACTGCTGGCTACCGGCGCGAGACTTCCTCCTTCACCAGGCCCTGGCGCAAGATTTCCTCCTTCGCCGAATCGCAACGCGAGACCTCCTCTTCCGCCAGCTGCGACGCGAGCCCTCCTCCTTCGCCAATTTTCTGGCGTGAGACTTCCTCCTTCGCCGCCCCGGCGTGAGCCTTCCTCCTGCGTTGGTCCTAGGCGCGAGCCTTTCTCCTTCGCCACTCCTGGCGCGAGCCCTCCTCCTTCGCCGAATGCCAGTGGGAGACCCTTCCCTCTTGCTGGTCCTCCGGGAGCGTCCTCCCCGCCGGAGACAGTCCTGCTGCTCCGGCCGCCGTCCACTCGCCCAGGCGATTCCCGCTTCCCGGATTGTCCTGGGTTTCCGCACCACTTGTTGCCACCACTTTGGGCGTGGCATCCCAGGTCGAGGACGGTTCTGTGGCGGTGCCTCTGCCACACGGGCCAAGCACATGCATACACCAATGTGGTGGACAGTAACTGGCCTCTATTAACGGTTAGACAGGGTCTTTTATAACAGGGGGTAACAGTCAGTAACAGTAAAAGGGGAGGGGTTCTGCGTGATCTCGCGATATCTCAAGACCTCGCGATATTTCCCCACACTGGGCCATTGTGGCACTGCCTGTAAATCAGTGAACAGGAAGGACAGGCAATGCAGGTGTGCCAGGGAGCCTGAAGTTTGAGAAAACAGTTGCTTTCAACTATCAGGCTGCTTCCCTTAAAGAGGAGGGTTTCTCCCCACCAGAAGGACCAGTTGTTTAACTGTCAGCCTGGTCTTAACTAGAGATTTCTTGCAAAGGTAAAAGCTTTGGGCCAATAATTTTTAGTTTGAAAGGTTCTCTTACCTTAATCCTTTTTGATTTGGAGGTGAACATGTAATTTTCTTTTTCTCCAAAAGCCCAGCATTTCAGCTGGAGAGTGGTCGCTGTCCCTAAAGAAATAACTTGAGCAAGGTTGAGCTGTTGAAGGTTTTTTAGGTTTCCCTGTTATGGTTTGTTTTGTGTTTTTTTTTTTAAATCTTTCTTGCTTGCTTCCTGGAACAGAGAGCACAACTACGGAGCTCAGGACAGCTGGCAGAAATCTCCCCAAGCCCAAGGCTGGCAGAGCTTGGCAGGATCCCAGCACCACAGCCTGTGTATGTATGGATGGATGGATGGATGGGGAATGCGACCTGAGTCACCTGGGAGTGTTGGGAAATGTCAACCAACCCCCAGCAGTGTCAGGGGAACATTCCTGATAAATCCCTGGTGGAGCTGCAGAGTTTCTGGCCTTGGGCACTGGGGGGGCTCTGCTGGCTGGGCACTGGCTG
Organism: Agelaius tricolor; assembly: GCF_023055355.1. Lineage (NCBI taxonomy): Eukaryota > Metazoa > Chordata > Aves > Passeriformes > Icteridae > Agelaius > Agelaius tricolor. The sequence continues at coordinate 2,219,919 of NW_027269311.1, read as the reverse complement.
GGTCTGCCCCTCGGTGCCTCAGATCTCACCTTTTTGCTGCCTTCTCTGTCTTTCCCTCTCCCACTGTGCTTTCTGCATCCCCACCAGGTGTTCATGCCTGTCCTCTGTAGTTGCTCAATGCAAGCAATTGCAGCTGCTGCAGCAGCTCAGTGTCATCCCTGGGCTGCCTTTAGAACAGACCTGCTCCAGCCTGGATTGGGAAGGGCTGGATCAAACCATTTCTCAGGTCAACGTGCCAGCACCCACCCAGGGGCTGCATCCTGGGCAGGAGCTGCTCGTGCAGGTGTCCCTCCCTCCCACTGCAGGTCCCTGTTCATAGTTATCTTATTTTCCAGAGATGAGCTCTACCCACATAAATTCAAACCCCAGCCACCAAAAGAGAAGAAAACCAGTTTGGGTTCCCTGGCATCTCAATGGAGGCACTTCAGGACTGGACAGGAGGATACAGCCAGAGCCCTGAAAGAAGTGCAGGATTTTACCCACTCTTCAGGAGCAGAGGTAGATTTTCTTCTACATCCAGTGCTTGTGTTGCCTCCCCAGCCTGCCAGCACCAAGTCCTGCTCATGCTGAGCTCCCTTTTTGCTGCCCTGCTGTGCTGTGCTGACAGTGGGCTGGGCAGCAGGGCCAGTGGCTGGGTATGGGCTGTGTGGGAGGGAGAAATAGGAGAGTTTTCCTTGGAGAAGCTGACTCAGATCCTACAGGCCTGTGTTAAGTGTGGGATTTTTTTTTGCCTTGTTTCCTTCCCAAAGTAAGATGAGGCTTTTCTCTGCATCATCATGGTAAGACCTCCAGCTTCCTTCCCAGAGCCAGCTGGGATGATCCTGATCTCCATGGAGCCTCTTCCCAAGGCAGCCAGACTCCCTGTTTGCAGGGCTCTGCTTTCACCCAGAGCTGCTATTGCACTGCTGGCCCTGGAGCTGTCTTACAAACGGAGACTTTGCAAAGTGGCTGTCTCTTCCTCCCAGCATAGAAAATGGCTTCTTTTTCAGGTGCAATCAGATCAACTTCCTGAATTCCCCCGCCTCCAAGTAGGGTTTGAGGGAATCAGCAGCTCCGTGGACGAACCGCAGCCTTCCCTCGAAGCAGAGAAGGTAGGAGGGAATCTGTCTCACTTGCACATTGTCAGTGTGGCAAGCAGGGCTGGAGCTCCCAGTGCCACTGGTGGGCCTCAGCATTGGCCACAGAGGGGCCTCCCATCCCTGCAGGCCCATCACAAAGTGCTGCTGAAGGAACTGGTAGTTGGAGAGGCCATGCAGGACACGTTGTAGGGCTGCCCAAGGACACTTTGCAGCACCTATGGAGGGCACTGCTCCCCCTGGAACTCCTCAGGTGGTCCATAGGAAACTTTTGCAGGAGCTTTTGCTGTAGCACCTTGAGAAAGCAGCATGTAAATCAGAGAGAGGGGAAGAGCCTCAGGAGTCAGATGAGCTGGGCTGGAGTCCTTCGCTCAGCTCCGAGAGCTCTCACTCTGAGCCTCCTCCTTTTCTAAAAGCAGTAAGAAATGCTTTTTAAAGGCAAGTTGTGCATCAGAGAGAATTTCTACTGCCAGGAGACATCCCAGTTCACTTTCACGTAATGTACTAATTAATGCATTGATCTGTGAGTGTGGGAGAAGATTTTCCCCATGGTCCCTGCACTGGTCAGTGGCATGGATGCAGGATGAGATGAGGGTGATTCTGGCAGTGTTTGGGGAATAGGCCCCTCCAGGTACAGCTGCACTTTGCTCCAAGATGCTCTTCTGCATCCATTGCCATGCTCAACAGCTCAATCTCTCCTGTCTTCCATCCAGGCTTTCAGTATCCTGCCAATGTCAGGTGTGCTGCAGCCAGGTGAGAGCCAGCAGGTCTCCTTCACCTACTCTGGCCACCTCAACACCATCTCCGATGTCACGGCGCTGTGCCACGTGGAGGGAGGCCCCACCTACGAGGTGCTGGTGACCGGGGAGATCTCACGTGTCCGCTACTCCGTGAGGCCCCAGGAGATCAACTGTGGCTTACAGGTACCACACACATCCCTGGCACAGCTCCTTGCCTTGGCACCACGGCCAGCAGGTTCCTGCCCACCTCGCTCCAGGGCTCCCTTCCCTTCCCAGCCCCTTTGTTGGCTCTGGGGCTTGGAAGCCCAACCTTTGAGGGACACATCTGGCATCCAAGCTGCTCTAAAATGGCCATCTCCAACCCTCTCCACAATGCTGGGAATGCCTCTTTTTCAGGGTACCTAACACTGCCTCTGGGGCAGGCAGGGTCCCAGTGGGGGTGCTCTGAGGGGTGTGTCCCTGAGACATCTCTCTGCTGATCCACACCTAAAGCCTGACCTCCAAGGAGATGCTCTTGTCTAAAGCTCTTGCTTAATCCACACAATAATCAAGGGAAGAAGTCGGGCTTCCAGTCACTACCGTTGGAGAGACTGTCTCAGAATAATCCCCACTTCACTCTTTTCCAGTCAAAAGCCCACAGATATTTCCAGCTGCTGGCCCTGTCTGTGTTGCCCTGGGTGACTCCCTTGTTGCATCTATGTTGCTTGCCAATACTTGCATGCAGGTGCCTTTTCTCCTGGAATGCCTCAGTGCTGTGTCTGTTTCTCCTGGCTGTTGGTGACCCCTCAGAGGGCAGAGGGCCTGTGTGCCCTGGTTCATTTATTGCTGGCCCTCACATGGTTGTTACCACAGCTCTGTGTGCTGCCAGAGCTGCCTGGTGCTGTGCAGGTGCCCTGTGCCTGGGGGTTCCCCAGGTTCCCAAGTGCCCCTATCTCCTCCCTGGTCCCTGCTCCCATGATGTGTCTGCTTTCAAGCCCAGGAGGGAGGAAGGAGATTCCCAGCAGCAGGCCTGGTCTGTAACTTCCCTCTCCTGTGCCTTCTCTCCAGATATTTAATGAAATTCATCACAGCGATGTCACCCTGGTGAACAGTGGCAAGATTGAATTCAACTGGGTGCTAAAGCCTAGCCCTGCAGACAAGTGTCTGCCTGGTGTGTTTCTGGTCAACCCCACCACTGTAAGTAGCACAAGTGACTGAGCCCAGCCCTGTGTCAGGTGGCCCAGGAGAGTGTTAAAGGGGAAAAAAGGGGGGAGGTGGGGAAGGGGGAAAAAAGTCAGAAGGGAAAACCCCAAACCCAGCCATGAGAGAGACAGGGCTGTAAGCAATTTCTGCTGGGGCCAGAGAAGGTCAAACAAGTGCTCTCCTGACAGACTCCCCCACGGCCTTGGCCGGTGGGTGGCTCTGCTGTCAGAGGCAGACACCGGCGGGAGGCACAGGTGCGTGGGTCACTGTCCTGTCCTGCTGGAAGGGGAGCAGAGGAGAATTCTTTTTGATAGATTTCTCAGAGGAAAATAAGGCACAAACCCAGCAAGTAGTGTATCTGAAAACTGTTTGTTGATAAAGAAATGGCATGGTCCCGACCAGAGGGGGGACAGAAAAGAGAGAAAATGAGAAACAGAGAGAGTAACACAGGACAGGGACAGAGCGTCACCGCGAGAGCCCTGAGGCGCTGTGTCGGCTCCTGCTCAGCAGATGGAGCAAGTGCTGCCAACCGCACCAGCGTGCGTGCCCGCCGCGGCGGGAGGGGCTCCATCGGCCGGTAGCGGGGCCGGGGCTGGATCGGCCGGCAGCGGGGCCGGGCTGGATCGGCCGGCACCGGGCCGGGCTCCATGGGCCGGCAGCGGGGCCGGGCTCCATGGGCCGGCAGCGGGGTCCCGCGGGCTGCGGCCGGGCCGGGCTCAGCAGCCGCGGTTTGTCCCGGTCGGGGCACGGCGGCTGCTCCCTCGGCGGAACAGCGGAGCACTGGGTTGCCGTGGCGAGCGGGGAAGCGGCGACAGCAGCGTAGACAGACAGGGAAGAAGTGGTTCTGTAGGGAGCCGGACCCTCCGGCTGCTCCCAGCCCAACAAAATAACAAAAGTGGCAGGGAAAAACTGTCTGTGTTAACTGCTATTATATGCTGAGATTTCTCCCATAACTCAGCCCGTTTAGGACTTTTTTGCTCAGACAGGCAAAATTTTCCTGGGCTTTGGGGTCTGTCCGCCTCCAAGGGGGAAATCTCTTGCAGCCCCCTAGACACAGAGCCTGTCTGCATTTTCTCCTAACAACCTCCTTTACACATGGGATGTGTTAAGGCTCCCAGCACGTCTACAGCTTCTATAGTAACTTTTCACCCCACGTTAGAAAGTGGATTTATAACCTATGTTGAGGCATAAGTAAAAATTTAATTGATTGCTCACAGTCACTCAGGGGACCCCGATGGCTGAGATCTCAGGCTGTGCTGGCACTGGAGTGTTTCTGAGGGTCACCTTACCCAGGCTGTGTGGTCACATATCCCTTAGTAGGCTTGCTGCTCCCTGCCTCCTCCAGCTTTGTTGCTGTGCAGCGGCTTTGTGGGGCAGTGAGGGGGCCAGGGAGCAGCGGGGCTGGAAGAGCTGGAGAGAAACTAGCAGCATCCCACCGCTGTCCAAGCTTCTCAGTCCTGCTGGATGTCTTTGAGCCGAAGCAGCGCTCCTGCCTTTGTCCCTCCCTGCGGTGGGAAGAGGAAGCCAATTGGCTTCCCCATTTCTTCATGCCTGTCTCCTGCAAGGGACAAGAGGAGCTGCTGGCCCTGCTCAGTGCAGGGATTTCCCTTCCACAGCGGCAGCAGAAGAGCCTTTTGTTGATGAGGCAGGCTCTTGCTGGCAGAGGGCAAACCCCATCAGCAGCAGAGCTGTGCTCACATCGGACTGTGCTCACATCAGGCTGTGCTGGGGCTGCAGCCTTGTGAGCCCTGGGGAGAACAAACTGCACCCCAGGGTCAGAGGCTCGACCTTTTGGTCACAAGGAAGGTAGAAGGTGTGAGTAACAAAGCCTGCTCCTCAGTTAAAATTTAAAGAAAATTTAATAAGAGACAACAGGGGACCAATAAAGTAGAAGTAGTAGTAGTCAATAGTAGAAATAGTCAATAAAGTAGAAGTAAAAGCGCTGGGTGTTTGACTTGGGTACTTAGCCACAACCAGAGGCACACACCAGTCAACACAGCAACAGCCCTTGTATACTCTGGGTATTGCATCAGCCTAATGCATATTTACAAATGGTTATACATTCTCAAACATTTTAACATAGTTCCTCCTCTGTCCTGCCTTTTTGGAGTATGTGCAGTTGTCCTAGTCCAGGTCATTTGTTACTTTTTTACACATTCAACAGGTTTCCATTCCTTCATTGGTTAAATGTTAATATTGCAACAACTCTTCACCAACATTGGTATCACAACATAACATTCTCATTAAACGAACTCTAAACTTTAGCAAAACTTCTTTTACAAAAGTCATCGTTATAAAACACATAGTATCTACTCTAACAATTGTGAAAGCCAATACTGTAATATATTTATCATGAAGGTGATGTGGTCTGATGGTTTCTTCTAGATGAGAACCTGTCTCCTCAGCCTGTCTGTCCCCTGAGCCATCCCTCATCAAACACTCTGATGCATTCCCTCCCTCTTCTCCCATCCCTGCAGGGTTCCCTTGCACCTGGCAAGAAGCGAGTGCTGAAATTCTCTTACATGCCAGGATTACCAGGAGCCTTCAGCAGGACTTATCAGCTTAAAGTGGGTGACCAGCAACCAGAAAATATCTGCCTGAAAGGAGAAGCATCCTTTCCCATGATCAGTCTGGACCTGCCCTGGAGCATCAGAGGTGGGCACTGCCTGTCTGCCCTCAGGAAAGGCCCCTCTGGTTTTGTTCCCTACCACAGGCCCTGAGGGCAGCTCATGCCAACCTCCACCGAGCCTGGAGGGTTGCAGGACTCCCAGACCAAGTCAAGCCCCCTGGTTGCTTCATGAGTCTTGAGCAGAGGATGCCATGTGGACTTTGTCCCAGGAGCCAAGCTGCAGAGCCTGCCATCCTCATCCCTGAAGGACGATGGCTAGAGTGAAAGGCTTGGGAAAGCTGTAAGAGAGGCTGGCAGGGCTTCTGGCAGGGTTGGATCTGTGTGACATTGCAGGGGATGAGATTCAGAGAGGAACAGCAGCATCCACTTTCCATAGATGGCTTGAGGGATTTCTTTCTGGTAGAAACCAGTGTTGGGAGGCAGGGACTTCCCAGCTTCAATGGGACTGGCACTTTGCTCACACTTCTCTTTGTGGATGTTTTCTTCCTTCAGGAAATGAAAAATATGAGAAGATACTGAAACAGCTCATAAAACCCCTGCAACAAGACAATCAGAGGAATAAGTCAGTTATTCTGAAGAAGCCTCAGAGCCTGAAGACCAAGATCTTGAAGTCTCAGACCCCGACAACTCAGACCTTGAAGACTCAGAACCCAAAGAGTCAGGACCTGCAGCCCAGTGTGCTTGCCTCTGGCACTGTAGTAAGAACAGCTGCAGCCCCGTTTGGCACAGGCCACCCTCTCCATGTCACCTGAGCCCCTTGCAGCCCACAGCAGCTCCTGGTGCCCTGATGACACTTGGGACCTCCCTGCCCACTGACAACCTTGTGTCACCTCAGCATTGCCCCTAGGGCTGCCCCGCTGGTCATGTCTCTTCTGGGGCTGCACCAGCTTCCTGGCTAGCCCAGGGAGAGATCCTGAAGGCCATGCTCCAGGGATGGAGTTGATGGTGCTTTGAGGGAGATGCAGGTCATTGCTGGGGAGTTCATTGTTCCCAAGCCAAGCCCTGCCAGATTTACAGCCCTTAACAGCAGCTGCCTGATTGTGCCCTGGGGCTGTGCTGGAGGTGCTCATCTCCAAGAGGCACCAGCTTGGTCCCAGTTCCCTTTCAAGACAGCTGCTGTCCAAGCTGCCTTGGTACAGGCTGGGGGCAGGCAAGTATCTGGAGCTCTGGAAGATTCCTGGCTTGTCTGTCTGCCTGGCCAGATCAGCTTTGCTGACAGTGTCTGGGCAGGCAAAGATGCTGGAGTTACTTCCCTGGAGATGAGGTCCTGGCTAAGAGAGCAGGAGGTGTCACAGGCACTGAGCAGCCAGACAGGAGGAGCCCACAGCCCCTCCCAACAAGAGTGGGGTGGGATCCTTTCTCAGGTGCAAGCTGGGCTTTGGGAAGGACCTTTGCTAACCAGCCACTGTCTTCCCTTTCTTCAGTCAGACACTCAGCTGCAGATAAAGATGATGAGGATGCTGATGGAGAAGGCTGCTCTGGAGCTGCAGCAAAAGCTCACATCCCATCCCCTGAAGAGCAGGTTCCCTGACAAGGAGCTGTGCCAGAGTCTTGCCAAGTGAGTAGGGACTCCCATCCCCATCTCCAGGTGCCCCTTGGGAACACCCAGCCATGTCCCCTTCTCCTGAGAGCTCCCTGTTTCTGCAGAGCTGGGAACAGCCTGGACTTCAGAAAGGGTCTGGTCCTGGTGGCTGTGACACGCTGCATGTGAGCAGTGGAGTGTCCTCCCTTCCCCAGCACCACGCTGAGCTTTGGACTGCTCAGCTCCCCACAGCTGTGGGGTTCTGTCCCTAGAGCTGGGGGACCCAGTGCAGACCTTCAGGCCCTTCCAGACAGCATAGATTCTGTCCCTGCTGCCTAGCTCTGAAGGAGACAACTCCCAGCTGAAGTCTTGCTTCCAACTAACAGCTGTGCAGCTGTGACACTGAACAAAAGGAGAAGGGAGCTGCACATGTCAGCAAACCCTTTAAAACCCAACATCAAATGGTTTGAATCCTGGTGGGGTGGCAGGGCAGGTGACATGGCCTGTCCCTTTGCACCATCATGATGCAGCACAAGCATGGGAGGCTTCAATTCAGGAAGAAGATGCTCTGCAGAGCAGCTCATGTGGTCTGGTTGCAGAGCAATGAAGATTTCCTGTGCAGGCAAACCTTATTCCTAGACCCCAAAGCAATTTCAGGCTCAGGCTGTACACCAGGCTAGGCAGTTCCACTGAGAGCAGTGGAGGCCCAGTGGACTCACCTAGACTGGCTTTTCATGGCAGACGAGCTGTGGCCAGTGTCCATTTTAAACTAATTTTATTTTCAGGTACCATTAGTAGCTGATCAAACCTAGGGCCTGCACTCCTCCTGACTTCCCAAAGTCATTGCCAGGTGGTCAGGCTAAGGGTTTCATGGGCTTGAGCTGAGTTTTTACAGCAGTGAATAAAGAAATAGCCACTGTATTTGTATCCTCCATCCACTTGGATGTGTAGCCAGGCTGTGGTTTAAGGACTGTCCTTATTCCTTGCAGAGTTGAGCTGCCCCAGTATGTCCTGGACATGGGCCCTGTCCTTAGGGGTTACACTGAGACACGCTCTCTGAAGATCACCAACCCTGGGCAGATCCATGTGTCCTTCAAGGTCGATGTATCTGTCCTGCAGGACACAGGTAAGCAGTGCTGGAGACACTTCCTGTGGCCTTGAAGGAGGTGTCTCAGACAGATTAGCTTAAGCCCCTGAACCTGGGGAGGTTTCTGAGCTTTTTCTTCTCAGTGCCCCTGCTGGGAGTTTTAGAGGCAGAGCTCTCCTGGCCAGCCATGCCCAGGGACCTGGCCTGCCTGCGACTGCCCCAACGCTTCAGTGCAGGGGCCAATGGACTCATCACCCTGGTCACCTCTCAGCATCTTCCCCCCTTGGCTCCCACGAGCAGCAAGTTTCTTTGGGCACTCTGTGGGCTTGTTTTGCCAACCAGTGGGGTCTGCTGTGTTTTGGAAGTGCTTTGTTTGGAGTTCACACTGTCACAGCACTTGTATTCAGTCTTTATTGAGGAAGCAGCCTGTGAGATCCTCTGGTGGATCAAAAGAGGTTTCCAAAAGAGGCCTTGAGGCAAAGAGGCCTTGAGGCAAGGCTGCCCTTCCATCACACAGTGGCTCACTGTGTCTGAAGGGTGTTCAGGTGCACTCTTAAGTTTTGTCCAGGTCACAGCACAGCGTGGGGCTTTTGCCAGACCTCTCAGCCAGGACACCTGTAAGGCCTTAACGTGCTTGTGCACATTTTGTGTTTTGTGTGTATCTCAGCTGCTTTGTGTTCATCTGTTCAAGGTTTCAGCGTGGGCCTGGACCAGATGATTTGCCTGCCCCCCAACAACAGCGTGAACTTTGACGTGCGCTTTGAAAGTGCCCACAAGCCATATGGTGACGTGGAAGTGCTGCTGCCCATAGAGGTACCACAGCTCTTGGGGCAGGCAGCAGGCTGGGCACAGCAGCAGATGTCACCCGCACCCTCTGCTGAATCCTCTGTCCTTCTCCAGGTGACAGAAGGCCCTATGTACAGCATCCGCATCCGTGCCACTGTGTCTGAAGTGTCACTCACCCTCACCAAGAACAGACTGCAGTTCTCTGACATCCCTGTTGGGCAGTGCCAGGTTGAGACCATCCAACTCTACAACCGGTTCCCAGAATCCTGCAAATGGTTCATTGCTTCCAACAAGCCTGCTCTGAAGGTAAAGCACAGGCCACATTGAACACGGAACTTGGTCGGGTTTTCTTTGTGACTCTTGCTCTTTCTGCTCCTGTGGCTGCCTGAGCACTTGAGTCTACAGTGTGTTTGAGGAAAGTTCTGAGGGTCTAGATCAAGGCTGGTTTGCCTCAACCTGTTCCATTAGCTGATGCTTTGCTTTGCTGCCATCTTCACCCATTCCTCTTCCTCCTCTGAGGACAGTAGTTCCCTATCTGCCTGCCCTGTCTCCAGGGCTTCCCTCCAGCTCTGGGCTTTGGGGCCACACTTGGTTTGGCTATGGGTGCTCTCAGCTCCGTGTCAGTGTCTCAGAACACGAGGAGACCTCACATGATTGGTTTCTGTGCCCAGAATAGTCACCTCAAATTCATGACACCAGCCGTACGTCAGAAGCTGCAGGTGCTGGTGGATGAGCCCTGTCCCTTTGACGTGACGCCCTCCAAAGGAACCCTTGATCCAGGGAAGTGGCAGGATCTGCAAATCCAGTTTACACCCGAGGAGGAGGTGAGACTGGCGGGTGTCAGCCCAGGAGGCTGTCAGGGCTGTCTGGAAATGAGGGCCTGGTGCAGAGAGTGTGGTAGGAGCTCTGCCTTCACAGGGAGCTTTCTGCAAGCCTCATACTCTGCATGGCTCAGTTCACCCCACAGAGCACTCGTGTGAGATGTGCTTTGAAATGCCCACAGGGAGCTTGCACAGAGAGCACCAGGGCTCTGAGGCTGCCTCTTGGCACATGGGGGGGATGTGCCCAACTCCCCTCAGCCTCCCCCTTGCCTGGCTGTATTTGCAGCTGTGACACTCAGTGCAGAGCAGCTGCCCACTCACAGAGGATAATCCTGGAATGGCTCATCCTGCTGCAGGACTGACAGACCAAACAGCCACCACCCACCTTCCTGGGCATGGCAGGACGGTCACCTGTAGTGGGGTGCTGCCAGCAGTCCCTGGGGCTCTGGCCTGCCTGCACATTCCTGTCCAGCTGGGGATTCAGCTTAAAGGACAAAGCATTCCCAAAAGTGGTTTGCCTGTGGCTGCTGGGTCTCGGAAACTGGCAGCATGTACCAGCATGGCCACAAGTGCTTCTGTGCCCACACACAGTCCCAGGGATCTTTTAATTGCTCAAGAAATGTAACCATCTTGTGTCTGGCTTGGACCAGAGCCAGACACTAAGCAGAGAAGATGACCCTTATTTCTTGCCAGTGAGAGCTCATTTGCCTCTCTCGTGGAGCTGGTGTTTGCCTGATGCAGCAGTGCCAGGACTGTGTCTGGACACTGTAACCCTGAGGGCCCTTCCCATGAGCACTGCACTCCTGCATGACTAGCTGAAAATGTCTGACAGTCCATTGTACATACATCCATCTGATTCCCAAATACCCAGTTACAGTGCACACCAGCGTTCATCCCAGTTACTCAGACCCAGGCTACTACAGATGCTCTAGTCCCTAGCATAAGTAAATATCTGGTTTCCATTCACCTTGGAGGGACTGATAACACCCTGACCTTGGGGCAAGCCTTGTTGTATTTGGGGTCCTGTCACCTGGGACTTCATGGATGAGTTTTCTGCACTTTCCTCTTTTCAGAGGTCTTACGAGAATGAGCTGGAGTTTATCATTTGTGGGAGCAGCAATCGCTTAAAGCTGCACCTCTCAGGACAAGGTCTGGAGCCACGGTTGGAGTTCAGACCCCCAGCACTAAAGATGGGAGGGATGCTGGTGGACAGCAATGGGGTGGAGGCCACAGTGGTGGTGAAGAACCCATGCAACTTCCCCACTGAGTCTCACTCACTGGATTTTGATGAGCAGTACCTTGAGGAGGAGAAGGTGAGAAGGCAGGTCTGGTCCCCATGTACACGCTGCCCAAGATTGACAGCAATCCAGCATTCCCAGGCTTGTGCCAGGGAGATGAAGGCAATCCCCAGGGCAAAGCCAGCTCTGCTGACATGCTGTGGGAGGACCTAAACTAAATAGTTGGTGTTATTGGGAGGAAGGGAGGAGACAGAAAATGGGTTGATTGAGTCTGTGTGATGAAAGGCAAGAAAAGGAATCTTGCATATGGTTTCTCTTCCCTCCACATACAGATCCTGCAGATGTCACTAAGGTCTGAGTACCAAAAGAGCTTTGTTATGCCTCCACGTGCCATGGGTGAGACACTGCCTCCAGAGGTGCTGCAGGACCACGAAGCACACAGGAGGCCAAAGGCTCAACAGGCAGAGCTCAAGCCCATGGCAGAAGCCAAGGCCAGGGCTGAGGCCAAGGCCATGGGCAAGGCAGCAGCAGGTCAGAAAAACAGTGAGGGTTTGGTGGTGTCTGTTTTGCCTGTGGTCCAGCCCATACACCCTGAACTCTCTCTGTCACCTTGCTCTCCAGGGAAAGCCCATTCTTTTAGCAGCTGTCTGTTCCCCAGCTTGGTGGAGGAGCTCTTGGCTGAAGGGCTGTGGCATCCTCTACCAACCCTGAGTGTAGCCAAAGCAAGCTCCTATCTGCCTGCCATAGACTGGGGAAATAATCAGGATATTTCCTTGTGTCCCTTAGCCACAAAGACTAGGGCTGGATGAGTTCCTCAGCCAGTAGGACCAGGTCTAATATCACTGGCTCTTTTATATTTGCACCTTCCTAGCAACAAAAGAACAATCTCATCTTGCTTTCACCGAGTCTCCTTTCCTGGGATCCGAGGGCATGGGGACTTTACTGCCCGGCCATAGCTTGGGGGATTGTCTGAATTCTGGGGAGGGATACAAGCTCCCCAATATCTCCTGGGATGATAGGCTGGGTCAGGAAAAGCTGTGAATCCTTGCAGCTGACCCAGAGCACCCAGGTCAGCTTGCAGTCACTCATGGTTTCTCCTCTTTGTGCTAAAGAACTGCAGCGAGAGAAAGCTCTGCAGAGGAAAGCAGAAGTGGATAAAATAATACTGGAAAGGAAGCTCATAGGGAGGAAAAAGTGAGTAAGGCTTCCATGGGTTACTGCTGTTCCATGGGTTATTGTCCCTGGAGGGCTTCCCTGCTCCAAGGACTCTGAGCTCAGAGGTGCTGGATAGCAAAGGCCAGAAGCAGCACAGGGATGGCCATTCTGAGCTCCCTGGCTCCCAAGAGAGGAAGGACCTTCTTCTGTTGAGACAGAAGATCTTCTTCTCTATTGGAGTGCTGAGCCCTCCTGGCTTAGATGCTGCCTGCAGGGAGCTGGGCTCTGGGCTTGCCTTGGCACTGCCTCTAGAGGTGTCTTTAGGTCCATGGTGTTGAGTTGCACCTTCTTGATCATCTCCCTTCACCAAAACAGTGGGATTGTGGTATGGGCAGGTGTGGGGCACAGAGCAAAGCTTGGTTTGGGTCCTGCTCCTGCCACAGCATTGCAAGTCCTTGCAATGCTGATCTGCCAGGCTTCTCCTTATGGTGGGACACCACCCACAGAAGCTCACGTCCTTTAGGCTCCCCTTCAGCTGCAGCAGTAGGCCAGCCCAGGAGAAGCTCAGCTCCAGCAAGGCAGCCCAGCTCAGGACACACAGGCAAAGTGTGGAGCTGAGAGTGGAGGCTGGTTAAAGCAAGTCTGTGTATCAGCACTTCCTTCAGCCCAGGCTGAAGTTGGTTTCATGGGCAGGAGACAGATGAGGCTGTTTCAGATGGCTTTCATGGCAGAGAGCACCGGTTTGCTTGCTCACAGCTGGGTTCCTGCAGGAAATCTGGCTGACAAGAGCCTGTCTTGCAGGAGAGGAGTTCCTGCAGCCTTTGCTTTCTGACTGATAGGATTATTCTCATTAAGGAGCAGGCTGTGCCCTGAGGGGTGCTGAATGAGCTGAGTGAGAATTGTAGGAGAGATAAGCAGATGTCAGCAATCTGTGATCTGCTTTAAACTGGGAAATCAAGAGACAAAGAGCATTTTCAGGCATCAGCACAGAGAGCTGCTGGATCAGCCTTTGGCAGTGGGCTGGAGGTGTCTGGCTGTGCCTTAAGAGGGAGCTTGCACAGCCAAGACCTTATGATGGCAAGGTTCAGGTTTGGCTGGGCCTGGAGGTCCCCTTGCACCAATGGCATCACTTGGGATGTTCCCAACCTCTGTGGGTTGAGAAAAATTCACGGAAATGGTCTCGTGGTTCTGCCTGGCCTCAGGGTCAAGGAATGAAGTGCAGGGCTGGCCAGGACTGCTGAGCCCAAGTTTCTGGTGGGGACTCTCAGCGATTTTTTCTGTTTTGTTTGCTGAAGGGAGCTGAAGCAGCTGGCTCAAAAGCGTGAGGAGGAGGCAAAAGCCTTAGAGGAGGAAGAGAGGCGGAAGGAGGAAGAAAGGCGGAAGGAGGAAGAGAAGCGGAAGAAGGACAAGAAGGGTGTCTCTGTGGGGAAGCAACCTCCAAAACCAGAGAAGGGGAAAACCAAACCCCCAGAGGGGAAGGAAACCAAGGCTCCAGAGAGGAAGGAAACCATGATCCCAGAGAAGAAAAACAAACCTCCAGAAAAGAAGGAAACCAAACCCCCAGAGAAGAAGGAGACGAAAATCCTAAAGAAGGCAACCGAACCCCCAGAGAAGAAAAACAAACCTCCAGAAAAGGAAACGAAATCCCCAGAGAGAAAGGCAACGAAATTCCCAGAGAAGGAAACCAAAGCTCCAAAGAAGGGGGAAGCAAAAGCCCCAGAGAAGGGGGAACCCAAAACCTCAAAGAAGGATGAAACCAAAGCCCCAGAGAAGGGGGGAACCAAAGCCCAAAAGAAGGGGAGAACCAAAGCCCCAAAGAAGGGAGAAACTGAAATCCCAGAGGACGCAGCTGAGATGGAGAACTTGATCCAGAGGTTTCAGATCTATGAGTCATTGCAGCAGAATTTCTCCTACTGGAACAGAGTTCAGGGTACTGTGCAGATACCTGTGATCCAGAAGGGAAACAAGTTCCAGCATGCAGCTGGAAACCAAGGTCAGAAGACCAATAAGCCTCAGGAGAAGGTGAAGAAGAAACCTGAACAAAAATGTAGAGACCAAAGCAATCTTTAGTCATCTCAGCTGGAGATGCAAAGCAAAGTTACAGAGGGGACAGTCAGATGATGATGTTCCACAATGACTGGGTATCATCTGTGCTGATGGGGAGGTTACCCCTTCTTGGGACTCAGTTTTTTCAGGCAGGGAAAAATTATTCTTTATTCACTCAACTCAGTTTCTACAGTTTCAGACCTCGTGTGCAACTTTAATTAGTTAATAGATTTCTTTCTAAGTAAGCTATTGGTTAATAAAATATATTTTACTTGTGCATCAAATCTCTCTATTGTATTGTTTACTTGTTCTCTGCACTGATTCTCATGGGACAAATCCCTTGTTGTTGCAGGTACATTTGTTTTTCACCCTCAGAACAGATTGTTAACGAACTCTCATTCTCAAAATAGCTTCACATGGGAACTTGTAACTGCTTCTCTGCACTTAGAAGAGATGACAGGCCAGCTGTTAATATTGCAGAACAAGGCCTGATTTCATAAGGCCTTTCTTTTATCATTATTCTACCTGTCTATGACATCTCCCCCTTTTCATTCATTTAAAAAAGGCTCCTATGTTCTGATGTTGAAACAGCTCACTCTTGTGAGGGTATTATCTCATGAAGGTTTTCACTGGTTATTATCTGTTAGACAACTGAAAGGTGAATAAGCCATAAATGAAATAACAGCATGATGGTCTACTGGAGGGATTAAAGTTGTAAAAAGCATATTGGAATTCTAAGTAAATCAGTTATGAGAAAAACTCATGGGAACTGCAAATTCCATGGAAACAGAAATTCAGTACGACTTTTTAAAGTGCAGGGTTACTGAAAAATAAATATAATAACGTGCAATTTAGCATATTGCTGAACAACCCAACAGCTTTTTGTGACTGTATCTGGCATCATTTTATATGGCAAATTTGTTAGCATTCTTGTTAAAAATATCAGACCATGTTAAAATTTGATAGGTAATAAGGCGTTGCATTTGCCGCTTTTCAATCTCTCCAGTAACTGTAAAACTATATAAAAGAATCAGAATTTAGTCAGAAAACGAAATAAACTTAAAAAAACCCTATAGCAACACGTTTTCAAGGCACACAAACACAGTAGGTAAGGCTCCTGCCTCCTATCAGACAGAAGTAATCAAGCAGCTCTGCGCCAGAGCAGGGGCCTGTGCCACCCACAGGGCAGAGGGAAAGCCCTACAATAAAGGGAAACTATGGGGAGAAGAGAGGACATTTAAAGTGCAATGACATAACTACACATCAATAAAGCTTCTCTTAATATTCACACAATAGTCATCCCTTCATTGCGCGGGCCAATCCTCTCATTATCCATGGATCCCAGCAGGGCCCTGCGGCCGTGAATGCGGCCCGCTCTGGGCTCGCCTGGCTCGGCCGCCACAGCGCCCCCGGGGCCGCTGCACCTCTGCTCCCCCAAAACACCCGCGGGGAAAAGAGCAGGGCAAAGGCAGCAACACAAAACAAACTCTAAAACCCGCACACAAAACGATAAACACAGAAAAGGCACAAGCTGCATTTTATTTCATCTTCTGCCAACACAGTCACTGACTGAGAGTTGCATTTCCACGGCAAAGATCTGCCTTTTGAGAAACTTCAAACACAGAAATATCTTTTTTACGAGATGTGTACAAGGCCAGGCCTCATTGGAGGCACAGCTTTTCTCACAACTCTGCATCATCTTTAACTGAAAAAGAATTAAGCAGTATGGTCATGAGTCTGGCATCTCAGCCAGAAAGGCCAGGTATTAGAGGGAAGAAGTCAGCCTATAAAATCTGATTATTTTTCCTCTTCCATTGGTCTGTCAATAATGTTAATCAGAATGTATCTCTACATGTTAACATGAAGGTGTTTGTATTTACATAAGCAGTAATATATCTATAAAGACTTTTGAATTCTCTTCAAGGACAAGAAAATTTGAACCAATAATCCTTTCCTAATAGACAGGTCCAGTTTAACTTTTCACTGAAGATGTTAAACCCAAGGGTAGTTCATGTAATGCTGTCCTTACATGTCGCTATCTTCATGCACAACAGCCCATCTTTATTCTTCACAGCTCACATTTAGATGGTTTTCTAAAGGCATTGTCTTTCATTTTAATTGGTTAGTAATTTACTGCAATTCGGTTCATTGGTTGGTAGTTGCTAAAGTACATGTTAGTCAAAACCTTTCCTCCCTAAGGAGGTTTACATTCTTGTCTCCTGGATAGAAGCTGTGGGTAGAAGTCTTTCTTCTTCTTTCTTCTCCTTTCTCACAGGAACTTGTCAGGCTAGCTGTTAGCTGTACTTAGCTGAAGCAGCAGGCCTGAGCCATAATTTTACAAGGGTAACAAAGCTCTTCTTTTATACGGCTTTACAATATTGTATGTAACAATGTTGTATGCAACATTGACATATGATTATTTCAATCTTAAAGAATAATCTTAAATTTCTTTCACGTGAATTTTGACCTTTGTAATATTTGTGTATGATATATTTGGAGATAAAATCTGGTTTGAATCATCCCTTCATAGAATCACAGACTCATGAAATCATCAAGGTTGGGAAAGCTCCCTGAGACCACAGAGTCCCAGCTGTGCCCGATGCCCACCTTGTCCCCAGCCCAGAGCCCTGAGTGCCACCTCCAGCCCTTCCTGGGACACCTGCAGGGATGGGCACTGCCAAGCTCCCTGGGCAGCCCCTGCCAAGGCCTGAGCAGCCTTTCCATGGGGAAATTCCTGCTGGTGCCCAGCCTGAGCGCAGCCTGAGGCCGTTCCCTCTGCTCCTGTCCCTGTCCCTGGGAGCACAGCCCGACCCCCCGGCTGTCCCCTCCTGGCAGGGAGTGGTGCAGAGCCACAAGGGCCCCCCTGAGCCTCCTTTGCTCCAGGCTCAGCCCCTGCCCAGCTCCCTCAGCCCCTGCTGGGGCTCCAGCCAGGATAGCATCCTAGTGCTATACAAAGAGCAGTGCCGTAGGTGCCTTTATCACCACATTTTAATCTTTCATAAATACAGAAAGACCCTTCAGAAAGCACTAAAGCCAAGTCAGCAGCAAAAGTGCCAATGTCCTCTGCAAAGCAGCGCGGCCCGGGCCGGGCCGGCCCCAGGCTCGGTGCCGCGGTTGCCCGGTAACCGTGCCCGGGCCCTCAGCGTCTGTGACGGCGCCGTGGCCTCAGCGCCCGCAGCCGGCGCTGCTGCTCATTCGCACTCGGCATTAGCCAAGCGAATGGTTCGCTGAGATTGGTCTCTACGAGTCCTGCGATTTCGCGGAGAATTGGTCTCTGTGAGCAACTCGGAAACTCGCACAACATTGGTCTTTGTGAGGGACTCCTAAATTCACAGAACATTGGTTTCTGTGAGGGAGTCCTGAACTTACAAAGCATTGGTCTTTGTGAGGGACTCCTAAATTCACAGAACATTGGTTTCTGTGAGGGAGTCCTGAACTGGCAAAGCATTGGTCATTGTGAGGGAGTCCTGAATTTCGTTTGAAGGTAAAGATTGACTCAAGTTGTACTTTCTGGTTTTGTCACATCTCTGCTCTGAAAGAGAATGCCAGAGGGAAATACAGGATGGGATAATGCCAGTCTTCAGTTTGGTGGCATGTACAGCTGAGGGGATGAACCATATATGGTCTGCTGATGGTGCTTTTTGTCTCACCGAAGAAATGCAACATTTCCTAAATATACTAGTCTATCCATTTTTTCCTATAGTATTTATTTAAACTACTTATAGGTGAATGAGTTCTGTTCAAGTTTCAGGGGGTTGTTATGATCTAGTTATTAAAATTATTAAGGAGATGCCCCTGGATTAAGGTGCAAAACATGACCATGTGCCAAAGTCAATAGTTTGGATTTTATGGAACAGTAAATGTAAGGAAGAGAGAGGGATAAAGAAATAGCAAAAGGAGGGGGGGAGGGAGGGAGCTGGGAAGGGGGGAAGAAAGAGAGCGACAGAGAGAGATTTAGTAGAAAATATCACCATTCCATGGATCCCATCCCATTCAATCCTCTTCTGGTCTTCTCTGTGGTGAGGCCTCACAAAATGGAAGACTCCAAAGGATTAATGCAGATTTGGGCAAGGTGGCACTGCCCAGGTAGCTCCCTGGGGTGGGGCAAGTTTGGCTCTGTCTCTTGCTACTCTCAAATAATATAAAATCTTTAGCACTAGGATATCCTTTGAGTCTGCCCTGAATTGGGTTGTGGCTTTTCAGATCTGTTGTGTTACTTTGCATGCCCTGCAGTCGTCTGGTGCAAGGCCTCAGGAATGGCTCTGGGGGCACTTTGGAGGTCTTTGATGGGTTATGACACCCCCTCAGCTGCCCCTCATGGGAAGGTCCCCTGGATGTGGCCTTCTGGGGCTGGGGGCTTTTAGAGCTGAGCCAGTTTGCCTGAGGGAGGATGGGTGTCCACTGCCCCTTAGCAGAGGTTGTGCCACACGCCCAGAATTTCCTCCTCCCCCCTCTGTTGATGGGAGGTTTGAGTGCAAACCTGGCCTCAGCAGACGAGTCTGTGGCTATGACTTCCCCAGCCTGAAGGCAGACAGAGCTGGTTTTCAGCACAGCTGCTGGGTCTGGCTTTAGTGGGGATGTATTTTTCTCCCTCAGCCTTGTTCACTTCTCCCCAGACCTGAGCTAATGGGATGCTAGTGTCAGCTTTATCTTGTCTCAAGTTCCCTTAGGCAGCTTAACTCACAGTGCCAAGTTCCAGTCAGGAGGCATTTTCAGGGAAGGGTGGGCTTGGGGGTCTCAGCTTCTCTATACAGTTTTGTCACAATGGGCAAAAATTTCTTTATAGCAATATTTAAGCCATTAACCATAACACTCCAGTCTCTCTCAAGTCCTGTGAGGAGCAGCTGAGAGAGCAGGGGTTGTTTAGCCTTAAGAAGAGGAGGTCCACTCAAGCTGTTTTTAAATAATATTTAAGCTACAGCTTTGATTGTTCTAAGTATTTTTAATGTTGAGCATTTTAGCTCCAGGTTTCAGTATGATCCATCTTTAATGAATTGCACAAGGTCACCATGTAGTTCAAATAAAGTCCAACTAGAGGCCTAACAATACTAGCTGCTTATGCCAAACAAGCACATAGCTAGTTTCAAATCATAGAAAATCTTTAGCACCAGTATATCCCTTGAGTCTGCCATGAACTGGGTTCTGGATTTTCAGAGTTCCATTGTTGTTCCTTCCAGTTCTGTTGAGGGACTGTCACTCATCTGTGACATCATCACTTCACAATGGCATCTGGATTCCCAGGAAGGACACCAACACCTCGACTTTTGCTTAGGGAAGGACTTAAGCCTAATAATGTGAGTAGCCCCTGGGGCTGTGTTAAGGCTGGAAACTGCCCTGGTGTCCCTGCTCTCCCTGCCCCTGTTGTCCAGCAGTGCTCTGAAGCTGCAGAGCCCCTCCCCAGCCCTCTGTGCCATGCTCCTGTTGCTGGGGCTGTCCTGGTGCAGTAGGGAACACTGTGGGATGTGTCAGGGACAGCCCAGCGCCTTGCCTGGCTGTGCCAGTGGAGCCAAGTGAAACCAATGCACAGCTGAAGCCCTCAGCATGGGCGTCTTTCCTTCCCCTTTGCCACAGCAATTCCTTCTGTCAGGCTGGGCACTCACCTGTGCTGCTCTGACCAAGCTGCCCTTGGGCACCTGGGCATGTGAGGGGGAAAGCTCAAATTCTGCCCCAAGCCTTGAGAGCCACGGCTGGTCCCAGCTGGAAGAGCTTCCAAAGCAGCTGTTCTCTCCCAGCTCCTGGGTGGGCACAGATGCAGCCCTGCAGGCAGCACTGGAGCCAGGGCCACAAAGGTCCCTTGCTGTCTGCAGCTCACTTGACTGAAGATGCCCCACTGCTGAGGCTCTGCCAAGGACATCCCTCTGTTTTCTTCTCTCGAGGGCTCTGTCAGCCCAGACAGAGAAAACCAATGCTAAGTAACAGAGAGAGCTAAAACTTGGACACATTCCTGTGCACCTCACTCTTGCTACAGCTTGTCTTGCTTGCTTCCCTTGGACTCAGCCAGCAGTGCTATCTCCTGCCTGGGAGTTTTGAGTGTTGTGCAGGGGTGGAGTTCAGGCAGTTCTGAGAGCTCCTCCCCACTCTCTGGAAAGGTCACTGCCTCAATCCAGTGAAATGTAAGAGGAAACAAATGCCCAAAGAGCAGAAATCCCCAAACATGTCCCATCCAATCACAGAGAGACTCATGGGACAGAGCCATGTGGCTGGAGTATGTCTATTGCACTCTGTATTATTAATTTATTGGTGCTAAGTATTTCAGCAGGCAACTTCCAGGGTTTCCAGAACTGTCCTAGTGGCTGTGATCACAAATTATTCATCAGTGCCACTTGTTCAAGGAAAGCCTTTCTGAGCAAGCACATCTCTGACATTCTTGCTGTTTGGTTTTTTTTGTTTTTGTTTGGTTTTTTGTTGTTTTTTTGTTTTTGCATTTCAGCTGCTTCCCTCTAAGTTCCAGAGGGAGAAGTTTGTCAACTCAAAGCAGGAGGCCAGCACTGGGGGGAGTTTTCTGCCCAGAATTGGCCCATGTTTCGACATGAGTGAGACTCGTCCAAAGGTAGCCTTTTCCCGCTCTTTTCCTTTCTGTTTAACATGAAGTTTGAAGAGGGTGAGTGCTTGTGACAGGCTCGCCTCCAGCAAAAGACCTCAGTGTCCAGGTCCTGTTGTCATTGCAAACTGCTGGGAGTGGTGGACTGGGAGTCCTGATCTGCACTAAGCCAACACAAATGACCTCTGCTGAAGCTGCTGGGCTGTGCTGGAGTGTAGCTGCCATTGCTAAAACCAGGGGGGGAAGGCTGAGGACACAAAGGCACCAAATTGCCATTTGCCATTCTCCTGCTGAAGGAGCCACCTCTTGCTTTGGTGTGGTCACCATCAAATGCTTGGGGTCACAGCATTCCCTCCACAGTGGCAGCGTTGGCCTTTGAGGCCGAGGACCTGCAGGAATGACTTCAGCTTTAGCAAAACAAATTGCATTACTGCTTTGGGCTGGAACAATGTGTTGGGACCCTGAGGGGGTGTTAGATTTTGCAGGCTGCCAGATGTACAGGGGACTGGCCCTGGGCAGAAGGGAATGGATGTGCTTTATCTGGATCAGTGCCTACTTAGAGTTGTGTTTAAAGCTGCTTTTCTGGCAGGACTGGCTCAGTAGAAAGCACAGTCCAAAGGGGTAGGTGACCGAGGTGGGCTGTTGAGCAGGAAATTGGCAGCAAGCGACACGGAACACAATCCAGGTTAAGGATTGCCCTGGAGAGGGGCCTTGGGAACACCTCAGGGAAAGGCACAACTAAGGCACAGTGTGCTGCAGCCACTCCCTTCAGCAGACTGTGTCTCCTCATGGAGTCACACACAAGACCTGCTTGTGTCTCTGGTGTAACAACAGTGTGACTGGAGAAGGCAGACAAAGCAGGGCAGAGCCTTCTTAAAGCAATGTCTCTGGTCCAGAAGCATTTGCTGTTGTTGTGTCTTTCCAGACATGCCTCTGCAATGGTATTAAAGAAGATGGCAATAATGACAAGAAAGCACCCATTTAAAGCTAATGGAAAAAGGAGATACCAACTCTACTCTTACCCAAGTCGCTGAGAAAATAATTGAAGCTTATCCTCATTCAGCATTGTCATTCACTTGTCTTCTATCCTCATTCACTTGTCTTTTTCCTGACTTCATTTTTGCCTTTAGCTGACTTCCTGACTTTATTTTTGCCTTTACCTCTGTTAGAAAGGCAGTAACTTTTAAATGCAATGAAAGGGGACAAAATCATCAAAGCAAAAGCAAAAGAAAACTGTTTATTAGCAACCACACACAGAGGCGTGTGTCTGCCTGCCCCCGAAAAGGAGCAAACACACCCTCCAAGAAAAAAGCAATCTTTGTATCCCCTTTGTACCCAGCTGGGACAGTCCCTGGCCCCTTTTCCCCGGAGGGGTACTCAAGAACTTCCATTCTCTCTGACCACCAACTTTTCTGTCCCCTCTCCTCTCATCCTCCTTCCTTTTGGTCAGGTCTTCAGCCAGTTGGTGCTGCCAACTCACAGCAACACCCAACACACCAACCTGAACAAATCCAAACTACAAACAACACATAGTACCAACAAATTCCATTCTTTCACTTAAAAACCTTTTGGCTTCAGCCAAATACCACCTCATCTCTCACACCTCCTCTAGTACTGTTCTCTTCTTACTGATGCTTAAGTTCTAGTTCAAAACAGGTATTTGCAGTTGTGTGGGCCTCAGTTTCCCTGTCTCAGAGTAAAGGACATCCCAAAATTGAATCGGATGTAAATTTGTGGGTCTTACTTACTCCATGAGTGCTCAGTCAGTGCTCCAGTGGGCACAGGGCTGTGCTTAAGGAACGTGCTGCCTGGCATTCTGGAGAAGGAAAGCTGGAGAAATCAAAAGAGCAACTTGGCTTGAGCCTGCTCTAAGCTGATCAAGCAGTTCTTGATCAGCTCAGAGCAGAGGTGGGTGAGCCAGAGTTTGCCCAGTGTGTCCTGGGCACACATGCTCACCCAGAGTCTGTGCTTCACTGGGGATCAGTGTAAGGGATCCTTCATGAACTTTCCTCCCAGCAGCTGAACCTCTCCCTGCTCTCTCGCCTCTCCAGCTGTCACCAGCTCCCCCGAAACGGAGCGTGTTTGGGGTTTCCCCACGAGAGCTGGTATTTCAGAACGTCGTTGCTCATGAGGTCTCTGAAATGGTGCTGTCTCTCATGAATAAGGACAAGGTAAGTGCTGGCACCTGGAGCTTTAACACTGTGCTGGAAGAGGAGAGTGCTGTCATTCCCCCAGTGTACAGCAAAGCAAGTTATCTGCTGCAGCACATCCAGAAGAAAATGTCTCAGCACCTTTGTTCTGCAAGTTGTGGAAATCTTCCTGTGCTGGGAACTGTCCCCTGATTTTGGCCATGCATTGATGGTATCTATGCCAAAGGAGTTTCCTGCTCTTGAAAGCTCTGGATTGGTAGGAATGTTGAGCCTGTACAGTTCTTACCTGCTCTCATGCTTTGCCTTGAGCTAGACCACATCCTGGGTTTCCTTGGTTAATCTTGGCTCCTGGTAGGAATCTCTGCCTCTCTCAGCCAGTTTGGCTCCCTTTGTGCAGCTCACAGTCAGCTCAGGGGCTGAGTCTTCTCCACTTTATGCTGGAATCACTTCTCATTCATGGCATTGGCACTGCAGGAAATGTGTTCTGAAAGAGCCCTGCAATCAGAGTGATGGAGCAGAAGCAGTGGGAGGCCTTTAGGTGCCACTTCAGGCTCCTGCTAAGTTTCATTCAGCTCTGCTCAGCTTTTCCAAAAGCAACACGGTGCTCTGCTTTCCCTTTGAAGAACCACAGCACATCCAACGCTCCTGGAGGTTTTCACCTTCACTTGTGATTGTTTTGCAGTTTCCCAAGAGAGTTGAGAGGGAAAAAGTTGAAAAATGTCACCAGTTGTGTTCCAGTGTAAAGAGGAAAACAGAGACCATTGGAATTTCCGTCAGGGAAACATTTCTCAAATGAGCCTTGTGCCAAGAGTGGGCTGGTGGGAAGAGACAGGAGGGAGTCCAAATCATCTGGTTTAGACTTTCTGAGAGCATTTTGGTGCTCAGGGGTTGATGATATCTGTGTGCTAGAAAATGCATGTGTGCTGTGTCTGTGAATCCCAGAGGGCAGCACCTGGCCTGCTGGCTGCAGGCAGGAATGCCCAGCAGCCCAGCTTGCCTGCACAGGCAGCAAGAAGCCCTGGAGAGCCAAGATTGGCTTTGCATACTGGAACCACACTGTCACTCAGTGCTGGTCATGTTTCTCCAGGCAGAAAATGCCTTTGAAGCCCAGAGTCAATAGGCACAGCCTGTCTGTGTTTCCATCACTTTTGGCAAGCTGAATGCTCTCATGGTTTTATGATTCCTCCTTGCTGCTTTACTGCCCGTTTAAATTCTCTTTGCCATCTCCTTGTTTTAGGGATTGTCTTGCTGTGTTCCTTCTTTTGCTTTTCAGGTTTACTTTTATTCCCAGTAAGGCCACAGTGGTTTGGTCTCCTCTCTTGCTGCTCTGCCTGCCTGACTCTATCTCCACAACGTCCCTACCCAAACCTCATCTGCTAGAAGGGAATTTTTTCCTTCCCCCAGGACAATTTGATGCTTTGCTTTCAGGTAGCACATTCGCCCCTGGAACATGACAACTTCATGGCTGTGTGCAGGCAGAAGCCAGCAGGTTTTTTGGCCTTGTTGAATATGCAGATGACTTGGTTCAGGTGCTCTGTCTCCATCCTGCTGGTGCTGACCTGCTTGGCCCTTCCTTCCCACCAGGCACTGCCCTACTGGCCCTGGCCACAATGCTGGAGCCAGACAGGAGGGATTCAAGCTCAGCCTTGTGAATGATGTGCCTGTGCCTGCACAGCTGAAAGTGCTTTGGAAAAGGGGCCAGGGAGGGATGTCAGCAGGGCACGGACAGGTCTCCTCTCGTTTCCACAAGTGGCAAAATCATCATGTGATGTCTTTGCTGCAGATTGCTCAGATGGTGAAGGTCTGCATGGAGAGCTCACCTTACTTCCAGCTGGCCTGCCCCAGTGATGTGTACCACATCGTGCCACCAGGCGCCTCCGCCCCTGTGCGCATCCGCTTCAGCCCCGACGAGAACAAGGTGAGGCTGGAGGAGCCAAAGCACACAATGATCTCCACAGCCATTGTTTTCCCTGCACTCTGCTCCAGCCCATTGCATGCTGTGAGCTGGGCTCCAGGCCCTGGGCAGGCAGCCTGCAGCAGCCAGTCACACCTTGGCACTGCTGGCAGGCACTGCAGCCAGGCCTGACAGGCTCTGCTTCCCCTCCCTGCACATCCCTGAGCATTCCCAAGGGAAGATGCACAGGAACAGGATGAAAATGACAAAGAGATGTTGACAGATGTTCAGCCATCTCTAGGTCCAGTGGAAGGGGTTTCATTATTATGGAAAACACTCGAGGGACAAAGAGGTCAGGGAGCTTTCCTCCTTCCTGACTGCCAACAGCTTCCCTGCCTGCCCCTGGGCTGGAGCAAAGACGGTGCTTTTTCACCCCCTCTGTTCTGCAGCCTTGCAGCTGTGCTGTCCCAGAGCACAGGTGACCAGGGCACAGCTGCAGGGGCAGGGCAGAGGATGTGCTGTGCCCGTGAGCCCAGCCTGGCACAGGCACACTGGGCTCTGGGTGCCCTTGGTCAGCAGGAGGTTGCTGAGCTGCAGGGGACTTGGACACCTGCCTGAAGGAGCTCGTGTAGGGCAGGTACAAGCTGCAGGCAGAGCTGTGGGCCCAGAGCCTGTGGCAGTGGCACTGCTGGGGCTCTGTCTTCATGCCTGTCACTGTGCTTGCTCTGTCAGCTGGCACCCATTCCGTGCCAAAGGTGCTTCTGCATGGAGGTTTGAACGGCAGTGCTGAGGCCCTGGCAAGTCTGATCTCACAGCTGGCATCTGGAGACTTGTTCATCCAGAAGGGTTTAGGACATGGCATGGAAGGGAGGAAGCCTTGCAGGCAAACAAAGAGAGGCCCTTTCCAACAGCATCCTGCAACCTCTTAGCACTGTTCTTCTCCTGACTTGGTTGGAGAGGCAAAGTTAGAGGGGAGTTCTGAGCCAACTGATGTTTCTGCACCAGGCCAGAGGTGCAGGATCTCTTTGGGTGCAGCTGTTTTCTCATCTTCCTCTTGCTGCTTAGAGTCAGTTGAACACTTTGTCCTATTCTCAGACAGTGGGAATATAGAAACCTAAAGAGGAATGTGCTGTGTTCCCTAGCTCCATGTTCCTTAGAAGGAGCTTAGGAATTATTTAATATCATTAAAATTTGTGAGTGAAAATGATGGTGGCCTAGGGCAGTTCTCCGTATGACCCAAGTGACACAAGAGCTTAATGCCACTGGGATAGCTTTTGCAAAGGGCACTGGTGCCTTTAAAATGTGACATATTAGAAAAACTCAGTGTTCATTTTAGGGTGGAATAGGTAAATTGATGCCTGGCAAATTGATGCCATGGATGAGTTACAGGAAATGGTTTTTCTTCTGCCACAGGGATGGCACTAAATGCCCTGTGCTGAGCCAGTTTCTTTTCCTGCAGGATTATTCCCATGAGCTCACCTGTATCATGGCAAAGGAGAAGATCGTTGTGCCAATTCGGGCCATTGGAGCCCGAGCCATCCTGGACTTCCCTGCCCAGGTGGACTTCTCCGAGTGTCCGGTCAAGCACAGCACCCAGAAGACTCTGCTGGTTCGCAATGTCGGTAACCGGACAGCTCATTACCAGCTGAGCACCCAGAGGTGAGGCAGCTCATCTGTCCCTGTGCAAAGGATATCACCTTTGGGTGAGAGCAGAGTTGGGAAAGAGCAGCAAAGGAACCAGAGCATCAGAGCTGCTGCCCTGCAGCCCTGGCTGGAAGTGAGCAGGATGGATGGCATCTGCTCTTGCTTTCAGTGTTCTTAGCAGGATGCAGCCTTTGAGCTTTCTCTGTCCCAGATTTCCTGGAGGGTGCTGGAACACGTTGGTAGCTGGCTTGCTGAGCACAAGCAGCTTCTGAAATGCTTACTCACCACTGCCAGCCAAACAGACCCATTCTCTGGGAGGCCCCAGGCACGTGGCTCTCCAGTGGTCCCTGCATCAGATGCCCAACATGAGCTGTGCTGTGGGCAGCTGGTGCAGTTCCTGTTACTAAAGCTGCTCTGATTTCCCTTGTCGCCTCAGAGCATCAGCTGCCTTTTCTGTTCCATGATGAACCTTTGAAAGCCAGTTTAAGATTTCAAACAGATGATTTAAATCTCTGAATAAGGCTGTGCCCCCTTTCATTGAGATTTCTTTTTGAATACTCTGAAGTTCCTGTGTTTCTGCTGTTTTTTCTTTTTGGTTTGTGTTAAATGTTTTCCAAAAGATCATGAACTCTTCACTGGGAGCTTTCATGAAGGTCGAGCTCCTCTAATGCCTCTCCATGTACCACATGCCCATAGGTATATGCACAGGTGTAGAGGAAATAGGAGATATTTAGGGAAGATGTGAAAAGCACTTGGGCTGATTTAGAAGGTAAAAGTACAGAATAATTTCTGCTGGAAATCATCTGAGCAGACACACTGCTCAAAGCAAGACCAGTGTCTGGGGATTGCAAGGTGCCATTGGGAGATCTGGACCTGTCTTTAGATGCCATACAAGAAAACAAACAAACAAATGGACCTAGTTAAAAAGCAGAAGAAAACAACCTATTAAAACCCCCTCCATAGCTTCTCTTTTCTGCCTGTTGGGTGCAATGGTGATTCATTGAAAGGGCAGCTCTAACAGGGTGAGAACTGTCTTAAGGAACAGCTCACAATTAACAGATAAAAGGCCAAAATTTAGCCTGCCAGCCCCATCTCTTGGCAGTGGTTTTCATTTGGTTCTTACAGTGTCAGGGATGTCTCCTTCACAGCTCTTCTATCTGTGGGCTCAGGGAACAGCTTAGTGATGTTGGCTGAAATGCAGATGACTGCTACAGCAGGAACAGAGGAGTCTAGTGGGTACAGCCCAGGGATGTAGGAGATGAAGGGGCTGATTTGCACTGAGTTTTTCAGTCCTGAAACTGAGTCTTGGACTTGGCTGGATCCTCTTCTCCTGATAATTTGAAAAGAGGAAGATACCTTCTTTCTCAGGCAAGAGAGAAAGAAGTCACCCCTGAAGTCACCCCGAGGAGTGTTATTCCCATCCTGCCATCTGAGGGCAGGAACATGTAACATGGGGCAGCAGTGGGAATGGGAACAGCTCAGCCCATCACTGCAGCAAGAGGTCCTGAATGAGCTGAACCTGAAGCAAGTGACATCAATCAAGCTCAGCTTGCCAGATGTTCTCTTTATTTCTGTGTGTGATGTAATCATCACCAAACTCCCCAGAACAGACTTTGAAATGACAGATTGACCAGCAGCAAAGCACCCAGGCCAGGAACTTTTGTTTCCTCAGTGGGGCTGGAGAAGAGCACAAAGCACATTTCCCCTGAGCTGTCCCTGAGCATCAAAGCACAGAGTCTTGTGCTTGTCAGGCAAGAGCTCTTTACCTGGTGACCAATCCTGATGGCTCCTGTTAAATCCAAAGTGCACCAACACATTTGCATTAACATTTCCAACACCTCACACAGAGTTTCTCTGCTGGGCCAAGCAACAGTTACCAGCCTGGAGAACAAGCCACAGTCCCAGACTGCATTGCTGGTAAACACACAGAAACCTCCTGTTCTGCTTCCTTGATGTGCTCCTGCTCATGGTGCTTCATTGAGCTGGCATGGGCTCCTTCAGACTGTAAATAGCATCCTCCTTTTGGGTTTCCATGTCACTCTATTGCTCTAATCTGCATTTGCACTCTTTCAGAGTTTTGACTGCTCCTTTTCTTAGAGCAGCTTTCATTGAAATGTTGATTAAATGTGCCCTTTTTAGGCTAAATCAGGATATTTTCAAGGCAAAATAAACCAAAGAATCACACTGCAAATTCAACTGTAACTATTCCTTGGTCTTCAAGGAAAAGTTCCTTCTCCCTGTCTGATTCCTAGGCTGTAATATCCCAGGACAGGTAGTGCCCTAACATTTGCATCTCCTGAGATGAGGTTTATAGGCAGCAGGAAAAGAGAAATTCCTGAGGCAGTCAGTGTCAAGTTCTGCATGCAGATAGCTCTGAAGCCTCTCTGTGCTCTTCACAAACCATTCTCTGATGGGATTGCTGGCAGTGGGACCCTTGAGCCTCATTGCAGAGAGCTGGATGCAGAGTATGGGGGAGCTGAGGTCATTTTACCCCCAGGATCTTGTGAGGGCTGGATCTCCTCAGCAGTGGCTCAGTGGCTGTTTCTGAGCCTGTCTGTTCTGTCCTCTGCTGCCTGTGCTTGGTTTGCTCCCTGCTTGCCCAAGGGAGCTGCAGTGCAGCAGGAATCTCCTGGCCAGGTGTCCCCCCAGCCCTGATCCCTCTCTTTGTGTTGCAGTCCTTTCTCCGTGGTGCCGACCGCAGGAACTCTGGCTGCTGGGGACACCATGCAGGTGACAGTGACATTTCATGCGCTGACCAACGGGGAACATTTTGGGTCCCTGTGCTGCAACACAGGTGAGTGCTGGCCCTTGCAGGGCACAGGACAGTTCTCCACATGGCTCCCTGTTGTCCCTCCCCCTGCATTCCCTCCAGAGGTACCTCCCTGTTCAGCTTTAGCCCATAGAAAACTGAAAACTCCTTGGTGTTCAGGGGCTTGAGAAAGTGGATCCTGTCTAAAGGGTGAAGATTTTTGATTCCTGTTTTGCTGGGAGTTGCTGAGTGGAGGAAGGAGGATCCCTGATTCTCCACTACCATGTGGCTATGCCTGGGTGAAGTTTTATTTGATTCCTGGGCCGTGCTGGATGTGAGGTCTCCATCAGACTCTCTCCAATGCAATGGATTTCTTGCACACCTCTGTCCCATATGCTGCTTCTCCACTGGCTTGTCACACATCCTTTTTCTATGTGGCCCTTACACATAGATGTAGTTTCTGTCTAATAACATTTTCAGGCCCTCAAGTTCCTGTTTGGTGACAAATCAAGACCAATTTTTCCCTGTGCCCATTTCCCAGGCTGTTCATGTTGTTACAAACCTCTCACATCTATCTCCCATTTGATTTCTAGACTGAGGAATCCCATTCAGTCTTAATGTAGAAGCTGCTCTGTACTTATTAATCTTTCTATTGTCCCTTTTTTATTTAATGTGCAATGCGCCAGCTTGGTTTTTGAGATCAGAACAATAGAAAATATTTCAAGACTGATGTGGCTGTGGGTTTGGACAGGGAGATGATGATGATGATTTTCATGGTGTTCATTTGAGAGTGGTTTGTCATATTGCAGAGCCAGGCTGGTTGTGTTTCCTCACCTGTGTCCCCTCCTGCTGTGCGCTGTCACTTCACTTGTTCCTCTGGGCCTCCTTTTGCTGCCCACCTGCCCCCAGGCATATTTGCTGGTCAGCAACAAGGGATCCAAGGGATCAGGAGAGATGGGAGTCTCGTGGGATGCCCAGGGAGACCCTGGGCCAGGCAGGGCTGAACAGGGCTCCTCACCCTGTCACCTGAAGGACTTGGATGCAGAAATCCCAGTGATCTGAGTGGGTCACCAGAGCACACTGACCAATCCCACTGTCCATCCTGTCACCTTGGGGCCAAAGCTCTACAAACACACTCAGAACTAAGGGGTTTAAGGAGCTGCCCAGGACATCCTCACCACTCTACACACAGAGCTGTCAGGATGTGACAAATGGACTGATCCACAGAACTGCTCATTCAGATAAAAACTGTGACACCTTCTTTTGTGCCCTGGGATTTGTTCTGTTCCTTGTGCTTCCATCAGCCAGTGAGCTGAGCAGACTCCCCTTTGCTTTGTTCCAGGTGAAGAGAGTATCCACACAAAGCTCCATGGAGAAGCTGTAGATGTTGATGTTGCGTTGAGCACAAATTCCGTGGAGGCTGGCAAGACCTTCATCACCATGGCATACCAGACAACCGTGTTCCTGGAAAACAGGAGTAACATCACAACCCACTTCCAGTGGAAGGCTTTGCCTTCTGAGGAAGAAGACTATGAAGAGAAGAGGAGGTTGGTTTGGAAGATGCATTTCAGTGAGATATATGGCCCAAGACTGAAACTAACCTATGGCCTCAGGGGGGTGTTGGTGCTTTTGAATGGTTTAGGCCAAGTAAACCATGCCTGGCACTGGGGTGTGTGTCCCTGGGCTTCAGGAGCTCAGCACTCAGCATTCCAGTTCCATTTATACTCCAACCAGGAATGGCATTTTGGGAAGGAAAGGTTGGTTGCAATGACTGATTTCCTCAGGTTCTAATTGGGCTCCTGTCTCTCTAATCTTCTTCCTACATGACCTGGCAACATCTCCCCTTCCCAGGGAAGGTGGGATGCTCTGTGACCTTTATGTGCATCCCCCAAGCAGCTCAGTGGGAGGAAAAGCCAGCTGAGGTGGTCGGTGGATTCTCCCTCAGTTTTGGCAGAGGCTTTGAGCCAGGAGGTTTCTCAGGAGGGATGTTGGCTTTGGAAACCTCTCCTGAGCTTGCAAATGTGGGGTGAAACTCCCTGCTGTGCCAGTGAACAACAAGTTATCCTCTGATCCTTGTGGGACCCTCCTGGCTTGGCTCAGCCTTTGCTGGGGAGCTGCTGCTGCTCCTCCCCAAGTGCTTTGCTCTCCTGCACTCCCACTTCTCTCTGCAAATCTGTGGCTTATTAAATGATCAGCTGGCCTTGTCTCTCCCTGGGGCTGCAGGCAGTGTCGTTTGCTGCACCCATCGGGTGAGGAGTGGCTGGAAAACTTCACGGAGGAGAAAGAAGTAGAGAAGGTGCAGGGCTTTTCTGAAGATCACACTGCCCTCCTGAGAAGCAGGGTCCAGGAGAAGAAGGCAAAGGTGCAAGATGACCCCCTGCTGTTCGCCAGTGACAATTTTTTCATTGAGCCATTGGTAAGTGACACCCGAGAACCTCATTTTCTTCCTCTTCCTCTTCCTCCTCCCAAGCACCATTCCCCCGGCTGCAGTCACTGGGCAGATCCTCAGCTGGCCCCATGTGCTGGCAGGGAGGATGTGGAGTTTCTGGAGCGGCTGCAGAGCTCCCTGCTCAAAGCATTTGTGCCCTGCAGGCTCAAGGCAGGGCTGGGAGCCTGACACAGCCCAGCTCTGCTGCCAGGCTGGAGCTCAAGGCCCTGTGTGCGTGTCCTTGCAGTGTCACAGGGAGCAGTTCCTGTAGGCAGGGGCTCCCCCCACACGTGGGGCTCAGCAGAGGCTGTTGGAGCACTGCCAGCTCACACACTGACCTGAAGCTTGCAATGGTTCCCTGGCAAAAGGAGGCCAAATTCAGCCCAAGGTTAATGACAGAAATGCCAATCCCCTCCTGTAACCATGCCTTGCACTATTGCTGAGTGTCCCTTCCAGTGTCATCCTTGTGTGAGCCTGGACACAAGGGTGCAAGGCTGAAATGGGCCTTTGGAGTTCTCCTGCACACAGGGACACAAAACCTTTTCCTTTTCTGGTGATGCAAGCAAACTGCCACGTGCTCCCATCAGCCAGAGCCCTGATTCTGAGTACTGGCATTGGGAGAGATGATGAATGCCTGGTGTCTGCACGGAGCAAAATCCCTTCTCATCTTGCAGTAAAGCCCAGAATAATCCCAACCTCTGCTTTCTTTCAAAACAGCTTAACTAATATCTGTAGTTGCCTCTTCTTGGTTACTCCTATGGCCCATCTAAGGCCAAGAGCCACCAGTGCACAGTGGCACTTACATCCCATGGAGCTGACAGCAGCATGATGGGACCAAGAGCTTGTGTCAGAGCAGCAGGAATATTGTGGAGAGTGGCAGCTGATCAGCTGAGCATTGAGAGCTTCCAGCGCTGTGTTGAGCTGGGTTTGGAGGCTTTCCTTGGCTGCTTGTGTTGTTCACTCATCATTGATGCTCAATCAAGGCTTACAGGCCTGTGGTTGGAAACAAGAAATGTGGAGTTTGAAGAGCAATGCTTTGCTGTCTCTTTCTGTTGTAGGAGGGAGAAATTGGGCCGAATTGTTCGGCTGAAATCACGGTGACCTTCAAACCCCTGGAAGCACTGGAGTATCAAAGTGTGGCTTACTGCCATGTCTCAGGTGCAGCTCCTTTGCCCTGCTCCTGTCCCCCTCAGTGAAGCCATGGTGCAAGCCTGAGCCCACTGGGCTCCCATGGAAGTGCTGGGAAGAGTCCCTGGTCAGCAGGGCAGTGCTGGCACATCCCCCCTGGCCCTGCAGCCTCCAGGGAGTCTCCTGTGCAAGGCCAGGGCTCAGAATGCTGGGTCTGCCTTACTGATCCCAGAACAGCCCAGGCAGTGCAGGGAGAGGTTTTCATGCCACGGCTTTGCCAGCATTTCCTCAAAGGCCAGAGAGCTCCAGAGCAGAACAGCTTTAGTGAACAAGCACTAAGCCCCTGCAGGCCCCTGGCCTCCAGGATGGGTCCATTTGCCATGGATCCATCATCAGGTGGAAGGAGCTGAGTTAGAAATGTGCTCCCTGGCCCTGGATCACCTCCCAGTGCCCAGACAGCAGCAGAGCAGAGGTGGCTGAGCCCCACTGAGCACAGGGTGTTTGTAGAAGGAGCACCCTTGGCCAGCAGCTGCTTCTCTGCCTGTGTGGGAGTTGTCCCCTTGCAGCTCTCACTCTGTGGAAACAGAACACAGTGCTGAGTGTCAGAAGGGGAGCACTTGGGCAACAAAGGCCTGTGCTCCTGGCCCGGGTAGTTTGGTAATTGCCAAACTCATCATGAGCTTTTGTGCCTGCACTGAATGGATTTCAAAGCTCCTCTAGGTGCACGGGAAGGAAACCACAGAATCACAGGATGATGAGGGTGGGGTGGACCTTAAAGATCATCTAGTGCCAAGGCCCCTGCCATGGGCTGGGACACCTCCCCCTAGACCAGGTAGCTCCAAGCATGAGTACATCCAGCTCAGAGTCAGGGACTAGCACTGAGGCAGCCTGGAAAATCCAGTGTGACAGAGGGAATGATTGTACTGCAATGGACATCTCTCCCCAGGCCGTGAGATCAGGCTGCCCCTGTGCCTCAGAGGGAAAGGCCAAGGACCCCTGGTTGAACTCAGCTCTCCTACGCTGAACCTTGGGAATGTTTTTGTCTACACCCCCTATGTCTATGAGGTGAGCAGCAGGGCTTGGGATGGATCCTGATGGCTCCTGAGGCAGCAGCAAGCCTGGTGGAGCTGTGGAATTGCTGCCAACCTGGGCAGCTGTGAGCAGGGAATATTTGATGTACTGCTCAAACCTGGGGGGTCAGAAACGTGTGTCTGTTGTTCCTGAAGCCCCAGTCCCTGCTTTTGGGCAGCCTTCCTTAGGGATCAGCTGGGAGGCTTCCTGCAAAACAACCCCTTGCCACATGAAACCAACACTGGGTCAAAAAGCTGCATGTTCAGAGGCTTTTGTGGCAGTGCCAGACACAAGGCACCTTTGGACTGGGCTCTGCAGAAGCAGCTGCAACAAACTGGCTGCCTTTGAGCTTCAGCCCACTGCAAACAGCTTCCAGTCAAGTGTCCCTGCATATTGCTGAAGTCACAGGAAATCCATCCAGCCTCCTGGCTCAGTGCTGGCCATTGCAAAGGGCTTGGGAGTTCTCTCCCTTGCTGACCAGTCCCTCACCACACTTCAGCCTTGGTGCATCTCTGGCTCTGGAAGGAGAAAAGTGTTCCTGGGAATAAAGCAAAGGATTTTTCTACCTATTTGCCTCCCCCCCAATAGTGTCAAGTTTGCAAAAAATTCATGAGAGAGCAACTCAAAGAGGTAGAAAATGAGGCACTACAGCATGCCAGACACTTTCAAAAGCGCAGCTGGGGAAGGGAAAGACACGCTGAGTTTTCTTACCAAAGGATGGTGCTGTCTGTACATTTTGATGCTGATGCCTCATTCTCAATGAATTGTTTCCTTGGTATGGGAAAGGTGAATGAGTAGATGGTGCTGTTGGAGCTGTGCTCACTGGGGCAGCAGCAGCTCTGGGGTGATTCACTCCGCAGCTGCAATCACCCCACTCAGGGCTCTCAGGGCCAGCTCGCCATGAGCTTGGTGATGCTGAGCAGAGGTGCACTGCTCTGTGTCCATGGGATAAGCCCAGGGTGACTGCAGGTCTGTGGAGTTGCCACTGCTCTGCATGAAAACCCAAAGGCAGAACTTGTCCTGTTGTATCTTTTAACTTCTGCCATTCAGCAGCACAAAGCATCTTCTGCCTTTGCTGGGTGTTCATTGCATCATTAGACAATAACTCACAAGAAGGGAAGGTTCCACCTGTATTTCCATTTTGCTTTCTTGCTTCTGCAGGTGGAACTGATTAACAAAGGAGCTCTTGATGCTCCCTTCACCTATATCCCTTCAACCACAAATGTGGACTTCTGCTTCACGGTTGAGCCTGAGCAGGGCATGATTGCACCAGGTGGGACCCAGACTGTTCAGATCTCCTTCCATACCACCGTGCTGGGGAGCTTTGAGGAAAAATTCCAGTTCAGTGTGGCTGGATCTCCTACACCTGTGATCCTGACCATCAGGTAAGGACTCTGGGAGCTTGGTGGGCACATCTGTAGCTGTCTCTGGGACAATCCCCCACCTACCTCATTTTGGGGTTGAGCAGAGAAAAAAGGTGATGCCTGAGGTCTTAATCTCTGCTGTGATCCTGGCATTGCCTTAGTGTCAGGATGCCTCCTGCCCTGTGTGGTACCCAGGAGCTGCAATGACTCCTCCCTGCAGGGATCTCCCTCTGCCTTGGGCCATGGCAGGCAGTGGGATGGAGCAGCTCTGGGCAGCAGCTGCTCTGGGATGTCCCACCTGAACACCCAGCAAGGCCCCCAGGGCTTTGCAGATGGGCCAGCCTGGGGGATTCTTCCCCAGCAGCAGTGTTTTTAAAAACTTCCATTAATAATCCATGCCAGATGGGCAGCAGCAGCCTCAGCTCCCCTCTCATGGCCATGCTGTGGGGGACAAGCTGTGCTCCCAGCTCCTGGTCACAGAGTGCTCTGGTGCCTCCTTTGCACAGCCAGCAAAGGGCTGATGTGGGAGTCAGGAACTGTGCAGCAGGAACTGTGCCAAGGACTGGGGTACCATCCCATGGGCTGGTGCCATGGCAGGAGACAATCCTGGCCCAGCCAAAGAGAGAAGGGCTGATCATAGGGGAGGCAGAGCTCAGTCCTCAGCACCACAGCAGTGTGAGGCCTTGTCCCTGCCAGCCTGAGCCATGTGCTGCTGGGATAATGCAGTGGAAGCAGGAGAGCTGATGCTGGCTGCTCTGCAGCTTTGGAGCTGGGCTCCTGCTGTTGGGGGGCACTGGCTCAAGGCAGTAAAGAAATGAAAGCAATCTGCACTTGATTGTACCAATAAGATAAGGGAGATGGATAAAAAGGAACAAGGAAGTTATTATTTGGCAAGAGAAAAGTGGTGAGTAGGTCTGCCCATAGTTGAGAAACAATTATGCTGGCTTTGTTTTTGGAGGAAAAGTGCTGCTTTTTTAGTTTGGAAACCAAGAGGGAACATTTCACCAGTCCTTTCCTCTAGGATTCACCTGTCCCCTGGGTAGAACTGTTGCTGCTCTTTTCAGAGGATGTTTGGGGCTCCCCTGGATTCATGTCTCAGAACTGTGTCTGTAATGACTGTGTGGGTCAAACTCTCCTGAGAAAGCTCCTCCACGGGAACAGCAGTTCCAGCTAAGAAGGAGCAAAGCAGGGAACCTGTGGCTGGAAAGGCTGGTTACAGAAGTTTGTGGGGACACCTTGATGTCCATCCCATTGCAGCTGGGGAAACTGAGGCACGGAGCCATGTCTGGGTGTGTGTTCAGGGTCCTTCATGGGACCCCCAGCATCCCAGGGGCTTCTCCTGCCTGCCCATCAGTGGCTGTTGGCTGCTGGCCACTTGGCTTGAGCTGCCTCCTGTGCACAGGGCCCTGTGCTGAGCACACGGTGCTGTGTTGGTTGGAAACCCAGGGTGCCCTGAGCCCAGGTTTTGTGCCCCGAGCCACGACAGCCGGACCTTTGCAATGCCTTTAACCGAGCCCTTTCCTGCTCTGTCCTTGGCCTCCAGGGGCAGCGTCACTGGACCGAATTTACACTTCGACCTCCCTGAGCTCGACTTCGGGGACATCTCCTTTGGTGAGTGTTGCCTGGGCTGGGACACAGCGTCAGGGATCTGTGCCTTCCAACAGAAAAGCATCCCTCACTCCTGGTCTGCCCCAGCAGCCTCTTCAGGCTGTCAACTGCAGGGCTGCTGCTGCTGCTGCTGCCTCAGGGGGCATTTTGCCATTGTGAGATCAAATAGAACCAAGGAATAGAAAGGCAGTATTTTCTAGTCTCTGTCCTGCTTTAAAAGACAGATCCCCACCATGTGTGGCGGTATCTCTGGCTTTGCAGGATGGAAAGCAAATCTCAGAGCCAAAGTGGGGATCCCCTTGCAGGCACAATCACAGTGAGCAGCATGGCTGTGGTGTCCCTGTTTGTTGGGTGAGGTGGGACATGGTTCCTAAATGCTGATCTCAAAGCAAGGCTGGGGTTTGCCCCCAGTTGAGTGGACTCTGAGCTGTCACGTGCTCAGTCTGTTTGGCCCAAACCAAGAGATGCTTTAAGGGTCCTGCAGAGAGAAACTGCATTAAGGTGCATCACATTCTAGTTCCTGATTCCATCCTCATTTCCTTTTGCTGTAGCTTCTTCTCAATGACAACTCACTGTTTATGTATCGTGAAAACAGTGGGAATGTTGGCAGACTTACCAGGGAATTTTACAGCTTGAATTCTCAGAGTAAATGCTGGGTCTGGGTGCACACTCATCACTGAGAGATAACTGGTGCTGGTTTGGGGCAGGGGAGGGAGCTCCTTCCCCTCCCAAAGAGAGAAGCTTGCAGTGTTCAGCAGGGCTAGGAGTGGGCATTTTCAAGGCTGCAGTCTGGAATCAGTGTCAAAGGGAACTCAGTGATGATTAATTCCTCATGCAGCTTCTCGGTGAGCTGTAGTTCACAAAATAAAGAGCTCAACTCCAATCTCACTTTTATCCTGGCAGGATATTCCCACCAGGATCATGCCATAATGGGTGCCTGAATGGATATTTGTGTCCTTTCCTAGGCTTTCCCTATACCCAGAGATGTCGCCTCACCAACTGCTCCATGGTGCCCGTGACATTCAAGCTCCGCATGTCGGACGATGGCACGCAGCCGGCTGTTGACAGCCTTGATCAAATACGCAAAGAAGGTGACCC
This sequence comes from Agelaius tricolor, assembly GCF_023055355.1. Classification (NCBI taxonomy): domain Eukaryota; kingdom Metazoa; phylum Chordata; class Aves; order Passeriformes; family Icteridae; genus Agelaius; species Agelaius tricolor. The sequence continues at coordinate 2,181,962 of NW_027269311.1, read as the reverse complement.
ATCCTGGAGGAAGGGAATTCATTTCTATGTGGAGCCAAGGGAGTTCACAATGAATCCCAGCCAAGGAACCATCCTCCCCCAGGGACACCAGGACATTGAGGTATGGGAAGAATCCAGCTGTAGATGCTTCAGCACCAGGGCTGAAGCTTCACTGGAGTGTGGGAGGGCTTTAGCTCTGGTGCCAGCTTTGAGCATCGTGGCAGTGAGAGATCTGCACTGCTGGGAGGCCTCTGCTAGCTGGCTTAGCCGGGATGTTCCTCAAGGAGCACTGGTTTGTTTCCAAAATCCTACACTGAGATCAATACCATATGGTCAAGTCCTGAAGCCATTCTTTTGCTTTTGAGAGCGATTTCTTTGATTGCAAGTGGGCAGAGCAAGGATGAAGGCAGAAGGTGGTTGTTAGAGAGATGTCATTGTATAAAGCAGTTAGCTTTTCTTCTTGGTCTCATTTTCCCTCTCCTGAGGAGCAGAAAAATTTGTGTTCACTGCAGGGATCTCCAGTGGAGACAAAAACCTCTGCAGCCATGTGTTGCGGTTCAAATTGATTTTATCGATTCCTTGTTCTGTTGTACACCCATGTTCTCCCTGAGTTGGCTCACGCCTGTGTTTTACCCTCCCTCAATGCTGTCCCTCATGCCGTTCCCTGCCCCTTGTTCCAGCTCTTTTCCCTGCCTGTCTAGGCAACCCAGCCCCTTTTGTTCCCAAACCTTCTTTGCCACTTTAACCTCGGGCCAATCCCTGATTGCAATACCCCTTTGGAATTCCCCTATTCTTGGAGACCCCATTGGCCATGTGACCCATCCTCTTTACCCTCCTACCCCCAGTGGTCCCAGACACTTGATGTAATCCCCTCACTCCTCCCCTGAGGATTCCCTATTGATTTGCTGTTTGTATCCACCCTCTGATTTGTATTTTTACAAAAGCCCTTGCACAGGAGTGTCCAGGGCTCTTGTGCCTCTGATTCCTTTATTTGGAATAAACCCTTCCTTGTGGAACTTCAAGACAGAGAGCCTCCTCCTTTCTCCTCTGCCTGGTCCCTGTGGTGGCTTGTCTCTTGCGCTGTACAGCAAGTGGCTCTGAGGGCTCTGCCTCTGGTAAATGCCCACCCTGGGGCAGTTCCCCACTCCTGGCGTGGTGCTGGAGTTCTAAGAGCCAGCCCGGGCTCTGGGTACCATGGCAGCCATGAACTGCCCAGCACCTGCTGGGCCACACTTTGCCCTCAGCCTTCTGCTGTAAAGCTGAACTCATTGTGTTCAAGTCAGATTTCCACTGCATTTATGTCATTGTAGTCAGATGAGAAATTGGCCCCTTAATTTGAATACAGTGGTGTGTAGAGCTTTAGTCTAATGTTTTAATGAAGCTGACCGATGCTGTGATAGCAAGGTGTGTTTAACAAATCTGCTATTGCCAGAAGGCTTTTGTTACTCTGAGACTGTGCTCTACACATGGACCAGCAGAAGAATTAAAGCCAAATCCTTCCTCAAGAACTGGAGGATGTCACATGTGGGTAATGAGCTTTTGTAAGGAAGAATTGACTGTTCTTTTTTCTACCAGGTGACCCTGTGTTCCAACACCGTGATGGAATTCTACAGGAGATTGCTGGTGGACCTGGAGGGTTTTGGTGAGGGAGTGGCATCAGTGGTCATCACAGCCAGGTACCAGCCCTTCCTGGCCTCCCCCAGGCACTGCCTTGCACAGGCTTTGCTGGCTGCAGCTGCCAAGGAGAAGAGCTGCTTAATGGCCTCATGTTGTGCCAGCTGGACATGAGAACAGCAGTGCTTGGGCAGCAGCCTGTGGTGAAAAGCGCCCCTGCTCACAGCCCAGCACAGTCCTGGCCCTTTTCTAAAGGGACCAGGAATGGTATCATTGATTGGCCTGGGTTTTGGTGCTTGAGGTGGAACAAATTTCCCGAGGGCCTCCTCTCCTTCTTCCTGCAAGAGATGGAGTTGTGCTGGTTGTGACCACCCTGCATTGGTTAGGGCTGTTCAATGCCCATTTGACAGTGACCAATGTGTTCTGCTCCATTTCACAGTCTTTGGGGGTAAATGTTCTCCATTCTCTCAGTATCTCTGATTCCCTTGGGGTCATCTCTTTGCCCAGATGTCTTGTTCCAAAGCTGCATGTGTACCCCCAAATCCTTCTGTACCACGAGTGCCACCTGAAAGTGCCGTACGAGAGGAAGCTCGTCATCAGGAACCTCAGCAACCTTCCTGGCTGCTATGGGCTTATTCCCCAGGTTTGGCATCACGTCCACCTCCTCCTGTCCAATATTATTGGGGAGACTATTAGTGGAAAAAAGAGTTTGGATAAGACCTTGCTGGTTTCTATTCAGTCTTAAAGATCTGCTGAGAAAAGGATCCTACCTGAATGTAAACCTTAGGATGCAGTTTAACCTCCTGAGGAAACAGTTGATGTTCTAGTCTAGTCTTCAGGGTGTTTTCTTGTGGGAGGTCTTAGAGGGTTGTGAAAAGCTGCTGCATCCACAGACACCAGTGCCTGTGCTGGCAGCCTCCTTGCAGGATCCCCTGGGAGTGCTAAGCCTACAATTCTTGCAGCTTGTTTGTGCCTTTACCTTTGTCCTGGGGAGTTTGAAACGTGTGTGTAAGTTGCTGTTGCGGTGGATGTTAAGGAGTCTAAAGTTTCTTCAGAGGTGCCTCTGAAGTTGCATTTCATTCTGTCCCTTCCAGAAACGCAAGGACGACTCTCCCGTGCTCTACTCCAGCCCCAAGCCCTGTGGGATTGTGCAGCCTTACGGCACTGCAGAGATCCCAGTTATCATCGAAGTGCAGACGCTGGGCGAGCATCGCACCAAGGCTCTCGTCGGCGTGTTCGGGGATGAGAGAAACCCACGGGTGAGTGCAAGGGGAGATATGAGCCTGTGTGCAACTGCTCCTGGCAGGGTGCACAGGGACAGGGATTCTTCCAGGGAAAACAGGCCCAGGCTGCTGGGGAGAAGGACAGCAGGGATGGGTGGCACAAGCAGCCCATGCCTCATAGGTGGTGATCTCAGTGTCTGACGCAGAAGGGAGTTCATCTAAGCTGGAATTGAGGGGAGTTTTAGTTAATTAAGCTTTAAAATGCTGTTAACTTTGGAAACATCTGTTTTCAAATGTCATCCCTCTGAGCACAAAAGAAGATGTCAGAAGACTTCTGGGAACCTTGAGCTTTGTGTAAAAGAAAGGAAAGCTGGCATTTGAAGACTGGTTGCAAGGATTTAAACTTAGATTAAAACATAATGAAATGATGATGCCAAATTCCCTGGATGGCACCAAACATCTGAACCTGGGCCATTGTGGCACTGCATGTAAATCAGTGAACAGCAAGGACAGGCAATGCAGGCTGTGCCAGGGAGCCTGAAGTTTGACAAAACAGTTGCTTTCAACTATCAGGCTGCTTCCCTTAAAAAGGAGGGTTTCTCCCTGCCAGAATAACCAGTTGTTTAACTGTCAGCCTGGTCTTAACTAGAGATTTCTTGCAAAGCTTTTACCTTTGGGCCAATAATTTGTAGTTGGAAAGGTTCTCTTACCTTAATCCTTTTAAATTTGGAGGTGAACATGTAATTTTCTTTTCCTTTTTTCCCAAAAGCCCAGCATTTCAGCTGGAGTGTGGTAGCTGTCCCTAAAGCAATAACTTGAGCAGGGTTGAGCTGTTTAAGCTTTTTTAGGTTTCCCTGTTGTGGTTTGTTTTGAGTGGTTTTTAATCTTTCTTGCCTGCTTCCTGGAACAGGGAGTAGAATTACGGAGCTCTGGACGGCTGGCAGCAATCTACCCAAGTCCAAGTGTGTTAGAGTTTGGCAGCATCCCAGCTCTACAGCCTGCTTCATAAAGCTTTACCCTCTTCAACAAAGGTCTTGTCCCTGTAGACTTCAGCATGGAAATGGTAAGTATCTGTGGGGCTGTTTTCCAGGGAAATGGACTGGTCAGTAGCAGCCATGACTTGGCTTTTAAAAGCAAGATTTCCATCTTGCCCTGTGTGAGAGGAGGCAAGATACTCCAATATTCCCTCTGAGCGAGGCAAGAGGAACCTGGCTCTGGAGTGGTTTTAGCTGGGGCACCCCTCAGTGAGGTCAGGTGCAGAGATGTTGGAGCAGCAATTAATCTGGGTTGCGTTGACAAGTTCTCCCTTAATTTTATCTTTTGTCTTTAGCTGTGTGTGTCCCATTTTGGAGCTCCGAGATCAAGAGAAACCTGTGGTCCTTTGCTCCCCAGAGCATGGATTTCACTGTGGTTTCCCTGTCCCATCTACATTTGCTTTGTGCCAAACTGCTGTTAATAGTAGAGAGCAGGGTGTGAGGTGTGTCCTCAGACTGCTGGTGGGGAGGCAATTTTCACACCTCCTGGGGGTCAAGCCAGCTGGGCAGTGCACACAAAGACAAGGGTGGGGGTTGTGCACCCCCCAGCCTGTGATCTCTGTGCTATTGAAGAGCATCTTTGGGGAGCAGCTGCAGAGAAAGGCTGTTTAATATGTGGGGGCTGCATAGGGCAGAAGGAGCTGGGGCTGCTCCCCTGGCAGGGGGAGCAGGGCTGGTGCAGCCAGGAAGGGCTTGTAGGCTGGGCCTGGGGCTGGCTGGGATGTCTGCTGGAGGGGGAGATCTGTGAGGGGCTTGAGGTTTCTTCTACTTCACGCTGGCTGTGTTGAACTTGTGGAGCTGGTTAAAACCTGATACCATGGACTTGGCTGTGTCTGTGGATAAAGCATCAGGCCATGTGGGAGAGTCCAGCCACAGCCTCCTGGGCCAAGGAGGAGGGGTGTGACTTTTCCTCTTGCTGCTTTTCCAGCTGTTTGGGAGATAAATGTTATTCTAAAGCGAGGGGTTTTTTCCAGGGCAGCTTTCCCTGACTCCACAATGGAGTTCTGCTTTCAGCCTCTGCAGGGAGCAATGCCCCTTGGCTGGGTGCTCATGGTGTGTAAAGGTTGGGTTTCATGTGCTCCTGCCAGGGCCAGACCTGCAGAGCTGTGTCTGCACAGCTGTGCTGGTGCAAGGCCTTTCCTCCCTCCTTTGGGCAGCCTCCAGCTCTCTTGGCCAGTCTGTGAAGTCCATGAGAAAGCAGATGACAAGAGTTCTTGGGAAGAGTGGGCCATGCCCACAGAGCACATGTTGTCCAGTTTTCTTTCTGCTTCCTGCTTTCCTGCTCTGCTATAAGCATTTGGAGGTGACTTTTCTTTAGGCAGAGGGCACTGGGGCACCTCTCTACAGCTGATGATTGGTGGGGAGTGAGGGCTTCAGTCCTTTAGGGGGTGTTGAGAAGCACTGATGGCCCCTTGGGAAAGATTAGTTTGGTATTGGGGTTTTGCTTACCTGGTTTTGCAGAGACATTCTTCAGGCTCTCAGCAGTGTCCTCCAGCCATGTGGTTTCTGCAGTGGGATTTGAGCAGTCCTGCCTTCCTCTGGCCTTGAGCCTTCGTGAGAGGCCAGGAGAGAGAAAGCAGCTTTCCTTGGCCCACAGTGCAGAGAAAGACTGGGGAAGGAACACTCTCCTGAGGATAAGCATCCCTTGGGTTGGGCAAAACGGGGTTAATTGGGTGAGTCCCTTAAAGGAGGGGAAAATACAGGTTGTATGAGCTCTGCTGTTGCCCAGTACTGTAGCTTAACTTTAGGGAGATTAGGCCTTCAGGATTTTTATCCTCCCCTCTTTAGTCTTTCCTTTTCTTATATCCCACAAGACACCAGGGTGTGTGGTTTCCATCCTAAATGCATATTATGCTTGTCTTACAGGCTTCCAAATCCAACTGCTATGTTATTGAACCCAGTGAAGGAGCGATCCCTGCTAGGGGTGAGGTTCCTGTGACTGTCACAGCAACCCTGGATGACACTGTGGGTTTTGATGACACTGTCCAGCTGTTCATTGGGAACAGCCTTTGGAGCAGTGTCTTTCTCCAGGCTTTTGGCATTGGCACCACAATTGTCACAGACAAACCATTTGCCCCAGAGCTCAACTTGGGATACCAATTCAGGTAGGAGATCTCTCCACTCCCACCTCTCCTCCTGTCTCAACAAGGAGCAGTTTTTCTGTAGTCCTTCAGGCAAGATCTTCTTCAGAGTTCAAAGCCCTGACTCCTTCCCTAAAGGCAGAGATTCCTTTACAAACATGTGATGGGCACTTGAGAGTTGTTAGACACCTTCAAAAGCCACTGAAAGGGAAACCAGTTGCTAAATTGCCACAAACTGTCTCTAATTCTAATACATTGATGTCCTCACTTGATGGAGTAATGATCTCACAGGCTGCCCCAGAACTAAAGGTTCCTGAAATGGTGCCCAGATGAGGCAGTCCCTCCATGTGGCTGAGGCACCAAGGGAAGATCCTTTCTCTTGCCCTTGCCCTTTCCCAATGGCACCTGCCAGGCAAGCAGGGGCCCTGGGAACAAAGAGACAGGAGGGTGACAACCCCCACCAGGAAGGCAGGAGCCCACAGAGCAGTTCCAGAGGCAGAGTTGCCAGCAGAGTTTGCAAAGTTCACTTCCAAACAGTTTCTAATTGCAAAATGAAATTTCTACAAATGGCTACCAGTGCAGAGCCAAGGCTGATACGAACGAGAGAGGCTCTGCTCCCCTGGTTTCCTCTCCTGGAGCAGGCAGATGATTTTTACCAGCTTGCTGGGATCATCCAGAAACTGCCTCTGAGCCGGCTTTTAGGAATGCCTGCAATCCTACCCCCACACACAAGGTCCCCAAGGGCAGCATCTCAAAGATTCAGTTTCAGCTTTGGGCACAGATTAATACAAAATGCAGCAACAGTATGAATCACCCCAGAACAAACATTTTGGGGGAAAACACCATGTCCTGTTAGCCTCACCTGGAAAATGTTACATTACCATTATAAACATATTTCTCTTTGCAATAATGACATCAAAAGGGCACCTTATCAGACACCACTTCTGGTCCACATTAAGAGCTGGAAATGAAGACAGTCTCTAAGCAATTAACACCTCAGGTTGCTCACTGGGAGCAGTCTGATGACCAGGGAAATAGCTACTCTCATACTCTTTTCCATCCTGCCTTCTATTCCAGCCTCGTGCCCTGTATCCATCAGTTCAAAGTAACAAACAAGGGCCGCCGTTACCATCAGCTCTTCTGGAGTGCGGAATGCTACAGCCCACCTGAGGAGGGGGGCCAGAGTGTCTCAACCCTCAGTAGCCCCAGGGCCAAGGATGATTCCCAGCGCCCCAAACGTGCCAGCCCCGTCTTTGGGCTGGAGCCACTGTCAATGGAGCTGCAGCCAGGCCAGTCTGAGGACATGGTGCTGCGAGGCTTCTCCCGCATGCCACAGGTGAGATCCCCTCCTCTGGGCTTGTTCCACAGGCCCTTGACATTTGCCTGGGGAAATGAGCAGGGGCCTTCACAAAACTGATTTAAGGCTACTCGTTGCTGTGGCAGCACCAGTTGCTTTCCTTGCTGGCCACCATCAGAGCAGCTGAGACTTTATTGTGATTCCACAGCTAGCAAAACCCAGTGCTGATCCCAAAGCAGGGGTGGATGGAAATATTGCTCTTTTGGGGCAAGCAGTGTTGCATGCTGAGTCAGCAAAGAAGGGCAGAGAAATAAGTTACACTTAGACTAGGAGTCCAGAAAGAAAGTGAACTAAACAAGTGCCGAGTGGTTTATCTGGGGTGAGCACGGAGTAAAACAAAAGCCATGTCAAGGGAGGGGGTTTCTCACAAGTGCCTTTTGTGCTTTTGGGGTGCAGTGTTACAGACAATTGAGCACAGGAAGAAAAGGGGGCAGGGACTGTAACTGTGGCAGGAATAGGGCCTGTGGTGGGTGCAGAGCCAATGCAGGGCATTTGCAGGGTGCCCTGCCACTACGCACTGGTGACAAGTGACTCTTGCTTGCAGGAGGTGCAGGATTATGTGTTCTGTGAAGCCATCATTGGGACATCCCCCAAGATGGAGAGGATAATGGAAACAATCATTACCTGTCAGTTCATTCACCCCTCTATAGAAGTATCAGCCAGACAATTCTCTTTCTATGTGGAGAAGGTAAGTCTGGATTGCATGCTGGCATTTTAACAGCATGGCTGAGGGGGGTGTGTGCTTGTGTTAAAGCCCCTCTTTACCCTTCCTGAGGCACTTTGTAAAGTGAGTGAAGATGCTTTTAGAGATGAGACTGGTATTTGACTTCCCCAAAGTAAAAGTGCAGTTCCAGCTGCAGTGCCAAGGAGATGGTGGCCACCCCAGAGAAATGCCAGTTTCTGTGCTCACTGTAAAGGGAGGCTTTTGAGGACCCTCCAAGACACGGTGATGTCTCTACACTGATGCTGCAGGGAAGCTGGGAAAACTGGAGATTCCTGTGAATTCCTCAGGCTGACAAGGAAAAACCCAACATCTCCTGTGTCTCTTTGGCTTCTCTGCTGTTGGCATGGATGCTTGATGGTACAGCTATATGGATCAGCTCTGTGCATTTCCCTAAGCCTCCTCTGCTTCAAAGGACCCCCAGGCATCCTGCAACTGCAGTGATGATAACACTGAGGCAGAGCAGGTGCCCTTTAGTCTCTGGATCCCAACTCCAGCATCATCTTTCTGCCTCCTGCAAGTTGTCTGAAAAAGAGAAGATGGTTAATGATTTGGTTTCTGTAGTTTCAGGCCTCTCCTCTGGTTCCCAGGCTTCCAGTGAAGTACAGAATTTCTGGAACAGGCAGTTCAGATGTAATTGAGAAGCTTTTCAGCTCTCCCTGATTCTGCCTGGGTTCTGCTCGATGCCACACACCCAAACTGATTTATTGCATACTATGGCACAGCACCTGTTTGGTATCAGTACATGCAGAAGTCGTTTCCCAAAGTCTCTGGTTTCTCTAAACCATGCAGGAAGCCCAGCACAATGCTCAGACAGGAAGGAAGAGCCCAGGCTGATCAGAGCTTTGAGACCACAGACACCTTGTCCCTGTAGCAGGGGCTGCAGGACCCGTGGTGCAGACAAAGTGCTTTTTGAGGCTGCTAGAGCCAGGAAGGTTGTGAGAAATGACTGTATGTGAGTGAAGATCCTCTAGTGCTGTTCTGCCCAATAGAGAGACAAAAGTGGAGACAAATGGCCTGGATTCACTTTCTGCTTTAGATCTTGGGTCAAGCAGCCACCTCCTCTCAGGGGCCTATTCCCTCATCTGTACTTGGGAGTTTTCCCTGTCCTCCAGAGGATGCTGTGGTTTCTAAACATGAAAAGCATCTGCTGTCAAGAAATACCTCCTGGAAGGGTAGAAACAAATAGAAAGAGTAAATAGAAATGTATGCACTCGTGAGGCTGAAAAATGTGAGCTGCAGCAGAAGCAGAAGGAGGTCTGTTTCTAGTTGAGGCTGTTTTTCCTTGTCTCCTGTTTCCATAGAAACCCAGCGATGTCCTGACACTGCAGTACCAGCCTTTGTCTTTAAAAAACACCTGCCTGCTGCCACTGGACCTCATGCTGCACTTGGAGCAGCCATTCCTGGTCTGTGATAAGGAGCAGCAGCCCCTCCCAGGTGGCCAGGTGAGCAGCCCTGGCCTCCTCCAGTGGGGTCTGAAGAGGAGGGATGTGGTGGTGCCTTTCTGTTGGGAGCTCCTTGAGTCAAGAAGTTTATTCTGTAGCATCAGCAGTGGGCTGGCCTGAGCTGCATCAGCAAAGCTGCTGAAGGAATCAAAATCTTATCTGAATTGAGAAGATCCATCCTGGCTTTAAGGCACAGGGAGAGGGGAGCAGGCAGCTGGGTCTGGGCAAGCCATGCAGGGAAGGTGTCTCCTGGAAAGCCATGCCAGCTCTCCAGCAGCCACCCCCTTGTACTGGGGCTGAGCACAGAAACGGGAGCCTGAGGGATCCTGGACTGGACTGTGGTGCCTGCAGCCAGAGCCCTGCTGGAGAGAGATGAACCATGAACTGAGAAGCCCGTGCTGGGGTCACTTGGAGCATTGACTGTTTCATGCTGTCAGACCTTGGGACATCATCCCACAGGTGATTAATTACTGCTCATCTCCTTGCAGCCTGTGAGAGTGGATGTAGGGGAGACCTGTCATCTCTACATCGTGTTTGACCCAGCTTATGAACTGGATTTGAAGAGCTGGAAAAAAGAGAAGGTTCTGAAGATAGACATGGTCAGGGGCCATCCTTTTGTGGAGCATATCACCCTTCAGGGAGAAGTTCACTTCCCAAATCTCCAAATGCAGCCCAGCTCCGTGGAGTTTGGCTGCATCATGGCTGGCACTAAAAAAGTGCGTTCCCTGGAGATGACCAACTGCAGCCCACTGCCCGTCCAGTACCGCTGGTCATTCCGTTCCGACAGCGAGGTGACCAGGTTTAGGTATGTGCACCTTTGGCCTCCCCTTGAAGCTCTTCTTGCTGTGTCCTGTTTGTACTTGGCCAAGAGCAAAGCTGTTTGCCTGGCATCTGACAAATGGCACTGAGCAGCTGTGCTCAGGCTGGATGCTCAGGGAATAGGTTTTCCACCACTTTGGTGCTGCACAGCCCCCACAGTGGTTTCCCCTGGGAAGGAAAGCTGGGGTGAAAGCTGCTGTCTCAGACCTCTGTGGCCTGAGACCATGTCCACCTTGATGAAGGGCTCCTAGTCCCTGTAGTCTTGTAATTAAAAGGTAACTTTTGTAGTTACAAGAAGAACTATGTCAGTGGGGTTTTTTTTTAGAAAGGAATGAGGCACTCGAACCAGATAGCAGCCACAGGACAGCTAAATCTTTCAGAGAAAAGAATTTATTGCTCTCTTATCAGAAGAAATGAACTTCTTCCCGCCTCGAAGGCACTGTTAGGATTAGAAGGAAGAAGTAGATGAAGACCAGACAGAATCCTGTGTTTGAATGGAATTGATGCCTCCTGTATGAAGTGTATGAATATGCAACGGGCTATTGTTCTTAAGGGTTAATCCTTTGTTAGTGGGGGTCCTTTTTCGGGCTCGTGCTGCCCAGAAAAAGGTACCCGGACGTCCGTAACTCTTTGTATTTGTTGTCCCATTTGTTGTCCTAATTCAAATTGTCCAAATTATTTTTACTCTAATTGTATTACTATTTTTATAACCATTTGATTACTATTAAACTTTTAAAATTTTGAAAACAAGTGATTGGCATTTTTCACAATAGTTCTCTTATTTTCCAGAGATGAGCTTTGCCCACCTAAATTCAAACCCCAACCACCAAAAGGGAAGAATACCAGTTTGGAGTCCCCAGCATCTCGATGGAGACACTTCAAGATGAGACAGGAGCAGGCAGCCAGAATGCTGAAAGAAGTGGATGATTTTACCCAGTCTTTAAGAGACAAGGTAGATTTTCTTGTACATCTGCTGCTTGTGTTGCCTCCCCAGCCTGCCACCACCAAGTCATGCTTGTGCTGACCTCCCTTTTTGCTGCCCTGCTGTCCTGTGCCCTGACAGTGGGCTGGGCAGCAGGGCCAGTGGCTGGACATGGGCTGTGTGGGAGGGAGAAATAGGAGAGTTTTCCTTGGAGAAGCTCACTCAGGTCCTACAGACCTGTGCTGAGTGTGGGATTTTTTGCCTTCACAATGAAAGATGAGGCTTTTATCTGCATCATCATGGTAAGGCCTCCAGCTTCCTTCCCAGAGCAAGCTGGGATGAGTCCTGATCTCCATGGAGCCTCTTCCCAAGGCAGCCAGACTCCCTGTTTGCAGGGCTCTGCTTTCACCCAGAGCTGCTATTGCACTGCTGGCCCTGGAGCTGTCTTACAAACGGAGACTTTGCAAAGTGGCTGTCTCTTCCTCCCAGCATAGAAAATGGCTTCTTTTTCAGGTGCAATCAGATCAACTTCCTGAATTCCCCCGCCTCCAAGTAGGGTTTGAGGGAATCAGCAGCTCCGTGGACGAACCGCAGCCTTCCCTCGAAGCAGAGAAGGCAGGAGGGAATCTGTCTCACTTGCACATTGTCAGTGTGGCAAGCAGGGCTGGAGCTCCCAGTGCCACTGGTGGGCCTCAGCATTGGCCACAGAGGGGCCTCCCATCTCTGCAGGCCCATCACAAAGTGCTGCTGAAGGAACTGGTAGTTGGAGAGGCCATGCAGGACACGTTGTAGGGCTGCCCAAGGACACTTTGCAGCACCTATGGAGGGCACTGCTCCCCCTGGAACTCCTCAGGTGGTCCATAGGAAACTTTTGCAGGAGCTTTTGCTGTAGCACCTTGAGAAAGCAGCATTAAAATCAGAGAGAGGGGAAGAGCCTCAGGAGTCAGATGAGCTGGGCTGGAGTCCTTCGCTCAGCTCCGAGAGCTCTCACTCTGAGCCTCCTCCTTTTCTAAAAGCAGTAAGAAATGCTTTTTAAAGGCAAGTTGTGCATCAGAGAGAATTTCTACTGCCAGGAGACATCCCAGTTCACTTTCACGTAATGTACTAATTAATGCATTGATCTGTGAGTGTGGGAGAAGATTTTCCCCATGGTCCCTGCACTGGTCAGTGGCATGGATGCAGGATGAGATGAGGGTGATTCTGGCAGTGTTTGGGGAATAGGCCCCTCCAGGTACAGCTGCACTTTGCTCCAAGATGCTCTTCTGCATCCATTGCCATGCTCAACAGCTCAATCTCTCCTGTCTTCCATCCAGGCTTTCAGTATCCTGCCAATGTCAGGTGTGCTGCAGCCAGGTGAGAGCCAGCAGGTCTCCTTCACCTACTCTGGCCACCTCAACACCATCTCCGATGTCACGGCGCTGTGCCACGTGGAGGGAGGCCCCACCTACGAGGTGCTGGTGACCGGGGAGATCTCACGTGTCCGCTACTCCGTGAGGCCCCAGGAGATCAACTGTGGCTTACAGGTACCACACACATCCCTGGCACAGCTCCTTGCCTTGGCACCACGGCCAGCAGGTTCCTGCCCACCTCGCTCCAGGGCTCCCTTCCCTTCCCAGCCCCTTTGTTGGCTCTGGGGCTTGGAAGCCCAACCTTTGAGGGACACATCTGGCATCCAAGCTGCTCTAAAATGGCCATCTCCAACCCTCTCCACAATGCTGGGAATGCCTCTTTTTCAGGGTACCTAACACTGCCTCTGGGGCAGGCAGGGTCCCAGTGGGGGTGCTCTGAGGGGTGTGTCCCTGAGACATCTCTCTGCTGATCCACACCTAAAGCCTGACCTCCAAGGAGATGCTCTTGTCTAAAGCTCTTGCTTAATCCACACAATAATCAAGGGAAGAAGTTGGGCTTCCAGTCACTACCGTTGGAGAGACTGTCCCAGAATAATCCCCACTTCACTCTTTTCCAGTCAAAAGCCCACAGATATTTCCAGCTGCTGGCCCTGTCTGTGTTGCCCTGGGTGAATCCCTTGTTGCATCTATGTTGCTTGCCAATACTTGCATGCAGGTGCCTTTTCTCCTGGAATGCCTCAGTGCTGTCTCTGTTTCTCCTGGCTGTGGGTGACCCCTCAGAGGGCAGAGGGCCTGTGTGCCCTGGTTCATTTATTGCTGGCCCTCACATGGTTGTTACCACAGCTCTGTGTGCTGCCAGAGCTGCCTGGTGCTGTGCAGGTACCCTGTGAGTCTCACTCACTGGATTTTGATGAGCAGTACCTTGAGGAGGAGAAGGTGAGAAGGCAGGTCTAGTCCCCATGTACACGCTGCCCAAGCTTCACAGCACTCCAGCATTCCCAGGCTTGTGCCAGGGAGATGGAGGCAATCCCCAGGGCAAAGCCAGCTCTGCTGACATGCTGTGGGAGGACCTAAACTAAATAGTTGGTGTTATTGGGAGGAAGGGAGGAGACAGAAAATGGGTTGATTGAGTCTGTGTGATGAAAGGCAAGAAAAGGAATCTTGCGTATGGTTTCTCTTCCCTCCACATACAGATCCTGCGGATGGCAGTGGGGTCTGAGTACCAAAAGAGCTTTGTTATGCCTCCACGTGCCATGGGTGAGACACTGCCTCCAGAGGTGCTGCAGGACCACGAAGCACACAGGAGGCCAAAGGCTCAACAGGCAGAGCTCAAGCCCATGGCAGAAGCCAAGGCCAGGGCTGAGTCTGAGGTCAAGGCCAAGGCCATGGGCAAGGCAGCAGCAGGTCAGAAAAACAGTGAGGGTTTGGTGGTGTCTGTTTTGCCTGTGGTCCAGCCCATACACCCTGAACTCTCTCTGTCACCTTGCTCTCCAGGGAAAGCCCATTCTTTTAGCAGCTGTCTGTTCCCCAGCTTGGTGGAGGAGCTCTTGGCTGAAGCGCTGTGGCATCCTCTACCAACCCTGAGTGTAGCCAAAGCAAGCTCCTATCTGCCTGCCATAGACTGGGGAAATAATCAGGATATTTCCTTGTGTCCCTTAGCCACAAAGACTAGGGCTGGATGAGTTTTTCAGCCAATAGGACCAGATCTAATATCACTGGCTCTTTTATATTTGCACCTTCCTAGCAACAAAAGAACAATCTCATCTTGCTTTCACCGAGTCTCCTTTCCTGGGATCCGAGGGCATGGGGACTTTACTGCCCGGCCATAGCTTGGGGGATTGTCTGAATTCTGGGGGGGGATACAAGCTCCCCAATATCTCCTGGGATGATAGGCTGGGTCAGGAAAAGCTGTGAATCCTTGCAGCTGACCCAGAGCACCCAGGTCAGCTTGCAGTCACTCATGGTTTCTCCTCTTTGTGCTAAAGAACTGCAGCGAGAGAAAGCTCTGCAGAGGAAAGCAGAAGTGGATAAAATAGCACTGGAAAGGAAGCTCATACGGAGGAAAAAGTGAGTAAGGCTTCCATGGGTTCCTGCTGTTCCATGGGTTATTGTCCCTGGAGGGCTTCCCTGCTCCAAGGACTCTGAGCTCAGAGGTGCTGGATAGCAAAGGCCAGAAGCAGCACAGGGATGGCCATTCTGAGCTCCCTGGCTCCCAAGAGAGGAAGGACCTTCTTCTGTTGAGACAGAAGATCTTCTTCTCTATTGGAGTGCTGAGCCCTCCTGGCTTAGATGCTGCCTGCAGGGAGCTGGGCTCTGGGCTTGCCTTGGCACTGCCTCTAGAGGTGTCTTTAGGTCCATGGTGTTGAGTTGCACCTTCTTGATCATCTCCCTTCACCAAAACAGTGGGATTGTGGTATGGGCAGGTGTGGGGCACAGAGCAAAGCTTGGTTTGGGTCCTGCTCCTGCCACAGCATTGCAAGTCCTTGCAATGCTGATCTGCCAGGCTTCTCCTTCTGGTGGGACACCACCCACAGAAGCTCACGTCCTTTAGGCTCCCCTTCAGCTGCAGCAGTAGGCCAGCCCAGGAGAAGCTCAGCTCCAGCAAGGCAGCCCAGCTCAGGACACACAGGCAAAGTGTGGAGCTGAGAGTGGAGGCTGGTTAAAGCAAGTCTGTGTATCAGCACTTCCTTCAGCCCAGGCTGAAGTTGGTTTCATGGGCAGGAGACAGATGAGGCTGTTTCAGATGGCTTTCATGGCAGAGAGCACCGGTTTGCTTGCTCACAGCTGGGTTCCTGCAGGAAATCTGGCTGACAAGAGCCTGTCTTGCAGGAGAGGAGTTCCTGCAGCCTTTGCTTTCTGACTGATAGGATTATTCTCATGAAGGAGCAGGCTGTGCCCTGAGGGGTGCTGAATGAGCTGAGTGAGAATTGTAGGAGAGATAAGCAGATGTCAGCAATCTGTGATCTGCTTTAAACTGGGAAATCAAGAGACAAAGAGCATTTTCAGGCATCAGCACAGAGAGCTGCTGGATCAGCCTTTGGCAGTGGGCTGGAGGTGTCTGGCTGTGCCTTAAGAGGGAGCTTGCACAGCCAAGACCTTATGATGGCAAGGTTCAGGTTTGGCTGGTCCTGGAGGTCCCCTTGCACCAATGGCATCACTCGGGATGTTCCCAACCTCTGTGGGTTGAGAAAAATTCACGGAAATGGTCTCGTGGTTCTGCCTGGCCTCAGGGTCAAGGAATGAAGTGCAGGGCCGGCCAGGACTGCTGAGCCCAAGTTTCTGGTGGGGACTCTCAGCGATTTTTTCTGTTTTGTTTGCTGAAGGGAGCTGAAGCAGCTGGCTCAAAAGCGTGAGGAGGAGGCAAAAGCCTTAGAGGAGGAAGAGAGGCGGAAGGAGGAAGAAAGGCGGAAGGAGGAAGAGAAGCGGAAGAAGGACAAGAAGGGTGTCTCTGTGGGGAAGCAACCTCCAAAAGCAGAGAAGGGGAAAACCAAACCCCCAGAGAAGAAGGAAACCAAGGCTCCAGAGGGGAAGGAAACCAAGGCTCCAGAGAGGAAGGAAACCATGATCCCAGAGAAGAAAAACAAACCTCCAGAAAAGAAGGAAACCAAACCCCCAGAGAAGAAGGAGACGAAAATCCTAAAGAAGGCAACCGAACCCCCAGAGAAGAAAAACAAACCTCCAGAAAAGGAAACTAAATCCCCAGAGAGAAAGGCAACGAAATTCCCAGAGAAGGAAACCAAAGCTCCAAAGAAGGGGGAAGCAAAAGCCCCAGAGAAGGGGGAACCCAAAACCTCAAAGAAGGATGAAACCAAAGCCCCAGAGAAGGGGGGAACCAAAGCCCAAAAGAAGGGGAGAACCAAAGCCCCAAAGAAGGGAGAAACTGAAATCCCAGAGGACGCAGCTGAGATGGAGAACTTGATCCAGAGGTTTCAGATCTATGAGTCATTGCAGCAGAATTTCTCCTACTGGAACAGAGTTCAGGGTACTGTGCAGATACCTGTGATCCAGAAGGGAAACAAGTTCCAGCATGCAGCTGGAAACCAAGGTCAGAAGACCAATAAGCCTCAGGAGAAGGTGAAGAAGAAACCTGAACAAAAATGTAGAGACCAAAGCAATCTTTAGTCATCTCAGCTGGAGATGCAAAGCAAAGTTACAGAGGGGACAGTCAGATGATGATGTTCCACAATGACTGGGTATCATCTGTGCTGATGGGGAGGTTACCCCTTCTTGGGACTCAGTTTTTTCAGGCAGGGAAAGATTATTCTTTATTCACTCAACTCAGTTTCTACAGTTTCAGACCTCGTGTCCAACTTTATTTAATAGATTTCTTTCTAATTACGCTATTGGTTAATAAAATATATTTTACTTGTGCATCAAATCTCTCTATTGTATTGTTTACTTGTTCTCTGCACTGATTCTCATGGGACAAATCCTTGTTGTTGCAGGTACATTTGTTTTTCACCCTCAGAACAGATTGTTAACAAACTCTCATTCTCAAAATAGCTTCACATGGGAACTTGTAACTGCTTCTCTGCACTTAGAAGAGATGACAGGCCAGCTGTTAATATTGCAGAACAAGGCCTGATTTCATAAGGCCTTTCTTTTATTATTATTCTACCTGTCTATGACATCTCCCCCTTTTCATTCATTTAAAAAAGGCTCCTATGTTCTGATGTTGAAACAGCTCACTCTTGTGAGGGTATTATCTCATGAAGGTTTTCACTGGTTATTATCTGTTAGACAACTGAAAGGTGAATAAGCCATAAATGAAATAACAGCATGATGGTCTACTGGAGGGATTAAAGTTGTAAAAAGCATATTGGAATTCTAAGTAAATCAGTTATGAGAAAAACTCATGGGAACTGCAAATTCCATGGAAACAGAAATTCAGTACGACTTTTTAAAGTGCAGGGTTACTGAAAAATAAATATAATAACGTGCAATTTAGCATATTGCTGAACAACCCAACAGCTTTTTGTGACTGTATCTGGCATCATTTTATATGGCAAATTTGTTAGCATTCTTGTTAAAAATATCAGACCATGTTAAAATTTGATAGGTAATAAGGCGTTGCATTTACCGCTTTTCAATCTCTCCAGTAACTGTAAAACTATATAAAACAATCAGAATTTAGTCAGAAAACGAAATAAACTTAAAAAAACCCTATAGCAACACGTTTTCAAGGCGCACAAACACAGTAGGTAAGGCTCCTGCCTCCTATCAGACAGAAGTAATCAAGCAGCTCTGCGCCAGAGCAGGGGCCTGTGCCGCCCACAGGGCAGAGGGAAAGCCCTACAAAAAGGGAAACTATGGGGAGAAGAGAGGACATTTAAAGTGCAATGACATAACTACACATCAATAAAGCTTCTCTTAATATTCACACAATAGTCATCCCTTCATTGCGCGGGCCAATCCTCTCATTATCCATGGATCCCAGCAGGGCCCTGCGGCCGTGAATGCGGCCCGCTCTGGGCTCGCCTGGCTCGGCCGCCACAGCGCCCCCGGGGCCGCTGCACCTCTGCTCCCCCAAAACACCCGCGGGGAAAAGAGCAGGGCAAAGGCAGCAACACAAAACAAACTCTAAAACCCGCACACAAAAAGATAAACACAGAAAAGGCACAAGCTGCATTTTATTTCATCTTCTGCCAACACAGTCACTGACTGAGAGTTGCATTTCCACGGCAAAGATCTGCCTTTTGAGAAACTTCAAACACAGAAATATCTTTTTTACGAGATGTGTACAAGGCCAGGCCTCATTGGAGGCACAGCTTTTCTCACAACTCTGCATCATCTTTAACTGAAAAAGAATTAAGCAGTATGGTCATGAGTCTGGCATCTCAGCCAGAAAGGCCAGGTATTAGAGGGAAGAAGTCAGCCTATAAAATCTGATTAGTTTTCCTCTTCCATTGGTCTGTCAATAATGTTAATCAGAATGTATCTCTACATGTTAACATGAAGGTGTTTGTATTTACATAAGCAGTAATATATCTATAAAGACTTTTGAATTCTCTTCAAGGACAAGAAAATTTGAACCAATAATCCTTTCCTAATAGACAGGTCCAGTTTAACTTTTCACTGAAGATGTTAAACCCAAGGGTAGTTCATGTAATGCTGTCCTTACATGTCGCTATCTTCATGCACAACAGCCCATCTTTATTCTTCACAGCTCACATTTAGATGGTTTTCTAAAGGCATTGTCTTTCATTTTAATTGGTTAGTAATTTACTGCAATTCGGTTCATTGGTTGGTAGTTGCTAAAGTACACGTTAGTCAAAACCTTTCCTCCCTAACGAGGTTTACATTCTTGTCTCCTGGATAGAAGCTGTGGGTAGAAGTCTTTCTTCTTCTTTCTTCTCCTTTCTCACAGGAACTTGTCAGGCTAGCTGTTAGCTGTACTTAGCTGAAGCAGCAGGCCTGAGCCATAATTTTACAAGGGTAACAAAGCTCTTCTTTTATACGGCTTTACAATATTGTACGTAACAATGTTGTATGCAACATTGACATATGATTATTTCAATCTTAAAGAATAATCTTAAATTTCTTTCACGGGAATTTTGACCTTTGTAATATTTGTGTATGATATATTTGGAGTTAAAATCTGTTTTGAATCATCCCTTCATAGAATCACAGACTCATGAAATCATCAAGGTTGGGAAAGCTCCCTGAGACCACGGATTCCCAGCTGTGCCTGATGCCCACCTTGTCCCCAGCCCAGAGCCCTGAGTGCCACCTCCAGCCCTTCCTGGGACACCTGCAGGGATGGGCACTGCCAAGCTCCCTGGGCAGCCCCTGCCAAGGCCTGAGCAGCCTTTCCATGGGGAAATTCCTGCTGGTGCCCAGCCTGAGCGCAGCCTGAGGCCGTTCCCTCTGCTCCTGTCCCTGTCCCTGGGAGCACAGCCCGACCCCCCGGCTGTCCCCTCCTGGCAGGGAGTTGTGCAGAGCCACAAGGGCCCTCCTGAGCCTCCTTTGCTCCAGGCTCAGCCCCTGCCCAGCTCCCTCAGCCCCTGCTGGGGCTCCAGCCAGGATAGCATCCTAGTGCTATACAAAGAGCAGTGCCGTAGGTGCCTTTATCACCACATTTTAATCTTTCATAAATACAGAAAGACTCGTCAGAAAGCACTAAAGCCAAGTCAGCAGCAAAAGTGCCAATGTCCTCTGCAAAGCAGCGCGGCCCGGGCCGGGCCGGCCCCAGGCTCGGTGCCGCGGTTGCCCGGTAACCGCGCCCGGGCCCTCAGCGTCTGTGACGGCGCCGTGGCCTCAGCGCCCGCAGCCGGCGCTGCTGCTCATTCGCACTCGGCATTAGCCAAGCGAATGGTTCGCAGAGATTGGTCTCTACGAGTCCTGTGATTTCGCGGAGAATTGGTCTCTGTGAGCAACTCGGAAACTCGCAAAACATTGGTTTTTGCTAGGGACTCCTAAATTCACAGAACATTGGTTTCTGTGAGGGAGTCCTGAACTTACAAAGCATTGGTCTTTGTGAGGGACTCCTAAATTCACAGAACATTGGTTTCTGTGAGGGAGTCCTGAACTTACAAAGCATTGGTCTTTGCGAGGGAGTCCTGAATTTCGTTTGAAGGTAAAGATTGACTCAGGTTGTACTTTCTGGTTTTGTCACATCTCTGCTCTGAAAGAGAATGCCAGAGGGAAATACAGGATGGGATAATGCCAGTCTTCAGTTTGGTGGCATGTACAGCTGAGGGGATGAACCATATATGGTCTGCTGATGGTGCTTTTTGTCTCACCGAAGAAATGCAACATTTCCTAAATATACTAGTCTATCCATTTTTTCCTATAGTATTTATTTAAACTACTTATAGGTGAATGAGTTCTGTTCAAGTTTCAGGGGGTTGTTATGATCTGGTTATTAAAATTATTAAGGAGATGCCTTAATAAAACATGACCATGTGCCAAAGTCAATAGTTTGGATTTTATGGAACAGTAAATGTAAGGAAGAGAGAGGGAGAAAGAAATAGCAAAAGGAGGGGGGAGGGTGGGAGCTGGGAAGGGGGGAAGAAAGAGAGCGACAGAGAGAGATTTAGTAGAAAATATCACCATTCCATGGATCCCATCCCATTCAATCCTCTTCTGGTCTTCTCTGTGGTGAGGCCTCACAAAATGGAAGACTCCAAAGGATTAATGCAGATTTGGGCAAGGTGGCACTGCCCAGGTAGCTCCCTGGGCTGGAGCAAGTTTGGCTCTGTCTCTTGCTACTCTCAAATAATATAAAATCTTTAGCACTAGGATATCCTTTGAGTCTGCCCTGAATTGGGTTGTGGCTTTTCAGATCTGTTGTGTTACTTTGCATGCCCTGCAGTCGTCTGGTGCAAGGCCTCAGGAATGGCTCTGGGGGCACTTTGGAGGTCTTTGATGGGTTATGACACCCCCTCAGCTGCCCCTCATGGGAAGGTCCCCTGGATGTGGCCTTCTGGGGCTGGGGGCTTTTAGAGCTGAGCCAGTTTGCCTGAGGGAGGATGGGTGTCCACTGCCCCTTAGCAGAGGTTGTGCCACACGCCCAGAATTTCCTCCTCCCCCCTCTGTTGATGGGAGGTTTGAGTGCAAACCTGGCCTCAGCAGACGAGTCTGTGGCTATGACTTCCCCAGCCTGAAGGCAGACAGAGCTGGTTTTCAGCACAGCTGCTGGGTCTGGCTTTAGTGGGGATGTATTTTTCTCCCTCAGCCTTGTTCACTTCTCCCCAGACCTGAGCTAATGGGATGCTAGTGTCAGCTTTATCTTGTCTCAAGTTCCCTTAGGCAGCTTAACTCACAGTGCCAAGTTCCAGTCAGGAGGCATTTTCAGGGAAGGGTGGGCTTGGGGGTCTCAGCTTCTCTATACAGTTTTGTCACAATGGGCAAAAATTTCTTTATAGCAATATTTAAGCCATTAACCATAACACTCCAGTCTCTCTCAAGTCCTGTGAGGAGCAGCTGAGAGAGCAGGGGTTGTTTAGCCTTAAGAAGAGGAGGTCCACTCAAGCTGTTTTTAAATAATATTTAAGCTACAGCTTTGATTGTTCTAAGTATTTTTAATGTTGAGCATTTTAGCTCCAGGTTTCAGTATGATCCATCTTTGAATTGCACAAGGTAACCATGTAGTTCAAATAAAGTCCAACTAGAGGCCTAACAATACTAGCTGCTTATGCCAAACAAGCACATAGCTAGTTTCAAATCATAGAAAATCTTTAGCACCAGTATATCCCTTGAGTCTGCCATGAACTGGGTTCTGGATTTTCAGAGTTCCATTGTTGTTCCTTCCAGTTCTGTTGAGGGACTGTCACTCATCTGTGACATCATCACTTCACAATGGCATCTGGATTCCCAGGAAGGACACCAACACCTCGACTTTTGCTTAGGGAAGGACTTAAGCCTAATACTGTGAGTAGCCCCTGGGGCTGTGTTAAGGCTGGAAACTGCCCTGGTGTCCCTGCTCTCCCTGCCCCTGTTGTCCAGCAGTGCTCTGAAGCTGCAGAGCCCCTCCCCAGCCCTCTGTGCCATGCTCCTGTTGCTGGGGCTGTCCTGGTGCAGTAGGGAACACTGTGGGATGTGTCAGGGACAGCCCAGCGCCTTGCCTGGCTGTGCCAGCAGAGCCAAGTGAAACCAATGTACAGCTGAAGCCCTCAGCATGGGCTTCTTTCCTTCCCCTTTGCCACAGCAATTCCTTCTGTCAGGCTGGGCACTCACCTGTGCTGCTCTGGCCAAGCTGCCCTTGGGCACCTGGGCATGTGAGGGGGAAAGCTCAAACTCTGCCCCAAGCCTTGAGAGCCACGGCTGGTCCCAGCTGGAAGAGCTTCCAAAGCAGCTGTTCTCTCCCAGCTCCTGGGTGGGCACAGATGCAGCCCTGCAGGCAGCACTGGAGCCAGGGCCACAAAGGTCCCTTGCTGTCTGCAGCTCACTTGACTGAAGATGCCCCACTGCTGAGGCTCTGCCAAGGACATCCCTCTGTTTTCTTCTCTCGAGGGCTCTGTCAGCCCAGACAGAGAAAACCAATGCTAAGTAACAGAGAGAGCTAAAACTTGGACACATTCCTGTGCACCTCACTCTTGGTGCAGCTTGTCTTGCTTGCTTCCCTTGGACTCAGCCAGCAGTGCTATCTCCTGCCTGGGAGTTTTGAGTGTTGTGCAGGGGTGGAGTTCAGGCAGTTCTGAGAGCTCCTCCCCACTCTCTGGAAAGGTCACTGCCTCAATCCAGTGAAATGTAAGAGGAAACAAATGCCCAAAGAGCAGAAATCCCCAAACATGTCCCATCCAATCACAGAGAGACTCATGGGACAGAGCCATGTGGCTGGAGTATGTCTATTGCACTCTGTATTATTAATTTATTGGTGCTAAGTATTTCAGCAGGCAACTTCCAGGGTTTCCAGAACTGTCCTAGTGGCTGTGATCACAAATTATTCATCAGTGCCACTTGTTCAAGGAAAGCCTTTCTGAGCAAGCACATCTCTGACATTCTTGCTGTTTGGTTTTTTTTTGTTTTTGTTTGTTTTTTTGTTGTTTTTTTGTTTTTGCATTTCAGCTGCTTCCCTCTAAGTTCCAGAGGGAGAAGTTTGTCAACTCAAAGCAGGAGGCCAGCACTGGGGGGAGTTTTCTGCCCAGAATTGGCCCATGTTTCGACATGAGTGAGACTCGTCCAAAGGTAGCCTTTTCCCGCTCTTTTCCTTTCTGTTTAACATGAAGTTTGAAGAGGGTGAGTGCTTGTGACAGGCTCGCCTCCAGCAAAAGACCTCAGTGTCCAGGTCCTGTTGTCATTGCAAACTGCTGGGAGTGGTGGACTGGGAGTCCTGATCTGCACTAAGCCAACACAAATGACCTCTGCTGAAGCTGCTGGGCTGTGCTGGAGTGTAGCTGCCATTGCTAAAACCAGGGGGGGAAGGCTGAGGACACAAAGGCACCAAATTGCCATTTGCCATTCTCCTGCTGAAGGAGCCACCTCTTGCTTTGGTGTGGTCACCATCAAATGCTTGGGGTCACAGCATTCCCTCCACAGTGGCAGCGTTGGCCTTTGAGGCCGAGGACCTGCAGGAATGACTTCAGCTTTAGCAAAACAAATTGCATTACTGCTTTGGGCTGGAACAATGTGTTGGGACCCTGAGGGGGTGTTAGATTTTGCAGGCTGCCAGATGTACAGGGGACTGGCCCTGGGCAGAAGGGAATGGATGTGCTTTATCTGGATCAGTGCCTACTTAGAGTTGTGTTTAAAGCTGCTTTTCTGGCAGGACTGGCTCAGTAGAAAGCACAGTCCAAAGGGGTAGGTGACCGAGGTGGGCTGTTGAGCAGGAAATTGGCAGCAAGCGACACGGAACACAATCCAGGTTAAGGATTGCCCTGGAGAGGGGCCTTGGGAACACCTCAGGGAAAGGCACAACTAAGGCACAGTGTGCTGCAGCCACTCCCTTCAGCAGACTGTGTCTCCTCATGGAGTCACACACAAGACCTGCTTGTGTCTCTGGTGTAACAACAGTGTGACTGGAGAAGGCAGACAAAGCAGGGCAGAGCCTTCTTAAAGCAATGTCTCTGGTCCAGAAGCATTTGCTGTTGTTGTGTCTTTCCAGACATGCCTCTGCAATGGTATTAAAGAAGATGGCAATAATGACAAGAAAGCACCCATTTAAAGCTAATGGAAAAAGGAGATACCAACTCTACTCTTACCCAAGTCGCTGAGAAAATAATTGAAGCTTATCCTCATTCAGCATTGTCATTCACTTGTCTTCTATCCTCATTCACTTGTCTTTTTCCTGACTTCATTTTTGCCTTTACCTGACTTCCTGACTTTGTTTTTGCCTTTACCTCTGTTAGAAAGGCAGTAACTTTTAAATGCAATGAAAGGGGACAAAATCATCCAAGCAAAAGAAAACTGTTTATTAGCAACCACACACAGAGGCGTGTGTCTGCCTGCCCCCGAAAAGGAGCAAACACACCCTCCAAGAAAAAAGCAATCTTTGTATCCCCTTTGTACCCAGCTGGGACAGTCCCTGGCCCCTTTTCCCCGGAGGGGTACTCAAGAACTTCCATTCTCTCTGGCCACCAACTTTTCTGTCCCCTCTCCTCTCATCCTCCTTCCTTTTGGTCAGGTCTTCAGCCAGTTGGTGCTGCCAACTCACAGCAACACCCAACACACCAACCTGAACAAATCCAAACTACAAACAACACATAGTACCAACAAATTCCATTCTTTCACTTAAAAACCTTTTGGCTTCAGCCAAATACCACCTCATCTCTCACACCTCCTCTAGTACTGTTCTCTTCTTACTGATGCTTAAGTTCTAGTTCAAAACAGGTATTTGCAGTTGTGTGGGCCGTGTGGGCCTCAGTTTCCCTGTCTCAGAGTAAAGGACATCCCAAAATTGAATCTGATGTAAATTGGTGGGTCTTACTTACTCCATGAGTGCTCAGTCAGTGCTCCAGTGGGCACAGGGCTGTGCTTAAGGAACGTGCTGCCTGGCATTCTGGAGAAGGAAAGCTGGAGAAATCAAAAGAGCAACTTGGCTTGAGCCTGCTCTAAGCTGATCAAGCAGTTCTTGATCAGCTCAGAGCAGAGGTGGGTGAGCCAGAGTTTGCCCAGTGTGTCCTGGGCACACATGCTCACCCAGAGTCTGTGCTTCACTGGGGATCAGTGTAAGGGATCCTTCATGAACTTTCCTCCCAGCAGCTGAACCTCTCCCTGCTCTCTCGCCTCTCCAGCTGTCACCAGCTCCCCCGAAACGGAGCGTGTTTGGGGTTTCCCCACGAGAGCTGGTATTTCAGAACGTCGTTGCTCATGAGGTCTCTGAAATGGTGCTGTCTCTCATGAATAAGGACAAGGTAAGTGCTGGCACCTGGAGCTTTAACACTGTGCTGGAAGAGGAGAGTGCTGTCATTCCCCCAGTGTACAGCAAAGCAAGTTATCTGCTGCAGCACATCCAGAAGAAAATGTCTCAGCACCTTTGTTCTGCAAGTTGTGGAAATCTTCCTGTGCTGGGAACTGTCTCCTAATTTTGGCCATGCATTGATGGTATCCATGCCAAAGGAGTTTCCTGCTCTTGAAAGCTCTGGATTGGTAGGAATGTTGAGCCTGTACAGTTCTTACCTGCTCTCGTGCTTTGCCTTGAGCTATACCACATCCTGGGTTTCCTTGGTTAATCTTGGCTCCTGGTAGGAATCTCTGCCTCTCTCAGACTGTTTGGCTCCCTTTGTGCAGCTCACAGTCAGCTCAGGGGCTGAGTCTTCTCCACTTTATGCTGGAATCACTTCTCATTCATGGCATTGACACTGCAGGAAATGTGTTCTGAAAGAGCCCTGCAATCAGAGTGATGGAGCAGAAGCAGTGGGAGGCCTTTAGGTGCCACTTCAGGCTCCTGCTAAGTTTCATTCAGCTCTGCTCAGCTTTTCCAAAAGCAACACGGTGCTCTGCTTTCCCTTTGAAGAACCACAGCACATCCAACGCTCCTGGAGGTTTTCACCTTCACTTGTGATTGTTTTGCAGTTTCCCAAGAGAGTTGAGAGGGAAAAAGTTGAAAAATGTCACCAGTTGTGTTCTAGTGTAAAGAGGAAAACAGAGACCATTGGAATTTCCGTCAGGGAAACATTTCTCAAATGAGCCTTGTGCCAAGAGTGGGCTGGTGGGAAGAGACAGGAGGGAGTCCAAATCATCTGGTTTAGACTTTCTGAGAGCATTTTGGTGCTCAGGGGTTGATGATATCTGTGTGCTAGAAAATGCATGTGTGCTGTGTCTGTGAATCCCAGAGGGCAGCACCTGGCCTGCTGGCTGCAGGCAGGAATGCCCAGCAGCCCAGCTTGCCTGCACAGGCAGCAAGAAGCCCTGGAGAGCCAAGATTGGCTTTGCATACTGGAACCACACTGTCACTCAGTGCTGGTCATGTTTCTCCAGGCAGAAAATGCCTTTGAAGCCCAGAGTCAATAGGCACAGCCTGTCTGTGTTTCCATCACTTTTGGCAAGCTGAATGCTCTCATGGTTTTATGATTCCTCCTTGCTGCTTTACTGCCCGTTTAAATTCTCTTTGCCATCTCCTTGTTTTAGGGATTGTCTTGCTGTGTTCCTTCTTTTGCTTTTCAGGTTTACTTTTATTCCCAGGAAGGCCACAGTGGTTTGGTCTCCTCTCTTGCTGCTCTGCCTGCATGACTCTATCTCCACAACGTCCCTACCCAAACCTCATCTGCTAGAAGGGAATTTTTTCCTTCCCCCAGGACAATTTGATGCTTTGCTTTCAGGTAGCACATTCGCCCCTGGAACATGACAACTTCATGGCTGTGTGCAGGCAGAAGCCAGCAGGTTTTTTGGCCTTGTTGAATATGCAGATGACTTGGTTCAGGTGCTCTGTCTCCATCCTGCTGGTGCTGACCTGCTTGGCCCTTCCTTCCCACCAGGCACTGCCCTACTGGCCCTGGCCACAATGCTGGAGCCAGACAGGAGGGATTCAAGCTCAGCCTTGTGAATGATGTGCCTGTGCCTGCACAGCTGAAAGTGCTTTGGAAAAGGGGCCAGGGAGGGATGTCAGCAGGGCACGGACAGGTCTCCTCTCGTTTCCACAAGTGGCAAAATCATCATTTGATGTCTTTGCTGCAGACTGCTCAGATGGTGAAGGTCTGCATGGAGAGCTCACCTTACTTCCAGCTGGCCTGCCCCAGTGATGTGTACCACATCGTGCCACCAGGCGCCTCCGCCCCTGTGCGCATCCGCTTCAGCCCCGACGAGAACAAGGTGAGGCTGGAGGAGCCAAAGCACACAATGATCTCCACAGCCATTGTTTTCCCTGCACTCTGCTCCAGCCCATTGCATGCTGTGAGCTGGGCTCCAGGCCCTGGGCAGGCAGCCTGCAGCAGCCAGTCACACCTTGGCACTGCTGGCAGGCACTGCAGCCAGGCCTGACAGGCTCTGCTTCCCCTCCCTGCACATCCCTGAGCATTCCCAAGGGAAGATGCACAGGAACAGGATGAAAATGACAAAGAGATGTTGACAGATGTTCAGCCATCTCTAGGTCCAGTGGAAGGGGTTTCATTATTATGGAAAACACTCGAGGGACAAAGAGGTCAGAGAGCTTTCCTCCTTCCTGACTGCCAACAGCTTCCCTGCCTGCCCCTGGGCTGGAGCAAAGACGGTGCTTTTTCACCCCCTCTGTTCTGCAGCCTTGCAGCTGTGCTGTCCCAGAGCACAGGTGACCAGGGCACAGCTGCAGGGGCAGGGCAGAGGATGTGCTGTGCCCGTGAGCCCAGCCTGGCACAGGCACACTGGGCTCTGGGTGCCCTTGGTCAGCAGGAGGTTGCTGAGCTGCAGGGGACTTGGACACCTGCCTGAAGGAGCTCGTGTAGGGCAGGTACAAGCTGCAGGCAGAGCTGTGGGCCCAGAGCCTGTGGCAGTGGCACTGCTGGGGCTCTGTCTTCATGCCTGTCACTGTGCTTGCTCTGTCAGCTGGCACCCATTCCGTGCCAAAGGTGCTTCTGCATGGAGGTTTGAACAGCAGTGCTGAGGCCCTGGCAAGTCTGATCTCACAGCTGGCATCTGGAGACTTGTTCATCCAGAAGGGTTTAGGACATGGCATGGAAGGGAGGAAGCCTTGCAGGCAAACAAAGAGAGGCCCTTTCCAACAGCATCCTGCAACCTCTTAGCACTGTTCTTCTCCTGACTTGGTTGGAGAGGCAAAGTTAGAGGGGAGTTCTGAGCCAACTGATGTTTCTGCACCAGGCCAGAGGTGCAGGATCTCTTTGGGTGCAGCTGTTTTCTCATCTTCCTCTTGCTGCTTAGAGTCAGTTGAACACTTTGTCCTATTCTCAGACAGTGGGAATATAGAAACCTAAAGAGGAATGTGCTGTGTTCCCTAGCTCCATGTTCCTTAGAAGGAGCTTAGGAATTATTTAATATCATTAAAATTTGTGAGTGAAAATTATGGTGGCCTAGGGCAGTTCTCCGTATGACCCAAGTGACACAAGAGCTTAATGCCACTGGGATAGCTTTTGCAAAGGGCACTGGTGCCTTTAAAATGTGACATATTAGAAAAACTCAGTGTTCATTTTAGGGTGGAATAGGTAAATTGATGCCCGGCAAATTGATGCCATGGATGAGTTACAGGAAATGGATGAGTTACAGGTTTTTCTTCTGCCACAGGGATGGCACTAAATGCCCTGTGCTGAGCCAGTTTCTTTTCCTGCAGGATTATTCCCATGAGCTCACCTGTATCATGGCAAAGGAGAAGATCGTTGTGCCAATTCGGGCCATCGGTGCCCGAGCCATCCTGGACTTCCCTGCCCAGGTGGACTTCTCCGAGTGTCCGGTCAAGCACAGCACCCAGAAGACTCTGCTGGTTCGCAATGTCGGTAACCGGACAGCTCATTACCAGCTGAGCACCCAGAGGTGAGGCAGCTCATCTGTCCCTGTGCAAAGGATATCACCTTTGGGTGAGAGCAGAGTTGGGAAAGAGCAGCAAAGGAACCAGAGCATCAGAGCTGCTGCCCTGCAGCCCTGGCTGGAAGTGAGCAGGATGGATGGCATCTGCTCTTGCTTTCAGTGTTCTTAGCAGGATGCAGCCTTTGAGCTTTCTCTGTCCCAGATTTCCTGGAGGGTGCTGGAACACGTTGGTAGCTGGCTTGCTGAGCACAAGCAGCTTCTGAAATGCTTCCTCACCACTGCCAGCCAAACAGACCCATTCTCTGGGAGGCCCCAGGCACGTGGCTCTCCAGTGGTCCCTGCATCAGATGCCCAACATGAGCTGTGCTGTGGGCAGCTGGTGCAGTTCCTGTTACTAAAGCTGCTCTGATTTCCCTTGTCACCTCAGAGCATCAGCTGCCTTTTCTGTTCCATGATGAACCTTTGAAAGCCAGTTTAAGATTTCAAACAGATGATTTAAATCTCTGAATAAGGCTGTGCCCCCTTTCATTGAGATTTCTTTTTGAATACTCTGAAGTTCCTGTGTTTCTGCTGTTTTTTCTTTTTGGTTTGTGTTAAATGTTTTCCAAAAGATCATGAACTCTTCACTGGGAGCTTTCATGAAGGTCGAGCTCCTCTAATGCCTCTCAATGTACCACATGCCCATAGGTATATGCACAGGTGTATAGGAAATAGGAGATATTTAGGGAATATGTGAAAAGCACTTGGGCTGATTTAGAAGATAAAAGTACAGAATAATTTCTGCTGGAAATCATCTGAGCAGACACACTGCTCAAAGCAAGACCAGTGTCTGGAGATTGCAAGGTGCCATTGGGAGATCTGGACCTGTCTTTAGATGCCATACAAGAAAACAAACAAACAAATGGACCTAGTTAAAAAGCAGAAGAAAACAACCTATTAAAACCCCCTCCATAGCTTCTCTTTTCTGCCTGTTGGGTGCAATGGTGATTCATTGAAAGGGCAGCTCTAACAGGGTGAGAACTGTCTTAAGGAACAGCTCACAATTAACAGATAAAAGGCCAAA
This sequence comes from Agelaius tricolor, assembly GCF_023055355.1. Classification (NCBI taxonomy): domain Eukaryota; kingdom Metazoa; phylum Chordata; class Aves; order Passeriformes; family Icteridae; genus Agelaius; species Agelaius tricolor. The sequence continues at coordinate 2,152,023 of NW_027269311.1, read as the reverse complement.
ATTTAGCCTGCCAGCCCCATCTCTTGGCAGTGGTTTTCATTTGGTTCTTACAGTGTCAGGGATGTCTCCTTCACAGCTCTTCTATCTGTGGGCTCAGGGAACAGCTTAGTGATGTTGGCTGAAATGCAGATGACTGCTACAGCAGGAACAGAGGAGTCTAGTGGGTACAGCCCAGGGATGTAGGAGATGCAGGGGCTGATTTGCACTGAGTTTTTCAGTCCTGAAACTGAGTCCTGGACTTGGCTGGATCCTCTTCTCCTGATAATTTGAAAAGAGGAAGATACCTTCTTTCTCAGGCAAGAGAGAAAGAAGTCACCCCTGAAGTCACCCCGAGGAGTGTTATTCCCATCCTGCCATCTGAGGGCAGGGACATGTAACATGGGGCAGCAGTGGGAAGGGAATGGAATGGAATGGAATGGAATGGAATGGAATGGAATGGAATGGAAGGTAGTACTGAAGTGTGGCCAGGGATTCCCTTAAATGGCAGCTTCTCTGTTCTGGTGGAATTTCTGGCAAAAGAATAAGAAGAAAATCCCGTGCCTTGCCCCCAGCAGGCACTGATTCCCCCGAGCCCCAGCAGGGACCTGCAGCAGTGCTGGCATCAGCCCCGGGGCAGATGCAGGAGCACGTGCACTGATCTGGCTCTGGGGCTGCTGAGGCCTTGTCTTTCCTCCCCTCCCTCCAAAGTCTCACGTCCAGCACATAAACATTGCTGGCCCAAGGCTTCTCCATCAGCCAGTGATGGTCTCACCAGTGGGAATGGGAACAGCTCAGCCCATCACTGCAGCAAGAGGTCCTGAATGAGCTGAACCTGAAGCAAGTGACATCAATCAAGCTCAGCTTGCCAGATGTTCTCTTTATTTCTGTGTGTGATGTAATCATCACCAAACTCCCCAGAACAGACTTTGAAATGACAGATTGACCAGCAGCAAAGCACCCAGGCCAGGAACTTTTGTTTCCTCAGTGGGGCTGGAGAAGAGCACAAAGCACATTTCCCCTGAGCTGTCCCTGAGCATCAAAGCACAGAGTCTTGTGCTTGTCAGGCAAGAGCTCTTTACCTGGTGACCAATCCTGATGGCTCCTGTTAAATCCAAAGTGCACCAACACATTTGCATTAACATTTCCAACACCTCACACAGAGTTTCTCTGCTGGGCCAAGCAACAGTTACCAGCCTGGAGAACAAGCCACAGTCCCAGACTGCATTGCTGGTAAACACACAGAAACCTCCTGTTCTGCTTCCTTGATGTGCTCCTGCTCATGGTGCTTCATTGAGCTGGCATGGGCTCCTTCAGACTGTAAATAGCATCCTCCTTTTGGGTTTCCATGTCACTCTATTGCTCTAATCTGCATTTGCACTCTTTCAGAGTTTTGACTGCTCCTTTTCTTAGAGCAGCTTTCATTGAAATGTTGATTAAATGTGCCCTTTTTAGGCTAAATCAGGATATTTTCAAGGCAAAATAAACCAAAGAATCACACTGCAAATTCAACTGTAACTATTCCTTGGTCTTCAAGGAAAAGTTCCTTCTCCCTGTCTGATTCCTAGGCTGTAATATCCCAGGACAGGTAGTGCCCTAACATTTGCATCTCCTGAGATGAGGTTTATAGGCAGCAGGAAAAGAGAAATTCCTGAGGCAGTCAGTGTCAAGTTCTGCATGCAGATAGCTCTGAAGCCTCTCTGTGCTCTTCACAAACCATTCTCTGATGGGATTGCTGGCAGTGGGACCCTTGAGCCTCATTGCAGAGAGCTGGATGCAGAGTATGGGGGAGCTGAGGTCATTTTACCCCCAGGATCTTGTGAGGGCTGGATCTCCTCAGCAGTGGCTCAGTGGCTGTTTCTGAGCCTGTCTGTTCTGTCCTCTGCTGCCTGTGCTTGGTTTGCTCCCTGCTTGCCCAAGGGAGCTGCAGTGCAGCAGGAATCTCCTGGCCAGGTGTCCCCCCAGCCCTGATCCCTCTCTTTGTGTTGCAGTCCTTTCTCCGTGGTGCCGACCGCAGGAACTCTGGCTGCTGGGGACACCATGCAGGTGACAGTGACATTTCATGCGCTGACCAACGGGGAACATTTTGGGTCCCTGTGCTGCAACACAGGTGAGTGCTGGCCCTTGCAGGGCACAGGACAGTTCTCCACATGGCTCCCTGTTGTCCCTCCCCCTGCATTCCCTCCAGAGGTACCTCCCTGTTCAGCTTTAGCCCATAGAAAACTGAAAACTCCTTGGTGTTCAGGGGCTTGAGAAAGTGGATCCCGTCTAAAGGGTGAAGATTTTTGATTCCTGTTTTGCTGGGAGTTGCTGAGTGGAGGAAGGAGAATCCCTGATTCTCCACTCCCATGTGGCTATGCCTGGGTGAAGTTTTATTTGATTCCTGGGCCGTGCTGGATGTGAGGTCTCCATCAGACTCTCTCCAATGCAATGGATTTCTTGCACACCTCTGTCCCATATGCTGCTTCTCCACTGGCTTGTCACACATCCTTTTTCTATGTGGCCCTTACACATAGATGTAGTTTCTGTCTAATAACATTTTCAGGCCCTCAAGTTCCTGTTTGGTGACAAATCAAGACCAATTTTTCCTTGTGCCCATTTCCCAGGCTGTTCATGTTGTTACAAACCTCTCACATCTATCTCCCATTTGATTTCTAGACTGAGGAATCCCATTCAGTCTTAATGTAGAAGCTGCTCTGTACTTATTAATCTTTCTATTGTCCCTTTTTTATTTAATGTGCAATGCGCCAGCTTGGTTTTTGAGATCAGAACAATAGAAAATATTTCAAGACTGATGTGGCTGTGGGTTTGGACAGGGAGATGATGATGATGATTTTCATGGTGTTCATTTGAGAGTGGTTTGTCATATTGCAGAGCCAGGCTGGTTGTGTTTCCTCACCTGTGTCCCCTCCTGCTGTGCGCTGTCACTTCACTTGTTCCTCTGGGCCTCCTTTTGCTGCCCACCTGCCCCCAGGCATATTTGCTGGTCAGCAACAAGGGATCCAAGGGATCAGGAGAGATGGGAGTCTCGTGGGATGCCCAGGGAGACCCTGGGCCAGGCAGGGCTGAACAGGGCTCCTCACCCTGTCACCTGAAGGACTTGGATGCAGAAATCCCAGTGATCTGAGTGGGTCACCAGAGCACACTGACCAATCCCACTGTCCATCCTGTCACCTTGGGGCCAAAGCTCTACAAACACACTCAGAACTAAGGGGTTTAAGGAGCTGCCCAGGACATCCTCACCACTCTACACACAGAGCTGTCAGGATGTGACAAATGGACTGATCCACAGAACTGCTCATTCAGATAAAAACTGTGACACCTTCTTTTGTGCCCTGGGATTTGTTCTGTTCCTTGTGCTTCCATCAGCCAGTGAGCTGAGCAAAGACTCCCCTTTGCTTTGTTCCAGGTGAAGAGAGTATCCACACAAAGCTCCATGGAGAAGCTGTAGATGTTGATGTTGTGTTGAGCACAAATTCCGTGGAGGCTGGCAAGACCTTCATCACCATGGCATACCAGACAACCGTGTTCCTGGAAAACAGGAGTAACATCACAGCCCACTTCCAGTGGAAGGCTTTGCCTTCTGAGGAAGAAGAGAATAAAGAGAAGAGGAGGTTGGTTTGGAAGATGCATTTCAGTGAGATATATAGCCCAAGACTGAAACTAACCTATGGCCTCAGGGGGGTGTTGGTGCTTTTGAATGGTTTAGGCCAAGTAAACCATGCCTGGCACTGGGGTGTGTGTCCCTGGGCTTCAGGAGCTCAGCACTCAGCATTCCAGTTCCATTTATACTCCAACCAGGAATGGCATTTTGGGAAGGAAAGGTTGGTTGCAATGACTGATTTCCTCAGGTTCTAATTGGGCTCCTGTCTCTCTAATCTTCTTCCTACATGACCTGGCAACATCTCCCCTTCCCAGGGAAGGTGGGATGCTCTGTGACCTTTATGTGCATCCCCCAAGCAGCTCAGTGGGAGGAAAAGCCAGCTGAGGTGGTCGGTGGATTCTCCCTCAGTTTTGGCAGAGGCTTTGAGCCAGGAGGTTTCTCAGGAGGGATGTTGGCTTTGGAAACCTCTCCTGAGCTTGCAAGTGTGGGGTGAAACTCCCTGCTGTGCCAGTGAACAACAAGTTATCCTCTGATCCTTGTGGGACCTTCGTGGCTTGGCTCAGCCTTTGCTGGGGAGCTGCTGCTGCTCCTCCCCAAGTGCTTTGCTCTCCTGCACTCCCACTTCTCTCTGCAAATCTGTGGCTTATTAAATGATCAGCTGGCCTTGTCTCTCCCTGGGGCTGCAGGCAGTGTCGTTTGCTGCACCCATCGGGTGAGGAGTGGCTGGAAAACTTCACGGAGGAGAAAGAAGTAGAGAAGGTGCAGGGCTTTTCTGAAGATCACACTGCCCTCCTGAGAAGCAGGGTCCAGGAGAAGAAGGCAAAGGTGCAAGATGACCCCCTGCTGTTCGCCAGTGACAATTTTTTCATTGAGCCATTGGTAAGTGACACCCGAGAACCTCATTTTCTTCCTCTTCCTCTTCCTCCTCCCAAGCACCCTTCCCCCAGCTGCAGTCACTGGGCAGATCCTCAGCTGGCCCCATGTGCTGGCAGGGAGGATGTGGAGTTTCTGGAGCGGCTGCAGAGCTCCCTGCTCAAAGCATTTGTGCCCTGCAGGCTCAAGGCAGGGCTGGGAGCCTGACACAGCCCAGCTCTGCTGCCAGGCTGGAGCTCAAGGCCCTGTGTGCGTGTCCTTGCAGTGTCACAGGGAGCAGTTCCTGTAGGCAGGGGCTCCCCCCACACGTGGGGCTCAGCAGAGGCTGTTGGAGCACTGCCAGCTCACACACTGACCTGAAGCTTGCAATGGTTCCCTGGCAAAAGGAGGCCAAATTCAGCCCAAGGTTAATGACAGAAATGCCAATCCCCTCCTGTAACCATGCCTTGCACTATTGCTGAGTGTCCCTTCCAGTGTCATCCTTGTGTGAGCCTGGACACAAGGGTGCAAGGCTGAAATGGGCCTTTGGAGTTCTCCTGCACACAGGGACACAAAACCTTTTCCTTTTCTGGTGATGCAAGCAAACTGCCACGTGCTCCCATCAGCCAGAGCCCTGATTCTGAGTACTGGCATTGGGAGAGATGATGAATGCCTGGTGTCTGCACGGAGCAAAATCCCTTCTCATCTTGCAGTAAAGCCCAGAATAATCCCAACCTCTGCTTTCTTTCAAAATAGCTTAACTAATATCTGTAGTTCAAGGAAGGGGATCATGTTCTCTTCTTGGTTACTCCTATGGCCCATCTAAGGCCAAGAGCCACCAGTGCACAGTGGCACTTACATCCCATGGAGCTGACAGCAGCATGATGGGACCAAGAGCTTGTGTCAGAGCAGCAGGAATATTGTGGAGAGTGGCAGCTGATCAGCTGAGCATTGAGAGCTTCCAGCGCTGTGTTGAGCTGGGTTTGGAGGCTTTCCTTGGCTGCTTGTGTTGTTCACTCATCATTGATGCTCAATCAAGGCTTACAGGCCTGTGGTTGGAAACAAGAAATGTGGAGTTTGAAGAGCAATGCTTTGCTGTCTCTTTCTGTTGTAGGAGGGAGAAATTGGGCCGAATTGTTCGGCTGAAATCACGGTGACCTTCAAACCCCTGGAAGCACTGGAGTATCAAAGTGTGGCTTACTGCCATGTCTCAGGTGCAGCTCCTTTGCCCTGCTCCTGTCCCCCTCAGTGAAGCCATGGTGCAAGCCTGAGCCCACTGGGCTCCCATGGAAGTGCTGGGAAGAGTCCCTGGTCAGCAGGGCAGTGCTGGCACATCCCCCCTGGCCCTGCAGCCTCCAGGGAGTCTCCTGTGCAAGGCCAGGGCTCAGAATGCTGGGTCTGCCTTACTGATCCCAGAACAGCCCAGGCAGTGCAGGGAGAGGTTTTCATGCCACGGCTTTGCCAGCATTTCCTCAAAGGCCAGAGAGCTCCAGAGCAGAACAGCTTTAGTGAACAAGCACTAAGCCCGTGCAGGCCCCTGGCCTCCAGGATGGGTCCATTTGCCATGGATCCATCATCAGGTGGAAGGAGCTGAGTTAGAAATGTGCTCCCTGGCCCTGGATCACCTCCCAGTGCCCAGACAGCAGCAGAGCAGAGGTGGCTGAGCCCCACTGAGCACAGGGTGTTTGTAGAAGGAGCACCCTTGGCCAGCAGCTGCTTCTCTGCCTGTGTGGGAGTTGTCCCCTTGCAGCTCTCACTCTGTGGAAACAGAACACAGTGCTGAGTGTCAGAAGGGGAGCACTTGGGCAACAAAGGCCTGTGCTCCTGGCCCGGGTAGTTTGGTAATTGCCAAACTCATCATGAGCTTTTGTGCCTGCACTGAATGGATTTCAAAGCTCCTCTAGGTGCATGGGAAGGAAACCACAGAATCACAGTAGGATGAGGGTGGGGTGGACCTTAAAGATCATCTAGTGCCAAGGCCCCTGCCATGGGCTGGGACACCTCCCCCTAGACCAGGTAGCTCCAAGCATGAGTACATCCAGCTCAGAGTCAGGGACTAGCACTGAGGCAGCCTGGAAAATCCAGTGTGACAGAGGGAATGATTGTACTGCAATGGACATCTCTCCCCAGGCCGTGAGATCAGGCTGCCCCTGTGCCTCAGAGGGAAAGGCCAAGGACCCCTGGTTGAACTCAGCTCTCCTACACTGAACCTTGGGAATGTTTTTGTCTACACCCCCTATGTCTATGAGGTGAGCAGCAGGGCTTGGGATGGATCCTGATGGCTCCTGAGGCAGCAGCAAGCCTGGTGGAGCTGTGGAATTGCTGCCAACCTGGGCAGCTGTGAGCAGGGAATATTTGATGTACTGCTCAAACCTGGGGGGTCAGAAACGTGTGTCTGTTGTTCCTGAAGCCCCAGTCCCTGCTTTTGGGCAGCCTTCCTTAGGGATCAGCTGGGAGGCTTCCTGCAAAACAACCCCTTGCCACATGAAACCAACACTGGGTCAAAAAGCTGCATGTTCAGAGGCTTTTGTGGCAGTGCCAGACACAAGGCACCTTTGGACTGGGCTCTGCAGAAGCAGCTGCAACAAACTGGCTGCCTTTGAGCTTCAGCCCACTGCAAACAGCTTCCAGTCAAGTGTCCCTGCTTATTGCTGAAGTCACAGGAAATGCATCCAGCCTCCTGGCTCAGTGCTGGCTATTGCAAAGGGCTTGGGAGTTCTTTCCCTTGCTGACCAGTCCCTCACCACACTTCAGCCTTGGTGCATCTCTGGCTCTGGAAGGAGAAAAGTGTTCCTGGGAATAAAGCAAAGGATTTTTCTACCTATTTGCCTCCCCCCCAATAGTGTCAAGTTTGCAAAAAATTCATGAGGGAGCAACTGAAAGAGGTAGAAAATGAGGCACTACATCATGCCAGACACTTTCAAAAGCGCGGCTGGGGAAGGGAAAGACACGCTGAGTTTTCTTACCAAAGGATGGTGCTGTCTGTACATTTTGATGCTGATGCCTCATTCTCAATGAATTGTTTCCATGGTATGGGAAAGGTGAATGAGTAGATGGTGCTGTTGGAGCTGTGCTCACTGGGGCAGCAGCAGCTCTGGGGTGATTCACTCCGCAGCTGCAATCACCCCACTCAGGGCTCTCAGGGCCAGCTCGCCATGAGCTTGGTGATGCTGAGCAGAGGTGCACTGCTCTGTGTCCATGGGATAAGCCCAGGGTGACTGCAGGTCTGTGGAGTTGCCACTGCTCTGCATGAAAACCCAAAGGCAGAACTTGTCCTGTTGTATCTTTTGACTTCTGCCATTCAGCAGCACAAAGCATCTTCTGCCTTTGCTGGGTGTTCATTGCATCATTAGACAATAACTCACAAGAAGGGAAGGTTCCACCTGTATTTCCATTTTGCTTTCTTGCTTCTGCAGGTGGAACTGATTAACCAAGGAGCTCTTGATGCTCCCTTCACCTATATCCCTTCAACCACAAATGTGGACTTCTGCTTCACGGTTGAGCCTGAGCAGGGCATGATTGCACCAGGTGGGACCCAGACTGTTCAGATCTCCTTCCATACCACCGTGCTGGGGAGCTTTGAGGAAAAATTCCAGTTCAGTGTGGCTGGATCTCCTACACCTGTGATCCTGACCATCAGGTAAGGACTCTGGGAGCTTGGTGGGCACATCTGTAGCTGTCTCTGGGACATCCCCCACCTACCTCATTTTGGGGTTGAGCAGAGAAAAAAGGTGATGCCTGAGGTCTTAATCTCTGCTGTGATCCTGGCATTGCCTTAGTGTCAGGATGCCTCCTGCCCTGTGTGGTACCCAGGAGCTGCAATGACTCCTCCCTGCAGGGATCTCCCTCTGCCTTGGGCCATGGCAGGCAGTGGGATGGAGCAGCTCTGGGCAGCAGCTGCTCTGGGATGTCCCACCTGAACACCCAGCAAGGCCCCCAGGGCTTTGCAGATGGGCCAGCCTGGGGGATTCTGTAGCAGCAGCAGTGTTTTTAAAAACTTCCATTAATAATCCATCTCAAATGGGCAGCAGCAGCCTCAGCTCCCCTCTCATGGCCATGCTGTGGGGGACAAGCTGTGCTCCCAGCTCCTGTGCACAGAGTGCTCTGGTGCCTCCTTTGCACAGCCAGCAAAGGGCTGATGTGGGAGTCAGGAACTGTGCAGCAGGAACTGTGCCAAGGACTGGGGTACCATCCCATGGGCTGGTGCCATGGCAGGAGACAATCCTGGCCCAGCCAAAGAGAGAAGGGCTGATCACAGGGGAGGCAGAGCTCAGTCCTCAGCACCACAGCAGCGTGAGGCCTTGTCCCTGCCAGCCTGAGCCATGTGCTCCTGGGATAATGGAGTGGAAGCAGGAGAGCTGATGCTGGCTGCTCTGCAGCTTTGGAGCTGGGCTCCTGCTGTTGGGGGGCACTGGCTCAAGGCAGTAAAGAAATGAAAGCAATCTGCACTTGATTGTACCAATAAGATAAGGGAGATGGATAAAAAGGAACAAGGAAGTTATTATTTGGCAAGAGAAAAGTGGTGAGTAGGTCTGCCCATAGTGGAGAAACAATGATGCTGGCTTTGTTTTTGGACGAAAAGTGCTGCTTTTTTAGTTTGGAAATCAAGAGGGAACATTTCACCAGTCCTTTCCTCTAGGATTCACCTGTCCCCTGGGTAGAACTGTTGCTGCTCTTTTCAGAGGATGTTTGGGGCTCCCCTGGATTCATGTCTCAGAACTGTGTCTGTAATGACTGTGTGGGTCAAACTCTCCTGAGAAAGCTCCTCCACGGGAACAGCAGTTCCAGCTAAGAAGGAGCAAAGCAGGGAACCTGTGGCTGGAAAGGCTGGTTACAGAAGTTTGTGGGGACACCTTGATGTCCATCCCATTGCAGCTGGGGAAACTGAGGCACGGAGCCCTGTCTGGGTGTGTGTTCAGGGTCCTTCATGGGACCCCCAGCATCCCAGGGGCTTCTCCTGCCTGCCCATCAGTGGCTGTTGGCTGCTGGCCACTTGGCTTGAGCTGCCTCCTGTGCACAGGGCCCTGTGCTGAGCACACGGTGCTGTGTTGGTTGGAAACCCAGGGTGCCCTGAGCCCAGGTTTTGTGCCCCGAGCCACGACAGCCGGACCTTTGCAATGCCTTTAACCGAGCCCTTTCCTGCTCTGTCCTCGGCCTCCAGGGGCAGCGTCACTGGACCGAATTTACACTTCGACCTCCCTGAGCTCGACTTCGGGGACATCTCCTTTGGTGAGTGTTGCCTGGGCTGGGACACAGCGTCAGGGATCTGTGCCTTCCAACAGAAAAGCATCCCTCACTCCTGGTCTGCCCCAGCAGCCTCTTCAGGCTGTGAACTGCTGCTGCCTCAGGGGGCATTTTGCCATTGTGAGATCAAATAGAACCAAGGAATAGAAAGGCAGTATTTTCTAGTGTCTCTGTCCTGCTTTAAAAGACAGATCCCCACCATGTGTGGCGGTATCTCTGGCTTTGCAGGATGGAAAGCAAATCTCAGAGCCAAAGTGGGGATCCCCTTGCAGGCACAATCACAGTGAGCAGCATGGCTGTGGTGTCCCTGTTTGTTGGGTGAGGTGGGACATGGTTCCTAATTGCTAATCTCAAACCAAGGCTGGGGTTTGCCCCCAGTTGAGTGGACTCTGAGCTGTCATGTGCTCAGTCTGTTTGGCCCAAACCAAGAGATGCTTTAAGGGTCCTGCAGAGAGAAACTGCATTAAGGTGCATCACATTCTACTTCCTGATTCCATCCTCATTTCCTTTTGCTGTAGCTTCTTCTCAATGACAACTCACTGTTTATGTATCGTGAAAACAGTGGGAATGTTGGCAGACTTACCAGGGAATTTGACAGCTTGAATTCTCAGAGTCAATGCTGGGTCTGGGTGCACACTCATCACTGAGAGATAACTGGTGCTGGTTTGGGGCAGGGGAGGGAGCTCCTCCCCATCCCAAAGAGAGAAGCTTGCAGTGTTCAGCAGGGCTAGGAGTGGGCATTTTCAAGGCTGCAGTCTGGAATCAGTGTCAAAGGGAACTCAGTGATGATTAATTCCTCATGCAGCTTCTCGGTGAGCTGTAGTTCACAAAATAAAGAGCTAAACTCCAATCTCACTTTCATCCTGGCAGGACATTCCCACCAGGATCATGCCATAATGGGTGCTTAAATGGATATTTGTGTCCTTTCCTAGGCTTTCCCTATACCCAGAGATGTCGCCTCACCAACTGCTCCATGGTGCCCGTGACATTCAAGCTCCGCATGTCGGACGATGGCACGCAGCCGGCTGTTGACAGCCTTGATCAAATACGCAAAGAAGGTGACCCATCCTGGAGGAAGGGAATTCATTTCTATGTGGAGCCAAGGGAGTTCACAATGAATCCCAGCCAAGGCACCATCCTCCCCCAGGGACACCAGGACATTGAGGTATGGGAAGAATCCAGCCGTAGATGCTTCAGCACCAGGGCTGAAGCTTCACTGGAGTGTGGGAGGGCTTTAGCTCTGGTGCCAGCTTTGAGCATCGTGGGAGTGAGAGATCTGCACTGCTGGGAGGCCTCTGCTAGCTGGCTTAGCCGGGATGTTCCTCAAGGAGCACTGGTTTGTTTCCAAAATCCTACACTGAGATCAATACCATATGGTCAAGTCCTGAAGCCATTCTTTTGCTTTTGAGAGCGATTTCTTTGATTGCAAGTGGGCAGAGCAAGGATGAAGGCAGAAGGTGGTTGTTAGAGAGATGTCATTGTATAAAGCAGTTAGCTTTTCTTCTTGGTCTCATTTTCCCTCTCCTGAGGAGCAGAAAAATTTGTGTTCACTGCAGGGATCTCCAGTGGAGACAAAAACCTCTGCAGCCATGTGTTGCGGTTCAAATTGATTTTATCGATTCCTTGTTCTGTTGTACACCCATGTTCTCCCTGAGTTGGCTCACGCCTGTGTTTTACCCTCCCTCAATGCTGTCCCTCATGCCGTTCCCTGCCCCTTGTTCCAGCTCTTTTCCCTGCCTGTCTAGGCAACCCAGCCCCTTTTGTTCCCAAACCTTCTTTGCCACTTTAACCTCGGGCCAATCCCTGATTGCAATACCCCTTTGGAATTCCCCTATTCTTGGAGACCCCATTGGCCATGTGACCCATCCTCTTTACCCTCCTACCCCCAGTGGTCCCAGACACTTGATGTAATCCCCTCACTCCTCCCCTGAGGATTCCCTATTGATTTGCTGTTTGTATCCACCCTCTGATTTGTATTTTTACAAAAGCCCTTGCACAGGAGTGTCCAGGGCTCTTGTGCCTCTGATTCCTTTATTTGGAATAAACCCTTCCTTGTGGAACTTCAAGACAGAGAGCCTCCTCCTTTCTCCTCTGCCTGGTCCCTGTGGTGGCTTGTCTCTTGCGCTGTACAGCAAGTGGCTCTGAGGGCTCTGCCTCTGGTAAATGCCCACCCTGGGGCAGTTCCCCACTCCTGGCGTGGTGCTGGAGTTCTAAGAGCCAGCCCGGGCTCTGGGTACCATGGCAGCCATGAACTGCCCAGCACCTGCTGGGCCACACTTTGCCCTCAGCCTTCTGCTGTAAAGCTGAACTCATTGTGTTCAAGTCAGATTTCCACTGCATTTATGTCATTGTAGTCAGATGAGAAATTGGCCCCTTAATTTGAATACAGTGGTGTGTAGAGCTTTAGTCTAATGTTTTAATGAAGCTGACCGATGCTGTGATAGCAAGGTGTGTTTAACAAATCTGCTATTGCCAGAAGGCTTTTGTTACTCTGAGACTGTGCTCTACACATGGACCAGCAGAAGAATTAAAGCCAAATCCTTCCTCAAGAACTGGAGGATGTCACATGTGGGTAATGAGCTTTTGTAAGGAAGAATTGACTGTTCTTTTTTCTACCAGGTGACCCTGTGTTCCAACACCGTGATGGAATTCTACAGGAGATTGCTGGTGGACCTGGAGGGTTTTGGTGAGGGAGTGGCATCAGTGGTCATCACAGCCAGGTACCAGCCCTTCCTGGCCTCCCCCAGGCACCGCCTTGCACAGGCTTTGCTGGCTGCAGCTGCCAAGGAGAAGAGCTGCTTAATGGCCTCATGTTGTGCCAGCTGGACATGAGAACAGCAGTGCTTGGACAGCAGCCTGTGGTGAAAAGCACCCCTGCTCACAGCCCAGCACAGTCCTGGCCCTTTTCTAAAGGGACCAGGAATGGTATCATTGATTGGCCTGGGTTTTGGTGCTTGAGGTGGAACAAATTTCCCAAGGGCCTCCTCTCCTTCTTCCTGCAAGAGATGGAGTTGTGCTGGTTGTGACCACCCTGCATTGGTTAGGGCTGTTCAATGCCCATTTGACAGTGACCAACGTGTTCTGCTCCATTTCACAATCTTTGGGGGTAAATGTTCTCCATTCTCTCAGTATCTCTGATTCCCTTGGGGTCATCTCTTTGCCCAGATGTCTTGTTCCAAAGCTGCATGTGTACCCCCAAATCCTTCTGTACCACGAGTGCCACCTGAAAGTGCCGTACGAGAGGAAGCTCGTCATCAGGAACCTCAGCAACCTTCCTGGCTGCTATGGGCTTATTCCCCAGGTTTGGCATCACGTCCACCTCCTCCTGTCCAATATTATTGGGGAGACTATTAGTGGAAAAAAGGCTTTGGATAAGACCTTGCTGGTTTCTATTCAGTCTTAAAGATCTGCTGAGAAAAGGATCCTACCTGAATGTAAACCTTAGGATGCAGTTTAACCTCCTGAGGAAACAGTTGATGTTCTAGTCTAGTCTTCAGGGTGTTTTCTTGTGGGAGGTCTTAGAGGGTTGTGAAAAGCTGCTGCATCCACAGACACCAGTGCCTGTGCTGGCAGCCTCCTTGCAGGATCCCCTGGGAGTGCTAAGCCTACAATTCTTGCAGCTTGTTTGTGCCTTTACCTTTGTCCTGGGGAGTTTGAAACGTGTGTGTAAGTTGCTGTTGCGGTGGATGTTAAGGAGTCTAAAGTTTCTTCAGAGGTGCCTCTGAAGTTGCATTTCATTCTGTCCCTTCCAGCAACGCAAGGACGACTCTCCCGTGCTCTACTCCAGCCCCAAGCCCTGTGGGATTGTGCAGCCTTACGGCACTGCAGAGATCCCAGTTATCATCGAAGTGCAGACACTGGGCGAGCATCGCACCAAGGCTCTCGTCGGCGTGTTCGGGGATGAGAGAAACCCACGGGTGAGTGCAAGGGGAGATGTGAGCCTGTGTGCAACTGCTCCTGGCAGGGTGCACAGGGACAGGGATTCTTCCAGGGAAAACAGGCCCAGGCTGCTGGGGAGAAGGACAGCAGGGATGGGTGGCACAAGCAGCCCATGCCTCATAGGTGGTGATCTCAGTGTCTGACAGAGAAGGTAGTTCATCTAAGCTGGAATTGAGGGGAGTTTTAGTTAATTAAGCTTTAAAATGCTGTTAACTTTGGAAACATCTGTTTTCAAATGTCATCCCTCTGAGCACAAAAGAAGATGTCAGAAGACTTCTGGGAACCTTGAGCTTTGTGGAAAAGAAAGGAAAGCTGGCATTTGAAGGGTGGTTGCAAGGATTTAAACTTAGATTAAAACATAATGAAATGATGATGCCAAATTCCCTGGATGGCACCAAACATCTGAACCTGGGCCATTGTGGCACTGCCTGTAAATCAGTGAACAGCAAGGACAGGCAATGCAGGCTGTGCCAGGGAGCTTGAAGTTTGACAAAACAGTTGCTTTCAACTATCAGGCTGCTTCCCTTAAAAAGGAGGGTTTCTCCCTGCCAGAATAACCAGTTGTTTAACTGTCAGCCTGGTCTTAACTAGAGATTTCTTGCAAAGCTTTTACCTTTGGGCCAATAATTTGTAGTTGGAAAGGTTCTCTTACCTTAATCCTTTTAAATTTGGAGGTGAACATGTAATTTTCTTTTCCTTTTTTCCCAAAAGCCCAGCATTTCAGCTGGAGTGTGGTAGCTGTCCCTAAAGCAATAACTTGAGCAGGGTTGAGCTGTTGAAGCTTTTTTAGGTTTCCCTGTTGTGGTTTGTTTTGAGTGGTTTTTAATCTTTCTTGCCTGCTTCCTGGAACAGGGAGTAGAATTACGGAGCTCTGGACGGCTGGCAGCAATCTACCCAAGTCCAAGTGTGTTAGAGTTTGGCAGCATCCCAGCTCTACAGCCTGCTTCACAAAGCTTTACCCTCTTCAACAAAGGTCTTGTCCCTGTAGACTTCAGCATGGAAATGGTAAGTATCTGTGGGGCTGTTTTCCAGGGAAATGGACTGGTCAGTAGCAGCCATGACTTGGCTTTTAAAAGCAAGATTTCCATCTTGCCCTGTGTGAGAGGAGGCAAGATACTCCAATATTCCCTCTGAGCGAGGCAAGAGGAACCTGGCTCTGGAGTGGTTTTAGCTGGGGCACCCCTCAGTGAGGTCAGGTGCAGAGATGTTGGAGCAGCAATTAATCTGGGTTGCGTTGACAAGTTCTCCCTTAATTTTATCTTTTGTCTTTAGCTGTGTGTGTCCCATTTTGGAGCTCCGAGATCAAGAGAAACCTGTGGTCCTTTGCTCCCCAGAGCATGGATTTCACTGTGGTTTCCCTGTCCCATCTACATTTGCTTTGTGCCAAACTGCTGTTAATAGTAGAGAGCAGGGTGTGAGGTGTGTCCTCAGACTGCTGGTGGGGAGGCAATTTTCACACCTCCTGGGGGTCAAGCCAGCTGGGCAGTGCACACAAAGACAAGGGTGGGGGTTGTGCACCCCCCAGCCTGTGATCTCTGTGCTATTGAAGAGCATCTTTGGGGAGCAGCTGCAGAGAAAGGCTGTTTAATATGTGGGGGCTGCATAGGGCAGAAGGAGCTGGGGCTGCTCCCCTGGCAGGGGGAGCAGGGCTGGTGCAGCCAGGAAGGGCTTGTAGGCTGGGCCTGGGGCTGGCTGGGATGTCTGCTGGAGGGGGAGATCTGTGAGGGGCTTGAGGTTTCTTCTACTTCACGCTGGCTGTGTTGAACTTGTGGAGCTGGTTAAAACCTGATACCATGGACTTGGCTGTGTCTGTGGATAAAGCATCAGGCCATGTGGGAGAGTCCAGCCACAGCCTCCTGGGCCAAGGAGGAGGGGTGTGACTTTTCCTCTTGCTGCTTTTCCAGCTCTTTGGGAGATAAATGTTATTCTAAAGCGAGGGGTTTTTTCCAGGGCAGCTTTCCCTGACTCCACAATGGAGTTCTGCTTTCAGCCTCTGCAGGGAGCAATGCCCCTTGGCTGGGTGCTCATGGTGTGTAAAGGTTGGGTTTCATGTGCTCCTGCCAGGGCCAGACCTGCAGAGCAGTGTCTGCACAGCTGTGCTGGTGCAAGGCCTTTCCTCCCTCCTTTGGGCAGCCTCCAGCTCTCTTGGCCAGTCTGTGAAGTCCATGAGAAAGCAGATGACAAGAGTTCTTGGGAAGAGTGGGCCATGCCCACAGAGCACATGTTGTCCAGTTTTCTTTCTGCTTCCTGCTTTCCTGCTCTGCTATAAGCATTTGGAGGTGACTTTTCTTTAGGCAGAGGGCACTGGGGCACCTCTCTACAGCTGATGATTGGTGGGGAGTGAGGGCTTCAGTCCTTTAGGGGATGTTGAGAAGCACTGATGGCCCCTTGGGAAAGATTAGTTTGGTATTGGGGTTTTGCTTACCTGGTTTTGCAGAGACATTCTTCAGGCTCTCAGCAGTGTCCTCCAGCCATGTGGTTTCTGCAGTGGGATTTGAGCAGTCCTGCCTTCCTCTGGCCTTGAGCCTTCGTGAGAGGCCAGGAGAGAGAAAGCAGCTTTCCTTGGCCCACAGTGCAGAGAAAGACTGGGGAAGGAACACTCTCCTGAGGATAAGCATCCCTTGGGTTGGGCAAAACGGGGTTAATTGGGTGAGTCCCTTAAAGGAGGGGAAAATACAGGTTGTATGAGCTCTGCTGTTGCCCAGTACTGTAGCTTAACTTTAGGGAGATTAGGCCTTCAGGATTTTTATCCTCCCCTCTTTAGTCTTTCCTTTCCTTATATCCCACAAGACACCAGGGTGTGTGGTTTCCATCCTAAATGCATATTATGCTTGTCTTACAGGCTTCCAAATCCAACTGCTTTGTTATTGAACCCAGTGAAGGAGCGATCCCTGCTAGGGGTGAGGTTCCTGTGACTGTCACAGCAACCCTGGATGACACTGTGGGTTTTGATGACACTGTCCAGCTGTTCATTGGGAACAGCCTTTGGAGCAGTGTCTTTCTCCAGGCTTTTGGCATTGGCACCACAATTGTCACAGACAAACCATTTGCCCCAGAGCTCAACTTGGGATACCAATTCAGGTAGGAGATCTCTCCACTCCCACCTCTCCTCCTGTCTCAACAAGGAGCAGTTTTTCTGTAGTCCTTCAGACAAGATCTTCTTCAGTGTTCAAAGCCCTGACTCCTTCCCTAAAGGCAGAGATTCCTTTACAAACATGTGATGGGCACTTGAGAGTTGTTAGACACCTTCAAAAGCCACTGAAAGGGAAACCAGTTGCTAAATTGCCACAAACTGTCTCTAATTCTAATACATTGATGTCCTCACTTGATGGAGTAATGATCTCACAGGCTGCCCCAGAACTAAAGGTTCCTGAAATGGTGCCCAGATGAGGCAGTCCCTCCATGTGGCTGAGGCACCAAGGGAAGATCCTTTCTCTTGCCCTTGCCCTTTCCCAATGGCACCTGCCAGGCAAGCAGGGGCCCTGGGAACAAAGAGACAGGAGGGTGACAACCCCCACCAGGAAGGCAGGAGCCCACAGAGCAGTTCCAGAGGCAGAGTTGCCAGCAGAGTTTGCAAAGTTCACTTCCAAACAGTTTCTAATTGCAAAATGAAATTTCTACAAATGGCTACCAGTGCAGAGCCAAGGCTGATACGAACGAGAGAGGCTCTGCTCCCCTGGTTTCCTCTCGTGGAGCAGGCAGATGATTTTTACCAGCTTGCTGGGATCATCCAGAAACTGCCTCTGAGCCGGCTTTTAGGAATGCCTGCAATCCTACCCCCACACACAAGGTCCCCAAGGGCAGCATCTCAAAGATTCAGTTTCAGCTTTGGGCACAGATGAATACAAAATACAGCAACAGTATGAATCACCCCAGAACAAACCTTTTGGGGGAAAACACCACGTCCTGTTAGCCTCACCTGGAAAATGTTACATTACCATTAGAAACATATTTCTCTTTGCAATAATGACATCAAAAGGGCACCTTATCAGACACCACTTCTGGTCCACATTAAGAGCTGGAAATGAAGACAGTCTCTAAGCAATTAACACCTCAGGTTGCTCACTGGGAGCAATCTGATGACCAGGGAAATAGCTACTCTCATACTCTTTTCCATCCTGCCTTCTATTCCAGCCTCGTGCCCTGTATCCATCAGTTCAAAGTAACAAACAAGGGCCGCCGTTACCATCAGCTCTTCTGGAGTGCGGAATGCTACAGCCCACCTGAGGAGGGGGGCCAGAGTGTCTCAACCCTCAGTAGCCCCAGGGCCAAGGATGATTCCCAGCGCCCCAAACGTGCCAGCCCCGTCTTTGGGCTGGAGCCACTGTCAATGGACCTGCAGCCAGGCCAGTCTGAGGACATGGTGCTGCGAGGCTTCTCCCGCATCCCACAGGTGAGATCCCCTCCTCTGGGCTTGTTCCACAGGCCCTTGACATTTGCCTGGGGAAATGAGCAGGGGCCTTCACAAAACTGATTTAAGGCTACTCGTTTCTGTGGCAGCACCAGTTGCTTTCCTTGCTGGCCACCATCAGAGCAGCTGAGACTTTATTGTGATTCCACAGCTAGCAAAACCCAGTGCTGATCCCAAAGCAGGGGTGGATGGAAATATTGCTCTTTTGGGGCAAGCAGTGTTGCATGCTGAGTCAGCAAAGAAGGGCAGAGAAATAAGTTACACTTAGACTAGGAGTCCAGAAAGAAAGTGAACTAAACAAGTGCCGAGTGGTTTATCTGGGGTGAGCACGGAGTAAAACAAAAGCCATGTCAAGGGAGGGGGTTTCTCACAAGTGCCTTTTGTGCTTTTGGGGTGCAGTGTTACAGACAATTGAGCACAGGAAGAAAAGGGGGCAGGGACTGTAACTGTGGCAGGAATAGGGCCCGTGGTGGGTGCAGAGCCAATGCAGGGCATTTGCAGGGTGCCCTGCCACTACGCACTGGTGACAAGTGACTCTTGCTTGCAGGAGGTGCAGGATTATGTGTTCTGTGAAGCCATCATTGGGACATCCCCCAAGATGGAGAGGATAATAGAAACAATCATTACCTGTCAGTTCATTCACCCCTCTATAGAAGTATCAGCCAGACAATTCTCTTTCTATGTGGAGAAGGTAAGTCTGGATTGCATGCTGGCATTTTAACAGCATGGCTGAGGGGGGGGCTGAGTGCTTGTGTTAAAGCCCCTCTTTACCCTTCCTGAGGCACTTTGTAAAGTGAGTGAAGATGCTTTTAGAGATGAGACTGGTATTTGACTTCCCCAAAGTAAAAGTGCAGTTCCAGCTGCAGTGCCAAGGAGATGGTGGCCACCCCAGAGAAATGCCAGTTTCTGTGCTCACTGTAAAGGGAGGCTTTTGAGGACCCTCCAAGGCACGGTGATGTCTCTACACTGATGCTGCAGGGAAGCTGGGAAAACTGGAGATTCCTGTGAATTCCTCAGGCTGACAAGGAAAAACCCAACATCTCCTGTGTCTCTTTGCCTTCTGTGCTGTTGGCATGGATGCTTGATGGTACAGCTATATGGATCAGCTCTGTGCATTTCCCTAAGCCTCCTCTGCTTCAAAGGACCCCCAGGCATCCTGCAACTGCAGTGATGATAACACTGAGGCAGAGCAGGTGCCCTTTAGTCTCTGGATCCCAACTCCAGCATCATCTTTCTGCCTCCTGCAAGTTGTCTGAAAAAGAGAAGATGGTTAATGATTTGGTTTCTGTAGTTTCAGGCCTCTCCTCTGGTTCCCAGGCTTCCAGTGAAGTACAGAATTTCTGGAACAGGCAGTTCAGATGTAATTGAGAAGCTTTTCAGCTCTCCCTGATTCTGCCTGGGTTCTGCTCGATGCCACACACCCAAACTGATTTATTGCATACTATGGCACAGCACCTGTTTGGTATCAGTACATGCAGAAGTCGTTTCCCAAAGTCTCTGGTTTCTCTAAACCATGCAGGAAGCCCAGCACAATGCTCAGACAGGAAGGAAGAGCCCAGGCTGATCAGAGCTTTGAGACCACAGACACCTTGTCCCTGTAGCAGGGGCTGCAGGACCCGTGGTGCAGACAAAGTGCTTTTTGAGGCTGCTAGAGCCAGGAAGGTTGTGAGAAATGACTGTATGTGAGTGAAGATCCTCTAGTGCTGTTCTGCCCAATAGAGAGACAAAAGTGGAGACAAATGGCCTGGATTCACTTTCTGCTTTAGATCTTGGGTCAAGCAGCCACCTCCTCTCAGGGGCCTATTCCCTCATCTGTACTTGGGAGTTTTCCCTGTCCTCCAGAGGATGCTGTGGTTTCTAAACATGAAAAGCATCTGCTGTCAAGAAATACCTCCTGGAAGGGTAGAAACCAATAGAAAGAGTAAATAGAAATGTATGCACTGGTGAGGCTGAAAAATGTGAGCTGCAGCAGAAGCAGAAGGAGGTCTGTTTCTAGTTGAGGCTGTTTTTCCTTGTCTCCTGTTTCCATAGAAACCCAGCGATGTCCTGACACTGCAGTACCAGCCTTTGTCTTTAAAAAACACCTGCCTGCTGCCACTGGACCTCATGCTGCACTTGGAGCAGCCATTCCTGGTCTGTGATAAGGAGCAGCAGCCCCTCCCAGGTGGCCAGGTGAGCAGCCCTGGCCTCCTCCAGTGGGGTCTGAAGAGGAGGGATGTGGTGGTGCCTTTCTGTTGGGAGCTCCTTGAGTCAAGAAGTTTATTCTGTAGCATCAGCAGTGGGCTGGCCTGAGCTGCATCAGCAAAGCTGCTGAAGGAATCAAAATCTTCTCTGAATTGAGAAGATCCATCCTGGCTTTAAGGCACAGGGAGAGGGGAGCAGGCAGCTGGGTCTGGGCAAGCCATGCAGGGAAGGTGTCTCCTGGAAAGCCATGCCAGCTCTCCAGCAGCCACCCCCTTGTACTGGGGCTGAGCACAGAAACGGGAGCCTGAGGGATCCTGGACTGGACTGTGGTGCCTGCAGCCAGAGCCCTGCTGGAGAGAGATGAACCATGAACTGAGAAGCCCGTGCTGGGGTCACTTGGAGCATTGACTGTTTCATGCTGTCAGACCTTGGGACATCATCCCACAGGTGATTAATTACTGCTCATCTCCTTGCAGCCTGTGAGAGTGGATGTAGGGGAGACCTGTCATCTCTACATCGTGTTTGACCCAGCTTATGAACTGGATTTGAAGAGCTGGAAAAAAGAGAAGGTTCTGAAGATAGACATGGTCAGGGGCCATCCTTTTGTGGAGCATATCACCCTTCAGGGAGAAGTTCACTTCCCAAATCTCCAAATGCAGCCCAGCTCCGTGGAGTTTGGCTGCATCGTGGCTGGCACTAAAAAAGTGCGTTCCCTGGAGATGACCAACTGCAGCCCACTGCCCGTCCAGTACCGCTGGTCATTCCGTTCCGACAGCGAGGTGACCAGGTTTAGGTATGTGCACCTTTGCCCTCCCCTTGAAGCTCTTCTTGCTGTGTCCTGTTTGTACTTGGCCAAGAGCAAAGCTGTTTGCCTGGCATCTGACAAATGGCACTGAGCAGCTGTGCTCAGGCTGGATGCTCAGGGAATAGGTTTTCCACCACTTTGGTGCTGCACAGCCCCCACAGTGGTTTCCCCTGGGAAGGAAAGCTGGGGTGAAAGCTGCTTTCTCAGACCTCTGTGGCCTGAGACCATGTCCACCTTGATGAAGGGCTCCTAGTCCTTGTAGTCTTGTAATTAAAAGGTAACTTTTGTAGTTACAAGAAGAACTATGTCAGTGGGGTTTTTTTTTAGAAAGGAATGAGGCACTCGAACCAGATAGCAGCCACAGGACAGCTAAATCTTTCAGAGAAAAGAATTTATTGCTCTCTTCTCAGAAGAAATGAACTTCTTCCCGCCTCGAAGGCACTGTTAGGATTAGAAGGAAGAAGTAGATGAAGACCAGACAGAATCCTGTGTTTGAATGGAATTGATGCATCCTGTATGAAGTGTATGAATATGCAACGGGCTATTGTTCTTAAGGGTTAATCCTTTGTTAGTGGGGGTCCTTTTTCGGGCTCGTGCTGCCCAGAAAAAGGTACCCGGACGTCCGTAACTCTTTGTATTTGTTGTCCCATTTGTTGTCCTAATTCAAATTGTCCAAATTATTTTTACTCTAATTGTATTACTATTTTTATAACCGTTTTATTACTATTAAACTTTTAAAATTTTGAAAACAAGTGATTGGCATTTTTCACAATAGTTCTCTTATTTTCCAGAGATGAGCTTTGCCCACCTAAATTCAAACCCCAACCACCAAAAGGGAAGAATACCAGTTTGGAGTCCCCAGCATCTCGATGGAGACACTTCAAGATGAGACAGGAGCAGGCAGCCAGAATGCTGAAAGAAGTGGATGATTTTACCCAGTCTTTAAGAGACAAGGTAGATTTTCTTGTACATCTGCTGCTTGTGTTGCCTCCCCAGCCTGCCACCACCAAGTCATGCTCGTGCTGACCTCCCTTTTTGCTGCCCTGCTGTCCTGTGCCCTGACAGTGGGCTGGGCAGCAGGGCCAGTGGCTGGACATGGGCTGTGTGGGAGGGAGAAATAGGAGAGTTTTCCTTGGAGAAGCTCACTCAGGTCCTACAGACCTGTGTTGAGTGTGGGATTTTTTGCCTTCACAATGAAAGATGAGGCTTTTATCTGCATCATCATGGTAAGGCCTCCAGCTTCCTTCCCAGAGCAAGCTGGGATGAGTCCTGATCTCCATGGAGCCTCTTCCCAAGGCAGCCAGACTCCCTGTTTGCAGGGCTCTGCTTTCACCCAGAGCTGCTATTGCACTGCTGGCCCTGGAGCTGTCTTACAAAGGGAGACTTTGCAAAGTGGCTGTCTCTTCCTCCCAGCATAGAAAATGGCTTCTTTTTCAGGTGCAATCAGATCAACTTCCTGAATTCCCCCGCCTCCAAGTAGGGTTTGAGGGAATCAGCAGCTCCGTGGACGAACCGCAGCCTTCCCTCGAAGCAGAGAAGGTAGGAGGGAATCTGTCTCACTTGCACATTGTCAGTGTGGCAAGCAGGGCTGGAGCTCCCAGTGCCACTGGTGGGCCTCAGCATTGGCCACAGAGGGGCCTCCCATCCCTGCAGGCCCATCACAAAGTGCTGCTGAAGGAACTGGTAGTTGGAGAAGCCATGCAGGACACGTTGTAGGGCTGCCCAAGGACACTTTGCAGCACCTATGGAGGGCACTGCTCCCCCTGGAACTCCTCAGGTGGTCCATAGGAAACTTTTGCAGGAGCTTTTGCTGTAGCACCTTGAGAAAGCAGCATTTAAATCAGAGAGAGGGGAAGAGCCTCAGGAGTCAGATGAGCTGGGCTGGAGTCCTTCGCTCAGTTCCGAGAGCTCTCACTCTGAGCCTCCTCCTTTTCTAAAAGCAGTAAGAAATGCTTTTTAAAGGCAAGTTGTGCATCAGAGAGAATTTCTACTGCCAGGAGACATCCCAGTTCACTTTCACGTAATGTACTAATTAATGCATTGACCCGTGAGGATGGGAGAAGATTTTCCCCATGGTCCCTGCACTGGTCAGTGGCATGGATGCAGGATGAGATGAGGGTGATTCTGGCAGTGTTTGGGGAATAGGCCCCTCCAGGTACAGCTGCACTTTGCTCCAAGATGCTCCTCTGCATCCATTGCCATGCTCAACAGCTCAATCTCTCCTGTCTTCCACCCAGGCTTTCAGTATCCTGCCAATGTCAGGTGTGCTGCAGCCAGGTGAGAGCCAGCAGGTCTCCTTCACCTTCTCTGGCCACCTCAACACCATCTCCGATGTCACGGCGCTGTGCCACGTGGAGGGAGGCCCCACCTACGAGGTGCTGGTGACCGGGGAGATCTCACGTGTCCGCTACTCCGTGAGGCCCCAGGAGATCAACTGTGGCTTACAGGTACCACACACATCCCTGGCACAGCTCCTTGCCTTGGCACCACGGCCAGCAGGTTCCTGCCCACCTCACTCCAGGGCTCCCTTCCCAGCCCCTTTGTTGGCTCTGGGGCTTGGAAGCCCAACCTTTGAGGGACACATCTGGCATCCAAGCTGCTCTAAAATGGCCATCTCCAACCCTCTCCACAATGCTGGGAATGCCTCTTTTTCAGGGTACCTAACACTGCCTCTGGGGCAGGCAGGCTCCCAGTGGGGGTGCTCTGAGGGGTGTGTCCCTGAGACATCTCTCTGCTGATCCACACCTAAAGCCTGACCTCCAAGGAGATGCTCTTATCTAAAGCTCTTGCTTAATCCACACAATAATCAAGGGAAGAAGTCAGGCTTCCAGTCACTACCGTTGGAGAGACTGTCTCAGAATAATCCCCACTTCACTCTTTTCCAGTCAAAAGCCCACAGATATTTCCAGCTGCTGGCCCTGTCTGTGTTGCCCTGGGTGACTCCCTTGTTGCATCTATGTTGCTTGCCAATACTTGCATGCAGGTGCCTTTTCTCCTGGAATGCCTCAGTGCTGTCTCTGTTTCTCCTGGCTGTGGGTGACCCCTCAGAGGGCAGAGGGCCTGTGTGCCCTGGTTCATTTATTGCTGGCCCTCACATGGTTGTTACCACAGCTCTGTGTGCTGCCAGAGCTGCCTGGTGCTGTGCAGGTACCCTGTGAGTCTCACTCACTGGATTTTGATGAGCAGTACCTTGAGGAGGAGAAGGTGAGAAGGCAGGTCTAGTCCCCATGTACACGCTGCCCAAGCTTCACAGCACTCCAGCATTCCCAGGCTTGTGCCAGGGAGATGGAGGCAATCCCCAGGGCAAAGCCAGCTCTGCTGACATGCTGTGGGAGGACCTAAACTAAATAGTTGGTGTTATTGGGAGGAAGGGAGGAGACAGAAAATGGGTTGATTGAGTCTGTGTGATGAAAGGCAAGAAAAGGAATCTTGCGTATGGTTTCTCTTCCCTCCACATACAGATCCTGCGGATGGCAGTGGGGTCTGAGTACCAAAAGAGCTTTGTTATGCCTCCACGTGCCATGGGTGAGACACTGCCTCCAGAGGTGCTGCAGGACCACGAAGCACACAGGAGGCCAAAGGCTCAACAGGCAGAGCTCAAGCCCATGGCAGAAGCCAAGGCCAGGGCTGAGTCTGAGGTCAAGGCCAAGGCCATGGGCAAGGCAGCAGCAGGTCAGAAAAACAGTGAGGGTTTGGTGGTGTCTGTTTTGCCTGTGGTCCAGCCCATACACCCTGAACTCTCTCTGTCACCTTGCTCTCCAGGGAAAGCCCATTCTTTTAGCAGCTGCCTGTTCCCCAGCTTGGTGGAGGAGCTCTTGGCTGAAGCGCTGTGGCATCCTCTACCAACCCTGAGTGTAGCCAAAGCAAGCTCCTATCTGCCTGCCATAGACTGGGGAAATCATCAGGATATTTCCTTGTGTCCCTTAGCCACAAAGACTAGGGCTGGATGAGTTCCTCAGCCAATAGGACCAGGTCTAATATCACTGGCTCTTTTATATTTGCACCTTCCTAGCAACAAAAGAACAATCTCATCTTGCTTTCACCGAGTCTCCTTTCCTGGGATCCGAGGGCATGGGGACTTTACTGCCCGGCCATAGCTTGGGGGATTGTCTGAATTCTGGGGGGGGATACAAGCTCCCCAATATCTCCTGGGATGATAGGCTGGGTCAGGAAAAGCTGTGAATCCTTGCAGCTGACCCAGAGCACCCAGGTCAGCTTGCAGTCACTCATGGTTTCTCCTCTTTGTGCTAAAGAACTGCAGCGAGAGAAAGCTCTGCAGAGGAAAGCAGAAGTGGATAAAATAATACTGGAAAGGAAGCTCATAGGGAGGAAAAAGTGAGTAAGGCTTCCATGGGTTACTGCTGTTCCATGGGTTATTGTCCCTGGAGGGCTTCCCTGCTCCAAGGACTCTGAGCTCAGAGGTGCTGGATAGCAAAGGCCAGAAGCAGCACAGGGATGGCCATTCTGAGCTCCCTGGCTGCCAAGAGAGGAAGGACCTTCTTCTGTTGAGACAGAAGATCTTCTTCTCTATTGGAGTGCTGAGCCCTCCTGGCTTAGATGCTGCCTGCAGGGAGCTGGGCTCTGGGCTTGCCTTGGCACTGCCTCTAGAGGTGTCTTTAGGTCCATGGTGTTGAGTTGCACCTTCTTGATCATCTCCCTTCACCAAAACAGTGGGATTGTGGTATGGGCAGGTGTGGGGCAGAGAGCAAAGCTTGGTTTGGGTCCTGCTCCTGCCACAGCATTGCAAGTCCTTGCAATGCTGATCTGCCAGGCTTCTCCTTATGGTGGGACACCACCCACAGAAGCTCACGTCCTTTAGGCTCCCCTTCAGCTGCAGCAGTAGGCCAGCCCAGGAGAAGCTCAGCTCCAGCAAGGCAGCCCAGCTCAGGACACACAGGCAAAGTGTGGAGCTGAGAGTGGAGGCTGGTTAAAGCAAGTCTGTGTATCAGCACTTCCTTCAGCCCAGGCTGAAGTTGGTTTCATGGGGAGGAGACAGATGAGGCTGTTTCAGATGGCTTTCATGGCAGAGAGCACCGGTTTGCTTGCTCACAGCTGGGTTCCTGCAGGAAATCTGGCTGACAAGAGCCTGTCTTGCAGGAGAGGAGTTCCTGCAGCCTTTGCTTTCTGACTGATAGGATTATTCTCATTAAGGAGCAGGCTGTGCCCTGAGGGGTGCTGAATGAGCTGAGTGAGAATTGTAGGAGAGATAAGCAGATGTCAGCAATCTGTGATCTGCTTTAAACTGGGAAATCAAGAGACAAAGAGCATTTTCAGGCATCAGCACAGAGAGCTGCTGGATCAGCCTTTGGCAGTGGGCTGGAGGTGTCTGGCTGTGCCTTAAGAGGGAGCTTGCACAGCCAAGACCTTATGATGGCAAGGTTCAGGTTTGGCTGGTCCTGGAGGTCCCCTTGCACCAATGGCATCACTTGGGATGTTCCCAACCTCTGTGGGTTGAGAAAAATTCACGGAAATGGTCTGGTGGTTCTGCCTGGCCTCAGGGTCAAGGAATGAAGTGCAGGGCCGGCCAGGACTGCTGAGCCCAAGTTTCTGGTGGGGACTCTCAGCGATTTTTTCTGTTTTGTTTGCTGAAGGGAGCTGAAGCAGCTGGCTCAAAAGCGTGAGGAAGAGGCAAAAGCCTTAGAGGAGGAAGAGAGGCGGAAGGAGGAAGAAAGGCGGAAGGAGGAAGAGAAGCGGAAGAAGGACAAGAAGGGTGTCTCTGTGGGGAAGCAACCTCCAAAACCAGAGAAGGGGAAAACCAAACCCCCAGAGGGGAAGGAAACCAAGGCTCCAGAGAGGAAGGAAACCATGATCCCAGAGAAGAAAAACAAACCTCCAGAAAAGAAGGAAACCAAACCCCCAGAGAAGAAGGAGACGAAAATCCTAAAGAAGGCAACCGAACCCCCAGAGAAGAAAAACAAACCTCCAGAAAAGGAAACTAAATCCCCAGAGAGAAAGGCAACGAAATTCCCAGAGAAGGAAACCAAAGCTCCAAAGAAGGGGGAAGCAAAAGCCCCAGAGAAGGGGGAACCCAAAACCTCAAAGAAGGATGAAACCAAAGCCCCAGAGAAGGGGGGAACCAAAGCCCAAAAGAAGGGGAGAACCAAAGCCCCAAAGAAGGGAGAAACTGAAATCCCAGAGGACGCAGCTGAGATGGAGAACTTGATCCAGAGGTTTCAGATCTATGAGTCATTGCAGCAGAATTTCTCCTACTGGAACAGAGTTCAGGGTACTGTGCAGATACCTGTGATCCAGAAGGGAAACAAGTTCCAGCATGCAGCTGGAAACCAAGGTCAGAAGACCAATAAGCCTCAGGAGAAGGTGAAGAAGAAACCTGAACAAAAATGTAGAGACCAAAGCAATCTTTAGTCATCTCAGCTGGAGATGCAAAGCAAAGTTACAGAGGGGACAGTCAGATGATGATGTTCCACAATGACTGGGTATCATCTGTGCTGATGGGGAGGTTACCCCTTCTTGGGACTCAGTTTTTTCAGGCAGGGAAAGATTATTCTTTATTCACTCAACTCAGTTTCTACAGTTTCAGACCTCGTGTGCAACTTTAATTAGTTAATAGATTTCTTTCTAATTACGCTATTGGTTAATAAAATATATTTTACTTGTGCATCAAATCTCTCTATTGTATTGTTTACTTGTTCTCTGCACTGATTCTCATGGGACAAATCCCTTGTTGTTGCAGGTACATTTGTTTTTCACCCTCAGAATAGATTGTTAACGAACTCTCATTCTCAAAATAGCTTCACATGGGAACTTGTAACTGCTTCTCTGCACTTAGAAGAGATGACAGGCCAGCTGTTAATATTGCAGAACAAGGCCTGATTTCATAAGGCCTTTCTTTTATCATTATTCTACCTGTCTATGACATCTCCCCCTTTTCATTCATTTAAAAAAGGCTCCTATGTTGTGATGTTGAAACAGCTCACTCTTGTGAGGGTATTATCTCATGAAGGTTTTCACTGGTTATTATCTGTTAGACAACTGAAAGGTGAATAAGCCATAAATGAAATAACAGCATGATGGTGTACTGGAGGGATTAAAGTTGTAAAAAGCATATTGGAATTCTAAGTAAATCAGTTATGAGAAAAACTCATGGGAACTGCAAATTCCATGGAAACAGAAATTCAGTACGACTTTTTAAAGTGCAGGGTTACTGAAAAATAAATATAATAACGTGCAATTTAGCATATTGCTGAACAACCCAACAGCTTTTTGTGACTGTATCTGGCATCATTTTATATGGCAAATTTGTTAGCATTCTTGTTAAAAATATCAGACCATGTTAAAATTTGATAGGTAATAAGGCGTTGCATTTACCGCTTTTCAATCTCTCCAGTAACTGTAAAACTATATAAAACAATCAGAATTTAGTCAGAAAACGAAATAAACTTAAAAAAACCCTATAGCAACACGTTTTCAAGGCGCACAAACACAGTAGGTAAGGCTCCTACCTCCTATCAGACAGAAGGAATCAAGCAGCTCTGCGCCAGAGCAGGGGCCTGTGCCGCCCACAGGGCAGAGGGAAAGCCCTACAATAAAGGGAAACTATGGGGAGAAGAGAGGACATTTAAAGTGCAATGACATAACTACACATCAATAAAGCTTCTCTTAATATTCACACAATAGTCATCCCTTCATTGCGCGGGCCAATCCTCTCATTATCCATGGATCCCAGCAGGGCCCTGCGGCCGTGAATGCGGCCCGCTCTGGGCTCGCCTGGCTCGGCCGCCACAGCGCCCCCGGGGCTGCTGCACCTCTGCTCCCCCAAAACACCCGCGGGGAAAAGAGCAG
Source organism: Agelaius tricolor (assembly GCF_023055355.1). Classification (NCBI taxonomy): domain Eukaryota; kingdom Metazoa; phylum Chordata; class Aves; order Passeriformes; family Icteridae; genus Agelaius; species Agelaius tricolor. Next base: position 2,123,205 of record NW_027269311.1, on the reverse strand, counting down.
GGCAAAGGCAGCAACACAAAACAAACTCTAAAACCCGCACACAAAAAGATAAACACAGAAAAGGCACAAGCTGCATTTTATTTCATCTTCCGCCAACACAGTCACTGACTGAGAGTTGCATTTCCACGGCAAAGATCTGCCTTTTGAGAAACTTCAAACACAGAAATATCTTTTTTACTAGATGTGTACAAGGCCAGGCCTCATTGGAGGCACAGCTTTTCTCACAACTCTGCATCATCTTTAACTGAAAAAGAATTAAGCAGTATGGTCATGAGTCTGGCATCTCAGCCAGAAAGGCCAGGTATTAGAGGGAAGAAGTCAGCCTATAAAATCTGATTAGTTTTCCTCTTCCATTGGTCTGTCAATAATGTTAATCAGAATGTATCTCTACATGTTAACATGAAGGTGTTTGTATTTACATAAGCAGTAATATATCTATAAAGACTTTTGAATTCTCTTCAAGGACAAGAAAATTTGAACCAATAATCCTTTCCTAACAGACAGGTCCAGTTTAACTTTTCACTGAAGATGTTAAACCCAAGGGTAGTTAATGTAATGCTGTCCTTACATGTCGCTATCTTCATGCACAACAGCCCATCTTTATTCTTCACAGCTCACATTTAGATGGTTTTCTAAAGGCATTGTCTTTCATTTTAATTGGTTAGTAATTTACTGCAATTCGGTTCATTGGTTGGTAGTTGCTAAAGTACATGTTAGTCAAAACCTTTCCTCCCTAACGAGGTTTACATTCTTGTCTCCTGGATAGAAGCTGTGGGTAGAAGTCTTTCTTCTTCTTTCTTCTCCTTTCTCACAGGAACTTGTCAGGCTAGCTGTTAGCTGTACTTAGCTGAAGCAGCAGGCCTGAGCCATAATTTTACAAGGGTAACAAAGCTCTTCTTTTATACGGCTTTACAATATTGTATGTAACAATGTTGTATGCAACATTGACATATGATTATTTCAATCTTAAAGAATAATCTTAAATTTCTTTCACGTGAATTTTGACCTTTGTAATATTTGTGTATGATATATTTGGAGATAAAATCTGTTTTGAATCATCCCTTCATAGAATCACAGACTCATGAAATCATCAAGGTTGGGAAAGCTCCCTGAGACCACGGAGTCCCAGCTGTGCCCGATGCCCACCTTGTCCCCAGCCCAGAGCCCTGAGTGCCACCTCCAGCCCTTCCTGGGACACCTGCAGGGATGGGCACTGCCAAGCTCCCTGGGCAGCCCCTGCCAAGGCCTGAGCAGCCTTTCCATGGGGAAATTCCTGCTGGTGCCCAGCCTGAGCGCAGCCTGAGGCCGTTCCCTCTGCTCCTGTCCCTGTCCCTGGGAGCACAGCCCGACCCCCCGGCTGTCCCCTCCTGGCAGGGAGTTGTGCAGAGCCACAAGGGCCCCCCTGAGCTCCTTTGCTCCAGGCTCAGCCCCTGCCCAGCTCCCTCAGCCCCTGCTGAGGCTCCAGCCAGGATAGCATCCTAGTGCTATACAAAGAGCAGTGCCGTAGGTGCCTTTATCACCACATTTTAATCTTTCATAAATACAGAAAGACCCTTCAGAAAGCACTAAAGCCAAGTCAGCAGCAAAAGTGCCAATGTCCTCTGCAAAGCAGCGCGGCCCGGCCCGGGCCGGCCCCAGGCTCGGTGCCACGGTTGCCCGGTAACCGCGCCCGGGCCCTCAGCGTCTGTGACGGCGCCGTGGCCTCAGCGCCCGCAGCCGGCGCTGCTGCTCATTCGCACTCGGCATTAGCCAAGCGAACGGTTCGCAGAGATTGGTCTCTACGAGTCCTGTGATTTCGTGGAGAATTGGTCTCTGTGAGCAACTCGGAAACTCGCAAAACATTGGTCTTTGTGAGGGACTCCTAAATTCACAGAACATTGGTTTCTGTGAGGGAGTCCTGAACTTACAAAGCATTGGTCTTTGTGAGGGACTCCTAAATTCACAGAACATTGGTTTCTGTGAGGGAGTCCTGAACTTACAAAGCATTGGTCTTTGTGAGGGACTCCTAAATTCACAGAACATTGGTTTCTGTGAGGGAGTCCTGAACTTACAAAGCATTGGTCATTGTGAGGGAGTCCTGAATTTCGTTTGAAGGTAAAGATTGACTCAAGTTGTACTTTCTGGTTTTGACACATCTCTGCTCTGAAAGAGAATGCCAGAGGGAAATACAGGATGGGATAATGCCAGTCTTCAGTTTGGTGGCATGTACAGCTGAGGGGATGAACAATATATGGTCTGCTGATGGTGCTTTTTGTCTCACCGAAGAAATGCAACATTTCCTAAATATACTAGTCTATCCTTTTTTTCCTATAGTATTTATTTAAACTACTTATAGGTGAATGAGTTCTGTTCAAGTTTCAGGGGGTTGTTATGATCTAGTTATTAAAATTATTAAGGAGATGCCTTAATAAAACATGACCATGTGCCAAAGTCAATAGTTTGGATTTTATGGAACAGTAAATGTGAGGAAGAGAGAGGGATAAAGAAATAGCAAAAGGAGGGGGGGAGGGAGGGAGCTGGGAAGGGGGGAAGAAAGAGAGCGACAGAGAGAGATTTAGTAGAAAATATCACCATTCCATGGATCCCATCCCATTCAATCCTCTTCTGGTCTTCTCTGTGGTGAGGCCTCACAAAATGGAAGACTCCAAAGGATTAATGCAGATTTGGGCAAGGTGGCACTGCCCAGGTAGCTCCCTGGGGTGGGGCAAGTTTGGCTCTGTCTCTTGCTACTCTCAAATAATAGAAAATCTTTAGCACTAGGATATCCTTTGAGTCTGCCCTGAATTGGGTTGTGGCTTTTCAGATCTGTTGTGTTACTTTGCATGCCCTGCAGTCGTCTGGTGCAAGGCCTCAGGAATGGCTCTGGGGGCACTTTGGAGGTCTTTGATGGGTTATGACACCCCCTCAGCTGCCCCTCATGGGAAGGTCCCCTGGATGTGGCCTTCTGGGGCTGGGGGCTTCTAGAGCTGAGCCAGTTTGCCTGAGGGAGGATGGGTGTCCACTGCCCCTTAGCAGAGGTTGTGCCACACGCCCAGAATTTCCTCCTCCCCCCTCTGTTGATGGGAGGTTTGAGTGCAAACCTGGCCTCAGCAGACGAGTCTGTGGCTATGACTTCCCCAGCCTGAAGGCAGACAGAGCTGGTTTTCAGCACAGCTGCTGGGTCTGGCTTTAGTGGGGATGTATTTTTCTCCCTCAGCCTTGTTCACTTCTCCCCAGACCTGAGCTAATGGGATGCTAGTGTCAGCTTTATCTTGTCTCAAGTTCCCTTAGGCAGCTTAACTCACAGTGCCAAGTTCCAGTCAGGAGGCATTTTCAGGGAAGGGTGGGCTTGGGGGTCTCAGCTTCTCTATACAGTTTTGTCACAATGGGCAAAAAGTCCTTTATAGCAATATTTAAGCCATTAACCATAACACTCCAGTCTCTCTCAAGTCCTGTGAGGAGCAGCTGAGAGAGCAGGGGTTGTTTAGCCTTAAGAAGAGGAGGTCCACTCAAGCTGTTTTTAAATAATATTTAAGCTACAGCTTTGATTGTTCTAAGTATTTTTAATGTTGAGCATTTTAGCTCCAGGTTTCAGTATGATCCATCTTTGAATTGCACAAGGTAACCATGTAGTTCAAATAAAGTCCAACTAGAGGCCTAACAATACTAGCTGCTTATGCCAAACAAGCACATAGCTACTTTCAAATCATAGAAAATCTTTAGCACCAGTATATCCCTTGAGTCTGCCATGAACTGGGTTCTGGATTTTCAGAGTTCCATTGTTGTTCCTTCCAGTTCTGTTGAGGCACTGTCACTCATCTGTGACATCATCACTTCACAATGGCATCTGGATTCCCAGGAAGGACACCAACACCTCGACTTTTGCTTAGGGAAGGACTTAAGCCTAATACTGTGAGTAGCCCCTGGGGCTGTGTTAAGGCTGGAAACTGCCCTGGTGTCCCTGCTCTCCCTGCCCCTGTTGTCCAGCAGTGCTCTGAAGCTGCAGAGCCCCTCCCCAGCCCTCTGTGCCATGCTCCTGTTGCTGGGGCTGTCCTGGTGCAGTAGGGAACACTGTGGGATGTGTCAGGGACAGCCCAGCGCCTTGCCTGGCTGTGCCAGCAGAGCCAAGTGAAACCAATGTACAGCTGAAGCCCTCAGCATGGGCTTCTTTCCTTCCCCTTTGCCACAGCAATTCCTTCTGTCAGGCTGGGCACTCACCTGTGCTGCTCTGACCAAGCTGCCCTTGGGCACCTGGGCATGTGAGGGGGAAAGCTCAAACTCTGCCCCAAGCCTTGAGAGCCACGGCTGGTCCCAGCTGGAAGAGCTTCCAAAGCAGCTGTTCTCTCCCAGCTCCTGGGTGGGCACAGATGCAGCCCTGCAGGCAGCACTGGAGCCAGGGCCACAAAGGTCCCTTGCTGTCTGCAGCTCACTTGACTGAAGATGCCCCACTGCTGAGGCTCTGCCAAGGACATCCCTCTGTTTTCTTCTCTCGAGGGCTCTGTCAGCCCAGACAGAGAAAACCAATGCTAAGTAACAGAGAGAGCTAAAACTTGGACACATTCCTGTGCACCTCACTCTTGCTACAGCTTGTCTTGCTTGCTTCCCTTGGACTCAGCCAGCAGTGCTATCTCCTGCCTGGGAGTTTTGAGTGTTGTGCAGGGGTGGAGTTCAGGCAGTTCTGAGAGCTCCTCCCCACTCTCTGGAAAGGTCACTGCCTCAATCCAGTGAAATGTAAGAGGAAACAAATGCCCAAAGAGCAGAAATCCCCAAACATGTCCCATCAAATCACAGAGAGACTCATGGGACAGAGCCATGTGGCTGGAGTATGTCTATTGCACTCTGTATTATTAATTTATTGGTGCTAAGTATTTCAGCATGCAACTTCCAGGGTTTCCAGAACTGTCCTAGTGGCTGTGATCACAAATTATTCATCAGTGCCACTTGTTCAAGGAAAGCCTTTCTGAGCAAGCACATCTCTGACATTCTTGCTGTTTGGTTTTTTTTTGTTTTTGGTTGGTTTTTTGTTGTTTTTTTGTTTTTGCATTTCAGCTGCTTCCCTCTAAGTTCCAGAGGGAGAAGTTTGTCAACTCAAAGCAGGAGGCCAGCACTGGGGGGAGTTTTCTGCCCAGAATTGGCCCATGTGTCGACATGAGTGAGACTCGTCAAAAGGTAGCCTTTTCCCGCTCTTTTCCTTTCTGTTTAACATGAAGTTTGAAGAGGGTGAGTGCTTGTGACAGGCTCGCCTCCAGCAAAAGACCTCAGTGTCCAGGTCCTGTTGTCATTGCAAACTGCTGGGAGTGGTGGACTGGGAGTCCTGGTCTGCACTAAGCCAACACAAATGACCTCTGCTGAAGCTGCTGGGCTGTGCTGGAGTGTAGCTGCCATTGCTAAAACCAGGGGGGGAAGGCTGAGGACGCAAAGGCACCAAATTGCCATTTGCCATTCTCCTGCTGAAGGAGCCACCTCTTGCTTTGGTGTGGTCACCATCAAATGCTTGGGGTCACAGCATTCCCTCCACAGTGGCAGCGTTGGCCTTTGAGGCCGAGGACCTGCAGGAATGACTTCAGATTTAGCAAAACAAATTGCATTACTGCTTTGGGCTGGAACAATGTGTTGGGACCCTGACGGGGTGTTAGATTTTGCAGGCTGCCAGATGTACAGGGGACTGGCCCTGGGCAGAAGGGAATGGATGTGCTTTATCTGGATCAGTGCCTACTTAGAGTTGTGTTTAAAGCTGCTTTTCTGGCAGGACTGGCTCAGTAGAAAGCACAGTCCAAAGGGGTAGGTGACCGAGGTGGGCTGTTGAGCAGGAAATTGGCAGCAAGCGACACGGAACACAATCCAGGTTAAGGATTGCCCTGGAGAGGGGCCTTGGGAACACCTCAGGGAAAGGCACAACTAAGGCACAGTGTGCTGCAGCCACTCCCTTCAGCAGACTGTGTCTCCTCATGGAGTCACACACAAGACCTGCTTGTGTCTCTGGTGTAACAACAGTGTGACTGGAGAAGGCAGACAAAGCAGGGCAGAGCCTTCTTAAAGCAATGTCTCTGCTCCAGAAGCATTTGCTGTTGTTGTGTCTTTCCAGACATGCCTCTGCAATGGTATTAAATAAGATGGCAATAATTACAAGAAAGCACCCATTTAAAGCTAATGGAAAAAGGAGATACCAACTCTACTCTTACCCAAGTCGCTGAGAAAATAATTGAACCTTATCCTCATTCAGCATTGTCATTCACTTGTCTTATATCCTCATGCACGTGTCTTTTTCCTGACTTCATTTTTGCCTTTACCTGACTTCCTGACTTTATTTTTGCCTTTCCCTCTGTTAGAAAGGCAGTAACTTTTAAATGCAATGAAAGGGGACAAAATCATCCAAGCAAAAGAAAACTGTTTCTTAGCAACCACACAGAGAGGCGTGTGTCTCCCTGCCCCCGAAAAGGAGCAAACACACCCTCCAAGAAAAAAGCAATCTTTGTATCCCCTTTGTACCCAGCTGGGACAGTCCCTGGCCCCTTTTCCCCGGAGGGGTACTCAAGAACTTCCATTCTCTCTGACCACCAACTTTTCTGTCCCCTCTCCTCTCATCCTCCTTCCTTTTGGTCAGGTCTTCAGCCAGTTGGTGCTGCCAACTGACAGCAACACCCAACACACCAACCTGAACAAATCCAAACTACAAACAACACATAGTACCAACAAATTCCATTCTTTCACTTAAAAACCTTTTGGCTTCAGCCAAATACCACCTCATCTCTCACACCTCCTCTAGTACTGTTCTCTTCTTACTGATGCTTAAGTTCTAGTTCAAAACAGGTATTTGCAGTTGTGTGGGCCTCAGTTTCCCTGTCTCAGAGTAAAGGACATCCCAAAATTGAATCGGATGTAAATTTGTGGGTCTTACTTACTCCATGAGTGCTCAGTCAGTGCTCCAGTGGGCACAGGGCTGTGCTTAAGGAACGTGCTGCCTGGCATTCTGGAGAAGGAAAGCTGGAGAAATCAAAAGAGCAACTTGGCTTGAGCCTGCTCTAAGCTGATCAAGCAGTTCTTGATCAGCTCAGAGCAGAGGTGGGTGAGCCAGAGTTTGCCCAGTGTGTCCTGGGCACACATGCTCACCCAGAGTCTGTGCTTCACTGGGGATCAGTGTAAGGGATCCTTCATGAACTTTCCTCCCAGCAGCTGAACCTCTCCCTGCTCTCTCGCCTCTCCAGCTGTCACCAGCTCCCCCGAAACGGAGCGTGTTGGCGGTTTCCCCACGAGAGCTGGTATTTCAGAACGTCGTTGCTCATGAGGTCTCTGAAATGGTGCTGTCTATCATGAATAAGGACAAGGTAAGTGCTGGCACCTGGAGCTTTAACACTGTGCTGGAAGAGGAGAGTGCTGTCATTCCCCCAGTGTACAGCAAAGCAAGTTATCTGCTGCAGCACATCCAGAAGAAAATGTCTCAGCACCTTTGTTCTGCAAGTTGTGGAAATCTTCCTGTGCTGGGAACTGTCCCCTGATTTTGGCCATGCATTGATGGTATCTATGCCAAAGGAGTTTCCTGCTCTTGAAAGCTCTGGATTGGTAGGAATGTTGAGCCTGTACAGTTCTTACCTGCTCTCATGCTTTGCCTTGAGCTAGACCACATCCTGGGTTTCCTTGGTTAATCTTGGCTCCTGGTAGGAATCTCTGCCTCTCTCAGCCAGTTTGGCTCCCTTTGTGCAGCTCACAGTCAGCTCAGGGGCTGAGTCTTCTCCACTTTATGCTGGAATCACTTCTCATTCATGGCATTGGCACTGCAGGAAATGTGTTCTGAAAGAGCCCTGCAATCAGAGTGATGGAGCAGAAGCAGTGGGAGGCCTTTAGGTGCCACTTCAGGCTCCTGCTAAGTTTCATTCAGCTCTGCTCAGCTTTTCCAAAAGCAACACGGTGCTCTGCTTTCCCTTTGAAGAACCACAGCACATCCAACGCTCCTGGAGGTTTTCACCTTCACTTGTGATTGTTTTGCAGTTTCCCAAGAGAGTTGAGAGGGAAAAAGTTGAAAAATGTCACCAGTTGTGTTCCAGTGTAAAGAGGAAAACAGAGACCATTGGAATTTCCGTCAGGGAAACATTTCTCAAATGAGCCTTGTGCCAAGAGTGGGCTGGTGGGAAGAGACAGGAGGGAGTCCAAATCATCTGGTTTAGACTTTCTGAGAGCATTTTGGTGCTCAGGGGTTGATGATATCTATGTGCTGGAAAATGCATGTGTGCTGTGTCTGTGAATCCCAGAGGGCAGCACCTGGCCTGCTGGCTGCAGGCAGGAATGCCCAGCAGCCCAGCTTGCCTGCACAGGCAGCAAGAAGCCCTGGAGAGCCAAGATTGGCTTTGCATACTGGAACCACACTGTCACTCAGTGCTGGTCATGTTTCTCCAGGCAGAAAATGCCTTTGAAGCCCAGAGTCAATAGGCACAGCCTGTCTGTGTTTCCATCACTTTTGGCAAGCTAAATGCTCTCATGGTTTTAAGATTCCTCCTTGCTGCTTTACTGCCCGTTTAAATTCTCTTTGCCATCTCCTTGTTTTAGGGATTGTCTTGCTGTGTTCCTTCTTTTGCTTTTCAGGTTTACTTTTATTCCCAGGAAGGCCACAGTGGTTTGGTCTCCTCTCTTGCTGCTCTGCCTGCATGACTCTATCTCCACAACGTCCCTACCCAAACCTCATCTGTTAGAAGGGAATTTTTTCCTTCTCCCAGGACAATTTGATGCTTTGCTTTCAGGTAGCACATTCGCCCCTGGAACATGACAACTTCATGGCTGTGTGCAGGCAGAAGCCAGCAGGTTTTTTGGCCTTGTTGAATATGCAGATGACTTGGTTCAGGTGCTCTGTCTCCATCCTGCTGGTGCTGACCTGCTTGGCCCTTCCTTCCCACCAGGCACTGCCCTACTGGCCCTGGCCACAATGCTGGAGCCAGACAGGAGGGATTCAAGCTCAGCCTTGTGAATGATGTGCCTGTGCCTGCACAGCTGAAAGTGCTTTGGAAAAGGGGCCAGGGAGGGATGTCAGCAGGGCATGGACAGGTCTCCTCTCGTTTCCACAAGTGGCAAAATCATCATGTGATGTCTTTGCTGCAGATTGCTCAGATGGTGAAGGTCTGCATGGAGAGCTCACCTTACTTCCAGCTGGCCTGCCCCAGTGATGTGTACCACATCGTGCCACCAGGCGCCTCCGCCCCTGTGCGCATCCGCTTCAGCCCCGACGAGAACAAGGTGAGGCTGGAGGAGCCAAAGCACACAATGATCTCCACAGCCATTGTTTTCCCTGCACTCTGCTCCAGCCCATTGCATGCTGTGAGCTGGGCTCCAGGCCCTGGGCAGGCAGCCTGCAGCAGCCAGTCACACCTTGGCACTGCTGGCAGGCACTGCAGCCAGGCCTGACAGGCTCTGCTTCCCCTCCCTGCACATCCCTGAGCATTCCCAAGGGAAGATGCACAGGAACAGGATGAAAATGACAAAGAGATGTTGACAGTTGTTCAGCCATCTCTAGGTCCAGTGGAAGGGGTTTCATTATTATGGAAAACACTCGAGGGACAAAGAGGTCAGGGAGCTTTCCTCCTTCCTGACTGCCAACAGCTTCCCTGCCTGCCCCTGGGCTGGAGCAAAGATGGTGCTTTTTCACCCCCTCTGTTCTGCAGCCTTGCAGCTGTGCTGTCCCAGAGCACAGGTGACCAGGGCACAGCTGCAGGGGCAGGGCAGAGGATGTGCTGTGCCCGTGAGCCCAGCCTGGCACAGGCACACTGGGCTCTGGGTGCCCTTGGTCAGCAGGAGGTTGCTGAGCTGCAGGGGACTTGGACACCTGCCTGAAGGAGCTCGTGTAGGGCAGGTACAAGCTGCAGGCAGAGCTGTGGGCCCAGAGCCTGTGGCAGTGGCACTGCTGGGGCTCTGTCTTCATGCCTGTCACTGTGCTTGCTCTGTCAGCTGGCACCCATTCCGTGCCAAAGGTGCTTCTGCATGGAGGTTTGAACGGCAGTGCTGAGGCCCTGGCAAGTCTGATCTCACAGCTGGCATCTGGAGACTTGTTCATCCAGAAGGGTTTAGGACATGGCATGGAAGGGAGGAAGCCTTGCAGGCAAACAAAGAGAGGCCCTTTCCAACAGCATCCTGCAACCTCTTAGCACTGTTCTTCTCCTGACTTGGTTGGAGAGGCAAAGTTAGAGGGGAGTTCTGAGCCAACTGATGTTTCTGCACCAGGCCAGAGGTGCAGGATCTCTTTGGGTGCAGCTGTTTTCTCATCTTCCTCTTGCTGCTTAGAGTCAGTTTAACACTTTGTCCTATTCTCAGACAGTGGGAATATAGAAACCTAAAGAGGAATGTGCTGTGTTCCCTAGCTCCATGTTCCTTAGAAGGAGCTTAGGAATTATTTCATATCATTAAAATTTGTGAGTGAAAATTATGGTGGCCTAGGGCAGTTCTCCGTATGACCCAAGTGACACAAGAGCTTAATGCCACTGGGATAGCTTTTGCAAAGGGCACTGGTGCCTTTAAAATGTGACATATTAGAAAAACTCAGTGTTCATTTTAGGGTGGAATAGGTAAATTGATGCCCAGTAAATTGATGCCATGGATGAGTTACAGGAAATGGTTTTTCTTCTGCCACGGGGATTGCACTAAATGCCCTGTGCTGAGCCAGTTTCTTTTCCTGCAGGATTATTCCCATGAGCTCACCTGTATCATGGCAAAGGAGAAGATCGTTGTGCCAATTCGGGCCATCGGTGCCCGAGCCATCCTGGACTTCCCTGCCCAGGTGGACTTCTCCGAGTGTCCGGTCAAGCACAGCACCCAGAAGACTCTGCTGGTTCGCAATGTCGGTAACCGGACAGCTCATTACCAGCTGAGCACCCAGAGGTGAGGCAGCTCATCTGTCCCTGTGCAAAGGATATCACCTTTGGGTGAGAGCAGAGTTGGGAAAGAGCAGCAAAGGAACCAGAGCATCAGAGCTGCTGCCCTGCAGCCCTGGCTGGAAGTGAGCAGGATGGATGGCATCTGCTCTTGCTTTCAGTGTTCTTAGCAGGATGCAGCCTTTGAGCTTTCTCTGTCCCAGATTTCCTGGAGGGTGCTGGAACACGTTGGTAGCTGGCTTGCTGAGCACAAGCAGCTTCTGAAATGCTTCCTCACCACTGCCAGCCAAACAGACCCATTCTCTGGGAGGCCCCAGGCACGTGGCTCTCCAGTGGTCCCTGCATCAGATGCCCAACATGAGCTGTGCTGTGGGCAGCTGGTGCAGTTCCTGTTACTAAAGCTGCTCTGATTTCCCTTGTCGCCTCAGAGCATCAGCTGCCTTTTCTGTTCCATGATGAACCTTTGAAAGCCAGTTTAAGATTTCAAACAGATGATTTAAATCTCTGAATAAGGCTGTGCCCCCTTTCATTGAGATTTCTTTTTGAATACTCTGAAGGTCCTGTGTTTCTGCTGTTTTTTCTTTTTGGTTTGTGTTAAATGTTTTCCAAAAGATCATGAACTCTTCACTGGGAGCTTTCATGAAGGTCGAGCTCCTCTAATGCCTCTCAATGTACCACATGCCCATAGGTATATGCACAGGTGTATAGGAAATAGGAGATATTTAGGGAAGATGTGAAAAGCACTTGGGCTGATTTAGAAGGTAAAAGTACAGAATAATTTCTGCTGGAAATCATCTGAGCAGACACACTGCTCAAAGCAAGACCAGTGTCTGGGGATTGCAAGGTGCCATTGGGAGATCTGGACCTGTCTTTAGATGCCATACAAGAAAACAAACAAACAAATGGACCTAGTTAAAAAGCAGAAGAAAACAACCTATTAAAACCCCCTCCATAGCTTCTCTTTTCTGCCTGTTGGGTGCAATGGTGATTCATTGAAAGGGCAGCTCTAACAGGGTGAGAACTGTCTTAAGGAACAGCTCACAATTAACAGATAAAAGGCCAAAATTTAGCCTGCCAGCCCCATCTCTTGGCAGTGGTTTTCATTTGGTTCTTACAGTGTCAGGGATGTCTCCTTCACAGCTCTTCTATCTGTGGGCTCAGGGAACAGCTTAGTGATGTTGGCTGAAATGCAGATGACTGCTACAGCAGGAACAGAGGAGTCTAGTGGGTACAGCCCAGGGATGTAGGAGATGCAGGGGCTGATTTGCACTGAGTTTTTCAGTCCTGAAACTGAGTCCTGGACTTGGCTGGATCCTCTTCTCCTGATAATTTGAAAAGAGGAAGATACCTTCTTTCTCAGGCAAGAGAGAAAGAAGTCACCCCTGAAGTCACCCTGAGGAGTGTTATTCCCATCCTGCCATCTGAGGGCAGGAACATGTAACATGGGGCAGCAGTGGGAAGGGAATGGAATGGAATGGAATGGAATGGAATGGAATGGAATGGAATGGAAGGTAGTGCTGAAGTGTGGCCAGGGATTCCCTTAAATGGCAGCTTCTCTGTTCTGGTGGAATTTCTGGCAAAAGAATAAGAAGAAAATCCCGTGCCTTGCCCCCAGCAGGCACTGATCCCCCCGAGCCCCAGCAGGGACCTGCAGCAGTGCTGGCATCAGCCCCAGGGCAGATGCAGGAGCACGTGCACTGATCTGGCTCTGGGGCTGCTGAGGCCTTGTCTTTCCTCCCCTCCCTCCAAAGTCTCACGTCCAGCACATAAACATTGCTGGCCCAAGGCTTCTCCATCAGGCAGTGATGGTCTCACCAGTGGGAATGGGAACAGCTCAGCCCATCATTGCAGCAAGAGGTCCTGAATGAGCTGAACCTGAAGCAAGTGACATCAATCAAGCTCAGCTTGCCAGATGTTCTCTTTATTTCTGTGTGTGATGTAATCATCACCAAACTCCCCAGAACAGACTTTGAAATGACAGATTGACCAGCAGCAAAGCACCCAGGCCAGGAACTTTTGTTTCCTCAGTGGGGCTGGAGAAGAGCACAAAGCACATTTCCCCTGAGCTGTCCCTGAGCATCAAAGCACAGAGTCTTGTGCTTGTCAGGCAAGAGCTCTTTACCTGGTGACCAATCCTGATGGCTCCTGTTAAATCCAAAGTGCACCAACACATTTGCATTAACATTTCCAACACCTCACACAGAGTTTCTCTGCTGGGCCAAGCAACAGTTACCAGCCTGGATGACAAGCCACAGTCCCAGACTGCATTGCTGGTAAACACACAGAAACCTCCTGTTCTGCTTCCTTGATGTGCTCCTGCTCATGGTGCTTCATTTAGCTGGCATGGGCTCCTTCAGACTGTAAATAGCATCCTCCTTTTGGGTTTCCATGTCACTCTATTGCTCTAATCTGCATTTGCACTCTTTCAGAGTTTTGACTGCTCCTTTTCTTAGAGCAGCTTTCATTGAAATGTTGATAAAATGTGCCCTTTTTAGGCTAAATCAGGATATTTTCAAGGCAAAATAAACCAAAGAATCACACTGCAAATTCAACTGTAACTATTCCTTGGTCTTCAAGGAAAAGTTCCTTCTCCCTGTCTGATTCCTAGGCTGTAATATCCCAGGACAGGTAGTGCCCTAACATCTGCATCTCCTGAGATGAGGTTTATAGGCAGCAGGAAAAGAGAAATTCCTGAGGCAGTCAGTGTCAAGTTCTGCATGCAGATAGCTCTGAAGCCTCTCTGTGCTCTTCACAAACCATTCTCTGATGGGATTGCTGGCAGTGGGACCCTTGAGCCTCATTGCAGAGAGCTGGATGCAGAGTATGGGGGAGCTGAGGTCATTTTACCCCCAGGATCTTGTGAGGGCTGGATCTCCTCAGCAGTGGCTCAGTGGCTGTTTCTGAGCCTGTCTGTTCTGTCCTCTGCTGCCTGTGCTTGGTTTGCTCCCTGCTTGCCCAAGGGAGCTGCAGTGCAGCAGGAATCTCCTGGCCAGGTGTCCCCCCAGCCCTGATCCCTCTCTTTGTGTTGCAGTCCTTTCTCCGTGGTGCCGACCGCAGGAACTCTGGCTGCTGGGGACACCATGCAGGTGACAGTGACATTTCATGCGCTGACCAACGGGGAACATTTTGGGTCCCTGTGCTGCAACACAGGTGAGTGCTGGCCCTTGCAGGGCACAGGACAGTTCTCCACATGGCTCCCTGTTGTCCCTCCCCCTGCATTCCCTCCAGAGGTACCTCCCTGTTCAGCTTTAGCCCAAAGAAAACTGAAAACTCCTTGGTGTTCAGGGGCTTGAGAAAGTGGATCCTGTCTAAAGGGTGAAGATTTTTGATTCCTGTTTTGCTGGGAGTTGCTGAGTGGAGGAAGGAGGATCCCTGATTCTCCACTACCATGTGGCTATGCCTGGGTGAAGTTTTATTTGATTCCTGGGCCGTGCTGGATGTGAGGTCTCCATCAGACTCTCTCCAATGCAATGGATTTCTTGCACACCTCTGTCCCATATGCTGCTTCTCCACTGGCTTGTCACACATCCTTTTTCTATGTGGCCCTTACACATAGATGTAGTTTCTGTCTAATAACATTTTCAGGCCCTCAAGTTCCTGTTTGGTGACAAATCAAGACCAATTTTTCCCTGTGCCCATTTCCCAGGCTGTTCATGTTGTTACAAACCTCTCACATCTATCTCCCATTTGATTTCTAGACTGAGGAATCCCATTCAGTCTTAATGTAGAAGCTGCTCTGTACTTCTTAATCTTTCTATTGTCCCTTTTTTATTTAATGTGCAATGCGCCAGCTTGGTTTTTGAGATCAGAACAATAGAAAATATTTCAAGACTGATGTGGCTGTGGGTTTGGACAGGGAGATGATGATGATGATTTTCATGGTGTTCATTTGAGAGTGGTTTGTCATATTGCAGAGCCAGGCTGGTTGTGTTTCCTCACCTGTGTCCCCTCCTGCTGTGCGCTGTCACTTCACTTGTTCCTCTGGGCCTCCTTTTGCTGCCCACCTGCCCCCAGGCATATTTGCTGGTCAGCAACAAGGGATCCAAGGGATCAGGAGAGATGGGAGTCTCGTGGGATGCCCAGGGAGACCCTGGGCCAGGCAGGGCTGAACAGGGCTCCTCACCCTGTCACCTGAAGGACTTGGATGCAGAAATCCCAGTGATCTGAGTGGGTCACCAGAGCACACTGACCAATCCCACTGTCCATCCTGTCACCTTGGGGCCAAAGCTCTACAAACACACTCAGAAACAAGGGGTTTAAGGAGCTGCCCAGGCCATCCTCACCACTCTACACACAGAGCTGTCAGGATGTGACAAATGGACTGATCCACAGAACTGCTCATTCAGATAAAAACTGTGACACCTTCTTTTGTGCCCTGGGATTTGTTCTGTTCCTTGTGCTTCCATCAGCCAGTGAGCTGAGCAAAGACTCCCCTTTGCTTTGTTCCAGGTGAAGAGAGTATCCACACAAAGCTCCATGGAGAAGCTGTAGATGTTGATGTTGTGTTGAGCACAAATTCCGTGGAGGCTGGCAAGACCTTCATCACCATGGCATACCAGACAACCGTGTTCCTGGAAAACAGGAGTAACATCACAGCCCACTTCCAGTGGAAGGCTTTGCCTTCTGAGGAAGAAGAGAATAAAGAGAAGAGGAGGTTGGTTTGGAAGATGCATTTCAGTGAGATATATGGCCCAAGACTGAAACTAACCTATGGCCTCAGGGGGGTGTTGGTGCTTTTGAATGGTTTAGGCCAAGTAAACCATGCCTGGCACTGGGGTGTGTGTCCCTGGGCTTCAGGAGCTCAGCACTCAGCATTCCAGTTCCATTTCTACTCCAACCAGGAATGGCATCTTGGGAAGGAAAGGTTGGTTGCAATGACTGATTTCCTCAGGTTCTAATTGGGCTCCTGTCTCTCTAATCTTCTTCCTACATGACCTGGCAACATCTCCCCTTCCCAGGGAAGTGCTGCAGTGGGTGCTCTGTGACCTTTATGTGCATCCCCCAAGCAGCTCAGTGGGAGGAAAAGCCAGCTGAGGTGGTCGGTGGATTCTCCCTCAGTTTTGGCAGAGGCTTTGAGCCAGGAGGTTTCTCAGGAGGGATGTTGGCTTTGGAAACCTCTCCTGAGCTTGCAAATGTGGGGTGAAACTCCCTGCTGTGCCAGTGAACAACAAGTTATCCTCTGATCCTTGTGGGACCTTCGTGGCTTGGCTCAGCCTTTGCTGGGGAGCTGCTGCTGCTCCTCCCCAAGTGCTTTGCTCTCCTGCACTCCCACTTCTCTCTGCAAATCTGTGGCTTATTAAATGATCAGCTGGCCTTGTCTCTCCCTGGGGCTGCAGGCAGTGTTGTTTGCTGCACCCATCGGGTGAGGAGTGGCTGGAAAACTTCACGGAGGAGAAAGAAGTAGAGAAGGTGCAGGGCTTTTCTGAAGATCACACTGCCCTCCTGAGAAGCAGGGTCCAGGAGAAGAAGGCAAAGGTGCAAGATGACCCCCTGCTGTTCGCCAGTGACATTTTTTTCATTGAGCCATTGGTAAGTGACACCCGAGAACCTCATTTTCTTCCTCTTCCTCCTCCCAAGCACCCTTCCCCCGGCTGCAGTCACTGGGCAGATCCTCAGCTGGCCCCATGTGCTGGCAGGGAGGACGTGGAGTTTCTGGAGCGGCTGCAGAGCTCCCTGCTCAAAGCATTTGTGCCCTGCAGGCTCAAGGCAGGGCTGGGAGCCTGACACAGCCCAGCTCTGCTGCCAGGCTGGAGCTCAAGGCCCTGTGTGCGTGTCCTTGCAGTGTCACAGGGAGCAGTTCCTGTAGGCAGGGGCTCCCCCCACACGTGGGGCTCAGCAGAGGCTGTTGGAGCACTGCCAGCTCACACACTGACCTGAAGCTTGCAATGGTTCCCTGGCAAAAGGAGGCCAAATTCAGCCCAAGGTTAATGACAGAAATGCCAATCCCCTCCTGTAACCATGCCTTGCACTATTGCTGAGTGTCCCTTCCAGTGTCATCCTTGTGTGAGCCTGGACACAAGGGTGCAAGGCTGAAATGGGCCTTTGGAGTTCTCCTGCACACAGGGACACAAAACCTTTTCCTTTTCTGGTGATGCAAGCAAACTGCCACGTGCTCCCATCAGCCAGAGCCCTGATTCTGAGTACTGGCATTGGGAGAGATGATGAATGCCTGGTGTCTGCACGGAGCAAAATCCCTTCTCATCTTGCAGTAAAGCCCAGAATAATCCCAACCTCTGCTTTCTTTCAAAACAGCTTAACTAATATCTGTAGTTGTCTCTTCTTGGTTACTCCTATGGCCCATCTAAGGCCAAGAGCCACCAGTGCACAGTGGCACTTACATCCCATGGAGCTGACAGCAGCATGATGGGACCAAGAGCTTGTGTCAGAGCAGCAGGAATATTGTGGAGAGTGGCAGCTGATCAGCTGAGCATTGAGAGCTTCCAGCGCTGTGTTGAGCTGGGTTTGGAGGCTTTCCTTGGCTGCTTGTGTTGTTCACTCATCATTGATGCTCAATCAAGGCTTACAGGCCTGTGGTTGGAAACAAGAAATGTGGAGTTTGAAGAGCAATGCTTTGCTGTCTCTTTCTGTTGTAGGAGGGAGAAATTGGGCCGAATTGTTCGGCTGAAATCACGGTGACCTTCAAAGCCCTGGAAGCACTGGAGTATCAAAGTGTGGCTTACTGCCATGTCTCAGGTGCAGCTCCTTTGCCCTGCTCCTGTCCCCCTCAGTGAAGCCATGGTGCAAGCCTGAGCCCACTGGGCTCCCATGGAAGTGCTGGGAAGAGTCCCTGGTCAGCAGGGCAGTGCTGGCACATCCCCCCTGGCCCTGCAGCCTCCAGGGAGTCTCCTGTGCAAGGCCAGGGCTCAGAATGCTGGGTCTGCCTTACTGATCCCAGAACAGCCCAGGCAGTGCAGGGAGAGGTTTTCATGCCACGGCTTTGCCAGCATTTCCTCAAAGGCCAGAGAGCTCCAGAGCAGAACAGCTTTAGTGAACAAGCACTAAGCCCCTGCAGGCCCCTGGCCTCCAGGATGGGTCCATTTGCCATGGATCCATCATCAGGTGGAAGGAGCTGAGTTAGAAATGTGCTCCCTGGCCCTGGATCACCTCCCAGTGCCCAGACAGCAGCAGAGCAGAGGTGGCTGAGCCCCACTGAGCACAGGGTGTTTGTAGAAGGAGCACCCTTGGCCAGCAGCTGCTTCTCTGCCTGTGTGGGAGTTGTCCCCTTGCAGCTCTCACTCTGTGGAAACAGAACACAGTGCTGAGTGTCAGAAGGGGAGCACTTGGGCAACAAAGGCCTGTGCTCCTGGCCCAGGTAGTTTGGTAATTGCCAAACTCATCATGAGCTTTTGTGCCTGCACTGAATGGATTTCAAAGCTCCTCTAGGTGCATGGGAAGGAAACCACAGAATCACAGTATGATGAGGGTGGGGTGGACCTTAAAGATCATCTAGTGCCAAGGCCCCTGCCATGGGCAGGGACACCTCTCCCTAGACCAGGTAGCTCCAAGCATGAGTACATCCAGCTCAGAGTCAGGGACTAGCACTGAGGCAGCCTGGAAAATCCAGTGTGACAGAGGGAATGATTGTACTGCAATGGACATCTCTCCCCAGGCCGTGAGATCAGGCTGCCCCTGTGCCTCAGAGGGGAAGGCCAAGGACCCCTGGTTGAACTCAGCTCTCCTACGCTGAACCTTGGGAATGTTTTTGTCTACACCCCCTATGTCTATGAGGTGAGCAGCAGGGCTTGGGATGGATCCTGATGGCTCCTGAGGCAGCAGCAAGCCTGGTGGAGCTGTGGAATTGCTGCCAACCTGGGCAGCTGTGAGCAGGGAATATTTGATGTACTGCTCAAACCTGGGGGGTCAGAAACGTGTGTCTGTTGTTCCTGAAGCCCCAGCCCCTGCTTTTGGGCAGCCCTCCTTAGGGATCAGCTGGGAGGCTTCCTGCAAAACAACCCCTTGCCACATGAAACCAACACTGGGTCAAAAAGCTGCATGTTCAGAGGCTTTTGTGGCAGTGCCAGACACAAGGCACCTTTGGACTGGGCTCTGCAGAAGCAGCTGCAACAAACTGGCTGCCTTTGAGCTTCAGCCCACTGCAAACAGCTTCCAGTCAAGTGTCCCTGCTTATTGCTGAAGTCACAGGAAATCCATCCAGCCTCCTGGCTCAGTGCTGGCCATTGCAAAGGGCTTGGGAGTTCTCTCCCTTGCTGACCAGTCCCTCACCACACTTCAGCCTTGGTGCATCTCTGGCTCTGGAAGGAGAAAAGTGTTCCTGGGAATAAAGCAAAGGATTTTTCTACCTATTTGCCTCCCCCCCAACAGTGTCTAGTTTGCAAAAAATTCATGAGGGAGCAACTGAAAGAGGTAGAAAATGAGGCACTACATCATGCCAGACACTTTCAAAAGCGCGGCTGGGGAAGGGAAAGACACGCTGAGTTTTCTTACCAAAGGATGGTGCTGTCTGTACATTTTGATGCTGATGCCTCATTCTCAATGAATTGTTTCCATGGTATGGGAAAGGTGAATGAGTAGATGGTGCTGTTGGAGCTGTGCTCACTGGGGCAGCAGCAGCTCTGGGGTGATTCACTCCGCAGCTGCAATCACCCCACTCAGGGCTCTCAGGGCCAGCTCGCCATGAGCTTGGTGATGCTGAGCAGAGGTGCACTGCTCTGTGTCCATGGGATAAGCCCAGGGTGACTGCAGGTCTGTGGAGTTGCCACTGCTCTGCATGAAAACCCAAAGGCAGAACTTGTCCTGTTGTATCTTTTGACTTCTGCCATTCAGCAGCACAAAGCATCTTCTGCCTTTGCTGGGTGTTCATTGCATCATTAGACAATAACTCACAAGAAGGGAAGGTTCCACCTGTATTTCCATTTTGCTTTCTTGCTTCTGCAGGTGGAACTGATTAACCAAGGAGCTCTTGATGCTCCCTTCACCTATATCCCTTCAACCACAAATGTGGACTTCTGCTTCACGGTTGAGCCTGAGCGGGGCATGATTGCACCAGGTGGGACCCAGACTGTTCAGATCTCCTTCCATACCACCGTGCTGGGGAGCTTTGAGGAAAAATTCCAGTTCAGTGTGGCTGGATCTCCTACACCTGTGATCCTGACCATCAGGTAAGGACTCTGGGAGCTTGGTGGGCACATCTGTAGCTGTCTCTGGGACATCCCCCACCTACCTCATTTTGGGGTTGAGCAGAGAAAAAAGGTGATGCCTGAGGTCTTAATCTCTGCTGTGATCCTGGCATTGCCTTAGTGTCAGGATGCCTCCTGCCCTGTGTGGTACCCAGGAGCTGCAATGACTCCTCCCTGCAGGGATCTCCCTCTGCCTTGGGCCATGGCAGGCAGTGGGATGGAGCAGCTCTGGGCAGCAGCTGCTCTGGGATGTCCCACCTGAACACCCAGCAAGGCCCCCAGGGCTTTGCAGATGGGCCAGCCTGGGGGATTCTGCCCCAGCAGCAGTGTTTTTAAAAACTTCCATTAATAATCCATCCCAAATGGGCAGCAGCAGCCTCAGCTCCCCTCTCATGGCCATGCTGTTGGGGACAAGCTGTGCTCCCAGCTCCTGTGCACAGAGTGCTCTGGTGCCTCCTTTGCACAGCCAGCAAAGGGCTGATGTGGGAGTCAGGAACTGTGCAGCAGGAACTGTGCCAAGGACAGGGGTACCATCCCATGGGCTGGTGCCATGGCAGGAGACAATCCTGGCCCAGCCAAAGGGAGAAGGGCTGATCACAGGGGAGGCAGAGCTCAGTCCTCAGCACCACAGCAGCGTGAGGCCTTGTCCCTGCCAGCCTGAGCCATGTGCTCCTGGGATAATGGAGTGGAAGCAGGAGAGCTGATGCTGGCTGCTCTGCAGCTTTGGAGCTGGGCTCCTGCTGTTGGGGGGCACTGGCTCAAGGCAGTAAAGAAATGAAAGCAATCTGCACTTGATTGTACCAATAAGATAAGGGAGATGGATAAAAAGGAACAAGGAAGTTATTATTTGGCAAGAGAAAAGTGATGAGTAGGTCTGCCCATAGTTGAGAAACAATTATGCTGGCTTTGTTTTTGGAGGAAAAGTGCTGCTTTTTTAGTTTGGAAATCAAGAGGGAACATTTCACCAGTCCTTTCCTCTAGGATTCACCTGTCCCCTGGGTAGAACTGTTGCTGCTCTTTCCAGAGGATGTTTGGGGCTCCCCTGGATTCATGTCTCAGAACTGTGTCTGTAATGACTGTGTGGGTCAAACTCTCCTGAGAAAGCTCCTCCACGGGAACAGCAGTTGCAGCTAAGAAGGAGCAAAGCAGGGAACCTGTGGCTGGAAAGGCTGGTTACAGAAGTTTGTGGGGACACCTTGATGTCCATCCCATTGCAGCTGGGGAAACTGAGGCACGGAGCCATGTCTGGGTGTGTGTTCAGGGTCCTTCATGGGACCCCCAGCATCCCAGGGGCTTCTCCTGCCTGCCCATCAGTGGCTGTTGGCTGCTGGCCACTTGGCTTGAGCTGCCTCCTGTGCACAGGGCCCTGTGCTGAGCACACGGTGCTGTGTTGGTTGGAAACCCAGGGTGCCCTGAGCCCAGGTTTTGTGCCCCGAGCCACGACAGCCGGACCTTTGCAATGCCTTTAACCGAGCCCTTTCCTGCTCTGTCCTCGGCCTCCAGGGGCAGCGTCACTGCACCGAATTTACACTTCGACCTCCCTGAGCTCGACTTCGGGGACATCTCCTTTGGTGAGTGTTGCCTGGGCTGGGACACAGCGTCAGGGATCTGTGCCTTCCAACAGAAAAGCATCCCTCACTCCTGGTCTGCCCCAGCAGCCTCTTCAGGCTGTGAACTGCTGCTGCCTCAGGGGGCATTTTGCCATTGTGAGATCCAATAGAACCAAGGAATAGAAAGGCAGTATTTTCTAGTGTCTCTGTCCTGCTTTAAAAGACAGATCCCCACCATGTGTGGCGGTATCTCTGGCTTTGCAGGATGGAAAGCAAATCTCAGAGCCAAAGTGGGGATCCCCTTGCAGGCACAATCACAGTGAGCAGCATGGCTGTGATGTCCCTGTTTGTTGGGTGAGGTGGGACATGGTTCCTAATTGCTAATCTCAAACCAAGGCTGGGGTTTGCCCCCAGTTGAGTGGACTCTGAGCTGTCATGTGCTCAGTCTGTTTGGCCCAAACCAAGAGATGCTTTAAGGGTCCTGCAGAGAGAAACTGCATTAAGGTGCATCACATTCTAGTTCCTGATTCCATCCTCATTTTCTTTTGCTGTAGCTTCTTCTCAATGACAACTCACTGTTTATGTATCGTGAAAACAGTGGGAATGTTGGCAGACTTACCAGGGAATTTTACAGCTTGAATTCTCAGAGTAAATGCTGGGTCTGGGTGCACACTCATCACTGAGAGAGAACTGGTGCTGGTTTGGGGCAGGGGAGGGAGCTCCTTCCCCTCCCAAAGAGAGAAGCTTGCAGTGTTCAGCAGGGCTAGGAGTGGGCATTTTCAAGGCTGCAGTCTGGAATCAGTGTCAAAGGGAACTCAGTGATGATTAATTCCTCATGCAGCTTCTCGGTGAGCTGTAGTTCAGAAAATAAAGAGCTCAACTCCAATCTCACTTTTATCCTGGCAGGATATTCCCACCAGGATCATGCCATAATGGGTGCTTAAATGGATATTTGTGTCCTTTCCTAGGCTTTCCCTATACCCAGAGATGTCGCCTCACCAACTGCTCCATGGTGCCCGTGACATTCAAGCTCCGCATGTCGGACGATGGCACGCAGCCGGCTGTGGACAGCCTTGATCAAATCCGCAAAGAAGGTGACCCATCCTGGAGGAAGGGAATTCATTTCTATGTGGAGCCAAGGGAGTTCACAATGAATCCCAGCCAAGGCACCATCCTCCCCCAGGGACACCAGGACATTGAGGTATGGGAAGAATCCAGCCGTAGATGCTTCAGCACCAGGGCTGAAGCTTCACTGGAGTGTGGGAGGGCTTTAGCTCTGGTGCCAGCTTTGAGCATCGTGGGAGTGAGAGATCTGCACTGCTGGGAGGCCTCTGCTAGCTGGCTTAGCCGGGATGTTCCTCAAGGAGCACTGGTTTGTTTCCAAAATCCTACACTGAGATCAATACCATATGGTCAAGTCCTGAAGCCATTCTTTTGCTTTTGAGAGCGATTTCTTTGATTGCAAGTGGGCAGAGCAAGGATGAAGGCAGAAGGTGGTTGTTAGAGAGATGTCATTGTATAAAGCAGTTAGCTTTTCTTCTTGGTCTCATTTTCCCTCTCCTGAGGAGCAGAAAAATTTGTGTTCACTGCAGGGATCTCCAGTGGAGACAAAAACCTCTGCAGCCATGTGTTGCGGTTCAAATTGATTTTATCGATTCCTTGTTCTGTTGTACACCCATGTTCTCCCTGAGTTGGCTCACGCCTGTGTTTTACCCTCCCTCAATGCTGTCCCTCATGCCGTTCCCTGCCTCTTGTTCCAGCTCTTTTCCCTGCCTGTCTAGGCAACCCAGCCCCTTTTGTTCCCAAACCTTCTTTGCCACTTTAACCTCGGGCCAATCCCTGATTGCAATACCCCTTTGGAATTCCCCTATTCTTGGAGACCCCATTGGCCATGTGACCCATCCTCTTTACCTTCCTACCCCCAGTGGTCCCAGACACTTGATGTAATCCCCTCACTCCTCCCCTGAGGATTCCCTATTGATTTGCTGTTTGTATCCACCCCCTGATTTGTATTTTTACAAAAGCCCTTGCACAGGAGTGTCCAGGGCTCTTGTGCCTCTGATTCCTTTATTTGGAATAAACCCTTCCTTGTGGAACTTCAAGACAGAGAGCCTCCTCCTTTCTCCTCTGCCTGGTCCCTGTGGTGGCTTGTCTCTTGCGCTGTACAGCAAGTGGCTCTGAGGGCTCTGCCTCTGGTAAATGCCCACCCTGGGGCAGCTCCCCACTCCTGGCGTGGTGCCGGAGTTCTAAGAGCCAGCCCGGGCTCTGGGTACCATGGCAGCCATGAACTGCCCAGCACCTGCTGGGCCACACTTTGCCCTCAGCCTTCTGCTGTAAAGCTGAACTCATTGTGTTCAAGTCAGATTTCCACTGCATTTATGTCATTGTAGTCAGATGAGAAATTGGCCCCTTAATTTGAATACAGTGGTGTGTAGAGCTTTAGTCTAATGTTTTAATGAAGCTGACCGATGCTGTGATAGCAAGGTGTGTTTAACAAATCTGCTATTGCCAGAAGGCTTTTGTTACTCTGAGACTGTGCTCTACACATGGACCAGCAGAAGAATTAAAGCCAAATCCTTCCTCAAGAACTGGAGGATGTCACATGTGGGTAATGAGCTTTTGTAAGGAAGAATTGACTGTTCTTTTTTCTACCAGGTGACCCTGTGTTCCAACACCGTGATGGAATTCTACAGGAGATTGCTGGTGGACCTGGAGGGTTTTGGTGAGGGAGTGGCATCAGTGGTCATCACAGCCAGGTACCAGCCCTTCCTGGCCTCCCCCAGGCACCGCCTTGCACAGGCTTTGCTGGCTGCAGCTGCCAAGGAGAAGAGCTGCTTAATGGCCTCATGTTGTGCCAGCTGGACATGAGAACAGCAGTGCTTGGACAGCAGCCTGTGGTGAAAAGCACCCCTGCTCACAGCCCAGCACAGTCCTGGCCCTTTTCTAAAGGGACCAGGAATGGTATCATTGATTGGCCTGGGTTTTGGTGCTTGAGGTGGAACAAATTTCCCAAGGGCCTCCTCTCCTTCTTCCTGCAAGACATGGAGTTGTGCTGGTTGTGACCACCCTGCATTGGTTAGGGCTGTTCAATGCCCATTTGACAGTGACCAACGTGTTCTGCTCCATTTCACAATCTTTGGGGGTAAATGTTCTCCATTCTCTCAGTATCTCTGATTCCCTTGGGGTCATCTCTTTGCCCAGATGTCTTGTTCCAAAGCTGCATGTGTACCCCCAAATCCTTCTGTACCACGAGTGCCACCTGAAAGTGCCGTACGAGAGGAAGCTCGTCATCAGGAACCTCAGCAACCTTCCTGGCTGCTATGGGCTTATTCCCCAGGTTTGGCATCACGTCCACCTCCTCCTGTCCAATATTATTGGGGAGACTATTAGTGGAAAAAAGGGTTTGGATAAGACCTTGCTGGTTTCTATTCAGTCTTAAAGATCTGCTGAGAAAAGGATCCTACCTGAATGTAAACCTTAGGATGCAGTTTAACCTCCTGAGGAAACAGTTGATGTTCTAGTCTAGTCTTCAGGGTGTTTTCTTGTGGGAGGTCTTAGAGGGTTGTGAAAAGCTGCTGCATCCACAGACACCAGTGCCTGTGCTGGCAGCCTCCTTGCAGGATCCCCTGGGAGTGCTAAGCCTACAATTCTTGCAGCTTGTTTGTGCCTTTACCTTTGTCCTGGGGAGTTTGAAACGTGTGTGTAAGTTGCTGTTGCGGTGGATGTTAAGGAGTCTAAAGTTTCTTCAGAGGTGCCTCTGAAGTTGCATTTCATTCTGTCCCTTCCAGCAACGCAAGGACGACTCTCCCGTGCTCTACTCCAGCCCCAAGCCCTGTGGGATTGTGCAGCCTTACGGCACTGCAGAGATCCCAGTTATCATCGAAGTGCAGACACTGGGCGAGCATCGCACCAAGGCTCTCGTCGGCGTGTTCGGGGATGAGAGAAACCCACGGGTGAGTGCAAGGGGAGATGTGAGCCTGTGTGCAACTGCTCCTGGCAGGGTGCACAGGGACAGGGATTCTTCCAGGGAAAACAGGCACAGGCTGCTGGGGAGAAGGACAGCAGGGATGGGTGGCACAAGCAGCCCATGCCTCATAGGTGGTGATCTCAGTGTCTGACGCAGAAGGGAGTTCATCTAAGCTGGAATTGAGGGGAGTTTTAGTTAATTAAGCTTTAAAATGCTGTTAACTTTGGAAACATCTGTTTTCAAATGTCATCCCTCTGAGCACAAAAGAAGATGTCCGAAGACTTCTGGGAACCTTGAGCTTTGTGGAAAAGAAAGGAAAGCTGGCATTTGAAGACTGGTTGCAAGGATTTAAACTTAGATTAAAACATAATGAAATGATGATGCCAAATTCCCTGGATGGCACCAAACATCTGAACCTGGGCCATTGTGGCACTGCATGTAAATCAGTGAACAGCAAGGACAGGCAATGCAGGCTGTGCCAGGGAGCTTGAAGTTTGACCAAACAGTTGCTTTCAACTATCAGGCTGCTTCCCTTAAAAAGGAGGGTTTCTCCCTGCCAGAATAACCAGTTGTTTAACTGTCAGCCTGGTCTTAACTAGAGATTTCTTGCAAAGCTTTTACCTTTGGGCCAATAATTTGTAGTTGGAAAGGTTCTCTTACCTTAATCCTTTTAAATTTGGAGGTGAACATGTAATTTTCTTTTCCTTTTTTCCCAAAAGCCCAGCATTTCAGCTGGAGTGTGGTAGCTGTCCCTAAAGCAATAACTTGAGCAGGGTTGAGCTGTTGAAGCTTTTTTAGGTTTCCCTGTTGTGGTTTGTTTTGAGTGGTTTTTAATCTTTCTTGCCTGCTTCCTGGAACAGGGAGTAGAATTACGGAGCTCTGGACGGCTGGCAGCAATCTACCCAAGTCCAAGTGTGTTAGAGTTTGGCAGCATCCCAGCTCTACAGCCTGCTTCACAAAGCTTTACCCTCTTCAACAAAGGTCTTGTCCCTGTAGACTTCAGCATGGAAATGGTAAGTATCTGTGGGGCTGTTTTCCAGGGAAATGGACTGGTCAGTAGCAGCCATGACTTGGCTTTTAAAAGCAAGATTTCCATCTTGCCCTGTGTGAGAGGAGGCAAGATACTCCAATATTCCCTCTGAGCGAGGCAAGAGGAACCTGGCTCTGGAGTGGTTTTAGCTGGGGCACCCCTCAGTGAGGTCAGGTGCAGAGATGTTGGAGCAGTAATTAATCTGGGTTGCGTTGACAAGTTCTCCCTTAATTTTATCTTTTGTCTTTAGCTGTGTGTGTCCCATTTTGGAGCTCCGAGATCAAGAGAAACCTGTGGTCCTTTGCTCCCCAGAGCATGGATTTCACTGTGGTTTCCCTGTCCCATCTACATTTGCTTTGTGCCAAACTGCTGTTAATAGTAGAGAGCAGGGTGTGAGGTGTGTCCTCAGACTGCTGGTGGGGAGGCAATTTTCACACCTCCTGGGGGTCAAGCCAGCTGGGCAGTGCACACAAAGACAAGGGTGGGGGTTGTGCACCCCCCAGCCTGTGATCTCTGTGCTATTGAAGAGCATCTTTGGGGAGCAGCTGCAGAGAAAGGCTGTTTAATATGTGGGGGCTGCATAGGGCAGAAGGAGCTGGGGCTGCTCCCCTGGCAGGGGGAGCAGGGCTGGTGCAGCCAGGAAGGGCTTGTAGGCTGGGCCTGGGGCTGGCTGGGATGTCTGCTGGAGGGGGAGATCTGTGAGGGGCTTGAGGTTTCTTCTACTTCACGCTGGCTGTGTTGAACTTGTGGAGCTGGTTAAAACCTGATACCATGGACTTGGCTGTGTCTGTGGATAAAGCATCAGGCCATGTGGGAGAGTCCAGCCACAGCCTCCTGGGCCAAGGAGGAGGGGTGTGACTTTTCCTCTTGCTGCTTTTCCAGCTCTTTGGGAGATAAATGTTATTCTAAAGCGAGAGTTTTTTCCAGGGCAGCTTTCCCTGACTCCACAATGGAGTTCTGCTTTCAGCCTCTGCAGGGAGCAATGCCCCTTGGCTGGGTGCTCATGGTGTGTAAAGGTTGGGTTTCATGTGCTCCTGCCAGGGCCAGACCTGCAGAGCAGTGTCTGCACAGCTGTGCTGGTGCAAGGCCTTTCCTCCCTCCTTTGGGCAGCCTCCAGCTCTCTTGGCCAGTCTGTGAAGTCCATGAGAAAGCAGATGACAAGAGTTCTTGGGAAGAGTGGGTCATGCCCACAGAGCACATGTTGTCCAGTTTTCTTTCTGCTTCCTGCTTTCCTGCTCTGCTATAAGCATTTGGAGGTGACTTTTCTTTAGGCAGAGGGCACTGGGGCACCTCTCTACAGCTGATGATTGGTGGGGAGTGAGGGCTTCAGTCCTTTAGGGGGTGTTGAGAAGCACTGATGGCCCCTTGGGAAAGATTAGTTTGGTATTGGGGTTTTGCTTACCTGGTTTTGCAGAGATATTCTTCAGGCTCTCAGCAGTGTCCTCCAGCCATGTGGTTTCTGCAGTGGGATTTGAGCAGTCCTGCCTTCCTCTGGCCTTGAGCCTTCGTGAGAGGCCAGGAGAGAGAAAGCAGCTTTCCTTGGCCCACAGTGCAGAGAAAGACTGGGGAAGGAACACTCTCCTGAGGATAAGCATCCCTTGGGTTGGGCAAAACGGGGTTAATTGGGTGAGTCCCTTAAAGGAGGGGAAAATACAGGTTGTATGAGCTCTGCTGTTGCCCAGTACTGTAGCTTAACTTTAGGGAGATTAGGCCTTCAGGATTTTTATCCTCCCCTCTTTAGTCTTTCCTTTTCTTATATCCCACAAGACACCAGGGTGTGTGGTTTCCATCCTAAATGCATATTATGCTTGTCTTACAGGCTTCCAAATCCAACTGCTATGTTATTGAACCCAGTGAAGGAGCGATCCCTGCTAGGGGTGAGGTTCCTGTGACTGTCACAGCAACCCTGGATGACACTGTGGGTTTTGATGACACTGTCCAGCTGTTCATTGGGAACAGCCTTTGGAGCAGTGTCTTTCTCCAGGCTTTTGGCATTGGCACCACAATTGTCACAGACAAACCATTTGCCCCAGAGCTCAACTTGGGATACCAATTCAGGTAGGAGATCTCTCCACTCCCACCTCTCCTCCTGTCTCAACAAGGAGCAGTTTTTCTGTAGTCCTTCAGGCAAGATCTTCTTCAGAGTTCAAAGCCCTGACTCCTTCCCTAAAGGCAGAGATTCCTTTACAAACATGTGATGGGCACTTGAGAGTTGTTAGACACCTTCAAAAGCCACTGAAAGGGAAACCAGTTGCTAAATTGCCACAAACTGTCTCTAATTCTAATACATTGATGTCCTCACTTGATGGAGTAATGATCTCACAGGCTGCCCCAGAACTAAAGGTTCCTGAAATGGTGCCCAGATGAGGCAGTCCCTCCATGTGGCTGAGGCACCAAGGGAAGATCCTTTCTCTTGCCCTTGCCCTTTCCCAATGGCACCTGCCAGGCAAGCAGGGGCCCTGGGAACAAAGAGACAGGAGGGTGACAACCCCCACCAGGAAGGCAGGAGCCCACAGAGCAGTTCCAGAGGCAGAGTTGCCAGCCGAGTTTGCAAAGTTCACTTCCAAACAGTTTCTAATTGCAAAATGAAATTTCTACAAATGGCTACCAGTGCAGAGCCAAGGCTGATACGAACGAGAGAGGCTCTGCTCCCCTGGTTTCCTCTCCTGGAGCAGGCAGATGATTTTTACCAGCTTGCTGGGATCATCCAGAAACTGCCTCTGAGCCGGCTTTTAGGAATGCCTGCAATCCTACCCCCACACACAAGGTCCCCAAGGGCAGCATCTCAAAGATTCAGTTTCAGCTTTGGGCACAGATGAATACAAAATACAGCAACAGTATGAATCACCCCAGAACAAACCTTTTGGGGGAAAACACCACGTCCTGTTAGCCTCACCTGGAAAATGTTACATTACCATTAGAAACATATTTCTCTTTGCAATAATGACATCAAAAGGGCACCTTATCAGACACCACTTCTGGTCCACATTAAGAGCTGGAAATGAAGACAGTCTCTAAGCAATTAACACCTCAGGTTGCTCACTGGGAGCAATCTGATGACCAGGGAAATAGCTACTCTCATACTCTTTTCCATCCTGCCTTCTATTCCAGCCTCGTGCCCTGTATCCATCAGTTCAAAGTAACAAACAAGGGCCGCCGTTACCATCAGCTCTTCTGGAGTGCGGAATGCTACAGCCCACCTGAGGAGGGGGGCCAGAGTGTCTCAACCCTCAGTAGCCCCAGGGCCAAGGATGATTCCCAGCGCCCCAAACGTGCCAGCCCCGTCTTTGGGCTGGAGCCACTGTCAATGGACCTGCAGCCAGGCCAGTCTGAGGACATGGTGCTGCGAGGCTTCTCCCGCATGCCACAGGTGAGATCCCCTCCTCTGGGCTTGTTCCACAGGCCCTTGACATTTGCCTGGGGAAATGAGCAGGGGCCTTCACAAAACTGATTTAAGGCTACTCGTTGCTGTGGCAGCACCAGTTGCTTTCCTTGCTGGCCACCATCAGAGCAGCTGAGACTTTATTGTGATTCCACAGCTAGCAAAACCCAGTGCTGATCCCAAAGCAGGGGTGGATGGAAATATTGCTCTTTTGGGGCAAGCAGTGTTGCATGCTGAGTCAGCAAAGAAGGGCAGAGAAATAAGTTACACTTAGACTAGGAGTCCAGAAAGAAAGTGAACTAAACAAGTGCCGAGTGGTTTATCTGGGGTGAGCACGGAGTAAAACAAAAGCCATGTCAAGGGAGGGGGTTTCTCACAAGTGCCTTTTGTGCTTTTGGGGTGCAGTGTTACAGACAATTGAGCACAGGAAGAAAAGGGGTCAGGGACTGTAACTGTGGCAGGAATAGGGCCCGTGGTGGGTGCAGAGCCAATGCAGGGCATTTGCAGGGTGCCCTGCCACTACGCACTGGTGACAAGTGACTCTTGCTTGCAGGAGGTGCAGGATTATGTGTTCTGTGAAGCCATCATTGGGACATCCCCCAAGATGGAGAGGATAATAGAAACAATCATTACCTGTCAGTTCATTCACCCCTCTATAGAAGTATCAGCCAGACAATTCTCTTTCTATGTGGAGAAGGTAAGTCTGGATTGCATGCTGGCATTTTAACAGCATGGCTGAGGGGGGTGTGTGCTTGTGTTAAAGCCCCTCTTTACCCTTCCTGAGGCACTTTGTAAAGTGAGTGAAGATGCTTTTAGAGATGAGACTGGTATTTGACTTCCCCAAAGTAAAAGTGCAGTTCCAGCTGCAGTGCCAAGGAGATGGTGGCCACCCCAGAGAAATGCCAGTTTCTGTGCTCACGGTAAAGGGAGGCTTTTGAGGACCCTCCAAGACACGGTGATGTCTCTACACTGATGCTGCAGGGAAGCTGGGAAAACTGGAGATTCCTGTGAATTCCTCAGGCTGACAAGGAAAAACCCAACATCTCCTGTGTCTCTTTGCCTTCTGTGCTGTTGGCATGGATGCTTGATGGTACTATATGGATCAGCTCTGTGCATTTCCCTAAGCCTCCTCTGCTTCAAAGGACCCCCAGGCATCCTGCAACTGCAGTGATGATAACACTGAGGCAGAGCAGGTGCCCTTTAGTCTCTGGATCCCAACTCCAGCATCATCTTTCTGCCTCCTGCAAGTTGTCTGAAAAAGAGAAGATGGTTAATGATTTGGTTTCTGTAGTTTCAGGCCTCTCCTCTGGTTCCCAGGCTTCCAGTGAAGTACAGAATTTCTGGAACAGGCAGTTCAGATGTAATTGAGAAGCTTTTCAGCTCTCCCTGATTCTGCCTGGGTTCTGCTCGATGCCACACACCCAAACTGATTTATTGCATACTATGGCACAGCACCTGTTTGGTATCAGTACATGCAGAAGTCGTTTCCCAAAGTCTCTGGTTTCTCTAAACCATGCAGGAAGCCCAGCACAATGCTCAGACAGGAAGGAAGAGCCCAGGCTGATCAGAGCTTTGAGACCACAGACACCTTGTCCCTGTAGCAGGGGCTGCAGGACCCGTGGTGCAGACAAAGTGCTTTTTGAGGCTGCTAGAGCCAGGAAGGTTGTGAGAAATGACTGTATGTGAGTGAAGATCCTCTAGTGCTGTTCTGCCCAATAGAGAGACAAAAGTGGAGACAAATGGCCTGGATTCACTTTCTGCTTTAGATCTTGGGTCAAGCAGCCACCTCCTCTCAGGGGCCTATTCCCTCATCTGTACTTGGGAGTTTTCCCTGTCCTCCAGAGGATGCTGTGGTTTCTAAACATGAAAAGCATCTGCTGTCAAGAAATACCTCCTGGAAGGGTAGAAACAAATAGAAAGAGTAAATAGAAATGTATGCACTCGTGAGGCTGAAAAATGTGAGCTGCAGCAGAAGCAGAAGTAGGTCTGTTTCTAGTTGAGGCTGTTTTTCCTTGTCTCCTGTTTCCATAGAAACCCAGCGATGTCCTGACACTGCAGTACCAGCCTTTGTCTTTAAAAAACACCTGCCTGCTGCCACTGGACCTCATGCTGCACTTGGAGCAGCCATTCCTGGTCTGTGATAAGGAGCAGCAGCCCCTCCCAGGTGGCCAGGTGAGCAGCCCTGGCCTCCTCCAGTGGGGTCTGAAGAGGAGGGATGTGGTGGTGCCTTTCTGTTGGGAGCTCCTTGAGTCAAGAAGTTTATTCTGTAGCATCTGCAGTGGGCTGGCCTGAGCTGCATCAGCAAAGCTGCTGAAGGAATCAAAATCTTCTCTGAATTGAGAAGATCCATCCTGGCTTTAAGGCACAGGGAGAGGGGAGCAGGCAGCTGGGTCTGGGCAAGCCATGCAGGGAAGGTGTCTCCTGGAAAGCCATGCCAGCTCTCCAGCAGCCACCCCCTTGTACTGGGGCTGAGCACAGAAACGGGAGCCTGAGGGATCCTGGACTGGACTGTGGTGCCTGCAGCCAGAGCCCTGCTGGAGAGAGATGAACCATGAACTGAGAAGCCCATGCTGGGGTCACTTGGAGCATTGACTGTTTCATGCTGTCAGACCTTGGGACATCATCCCACAGGTGATTAATTACTGCTCATCTCCTTGCAGCCTGTGAGAGTGGATGTAGGGGAGACCTGTCATCTCTACATCGTGTTTGACCCAGCTTATGAACTGGATTTGAAGAGCTGGAAAAAAGAGAAGGTTCTGAAGATAGACATGGTCAGGGGCCATCCTTTTGTGGAGCATATCACCCTTCAGGGAGAAGTTCACTTCCCAAATCTCCAAATGCAGCCCAGCTCCGTGGAGTTTGGCTGCATCATGGCTGGCACTAAAAAAGTGCGTTCCCTGGAGATGACCAACTGCAGCCCACTGCCCGTCCAGTACCGCTGGTCATTCCGTTCCGACAGCGAGGTGACCAGGTTTAGGTATGTGCACCTTTGGCCTCCCCTTGAAGCTCTTCTTGCTGTGTCCTGTTTGTACTTGGCCAAGAGCAAAGCTGTTTGCCTGGCATCTGACAAATGGCACTGAGCAGCTGTGCTCAGGCTGGATGCTCAGGGAATAGGTTTTCCACCACTTTGGTGCTGCACAGCCCCCACAGTGGTTTCCCCTGGGAAGGAAAGCTGGGGTGAAAGCTGCTTTCTCAGACCTCTGTGGCCTGAGACCATGTCCACCTTGATGAAGGGCTCCTAGTCCTTGTAGTCTTGTAATTAAAAGGTAACTTTTGTAGTTACAAGAAGAACTATGTCAGTGGGGTTTTTTTTTAGAAAGGAATGAGGCACTCGAACCAGATAGCAGCCACAGGACAGCTAAATCTTTCAGAGAAAAGAATTTATTGCTCTCTTATCAGAAGAAATGAACTTCTTCCCGCCTCGAAGGCACTGTTAGGATTAGAAGGAAGAAGTAGATGAAGACCAGACAGAATCCTGTGTTTGAATGGAATTGATGCCTCCTGTATGAAGTGTATGAATATGCAACGGGCTATTGTTCTTAAGGGTTAATCCTTTGTTAGTGGGGGTCCTTTTTCGGGCTCGTGCTGCCTAGAAAAAGGTACCCGGACGTCCGTAACTCTTTGTATTTGTTGTCCCATTTGTTGTCCTAATTCAAATTGTCCAAATTATTTTTACTCTAATTGTATTACTATATTTATAACCATTTTATTACTATTAAACTTTTAAAATTTTGAAAACAAGTGATTGGCATTTTTCACAATAGTTCTCTTATTTTCCAGAGATGAGCTTTGCCCACCTAAATTCAAACCCCAACCACCAAAAGGGAAGAATACCAGTTTGGAGTCCCCAGCATCTCGATGGAGACACTTCAAGATGAGACAGGAGCAGGCAGCCAGAATGCTGAAAGAAGTGGATGATTTTACCCAGTCTTTAAGAGACAAGGTAGATTTTCTTGTACATCTGCTGCTTGTGTTGCCTCCCCAGCCTGCCACCACCAAGTCATGCTCGTGCTGACCTCCCTTTTTGCTGCCCTGCTGTCCTGTGCCCTGACAGTGGGCTGGGCAGCAGGGCCAGTGGCTGGACATGGGCTGTGTGGGAGGGAGAAATAGGAGAGTTTTCCTTGGAGAAGCTCACTCAGGTCCTACAGACCTGTGCTGAGTGTGGGATTTTTTGCCTTCACAATGAAAGATGAGGCTTTTATCTGCATCATCATGGTAAGGCCTCCAGCTTCCTTCCCAGAGCAAGCTGGGATGAGTCCTGATCTCCATGGAGCCTCTTCCCAAGGCAGCCAGACTCCCTGTTTGCAGGGCTCTGCTTTCACCCAGAGCTGCTATTGCACTGCTGGCCCTGGAGCTGTCTTACAAAGGGAGACTTTGCAACGTGGCTGTCTCTTCCTCCCAGCATAGAAAATGGCTTCTTTTTCAGGTGCAATCAGATCAACTTCCTGAATTCCCCCGCCTCCAAGTAGGGTTTGAGGGAATCAGCAGCTCCGTGGACGAACCGCAGCCTTCCCTCGAAGCAGAGAAGGTAGGAGGGAATCTGTCTCACTTGCACATTGTCAGTGTGGCAAGCAGGGCTGGAGCTCCCAGTGCCACTGGTGGGCCTCAGCATTGGCCACGGAGGGGCCTCCCATCCCTGCAGGCCCATCACAAAGTGCTGCTGAAGCAACTGGTAGTTGGAGAGGCCATGCAGGACACGTTGTAGGGCTGCCCAAGGACACTTTGCAGCACCTATGGAGGGCACTGCTCCCCCTGGAACTCCTCAGGTGGTCCATAGG
The DNA here is from genome assembly GCF_023055355.1 of Agelaius tricolor. Classification (NCBI taxonomy): domain Eukaryota; kingdom Metazoa; phylum Chordata; class Aves; order Passeriformes; family Icteridae; genus Agelaius; species Agelaius tricolor. The sequence goes on along the minus strand of NW_027269311.1, from coordinate 2,088,532 downwards.
AAACTTTTGCAGGAGCTTTTGCTGTAGCACCTTGAGAAAGCAGCATTTAAATCAGAGAGAGGGGAAGAGCCTCAGGAGTCAGATGAGCTGGGCTGGAGTCCTTCGCTCAGCTCCGAGAGCTCTCACTCTGAGCCTCCTCCTTTTCTAAAAGCAGTAAGAAATGCTTTTTAAAGGCAAGTTGTGCATCAGAGAGAATTTCTACTGCCAGGAGACATCCCAGTTCACTTTCACGTAATGTACTAATTAATGCATTGATCTGTGAGTGTGGGAGAAGATTTTCCCCATGGTCCCTGCACTGGTCAGTGGCATGGATGCAGGATGAGATGAGGGTGATTCTGGCAGTGTTTGGGGAATAGGCCCCTCCAGGTACAGCTGCACTTTGCTCCAAGATGCTCTTCTGCATCCATTGCCATGCTCAACAGCTCAATCTCTCCTGTCTTCCATCCAGGCTTTCAGTATCCTGCCAATGTCAGGTGTGCTGCAGCCAGGTGAGAGCCAGCAGGTCTCCTTCACCTACTCTGGCCACCTCAACACCATCTCCGATGTCACGGCGCTGTGCCACGTGGAGGGAGGCCCCACCTACGAGGTGCTGGTGACCGGGGAGATCTCACGTGTCCGCTACTCCGTGAGGCCCCAGGAGATCAACTGTGGCTTACAGGTACCACACACATCCCTGGCACAGCTCCTTGCCTTGGCACCACGGCCAGCAGGTTCCTGCCCACCTCGCTCCAGGGCTCCCTTCCCTTCCCAGCCCCTTTGTTGGCTCTGGGGCTTGGAAGCCCAACCTTTGAGGGACACATCTGGCATCCAAGCTGCTCTAAAATGGCCATCTCCAACCCTCTCCACAATGCTGGGAATGCCTCTTTTTCAGGGTACCTAACACTGCCTCTGGGGCAGGCAGGCTCCCAGTGGGGGTGCTCTGAGGGGTGTGTCCCTGAGACATCTCTCTGCTGATCCACACCTAAAGCCTGACCTCCAAGGAGATGCTCTTGTCTAAAGCTCTTGCTTAATCCACACAATAATCAAGGGAAGAAGTTGGGCTTCCAGTCACTACCGTTGGAGAGACTGTCCCAGAATAATCCCCACTTCACTCTTTTCCAGTCAAAAGCCCACAGATATTTCCAGCTGCTGGCCCTGTCTGTGTTGCCCTGGGTGACTCCCTTGTTGCATCTATGTTGCTTGCCAATACTTGCATGCAGGTGCCTTTTCTCCTGGAATGCCTCAGTGCTGTCTCTGTTTCTCCTGGCTGTGGGTGACCCCTCAGAGGGCAGAGGGCCTGTGTGCCCTGGTTCATTTATTGCTGGCCCTCACATGGTTGTTACCACAGCTCTGTGTGCTGCCAGAGCTGCCTGGTGCTGTGCAGGTGCCCTGTGAGTCTCACTCACTGGATTTTGATGAGCAGTACCTTGAGGAGGAGAAGGTGAGAAGGCAGGTCTAGTCCCCATGTACACGCTGCCCAAGCTTCACAGCACTCCAGCATTCCCAGGCTTGTGCCAGGGAGATGGAGGCAATCCCCAGGGCAAAGCCAGCTCTGCTGACATGCTGTGGGAGGACCTAAACTAAATAGTTGGTGTTATTGGGAGGAAGGGAGGAGACAGAAAATGGGTTGATTGAGTCTGTGTGATGAAAGGCAAGAAAAGGAATCTTGCGTATGGTTTCTCTTCCCTCCACATACAGATCCTGCGGATGGCAGTGGGGTCTGAGTACCAAAAGAGCTTTGTTATGCCTCCACGTGCCATGGGTGAGACACTGCCTCCAGAGGTGCTGCAGGACCACGAAGCACACAGGAGGCCAAAGGCTCAACAGGCAGAGCTCAAGCCCATGGCAGAAGCCAAGGCCAGGGCTGAGTCTGAGTCCAAGGCCAAGGCCATGGGCAAGGCAGCAGCAGGTCAGAAAAACAGTGAGGGTTTGGTGGTGTCTGTTTTGCCTGTGGTCCAGCCCATACACCCTGAACTCTCTCTGTCACCTTGCTCTCCAGGGAAAGCCCATTCTTTTAGCAGCTGCCTGTTCCCCAGCTTGGTGGAGGAGCTCTTGGCTGAAGGGCTGTGGCATCCTCTACCAACCCTGAGTGTAGCCAAAGCAAGCTCCTATCTGCCTGCCATAGACTGGGGAAATAATCAGGATATTTCCTTGTGTCCCTTAGCCACAAAGACTAGGGCTGGATGAGTTCCTCAGCCAATAGGACCAGGTCTAATATCACTGGCTCTTTTATATTTGCACCTTCCTAGCAACAAAAGAACAATCTCATCTTGCTTTCACCGAGTCTCCTTTCCTGGGATCCGAGGGCATGGGGACTTTACTGCCCGGCCATAGCTTGGGGGATTGTCTGAATTCTGGGGGGGGATACAAGCTCCCCAATATCTCCTGGGATGATAGGCTGGGTCAGGAAAAGCTGTGAATCCTTGCAGCTGACCCAGAGCACCCAGGTCAGCTTGCAGTCACTCATGGTTTCTCCTCTTTGTGCTAAAGAACTGCAGCGAGAGAAAGCTCTGCAGAGGAAAGCAGAAGTGGATAAAATAGCACTGGAAAGGAAGCTCATAGGGAGGAAAAAGTGAGTAAGGCTTCCATGGGTTACTGCTGTTCCATGGGTTATTGTCCCTGGAGGGCTTCCCTGCTCCAAGGACTCTGAGCTCAGAGGTGCTGGATAGCAAAGGCCAGAAGCAGCACAGGGATGGCCATTCTGAGCTCCCTGGCTGCCAAGAGAGGAAGGACCTTCTTCTGTTGAGACAGAAGATCTTCTTCTCTATTGGAGTGCTGAGCCCTCCTGGCTTAGCTGCTGCCTGCAGGGAGCTGGGCTCTGGGCTTGCCTTGGCACTGCCTCTAGAGGTGTCTTTAGGTCCATGGGGTTGAGTTGCACCTTCTTGATCATCTCCCTTCACCAAAACAGTGGGATTGTGGTATGGGCAGGTGTGGGGCAGAGAGCAAAGCTTGGTTTGGGTCCTGCTCCTGCCACAGCATTGCAAGTCCTTGCAATGCTGATCTGCCAGGCTTCTCCTTATGGTGGGACACCACCCACAGAAGCTCACGTCCTTTAGGCTCCCCTTCAGCTGCAGCAGTAGGCCAGCCCAGGAGAAGCTCAGCTCCAGCAAGGCAGCCCAGCTCAGGACACACAGGCAAAGTGTGGAGCTGAGAGTGGAGGCTGGTTAAAGCAAGTCTGTGTATCAGCACTTCCTTCAGCCCAGGCTGAAGTTGGTTTCATGGGGAGGAGACAGATGAGGCTGTTTCAGATGGCTTTCATGGCAGAGAGCACCGGTTTGCTTGCTCACAGCTGGGTTCCTGCAGGAAATCTGGCTGACAAGAGCCTGTCTTGCAGGAGAGGAGTTCCTGCAGCCTTTGCTTTCTGACTGATAGGATTATTCTCATTAAGGAGCAGGCTGTGCCCTGAGGGGTGCTGAATGAGCTGAGTGAGAATTGGTCGGAGAGATAAGCAGATGTCAGCAATCTGTGATCTGCTTTAAACTGGGAAATCAAGAGACAAAGAGCATTTTCAGGCATCAGCACAGAGAGCTGCTGGATCAGCCTTTGGCAGTGGGCTGGAGGTGTCTGGCTGTGCCTTCAGAGGGAGCTTGCACAGCCAAGACCTTATGATGGCAAGGTTCAGGTTTGGCTGGTCCTGGAGGTCCCCTTGCACCAATGGCATCACTTGGGATGTTCCCAACCTCTGTGGGTTGAGAAAAATTCACGGAAATGGTCTGGTGGTTCTGCCTGGCCTCAGGGTCAAGGAATGAAGTGCAGGGCCGGCCAGGACTGCTGAGCCCAAGTTTCTGGTGGGGACTCTCAGCGATTTTTTCTGTTTTGTTTGCTGAAGGGAGCTGAAGCAGCTGGCTCAAAAGCGTGAGGAAGAGGCAAAAGCCTTAGAGGAGGAAGAGAGGCGGAAGGAGGAAGAAAGGCGGAAGGAGGAAGAGAAGCGGAAGAAGGACAAGAAGGGTGTCTCTGTGGGGAAGCAACCTCCAAAACCAGAGAAGGGGAAAACCAAACCCCCAGAGAAGAAGGAAACCAAGGCTCCAGAGGGGAAGGAAACCAAGGCTCCAGAGAGGAAGGAAACCATGATCCCAGAGAAGAAAAACAAACCTCCAGAAAAGAAGGAAACCAAACCCCCAGAGAAGAAGGAGACGAAAATCCTAAAGAAGGCAACCGAACCCCCAGAGAAGAAAAACAAACCTCCAGAAAAGGAAACTAAATCCCCAGAGAGAAAGGCAACCAAAATCCCAGAGAAGGAAACCAAAGCTCCAAAGAAGGGGGAAGCAAAAGGCCCAGAGAAGGGGGAACCCAAAACCTCAAAGAAGGATGAAACCAAATCCCCAGAGAAGGGGGGAACCAAAGCCCAAGAGAAGGGGAGAACCAAAGCCCAAGAGAAGGGGAGAACCAAAGCCCCAAAGAAGGGAGAAACTGAAATCCCAGAGGACGCAGCTGAGATGGAGAACTTGATCCAGAGGTTTCAGATCTATGAGTCATTGCAGCAGAATTTCTCCTACTGGAACAGAGTTCAGGGTACTGTGCAGATACCTGTGATCCAGAAGGGAAACAAGTTCCAGCATGCAGCTGGAAACCAAGGTCAGAAGACCAATAAGCCTCAGGAGAAGGTGAAGAAGAAACCTGGACAAAAATGTAGAGACCAAAGCAATCTTTAGTCATCTCAGCTGGAGATGCAAAGCAAAGTTACAGAGGGGACAGTCAGATGATGATGTTCCACAATGACTGGGTATCATCTGTGCAGATGGGGAGGTTACCCCTTCTTGGGACTCAGTTTTTTCAGGCAGGGAAAGATTATTCTTTAATCACTCAACTCAGTTTCTACAGTTTCAGACCTCGTGTCCAACTTTATTTAATAGATTTCTTTCTAATTATGCTATTGGTTAATAAAATATATTTTACTTGTGCATCAAATCTCTCTATTGTATTGTTTACTTGTTCTCTGCACTGATTCTCATGGGACAAATCCTTGTTGTTGCAGGTACATTTGTTTTTCACCCTCAGAATAGATTGTTAACAAACTCTCATTCTCAAAATAGCTTCACATGGGAACTTGTAACTGCTTCTCTGCACTTAGAAGAGATGACAGGCCAGCTGTTAATATTGCAGAACAAGGCCTGATTTCATAAGGCCTTTCTTTTATCATTATTCTACCTGTCTATGACATCTCCCCCTTTTCATTCATTTAAAAAAGGCTCCTATGTTGTGATGTTGAAACAGCTCACTCTTGTGAGGGTATTATCTCATGAAGGTTTTCACTGGTTATTATCTGTTAGACAACTGAAAGGTGAATAAGCCATAAATGAAATAACAGCATGATGGTGTACTGGAGGGATTAAAGTTGTAAAAAGCATATTGGAATTCTAAGTAAATCAGTTATGAGAAAAACTCATGGGAACTGCAAATTCCATGGAAACAGAAATTCAGTACGACTTTTTAAAGTGCAGGGTTACTGAAAAATAAATATAATAACGTGCAATTTAGCATATTGCTGAACAACCCAACAGCTTTTTGTGACTGTATCTGGCATCATTTTATATGGCAAATTTGTTAGCATTCTTGTTAAAAATATCAGACCATGTTAAAATTTGATAGGTAATAAGGCGTTGCATTTACCGCTTTTCAATCTCTCCAGTAACTGTAAAACTATATAAAACAATCAGAATTTAGTCAGAAAACGAAATAAACTTAAAAAAACCCTATAGCAACACGTTTTCAAGGCGCACAAACACAGTAGGTAAGGCTCCTGCCTCCTATCAGACAGAAGTAATCAAGCAGCTCTGAGCCAGAGCAGGGCCCTGTGCCGCCCACAGGGCAGAGGGAAAGCCCTACAATAAAGGGAAACTATGGGGAGAAGAGAGGACATTTAAAGTGCAATGACATAACTACACATCAATAAAGCTTCTCTTAATATTCACACAATAGTCATCCCTTCATTGCGCGGGCCAATCCTCTCATTATCCATGGATCCCAGCAGGGCCCTGCGGCCGTGAATGCGGCCCGCTCTGGGCTCGCCTGGCTCGGCCGCCACAGCGCCCCCGGGGCTGCTGCACCTCTGCTCCCCCAAAACACCCGCGGGGAAAAGAGCAGGGCAAAGGCAGCAACACAAAACAAACTCTAAAACCCGCGCACAAAAAGATAAACACAGAAAAGGCACAAGCTGCATTTTATTTCATCTTCTGCCAACACAGTCACTGACTGAGAGTTGCATTTCCACGGCAAAGATCTGCCTTTTGAGAAACTTCAAACACAGAAATATCTTTTTTACTAGATGTGTACAAGGCCAGGCCTCATTGGAGGCACAGCTTTTCTCACAACTCTGTATCATCTTTAACTGAAAAAGAATTAAGCAGTATGGTCATGAGTCTGGCATCTCAGCCAGAAAGGCCAGGTATTAGAGGGAAGAAGTCAGCCTATAAAATCTGATTATTTTTCCTCTTCCATTGGTCTGTCAATAATGTTAATCAGAATGTATCTCTACATGTTAACATGAAGGTGTTTGTATTTACATAAGCAGTAATATATCTATAAAGACTTTTGAATTCTCTTCAAGGACAAGAAAATTTGAACCAATAATCCTTTCCTAATAGACAGGTCCAGTTTAACTTTTCACTGAAGATGTTAAACCCAAGGGTAGTTCATGTAATGCTGTCCTTACATGTCGCTATCTTCATGCACAACAGCCCATCTTTATTCTTCACAGCTCACATTTAGATGGTTTTCTAAAGGCATTGTCTTTCATTTTAATTGGTTAGTAATTTACTGCAATTCGCTTCATTGGTTGGTAGTTGCTAAAGTACATGTTAGTCAAAACCTTTCCTCCCTAACGAGGTTTACATTCTTGTCTCCTGGATAGAAGCTGTGGGTAGAAGTCTTTCTTCTTTTTTCTTCTCCTTTCTCACAGGAACTTGTCAGGCTAGCTGTTAGCTGTACTTAGCTGAAGCAGCAGGCCTGAGCCATCATTTTACAAGGGTAACAAAGCTCTTCTTTTATACGGCTTTACAATATTGTATGTAACAATGTTGTATGCAACATTGACATATGATTATTTCAATCTTAAAGAATAATCTTAAATTTCTTTCCCGTGAATTTTGACCTTTGTAATATTTGTGTATGATATATTTGGAGTTAAAATCTGGTTTGAATCATCCCTTCATAGAATCACAGACTCATGAAATCATCAAGGTTGGGAAAGCTCCCTGAGACCACGGAGTCCCAGCTGTGCCCGATGCCCACCTTGTCCCCAGCCCAGAGCCCTGAGTGCCACCTCCAGCCCTTCCTGGGACACCTGCAGGGATGGGCACTGCCAAGCTCCCTGGGCAGCCCCTGCCAAGGCCTGAGCAGCCTTTCCATGGGGAAATTCCTGCTGGTGCCCAGCCTGAGCGCAGCCTGAGGCCGTTCCCTCTGCTCCTGTCCCTGTCCCTGGGAGCACAGCCCGACCCCCCGGCTGTCCCCTCCTGGCAGGGAGTTGTGCAGAGCCACAAGGGCCCCCCTGAGCCTCCTTTGCTCCAGGCTCAGCCCCTTCCCAGCTCCCTCAGCCCCTGCTGGGGCTCCAGCCAGGATAGCATCCTAGTGCTATACAAAGAGCAGTGCCGTAGGTGCCTTTATCACCACATTTTAATCTTTCATAAATACAGAAAGACTCGTCAGAAACCACTAAAGCCAAGTCAGCAGCAAAAGTGCCAATGTCCTCTGCAAAGCAGCGCGGCCCGGGCCGGGCCGGCCCCAGGCTCGGTGCCGCGGTTGCCCGGTAACCGCGCCCGGGCCCTCAGCGTCTGTGACGGCGCCGTGGCCTCAGCGCCCGCAGCCGGCGCTGCTGCTCATTCGCACTCGGCATTAGCCAAGCGAATGGTTCGCAGAGATTGGTCTCTACGAGTCCTGCGATTTCGCGGAGAATTGGTCTCTGTGAGCAACTCGGAAACTCGCACAACATTGGTTTTTGCTAGGGACTCCTAAATTCACAGAACATTGGTTTCTGTGAGGGAGTCCTGAACTGGCAAAGCATTGGTCTTTGTGAGGGAGTCCTGAATTTCGTTTGAAGGTAAAGATTGACTCAAGTTGTACTTTCTGGTTTTGTCACATCTCTCCTCTGAAAGAGAATGCCAGAGGGAAATACAGGATGGGATAATGCCAGTCTTCAGTTTGGTGGCATGTACAGCTGAGGGGATGAACCATATATGGTCTGCTGATGGTGCTTTTTGTCTCACCGAAGAAATGCAACATTTCCTAAATATACTAGTCTATCCTTTTTTTCCTATAGTATTTATTTAAACTACTTATAGGTGAATGAGTTCTGTTCAAGTTTCAGGGGGTTGTTATGATCTGGTTATTAAAATTATTAAGGAGATGCCTTAATAAAACATGACCATGTGCCAAAGTCAATAGTTTGGATTTTATGGAACAGTAAATGTGAGGAAGAGAGAGGGATAAAGAAATAGCAAAAGGAGGGGGGGAGGGAGGGAGCTGGGAAGGGGGGAAGAAAGAGAGCGACAGAGAGAGATTTAGTAGAAAATATCACCATTCCATGGATCCCATCCCATTCAATCCTCTTCTGGTCTTCTCTGTGGTGAGGCCTCACAAAATGGAAGACTCCAAAGGATTAATGCAGATTTGGGCAAGGTGGCACTGCCCAGGTAGCTCCCTGGGGTGGGGCAAGTTTGGCTCTGTCTCTTGCTACTCTCAAATAATATAAAATCTTTAGCACTAGGATATCCTTTGAGTCTGCCCTGAATTGGGTTGTGGCTTTTCAGATCTGTTGTGTTACTTTGCATGCCCTGCAGTCGTCTGGTGCAAGGCCTCAGGAATGGCTCTGGGGGCACTTTGGAGGTCTTTGATGGGTTATGACACCCCCTCAGCTGCCCCTCATGGGAAGGTCCCCTGGATGTGGCCTTCTGGGGCTGGGGGCTTCTAGAGCTGAGCCAGTTTGCCTGAGGGAGGATGGGTGTCCACTGCCCCTTAGCAGAGGTTGTGCCACACGCCCAGAATTTCCTCCTCCCCCCTCTGTTGATGGGAGGTTTGAGTGCAAACCTGGCCTCAGCAGACGAGTCTGTGGCTATGACTTCCCCAGCCTGAAGGCAGACAGAGCTGGTTTTCAGCACAGCTGCTGGGTCTGGCTTTAGTGGGGATGTATTTTTCTCCCTCAGCCTTGTTCACTTCTCCCCAGACCTGAGCTAATGGGATGCTAGTGTCAGCTTTATCTTGTCTCAAGTTCCCTTAGGCAGCTTAACTCACAGTGCCAAGTTCCAGTCAGGAGGCATTTTCAGGGAAGGGTGGGCTTGGGGGTCTCAGCTTCTCTATACAGTTTTGTCACAATGGGCAAAAAGTTCTTTATAGCAATATTTAAGCCATTAACCATAACACTCCAGTCTCTCTCAAGTCCTGTGAGGAGCAGCTGAGAGAGCAGGGGTTGTTTAGCCTTAAGAAGAGGAGGTCCACTCAAGCTGTTTTTAAATAATATTTAAGCTACAGCTTTGATTGTTCTAAGTATTTTTAATGTTGAGCATTTTAGCTCCAGGTTTCAGTATGATCCATCTTTGAATTGCACAAGGTAACCATGTAGTTCAAATAAAGTCCAACTAGAGGCCTAACAATACTAGCTGCTTATGCCAAACAAGCACATAGCTACTTTCAAATCATAGAAAATCTTTAGCACCAGTATATCCCTTGAGTCTGCCATGAACTGGGTTCTGGATTTTCAGAGTTCCATTGTTGTTCCTTCCAGTTCTGTTGAGGGACTGTCACTCATCTGTGACATCATCACTTCACAATGGCATCTGGATTCCCAGGAAGGACACCAACACCTCGACTTTTGCTTAGGGAAGGACTTAAGCCTAATACTGTGAGTAGCCCCTGGGGCTGTGTTAAGGCTGGAAACTGCCCTGGTGTCCCTGCTCTCCCTGCCCCTGTTGTCCAGCAGTGCTCTGAAGCTGCAGAGCCCCTCCCCAGCCCTCTGTGCCATGCTCCTGTTGCTGGGGCTGTCCTGGTGCAGTAGGGAACACTGTGGGATGTGTCAGGGACAGCCCAGCGCCTTGCCTGGCTGTGCCAGCAGAGCCAAGTGAAACCAATGTACAGCTGAAGCCCTCAGCATGGGCTTCTTTCCTTCCCCTTTGCCACAGCAATTCCTTCTGTCAGGCTGGGCACTCACCTGTGCTGCTCTGACCAAGCTGCCCTTGGGCACCTGGGCATGTGAGGGGGAAAGCTCAAACTCTGCCCCAAGCCTTGAGAGCCACGGCTGGTCCCAGCTGGAAGAGCTTCCAAAGCAGCTGTTCTCTCCCAGCTCCTGGGTGGGCACAGATGCAGCCCTGCAGGCAGCACTGGAGCCAGGGCCACAAAGGTCCCTTGCTGTCTGCAGCTCACTTGACTGAAGATGCCCCACTGCTGAGGCTCTGCCAAGGACATCCCTCTGTTTTCTTCTCTCGAGGGCTCTGTCAGCCCAGACAGAGAAAACCAATGCTAAGTAACAGAGAGAGCTAAAACTTGGACACATTCCTGTGCACCTCACTCTTGCTACAGCTTGTCTTGCTTGCTTCCCTTGGACTCAGCCAGCAGTGCTATCTCCTGCCTGGGAGTTTTGAGTGTTGTGCAGGGGTGGAGTTCAGGCAGTTCTGAGAGCTCCTCCCCACTCTCTGGAAAGGTCACTGCCTCAATCCAGTGAAATGGAAGAGGAAACAAATGCCCAAAGAGCAGAAATCCCCAAACATGTCCCATCAAATCACAGAGAGACTCATGGGACAGAGCCATGTGGCTGGAGAATGTCTATTGCACTCTGTATTATTAATTTATTGGTGCTAAGTATTTCAGCAGGCAACTTCCAGGGTTTCCAGAACTGTCCTAGTGGCTGTGATCACAAATTATTCATCAGTGCCACTTGTTCAAGGAAAGCCTTTCTGAGCAAGCACATCTCTGACATTCTTGCTGTTTGGTTTTTTTTGTTTTTGGTTGGTTTTTTGTTGTTTTTTTGTTTTTGCATTTCAGCTGCTTCCCTCTAAGTTCCAGAGGGAGAAATTTGTCAACTCAAAGCAGGAGGCCAGCACTGGGGGGAGTTTTCTGCCCAGAATTGGCCCATGTGTCGACATGAGTGAGACTCGTCCAAAGGTAGCCTTTTCCCGCTCTTTTCCTTTCTGTTTAACATGAAGTTTGAAGAGGGTGAGTGCTTGTGACAGGCTCGCCTCCAGCAAAAGACCTCAGTGTGCAGGTCCTGTTGTCATTGCAAACTGCTGGGAGTGGTGGACTGGGAGTCCTGATCTGCACTAAGCCAACACAAATGACCTCTGCTGAAGCTGCTGGGCTGTGCTGGAGTGTAGCTGCCATTGCTAAAACCAGGGGGGGAAGGCTGAGGACGCAAAGGCACCAAATTGCCATTTGCCATTCTCCTGCTGAAGGAGCCACCTCTTGCTTTGGTGTGGTCACCATCAAATGCTTGGGGTCACAGCATTCCCTCCACAGTGGCAGCGTTGGCCTTTGAGGCCGAGGACCTGCAGGAATGACTTCAGCTTTAGCAAAACAAATTGCATTACTGCTTTGGGCTGGAACAATGTGTTGGGACCCTGACGGGCTGTTAGATTTTGCAGGCTGCCAGATGTACAGGGGACTGGCCCTGGGCAGAAGGGAATGGATGTGCTTTATCTGGATCAGTGCCTACTTAGAGTTGTGTTTAAAGCTGCTTTTCTGGCAGGACTGGCTCAGTAGAAAGCACAGTCCAAAGGGGTAGGTGACCGAGGTGGGCTGTTGAGCAGGAAATTGGCAGCAAGCGACACGGAACACAATCCAGGTTAAGGATTGCCCTGGAGAGGGGCCTTGGGAACACCTCAGGGAAAGGCACAACTAAGGCCCAGTGTGCTGCAGCCACTCCCTTCAGCAGACTGTGTCTCCTCATGGAGTCACACACAAGACCTGCTTGTGTCTCTGGTGTAACAACAGTGTGACTGGAGAAGGCAGACAAAGCAGGGCAGAGCCTTCTTAAAGCAATGTCTCTGGTCCAGAAGCATTTGCTGTTGTTGTGTCTTTCCAGACATGCCTCTGCAATGGTATTCAATAAGATGGCAATAATTACAAGAAAGCACCCATTTAAAGCTAATGGAAAAAGGAGATACCAACTCTACTCTTACCCAAGTCGCTGAGAAAATCATTGAACCTTATCCTCATTCAGCATTGTCATTCACTTGTCTTCTATCCTCATTCACTTGTCTTTTTCCTGACTTCATTTTTGCCTTTACCTGACTTCCTGACTTTATTTTTGCCTTTCCCTCTGTTAGAAAGGCAGTAACTTTTAAATGCAATGAAAGGGGACAAAATCATCAAAGCAAAAGAAAACTGTTTATTAGCAACCACACAGAGAGGCGTGTGTCTCCCTGCCCCCGAAAAGGAGCAAACACACCCTCCAAGAAAAAAGCAATCTTTGTATCCCCTTTGTACCCAGCTGGGACAGTCCCTGGCCCCTTTTCCCCGGAGGGGTACTCAAGAACTTCCATTCTCTCTGACCACCAACTTTTCTGTCCCCTCTCCTCTCATCCTCCTTCCTTTTGGTCAGGTCTTCAGCCAGTTGGTGCTGCCAACTGACAGCAACACCCAACACACCAACCTGAACAAATCCAAACTACAAACAACACATAGTACCAACAAATTCCATTCTTTCACTTAAAAACCTTTTGGCTTCAGCCAAATACCACCTCATCTCTCACACCTCCTCTAGTACTGTTCTCTTCTTACTGATGCTTAAGTTCTAGTTCAAAACAGGTATTTGCAGTTGGGTGGGCCTCAGTTTCCCTGTCTCAGAGTAAAGGACATCCCAAAATTGAATCTGATGTCAATTTGTGGGTCTTACTTACTCCATGAGTGCTCAGTCAGTGCTCCAGTGGGCACAGGGCTGTGCTTAAGGAACGTGCTGCCTGGCATTCTGGAGAAGGAAAGCTGGAGAAATCAAAAGAGCAACTTGGCTTGAGCCTGCTCTAAGCTGATCAAGCAGTTCTTGATCAGCTCAGAGCAGAGGTGGGTGAGCCAGAGTTTGCCCAGTGTGTCCTGGGCACACATGCTCACCCAGAGTCTGTGCTTCACTGGGGATCAGTGTAAGGGATCCTTCAGGAACTTTCCTCCCAGCAGCTGAACCTCTCCCTGCTCTCTCGCCTCTCCAGCTGTCACCAGCTCCCCCGAAACGGAGCGTGTTTGGGGTTTCCCCACGAGAGCTGGTATTTCAGAACGTCGTTGCTCATGAGGTCTCTGAAATGGTGCTGTCTATCATGAATAAGGACAAGGTAAGTGCTGGCACCTGGAGCTTTAACACTGTGCTGGAAGAGGAGAGTGCTGTCATTCCCCCAGTGTACAGCAAAGCAAGTTATCTGCTGCAGCACATCCAAAAGAAAATGTCTCAGCACCTTTGTTCTGCAAGTTGTGGAAATCTTCCTGTGCTGGGAACTGTCTCCTAATTTTGGCCATGCATTGATGGTATCTATGCCAAAGGAGTTTCCTGCTCTTGAAAGCTCTGGATTGGTAGGAATGTTGAGCCTGTACAGTTCTTACCTGCTCTCATGCTTTGCCTTGAGCTATACCACATCCTGGGTTTCCTTGGTTAATCTTGGCTCCTGGTAGGAATCTCTGCCTCTCTCAGCCAGTTTGGCTCCCTTTGTGCAGCTCACAGTCAGCTCAGGGGCTGAGTCTTCTCCACTTTATGCTGGAATCACTTCTCATTCATGGCATTGGCACTGCAGGAAATGCGTTCTGAAAGAGCCCTGCAATCAGAGTGATGGAGCAGAAGCAGTGGGAGGCCTTTAGGTGCCACTTCAGGCTCCTGCTAAGTTTCATTCAGCTCTGCTCAGCTTTTCCAAAAGCAACACGGTGCTCTGCTTTCCCTTTGAAGAACCACAGCACATCCAACGCTCCTGGAGGTTTTCACCTTCACTTGTGATTGTTTTGCAGTTTCCCAAGAGAGTTGAGAGGGAAAAAGTTGAAAAATGTCACCAGTTGTGTTCTAGTGTAAAGAGGAAAACAGAGACCATTGGAATTTCCGTCAGGGAAACATTTCTCAAATGAGCCTTGTGCCAAGAGTGGGCTGGTGGGAAGAGACAGGAGGGAGTCCAAATCATCTGGTTTAGACTTTCTGAGAGCATTTTGGTGCTCAGGGGTTGATGATATCTGTGTGCTAGAAAATGCATGTGTGCTGTGTCTGTGAATCCCAGAGGGCAGCACCTGGCCTGCTGGCTGCAGGCAGGAATGCCCAGCAGCCCAGCTTGCCTGCACAGGCAGCAAGAAGCCCTGCAGAGCCAAGATTGGCTTTGCATACTGGAACCACACTGTCACTCAGTGCTGGTCATGTTTCTCCAGGCAGAAAATGCCTTTGAAGCCCAGAGTCAATAGGCACAGCCTGTCTGTGTTTCCATCACTTTTGGCAAGCTGAATGCTCTCATGGTTTTAAGATTCCTCCTTGCTGCTTTACTGCCCGTTTAAATTCTCTTTGCCATCTCCTTGTTTTAGGGATTGTCTTGCTGTGTTCCTTCTTTTGCTTTTCAGGTTTACTTTTATTCCCAGGAAGGCCACAGTGGTTTGGTCTCCTCTCTTGCTGCTCTGCCTGCATGACTCTATCTCCACAACGTCCCTACCCAAACCTCATCTGCTAGAAGGGAATTTTTTCCTTCCCCCAGGACAATTTGATGCTTTGCTTTCAGGTAGCACATTCGCCCCTGGAACATGACAACTTCATGGCTGTGTGCAGGCAGAAGCCAGCAGGTTTTTTGGCCTTGTTGAATATGCAGATGCCTTGGTTCAGGTGCTCTGTCTCCATCCTGCTGGTGCTGACCTGCTTGGCCCTTCCTTCCCACCAGGCACTGCCCTACTGGCCCTGGCCACAATGCTGGAGCCAGACAGGAGGGATTCAAGCTCAGCCTTGTGAATGATGTGCCTGTGCCTGCACAGCTGAAAGTGCTTTGGAAAAGGGGCCAGGGAGGGATGTCAGCAGGGCACGGACAGGTCTCCTCTCGTTTCCACAAGTGGCAAAATCATCATGTGATGTCTTTGCTGCAGACTGCTCAGATGGTGAAGGTCTGCATGGAGAGCTCACCTTACTTCCAGCTGGCCTGCCCCAGTGATGTGTACCACATCGTGCCACCAGGCGCCTCTGCCCCTGTGCGCATCCGCTTCAGCCCCGACGAGAACAAGGTGAGGCTGGAGGAGCCAAAGCACACAATGATCTCCACAGCCATTGTTTTCCCTGCACTCTGCTCCAGCCCATTGCATGCTGTGAGCTGGGCTCCAGGCCCTGGGCAGGCAGCCTGCAGCAGCCAGTCACACCTTGGCACTGCTGGCAGGCACTGCAGCCAGGCCTGACAGGCTCTGCTTCCCCTCCCTGCACATCCCTGAGCATTCCCAAGGGAAGATGCACAGGGAACAGAATGAAAATGACAAAGAGATGTTGACAGATGTTCAGCCATCTCTAGGTCCAGTGGAAGGGGTTTCATTATTATGGAAAACACTCGAGGGACAAAGAGGTCAGGGAGCTTTCCTCCTTCCTGACTGCCAACAGCTTCCCTGCCTGCCCCTGGGCTGGAGCAAAGACGGTGCTTTTTCACCCCCTCTGTTCTGCAGCCTTGCAGCTGTGCTGTCCCAGAGCACAGGTGACCAGGGCACAGCTGCAGGGGCAGGGCAGAGGATGTGCTGTGCCCGTGAGCCCAGCCTGGCACAGGCACACTGGGCTCTGGGTGCCCTTGGTCAGCAGGAGGTTGCTGAGCTGCAGGGGACTTGGACACCTGCCTGAAGGAGCTCGTGTAGGGCAGGTACAAGCTGCAGGCAGAGCTGTGGGCCCAGAGCCTGTGGCAGTGGCACTGCTGGGGCTCTGTCTTCATGCCTGTCACTGTGCTTGCTCTGTCAGCTGGCACCCATTCCGTGCCAAAGGTGCTTCTGCATGGAGGTTTGAACGGCAGTGCTGAGGCCCTGGCAAGTCTGATCTCACAGCTGGCATCTGGAGACTTGTTCATCCAGAAGGGTTTAGGACATGGCATGGAAGGGAGGAAGCCTTGCAGGCAAACAAAGAGAGGCCCTTTCCAACAGCATCCTGCAACCTCTTAGCACTGTTCTTCTCCTGACTTGGTTGGAGAGGCAAAGTTAGAGGGGAGTTCTGAGCCACCTGATGTTTCTGCACCAGGCCAGAGGTGCAGGATCTCTTTGGGTGCAGCTGTTTTCTCATCTTCCTCTTGCTGCTTAGAGTCAGTTGAACACTTTGTCCTATTCTCAGACAGTGGGAATATAGAAACCTAAAGAGGAATGTGCTGTGTTCCCTAGCTCCATGTTCCTTAGAAGGAGCTTAGGAATTATTTAATATCATTAAAATTTGTGAGTGAAAATTATGGTGGCCTAGGGCAGTTCTCCGTATGACCCAAGTGACACAAGAGCTTAATGCCACTGGGATAGCTTTTGCAAAGGGCACTGGTGCCTTTAAAATGTGACATATTAGAAAAACTCAGTGTTCATTTTAGGGTGGAATAGGTAAATTGATGCCCGGCAAATTGATGCCATGGATGAGTTACAGGAAATGGATGAGTTACAGGTTTTTCTTCTGCCATGGGGATGGCACTAAATGCCCTGTGCTGAGCCAGTTTCTTTTCCTGCAGGATTATTCCCATGAGCTCACCTGTATCATGGCAAAGGAGAAGATCGTTGTGCCAATTCGGGCCATCGGTGCCCGAGCCATCCTGGACTTCCCTGCCCAGGTGGACTTCTCCGAGTGTCCGGTCAAGCACAGCACCCAGAAGACTCTGCTGGTTCGCAATGTCGGTAACCGGACAGCTCATTACCAGCTGAGCACCCAGAGGTGAGGCAGCTCATCTGTCCCTGTGCAAAGGATATCACCTTTGGGTGAGAGCAGAGTTGGGAAAGAGCAGCAAAGGAACCAGAGCATCAGAGCTGCTGCCCTGCAGCCCTGGCTGGAAGTGAGCAGGATGGATGGCATCTGCTCTTGCTTTCAGTGTTCTTAGCAGGATGCAGCCTTTGAGCTTTCTCTGTCCCAGATTTCCTGGAGGGTGCTGGAACACGTTGGTAGCTGGCTTGCTGAGCACAAGCAGCTTCTGAAATGCTTCCTCACCACTGCCAGCCAAACAGACCCATTCTCTGGGAGGCCCCAGGCACGTGGCTCTCCAGTGGTCCCTGCATCAGATGCCCAACATGAGCTGTGCTGTGGGCAGCTGGTGCAGTTCCTGTTACTAAAGCTGCTCTGATTTCCCTTGTCACCTCAGAGCATCAGCTGCCTTTTCTGTTCCATGATGAACCTTTGAAAGCCAGTTTAAGATTTCAAACAGATGATTTAAATCTCTGAATAAGGCTGTGCCCCCTTTCATTGAGATTTCTTTTGGAATACTCTGAAGTTCCTGTGTTTCTGCTGTTTTTTCTTTTTGGTTTGTGTTAAATGTTTTCCAAAAGATCATGAACTCTTCACTGGGAGCTTTCATGAAGGTCGAGCTCCTCTAATGCCTCTCAATGTACCACATGCCCATAGGTATATGCACAGGTGTATAGGAAATAGGAGATATTTAGGGAATATGTGAAAAGCACTTGGGCTGATTTAGAAGGTAAAAGTACAGAATAATTTCTGCTGGAAATCATCTGAGCAGACACACTGCTCAAAGCAAGACCAGTGTCTGGGGATTGCAAGGTGCCATTGGGAGATCTGGACCTGTCTTTAGATGCCATACAAGAAAACAAACAAACAAATGGACCTAGTTAAAAAGCAGAAGAAAACAACCTATTAAAACCCCCTCCATAGCTTCTCTTTTCTGCCTGTTGGGTGCAATGGTGATTCATTGAAAGGGCAGCTCTAACAGGGTGAGAACTGTCTTAAGGAACAGCTCACAATTAACAGATAAAAGGCCAAAATTTAGCCTGCCAGCCCCATCTCTTGGCAGTGGTTTTCATTTGGTTCTTACAGTGTCAGGGATGTCTCCTTCACAGCTCTTCTATCTGTGGGCTCAGGGAACAGCTTAGTGATGTTGGCTGAAATGCAGATGACTGCTACAGCAGGAACAGAGGAGTCTAGTGGGTACAGCCCAGGGATGTAGGAGATGCAGGGGCTGATTTGCACTGAGTTTTTCAGTCCTGAAACTGAGTCCTGGACTTGGCTGGATCCTCTTCTCCTGATAATTTGAAAAGAGGAAGATACCTTCTTTCTCAGGCAAGAGAGAAAGAAGTCACCCCTGAAGTCACCCCGAGGAGTGTTATTCCCATCCTGCCATCTGAGGGCAGGAACATGTAACATGGGGCAGCAGTGGGAAGGGAATGGAATGGAATGGAATGGAATGGAATGGAATGGAATGGAATGGAATGGAATGGAATGGAAGGTAGTGCTGAAGTGTGGCCAGGGATTCCCTTAAATGGCAGCTTCTCTGTTCTGGTGGAATTTCTGGCAAAAGAATAAGAAGAAAATCCCGTGCCTTGCCCCCAGCAGGCACTGATCCCCCCGAGCCCCAGCAGGGACCTGCAGCAGTGCTGGCATCAGCCCCGGGGCAGATGCAGGAGCACGTGCACTGATCTGGCTCTGGGGCTGCTGAGGCCTTGTCTTTCCTCCCCTCCCTCCAAAGTCTCACGTCCAGCACATAAACATTGCTGGCCCAAGGCTTCTCCATCAGGCAGTGATGGTCTCACCAGTGGGAATGGGAACAGCTCAGCCCATCATTGCAGCAAGAGGTCCTGAATGAGCTGAACCTGAAGCAAGTGACATCAATCAAGCTCAGCTTGCCAGATGTTCTCTTTATTTCTGTGTGTGATGTAATCATCACCAAACTCCCCAGAACAGACTTTGAAATGACAGATTGACCAGCAGCAAAGCACCCAGGCCAGGAACTTTTGTTTCCTCAGTGGGGCTGGAGAAGAGCACAAAGCACATTTCCCCTGAGCTGTCCCTGAGCATCAAAGCACAGAGTGCTTGTCAGGCAAGAGCTCTTTACCTGGTGACCAATCCTGATGGCTCCTGTTAAATCCAAAGTGCACCAACACATTTGCATTAACATTTCCAACACCTCACACAGAGTTTCTCTGCTGGGCCAAGCAACAGTTACCAGCCTGGATAACAAGCCACAGTCCCAGACTGCATTGCTGGTAAACACACAGAAACCTCCTGTTCTGCTTCCTTGATGTGCTCCTGCTCATGGTGCTTCATTTAGCTGGCATGGGCTCCTTCAGACTGTAAATAGCATCCTCCTTTTGGGTTTCCATGTCACTCTATTGCTCTAATCTGCATTTGCACTCTTTCAGAGTTTTGACTGCTCCTTTTCTTAGAGCAGCTTTCATTGAAATGTTGATTAAATGTGCCCTTTTTAGGCTAAATCAGGATATTTTCAAGGCAAAATAAACCAAAGAATCACACTGCAAATTCAACTGTAACTATTCCTTGGTCTTCAAGGAAAAGTTCCTTCTCCCTGTCTGATTCCTAGGCTGTAATATCCCAGGACAGGTAGTGCCCTAACATCTGCATCTGCTGAGATGAGGTTTATAGGCAGCAGGAAAAGAGAAATTCCTGAGGCAGTCAGTGTCAAGTTCTGCATGCAGATAGCTCTGAAGCCTCTCTGTGCTCTTCACAAACCATTCTCTGATGGGATTGCTGGCAGTGGGACCCTTGAGCCTCATTGCAGAGAGCTGGATGCAGAGTATGGGGGAGCTGAGGTCATTTTACCCCCAGGATCTTGTGAGGGCTGGATCTCCTCAGCAGTGGCTCAGTGGCTGTTTCTGAGCCTGTCTGTTCTGTCCTCTGCTGCCTGTGCTTGGTTTGCTCCCTGCTTGCCCAAGGGAGCTGCAGTGCAGCAGGAATCTCCTGGCCAGGTGTCCCCCCAGCCCTGATCCCTCTCTTTGTGTTGCAGTCCTTTCTCCGTGGTGCCGACCGCAGGAACTCTGGGTGCTGGGGACACCATGCAGGTGACAGTGACATTTCATGCGCTGACCAACGGGGAACATTTTGGGTCCCTGTGCTGCAACACAGGTGAGTGCTGGGCCCTGCAGGGCACAGGACAGTTCTCCACATGGCTCCCTGTTGTCCCTCCCCCTGCATTCCCTCCAGAGGTACCTCCCTGTTCAGCTTTAGCCCATAGAAAACTGAAAACTCCTTGGTGTTCAGGGGCTTGAGAAAGTGGATCCCGTCTAAAGGGTGAAGATTTTTGATTCCTGTTTTGCTGGGAGTTGCTGAGTGGAGGAAGGAGGATCCCTGATTCTCCACTACCATGTGGCTATGCCTGGGTGAAGTTTTATTTGATTCCTGGGCCGTGCTGGATGTGAGGTCTCCATCAGACTCTCTCCAATGCAATGGATTTCTTGCACACCTCTGTCCCATATGCTGCTTCTCCACTGGCTTGTCACACATCCTTTTTCTATGTGGCCCTTACACATAGATGTAGTTTCTGTCTAATAACATTTTCAGGCCCTCAAGTTCCTGTTTGGTGACAAATCAAGACCAATTTTTCCCTGTGCCCATTTCCCAGGCTGTTCATGTTGTTACAAACCTCTCACATCTATCTCCCATTTGATTTCTAGACTGAGGAATCCCATTCAGTCTTAATGTAGAAGCTGCTCTGTACTTCTTAATCTTTCTATTGTCCCTTTTTTATTTAATGTGCAATGCGCCAGCTTGGTTTTTGAGATCAGAACAATAGAAAATATTTCAAGACTGATGTGGCTGTGGGTTTGGACAGGGAGATGATGATGATGATTTTCATGGTGTTCATTTGAGAGTGGTTTGTCATATTGCAGAGCCAGGCTGGTTGTGTTTCCTCACCTGTGTCCCCTCCTGCTGTGCGCTGTCACTTCACTTGTTCCTCTGGGCCTCCTTTTGCTGCCCACCTGCCCCCAGGCATATTTGCTGGTCAGCAACAAGGGATCCAAGGGATCAGGAGAGATGGGAGTCTCGTGGGATGCCCAGGGAGACCCTGGGCCAGGCAGGGCTGAACAGGGCTCCTCACCCTGTCACCTGAAGGACTTGGATGCAGAAATCCCAGTGATCTGAGTGGGTCACCAGAGCACACTGACCAATCCCACTGTCCATCCTGTCACCTTGGGGCCAAAGCTCTACAAACACACTCAGAACTAAGGGGTTTAAGGAGCTGCCCAGGACATCCTCACCACTCTACACACAGAGCTGTCAGGATGTGACAAATGGACTGATCCACAGAACTGCTCATTCAGATAAAAACTGTGACACCTTCTTTTGTGCCCTGGGATTTGTTCTGTTCCTTGTGCTTCCATCAGCCAGTGAGCTGAGCAAAGACTCCCCTTTGCTTTGTTCCAGATGAGCAAAGTATCCACACAAAGCTCCATGGAGAAGCTGTAGATGTTGATGTTGTGTTGAGCACAAATTCTGTCGAGGCTGGCAAGACCTTCATCACCATGGCATACCAGACAACCGTGTTCCTGGAAAACAGGAGTAACATCACAGCCCACTTCCAGTGGAAGGCTTTGCCTTCTGAGGAAGATGACTATGAAGAGAAGAGGAGGTTGGTTTGGAAGATGCATTTCAGTGAGATCTATGGCCCAAGACTGAAACTAACCTATGGCCTCAGGGGGGTGTTGGTGCTTTTGAATGGTTTAGGCCAAGTAAACCATGCCTGGCACTGGGGTGTGTGTCCCTGGGCTTCAGGAGCTCAGCACTCAGCATTCCAGTTCCATTTATACTCCAACCAGGAATGGCATTTTGGGAAGGAAAGGTTGGTTGCAATGACTGATTTCCTCAGGTTCTAATTGGGCTCTTGTCTCTCTAATCTTCTTCCTACATGACCTGGCAACATCTCCCCTTCCCAGGGAAGTGCTGCAGTGGGTGCTCTGTGACCTTTATGTGCATCCCCCAAGCAGCTCAGTGGGAGGAAAAGCCAGCTGAGGTGGTCGGTGGATTCTCCCTCAGTTTTGGCAGAGGCTTTGAGCCAGGAGGTTTCTCTGGAGGGATGTTGGCTTTGGAAACCTCTCCTGAGCTTGCAAGTGTGGGGTGAAACTCCCTGCTGTGCCAGTGAACAACAAGTTATCCTCTGATCCTTGTGGGACCTTCGTGGCTTGGCTCAGCCTTTGCTGGGGAGCTGCTGCTGCTCCTCCCCAAGTGCTTTGCTCTCCTGCACTCCCACTTCTCTCTGCAAATCTGTGGCTTATTAAATGATCAGCTGGCCTTGTCTCTCCCTGGGGCTGCAGGCAGTGTCGTTTGCTGCACCCATCGGGTGAGGAGTGGCTGGAAAACTTCACGGAGGAGAAAGAAGTAGAGAAGGTGCAGGGCTTTTCTGAAGATCACACTGCCCTCCTGAGAAGCAGGGTCCAGGAGAAGAAGGCAAAGGTGCAAGATGACCCCCTGCTGTTCGCCAGTGACAATTTTTTCATTGAGCCATTGGTAAGTGACACCCGAGAACCTCATTTTCTTCCTCTTCCTCTTCCTCCTCCCAAGCACCATTCCCCCGGCTGCAGTCACTGGGCAGATCCTCAGCTGGCCCCATGTGCTGGCAGGGAGGATGTGGAGTTTCTGGAGCGGCTGCAGAGCTCCCTGCTCAAAGCATTTGTGCCCTGCAGGCTCAAGGCAGGGCTGGGAGCCTGACACAGCCCAGCTCTGCTGCCAGGCTGGAGCTCAAGGCCCTGTGTGCGTGTCCTTGCAGTGTCACAGGGAGCAGTTCCTGTAGGCAGGGGCTCCCCCCACACGTGGGGCTCAGCAGAGGCTGTTGGAGCACTGCCAGCTCACACACTGACCTGAAGCTTGCAATGGTTCCCTGGCAAAAGGAGGCCAAATTCAGCCCAAGGTTAATGACAGAAATGCCAATCCCCTCCTGTAACCATGCCTTGCACTATTGCTGAGTGTCCCTTCCAGTGTCATCCTTGTGTGAGCCTGGACACAAGGGTGCAAGGCTGAAATGGGCCTTTGGAGTTCTCCTGCACACAGGGACACAAAACCTTTTCCTTTTCTGCTGATGCAAGCAAACTGCCACGTGCTCCCATCAGCCAGAGCCCTGATTCTGAGTACTGGCATTGGGAGAGATGATGAATGCCTGGTGTCTGCACGGAGCAAAATCCCTTCTCATCTTGCAGTAAAGCCCAGAATAATCCCAACCTCTGCTTTCTTTCAAAATAGCTTAACTAATATCTGTAGTTCAAGGAAGGGGATCATGTTCTCTTCTTGGTTACTCCTATGGGCCATCTAAGGCCAAGAGCCACCAGTGCACAGTGGCACTTACATCCCATGGAGCTGACAGCAGCATGATGGGACCAAGAGCTTGTGTCAGAGCAGCAGGAATATTGTGGAGAGTGGCAGCTGATCAGCTGAGCATTGAGAGCTTCCAGCGCTGTGTTGAGCTGGGTTTGGAGGCTTTCCTTGGCTGCTTGTGTTGTTCACTCATCATTGATGCTCAATCAAGGCTTACAGGCCTGTGGTTGGAAACAAGAAATGTGGAGTTTGAAGAGCAATGCTTTGCTGTCTCTTTCTGTTGTAGGAGGGAGAAATTGGGCCGAATTGTTCGGCTGAAATCACGGTGACCTTCAAACCCCTGGAAGCACTGGAGTATCAAAGTGTGGCTTACTGCCATGTCTCAGGTGCAGCTCCTTTGCCCTGCTCCTGTCCCCCTCAGTGAAGCCATGGTGCAAGCCTGAGCCCACTGGGCTCCCATGGAAGTGCTGGCAAGAGTCCCTGGTCAGCAGGGCAGTGCTGGCACATCCCCCCTGGCCCTGCAGCCTCCAGGGAGTCTCCTGTGCAAGGCCAGGGCTCAGAATGCTGGGTCTGCCTTACTGATCCCAGAACAGCCCAGGCAGTGCAGGGAGAGGTTTTCATGCCACGGCTTTGCCAGCATTTCCTCAAAGGCCAGAGAGCTCCAGAGCAGAACAGCTTTAGTGAACAAGCACTAAGCCCCTGCAGGCCCCTGGCCTCCAGGATGGGTCCATTTGCCATGGATCCATCATCAGGTGGAAGGAGCTGAGTTAGAAATGTGCTCCCTGGCCCTGGATCACCTCCCAGTGCCCAGACAGCAGCAGAGCAGAGGTGGCTGAGCCCCACTGAGCACAGGGTGTTTGTAGAAGGAGCACCCTTGGCCAGCAGCTGCTTCTCTGCCTGTGTGGGAGTTGTCCCCTTGCAGCTCTCACTCTGTGGAAACAGAACACAGTGCTGAGTGTCAGAAGGGGAGCACTTGGGCAACAAAGGCCTGTGCTCCTGGCCTGGGTAGTTTGGTAATTTGCCAAACTCATCATGAGCTTTTGTGCCTGCACTGAATGGATTTCAAAGCTCCTCTAGGTGCACGGGAAGGAAACCACAGAATCACAGTATGATGAGGGTGGGGTGGACCTTAAAGATCATCTAGTGCCAAGGCCCCTGCCATGGGCAGGGACACCTCCCCCTAGACCAGGTAGCTCCAAGCATGAGTACATCCAGCTCAGAGTCAGGGACTAGCACTGAGGCAGCCTGGAAAATCCAGTGTGACAGAGGGAATGATTGTACTGCAATGGACATCTCTCCCCAGGCCGTGAGATCAGGCTGCCCCTGTGCCTCAGAGGGAAAGGCCAAGGACCCCTGGTTGAACTCAGCTCTCCTACGCTGAACCTTGGGAATGTTTTTGTCTACACCCCCTATGTCTATGAGGTGAGCAGCAGGGCTTGGGATGGATCCTGATGGCTCCTGAGGCAGCAGCAAGCCTGGTGGAGCTGTGGAATTGCTGCCAACCTGGGCAGCTGTGAGCAGGGAATATTTGATGTACTGCTCAAACCTGGGGGGTCAGAAACGTGTGTCTGTTGTTCCTGAAGCCCCAGCCCCTGCTTTTGGGCAGCCTTCCTTAGGGATCAGCTGGGAGGCTTCCTGCAAAACAACCCTTTGCCACATGAAACCAACACTGGGTCAAAAAGCTGCATGTTCAGAGGCTTTTGTGGCAGTGCCAGACACAAGGCACCTTTGGACTGGGCTCTGCAGAAGCAGCTGCAACAAACTGGCTGCCTTTGAGCTTCAGCCCACTGCAAACAGCTTCCAGTCAAGTGTCCCTGCTTATTGCTGAAGTCACAGGAAATCCATCCAGCCTCCTGGCTCAGTGCTGGCCATTGCAAAGGGCTTGGGAGTTCTCTCCCTTGCTGACCAGTCCCTCACCACACTTCAGCCTTGGTGCATCTCTGGCTCTGGAAGGAGAAAAGTGTTCCTGGGAATAAAGCAAAGGATTTTTCTACCTATTTGCCTCCCCCCCAACAGTGTCAAGTTTGCAAAAAATTCATGAGGGAGCAACTCAAAGAGGTAGAAAATGAGGCACTACAGCATGCCAGACACTTTCAAAAGCGCAGCTGGGGAAGGGAAAGACACGCTGAGTTTTCTTACCAAAGGATGGTGCTGTCTGTACATTTTGATGCTGATGCCTCATTCTCAATGAATTGTTTCCATGGTATGGGAAAAGGTGAATGAGTAGATGGTGCTGTTGGAGCTGTGCTCACTGGGGCAGCAGCAGCTCTGGGGTGATTCACTCCGCAGCTGCAATCACCCCACTCAGGGCTCTCAGGGCCAGCTCCCCATGAGCTTGGTGATGCTGAGCAGAGGTGCACTGCTCTGTGTCCATGGGATAAGCCCAGGGTGACTGCAGGTCTGTGGAGTTGCCACTGCTCTGCATGAAAACCCAAAGGCAGAACTTGTCCTGTTGTATCTTTTGACTTCTGCCATTCAGCAGCACAAAGCATCTTCTGCCTTTGCTGGGTGTTCATTGCATCATTAGACAATAACTCACAAGAAGGGAAGGTTCCACCTGTATTTCCATTTTGCTTTCTTGCTTCTGCAGGTGGAACTGATTAACCAAGGAGCTCTTGATGCTCCCTTCACCTATATCCCTTCAACCACAAATGTGGACTTCTGCTTCACGGTTGAGCCTGAGCAGGGCATGATTGCACCAGGTGGGACCCAGACTGTTCAGATCTCCTTCCATACCACCGTGCTGGGGAGCTTTGAGGAAAAATTCCAGTTCAGTGTGGCTGGATCTCCTACACCTGTGATCCTGACCATCAGGTAAGGACTCTGGGAGCTTGGTGGGCACATCTGTAGCTGTCTCTGGGACATCCCCCACCTACTCATTTTGGGGTTGAGCAGAGAAAAAAGGTGATGCCTGAGGTCTTAATCTCTGCTGTGATCCTGGCATTGCCTTAGTGTCAGGATGCCTCCTGCCCTGTGTGGTACCCAGGAGCTGCAATGACTCCTCCCTGCAGGGATCTCCCTCTGCCTTGGGCCATGGCAGGCAGTGGGATGGAGCAGCTCTGGGCAGCAGCTGCTCTGGGATGTCCCACCTGAACACCCAGCAAGGCCCCCAGGGCTTTGCAGATGGGCCAGCCTGGGGGATTCTGCCCCAGCAGCAGTGTTTTTAAAAACTTCCATTAATAATCCATCCCAAATGGGCAGCAGCAGCCTCAGCTCCCCTCTCATGGCCATGCTGTGGGGGACAAGCTGTGCTCCCAGCTCCTGTGCACAGAGTGCTCTGGTGCCTCCTTTGCACAGCCAGCAAAGGGCTGATGTGGGAGTCAGGAACTGTGCAGCAGGAACTGTGCCAAGGACTGGGGTACCATCCCATGGGCTGGTGCCATGGCAGGAGACAATCCTGGCCCAGCCAAAGAGAGAAGGGCTGATCACAGGGGAGGCAGAGCTCAGTCCTCAGCACCACAGCAGCGTGAGGCCTTGTCCCTGCCAGCCTGAGCCATGTGCTGCTGGGATAATGCAGTGGAAGCAGGAGAGCTGATGCTGGCTGCTCTGCAGCTTTGGAGCTGGGCTCCTGCTGTTGGGGGGCACTGGCTCAAGGCAGTAAAGAAATGAAAGCAATCTGCACTTGATTGTACCAATAAGATAAGGGAGATGTATAAAAAGGAACAAGGAAGTTATTTTTTGGCAAGAGAAAATTGGTGAGTAGGTCTGCCCATAGTGGAGAAACAATTATGCTGGCTTTGTTTTTGGAGGAAAAGTGCTGCTTTTTTAGTTTGGAAATCAAGAGGGAACATTTCACCAGTCCTTTCCTCTAGGATTCACCTGTCCCCTGGGTAGAACTGTTGCTGCTCTTTTCAGAGGATGTTTGGGGCTCCCCTGGATTCATGTCTCAGAACTGTGTCTGTAATGATTGGGTGGGTCAAACTCTCCTGAGAAAGCTCCTCCATGGGAACAGCAGTTCCAGCTAAGAAGGAGCAAAGCAGGGAACCTGTGGCTGGAAAGGCTGGTTACAGAAGTTTGTGGGGACACCTTGATGTCCGTCCCATTGCAGCTGGGGAAACTGAGGCACAGAGCCATGTCTGGGTGTGTGTTCAGGGTCCTTCATGGGACCCCCAGCATCCCAGGGGCTTCTCCTGCCTGCCCATCAGGGGCTGTTGGCTGCTGCCCCTTGGCTTGAGCTGCCTCCTGTGCACAGGGCCCTGTGCTGAGCACACGGTGCTGTGTTGGTTGGAAACCCAGGGTGCCCTGAGCCCAGGTTTTGTGCCCCGAGCCACGACAGCCGGACCTTTGCAATGCCTTTAACCGAGCCCTTTCCTGCTCTGTCCTCGGCCTCCAGGGGCAGCGTCACTGGACCGAATTTACACTTCGACCTCCCTGAGCTCGACTTCGGGGACATCTCCTTTGGTGAGTGTTGCCTGGGCTGGGACACAGCGTCAGGGATCTGTGCCTTCCAACAGAAAAGCATCCCTCACTCCTGGTCTGCCCCAGCAGCCTCTTCAGGCTGTGAACTGCTGCTGCCTCAGGGGGCATTTTGCCATTGTGAGATCCAATAGAACCAAGGAATAGAAAGGCAGTATTTTCTAGTGTCTCTGTCCTGCTTTAAAAGACAGATCCCCACCATGTGTGGCGGTATCTCTGGCTTTGCAGGATGGAAAGCAAATCTCAGAGCCAAAGTGGGGATCCCCTTGCAGGCACAATCACAGTGAGCAGCATGGCTGTGATGTCCCTGTTTGTTGGGTGAGGTGGGACATGGTTCCTAAATGCTAATCTCAAACCAAGGCTGGGGTTTGCCTCCAGTTGAGTGGGCTCTCAGCTGTCACGTGCTCAGTCTGTTTGGCCCAAACCAAGAGATGCTTTAAGGGTCCTGCAGAGAGAAACTGCATTAAGGTGCATCACATTCTAGTTCCTGATTCCATCCTCATTTTCTTTTGCTGTAGCTTCTTCTCAATGACAACTCACTGTTTATGTATCGTGAAAACAGTGGGAATGTTGGCAGACTTACCAGGGAATTTTACAGCTTGAATTCTCAGAATTAATGCTGGGTCTGGGTGCACACTCATCACTGAGAGAGAACTGGTGCTGGTTTGGGGCAGGGGAGGGAGCTCCTTCCCATCCCAAAGAGAGAAGCTTGCAGTGTTCAGCAGGGCTAGGAGTGGGCATTTTCAAGGCTGCAGTCTGGAATCAGTGTCAAAGGGAACTCAGTGATGATTAATTCCTCATGCAGCTTCTCGGTGAGCTGTAGTTCAGAAAATAAAGAGCTAAACTCCAATCTCACTTTTATCCTGGCAGGATATTCCCACCAGGATCATGCCATAATGGGTGCCTGAATGGATATTTGTGTCCTTTCCTAGGCTTTCCCTATACCCAGAGATGTCGCCTCACCAACTGCTCCATGGTGCCCGTGACATTCAAGCTCCGCATGTCGGACGATGGCACGCAGCCGGCTGTTGACAGCCTTGATCAAATCCGCAAAGAAGGTGACCCATCCTGGAGGAAGGGAATTCATTTCTATGTGGAGCCAAGGGAGTTCACAATGAATCCCAGCCAAGGAACCATCCTCCCCCAGGGACACCAGGACATTGAGGTATGGGAAGAATCCAGCCGTAGATGCTTCAGCACCAGGGCTGAAGCTTCACTGGAGTGTGGGAGGGCTTTAGCTCTGGTGCCAGCTTTGAGCATCGTGGGAGTGAGAGATCTGCACTGCTGGGAGGCCTCTGCTAGCTGGCTTACCCGGGATGTTCCTCAAGGAGCACTGGTTTGTTTCCAAAATCCTACACTGAGATCAATACCATATAGTCAAGTCCTGAAGCCATTCTTTTGCTTTTGAGAGCGATTTCTTTGATTGCAAGTGGGCAGAGCAAGGATGAAGGCAGAAGGTGGCTGTCAGAGAGATGTCATTGTATAAAGCAGTTAGCTTTTCTTCTTGGTCTCATTTTCCCTCTCCTGAGGAGCAGAAAAATTTGTGTTCACTGCAGGGATCTCCAGTGGAGACAAAAACCTCTGCAGCCATGTGTTGCGGTTCAAATTGATTTTATCGATTCCTTGTTCTGTTGTACACCCATGTTCTCCCTGAGTTGGCTCACGCCTGTGTTTTACCCTCCCTCAATGCTGTCCCTCATGCTGTTCCCTGCCCCTTGTTCCAGCTCTTTTCCCTGCCTGTCTAGGCAACCCAGCCCCTTTTGTTCCCAAACCTTCTTTGCCACTTTAACCTCGGGCCAATCCCTGATTGCAATACCCCTTTGGAATTCCCCTATTCTTGGAGACCCCATTGGCCATGTGACCCATCCTCTTTACCCTCCTACCCCCAGTGGTCCCAGACACTTGATGTAATCCCCTCACTCCTCCCCTGAGGATTCCCTATTGATTTGCTGTTTGTATCCACCCCCTGATTTGTATTTTTACAAAAGCCCTTGCACAGGAGTGTCCAGGGCTCTTGTGCCTCTGATTCCTTTATTTGGAATAAACCCTTCCTTGTGGAACTTCAAGACAGAGAGCCTCCTCCTTTCTCCTCTGCCTGGTCCCTGTGGTGGCTTGTCTCTTGCGCTGTACAGCAAGTGGCTCTGAGGGCTCTGCCTCTGGTAAATGCCCACCCTGGGGCAGTTCCCCACTCCTGGCGTGGTGCCGGAGTTCTAAGAGCCAGCCCGGGCTCTGGGTACCATGGCAGCCATGAACTGCCCAGCACCTGCTGGGCCACACTTTGCCCTCAGCCTTCTGCTGTAAAGCTGAACTCATTGTGTTCAAGTCAGATTTCCTCTGCATTTATGTCATTGTAGTCAGATGAGAAATTGGCCCCTTAATTTGAATACAGTGGTGTGTAGAGCTTTAGTCTAATGTTTTAATGAAGCTGACCGATGCTGTGATAGCAAGGTGTGTTTAACAAATCTGCTATTGCCAGAAGGCTTTTGTTACTCTGAGACTGTGCTCTACACATGGACCAGCAGAAGAATTAAAGCCAAATCCTTCCTCAAGAACTGGAGGAGGTCACATGTGGGTAATGAGCTTTTGTAAGGAAGAATTTACTGTTCTTTTTTCTACCAGGTGACCCTGTGTTCCAACACCGTGATGGAATTCTACAGGAGATTGCTGGTGGACCTGGAGGGTTTTGGTGAGGGAGTGGCATCAGTGGTCATCACAGCCAGGTACCAGCCCTTCCTGGCCTCCCCCAGGCACTGCCTTGCACAGGCTTTGCTGGCTGCAGCTGCCAAGGAGAAGAGCTGCTTAATGGCCTCATGTTGTGCCAGCTGGACATGAGAACAGCAGTGCTTGGACAGCAGCCTGTGGTGAAAAGCCCCTGCTCACAGCCCAGCATGGTCCTGGGCCCTTTTCTAAAGGGACCAGGAATGGTATCATTGATTGGCCTGGGTTTTGGTGCTTGAGGTGGAACAAATTTCCCAAGGGCCTCCTCTCCTTCTTCCTGCAAGAGATGGAGTTGTGCTGGTTGTGACCACCCTGCATTGGTTAGGGCTGTTCAATGCCCATTTGACAGTGACCAACGTGTTCTGCTCCATTTCACAATCTTTGGGGGTAAATGTTCTCCATTCTCTCAGTATCTCTGATTCCCTTGGGGTCATCTCTTTGCCCAGATGTCTTGTTCCAAAGCTGCATGTGTACCCCCAAATCCTTCTGTACCACGAGTGCCACCTGAAAGTGCCGTACGAGAGGAAGCTCGTCATCAGGAACCTCAGCAACCTTCCTGGCTGCTATGGGCTTATTCCCCAGGTTTGGCATCACGTCCACCTCCTCCTGTCCAATATTATTGGGGAGACTATTAGTGGAAAAAAGGCTTTGGATAAGACCTTGCTGGTTTCTATTCAGTCTTAAAGATCTGCTGAGAAAAGGATCCTACCTGAATGTAAACCTTAGGATGCAGTTTAACCTCCTGAGGAAACAGTTGATGTTCTAGTCTAGTCTTCAGGGTGTTTTCTTGTGGGAGGTCTTAGAGGGTTGTGAAAAGCTGCTGCATCCACAGACACCAGTGCCTGTGCTGGCAGCCTCCTTGCAGGATCCCCTGGGAGTGCTAAGCCTACAATTCTTGCAGCTTGTTTGTGCCTTTACCTTTGTCCTGGGGAGTTTGAAACGTGTGTGTAAGTTGCTGTTGCGGTGGATGTTAAGGAGTCTAAAGTTTCTTCAGAGGTGCCTCTGAAGTTGCATTTCATTCTGTCCCTTCCAGAAACGCAAGGACGACTCTCCCGTGCTCTACTCCAGCCCCAAGCCCTGTGGGATTGTGCAGCCTTACGGCACTGCAGAGATCCCAGTTATCATCGAAGTGCAGACGCTGGGCGAGCATCGCACCAAGGCTCTCGTCGGCGTGTTCGGGGATGAGAGAAACCCACGGGTGAGTGCAAGGGGAGATGTGAGCCTGTGTGCAACTGCTCCTGGCAGGGTGCACAGGGACAGGGATTCTTCCAGGGAAAACAGGCACAGGCTGCTGGGAAGAAGGACAGCAGGGATGGGTGGCACAAGCAGCCCATGCCTCATAGGTGGTGATCTCAGTGTCTGACGCAGAAGGTAGTTCATCTAAGATGGAATTGAGGGGAGTTTTAGTTAATTAAGCTTTAAAATGCTGTTAACTTTGGAAACATCTGTTTTCAAATGTCATCCCTCTGAGCACAAAAGAAGATGTCAGAAGACTTCTGGGAACCTTGAGCTTTGTGTAAAAGAAAGGAAAGCTGGCATTTGAAGACTGGTTGCAAGGATTTAAACTTAGATTAAAACATAATGAAATGATGATGCCAAATTCCCTGGATGGCACCAAACATCTGAACCTGGGCCATTGTGGCACTGCATGTAAATCAGTGAACAGCAAGGACAGGCAATGCAGGCTGTGCCAGGGAGCTTGAAGTTTGACCAAACAGTTGCTTTCAACTATCAGGCTGCTTCCCTTAAAAAGGAGGGTTTCTCCCTGCCAGAATAACCAGTTGTTTAACTGTCAGCCTGGTCTTAACTAGAGATTTCTTGCAAAGCTTTTACCTTTGGGCCAATAATTTGTAGTTGGAAAGGTTCTCTTACCTTAATCCTTTTTGATTTGGAGGTGAACATGTAATTTTCTTTTCCTTTTTTCCCAAAAGCCCAGCATTTCAGCTGGAGTGTGGTAGCTGTCCCTAAAGCAATAATTGAGCAGGGTTGAGCTGTTGAAGCTTTTTTAGGTTTCCCTGTTGTGGTTTGTTTTGAGTGGTTTTTAATCTTTCTTGCCTGCTTCCTGGAACAGGGAGTAGAATTACGGAGCTCTGGACGGCTGGCAGCAATCTACCCAAGTCCAAGTGTGTTAGAGTTTGGCAGGATCCCAGCTCTACAGCCTGCTTCACAAAGCTTTACCCTCTTCAACAAAGGTCTTGTCCCTGTAGACTTCAGCATGGAAATGGTAAGTATCTGTGGGGCTGTTTTCCAGGGAAATGGACTGGTCAGTAGCAGCCATGACTTGGCTTTTAAAAGCAAGATTTCCATCTTGCCCTGTGTGAGAGGAGGCAAGATACTCCAATATTCCCTCTGAGCGAGGCAAGAGGAACCTGGCTCTGGAGTGGTTTTAGCTGGGGCACCCCTCAGTGAGGTCAGGTGCAGAGATGTTGGAGCAGCAATTAATCTGGGTTGCGTTGACAAGTTCTCCCTTAATTTTATCTTTTGTCTTTAGCTGTGTGTGTCCCATTTTGGAGCTCCGAGATCAAGAGAAACCTGTGGTCCTTTGCTCCCCAGAGCATGGATTTCACTGTGGTTTCCCTGTCCCATCTACATTTGCTTTGTGCCAAACTGCTGTTAATAGTAGAGAGCAGGGTGTGAGGTGTGTCCTCAGACTGCTGGTGGGGAGGCAATTTTCACACCTCCTGGGGGTCAAGCCAGCTGGGCAGTGCACACAAAGACAAGGGTGGGGGTTGTGCACCCCCCAGCCTGTGATCTCTGTGCTATTGAAGAGCATCTTTGGGGAGCAGCTGCAGAGAAAGGCTGTTTAATATGTGGGGGCTGCATAGGGCAGAAGGAGCTGGGGCTGCTCCCCTGGCAGGGGGAGCAGGGCTGGTGCAGCCAGGAAGGGCTTGTAGGCTGGGCCTGGGGCTGGCTGGGATGGCTGCTGGAGGGGGAGATCTGTGAGGGGCTTGAGGTTTCTTCTACTTCACGCTGGCTGTGTTGAACTTGTGGAGCTGGTTAAAACCTGATACCATGGACTTGGCTGTGTCTGTGGATAAAGCATCAGGCCATGTGGGAGAGTCCAGCCACAGCCTCCTGGGCCAAGGAGGAGGGGTGTGACTTTTCCTCTTGCTGCTTTTCCAGCTCTTTGGGAGATAAATGTTATTCTAAAGCGAGAGTTTTTTCCAGGGCAGCTTTCCCTGACTCCACAATGGAGTTCTGCTTTCAGCCTCTGCAGGGAGCAATGCCCCTTGGCTGGGTGCTCATGGTGTGTAAAGGTTGGGTTTCATGTGCTCCTGCCAGGGCCAGACCTGCAGAGCAGTGTCTGCACAGCTGTGCTGGTGCAAGGCCTTTCCTCCCTCCTTTGGGCAGCCTCCAGCTCTCTTGGCCAGTCTGTGAAGTCCATGAGAAAGCAGATGACAAGAGTTCTTGGGAAGAGTGGGCCATGCCCACAGAGCACATGTTGTCCAGTTTTCTTTCTGCTTCCTGCTTTCCTGCTCTGCTATAAGCATTTGGAGGTGACTTTTCTTTAGGCAGAGGGCACTGGGGCACCTCTCTACAGCTGATGATTGGTGGGGAGTGAGGGCTTCAGTCCTTTAGGGGGTGTTGAGAAGCACTGATGGCCCCTTGGGAAAGATTAGTTTGGTATTGGGGTTTTGCTTACCTGGTTTTGCAGAGATATTCTTCAGGCTCTCAGCAGTGTCCTCCAGCCATGTGATTTCTGCAGTGGGATTTGAGCAGTCCTGCCTTCCTCTGGCCTTGAGCCTTCGTGAGAGGCCAGGAGAGAGAAAGCAGCTTTCCTTGGCCCACAGTGCAGAGAAAGACTGGGGAAGGAACACTCTCCTGAGGATAAGCATCCCTTGGGTTGGGCAAAACGGGGTTAATTGGGTGAGTCCCTTAAAGGAGGGGAAAATACAGGTTGTATGAGCTCTGCTGTTGCCCAGTACTGTAGCTTAACTTTAGGGAGATTAGGCCTTCAGGATTTTTATCCTCCCCTCTTTAGTCTTTCCTTTTCTTATATCCCACAAGACACCAGGGTGTGTGGTTTCCATCCTAAATGCATATTATGCTTGTCTTACAGGCTTCCAAATCCAACTGCTATGTTATTGAACCCAGTGAAGGAGCGATCCCTGCTAGGGGTGAGGTTCCTGTGACTGTCACAGCAACCCTGGATGACACTGTGGGTTTTGATGACACTGTCCAGCTGTTCATTGGGAACAGCCTTTGGAGCAGTGTCTTTCTCCAGGCTTTTGGCATTGGCACCACAATTGTCACAGACAAACCATTTGCCCCAGAGCTCAACTTGGGATACCAATTCAGGTAGGAGATCTCTCCACTCCCACCTCTCCTCCTGTCTCAACAAGGAGCAGTTTTTCTGTAGTCCTTCAGGCAAGATCTTCTTCAGAGTTCAAAGCCCTGACTCCTTCCCTAAAGGCAGAGATTCCTTTACAAACATGTGATGGGCACTTGAGAGTTGTTAGACACCTTCAAAAGCCACTGAAAGGGAAACCAGTTGCTAAATTGCCACAAACTGTCTCTAATTCTAATACATTGATGTCCTCACTTGATGGAGTAATGATCTCACAGGCTGCCCCAGAACTAAAGGTTCCTGAAATGGTGCCCAGATGAGGCAGTCCCTCCATGTGGCTGAGGCACCAAGGGAAGATCCTTTCTCTTGCCCTTGCCCTTTCCCAATGGCACCTGCCAGGCAAGCAGGGGCCCTGGGAACAAAGAGACAGGAGGGTGACAACCCCCACCAGGAAGGCAGGAGCCCACAGAGCAGTTCCAGAGGCAGAGTTGCCAGCAGAGTTTGCAAAGTTCACTTCCAAACAGTTTCTAATTGCAAAATGAAATTTCTACAAATGGCTACCAGTGCAGAGCCAAGGCTGATACGAACGAGAGAGGCTCTGCTCCCCTGGTTTCCTCTCGTGGAGCAGGCAGATGATTTTTACCAGCTTGCTGGGATCATCCAGAAACTGCCTCTGAGCCGGCTTTTAGGAATGCCTGCAATCCTACCCCCACACACAAGGTCCCCAAGGGCAGCATCTCAAAGATTCAGTTTCAGCTTTGGGCACAGATTAATACAAAATACAGCAACAGTATGAATCACCCCAGAACAAACCTTTTGGGGGAAAACACCACGTCCTGTTAGCCTCACCTGGAAAATGTTACATTACCATTATAAACATATTTCTCTTTGCAATAATGACATCAAAAGGGCACCTTATCAGACACCACTTCTGGTCCACATTAAGAGCTGGAAATGAAGACAGTCTCTAAGCAATTAACACCTCAGGTTGCTCACTGGGAGCAATCTGATGACCAGGGAAATAGCTACTCTCATACTCTTTTCCATCCTGCCTTCTATTCCAGCCTCGTGCCCTGTATCCATCAGTTCAAAGTAACAAACAAGGGCCGCCGTTACCATCAGCTCTTCTGGAGTGCGGAATGCTACAGCCCACCTGAGGAGGGGGGCCAGAGTGGCTCAACCCTCAGTAGCCCCAGGGCCAAGGATGATTCCCAGCGCCCCAAACGTGCCAGCCCCGTCTTTGGGCTGGAGCCACTGTCAATGGACCTGCAGCCAGGCCAGTCTGAGGACATGGTGCTGCGAGGCTTCTCCCGCATCCCACAGGTGAGATCCCCTCCTCTGGGCTTGTTCCACAGGCCCTTGACATTTGCCTGGGGAAATGAGCAGGGGCCTTCACAAAACTGATTTAAGGCTACTCGTTTCTGTGGCAGCACCAGTTGCTTTCCTTGCTGGCCACCATCAGAGCAGCTGAGACTTTATTGTGATTCCACAGCTAGCAAAACCCAGTGCTGATCCCAAAGCAGGGGTGGATGGAAATATTGCTCTTTTGGGGCAAGCAGTGTTGCATGCTGAGTCAGCAAAGAAGGGCAGAGAAATAAGTTACACTTAGACTAGGAGTCCAAAAAGAAAGTGAACTAAACAAGTGCCGAGTGGTTTATCTGGGGTGAGCACGGAGTAAAACAAAAGCCATGTCAAGGGAGGGGGTTTCTCACAAGTGCCTTTTGTGCTTTTGGGGTGCAGTGTTACAGACAATTGAGCACAGGAAGAAAAGGGGTCAGGGACTGTAACTGTGGCAGGAATAGGGCCCGTGGTGGGTGCAGAGCCAATGCAGGGCATTTGCAGGGTGCCCTGCCACTACGCACTGGTGACAAGTGACTCTTGCTTGCAGGAGGTGCAGGATTATGTGTTCTGTGAAGCCATCATTGGGACATCCCCCAAGATGGAGAGGATAATAGAAACAATCATTACCTGTCAGTTCATTCACCCCTCTATAGAAGTATCAGCCAGACAATTCTCTTTCTATGTGGAGAAGGTAAGTCTGGATTGCATGCTGGCATTTTAACAGCATGGCTGAGGGGGGGGCTGAGTGCTTGTGTTAAAGCCCCTCTTTACCCTTCCTGAGGCACTTTGTAAAGTGAGTGAAGATGCTTTTAGAGATGAGACTGGTATTTGACTTCCCCAAAGTAAAAGTGCAGTTCCAGCTGCAGTGCCAAGGAGATGGTGGCCACCCCAGAGAAATGCCAGTTTCTGTGCTCACTGTAAAGGGAGGCTTTTGAGGACCCTCCAAGACACGGTGATGTCTGTACACTGATGCTGCAGGGAAGCTGGGAAAACTGGAGATTCCTGTGAATTCCTCAGGCTGACAAGGAAAAACCCAACATCTCCTGTGTCTCTTTGCCTTCTGTGCTGTTGGCATGGATGCTTGATGGTACAGCTATATGGATCAGCTCTGTGCATTTCCCTAAGCCTCCTCTGCTTCAAAGGACCCCCAGGCATCCTGCAACTGCAGTGATGATAACACTGAGGCAGAGCAGGTGCCCTTTAGTCTCTGGATCCCAACTCCAGCATCATCTTTCTGCCTCCTGCAAGTTGTCTGAAAAAGAGAAGATGGTTAATGATTTGGTTTCTGTAGTTTCAGGCCTCTCCTCTGGTTCCCAGGCTTCCAGTGAAGTACAGAATTTCTGGAACAGGCAGTTCAGATGTAATTGAGAAGCTTTTCAGCTCTCCCTGATTCTGCCTGGGTTCTGCTCGATGCCACACACCCAAACTGATTTATTGCATACTATGGCACAGCACCTGTTTGGTATCAGTACATGCAGAAGTCGTTTCCCAAAGTCTCTGGTTTCTCTAAACCATGCAGGAAGCCCAGCACAATGCTCAGACAGGAAGGAAGAGCCCAGGCTGATCAGAGCTTTGAGACCACAGACACCTTGTCCCTGTAGCAGGGGCTGCAGGACCCGTGGTGCAGACAAAGTGCTTTTTGAGGCTGCTAGAGCCAGGAAGGTTGTGAGAAATGACTGTATGTGAGTGAAGATCCTCTAGTGCTGTTCTGCCCAATAGAGAGACAAAAGTGGAGACAAATGGCCTGGATTCACTTTCTGCTTTAGATCTTGGGTCAAGCAGCCACCTCCTCTCAGGGGCCTATTCCCTCATCTGTACTTGGGAGTTTTCCCTGTCCTCCAGAGGATGCTGTGGTTTCTAAACATGAAAAGCATCTGCTGTCAAGAAATACCTCCTGGAAGGGTAGAAACCAATAGAAAGAGTAAATAGAAATGTATGCACTCGTGAGGCTGAAAAATGTGAGCTGCAGCAGAAGCAGAAGGAGGTCTGTTTCTAGTTGAGGCTGTTTTTCCTTGTCTCCTGTTTCCATAGAAACCCAGCGATGTCCTGACACTGCAGTACCAGCCTTTGTCTTTAAAAAACACCTGCCTGCTGCCACTGGACCTCATGCTGCACTTGGAGCAGCCATTCCTGGTCTGTGATAAGGAGCAGCAGCCCCTCCCAGGTGGCCAGGTGAGCAGCCCTGGCCTCCTCCAGTGGGGTCTGAAGAGGAGGGATGTGGTGGTGCCTTTCTGTTGGGAGCTCCTTGAGTCAAGAAGTTTATTCTGTAGCATCAGCAGTGGGCTGGCCTGAGCTGCATCAGCAAAGCTGCTGAAGGAATCAAAATCTTCTCTGAATTGAGAAGATCCATCCTGGCTTTAAGGCACAGGGAGAGGGGAGCAGGCAGCTGGGTCTGGGCAAGCCATGCAGGGAAGGTGTCTCCTGGAAAGCCATGCCAGCTCTCCAGCAGCCACCCCCTTGTACTGGGGCTGAGCACAGAAACGGGAGCCTGAGGGATCCTGGACTGGACTGTGGTGCCTGCAGCCAGAGCCCTGCTGGAGAGAGATGAACCATGAACTGAGAAGCCCGTGCTGGGGTCACTTGGAGCATTGACTGTTTCATGCTGTCAGACCTTGGGACATCATCCCACAGGTGATTAATTACTGCTCATCTCCTTGCAGCCTGTGAGAGTGGATGTAGGGGAGACCTGTCATCTCTACATCGTGTTTGACCCAGCTTATGAACTGGATTTGAAGAGCTGGAAAAAAGAGAAGGTTCTGAAGATAGACATGGTCAGGGGCCATCCTTTTGTGGAGCATATCACCCTTCAGGGAGAAGTTCACTTCCCAAATCTCCAAATGCAGCCCAGCTCCGTGGAGTTTGGCTGCATCATGGCTGGCACTAAAAAAGTGCGTTCCCTGGAGATGACCAACTGCAGCCCACTGCCCGTCCAGTACCGCTGGTCATTCCGTTCCGACAGCGAGGTGACCAGGTTTAGGTATGTGCACCTTTGCCCTCCCCTTGAAGCTCTTCTTGCTGTGTCCTGTTTGTACTTGGCCAAGAGCAAAGCTGTTTGCCTGGCATCTGACAAATGGCACTGAGCAGCTGTGCTCAGGCTGGATGCTCAGGGAATAGGTTTTCCACCACTTTGGTGCTGCACAGCCCCCACAGTGGTTTCCCCTGGGAAGGAAAGCTGGGGTGAAAGCTGCTTTCTCAGACCTCTGTGGCCTGAGACCATGTCCACCTTGATGAAGGGCTCCTAGTCCTTGTAGTCTTGTAATTAAAAGGTAACTTTTGTAGTTACAAGAAGAACTATGTCAGTGGGGTTTTTTTTTAGAAAGGAATGAGGCACTCGAACCAGATAGCAGCCACAGGACAGCTAAATCTTTCAGAGAAAAGAATTTATTGCTCTCTTCTCAGAAGAAATGAACTTCTTCCCGCCTCGAAGGCACTGTTAGGATTAGAAGGAAGAAGTAGATGAAGACCAGACAGAATCCTGTGTTTGAATGGAATTGATGCCTCCTGTATGAAGTGTATGAATATGCAACGGGCTATTGTTCTTAAGGGTTAATCCTTTGTTAGTGGGGGTCCTTTTTCGGGCTCATGCTGCCCAGAAAAAGGTACCCGGACGTCCGTAACTCTTTGTATTTGTTGTCTCATTTGTTGTCCTAATTCAAATTGTCCAAATTATTTTTACTCTAATTGTATTACTATTTTTATAACCATTTTATTACTATTAAACTTTTAAAATTTTGAAAACAAGTGATTGGCATTTTTCACAATAGTTCTCTTATTTTCCAGAGATGAGCTTTGCCCACCTAAATTCAAACCCCAACCACCAAAAGGGAAGAATACCAGTTTGGAGTCCCCAGCATCTCGATGGAGACACTTCAAGATGAGACAGGAGCAGGCAGCCAGAATGCTGAAAGAAGTGGATGATTTTACCCAGTCTTTAAGAGACAAGGTAGATTTTCTTGTACATCTGCTGCTTGTGTTGCCTCCCCAGCCTGCCACCACCAAGTCATGCTCGTGCTGACCTCCCTTTTTGCTGCCCTGCTGTCCTGTGCCCTGACAGTGGGCTGGGCAGCAGGGCCAGTGGCTGGACATGGGCTGTGTGGGAGGGAGAAATAGGAGAGTTTTCCTTGGAGAAGCTCACTCAGGTCCTACAGACCTGTGCTGAGTGTGGGATTTTTTGCCTTCACAATGAAAGATGAGGCTTTTATCTGCATCATCATGGTAAGGCCTCCAGCTTCCTTCCCAGAGCAAGCTGGGATGAGTCCTGATCTCCATGGAGCCTCTTCCCAAGGCAGCCAGACTCCCTGTTTGCAGGGCTCTGCTTTCACCCAGAGCTGCTATTGCACTGCTGGCCCTGGAGCTGTCTTACAAACGGAGACTTTGCAAAGTGGCTGTCTCTTCCTCCCAGCATAGAAAATGGCTTCTTTTTCAGGTGCAATCAGATCAACTTCCTGAATTCCCCCGCCTCCAAGTAGGGTTTGAGGGAATCAGCAGCTCCGTGGACGAACCGCAGCCTTCCCTCGAAGCAGAGAAGGTAGGAGGGAATCTGTCTCACTTGCACATTGTCAGTGTGGCCAGCAGGGCTGGAGCTGCCAGTGCCACTGGTGGGCCTCAGCATTGGCCACAGAGGGGCCTCCCATCCCTGCAGGCCCATCACAAAGGGCTGCTGAAGGAACTGGTAGTTGGAGAGGCCATGCAGGACACGTTGTAGGGCTGCCCAAGGACACTTTGCAGCACCTATGGAGGGCACTGCTCCCCCTGGAACTCCTCAGGTGGTCCATAGGAAACTTTTGCAGGAGCTTTTGCTGTAGCACCTTGAGAAAGCAGCATTTAAATCAGAGAGAGGGGAAGAGCCTCAGGAGTCAGATGAGCTGGGCTGGAGTCCTTCGCTCAGCTCCGAGAGCTCTCACTCTGAGTCTCCTCCTTTTCTAAAAGCAGGAAGAAATGCTTTTTAAAGGCAAGTTGTGCATCAGAGAGAATTTCTACTGCCAGGAGACATCCCAGGTCACTTTCACGTAATGTACTAATTAATGCATTGATCTGTGAGTGTGGGAGAAGATTTTCCCCATGGTCCCTGCACTGGTCAGTGGCATGGATGCAGGATGAGATGAGGGTGATTCTGGCAGTGTTTGGGGAATAGGCCCCTCCAGGTACAGCTGCACTTTGCTCCAAGATGCTCTTCTGCATCCATTGCCATGCTCAACAGCTCAATCTCTCCTGTCTTCCATCCAGGCTTTCAGTATCCTGCCAATGTCAGGTGTGCTGCAGCCAGGTGAGAGCCAGCAGGTCTCCTTCACCTACTCTGGCCACCTCAACACCATCTCCGATGTCACGGCGCTGTGCCACGTGGAGGGAGGCCCCACCTACGAGGTGCTGGTGACCGGGGAGATCTCACGTGTCCGCTACTCCGTGAGGCCCCAGGAGATCAACTGTGGCTTACAGGTACCACACACATCCCTGGCACAGCTCCTTGCCTTGGCACCACGGCCAGCAGGTTCCTGCCCACCTCGCTCCAGGGCTCCCTTCCCAGCCCCTTTGTTGGCTCTGGGGCTTGGAAGCCCAACCTTTGAGGGACACATCTGGCATCCAAGCTGCTCTAAAATGGCCATCTCCAACCCTCTCCACAATGCTGGGAATGCCTCTTTTTCAGGGTACCTAACACTGCCTCTGGGGCAGGCAGGCTCCCAGTGGGGGTGCTCTGAGGGGTGTGTCCCTGAGACATCTCTCTGCTGATCCACACCTAAAGCCTGACCTCCAAGGAGATGCTCTTGTCTAAAGCTCTTGCTTAATCCACACAGTAATCAAGGGAAGAAGTTGGGCTTCCAGTCACTACCGTTGGAGAGACTGTCCCAGAATAATCCCCACTTCACTCTTTTCCAGTCAAAAGCCCACAGATATTTCCAGCTGCTGGCCCTGTCTGTGTTGCCCTGGGTGACTCCCTTGTTGCATCTATGTTGCTTGCCAATACTTGCATGCAGGTGCCTTTTCTCCTGGAATGCCTCAGTGCTGTCTCTGTTTCTCCTGGCTGTGGGTGACCCCTCAGAGGGCAGAGGGCCTGTGTGCCCTGGTTCATTTATTGCTGGCCCTCACATGGTTGTTACCACAGCTCTGTGTGCTGCCAGAGCTGCCTGGTGCTGTGCAGGTGCCCTGTGCCTGGGGGTTCCCCAGGTTCCCAAGTGCCCCTATCTCCTCCCTGGTCCCTGCTCCCATGATGTGTCTGCTTTCAAGCCCAGGAGGGAGGAAGGAGATTCCCAGCAGCAGGCCTGGTCTGTAACTTCCCTCTCCTGTGCCTTCTCTCCAGATATTTAATGAAATTCATCACAGCGATGTCACCCTGGTGAACAGTGGCAAGATTGAATTCAACTGGGTGATAAAGCCTAGCCCTGCAGACAAGTGTCTGCCTGGTGTGTTTCTGGTCAACCCCACCACTGTAAGTAGCACAAGTGACTGAGCCCAGCCCTGTGTCAGGTGGCCCAGGAGAGTGTTAAAGGGGAAAAAAGGGGGGAGGTGGGGAAGGGGGAAAAAAGTCAGAAGGGAAAACCCCAAACCCAGCCATGAGAGAGACAGGGCTGTAAGCAATTTCTGCTGGGGCCAGAGAAGGTCAAACAAGTGCTCTCCTGACAGACTCCCCCACGGCCTTGGCTGATGGGTGGCTCTGCTGTCAGAGGCAGACACCGGCGGGAGGCACAGGTGCGTGGGTCACTGTCCTGTCCTGCTGGAAGGGGAGCAGAGGAGAATTCTTTTTGATAGATTTCTCAGAGGAAAATAAGGCACAAACCCAGCAAGTAGTGTATCTGAAAACTGTTTGTTGATAAAGAAATGGCATGGTCCCGACCAGAGGGGGGACAGAAAAGAGAGAAAATGAGAAACAGAGAGAGTAACACAGGACAGGGACAGAGCGTCACCGCGAGAGCCCTGAGGCGCTGTGTCGGCTCCTGCTCAGCAGATGGAGCAAGTGCTGCCAACCGCACCAGCGTGCGTGCCCGCCGCGGCGGGAGGGGCTCCATGGGCCGGCAGCGGGGCCGGGCTGGATCGGCCGGCAGCGGGGCCGGGCTGGATCGGCCGGCAGCGGGGCCGGGGCTGGATCGGCCGGCAGCGGGGCCGGGCTCCATGGGCCGGCAGCGGGGCCGGGCTCCATGGGCCGGCAGCGGGGCCGGGCTGGATCGGCCGGCACCGGGCCGGGCTCCATGGGCCGGCAGCGGGGCCGGGCTCCATGGGCCGGCAGCGGGGTCCCGCGGGCTGCGGCCGGGCCGGGCTCAGCAGCCGCGGTTTGTCCCGGTCGGGGCACGGCGGCTGCTCCCTCGGCGGAACAGCGGAGCACTGGGTTGCCGTGGCGAGCGGGGAAGCGGCGACAGCAGCGTAGACAGACAGGGAAGAAGTGGTTCTGTAGGGAGCCGGACCCTCCGGCTGCTCCCAGCCCAACAAAATAACAAAAGTGGCAGGGGAAAACTGTCTGTGTTAACTGCTATTATATGCTGAGATTTCTCCCATAACTCAGCCCGTTTAGGACTTTTTTGCTCAGACAGGCAAAATTTTCCTGGGCTTTGGGGTCTGTCCGCCTCCAAGGGGGAAATCTCTTGCAGCCCCCTAGACACAGAGCCTGTCTGCATTTTCTCCTAACAACCTCCTTTACACATGGGATGTGTTAAGGCTCCCAGCACGTCTACAGCTTCTATAGTAACTTTTCACCCCACGTTAGAAAGTGGATTTATAACCTATGTTGAGGCATAAGTAAAAATTTAATTGATTGCTCACAGTCACTCAGGGGACCCCGATGGCTGAGATCTCAGGCTGTGCTGGCACTGGAGTGTTTCTGAGGGTCACCTTACCCAGGCTGTGTGGTCACATATCCCTTAGTAGGCTTGCTGCTCCCTGCCTCCTCCAGCTTTGTTGCTGTGCAGCGGCTTTGTGGGGCAGTGAGGGGGCCAGGGAGCAGCGGGGCTGGAAGAGCTGGAGAGAAACTAGCAGCATCCCACCGCTGTCCAAGCTTCTCAGTCCTGCCGGATGTCTTTGAGCCGAAGCAGCGCTCCTGCCTTTGTCCCTCCCTGCGGTGGGAAGAGGAAGCCAATGGGCTTCCCCATTTCTTCATGCCTGTCTCCTGCAAGGGACAAGAGGAGCTGCTGGCCCTGCTCAGTGCAGGGATTTCCCTTCCACAGCGGCAGCAGAAGAGCCTTTTGTTGATGAGGCAGGCTCTTGCTGGCAGAGGGCAAACCCCATCAGCAGCAGAGCTGTGCTCACATCGGACTGTGCTCACATCAGGCTGTGCTGGGGCTGCAGCCTTGTGAGCCCTGGGGAGAACAAACTGCACCCCAGGGTCAGAGGCTCGACCTTTTGGTCACAAGGAAGGTAGAAGGTGTGAGTAACAAAGCCTGCTCCTCAGTTAAAATTTAAAGAAAATTTAATAAGAGACAACAGGGGACCAATAAAGTAGAAGTAGTAGTAGTCAATAGTAGAAATAGTCAATAAAGTAGAAGTAAAAGCGCTGGGTGTTTGACTTGGGTACTTAGCCACAACCAGAGGCACACACCAGTCAACACAGCAACAGCCCTTGTATACTCTGGGTATTGCATCAGCCTAATGCATATTTACAAATGGTTATACATTCTCAAACATTTTAACATAGTTCCTCCTCTGTCCTGCCTTTTTGGAGTATGTGCAGTTGTCCTAGTCCAGGTCATTTGTTACTTTTTTACACATTCAACAGGTTTCCATTCCTTCATTGGTTAAATGTTAATATTGCAACAACTCTTCACCAACATTGGTATCACAACATAACATTCTCATTAAACGAACTCTAAACTTTAGCAAAACTTCTTTTACAAAAGTCATCGTTATAAAACACATAGTATCTACTCTAACAATTGTGAAAGCCAATACTGTAATATATTTATCATGAAGGTGATGTGGTCTGATGGTTTCTTCTAGATGAGAACCTGTCTCCTCAGCCTGTCTGTCCCCTGAGCCATCCCTCATCAAACACTCTGATGCATTCCCTCCCTCTTCTCCCATCCCTGCAGGGTTCCCTTGCACCTGGCAAGAAGCGAGTGCTGAAATTCTCTTACATGCCAGGATTACCAGGAGCCTTCAGCAGGACTTATCAGCTTAAAGTGGGTGACCAG
The DNA here is from genome assembly GCF_023055355.1 of Agelaius tricolor. Lineage (NCBI taxonomy): Eukaryota > Metazoa > Chordata > Aves > Passeriformes > Icteridae > Agelaius > Agelaius tricolor. The sequence goes on along the minus strand of NW_027269311.1, from coordinate 2,043,555 downwards.
CAACCAGAAAATATCTGCCTGAAAGGAGAAGCATCCTTTCCCATGATCAGTCTGGACCTGCCCTGGAGCATCAGAGGTGGGCACTGCCTGTCTGCCCTCAGGAAAGGCCCCTCTGGTTTTGTTCCCTACCACAGGCCCTGAGGGCAGCTCATGCCAACCTCCACCGAGCCTGGAGGGTTGCAGGACTCCCAGACCAAGTCAAGCCCCCTGGTTGCTTCATGAGTCTTGAGCAGAGGATGCCATGTGGACTTTGTCCCAGGAGCCAAGCTGCAGAGCCTGCCATCCTCATCCCTGAAGGACGATGGCTAGAGTGAAAGGCTTGGGAAAGCTGTAAGAGAGGCTGGCAGGGCTTCTGGCAGGGTTGGATCTGTGTGACATTGCAGGGGATGAGATTCAGAGAGGAACAGCAGCATCCACTTTCCATAGATGGCTTGAGGGATTTCTTTCTGGTAGAAACCAGTGTTGGGAGGCAGGGACTTCCCAGCTTCAATGGGACTGGCACTTTGCTCACACTTCTCTTTGTGGATGTTTTCTTCCTTCAGGAAATGAAAAATATGAGAAGATACTGAAACAGCTCATAAAACCCCTGCAACGAGACAATCAGAGGAATAAGTCAGTTATTCTGAAGAAGCCTCAGAGCCTGAAGACCAAGATCTTGAAGTCTCAGACCCCGACAACTCAGACCTTGAAGACTCAGAACCCAAAGAGTCAGGACCTGCAGCCCAGCGTGCTTGCCTCTGGCACTGTAGTAAGAACAGCTGCAGCCCCGTTTGGCACAGGCCACCCTCTCCATGTCACCTGAGCCCCTTGCAGCCCACAGCAGCTCCTGGTGCCCTGATGACACTTGGGACCTCCCTGCCCACTGACAACCTTGTGTCACCTCAGCATTGCCCCTAGGGCTGCCCCGCTGGTCATGTCTCTTCTGGGGCTGCACCAGCTTCCTGGCTAGCCCAGGGAGAGATCCTGAAGGCCATGCTCCAGGGATGGAGTTGATGGTGCTTTGAGGGAGATGCAGGTCATTGCTGGGGAGTTCATTGTTCCCAAGCCAAGCCCTGCCAGATTTACAGCCCTTAACAGCAGCTGCCTGATTGTGCCCTGGGGCTGTGCTGGAGGTGCTCATCTCCAAGAGGCACCAGCTTGGTCCCAGTTCCCTTTCAAGACAGCTGCTGTCCAAGCTGCCTTGGTACAGGCTGGGGGCAGGCAAGTATCTGGAGCTCTGGAAGATTCCTGGCTTGTCTGTCTGCCTGGCCAGATCAGCTTTGCTGACAGTGTCTGGGCAGGCAAAGATGCTGGAGTTACTTCCCTGGAGATGAGGTCCTGGCTAAGAGAGCAGGAGGTGTCACAGGCACTGAGCAGCCAGACAGGAGGAGCCCACAGCCCCTCCCAACAAGAGTGGGGTGGGATCCTTTCTCAGGTGCAAGCTGGGCTTTGGGAAGGACCTTTGCTAACCAGCCACTGTCTTCCCTTTCTTCAGTCAGACACTCAGCTGCAGATAAAGATGATGAGGATGCTGATGGAGAAGGCTGCTCTGGAGCTGCAGCAAAAGCTCACATCCCATCCCCTGAAGAGCAGGTTCCCTGACAAGGAGCTGTGCCAGAGTCTTGCCAAGTGAGTAGGGACTCCCATCCCCATCTCCAGGTGCCCCTTGGGAACACCCAGCCATGTCCCCTTCTCCTGAGAGCTCCCTGTTTCTGCAGAGCTGGGAACAGCCTGGACTTCAGAAAGGGTCTGGTCCTGGTGGCTGTGACACGCTGCATGTGAGCAGTGGAGTGTCCTCCCTTCCCCAGCACCACGCTGAGCTTTGGACTGCTCAGCTCCCCACAGCTGTGGGGTTCTGTCCCTAGAGCTGGGGGACCCAGTGCAGACCTTCAGGCCCTTCCAGACAGCATAGATTCTGTCCCTGCTGCCTAGCTCTGAAGGAGACAACTCCCAGCTGAAGTCTTGCTTCCAACTAACAGCTGTGCAGCTGTGACACTGAACAAAAGGAGAAGGGAGCTGCACATGTCAGCAAACCCTTTAAAACCCAACATCAAATGGTTTGAATCCTGGTGGGGTGGCAGGGCAGGTGACATGGCCTGTCCCTTTGCACCATCATGATGCAGCACAAGCATGGGAGGCTTCAATTCAGGAAGAAGATGCTCTGCAGAGCAGCTCATGTGGTCTGGTTGCAGAGCAATGAAGATTTCCTGTGCAGGCAAACCTTATTCCTAGACCTCAAAGCAATTTCAGGCTCAGGCTGTACACCAGGCTAGGCAGTTCCACTGAGAGCAGTGGAGGCCCAGTGGACTCACCTAGACTGGCTTTTCATGGCAGACGAGCTGTGGCCAGTGTCCATTTTAAACTAATTTTATTTTCAGGTACCATTAGTAGCTGATCAAACCTAGGGCCTGCACTCCTCCTGACTTCCCAAAGTCATTGCCAGGTGGTCAGGCTAAGGGTTTCATGGGCTTGAGCTGAGTTTTTACAGCAGTGAATAAAGAAATAGCCGCTGTATTTGTATCCTCCATCCACTTGGATGTGTAGCCAGGCTGTGGTTTAAGGACTGTCCTTATTCCTTGCAGAGTTGAGCTGCCCCAGTATGTCCTGGACATGGGCCCTGTCCTTAGGGGTTACACTGAGACACGCTCTCTGAAGATCACCAACCCTGGGCAGATCCATGTGTCCTTCAAGGTCGATGTATCTGTCCTGCAGGACACAGGTAAGCAGTGCTGGAGACACTTCCTGTGGCCTTGAAGGAGGTGTCTCAGACAGATTAGCTTAAGCCCCTGAACCTGGGGAGGTTTCTGAGCTTTTTCTTCTCAGTGCCCCTGCTGGGAGTTTTAGAGGCAGAGCTCTCCTGGCCAGCCATGCCCAGGGACCTGGCCTGCCTGCGACTGCCCCAACGCTTCAGTGCAGGGGCCAATGGACTCATCACCCTGGTCACCTCTCAGCATCTTCCCCCCTTGGCTCCCACGAGCAGCAAGTTTCTTTGGGCACTCTGTGGGCTTGTTTTGCCAACCAGTGGGGTCTGCTGTGTTTTGGAAGTGCTTTGTTTGGAGTTCACACTGTCACAGCACTTGTATTCAGTCTTTATTGAGGAAGCAGCCTGTGAGATCCTCTGGTGGATCAAAAGAGGTTTCCAAAAGAGGCCTTGAGGCAAAGAGGCCTTGAGGCAAGGCTGCCCTTCCATCACACAGTGGCTCACTGTGTCTGAAGGGTGTTCAGGTGCACTCTTAAGTTTTGTCCAGGTCACAGCACAGCGTGGGGCTTTTGCCAGACCTCTCAGCCAGGACACCTGTAAGGCCTTAACGTGCTTGTGCACATTTTGTGTTTTGTGTGTATCTCAGCTGCTTTGTGTTCATCTGTTCAAGGTTTCAGCGTGGGCCTGGACCAGATGATTTGCCTGCCCCCCAACAACAGCGTGGACTTTGACGTGCGCTTTGAAAGTGCCCACAAGCCATATGGTGACGTGGAAGTGCTGCTGCCCATAGAGGTACCACAGCTCTTGGGGCAGGCAGCAGGCTGGGCACAGCAGCAGATGTCACCCGCACCCTCTGCTGAATCCTCTGTCCTTCTCCAGGTGACAGAAGGCCCTATGTACAGCATCCGCATCCATGCCACTGTGTCTGAAGTGTCACTCACCCTCACCAAGAACAGACTGCAGTTCTCTGACATCCCTGTTGGGCAGTGCCAGGTTGAGACCATCCAACTCTACAACCGGTTCCCAGAATCCTGCAAATGGTTCATTGCTTCCAACAAGCCTGCTCTGAAGGTAAAGCACAGGCCACATTAAACACGGAACTTGGTCGGGTTTTCTTTGTGACTCTTGCTCTTTCTGCTCCTGTGGCTGCCTGAGCACTTGAGTCTACAGTGTGTTTGAGGAAAGTTCTGAGGGTCTAGATCAAGGCTGGTTTGCCTCAACCTGTTCCATTAGCTGATGCTTTGCTTTGCTGCCATCTTCACCCATTCCTCTTCCTCCTCTGAGGACAGTAGTTCCCTATCTGCCTGCCCTGTCTCCAGGGCTTCCCTCCAGCTCTGGGCTTTGGGGCCACACTTGGTTTGGCTGTGGGTGCTCTCAGCTCCATGTCAGTGTCTCAGAACACGAGGAGACCTCACATGATTGGTTTCTGTGCCCAGAATAGTCACCTCAAATTCATGACACCAGCCGTACGTCAGAAGCTGCAGGTGCTGGTGGATGAGCCCTGTCCCTTTGACGTGACGCCCTCCAAAGGAACCCTTGATCCAGGGAAGTGGCAGGATCTGCAAATCCAGTTTACACCCGAGGAGGAGGTGAGACTGGTGGGTGTCAGCCCAGGAGGCTGTCAGGGCTGTCTGGAAATGAGGGCCTGGTGCAGAGAGTGTGGTAGGAGCTCTGCCTTCACAGGGAGCTTTCTGCAAGCCTCATACTCTGCGTGGCTCAGTTCACCCCACAGAGCACTCGTGTGAGATGTGCTTTGAAATGCCCACAGGGAGCTTGCACAGAGAGCACCAGGGCTCTGAGGCTGCCTCTTGGCACATGGGGGGGATGTGCCCAACTCCCCTCAGCCTCCCCCTTGCCTGGCTGTATTTGCAGCTGTGACACTCAGTGCAGAGCAGCTGCCCACTCACAGAGGATAATCCTGGAATGGCTCATCCTGCTGCAGGACTGACAGACCAAACAGCCACCACCCACCTTCCTGGGCACGGCAGGACGGTCACCTGTAGTGGGGTGCTGCCAGCAGTCCCTGGGGCTCTGGCCTGCCTGCACATTCCTGTCCAGCTGGGGATTCAGCTTAAAGGACAAAGCATTCCCAAAAGTGGTTTGCCTGTGGCTGCTGGGTCTCGGAAACTGGCAGCATGTACCAGCATGGCCACAAGTGCTTCTGTGCCCACACACAGTCCCAGGGATCTTTTAATTGCTCAAGAAATGTAACCATCTTGTGTCTGGTTTGGACCAGAGCCAGACACTAAGCAGAGAAGATGACCCTTATTTCTTGCCAGTGAGAGCTCATTTGCCTCTCTCGTGGAGCTGGTGTTTGCCTGATGCAGCAGTGCCAGGACTGTGTCTGGACACTGTAACCCTGAGGGCCCTTCCCATGAGCACTGCACTCCTGCATGACTAGGTGAAAATGTCTGACAGTCCATTGTACATACATCCATCTGATTCCCAAATACCCAGTTACAGTGCACACCAGCGTTCATCCCAGTTACTCAGACGCAGACTACTACAGATGCTCTAGTCCCTAGCATAAGTAAATATCTGGTTTCCATTCACCTTGGAGGGACTGATAACACCCTGACCTTGGGGCAAGCCTTGTTGTATTTGGGGTCCTGTCACCTGGGACTTCATGGATGAGTTTTCTGCACTTTCCTCTTTTCAGAGGTCTTACGAGAATGAGCTGGAGTTTATCATTTGTGGGAGCAGCAATCGCTTAAAGCTGCACCTCTCAGGACAAGGTCTGGAGCCACGGTTGGAGTTCAGACCCCCAGCACTAAAGATGGGAGGGATGCTGGTGGACAGCAATGGGGTGGAGGCCACAGTGGTGGTGAAGAACCCATGCAACTTCCCCACTGAGTCTCACTCACTGGATTTTGATGAGCAGTACCTTGAGGAGGAGAAGGTGAGAAGGCAGGTCTGGTCCCCATGTACACGCTGCCCAAGATTGACAGCAATCCAGCATTCCCAGGCTTGTGCCAGGGAGATGAAGGCAATCCCCAGGGCAAAGCCAGCTCTGCTGACATGCTGTGGGAGGACCTAAACTAAATAGTTGGTGTTATTGGGAGGAAGGGAGGAGACAGAAAATGGGTTGATTGAGTCTGTGTGATGAAAGGCAAGAAAAGGAATCTTGCGTATGGTTTCTCTTCCCTCCACATACAGATCCTGCAGATGTCACTAAGGTCTGAGTACCAAAAGAGCTTTGTTATGCCTCCACGTGCCATGGGTGAGACACTGCCTCCAGAGGTGCTGCAGGACCACGAAGCACACAGGAGGCCAAAGGCTCAACAGGCAGAGCTCAAGCCCATGGCAGAAGCCAAGGCCAGGGCTGAGGCCAAGGCCATGGGCAAGGCAGCAGCAGGTCAGAAAAACAGTGAGGGTTTGGTGGTGTCTGTTTTGCCTGTGGTCCAGCCCATACACCCTGAACTCTCTCTGTCACCTTGCTCTCCAGGGAAAGCCCATTCTTTTAGCAGCTGCCTGTTCCCCAGCTTGGTGGAGGAGCTCTTGGCTGAAGGGCTGTGGCATCCTCTACCAACCCTGAGTGTAGCCAAAGCAAGCTCCTATCTGCCTGCCATAGACTGGGGAAATAATCAGGATATTTCTTTGTGTCCCTTAGCCACAAAGACTAGGGCTGGATGAGTTCCTCAGCCAGTAGGACCAGGTCTAATATCACTGGCTCTTTTATATTTGCACCTTCCTAGCAACAAAAGAACAATCTCATCTTGCTTTCACCGAGTCTCCTTTCCTGGGATCCGAGGGCATGGGGACTTTACTGCCCGGCCATAGCTTGGGGGATTGTCTGAATTCTGGGGAGGGATACAAGCTCCCCAATATCTCCTGGGATGATAGGCTGGGTCAGGAAAAGCTGTGAATCCTTGCAGCTGACCCAGAGCACCCAGGTCAGCTTGCAGTCACTCATGGTTTCTCCTCTTTGTGCTAAAGAACTGCAGCGAGAGAAAGCTCTGCAGAGGAAAGCAGAAGTGGATAAAATAATACTGGAAAGGAAGCTCATACGGAGGAAAAGGTGAGTAAGGCTTCCATGGGTTACTGCTGTTCCATGGGTTATTGTCCCTGGAGGGCTTCCCTGCTCCAAGGACTCTGAGCTCAGAGGTGCTGGATAGCAAAGGCCAGAAGCAGCACAGGGATGGCCATTCTGAGCTCCCTGGCTCCCAAGAGAGGAAGGACCTTCTTCTGTTGAGACAGAAGATCTTCTTCTCTATTGGAGTGCTGAGCCCTCCTGGCTTAGATGCTGCCTGCAGGGAGCTGGGCTCTGGGCTTGCCTTGGCACTGCCTCTAGAGGTGTCTTTAGGTCCATGGTGTTGAGTTGCACCTTCTTGATCATCTCCCTTCACCAAAACAGTGGGATTGTGGTATGGGCAGGTGTGGGGCACAGAGCAAAGCTTGGTTTGGGTCCTGCTCCTGCCACAGCATTGCAAGTCCTTGCAATGCTGATCTGCCAGGCTTCTCCTTCTGGTGGGACACCACCCACAGAAGCTCACGTCCTTTAGGCTCCCCTTCAGCTGCAGCAGTAGGCCAGCCCAGGAGAAGCTCAGCTCCAGCAAGGCAGCCCAGCTCAGGACACACAGGCAAAGTGTGGAGCTGAGAGTGGAGGCTGGTTAAAGCAAGTCTGTGTATCAGCACTTCCTTCAGCCCAGGCTGAAGTTGGTTTCATGGGGAGGAGACAGATGAGGCTGTTTCAGATGGCTTTCATGGCAGAGAGCACCGGTTTGCTTGCTCACAGCTGGGTTCCTGCAGGAAATCTGGCTGACAAGAGCCTGTCTTGCAGGAGAGGAGTTCCTGCAGCCTTTGCTTTCTGACTGATAGGATTATTCTCATTAAGGAGCAGGCTGTGCCCTGAGGGGTGCTGAATGAGCTGAGTGAGAATTGTAGGAGAGATAAGCAGATGTCAGCAATCTGTGATCTGCTTTAAACTGGGAAATCAAGAGACAAAGAGCATTTTCAGGCATCAGCACAGAGAGCTGCTGGATCAGCCTTTGGCAGTGGGCTGGAGGTGTCTGGCTGTGCCTTAAGAGGGAGCTTGCACAGCCAAGACCTTATGATGGCAAGGTTCAGGTTTGGCTGGTCCTGGAGGTCCCCTTGCACCAATGGCATCACTTGGGATGTTCCCAACCTCTGTGGGTTGAGAAAAATTCACGGAAATGGTCTCGTGGTTCTGCCTGGCCTCAGGGTCAAGGAATGAAGTGCAGGGCCGGCCAGGACTGCTGAGCCCAAGTTTCTGGTGGGGACTCTCAGCGATTTTTTCTGTTTTGTTTGCTGAAGGGAGCTGAAGCAGCTGGCTCAAAAGCGTGAGGAGGAGGCAAAAGCCTTAGAGGAGGAAGAGAGGCGGAAGGAGGAAGAAAGGCGGAAGGAGGAAGAGAAGCGGAAGAAGGACAAGAAGGGTGTCTCTGTGGGGAAGCAACCTCCAAAACCAGAGAAGGGGAAAACCAAACCCCCAGAGAAGAAGGAAACCAAGGCTCCAGAGAGGAAGGAAACCATGATCCCAGAGAAGAAAAACAAACCTCCAGAAAAGAAGGAAACCAAACCCCCAGAGAAGAAGGAGACGAAAATCCTAAAGAAGGCAACCGAACCCCCAGAGAAGAAAAACAAACCTCCAGAAAAGGAAACGAAATCCCCAGAGAGAAAGGCAACGAAATTCCCAGAGAAGGAAACCAAAGCTCCAAAGAAGGGGGAAGCAAAAGCCCCAGAGAAGGGGGAACCCAAAACCTCAAAGAAGGATGAAACCAAAGCCCCAGAGAAGGGGGGAACCAAAGCCCAAAAGAAGGGGAGAACCAAAGCCCCAAAGAAGGGAGAAACTGAAATCCCAGAGGACGCAGCTGAGATGGAGAACTTGATCCAGAAGTTTCAGATCTATGAGTCATTGCAGCAGAATTTCTCCTACTGGAACAGAGTTCAGGGTACTGTGCAGATACCTGTGATCCAAAAGGGAAACAAGTTCCAGCATGCAGCTGGAAACCAAGGTCAGAAGACCAATAAGCCTCAGGAGAAGGTGAAGAAGAAACCTGAACAAAAATGTAGAGACCAAAGCAATCTTTAGTCATCTCAGCTGGAGATGCAAAGCAAAGTGACAGAGGGGACAGTCAGATGATGATGTTCCACAATGACTGGGTATCATCTGTGCTGATGGGGAGGTTACCCCTTCTTGGGACTCAGTTTTTTCAGGCAGGGAAAGATTATTCTTTATTCACTCAACTCAGTTTCTACAGTTTCAGACCTCGTGTCCAACTTTAATTAGTTAATAGATTTCTTTCTAATTACGCTATTGGTTAATAAAATATATTTTACTTGTGCATCAAATCTCTCTATTGTATTGTTTACTTGTTCTCTGCACTGATTCTCATGGGACAAATCCCTTGTTGTTGCAGGTACATTTGTTTTTCACCCTCAGAATAGATTGTTAACAAACTCTCATTCTCAAAATAGCTTCACATGGGAACTTGTAACTGCTTCTCTGCACTTAGAAGAGATGACAGGCCAGCTGTTAATATTGCAGAACAAGGCCTGATTTCATAAGGCCTTTCTTTTATCATTATTCTACCTGTCTATGACATCTCCCCCTTTTCATTCATTTAAAAAAGGCTCCTATGTTCTGATGTTGAAACAGCTCACTCTTGTGAGGGTATTATCTCATGAAGGTTTTCACTGGTTATTATCTGTTAGACAACTGAAAGGTGAATAAGCCATAAATGAAATAACAGCATGATGGTGTACTGGAGGGATTAAAGTTGTAAAAAGCATATTAGAATTCTAAGTAAATCAGTTATGAGAAAAACTCATGGGAACTGCAAATTCCATGGAAACAGAAATTCAGTACGACTTTTTAAAGTGCAGGGTTACTGAAAAATAAATATAATAACGTGCAATTTAGCATATTGCTGAACAACCCAACAGCTTTTTGTGACTGTATCTGGCATCATTTTATATGGCAAATTTGTTAGCATTCTTGTTAAAAATATCAGACCATGTTAAAATTTGATAGGTAATAAGGCGTTGCATTTACCGCTTTTCAATCTCTCCAGTAACTGTAAAACTATATAAAACAATCAGAATTTAGTCAGAAAACGAAATAAACTTAAAAAAACCCTATAGCAACACGTTTTCAAGGCGCACAAACACAGTAGGTAAGGCTCCTGCCTCCTATCAGACAGAAGTAATCAAGCAGCTCTGCGCCAGAGCAGGGGCCTGTGCCGCCCACAGGGCAGAGGGAAAGCCCTACAATAAAGGGAAACTATGGGGAGAAGAGAGGACATTTAAAGTGCAATGACATAACTACACATCAATAAAGCTTCTCTTAATATTCACACAATAGTCATCCCTTCATTGCGCGGGCCAATCCTCTCATTATCCATGGATCCCAGCAGGGCCCTGCGGCCGTGAATGCGGCCCGCTCTGGGCTCGCCTGGCTCGGCCGCCACAGCGCCCCCGGGGCCGCTGCACCTCTGCTCCCCCAAAACACCCGCGGGGAAAAGAGCAGGGCAAAGGCAGCAACACAAAACAAACTCTAAAACCCGCACACAAAAAGATAAACACAGAAAAGGCACAAGCTGCATTTTATTTCATCTTCTGCCAACACAGTCACTGACTGAGAGTTGCATTTCCACGGCAAAGATCTGCCTTTTGAGAAACTTCAAACACAGAAATATCTTTTTTACGAGATGTGTACAAGGCCAGGCCTCATTGGAGGCACAGCTTTTCTCACAACTCTGCATCATCTTTAACTGAAAAAGAATTAAGCAGTATGGTCATGAGTCTGGCATCTCAGCCAGAAAGGCCAGGTATTAGAGGGAAGAAGTCAGCCTATAAAATCTGATTATTTTTCCTCTTCCATTGGTCTGTCAATAATGTTAATCAGAATGTATCTCTACATGTTAACATGAAGGTGTTTGTATTTACATAAGCAGTAATATATCTATAAAGACTTTTGAATTCTCTTCAAGGACAAGAAAATTTGAACCAATAATCCTTTCCTAATAGACAGGTCCAGTTTAACTTTTCACTGAAGATGTTAAACCCAAGGGTAGTTAATGTAATGCTGTCCTTACATGTCGCTATCTTCATGCACAACAGCCCATCTTTATTCTTCACAGCTCACATTTAGATGGTTTTCTAAAGGCATTGTCTTTCATTTTAATTGGTTAGTAATTTACTGCAATTCGGTTCATTGGTTGGTAGTTGCTAAAGTACACGTTAGTCAAAACCTTTCCTCCCTAACGAGGTTTACATTCTTGTCTCCTGGATAGAAGCTGTGGGTAGAAGTCTTTCTTCTTCTTTCTTCTCCTTTCTCACAGGAACTTGTCAGGCTAGCTGTTAGCTGTACTTAGCTGAAGCAGCAGGCCTGAGCCATAATTTTACAAGGGTAACAAAGCTCTTCTTTTATACGGCTTTACAATATTGTATGTAACAATGTTGTATGCAACATTGACATATGATTATTTCAATCTTAAAGAATAATCTTAAATTTCTTTCACGTGAATTTTGACCTTTGTAATATTTGTGTATGATATATTTGGAGTTAAAATCTGTTTTGAATCATCCCTTCATAGAATCACAGACTCATGAAATCATCAAGGTTGGGAAAGCTCCCTGAGACCACGGAGTCCCAGCTGTGCCCGATGCCCACCTTGTCCCCAGCCCAGAGCCCTGAGTGCCACCTCCAGCCCTTCCTGGGACACCTGCAGGGATGGGCACTGCCAAGCTCCCTGGGCAGCCCCTGCCAAGGCCTGAGCAGCCTTTCCATGGGGAAATTCCTGCTGGTGCCCAGCCTGAGCGCAGCCTGAGGCCGTTCCCTCTGCTCCTGTCCCTGTCCCTGGGAGCACAGCCCGACCCCCCGGCTGTCCCCTCCTGGCAGGGAGTTGTGCAGAGCCACAAGGGCCCCCCTGAGCCTCCTTTGCTCCAGGCTCAGCCCCTTCCCCGCTCCCTCAGCCCCTGCTGAGGCTCCAGCCAGGATAGCATCCTAGTGCTATACAAAGAGCAGTGCTGTAGGTGCCTTTATCACCACATTTTAATCTTTCATAAATACAGAAAGACTCGTCAGAAAGCACTAAAGCCAAGTCAGCAGCAAAAGTGCCAATGTCCTCTGCAAAGCAGCGCGGCCCGGGCCGGGCCGGCCCCAGGCTCGGTGCCGCGGTTGCCCGGTAACCGCGCCCGGGCCCTCAGCGTCTGTGACGGCGCCGTGGCCTCAGCGCCCGCAGCCGGCGCTGCTGCTCATTCGCACTCGGCATTAGCCAAGCGAATGGTTCGCAGAGATTGGTCTCTACGAGTCCTGTGATTTCGCGGAGAATTGGTCTCTGTGAGCAACTCGGAAACTCGCACAACATTGGTTTTTGCTAGGGACTCCTAAATTCACAGAACATTGGTTTCTGTGAGGGAGTCCTGAATTTACAAAGCATTGGTCTTTGTGAGGGACTCCTAAATTCACAGAACATTGGTTTCTGTGAGGGAGTCCTGAACTGGCAAAGCATTGGTCTTTGTGAGGGACTCCTAAATTTGCAGAACATTGGTTTCTGTGAGGGAGTCTTGAAGTTGCAAAGCATTGGTCTTTGAGAGGAAGTCCTGAATTTCGTTTGAAGGTAAATATTGACTCAAGTTGTACTTTCTGGTTTTGTCACATCTCTGCACTGAAAGAGAATGACAAAGGGAAATACAGGATGGGAGAACTTCAGTCATCTGGAGCACTGATTCCTGGCTGCAGATTAGGTGTCAAACATTACACCAGAAAATTACTCCTGCTACTTGAGTGTCCCTAAGAAGAACGAGATGCTTAATGTCAGTGCCTAGGACCTGCAGCTGGCTGATTCCCACTTGTACTATCACTGAACACAAACTGTTGAGGCCCTGGGTTTTTCCCTTTGTGGAGGAGCAGCCCAGAGGTGGGGCCGAGGCTCTGGCGACATCGAGCGCTGCCTCGGGGCCCGGGAGCGAACCCAGCCCGCTGTGTCCGGGACCGAGGGAGCACCGGGGCTGGAACAGGCGGGGACCGAGCGGAGAAACGGGCGGGGAAACGGGCAGATCGAGGGTGGAACGAGAGGGAAGCGAGGGAGCAACGAAGTAGGACCGATGCGGGACCAAAGCCCTCCCAGCGCCACCGCCCCGGGCCCCGGGCCGGGCCGGCCCCAGGCTCGGAGCCGCGGTTGCCCGGTAACCGCGCCCGGGCCCTCAGCGTCTGTGACGGCGCCGTGGCCTCAGCGCCCGCAGCCGGCGCTGCTGCTCATTCGCACTCGGCATTAGCCAAGCGAATGGTTCGCAGAGATTGGTCTCTACGAGTCCTGTGATTTCGCGGAGAATTGGTCTCTGTGAGCAATTCGGAAACTCGCCCAACATTGGTCTTTGTGAGGGACTCCTAAATTCACAGAACATTGGTTTCTGTGAGGGAGTCCTGAACTTACAAAGCATTGGTCTTTGTGAGGGACTCCTAAATTCACAGAACATTGGTTTCTGTGAGGGAGTCCTGAACTGGCAAAGCATTGGTCTTTGTGAGGGAGTCCTGAATTTCGTTTGAAGGTAAAGATTGACTCAAGTTGTACTTTCTGGTTTTGTCACATCTCTGCTCTGAAAGAGAATGCCAGAGGGAAATACAGGATGGGATAATGCCAGTCTTCAGTTTGGTGGCATGTACAGCTGAGGGGATGAACCATATATGGTCTGTTGATGGTGCTTTTTGTCTCACCGAAGAAATGCAACATTTCCTAAATATACTAGTCTATCCTTTTTTTCCTATAGTATTTATTTAAACTACTTATAGGTGAATGAGTTCTGTTCACGTTTCAGGTGGTTGTTATGATCTGGTTATTAAAATTATTAAGGAGATGCCTTAATAAAACATGACCATGTGCCAAAGTCAATAGTTTGGATTTTATGGAACAGTAAATGTGAGGAAGAGAGAGGGATAAAGAAATAGCAAAAGGAGGGGGGAGGGTGGGAGCTGGGAAGGGGGGAAGAAAGAGAGCGACAGAGAGAGATTTAGTAGAAAATATCACCATTTCCATGGATCCCATCCCATTCAATCCTCTTCTGGTCTTCTCTGTGGTGAGGCCTCACAAAATGGAAGACTCCAAAGGATTAATGCAGATTTGGGCAAGGTGGCACTGCCCAGGTAGCTCCCTGGGGTGGGGCAAGTTTGGCTCTGTCTCTTGCTACTCTCAAATAATATAAAATCTTTAGCACTAGGATATCCTTTGAGTCTGCCCTGAATTGGGTTGTGGCTTTTCAGATCTGTTGTGTTACTTTGCATGCCCTGCAGTCGTCTGGTGCAAGGCCTCAGGAATGGCTCTGGGGGCACTTTGGAGGTCTTTGATGGGTTATGACACCCCCTCAGCTGCCCCTCATGGGAAGGTCCCCTGGATGTGGCCTTCTGGGGCTGGGGGCTTCTAGAGCTGAGCCAGTTTGCCTGAGGGAGGATGGGTGTCCACTGCCCCTTAGCAGAGGTTGTGCCACACGCCCAGAATTTCCTCCTCCCCCCTCTGTTGATGGGAGGTTTGAGTGCAAACCTGGCCTCAGCAGACGAGTCTGTGGCTATGACTTCCCCAGCCTGAAGGCAGACAGAGCTGGTTTTCAGCACAGCTGCTGGGTCTGGCTTTAGTGGGGATGTATTTTTCTCCCTCAGCCTTGTTCACTTCTCCCCAGACCTGAGCTAATGGGATGCTAGTGTCAGCTTTATCTTGTCTCAAGTTCCCTTAGGCAGCTTAACTCACAGTGCCAAGTTCCAGTCAGGAGGCATTTTCAGGGAAGGGTGGGCTTGGGGGTCTCAGCTTCTCTATACAGTTTTGTCACAATGGGCAAAAAGTCCTTTATAGCAATATTTAAGCCATTAACCATAACACTCCAGTCTCTCTCAAGTCCTGTGAGGAGCAGCTGAGAGAGCAGGGGTTGTTTAGCCTTAAGAAGAGGAGGTCCACTCAAGCTGTTTTTAAATAATATTTAAGCTACAGCTTTGATTGTTCTAAGTATTTTTAATGTTGAGCATTTTAGCTCCAGGTTTCAGTATGATCCATCTTTGAATTGCACAAGGTCACCATGTAGTTCAAATAAAGTCCAACTAGAGGCCTAACAATACTAGCTGCTTATGCCAAACAAGCACATAGCTACTTTCAAATCATAGAAAATCTTTAGCACCAGTATATCCCTTGAGTCTGCCATGAACTGGGTTCTGGATTTTCAGAGTTCCATTGTTGTTCCTTCCAGTTCTGTTGAGGGACTGTCACTCATCTGTGACATCATCACTTCACAATGGCATCTGGATTCCCAGGAAGGACACCAACACCTCGACTTTTGCTTAGGGAAGGACTTAAGCCTAATACTGTGAGTAGCCCCTGGGGCTGTGTTAAGGCTGGAAACTGCCCTGGTGTCCCTGCTCTCCCTGCCCCTGTTGTCCAGCAGTGCTCTGAAGCTGCAGAGCCCCTCCCCAGCCCTCTGTGCCATGCTCCTGTTGCTGGGGCTGTCCTGGTGCAGTAGGGAACACTGTGGGATGTGTCAGGGACAGCCCAGCGCCTTGCCTGGCTGTGCCAGCAGAGCCAAGTGAAACCAATGTACAGCTGAAGCCCTCAGCATGGGCTTCTTTCCTTCCCCTTTGCCACAGCAATTCCTTCTGTCAGGCTGGGCACTCACCTGTGCTGCTCTGGCCAAGCTGCCCTTGGGCACCTGGGCATGTGAGGGGGAAAGCTCAAACTCTGCCCCAAGCCTTGAGAGCCACGGCTGGTCCCAGCTGGAAGAGCTTCCAAAGCAGCTGTTCTCTCCCAGCTCCTGGGTGGGCACAGATGCAGCCCTGCAGGCAGCACTGGAGCCAGGGCCACAAAGGTCCCTTGCTGTCTGCAGCTCACTTGACTGAAGATGCCCCACTGCTGAGGCTCTGCCAAGGACATCCCTCTGTTTTCTTCTCTCGAGGGCTCTGTCAGCCCAGACAGAGAAAACCAATGCTAAGTAACAGAGAGAGCTAAAACTTGGACACATTCCTGTGCACCTCACTCTTGCTACAGCTTGTCTTGCTTGCTTCCCTTGGACTCAGCCAGCAGTGCTATCTCCTGCCTGGGAGTTTTGAGTGTTGTGCAGGGGTGGAGTTCAGGCAGTTCTGAGAGCTCTTCCCCACTCTCTGGAAAGGTCACTGCCTCAATCCAGTGAAATGTAAGAGGAAACAAATGCCCAAAGAGCAGAAATCCCCAAACGTGTCCCATCAAATCACAGAGAGACTCATGGGACAGAGCCATGTGGCTGGAGTATGTCTATTGCACTCTGTATTATTAATTTATTGGTGCTAAGTATTTCAGCAGGCAACTTCCAGGGTTTCCAGAACTGTCCTAGTGGCTGTGATCACAAATTATTCATCAGTGCCACTTGTTCAAGGAAAGCCTTTCTGAGCAAGCACATCTCTGACATTCTTGCTGTTTGGTTTTTTTTGGTTTTGGTTGGTTTTTTGTTGTTTTTTTGTTTTTGCATTTCAGCTGCTTCCCTCTAAGTTCCAGAGGGAGAAATTTGTCAACTCAAAGCAGGAGGCCAGCACTGGGGGGAGTTTTCTGCCCAGAATTGGCCCATGTGTCGACATGAGTGAGACTCGTCCAAAGGTAGCCTTTTCCCGCTCTTTTCCTTTCTGTTTAACATGAAGTTTGAAGAGGGTGAGTGCTTGTGACAGGCTCGCCTCCAGCAAAAGACCTCAGTGTCCAGGTCCTGTTGTCATTGCAAACTGCTGGGAGTGGTGGACTGGGAGTCCTGATCTGCACTAAGCCAACACAAATGACCTCTGCTGAAGCTGCTGGGCTGTGCTGGAGTGTAGCTGCCATTGCTAAAACCAGGGGGGGAAGGCTGAGGACGCAAAGGCACCAAATTGCCATTTGCCATTCTCCTGCTGAAGGAGCCACCTCTTGCTTTGGTGTGGTCACCATCAAATGCTTGGGGTCACAGCATTCCCTCCACAGTGGCAGCGTTGGCCTTTGAGGCCGAGGACCTGCAGGAATTACTTCAGATTGAGCAAAACAAATTGCATTACTGCTTTGGGCTGGAACAATGTGTTGGGACCCTGACGGGGTGTTAGATTTTGCAGGCTGCCAGATGTACAGGGGACTGGCCCTGGGCAGAAGGGAATGGATGTGCTTTATCTGGATCAGTGCCTACTTAGAGTTGTGTTTAAAGCTGCTTTTCTGGCAGGACTGGCTCAGTAGAAAGCACAGTCCAAAGGGGTAGGTGACCGAGGTGGGCTGTTGAGCAGGAAATTGGCAGCAAGCGACACGGAACACAATCCAGGTTAAGGATTGCCCTGGAGAGGGGCCTTGGGAACACCTCAGGGAAAGGCACAACTAAGGCCCAGTGTGCTGCAGCCACTCCCTTCAGCAGACTGTGTCTCCTCATGGAGTCACACACAAGACCTGCTTGTGTCTCTGGTGTAACAACAGTGTGACTGGAGAAGGCAGACAAAGCAGGGCAGAGCCTTCTTAAAGCAATGTCTCTGGTCCAGAAGCATTTGCTGTTGTTGTGTCTTTCCAGACATGCCTCTGCAATGGTATTCAATAAGATGGCAATAATTACAAGAAAGCACCCATTTAAAGCTAATGGAAAAAGGAGATACCAACTCTACTCTTACCCAAGTCGCTGAGAAAATCATTGAACCTTATCCTCATTCAGCATTGTCATTCACTTGTCTTCTATCCTCATTCACTTGTCTTTTTCCTGACTTCATTTTTGCCTTTACCTGACTTCCTGACTTTATTTTTGCCTTTCCCTCTGTTAGAAAGGCAGTAACTTTTAAATGCAATGAAAGGGGACAAAATCATCAAAGCAAAAGAAAACTGTTTATTAGCAACCACACAGAGAGGCGTGTGTCTCCCTGCCCCCGAAAAGGAGCAAACACACCCTCCAAGAAAAAAGCAATCTTTGTATCCCCTTTGTACCCAGCTGGGACAGTCCCTGGCCCCTTTTCCCCGGAGGGGTACTCAAGAACTTCCATTCTCTCTGACCACCAACTTTTCTGTCCCCTCTCCTCTCATCCTCCTTCCTTTTGGTCAGGTCTTCAGCCAGTTGGTGCTGCCAACTGACAGCAACACCCAACACACCAACCTGAACAAATCCAAACTACAAACAACACATAGTACCAACAAATTCCATTCTTTCACTTAAAAACCTTTTGGCTTCAGCCAAATACCACCTCATCTCTCACACCTCCTCTAGTACTGTTCTCTTCTTACTGATGCTTAAGTTCTAGTTCAAAACAGGTATTTGCAGTTGGGTGGGCCTCAGTTTCCCTGTCTCAGAGTAAAGGACATCCCAAAATTGAATCTGATGTCAATTTGTGGGTCTTACTTACTCCATGAGTGCTCAGTCAGTGCTCCAGTGGGCACAGGGCTGTGCTTAAGGAACGTGCTGCCTGGCATTCTGGAGAAGGAAAGCTGGAGAAATCAAAAGAGCAACTTGGCTTGAGCCTGCTCTAAGCTGATCAAGCAGTTCTTGATCAGCTCAGAGCAGAGGTGGGTGAGCCAGAGTTTGCCCAGTGTGTCCTGGGCACACATGCTCACCCAGAGTCTGTGCTTCACTGGGGATCAGTGTAAGGGATCCTTCATGAACTTTCCTCCCAGCAGCTGAACCTCTCCCTGCTCTCTCGCCTCTCCAGCTGTCACCAGCTCCCCCGAAACGGAGCGTGTTTGGGGTTTCCCCACGAGAGCTGGTATTTCAGAACGTCGTTGCTCATGAGGTCTCTGAAATGGTGCTGTCTATCATGAATAAGGACAAGGTAAGTGCTGGCACCTGGAGCTTTAACACTGTGCTGGAAGAGGAGAGTGCTGTCATTCCCCCAGTGTACAGCAAAGCAAGTTATCTGCTGCAGCACATCCAGAAGAAAATGTCTCAGCACCTTTGTTCTGCAAGTTGTGGAAATCTTCCTGTGCTGGGAACTGTCCCCTGATTTTGGCCATGCATTGATGGTATCTATGCCAAAGGAGTTCCCTGCTCTTGAAAGCTCTGGATTGGTAGGAATGTTGAGCCTGTACAGTTCTTACCTGCTCTCATGCTTTGCCTTGAGCTAGACCACATCCTGGGTTTCCTTGGTTAATCTTGGCTCCTGGTAGGAATCTCTGCCTCTCTCAGACTGTTTGGCTCCCTTTGTGCAGCTCACAGTCAGCTCAGGGGCTGAGTCTTCTCCACTTTATGCTGGAATCACTTCTCATTCATGGCATTGGCACTGCAGGAAATGTGTTCTGAAAGAGCCCTGCAATCAGAGTGATGGAGCAGAAGCAGTGGGAGGCCTTTAGGTGCCACTTGAGGCTCCTGCTAAGTTTCATTCAGCTCTGCTCAGCTTTTCCAAAAGCAACATGGTGCTCTGCTTTCCCTTTGAAGAACCACAGCACATCCAACGCTCCTGGAGGTTTTCACCTTCACTTGTGATTGTTTTGCAGTTTCCCAAGAGAGTTGAGAGGGAAAAAGTTGAAAAATGTCACCAGTTGTGTTCCAGTGTAAAGAGGAAAACAGAGACCATTGGAATTTCAGTCAGGGAAACATTTCTCAAATGAGCCTTGTGCCAAGAGTGGGCTGGTGGGAAGAGACAGGAGGGAGTCCAAATCATCTGGTTTAGACTTTCTGAGAGCATTTTGGTGCTCAGGGGTTGATGATATCTGTGTGCTAGAAAATGCATGTGTGCTGTGTCTGTGAATCCCAGAGGGCAGCACCTGGCCTGCTGGCTGCAGGCAGGAATGCCCAGCAGCCCAGCTTGCCTGCACAGGCAGCAAGAAGCCCTGGAGAGCCAAGATTGGCTTTGCATACTGGAACCACACTGTCACTCAGTGCTGGTCATGTTTCTCCAGGCAGAAAATGCCTTTGAAGCCCAGAGTCAATAGGCACAGCCTGTCTGTGTTTCCATCACTTTTGGCAAGCTGAATGCTCTCATGGTTTTAAGATTCCTCCTTGCTGCTTTACTGCCCGTTTAAATTCTCTTTGCCATCTCCTTGTTTTAGGGATTGTCTTGCTGTGTTCCTTCTTTTGCTTTTCAGGTTTACTTTTATTCCCAGGAAGGCCACAGTGGTTTGGTCTCCTCTCTTGCTGCTCTGCCTGCATGACTCTATCTCCACAACGTCCCTACCCAAACCTCATCTGCTAGAAGGGAATTTTTTCCTTCCCCCAGGACAATTTGATGCTTTGCTTTCAGGTAGCACATTCGCCCCTGGAACATGACAACTTCATGGCTGTGTGCAGGCAGAAGCCAGCAGGTTTTTTGGCCTTGTTGAATATGCAGATGCCTTGGTTCAGGTGCTCTGTCTCCATCCTGCTGGTGCTGACCTGCTTGGCCCTTCCTTCCCACCAGGCACTGCCCTACTGGCCCTGGCCACAATGCTGGAGCCAGACAGGAGGGATTCAAGCTCAGCCTTGTGAATGATGTGCCTGTGCCTGCACAGCTGAAAGTGCTTTGGAAAAGGGGCCAGGGAGGGATGTCAGCAGGGCACGGACAGCTCTCCTCTCGTTTCCACAAGTGGCAAAATCATCATGTGATGTCTTTGCTGCAGATTGCTCAGATGGTGAAGGTCTGCATGGAGAGCTCACCTTACTTCCAGCTGGCCTGCCCCAGTGATGTGTACCACATCGTGCCACCAGGCGCCTCTGCCCCTGTGCGCATCCGCTTCAGCCCCGACGAGAACAAGGTGAGGCTGGAGGAGCCAAAGCACACAATGATCTCCACAGCCATTGTTTTCCCTGCACTCTGCTCCAGCCCATTGCATGCTGTGAGCTGGGCTCCAGGCCCTGGGCAGGCAGCCTGCAGCAGCCAGTCACACCTTGGCACTGCTGGCAGGCACTGCAGCCAGGCCTGACAGGCTCTGCTTCCCCTCCCTGCACATCCCTGAGCATTCCCAAGGGAAGATGCACAGGAACAGGATGAAAATGACAAAGAGATGTTGACAGATGTTCAGCCATCTCTAGGTCCAGTGGAAGGGGTTTCATTATTATGGAAAACACTCGAGGGACAAAGAGGTCAGGGAGCTTTCCTCCTTCCTGACTGCCAACAGCTTCCCTGCCTGCCCCTGGGCTGGAGCAAAGACGGTGCTTTTTCACCCCCTCTGTTCTGCAGCCTTGCAGCTGTGCTGTCCCAGAGCACAGGTGACCAGGGCACAGCTGCAGGGGCAGGGCAGAGGATGTGCTGTGCCCGTGAGCCCAGCCTGGCACAGGCACACTGGGCTCTGGGTGCCCTTGGTCAGCAGGAGGTTGCTGAGCTGCAGGGGACTTGGACACCTGCCTGAAGGAGCTCGTGTAGGGCAGGTACAAGCTGCAGGCAGAGCTGTGGGCCCAGAGCCTGTGGCAGTGGCACTGCTGGGGCTCTGTCTTCATGCCTGTCACTGTGCTTGCTCTGTCAGCTGGCACCCATTCCATGCCAAAGGTGCTTCTGCATGGAGGTTTGAACAGCAGTGCTGAGGCCCTGGCAAGTCTGATCTCACTGCTGGCATCTGGAGACTTGTTCATCCAGAAGGGTTTAGGACATGGCATGGAAGGGAGGAAGCCTTGCAGGCAAACAAAGAGAGGCCCTTTCCAACAGCATCCTGCAACCTCTTAGCACTGTTCTTCTCCTGACTTGGTTGGAGAGGCAAAGTTAGAGGGGAGTTCTGAGCCAACTGATGTTTCTGCACCAGGCCAGAGGTGCAGGATCTCTTTGGGTGCAGCTGTTTTCTCATCTTCCTCTTGCTGCTTAGAGTCAGTTGAACACTTTGTCCTATTCTCAGACAGTGGGAATATAGAAACCTAAAGAGGAATGTGCTGTGTTCCCTAGCTCCATGTTCCTTAGAAGGAGCTTAGGAATTATTTAATATCATGAAAATTTGTGAGTGAAAATTATGGTGGCCTAGGGCAGTTCTCCATATGACCCAAGTGACACAAGAGCTTAATGCCACTGGGATAGCTTTTGCAAAGGGCACTGGTGCCTTTAAAATGTGACATATTAGAAAAACTCAGTGTTCATTTTAGGGTGGAATAGGTAAATTGATGCCCAGTAAATTGATGCCATGGATGAGTTACAGTAAATGGTTTTTCTTCTGCCACAGGGATGGCACTAAATGCCCTGTGCTGAGCCAGTTTCTTTTCCTGCAGGATTATTCCCATGAGCTCACCTGTATCATGGCAAAGGAGAAGATCGTTGTGCCAATTCGGGCCATCGGTGCCCGAGCCATCCTGGACTTCCCTGCCCAGGTGGACTTCTCCGAGTGTCCGGTCAAGCACAGCACCCAGAAGACTCTGCTGGTTCGCAATGTCGGTAACCGGACAGCTCATTACCAGCTGAGCACCCAGAGGTGAGGCAGCTCATCTGTCCCTGTGCAAAGGATATCACCTTTGGGTGAGAGCAGAGTTGGGAAAGAGCAGCAAAGGAACCAGAGCATCAGAGCTGCTGCCCTGCAGCCCTGGCTGGAAGTGAGCAGGATGGATGGCATCTGCTCTTGCTTTCAGTGTTCTTAGCAGGATGCAGCCTTTGAGCTTTCTCTGTCCCAGATTTCCTGGAGGGTGCTGGAACACGTTGGTAGCTGGCTTGCTGAGCACAAGCAGCTTCTGAAATGCTTCCTCACCACTGCCAGCCAAACAGACCCATTCTCTGGGAGGCCCCAGGCACGTGGCTCTCCAGTGGTCCCTGCATCAGATGCCCAACATGAGCTGTGCTGTGGGCAGCTGGTGCAGTTCCTGTTACTAAAGCTGCTCTGATTTCCCTTGTCACCTCAGAGCATCAGCTGCCTTTTCTGTTCCATGATGAACCTTTGAAAGCCAGTTTAAGATTTCAAACAGATGATTTAAATCTCTGAATAAGGCTGTGCCCCCTTTCATTGAGATTTCTTTTGGAATACTCTGAAGTTCCTGTGTTTCTGCTGTTTTTTCTTTTTGGTTTGTGTTAAATGTTTTCCAAAAGATCATGAACTCTTCACTGGGAGCTTTCATGAAGGTCGAGCTCCTCTAATGCCTCTCAATGTACCACATGCCCATAGGTATATGCACAGGTGTATAGGAAATAGGAGATATTTAGGGAATATGTGAAAAGCACTTGGGCTGATTTAGAAGGTAAAAGTACAGAATAATTTCTGCTGGAAATCATCTGAGCAGACACACTGCTCAAAGCAAGACCAGTGTCTGGGGATTGCAAGGTGCCATTGGGAGATCTGGACCTGTCTTTAGATGCCATACAAGAAAACAAACAAACAAATGGACCTAGTTAAAAAGCAGAAGAAAACAACCTATTAAAACCCCCTCCATAGCTTCTCTTTTCTGCCTGTTGGGTGCAATGGTGATTCATTGAAAGGGCAGCTCTAACAGGGTGAGAACTGTCTTAAGGAACAGCTCACAATTAACAGATAAAAGGCCAAAATTTAGCCTGCCAGCCCCATCTCTTGGCAGTGGTTTTCATTTGGTTCTTACAGTGTCAGGGATGTCTCCTTCACAGCTCTTCTATCTGTGGGCTCAGGGAACAGCTTAGTGATGTTGGCTGAAATGCAGATGACTGCTACAGCAGGAACAGAGGAGTCTAGTGGGTACAGCCCAGGGATGTAGGAGATGCAGGGGCTGATTTGCACTGAGTTTTTCAGTCCTGAAACTGAGTCCTGGACTTGGCTGGATCCTCTTCTCCTGATAATTTGAAAAGAGGAAGATACCTTCTTTCTCAGGCAAGAGAGAAAGAAGTCACCCCTGAAGTCACCCCGAGGAGTGTTATTCCCATCCTGCCATCTGAGGGCAGGAACATGTAACATGGGGCAGCAGTGGGAAGGGAATGGAATGGAATGGAATGGAATGGAATGGAATGGAATGGAATGGAATGGAATGGAATGGAAGGTAGTGCTGAAGTGTGGCCAGGGATTCCCTTAAATGGCAGCTTCTCTGTTCTGGTGGAATTTCTGGCAAAAGAATAAGAAGAAAATCCCGTGCCTTGCCCCCAGCAGGCACTGATCCCCCCGAGCCCCAGCAGGGACCTGCAGCAGTGCTGGCATCAGCCCCAGGGCAGATGCAGGAGCACGTGCACTGATCTGGCTCTGGGGCTGCTGAGGCCTTGTCTTTGCTCCCCTCCCTCCAAAGTCTCACGTCCAGCACATAAACATTGCTGGCCCAAGGCTTCTCCATCAGCCAGTGATGGTCTCACCAGTGGGAATGGGAACAGCTCAGCCCATCATTGCAGCAAGAGGTCCTGAATGAGCTGAACCTGAAGCAAGTGACATCAATCAAGCTCAGCTTGCCAGATGTTCTCTTTATTTCTGTGTGTGATGTAATCATCACCAAACTCCCCAGAACAGACTTTTAAATGACAGATTGACCAGCAGCAAAGCACCCAGGCCAGGAACTTTTGTTTCCTCAGTGGGGCTGGAGAAGAGCACAAAGCACATTTCCCCTGAGCTGTCCCTGAGCATCAAAGCACAGAGTGCTTGTCAGGCAAGAGCTCTTTACCTGGTGACCAATCCTGATGGCTCCTGTTAAATCCAAAGTGCACCAACACATTTGCATTAACATTTCCAACACCTCACACAGAGTTTCTCTGCTGGGCCAAGCAACAGTTACCAGCCTGGATAACAAGCCACAGTCCCAGACTGCATTGCTGGTAAACACACAGAAACCTCCTGTTCTGCTTCCTTGATGTGCTCCTGCTCATGGTGCTTCATTTAGCTGGCATGGGCTCCTTCCGACTGTAAATAGCATCCTCCTTTTGGGTTTCCATGTCACTCTATTGCTCTAATCTGCATTTGCACTCTTTCAGAGTTTTGACTGCTCCTTTTCTTAGAGCAGCTTTCATTGAAATGTTGATTAAATGTGCCCTTTTTAGGCTAAATCAGGATATTTTCAAGGCAAAATAAACCAAAGAATCACACTGCAAATTCAACTGTAACTATTCCTTGGTCTTCAAGGAAAAGTTCCTTCTCCCTGTCTGATTCCTAGGCTGTAATATCCCAGGACAGGTAGTGCCCTAACATTTGCATCTCCTGAGATGAGGTTTATAGGCAGCAGGAAAAGAGAAATTCCTGAGGCAGTCAGTGTCAAGTTCTGCATGCAGATAGCTCTGAAGCCTCTCTGTGCTCTTCACAAACCATTCTCTGATGGGATTGCTGGCAGTGGGACCCTTGAGCCTCATTGCAGAGAGCTGGATGCAGAGTATGGGGGAGCTGAGGTCATTTTACCCCCAGGATCTTGTGAGGGCTGGATCTCCTCAGCAGTGGCTCAGTGGCTGTTTCTGAGCCTGTCTGTTCTGTCCTCTGCTGCCTGTGCTTGGTTTGCTCCCTGCTTGCCCAAGGGAGCTGCAGTGCAGCAGGAATCTCCTGGCCAGGTGTCCCCCCAGCCCTGATCCCTCTCTTTGTGTTGCAGTCCTTTCTCCGTGGTGCCGACCGCAGGAACTCTGGGTGCTGGGGACACCATGCAGGTGACAGTGACATTTCATGCGCTGACCAACGGGGAACATTTTGGGTCCCTGTGCTGCAACACAGGTGAGTGCTGGGCCCTGCAGGGCACAGGACAGTTCTCCACATGGCTCCCTGTTGTCCCTCCCCCTGCATTCCCTCCAGAGGTACCTCCCTGTTCAGCTTTAGCCCAAAGAAAACTGAAAACTCCTTGGTGTTCAGGGGCTTGAGAAAGTGGATCCCGTCTAAAGGGTGAAGATTTTTGATTCCTGTTTTGCTGGGAGTTGCTGAGTGGAGGAAGGAGGATCCCTGATTCTCCACTACCATGTGGCTATGCCTGGGTGAAGTTTTATTTGATTCCTGGGCCGTGCTGGATGTGAGGTCTCCATCAGACTCTCTCCAATGCAATGGATTTCTTGCACACCTCTGTCCCATATGCTGCTTCTCCACTGGCTTGTCACACATCCTTTTTCTATGTGGCCCTTACACATAGATGTAGTTTCTGTCTAATAACATTTTCCGGCCCTCAAGTTCCTGTTTGGTGACAAATCAAGACCAATTTTTCCCTGTGCCCATTTCCCAGGCTGTTCATGTTGTTACAAACCTCTCACATCTATCTCCCATTTGATTTCTAGACTGAGGAATCCCATTCAGTCTTAATGTAGAAGCTGCTCTGTACTTCTTAATCTTTCTATTGTCCCTTTTTTATTTAATGTGCAATGCGCCAGCTTGGTTTTTGAGATCAGAACAATAGAAAATATTTCAAGACTGATGTGGCTGTGGGTTTGGACAGGGAGATGATGATGATGATTTTCATGGTGTTCATTTGAGAGTGGTTTGTCATATTGCAGAGCCAGGCTGGTTGTGTTTCCTCACCTGTGTCCCCTCCTGCTGTGCGCTGTCCCTTCACTTGTTCCTCTGGGCCTCCTTTTGCTGCCCACCTGCCCCCAGGCATATTTGCTGGTCAGCAACAAGGCATCCAAGGGATCAGGAGAGATGGGAGTCTCGTGGGATGCCCAGGGAGACCCTGGGCCAGGCAGGGCTGAACAGGGCTCCTCACCCTGTCACCTGAAGGACTTGGATGCAGAAATCCCAGTGATCTGAGTGGGTCACCAGAGCACACTGACCAATCCCACTGTCCATCCTGTCACCTTGGGGCCAAAGCTCTACAAACACACTCAGAAACAAGGGGTTTAAGGAGCTGCCCAGGACATCCTCACCACTCTACACACAGAGCTGTCAGGATGTGACAAATGGACTGATCCACAGAACTGCTCATTCAGATAAAAACTGTGACACCTTCTTTTGTGCCCTGGGATTTGTTCTGTTCCTTGTGCTTCCATCAGCCAGTGAGCTGAGCAAAGACTCCCCTTTGCTTTGTTCCAGGTGAAGAGAGTATCCACACAAAGCTCCATGGAGATGCTGTAGATGTTGATGTTGTGTTGAGCACAAATTCCGTGGAGGCTGGCAAGACCTTCATCACCATGGCATACCAGACAACCGTGTTCCTGGAAAACAGGAGTAACATCACAGCCCACTTCCAGTGGAAGGCTTTGCCTTCTGAGGAAGAAGAGAATAAAGAGAAGAGGAGGTTGGTTTGGAAGATGCATTTCAGTGAGATATATGGCCCAAGACTGAAACTAACCTATGGCCTCAGGGGGGTGTTGGTGCTTTTGAATGGTTTAGGCCAAGTAAACCATGCCTGGCACTGGGGTGTGTGTCCCTGGGCTTCAGGAGCTCAGCACTCAGCATTCCAGTTCCATTTATACTCCAACCAGGAATGGCATTTTGGGAAGGAAAGGTTGGTTGCAATGACTGATTTCCTCAGGTTCTAATTGGGCTCCTGTCTCTCTAATCTTCTTCCTACATGACCTGGCAACATCTCCCCTTCCCAGGGAAGGTGGGATGCTCTGTGACCTTTATGTGCATCCCCCAAGCAGCTCAGTGGGAGGAAAAGCCAGCTGAGGTGGTCGGTGGATTCTCCCTCAGTTTTGGCAGAGGCTTTGAGCCAGGAGGTTTCTCTGGAGGGATGTTGGCTTTGGAAACCTCTCCTGAGCTTGCAAGTGTGGGGTGAAACTCCCTGCTGTGCCAGTGAACAACAAGTTATCCTCTGATCCTTGTGGGACCCTCCTGGCTTGGCTCAGCCTTTGCTGGGGAGCTGCTGCTGCTCCTCCCCAAGTGCTTTGCTCTCCTGCACTCCCACTTCTCTCTGCAAATCTGTGGCTTATTAAATGATCAGCTGGCCTTGTCTCTCCCTGGGGCTGCAGGCAGTGTCGTTTGCTGCACCCATCGGGTGAGGAGTGGCTGGAAAACTTCACGGAGGAGAAAGAAGTAGAGAAGGTGCAGGGCTTTTCTGAAGATCACACTGCCCTCCTGAGAAGCAGGGTCCAGGAGAAGAAGGCAAAGGTGCAAGATGACCCCCTGCTGTTCGCCAGTGACATTTTTTTCATTGAGCCATTGGTAAGTGACACCCGAGAACCTCATTTTCTTCCTCTTCCTCCTCCCAAGCACCCTTCCCCCGGCTGCAGTCACTGGGCAGATCCTCAGCTGGCCCCATGTGCTGGCAGGGAGGACGTGGAGTTTCTGGAGCGGCTGCAGAGCTCCCTGCTCAAAGCATTTGTGCCCTGCAGGCTCAAGGCAGGGCTGGGAGCCTGACACAGCCCAGCTCTGCTGCCAGGCTGGAGCTCAAGGCCCTGTGTGCGTGTCCTTGCAGTGTCACAGGGAGCAGTTCCTGTAGGCAGGGGCTCCCCCCACACGTGGGGCTCAGCAGAGGCTGTTGGAGCACTGCCAGCTCACACACTGACCTGAAGCTTGCAATGGTTCCCTGGCAAAAGGAGGCCAAATTCAGCCCAAGGTTAATGACAGAAATGCCAATCCCCTCCTGTAACCATGCCTTGCACTATTGCTGAGTGTCCCTTCCAGTGTCATCCTTGTGTGAGCCTGGACACAAGGGTGCAAGGCTGAAATGGGCCTTTGGAGTTCTCCTGCACACAGGGACACAAAACCTTTTCCTTTTCTGGTGATGCAAGCAAACTGCCACGTGCTCCCATCAGCCAGAGCCCTGATTCTGAGTACTGGCATTGGGAGAGATGATGAATGCCTGGTGTCTGCACGGAGCAAAATCCCTTCTCATCTTGCAGTAAAGCCCAGAATAATCCCAACCTCTGCTTTCTTTCAAAACAGCTTAACTAATATCTGTAGTTCAAGGAAGGGGATCATGTTCTCTTCTTGGTTACTCCTATGGGCCATCTAAGGCCAAGAGCCACCAGTGCACAGTGGCACTTACATCCCATGGAGCTGACAGCAGCATGATGGGACCAAGAGCTTGTGTCAGAGCAGCAGGAATATTGTGGAGAGTGGCAGCTGATCAGCTGAGCATTGAGAGCTTCCAGCGCTGTGTTGAGCTGGGTTTGGAGGCTTTCCTTGGCTGCTTGTGTTGTTCACTCATCATTGATGCTCAATCAAGGCTTACAGGCCTGTGGTTGGAAACAAGAAATGTGGAGTTTGAAGAGCAATGCTTTGCTGTCTCTTTCTGTTGTAGGAGGGAGAAATTGGGCCGAATTGTTCGGCTGAAATCACGGTGACCTTCAAAGCCCTGGAAGCACTGGAGTATCAAAGTGTGGCTTACTGCCATGTCTCAGGTGCAGCTCCTTTGCCCTGCTCCTGTCCCCCTCAGTGAAGCCATGGTGCAAGCCTGAGCCCACTGGGCTCCCATGGAAGTGCTGGGAAGAGTCCCTGGTCAGCAGGGCAGTGCTGGCACATCCCCCCTGGCCCTGCAGCCTCCAGGGAGTCTCCTGTGCAAGGCCAGGGCTCAGAATGCTGGCTCTGCCTTACTGATCCCAGAACAGCCCAGGCAGTGCAGGGAGAGGTTTTCATGCCACGGCTTTGCCAGCATTTCCTCAAAGGCCAGAGAGCTCCAGAGCAGAACAGCTTTAGTGAACAAGCACTAAGCCCCCTCAGGCCCCTGGCCTCCAGGATGGGTCCATTTGCCATGGATCCATCATCAGGTGGAAGGAGCTGAGTTAGAAATGTGCTCCCTGGCCCTGGATCACCTCCCAGTGCCCAGACAGCAGCAGAGCAGAGGTGGCTGAGCCCCACTGAGCACAGGGTGTTTGTAGAAGGAGCACCCTTGGCCAGCAGCTGCTTCTCTGCCTGTGTGGGAGTTGTCCCCTTGCAGCTCTCACTCTGTGGAAACAGAACACAGTGCTGAGTGTCAGAAGGGGAGCACTTGGGCAACAAAGGCCTGTGCTCCTGGCCCGGGTAGTTTGGTAATTGCCAAACTCATCATGAGCTTTTGTGCCTGCACTGAATGGATTTCAAAGCTCCTCTAGGTGCATGGGAAGGAAACCACAGAATCACAGTAGGATGAGGGTGGGGTGGACCTTAAAGATCATCTAGTGCCAAGGCCCCTGCCATGGGCAGGGACACCTCCCCCTAGACCAGGTAGCTCCAAGCATGAGTACATCCAGCTCAGAGTCAGGGACTAGCACTGAGGCAGCCTGGAAAATCCAGTGTGACAGAGGGAATGATTGTACTGCAATGGACATCTCTCCCCAGGCCGTGAGATCAGGCTGCCCCTGTGCCTCAGAGGGGAAGGCCAAGGACCCCTGGTTGAACTCAGCTCTCCTACGCTGAACCTTGGGAATGTTTTTGTCTACACCCCCTATGTCTATGAGGTGAGCAGCAGGGCTTGGGATGGATCCTGATGGCTCCTGAGGCAGCAGCAAGCCTGGTGGAGCTGTGGAATTGCTGCCAACCTGGGCAGCTGTGAGCAGGGAATATTTGATGTACTGCTCAAACCTGGGGGGTCAGAAACGTGTGTCTGTTGTTCCTGAAGCCCCAGTCCCTGCTTTTGGGCAGCCTTCCTTAGGGATCAGCTGGGAGGCTTCCTGCAAAACAACCCCTTGCCACATGAAACCAACACTGGGTCAAAAAGCTGCATGTTCAGAGGCTTTTGTGGCAGTGCTAGACACAAGGCACCTTTGGACTGGGCTCTGCAGAAGCAGCTGCAACAAACTGGCTGCCTTTGAGCTTCAGCCCACTGCAAACAGCTTCCAGTCAAGTGTCCCTGCTTATTGCTGAAGTCCCAGGAAATCCATCCAGCCTCCTGGCTCAGTGCTGGCCATTGCAAAGGGCTTGGGAGTTCTCTCCCTTGCTGACCAGTCCCTCACCACACTTCAGCCTTGGTGCATCTCTGGCTCTGGAAGGAGAAAAGTGTTCCTGGGAATAAAGCAAAGGATTTTTCTACCTATTTGCCTCCTCCCCAATAGTGTCAAGTGTGCAAAAAATTCATGAGGGAGCAACTCAAAGAGGTAGAAAATGAGGCACTACAGCATGCCAGACACTTTCAAAAGCGCAGCTGGGGAAGGGAAAGACACGCTGAGTTTTCTTACCAAAGGATGGTGCTGTCTGTACATTTTGATGCTGATGCCTCATTCTCAATGAATTGTTTCCATGGTATGGGAAAAGGTGAATGAGTAGATGGTGCTGTTGGAGCTGTGCTCACTGGGGCAGCAGCAGCTCTGGGGTGATTCACTCCACAGCTGCAATCACCCCACTCAGGGCTCTCAGGGCCAGCTCCCCATGAGCTTGGTGATGCTGAGCAGAGGTGCACTGCTCTGTGTCCATGGGATAAGCCCAGGGTGACTGCAGGTCTGTGGAGTTGCCACTGCTCTGCATGAAAACCCAAAGGCAGAACTTGTCCTGTTGTATCTTTTGACTTCTGCCATTCAGCAGCACAAAGCATCTTCTGCCTTTGCTGGGTGTTCATTGCATCATTAGACAATAACTCACAAGAAGGGAAGGTTCCACCTGTATTTCCATTTTGCTTTCTTGCTTCTGCAGGTGGAACTGATTAACAAAGGAGCTCTTGATGCTCCCTTCACCTATATCCCTTCAACCACAAATGTGGACTTCTGCTTCACGGTTGAGCCTGAGCAGGGCATGATTGCACCAGGTGGGACCCAGACTGTTCAGATCTCCTTCCATACCACCGTGCTGGGGAGCTTTGAGGAAAAATTCCAGTTCAGTGTGGCTGGATCTCCTACACCTGTGATCCTGACCATCAGGTAAGGACTCTGGGAGCTTGGTGGGCACATCTGTAGCTGTCTCTGGGACATCCCCCACCTACCTCATTTTGGGGTTGAGCAGAGAAAAAAGGTGATGCCTGAGGTCTTAATCTCTGCTGTGATCCTGGCATTGCCTTAGTGTCAGGATGCCTCCTGCCCTGTGTGGTACCCAGGAGCTGCAATGACTCCTCCCTGCAGGGATCTCCCTCTGCCTTGGGCCATGGCAGGCAGTGGGATGGAGCAGCTCTGGGCAGCAGCTGCTCTGGGATGTCCCACCTGAACACCCAGCAAGGCCCCCAGGGCTTTGCAGATGGGCCAGCCTGGGGGATTCTGCCCCAGCAGCAGTGTTTTTAAAAACTTCCATTAATAATCCATCCCAAATGGGCAGCAGCAGCCTCAGCTCCCCTCTCATGGCCATGCTGTGGGGGACAAGCTGTGCTCCCAGCTCCTGTGCACAGAGTGCTCTGGTGCCTCCTTTGCACAGCCAGCAAAGGGCTGATGTGGGAGTCAGGAACTGTGCAGCAGGAACTGTGCCAAGGACTGGGGTACCATCCCATGGGCTGGTGCCATGGCAGGAGACAATCCTGGCCCAGCCAAAGGGAGAAGGGCTGATCACAGGGGAGGCAGAGCTCAGTCCTCAGCACCACAGCAGCGTGAGGCCTTGTCCCTGCCAGCCTGAGCCATGTGCTGCTGGGATAATGGAGTGGAAGCAGGAGAGCTGATGCTGGCTGCTCTGCAGCTTTGGAGCTGGGCTCCTGCTGTTGGGGGGCACTGGCTCAAGGCAGTAAAGAAATGAAAGCAATCTGCACTTGATTGTACCAATAAGATAAGGGAGATGGATAAAAAGGAACAAGGAAGTTATTTGGCAAGAGAAAAGTGGTGAGTAGGTCTGCCCATAGTTGAGAAACAATTATGCTGGCTTTGTTTTTGGAGGAAAAGTGCTGCTTTTTTAGTTTGGAAATCAAGAGGGAACATTTCACCAGTCCTTTCCTCTAGGATTCACCTGTCCCCTGGGTAGAACTGTTGCTGCTCTTTTCAGAGGATGTTTGGGGCTCCCCTGGATTCATGTCTCAGAACTGTGTCTGTAATGATTGTGTGGGTCAAACTCTCCTGAGAAAGCTCCTCCACGGGAACAGCAGTTCCAGCTAAGAAGGAGCAAAGCAGGGAACCTGTGGCTGGAAAGGCTGGTTACAGAAGTTTGTGGGGACACCTTGATGTCCATCCCATTGCAGCTGGGGAAACTGAGGCACGGAGCCCTGTCTGGGTGTGTGTTCAGGGTCCTTCATGGGACCCCCAGCATCCCAGGGGCTTCTCCTGCCTGCCCATCAGTGGCTGTTGGCTGCTGGCCACTTGGCTTGAGCTGCCCCCTGTGCACAGGGCCCTGTGCTGAGCACACGGTGCTGTGTTGGTTGGAAACCCAGGGTGCCCTGAGCCCAGGTTTTGTGCCCCGAGCCACGACAGCCGGACCTTTGCAATGCCTTTAACCGAGCCCTTTCCTGCTCTGTCCTCGGCCTCCAGGGGCAGCGTCACTGGACCGAATTTACACTTCGACCTCCCTGAGCTCGACTTCGGGGACATCTCCTTTGGTGAGTGTTGCCTGGGCTGGGACACAGCGTCAGGGATCTGTGCCTTCCAACAGAAAAGCATCCCTCACTCCTGGTCTGCCCCAGCAGCCTCTTCAGGCTGTGAACTGCAGGGCTGCTGCTGCTGCTGCCTCAGGGGGCATTTTGCCATTGTGAGATCAAATAGAACCAAGGAATAGAAAGGCAGTATTTTCTAGTGTCTCTGTCCTGCTTTAAAAGACAGATCCCCACCATGTGTGGCGGTATCTCTGGCTTTGCAGGATGGAAAGCAAATCTCAGAGCCAAAGTGGGGATCCCCTTGCAGGTACAATCACAGTGAGCAGCATGGCTGTGATGTCCCCGTTTGTTGGGTGAGGTGGGACATGGTTCCTAATTGCTAATCTCAAACCAAGGCTGGGGTTTGCCCCCAGTTGAGTGGACTCTGAGCTGTCATGTGCTCAGTCTGTTTGGGCCTAACCAAGAGATGCTTTAAGGGTCCTGCAGAGAGAAACTGCATTAAGGTGCATCACATTCTAGTTCCTGATTCCATCCTCATTTTCTTTTGCTGTAGCTTCTTCTCAATGACAACTCACTGTTTATGTATCGTGAAAACAGTGGGAATGTTGGCAGACTTACCAGGGAATTTGACAGCTTGAATTCTCAGAGTAAATGCTGGGTCTGGGTGCACACTCATCACTGAGAGATAACTGGTGCTGGTTTGGGGCAGGGGAGGGAGCTCCTTCCCCTCCCAAAGAGAGAAGCTTGCAGTGTTCAGCAGGGCTAGGAGTGGGCATTTTCAAGGCTGCAGTCTGGAATCAGTGTCAAAGGGAACTCAGTGATGATTAATTCCTCATGCAGCTTCTCGGTGAGCTGTAGTTCAGAAAATAAAGAGCTAAACTCCAATCTCACTTTTATCCTGGCAGGATATTCCCACCAGGATCATGCCATAATGGGTGCCTGAATGGATATTTGTGTCCTTTCCTAGGCTTTCCCTATACCCAGAGATGTCGCCTCACCAACTGCTCCATGGTGCCCGTGACATTCAAGCTCCGCATGTCGGACGATGGCACGCAGCCGGCTGTTGACAGCCTTGATCAAATCCGCAAAGAAGGTGACCCATCCTGGAGGAAGGGAATTCATTTCTATGTGGAGCCAAGGGAGTTCACAATGAATCCCAGCCAAGGAACCATCCTCCCCCAGGGACACCAGGACATTGAGGTATGGGAAGAATCCAGCTGTAGATGCTTCAGCACCAGGGCTGAAGCTTCACTGGAGTGTGGGAGGGCTTTAGCTCTGGTGCCAGCTTTGAGCATCGTGGCAGTGAGAGATCTGCACTGCTGGGAGGCCTCTGCTAGCTGGCTTAGCCGGGATGTTCCTCAAGGAGCACTGGTTTGTTTCCAAAATCCTACACTGAGATCAATACCATATGGTCAAGTGCTGAAGCCATTCTTTTGCTTTTGAGAGCGATTTCTTTGATTGCAAGTGGGCAGAGCAAGGATGAAGGCAGAAGGTGGCTGTCAGAGAGATGTCATTGTATAAAGCAGTTAGCTTTTCTTCTTGGTCTCATTTTCCCTCTCCTGAGGAGCAGAAAAATTTGTGTTCACTGCAGGGATCTCCAGTGTAGACAAGAACCTCTGCAGCCATGTGTTGCGGTTCAAATTGATTTTATCGATTCCTTGTTCTGTTGTACACCCATGTTCTCCCTGAGTTGGCTCACGCCTGTGTTTTACCCTCCCTCAATGCTGTCCCTCATGCCGTTCCCTGCCCCTTGTTCCAGCTCTTTTCCCTGCCTGTCTAGGCAACCCAGCCCCTTTTGTTCCCAAACCTTCTTTGCCACTTTAACCTCGGGCCAATCCCTGATTGCAATACCCCTTTGGAATTCCCCTATTCTTGGAGACCCCATTGGCCATGTGACCCATCCTCTTTACCCTCCTACCCCCAGTGGTCCCAGACACTTGATGTAATCCCCTCACTCCTCCCCTGAGGATTCCCTATTGATTTGCTGTTTGTATCCACCCTCTGATTTGTATTTTTACAAAAGCCCTTGCACAGGAGTGTCCAGGGCTCTTGTGCCTCTGATTCCTTTATTTGGAATAAACCCTTCCTTGTGGAACTTCAAGACAGAGAGCCTCCTCCTTTCTCCTCTGCCTGGTCCCTGTGGTGGCTTGTCTCTTGCGCTGTACAGCAAGTGGCTCTGAGGGCTCTGCCTCTGGTAAATGCCCACCCTGGGGCAGCTCCCCACTCCTGGCGTGGTGCCGGAGTTCTAAGAGCCAGCCCGGGCTCTGGGTACCATGGCAGCCATGAACTGCCCAGCACCTGCTGGGCCACACTTTGCCCTCAGCCTTCTGCTGTAAAGCTGAACTCATTGTGTTCAAGTCAGATTTCCACTGCATTTATGTCATTGTAGTCAGATGAGAAATTGGCCCCTTAATTTGAATACAGTGGTGTGTAGAGCTTTAGTCTAATGTTTTAATGAAGCTGACCGATGCTGTGATAGCAAGGTGTGTTTAACAAATCTGCTATTGCCAGAAGGCTTTTGTTACTCTGAGACTGTGCTCTACACATGGACCAGCAGAAGAATTAAAGCCAAATCCTTCCTCAAGAACTGGAGGATGTCACATGTGGGTAATGAGCTTTTGTAAGGAAGAATTTACTGTTCTTTTTTCTACCAGGTGACCCTGTGTTCCAACACCGTGATGGAATTCTACAGGAGATTGCTGGTGGACCTGGAGGGTTTTGGTGAGGGAGTGGCATCAGTGGTCATCACAGCCAGGTACCAGCCCTTCCTGGCCTCCCCCAGGCACTGCCTTGCACAGGCTTTGCTGGCTGCAGCTGCCAAGGAGAAGAGCTGCTTAATGGCCTCATGTTGTGCCAGCTGGACATGAGAACAGCAGTGCTTGGACAGCAGCCTGTGGTGAAAAGCACCCCTGCTCACAGCCCAGCACAGTCCTGGCCCTTTTCTAAAGGGACCAGGAATGGTATCATTGATTGGCCTGGGTTTTGGTGCTTGAGGTGGAACAAATTTCCCGAGGGCCTCCTCTCCTTCTTCCTGCAAGAGATGGAGTTGTGCTGGTTGTGAGCACCCTGCATTGGTTTGGGACACACCAGGCAGCCTGCTGAGAGTCAGGGTCTGGTTCTGTTCATGAGGGCACATGACAGGGGAAAGTGGCTCCCAGCAAGAGTGGGGAGGGCAAGGTCTTATGAGGGGAAAGCAGCCTTGATGTGGCAGGTCAGCTCCAGTTTTTCTCCTTCCCTGTGCTTCCCATTTTGAGCTTTAATGTTCTCAGACTTAAACCAAAAGTCGTTCCTGCTGCAGCAGAATTCCACCCTGCTGTGCTGCTGTGGGTGTCAGTGTGATGCCAGAGGGATGCAGCTCCCTGGTGCTGTTCCCTGTCCCAGGCAGAGCCATCCAGGCAGTGCCTGGGCTGCCATTTTGTCAAGCAAATGGAGCTGGGGCCAGTCAGTGCCTGGAGCTGTGCAGTGAAGGAGCCAGGGAGCTGCAGGGCCTGGGAGGGGGTGATCAGCCCCTCTGTGGGGCAGCTGCTGTCTCGTGCCCTCCAAGGCTGGGGCAAAGAGCTGAGTTCTCAGGCAGGGCAACAGCACCATGGGAGAGAAGGGAGTCATTTTTACTGAGACACTGGAGTTGTGTATTCCTTGAGCCTTAGGGAGCACTGATCCTTGTTGGGAAGGCTCCCCCAGAGCTCGTGGCTCACTGGGACTGTTCCAGGAGTCCTTGCAAGCCTTCTTGGGTAAAGGAGGGGCTGAGGCAGCTGTGGGGCAAAGTGCTCTGCCTGGGGCACTGGGCAGCCTCTGGGTGCTGCCTCTCAGGGTTTGCCCCTCCTTGACAAGATGTGTTGGAGTGGGAAGAGGTAGAAGGCAATTTATCACTGTAGGGCTGTTCAATGTGCATTTGACAGTGACCAATGTGTTCTGCTCCATTGCACAATCTTTGGGGGTAAATGTTCTCCATTCTCTCAGTATCTCTGATTGCCCTGGGGTCATCTCTGTGCCCAGATGTCTCGTTCCTGAGCTCCAAGTGTCCTCCCCAGTCCTGCTGTACGATGAGTGCCACCTGAAGGTGCCGTATGAGAGGAAGATCCTCATTAGGAATCCCAGCCACCTTCCTGGCTGCTACGGGCTCATTCCCAAGGTTTGGCATCACATCCACCTCCTTCTGTCAAATATTACTGAGGAGATTATTAGGGGAAAAAAGGGTTTGGATAAGAACTTTCTGGTTTCTATTCAGTCTTATAGATCTGCTGAGAGCAGGATCCTACCCGACTGTAAACTTTAGGAGGCAGTTGAAGCTCCTGAGGAAACAGTTGATGTTCTGGTCTTCAGGGTGTTTTCATGTGGGAGATCTTAGAGGGTTGTGAAAAGCTGCTGCATCCACAGACACCAATGCCTGTGCTGGCAGCCTCCTTGCAGGTTCCCCTGGGAGTGCTAAGCCTACAATTCTTGCATCTTGTGTGTGCCTTTTACCTTTGTGCTGGGGAGTTTGAAACGTGTGTGTAAGTTGCTGTTGCGGTGGATGTTAAGGAGTCTAAAGTTTCTTCAGAGGTGCCTCTGAAGTTGCATTTCATTCTGTCCCTTCCAGAAACGCAAGGAGGACTCTGCTGTGCTCTACTCCAGCCCCAAGCCCTGTGGGATTGTGCAGCCCCAGAGCACAGCAGAGATCCCAGTTGTGGTGGAAGTGCAGGCCCTGGGCACTCATCACACCAACGTTGCCATCGGCGTGTTCGGGGATGAGAGAAACCCACTGGTGAGGGCAAGGGGAGATGTGAGCCTGTGTGCAGCTGCTCCTGGCAGGGTGCACAGGGACAGGGATTCTGCCGGGGAAAACAGGCCCAGGCTGCTGGGGAGAAGGACAGGAGGGATGGGGGGCACAAACAGCTCCTGCCTTAGAGGTGGCAATCTCAGGGTCTGACACAGAATGGAGCTCGGCTGAGCTGGAATCCAGGGGCATTTGAGTTCATTCTTCTTTCAAATGCTGTTAACTTTGGAAACATCTGTTTGAAAATGTCATCTCTCTGAGCACAAAAGAGGACGTCAGAAGACTTCTGGGAACCTTGAGCTTCCTGTAAAAGAAAGGAAAGCTGGCATTTGAAGGGTGGTTGCAAGGATTGAAACTTCTATTAAAACATATGGAAATGGCAATGCCAAATTCCCTGGATGGCACCAGACATCGGAACCTGGGCCATTGTGGCACTGCCTGTAAATCAGTGAACAGGAAAGACAGGCAATGCAGGCTGCGCCAGGGAGCCTGAAGTTTGACAAAACAGTTGCGTTCAACTATCAGGCTGCTTCCCTCAAAGAGGAGGGTTTCTCCCCACCAGAAGGACCAGTTGTTTAACTGTCAGCCTTGTCTTAACTAGAGATTTCTTGCAAAGGTAAAAGCTTTGGGCCAATAATTTTTAGTTGGAAAGGTTCTCTTACCTTAATCCTTTTTGATTTGGAGGTGAACATGTAATTTTCTTTTTCCCCAAAAGCCCAGCATTTCAGCTGGAGAGTGGTAGCTGTCCCTAAAGAAATAACTTGAGCAAGGTTGAGCTGTTGAAGGTTTTTTAGGTTTCCCTGTTGTGGTTTGTTTTGGGTTTTTTGTTTTTTTTTTTTTTTTTTTTAAATCTTTCTTGCTTGCTTCCTGGAACAGAGAGCACAACTACGGAGCTCAGGACAGCTGGCAGAAATCTCCCCAAGCCCAAGGCTGGCAGAGCTTGGCAGGATCCCAGCACCACAGCCTGTGTATGTATGGATGGATGGATGGATGGGGAATGCGACCTGAGTCGCCTGGGAGTGTTGGGAAATGTCAACCAACCCCCCAGCAGTGTCAGGGGAACATTCCTGATAAATCCCTGGTGGAGCTGCAGAGTTTCTGGCCTTGGGCACTGGGGGGGCTCTGCTGGCTGGGCACTGGCTGGGTCTGCCCCTCGGTGCCTCAGATCTCACCTTTTTGCTGCCTTCTCTGTCTTTCCCTCTCCCACTGTGCTTTCTGCATCCCCACCAGGTGTTCATGCCTGTCCTCTGTAGTTGCTCAATGCAAGCAGTTGCAGCTGCTGCAGCAGCTCAGTGTCATCCCTGGGCTGCCTTTAGAACAGACCTGCTCCAGCCTGGATTGGGAAGGGCTGGATCAAACCATTTCTCAGGTCAACGTGCCAGCACCCACCCAGGGGCTGCATCCTGGCCAGGAGCTGCTCGTGCAGGTGTCCCTCCCTCCCACTGCAGGTCCCTGTTCATAGTTGTGTTCTTTTCCAGATGTGAGCCTTACCCATCTAAATTCCAACCCCAACCACCAAAGGGGAAGAGACCCAGTTTGGATTCCTCAGCATCTCTAAGGAGACGCTTCAGGATTAGAAATGTGGAGGAGGCAGCCACAGCCCTGAAAGAATCGTGGGGTTTTGCCCAATCTCCAGGAGCAGAGGTAGATTTTCTTGTACCCCTACTGCTTGTGTTGCCTCCCCAGCCTGCCAGCACCAAGTCCTGCTCGTGCTGAGCTCCCTTTTTGCTGCCCTGCTGTGCTGTGCCCTGACAGTGGGCTGGGCAGCAGGGCCAGTGGCTGGGTATGGGCTGTGTGGGAGGGAGAAATAGGAGAGTTTTCCTTGGAGAAGCTGACTCAGATCCTACAGGCCTGTGCTGAGTGTGGGATTTTTTTTTTGCCTTGTTTCCTTCCCAAAGTAAAATGAGGCTTTTCTCTGCATCATCATGCTAAGACCTCCAGCTTCCTTCCCAGAGCCAGCTGGGATGATCCTGATCTCCATGGAGCCTCTTCCCAAGGCAGCCAGACTCCCTGTTTGCAGGGCTCTGCTTTCACCCAGAGCTGCTGCTGCACTGCTGGCCCTGAAGCTGTCTCACAAAGGGAGACTTTGCAAAGTGGCTGTCTCTTCCTCCCAGCACAGATAATGGCATGTTTTCCAGGTGCCAGCACCAACTCCTGCAAACCCTCACCTGCCACGAGGCTTGGAGGGATTCAGGTGCTCCCTGGACGTGGCGCACACTCCCCTGGGAGCGGAGAAGGCAGGAGGGAATCTGTCTCACTGCCCATTGTCAGTGTGGCCAGCAGGGCTGGAGCTGCCAGTGCCGCTGGGGGCCCTCAGCATTGGCCACAGAGGGGCCTCCCATCCCTGCAGGCCCATCACAAAGGGCTGCTGGAGCAGCTGCTTGTTGGAGAGGCCGTGCAGGACACGTTGTAGGGCTGCCCAAGGACGCTGTGCAGCACCTGTGGAGGGCACTGCTCCCCCTGGAACTCCTCAGGTGCTCCACAGGAAGTTTTTGCAGGCGCTTTTGCTGTAGCACCTTGAGAAAGCAGCATTTAAATCAGAGAGAGAGGGGAAGAGCCTCAGGAGTCAGATGAGCTGGGCTGAGCTCCTTCCGTCAGCTCCAAGAGCTCTCACTCTGAGTCTCCTCCTTTTTAAAAGCAGGAAGTTTTGAAACTTTTTAAAGGCAAGTTGTGCATCAGAGAGAATTTCTACTGCCAGGAGACATCCCAGGTCACTTTCATATAATGTACTAATTAATGCATTGACCCTTGAGGATGGGAGAAGATTTTCCCCATGGTCCCTGCACTGGTCAGTGGCATGGATGCAGGATGAGGTGAGGGTGATTCTGGCAGTGTTTGTGGAATAGGCCCCTCTGGCTACAGCTGCACTTTGCTCCAAGATGCTCTTCTGCATCCATTTCCATGCTCAGCACCTCAATCTCTCCTGTCTTCCACCCAGGCTTTCAGTATCCTGCCAGTGCCAGGTGTGCTGCAGCCAGGAGAGAGCCAGCAGGTCTCCTCCACCTTCTCTGGCCACCTCAGCAGCACCTGCAGTGTCCCGGAGCTGTGCCACGTGGAGGGAGGCCCCAGCTACGAGGGGCTGGTGCCCGGGGAGGCCTCACGTGTCAGCTCCTCCCTGAGCCCCCGGGAGATCAACTGTGGCTCTCAGGCCCCTCTGAGGGAGAGGTGAGTCAGCCTTCCATGGGCTCCTGCTCTGCCATGGGTTATTGTCCCTGCAGGGCTTCCCTGCTCCAAGGACTCTGAGCTCAGAGGTGCTGCACAGCAAGGGCCAGCAGCAACACAGGGAGGGCCACTCTGAGCTCCCTGGCTGCCAAGAGAGGAAGGACCTTCTCCTGTTGAGACACATCTTCTTCTCTATTTGAGTGCTGAGCCCTCCTGGCTTAGCTGCTGCCTGCAGGGAGCTGGGCTCTGGGCTTGCCTTGGCACTGCCTCTAGAGGTGGCTTGAAGTGCATGGTGTTGAGTGGCATCTTCTTCATCATCTCCCTTCTTCACCAAAACAGTGGCATCGTGGTATGGGCAGGCGTGGGGCACAGAGCAAACCTTGCTTTGGGTCCTGCTCCTGCCCCAGATGAAGCCCTGGCAATGCTGATCTGCCAGGGCTCTCCTTATGGTGGGACAGCAGCCAGAAAAGCTCATGTCCTTTAGGCTCCCCTGCATCTGCAGCCGTGGGCAAGCACAGGAGAAGCTCAGCTCCAGCAAGGCAGCCCAGCTCAGGACACACAGGCCCAGGGTGGAGCTGGGAGTGGAGGCTGCTTCAAGCCAGCCTGTGCATCAGGACTTCTTCAGGCCAGGCTGAAGTTGGTTTCATGGGGAGGAGAGGGACGAGGCTGCTTCCAATGGTTTCCATGGCAGCCAGCACTGGTTTGCTTGGTCACAGCTGGGTTCCAGCAGGAAATCTGGCTGACAAGAGCCTGCCTTGCAGGAGAGGAGTTCCTGCAGCCTTTGCTTTCTGACTGATAGGATTGTTCTCATGAAGGAGCAGGCTAGGAGTCATTAAAACCAAAGGTCACGGACACAGACTCTCTAACTAATTAAAGTTAGACAGTGGTGTGTTTATTAACACCGGCAGGTGGCACCAGAGCCGTCCCTAAAAGGCGTGACTGCGCTGTCCAAGGTTCTTTGCCCTCTCTTTATTGCCCAAGATCTTACATACAATACATCTGCACAAGCCCAGCACCTCCCGTCCCCGCTCTGTATTCAAATGAGCTCATTGGTCCTTCACACCTGTGCAATTCCTCCCTTGAATTGGGGCTCGAATTGGGTCTGTGGTCTTGAGGGATGAAGTCAGGAATGTCTTCATCAGGTCTCTGTGACCCTCTGGCACGATCCAAGGTCCCTTGCTTAGTGACTGATTGACATCAAGCCCAGGTCCTAAGCATTGTTCTCCTGGTTTCAAGATGTTCTTATAACAGTTCACTTCCTCCACTTCCTTCTAGAAAGAAGCTCCTCATGGTAAACAATAGAACATTCAGCTCCGGCTTAAGCATCTCATAATCATTAACCTATGGTCTGCCTATCTAACTTACATCCTGATCAATGGGAATTGCTTCTAAGCCCCAGCTGAAATCTGAACTCTTTAAAATCATGCTTCAGCTATGTCCAGGAGGAAGGGGGCTGAATGAGCTGAGTAAGAATTGTAGGAGAGATGAGCAGATGTCAGCAATCTGTGCTCTGCTCTAAACTGGGAAGCCAAGAGACAAAGGGCGTTTTCAGGCAGCAGCACAGAGAGCTGCTGGATCAGCCTTGGGCAGGGGCTGGAGGGGTCTGGCTGTGCCTTCAGAGGGAGCTTGCACAGTCAAGAGCTTATGATGGCAAAGCTGAGGTTTGGCTGGGCCTGGAGGTCCCCTTCCACCAATGGCCTCACTTGGGATGTTCCCAGCCTCTGTGGGTTGAGGAGAATTCACGGAAATGGCCTCAGGGTCAAGGAATGAAGTGCAGGGCCAGCCAGGACTAGGGAGCCCAAGTTTCTGGTAGGGACTTTCAGCCATGGTTTCTATTTTGTCTGCAGAAGGGAGCTGAAGCAGTCAGCTAAAAAGCTTGAGGAGGAGGCAAAAGCCTTAGAGGAGGAAGAGAGGCAGAAGAAGGAAGAGAAGCAGAAGAAGGAAAAGAAGGGTGTCTGTGTGGGAAAGCAACCTCCAAAACCAGAGAAGGGGAAAGCCAAGACCCCAGAGAAGAAGGAAACCAAAATCCAAAAAAAGGAAACGAAATCCCCAGAGAGGAAGAAAACCAAAATCCCAGAGAAGAAGGAAACCAAAATCCCAGAGAAGAAAGAAACCAAGGCTCCAGAGAAGAAGGAAACCAAAGCATCAGAGAAGAAGGAAACCAAAATCTCAGAGAAGAAGGAAAGCAAAGCATCAGAAAGGAAGAAAGGCAAAGTATCAGAAAGGAAGGAAACCAATGCATCAGAGAGGAAGGAAACCAAAATCTCAGAGAAGGAAACCAAAATCCCAGAGAAGAAGGACACCAAAGCCCCAGAGAGGAAGGAAAGCAAAATCCCACAGAAGAAGGCAGCCAAAACCTCAGAGAAGAAGGAACCCAAAGCCCCAAAGAAGAGGGAACCCAAAGCCCCAAAGAAGGAGGAACCCAAAGCCTCAAAGAAGGGGGGAACTGAAATCCCAGAGGACCCAGCTGAGCTGGAGAACTCTTTCTTCTTTATTCATGCAACTCATTTTACACAGTTTGAAAAACCTTGTGTTTTTCAACTTTAGTTAGTTCAGAGATTTCTTATCAGTTATTCTATTATTGGTTAATAAAATAGATTTTACTTGTGCATCAAATCTCTCTATTGTATTGTTTACCTGTTCTCTTCACTGATTCTCATGGGACAAATCCCTTGTTGTTGCAGGTGCATTTGTTTTTCACCCTCAGAACAGATTGCTCACAAAGTCTCATTCTCACAATGGCTTCACATGGGAACTTGTAACTGCTTAGCTGCACTCAGAAGTGATGACAGGCCAGCTATTAACATGGCAGAACAAGGCCTGATTTCATAGGGCCTTTCTTTTATCATTATTCTACCTGTCTATGACATCTCCCCCTTTTTGTTCATTTAAAAAAGGCTCCTATGTTCTGATGTTGGAACAGCTCACTCTTGTGAGGGTATTATCTCATCAAGGTTATCACTGGTTATCTGTTAGATATGGGATAAGATAGATAAAAGACCAATTACAATCAACAAAACTTACCAAATTCTATCAAGTCATTGACACAGGGTTTTGCAGCATGAGAAAACAAAAGAATAATGTCCAATGTCTCTTAGGGAAATGGAAAGAAATGACCATTGTTTCCAATGAGTTGAGAAGTATGAGAAAGTCCTGAGCTGGAAATGTTGATCTTTGACATCACTGAATGTCCTCCTGGGTGCTGGAACAGGGAATAACTGGAGAAGGTTCGTAGGAGCTCTGTACCGTGAGGATGCCAGGAGGCTTTTGTTGGCAAATTGCCTCTGTCAGTTTCCAGACACAGCCATGTCTGGGCAGTCCTCCTCCTGTTCCTGCCCTGGCCACAAAGGCTGCAAGGAAACCTTTTAAGCAAAGGCTGCAAGGTGATGAGGTTATTTCTCTTTGCACTGGGCCTCATTTTTTCAGAGCTGATCAGTATCTGATGGAATGAACAGGTGACTGCTTTGAGCTGCTGCTGATGAAACACAGGCACATCTTCTCCTGAAGTTAATGAATCAATCAGGCTTCACTGTGGTGAAACACTAAATTGGGATTTAGATGTGATGATCTTTTTTCCAAATTTCTCATGTAAATATTGCATTATTCAAGATGATTAGTCATCCAAATTTCTCATGTACATATTGCATTATTTGAACGTTCTTACGGCATTCATTCCTTTTCTTTATTGTTTTTTAAGAATGAGATGCATGTCTTTTGTTATGAGTATGAAGAAACATCATAGCAAAATAATACATGCAGTGGACAAGAAACTTAGAGCAATTAGGAATAATATGGATACAACAATCAGGAA
The DNA here is from genome assembly GCF_023055355.1 of Agelaius tricolor. Taxonomy (NCBI): domain Eukaryota; kingdom Metazoa; phylum Chordata; class Aves; order Passeriformes; family Icteridae; genus Agelaius; species Agelaius tricolor. Next base: position 1,999,179 of record NW_027269311.1, on the reverse strand, counting down.
TATTTCAAATAGCAGACAAAGCTAACAACATAGGTGGAATTAGGTAAATAGCAATCTCTGCAATAATGTACCATCATCCCAGAGTCTGCAAACAGCTGACAAACCTCGATTCAGGGGGGACTTGGAGAATTATTTCCAGATAATAATTCCCAAGCTGCCTTTAAAAAGAGTTCAACTGTCATGTCTAGAGAGTCAAATTGCCAAGTCAAAACAACTCAAATCTAGTTTTGATGCAGAAAACATCTGGGTCTGTTGGCAATTCCCATCCAGGAAGAGCAAAGGCCTGGCCACCACCCAAGCTTCAAGTGGGAGAGAATTCCCTAAACATCATTTAAAACAAGGCTCTTGAGAATAGCACTTAGGAGTAAAGGTCTAGGGGTGACAGACTAATGAACCATGCAAGAGCTGTCTCCTCCAAAATTTCCTCAGCACAGAGATGCTTTAAACCCAGCAGAATGTTGGAGTGGTTCTGTAATAATAATTGGGGCTGCATCTGATTAGAGTAGATGTCACAATACCATCAGTTTAGAGGAGGCTTCCCACAAAGCTGAGATATCATTTCTTGGAACTCTGAAAAATACTTAAAAATGATGAGGCAGCACTGGGTCAAACCATAGAGCCAGAGTGCGGAGCCCAGCCAGAGGGGTAGTCTGGTCTGAGAGATACAGAAGCAGCTAGAGAACAAAAGGAGGATCCTGAAATGACACGTGTCTTGCAGATAATTACACCAAAAGATGGTAAAGCATATGAAAAGCTGGCTATAAAAACAGTAATACAAAGATTGATGTATTTATGACAGAATAAATGCGTCAAAGGAAAACACTGAACAGCTCACTAGTAAAATTTATGATACATCAGATTAAATAACAATCAAACCTGACAGAAATTTATTTGGACAGCGCTAGAGCTTAGCAAGAGGAACTTAAACTCAGCCCTAAAAGGATTTCAAATTAAATTCATTATCACCTTAGTAGAACAAAAAGCGCACTCGAGAGAACTCAAAGTTAATTACTATTAATACCAAACATAACTGGACCAATAAAAACTGGAATAGAACATTGTTCAAATTTAGTAATAGTGAAACTTAACAGAAATTAAATCTACAAAATTTAACAAAAAAACCCCTTTGCCTTATTTAATTTAACAGAATGTAACTGAGCATTACAATATTGGGCTTTAATTTAACAGAATTGAAATGAACATCCTTAAAAGTTACAGATAATGGCATGATGTAATTTTGTCCAAAGTTATTAACACAAAAAAACTACTTAAAGGTGAATAAGCCATAAGTGAAATAACAGCATGGTGGTGCAGTGGAGGGATTCAAGTTGTAACAAGCATGTTAGAATTATGAGTAAATCAGTTATGAGAAAAACCCACAGTAACTGCAAATTCCATGGAAACAGAAATTCAGTAAGACTTTTTGAAGCGCCGGGTTACTGGAAAATAAATATAATAACGTGCAATTTAGCATATTGCTGAACAACCCAACAGCTTTTTGTGACTGTATCTGGCATCATTTTATATGGCACATTTGTTAGCATTCTTGTTAAAGAAATCAGACCATGATAAAATTTGATAGGCAATAAGGCGTTGCATTTACCGCTTTTCAATACAGTTGATAGTTATCCATAGGGATAGTTACAGGCTTTGTTAATTGCTGATTTGTCTTTTTGGTATGTGTTTTTGGTCCGGTCAGTTTCTGGCCAATTGTTTTTCAGGCATCTAAAGTAAAATTTGACACAGTACGTGGCCTTGGAGGACCCCAACAGGTCCAATTCTTGGGGTTCCTCTAGAGCATTGGGCAGCATTTTTGTCCACCTGTCCCAAGTATCTGCCAGGTTGGGTCTCTTACCTGTGGTGCGGAGGAGCTCTGAGTTATAGACGGGCCAATCATCTGCTACAAAGGTGTCACGGTTTGACGCTGGCGCAATGCCAGTGCCCCCATGAAAATACATTCTCCCTGGTGTCTGCTGTGAGATGTGACCAGGAATAGGGCAAAGCAGGCTCCAGCTGAGGAATAAAAGGGGAAAAAACCAACTTTATTAACTTACAATATATAAAAGAAACACAGAGAACTCAGGATGAAAACCTTCCAAACATTCCTCCTCCCCCCACCAAATTCCCAATACATCACAGTAAGACAAAACCTTGGATTCTCAATTCAGTTACCACCCCTCAGATCACCAACTCTCAGTCCATCACCAGCCTTTAGATAATCAGTTCTCAGTTCATCAAGAAGAGAGGAGTCCCTCTTGTGCCATAGGCTTCCCCTGGAAACACAGTTGAGACCTTTTGTGTTTCCATGTCACACGTGGCACTGCCTGGAGATCATTTGCCATCGTGACATCTTCCTTTCATGCCCAGTGCTCTCACCACTGCACATGGTCCAGAGCTGCTTCTAGGGTTCCCCTTTTAAGGATGCTTTGCCCAGTTCCAAAAAAAGCACAGTCTCTCACTTTGGGGACACCTGTCCCTCCCAAATTCAGCCCCTGGGGCCGAGGGGATCTCTGTCAAGAACAGAGATCTTCTTCTTCTTCCCTGAAGATGGAGAGCACCACCACCCTCCTCACCCGTTGTCTCTGTTCACGCACTCCTTCACATAACATCACTGCACTCTCTTGGCTCCAAGCCATTGCCTCCCCCTAGATGCAGTCTCTGCGTCACAGGAAAAAAATGGTTCTGTTCATGGCTATACAAGAGAAGTCCAGCCAAAGGCCATTCCATCACCTCCTCTCAACGAAGATTCTTCTCAACTTCTCTCGTGGCCCATTTCCTCTTATCTCATCTCTATCTCTCTTCTCATTCAACTCCAGGAGGATCAGTAAGGTTTCCATCATCCAAGAAAAGGGTTAAAAATCTCAGGCTCTGCCTGTCCAGAACTCCCATGGCTGCCCTGCCAGGCACCTTCTCGCTGCACCCCCCTTCTCCTTTATGGCCGGCCGTGCTGCCTGCATGTGATACTGAATTTCAAGCTGGCACAAGCACAGGCACAGGCTCACTCTCTTTCTCTCTCTCTTTCTCTCTTTCTCTCTGGGGGGCTGGCTGCCCGATGACTCTCCAATGTTCCTCCACCCTTCCATCCTGCAGGGGCCTTCACCTCCCCTCTCTGTCCAAGGCCCGGCCTACCTCACGCGGCCGCATGGCTTCCCCTCCCCTGCCAGCCCGCAGCCGGGCAGGGCAGCTCTGACCTCTTTCACAGACAGAACCCAAGAGAGCTCCCCCTGGGAGTTCCCTGCTTTTAACCCCCTGTGTTCTCAGAGGAGTATCCATGTCCTCAGTGGCCACACCAGGTGCCAAAATTCAAATCTGAGCACCTATTGGTTTGACAACAGCATCCCAAAAAACTCACATCCTTTTCAAACCAGGACACTGGTGGAAAACTATTGCCATTTCTTGAAAGTACTCTAATGACCCAGATAATAAAGATTTGCTTGTATATTATGAAACCAACAGGTATTAACACCTGTGCCAATTTCGAGGCAGACATCATCGAGGCAGTGCCACTTGTGCCCTGAGGTGCCCTGAGCTGGGGTTGGATCTCTCCGAGAGCACCTGGGGGAGAGCAGAGCACCTTGCAAGCTGCAGGTCCCTGACAGTCCCACAGGGCTCTTGTCCCATCAACATCTGCTCTGCTCCAGGCTGAAACAGGGCCCAGCATGGTGCTGGGATCATCAGAGAGCTGAGGTGTGTGCTGGAATTCAATGGCCTCCCCATCCCGCAGCAGCCCTGCATTTCCCTGCTGCAGCCTTGGTCTCCAGCCCAGCCATGGAGGCTCTTTGGGCTCTGGAGTGTTGCTGCAGCCGCCAAGGGCAGCTGGGCTCTGCCTTTGGCACAGTCAGGCCTGGCCAGTGCAGGCCATGCTCAGCAATTGCTTGTGTGTGCCTGGCCTTGCTGTCAGCCCCGGCAGCGGCTGCGTGGCCCCTTTGTGGCCCTGTGCTGGCCCAGCCATGGTGGCCCAGCCCCTGTGCAGGCCCAGCCCAGGCCAGGAGCATTGCGGCTGGGAACGGCCCCTGTGCCGTGGTGCCCACGGCAGCCTTGGGGCTCTGTGCCCCATGGCCTCCCTGCTGGGCAGCCTCTGCCAGCTCCTGCAGAGCCCCTGGCACCTGTGGGGCTGCACAGACAGCCCTGCCCCGGGCTCTGCCGGCCTCTGGGCCAGCAGAGAGGCAGCCAGGGCTGGCCATGGCCGGGAACAGGCCCTGAGCCCCGCAGGAGGGTGGAGCTGGGCCACAGCCAAACTCAGCCCAGGCCAAAGCTGGGCTCAGCAGCCAGGGCTGCCAACACATGGGCACAGAGGCTGGCGCTGACAAATGTCCTGGGCCCCCTCCCTGCTCTGTCCGTGCCACCAAGGGCACAGAGCAGCCTCCTCTCTGGGCCACTTGCCTGTTTGCAATGCCTTGCACAGGCGCTGGCCCTGCCCCACAAGGCCTGGCCTGAGTCCTGCCCCTGCACGCTCAGCCAGGCTGAGATGGACACTGATGGTTTCTGGGCCAGGCTCTCGGAGCCCAGCCCAGCTCCCTGCAAGCTCTGCCAGCTGCCCTGAGCTCTGGGCAGCACCAAGGGCCTCTCTGAGCCCAGCCCAGCCCAGCCGGCTCTGGCCCCACAGCTCTGCTCAGCCCAGGCTGCTCTGGGCACTGGCCCCACGGCCTCAGCCCCTGCCAAGGGCACAGCAGCAGCTGCAGCTGCCACAGGACTCAGCCCCAGCCATGGGGGAAGGTGCTTGGCCAAGGCCAAAGGAGGCTCCCTGGCTGCCCTGCTCCCCTTGGGCTGAGGTGCTGAGAGCTCTGCAGCCCCTGCTGCCATCCCATCTGCCCAGGGCAGCACCAGAGCCCCGGCCTTGGGGCCCTCAAGAGCTGCTCCTGCTCCAGGCCCAGGGCCCATGCCAAAGCTGGGACAGCCACAAAGCTGTGCCCATTTCTGTTCACTGCTTCTCTGATGGGCATGGATCCTCAGCCACTTGGAGTTTCCTAATGAGTTTTACTACTCCAGAGGCCTCTTCTTTCTTGAGCTCTTCAGTTCAGGAATTCAGTCAGGAAGGCTCATAAACATTTATGCAAAAATTCCAGAACAACAAAAGCCATAGGGAATATTCTATGTTTTTATTAAATTCTCTGAAAGATTAGACAGATTTCAGAAGTGTATTCTAAGTGAATACATTGTACTGACAACAATGCAGAAAGAAGTGTTTTGTCATGTTAAGTTTTCTTTTCCTGTTTGTAGATTGGTATCAGCACTCTCCAATTGATATTGACTTCTAGCACCTTCTAATCCAGTCTGAACAGATATGAAAATCAAGACACTTCATGGATGACAATCTAGAACACTTTGTCCCTATCCCCTCCCCACCATTTCCATCATCCAACCCCTGGCACTCCAATGGATCAGGAATGGTGTGGCCAGCAGCACCAGGGCTGTGATTCTGTGATTGGGCATTGGAATGGGCTGCCCAGGGAGGTGAGTGAGTCACCATCCCCGGAAGTGTTTAAGGAAAGACTGGATGTGGCACTGAGCACCATGGTCTGGGTGACAAGGTGGTGTTGGGTGCCAGGTTGGACTTGATGCTCTCCAAGGTCATTTCCAGCCTGGTTGATTCTCTGATGATTGTGACCCTGCAGGGCACTGGGGAAGCAAGGGGCCATTGTGACACTGCGGGGCCTGGTGGCACTAACAGGACCATGGTGACACTGTGTGCGACATGGCAGCACAGAGCCAAGGGGCCATGGTGACACTTGTGTCACCAGGGCTCCATTGTGACACTGCAGCACCAAGAAATTCATTGTGGAACTCTGAGGCCTCATGGAACCACAGAGGCCACTGTGACCCTGCAGGGCCTTGTGGAACCATGCAGAGCATTGTGACAGAGCAGGACCTGGTGTCACGATGGGGCCATTGTGACACTGCAGGGCCCCATGGAACCAAGGGGCCAGGGCTGCTCCTCAGGGATTCCTGGAATGAAGGAAACATGTTTGACACGGTGGTGGCCCTTGGGACCAAGAGGCCATTGTGACATGGTGGAACCAAGGAGAGCATTGCTGCACTGCCAGACCTCATGGAACCAAGGATCCATTGTGACACTGTAGGGCCTGAGGGGACCATGGTGCCATTGTGACACTGCAGGGCCCATGGAACCAAAGGGACATTGTGACACTGGGAGGCCTCATGAAATCATGGAAACCATTGGGACACTCTGGGGCCTCATGGAACCCTGGTGACACCAAGCTGGGTGTAAGTGTGGATCTGCTGGAGGGCAGGAGGGCTCTGCACAGGGCCCTGGACAGGCTGGATCCAGGGCCCAAATCCAACAAGGTGAGGTTTAACAAGTCCCAGTGCCGGGTCCAGCACTTTGGCCACAACAACCCCTGCAGCACTACAGGCTGGGGACAGAGTGGCTGGAGAGCAGCCAGGCAGAAAGGGACCTGCAGGGACTGATGGACAGCAGGCTGGACATGAGGCAGCAGTGTGCCCAGGTGGCCAAGAAGGCCAATGGCTCCTGGCCCGGATCAGGAATGGTGTGGCCAGCAGGATCAGGGCAGGAATTCTTCCCCTGTGCTCAGCACTGGTTGGGCAGCACCTTGAGTGCTGTGTCCAGTTCTGGGCCCCCCAAATTAGGAAAGACATGGAGGGGCTGGAGCGTGTCCAGAGAAGGGCAACAAGGCTGGGGAGGGGTCTGGAACACAAGTCCAGTGAGGAGTGGCTGAGGGAGCTGGGGTTGTTTATCCTGGAGGAGTGGAGGCTCAGGGGAGACAAGGCAGTGTCAGGGCACAGGTTGGACTTGATGATGTCCATGGCCTTTTCCAGCCTTGCTGATTCTGGGATTCTCTGAAACCACCCTTGGAGCAGTTGCAGGATGAGCCCTGGGCCTCCTCTTCAGAAGCTCCAGCAGCCCAGGTCCCTCAGCTTCTCCTGGCAGCCCCAAAGCCCATCCTGTCAGTCCTGCAGAGCCTCTGCAGCCCCTCCTCACTGCCCAGAACAGGGAGCCCCAGAGGCAGACACAGCAACCCAGATGTGCCCCCCTGGCCTGGGGTGCCTCTGGCAAGGGAGCAGCAGCAGGCACTGCAGGAGCCTGCAGACAATTCCTGCAGCACTTGTAGGATGATCCTGCTGCCCAAGGGACGTTCCCATGGGGCCAAGTCAGGAACTGCAATGGGGAGTGGGGCCAGAAAGGAAAGGGCAAACAGGGATGGGCTGTTTGCAGGGCAGGGAACAGGGCGGGGGGGGGGGGGGGAGGGGGGAGCAAGAGGAAGAAATTTGTCCAAGGGAAGAGTAAAGAAAGCAAAGGAGAAGCCAAGGAAATGCTCAGGGCAGTTTGGGGGTGGCTGCCAGGCAGCCCTGGCTCTGAGCAGCAGCGTCTGCAGTGGCACAGGAAACTCCCAGCTGATGGGAACAAACTTTCTGGCTGAGTGCAGAGGCCAGGACAAAGCTGAGTGGTTTCCCTGGTGTCCCGCAGGCCTTGCTGGCCCCAGGGGCTGATGGCATTTGTGCTCCCTCAGGTTCATGTCCCCACAGCAACAGCATGGGGGTGCTGCCCCTGCTGTGTGCAATGCAAACAGGGGCTGCTGAGGCAGTGCTGCCATGTCTGTGCCTGCAAGGATGGGGCACCTGTGTGAGCTGGGGGAGAGGCCAGGGCTGCAGAGGGGGGATGTTGTTGGCAGCTGCATGAGGACGCTCTGGGACGCTGCCCTGGGCTGTGCAGCGCACTGGGCATGGATCAGCCCCTGCTCTGCTGCTCCTTCCCGTCTGCCCCAGGGCCCTTGCAGAGCCCCAGCCATGCTGTTTGCCCCCAGCCTGCCCACGGCCAGCCTGGGGCTGCTCACGGGGGTTTCTGTGCTGAGCCTTGGCCTGGCCGTGTTCTTGAGAGAGCCTGGGCAAGGAGCCTGGAGCCCCCAGGGCCTGGCCTGAGGCGTCAGCGCTGCCCCAGCAGTGCCCATGGCCTGTCCCTGCTGCAGCCCCGGCACTGCCACCCCCAGGGCTGTGCCCGGCCCCGAGAGCACTCAGGCCCTGCAGCAACACCAGGGCCACCAGGGCAGCGGGGCAGGGCCACGGCAGCAGCACTGGCAACACCAAGTGCTGCTGCTGCTGCTGCTGGGCACAGCTGCTGGGCCAGCACTGATCTGCCCCAGCTCTGCACACAGACATTGCTGCTGCAGCTCCAGAGAAGGCAACACAAGGGCATCTCTGCAGAAAACTCTGCTGGGAGATCCTTTAGTTCATTTAAAGCCACCTAGAGCACAGCCCCTCATTGACACAGTCTGTGGCCACAGGGAAGGTGGAGAGAAACAAAATGAGAAATGGCATAAACAATGACATTTATATGTAGACAATATGGAAAAAGTAAAACAAAGAGAAAAAACCTTAAACCGAACCAACAAGAAGTATCAAAGATGACTTTTATTACAATTGATTTGCAGAAATTCTCCAGCAGTTTAATATTTCTGAAACCATCCAGTCATCAGTCTCCTCACTTCAGCCTTGAGCTCCTGGTTCCTCAGGCTGTAGATGAGGGGGTTCAGAGTTGGAGGCACCACCGAGTACAGAACTGACAGGGCCAGATCCAGGGATGGGGAGGACATGGAGGGGGGCTTCAGGTGAGCAAGCATTGCAGTGCTTACAAACAGAGCGACCACGGCCAGGTGAGGAAGGCAGGTGGAAAAGGCTTTGTGCCGTCCCTGCTCAGAGGGGATCCTCAGCACAGCCCTGAAGATCTGCACATAGGAGAAAACAATGAACACAAAACAACCAAATGATAAGCAGGTACTAACTGCAATGAGGCCAAATTCCCTGAGATAATGTTTCAAGCAGGAGAGCTTGAGGATCTGTGGGAGTTCACAGAAGAACTGGCCCAGGGCATTGCCATGGCACAGGGGCAGGGAAAATGTATTGGCCGTGTGCAGCAGTGAATAGAGAAAGGCACTGGCCCAGGCAGCTGCTGCCATGTGGGCACAAGCTCTGCTGCCCAGGAGGGTCCCGTAGTGCAGGGGTTTGCAGATGGACACGTAGCGGTCGTAGCACATGATGGTCAGGAGGCAAAGCTCTGCTACAATAAAGAAGAGAAAGAAAAAGAGCTGTGCAGCACATCCAGTGTAGGAGATGTTTCTGGTGTCCCAGAGGGAATTGTGCATGGCTTTGGGGACAGTGGTGCAGATGGAGCCCAGGTCAGCGAGGGCCAGGTTGAGCAGGAAGAAGAACATGGGCGTGTGCAGGTGGTGGCTGCAGGCTACGGCGCTGATGATGAGGCCGTTGCCCAGGAGGGCAGCCAGGGAGATGCCCAGCAAGAGGCAGAAGTGCAGGAGCTGCAGCTGCCGCATGTCTGCCAATGCCAGCAGCAGGAAGTGCCTGATGCAGCTGCTGTTGGACATTTCCTCTGATGCCTTGGCATGGGGATCTGTAAGAAAAGTAATCATGGAATAGTTGGGTTTGGAGAGGACTTGAAATATCCCAGCACAGCCTGGGGGCACTTTCCCCCCACTGCCTGCCCAGGGCTCTGCTGCCTGGAGCTGTCCCTGCCAGCAGCTGCTTCCCTGTGCCCAGGGCTGGGCCCTGCCAGTGCTGCCAGAGCCCAGCCCAGCCCTGGGGGCTCAGCTCTGCCCTGCAGAGCCCTCCCAGCTCAGGCACTGCCCAGGGGCAGCTCTGGCTCTGCAGGCTCTGATGGCAACGTCAGAGCAACCCTGAGGAGGCTGGAAAAGCAACACTGATGCAGCCTGTAAGGACTGATTTCTGTCACTGCAGAATTTATTCAGATCTGAGAGAAATTTTATTTTTATTTTTCTCAGTCTTAACTGAGAAATGAATATCTATGGGCAATTTCCCATCTCAGGAACCAGCAGCAGTAGATTAAAAAAGCAGGATTTTCCCTTTTATGCATCCCCTGCCTTGCTGTACTCCCTGTATAACCTACTGGGAAATGTTCTGCAGTTCAATGCCATGCTGGGAGCAGTCCTGAACAATGCAACATCCTCCCCACACAAGGAGAACACTCCCAAGCCTCACCAGCTGTCTCCTGCCACCCAGATCTTGTCCACCAGCGCTGGGAGCAGCTGCCAGGGCTGGCTGAGAGCTGTCCCTGGCAGGCAGCAGAGTCCCTGCCCCAGCACAGCGCCCTGGGCTGCAGGACCCTGCTCTGCAGGGCAGCCCTGGGCACCCCTGGCTGCTCTGCACAAGAGACAAGCAGAGAATGTACTCACAGGCTCTGCAGGCATTGGCATGTTCCAGCTGCAGGAGATGGCTCCAGGAGCTGCAGCTGCATTGTCCTGCAGCCAGAGGTTCCTGTGCCAAGGGCTGGCAGTGATTGTGCCCCAGGCACTTCTCAGCCCCTTCCCAGCCCTGACTGATTGAAGCGCTCTGTGCCTCTGTGCTGTGCCCGGGCTGGCTGCAGGCAGTGCCCCAGCCCTGCTGGGCTGGCACAAGAGCTGCTCATCAAGAGAAATGTGCTTTTGAAGCTCTTCTTGGTCACCAGGAGCTGCCTCTGGGCCAGGAGCCCAGCCCAGCTCAGCAGCACAGACACAGCACAAGGACTTTAATCAGCCTCTGGGGCTTTGTGCTCAGGCCCTGAACATCAGTCCCTGAGAGGGAGCTGAAGAAACCTCTCCAGAACTCCAGGGCAGAATCCAACTCCAAACTTTCTTGGACTTTTAATGGGTCCCAGCGAGGGACACGACTGAGCAAGTGTCCCCAGGCCCCAGGCAGAGCAGAGAACTGCAGGCAGTGATGACAGGTGGGGACAAAGAGAAGCCAAGTCTTGGTGCCCTGGGCCACTGCAGGGTCTGTGCCAGCAAGGGCTGGGAGGAGACACCTTGTCCTGAGGCCCTGGGGCCTCCTGGCCCAGCCCCAGCCAGGCTGGGCACTGTCAGCCCCTTGTGCTGCCCTCAGCATCCCCCCCTAGCCCACATCCCAGTGGCCTCAAGGATCTGCTGCAAGGAGTCCCTGGGGAGCCTTGCTCAGCAATGGCCCTGGGGGCTCCTTCATGCTCCCTGCAGGGACTGCAGCTTTTTCAAAGGACTTTGGGTTTGGCTTTTGCCTTGAAGTCTCTGAGAGGTTTGTGCAGTCATGGCCTCCAATTATCTGCTGTAATTAGTCCCTGGAGAGGCTTTGTCAGTAACAACACTCAGTGGAGCTCATTAATGCTTCAAGGTACTTCAGTTATTTGAAGGTACTTGGTGTTTCCCTTTTGATCCAGGCTCTGTGAGAGGTTTGTGCAATCATGGCCCCAATTATCTGCTTTAATGAGTTCCTTGAGAGCCTCGTACTTACACTCAGTGGGGCTTATTAATGCTTTGAGATACTCACGGTTTTTAAGGTACTTAATGGATTTAAGGATACTTTTAGATACTTTTAAGGATTTTCCTTCCCACACTGAGTCTCTGAGAGGTTTTTGTGCCATCCTGGCCTCCAATTCTCTCCTCCAAGGAGTCCATGAGGAGCCTGTGTTGGGTATCTTCCCCCTTTCTGTTTTACAACAAAGATGGAACTGAAAGAATTTTTAAGACTTTCTAAAAGCATCCAAACAAACATTGTACAATTAACAATACAACAACAACCACTAAGAGAATTATTAGGTCTGTTTCAGCTAGACATCATCCATCCCTTTAGTCCCTTGCATTGGAAGAGTTTATTGACCCAGTCTTTGTTTTCCACCTGAAGCTTCTTGAACCCTTCCTTCAGTACCTGAATGCTCTTGTGGATTGACTTGCTGTGGCTGGACAGGTTCATGCAGCACATGCCCTCAGAGTCTACACAGCCATGCCCATGTGCCCAGAGTAAAAACTCTATCGCTGTTCTGCACGGTGGCGTGTCTGATGGTCTCTGTCTGAGAGCAGCCACTCAATGTGAGGGAGGCAGCATTGGTTTGCTTACTTAACAGGCACCCAGGATGGTCTGATTGTCCTAAAGCTTTAGCTGCAGCCACCCAAGGTAGTCCAAATTGGGGGTGCTACCACCCGATACGTGGATTAAAGCTTTCAAAGCCATCTCTTTGATATCATCCAATACTTCTCTGGGGATACCTGCTGCTTGATCATTTGGTAGGCTGTGTTGCCCTTCTCCAGCTAGATGGTTGATTGTCAATCCCGCCCTTGCCTCATTATTAGCATAGTCTGCTATTAATTGATTTAGTGAACACTTCCATCCCCTTCCCACAGGGTGTATTCTGTAGGTGACAACAACATGGTCATAATATATTTTGAATTATAGGGGGTTAAGACATGAGCTGTAAACATGGCCCTCATTAGGCCATTAAAACAAGGTAAGTCCTTTCTATGGTCTTTAGCTTCCCTACACAGATCCTTGATTTCCCCGTAAACCAATGGCTGATAGCTGGGATTCTGCCCTTTTCTTTCATAACATCCCTGGGCAATGAGGATTTTCGAGACTATTTGCCAGTCTCCTTCCTTAACTGAAGGCATGGCCCAGGGTGGAGAGGATGATTGACAGTGGGGGCGTGACCTGCAGTTGTGGGGGTGGAGTCTGGAGGTTCGTTCAGGGCAGAAGAGAAGGCTGTGGGAGCAGGAAGTGGAGGAGCCAAGATGGAGGGAGGATGGTTGGGCTCCCGAGCCACATTCAGGCTCCTTCTGTCTTGAGTCTCCAGGGCATGATGCTCCAAGACAGCGTGGCCATTGCCAGCTTGGACCATCGTGGAAGGTGTGAGAAAGGCAGGTTTGAGGGGAGGTCCCAAGTTAGGAGTGACCAAGGGATTGAGTTTTCAACAAAATGCTTGCTGGTGAATGGTGGCATGGAAGATGGGGAGCATGCGGGGTGCAGTGGGGTCCCTTTTGATCAAAAGCTTGTACAATTTAACTCCCACTGAGTCCCAAAATTCAGTGGTATGGATTTCATCAGCAGAGGCGTCTGGAAAATTTTTAATGTTCCACCTCATGATTGATTTTAATTCGTTCTTTGAGAATATTTTGTCATGATCAGTGAGAATTAACTTAAAGTATCCATATGCACTCCTTTCTACTTTGGACATCTGGCTGCCCATTTTTCTCTTTCTCTGCCTCATGGGGAAGAGCCACCAGAACAGCCCAAATCAATTATGGGATGTGGGTGCATATTGTAAAAACACAGTGGCAAAATGGGCAATAAATGTCTTGCATTTCCCCAAACCCACCTGCAGTCCTATGCAGCTGAAACCATCGTTGTCCCTGCCGATCCTGGGCAAGGTCCCTTGAAGCAACAATGAATCCACTGGGCCCTGCACAATCCAAAATCCCAGGGAGCGCTGGCCTATCCATCAGCCAACCCCAGCTGACGTGACTCACACAGGGAGCCCTGAGTGTCATGGTCCCTGTTTGGGTGCCAAAGGTCACAATGAGGGTGGCTGTGACAAACCTCTCTGGTTCCCTGACTTCAGGGCAAGGGTGGTGAAAATGAAAAGGAGCAGGTTCGATGGAGTAGCTTAAAAGGAACTTTAATAACACAGGGTGAGAAACAATAAACATGGAGAAGTAGAGCACAGTAGAAGGGGCAGGATCCAAAGACCTGAGAAAAAGGGGAAGCAACAACATGTACATTTGCGGGTAGAACACTCTGGAACAATAACCCTATAGGGGAAACAAGTAACCAATAGGGGAGGAGAATTTGGACAACTTAACATAGCAACACTAAAGGCTTATGGGGGAACTCTCAAACTCACCCTAAGTTAAACAAATGATTCCCAGGGCTTGAAACTCCTGCCAAATTCTTTGGAGGAAAAATCTGTCTGACTCTGAGTTACAGCTGGGCTAATTACCAACCACTGCTTTGCACTGGCCCCTTGGGACCACGTGGCCCAAAAGAGTCACGATGATGTCCTGGGTTCCACGAGGCTCCACAGTGTCACAATGGTCCCTTGGATCCATAGTGCTCTGCAGTGTCACAATGGTCGCTGCATTTCACAAGGCTCCCAAGTGTCACATTGGTCTCCATAGGAAGGAAAGCACAGAGCCCCCATGTTTCAGGAGCTGATGAACAGCAACCACCAGAAGCCAAGGCAAGCCTGACCTGTCTGTCCTGGCAGGTTTGCTTGGAGCAACCCTTGGATATTCAAAATTATGAATGCGGAGTACTAAGTTCAGACATTTGTGCCTGGAGAAGGATGATTTTTCCATACAAAGAAAAGCAGAGAGCCCTTTCTAGTGTTTGGAAAACAGGTGAGTTCTGACACTCAGGAGTTAAAGACCAGCCAGACCTGTCTGTCCTGGCAGCTTTTGTCTGGCAGCAATCCTTGGATAGACAAAAATTTGGAAGTGGAATCCTAATTTTGGCCATGGATGCCTGGAAAAGATGGAAAGTTCTTTTCCATAAAAAGAAGAGCCCAGAGCCCCAGTGTTTCAGGAGCTCCGATGGGAGTGGCCTTCCACATTCCAAGGTCAGCCAGACCTGTCAGGTGACCCTGGGAGGCCAAGGCAGCCACTATTTCATGTTCCCTTGGTTCCACAGGGCCCTGCAGTGTCACAATGGTTCTCTGGCTTCCATGATGCCCTCAGGTGTCATAATGGCCCCTTGGTTACACAAGTTCTTAAGGATCTTAATGGTCTCCATGGTTCCACAAGGCCCCACAGTGTCACAATGCTCTATTGGTTCCATGAAGCCTGGCTGTGTCCAATGGCCCCTTGGTTCCATTGGGGCCCAGTAGTGCAACAATGATTCCCTTGGTTCCACAAGTCCCCATAGTGTCACAATGGCCCCTTCCTTCCATGAGGCCCTGCAGGTCACAAGGGTCTCCATTATTCCATGGGGCCTTGCAATGCCACAATGCTCTCCATGGATCCACGGTGTCCTGCAGGATCACACTGGTCCTTTGGCTCCACAAGGCCCTGAAATGCAGCAATGGCCTCTTGGTTCCACAAAGCCCTGCTGCTTCACACTGGGCCCTTGGGACCATGCAGCCCAGCAGAGCCACAAAGATGTCCTTGGTTCCACGAGGCCCCACAGTGTCACAATGGTCCCTTGGGACCATGTGGCCCAGCAAAGCCACAATGATGTTCTTGGTTCCACGAGGCCCTACAGTGTCACAGTGGTCCCTTGGATCCATGGTACCCTGCAGGGTCACAATGTCCTCTGCATTTCAGAAGACCCCAAAGTGTCCCAATGGTCTCCAGGGTTCCTCAAGACTACACAGTGTCACAATGGCCCCATGGATCCATGGTACTCACAGTGTCACAATGATCCCCTTGGTTCCACAAGTTCCTACAGTGTAACAAAGCCCTTTGGCTCCACAACACCCCACAGTGTCACAATGGTCTCCATAGGAAGGAAACAAGCAAGCGCAGTGGTGCAAGGTCAGATGAGAGGCAGTCACCAGAAGCCAAGGCTTGCTAGACTTGACTGTATGGGCAGATTATTTTGGAGAGTAACCCTTGAATATATGGAATTTTAGAGGTGGAATCCTAATTACAGCCATGGGTGCCTAGACAAGAAAGACAGTTCTTTCCCATAGGAATAAAAGCACAGAGCCCCAGTGCTTCACGGTCAGATGGGAAGTGGCCCTTGACATGCCAAATTCAGTGGCACCTGTCAGACAGCCCCCAGGAGGCCAAACCAGGCAGACCTATTCCATGTTCCATTGACTTCATAGATCCTAACACTGTCACAATGGTCTCCTTGATTCCATGAGGTCTGGCAATGTCACAATGGCTTCTTGGTTTCATGAGCCCCAACAGAGTCACAAGGGTCCACTGGCCCCACTCAGCCCCGCTGTGAAACAATGGCTCCTTGTTTCTATTTTAAATCAATCACAATCAAACCACAGTTTGACCACTGATCCTTGCTTCCATAGGGCCCATGATTTGCACAATGGTCTCCTTGATTCCACGATTCCTGGATTCCACAGTCTCACCATTGTTTCCTTGGATCTCCATTGTCACAATGACCCATGGCTCCATGAGGTTCCGTAGTGTCACCGTGGTGGCTGTCAGAGGCTGGATGAGATCCATGTCCCGAGACACCTTGGGATGCTCGGAATGCCCGTGTGGGGCCAGGGCCGGGTCAGGCCTTGGTTTGTGGTGGGACAGAGCCCCGCCCCCAGCCCTGGCCTGGCAGAGCTGTCAATCACACAGCAGGGGGTGATGTTAACCCACCTCTGATTGGCCCAGCTGCCAATCAATCAATCAATCAATCAATCACACAGCAGCAGGTGGTGCTACCCTGGCTCTGATTGGACAAGCAACTGGCAGTCCCACCCCAGGGGTGGGCCCATGAAGGCCCAGGGGGTTAAAAGCCGGAGCACGAGGCCAGCCCAGGGTCTGGATCCTGCCTTCTCCTGGGGTTCCTCTTTTGGTGATGCTGGAACCCCAGCAGTTGGTACCCATGTGCGTGTCTTTCTATGGATCTTCTGTCTTTCTGTTGTTCTCTATTTCTTCTCTTTCTAATCCTACTTACCTGGAACATTTTTGGGTAACTTCACATGTTAAGTGTTAAAGGATTTTAGGTTAAATGTGTGGGAATCCAGGGAACCGGGAATATTTCTCTGTCTGCTCTGAGGGGTCCTGACCCCCAGAGAAACACTGCATTTAACCTTTGCCCATGGAGAGGACTTCCAGGACTTTGAGACCGATTAGAATTCACCAAAATCTGAAATAGATGAGAGGCTAGTATAGCATGTCACTTGGGTGAGAAATTTAGATTTTGGGATTTTTAGTATGGTGTAGATAGGAAGCAAGATGGAGCAATTGGGGTGTAGTCCCTGTCTTCTTCTTCATCTACTCCATGTTCTGTAGTCGGTGACACAAAATCATTGGTCAAGCACAGTGCAGAGTTTATGTGGACAGTCAAGGGATGAGTTATTGGTAGATAAGTAGAAATAATGTATGTTTTTAGAGTTAATTGGATAAGACAACTTTAAAGACCTTGAAACTGTACATTTTGGGGCCATTTTGCAGTGCTTTACCAGCGTGCTGAGCCTGGAGTGGACAGCAATGCAAAACTTTAGATAAGCTAACAATAAACAAGAAGCTGAAGACCAAAACTGTTCTGAGCATCTCATTTTACCTGGGACAGAAATGCTATAGGAGGGTTTACCACCCGCAGCCCAGAAAGGCCCAATATAAAACAAACATCAATAACTGATGCCCCAACAATGTTTGAAATAGGTTGGCTTTTTTCCATAAGGTTGTTTACTGAAGGGTGTTGTCTTAATTGGCCAATCATGTGAAATGTGTTGATTTAATGACCAATGAGGTCCACCTTTAGCAAACCAGGATATAAAAGAAGAGGACTGAAAAAACAGGTGACTTTTAGCCCTTAGCCTTCTGATCTGAATCCGTGTCATCTCTGATTCAAGGGTGACATTTGGGGATCTGTGGGGGTATTGGGGATCATTTCTGCACCTCATGACCCAACAGGAGCTTCTGTAATAAACTTTGCCTGAAGCTCCCACTGTGCCCATGACAGGAACCCCTGTGAGTGTCTGGGCCATCCCGGCTCTTTGGCAGCCTGGGGACTCCTGGGATGTCACCGTGGAGCCCCCGTGAGTGCCTGTGACAGATGGGTGCCTTTGCAGCCCAAGGTGCCCTGGGATGTCACCATGGAATGGCTGTGACTGCCTCTGACCACAGGGCTCTTTACCATCCCAGAAAGCCCTGGGAGGTCTCCATGGAGCCCCTGTCTGTGCCTGTGACATTCCAGCTCTGGAACAGCCTGGAGACTCTTGGAAAGATCCCATGGAGCCCCTCTGAGGGCCTGTTATAAATCTGATCCTTAGCAGGCAACCATCAACAGAAGCCCCCTGTTGGTATGGTCAGTTTCCATGGCAACCATCACCAGGCCCTGTTGCTATGGTCAGTTTCCATGGCAACCATCACCAGGACCCTGTTGCTATGGTCAGTTTCCATGGCAACCATCCCCAGCCCCCTGTTGCTATGCTCAGTCCCTCGGCAGCTCCATGGAGACCCCATGCCAGGGGTGGTTGCCATGGACACCAGCTCAGGCCTGCAGCCAGAGCCCGTTGCCATGGCAACCATTGGCAGCCCCATCCCCAGGCTGATGGGATCCCAGAAGCACAGAATTGGCTGAGCTGGGAGGGACCCATCAGGATCCTCCAGTCCAACTGCTGGCCCTGCACAGGACACCCCAACAATGCCAGCCTGGGCCTGGCAGCGCTGGCCAAACACTGCTGCAGCTCAGAGAGCCCTGGAGCTGGGACCCTGCCCTGGGGAGCCTGGCCAGGGCCCCAGCAGCCTCGGGGCAAAAACCTTTTCCTGACATCCAACCTGAGCCTGCCCCGACTCAGCTGCAGCCGCTCCCTCCACTCCTGTCCCTGGGCACCAGAGGGAAGAGGCTCCCACAGCCCCAGCCAGGGACCCGCTCCCAAGGCTGCTGCCATGGCCACCAGGGCTGTCACCAGCTGGGGTGCTCAGTTTCCACGGGCCGGACTTCAGGAATGGGATTCCCCAATTTCCTGCTCCCGCTAAAACCGCGCTGCCCTCGCTGCCCTCCCGCCTCCCATGGAAAGCACAAAAGGCAAAGATCCCGGGCTGGGATAAGAACAATTTATTGGGAAGAGCAACAAGATAAGGAACAACAGGAAAAAAACAATATTGTCAACAGAAAGGATAAGAAAAACTATTTACAGGGAAAACTACAACATCAACAACTGTCTGCCTGGCCACGTATTTCATCCTGACTGGAATGGACACCCTTCTCCTCAGGGAGAGAGAGTCCCTTTCCTGCCCCTGGCAATGACCTGAGGTGGGAGTGAATGTAATGACATGTCGATGGCCAGACCCTCATGTTCTTCCATCCCACATCAGGTCATTGGCAGGTGCAGGTGTCTTCCTAGCATGGATCACAGGGAACATGAATCACCAAGACTCTTCCCAATGTGGGTTCTCCCATGGGGGATGAAGCTGGAGTGGTGCATGAAGCTGTTCCTGCAATCGAGGCATTTGCAGGGCTTCCCTTACTGGCACCTCTTTTGGTGTCTTTTCATATGAGAACTTGTGGTGAAGCTCTTCCCACACTGGGGACACTCGTAGGGCCTCTCCCCAGTGTGGATGCGCTGGTGGATGATGAGGTGGAAATTCTGCTTGAAGCCCTTACCACAGTCAGGGCAGAGGAAGGGCCTCTCCTCTGAGTTAATTCGCTGGTGCTGGAGGAGAGTGGAGCTGGTGTGAAACCTCTTCTGACACTGGGGACACTCGAAGGGCCTCTCCCCAGTGTGAATGCGTTGGTGGATGATGAGGGCAGAGCTGCAGCTGAAGCCCTTCCCACACTCCCCACACTCGTAGGGCCATTCCCCAGTGTGGATCATCTGGTGGCTGATCAGGGTGCTGCTCTGCCTGAAGCTCTTCCCACACTCCAAGCACTTGTGGGGCTTCTCCCCATTGTGAAGCTGCCCATGGGCCACAAGCTCTGATCTCTGGCTGAAGCTCTGTCCACCTTCCTGGCTCAGGGTGGGTCTTTCCTCCTCAGAGCCCTCTGGGCTGGGTTTTGAGCCCCTCCTCCAGTGGGATCTCTGGGGCTTTTCCTGTATCTTGGAATTCAGCAGTGTGGAGCCACTCAAAATGGCCTCTTCCATGAGGTTTTGCTGTGGGGATTTTTCCTCCCTGGTCTCCATCCTCAGCCCCTTCCCTGGGGGAGGAAGGACAAGGAGAGGATGGGATTTGCCTCCATGCCAGAGGGAAGGGGAAGGAGATCCCCCCAGTGCATCCCCGGCAGGACGGGGTTGGCAGCAGGGTTGTCCTGCAGCCGGGGGCCGTGCTGGGCTGGGAGATGGAGCAGGAGAGAGGGGGAAAGGGGCACTGACTTCCTCCTCACCTGCCTGGGTGTCCCAGGGCTCCTTCCTGTTTCTCGCAGCCTCCTCGTCCATCCAATCGAGATTTGGGAATGGGAAATCCTGTTTCGGGGACCAAACAAAGGGTGCGCACATTGTCTTTTGAAGTGGTTTGAAGGCAAACCTGGGGGAGAGCCTAAGCCAGAATTACAATTTAATAAGAAAATGAAGATCAAGGCAATGATACAGAAACACTGCCTTAAACTGACAGAGTCAGGATATAACCTGATACCCTGTTGCTGGTCAGGGTGGTGGCTGCAGTCCCATTAAATGGTGGCTGCAGTCCTGTGGGAGTGATGAACGTGATTCTGTCCAAGCAGTGATCCTGTAGAAGGGTCTGGTCTTCCTCTGGAGGTCCAGTGGTGGTTCTGGAGCTCTTGTCCTCTGGGAATCCAGTAGGCAAGCTGCTCCTGGTGCTGCAAGGCTCAGCTTATATCCAGGTAGGAATGCTTGGATCCTCCCCCTGGGCGGAGCATCCCACAATGGGATGATGGAATTTGATCAGTCCTGCAGTGACACTCAATGGCCCATTCACAGCAGATATCTCCCCTGGAGAGCATTATCAGGGCTGAGTCATGGAAGAGATCAAGAACACTGCCCCGCCTGTTTCTAGCAGTTGATGAAGATGGGGATTGAAAACATGCATTGGGTTCCATCTTACACTGCAACCTGAAACAGTGGGGGAATCCCTGCTCAGGGGGTGAACACCACCCCCCTTACCCAAACTGGCTCAGGTGTAAAACCCCCACCCCAGGAAGGCCACACACACAGGGGACAATGTCACACTTGCCCTGCCCCAGGGGAGGTCTCTGTCCCTGTCACTCCCTTGCTCTCTCCCCTTTTCTCTTTCTTTCCATCTCTCTCTCTACCTCACATTTACTGTTTAATAAAATCCACCTTTTATTTGGTCTTGCTAGCACCTCAATTGAGGTGGAGGCATCTCTCTGAAACTTTTCTTATCCAGATTGCGAGACTATTTTGGCACAGTCAGTTTAGGCACTGTTCTCTGACCCCAAGTGCCTTTGACAACAGCATGGTTCCCTCCACTTAGGAGGTTGTGGCTCTTTCTGGAAGAACTCTCAGAAAGTTGTACACAGTCCCTCTTTCCTCCTGTGGAACTTATGGGAGAAATTATGAGGAAAATGGCTGCTGTGGGTCTGGAGCGTAAAGAAAATATTTTGTTGTCCTTCCTTGAAAAGTTTGTTAAAATCACAGGAGGAGAGGGAGCAAATGATATCCACGTGACTGATAAAGTTCATTTACTCAAAGGTGAGGAACCCAAGGCTGCTAAAAGTCCCACAAGAAGCCCAGCTCAAGTAGCTAAATTCCCAAATAACTCCAGCCAGGGGTCTCCGGGAGGATTTTTTTGGAGAGTGTTCGGAGCCGGCAGATCCCGGACTCGAGCCCCGGATATCTCCGGGCTCCCTAAGAGGAGCTTTTTCGGGGCCAGAGGAGCCGCGATCGCCCCTCGAGAGGGTCCCGGGGGGTCCACGTGGGGATGGCCCGGTACCGACGGGGCGGGACATTGGTTTTGGGGATCCCCGTGAGAGCCGGGGCTGTGGAACGGGGCACCCCCGGGGTGGGGAGAGGGGAAGGGGCGATACCGGAGCTGGGGCACCCCCGGCAGCCCAGAGATGAGGCGGGGACGGGACCCCCTGACCCTGACAGGGGCGTGTCCTGGGGTGACTTCATGATGCTCGTGCCCCATCGGTCCCTTTAGCCCAGAAATGAGTTCTGCACCTTTAAGGCTGGTTCTGAGAGCCAAGGGGAAGAGGAAGAAGCTGCAGTTTGTTTTCAGACACTGCACTCACTCCTCCACATTCCAGCTCCTGGATGGAAAGAGGGCAGGACAGAGCTCTCCTTTGCTTTTAGTTAGTTTTTAGCTCTCTGAGGCAGAGAAGTTCCCTGGACTGTGGTTTTTCTTTTTCTTTGGAGCTGTTTGAACCTGCTCTGGACTGGACAAACAGAACACCACCGGCAGCTCCCACCTGTGGCCCACCTGGCCGGGCCTGGGCCACAGCATTTCCAGTGCTGGAGAGGCTGATAAGACACTGATAAGAGACTGATAAGACACTGATAAGACACTGATAAGAGACTGAGTGCACTGAGCTACAGCCCAAGGAGGGACTTTTGGAGTTTGTCTTCTCTTTTGGAGCAGCAGCAGGTTTTATTGCTTAATATTATTCAATTTTTGTGCTGGTGAATGCTTTGCCTGGTAAATAAAATTTTTTTCCACTTTTCTCCAAGGAAATATTGTCCTGAACTGGCTGAGGGTGGGGCTGCTGAATCTGCATTCTAGAGGAAACTCCTTTTGGGGGTTTTCAACCAAATTTGCCCTAAAGCAGGACAGGGCGGTGGGAAGAAGGGGGAACCCCAAGTGGCTGGATTGAGGGGAGGCTGGAGAGGGGGACCCTGAGACTCCAAAATCCGCCTGCATCCCTAAGAAGGACCCTGGAGAGGGGGGATCCCCAGGACCCATGGGATCCCCAGCAGCCCGGACACAGGAGACCATGAGAACACCAGAGGGATGAGACTGGAAATGGGACACTCGTGGTGGCTTTTTTTTATTCACTCTTGATTTTTGGAGGTTTTTATGGACATCAGGTGACTTCTAGAGATGGACTTGTGTGGGAGGAATCCCCAACCCAAGGCATTCACACCTTGTTTTTCCCCAAATCAGTATTTTCCCCAAACCTTCTCACAGTGACATCCCGTCCTGTCCTGCTCTGGGTGAGCTCAGTCCCAAACCTGACCCTGATCCTGGTCTCAATCTCACTCCACATTCACAGTTCTGTATTTAATCCCATCCCAGTGCCAAACTCATCTAGCCCCAGACCCAATCCCAACCCCAGCCCTAAAGCCAATCCCATCTCTAGCCTTAACCCCAATCCCAGCTCTAATCCAAATCTCAGCCCTAACTCCAGCCCCAGCCCCAATTCCAGCCCCTTCCTAAATCCTCAGCCCCAAACCAAATCCCAGGTTCAGCCCTTCTGGGGCTTTGGGGGTGTCTCTGTCCCTGTGGCCCCAATGATGTTTGGGTGGGGTCACAGCAGGGCTGAGAGGGACAGAGACCCCCCGGCCTCCCCAGGGGTGAGAAGGTGGCAGAGCCCCCCCAGCCCCGAGCAGCCTCAGCGGTGAGAGGGACACAGAGCCCCTGGTGCCCAGCCCTGCACAGGCATTGCCTGAGGCCAGAGGGATGGAGACCCCCCGAGCATCCCCCAGGGCCAGGGCACAGAGAGCCCCGAGCATCCCCTGGGCTGAGAGGGACAGAGACTGCCCCGAGCACCCCCTGGCACAGGGGAGAGAGGGAGGGAGACCCCCCAGGCATTCCCTGGGTGAGAATGATGGAGACCCCTGGGGAATGGCCTGGGGTGACAGGGACAGGGACACCCCTGGGGAATGGCCTGGGGTGAGAGGGACAGGAACACCCCTGGGGAATGGCCTGGGGTGACAGGGACAGGGACACCCCTGGGGAATGGCCTGGGGTGACAGGGACAGGGACAACCCCCCCAAAGCCCTCCCAAGCATCCCCCAGGGCAAGAGGCACAGAAACCCCTTGAGAATCCACTGGGCACTGGACAATATAAACTCGGCAGAAATCAAACTTAGCTCTGCATAAATCACTTTGATGAATATTTGATTTTTCCACAAGTCACATGTGATGAAAACACAAACAAATCCCAAATATGAATAAACTGACAATAGAAGCAATTCTGTGGCAGTTCCTGGTTTAATCTGTCCCTGCACAGCTCCAGCTCAGCTGCTGGCAGGTTCCAATAAAAGAAAAGTAGAAATTTGGCCAAATACTGATTATGAAAAGGAAGGGAAAGCTCTGTGTAGCTGTAAGAAATGTGATAGGGCTGAAGAGAATAATGATTCTCACATTTGGCAAAGAACCCAAGCCTGGGAATTCAGGAGTTATTTGGGAATTTAGCTACTTGAGCTGGGCTTCTTGTGGGACTTTTAGCAGCCTTGTGTTCCTTACCTTGGAGTGAATGAAACATTTCAGTCTCGCTGGTATCATTTGCTCCCTTTCCTCCAGTGATTTTGACAAACTTTTCAAGGAAGGACAACAAAATATTTTCTTTACACTGGCCACCCAAAATGGCCATTTTCCTCCTCAGGTCTCCTGTAAGTTGTTCAGAGGAAGCTGTGTCCAAGTTTCCAAGAGTTCCTCTAGAGAGAAGCACAAGCTCCTCAGAGGAGGGAACCATGCTGTTGTCAAAGGCACTTGGGGTTAGAGAACAGTGCCTAAACCCACTGTGCCAAAATAATGTCACAATCTGGTTAAGAAAATCATAAGAGAGATTCCTCTGCCCCAATAAAGGTGCTAATGAGGCAAAATTCATCGTGGATTTTATTGAACAGTAAATGTGAGGTAGAGAGAGAGATGGAAAGAAAGAGAAAAGGGGAGAGAGCAAGGGAGTGACAGGGACAGAGACCTCCCCTGGGGCAGGGCAAGTGTGACATTGTCCCCTGTGTGTGTGGCCTTCCCAGGGTGGGGGTTTTACACCTGAGCCAGTTTGGGTAAGGGGGGTGGTGTTCACCCCCTGAGCAGGGATTCCCCCACTGTTTCAGGTTGCAGTGTAAGATGGAACCCAATGCATGTTTTCAATCCCCATCTTCATCAACTGCTAGAAACAGGCGGGGCAGTGTTCTTGATCTCTTCCATGCCTCAGCCCTGATAACGCCCTCCAGGGGAGATATCTGCTGTGAATGGGCCATTGTGTGTCACTGCAGGACTGATCAAATTCCATCCTCCCATTGTGGGATGCTCCGCCCAGGGGGAGGATCCAAGCATTCCTACCTGGATATAAGCTGAGCCGTGCAGCACCAGGAGCAGCTTGCCTACTGGATTCCCAGAGGATGAGAGCTCCAGAACCACCACTAGACCTCCAGAGGAAGACCAGACCCTTCTACAGGATCACTGCTTGGACAGAATCACGTTCATCACTCCCACAGGACTGCAGCCACCATTTAATGGGACTGCAGCCACCACCCTGACCAGCAACAGGGTGTCAGGTTATATCCTGACTCTGTCAGTTTAAGGCTGTGTTTCTGTATCATTGCCTTCATCTTCATTTTCTTATTAAATTGTATATCTGACTTAGATTCTCCTCCAGGTTTGCCTTCAAACCAGAACAAAAGACAATGTGTGCACCCTTTGTTTGGTTCCCGAAACAGGATTTCCCATTCCCAAACCTTGACTCAATAGAGGAGGAGGCTGTCAGAACGACGAAAGAGCCCTGGGACAGCCGGGCAGGTGAGGAACAAGTCAGTGCCCCTTTCCCCCTCTCTCCTGCTCCATCTCCCAGCCCAGCACAGCCCCCGGCTGCAGGACAACCTTGCTGCCAACCCAGTCCTGCCGGGGATGCACTAGGGGGATCTCCTTCCCCTTCCCTGTGGCACGGAGGCAAATCCCATCCTCTCCTTGTCCTTCCTCCCCCAGGGAAGAAGCTGAGGATGGAGGCCAGGGAGGACAAATCCCCACAGCAGAACCTCATGGAAGAGGCCATTTTAAGTGGCTCCACGGTGCAGAATTCCAACAGGGTGGACAAGTCCCGGAGATTCCACAGGAGAGGGTGCTCCAGAGCCAGCCCAGGGTGCTCTGAGGAGGAAAGACCCACCCTGAGCCAGGAAGGTGGACAGAGCTTCAGCCAGAGCTCAGAGCTGGTGGCCCATGGGCAGCTTCACGATGGGGAGAAGCCCCACAAGTGCTTGGAGTGTGGGAAGAGCTTCAGGCAGAGCAGCACCCTGATCCGCCACCAGATGATCCACACTGGGGAATGGCCCTACGAGTGTGGGGAGTGTGGGAAGGGCTTCAGCTGCAGCTCTGCCCTTGTCACCCACCAACGCATCCACACTGGGGAGAGGCCCTACGAGTGTCCCCAGTGTCAGAAGAGGTTTCAGAGAAGCTCCCATCTCCTCCAGCACCAGCGAATTCACACCAAGGAGAGGCCTTTCCTCTGCCCTGACTGCGGGAAGGGATTCAAGCAAAACTCCCACCTCATCACCCATCAACGCCTCCACACTGGGGAGAGGCCCTACAAGTGTCCCCAATGTGGGAAGAGGTTTCAGAGCAGCTCCAATCTCCTCCTGCATGAGCGCATTCACATCCAGGAGAGGCCCTTCCTCTGCCCCGACTGTGGGAAGGGCTCCAAGCACAACTCCACCCTCCTCACCCACCGGCACATCTACACTGGGGAGAGGCCCTATGAGTGTCCCCACTGTGGGAAGAGCTTCACCAGCAGCTCTCATTTGAAAAGACACCAACGGAGTCACCAGTAAGTGAAGCCCTGCAAATGCCTCGATTGCAGGAACAGCTTCATGCACCACTCCATCTTCATCCCTCATGGGAGAACCCACATTGGGAAGAGCCCCGGTGGTCCATGTTCCCTGTGATCCATGCTAGGAAGACACCTGCACCTTTTCCTGCCCCTGCCAATGACATGATGTGGCATTGAAAAACATGAGGGTCTTGCCATGGGCCTGTCATTACATTCACTCGGACCCCAGAACATTTCCAGGAGGAGGAAAGGGACTCTCTCTCTCTCTCTCTTCCTGAGGAGGAGGGTGTCCTTTCCAGACAGGGGAATTGTGGCCAGGCAGACCCAGTGAGTTGTGTTTTTATTTTCCCTGTAAACAGTTTTATTTATCCCTTCTGTTATCAATATTGTTTCTGCTCTGGTTTTTTTTTTATCTCGTTGCTGTTCCCAATAAATTGTTCTTATCCCAGCCTGGGATCTTTGCCTTTTGTGCTTTCCATGGGAGGCGGGAGGGCAGCGGGGGCAGCGTGGTTTTAGCGGGAGCAGGAAATTGGGGAATCCCATTGCTGAAGCCCAGCCCATGGAAACCGAGCATCCCAGCTGGTGGCAGCCCTGGTGGCCATGGCAGCAGCCTTGGGAGCGGGTCCCTGGCTGGGGCTGTGGGAACCTCTTCCCTCTGGTGCCCAGGGACAGGAGTGGAGGGAGCGGCTGCAGCTGAGTCGGGGCAGGCTCAGGTTGGATGTCAGGAAAAGGTTTTTGCCCCGAGGCTGCTGGGGCCCTGGCCAGGCTCCCCAGGGCAGGGTCCCAGCTCCAGGGCTCTCTGAGCTGCAGCAGTGTTTGGCCAGCGCTGCCAGGCCCAGGCTGGCATTGTTGGGGTGTCCTGTGCAGGGCCAGCAGTTGGACTGGAGGATCCTGATGGGTCCCTCCCAGCTCAGCCAATTCTGTGCTTCTGGGATCCCATCAGCCTGGGGATGGGGCTGCCAATGGTTGCCATGGCAACGGGCTCTGGCTGCAGGCCTGAGCTGGTGTCCATGGCAACCACCCCTGGCATGGGGTCTCCATGGAGCTGCCAAGGGACTGAGCATAGCAACAGGGGGCTGGTGATGGTCGCCATGGAAACTGACCACAGCAACAGGGTCCTGGTGGTGGTTGCCATGGAAACAGGCCATAGCAACAAGGTCCTGGTGATGGTTGCCTGCAAAGGATCAGATTTATAACAGGCCCTCAGAGGGGCTCCATGGGATCTTTCCAAGAGTCTCCAGGCTGTTCCTGAGCTGGGATGTCACATGCACAGACAGTGGCTCCATGGAGACCTCCCAGGGCTTTCTGGGGATGGTAAAGAGCCCTGTGGTCAGAGGCAGTCACAGCCATTCCATGGTGACATCCCAGGTCACCTTGGGCTGCAAAGGCACCCATCTGTCACAGGCACTCACGGGGGCTCCACGGTGACATCCCAGGAGTCCCCAGGCTGCCAAAGAGCCGGGATGTCCCAGACACTCACAGGGGTTCCTGTCATGGGCACAGTGGGAGCTTCAGGCAAAAGCTTTTTTTCTTTATTTGAGAAACTCCTTCTGAGTCATGAGATGGAGAAATGACACCCAACAGCCATCATGGATCCTCAAACTCCTGCAGGGCCCCTAGACTCTTAAAATTCCTTCTAAGAGAGGACACTGGGAGCAGCTGGATCCATTCCCAGACCTAGAATTTTGCAAAGGTGTAAAAGATTGAACAGGTGGAATTCAAATTTAGCACAATTTGTCCCACAAGATTAACGATGGAATACCAGATAAATTAGTATAAATACAGCTCTGATTGCGTCTGATCATGATCGGACAGAAAGATCTTAACCAGAGTTATTTACTCCACAGTTCAGGAGCTATAACAATTATTAGAATATAGTGCTCTAGGAAGAAACAGGGCGCCTTGCTGTAGTCACTGGAGCCCATTGCAGGCAGAGCCTTCTGCTCCAGCAGGAACTGCCTTTCCTGTGCCATCAGCAGGGCAGGTCCCGCTGCAGGAAAAGCCCCAGGCCAGCCCCAGCACAGGGAAGGCCTCAGGCACGAGGGCAGAGTGCCGTGCTGGGAGCTGTGCCAGGGAGAGCCTGAGGCACCAAAGGCACCTTGGCAGCAGCAGCAGCTGCTTGCAGGCCATGGCCAGAAGCCTCCCTTGGCAGCCTGGCCTGGTGGCCACCAGTGCAGAGCTGCTGCCTCAGGGCTCATTCCTGGCTGGGCTCTGAAAAGCCACTTCTGCTCCAGGAGCCTGACTGGGAAGCCATTGGCCCCTGCACCTTGGGGACAAGATATCAATGACAAAACTCTTCATGCCAGCAGAGCCAAGGCAGGGGCAGAGGAAAGGGCAGAGCCAGGCCCAGGGGACAGGGCTGCCATGGTGATGGCTGTGAGGTCACTACCCCTGCAGCAGCCTGGCTTCCCTCAGCAGACATTCTGGCCAGAAGCGTTGTGAGGGCACCCAGCACATCAGGGAACCCACACGACAGGAATTCTGCCACTGGGGAGGGCAGGGGGTTTCACTGGGTCAGGTTGCACAAAGCTCCTGATCTTGGATAATTCCTGGGATGGGGCATCCAATTCTCTGGAAAAACAGTTGCAGCTTCATGCCACTTTCATAATTGCAAAATATTTCCTGTTCTAACAAATGTAAATCTTCCCTCATTTAGCTTAGAGATATTGACCCTTTTTTTGTCACTGCAAGATTTGGGAGAAAATAACCTTGATCTCTATTTTTCCATTTTCACAGACCTTGGAGAGGAGAAAAAATCTCCCAAGATGGGGTTTGGAGGCCTCATCATAAAACCAGCAGGGAGAGGCTGATGGCTCTGGGGTCAGTGAGGTGGAGACTGAGGACAGAACAGGGGTAGCCTGTCGGGTCCAGCTGTCTGTCTCTGCCCCGACACGGGTAGGGTGGTTCTTGTTTGGCACGCGTTTCAAAGGACGAGTCTGGACTCTTCAGCTTTTCGGTCTTCAGATTGTTTATTGTTTCTTATCTACAAAATTTTCTGTCTGCCCAACAGAGGTCTGATCTGCAAGGCAGCCACAGGCACTCTGACCGCCCACGGGGCGGTCTTGTCTTTTTATACTAAAATCTAAGTACATAATATTTACCTTTATTTTCCAATACTTTTCACCCATGTTAGCAAGTGCACCTTCACCAGAAACCAATCCCCAAGTGCCAACATCACCACAGGAGATGGAGGACAAGAAGAAGAAAGAAGAAGGACGAGACACGCCCTGATCCCTCCATCTTGTCTCCATAACCCCCCTGTACCAAAAACCTTAAATTTTATATTTCACCCTCTAAATGTGTCACTTTTACACCCTTCACTCTAAAGTGATTCTCATGTCCTCAAAGTGCTGTCACTTCTGTGGATGGATCAAAATCAAGCCACCAAGCACTCTTGGCAACATTCCAGGATTTCCGAGACCCTCAAGGGTTCTCCTGGCATCTCTGGACATCGGGAACGATGTGCTGAGTTCCCACAGTAGCCTGGAAGGGATGGAAGGGTGGTTTGAGAGAGGCTGGAGCTTTTCTTCCTAGTGGGAATGAGCCTGAAAAAGCCATAATAGCACTAAGGGCAGCTGGGGGAGGCCCAGAGTGGACACCAGGAGAAAGGAATTTCCCTGCCAGGGCAGGGCTGTGCTGCAGCACATCCCCCAGCAGGAGCCTGGAGCAGCCCAAGGCTTTGTGTGGGCAGGCAGAGGCAGGCAGGAGGCAGAGCTGTCAGCAAAGGAAGGGGCCAGCCAGGTGGGGCAGCCGGGGGATGCCCACAGCCTGCAGGGACAGAGGCGCAGGTTTGCTCAGCACCAGAGACACCTTTGCCTTGCTTGTCCCCACCTGTCATCACTGCCACCAGTGTTCTGCTCTACCTGGAACGTGGGGACACTTTCTCAGTCCTGTCCCTCAGAAGGATCAATTTTATGCATGAGAAACCTCACTTTGAGTTCTTGAGAAGTTCTTTGAGCATGCTGTAAGGGACTGTGTCTGATGCAAATAGCACCAAAGTCCCAGAGGGCCATTACAGTCCTTGTGCTGTGTCTGTGCTGCTGAGCTGGGCCGGGCTCCTGGCCCAGAGGCAGCTCCTGGCAAGGGCAGCAGAGCTGCGGAGAGACAGCTCTGGCCAGGAGCAGCTCCTGTGCACAGCCCAGCAGGGCTGGGGCACTGCCAGGGCCCTTCAGGGACACCAGCAGGGCACAGACAGAGCTCCCAGGGGCTCAGCACTGGCAGGGGCTGTGGCATGTCCCAGAGGGGGCTGTGTCACAGCAGCTCCTCTGTGGCTGTGTCATGGAGGCACAGAGCAGCTGTGATGTCAGCAAGGGGCTGTGTGACAGCACAGAGTGGGCTGTGTGAGGTCACAGATTGGGCTATGACATGACAGAGTTTGTTGTGTGAGGTCAGTGAGCAGCTACAGTATCATAGAGGGGATTCTGTGACATCACAGAGCAGACTGTGACATCATGACATGGCTCTGTGACATCATAGAGCAGGCTGTGAGGTCAAAGTGTGTGCTGTGACATCACAGAGTGGCAGTATGACATCACAGATTGGGCTTTGTGGCATCACTGAGGGGGTAGTGACATCACACAGCTGTCTGTGACATCACAGTCTGAGGCCACAGAGCAGATCCTGCCATCATAGAGGGTGGCTCTGTGACATCAGAGAGTGGGTTGTGACATCACCGGGTGGCTGTCTAACATCATTGAGCAGGCTGTGACATCACAGAACAGACAGTGAAATCACAGGGTGGCTTTCAGACATCACAGTGACATCACATCACTGTGATATCACAGTACAGCTGCATGACATTCCAGGGTGACATCCCAGATTCTGCTCTGTGACGTCACAGGGGTGCTGTCTGACATCCCAAAGTGTGCTGTGATGTCACAGGAGGCTGTGTGACATCCCAGGGGCTGTGTGAGGTCACTGGGGAGGTCACTCTGCCCCGGCCCCCCTCACAGTTCCCCCCAGAGCAGTCCAACCCTGCTCGTGCACAGCAGGGTCCCCTGTCCCCCCGGGTCCCCCCGCCCCCGGCGCCGCAGCCTCCCCCAGAGGATGTTCCACGAGATCGACCCCAGAGCCTGACACGGGGACGGGGGCCGGGGCCCTGGGGGTGGCACAGGGGGACAGGGACCCCCCGGCAGCGTCCCCGTATCCCCCAGGGCCAGAGCCTGGGCCAGGGCTCCTTCAACCTGGTACCAATGAGGCGATGAGAGCGTTGAAAAATCCCCAGCAAGGGATCAGCAAAAACCAGATTTTATATTAAGTGCCGCAGCACAAAGCTCCTTGGCAAGAGTCACTCTGCTCCGGACTGGACACTTCAGGCACACCAAGGAAACAAAGCAACAACAAAACCAAACCAAATCCAGGCAATCAACCCAGAAATGAGCCGAGAACTGTCCCTGTGTATGTGTTACAAAAGGACAGTGAGGGGAAGGATAAAAGGAATACAGGCCACAAGCATAACAGAGCTCAAACTTAACAGAACTTAACTTATACCTTAACCTTGACTGATACCTTCAACTTGACAATTTAGCAAAAGAACAGCACTTAACAGTATTTAAGCGAACTTAAAACCTATGACTTTGTAATTTAACAGAGGAATAACATTTAACAGTATTCAACTCTGCTTATAACTTATATTAAACAACTTAGCAAAAGAACAACTTTTAACAGCATTTAACTTCACTTAGACCTTGTGATTTAACCTTACCTACAGACCTGACTGACTCAGCTATCCAAGGCACTCAGACCCCTCAGAGAGCAGCATTTCTGCCACATTTCCCCAGCACAGGCACTCCTGTGTGCACACAGACACAAAGAGTCAGCACAAGGCACCTGGGAGAAATTCCCCTGAGGGCAGGAAATGCTCCCTGAGGATCCTTTGGCATCTCCCCAGCGGGTGAAGGGTTGAGCCTGGAGGAGTGGGGGGATCGGCCCAGGCTCCGTCGTTGTTGGGGATCCCCGAGTGCAGCAAACGGGAGAGTTCCCGGCTGGGAGAGGCCCCACTCAGAGGGAGTCGCTGGCCCAGGAGAGCTCCAAGGGCTCCTTTTGGAGCACTGCTTGCAGGGCCCCAAGAGAGGGGCTTCAGTCCCAGCAATGGCTCATCCTGGCCGCACTTGGCACCAACAGCTTTCTTTGGCAGTGTGAGAACAGGGATGTTGTGCCACTGAGGGAACAAAACCAGTTCCCAGGGCTGCTCCTACAGAAAGCAGGAGCTGGTTGGGCAGCAGCAGTGCCTGGGGCAGACAGTGTTTGGGATGAGCTGCAGAGGAGCTGAGCCCAGGGGCTGTTGGCCAAGGCCGAGCCCCAAGGAGCATTTCTCAGCTGGCAGGGTGGCCTGAGAAGGGGAGGGGGGAATGCAGCAGCACAGGGCCCATGGAACCAAGGGAGCATTGTGACACTGTGGGGCCCTGTGAGACCAAGGGACCATTGTGACACTGTGGGGCCTCATGGAATCATGGAGAGCAATGTGACATTGCTGGGCCTCATGGAACCATGGGGACCATTCTGACACTGTGTGGCTCCATGGAATGTAGGGATCATTGTGACACTGAGAGGCCCCATCAAACCAAGGGTTCATTGTGACACTGTGGGGCCTCATGGAACTGTAAAGCCATGAGACTAAGGGGCTGTTGTGACACTGCGAGACCCCATGGAACCAAGGTCCATTGTGACACTGAGGGGATTCATAGAATCATGGAGACTCATAGAATCATTGGCACACTGTGAGGCCCTATGGAATAAGGAAAGCATTGTGACACTGTGAGGCGTCATGGAACCAGTGAGACCATTGTGGCCCTGGGAATCTCCACAGAACCAAGAGGACCATTGTGATGCTGTGGGGCCTGGTGAAACCAAGAGGCCTTTGTGACACTGCAGGGCTGCATGGAACCAAAGCTCCAGGGTGACATTGCAGGGCCTGATGTCATCAATGGTCCATCGTGACACTGTGGAGCCAGAGGAGACCATTGTGACACTGCAAACCCCCAGGGTCCAAAGGTCCATTTTGACATTGCAGGGCTCATGGAACAGAGGAGTCCCATGACATTGTGGGGCCTGTGGAACCACGGAGACCATTGTGACACTGCAAGGCCTCATGGAATCCTTGGGACCATTGTGACACTGCAGGGCCTTCTGGAACCTAGGGGCCACTGCGACACTCTGGGACCCCATTGAACCAAGGGTCCATTGTGACGCTGCTGGACCCCATGGAATCAAAGTATCACTGGTACACTGTGGGGCCCCATGGAACCAAGGGGACCATGGTGATACTGCAGGACCTCATAAAAGCAAGGGAACACAGAACAGCTCTGGCTGGTTGGGCCTCCCGTTCACTGCCTGACTGGTCCAGCTGACCATTGCATGTTGAGGGTCTCTTCTCATCTGCTGCTGAAACACTGGGGCTCTGTGCTTTCCCTCCCAATGAAAAAGAACTGTCCTTCTCCTCCCGGCACCTATGGCATGAATTGGCATTTCTCCTCCAAATTTCCTTATATCCTAGGATAGTTCCAATAGGAATATTGCCAGGAAAAGTCTGGCTGGAAATGGTTTCACAAGGGTCATGTCTCACCCGTCCCTAAAACCCTGGGGAAGGCTCCATGCTCACCTTCCTATGGAAAAGAACTTTCCAGCTTCTGCATGTGCCCATGGTTGAGATTGTGGTTCCACCTCCAAAATTCCTTAAATCCAAAGACTGATCCCAGAAAAAATCTGCCATTCCTGGCAAGTCTGGCTGGCCTTGGACTAGTGAGGCTTTCACCTGCCTTCCAAACACTGGGGTTCTGTGCTTTCCTTCCTATGGAAAAGAGCTGCCCTTCTTGTCCAGATGCCCATGGCCAGAATTGGGATTTCATCTCCAACATTCCCTGTTGTGACAGACTGGAGGAGATTGTTGGCTGGAAACATTTCATGTGTGGAGGAGGAAGGGGCAGGTCCAGCCTTTCCCTGCCCTTGAACCCCAGCCCTGCCCTGCCCTGGAGCCCCAATCCCCCCAGAGCCTCTGTCCCAGCCCAGCAGTGGCTGCCAGTCCCTGGCACAGCACAGGCAAAGAACCAAGAGGGTTCAGTGTTGGTGCCCCTCGGCCGCAGGGCATGAAAAAATATGGGGGGGACAGGTGTCCCAAAGGAGAGACTGTGCCTTTTTTGGATTGGGACAGAGCATCCTTAAAAAAGACAACCCTAGAAGCAGCTCTGGTCCGTGTTCAGTGGTGAGAGCACTGGACATGAAAGGAAGAGGTCACGACGGCAGATGTACTCCGGGCGGTGCCACGAGTGACACAGAAACACACAAAGCTTCAGCTGTGTTTCCAGGGGAAGCCCATGGTACAAGAAGGACTCCTCTCCTCTTGATGAACTGAGGATTGATTGTCTAAAAGGTGGTGCTGGACCGAGAGTTGGTGATTTGAAGAATAGATGTATTGTGTTGGAAATTTGGTGGGGGGAGGAGGCAATGTATTTGTGAGTTTTTCATTTTCCCTGTGCGTGTTTCTTTTATCTATAGTCGTAGAGTAGTTAATAAAGTTCTGGTTTTTTTTTTTTTTCCGTTCCTAAGTAGGAGCCTGCTTTGCTTATTCCTGGTCACATCTCACAGCAGAAACCAGGGAGAAGGTATCTTCATAGAGGCACTGGCATTGTGCCAGTGTCAAACCATGGCAACCACAAGGCAAGAACACATCTTGCCCATACCTCCTCTTGGAATTTCCATCAGAAAATTCACATGGAAATGCAAGAGTTGGTAGCTGTGTGTGTGCTTCTCTGGATCTTTTATTTCTTTCTCTCTTTTTGTGTCTTGTTCTTCTGTTTCTGTGCTCCTGCAAATTTTGATTAACATTAAATTGAACAGGCTTAGAGTTTGTGAAGTTGAATGGGCCAAGTCAATGCTTTGAGAAGTGTTTTTGTTGACTATCTGTCGTAGTTTGACATGAGAAGAATTTTAAAAATTAATACAAAATTTTTGTGTAACTCACAAACTCTTAAGCCACTAAGATTCTGAACACGCCTCTTTGAAACACAAATGTTAAAGATGAAAAAACCCAGGAACCTCCTCTTTCTTTTCCAGTCAACAAAGAAGCAGCGGGCCCCGGCCCCCATCTCAACCAAACCAAACCAAACCAAACCAAACCAAACCAAACCAAACCAAACCAAACCAAACCAAGCAACCCTGCCATGGGCTGAGCCCCTTCCCTCCTCCCCAGGCCACCCCCCACCCCCATCGGCCCCATTCTGACCAAACCAAACCCCAACAACTCCCAAACAGGAAAACAAAAGAGGCTACAAAACCCCAACCAGAACAAAGCCAGCCACAGCTATTAAAATCTTACCATCAAGTCCCCTCCCCCCAACACAACTCAAACCAAAAGCCCCTACAATCTACAACCCATACAAAAAAACCCTACAACTAAAATTAAACACAAAAAACGCCCAAAACCAACCATAAAACCAATCCTAACACAACCCAACCACAACTTCCACCACAAGTTACCAGTGGGTCAGGTGTTAACCCTTTCAATACTTCAATCCTCCCTCGAGTAAGAGAAAAACAAAATGCAAGCCTATTAAAAAACATAAAACCATCAAAGCCAGTAAAGGAGAAATTAAATCCTGAATAAAAAAAGACAAAAAATAACCTTAATTTAAAACTAAAATCCTCTTATAAGGTATAAAGAAAATCTCTTTTTCTTTATAACACAAAAACACTCTTAAAAATAATCAAATTAATCTCAAACAAAAACCTCCAAACTAAAATAAACAAATGTTAAAATTACTGTAATTTCATCAAAAGATTAAATGGGGGAAAAGAAAATTAGTAATTCGGTACCCCCAAGAGAAGATCTCTATTCCCAGAGATAAAAATAATTTTGAAAGTAAATAATAAAAACTTTTAAAGAAGTCATCTTTAAAACAATACCCCATAAGTTGACATGGCCAATCAATAAGCTGTAAAAAAGCTTGTAGCAATAAAAACAATTGCACAATAAAAAAGCTCCCCAGATAACTGATATCCGTGACAAAATTAAGAACCACAAAAAACCTCTTGGAAAAAAAACTCCATAACCTTAAGAAGAAAAACTTCTCTCCCTAAGTAAACTAATAAAAGACTATTCTAGAAATAGTAAACTAACTAGAAAATGTAAGCTTACTTTATTTAGATTGTCAGTAAATAGAAAACGTGGTAGAGGAAAAAAAAGTGATCTAAAGAGTTTATTTTAATTCTTACTACCTTTCTCTTTTTATTTCTTTGTAATAAATTTTTTCTTTGGACCCTTTTAAAATTTTTGGTATACTTTACCATTCTTGTAATCCAATCTCACAATAAAATAAATACATAAATAATTAACTGACACTAAAACTCACCAGATTCATCAATAAATTAATTAGGAAATGTCAAAATTAAGAAAATCCTAAATTAACAAACCAAAACCCTACAATGTCATAATAAATCTTTTGCCAAAGTTTCTGTGATTTTCTAAAACTGCCAATAAAGGCTGTTTTGTTGTTTTGAGCGCCTCAGAATCTCTTGTCAGTATTTCTCCAGAGAGTCCAACTCAGAGTACACAAACAATTGTAATTCCTTTTAAATGTCTCATTGAGTGAGTTTTTTAGTGGATGGGGGTCAGGGCTTGTGTGTCCTGCTTGGCCCAGCCCAGGCAGGGCTTTCCCAGCCACATTCCACACTCCATTGCCCAGCTGGAGCCGCTGGTGCCTCTGAGTTGTGCTGCCCCAGCCCCAGGGACGCTCTCCTTGTCTGCCCATTCCCCCACACTCTCTGGGCAGGGATGGCCTCACTGGGGGCTGCTGACATCCTCAGCAACTTGGAGGCTGCTGCTGAATTTCCCTGCTCCAGAGGCTTGTTCAGCCTTCAGCTCTTCAGTGAAGGAATTCAGTGTCCCAGGGCTCATGAACATTCAGAACACCTGAACAAGCCAAGCCTCTGGGAATCATTTGATTTTAATTTTTACTCTTTTCTGGTTAAGTCGACAGATCTCAGTAGTATATTCAAACTGAATATGTTCTTTTTAAAAAGACAATGAGAAAACATTTTTAAGTCCTGTTTAACTTTTTTTTCCTATTAATTCATTGATATGTGCAATCTCCAATTGTCACTGAATCCAAGTGCCTCCTCATGCAGTTTGAATAGGTGTGAAAATCAAGACCCTTCATGGCTGACAATCAATCAGACTCTGTCCCTACCCCCACCCCACCATTTCCCCCATCCCAGCCCTGGCACTCAGAGCAGCCTTGTGCAAATCTGAGCTCCCTCCAGCCCAGGCTGCACCTGCAGCTTTCAGCTCCTTGGCTCCAACTCCCACCTGCTTTCCTTGCAGAAGGAGCTGCCCGAGACACAGAGGGATGTTCATTTCTTGTGAACCAACAAAGCCAAGGGAAGGCACCGCTCCATCAAATGCAAAAGTCATTCTTGTCCCTGGCTCTGCCCTGCCCCTGATCCCCACAGCCTGTCCTGTTTCCTTCATCCCTGCATTGCCAGGGACTCTCTGGGACAAGGGAGCTCTGCTCTGGCTGTGGAGGGAGGTGCAAGTGCCACCATTGGAGTGGGGGCCACAACTCATCAGGTTTGTGTCCTTTGGGGGTCAGGAACTGCTGAGACTCAGAGGCACAGAAAGTTTCTCTTCATGGCCAACAGACCATGGTTGAACAGGACACAATTTTATAACAATCTCACTCTTCCCTGAGCTATGTGCAACATTCCAGCAGTGCCTGATGAGTCCACCATCCATAAGGGATTTCCATACTGAAAGCAATTTTAGACAAATTGGGCTATGTGATAGATATTAACACAATTTAGTTCTTGTATCAGGAGGCTCATCCTGGAGTGGGGGAAAAACAGCTCCAACAATTCCTGATTTGCAAAGCTGTCAGTGGTGGATGGAGAAGGGAGGTCAGGCTGCTCTTGGTGCTGAGGAAATGCTGAAACCAGCCTGACTCCTTTCATCTCCTCCTGTCCTGGCTGATCTCCCCTCTTTCCCCTTCCACCCATTGGCTTTTGTCTCCCACCAGGCCCCCGGTGAAGAGCCTGGCTCTGTGTTCTCCATCCCCTCCTCGCTGGCACTGCCAGGCTGGGATGAGGAACCCCTCAGCCTTCCCTGCTCTGGGCTGGACAAGCCCAGCTCCCTCAGCCTCTGCTCACAGCCCAGGGGCTCCAGCCCCACCTTGGAGGCCCTTCCCAGACCCTGCTCTAGCTGCCAGACATCTTTCCTGCCCTGGGCAACCCAAGCCAGGCCACAGTGACCTGGATAATCCCCGTCCTTGATGTCCTGGTCACACAGCCCTGGCCCCTTGTCCCCATGTCAGGCTCTGGGGTGGATCCTGTGGAACATCCTTTGGTGGAGGCTGTGGCTCCAGGTGGGCCGGGGGGATCCCGGGGGACAGGGACCCCGCTGGGCATGGACAGCATTGGACTTGTTGGGAGAAACTGTGAGGGGGAGCTGGGGCCGAGTGACCAACCCAGTGACCTGACACAGCCCTGCTGGGATGGCACACAGCCCCTCTGGGATGGCACAGCCTGCTCTGTGAGCTCACAGCCCCTTCTCTAATGTCACACAGCTGGTCTCTGATGTCACAGCCAACTCAGTGATGTCATAGTCTGCTCTGTGATGTCACAGCTGGCGCTGTGACATCACAGAGGCAATCTATGATGTCACAGCTTCTCAATGACCTCACATAACCCCACTCTGTGATGTCATATCCCACTCTGTGGCCTCATGTTACCAGATGATCAATTGCCTACACCAGCTGAGCTGACACCTGGAGCTTGCTCTCCACATCCCCAGGCCTATGGAAACCACACAAGGCCCATTGTGTGAGAAGGGGAACTGGAAGTTCAGCAGCCTCAGGGTCCTGCCAGCTCAGCCAGGCCCACTGGAACATTGGGGTCCACGACCACCAGGGACCACCAGAGAGACCCCCAGGACAGAGGAACACATGGGTAAAGGGGAGGGGGAATATGTTAATGATTCTGGGGAAATGATTATCATATGTATGTTTAGTCCAGGACAATCAATGAATATGTGAGCAAAATGCAGAATATAAACAGAAACTTTCCTGTACTCAGCCTGCACAGCTTTGGGAGGAGCTCTCCCCCGTGCATGCAGCTGAATAAAGAATGCTGCTTCCTAATGCTACACTGGAGTTAAGGAGTTTTCTGTTTTACCGAATTTTTGGTAGCACTCCCACTGCCAAGGAAAGCTCTGTCTGCTGCTGTTCACAAACAGAGAAGGGCTGGGGGCAGATGTGGGGCTCAGAGGCTGCCTGGGGCACAGTGACCATGAAATAATCAAGTTTTCAGTGTTCTGTGAAAGAAGGAGGGGCAGCAACAAAACTTCTACACTGGAATTAGGAAGGGCAGACTTTGGCCTGTTTAGGATGCTGATTTGGGGAGAATCAAATCAGGTACTGATTTATTTTAAGGGAAATAGCCCTTAAAAACAAAGGGGTCCAGGAAGGACACACATTTCAAGAAGGTAATTTAGGGGGAAGGAGCAGCCTGTCCCAGTGTGGCAAAAGATGAGCTGGTGAGGAAAATGACTGGCCTGGCTGCCCATGGAGCTTTTGTGGGAACTCCGGGGATAAAAGGACTGGCAGCTCAGGAAGCATTTAATGATTTTAATGGGTTATTCAGAAAGAAAAGTTGAGATGTGAAAGCTCAATTAGAACTTAACCTGGCGGCTTCTGTAAAAAAAAAAAAAGGTTTTTATAAAAAAAATATTGTTGCAAAAGTAGGGAGAAGAAGAACCTCTTCTATTTATTGGATGCAGTAGAGAATAGAGTAACAAAAGATAAGGAAAAGGCTGAGCTACTGAACACCTTTTTTGTCTCAATTTTTAATATTAGGACAGGTTGTCCTCAGGACAAGTGTTCTCCTGAGCTGGTAGATGGGCACAGGGAGCAGAACAGCCCCCTGGAATCCAGGAGGAAGCAGCTGGGGACCTGCTGAGCCACTCAGATGCTCACAGGTGTATGGGATCAGATGGGATCCATCCCAGGGGGATGAGGGAGCTGTGGATGAGCTCCCCAAGCTGCTCTCCATCATTTACCATCAGTCCTGGCTCAGCAGGGAGGGCCCAGAGCACTGGAGGTGCCAGTGTGAGCCCATCCCCAGGAAGGGCTGGAAGGAGGAGCTGGGGAACTCCAGGCCTGTCAGCCTGACCTGGGTGCCCGGCAAGGTTATGGAACAGATCACCTTGAGTGCCATCACAGGGCACCCACAGGATGGCCCAGGGATCAGAGCCAGCCAGCTCAGTGGATTTAGGGGTGGCAGGTCCTGCCTGGCCAACCTGGTCTCCTTTTATGCCCAGGTGACCCACCTGTGGATGTGGGAAAGGCTGTGGATGTTGTGTGCCTGCACTCCAGCAGAGTCTTTGACTCTGTCTCTGACAGCATTCCCTGGAAAAGCTGCAGCCCACGGCTTGGGCAGGTTCCCTCCTCGCTGGGAGATTTAAGAGCTGGCTGGAGGCCGGGCCCAGAGAGGGGTGGGGATGGTGCTGCACCCAGCTGGTGTCCAGGCACTGGTGCTGTCCCCAGGGATCTGTGCTGGGCCCAGTCCTGTTTAATATCTTCACTGATGGTCTGGGTGAGGGGATCGAGTCCAGCATTCACAAATGGCAGATGGCACCAAGCTGGGTGTGAGTGTGGATCTGCTGGAGGGCAGGACAAGAAGACACAGCCTTAAGCTGCACCAGGGGAGGCTCAGGCTGGACAATAGGAAGGAGTTCTCCACAGAAAGGGTGAGTGGGAACTGGAATGGGCTGGCCAGGGGGGAGGTGGCAGAGTCACTGTCCCTCTCCAGTGGCACTCAGTGGCATGGTCTGGGTGGCAAGGCAGTATTAGGGCATTGGTTGGACTTGATGATCCCAAAGGGCTTTTCCAGCCTATTTGATTCTGTCATTCTGTGATGATTGGGACACTCTGGGGCCATTGTGACACTGCAGGGCCTCGTGGAACTAAGAGGACCATGGTGGCACCGTGCAGCCCCACAGAACCAGGGGTCCATTGTGGTGCTGTGGGGCCAAATGGAACCAGGGAGTGCCCCGTGACACTCTGGGCCCTTGTGGAACCACAGAGGCCATTGTGACACTGCAGGGCCTTGTGTAACCAAGGGGTTTCACCATTTTGACACTGCAAAACCAAGGAGACCATTGGGAGACTCCAGGGCCCAGAGGAACCAAGGGGCCATTCTGACACTGCGGGGCCTCATGGCACCAAGGGGACACTGTGACACTGCAGGATCCTGTGTAACCAAGGGGCCACTGTGACACGATGGGGCCTCAGGGAATCTGGGAGAACGTTGTGACACTGTGTGGCCTCATGGAAACAAGGAGTCCATTGTGACACTGAGGGGACCTGTGGAACCCCAGAGACCATGGTGACAGTGTGGGACCTCATGTGGCCATGGGGCCATTGTGACACCCTGGGGCCCATGGAACCAAGGGGCCACTGTGGAACTGCAGCACCAATGAGAACATTGTGGCACTGTGAAGCCCCATGGAACCAAGGACATCTTTGCATATGACACCACACCGGGTATGAGTGTTGACCTGTGGGAGCAACAGAGGGCTCTGCACAGTGACCTGGACAGGCTGGATCCAGGGACCAAATCCAACAAGGTGAGGTTTAACAAGTCCAAGTGCTGGGCCCTGCACTTTGGCCACAACAACCCCTGCAGCACTACAGGCTGGGGACAGAGTGGCTGGAGAGCAGCCAGGCAGAAAGGGACCTGCAGGGACTGATGGACAGCAGGCTGGACATGAGGCAGCAGTGTGTCCAGGTGGGCAAGAAGGCCAATGGCTCCTGGCCTGGATCAGGAATGGTGTGGCCAGCAGGAGCAGGGCTGCTGTGCCAGCAGTGATCTGCCCCCAGCTCTGCACACAGACATTGCTGCTGCAGCTCCAGAGAAGGGAACACAAAGGCATCTCTGGAAAAAACTTCACTGGGCAATCCTTTAGTTCCTTTAATGACACACGGAGTCCAGCTCCTCACCGACACAAT
This sequence comes from Agelaius tricolor, assembly GCF_023055355.1. NCBI lineage: Eukaryota > Metazoa > Chordata > Aves > Passeriformes > Icteridae > Agelaius > Agelaius tricolor. Next base: position 1,957,153 of record NW_027269311.1, on the reverse strand, counting down.
CTTTGGCCACAGGGAAGATGGAGAGAAGCAAAATAAGAAATGACAAAACCAATGGCTTTTCTTTGTGGACAATATTAAAAAACTGAAACGTGTGGAAAAAAAGGAACAAACCCACAACCAAACCCAAAAGAATTATCAAAGGTGATTTATATTACATGGCCTGGCCGTGCTGCAGCCCCAGCACTGCCACCCTCAGGGCTGTGCCCGGCCCCGAGAGCACTCAGGCCCTGCAGCAACACCAGGGCCACCAGGGCAGCGGGGCAGGGCCACGGCAGCAGCACTGGCAACACCAAGTGCTGCTGCTGCTGCTGCTGCTGGGCACAGCTGCTGGGCCAGCCCTGATCTGCCCCAGCTCTGCACACAGACATTGCTGCTGCAGCTCCAGAGAAGGCAACAAAAGGGCATCTCTGCAGAAAACTCTGCTGGGACATCCTTTAGTTCCTCTAAAGCCACCAAGAGCACAGCCCCTCACTGACACAGTCTGTGGGCACAGGGAAGAGGGAGAGAAACAAAATGAGAAATGGCAGAAACATTGACATTTCTCTGTGGACGATATAGTCGGGCTTGACAGCTAGCTTACAAGCAAAGCTGAGTTAATAGATGAAATAACAATTGATGATTTTAGAGTGTATCCATAGCAAGGAAGAAGACAAGGCATTAGCATGGAAACAGATTAGAAAAGATACATGTAAATTTTTGTTAGGTAGACTAGAGGCATAAGAAAATGTGTATGCATAGCTTATTAACTTTCTGTAAAACTTTTGCCAATTATATTGATACTCATAGCTTTGTTCTAAGGACTATAATAAGTTATTGTGATGTAATTAATGACTTAAAATTATGTTTTCTTAACAGTATATAAACTAGAGAACATGAAATATAAAAGCATTTTCTTTTTTGACCCTAATCACGTGTGTGTAGATCACATCCAATCTAACAGTATCAGACAAGATTAATAAAGTAAAACAAAGAAAAAGAACCTCCAAAATGAAACAAACAAGAAGTATCAAATATTACTTTTATTACAAGTGATTTGCAGAAATTGGCCAGCACTTTAATGTTTCCAAAACCATCAAGTCATCAGTCTCCACACTGCAGCCTTGAGCTCCTGGTTCCTCAGGCTGTAGATGAGGGGGTTCAGGGCTGGAGGCACCACCAAGTACAGAACTGACAGGGCCACATCCAGGGATGGGGAGGACATGGAGGGGGGCTTCAGGTAGGTCAAAAATGAGGTGCTGACAAAGAGCGAGACCACAGCCAGGTGAGGGAAGCAGGTGGAAAAGGCTTTGTGCCGTCCCTGCTCAGAGGGGATCCTCAGCACAGCCCTGAAGATCTGCCCATAGGAGAAAACAATGAACACAAAACAGCCAAATGATAAAGAAAGGCTAACCAAAATGAGCCCAACTTCCCTGAGATTTGAGTGTGAGCAGGAGAGCTTGAGGATCTGTGGGATTTCACAGAAGAACTGGCCCAGGGCATTGCCATGGCACAGGGGCAGGAAAAATGTATTGGCCGTGTGCATGAGAGCATTGAGAAAGGCACTGGCCCAGGCAGCTGCTGCCATGTGGGCACAAGCTCTGCTGCCCAGGAGGGTCCCGTAGTGCAGGGGTTTGCAGATGGACACGTAGCGGTCGTAGCACATGATGGTCAGGAGGCAAAGCTCTGCTACAATAAAGAAGAGAAAGAAAAAGAGCTGTGCAGCACATCCAGTGTAGGAGATGTTTCTGGTGTCCCAGAGGGAATTGTGCATGGCTTTAGGGACAGTGGCGCAGATGGAGCCCAGGTCAGCGAGGGCCAGGTTGAGCAGGAAGAAGAACATGGGCGTGTGCAGGTGGTGGCCGCAGGCTACGGCGCTGATGATGAGGCCGTTGCCCAGGAGGGCAGCCAGGGAGATGCCCAGCAAGAGGCAGAAGTGCAGGAGCTGCAGCTGCCGTGTGTCTGCCAATGCCAGCAGGAGGAAGTGCCTGATGCAGCTGCTGTTGGACATTTGCTATGGTGCCGTGGCATGGGGATCTGAAAGAAAAGTAATCATGGAATAGTTGGGTTTGGAGAGGACTTGAAATATCCCAGCACAGCCTGGGGGCACTTTCCCCCCACTGCCTGCCCAGGGCTCTGCTGCCTGGAGCTGTCCCTGCCAGCAGCTGCTTCCCTGTGCCCAGGGCTGGGCCCTGCCAGTGCTGCCAGAGCCCAGCCCAGCCCTGGGGGCTCAGCTCTGCCCTGCAGAGCCCTCCCAGCTCAGGCACTGCCCAGGGGCAGCTCTGGCTCTGCAGGCTCTGATGGCAACGTCAGAGCAACCCTGAGGAGACTGGAAAAGCAACACTGATGCTGGGCTCTAAAGGGCCCTGTGCTGATTTCTATCTCTGCCTGCTTTATTCAGATTGGAGAGAAATTTGTTTTTTTTCCACCTGAACTGAGACATGAATATCTATGGGCAGTTTCCCATTCAGGCAACCGAGAGCAGTAGAATAAAAAAGCAAGATTTTCCCTTTTATGCAGCCTCTGCCTTGTTGTGCTCCCTGTATAATCTATTTGGAAATATTCTGCAGGTAAATGCCATGCTGGGAGCAGTCCTGAACAATGCAGCATCCTCCTCACTCAAGGAGAACACTCCCAAGCCTCACCAGCTGTCTCCTGCCACCCAGATGTTGTCCCTCAGTGCTGGGAGCAGCTGCCAGGGCTGGCTGAGAGCTGTCCCTGGCAGGCAGCAGAGTCCCTGCCCCAGCACAGCGCCCTGGGCTGCAGGACCCTGCTCTGCAGGGCAGCCCTGGGCACCCCTGGCTGCTCTGCACAAGAGACAAGCAGAGAATGTACTCACAGGCTCTGCAGGCATTGGCATGTTCCAGCTGCAGGAGATGGCTCCAGGAGCTGCAGCTGCACTGTCCTGCAGCCAGAGGTTCCTGTGCCAAGGGCTGGCAGTGATTGTGCCCCAGGCACTTCTCAGCCCCTTCCCAGCCCTGACTGATTGAAGCTCTCTGTGCCTCTGTGCTGTGCCCGGGCTGGCTGCAGGCAGTGCCCCAGCCCTGCTGGGCTGGCACAAGAGCTGCTCATCAAGAGAAATGTGCTTTTGAAGCTCTTCTTGGTGACCAGGAGCTGCCTCTGGGCCAGGAGCCCAGCCCAGCTCAGCAGCACAGACACAGCACAAGGACTTTAATCAGCCTCTGGGGCTTTGTGCTCAGGCCCTGGACATCAGTCCCTGAGAGGGAGCTGAAGAAACCTCTCCAGAGCTCCAAGGCAGAATCCAGCTCCAAACTTTCTTGGACTTTTAATGGGTCCCAGAGAGGGACACGACTGAGCAAGTGTCCCCAGGCCCCAGGCAGAGCAGAGAACTGCAGGCAGTGATGACAGGTGGGGACAAAGAGAAGCCAAGTCTTGGTGCCCTGGGCCACTGCAGGGTCTGTGCCACCAAGGGCTGGGAGGAGACACCTTGTGCTGAGGCCCTGGGGCCTCCTGGCACAGCCCCAGCCAGGCTGGGCACTGTCAGCCCCTTGTGCTGCCCTCAGCATCCCCCCCTAGCCCACATCCCAGTGGCCTCAAGGATCTGCTGCAAGGAGTCCCTGGGGAGCCTTGCTCAGCAATGGCCCTGGGGGCTCCTTCATGCTCCCTGCAGGGACTGCAGCTTTTTCAAAGGACTTTGGCTTTGTCTTTTGCCTTGGAGTCTCTGAGAGGTTTGTGCAGTCATGGCCTCCAATTATCTGCTGTAATTAGTCCCTGGAGAGGCTTTGTCAGTAACAACACTCAGTGGGGCTCATTAATACTTCAGGGTACTTCAGTTATTTGAAGGTACTTGGTGTTTCTCTTTTGATACAGACTCTGTGAGAGGTTTGTGCAATCATGGCCCCAATTATCTGCTTTAACGAGTCCCTGGAGAGCTTTGTACTGACACTCAGTGGGGCTCATTAATGCTTTGAATTACTCAAGGTTTTTAAGGTACTTTATGGATTTTAGAATACTTTTAGATACTTTTAAGGATTTTCTTTCCCATACTGAGTCTCTGAGAGGTTTTTGTGCCATCCTGGCCTACAATTATCTCCTTCAAGGAGTCCATGAGGAGCCTGTGTTGGGTATCTTCCCCCTTTCTGTTTTACAACAAAGATGGAATTGAAAGAATTTTGTAAGACTTTCTAAAAGCATCCAAACAAACATGGGACAATTAACAATACAACAACAACCACTAAGAGTATTTATATTCCTCTTTTAGCCAGACATCATCCAACCCTTTAGTCCCTTGTATTGGAAGAGTTTATTGACCCAGTCTTTGTTTTCCACTTGAAGCTTCTTGAACCCTTCCTTCAGTACCTGAATGCTCTTGTGGATTGACTCGCTGTGGCTGGAGAGGTTCATGCAGCACATGCCCTCAGAGTCTACACAGCCATGCCCATGTGCCCAGAGTAAAAACTCTATCGCTGTTCTGCACGGTGGCGTGTCTGATGGTCTCTGTCTGAGAGCAGCCACTCAATGTGAGGGAGGCAGCATTGGTTTGCTTACTCAACAGGCACCCAGGATGGTCTGACTGTCCTAAAGCTTTAGCTGCAGCCACCCAAGGGAGTCCAAATTGGGGGTGCTACCACCCGATACCTGGATTAAAGCCTTCAAAGCCATCTCTTTGATATCATCCAATACTTCTCTGGGGATACCTGCTGCTTGATCATTTGGTGGGCTGTATTGCCCTTCTCCAGCTGGATGGTTGATTGTCAATTCTGCCCTTGCCTCATTATTAGCATAGTCTGCTATTAATTGATTTAGTGAACACTTCCATCCCCTTCCCACAGGGTGTATTCTGTAGGTGACAACAACATGGTCATAATATATTTTGAATTATAGGGAGTTAAAACATGTGCTGTAAACATGGCCCTCATTAGGCCATTAAAACAAGGTAAGTCCTTCCTATGGTCTTTAGCTTCCCTACACAGATCCTTGATTTCCCCGTAAACCAATGGTTGATACCTGGGATTCTGCCCCTTTCTTTCATAACATCCCAGGGCAATGAGGAGTTTCGAGGTTATTTGCCAGTCTCCTTCCTTAACTGGAGGCATGGCCCAGGGTGGAGAGGATGATTGACAGTGGGGGCGTGACCCGCAGTTGTGGGGGTGGAGTCTGGAGGTTCGTTCAGGGCGGAAGAGAAGGCTGTGGTAGCAGGAAGTGGAGGAGCCAAGATGGAGGGAGGATGGTTGGGCTCCCGAGTCACATTTGGGCTCCTTCCATCTTGAGTCTCCAGGGCATGATGCTCCAAGACAGCGTGGCCATTGCCAGCTTGGACCATCGTGGAAGGTGTGAGAAAGGCAGGTTTGAGGGGAGGTCCCAAGTTAGGAGTGACCAATGGATTGAGTTTTCAACAAAATGCTTGCTGGTGAATGGTGGTGTGGAAGATGGGGAGCATGCGGGGTGCAGTGGGGTCCCTTTTGATCAAAAGCTTATACAATTTAACTCCCACTGAGTCCCAAAATTCTGTGGTATGGATTTCATCAGCAGAGGCGTCTGGAAAATTTTTAATGTTCCACCTCATGATTGATTTTAATTCGTTCTTTGAGAATATTTTGTCATGATCAGTGAGAATTGAAGCATCCGTATATGCTCCTTTCTACTTTGGACCTCTGGCTGCCCATTTTTCTCTTTCTCTGCCTTATGGGGAAGAGCCACCGGAGGACCCCAAATCAATTATGGGATGTGGGTGCATATTGTAAAAACACAGTGGCAAAACGGGCAATAAATGTCTTGCATTTCCCCAAACCCACCTGCAATCCTATGCAGCTGAAACCATCGTTGTCCCTGCCGATCCTGGGCAAGGTCCTTGAAGCAACAATGAATCCACTGGGCCTGGCACAATCCAAAATCCCAGGGAGCGCTGGCCTATCCATCAGCTAACCCCAGCTGACGTGACTGACACAGGGAGCCCTGAGTGTCATGGTCCCTGTTTGGGTGCCAAATGTCACAATGAGGGTGGCTGTGACAAACCTCTCTGGCTCCCTGACTTCAGGGTGAGGGTGGCAAAAATGAAAAGGAGCAGGATCGATGGAGTTGTTTAGAAGGAACTTTAAGAACTGGGTGAAAAACAATATAAACATGAAGAACATGGGAACAGTATGAGGGGCAGGATCCAAAGACCCGAGAAAAGGGGGAAGCAACAAAATATACACTTGAGGGTAGAACACTCTAGAACAATAACCCTATAGGGGAAACAAGTAACCAATAGGGGAGGAGAACTTGGACAAGTTAGCATAACAACACTAAAGGCTTATGGGGGAACTCTCAAACTCACCCTAAGTTAAACAAATGATTCCTAGGGCTTGAAACTCATGCCCAGTTCTTCCGGGGTAAAATCTGGCTGACTCTGAGTTACAGCCAGGCTAACTCCCACACTGCTGCCTTGCTCTGGTCCCTTGGGACCATGTGGCCCAGCAGAGACACAATGATGTCCTTGGTTCCACGAGGCCCCACAGTGTCACAATGATCCCTTGGATCCATGGTGCTCTGCAGTGTCACAATGGCTCCTTCATCTCACAAGGCTCCCAAATGTCACATTGGTCTCCATAGGAAGGAAACCACAGAGCCCCCATGTTTCAGGAGCTCATGAACAGCAACCAGCAGAGGCTAAGGCAGGGTCCTGTCTGTCCTGGCAGGCATGCTTGAAACAACCTTTGCATATTTCACATTATGAATGCAGAGTCCTAATTTAAAACATTTGTGCCTGGAAAAGAGGGATTTTTTTTTTTTTTTTTGCATAAAAAGAAAAGCACAGAGCCCTTTCCAGTGTTTGGAAAATAGGAAAATGCTGCCCCTTAGGAGTGAAAGACCAGCCAGACCTGTCTGTCCTGGCAACTTTTGTCTGGGAGCAATCCTTGAATAAACAAAAATTTGGAAGTGGAATCCTAATTTTGGCCATGGATGCCTGGAAAAAATGAACAGTTCTTTTCCATTAAAAGAAGAGCCCAGAGCCCCAGTGTTTCAGGGGCAGATGGGAGTGGCCTTCCACATTCCAAGGTCAGCCAGACCTGTCCGGTGACCCCTGGGAGGCCAAGGCAGCCACACCTATTTCATGTTCCCCTGGTTCCACAGGGCCCTGCAGCGTCACAATGGCTCCTTGCTTCCATGAGGCCTTGCAGTGCCACAATGGTTCTCTGGCTTCCATGATGCCCTCAGGTGTCATAATGGCCCCTTGGTTACACAAGTCCTTAAGGATCTTAATGGTCTCCATGGTTCCACAAGGCCCCACAATGTCCTGATGGTCTATTGGTTCCATGAAGCCTGGCTGTGTCCAATGGCCCCTTGGTTCCATTGGGGCCCAGTAGTGCAACAATGATTCCCTTGGTTCCACAAGTTCCCATAGTGTCACAGTGGTCTCCATAGGAAGGAAACAAGTGAGCCCCAGTGGTGCAGGGGCAGATGAGAGGCAGTCACCAGAGGCCAAGGCTGGCCAGACTTGACTGTACGGGCAGATTTTGTCTGGGAGTAACCCTTGGATATAGGGAATTTTAGATGCAGAATCCCAATTTTGGCCATGGGTGCCTAGACAGGAAAGACAGTTCTTTCCCATAGGAATAAAAGCACAGAGCCCCAGTGCTTCATGGTCAGATGGGAAGTGGCCCTTGACATGCCAAATTCAGTGGCACCTGTCAGACAGCCCCCAGGAGGCCAAACCAGGCAGACCTGTTCCATGTTCCATTGACTTCATGGGTGCCCACACTGTCACAATGGTCTCCTTGATTCCATGAGGTCTGGCAATGTCACAATGGCTTCTTGGTTTCATCAGCCCCAGCAGAGTCACAAGGGTCCATTGGCCCCACTCAGCCCCGCTGTGAAACAATGGCTCCTTGTTTCTATTTTAAATCAATCACAATCAAACCACAGTTTGATCATTGATCCTTGCTTCCATAGGGCCCATGATTTGCACAATGGTCTCCTTGATTCCACGATTCCTGGATTCCACAGTCTCACCATCGTTTCCTTGGATCTCCATTGTCACAATGACCCATGGCTCCATGAGGTTCCATAGCGTCACCGTGGTGGCTGTCAGAGGCTGGATGAGATCCATGTCCCGAGACACCTTGGGATGCTCGGAATGCCCGAGTGGGGCCAGGGCCGGGTCAGGCCTTGGTTTGTGGTGGGACAGAGCCCCGCCCCCAGCCCTGGCCTGGCAGAGCTGCCAATCACACAGCAGGGGGTGATGTTAACCCAGCTCTGATTGGCCCAGCTGTTAATTAATCAATCAATCAATCAATCAATCAATCACACACCAGCAGCTGGTGCTACCCTGGCTCTGATTGGACAAGCAACTGGCAGTCCCACCCCAGGGGCGGGCCCATGAAGGCCCAGGGGGTTAAAAGCCGGAGCACGAGGCCAGCCCAGGGTCTGGATCCTGCCTTCTCCTGGGGTTCCTCTGTTGGTGATGCTGGAACCCCAGCAGTTGGTACCCATGTGCGTGTCTTTCTCGGGATCTTCTGTCTTTCTGTTGTTTTCTGTTTCTTCTCCTTCTAATCCTACTTACCTGGAACATTTTTGGGTAAATTCACATGTTAAGTGTTAAAGGATTTTAGGTTAAATGTATGGGAATCCAGGGAACTGGGAATATTTCTCTGTCTGCTCTGAGGGGTCCTGACCCCCAGAGAAACACTGCATTTAACCTTTGCCCATGGAGAGGGAGAGATTAGAAATCTCTAATTTGAGATAGATTAGAATTCACCAAAATCTGAAATAGATCAGAGGGTAGTATTGTATGTCACTTGGGTGAGAAATTTAGTTTTTGGGATTTTTAGTATGGTGTAGATAAGAAGCAAGAAGGAGGAATTTGGGTGTAGTCCCTGTCTTCTTCTTCATCTACTCCATTTTCTGCAGTGTTGGTGGCACAGGGTGTTTGGTCAAGGAAAGCGCAGTGCAGAGGTTATGGTGACAGTCAAGGGACAAGTTATTGGTAGATAAGTAGAAATAATGTAGGTTTTAAAAGTTAATTGGTTAAGACAACTTTAAAAGACCTTGAAACTGTACATTTTGGGGCCATTTTGCGGTGTTTTTCCAGCACACTGAGCCTGGGGTGCACAGCATGCAAAACATTAGAAAAGATAACAATAAGTAAGAAGTTGAAGACTGAAAAAGTCCCATGCATCCCCTTTCACCTGGCATAGAACTGCTACTGGAGGTTTTTCCCCATCCAGGGAGTCCCCAGAAAGGCCCAACATGAAACAAACATAAATAACCGTTGCTCTGACAATGGCTGTTATACATTGGCTTTTTTCCATAAAGTTGTTTGCTGAAGGGTGTTGTCTTAATTGGCCAATCATGTGAAATGTGTTGATTAAGGTCCACCTGTAGCAAAACAATGAGGTCCACCTTTAGCAAACCAGGATATAAAAGGACAGAATAAAATGGTGGGCTTTAGCCCTTAGCCTTCTGATCTGAGTCAGTGTCATCTCTGATTCAGCGGTACCATTTGGGGATCCTTTCTGCGCCTCGTGACCCAACAGGAGCTTCTCTAACTATGCCTGAAGCTCCCACTGTGCCCATGACAGGAACCCCTGTGAGTATCTGGCCATCCCGGCTCTTTGGCAGCCTGGGGACTCCTGGGATGTCACCATGGAGCCCCCGTGAGTGCCTGTGACAGATGGGTGCCTTTGCAGCCCAAGGTGCCCTGAGATGTCACCATGGAATGGCTGTGACTGCCTCTGACCACAGGGCTCTTTACCATCCCCAGAAAGCCCTGGGAGGTGTCCATGGAGCCCCTGTCTCTGCATGTGACATTCCAGCTCAGGAACAGCCTGGAGACTCTTGGAAAGTCCCCATGGAGCCCCTGTGAGGGCCTGTTATAAATCTGATCCTTTGCAGGCAACCATCACCAGGAGCCTGTTGGTATGGTCAGTTTCCATGGCAACCATCCCCAGCCCCCTGTTGCTATGGTCAGTTTCCATGGCAACCATCACCAGCCCCTGTTGCTATGCTCAGTCCCTCGGCAGCTCCATGGAGACCCCATGCCAGGGGTGGTTGCCATGGACACCAGCTCAGGCCTGCAGCCAGAGCCTGTTGCCATGGCAACCATTGGCAGCCCCCATCCCCAGGCTGATGGGATCCCAGAAGCACAGAATTGGCTGAGCTGGGAGGGACCCATCAGGATCCTCCAGTCCAACTGCTGGCCCTGCACAGGACACCCCAACAATGCCAGCCTGGGCCTGGCAGCGCTGGCCAAACGCTGCTGCAGCTCAGAGAGCCCTGGAGCTGGGACCCTTCCCTGGGGAGCCTGGCCAGGGCCCCAGCAGCCTCTGGGCAAAAACCTTTTCCTGACATCCAACCTGAGCCTGCCCCGACTCAGCTGCAGCCGCTCCCTCCACTCCTGTCCCTGGGCACCAGAGGGAAGAGGTTCCCACAGCCCCAGCCAGGGACCCGCTCCCAAGGCTGCTGCCATGGCCACCAGGGCTGCCACCAGCTGGGATGCTCGGTTTCCACGGGCCAGGCTTCAGCAATGGGATTCCCCAATTTCCTGCTCCCGCTATAACCGCGCTGCCCTTGCTGCCCTCCCGCCTCCCATGGAAAGCACAAAAGGCAAAGATCCCGGGCTGGGATAAGAACAATTTATTAGGAGCAGCAACGAGATAAGGAACAAACCGGAATAAAAACAATATTGTCAACAGAAAGGATAAGAAAAACTATTTACAGGGAAAACTACAACATCAACAACTGTCTGCCTGGCCACGTATTTCATCCTGTCTGGAAAGGACACCCTTCTCCTCAGGGAGAGAGAGTCCCTTTCCTGCCCCTGGCAATGACCTGAGGTGGGAGTGAATGTAATGACAGGGCCATGGCCAGACCCTCACGTTCTTCCATCCCACATCATGTCATTGGCAGGGGCAGGAAAAGGGACAGGTGTCTTCCTAGCATGGATCACAGGGAACATGGATCATCAGGGCCCTTCCCAATGTGGGTTCTCACATGGGGGATGAAGCTGGAGTGGTGCATGAAGCTGTTCCTGCAATCGAGGCATTTGCAGGGCTTCCCTTACTGGTGCCTCTGTTGGTGTCTTTTCATATGAGAACTTGTGGTGAAGCTCTTCCCACACTGGGGACACTCGTAGGGCCTCTCCCCAGTGTGGATGCGCCGGTGGGTGACGAGATTGCAGTTGTGCTTGAAGCCCTTCCCACAGTCAGGGCAAAGGAAGGGCCTCTCCTGGGTGTGAATCCGCTGGTGTTGGAGGAGATGGGAGCTTCTATGAAACCTCTTCTGACACTGGGGACACTCGTAGGGCCTCTCCCCAGTGTGAATGCGTTGGTGGATGATGAGGGCAGAGCTGCAGCTGAAGCCCTTCCCACACCCCCCCACACTCATGGGGCCATTCCCCAGTGTGGATCATCTGGTGGCTGATCAGGGTGCTGCTCTGCCTGAAGCTCTTCCCACACTCCAAGCACTTGTGGGGCTTCACCCCATTGTGAAGCTGCTCATGGGCCACCAGCTCTGAGCTCTGGCTGAAGCTCTGTCCACCTTCCTCAGAAGGTGGCTCAGGGTCGGTCTTTCCTCCTCAGAGCACCCTGGGATGGGTTTTGAGCCCCTCCTCCAGTGGGATCTCTGGGGCTTTTCCTGTATCTTGGAATTCAGCAGTGTGGAGCCACTTAAAATGGCCTCTTCCATGAGGTTTTGCTGTGGGGATTTTTCCTCCCTGGTCTCCATCCTCAGCCCCTTCCCTGGGGGAGGAAGGACAAGGAGAGGATGGGATTTGCCTCCGTGCCACAGGGAAGGGGAAGGAGATCCCCCCAGTGCATCCTTGGCAGGACGGGGTTGGCAGCAGGGTTGTCCTGCAGCCAGGGGCCGTGCTGGGCTGGGAGATGGAGCAGGAGAGAGGGGGAAAGGGGCACTGACTTCCTCCTCACCTGCCTGGGTATCCCAGGGCTCCTTCCTGTTTCTTGCAGCCTCCTCGTCCATCCAATCGAGATTTGGGAATGGGAAATCCCGTTTCGGGGACCAAACAAAGGTTTCGCACATTGTCTTTTGAAGTGGTTTGAAGGCAAACCTGGGGGAGAGTCTAAATCAGAATTACAATTTAATAACAAAATGAAGATCAAGGCAATGCTACAGAAACACTGCCTTAAACTGACAGAGTCAGGATATAACCTGACACCCTGTTGCTGGTCAGGGTGGTGGCTGCAGTCCCATTAAATGGTGGCTGCAGTCCTGTGGGAGTGATGAACGTGATTCTGTCCAAGCAGTGATCCTGTAGAAGGGTCTGGTCTTCCTCTGGAGGTCCAGTGGTGGTTCTGGAGCGCTTGTCCTCTGGGAATCCAGTAGGCAAGCTGCTCCTGGTGTTGCAAGGCTCAGCTTATATCCAGGTAGGAATGCTTGGATCCTCCCCCTGGGCAGAACATCCCACAATGGGATGATGGAATTTGATCAGTCCTGCAGTGACACACAATGGCCCATTCACAGCAGATATCTCCCCTGGAGGGCGTTATCAGGGCTGAGTCATGGAAGAGATCAAGAACACTGCCCCGCCTGTTTCTAGCAGTTGATGAAGATGGGGATTGAAAACATGCATTGGGTTCCATCTTACACTGCAACCTGAAACAGTGGGGGAATCCCTGCTCAGGGGGTGAACACCACCCCCCTTACCCAAACTGGCTCAGGTGTAAAACCCCCACCCTGGGAAGGCCACACACACAGGGGACAATGTCACACTTGCCCTGCCCCAGGGGAGGTCTCTGTCCCTGTCACTCCCTTGCTCTCCCTCCTTTTCTCTTTCTTTCCATCTCTCTCTCTACCTCACATTTACTGTTTAATAAAATCCACCTTTTATTTGGTCTTGCTAGCACTTCAATTGAGGTGGAGGCATCTCTCTGAAAATTTTCTTATCCAGATTGCGAGACTATTTTGGCACAGTGAGTTTAGGCACTCTTCTCTGACCCCAAGTGCCTTTGACAACAGCATGGTTCCCTCCACTTAGGAGGTTGTGGCTCTTTCTGGAAGAACTCTTGGAAACTTGTACACAGTCCCTCCTTCCTCCTGTGGAACTTATGGGAGAAATTATGAGGAAAATGGCTGCTGTGGGTCTGGAGCGTAAAGAAAATATTTTGTTGTCCTTCCTTGAAAAGTTTGTTAAAATCACTGGAGAAGAGGGAGCAAATGTTACCAGCAAGACTGACAAGGTTCATTCACCCCATGGTGAGGAACCCAAGGCTGCTGAAAGTCCTACAAGAAGCCCAGCTCAAGTAGCTAAATTCCCAAATAACTCCAGCCAGGGGTCTCCGGGAGGATTTTTTTGGAGAGTGTTCGGAGCCGGCAGATCCCGGACTCGAGCCCCGGATATCTCTGGGCTCCCTAAGAGGAGCTTTTTCGGGGGCAGAGGAGCCGCGATCGCCCCTCGGGAGGGTCCCGGGGGTTCCACGTGGGGATGGCCCGGTACCGACGGGGCGGGACATTGGTTTTGGGGATCCCCGTGAGAGCCGGGGCTGTGGAACGGGGGACCCCCGGGGCGGGGAGAGGGGAAGGGGCGATACCGGAGCTGGGGCACCCCCGGCAGCCCGGAGATGAGGCGGGGACGGGACCCCCTGACCCTGACAGGGGCGCGACCTGGGGTGACTTCATGATGCTCGTTCCCCATCGGTCCCTTTAGCCCAGAAATGAGTTCTGCACCTTTAAGGCTGGTTCTGAGAGCCAAGGGGAGGAGGAAGAAGCTGCAGTTTGTTTTCAGACACTGCACTCACTCCTCCACATTCCGGCTCCTGGATGGACAGAGGGCAGGACAGAGCTCTCCCTTGCTTTTAGTTAGTTTTTAGCTCTCTGAGGCAGAGAAGTTTCCTGGACTGTGGTTTTTCTTTTTCTTTGGAGCTGTTTAAAACCTGCTCTGGACTGAACACCCAGAACACCACTGGAGCTCCCACCTGTGGCCCACTTGGCCGGGCGTGGACCAAGGCATCTCCAGCGCTGGAGGGACTGATAAGAGACTGATAAGAGACTGATAAGAGACTGATAAGAGACTGAGTGCACTGAGCTACAGCCCAAGGAGGGACTTGTGGAGTTTGTCATCTATTTTGAAGCAGCAGGAGGTTTTATTGCTAAATATTGTTCAATTTTTGTGCTGGTGAATGCTTTGCCTGGTAAATAAAGTTTTTTTCCACTTTTCTCCAAGGAAATATTTTCCTGAACTGGCTGAGGGTGGGGCTGCTGAATCTGCATTCTAGAGGAAACTCCTTTTGGGGGTTTTCAACCAAATTTGCCCTAAAGCAGGACAGGACGGTGGGAAGAAGGGGGAACCCCAAGTGGCTGGATTGAGGGGAGGCTGGAGAGGGGGACCCTGAGACTCCAAAATCCGCCTGCATCCCTAAGAAGGACCCTGGAGAGGGGGGATCCCCAGGACCCATGGGATCCCCAACAGCCCGGACACAGGAGACCACGAGAACCCCAGAGGGATGAGACTGGAAATGGGACACTCGTGGTGGCTTTTTTTAATTCATTCTTGATTTTTGGAGGTTTTTATGGACATCAGGTGACTTCTAGAGATGGACTTGTGTGGGAGGAATCCCCAACCCAAGGCATTCACAGCTTGTTTTTCCCCAAATCAGTATTTTCCCCAAACCTTCTCACAGTGACATCCCGTCCTGTCCTGCTCTGGGTGAGCTCAGTCCCAAACCTGACCCTGATCCTGGTCTCAATCTCACTCCACATTCACATTTCTGTATTTAATCCCATCCTAGTCCCAAACTCATCTAGCCCCAGACCCAATCCCAACCCCAGCCCTAAAGCCAATCCCATGTCTAGCTCTAACCCCAATCCCAGCTCTAATCCAAATCTCAGCCCCAACTCCAAGCCCAGCCCCAATTCCAGACCCTTCCTAAATCCTCAGCCCCAAACCATATCCCAGGTTCAGCCCTTCTGGGGGTTTGGGGGTGTCTCTGTCCCTGTGGCCCCGATGATGTTTGGGTGGGGTCACAGCAGGGCTGAGAGGGACAGAGACCCCCCCGGCCTCCCCAGGGGTGAGAAGGTGGCAGAGCCCCCCCAGCCCCGAGCAGCCTCAGCGGTGAGAGGGACACAGAGCCCCTGGTGCCCAGCCCTGCACAGGCATTGCCTGAGGCCAGAGGGATGGAGACCCCCCGAGCATCCCCCAGGGCCAGGGGACAGAGAGCCCCGAGCATCCCCTGGGCTGAGAGGGACAGAGACTGCCCCGAGCACCCCCTGGCACAGGGGTGAGAGGGAGGGAGACCCCCCAGGCATTCCCTGGGTGAGAATGATGGAGGCCCCTGGGGAATTGCCTGGGGTTACATGGACAGGGACACCCCTGGGGAATGGGCTGGGGTGACAGGGACAGGGACACCCCTGGGAATGGCCTGGGGTGACAGGGACAGGGACACCCCTGGGGAATGGCCTGGGGTCACAGGGACAGGGACAACCCCCCCAAAGCCCTCCCAAGCATCCCCCAGGGCAAGAGGCTCAGAGACCCCTTGAGCATCCCCTGTGCACTCGACAAGAAAAACTTGGCAGAAATCCAACTTAGCTCTGCATAAATCACCTTGATGAATATTTGATTGTCCCACAAGTCACATGTGATGAAAACACAAACAAATCCCAGACATGAATAAAGTGACAATAGAAGCAATTCGTTGGAAATTCCGTGTTTCATCAGCCCCTGCACAGCTCCAGCTCAGCTGCTGGCAGTTTCTGATAAAAGTGCAAATTTGGCCCCATACAGATATTATTAAAAGGAAGGGAAAGCTCTGTGGAGCTGTCACAAAGGTGACAGGGATGAAGAGAAAAATGATTCTTATATTTGGCAAAGCCCCCAAGCCTGGGAATTCAGGAGTTATTTGGGAATTTAGCTACTTGAGCTGGGCTTCTTGTTGGACTTTTAGCAGCCTTGTGTTCCTCACCTTGGAGTGAATGAACCTTGTCAGTGTCGCTGGCAACATTTGCTCCCTTTCCTAGAGTGATTTTGACAAACTTTTCAAGGAAGGACAACAGAGTATTTTCTTTACACCAGCCAGCCAAAATGGCCATTTTCCTCCTCAGTTCTCCCATAATTTGCTCAGAGGAAGCTGTGTCCAAGTTTCCAAGAGTTCCTCTAGAGAGAAGCACAAGCTCCTCAGAGGAGGGAACCATGCTGTTGTCAAAGGCACTTGGGGTCAGAGAACAGTGCCTAAACCCACTGTGCCAAAATAATGTCACAATCTGGTTAAGAAAATCATAAGAGAGATTCCTCTGCGCCACTTAAGGTGCTAATGAGGCAAAATTCATCGTGGATTTTATTAAACAGTAAATGTGAGGTAGAGAGAGAGATGGAAAGAAAGAGAAAAGGAGGGAGAGCAAGGGAGTGACAGGGACAGAGACCTCCCCTGGGGCAGGCCAAGTGTGACATTGTCCCCTGTGTGTGTGGCCTTCCTGGGGTGGGGGTTTTACACCTGAGCCAGTTTGGGTAAGGGGGGTGGTGTTCACCCCCTGAGCAGGGATTCCCCCACTGTTTCAGGTTGCAGTGTAAGATGGAACCCAATGCATGTTTTCAATCCCCATCTTCATCAACTGCTAGAAACAGGCGGGGCAGTGTTCTTGATCTCTTCCATGACTCAGCCCTGATAACGCCCTCCAGGGGAGATATCTGCTGTGAATGGGCCATTGTGTGTCACTGCAGGACTGATCAAATTCCATCATCCCATTGTGGGATGTTCTGCCCAGGGGGAGGATCCAAGCATTCCTACCTGGATATAAGCTGAGCCTTGCAACACCAGGAGCAGCTTGCCTACTGGATTCCCAGAGGACAAGAGCTCTAGAACCGCCACTGGACCTCCAGAGGAAGACCAGACCCTTCTACAGGATCACTGCTTGGACAGAATCACGTTCATCACTCCCACAGGACTGCAGCCACCATTTAATGGGACTGCAGCCACCACCCTGACCAGCAACAGGGTGTCAGGTTATATCCTGACTCTGTCAGTTTAAGGCAGTGTTTCTGTAGCATTGCCTTGATCTTCATTTTGTTATTAAATTGTAATTCTGATTTAGACTCTCCCCCAGGTTTGCCTTCAAACCACTTCAAAAGACAATGTGCGAAACCTTTGTTTGGTCCCCAAAACGGGATTTCCCATTCCCAAATCTCGATTGGATGGACGAGGAGGCTGCGAGAAACAGGAAGGAGCCCTGGGATACCCAGGCAGGTGAGGAGGAAGTCAGTGCCCCTTTCCCCCTCTCTCCTGCTCCATCTCCCAGCCCAGCACGGCCCCTGGCTGCAGGACAACCCTGCTGCCAACCCCGTCCTGCCAAGGATGCACTGGGGGGATCTCCTTCCCCTTCCCTGTGGCACGGAGGCAAATCCCATCCTCTCCTTGGCCTTCCTCCCCCCTGGGAAGAAGCTGAGGATGGAGACCAGGGAGGAAAAATCCCCACAGCAAAACCTCGTGGAAGAGGCCATTTTAAGTGGCTCCACACTGCTGAATTCCAAGATACAGGAAAAGCCCCAGAGATCCCACTGGAGGAGGGGCTCCAAACCCAGCCCAGGGGGCTCTGAGGAGGAAAGACCCACCCTGAGCAAGGAAGGTGGGCAGAGCTTCAGCCAGAGCTCAGAGCTTGTGACCCAGGAGCAGCTTCACAATGGGGAGAAGCCC
Organism: Agelaius tricolor; assembly: GCF_023055355.1. Classification (NCBI taxonomy): domain Eukaryota; kingdom Metazoa; phylum Chordata; class Aves; order Passeriformes; family Icteridae; genus Agelaius; species Agelaius tricolor. The sequence goes on along the minus strand of NW_027269311.1, from coordinate 1,939,598 downwards.
TACAAGTGCTTGGAGTGTGGGAAGAGCTTCAGGCAGAGCAGCACCCTGATCAGCCACCAGATGATCCACACTGGGGAATGGCCCTACGAGTGTGGGGAGTGTGGGAAGGGCTTCAGCTGCAGCTCTGCCCTCATCACCCACCAATGCATCCACACTGGGGAGAGGCCCTACGAGTGTCCCCAGTGTCAGAAGAGGTTTCAGACCAGCTCCACTCTCCTCCAGCACCAGCGAATTCACTCAGAGGAGAGGTCCTTCCTCTGCCCTGACCTAGGGAAGGGCTTCAAGCAGAATTCCCACCTCATCATCCACCAGCGCATCCACACTGGGGAGAGGCCCTACGAGTGTCCCCAATGTCAGAAGAGGTTTCATAGAAGCTCCCATCTCCTCCAACACCAGCGGATTCACACCCAGGAGAGGCCCTTCCTTTGCCCTGACTGTGGGAAGGGCTTCAAGCACAACTGCAATCTCGTCACCCACCGGCGCATCCACACTGGGGAGAGGCCCTACGAGTGTCCCCAGTGTGGGAAGAGCTTCACCACAAGTTCTCATATGAAAAGACACCAACAGAGGCACCAGTAAGGGAAGCCCTGCAAATGCCTCGATTGCAGGAGCAGCTTCATGCACCACTCCAGCTTCATCCCCCATGGGAGAATCCACATTGGGAAGAGTCTTGGTGATTCATGTTCCCTGTGATCCATGCTAGGAAGAAACCTGCACCTTTTCCTGCCCCTGCCAATGACCTGATGTGGGATGGAAGAACGTGAGGGTCTGGCCATGGCCCTGTCATTACATTCACTCCCACCTCAGGTCATTGCCAGGGGCAGGAAAGGAACTCTCTCTCCCTGAGGAGAAGGGTGTCCTTTCCAGACAGGATGAAATACGTGGCCAGGCAGACAGTTGTTGATGTTGGAGTTTTCCCTGTAAATAGTTTTTCTTATCCTTTCTGTTGACAATATTGTTTTTATTCCGGTTTGTTCCTTATCTTGCTGCTGTTCCCAATAAATTGTTCTTATCCCAGCCCGGGATCTTTGCCTTTTGTGCTTTCCATGGGAGGCGGGAGGGCAGCGAGGGCAGCGCGGTTTTAGCGGGAGCAGGAAATTGGGGAATCCCATTCCTGAAGCCCGGCCCGTGGAAACCGAGCATCCCAGCTGGTGGCAGCCCTGGTGGCCATGGCAGCAGCCTTGGGAGCGGGTCCCTGGCTGGGGCTGTGGGAACCTCTTCCCTCTGGTGCCCAGGGACAGGAGTGGAGGGAGCGGCTGCAGCTGAGTCGGGGCAGGCTCAGGTTGGATGTCAGGAGAAGGTTTTTGCCCAGAGGCTGCTGGGGCCCTGGCCAGGCTGCCCAGGGAAGGGTCCCAGCTCCAGGGCTCTCTGAGCTGCAGCAGCGTTTGGCCAGCGCTGCCAGGCCCAGGCTGGCATTGTTGGGGTGTCCTGTGCAGGGCCAGCAGTTGGACTGGAGGATCCTGATGGGTCCCTCCCAGCTCAGCCAATTCTGTGCTTCTGGGATCCCATCAGCCTGGGGATGGGGGCTGCCAATGGTTGCCATGGCAACGGGCTCTGGCTGCAGGCCTGAGCTGGTGTCCATGGCAACCACCCCTGGCATGGGGTCTCCATGGAGCTGCCAAGGGACTGAGCATAGCAACAGGGGGCTGGGGATGGTTGCCATGGAAACGGACCATAGCAACAGGGGGCTGGGGATGGTTGCCATGGGAACTGAGCATAGCAATGGAGGCTGGGGATGGTTGCCATGGAAACTGACCATAGCAACAGGGGGCTGGGGATGGTTGGCATGGAAACTGACCATACCAACAGGGGGCCTGGTGATGGTTGCCTGCTAAGGATCCGATTTGTCACTGGCCCTCAGAGTGGTCCCATGGGGACTTTCCAAGAGTCTCCAGGCTGTTCCAGAGCTGGAATGTCACACACAGAGACAGGGGCTCCATGGAGACCTCCCAGGGCTTTCTGGGGATGGTAAAGAGCCCTGTGGTCAGAGGCAGTCACAGCCATTCCATGGTGACATCCCAGGACACCTTGGGCTGCAAAGGCACCCATCTGTCACAGGCACTCACGGGGGCTCCACGGTGACATCCCAGGAGTCCCCAGGCTGCCAAAGAGCCGGGATGTCCCAGACACTCACAGGAGTTCCTGTCATGGGCACAGTGGGAGCTTCAGGCTAATTTTTTTACAGAAGCTCCTGTTGGGTCATGAGGTGCAGAAATGATCCCCAATACCCCCACAGATCCCCAAATGTCACCATTGAATCAGAGATGACACCAACCCAGATCAGAAGGCTAAGGGCTTAAAGCCACCTGTTTTTTTCAGTCCTCTTCTTTTATATCTTGGTTTGCTACAGGTGGACCTCATTGGTCAATTAATCAACACATTTCACATGATTGGCCAATTAAGACAACACCATTGAGTAAACGACTTTATGGAAAAAAGCCAACTTATTACAAACATTTTTGGGGCACCAGTCATTGAGGTTTGTTTTTTGTTGGGCCTTTCTGGGGGCTCCCTGGATGGGGGAAACCCTCTGTAGCAGTTCTGTTTCAGGTAAATGGAGATGCATGGGACTTTCTCAGTCTTCAGCTTCTTGTTTATTGTTATCTTATCTAAAGTTTTGCATTGCTGTCCACACCAGGCTCAACATGCTGGGAAAACACCTCAAAATGGTACTAAAATGAATGGTTTCAAGGTCTTTTAAAGTTTTCTCATCCAATTAATTCTTAAAACATACATTATTTCTACTTATCTACCAATAATTCATCCCTTGCCTGTCCACATAAACTCTGCACTGTGCTTTCTTTGACCAATCACCCTGTGCCACCAACACTGCAGAAAATGGAGTAGATGAAGAAGAAGACAGGGACTACACCCCAATTGCTCCATCTTGCTTCCTATCTACACCATACTAAAAATCCCAAAATCTAAATTTCTCACCCAAGGGACGTAGTATGCTACTCTCTATTACCTATTTCACACCCTGGAAAATTCTAATCTGTCTCAAAGTCCTGGAAGTCCTCTCCATGGGCAAAGGTTAAATGCAGTGTTCCTCTGGGGGTCAGGATCCCTCAGAGCAGACAGAGAAATATTCCTTGTGCCCTGGATTCCCACACATTTAACCTAAAATCTTTTAACCCTTAAGATGTGAAGTTACCCAAAAACGTTCCAGGTAAGTAGGATTAGAAGGAGAAGAAATAGAGACCAACAGAAAGACAGAAGATCCCGAGAAAGACACGCACATAGGTACCAACTGCTGGGGTTCCAGCAACACCAACAGAGGAACCCCAGGACAAGGCAAGATCCAGACCCTGTGCTGGCCTCGTGCTCCGGCTTTTAACCCCCTGGGCTTTCATGGCCCCGCCCCTGGGGTGGGACTGCCAGTTGCTTGTCCAATCAGAGCCAGGGTAGCACCACCTGCTGCTGTGTGATTGATTGATTGATTGATTGATTGACAGCTGGGCCAATCAGAGCTGGGTTAACATCACCCCCTGCTCTGTGATTGACAGCTCTGCCAGGCCAGGGCTGGGGGTGGGGCTCTGTCTCACCACAAACCAAGGCCTGACCCGGCCCTGGCCCCACACGGGCATTCCGAGCATCCCAAGGTGTCTCGGGACATGGATCTCATCCAGCCTCTGACAGCCACCACGGTGACACTACGGAACCTCATGGAGAGATGGGTCAGTTGTGACAATGGAGATCCAAGGAAACGATGGTGAGACTGTGGAATCCAGGAATTGTAGAATGAAGGAGACCATTGTCCACATAATGGGCCCTATGGAGGCAAGGATCAGTGATCAAACTGTGGTTATTTTGTGATTGATTTAAAATAGAAACAAGGAGCCATTGTTTCACAGCGGGGCTGAGTGGGGCCAATGGACCCTTGTGACTCTGTTGGGGCTCATGAAACCAAGAAGCCATTGTGACATTGCCAGACCTCATGGAATCAAGGAGACCATTGTGACAGTGTGGGCACCCATGAAGTCAATGGAACATGGAACAGGTCTGCCTGGTTTGGCCTCCTGGGGGCTGTCTGACAGGTCCCACTGAATTTGGAATGTCAAGGGCCACTTCCCATCTGACCATGAAGCACTGGGGCTCTGTGCTTTTATTCCTGTGGGACAGAACTGTCTTTCTTGTCTAGGCACCCATGGCCAAAATTGGGATTCTGCATCTAAAATTCCCTATATCCAAGGGTTACTCCCAGACAAAATCTGCCCATACAGTCAAGTCTGGCCAGCCTCGGCCTCTGGTGACTGCCTCTCATCTGCCCCTGCACCACTGGGGCTCACTTGTTTCCTTCCTATGGAGACCATTGTGACACTGCGGAGCATTGTGGAACCAATGGGCCATGGTGACACTGCAGGCCCCTGTGGAACCTGTTACACTGTAGGAACTTGTGGAACCAAGGGGAACATTGTGACACTGTGAGTACCATGGATCCAAGGGGCCACTGTGATACTGTGGGGCCTCGTGGAACCAAGAACATCTTTCGGTTCTCGTGGAACCAAGAATTTGTGGCTCTGTGTGGCCACATGGTCCCAAGGGGCCAGTGTGAAGCAGCAGGGCTTTTTGGAACCAGAGGCCATTGCTGCATTTCAGGGCCTTGTGGAGCCAAAGGACCAGTGTGATCCTGCAGGACACCGTGGATCCATGGAGAGCATTGTGGCATTGCAAGGCCCCATGGAATAATGGAGACCCTTGTGACCTGCAGGGCCTCATGGAAGGAAGGGGCCATTGTGACACTATGGGAACTTGTGGAACCAAGGGAATCATTGTTGCACTACTGGGCCCCAATGGAACCAAGGGGCCATTGGACACAGCCAGGCTTCATGGAACCAATAGACCATCAGGACACTGTGGGGCCTTGTGGAACCATGGAGACCATTAAGATCCTTAAGGACTTGTGTAACCAAGGGGCCATTATGACACCTGAGGGCATCATGGAAGCCAGAGAACCATTGTGGCACTGCAAGGCCTCATGGAAGCAAGGAGCCATTGTGACACTGCAGGACCCTGTGGAACCAGGGGAACATGAAATAGGTGTGGCTGCCTTGGCCTCCCAGGGGTCACCTGACAGGTCTGGCTGACCTTGGAATGTGGAAGGCCACTCCCATCTGCCCCTGAAACACTGGGGCTCTGGGCTCTTCTTTTAATGGAAAAGAACTGTTCATTTTTTCCAGGTATCCATGGCCAAAATTAGGATTCCACTTCCAAATTTTTGTTTATTCAAGGATTGCTCCCAGACAAAAGTTGCCAGGACAGACAGGTCTGGCTGGTCTTTCACTCCTAAGGGGCAGCATTTTCCTATTTTCCAAACACTGGAAAGGGCTCTGTGCTTTTCTTTTTATGCAAAAAAAAAAAAAAAAAATCCCTCTTTTCCAGGCACAAATGTTTTAAATTAGGACTCTGCATTCATAATGTGAAATATGCAAAGGTTGTTTCAAGCATGCCTGCCAGGACAGACAGGACCCTGCCTTAGCCTCTGGTGGTTGCTGTTCATCAGCTCCTGAAACATGGGGGCTCTGTGGTTTCCTTCCTATGGAGACCAATGTGACATTTGGGAGCCTTGTGAAATGCAGGGGCCATTGTGACACTGCAGAGCACCATGGATCCAAGGGATCATTGTGACATTGTGGGGCCTCATGGAACCAAGGACATCATTGTGGCTCTGCTGGGCCACATGGTCCCAAGGGACCAGAGCAAAGCAGCAGTGTGGGAGTTAGCCTGGCTGTAACTCAGAGTCAGCCAGATTTTACCCCGGAAGAACTGGGCATGAGTTTCAAGCCCTGGGAATCATTTGTTTAACTTAGGGTGAGTTTGAGAGTTCCCCCATAAGCCTTTAGTGTTGTTATGCTAACTTGTCCAAGTTCTCCTCCCCTATTGGTTACTTGTTTCCCCTATAGGGTTATTGTTCTAGAGTGTTCTACCCTCAAGTGTATATATTGTTGTTTCCCCCTCTTCTCGGGTCTTTGGATCCTGCCCCTCATACTGTTCCCATGTTCTTCATGTTTATATTGTTTTTCACCCAGTTCTTAAAGTTCCTTCTAAACAACTCCATCGATCCTGCTCCTTTTCATTTTTGCCACCCTCGCCCTGAAGTCAGGAAACCAGAGAGGTTTGTCACAGCCACCCTCATTGTGACATTTGGCACCCAAACAGGGACCATGACACTCAGGGCTCCCTGTGTCAGTCACGTCAGCTGGGGTTAGCTGATGGATAGGCCAGCGCTCCCTGGGATTTTGGATTGTGCCAGGCCCAGTGGATTCATCGTTGCTTCAAGGGACCTTGCACAGGATCGGCAGGGACAATGATGGTTTCACCTGCATAGGATTGCAGGTGGGTTTGGGGAAACACAAGACATTTATTGCCTGTTTTGCCACTGTGTTTTTACAATATGCACCCACATCCCATAATTGATTTGGGGTGTTCTGGTGGCTCTTCCCCATGAGGCAGAGAAAGAGAAAAATGGGCAGCCAGAGGTCCAAAGTAGAAAGGAGCATATACGGATGCTTCAATTCTCACTGATCATGACAAAATATTCTCAAAGAACGAATTAAAATCAATCATGAGGAGGATCATTAAAAATTTTCCAGACGCCTCTGCTGATGAAATCCATACCACAGAATTTTGGGACTCAGTGAGAGTTAAATTGTACAAGCTTTTGATCAAAAGGGACCCCACTGCACCCCGCATGCTCCCCATCTTTCACACCACCATTCACCAGCAAGCATTTTGTTGAAAACTCAATCCATTGGTCACTCCTAACTCGGGACCTCCCCTCAAGCCTGCCTTTCTCACACCTTCCACGATGGTCCAAGCTGGCAATGGCCACGCCCTCTTGGAGCATCATGCCCTGGAGACTCAAGATGGAAGGAGCCCAAATGTGACTCGGGAGCCCAACCATCCTCCCTCCATCTTGGCTCCTCCACTTCCTGCTACCACAGCCTTCTCTTCCGCCCTGAACGAACCTCCAGACTCCACCCCCACAACTGCAGGTCACGCCCCCACTGTCAATCATCCTCTCCACCCTGGGCCATGCCTTCAGTTAAGGAAGGAGACTGGCAAATAACCTCGAAACTCCTCATTGCCCTGGGATGTTATGAAAGAAAGGGGCAGAATCCCAGGTATCAACCATTGGTTTACGGGGAAATCAAGGATCTGTGTAGGGCAGCTAAAGACCATAGGAAGGACTTACCTTGTTTTAATGGCCTAATGAGGGCCATGTTTACAGCTCATGTCTTAACCCCCTATAATTCAAAATATATTATGACCATGTTGTTGTCACCTACAGAATACACCCTGTGGGAAGGGGATGGAAGTGTTCACTAAATCAATTAATAGCAGACTATGCTAATAATGAGGCAAGGGCAGAATTGACAATCAGCCATCCAGCTGGAGAAGGGCAACACAGCCTACCAAATGATCAAGCAGCAGGTATCCCCAGAGAAGTATTGGATGATATCAAAGAGATGGCTTTGAAAGCTTTAATCCAGGTATCAGATTGTAGCACCTCCAATTTGGACTACCTTGGGTGGCTGCAGCTAAAGCTTTAGGACAATCAGACCATCCTGGGTGCCTGTTGAGTAAGCAAACCAATGCTGCCTCCCTCACATTGAGTGGCCTGCTCTCAGACACAGAGACCATCAGACACGCCACCTTGCAGAACAGCGATAGAGTTTTTACTCTGGGCACATGGGCATGACTGTGTAGATTCTGAGGGCATGTGCTGCATGAACCTCTCCAGCCACAGCGAGTCAATCCACAAGAGCATTCAGGTACTGAAGGAAGGGTGCAAGAAGCTTCAAGTGGAAAACAAAGGTTCAATAGACTCTTCCAATCCAATGGATTAAAGGGTTGGATGATGTCGAGCTACCACAGGACTATTAATTCTCTTAGTGGTTGTTGTTGTATTGTTAATTCTACTGTGTTTGTTTGGATGCTTCTAGAAAGTCTTACAAAATTCTTTCAGTTCCATCTTTGTTGTAAAACAGAAAGGGGGAAGATACCCAACACAGGCTCCTCATGGACTCCTTGGAGGAGAGAATTGGAGGCCAGGATGGCACAAAAACCTCTCAGAGACTCAGTGTGGGAAGGAAAATCTTCAAAAGTACCTAAAAGTATTCTAAAATCCATAAAGTACCTTAAAAACCTTGAGTATCTCAAGGCATTAATGAGCCCCACTGAGTGTCAGTACAAAGCTCTCCAGGGACTCGTTAAAGCAGATAATTGGGGCCATGATTGCACAAACCTCTCACAGAGTCTGTATCAAAAGGGAAACACCAAGTACCTTCAAATATCTGAAGTACCCTGAAGCATTAATGAGCCCCACTGAGTGTTGTTACTGACAAAGCCTCTCCAGGGACTAATTACAGCAGATAATTGGAGGCCATGACTGCACAAACCTCTCAGAGACTCCAAGCCAAAAGCCAAAGCCCAAAGTCCTTTGAAAAAGCTGCAGTCCCTGCAGGGAGCATGAAGGAGCCCCCAGGGCCATTGCTGAGCAAGGCTCCCCAGGGACTCCTTGCAGCAGATCCTTGAGGCCACTGGGATGTGGGCTAGGGGGGGATGCTGAGGGCAGCACAAGGGGCTGACAGTGCCCAGCCTGGCTGGGGCTGGGCCAGGAGGCCCCAGGGCCTCAGGACAAGGTGTCTCCTCCCAGCCCTTGCTGGCACAGACCCTGCTGTGCCCCAGGGCACCCAGACTTGGCTTCTCTTTGTCCCCACCTGTCATCACTGCCTGCAGTTCTCTGCTCTGCCTGGGGCCTGGGGACACTTGCTCAGTCGTGTCCCTCTCTGGGACCCATTAAAAGTCCAAGAAAGTTTGGAGTGTGATTCTGCCTTGGAGTTCTGGAGAGGTTTCTTCAGCTGCCTCTCAGGGACTGATGTCCAGGGCCTGAGCACAAAGCCCCAGAGGCTGATTAAAGTCCTTGTGCTGTGTCTGTGCTGCTGAGCTGGGCTGGGCTCCTGGCCCAGAGGCAGCTCCTGGTCACCAAGAAGAGCTTCAAAAGCACATTTCTCTTGATGAGCAGCTCTTGTGCCAGCCCAGCAGGGCTGGGGCACTGCCTGCAGCCAGCCCGGGCACAGCCCAGAGGCACAGAGAGCTTCAATCAGTCAGGGCTGGGAAGGGGCTGAGAAGTGCCTGGGGCACAATCACTGCCAGCCCTTGGCACAGGAACCTCTGGCTGCAGGACAATGCAGCTGCAGCTCCTGGAGCCATCTCCTGCAGCTGGAACATGCCAATGCCTGCAGAGCCTGTGAGTACATTCTCTGCTTGTCTCTTGTGCAGAGCAGCCAGGGGTGCCCAGGGCTGTCCTGCAGAGCAGGGTCCTGCAGCCCAGGGCGCTGTGCTGGGGCAGGGACTCTGCTGCCTGCCAGGGACAGCTCTCAGCCAGCCCTGGCAGCTGCTCCAGCACTGGGGGACAAGATCTGGGTGGCAGGAGACAGCTGGTGAGGCTTGGGAGTGTTCTCCTTGTGTGGGGAGGATGCTGCATTGTTCAGGACTGCTCCCAGCATGGCATTGAACTGCAGAACACTTCCAAGTAGATTATACAGGGAGCACAGCAAGGCAGGGCCTGCATAAAGGATAAAATCCTGCTTTTTTAATTTACTGCTCTGGGTAGCCTGGGTGGGAAATTACCCATGGATATTCATCTCTCAGTTAAGGTTGGAATAATAAAAACATCTTGTCTCAGATCTGAATAAACCAGGCAGTGACAGAAATCAGCACAGGGCCCCTCACAGGCAGCATCAGAGCCGCTGTTCCAGTCTCCTCAGGGTTGCTCTGACATTGCCATCAGAGCCTGCAGAGCCAGAGCTGCCCCTGGGCAGTGCCTGAGCTGGGAGGGCTCTGCAGGGCAGAGCTGAGCCCCCAGGGCTGGGCTGGGCTCTGGCAGCACTGGCAGGGCCCAGCCCTGGGCACAGGGAAGCAGCTGCTGGCAGGGACAGCTCCAGGCAGCAGAGCCCTGGGCAGGCAGTGGGGGGAAAGTGCCCCCAGCCTGTGCTGGGCTATTTCAAGTCCTCTCCAAACCCAACTATTCCATGATTACTTTTCATACAGATCCCCATGCCAAGGCATCAGAGGAAATGTCCAACAGCAGCTCCATCGGGCACTTCCTCCTGCTGGCATTGGCAGACACGCGGCAGCTGCAGCTCCTGCACTTCTGCCTCTTGCTGGGCATCTCCCTGGCTGCCCTCCTGGGCAACGGCCTCATCATCAGCGCCGTAGCCTGCGGCCACCACCTGCACACGCCCATGTTCTTCTTCCTGCTCAACCTGGCCCTTGCTGACCTGGGCTCCATCTGCACCACTGTCCCCAAAGCCATGCACAATTCCCTCTGGGACACCAGCAACATCTCCTACACTGGATGTGCTGCACAGCTCTTTTTTTTTGCCTTTTTCATCTCAGCAGAATATGCCCTCCTGACCATCATGTGCTACGACCGCTACGTGTCCATCTGCAAACCCCTGCACTACGGGACCCTCCTGGGCAGCAGAGCTTGTGCCCACATGGCAGCAGCTGCCTGGGCCAGTGCCTTTCTCAATGCTCTCATGCACACGGCCAATACATTTTCACTGCCCCTGTGCCATGGCAATGCCCTGGGCCAGTTCTTCTGTGAAATCCCACAGATCCTCAAGCTCACCTGCTCACACTCCAACCTCAGGAAATTGGGACTTGTTGTGTTTTCCATCTGCTTAGCACTTGGCTGTTTTATGTTCATTGTTTTCTCCTATGTGCAGATCTTCAGGGCTGTGCTGAGGATCCCCTCTGAGCAGGGACGGCACAAAGCCTTTTCCACCTGCCTCCCTCACCTGGCTGTAGTCTCCCTGTTCCTCAGCACTGGCACATTTTCCGACTTGAAGCCCCCCTCCATGTCCTCCCAATCCCTGGATCTGGCCCTGTCAGTTCTGTACTCGGTGGTGCCTCCAGCCCTGAACCCCCTCATCTACAGCCTGAGGAACCAGGAGCTCAAGGCTGCAGTGTGGAGACTGACGACTGGTTGGTTTCAGAAACATTAAACTCTTGGCCATTTTCTACAAATCACTTGTAATAAAAATCATCTTTGATATTTCTTGTTGTTCTCATTTCGGGGGTTCTGCTTCTTTGTTTTACTTTTTCCGTATTATCTACAAATAAATTTCATTGTTTGTGCCATTTCTCATTTTTTTACTCTCCAAGTCCCCTGTGGCTACAGACTGTGGCAATGAGGGGTTGTGCTCTCGGTGGCTTTAAAGGAACTAAAGGATCTCCCAGCAGAGTTTTCTGCAGAGATGCCCTTGTGTTGCCTTCTGTGGAGCTGCAGCAGCAATGTCTGTGTGCAGAGCTGGGGCAGATCAGTGCTGGCCCAGCAGCTGTGCCCAGCAGCAGCAGCAGCAGCAGCACTTGGTGTTGCCAGTGCTGCTGCCGTGGCCCTGCCCCGCTGCCCTGGTGGCCCTGGTGTTGCTGCAGGGCCTGAGTGCTCTCGGGGCCGGGCACAGCCCTGGGGGTGGCAGTGCCGGGGCTGCAGCAGGGACAGGCCATGGGCACTGCTGGGGCAGCGCTGACGCCTCAGGCCAGGCCCTGGGGGCTCCAGGCTCCTTGCCCAGGCTCTCTCAAGAACACGGCCAGGCCAATGCTCAGCACAGAAACGCCCGGGAGCAGCCCCAGGCTGGCCGTGGGCAGGCTGGGGGCAAACAGCATGGCTGGGGCTCTGCAAGGGCCCTGGGGCAGACGGGAAGGAGCAGCAGAGCAGGGGCTGATCCATGCCCAGTGCGCTGCACAGCCCAGGGCAGCGTCCCAGAGCGTCCTCATGCAGCTGCCAACAACATCCCCCCTCTACAGCCCTGGCCTCTCCCCCAGCTCACACAGGTGCCCCATCCTTGCAGGCACAGACATGGCAGCACTGCCTCAGCAGCCCCTGTTTGCATTGCACACAGCAGGGGCAGCACCCCCATGCTGTTGCTGTGGGGACATGAACCTGAGGGAGCACAAATGCCATCAGCCCCTGGGGCCAGCAAGGCCTGCGGGACACCAGGGAAACCACTCAGCTTTGTCCTGGCCTCTGCACTCAGCCAGAAAGTTTGTTCCCATCAGCTGGGAGTTCCCTGTGCCACTGCAGACGCTGCTGCTTAGAGCCAGGGCTGCCTGGCAGCCACCCCCAAACTGCCCTGAGCATTTCCTTTGTGCCACGTTTGCTTTCTTTACTCTTCTGGTACAAATTTCTTCCTATTTCCCAGCCTGTTCCCTGCCCTGCAAACAGCCCATCCCTGTTGGCCCTTTCCTCTCTGGCCCCACTCCCCATTGCAGTTCCTGACTTGGCACCATGGGAATGTCCCCCAGCCTTCTTGGCCACCTGGGCACACTGCTGCCTCATGTCCAGCCTGCTGTCCATCAGTCCCTGCAGGTCCCTTTCTGCCTGGCTGCTCTCCAGCCACTCTGTCCCCAGCCTGTAGTGCTGCAGGGGTTGTTGTAGCCAAAGTGCAGGACCCGGCACTTGGACTTGTTAAACCTCATCTGGTTGGATTTGGGCCCTGGATCCAGCCTGTCAAGGGCCCCGTGCAGAGCCCTCCTACCCTCCAGCAGACAACTTGGTGTCACCACGGTTCCATGAGGCCTCAGAGTGTCCCAATGCTCTCCATGGTTCCATGAGGCCTCCCAGTGTCACAATGTCCCTTTGGTGCCATGGGACCCCTTGGTGTCACAAAGTCCTTGGATCCCTGGGCCCCACAGTGTTACAGTGGATGCTTGGTCCCCCAAAGCCCTGCAGTGTCACAGTGGATCCTTGGTTCCATGAGGTCTGGCAGTGCAGCAGCTCTCCTTGGTTCCACAGTGTCACAATGGCCTCTTGGTCCCAAGGGCCACCACACTGTCAAACATGTTTCCTTCATTCCAGGAATCCCTGAGGAGCAGCCCTGGCCTCTTGGTTCCATGGGGCCCTGCAGTGTCACAATGGCTCCATTGTGACACCAGGTCCTGCTCTGTCACAATGCTCTGCATGGTTCCACAAGGCCCTGCAGGGTCACAGTGGCCTCTTGGTTCCAGGAGGCCTCAGAGTGCCACAATGAATTCCTTGGTGCTGCAGTGTCACAATGGAGCCCTGGTGACACAAGTTCCTGCAGTGTCACCAGGGACCCTTGGTTCCATGGGGCACCACAGTGTCACAATTGTTCCCTCAGTTCCCAGAGTCCTTGCAATGGAGCACTGGCCCCTTGATTCCATTGTCCCCAGGTTCTCCCAAGGGTCTCCTTGGCTCCACTGTGCCACAATGGCCCCTTGGTTCCACAAGGCCCTGCAGTGTCACAGTGGCCTCTGTGGTTCCAGCAGGACCCAGACTGTCACCATGGACTCCTTGCTTCCATTCAGCCCCACAGTGTCACCATGGCCCCTTGGCTCTGTGCTGCCATGTCGTACACAGTGTCACCATGGTTCTCTTAGTGCCACCAGGCCCCGCAGTGTCACAATGGCCCCTTGCTTCCCCAGGGCCATGCAGTGTCACAATCATCAGAGAATCAACCAGGCTTGAAATGAACTTGGAGAGCACCAAGTCCAACCTGGCACCCAACATCACCTTGTCACCCAGACCATGGCACTGAGTGCCACATCCAGTCTTTCCTTAAACACTTCCAGGGACAGTGACTCACTTACCTCTCTGGGCAACCAGTTCCTGTGACCTAACACTGTGCTGCCCAAACATTACTGAGCACAGGGGAAGAATCACTCCTGCTGGGCACACTGTTCCTGATCCTTTTGAGTCCCACGGGTGGGATGTGGGAAATGGTGGAGAGGGAGTGGGGAGAAAAAAGTATCGATTGTCAACCAATGAAGGGTCTTGATGTTCATATCTATTCAGACTGCATTAGAAGGTACTGGGGGTCAATATCAATTGGACCAATATCAATTGGTCAGTATCAATTCGTGATACCAAACTATGAACAGGAAAAGAAAACAAGACAACTCAGTTCTCTCTGCTATTTTTTCAATATAGCAGAATCACTTTATATACACTTCCGAAATGTGTCTAATTAACCGCAGTAGAAATGAAAACTTAGATTATTCCTATGGGCTTTTCTTTTTTAAGTGTTGTGAACAAATGTTCATGAGCCTTTTTACCTGAGTGCCTGAACTGAAGAGCTCCAAAAAGAAGAGGCCTCTGGAGTAGTGAAATTCATCTCCAACCTCCAAGTGGCTGCAGATCCATGCCCATCAGAGCAGCAATGAACAGAAATGGGCACAGCTTTGTGGCTGCTGTCCCAGCTTTGGCACAGGCCCTGGGCCTGGAGCAGGAGCAGCTCTTGAGGGCCCCAAGGCCGGGGCTCTGGTGCTGCCCTGGGCAGATGGGATGGCAGCAGGGGCTGCAGAGCTCTCAGCACCTCAGGCCGAGGGGAGCAGGGCAGCCAGGGAGCCTCCTTTGGCCTTGGCCCAGCACCTTCCCCCATGGCTGGGGCTGAGTCCTGTGGCAGCTGCAGCTGCTGCTGTGGCCTTGGCAGGGGCTGAGGCCGTGGGGCCAGTGGCCAGAGCAGCCTGGGCTGAGCAGAGCTGTGGGGCCAGAGCCGGCTGGGCTGGGCTGGGCTCAGAGAGGCCCTTGGTGCTGCCCAGAGCTCAGGGCAGCTGGCAGAGCTTGCAGGGAGCTGGGCTGGGCTCCGAGAGCCTGGCCCAGAAACCATCAGTGTCCATCTCAGCCTGGCTGAGCGTGCAGGGGCAGGACTCAGGCCAGGCCTTGTGGGGCAGGGCCAGCGCCTGTGCAAGGCATTGCAAACAGGCAAGTGGCCCAGAGAGGAGGCTGCTCTGTGCCCTTGGTGGCACGGACAGAGCAGGGAGGGGGCCCAGGACATTTGTCAGCGCCAGCCTCTGTGCCCATGTGTTGGCAGCCCTGGCTGCTGAGCCCAGCTTTGGCCTGGGCTGAGTTTGGCTGTGGCCCAGCTCCATCCTCCTGCGGGGCTCAGGGCCTGTTCCCGGCCATGGCCAGCCCTGGCTGCCTCTCTGCTGGCCCAGAGGCCGGCAGAGCCCGGGGCAGGGCTGTCTGTGCAGCCCCACAGGTGCCAGGGGCTCTGCAGGAGCTGGCAGAGGCTGCCCAGCAGGGAGGCCATGGGGCACAGAGCCCCAAGGCTGCTGTGGGCCCCACGGCACAGGGGCCGTTCCCAGCCGCAATGCTCCTGGCCTGGGCTGGGCCTGCACAGGGGCTGGGCCACCATGGCTGGGCCAGCACAGGGCCACAAAGGGGCCACGCAGCCGCTCACGGGGCTGACAGCAAGGCCAGGCACACCCAAGCAATTGCTGAGCATGGCCTGCGCTGGCCAGGCCTGACTGTGCCAAAGGCAGAGCTCAGCTGCCCTTGGCGGCTGCAGCAACACTCCAGAGCCCAAAGAGCCTCCATGGCTGGGCTGGAGACCAAGGCTGCAGCAGCGAAATGCAGGGCTGCTGCGGGATGGGGAGGCCATTGAATTCCAGCACACACCTCAGCTCTCTGATGATCCCAGCACCATGCTGGGCCCTGTTTCAGACTGGGGCAGAGCAGATGTTGATGGCACAGGAGCCCTGCAGGGCTGTCAGGGCCCTGCAGCTTGCAAGGTGCTCTGCTCTCCCCCAGGTGCTCTCAGAGAGATCCAATCCCAGCTGGGCACCTCAGGGCGCAAGTGGCACTGCCTGTTCATGGGCACTCAACTGATGTCTTCCTGGAAAGGGGCACAGGTTTTAATACCTGTTATTTTCATAATAAACAAGCAAATCTTTATTATCTGGGTCATTTGAGTCCTTTTAAGAAATGGCAATGTTTTCCCATCAGGAACAGGAATTTCCTGGATCTACTGGATTCTTCTAATAATGGCAGAAGATAAAATACTGATCTTCCCCTCCACTTGTGTCACCAATATTCAGTCTAATGTTTCCTCTTGCTCTTCGTTCATGTGTTTTCAGCTCTCTTGTTTAAACGGCCATGTCTAAGGGCATCTCTTCACTAGGCTCTCTGGAACTTTATTCTTCCCATTCCTTCCAGATTTTCTCCTCCAGATGCTCTCTGGTCCTTCAAGTGCCTCTCAACTGACTGGTTTCATGCTTTGACCTGTAGGGAGTTGCCTAGTCTTTCTTAAATTCAAATAAATATCACATTAGTCAACATCTTAATTGTGTTTATATCTATCACTGAATTACCTTTTCTTATATCTTTGTGAAAAACTGTTCCTGTACAGAAATTCCTGGTGGATGGGGGACATTTCAGATGCTGCTGGGACATCCCAGAGAGCTGAGGGAAGAGCTGTGATGGTTATTAAACCGTTCAAATGTTCAACTTTTGTTTGTTGACAAGAAACCCTTCTGTGCCTCTGAGTGTCACCAGGCCCTGAGCCCAAAGGACACAAACCTGATGAGTTGTGGTTCCCATTGCAGGGGCTGTACTTGGACCTTGGCTCTGCACAGGAGAGCTCTTCACCCCCTTTCTCTCTTCCTCCTCTGGGCATGGAGGGAGCTCCTGACTTCAGCCTGTGACTCGTGTGTGCAAAGAGCAAATCTGGGCAGAATCAGAGCAGGGAGGGTTTGGGGGGACCTTGGGATCTGTGCTGGGCACAGAAGGTGTTTTCCATTGCTCTGAGACTGTCTGCTGTGCAAAGAGGATTTAATATCCAGCAGAGGAATGACTTTTGCATTTGATGGAGCTGTGCCTTCCCTTGGCTTTGGTGGCTGACAAGAAATGAACATCCCTCTGTGTCTCGGGCAGCTCCTTCTGCAAGGAAAGCAGGTGGGAGTTGGAGCCAAGGAGCTGAAAGCTGCAGGTGCAGCCTGGGCTGGAGGGAGCTCAGATTTGCACAAGGCTGCTCTGAGTGCCAGGGCTTGGATGGGGGAAATGGTGGGGTGGGGGTAGGGACAGAGTCTGATTGATTGTCAGCCATGAAGGGTCTTGATTTTCATATCCATTCAAACTGCATGAGGAGGTACTTGGATTCAGTATCAATTGGAAATTGCACACATCATTTAATTAACAAAAAACCCTAAAACTAAAAAACTAAAACTAAAAACTAAAATTAAAAAAAATCTAAACAGGACCTGAAAAATCTTTTTCTCACTGTCTTTTTAAATATATTGCATTCACTTTGGATATACTACTGAGATCTGTCTAATTAACCACAAATGATTTGAAAATTAAAATCAAATGATTCCCAGAGGCTTGGCTTGTTCAGGTGTTCTGAATGTTAATGAGCCCTGGGACACTGAATTCCTGCACTGAAGAGCTGAAGGCTGAACAAGCCTCTGGAGCAGGGAAATTCAGCAGCAGCCTCCAAGTTGCTGAGGATGTCAGCAGCCCCCAGTGAGGCCATCCCTGCCCAGAGAGCGTGGGGGAATGGGCAGACAAGGAGAGCGTCCCTGGGGCTGGGGCAGCACAACTCAGAGGCACCAGCGGCTCCAGCTGGGCAATGGAGTGTGGAATGTGGCTGGGAAAGCCCTGCCTGGGCTGGGCCAAGCAGGACACACAAGCCCTGACCCCCATCCCCCAAACAACTCTCTCAAGGATACATTTAAAGGAATTACAATTGTTTGTGTCCTCTGAGTTGGACTCCCTGGAGAAATACCAACAAGAGATTCTCAGGAGCTCAAAACAACCAAACAGCCTTTACTGGCAACTTTAGAAAATCAGAGAAACTTTGGCAAAAGATTTATTATGACATTGTAGTGGTTTTGTTTTGTTAATTTAAGATTTTTCTAATCTTGAGTTTTCTTAATTAATGGATTGATGAGTGTGATGGGTTTTAGTATTGGTTAATTATTTATGTATTTATTTTATTGTGAAATATGTTTAGGAGAAAGCTAAAGAAGGTGTAAAATTTTAAAAGAGTATAAAGAAAATTTTATTAAAAGTAAATAAAAGAAAAAATGAAGTAAGAATTAAAATAAACTCTTTAGAACACTTTTCTATTACGACCTTTTTTTTACTGACAATGTAAACAAAGTAAACTTCAAATTTCTATTTAGTTTACTATTTCTAGTATAGTCTTCTTTTAGTTTACTTATGGAGAGTAGCTTTTGTTGTTAAGATTATGGAGATTTTTTACAAGAGGAAATAATATTTTTTTGTGGTTCTTAATTCTGTCATGGATAACAGTTGTCTGGGGAACTTTGTTCTCGTGAAGTTGTTTTTATTACTGCAAGCTTTTTTACACTTTGTTTATGGGCCATGTCCACTTACGGGGCATTGTTTTAAAGATGAGTTGTTCAAAGGTAATAGTTTTTATTGTTTACTTTTAGAATTATTTTTATCTCTGGGAATAGAAATCTCTTGGGGATACTGGATTACTTTTTTTGCTTCTGTTTAAAATTTGGATGAAATTGCAGTTATTTTAACATTTGTTTATTTTAGTATAGACCTTTTTGTTTGATATTATTTTTAATATTTAAATTTTTTAATAGTTTTAGATGTTATAAGGAAAAGGGTTTTTTCTTTATAGTTTATAAAAATATTTTAGTTTTAAGATTAAGGGGTTTTTTTCTTTTTTATTTGGGATTTAACTTCTTCTTTACTGTTTTTGATGGTTTTATGGTTTCTTTTATATGTTTGTATTTTGTTTTTTTCTTTTACTTGAGGGAGGATTGAAGTATTGAAAGGGTTAACACCTGACCTGCTGGTAACTTGTGCTGGAAGTTGTGGTTGGGTTGTGTTAGGATTGGTTTTATGGTTGGTTTGGTTTTTTTTTTTTTGTGTTTAAGTATTTAGTTGTAAGGTTTTTTGTATGGGTGTAGGTTGTAGGGGTTTTTGGTTTAGTTGTGTTGGGGAGAGGGGACTTTATGGTAAGATTTTAATGGCTGTGGCTGGCTTTGTTCTGGTTGGGGTTTTGTAGCCTCTTCTGTTTTCCTGTTTGGGAGTTGTTGGGGTTTGGTTTGGTCAGAATGGGGCTGATGGGGGGGGGGGGGGGGGGCAGCCTGGGGAGGGGGAAGGGGCTCAGCCCATGGCAGGGTTGCTTGGTTTGGTTTGGTTTGGTTTGGTTTGGTTTGGTTTGGTTTGGTTGAGGCGGGGGCTGGGTCCCGCTGCTTCTTTGTTGACTGGAAAGAAAGAGGAGGTTCCTGGGTTTTTTCATCTTTAACATTTGTGTTTCACAGAGGCGTGTTCAGTATCTCAGTGGTTTAACAGATTGTCAGTTAAAGGAAAAGTTTTGTATTACGTTTTAAAATTCTTCTCATATCAAACTACGACAAACATTCAACCAACAAAAACACTTTTTAAAGCATTGACTTGGCCCATTCAACTTCACAAACTCTAAGCCTGTTCACTTTATTGTTAATCAAAATTTACAGGAGCACAGAAATAGAAGAAGACATAGAAAGAGAGAAAGACATAAAAGATACAGAGAAGCACACACACAGCTACCAACTCCTGGATTCCAGCACTGTTCAGATGGAAATTCCAAGAGGATCCAGGGTCAAGATGTGTGCTTGCCTTGTGGTCAGCCTTCAATACCCCTTGGTCTCCCTGGGCCCTTCCCCCAGGTGGGGCTTGGGCTCATTTGGTCCCTCAGGAGCTGGGCTGGGGCTGCAGAGGTGGCTGTGGAGCATTGCCTGTGCTGTGCCAGGGACTGGCAGCCACTGCTGGGCTGGGATAGAGGCTCTGGGGGGATTGGGGTTCCAGGGCAGGGCAGGGCTGGGATTCCAGGGCAGGGCAGGGCTGGACCTGCCCCTTCCTCCCCCACACATGAAATGTTTCCAGCCAACAATCTCCTCCAGTCTGTCACGATAGGGAATGTTGGAGGTGAAATCCCAAATTTGGCCATGGGTGCCTGGATGAGAAGGAAAGTTCTTTTCCATAGGAAGGAAAGCACAGAGCCCCAGTGTTTGGAAGGCAGGTGAGAGCCTCTCTAGGCCAAGGCCAGCCAGACTCATCAGGAATGGCAGATTTTGTCTGGGAGCAGTCTTTGCATATAGGGAATTTGGAGGTGACTCTTTGTGTCTGTGTGCACACAGGAGTGCCTGTGCTGGGGAAATGTGGCAGAAATGCTGCTCTCTGAGGGGTTTGAGAGCCTTGGATAGCTGAGTCAGTCAGGCCTGTAAGTAAGGTTACATCATAAGGAATAAGTTAAATGCTGTTAAGAGCTTTTTTTTCCTAAGTAAAGTTTAATATGTTATAAGCTAAGTTGAATATTGTTTAATGTTATTCTACCATTATATCATTAAGTCATAGGTTGTAAGTTAGGTTAATTACTGTTTGTGGGAATCCATAAAAGTAGAGGGTTCTAGGAAAGCTGCAAAAGGCAGGCTTCAGACACAGCAGAATTGTGAACAGTGCTAAAGCAACAGTCATGAGATCGGTCAGCAGAAAAATTATTTAAACTGTAGAAAAGGCAAGGGCAAATAGAACAAAAGCCTATGTATTAATGCTTGTCTGAATAGCTCTCTAAGTTGCAGAAAATTTATCTAGCAAGATATTAGGAAGGTTAAAGCTTAATAATGGTGCTCTGTGCGTTGTCTCTTACAAACAGGTACTGTATTCTAAATAAGCAAGCATTGTTTTAACCAAAGGTATGTGTGCTTATGGTGATGTGGTAGAACTACTGTCAATGTGCTTTTGCTTTGTGTGATTGGTCAAGAAGCTTATAAAGTATGTTGTAACATTAAGTTTTCTGGCCTGCTGCCTGGATTGTGAGCTGCTAGCATCTTTCCATTATCATAATCATGTAATGAGACTGATGCTGAAAAAATAAACAGCTTGAGACACTTTCCATATAGCAGCCCCGTCTCGTTCGCGTCTGTAAATAAACCCCCGGCCGGCGTCAAAGTTAAGTGCTGTTCTTTTTCTAAATTGTCAAGTTGAAGGTATCAGTTAAGGTTTAAGTGTAAGTTAAGTCCTCTTAAGTTTGAGCTCTGTTCAGCTTTTGGGCCATATTCCTTTTATCCTTGCCCTCACTGTCCTTTTGTCACACAAACACACAGGGACAGTTCTTGGCTCATTTCTGGTTTGATTGCCTGGATTTTGCTTGGTTTTGTTGTTGCTTTGTTTCATTGGTGTGCCTGAAGTGTCCAGTCAGGAGCACAGTGACCCTTGCCAAGGAACTTTGTGCTGCTGTCCCTTAATATTAAATCTGGTTTTTGCTGATCCCTTGCTGGGGATTTTTTCAGTGCTCTCAGGCCCTCGTTGGTACCAGGGTGAAGGAGCCCTGGCCCAGGCTCTGGCCCTGGGGGACACGGGGACGCTGCCGGGGGGTCCCTGTCCCCCTGTGCCACCCCCAGGGCCCCGGCCCCCCGTCCCCGTGTCAGGCTCTGGGGTCGATCTCGTGGAACATCCTCTGGGGGAGGCTGCGGCGCCGGGGGCAGGGGGACCTTGGGGGACAGGGGACCCCGCTGTGCACGAGCAGGGTTGGACTGCTCTGGGGGGAACTGTGAGGGGGGCCGGGGCAGAGTGACCTCCCCAGTGACCTCACAAAGCCCCTGTGATGTCACACAGCCCCTGCGATGTCACACAGCAACCTGTGATGTCACAGAGCCAGCTCTGGGATGTCACCCCTGAATGTCATGCAGCTGCACTGTGATGTCACAGAAGACTCTGTGATGTCAAAAATTCACCCTGTGATTCCACAATCTGTTCTGTGATGTCATAGCCAGCTCTATGATGTTACACAGCCAGCCAGTGATGTCATAACCCTCTCTCTGATGTCACAGAGCCACCCTCTATGAATGCAGGATCTGCTCTATGGCCACACACCCTACTCTATGATGTCACAGACAGCTGTGTGATGTCACAACGCCCTCAGTGATATCACAAAACCCTTTCTGTGATGTCATATTGCCACTTCATAAAGTCACAGCAAACACTTTGACCTCACAGCCAGCTCTATGATGTCATACAGCCATGCCATGATCTCACAGCCTGCTCTGGGATGTCACACAATTCCCTCTATGATGCTGTAGCTGCTCAATGACCTCACACAACAAACTCTGTGATGTCATAGCCCAATCTGTGACCTCACACAGCCCACTCTGTGCTGTCACACAGCCCCTTGCTGACATCACAGCTGCTCTGTGCCTCCATGACACAGCCACAGAGGAGCTGCTGTGACACAGCCCCCACTGGGACATGCCACAGCCCCTGGCAGTGCTGAGCCCCTGGGAGCTCTGTCTGTGCCCTGCTGGTGTCCCTGAGGGGCCCTGGCAGTGCCGCAGCCCTGCTGGGCTGTGCCCAGGAGCTGCTCCTGGCCAGAGCTGTCTCTCTGCAGCTCTGCTGCCCTTGCCAGCAGCTGCCTCTGGGCCAGGAGCCCGGCCCAGCTCAGCAGCACAGACACAGCACAAGGACTGTAATGACCCTCTGGGGCTTTGGTGCTCTTTGCATCAGACTCAGTCCCTCACAGTGTGCTCAAAGAACTTCTCAAGAACCCAAAAAGTGGGTGAAACACTGAAGTTTCTCAAAATCTAAATAGATCCTTCTGAGGGATAGGACTGAGAAAGCGTCCCCAGGTTCCAAGTAGAGCAGAACACTGGTGGCAGTGATGACAGGTGGGGACAAGCAAGGCAAAGGTGTCTCTGGTGCTGAGCAAACCTGCGCCTCTGTCCCTGCAGGCTGTGGGCATCCCCCGGCTGCCCCACCTGGCTGGCCCCTTCCTTTGCTGACAGCTCTGCCTCCTGCCTGCCTCTGCCTGCCCACACAAAGCCTTGGGCTGCTCCAGGCTCCTGCTGGGGGACGTGCTGCACCACAGCCCTGCCCTGGCAGGGAAATTCCTTTCTCCTGGTGTCCATTCTGGGCCTCCCCAGCTGCCCTTGGTGCTATTATGGCTTCTTCAGGCTCATTCCCACTAGGAAGAAAAGCTCCAGCCTCTCTGAAACCGCCCTTCAATCCCTCCCAGGCTACTCCTGTTCTGTCCTCAGTCTCCACACCTCTTAGCCCAGAGCCTGCAGACTCTCCCTGCTGGTTTTGTGATGAGGCCTCAAAACCCCATCTTGGGAGATTTCTGGGCCTTCTCCAAGGTCTGTGAAAAAGGAAAAATAGAGATCAAAGTTATTTTCTCCCAAATCTTGCAGTGACAGAACAAGGGTCAATATCTCTAAACTGAATGAGGGTGGATTTACATTTGTTAGAAGGAGGAAATATTTTACAATTATGAAAGTGACATGAAACTGCAACTGTTTTTCCAGAGAATTGGATTCCCCATCCCAGGAATTATCCAAGATCAGGAGCTTTGTGCAACCTGACCCAGTGAAACCCCCAGCCCTCCCCAGTGGCAGAATTCCTGTCGTGTGGGTTCTCTGCTCTGCTGGGTGCCCTCACAAGGCTTCTGGCCAGAATGTCTGCTGAGGGCAGCCAGGCTGCTGCAGGGGCAGTGACCTCACAGCCATCACCATGGCAGCCCTGTCCCCTGGGCCTGGCTCTGCCCTTTGCTCTGGCCCTGCCTTGGCTCTGCTGGCATGAAGAGTTTTGTCATTGATATCTTGTCCCCAAGGTGCTGGGGCCAATGTCTTCCCAGTCAGGCTCCTGGAGCAGAAGTGGCTTTTCAGAGGCCAGCCAGGAATGAGCCCTGAGGCAGCAGCTCTGCAGTGGTGGCCACCAGGCCGGGCTGCCAAGGGAGGCTTCTGGCCATGGCCTGCAAGCAGCTGCTGCTGCCAAGGTGCCTTTGGTGCCTCAGGCTCTCCCTGGCACAGCTCCCAGCACAGCACTCTGCCCTTGTGCCCGAGGCCTTCCCTGTGCTGGGGCTGGCCTGGGGCTTTTCCTGCAGCGGGACCTGCCCTGCTGATGGCACAGGCAAGGCAGTTCCTGCTGGAGCAGGAGGCTCTGCCTGCAATGGGCTCCAATGACTACAGCAAGGCGCCCTGTTTCTTCCTAGAGCACTATATTCTAATAATTGTTATAGCTCCTGAACTGTGGAGTAAATAACTCTGGTTAAGATCTTTCTGCCCGATCATGATCAGACGCAATCAGAGCTGTATTTATACTAATTTATCTGGTATTCCATCGTTAATCTTGTGGGACAAATTGTGCTAAATTTGAATTCCACCTGTTCAATCTTTTACACCTTTGCAAAATTCTAGGTCTGGGAATGGATCCAGCCACTCCCAGTGTCCTCTCTTAGAAGGAATTTTAAGAGTCTAGGGGCCCTGCAGGAGTTTGAGGATCCATGGTGGCTGTTGAGTGTCATTTCTCCATCTCATGATTCAGAAGGAGTTTCTCCAATAAAGAAAAAAAGCTTTTGCCTGAAGCTCCCACTGTGCCCATGACAGGAACCCCTGTGAGTGTCTGGGCCATCCCGGCTCTTTGGTAGCCTGGGAACTCCTGGGATGTCACCATGGAATGGCTGTGACTGCCTCTGACAACAGGGGTCTTTACCATCCCCAGAAAGGCCTGGGAGGTCTCCATGGAGCCCCTGTCTCTGCATGTGACATTCCAGCTCTGGAACAGCCTGGAGACTCTTGAAAAGATCCCATGGAGCCCCTCCGAGGGCCTGTTATAAATCTGATCCTTTGCAGGCAACCATCCCCAGCCCCCTGTGTCTATGCTCAGTCCCTCGGCAGCTCCATGGAGACCCCATGCCGGGGTGGTTGCCATGGACACCAGCTCAGGCCTGCAGCCAGAGCCTGTTGCCATGGCAACCATTGGCAGCCCCATCCCCAGGCTGATGGGATCCCAGAAGCACAGAATTGGCTGAGCTGGGAGGGACCCATCAGGATCCTCCAGTCCAACTGCTGGCCCTGCACAGGACACCCCAACAATGCCAGCCTGGGCCTGGCAGCGCTGGCCAAACGCTGCTGCAGCTCAGAGAGCCCTGGAGCTGGGACCCTTCCCTGGGGAGCCTGGCCAGGGCCCCAGCAGCCTCGGGACAAAAACCTTTTCCTGACATCCAACCTGAGCCTGCCCCGACTCAGCTGCAACCGCTCCCTCCACTCCTGTCCCTGGGCACCACAGGGAAGAGGCTCCCACAGCCCCAGCCAGGGACCCGCTCCCAAGGCTGCTGCCATGGCCACCAGGGCTGCCACCAGCTGGGATGCTCGGTTTCCACGGGACGGGCTTCAGGAATGGGATTCCCCAATTTCCTGCTCCCGCTAAAACCGCGCTGCCCTCGCTGCCCTCCCGCCTCCCATGGAAAGCACAAAAGGCAAAGATCCCAGGCTGGGATAAGAACAATTTATTAGGAGCAGCAACGAGATAAGGAACAAACAGGAATAAAAACAATATTGTCAACAGAAAGGATAAGAAAAACTATTTACAGGGAAAACTACAACATCAACAACTGTCTGCCTGGCCACGTATTTCATCCTGTCTGGAAAGGACACACTTCTCCTCAGGGAGAGAGAGTCCCTTTCCTGCTCCTGGCAATGACCTGAGGTGGGAGTGAATGTAATGACAGGGCCATGGCCAGACCCTCACATTCTTCCATCCCACATCAGGTCATTGGCAGGGGCAGGAAAAGGTGCAGATGTCTTCCTAGCATGGATCACAGGAAATATGGATCACCAAGACTCTTCCCAGTGTGGGTTCTCCCATGGGGGATGAAGCTGGAGTGGTGCATGAAGCTGTTCCTGCAATCGAGGCATTTGCAGGGCTTCCCTTACTGGTGGCTCTGTTGGTGTCTTTTCATATGAGAACTTGTGGTGAAGCTCTTCCCACACTGGGGACACTCGTAGGGCCTCTCCCCAGTATGGATGCGCCGGTGGGTGATGAGATTGCAGTTGTGCTTGAAGCCCTTCCCACAGTCAGGGCAAAGGAAGGGCCTCTCCTGGGTGTGAATCCGCTGGTGTTGGAGGAGATGGGAGCTTCTATGAAACCTCTTCTGACACTGGGGACACTCGTAGGGCCTCTCTCCGGTGTGGATGCGCTGGTGGATGATGAGGTGGGAATTCTGCTTGAAGCCCTTCCCACAGTCAGGGCAGAGGAAGGGCCTCTCCTCTGAGTGAATTCGCTGGTGCTGGAGGAGAGTGGAGCTGGTGTGAAACCTCTTCTGACACTGGGGACACTCGTAGGGCCTCTCCCCAGTGTGGATGCGTTGGTGGATGATGAGGGCAGAGCTGCAGCTGAAGCCCTTCCCACACTCCCCACACTTGTAGGGCCAT
This sequence comes from Agelaius tricolor, assembly GCF_023055355.1. Taxonomy (NCBI): domain Eukaryota; kingdom Metazoa; phylum Chordata; class Aves; order Passeriformes; family Icteridae; genus Agelaius; species Agelaius tricolor. The sequence continues at coordinate 1,913,618 of NW_027269311.1, read as the reverse complement.
TCCCCAGTGTGGCTCATCTGGTGGCGGATCAGGGTGCTGCTCTGCCTGAAGCTCTTCCCACACTCCAAGCACTTGTGGGGCTTCTACCCATTGTGAAGCTGCCCATGGACCACCAGCTCTGAGCTCTGGCTGAAGCTCTGTCCACCTTCCTGGCTCAGGCTGGGTCTTTCCTCCTCAGAGCCCCCTGAGCTGGGTTTAGAGCCCCTCTTCCTGTGGGATCTCTGTGGTTTTTCTTCCCCATTGGATTTCTTTGCCACGGAGCTGCTCAAAACTGCTTCTTCCATGAGGTTCTGCTGTTGGGATTTTTCCTCCCTGGTCTCCATCCTCAGCCCCTTCCCTGGGTGAGAAACAACAAGGAGAGGATGGGATTTGCCTCCATGCCAGAGGGAAGGGGAAGGAGATCCCCCCAGTGCATCCCTGGCAGGACGGGGTTGGCAGCAGGGTTGTCCTGCAGCCAGGGGCCGTGCTGGGCTGGGAGATGGAACAAGAGAGATGGGGAGATGGGCACTGACTTCCTCCTCACCTGCCTGGGTATCCCAGGGCTCCTTCCTTTTCCTCACAGCCTCCTCCTCCATTGAGTCAAGGTTGGGGAATGGGAAATCCCGTTTCGGGGACCAAACAAAGGTTTCGCACATTGTCTTTTGAACTGGTTTGAAGGCAAAGCAGGGGGGAGAGTCTAAATCAGAATTACAATTTAATAAGAAAATGAAGATCAAGGCAATGATACAGAAACACTGCCTTAAACTGACAGAGTCAGGATATAACCTGACACCCTGTTGCTGCTCAGGGTGGTGGCTGCAGTCCCATTAAATGGTGGCTGCAGTCCTGTGGGAGTGATGAACGCGATTCTGTCCAAGCAGTGATCCTGTAGAAGGGTCTGGTCTTCCTCTGGAGGTCCAGGGGTGGTTCTGGAGCTCTCGTCCTCTGGGAATCCAGTAGGCAAGCTGCTCCTGGTGCTGCAAGGCTCAGCTTATATCCAGGTAGGAATGCTTGGATCCTCCCCCTGGGCGGAGCATCCCACAATGGGAGGATGGAATTTGATCAGTCCTGCAGGGACACACAATGGCCCATTCACAGCAGATATCTCCCCTGGAGGGCGTTATCAGGGCTGAGTCATGGAAGAGATCAAGAACACTGCCCCACCTGTTTCTAGCAGTTGATGAAGATGGGGATTGAAAACATGCATTGGGTTCCATCTTACACTGCAACCTGAAACAGTGGGGGAATCCCTGCTCAGGGGGTGAACACCACCCCCCTTACCCAAACTGGCTCAGGTGTAAAACCCCCACCCCGGGAAGGCCACACACACAGGGGACAATGTCACACTTGGCCTGCCCCAGGGGAGGTCTCTGTCCCTGTCACTCCCTTGCTCTTCCCCCTTTTCTCTTTCTTTCCATCTCTCTCTCTACCTCACATTTACTGTTCAATAAAATCCACATTGGATTTGGTCTCGTTAGCACCTTAATTGGGGCAGAGGCATCTCTCTAACAATTTGCATAACCAGACTTTGACATTATTTTTACACAGTGAGTTCAGGGCACTGTTGTCTGACCCCAAGGGCCTTTGACAACAGCATGGTTCCCTCTGAGGAGGTTGTGGTTTTTTCTGAAAGAACTCTTGGAAACTTGGACACAGCTTCCTCTTAGGGACTTATGGGAGAACTGATGAGGAAAATTGGCTGTTTTGGGTCCGGAGTGTAAAGAAAATGTTTTGTTGTCCGTCCTTGAAAAGTTTGTTAAAATCTCTAGAGGAAAGGGAGCAAATGTTACCAGCGACACTGACAAGGTTCATTCACTCCAAGTTGAGGAACACAAGGCTGCTAATAGTCCCACAAGAAGCCCAGCTCAAGTAGCTAAATTCACAATTAAGTCCCAAATTCACAGGCTTGGGGGCTTTGTCAAATGAGAGAACCATTACTCTTTCCATCCCTGTCACTTTTGTGACAGCTTCACAGAGCTTTCCCTTCCTTTTAATAATATCTGTATGGGGCCAAATTTGCGCTTTTCTTTTATCGGAACCTGCCAGCAGCTGAGCTGGAGCTGTGCAGGAACCAATGAAACCTGGAATTGCCACATCACTGCTTCTCTTGTCAGTTTATTCATGTTTGGGACTTGTTTGCGCTTTCATCACAAGTCAGTTGTAGGAAAATCAAATATTCATCAAAGTATTTTATGCAGAGTTTAGTTGGATTTCTACCAAGTTTATTTTGTGCAGTGTCCAGGGCATGCTTGAAGGGTCTCTGTGCCTTCACCCTGGGGGATGCTTGAGAGGGGCTTGGGAGGGTCATCCCTGTCCCTATCACCCCAGGCCATTCCCCAGGGGTGTCCCTGTCCCTGTCACCCCAGGCCATTCCCCAGGGGTGTCCCTGTCCCTGTGACCCCAGGCCATTCCCCAGGGGTGTCCCTGTCCCTGTCACCCCAGGCCATTCCCCAGGGGTGTCCCTGTCCCTCTCACCCCAGGCCATTCCCCAGGGGTCTCCATCATTCTCACCCAGGGAATGCCTGGGGGGTCTCCCTCCCTCTCTCCCCTGTGCCAGGGGGTGCTCGGGGCAGTCTCTGTCCCTCTCAGCCCAGGGGATGCTCGGGGCTCTCTGTGCCCTGGCCCTGGGGGATGCTCGGGGGGTCTCCATCCCTCTGGCCTCAGGCAATGCCTGTGCAGGGCTGGGCACCAGGGGCTCTGTGTCCCTCTCACCGCTGAGGCTGCTCGGGGCTGGGGGGGCTCTGCCACCTTCTCACCCCTGGGGAGGCCGGGGGGTCTCTGTCCCTCTCAGCCCTGCTGGGACCCCACCCAAACATCATTGGGGCCACAGGGACAGAGACACCCCCAAAGCCCCAGAAGGGCTGAACCTGGGATTTGGTTTGGGGCTGAGGATTTAGGAAGGGTCTGGAATTGGGGCTGGGCTTGGAGTTGGGGCTGAGATTTGGATTAGAGCTGGGATTGGGGTTAAGGCTAGACATGGGATTGGCTTTAGGGCTGGGGTTGGGATTGGGTCTGCGGCTAGATGAGTTTGGGGCTGGGATGGGATTAAATACAGAACTGTGAATGTGGAGTGAGATTGAGACCAGGATCAGGGTCAGGTTTGGGATTGAGCTCACCCAGTGTGGGACAGGGGGGATGTCACTGTGAGAAGGTTTGGGGAAAATACTGATTTGGGGAAAAACAAGGTGTGAATGCCTTGGGTTGGGGATTCCTCCTACCCAAGTCCATCTCTGGAAGTCACCTGATGTCCAAAAATCAAGAGTGAATCAAAAAATCCATCAGGAATTTCCCATTTCCAGTCTCATCCCTCTGGGGTTCTGGTGGTCCCCCATCTCAGGGCTGCTGGGGATCCCATGGGTCCTGGGGATCCCCCCTCTCCAGGGTCCTTCTCAGGGATTCTGGGAGGATTTGGAGTCCCAGGGTCCCCCTCTCCAGCCTCCCCTCAATCCAGCCACTTGGGGTTCCCCCTTCTTTCCACCGCCCTGTCCTGCTTTAGGGCAAATTTGGTTGAAAACCCCCAAAAGGAGTTTCCTCTAGAATGCAGATTCAGCAGCCCCACCCTCAGCCACTTCGGGAAAATATTTCCTTGGAGAAAAGTGGAAAAAAACTTTATTTACCAGGCAAAGCATTCACCAGCACAAAAATTGAACAATATTAAGCAATAAAACCTCCTGCTGCTTCAAAATAGATGACAAACTCCACAAGTCCCTCCTCGAGCTGTAGCTCAGTGCACTCAGTCTCTTATCAGTCTCTTATCAGTCTCTTATCAGTCCCTCCAGCGCTGGAAATGCCTTGGTCCACACCCGGCCAAGTGGGCCACAGGTGGGAGCTGCCAGTGGTGTTCTGGGTGTTCAGTCCAGAGCAGGTTTCAAACAGCTCCAAAGAAAAAGAAAAACCACAGTCCAGGGAACTTCTCTGCCTCAGAGAGCTAAAAACTAACTAAAAGCAAAGGAGAGCTCTGTCCCGCCCTCTGTCCATCCAGGAGCTGGAATGTGGAGGAGTGAGTGCAGTGTCTGAAAACAAACTGCAGCTTCTTCCTCCTCCCCTTGGCTCTCAGAACCAGCCTTAAAGGTGCAGAACTCATTTCTGGGCTAAAGGGACCGATGGGGCACGAGCATCATGAAGTCACCCCAGGACACGCCCCTGTCAGGGTCAGGGGGTCCCGTCCCCGCCTCATCTCCGGGCTGCCGGGGGTGCCCCAGCTCCGGTATTGCCCCTTCCCCTCTCCCCGCCCCGGGGGTCCCCCGTTCCACAGCCCCGGCTCTCACGGGGATCCCCAAAACCAATGTCCCGCCCCGTCGGTACCGGGCCATCCCCACGTGGAACCCCCGGGACCCTCCCGAGGGGCGATCGCGGCTCCTCTGCCCCCGAAAAAGCTCCTCTTAGGGAGCCCGGAGATATCCGGGGCTCGAGTCCGGGATCTGCCGGCTCCGAACACTCTCCAAAAAAATCCTCCCGGAGACCCCTGGCTGGAGTTATTTGGGAATTTAGCTACTTGAGCTGGGCTTCTTGTGGGACTTTTAGCAGCCTTGGGTTCCTCACCTTGGAGTAAATGAATTTTATCAGTCACGTGGATATCATTTGCTCCCTCTCCTCCTGTGATTTTAACAAACTTTTCAAAGAAGGACAACAAAATATTTTCTTTAAGCTCCAGACCCACAGCAGCCATTTTCCTCATAATTTCTCCCATAAGTTCCACAGGAGGAAAGAGGGACTGTGTACAAGTTTCTGAGAGTTCTTCCAGAAAGAGCCACAACCTCCTAAGTGGAGGGAACCATGCTGTTGTCAAAGGCACTTGGGGTCAGAGAAGAGTGCCTAAACTCACTGTGCCAAAATAGTCTCGCAATCTCGATAAGAAAATTTTCAGAGAGATGCCTCCACCTCAATTGAGGTGCTAGCAAGACCAAATGCAAGGTGGATTTTATTAAACAGTAAATGTGAGGTAGAGAGAGAGATGGAAAGAAAGAGAAAAGGGGAGAGAGCAAGGGAGTGACAGGGACAGAGACCTCCCCTGGGGCAGGGCAAGTGTGACATTGTCCCCTGTGTGTGTGGCCTTCCCGGGGTGGGGGTTTTACACCTGAGCCAGTTTGGGTAAGGGGGGTGGTGTTCACCCCCTGAGCAGGGATTCCCCCACTGTTTCAGGTTGCAATGTAAGATGGAACCCAATGCATGTTTTCAATCCCCATCTTCATCAACTGCTAGAAACAGGTGAGGCAGTGTTCTTGATCTCTTCCATGACTCAGCCCTGATAACGCCCTCCAGGGGAGATATCTGCTGTGAATGGGCCATTGTGTGTCACTGCAGGACTGATCAAATTCCATCCTCCCATTGTGGGATGCTCCGCCCAGGGGGAGGATCCAAACATTCCTACCTGGATATAAGCTGAGCCTTGCAGCACCAGGAGCAGCTTGCCTACTGGATTCCCAAAGGACAAGAGCTCTAGAACCGCCACTGGACCTCCAGAGGAAGACCAGACCCTTCTACAGGATCACTGCTTGGACAGAATCACGTTCATCACTCCCACAGGACTGCAGCCACCATTTAATGGGACTGCTGCCACCACCCTGACCAGCAACAGGGTGTCAGGTTATATCCTGACTCTGTCAGTTTAAGGCAGTGTTTCTGTAGCATTGCCTTGATCTAAATTTTCTTATTAAATTGTAATTCTGGCTTAGACTCTCCCCCAGGTTTGCCTTCAATCCAGTTCAAAAGACAATGTGCGAAACCTTTGTTTGGTCCCCGAAACGGGATTTCCCATTCCCAAATCTCGATTGGATGGACGAGGAGGCTGCGAGAAACAGGAAGGAGCCCTGGGAGCCCCAGGCAGGTGAGGAGGAAGTCAGTGCCCCTTTCCCCCTCTCTCCTGCTCCATCTCCCAGCCCAGCACAGCCCCCGGCTGCAGGACAACCCTGCTGCCAACCCCGTCCTGCCGGGGATGCACTGGGGGGATCTCCTTCCCCTTCCCTGTGGCACGGAGGCAAATCCCATCCTCTCCTTGTCCTTCCTCCCACAGGGAAGGGGCTGAGGATGGAGACTAGGGAGGAAAAATCCCCACAGCAAAACCTCGTGGAAGAGGCCATTTTGAGTGGCTCCACACTGCTGAATTCCAAGATACAGGAAAAGCCCCAGAGATCCCACAGGAGGAGGGGCTCAAAACCCAGCCCAGGGGGCTCTGAGGAGGAAAGACCCACCCTGAGCCAGGAAGGTGGACAGAGCTTCAGCCAGAGCTCAGAGCTGGTGGCCCATGGGCAGCTTCACAATGGGTAGAAGCCCCACAAGTGCTTGGAGTGTGGGAAGAGCTTCAGGCAGAGCAGCACCCTGATCAGCCACCAGATGATCCACACTGGGGAATGGCCCCATGAGTGTGGGGAGTGTGGGAAGGGCTTCAGCTGCAGCTCTGCCCTCGTCACCCACCAACGCATCCACACTGGGGAGAGGCCCTACGAGTGCCCCCAGTGTCAGAAGAGTTTTCGGAGAAGTTCCCATCTCCTCAAGCACCAGCAAATTCACTCAGAGGAGAGGCCCTTCCTCTGCCCTGACTGTGGTAAGGGCTTCAAGCAGAAACACCACCTCATCAGGCACCAGCGCATCCACACTGAGGAGAGGCCCTACGAGTGCGGGGAATGTGGGAAGGGCTTCAGCTGCAGATCCACCTTTGTAAAACACCTAAGCATCCACACTGGGGAGAGGCCCTTCCACACTGGGGAGAGGCCCTACGAGTGTCCCCAGTGTCAGAAGAGGTTTCAGACCAGCTCCACTCTCCTCCAGCACCAGCGAATTCACTCAGAGGAGAGGCCCTTCTGCTGCCCTGATTGTGGGAAGGGCTTCAAGCGGAAATACCACCTCATCAGGCACCAGCGGCGCATCCACACTGGGGAGAGGCCCTACAAGTGTCCCCAGTGTGGGAGGAGCTTCACTTTCAGCTGTAACTTGACCAGACACAAACAGAGTCATGGGTAAGTGAAGCCCTGCAAATGCCCCCATTTCAGGAGGAGCTGCGTTCACTGCTCCAAATTCATCCTCCATTGGAGGTCCCACATTGGGAAGAGCCCCGGTGATCCATGTTCCCTGTGATCCATGTGAGGAAGACACCTGTCCCTTTACCTGCCCCTCCCAGTGACATGATGTGGGATGGAAGAACATGAGGGTCTGGCCATGGTCCTGTCATTACATTCACTCCCACCTCAGGTCATTGCCAGGAGCAGGAAAGGGAGTTTTCTCTGTCACCCCTGAGGAGAAGGGTGTCCTTTCCAGACATGGGAAATTGTGGCCAGGCAGACCCAGTGAGTTGTGTTTTTATTTTCCCTGTAAACAGTTTTATTTACCCCTTCTGTTATCAATATTGTTTCTGTTCCATTTGTTCCTTATCTCATTGCTGTTCCCAATAAATTGTTCTTCTCCCAGCCCGGGATCTTTGCCTTTTGTGCTTTCCATGGGAGGCGGGAGGGCAGCGAGGGCAGCGCGGTTTTAGCGGGAGCAGGAAATTGGGGAATCCCATTCCTGAAGCCTGGCCCATGGAAACCGAGCATCCCAGCTGGTGGCAGCCCTGGTGGCCATGGCAGCAGCCTTGGGAGCGGGTCCCTGGCTGGGGCTGTGGGAACCTCTTCCCTCTGGTGCCCAGGGACAGGAGTGGAGGGAGCGGTTGCAGCTGAGTCGGGGCAGGCTCAGGTTGGATGTCAGGAAAAGGTTTTTGCCCAGAGGCTGCTGGGGCCCTGGCCAGGCTCCCCAGGGAAGGGTCCCAGCTCCAGGGCTCTCTGAGCTGCAGCAGCGTTTGGCCAGCGCTGCCAGGCCCAGGCTGGCATTGTTGGGGTGTCCTGTGCAGGGCCAGCAGTTGGACTGGAGGATCCTGATGGGTCCCTCCCAGCTCAGCCAATTCTGTGCTTCTGGGATCCCATCAGCCTGGGGATGGGGCTGCCAATGGTTGCCATGGCAACGGGCTCTGGCTGCAGTCCTGAGCTGGTGTCCATGGCAACCACCCCTGGCATGGGGTCTCCATGGAGCTGCCAAGGGACTGAGCATAGCAACAGGGGGCTGGGGATGGTTGCCATGGAAACGGACCATAGCAACAGGGGGCTGGGGATGGTTGCCATGGGAACTGAGCATAGCAATGGAGGCTGGGGATGGTTGCCATGGAAACTGAGCATAGCAACAGGGGGCTGGGGATGGTTGGCATGGAAACTGACCATACCAACAGGGGGCCTGGTGATGGTTGCCTGCTAAGGATCCGATTTGTCACAGGCCCTCAGAGTGGTCCCATGGGGACTTTCCAAGAGTCTCCAGGCTGTTCCAGAGCTGGAATGTCACACACAGAGACAGGGGCTCCATGGAGACCTCCCAGGGCTTTCTGGGGATGGTAAAGAGCCCTGTGGTCAGAGGCAGTCACAGCCATTCCATGGTGACATCCCAGGGCACCTTGGGCTGCAAAGGCACCCATCTGTCACAGGCACTCACGGGGGCTCCACGGTGACATCCCAGGAGTCCCCAGGCTGCCAAAGAGCCGGGATGTCCCAGACACTCACAGGAGTTCCTGTCATGGGCACAGTGGGAGCTTCAGGCTAATTTTTTTACAGAAGCTCCTGTTGGGTCACGAGGTGCAGAAATGATCCCCAATACCCCCACAGATCCCCAAATGTCACCATTGAATCAGAGATGACACCAACCCAGATCAGAAGGCTAAGGGCTTAAAGCCACCTGTTTTTTTCAGTCCTCTTCTTTTATATCTTGGTTTGCTACAGGTGGACCTCATTGGTCAATTAATCAACACATTTCACATGATTGGCCAATTAAGACAACACCATTGAGTAAACGACTTTATGGAAAAAAGCCAACTTATTACAAACATTTTTGGGGCACCAGTCATTGAGGTTTGTTTTTTGTTGGGCCTTTCTGGGGGCTCCCTGGATGGGGGAAACCCTCTGTAGCAGTTCTGTTTCAGGTAAATGGAGATGCATGGGACTTTCTCAGTCTTCAGCTTCTTGTTTATTGTTATCTTATCTAAAGTTTTGCATTGCTGTCCACACCAGGCTCAACATGCTGGGAAAACACCTCAAAATGGTACTAAAATGAATGGTTTCAAGGTCTTTTAAAGTTTTCTCATCCAATTAATTCTTAAAACATACATTATTTCTACTTATCTACCAATAATTCATCCCTTGCCTGTCCACATAAACTCTGCACTGTGCTTTCTTTGACCAATCACCCTGTGCCACCAACACTGCAGAAAATGGAGTAGATGAAGAAGAAGACAGGGACTACACCCCAATTGCTCCATCTTGCTTCCTATCTACACCATACTAAAAATCCCAAAATCTAAATTTCTCACCCAAGGGACGTAGTATGCTACTCTCTATTACCTATTTCACACCCTGGAAAATTCTAATCTGTCTCAAAGTCCTGGAAGTCCTCTCCATGGGCAAAGGTTAAATGCAGTGTTCCTCTGGGGGTCAGGATCCCTCAGAGCAGACAGAGAAATATTCCTTGTGCCCTGGATTCCCACACATTTAACCTAAAATCTTTTAACCCTTAAGATGTGAAGTTACCCAAAAACGTTCCAGGTAAGTAGGATTAGAAGGAGAAGAAACAGAAAACAACAGAAAGACAGAAGATCCCGAGAAAGACACGCACATGGGTATCAACTGCTGGGGTTCCAGCAACACCAACAGAGGAACCCCAGGACAAGGCAGGATCCAGACCCTGTGCTGGCCTCGTGCTCCGGCTTTTAACCCCCTGGGCTTTCATGGCCCCGCCCCTGGGGTGGGACTGCCAGTTGCTTGTCCAATCAGAGCCAGGGTAGCACCACCTGCTGCTGTGTGATTGATTGATTGATTGATTGATTGATTGATTGACAGCTGGGCCAATCAGAGCTGGGTTAACATCACCCCCTGCTGTGTGATTGACAGCTCTGGCAGGCCAGGGCTGGGGGTGGGGCTCTGTCTCACCACAAACCAAGGCCTGACCCAGCCCTGGCCCCACACGGGCATTCCGAGCATCCCAAGGTGTCTCGGGACATGGATCTCATCCAGCCTCTGACAGCCACCACGGTGACACTACGGAACCTCATGGAGCCATGGGTCAGTTGTGACAATGGAGATCCAAGGAAACGATGGTGAGACTGTGGAATCCAGGAATTGTAGAATGAAGGAGACCATTGTCCACATAATGGGCCCTATGGAGGCAAGGATCAGTGATCAAACTGTGGTTATTTTGTGATTGATTTAAAATAGAAACAAGGAGCCATTGTTTCACAGCGGGGCTGAGTGGGGCCAATGGACCCTTGTGACTCTGTTGGGTCTCATGAAACCAAGAAGCCATTGTGACATTGCCAGACCTCATGGAATCAAGGAGACCATTGTGACAGTGTGGGCACCCATGAAGTCAATGGAACATGGAACAGGTCTGCCTGGTTTGGCCTCCTGGGGGCTGTCTGACAGGTCCCACTGAATTTGGAATGTCAAGGGCCACTTCCCATCTGACCATGAAGCACTGGGGCTCTGTGCTTTTATTCCTGTGGGACAGAACTGTCTTTCTTGTCTAGGCACCCATGGCCAAAATTGGGATTCTGCATCTAAAATTCCCTATATCCAAGGGTTACTCCCAGACAAAATCTGCCCATACAGTCAAGTCTGGCCAGCCTCGGCCTCTGGTGACTGCCTCTCATCTGCCCCTGCACCACTGGGGCTCACTTGTTTCCTTCCTATGGAGACCATTGTGACACTGCGGAGCATTGTGGAACCAATGGGCCATGGTGACACTGCAGGCCCCTGTGGAACCTGTTACACTGTAGGAACTTGTGGAACCAAGGGGAACATTGTGACCCTGCAGGGTACCATGGATCCAAGGGGCCACTGTGACACTGTGGGGCCTCGTGGAACCAAGGACATCTTTGTGGCTCTGCTGGGCCGCATGGTCCCAAGGGGCCAGTGTGAAGCAGCAGGGCTTTGTGGAACCAAGAGGCCATTGCTGCATTTCAGGGCCTTGTGGAGCCAAAGGACCAGTGTGATCCTGCAGGGCACCGTGGATCCATGGAGAGCATTGTGGCATTGCAAGGCCCCATGGAATCATGGAGACCATTGTGACACTGTGGGGCCCCATGGAAGGAAGGGGCCCTTGTGACACTATGGGAACTTGTGGAACCAAGGGAATCATTGTTGCACTACAGGGCCCCAATGGAACCAAGGGGCCATTGGACACAGCCAGGATTCATGGAACCAATAGACCATCAGGACACTGTGGGGCCTTGTGGAACCATGGAGACCATTAAGATCCTTAAGGACTTGTGTAACCAAGGGGCCATTATGACACCTGAGGGCATCATGGAAGCCAGAGAATCATTGTGGCACTGCAAGGCCTCATGGAAGCAAGGAGCCATTGTGACACTGCAGGACCCTGTGGAACCAGGGGAACATGAAATAGGTGTGGCTGCCTTGGCCTCCCAGGGGTCACCGGACAGGTCTGGCTGACCTTGGAATGTGGAAGGCCCCTCCCATCTGCCCCTGAAACACTGGGGCTCTGGGCTCTTCTTTTAATGGAAAAGAACTGTTCATTTTTTCCAGGCAACCATGGCCAAAATTAGGATTCCACTTCCAAATTTTTGTTTATTCAAGGATTGCTCCCAGACAAAAGCTGGCAGGACAGACAGGTCTGGCTGGTCTTTCACTCCTAAGGGGCAGCATTTTCCTATTTTCCAAACACTGGAAAGGGCTCTGTGCTTTTCTTTTTATGCAAAAAAAAAAAAAAAAATCCCTCTTTTCCAGGCACAAATGTTTTAAATTAGGACTCTGCATTCATAATGTGAAATATGCAAAGGTTGTTTCAAGCATGCCTGCCAGGACAGACAGGACCCTGCCGTAGCCTCTGGTGGTTGCTGTTCATGAGCTCCTGAAACATGGGGGCTCTGTGGTTTCCTTCCTATGGAGACCAATGTGACATTTGGGAGCCTTGTGAGATGAAGGAGCCATTGTGACACTGCAGAGCACCATGGATCCAAGGGATCATTGTGACATTGTGGGGCCTTGTGGAACCAAGGACATCATTGTGGCTCTGCTGGGCCACATGGTCCCAAGGGACCAGAGAAAAGCAGCAGTGTGGGAGTTAGCCTGGCTGTAACTCAGAGTCAGCCAGATTTTACCCTGGAAGAACTGGGCATGAGTTTCAAGCCCTGGGAATCATTTGTTTAACTTAGGGTGAGGTTGAGAGTTCCCCCATAAGCCTTTAGTGTTGCTATGTTAACTTGTCCAAGTTCTCCTCCCCTATTGGTTACTTGTTTCCCCTATAGGGTTATTGTTCCAGAGTGTTCTACCCTCAAGTGTATATTTTGTTGCTTCCCCCTTTTCTCGGGTCTTTGGATCCTGCCCCTCATACTGTTCCCATGTTCTTCATGTTTATATTGTTTTTCACCCAGTTCTTAAAGTTCCTTCTAAACAACTCCATCGATCCTGCTCCTTTTCATTTTTGCCACCCTCACCCTGAAGTCAGGGAACCAGAGAGGTTTGTCACAGCCACCCTCATTGTGACATTTGGCACCCAAACAGGGACCATGACACTCAGGGCTCCCTGTGTCAGTCACGTCAGCTGGGGTTGGCTGATGGATAGGCCAGCGCTCCCTGGGATTTTGGATTGTGCCAGGCCCAGTGGATTCATTGTTGCTTCAAGGGACCTTGTCCAGGATCGGCAGGGACAACGATGGTTTCACCTGCATAGGATTGCAGGTGGGTTTGGGGAAACGCAAGACATTTATTGCCCGTTTTGCCACTGTGTTTTTACAATATGCACCCACATCCCATAATTGATTTGGGGTGTTCTGGTGGCTCTTCCCCATGAGGCAGAGAAAGAGAAAAATGGGCAGCCAGAGGTCCAAAGTAGAAAGGAGCATATACGGATGCTTCAATTCTCACTGATCATGACAAAATATTCTCAAAGAACGAATTAAAATCAATCATGAGGGGGATCATTAAAAATTTTCCAGATGCCTCTGCTGATGAAATCCATACCACAGAATTTTGGGACTCAGTGAGAGTTAAATTGTACAAGCTTTTGATCAAAAGGGACCCCACTGCACCCCGCATGCTCCCCATCTTTCACACCACCATTCACCAGCAAGCATTTTGTTGAAAACTCAATCCATTGGTCACTCCTAACTCGGGACCTCCCCTCAAACCTGCCTTTCTCACACCTTCCACGATGGTCCAAGCTGGCAATGGCCACGCCCTCTTGGAGCATCATGCCCTGGAGACTCAAGATGGAAGGAGCCCAAATGTGACTCGGGAGCCCAACCATCCTCCCTCCATCTTGGCTCCTCCACTTCCTGCTACCACAGCCTTCTCTTCCGCCCTGAACGAACCTCCAGACTCCACCCCCACAACTGCGGGTCACGCCCCCACTGTCAATCATCCTCTCCACCCTGGGCCATGCCTCCAGTTAAGGAAGGAGACTGGCAAATAACCTCAAAACTCCTTGTTGCCCTCGTATTAAAGAAGGGGGCAGAATCCCAGGTATCAACCATTGGTTTACGGGGAAATCAAGGATCTGTGTAGGGCAGCTAAAGACCATAGGAAGGATTTACCTTGTTTTAATGGCCTAATGAGGGCCATGTTTACAGCACATGTCTTAACCCCCTATGATTTACAATATATTATGACCATGTTGTTGTCACCTACAGAATACACCCTGTGGGAAGGGGGATGGAAGTGTTCACTAAATCAATTAAGAGCAGACTATGCTAATAATGAGGCAAGGGCAGAATTGACAATCAACCATCTAGCTGGAGAAGGACAGCACAGCCTACCAGATGATCAAGCAGCAATTATCCCCAGAGAAGTATTGGATGATATCAAAGAGATGGCTTTGAAAGCTTTAATCCAGGTATCAGATGGTAGCACCCCCAATTTGGACTCCCTTGGGTGGCTGCAGCTAAAGCTTTAGGACAATCAGACCATCCTGGGTGCCTGTTAAGTAAGCAAACCAATGCTGCCTCCCTCACATTGAGTGGCCTTCTCTCAGACACAGAGACCATCAGACACGCCACCTTGCAGAACAGCGATAGAGTTTTTACTCTGGGCACATGGGCATGGCTGTGTAGACTCTGAGGGCATGTGCTGCATGAACCTCTCCAGCCACAGCGAGTCCATCCACAAGAGCATTCAGGTACTGAAGGAAGGGTTCAAGAAGCTTCAAGTGGAAAACAAAGACTGCTTCAATAAACTCTTCCAATGCAAGGGACTAAAGGGTTGGATGATGTCGAGCTAAAAGAGGACTATCAATTCTCTTAGTGGTTGTGTTGTATTGTTAATTGTACCATGTTTGTTTGGATGCTTTTAGAAAGTCTTACAAAATTCTTTCAGTTCCATCGTAGTTGTAAAACACAAAGGGGGAAGATACCCAACACAGGCTCTCCATGGGCTCCTTGGAGGAGAGAATTGGAGGCCAGGATGGCACAAAAACCTCTCAGAGACTCAGTGTGGGAAGGAAAATCCTTAAAAGTACCTAAAAGTATTCTTAAATCCATAAAGTACCTTAAAAACCATGAGTATCTCAAGGCATTAATGAGCCCTACTGAGTGTCAGTACAAACCTCTCCAGGGACTCATTAAAGCAGATAATTGGGGCCATGATTGCACAAACCTCTCACAGAGTCTGTATCAAAAATGAAACACCAAGTACCTTAAAATAATTGAGTACCTTGAAGCATTAATGAGCCCCACTGAGTGTTGTTACTGACAAAGCCTCTCCAGGGACTAATTACAGCAGATAATTGGAGGCCATGACTGCACAAACCTCTCAGAGACTCCAAGGCAAAAGCCAAAGCCAAAGTCCTTTGAAAAAGCTGCAGTCCCTGCAGGGAGCATGAAGGAGCCCCCAGGGCCATTGCTGAGCAAGGCTCCCCAGGGACTCCTTGCAGCAGATCCTTGAGGCCACTGGGATGTGGGCTAGGGGGGGATGCTGAGGGCAGCACAAGGGGCTGACAGTGCCCAGCCTGGCTGGGGCTGGGCCAGGAGGCCCCAGGGCCTCAGCACAAGGTGTCTCCTCCCAGCCCTTGGTGGCACAGACCCTGCAGTGGCCCAGGGCACCAAGACTTGGCTTCTCTTTGTCCCCACCTGTCATCACTGCCTGCAGTTCTCTGCTCTGCCTGGGGCCTGGGGACACTTGCTCAGTCATGTCCCTCTCTGGGACCCATTAAAAGTCCAAGAAAGTTTGGAGTTGGATTCTGCCTTGGAGTTCTGGAGAGGTTTCTTCAGCTCCCTCTCAGGGACTGATGTTCAGGGCCTGAGCACAAAGCCCCAGAGGCTGATTAAAGTCCTTGTGCTGTGTCTGTGCTGCTGAGCTGGGCTGGGCTCCTGGCACAGAGGCAGCTCCTGCTCACCAAGAAGAGCTTCAAAAGCACATTTCTCTTGATGAGCAGCTCTTGTGCCAGCCCAGCAGGGCTGGGGCACTCCCTGCAGCCAGCCCGGGCACAGCACAGAGGCACAGAGAGCTTCAATCAGGCAGGGCTGGGAAGGGGCTGAGAAGTGCCTGGGGCACAATCACTGCCAGCCCTTGGCACAGGAACCTCTGGCTGCAGGACAGTGCAGCTGCAGCTCCTGGAGCCATCTCCTGCAGCTGGAACATGCCAATGCCTGCAGAGCCTGTGAGTACATTCTCTGCTTGTCTCTTGTGCAGAGCAGCCAGGGGTGCCCAGGGCTGTCCTGCAGAGCAGGGTCCTGCAGCCCAGGGCGCTGTGCTGGGGCAGGGACTCTGCTGCCTGCCAGGGACAGCTCTCAGCCAGCCCTGGCAGCTGCTCCCAGCACTGGGGGACAAGATCTGGGTGGGAGGAGACAGCTGGTGAGGCTTGGAAGTGTTCTCCTTGTGTGGGGAGGATGCTGCATTGTTCAGGTCTGCTCCCAGCATGGCATTGAACTGCAGAATATTTTCAAGTGGATTATACAGGGAGCACAGCAAGGCAGGGGCTGCATGAAAGGGGAAATCCTGCTTTTTTAATCTACTGCTCTGGGTTGCTGGGATTGGAAATTGCCCATAGATATTAATCTCTCAGTTCAGGCTAAGAAAAATGAAAAAATTTTCTCTCTGATCAGAACAAACAAGGCAGTGACAGAAATGAGGGGTCCTTAGAGACCATGTCAGTGTTGCTTTTCCAGCCTCCTCAGGGTTGCTCTGACGTTGCCATCAGAGCCTGCAGAGCCAGAGCTGCCCCGGGGCAGTGCCTGAGCTGGGAGGGCTCTGCAGGGCAGAGCTGAGCCCCCAGGGCTGGGCTGGGCTCTGGCAGCACTGGCAGGGCCCAGCCCTGGGCACAGGGAAGCAGCTGCTGGCAGGGACAGCTCCAGGCAGCAGAGCCCTGGGCAGGCAGTGGGGGGAAAGTGCCCCCAGCCTGTGCTGGGATATTTCAAGTCCTCTCCAAACCCAACTATTCCATGATTACATTTCTTACAGATCCCCATGCCAAGGCACAGCAAATGTCCAACAGCAGCTGCATCAGGCACTTCCTCCTGCTGGCATTGGCAGACACGCGGCAGCTGCAGCTCCTGCACTTCTGCCTCTTGCTGGGCATCTCCCTGGCTGCCCTCCTGGGCAACGGCCTCATCATCAGCGCCATAGCCTGCGGCCACCACCTGCACACGCCCATGTTCTTCTTCCTGCTCAACCTGGCCCTCGCTGACCTGGGCTCCATCTGCACCACTGTCCCCAAAGCCATGCACAATTCCCTCTGGGACACCAGCAACATCTCCTACACTGGATGTGCTGCACAGCTCTTTCTCTTTGTGTTCTTCATCTCAGCAGAGTATTCCCTCCTGACCATCATGTGCTACGACCGCTACGTGTCCATCTGCAAACCCCTGCACTACGGGACCCTCCTGGGCAGCAGAGCTTGTGCCCACATGGCAGCAGCTGCCTGGGCCAGTGCCTTTCTCAATGCTCTGCTACTCACAGCCAATACATTTTCCCTGCCCCTGTGCCATGGCAATGCCCTGGGCCAGTTCTTCTGTGAAATCCCACAGATCCTCAAACTCTCCTGTTCCAAATCCTATCTCAGGGAACTTGGGTTCATTCCAGTTAGTACCTGCTTATCATTTGGCTGTTTTGTGTTCATTGTTTTCTCCTATGTGCAGATCTTCAGGGCTGTGCTGAGGATGCCCTCTGAGCAGGGACGGCACAAAGCCTTTTCCACCTGCCTCCCTCACCTGGCTGTCATCTCCCTGTTCCTCAGCACAGTCATCTTTGCTCACCTGAAGCCCCCCTCCATGTCCTCCCCATCCCTGGATCTGGCCCTGTCAGTTCTGTACTCAGTGGTGCCTCCAGCCCTGAACCCCCTCATCTACAGCCTGAGGAACCAGGAGCTCAAGGATGTCCTGAGGAAAATGATGACTTTATATTCCAGAAACAATAAACTCTCTTTTTTCTGCTCCATAACCTTCAGAATGTAACTCTTTACAATCTCAGCCTTTTTTTCCTAGTTGTGCAGTTTTTCACTGGGACCTTTTCTTATTACTTTACTACTGTTATAATGTTTTTTATAAAATACTGTAGTACTCTGCTGAACATGTCTACATGAACATCTACTTTTCTTGTGTAACACGAAGACTTGCAGGAGGCTTGTTCCCTGTTCATTTCAATAAAATCCAGTGTCTGCCCTGCCTTGTGTGTCCAAGGCATTTCCTCAGCCCTTCTCTGGCTCTGCAGGGGCAGTGCCTGTGAGCAGAGGCTGAGGGAAGGGGCTCCCAGCACAGCAGCACAGCCAGGGATAATGGCCCTGTCTCTTTGCACATCTGTTCCCCCCAGCTCCACACTCCCCTTCCCAGCCCTGCTGTGGGTGCAAGGCCAGAGTGCTCTGGCAGCTTGGTCCCTGTCCTGCTGCGTGTCCCTGCTGTGACCTCAGGCAGGGACAGGCCATGGGCACTGCTGGGACACAGCTGGGCTCCAGCACAGCAGCTCCATCAGCAAAGGGCATCTCCTGAGGGCAGGGCAGGGAGGCTTTGCTCCCCTCCAGAGTCACTCTCAGGCCTCTCAAGAGGCTCCTTTTGTTCCTTGCTCTCCCAGGGATCAGTGGAATGAGATCTGTGGCCTTCAGGGGACTCAGGTCTGGGTCAGGTTTTGCTTGTTGGTGGCCAGTGCCCATCAGATGCTGAATGGTCTGTGCTGAACCTTCCTGGGGCTCTGCAGCTTGTGCCAGGGCTGATGGCAGGGGAATGTTTGTCTGGAGGGCCTTGGGAGCTGCAGGAGAGCACAGGGGACCTGCAGGGACAGAGTGTGCCAGGGACCAGCAGGGAGTGGAGCTCACTGGGCACAGGCCAGGGTGGGGTCACCCTGAGATCAAGGCCTGAATGTCTGCTGTGAACCAGGAGAGCTCTGCAGCCCAGGGACACAGCAGGCACAGGGAAAGGAGTCTGGGCACTGACTCCTCTGCCCCTCAGGGATCTCCCCCAGGAGGATCCAGGGCAGCCCCGAGCCCCTCTGGCAGCCCTGGAACAAGGCAGACACCTCTGAGCCCCTCCATGGCCCCGCAGAGCCCGTGTGGGAGGGGGTCAGGGCAGGAGCACCCTCAGCTGCCTCTGTGTCCCAGGCTGAGCAGCAGAGCCCAGCAGAGGCAGCCCAGGGCCCCGGGCAGCACAGCCCCCGTGCTCTGCAGAGCAGCAGCCCCAGCTCGGGGCTCTGGGCAGCAGGGCAGGGCTGCAGCAATGGCTGCTCGGGCCATCACAGACGTGTTCCCCTGGGAAAGGCTCTGGGGGCAGCTGGCATGGGCCAGGAGCAGGGCAGGAGCCCTGGGGGTACAGAGGAGCCCTGGCAAGAGGCTGCCCTGTCCCTGGGCCAGCAGGAGCTGCCTGAGGAGCCCCGGGGCCAACTCTGCTGCTGGGCTGGGCAGCGGGGCTGGCCCTGGGGCTGCAGGAGCTGCCCGAGCTGAGCATCTGCTGAGCATCCCAGACACAGAGTGGCTGTCCCTGACCTCCAGGGCCTCCAGTTCCTGCTGCAGGGCCTGACCTGACTCTGCTGCTCTGCTGGGCTGGGGCAGGGGCAGGGAGGGGAAAACAATGGAGCCTTGTCCTCACGAGTCCCCACAGGGTCA
Source organism: Agelaius tricolor (assembly GCF_023055355.1). Taxonomy (NCBI): domain Eukaryota; kingdom Metazoa; phylum Chordata; class Aves; order Passeriformes; family Icteridae; genus Agelaius; species Agelaius tricolor. Next base: position 1,894,589 of record NW_027269311.1, on the reverse strand, counting down.
GAATGGTCTCAGTGGTTCCATGGAGCCCCATAGGGTCACCACGGTCCCCTGGTTACAGAAGGCCCTTCAGTGTCACAAGGGCCCCCTTGGTTCTATGGAACCCCACAGGGTCAGTTTTGCCAGTGGGCAGGGTCAGCACCAAAGACACAGACACCAACTGAAGGAATTGTGTAATTTATATAATGTATGTCTGCAAAAAATTACAATAGGAGAGGCTCAGCAAAGCACATAATCATTAGAAAATAATTACAAAAGGAGCAGCTCAGCAATGCACCCAACCATCCCCACCAAAGATTGCCTGCAGTGATTGAGAAAGATCCAGCCCCAGTTACCCTCAGCCTTTACCATCGCCCAGACCCACACAGCAGCTGGGGAAGCTGTCACAGCCAAGGGCTGCAGAGCCACTCCTGGGCACTGGCAATTCCTGCAGGTGCCTCCAGCCACAGGTGAGGCTCCAACCCCACTGGGAGAGGGCCCAGCTCTGACAGTGCTGAATGGACAAACTGACAGCACTGCTAGTGTGGCAACATCTGGTTTCATCCTCTCTTGGGTCCCTCCCAAAGCCTGGCCAGGGCCCCAGGAGGAACCAAGGGAGGTGACTTTGACCATTCAGCCTCAAACAACGTCAGATGGGGCCTTTTCTGGTTTCCAAATACAGAAAAGTAAATCCATATTTCACCAATGAACATGTACAGAGATTATATTGCTAATAATGGTTCATTAATGAGTGGATACAAAAATTTCATTTGGTTGGAAGGTTCATCTGGAGCTCAGCTTTGCCTCAGGGCCTGTTGTTCAGGCCTCAGTCAGGGCCTGGTGAGGCCTCAGTGCTTCAATCAGTGCTTGGACCTATAGATGAACTGCAACCTTCATAACAATTCTTTCAATAACATAGTTTAGATTTAGGTATTAGGCATAAAGGCATCACCTCTTGTTCTTCAATTAAGTACTGCTCAAGTTCATTACTTAGAGCTATAATTTGCATTCATTTTAAAATAGCCCGAATAAGTTGCTATTCTCTGTTCTTTATCAAAGTCCCTTTTTTCTTGAGACTGTGTCTCATTTTAGACAAGTCTCAGTACTCCATTTCCAGCACAAAGTGTCACAGCAACTCTCACATGGAATCATAACACACCAAGTGCTCACAGTGCAATGATGACAGACACTGCCATGAATGCATTTCACAGCAGCTCCAATTTGGCAGTCATGAAGCCAATCCCACCAAGAAGAATTTTCTTCTTGCTGCCACTCTTGTACTGCTTTTTCTGTTAAGGTGATTCCTGACTGTTGGACTTCAAACCCAGCACTGATAGACATTCCTGCAACATTCCTGTCCTGGAATAGCCCAGGTTCCTCCCTGGCCAGCAAGCAGACAATCCAAGGCCATGTGGTTCTGTGGAGTCCCCATTCCATCCCAGTGGAACTCCTGGGATGTGCTATTGGATATTATAACAGTATCATTTGCTATTTCTTCTAGTAATCAATTTATCTCATTACTGTAAACTCCACAGGACCAGGCAGTGCACATGGAGCACAGGGTGAACCAGAATCTTTGGCTTTCTGAAACCCAAGGCACTCCCTGAGGGGAAAATGTTCTCTGGGCCCCAACTCTTCCTTGTGGCTGTTGCTGAAGGACCCGAAATGGTGGCTCTGCAGCCAAGAGTGGTGTGGCACTGACACTGACCAGCTCCAGCACCCCAAGTTCTACTGACATTGGCAGTGATGGTGAAGCACAGAAATCCTCTCACACTGTGGCCTCTGGAACTAGAACAGGCTTTGGTTTCTCCTGAAGGCAAATCTAAGGGACTCCTGTCCAACTGATCATTGCATTCCTGTGCTCCACAGCACAGTTTTCTGTAACTGTCCCTGCACTGACAGTGACGAGGCAGAGCCCATGGACAGAGTTCTGGCCACCCCACAGGGTGGGCCCTCCAAGGGAACCCCATTCCTCCCAACTCCAGTTGAGAAAACACCCAGCAATTGGTGACATTGAGTACTTTGGCTACTTTGATCTTTAACTTTTCAAAACAATTTTGATGACCAATCCCTTAGTGAAACTCTAGAGGTGCTTCTACATACAAAGATTCTGGCTGACTGTCAACATACAACTTACAGACATCAGCAGTACTTCAGTGACAAGGTTAATCATTCTCTTTTCTCAATCTCATTTGGGAGAAGAACAACAATTCTGTTGTCCATGGAGCTGGACAATTCCATGTTAATTCCAGAATAATGCCCCCAGGCCCTTTGCTGTTCAGCTTTACCATGCTGTCTGTGGCTAACAAGGCCTGGGGGGGCCCTTTCCCCTCTGGCTGGAAGGGGCCGGGTCCCAGTCCCTGAGGGGCACCCGGGCTCCTGGATGCAATTCCTGTGCAAGTCCCTCAGTGTCACAGCAGCCTTCCCATGGAGCCCCGTGGATCAGAGCATTTCCCAAAGGGGCCCTTGGGGCAAACAGGGAGATTTGGTCTGGCAGCATGTGTAAAATAATATCCTGTCAGATCTACTTGTTCTCACACAGAACACTTGGCTGCAGGGACACATTCCCATTGTTCCTGCCCAGGTTTCAGGACTCAGAGTTGTCTTTCCCAGGAGCTGCTCCTTCAGCTGCCTCGGGAGGGCCATTTGGCCTCTGGACCCACACTCTGGCTCCATTATTAGGGCTGCTGGATCCAAACCCTTTATCTCCACAAATGGTGGTGATTGCAGGTGGATCTCCTTTTTTCACAATCCTTCTTAAAATTGCAATATTGATAATTGTGCTACCCTGTCATGGGTTTGACTAATCCAATCCTGGTCACTGTTGTTTAACACAATTCCTTTAATTTCTCCTTGATATCTGCAACAATTCCTCCTCTCATGACATGACCACTTTGCAAGGCCAAGCTCGAGTGAGCAGTTATCAAACCAAAGTGTCCTGGAGGAATCTGAATTCCTGTTTCGGTATTGATAGATCTCATTTGCTTTGAATTGCTCCTAATTAATTCCAATGCATGAAGGCCCAGCCCTGCAGCCTCTGGGCTGGCCCTGCCAGGGGCCATCACAGCCAGAACAATTTTCCAGGCAGCCCAAGTCTCACTGCCCATGGTTGGATTTGCAAATTGGGGGCAGCCGTGCACAGCCAGGGGGTTTCCATTTCCCCAGTGGGCCATTGTTAAGGGCATGGAGCACATCTGGGAGATGGGTTCTCCATGGGCAAAGGTTCCCATCTCCTCATTTTGTCAACTGCTTTTTAAACAACCTCCTCACCCATGCAACCAATCCTGCAGCTTGTGCATAGTCTGGCACATGAAAAACCCTGCAGGCTTAATCACTGAATTTTTCACAGGAACAGACAAAGCACTCTGCATCACAGTATCAGCAAACCCTGTAAAAACAGCCAATTTCCTCCCTTCCTCCTTTTTTCACTGTATACAATCTCACAAAGTTGACCACTGACATTAGGGTCCTGGCCAGTCCTGTTCTGTAGGGTATTTAGTGTTACATCCCTGAGCAGCCAAAGCTACCAAATTAGTATTGTCAGCACTACTTCACATTATTATAATTTTATATGTAGATATACATTTGATATAGATAGACAGACCTAGATATACATATAAAAATATATAACAAATATATATGAAGGTCTTATTGTACTATAAATACATATATAGTTATTTATAATATTGATATTTCCCTTGCACCAATGCATCTGAGCTCAAGATTAAAACCTTCTTCTGTTGCTCCACGTGGGAACATTCCAACAATAATTGTTCCTTCTGAAGGTGCTGTTTCCAATGTACTCTTAAAAAACTCATCTTTGTCTGCCCAAACCCACAAGGTCTTTTCCTTTTCCATGTGCAATTTTTGGATGCATTTGAAGCCATCCAGGGGTGCAGCCTCTTTTACCCGACTGCCCCACTGCTCCAACGGGGCTCCAACCTCAGCCCACTCCAGAGCCAGGGAACTCCAGGGAAGGGCTTCCCATCTGGGAATTTCTGATGGCACTGATTCCTCACATTGACATTGAACAAGTGACATTTTGTTGGGATCTGGCCAGACTGGGCCAGTTTTGTTTTGCCAGTGGGCAGGGTCAGCACTAAAGACACAGACACCAACTGAAGGAATCAGTGTCATTTCCTGCAGCTCAAAGCAGCAAAGAATCACAACAGGAGCAGCTCAGCAATGCACCCAACCATCCCCACCAAAGATTGCCTGCAGTGATTGAGAAAGATCCAGCCCCAGTTACCCTCAGCCTTTACCATCGCCCAGACCCACACAGCAGCTGGGGAAGCTGTCACAGCCAAGGGCTGCAGAGCCACTCCTGGGCACTGGCAATTCCTGCAGGTGCCTCCAGCCACAGGTGAGGCTCCAACCCCGCTGGGAGAGGGCCCAGCTCTGACAGTGCTGAATGGACAAACTGACAGCACTTCTAGTGTGGCAACATCTGGTTTCATCCTCTCTTGGGTCCCTCCCAAAGGCTGGCCAGGGCCCCAGGAGGAACCAAGGGAGGTGACTTTGACCATTCAGCCTCAAACAAGGCCAGATGTCAGATTTCATGGCCTTGTCTGGCTTCTAAATACACAAAGGTCAATACATGTTTCACTAATGAGTGGCTACATCTATCACAGTGCTAATGACCATGCATATTTCATTAGGGAGCAGATACAAAGATAACCTTTGGCTGGAAGGTTCATCCAGAGGCCACCTTGGGCTCAGGGCCTGCTGTTCAGGCCTCACTCAGGGCTGGTGTCCAGGCCTTGGCACTTCAGGGACGTGGTTTAGGGCTGGGCTTGGCACTGCTGGGTGAGCGGCTGCACTGGGTGAGCTCAGAGGGCTTTTCCAACAGAAAGGATTCTGTGATTCCATGATTCTATCCACTGCATTCAGCTGGGGCTATTTTAGCAGCATTACTTTGCTCAGAAAGTCTCCTCTTGCCCAGCTCCTGTGGCCTGAGGCTTCAGCTCCTTCAGCTCCTGGTGCTGAGCTGCTCATGCTGAACGAGACGACTCGGAGAGAAGAACACAGTCCATCCAATTCCTTCTGGGACACGGAGAGGGGAGGCTGTGCAAACAGGAGCATTGTTTGCTGTGGCCTCCTCTCTGCCCTTCACGCCTTTCAGCGCTTGGAACCAGCCCAGAGCTTTCTCCAAGAGTGCAATGGAGCAGCTGTTCCTGCTCCTGGCTCTGGCTCTCTCCAGTCTCTGCCCTTGCCTGCTTCTGTCCCTCGTGCTGTGCCCTCTGTTCCCCCAGGGCTGGCTGGCTGCTGCCCAGGACTGTGGCACTGGCACAGACCCAGTGCTCCAGAGCCTCCTTTCTGTGCCCTTGGAGCTGCCTGGGCACAGCAGCCTTTTCCACCTGGAAGCTCCCCATGGACAGGGAGTGCCCAGCTCCGTTCCCTGCACAGCCTCCAGGAGCCCAGGGCTGCCATCTCAAGTCCCTGCTGGCACTGGGGGCTCCCAGGTGCCTCAGGCTGCTGTGACACCGCTGCACACGGGAGGGAACAGGGGCAGGGGCTGTGCTGAAAGTCAGCTCCATCTGCTGCTGCTGCTGCTGCTGCTGCTGCTGCTGTGGGGTCATTTGTGCAGCCCTGGCCCAGAGTCAGGGATCAGATCCTGCCAGTCTCTTCCAGCCCTGGCTGCTCAGAGTTTGGGCCTTGGAGCCTCAGGTGGGCAGAGGCAGCTGCTCCTGGTCCCTCTGTGTGCCCGTGTTCAGCAGTGCTGCTCCATCAGTCTGTGCCCAGCAACGGGGAAAAGCCTCAGCCCTGCAGGGCCAGGAGCTGCCGGGCTCTGCCTGAGCAGCTCAGCCAGCAGGAAGGGAGCTGCTCCACATGGGAACCAGGAGCAGAGGACATTCCTTTTATAGGACATGTTTTCACTTTAAAGGAAAAAAAGGAAAAAGGAAAAAAATAGGTAAATTGTAAAAGATATGAATAAAATCCAAGTGTTAGTGAAAAAACATAATGTTAGTGAAAAAAACAAAACATAAATGCAAAGTTACATTCTTTGCATTAGGAGGTACATGATCTTTTGAAAAAGAGAACTCAGTTATTTACATTGTAAATCTGCTGATGCCATGGATCCATCTTGCTGACTTCAGCACCCTTTTTTAAAAGTTTTTGAGGTTGTTTCCAACATTGTTAAATTGTGGGTGAAGCAACAGGAAATTGCTTTGTCCCCTGCCAGCTCCAAGCAGGACGGGGAATGGAAACTCTGTCAAACCCCAAATCCTTTAGAAGATGCCCTTCCTTCTCAGCCTGGAAATGAGCCGCACATTCCCTTTGAAACTGTCAGGGATTTTTGAAAGACACAAAGTCCCACTGACAGCTTTTTGCTCTGGTTTGGCAGTGCAGAAGGGCAATTCTCCATCCATCACCTCCAGACTGCACTGCCTCAGGAGCACGGCCCACTCGCCAGCTTTGGCCCACTCGTGGCACTTCTAGAGGAGGAAGAAAGTGCAACTGCACAATTCCAGCCAATCAAGAAGGAAGAGTGGGACAGACAGAACATCCTGGGGAGATCCAGGCATTCAGCTGGGACTGTGGAGAGTTTGGGTCCTTGCCAATTGGATGTGTGTCCCCAGCTGCAATCTCTGGGCCTGCAGCAGAGTCTCACTCACCTGCCAAAGCAGAAAGCTCAGGCGCTGTGCTCGCAACGGGCTTGTCTGATGCAGAGCTGTCAGAGCAATGTGAGGGCAGAGCCAGCCCAGCTGGGCCCAGGGCTGAGCCCAGCAGAGCCCTGGCAGAGCCCAGAGCAGCCTCAGCAGCCGCAGAGCCCGGCTGCAAGGAGAGAAAGCAGAAACCGCCCGTCAGCTGAGGGCTCCTGTGCCCTTGTGCCAAGGCCTGCGGTGCCCAGGCCATGCTGGCTGTGCCCAGAGCTGTGCCCAGAGCTGCCCATCCCTGCGGCCTTTGGCAGCAGAGCAGGAGGGCAGCACATGTGCCCAGCCTGCAGCCAGCCATGGCACATCCAGCCCTCAGCAGCTGCCCAGAGCAGGATGCTCCTGTGCTCCCTACCATCTCCCAAAAGCTCTGATCCCACCCTGCTAAGCACACAGGGACCCACCTGACGCCACCCACGGCTGGAAGAAAAGCTGCTCCCAAACCATGTCCTCAGCTTTCTCCAAGGGCATGGCCCATCCACACCACAGCTGTTCCCAAGCACTTCCCCATCCACACTGGACCACCTAGAACACTTCCTCTGGAAAAACAAACAACACATTCTTGAAAAGAGATTAGATGCAAAAAGGGAAAGCAAGAAAAATGGGAAAAACTCTTATCTCTGTCAGGGCCTTGAGGAAGGCCCAACTCCTACATGGTAGGGAAAAACCCAGCCATGGCTGAGGGAAGCCCACACTTTCTCTCTTCCCCCCTGCACTGCCCCCAAAATCACGGTGATCCCAAAGCAAACAAGGGCAGCTGAGCAGCCCAAGCCCTTCCTTGCCTGCACAGCAAAGCAGGCCCTGCACAGGTTCTGGAGTCCCACCTCTGCTCCCACCATGGGGCTTTGTTTGTGTCGGGCTGGCTGCCCCAGCCCCAGCCCCAGCCCCAGCCCGGGGCACGGTGGCTGCTGGGGGCTGTTGGCAGGGCCAGGAGCCCACTCCCATTTCGTACCCAGCCCAGCCCATCCCCACAGCCCTGCCAAAAAGCAGCTGGGCAGTGACTGAAGGATGAGTTGCATCTGCCCCAGCAAAGGGGGAACCTTTGCTTCCCTGCCAGGCTGGGCCATGCCCAAATCTGGCAGAATTTCCCCAGGTGGGGACTCATCTGCAAATTCCCTGCGGAGTTTTCCCTTGAAGAAGGTGCCTGAATCAAAGTCCATCACCTTCAGCCTCCAGGGGCCAGGCTGAGGAAGAGCTTGTCATCCTTGATGTCATCCTGGCTGTCTCCAGCAGCAGCAGCAGCAGCAGCAGCAGCAGCAGCAGCAGCAGCAGCAGCAGCAGCAGCAACATCCCCACCTGGTACAGCTTCTCCAGGGGCTCCTGCTCCTTCCCTGGGGGGAGACCAGGCTCTCAGGGCTCTGCCCAGGGCCCCAGCTGCCAGGGAACCAGGACAAGCAAAACCAGCTTGGATGGCGGCCACCAGTGCTGGGCAGAGCAGCTCAGCTCCAGCACAAGGGCTGCGTGTGCCCATCCCATGGCCCCGGTGCAGTGACACAGGCAGCACAAAAAGGTCTGGGTTCCTCTGCTTCTCATTGCCAAGGCATGTGTGGAGCTGGAACTTACCAGGGCCCTGGATACTCCAGGGACCTGGAGAACCATTCCCAGTAATTGGGAAAATCCTAGGTGCTCCATCCACCCATAGATGAGGTCTCCAAATTTGCCCCGAAAGTGGGTCCAGCTTTTAGAGGCCAAAAAGAGCAAGTCCAAGTGACTTGATGGTATTTTTAGCCCAGAAAGCCCTGCAGCTGATGGCACACTTCACAATCAGCAGGGCACACAGCTAGGCCAAAGCCCAGACCTCTGCTGGGAGCCTTTCCCCTCAAACACCCTTCAAACAAACCTCCATGCAAGTCAGTTGGGAAAGTTTCTTCAAAGGAGACCTTGCTGGCACATAACTACACAGGGTTATGGGAAAGATTCTAAAGCAGCCACTCTGGAGTCAAAGAGCCAGCACTAAAAGTCCCTGTCATCTATTTGTAGCTAAATCCCACTTTGGGCGAGTTGAAGGAGTTTGGAATGAGCTAGAGAGCGGACCTCTGAATTTTTTAGATGATGCCATTGCTTTTTCTTCTCTTCTACATAGACAGGAAGGGTGAGTTTGGCTCCCATCTCCACCGCATGGCTCACAGGGCCGCAAGACTTGTAGTTCCAAGAGCTTTGAAGGATTTCTTGGCCAAGAAGACACGGCTAACAAGGATATTTATGTTTTGGAGCCAATCCTTCAATATTTCCTCTTATGGACTCATGCTCTCGGGGTCTCTAGCTGCTCAGAGTGACCCCGAGATAAGTTAGAAAGTCTCTTTTCCCAGCCCGGTGGTCGAACAAGGAGTAAGAGCTCTTCATTTCTCGGTCTCAAGCTTGTTTCTTGTATCTTATCTATAAAATTCTTTCTCCTGTCCTGCCGAGGTCTTCTCAGCAAGACAGTCTAAGGCACTCTGCCTCCCCCGGGGCGGTGTTATCTTTTTCTACTAAAAACAACTACCTGTACAATATTTACAATTACTTTCCCATACCTATCAGCTACATTAGACAGTGAGCTTCTACTCTAAACCAATCTAAAAGTGCCAACATCACAGCAGAAATGGAGGCCAAGCAGAAGAAGGACAAAGGCTGGACATGCCCAGATTCCTCCATCTTGCCCCCTGAAGCCCCATTCTAAAAACCCCCAAAATCTATTTTTCCACTCTGTGATAAATTCCCTTTCATTTTGTGGCTTGTCATTCTTCATACAAGGTTGGGAACTGTTTTTTCCAAGGGCTAAATCAAAGGCACAGGGGTCTTGCGCTCTGTGCCAAGGTCTCTGAGCCCTCTGACAGGGTCTCGAGTCCTGCAGGGCAGCCCGAGGAATTTCCTGGCTTCCCACATCATGCTACAGTGGAAGCTTCCTTAGCCAATCATGCCATGACGCAACAAACCTACAGCACTGCATCCTAAACTTCTTCTTTACTGTTGTAACTACTTGGATTTTTTCTACATCTGGAACTCTAAAACTCTAAACTTTCCTCCACTTCAACTTTCCTCCCCGTGTCTCTGCTAGAAACTAGAAATCCGCATTCTGGCTTCGAGCACCTGAGTTTGGAAGCCCTTTCCAAGGTCTCAGATCAAATCCTGGGTTTAATTCTAAGCTTTGCTGACAAGACCAAAGGTCTGACATTTCCCTACATTTGGGTTTCCAACAACACTGATGCTGTTAGTTGCAGAGTGCCCGGGATCTGTCTTGCAAGTCAACTCTGGCAGGAAGAAGGCGGCTGCCAGGGGGCTGCTTGTGGCCTCTGACAGCCCCATTGCTCAGGGCTTGCCAGCGCCCCAGCCCCTCAGGCCCTGCCCCAGCCCGGCCAAGCTGCCCGGCAGCAGCGCCGCAGCCCCACAGCAGCTCCAGAGCAGCCCCAGCCAGAGGCACCTGGGAGCCCTCAGCAAGGCAGGCAGCAGCAGACGGGCAGGAGGGCACGGATGGCGCTTCCTGCCTGGCACAGGGCTTGTGGCCATCTCCAGGCACCGCTCTGGCAGGGATCCCCGCAGCTCCGGCCCCTGCCCAGCCGCTCTGTGGGCAGCACAAAGGCTTCAGCAGAACCACCACAGGCCAAGGGGCTTCTGGCCATTTTCCCTGCAGCACTGCATGCATGGGCAGCATGCTAAGTAGAAGCAGGCTTTTCTCCACTTTCCCTATGCCCTACGGACCCTGGGCAGCAAAGAAAATCTCCTGAGAGTGTGTATATTATAACATGGTATATATTTACATCGGGTAAAAAATAGAACGGAAGAAAAGAAAAATCTTAAAGAAAAGTAAAAATCCCCACTGGCTCAGGCTGCCCCAGCAAAGAGAGCCTCCCGGATCAGCTGTCCTCAGAGCTCCAGCAGTGCAGCCAGCCGAGCCATGACAGACGAGGCCGAGTGATCCATGCCCTGTGCAGCTGGTCGTGCAGCCTCTGGAAGATGGAATATCGCCCACTGGCTGTTGCTCGGAGGACATGCAGTGTTTCAAGTGCCAGCTCTGACACGGCACTGCTCATGTCCTCCGTCAGGCGTTCCAGGGCTGCAAGAGAGAGGAACAGAGCCATGGTCAGATGCCGGCTCTGCGGGGAGCCGAGGAGAGCCCCCTGCCAGGGCCATCGCAGCCGGCTCTTGCCATGGCCAGGAGGGAGCAGGGAGCAAGGGGATCAGCCCGAAGCTGCTGGCCACCAATGGCCCACGTGGCCCTGAAATCTCAGTGTGCTCTACCCCCAGGAGCAGAGCCCTCCGCAGCCGGGGCAGGGCTTGCAGCTCCCCCCCCGGCAGCCCCTGCTGCCAGCCCGCTGGCCTCACTCACCAGTGCAGATCAGCTGCAGCTCTTGCTGCTGCCCCCTCAGGTGCCGCCCGGCCATGCCTGTGAACACAGAGCCTGTCACGGCGCCAGCGGCACAGCTCCCTGCCAGCGGCGCTGCCGGCGCTGTGGCCACACGGGCTGCTGGCCCGGCAGGGCTCAGCCCGGCCCTTGGCGCACGCTGCCGCCCCAGGGCACGGCTGCCAGAGGGCGGCAGCAGCAATGCCCAGCCCAGGCGGGGCTCCACGGCGCCGGGCCCGGCTGGCGCTGCCGGGGCAGCAGGCGGGGCTGGGGCCGAGCTGCGGCGGGCTGGGGAGGGAGCCCGGGCTCGTGGCTCACCCATGAACCTGATGGCCGCCTCCCGCAGGGGCTCCTGTGGGCTCTGCAGGTAGCGCAGGGCCCGGCGCAGGTGCTCGGCCGCTCGGCTCCTGTCCTCGGCCAGCTGCAGAGAGCGGCAGGAGGGAAGGGTTGGCGCAGGCTCAGCCCCTGGGCCGGGCGCTGCCTGCGCCCAGCCCCGGCCTCCCCTGCCCGCACAGCCCTGAGGTGCGGCCAGCAGCCGCTGGCCAAGGGCTCCCGAGGGCAGGGGGCAGAGGGCCGGCTGCTACCCGGGGAGCCGCGGTGCCGGCCCGCAGCCCTGCCGGGCCGGGGCTCCATGGGCACCCGGCTCGGGCCCACGGGAGCCTGGAGAAGAGCCCCCGCGGCCTCTGGCTGCAGCAGCGGGCAGGGGCACAGCTGCCCGGCCCCGCACACTGAGCACCGCCCTCAGGGGCCTTCTCCAGGCTGAGCCTGGGCGTTCTCGGCTTCTCTTACCAAGCACTCGCCAAACCTCCATGTCTGATCCACCTGGAGCATTTGTTCAAGATTCCTCCTCTTCAGGAATCCGGCTGCAGAATGCAGCGTTTCCCGGGAGGCCTGGAGAGCAGCAGAGATGCGGTGTTGGCCCCACAGGTCAGGGCACAGGAGCATCCCAGTGCCACAGCCTGGAGGAGGCTGCAGCCCGCAAGGTGCCAGGGCAGGAGGCAGCCCAGTCCATTCCCAGGGGGACAGCAGGTGGCCACAGGTCCTCACCTCAGCAACAATCTGATTCTCATCATGGCAGTGGATGTAGAGTGGGACCAGGCTCTGGCGCACGTGGGACTTCAGGGCCCTTCTTCCATCTTCTCTTAATAAGTCCAGCATCTCTTGAAAGACACACATGGAGCTCAGCTGCACCCGGATATCATCCTGTAGGAGAGGAAGGGCAAAAGACCTCAGCATCAGCTGCTTCAGGCCCCCCAGGGCACAGGCCTGCATCTGCGCAGGGCACCAAGTGTCCGGGCAGCAGCCGGTGGCCGTGGCTGTGGGCACAGAGCCTTACGTGGTCAAAGAGTGGCAGGAGCGCCTCAGCCAGCTGCAGGGCAATGGGGGTGGCTATTGGGGCACCCCCAATATCCAGGAGCAAATATCGCAGTAGAAGAATGGTCATCCTGATCATGTGGCTATCATTTTCTTGCAGGAGCTCCACAAGACTTTGGGTCAGGCTCCCCATTTTTTCAACCTGTGCAGAACACAAGTTTGTGAAAGGCCAGTCTGCTGCCGCAGGGCCCAGAGGCCAAAGGCCTGTCCCAAAGCACTGGGGCAGCTGAAGCGGGAGGCAGGAGAGCTGGGAGCAGCTGCCCCAGGGCCCCAAGCCCAGGCAAGGCCAAGCGACTGCCTTGCCCGGCCCCACGCTGCCTGCATGGCTTCAGCCACTGCCCCCTTCTCACCATCAAGGGATTCTTGCCCAGCACTACCAGGCCTCTGAGTGCCAAGTAACGCCTGGCCCTGTGCTGGCTCTGCAGGTTCTGTGCCATGATCTGCAGAACACTGTCACTGCATTCCCTCAAGTCCAGGCACTCGAGGACCTGAAAGGCACAGGGCAGTGACAGGGAGCCGGCCGGCAGGAGCCCGGAACCGCACAGGGCTGGGCCCAGGCAGCAGCACAGGGCACGGGCACCGTTCTGGCAGCTGTGCCTACGAGAGGGCAGAGAGCTGGGAGGCAGCGCTGGCCTTGAGGGCTCACCTCCACAAGGAATGCCAGGGCAGGGAAATCCCAGAATGGCATCTCTTGGCCCAGCATGGCGAGCAGGTAGAATGCAATCCCAGAACAAAAGTGTAGGGCTGAATGGGAAATTTCTCTAAAAAGAGGAAAAAGGAAACAAGACGCTGAGCCAGTGGGGCAAATCTCTCCCAGGAGTGACTCACAGAGTTCTCATCTTTCCCCACCACCCTTCCGGCAAGGGGACCTGGGCCACTCGGGAGTTGCTTTCTCATGGGCACCCTCCTCTCCCAGACTTTTCCAGTCTGCTTGGCTGTCCCACAGTGACAAGGCCCTCTGGCCCATGACCATGGAAACTTTGCAGGACACCCCGGGCACAGAGCACAAATGTCAGAGGCCGTGGGGAGAAGGGGCTCTCACCTGGCCAGCAGAGCCACGGCAAAGTGGTGGGTGTCAAGAGAGAGCAGCGTGTCCCAGCCACACCTGCGTTCCATTGCCACCACCACATCCTCACAGCGGAGAAGGCAGAGCAGGGACTTCAGGGTGCGCACTGCAAACCTGTGTGCACAGCAAAGGCCAGGTGACGCTGGCAGCACTGGCTCCTTGGCAGGCCACGTGGCAGGGACAGGAGGAGTGGGATGGAGCACCTGTTGGGGCTGGTGGCAAGGCCGTGCTCTTGCTGGCATCGCTTCCAGAAGGCATCGACCTCCTCTGGCATCTCCAAGGTGCTGGAGAACACTTGGAAGAGCAGATGCACAAATAGGCGGGGGAAATACACCTTCAATATCCGTGGCAGACAGGGCACCTGCAGGATCTTCCACATCACCACGGTTGCCTGCAAGGGACAAAGGCCCCCGAGACAGCGCTCAGTGCCCAGGCGTCCGTGTGGCAGGGCCCGAGCGTGGCAGGGAGAGGCCCGCAGAGACCTTGGCAGGGGGAGCACGGGGCCTGCTGGGCCTGAAGCTGCCCCTGGGCCAGGTTTCAGGCCAGCGCCTGAGGCAGGCAGATGCAGTGGGGGAAGGAGGATGGAGAGCTGCTGGAGAGGCGGCCTTGGGGCCAGCAAAGGCCACTTGCAGAAACTCACAGCCAGGTTAAAGACAGCCGTTTGGTCCCCATCGGAGGTGCACGTGCTGTGCTCTGGCCAGCTCCCCAGCACATCCAGGAGGATCAGCTGTGCCAGCTCGGCAGTCCTGGCTGAGCCCATGATGGTCTTCCACATGGCCATGGCAGCTCTGGGGAGTCAGAGCTCTGTCTCAGGGGGGTCTCAGCCACAGCAGCGTGGGGAGCTGAGCTGGCTGCCAGCTCTGCCTCTGCCCACTGGCCCTGGCCAGCAGCAGCCAGGCAGCCCAGGCCTGTGGGGACAGAGCCCTGAGGGGCAGGGAGGGAGCATGGCAGCAGGCTCAGGGGCTGACGTGCCAGGGCTGGGAAAGGCAGCAGCCAGAGGGCCCTGGAAGTCTCTGTTGCTCAGACACCTGCGGCAGGCTGTACAGGCTGATGGGCTGGGGAGGCCTGAGCCCTCTGGGCAGGTGGGCCCCATACCTGTCACAGGACGGGGCCACACGCAGCAGCGTCAGGACTGCGTCATCTGGCTGTGCTTCTGTGAGATCCAGCAGGGCCTCGTCCAGCCTGGGTTCAGCACAATCATTGACCAGGAGCCACTGGTGGATGAACCTCACCATGGCGGGCACCTGGAGAAGGCACAGGGAGAATTGGAAAGCTGCCAGGGGGAGCAATGTTCCCAGCTTGCCCAGAGAAGTGCTTCCCTTGCCAGCGCACTGCCATGTGGCCTCAAAGGCTCACAGCAACCAGCATGCGTGGCTTGGGAGGCCAAGCAATTCCTGGGAGGATCAAACCCTGCCCACAGGCTGCTTACTTGGTTTGGATAGTAAAAACCTTCCTCTACAAGCATACACAGGAGGGCAGCGCTGGGCTTGGTTTTGAAGATGGGCGAGTATGGTCTGAGCCCAGTGCCCATGGCGATGGTCTCCTCCTCCTGCATTCTCCTCATGAATTTGCAGATGAACTGTAGGAGAAGGGCAGGAAGCCGGGGATGTTGCATGGAGTGCTGCACACACGGTGCTGGGCTGAGCAGGGACAGCAGGCCCAGCCCAGGTGGGGGTGGCTGCAGGTACCTGCGCTGTGCTGCGGAAGCGGCCACGGCTGGATTCCTGCTCTTGTGTGCACTCCAGGGCTGCATCTGGCAAAGAGCGAGAGCAGCCAGAGCTGAGGGGCTGCGGGAGAGGCCGGAGAACACAGGCCAGCCCTGCGCTGCCCAGGCAGGGAGAGCCCCGGGATGGCCCAGGGGATGGAGCGCGGCCACTGCAGGGTGTCTGCCCAGGCCCTCTTCCGTCCTGTCTATGGGCATTTCCCCAGGGGATAGCATGGCATGGCATGGCATGGCATGGCATGGCATGGCATGGCATGGCATGGGGTCAAGCTGGCTGCAGATGCCAACCCTGTGGCCCAGCTCTGCCACTCACCCTCCTGCGGTGGCTGGAACGGCACCACCTCCTCGGTCTCCTGTGCTGGGGCAGCTGCAGGGCCTTCTTCCTCCTCCTCCACCCAGGCCAGCTTGGGCACTCTCGGGGGTCTCTGCTCCATATCTCGGACTGGATTTGTGGCTATTTGCAGGTGAGATGCCTTGCAAAAGATCCAAGTCACCAAGTGCTGCCTGGAAGGCACCTCCAAGACAGAAGCCTCAGGAAAGCTGCAGGACGGCAAGTCCTGCGCTCGGGCTCAAGGGCTCCTGCCACAAGGACAGGAGACTCCTGTCAAGGATTGGGCTCTGGCCTCGAAGGCTCCTGCAGAAGAGAAGCCTCAGGGAGACCACGGGTCAGCAAGTCCTGTGGTCTGGCCTCAAGGTCACCTGCAGGAATAACGCCTGGGAAAGGCTCCAGGTGGGACAGGAACGAGGGCGCTGTGCGGGGGCTCCTCACGGCACCGCTCTGTCCCGTTCTGCCCCGTTGCCTGTTCCCAGCAGCCAGGCAAGCTTCTATTTCCCACGTGTCACAAAGGGCCCTTGGACACCCGTTCTATGCCACAGTGACCGTGCTGCACCGTGTCACAAAGGGCCCCTGCACACCCTGCTGCCTGCCCTGGGGCCGCCCCCAGCCCAGCCAAAGTGGCCCAGGCTGGAAGGAATGCCTGGCCTCAGGTGTCTAAGGCAGCCCCACAGGATCTTTAGGAAGGGCTCAGAGCATCAGCAAACGCTGCCCTGCTCTGCGGGCTCAGGGCAGCAGAAGGAGCCCCAGGGCTGCCGACGCAGCAGCGCTGGGAAGGGCACGGGGCCTTCCAGGGAAGCTGGCACGGCCTCCTTGGGACACCTCCCGGCCGGTGGCCATCCTAAACCCACGGGTGTGACACAGACAAGGAATGTGTGGGCCAGGGCACGAATGCTGCTCTGAGCCCTGGGGCCCGGGCAGCGCTGACAGCAGCAGCTGTGGCAGAGTCCCTGCCCAAGCAGAGCTGCCACCCCCGAGCCCTGGCAGCGCTGGTGCCCGTCTCCTGCCCCAGAGACCTGTGCCCCCGGGGGGCTGCTGTGCCACAGGGAGCCAAAGCCCACGTGCATTGGGGGCTGATGGCAGCAGCACCTGGAGCAACTGCTGGCAACACTTGGTCTCTGTCAGAAGCTCTTACTCTGTGCTGGAATTATTTTCTCATTGAAGTCATTTCCTGCACCACAAACACATCTTGGCCATGAAGACACAGAAGAATCTGGCATTAAGGAATCCTCACTTCAGGAAAGTTTTACTTCCCAGTGCTCAGCTCAAGTAGTTCCAAAATTTGCAAACTTCCCCAATTTATTGGGATGACCTGAGAATCTGACTGGTCTACAAGTTTGTGTCCCATCCTGAAGCAGCAACTCATTTGCCTTATCCTCCATTGAATGTCACTTTAGAAAACATAACACTACACAGAGCCAAAAAGAAGATCATTCTTTGATTTGCAAATGGATTTTGATGAAGGGATTATAATCTCCTAATTTTCTTAAGGAATAAAAACTCTCAAGGAATGAAAGACCACTCAGTGATACAAGAGTAACCCAAACAAATGAGTAGATGGCAAAAGGGCTGATCCTCCCCCAGTACAGATATCTAAGTGGCCAATAAAGTACAGCTCTCCCCTCTTGTTCCCTGCAGGGGAAACAGGACCATGAATAGAAATAGTCACAGATATTCTTTCTGCCCTCCATAACCAAAGCTGTGCCAAAGCATAGATGCTGCCTTCAAACTGACTCAAATTCCAGCCCAGACCTCTCACCTTCCAGACAACTCCTTCCCCAACACCCCACCAACACCCACCCCCCAAAATCCCACACAGAAGCCCTCAACACCCCAGCAGGAGCCCCAGCTGTGCCCGTCCCTCTGCAGAGCTTTCCCAGCCTCCAGCAGACGCCCTGGTTCCCTGCACGTGCCGTGGGCTGGCACTCAGGAGGATCTGCTCCAAGGCCTTCCCCGGTGGCAGCTCAGGCTGCCAGGCCTGTGGTTCCTGGATCACCCTTCCCAGCGAGCCTTCCTGGGCACGGCTGTTCCATGGGCACCTCTGCGCTCAGCTCGGACTGCTCCACTCAGCCAGGGCTGCTGGGAAAGGATCCAGAGCAGCCTGGCCAGCTCTTTCTCCAGCTCCCTCTTCACTCTTGGGGGAGCTAGAACATCCCACAGGAAAGCAACTGGTGCCACAAGGAGTGGGCAGCATCAGGCAGCTCTTCGGAGGCGCCTCAGCACTGCTGTATCCTGAGGGAACACTGCTGGCCATGCCCTGTGTGTATCTGCAAAAGCTTCCAATCAGCTGCCTCAGCTTCCAGGGCCTCTCTTGGCCAGCATCCTGACGTGGATGCAGGGCTGCTGCCAGGCACTGCTGGGACCCAGTGGGACAGGAGCGGCTGTCTCGTGTCCACGGAGCAGCCCTGACACAGCCAGGGCCATCCCGAAAGCAGACAAACGCTCCCGGGTCAGCAGAGAGGAGCAAGGAGCACTGGGCTCCTCTCAGGGGATCTCAGCTGGGCTCACTCCACCACACGCCCCCATTTTGAGGCTGCTGATGCCCAGCTGCCAGAAATGCCCACCTTGTTCTCTCCAAGATGCACAGGGAGAGCCAATGAGCAGGACACCTTGGGAGGCCTTTTCTGAGGCCAGGGACACACCAAGATCAGCCAAGGCTCTCCATGCTGCCTGGCCCACACATCCCAGCTCTGTGCTGGCCCTGGGCCACAGCAGCTCCCACCAAGCAGGAGGCAAATGCATTTTGCCAAGAGTTAAAACACAGCAGACAGGAAAGATGTGAAAAGTGTGTGTGCAAAGGCCTTTTAATTGACAGCTCTCACAGAGAGCTTTGGGGCTCGTGGCTGGACAGAGATGCTCCTGCTCACCCTCTGTACAAAGGGGGGGAACACACCCTGCTGCAGGTGCTTGGGTTGGTCTCTGCAGGTCCAGGTGGATGCCAAACCTGCTCTTCACAGCCTTCTCCCTTGCCCTGCTCCTCTGCCAAGTGCAACAGGCCTCAAGGACTGAAAGGAGCACAGAGAGACAAAGGGGGACACTCACACCTGCCTCACTGGGAGCTCCCTGGGAAGCACTTTCCTTGAGAAGCAAGCCCCTTTCCTCCAAAGGTGTTTCTCCAAATGTGTGGCTTTCCTGGGCAACACCAACACACTCTTAAGGAAAGCTGGCAAGGCTGAATGACTCCAGGTCCTTTCAGGACAGGCACTCCAGCTCAAGCTCGTATTCCCCCAAGTGTGTGTCCAGGTGCAGGTTCAGAGGTGCAGCCCCAGGCCCTCTACAAACACAAGCTGCCCGCTGCCTCTTCCCCTGCCTCAGCTCCTGCCTGTGCTCACAGCACCAAAACCAGGCTGTTCCCAGCCAGAGCCCAGAGCCCTGTCCCCACAGGATGCTCTTGCCGGCACCTTCCAGGACTCTCTGCTGTGCACGCAGTGCTTTTCATGCCCGCTCCCAACAGGCTTTGGAACACAGAGCACAACCTGGCTGGCTCTGCCACCAGCACAGCCCAAACACAGGCGGAGGAAGAAGCAGCAGGGGTTGATTTGCGGCCATGCCCACGAGAGACTGGAAGGGTGCCCTCCCTCTGCTCTCCCTTGGTTGGCTTTCTGACTGGCTCTGAGCCTGGGGCTGCCATTCCTCACTTGTGGGGACCAGAACCACAGCTGGGATCCCGGCACTGCCTGGCAGCGCTCCGGGCACCGGCACGGCCGCGTGTCCGAGTCTCGGGCACCGTGCTGCTGCTTCATCTGCCCTTAGGCACACCCAGAGCTCCCTGCTAAGCCCGGATGGTCTCTGGTTCTGCCCTCTTCCTCATCCTGTGCAGGGATGGAGCACTGCTGTGCTTTCAGGAAGCTGCTCTTGAAACCTTCCAGCATTCCAAGCTCATTTGCCCTCCATGGATGCTTGCCATGGAATCCCTCTCAGCTGGGTTCAGAGCATCCTCAGGTCGGCTCTTCCAAAATCCAGGGGCTCCAGGGTGCTCAGCAAGATCTGTAACTCCACAGTGTTGTGGAACTGGACCTTCAGCACAGGCACCTTTCCAGCCTGACCTGCCCTTGTTCGTCTGTGTCTGTGCACAAAACACAGTGTGGGAGAGAACGGCAGGAGGGGCCTGTGTGTCCCAGGGCCCCGGATTTGAATCACTCCAGCTCCACAGAGATGCAGGTAAAGCAAAGAAGCCAAACTGTTTATTAATGGAAGGCGAAGCAGAGGGATGAGCTGGGAGGGAAGAAAGGGGATGGGCAGGGTCTGAGGGCTGGAGGGAGGGAGCTGTCAACAGGGAGGGAGAAGGCAGGAGCCATGGGAGCTTCCCACAGGCTCAGTTGTGCCAGTCATCAGCTGTGCCTGGAACTCCAGCTGATCCCCTCTGGTCTCCAGGTGGTCTCACCTTCCAAGGGATCTGGAGGTCTTAAAGAGACACTGGTTCTTCTGAGCCAGCAGATGAAAGTTCTGCAGCTCTTCCCTCAAACATCACCTGAACAAATGTGCTTATGCAGGAGGGGCTGTTGTCTTCACTCAGGGCTCGAAGGCTGGAAGAGAGAGGAACAGAGCCATGGTCAGAACCTGCATGTGCAGGAATCCAAGGAGACCTTCCTGCCAGAGCCATCCCACCCAGCTCTTGCCATGGCCGCAAGAGAGGAGAGGCCAAGGGGATCAGCTGCAAAGTGCTGGCCATGAATCCCCCTGCCCGCATCCCTGAAATCTCTGTGTGCTCTGCCCACGCCACCCCTGGTCCACACAGGGAGCAAAGCCCACCGCAGCCGGGGCAGGGATTGCAGCTCCTGCCCAGGCATTGCAGCTCCCCCAGCCAGCCCCCGCTGACAGCCCACTGCCCTCATCACTCTCACAGAGGGCCTGGAGCTCTTCCTTCTGCCCCATCAGGAGCACCCAGACAATCCCTGGGAACACAGGCTAACCAAACTAAGGCTGCCCTGGCTGTTATCCAGTTTGCTTTATGGCTTAATGAGGTGAGGAATTAATGGATCTTTAACTTCCTCTGGAAGGCAGGCACATGGATTCAGAGCTATCACACACTAAGTGTATGGTTTTGGGGTTACTTTAATAATGGTCCTTACTGTGAGGAAATGACACAGGGGCACATTTTTTCCCAGCCCTTCACCCAGCTCTTTGGGTCTGCCCCACCAGTTTTCAAAGGGTTCAGATCCACTCTAAATGCTAATGGTATCATACAGTGGCTGGTGTTGCTGATAGGCCTGTTACATTTAGCATTCAGAGATAAGGGAAGATTAACCTGGATAACCACACTGACACCTACCCCAGAGACCAGGGATGCTGCTGCCCCAGAGCCTGACCCTGCCCCACGGCCCACCTCAGAAATGAACCACCCAGGTTGGATGAGGGTTCTAATGAAAGGGATGGGCCAGGTGCTGAAGGAGTACATTTCCACAGCTGGTGAAAAGCCATCCCCCTGCCTCAAAGAGGGAGAGTCTGATGGTGCAGCAGTGGAACCCACAGATGTTACAACTGTCCAGGTTCCAGCTGAACTGCAAAGGCAGTCACAGCCAGCAGCAGTGGCCCTGGTGGAAACAAGGAGATCTAAGATGAAATCAGAGCACCCAGATGAGGATATGAAAGGAGGGCCTTCCCAACGCCCAGGAGAGGCAACAGTTGAGGTCATCACCGAGTCCCAGATGTACGAAAGTCTCTGTAATCTGCACAAAGACCTTGTATGACAGGGACGTGAGACTTACGCAACCTGGCTACTTTGGGTCTGGGACCTTACGGGTACAGGTGTCCAGCTGGATGGTGGTGAGGCAAGGAATTTGGGACACTTGACTTAGGGCTCAGGTATGAATCTGATTTTTGTAAGGGAGCCAAGGTCCCTTTCCCTCTGGGAACAGCTTTTAATGAATGTCAGAGAGAGGTTTGTCCACAGGGAGAGAATGCAGGACCAGCACCATAGAATGCACTGGAAGACTCTTGAGGAAGTGATCCAACAGCTGAGAGAAGTGGCAGTATTGGAGGTACTCTTTGGGAGGGATGGACAGCATGATAATGACCCCAACAAGGTCAGGTGCACAGGGCAAATGTTGTGGAGTCTGGCAAATCTGGGGCCAGCTCAATACACCACCTTCTTTGCAATGATTAATGCCGTTACCAACTGAGAGACAGTGGGTTCTGTTGGCAACAAGCTTAGAAATTATGAGAGTGTGATCAATGGCCCAATGCAGGCTCACGTCTCTGCCGTGGTCCAAGAACTCAGAGAGGAGATGAGGGAGATGAGGGAGGAGATGAGGAGGAACAGTTCCCACATTGCACCAGTGTGAGTCACAGGCCCCAGAGTCAGAGCCCAACGTTCCCCAGCTAGAGAGAGAGGGTACAGCCCACGGGCTGACCTGTGGTTCTTTCTGCGTGACCATGGGGAAGACATGGGAAGGTGGGATGGGAAACCCACTTCTGTCCTGGCAGCGCGGGTGCATCAGCAAGGAGGGAAACACTAATCGAGGGAACTCAGTAAAGTGAAGGTAGCCTCAACCTTCCATGACTGAGCTGCTGGGTATGATCCGTCAGATCCCCTGGAAGGAACCTCTACCATGTATGCCCGGGGTTAGAGGGGCCCTGCCTCTAACCAGGAAGAGATACAGGAAAACTGGATTTTCTGGACAGTGTGGATCCGATGGCCTGGGGCATCAGAACCACAAAAATACAATGCCTTAGTTGATACTGGTGCTCAGTGTACCCTGATACCATCGGGACATGTGGGGGCAGAACCTGTTTCCATTGCTGGGGTGACGGGGGGATCCCAGCAATTGACCCTGTTGGGAGCCCAGGTGAGCCTGACTGGGAAGGAGTGGCAGAAACATCCTATTGTGACTGGCCCTGAGGCCCCGTGTATTCTGGGCATAGATTTCCTCCAGAATGGCTGTTACAAAGACACAAAGGGACTCAGATGGGCTTTTGGCATAGCTGCTGTAGAGGCAGAGGACATTAAGCAGTTGAACACTTTGCCTGGACTATCAGAAAACCCATCTGCAGTAGGACTCCTGAAGGTGGAAGAGCAACGAGTGCCAATTGCTTCCTCGACAGTGCACCACCGGCAATATTGAACAAATTGAGATGCCGTGATCCTCATCCACAAAATGATCCGTGAGCTGGAGAGCCAAGGGGTGGTCAGCAAAACCCACTCACCCTTCAAGAGCCCCATTTGGCCTGTGCACAAGTCTGACAGAGAATGGAGATTGACTGTGGACTATCGTGGCTTGAATGAAGTGACTCCACCACTGAGCGCTGCTGTGCTGGACATGCTGGAACTCCAGTATGAGCTGGAATCCAAGGCAGCAAAGTGCTTTGCCACTATAGACATTGCTAACGTGTTTGTCTCCATTCCTCTGGCTGCAGAATGCTGGCCTCAGTTTGCTTTCACCTGGAGGGGTGTGCAGTACACCTGGAACCGACTGCCCCAGAGGTGGAAGCACAGCCCCACCATCTGCCATGGACTGATCCAGGCTGCACTGGAAAAGGGTGAGGCTCCAGAGCACTTGCAGTACATCGATGACATCATTGTGTGGGGGCACGCGGCAATGGAAGTGTTTGAGAAAGAGGAGAGGATCATCAGGATTCTGCTATCAAGAAGAGTAAAGTCAAGGGACCTGCCCTGGAGATCCTGGGAGTGAAGTGGCAAGACGGACAGCATCAGATTCCCACTGAGGTCATCAACAAAATCACCGCAATGTCTCCACCAACTAGAAAGAAGGAAACACAAGCTTTCCTGGGTGCCATAGGTTTTTGGAGGATGCACATTCCCAAATCCAGTCACATCATGAGCCCTCTTTACCTGGTCACCCGCAAGAAGAACACTTTCCACTGGGGCCCTGAGCAGCAACAAGCCTTTGCCCAGATCAAGCAGGAGATCGCTCATGCAGTTGCCCTTGGCCCAGTCAGGACACGGCCAGATGTGAAGAACGTGCTCTATTCTGCAGCCAGGAGCCATAGCTTGTCCTGGAGCCTTTGGCAGAAGGTGCCTGGGGAGACTCGAGGCCGACCACTGGGATTTTGGAGTCGAAGCTACAGAGGGTTTGAAGCCAACTACACTCCCACAGAGAAGGAAATCTTGGCTGCCCATGAAGGAGTCCAAGCCGCCTCAGAGGTGATTGGTACAGAAGCACAACTCCTCCTGGCACCCCAACTACCGGTGCTGGGGTGGATGTTGAAAGGCAAGGTTCCTTCCAGCCACCATGCCACCAGTGCCACATGGAGCAAGTGGATTGCTCTTATCACACAGCACGCCTGTATAGGGAAACTGAATCACCCTGGGATTTTGGAGGTAATTAAAAATTGGCCTGAAGGTGAGAATTTTGGTGTCACAGATGAAGAACAAGAACCAGTGACACGGGCTGAAGAAGCTCCACCATACAACCAACTGCCCCCAGAGGAAACACGCTATGCTCTTTTCACTGACGGTTCCTGTCGCATCTTAGGGATGAACGGGAAGTGGAAAGCAGCCATATGGAGCCCCACAAGACAGGTCGCAGAGGCCACTGAAGGAGAAGGTGGATCAAGCCAACTTGCAGAACTCAAAGCTGTTCAACTGGTGCTGGACATTGCTGAGAGAGAGAAGTGGCCAAAGCTCTACCTTTACACTGATTCATGGATGGTAGCCATTGCTCTGGCTACCGTGTTTGTCTCCATTCCTCTGGCTGCAGAATGCTGGCCTCAGTTTGCTTTCACCTGGAGGGCTGTGCAGTACACCTGGAACCGACTGCCCCAGAGGTGGAAGCACAGCCCCACCATCTGCCATGGACTGATCCAGGCTGCACTGGAAAAGGGTGAGGCTCCAGAGCACTTGCAGTACATCGATGACATCATTGTGTGGGGGCACGCGGCAGAGGGCTGGAGAGGTGGAAAGAGGCCAACTGGCAGCATAGGGGAAAACCAGTTTGGGCTGCTGATGAATGGAAAGACATTGCCACTGGGTTGCAGAAGCTGCCTGTGAATGTCTGCCATGTAGATGCCCATGTCCCCAAGATTCGGGCTAATGAGGAACACTGAAACAACGAGCAGGTAAATCAGGCAGCAAAAATAGAGGTGTCAAAGATAGACTTAGATTGGCAACAAAAGGGGGAGTTGTTCCTAGCTCGATGGGCCCATGATGCCTCAGGCCGTCAGGGCAGAGATGCCCCCTATAAGTGGGCACGAGACCGAGGGGTGGATCTAACCATGGACAGTATTTCACAGGTTATCCATGACTGTGAGACGTGTGCTGCCATCAAGCAGGCCAAGGGAGTGAAGCCCCTATGGTATGGTGGGCCGTGGTCCAAGTACAAGTATGGGGAGGCCTGGCAGATTGACTCCATCACACTGCCCCAGACACGCCAGGGCAAGCGCTGCGTGCTGACCATGGTGGAAGCCACCACTGGATGGTTGGAAACCTACCCTGTGCCTCATGCTGTGGCCTGGAACACCATCCTGGGCCTGGAAAAGCAAATCCTGTGGAGACATGGCACCTCTGAGAGGATTGAGTCAGAAAATGGGACTCATTTCAAGAACAGCCTCATCAACACCTGGGCTAAGGAACATGGCATTGAGTGGGTGTACCATATCCCCTACCATGCACCAGCTGCAGAGAAAGTAGAGAGGTACAATGGACTACTAAAAAGCCAGTAGAAAGCCTTGAGTGGGAGAATCTTTCAAAAATTGGAAGCAGCATTTAGCAAAGGTCATCTGGTTAGTTAACAGCCAAGGTTCCAGCAACCGAGCAGGTCCTGCCCAGTCTGAGTCCCTGAATATAATAGATGGAGGTAAAATTCCAGTGGTACGTGTCAGAGGTTTGTTAGGGAAGACAGTTTGGATCAATTCTGCCTCGAGTACAGACAAACTCATTTGTGGGGTTGTTTTTGCTCAGGGACCAGGTTGCACATGGTGGATAATGCAAAGAGATGGAAGAACATGATGTGTACCTCAGGGAGATCTGATTGTGGGGTGAGACCTATGTGTAAATATCACTGTTTGCTGAATGTTACTACCATTGTCTGTGTATAGCTGTATATTGGATGTATAATGTATGTGTTTGTAGAGTTAGAATATATATTAGTTTTAGTAGTAAGCAGACGATATGTGGATAAGGGGTGTCCTGGGTTGACTATATGATGCTTTTATCCCCAATCATCTTGCTCTGTTTATGCTGAATAATAAGTTTTGCACCTTTAAGACTTGTTCCAGAGAGTGAAGGGGGGAGAGAAGAAGCGCGCAGTTTGTTTTCAGGCACTGCACTCACTCCTCCACATTCCCACTCCTGGACTGTGTTGTCTGCAGATGGACAGACAGCGGGACAGAGCTCTCCTTTGCTTCAGTTAGTTTTAGCTCACTGAGGCAAAGAAGTTCCCTGGACTGTGTTTTTTCCCCTTTTCTTTGGACCTGTTTAAGCCTGCTCTGGAATAAACACCCAGAACACCACTGGCACCCCCCACCTGTGGCCACCGGGTCGGGCCTGGGCCATGGCATCTCCAGGGCCGGAGGGACTGATAAGAGACTGAGTCAGCCAAGCTGCAGCCCAGGGAGGGGACTTTTCTGAGTTTGTCAGAAAAGTTTGTCTCCTCTCTTTTGGAGCAGCAAGAAGTTCTATTGTTTAATAAACAGTTTTTTCCACTTTTCTCCAAGGAGATAGTTTCTCCCAGACCAGTTGGGAGGAGGGGCCGATTGAATCTGCTTTCCTAGAGGAGCCCCTTTGGGGGTTCTCTCCCAAATTTGCCCTGAACCAGGACAAAGGGGTAGCACATGGAGTGTTAGCCCAGGACTGGGGAGGATCCAGGAACCCAGTGGCCTATTTATCAAAACTGCTAGACCCTGTCAGCCGGGGGTGGCCAACCTGCATTCAGGCTGTGGCAGTGACTGCCCTACTCATAGCAGAAAGCAAAAAATTACCCTTTGGGGGAAAATTGAAGATATATATCCCAAACTCAGTAAGCAGTATCCTAAGCCAAAATGCTGAGAAATGGCTCACTGATTCCCAAGTGCTAAAATATGAAGCCATCTTAAGAGATAATGGTTTAGAGCTGATCGTGAGGAACCAACTCAACCCTGCCCAGTTCTTGTATGGAGAACCAAGTCAGGAACTAATACATAATTGCCTAGAGGTTATGAACTATCAAACTAAAGTAATAGAGGACCTAACAGATAAACCACTCCAAGGTGGAAAATGACAGAACATCAATGGATCTTCACGGGTAATAAAGGGGCACAGGGTATCGGGGTACGCTATAGTGCATGAAGGGATGGTGGCCACAGAAAAGAGAAAGTTACCTTCCAACTGGACAGCCCAAGGTGTGAGTTGTATGCCATAAAGCAAGCTCTGGAAATATTAGCATGGAAAAGGAGAACAAAATATACAGACTGAAAATATGCTTTTGGAAGAGTGCATATCTTTGGAAAAATTTGGGAAGAGAGGGGGCTATTAAATTCAAAGGGAAAGGGACTGATTGATGAAAAAATTGTCTTAGAAGAGTTAGAAACCTTACAATTACCAGAGGAAGTAGTGGTGGTATATGTTAAAGGACATCAAAAAGGGGCACAAGGGAACAATTTAGACAATTTAGAAGCTAAAAATGCAACTGAATCAGAGACAGAAAAACTAATAATAGTATTAACCCCCATGAGAGAAATGCAAAAAGTCCCTGAATTCAGTGGGTCAGAAGAGGAAGAACTCCTTAAAATAGGAGCCAAGAAAGACAACAAAGGGAAATGAGCAGATGGAAGGAAATAATAATAAACCCCTTGCCAGGAAAATGCTAGAAGGCATACATGGAACAACACATTGGGGTACACAAGTGCAAAGTGATCAATATCTAAGGGGCTGGGGATGCACAGGAATTTTCAGAATAGCTAAGCAAGTAACTGAACAGGGTGTGATATGTCAACAGGTGAATGAGAAAATGATGAGGAAAACACCCAGGGGAGGACGAGAACTGGCCTTAAGGCCCTTTCAAAACACCCAAGTAGACTTTACTGAGCTTCCCCAGGTACAATGGTGGAAGTTTTGCCAGTGATAGTAGATCACTTGACTCATTGGGTTGAGGTGGTACCCACTGTGAAAGCCAATGCCAGTGTTGTGAGTAAAACACTTCTAGAATCAATCATTCCCCAATATGGGATGGCAAACAGGATTGATTCAGACTAGGGAACTCATTTCAGATTGAAGATATTGCAGAAAATTGTTCAGGCCCTGGGAGTAAAATGGGAATTACACACTCCATGACATCCACAGAGTTCCCATTGGGTTGAGAGAATGAATCAAACTCCTAAAAGAGCTCTAGTTAAGATAATGACTGAAACCCAAATGTCATGGATAAAATGTGTTCCTTTGGTCTTATTAAGAACTAGAACCCAACCCCAGTCAGATCTGGGAGTCCCACCCTATGAAATGATGTTTGGGTTTCCCTTCCTGACCTCACCCCAGAAGGCTGCCACCCATGAGGAAGGGGAAGCCAATGCCAAGAAATAAGTGATGTCTATAGCACAAACCTTAGAAGGGCTAAGACATAAAGGGGCAATTCCTCAAACTACCACCCTGGATTTCAGAATCCATAATATTAATCCCGGGGATTGGGTGATGATTAAGCCATGGAGAGATCAGCCTCTAACTCCCCAGTGGGAAGGTCCCTTTCAGGCACTGCTCACCACCGAATCGGCCGTGCGAGCTGCAGAGCGGGGATGGACTCATGGCAACAGAGTCAAAGGCCCAGGAGAAGAACCCAAAGAGTGGACTGTAACATCCAGGCTGGGTGAAACAAGTTTGACTCTCAAGCAGAGACTGAGAGAAAACCAGGAAAACACCAAGATGCCCAAAAAGCAGAGTCAAGCTTCCACCAGCCAGCTCGAGAACTGTCTTCCTGTTTTCATGGGTGATAATTACCAGCAGCTGTTGAGGGGAAGTACACAAGGGACTGTAAAAGGCAATGGGACAGCTTCTTTAAGAAAATAAGACAAAGGAAGGAGGGCAAGGCCAGGCTGGCCCTTTTGTTTGCTACCAAGAAGGCTCCATAGCCCTGCTGTGGGTAGCAACCCCATGGGCATGGTAAGGTAGGGACAAAAGGCCATTCCAGACCTCTGTAATTCCTCAGTTGTCCTTTAATTCAACAGGGACTGGAGGGCAGGACCGAGTTGGCCTCTGGACTCACCCCTAAGATGCACCAACTATGGGCAGCAGCCACACAGGCACGGTAGATGGGAGTCAAAGCCATACTGGACCTCTGGGATGCCCTTTTGTCCATGCCAAATGAGTGTGTCTAAGGAAAACCTGAGACTTTTTTTCTCCTGTTCCCAGTGTCCTTGCCCACATCAACAGATGCTGGTATGACTCATTCTAGAGAGAGAGAAAAATTTTGACTCAATTGTTTGAACAAAATGACTTATAGAAAAAGAAAGGTGAGTTTGTTATAGAAGAGTAACCCTATGGTTGACTCTCACAATTAACGGGTGAATATTAAATATATGGTAAGGGACATTTTGTAGATGTACAGTTATCGTTCCCCTCCCCCTTGCATTGCTATCACAGGATGGCCTCAGTAACTGGGGCATTTGGGAGGGTTGGCTTGTTCCTATGGCAGCACCTGACCTCCAATCAAGGTGTGAGACAGTGATCTCCAGCACTGGACAGAGAAGGAGTCAATTGACAAGACTTTGGGAGGGGCTGGAGGTGTAAAAGACAGAACATCCATTTTGTAGATGAGCACATGGTGAATGAATCCTTTGCTCCTGGCGCTGTATCCTTTTCTTGATTCAGTCTTCTGCTGTATTTTGATATGGTCTTAATAAAGCATTTAAATTTTTGAAAGTGAAAATCTTTTCTCACATGGGGTTGGGGAATGTAGGGCAAGGTTGTCCACACGGGGTCAGCTCCAAGGTACAACTTCACTGACCTGGCCAGACCTCCTTAGGAGAGACTCTGGATTAATATCAATCACAGAATGCTGCAATCACCTTTTGTATAATAGAAAGAGCAATAAAAGACACCCTTTGAGATAGGAATACATATTACTTAGAAGCTCTTTGAAATATTTCTCCATAACTGTAAAAGGAAATCTTCCTGCTGAACTGCTCCAGACCAGAGGAAATCAAGGCTGAGCCATGGTTTGTCAGGACTTGCTTGATCCTAATGAGCCCCGTGGTGAATTTGAAGCTGAGTCTGGAACCTCAGGGCCTGAGAGGAGATTGCAAAAAAACTTTCCAGGAGTCAAAGTCAAAAGAAATCCCCAAAGTGTCTCAAGGCATGAATGGGCCCCACTGAGGTCCATCTCCAACACAGGCTCCTCATGGGCTCCTTGGAGGAGAGAACTGGAGGCAGAAATTGGACAAAACACCTCTCAGAGATTCAGAGTGGAAAGGAACATCCAAAGTACCTTAAAAACCTTGAGTATCTCAAGGCATTGATGAGCCCCACTGAGTGTCAGTACAAAGCTCTCAAGGGACTCATTAAGCAAATGACTGGGGCCATGATTGCACAAACCTCTCACAGAGTCTGTACCAAAAATGAAACACCAAGTACCTTAAAATAATTGAGTACCTTGAAGCATTAATGACCCCACTGAGTCTCCTTACTGACAAAGCCTCCCCAGGGACTAATGACAGCAGATAATTGGAGGCTGTGACTGCACAATCTTTCTCATAGCATCTGTATCAAAGGGAAACACCAAGTAGCTTAAAAAACTGAAGCACCTTGAAGTATTAATGAGCCCCACTGAGTGTTGTTACTGACAAAGCCTCTCCAGGGACTAATTACAGCAGATAATTGGAGGCCAGGATTGCACAAACCTCTCAGAGACTCCAAGGCAAAAAGCCAAAGCCAAAGTCCTTTGAAAAAGCTGCAGTCCCTGCAGGGAGCATTCAGGAGCCCCCAGGGCCGTGGCTGAGCAAGGCTCCCCAGGGACTCCTTGCAGCAGATCCTTGAGGCCACTGGGATGTGGGCTAGGGGGGGATGCTGAGGGCAGCACAAGGGGCTGACAGTGCCCAGCCTGGCTGGGGCTGTGCCAGGAGGCCCCAGGGCCTCAGCACAAGGTGTCTCCTCCCAGCCCTTGCTGGCACAGACCCTGCTGTGCCCCAGGGCACCAAGACTTGGCTTCTCTCTGTCCCCACCTGTCATCACTGCCTGCAGTTCTCTGCTCTGCCTGGGGCCTGGGGACACTTGCTCAGTCGTGTCCCTCTCTGGGACCCATTAGAAGTGCAAGAAAGTTTGGAGTTGGATTCTGCCTTGGAGCTCTGGAGAGGTTTCTTCAGCTCCCTCTCAGGGACTGATGTTCAGGGCCTGAGCACAAAGCCCCAGAGGCTGATTAAAGTCCTTGTGCTGTGTCTGTGCTGCTGAGCTGGGCTGGGCTCCTGGCCCAGAGGCAGCTCCTGGTCACCAAGAAGAGCTTCAAAAGCACATTTCTCTGGATGAGCAGCTCTTGTGCCAGCCCAGCAGGGCTGGGGCACTGCCTGCAGCCAGCCCGGGCACAGCCCAGAGGCACAGAGAGCTTCAATCAGTCAGGGCTGGGAAGGGGCTGAGAAGTGCCTGGGGCACAATCACTGCCAGCCCTTGGCACAGGAACCTCTGGCTGCAGGACAGTGCAGCTGCAGCTCCTGGAGCCATCTCCTGCAGCTGGAACATGCCAATGCCTGCAGAGCCTGTGAGTACATTCTCTGCTTGTCTCTTGTGCAGAGCAGCCAGGGGTGCCCAGGGCTGTCCTGCAGAGCAGGGTCCTGCAGCCCAGGGCGCTGTGCTGGGGCAGGGACTCTGCTGCCTGCCAGGGACAGCTCTCAGCCAGCCCTGGCAGCTGCTCCCAGCACTGGGGGACAAGATCTGGGTGGGAGGAGACAGCTGGTGAGGCTTGGGAGTGTTCTCCTTGTGTGGGGAGGATGCTGCATTGTTCAGGACTGCTCCCAGCATGGCATTGAACTGCAGAACATTTCCCAGTAGGTTATACAGGGAGTACAGCAAGGCAGGGGATGCATAAAAGGGAAAATCCTGCTTTTTTAATCTACTGCTGCTGGTTCCTGAGATGGGAAATTGCCCATAGATATTCATCTCTCAGTTAAGACTGAGAAAAATAAAAAGAAAATTTCTCTCAGATCTGAATAAATTCTGCAGTGACAGAAATCAGCCCTTACAGGGAGCCTCAGAGCTGCTTTTCCAGCCTCCTCAGGGTTGCTCTGACGTTACCATCAGAGCCTGCAGAGCCAGAGCTGCCCCTGGGCAGTGCCTGAGCTGGGAGGGCTCTGCAAGGCAGAGCTGAGCCCCCAGGGCTGGGCTGGGCTCTGGCAGCACTGGCAGGGCCCAGCCCTGGGCACAGGGAAGCAGCTGCTGGCAGGGACAGCTCCAGGCAGCAGAGCCCTGGGCAGGCAGTGGGGGGAAAGTGGCCCCAGCCTGTGCTGGGATATTTCAAGTCCTCTCCAAACCCAACTATTCCATGATTACTTTTCTTACAGATCCCCATGCCAAGGCATCAGAGGAAATGTCCAACAGCAGCTGCATCAGGCACTTCCTCCTGCTGGCATTGGCAGACACGCGGCAGCTGCAGCTCCTGCACTTCTGCCTCTTGCTGGGCATCTCCCTGGCTGCCCTCCTGGGCAACGGCCTCATCATCAGCGCCGTAGCCTGCGGCCACCACCTGCACACGCCCATGTTCTTCTTCCTGCTCAACCTGGCCCTCGCTGACCTGGGCTCCATCTGCACCACTGTCCCCAAAGCCATGCACAATTCCCTCTGGGACACCAGCAACATCTCCTACACTGGATGTGCTGCACAGCTCTTTTTCTTTCTCTTCTTTATGGGAGCAGAGCTTTCCCTCCTGACCATCATGTGCTACGACCGCTACGTGTCCATCTGCAAACCCCTGCACTACGGGACCCTCCTGGGCAGCAGAGCTTGTGCCCACATGGCAGCAGCTGCCTGGGCCAGTGCCTTTCTCAATGCTCTCATGCACACGGCCAATACATTTTCCCTGCCCCTGTGCCATGGCAATGCCCTGGGCCAGTTCTTCTGTGAAATCCCACAGATCCTCAAACTCTCCTGCTCAAACTTGTACCTCAGGGAACTTGGGCTCATAGTGGGTAGTCTTTGTTTAGGTTTTGGCTGTTTTGTGTTCATGGTTTTCTCCTATGTGCAGATCTTCAGGGCTGTGCTGAGGATCCCCTCTGAGCAGGGACGGCACAAAGCCTTTTCCACCTGCCTCCCTCACCTGGCTGTACTCTCTCTGTTCGTCAGCACTGGTATATTTTACTACCTGAAGCCCCCCTCCATGTCCTCCCCATCCCTCGATCTCGCCCTGTCAATTCTTTGTTCGGTGGTGCCTCCAGCCCTGAACCCCCTCATCTACAGCCTGAGGAACCAGGAGCTCAAGGCTGCCGTGAGGAGACTGATGACTGGAAAATTTCAGAAGCATTAAACTGCTGGTCACTGTTTGCAAATCACTTGTAATAAAAGTCATGTTTGATACTTATTCTTGGTTTCGTTTTAGAATTTCTTTGCCTTTGTTTTAATGTTTTCTTATTGTCCACAAAGAAATGTCAATCTCTGTGCCATTGGTCATTCTGTTTCTCTCCACCTTCCCTGTAGTCACAGACTGTGTCAATGAGGGGCTGTGCTCTTGGTGGCTTTAGAGGAACTAAAGGATGTCCCAGCAGAGTTTTCTGCAGAGATGCCCTTGTGTTGCCTTCTCTGGAGCTGCAGCAGCAATGTCTGTGTGCAGAGCTGGGGCAGATCAGGGCTGGCCCAGCAGCTGTGCCCAGCAGCAGCAGCAGCAGCACTTGGTGTTGCCAGTGCTGCTGCCGTGGCCCTGCCCCGCTGCCCTGGTGGCCCTGGTGTTGCTGCAGGGCCTGAGTGCTCTCGGGGCCGGGCACAGCCCTGGGGGTGGCAGTGCCGGGGCTGCAGCAGGGACAGGCCATGGGCACTGCTGGGGCAGCGCTGACGCCTCAGGCCAGGCCCTGGGGGCTCCAGGCTCCTTGCCCAGGCTCTCTCAAGAACACGGCCAGGCCAATGCTCAGCACAGAAACCCCCGTCAGCAGCCCCAGGCTGGCCGTGGGCAGGCTGGGGGCAAACAGCATGGCTGGGGCTCTGCAAGGGCCCTGGGGCAGACGGGAAGGAGCAGCAGAGCAGGGGCTGATCCATGCCCAGTGCGCTGCACAGCCCAGGGCAGCGTCCCAGAGCGTCCTCATGCAGCTGCCAACAACATCCCCCCTCTGCAGCCCTGGCCTCTGCCCCAGCTCACACAGGTGCCCCATCCTTGCAGGCACAGACACGGCAGCACTGCCTCAGCAGCCCCTGTTTGCATTGCACACAGCAGGGCGAGCACCCCCATGCTGTTGCTGTGGGGACATGAACCTGAGGGAGCACAAATGCCATCAGCCCCTGGGGCCAGCAAGGGCTGGGGGACACCAGGGAAACCACTCAGCTTTGTCCTGGCCTCTGCACTCAGCCAGAAAGTTTGTTCCCATCAGCTGGGAGTTTCCTGTGCCACTGCAGACGCTGTTGCTCAGAGCCAGGGCTGCCTGGCAGCCACTCCCAAACTGCCTTGAGCATTTTCTTGACTGAACCTTTGATTTCTTTACTCTTCCTGGCACAAATTTCTTCCTCTTGCCCACCCCTGTTCCCTCCCCTGCAAACAGCCTATCTCTGTCCTCGTCCTTCTGGCTACACCATTCCTGATCCAGGCCAGGAGTCATTGGCCTTCTTGCCCACCTGGGCACACTGCTACCTCATGTCCAGCCTGCTGTCCATCAGTCCCTACAGGTCCCTTTTTGCCTGGCTGCTCTCCAGCCACTCTGTCCCCAGCCTGTAGTGCTGCAGGGGTTGTTGTGGCCAAAGTGCAGGACCCGGCACTTAGACTTTTTAAACCTCACCTTGTTGGATTTGGGCCCTGGATCCAGCCTGTGCAGGGCCCTGTGCAGAGCCCTCCTACCCTCCAGCAGATCCACACTCCCAGACAACTTGGTGTCACTATGGTTCCATGAAGCCCCTTAGTGTCTCAATGGTCTCCATTGTTCAATGAGGCCTCCCAGTGTCACAATGTCCCTTTGGTTCCATGGGAGCCCTTGGTGTCACAAAGTCCCTTGGATCCTTGGGCCCTGCAGTGTCACAATGGCACTGTGGTCCCCTCAGGCCCTGCAGTGTCACAGTGGATCCTTGGTTCCATGAGGTCTGGCAGGGCTGCAATGCTCCCCTTGGTTCCACTCTGTCACAATGGCCTCTTGATCACAAGGGCCACCATGGTGTCAAACATGTTTCCTTCATTCCAGGAGTCCCTGAGGAGCAGCCCTGGCCCCTTGGTTCCATGGGGCCCTGCAGTGTCACAATGGCCCCATCGTGACACCAGGTCCTGCTGTGTCACAATGCTCTGCATGGTTCCACAAGGCCCTGCAGGGTCACAGTGGCCTCTGTGGTTCCAGCAGGACCCAGACTGTCACCATGGACTCCTTGCTTCCATTCAGCCCCACAGTGTCACCCTGGCCCCTTGGCTCTGTGCTGCCATGTCGCACACAGTGTCACCATGGTCCTCTTAGTGCCACCAGGCCCCACAGTGTCACAATGGCCCCTTGCTTCCCCAGGCCCTGAAGTGTCACAATCATCAGAGAATCAACCAGGCTGGAAATGAACTTGGATAGCATCAAGTCCAACCTGGCACCCAACACCACCTTGTCCCCCAGACCATGGCACTCAGTGCCACATCCAGTCTTTCCTGAAACACCACCACAGCTGGTGACTCACCCACCTCCCTGGGCAGCCCATGCCATTGCCCCATCACCCTCTGTGTGGAGAATATTTCCTAATGTTCAGCCTAAATGTCCCCTGGTGCAGCTGAAGGCTGTGTCCTCTTGTCCTGTCACTGTTCCCTGGGAAAAGAGCCCGACCCCCACCTGGCTGCACCCTCCTGTCAGGGAGTTGTAGAGAGTGATGAGGTCTCCCCTGTGCCTCCTCTTCTCCAGGATAAACAACCCCAGCTCCCTCAGCTGCTCCTCACAGGACTTGTGCTCCAGAGCCCTCCCCAGCCTGGTTTCCCTTCTCTGGACACGCTCCAGCCCCTCCATGTCCTTCCTAAGTTTGGGGGCCCAGAACTGGACACAGCACTTGAGGTGCTGCCCTACCAGTGCTGAGCACAGGGGAAGAATCACTGCCCTGCTCCTGCTGGCCACACCATTCCTGATCCATAGGAGTGCCAGGGGTTGGACGAGGGAAATGGTGGGGAGGGGGTGGGGACAAAGTCTGATTGATTGTCAATCATGAAGGGTCTTGATTTTTATATCTCTTCACACAGCATTAGGAGGTGCTGGGGGTCAATATCAATTGGACATTGATTATACCAAACTATAAACAGGAAAAGAATACTAGATAAAACAGTTCTCTTCCCTTTTTTTTTCAATACAGCAGATTCAAATTGAAAACACTTGTGAAATTTCTCTAATTAACCACAGGAAAACTGAAAACTATGATTATTCCTCGGGGCTGTTCTTGTTCAGGTGTTTTAAACAAATGTTTATGAGCCTTTTTGACTGAATTCCAGAACTGAAGAGCTCAAGAAAGAGGCCTCTGGAGTAATAAAATTCATTAGCAACCTCCAAGCAGCTGAGGATCCAGCCCCATCAGAGCAGCAATGAACAGAAATGGGCACAGCTTTGTGGCTGCTGTCCCAGCTTTGGCATGGGCCCTGGGCCTGGAGCAGGAGCAGCTCTTGAGGGCCCCAAGGCCGGGGCTCTGGTGCTGCCCTGGGCAGATGGGATGGCAGCAGGGGCTGCAGAGCTCTCAGCACCTCAGCCAGAGGAGAGCAGGGCAGCCATGGAGCCTCCTTTGGCCTTGGCCCAGCACCTTCCCCCATGGCTGGGGCTGAGTGCTGTGGCAGCTGCAGCTGCTGCTGTGCCCTTGGCAGGGGCTGAGGCCGTGGGGCCAGTGCCCAGAGCAGCCTGGGCTGAGCAGAGCTGTGGGGCCAGAGCCGGCTGGGCTGGGCTGGGCTCAGAGAGGCCCTTGGTGCTGCCCAGAGCTCAGGGCAGCTGGCAGAGCTTGCAGGGAGCTGGGCTGGGCTCCGAGAGCCTGGCCCAGAAACCATCAGTGTCCATCTCAGCCTGGCTGAGCGTGCAGGGGCAGGACTCAGGCCAGGCCTTGTGGGGCAGGGCCAGCGCCTGTGCAAGGCATTGCAAACAGGCAAGTGGCCCAGAGAGGAGGCTGCTCTGTGCCCTTGGTGGCAGGGACAGAGCAGGGAGGGGCCTAGGACATTTGTCAGCGCCAGTCTCTGTGCCCATGTGTTGGCAGCCCTGGCTGCTGAGCCCAGCTTTGGCCTGGGCTGAGTTTGGCTGTGGCCCAGCTCCATCCTCCTGTGGGGCTCAGGGCCTGTTCCCAGCCATGGCCAGCCCTGGCTGCCTCTCTGCTGGCCCAGAGGCCGGCAGAGGCCAGGGCAGGGCTGTCTGTGCAGCCCCACAGGTGCCAGGGGCTCTGCAGGAGCTGGCAGAGGCTGCCCAGCAGGGAGGCCATGGGGCACAGAGCCCCAAGGCTGCTGTGGGCACCACGGCACAGGGGCCGTTCCCAG
Organism: Agelaius tricolor; assembly: GCF_023055355.1. NCBI lineage: Eukaryota > Metazoa > Chordata > Aves > Passeriformes > Icteridae > Agelaius > Agelaius tricolor. Next base: position 1,857,639 of record NW_027269311.1, on the reverse strand, counting down.
CCGCAATGCTCCTGGCCTGGGCTGGGCCTGCACAGGGGCTGGGCCACCATGGCTGGGCCAGCACAGGGCCACAAAGGGGCCACGCAGCCGCTGCCGGGGCTGACAGCAAGGCCAGGCACACACAAGCAATTGCTGAGCATGGCCTGCGCTGGCCAGGCCTGACTGCCAAAGGCAGAGCTCAGCTGCCCTTGGCGGCTGCAGCAACACTCCAGAGCCCAAAGAGCCTCCATGGCTGGGCTGGAGACCAAGGCTGCAGCAGGGAAATGCAGGGCTGCTGCAGGATGGGGAGGCCATTGAATTCCAGCACACACCTCAGCTCTCTGATGATCCCAGCACCATGCTGGGCCCTGTTTCAGACTGGAGCAGAGCAGATGTTGATGGGACAGGAGCCCTGTGGGGCTGTCAGGGACCTGCAGCTTGCAAGGTGCTCTGCTCTCCCTCAGGTGCTCTGGGAGAGATCCAATCCCAGCTGGGCACCTCAGGGCACAAGTGGCACTGCCTGTTCATGGGCACACAACTGATGTCTGCCTGGAAAGGAGCACAGGTGTTAATACCTGTTAGTTTCATAGTATACAAGCAAATCTTTATTATGTGGGTCACTTGAGTACTTTTAAGATACAGCAGACTTTTCCCATCAGGAACAGGAATTTCCTGGATCTACTGGATTCTTCTACTGATGGCAGGAGAAGAAATACTCATCTTCCCCTCTACCTTTGATACTGACATTCACTCTAATATTTAATGACCCCACTTCCTTCAGGTGTTTCTTGCTCTCCTGTTTAAATGTCCATGTCTAAGAACATCTCTTCATTTAGAGAAATGGGATCTATGTCCTTTCCATCACTCCCAGATTTTCTCATCCAGATGCTCTCAGGTCATTCAAGTGCCTCTCAAATGACTGGTTTCATGCTTTGAGCTTCAGCTAGTTGCCAAACTTTCTGAAGTTCAAATATATACCACATTAGTGGTATATATTTAAACTTCACATATTACATATACAACTCCACATTACCTATAAACATCCTAATTGTGTTTATATCTATCACAGAATTAGCTTTGCTTATGTCTCTGTCTAAAACTGTTCTGTACAGAAATCCCTTGGGGATGGTGGACATGTCAGAAGCAGCTGGGACATGCCAGAGACCTGAGGGAAGAGCTGTGATGGTTATTAAACTGTTCAAATGTTCAACTTGTGTTTGTTGGCAAGAAACCTTTCTGTGCCTCTGAGGGTCACCAGGCCCTGAGACCAAAAAACACAAACCTGATGAGTTGTGGTTCCCACTGCAGGGGCTGCACTTGGACCTTGGCTCTGCACAGGAGAGCTCTTCATCCCCTTTCTCTCTTTTGTTCCCTCTGGGCATGGAGGGAGCTCCTGATTTCAGCCTGTGACTCGTGTGTGCAAAGAGCAAATCTGGACAGACTCAGGGCAGGGAGGGTTTGGGGGGACCTTGGGATCTGTGCTGGGCACAGAAGGTGTTTTCCATTGCTCTGAGACTGTCTGCTGTGCAAAGTGGATATAATATCCAGCAGAGGAATGACTTTGGCATTTGATGGAGCTGTGCCTTCCCTTGGCTTTGTTGGCTGACAAGAAATGAACATCCCTCTGTGTCTCGGGCAGCTCCTTCTGCAAGAAAAGCAGGCGGGAATGGGAGCCAAGGAGCTGAAAGCTGCAGGTGCAGCCTGGGCTGGAGGGAGCTCAGATTTGCACAAGGCTGCTCTGAGTGCCAGGGCTTGGATGGGGGAAATGGTGGGGTGGGGGTAGGGACAGAGTCTGATTGATTGTCAGCCATGAAGGGTCTTGATTTTCATATCTATTTAAAATTCATGAGGAGGTACCTGGATTCAGTGTCAATTGTAGATTGCTATTAACAGGGAAAAAAAATCCAAACCTAAACAGGACCTAAAAAATATTTTCTCACTCTCTTTTTAAATAGAACGTATTAAGTTGAATGCACTTCTGAAATCCCTCTAATTAACCACACAAGATTTGGAAACTGAAATCAAATTATTCCCAGAGGCTTGGCCTGTTAAGTGTTCTGAATGCTATGAGCCCTGAGACACTGAATTCCTGCACTGAAGAGCTGAAGGCTGAACAAGCCTCTGGAGCAGTACTTGGATTCAGTGTCACTTGGAGATTGCACATATCAATGAATTAACAGGGGAAAAAAACTGAAACAGGACCTAAAAATCCTTTCTTTCTGTCTTTTTAAATATATTGCATTCACTTTGGATAGACTACTGAGATCTGTCTAATTAACCAGAAATTATTTGAAAATTAAAATCAAATGATTCCCAGAGGCTTGGCTTGTTCAGGTGTTCTGAATGTTAATGAGCCCTGGGACACTGAATTCCTGCACTGAAGAGCTGAAGGCTGAACAAGCCTCTGGAGCAGGGAAATTCAGCAGCAGCCTCCAAGTTGCTGAGGATGTCAGCAGCCCCCACTGAGGCCATCCCTGCCCAGAGAGCGTGGGGGAATGGGCAGACAAGGAGAGCGTCCCTGGGGCTGGGGCAGCACAACTCAGAGGCACCAGCGGCTCCAGCTGGGCAATGGAGTGTGGAATGTGGCTGGGAAAGCCCTGCCTGGGCTGGGCCAAGCAGCAAACACAATTCCTGACCCCCATCCCCCAAACAACTCTCCCAAGGATACATTTAAAGGAATTACAATTGTTTGTGTACTCTGAGTTGGACTCCCTGGGGAAATACCAACAAGAGATTCTCAGGAGCTCAAAACAAACAAACAGACTTTACTGGGAGCATTAGAAAATCAGAGAAACTTTGGCAAAAGATTTATTATGACATTGTAGTAGTTTTGTTTTGTTAATTTAAATTTTTCTAATTTTGAGATTTCCTAATTAATGTATTGATGAGTGTGGCGGGTTATAGTGTTGGTTAATTATTAATGTGTTTATTTTGTTTTGAGATAGGAATATGAGAATGGTAAAGTAGGCCTAAAATTCCAAAAGGGTATAAATAAAATTTTACTAAATAGAAATTAAAAAAGAAAAAGGGTAGTAAGAACTAAAATAAACTCTTTAGAAACCTTTTTTTTTTGTTTACAATTTTTTCTTTTTACTGAGAGTGTAAAGAAAGTAAATTTAAAATTTCTAGTTAGTTTGCTGTTTCTAGAATAGTCTTTTTTTAGTTTACTTAGGGAGAGAAGTTTTTCTTGTTAAGGTTATGGAGATTTTTTTCCCAAGACGAAAAAATAGGTTTTTTGTGGTTCTTAATTTTGTCACGGATATCAATTATCTGGGGAACTTTGTTATTATGAAATTGTTTTTATCGCTACAAGCTGTTTTACAGCTTATTGATTTGCCATGTCAACTTATGAGATATTGTTTTAAAGATGACTTCTTTAAAAGTTTTTATTATTTACTTTCAAAATTATTTTTATCTCTGGGAATAGAAATCTTCTCTTGGGGATACTGAATTACTTATTTTCTTTTCCCCCATTTAAACATTTGATGAAAATCCGTTATTTTAACATTTGTTTATTTTAGTATGGAGGTTTTTGTTTGATATTATTTGATTATTTTTTAAGAGTGTTTTTGTGTTATAAAGAAAAAGAGATTTTATTTATACCTTATAAGAAGATTTTAGTTTTAAGATTAAGGTTATTTTTTGTCTTTTTTTGGGGGATTTAATTTCTCCTTCACTGGCTTTGATGGTTTTATGTTTTTTAATAGGCTTGCATTTTGTTTTTCTTTTACTCGAGGGAGGATTGAAGTATTGAAAGGGTTAACACCTGACCCGCTGGTAACTTGTGGTGGAAGTTGTGGTTGGGTTGTGTTAGGATTGGTTTTATGGTTCGTTTTGGGTTTTTTGTGTTTAATTTTAGTTGTAGGGTTTTTTTGTATGGTTTGTAAGTTGTAGGAGTTTTTAGTTTTAGTTGTGTTGGATGGAAGGGACTTGGTAAGATTTAATAGCTGTGGCTGGCTTTGTTCTGGTTGGGGTTTTGTAGCCTCTTTTGTTTTCCTGTTTGGGAGTTGTTGGGGTTTGGTTTGGTCAGAATGGGGCCAATGGGGGTGGGGTAGTCTGGGGCGGGGGGAAGGGGCTCAGCCCATGGCAGGGTTGCTTGGTTTGGTTTGGTTTGGTTTGGTTTGGTTTGGTTTGGTTTGGTTTGGTTTGGTTTGGTTTGGTTGAGATGGGGGCTGGGGCCAGGGCCCGCTGCTTCTTTGTTGGCAGGAAAAGAAAGAGGAGGTTCCTGGGTTTTTTCATCTTTAGCATATGTGGTTCACAGAGGTGTGTTCAGTATCTCAGTGGTTTAACTGATTGTCAGTTACACAAAAAATTTTACATTACTTTTAAAAATTCTTGTCATGTATTACAACAGATATTCAAGCAACAAAAAACACTTCTGAAAGCATTGACTTGGCCCATTCAACTTCACAAACTCTAAGCCCATTCAATTTTAAGTTAATCAACATTTGCAGGAGCACAGAAACAGAAGAAGCAGACACAGAAAGAGAGAAAGACAAAAAAGATACAGAGGAGCACACACACAGCTACCAACTCCTGGATTCCAGCAGTGTTGAGATGGAAATTCCAAGAGGATGCAGGGTCAAGATGTGTGCTTGCCTTGTGGTCAGCCTTCAATACCCCTTGGTCTCCCTGGGCCCTTCCCCCAGGTGGGGCTTGGGCTCATTTGGTCCCTCAGGAGCTGGGCTGGGGCTGCAGAGGTGGCTGTGGAGCATTGCCTGTGCTGGGCCAGGGACTGGCAGCCACTGCTGGGCTGGGATAGAGGCTCTGGGGGGATTGGGGTTCCAGGGCAGGGCAGGGCTGGGCTTCCAGGGCAGGGCAAGGCTGGACCTGCCCCTTCCTCTCCCACACACAAAATGTTTCCAGTCAACAATCTCCTCCAGTCTGTTACAACAGGGAATGTTGGAGGTGAAATCCCAATTCTGGCCATGGGTGCTTAGAGGAGCAGGACAGTTCTTTTCCATAGGAAGGAAAGCACAGAGCCCAGTGTTTGGAAGGCAGGTAAGAGCCTCACTAGGCCAAGGCCAGCCAGACTTGTCAGGAATGGCAGATATTGTATGGGAGCAGTCTTTGGATTATGGGAATTTTGGAGGTGGAAACCCAATCTTGGCCATAGGCTCCTGGAGAAGCAGGACAGTTCTTTTCCATAGGAAGGAAAGCATGGACCCTTCCCCAGTGGTTTGGGGACAGATGGGAAGTGACCCTTGTGAAACCACTGCCAGCCAGACTTGTCCTGGCAATATTCCTATGGGAACAATCCCTGGATATAAGGAAATTTGGAGGCGAAATTGCAATTCTGGCCATGGGTGCCTGGAGGAGAAGGACAGTTTTTTTCCATTGGGAATGAAAGCACAGAGCCCCAGTGTTCCAGCAGCTGATAAGAAGAGACCCCCAACATGCCAAGGTCAGTTGGACCAGTCAGGCAGTCCATGGGAGGCGAAACAAGCCAAACCTGTTCCATGTTCCATTGGTTTTATGACGCCCTGCATTATCACCATGGTCCCCTTGGTTCCATGGGGTACCGCGGTGTCACAATGGACCCTTGGTTCAATGGCGTCCCACAGTGTCACAATGGCTCCTAGGTTCCAGAACGCCACCAAGTATCACAATGGTCTCTGTGGTTCCACAGGCCCCACAATGTCACGGGACTCCTCTGTTCCATGAGCCCTGCAATGTCACAATGGACCTTTGGACCTGGGGGGGTTTGCAGTGTCACAATGGTCTCCTTTTTCTCCACAGTGTCACAATGGACCATTGATGACTGGAGGCCCCTCTGTGTCACCCTGGAGCTTTGGTTCCATGCAGCCCTGCTGTGTCACAATCAACCATTGGTTCAATGGGGTTCCACAATGTCACCATGGCCCCTTGGTTCCATGCAGCCCTGAAGTGTCACAATGGTCTCCTTTGGCTCCACAGTGTCACAATGGACCCCTGATGACATCAGGCCCTGCAATGTCACAATGGCCCTTTGGTCCCATGGTGCCCTGCAGTGTCACAAAAGCCTCTTGGTTTCACCAGGCCCCAGAGTATCACAATGGTCCTCTTGGTTCTGTGGGGACCCCCAGGGTCACAATGGTCTCACTGGTTCCATGAGGCCTCACAGTGTCCCAATGATTCTATGAGTCTCCATGATTTTATGAATCCCCTCAGTGTCACAATGGACCTTGGTTCCATGAGGCTCTGAAGTGTCCAAATGGTCTCTCCATTAGGTTCTATGAGGTCTTGCAATGTCACAATGGACCTTTGGCTCCCTGGAGTCTTGCAGTGTCACAACGGTCCCTTAGTCTCATGACACCTCAAAGTGTCACAATGGCATTACAGTTCCATGAGGCCCCACGGTGTCACAATGGACTCTTGGTTTGATGGGGCCTCTCAGTGTCACAATGATCCCTACATTCCATGGAGCCACACAGTGTCAGTATGGTCCCCATGGTTCCATGAGGCCCAGCAATGTCACAGTGCTCTCCATGATTCCATGAGGCCCCACAGTGTCACAATGGTCCCTTGGTCTCACAGGGCCCCACAGTGTCACAATGGTCCCTTGGTTCCATGGGCCCTGTGCTGCTGCATTCCCCCCTCCCCTTCTCAGGCCGCCCTGCCAGATGAGAAATGCTCCTTGGGGCTCAGCCTTGGCCAACAGCCCCTGGGCTCAGCTCCTCTGCAGCTCATCACAAACACTGTCTGCTCCAGGCACTGCTGCTGCCCACCCAGCTCCTGCTTTCTGGAGGAGCAGCCCTGGGAACTGGTTTTGTTCCCTCAGTGGCACAACATCCCTGTTCTCACACTGCCAAAGAAAGCTGTTGGTGCCAAGTGTGGCCAGGATGAACCATTGCTGGGACTGAAGCCCCTCTCTTGGGGCCCTGCAAACAGCGCTCCAAAAGGAGCCCTTGGAGCTCTCCTGGGCCAGCGACTCCCTCTGAGTGGGGCCTCTCCCAGCCGGGAACTCTCCCGTTTGCTGCACTCGGGGATCCCCAACAACGACGGAGCCTGGGCCGATCCCCCCACTCCTCCAGGCTCAACCCTTCACCCCCTGGGGAGATGCCAAAGGATCCACAGGGAGCATTTCCTGCCCTCAGGGGAATTTCTCCCAGGTGCCTTGCACTGACTCTTTGTGTCTGTGTGCACACAGGAGTGCCTGTGCTGGGGAAATGGGGCAGAAATGCTGCTCTCTGAGGGGTTTGAGTCCCTTGCATAGCTGAGTCAGTCAGGCCTGTACGAAATGTTCAGTCATGAGGTATGAGCTAAGTTAAATGCTCCTGAGAGTTGTTCTTTTGCTAAGTTCTTATTTTAATGTAAGTTATTAGGCTAAGTTAAATACTGTTAAGTGTTATTCCTCTGTTAAATTGCAAAGTCATAGGTTATAAGTTAGGTTAAATACTGTTAGCTGCTCTTTTTGCCTAAATTGTGACATTTAAGCTATCAGTTATAGTCAAATCCTGTTAAGTTTGAGCTCTGTTAAACCTTTGGCCTGTATTCCTTTTATCCTTCCCCTCACTGTCCTTGTGTCACACACACACACACAGGGACAGTTCTCGGTTCATTTCAGGTTTGATTGTCCGGATTTGGTTTGGTTTTGTTGTTGCTTTGTTTCCTTGGTGTGCCTGAAGTGTCCAGTCAGGAGCAGAGTGACTCTTGCCAAGGAACTTTGTGCTGCTGTCCCTTAATATTCAATCTGGTTTTTGCTGCTCCCTTGCTGGGGATTTTTTCAGCGCTCTCAAGGCCTCGTTGGTACCAGGGTGAAGGAGCCCTGGCCCAGGCTCTGGCCCTGGGGGACACGGGGACGCTGCCGGGGGGTCCCTGTCCCCCTGTGCCACCCCCAGGGCCCCGGCCCCCGTCCCTGTGTCAGGCTCTGGGGTCGATCTCGTGGAACATCCTCTGGGGGAGGCTGCGGCGCCGGGAGCGGGGGGACCCGGGGGGACAGGGGACCCCGGTGTGCATGAGCAGGGTTGGACTGCTCTGGGGGGAACTGTGAGGGGGGCCGGGGCAGAGTGACCTCCCCAGTGACCTCACACAGCCCCTGTGATGTCACACAGCCCCTGTGATGTCACACAGCCCCAGAGATGTCTCACAGTCCCCTGTGATGTCACACAGCCCCTGTGATGTCACACACCCCTCTCTGTGATGTCACACAGCCCCTGTGATGTCAGAGCTCACTCTGGGACATCACACAGCACCCTTGTGATGTCACGGAGCAAACTCTGGGATTTCACCCTGGAATGTCATGCAGCTGCACTGTGATGTCACAAAAGACCCTGGGATGTCAGAAAGCCACCATTTGATGTCAGAATCTGTTCTGTGATGTCACAGGCTGCTCTGTGATGTTACACAGACAGGCAGTGATGTCAGAATCTACTCTCGGATGTCACAGAGCCACCCTCTATGATGGCAGGATCTGCTCTATGGCCTCACATTGTGATGCCACAGACAGTTGTGTGATGTCACAACCCCCTAAGTGATGCCACAAAACCCTCTCTGTGATGTCATACTGACACTCTGTAAAGTCACAGCACACACTTTGACCTCACATCCCACTCTATGATCTCATACAGCCATGCCATGATGGCACAGCCTGCTCTGTTATGTCACAGAATCCCCTCTATGTAGCTGCTCAATGACCTCACACAACCCACTCTGTGCTGTCACACAGCCCCTTGCTGACATCACAGCTCCTCTGTGCCTCCATGACACAGCCACAGAGGTGCCCTCTCAGGCTTTGGTGCTCTTTTCATCAGTCAGTCCCCCAGAGAGGGCTCAAAAATTTCTCAGGAACTCAAACTTAAATTGAGACACTGAAGTTTCTTGTACTTTAAATAGATTCCTGTGAGGCACAAGAGTGACAAAGTGTCCCCAGGTTCCAGGTAGAGCAGAACACTGGAGGCAGTGATGACAGCTGGGGACAAGCAAGGGAAAGGTGTCTCTTCTTGGCCCCTGCACGCTCAGCCAGGCTGAGATGGACACTGATGGTTTCTGGGCCAGGCTCTCGGAGCCCAGCCCAGCTCCCTGCAAGCTCTGCCAGCTGCCCTGAGCTCTGGGCAGCACCAAGGGCCTCTCTGAGCCCAGCCCAGCCCAGCCGGCTCTGGCCCCACAGCTCTGCTCAGCCCAGGCTGCTCTGGCCACTGGCCCCACGGCCTCAGCCCCAGCCAAGGGCACAGCAGCAGCTGCAGCTGCCACAGGACTCAGCCCCAGCCATGGGGGAAGGTGCTGGGCCAAGGCCAAAGGAGGCTCCCTGGCTGCCCTGCTCCCCTTGGGCTGAGGTGCTGAGAGCTCTGCAGCCCCTGCTGCCATCCCATCTGCCCAGGGCAGCACCAGAGCCCCGGCCTTGGGGCCCTCAAGAGCTGCTCCTGCTCCAGGCCCAGGGCCCATGCCAAAGCTGGGGCAGCCACAAAGCTGTGCCCATTTCTGTTCACTGCTGATCTGATGGGGATGGATCCTCAGCCACTTGGAGCTTGCTGATGAATTTCACTACTCCAGAGGCCTCTTCTTTCTTGAGCTCTTCAGTTCAGGAGTTCTCTGAAAAAGGCTCAGAAACATTTGTTCTAAAGACCCAAACAAGAAAAGCCCCATTGAATAATTTTAGTTATCAATTCTTCTGTGGTTAATTATACACATTTCAGAAGTGTATTCAAAGTGAATCTGCTATGTTGAAAAAAAAAGTAGAGAGAACTGTTTTATCCTGGTTTTTTCCCTGTTTATAGTTTGGTATCAGCAATTTTCAATTGATATTGACCCCCAGCAACATCTAATGCAGTCTGAATAGATAAGATCAGGACCCTTCACGGCTGACAATCAATCAGACTTTGTCCCCACCCTCTCCCCACCATTTCCCTCATCCAACCCCTGGCACTCCTATGGATCAGGAATGGTGTGGCCAGCAGGACCATCACACTAGGATCTTTTCTCCTGAGAAGCTGGGAAGCTTCAGCTTTTCCATGTTTTGCTACTTTGGAATGTGATTTAGAGAATTGTTTACCCCCCAGGTGAAATTGTTCCTACTTGATGATCAATTACACATCCAGCCCATTTGGGACTCTGGTCAGTCACAAGATTTTATCATCATTCCATTCCTTTACTTCCTAGCCTTTGGATGAAATCCTTTCTTCTATTCTTTTAGTATGGTTTTAATATAGCATTTTCTTTTAATATAATATATATCATAAAATAATAAATCAGCCTTATGAAACATGGAGTCAAGATTCTCATCTCTTCCCTCGTCCTGGGACCCCTGCAAACACCACCACAGAGGACCAGGGTAGTGATTCTTCCCCTGTGCTGGGCACTGGTTGAGCAGCACCTCAAGTGCTGTGTCCAGTTCTGGGCCCCCCAATATAGGAAGGACATGGAGGGGCTGGAGCGTGTCCAGAGAAGGGCAACAAGGCTGGGGAGGGCTCTGGAACACAAGTCCTATGAGGAGCGGCTGAAGGAGCTGGGGTTGTTTATCCTGGATAAGAGGAGGCTCAGGGGAGACCTCATCACTCTCTACAACTCCCTGACAGGAGGGTGCAGCCAGGTGGGGGTCGGGCTCTTTTCCCAGGGAACACTGACAGGACAAGATGACACAGCCTTCAGCTGCACCAGGGGATGTTTAGGCTAGATATTAGGAAATATTCTTTACAATTCTTCATATTGGAATCACACATTGGAACTCTGGGCTTTGGAATGGGCTGCCCAGAGAGGTGGGTGAGTCACCATCCCTGGAGGTGTTTAAGGAAAGACAGGATGTGGCACTCAGTGCCATGGTCTGACTGACAAGGTGGTGTTGGGTCCCAGGTTGGCCTTGATGCTCTTCAAGGTCTTTTGCAGCCTGGCTGATTCTCTGATGATTGTGACACTGCAGGGCCCTGGGGAAGCAAGGGGCCATTGTGACACTGCAGGGCCTGGTGGCACCAAGAGGACCATGGTGACACTGTGTACGACATGGCAGCACAGAGCCAAGGGGCCACGGTGACACTGTGGGGCTGGATGGAAGCAAGGAGTCCATGCTGACAGTTTGGGTTCTGCTGGAACCAGGATTTCCCTCTGCTCTAGTGCAGTTCACTAGGTAGGTTTCTTGCTACAGCTATGGAGAAATATTTCAACGAGCTTCTAGGAAATACATATTTCTATTTGAAAGGGTGCCTTTTATTGCTGTCCTATTACACAAGAGGTGATTGCAGCATTCTGTGACTGATATTGATGCAGGGACTCTCCTAAGGAAGTCTAGCCTGCTCAGAGAAGCTGTGCCTTTAAGTCTGACCCAGTGTGCACAACCTTGCTCCACATTCCCCAACCCCATCCTGTCTCTCCTCACTCACCTGGGACCTGCTTTGCTCAGAGAACTGGCTGCACAAAGCCAAAGAGGGGCTTTGCTTCTTTTATTTTTTCAAGCAATCTAAAACTCTTTGAGTTTCCCCATTGCAAACAGACACCCTCCTCAAGTGTGTGCCAAGCCCAAGGTGCCACCGAGACCACTCCAGACCTGCCTGGGCCAGCTGTGAGGGTGGATCATCATCCCAACCTGCACTGAGCCATTGCAAGGGACTGTTGCCATGGACACTGCAGGGACCCCACTGCTGGCTTTGGGTGCCATGGCAACCCCCATCAGTTCAGGTTTCCTTGGAAACCAGCCCAAGGAGCCATTTCTGCAGCCAGGTTCCATGGCCACTTGCCTGCAGAGCTGTTGCTGCCCTGGGCTGCCATGGCAACCCTGAGGACAAAGCGGTGCCGGGGCTGTTCCAGGTGCAATTGCAGTGACACTCGTTGGTGCCACCAGGTGCTATGGCAACGGCCACGGGGACCCGTTCCTTAGATTGGTGCCAAGGCAACCAATGCCCAGAGCTGGACCTTGCTCAGGGCTGGTGTCAGTGCCCAGGGCCAGAGGGGATCCCTTGCTGGGGGCTGTGCCATGGCCACCTGCCCTGTGCCGTGCTGGCCGCTCGGGCACCAGGAACCAGCAGCCAAGGGCACTGCCAGGGCCAAAGGCCAGGTCAGCCAGACAGAAAGGGGCAGCGCTGGGCACTGTTTCCATGGCAACCGGCACTGGGGGGACACCTGGGTCACCTGGCCTGGCAGTTGCCATGGAAAGCCCTGGCAGGCACTGAGGGCACAGCCCCTGGCACTGAGACACTGCTGGGCCGGGTGCTGAGCACAGCGCTGAGCACGCAGAGATGGTTTTGTTCTTGCTGAGCTGCAGCACAGCCAAGGCCTGTCCTGCCCCTCGTCCAGCCACGCTGGGGAGGGGCTGGGGCTGCGGGGGAGCTGGGCAGGGGACACAGCCAGGACAGGTGACCCCAACTGACCCCGGGCACAGCCCAGACCAGAGCACATCATGCTCAGGGTATGAAGGGGGGGAACAAGGAGGAAGGGGGAATTTTGGAGGGAGGGTTTCTGCCTTCCCAGGTAACATTTAGGCAAGAGGGGGCCCTGTTTCTCCAGTGGGCAGGGTCACTACCAAAGACACAGACACCAACTGAAGGAATTGTGTCATTTATATCATGCACAGCTGCAAAGAATTACAAAAGGATAAGCTCAGCAAAGCACATCATCATTAGCAAAGAATTACAAAAGAAGCTCAGCAATCCATCAGAACTCATCATTACATTTGGATGACTAACCCCTTGGTGAAACACTAGAGGTGTTTGTGGCAGACAAAGATTCTGGCTGACTATCAAGGTACAACTTACAGACACCAGTAGTACTTTAGTGACACCGTTCTTCATTCATTTTTCTCAATCTCATTCGAGTTAGGAACAAGAATTCCGTTGTCCATGGAGCTGGCACCATGTTAATTCCAGAATAATGCCCCCAGGCCCTTTGCTGTTCAGCTTTACCATGCTGTCTGGGGCTAACAAGGCCTGGGGGGGCCCTTTCCCCTCGGGCTGGAAGGGGCCGGGTCCCAGTCCCTGAGGGGCACCCGGGCTCCTGGATGCAATTCCTGTGCAAGTCCCTCAGTGTCACAGCAGCCTTCCCATGGAGCCCGTGGATCAGAGCATTTCCCAAAGGGGCCCTTGGGGCAAACAGGGAGATTTGGTCGGGCAGCATGTGGAAAACAATATCCTGTCAGATCTACTTGTTCTCACACAGAACACTTGGCTGCAGGGACACATTCCCATTGTTCCTGCCCAGGTTTCAGGACTCAGAGTTGTCTTTCCCAGGAGCTGCTCCTTCAGCTGCCTCGGGAGGGCCATTTGGCCTCCGGACCCACACTCTGGCTCCATCATTAGGGCTGCTGGATCCAAACCCTTTATCTCCACAAACGGTGGTGATTGCAGGTGGATCTCCTTTTTTCACAATCCTTCTTAAAATTGCAATATTGATAACTGTGCTACCCTGTCATGGGGTTGACTAATCCAATCCTGGTCACTATTGTTTAACAGAATTACTGTAATTTCTCCTGGATATTCTGCATCAATTCCTCCTGCCATGACATGACCACTTTGCAAAGCCAAGCTCCAAGGGAGCAGTTATCAAACCAAAGTGTCCTGGAGGAATCTGAATTCCTGTTTCAGTATTGATAGCTCTCATTTGCTTTGAATTTCTCCTCATTAATTCCAATGCATGAAGGCCCAGCCCTGCAGCCTCTGGGCTGGCCCTGCCAGGGGCCATCACAGCCAGAACAATTTCCCAGGCAGCCCAAGTCTCACTGCCCATGGTTGGATTTGCAAATTGGGGGCAGCCGTGCACAGCCAGGGGGTTTCCATTTCCCCAGTGGGCCATTGTTAAGGGCATGGAGCACTTCTGGGAGATGGGTTCTCCATGGGCAAAGGTTCCCATCTCCTCATTTTTTCAACTGCTTTTTAAACAACCCCTTCACCCATGCAACCAATCCTGCAGCTTGTGCATAGTCTGGTACATGAAAAACCCTGCAGGCTTAATCACTGAATTTTTCACAGGAACAGACAAAGCACTCTGCATCACACTATCAGCAAACCCTGTAAAAACAGCCAATTTCCTCCCTTCCTCCTTTTTTCACTGTATACAATCTCACAAAGTTGACCACTGAAATCAGGGTCCTGGCCAATCCTGTTCTGTAGGGTATTTAGTGTTACATCCCTGAGCAGCCAAAGCTACCAAATTAGTATTGTCAGCACTACTTCACATTATTATAATTTTATATGGAGATATACATTTGATATAGATAGACAGACCTAGACATACATATAAAAATATATAACAAATATATATGAAGGTCTTATTGTACTATAAATACATATATAGTATTTTATTATATTGATATTTCACTTGCACCAATGCATCTGAGCTCAAGATTAAAATCTTCTTCTGTTGCTCCACGTGGGAACATTCCAACAATAATTGTTCCTTCTGAAGGTGCTGTTTCCAATGTACTCTCAACAAATTCATCTTTGTCTGCCCAAACCCACAAGTTCTTTTCCTTTTCCATGTGCAATTTTTGGATGCATTTGAAGCCATCCAGGGGCGCAGCCTCTTTTACCCGACTGCCCCACTGCTCCAACGGGGCTCCAACCTCAGCCCACTCCAGAGCCAGGGAACTCCAGGGAAGGGCTTCCCATCTGGGAATTTCTGATGGCACTGATTCCTCACATTGACATTGAACAAGTGACATTTTGTTGGGATCTGGCCAGACTGGGCCAGTTTTGTTTTGCCAGTGGGCAGGGTCAGCACCAAAGACACAGACACCAACTGAAGGAATCAGTGTCATTTCCTGCAGCTCAAAGCAGCAAAGAATCACAACAGGAGCAGCTCAGCAATGCACCCAACCATCCCCACCAAAGATTGCCTGCAGTGATTGAGAAAGATCCAGCCCCAGTTACCCTCAGCCTTTACCATCGCCCAGACCCACACAGCAGCTGGGGAAGCTGTCACAGCCAAGGGCTGCAGAGCCACTCCTGGGCACTGGCAATTCCTGCAGGTGCCTCCAGCCACAGGTGAGGCTCCAACCCCGCTGGGAGAGGGCCCAGCTCTGACAGTGCTGAATGGACAAACTGACAGCACTTCTAGTGTGGCAACATCTGCTTTCATCCTCTCTTGGGTCCCTCCCAAAGGCTGGCCAGGGCCCCAGGAGGAACCAAGGGAGGTGACTTTGACCATTCAGCCTCAAACAAGGCCAGATGTCAGATTTCATGGCCTGGTCTGGCTACTAAATACACAAAGGTCAATACATGTTTCACTAATGAGTGGCTACATCTATCACAGTGCTAATGACCATGCATATTTCATTAGGGAGCAGATACAAAGATAACCTTTGGCTGGAAGGTTCATCCAGAGGCCACCTTGGGCTCAGGGCCTGCTGTCCAGGCCTCACTCAGGGCTGGTGTCCAGGCCTTGGCACTCCAGGGACGTGGTTTAGGGCTGCGCTTGGCACTGCAGGGTGAGCGGCTGCACTGGGTGAGCTCAGAGGGCTTTTCCAAGAGAAAGGATTCTGTGATTCCATGATTCTATCCACTGCATTCAGCTGGGGCTATTTTAGCAGCATTCCTTTGCTCCAAAAGTTCCCTCTTGCCCAGCTCCTGTGGCCTGAGGCTTCAGCTCCTTCAGCTCCTGGTGCTGAGCTGCTCATGCTGAACGAGACGACTCGGAGAGAAGAACACAGTCCATGCAATTCCTTCTGGGACACGGAGAGGGGAGGCTGTGCAAACAGGAGCATTGTTTGCTGTGGCCTCCTCTCTGCCCTTCACGCCTTTCAGCGCTTTGAACCAGCCCAGAGCTTTCTCCAAGAGTGCAATGGAGCAGCTGTTCCTGCTCCTGGCTCTGGCTCTCTCCAGTCTCTGCCCTTGCCTGCTTCTGTCCCTCGTGCTGTGCCCTCTGTTCCCCCAGGGCTGGCTGGCTGCTGCCCAGGACTGTGGCACTGGCACAGATCCAGTGCTCCAGAGCCTCCTTTCTGTGCCCTTGGAGCTGCCTGGGCACAGCAGCCTTTTCCATCTGCAAGCTCCCCATGGACAGGGAGTGCCCAGCTCCATTCCTTGCACAGCCTCCAGGAGCCCAGGGCTGCCATCTCAAGTCCCTGCTGGCACTGGGGGCTCCCAGGTGCCTCAGGCTGCTGTGACACCGCTGCACACGGGAGGGAACAGGGGCAGGGGCTGTGCTGAAAGTCAGCTCCATCTGCTGCTGCTACTGCTGCTGCTGCTGCTGCTGCTGTGGGGTCATTTGTGCAGCCCTGGCCCAGAGTCAGGGATCAGATCCTGCCAGTCTCTTCCAGCCCTGGCTGCTCAGAGTTTGGGCCTTGGAGCCTCAGGTGGGCAGAGGCAGCTGCTCCTGGTCCCTCTGTGTGCCCGTGTTCAGCAGTGCTGCTCCATCAGTCTGTGCCCAGCAACGGGGAAAAGCCTCAGCCCTGCAGGGCCAGGAGCTGCCGGGCTCTGCCTGAGCAGCTCAGCCAGCAGGAAGGGAGCTGCTCCACATGGGAACCAGGAGCAAAGGACATTCCTTTTATAGGACATGTTTTCTATTTAAAGGAAAAAAAAAGGAAAAAGGAAAAAATAGGTAAATTGTAGAAGATAAGAATAAAATCCAAGTGTGAGAGAAAAAATATAACATAATGTTAGTGAAAAAAACAAAACATAAATGCAAAGTTACATTCTTGGCATTAAGAGGTACATGATCTTTTGAAAAAGAGAACTCAGTTATTTACATTGTAAATCTGCTGATGGCATGGATCCATCTTACTGACCTCAGCAGCCTTTTAAAAGGTTTTGGGCTTTGTTTCCAACATTGCTATTTTAAATTGTGCTCGAAGCAAGAGGAAATTGCTTTGTGCCCTTCCAGCTCCAAGCAGGACTGGGAATAGAAACTCTGTCAAACCCCAAATCCTTTAGAAGATGCCCTTCCTTCTCAGCCTGGAAATGAGCCGCACATTCCCTTTGAAACTGTCAGGGATTTCTTAAAGACACAAAGTCCCACTGACAGCTTTTTGCTCTGGTTTGGCAGTGCAGAAGGGCAATTCTCCATCCATCAGCTCCAGACTGCACTGCCTCAGGAGCATGGCCCACTCGCCAGCTTTGGCCCACTCGTGGCACTTCTAGAGGAGGAAGAAAGTGCAACTGCACAATTCCAGCCAATCAAGAAGGAAAAATGGGACAGACAGAACAGCCTGGGGAGATCCAGGCATTCAGCTGGGACTGTGGAGAGTTTGGGTCCTTGCCAATTGGATGTGTGTCCCCAGCTGCAATCTCTGGGCCTGCAGCAGAGTCTCACTCACTGCCAAAGCAGAAAGCTCAGGCGCTGTGCTCGCAACGGGCTCGTCTGATGCAGAGCTGTCAGAGCAATGTGAGGGCAGAGCCAGCCCAGCTGGGCCCAGGGCTGAGCCCAGCAGAGCCCTGGCAGAGCCCAGAGCAGCCTCAGCAGCCGCAGAGCCCGGCTGCAAGGAGAGAAAGCAGAAAGTGCCCGTCAGCTGAGGGCTCCTGTGCCCTTGTGCCAAGGCCTGCGGTGCCCAGGCCGTGCTGGCTGTGCCCAGAGCTGTGCCCAGAGCTGCCCATCCCTGCTGCCTTTGGCAGCAGAGGCAGGAGGGCAGGACATGTGCCCAGCCTGCAGCCAGCACTGCACATCCAGCCCTCAGCAGCTGCCCAGAGCCAAAAAGCAGCTGGGCATCGACTGAAGAATTCATTGCATCTGCCCCAGCAAAGGGGGAACCTTTGGTGCCCGGGCAGGCCGTGCCAGGCCCAGATCTGGGAGCATCCCCCTGCCTGTGGACTCACCTGCAAACTAGGCCTGGAGCCTGGCTTTGAAGAAGGTGCCAGAATCCAAGTCCATCATCTTCAGCTGGCCAGGCCGAGGAAGAGATTGTCACCCTTGAGCTTGTCCTTGGTGTCTCCAGCAGCAGCCCCACCTGGTACAGCTTCTCCAGGGGCTCCTTCTCCTTCCCTGGGGCCAGACCAGGCTGTCAGGGCTCTGCCCAGGGCCCCAGCCATCCATGAACCAGACAAACACAACCGGGGGGATGGTGGCCACCAGTGCTTGCCACCCCAGGTCTCCAGCTCAGCTCCAGCCCAAGAGCTGCGTGTTTCCTTCTGCTGACCCCTGCTCAGAGCTACACGCAGCACAAAACCAGCCTCGTTTGCTTTGCCACTGATTGCCAAGAGATGTGTGGAGCTGGTACCTGCCAGGCCCTGGATCCGACTGTGCACGTGGATCTCTCCCATCTTCTAGGGCAGAGGAACACCCTGCACCCAAGGATGGCAGAAAAGCTCTTCTAAGGACGGCCTGTCTGAGGGTTGCATGGACAAACACCTCTTAATGATATCCTGGCACTCTGGGGAGAGAAGCCAGAAATCACCAGTCAGTTGGAGAAGTTGTCCCCCTGTTCCCGTGCCCAGGCCATGCTGGGTGTGCCCAGAGCTGGGCCTAAACTTCCCCATGGATGCTCTGTTTGGAGGAGAGCAGGAGAGCAGGACCTGTGCCACCTCCTCAGCAGCTGCCAGAGTGGGATGCCCACGAGCCCGCTGCTGTCTCCCAGCACTGGGATTCCCCCCATGCCCAGAGATGAGGATCCACCTTGAGAGAGCCATCGTGGGAACAAGATCCGCCCCCGGATGATCTCCTGGCCCCTCCTGAACGGGTGCTTGCCCATGACCAGGTGGCACAGCAGGAGGCCCAGGGACCAGATTGTCGCTGCCTCGCCGTGGTAGCATTGGTGCTGGATCCACTCTGGTGGGCTGTAGGACAGGGTTCCTGTGGAACACAGACACAGCTCAGCAGGGGGATGCTGCTGCTCCCAGAGCCTGGCCCCAGCATCCCTGGCCATGCGGGGGCTGCCCCAGAGCCACACGGGGTGAGCGCTGACCTCTCACCAGCACCTGGGGCTTGTGTACAAACTCGGGGCTGGAAAAGAAGCCACTGGTGCTGGAAGAGGGCAGCAGAAACCCTGGGAAGGCCCAACCATGACACACAAAGGAGAAACCCACTCAGTGGTGGAGAAAACCCACTCTCCTCCCCACCTGTATGGCCCCCAAAACTGTTAATAAGCCAAGGCAAACAAGGGGAGCAGAGCAGTCCAAGCCCTTCCTCGCCTGCACACCAAACCATCCGGGGCACGGGGTCAGACCCCGCTCTCTGCTACTCCCATGGGGGTTTGTGTTGGGCTGGCTGCCCCAGCTCCAGCCCCAGCCCAGGCCACAGTGGGTGCTGAAGGCTGTCGGCAGGGCTGGCAGCTGGCCCCCCTCACACCCCACCCAAATCAACTCGGCTGCAGCATCAATCCCATCCCGGCTGCAATAGGGGGAAGCCCCGGTGCTGCACCCAGGCTGGGCCATGAGATGCCCAGGAGCATGCCCTGGAGGGCTCACCTGCAAACTGGGTGTAGGCTGTGTCTTGGAGGAAGGCGCCACAGCCAAAGTCGATGAGTTTCAGCTGCCCGCTGGCCAGGTCGAGCAGGATGTTCTCGGGCTTGATGTCCCTGTGCAGGACCCCGCAGGCGGTGCAGTGCCGCACGGCCTCCAGCACCTGGCGGAACAGCGCCCGCGCCTCCTCCTCGGGCAGGAACCCCCGCTCCGCCAGGAAACCCGAGAGCTCCTGGCACCGCTCCGGACGCTCCAGCACCAGCAGGAAGCTGTCGGGGAGCTCGAGCCACTCCAGGAGCTGAATGACAGCGGCACAGCCACGGGACACCTTGGCCAGCAGCACGATCTCCAGCGGCGCGCTGCTGCCGTCGGGCTGCGGGAGGAGCGCGGTGCCGTCAGTGGGGCTGAGGCCGTGCCGGGGCTCTGGGAGCCCTCAGCCAGCCCGGGATGCTCTGCACGCTCCGCTCAGCCCACGCCCGCTCTCCCCGCAGGGCTCCCGGCGGCTCCCACCCTGCCGGGCCCCGGCTCCTCGCCGCCCGGCCCGGCCCGGCTGCTGCCGCTGGCCCCGCTCACTCACCAGCTCGCCCCAGTGCCGGATGCGATCCCGCGGCACGCGTTTGATGGCCACCTGCGAGCGAGGGAGAGCAGCGGGCTGAGCTCGCCGCCCGTCCTGCCCAGCCCCATCCTCCGCCCTTCTCCTCCTCCTCTTCCTCCTCCCCCTCCGCCCGCCGCCGGCCCCGCCGCTCACCGGGGCGCCGTCCGAGAGCCGCGTCCCCGAGCAGACGCTGCCGAAGCCGCCGCGCCCCAGCAGCGAACCCACTCGGTACCGCTCCTGCAGGGCCTCCTGCGCCTTCCCTGCGGGCGAGACGCGGCTGTCAGCGCTCGGCCCGGGGCCAGCAACGGCCCCCGAGCGCCCCCCGAGCGGCCCGGGCCGGGCATCCCCACCCGCCCCGGGCCCCGGCGGCTCGGGGCCGGCGGCCGCGCTGCCGAGCGGCGGAGCTCGGGCCGGGGAAGCCGCAGCGGAGGCGGCGGGAGCGGCCGCGCCGCCTGTGTCCTCCGCAGGCCCCGGGACGAGCCGGGGCCGGGACTGGACCCCACGTCGGGTCCGGGGCCGGGCTCGGGCCAGGCGGAGCCGAAGGGCGGCGATGCCGCCCCCGCACCAGGCACTGACGCCCGCCCAGCAGCGCCAGCGCCAGCACGGCCAGAGCCGGGCGGAGGCGAGAGCGCGGCGGGACGGGCGGGGCCGGGCACGGGGCAGCCCCGCCCGGGGCCGGGGGCGGGCCGGGGGCATGGCCCGGCCCGGCAGGGGAGAGGGAGGCAGGGAGAGGAGAGGGACGCCGGGCAAGGGACCCCGAGAGAAGGGTGCCCGACCGCGGGAAAGGGAGAGAAAGAAAAACAGAAAGAAAAACAGAAAGAGAAAGAGAAAGAAAGAAAGAGTGATCTAAAATATCTGTTTTGCTGCTGTCGCTGCTGTTGCCGCCGCTGCTGCTGCCGCCGCTGCTGCTGCCGCCGCTGCCGCCGCTGCAACTGAAGCACCGGGGCGTCCCCGTGTCCGTTCCCCGCTCGCCCCACGAGCCCCACGTTCGAGCCCCGCGCGCCCCGGGCACAGCCCCTGAGTCTGTCCAAACACGGCAACTTTGCAGCCTTGAGCCCAGGTGCAGAGCCCTGACTCCTGCACACCGGCACAGCAATGCCCTCGCTTGCTGCTCTGCATTGTCCTGGCTGAGGGTCAAACACTGTCGGGCCACCTTCCCTTGGGGTAGGATTCCTACCTGACCCCAGCACTGTGCACTTACATCTCCAGTGTTGCCTTCCAGTAAAAACAGGGGAAGGAAAACTCTGTGTGGCTCATGGTATTTTAGAGTGTCTAAAAATCACTAAGTCACCGATCTTAGAGGTGAGGTGCATCTGGAATTACTGGGATGGAGAAGTAGTGCAACATGGAAAAGGGGAGCATAGAAATAAATAGAGGAAAACATCTTGGATTTTTTCTTTCATTTCACTTCTGGAAAGCTGTTTCAGTTTTCCAGGAATCTTCTCCTGTCTGCTCTTCCCAAGAATCTCTCCTGGAGAACAAAGTCAAGCTTCTGTCACAAGATTTGCCAGCAGGAAATTATGCCGCTGGTGAAATTTTCATGATGACTGTTTGTGCTGGCTTAGGGCAAATTTTGGGAGGAAACCTCCAGAAGGGATCCGTCTAGAAAGCAAGTTCAAGTGGCCCCTCCCCCTATGAGTTCAGGAAAAGTCTTCCCTCGAGAAAAGTGAAAAAAACTCAGTTTATTTAACAAGTAAAGTATTCACAAGCATGAAAAATTAATAATATTAAATAAAACCTCTGTCAGTGCTAAAGAGATGGCAAATTCAGAAAGTCCTTTTTGTGGGGTGTAGTTGGCACACTCGGTCTCTTCTAAGTCCCTCTGGTGCTGGAATGCAGCGTCCCAGAGCTCGGTGGGCCACAGGTGTGAGCTGCAGGTGTTTTTCTGGGTTTTCAGTCCAGAGCAGGTTTAAACAGTTCCAAGAAAAAGGAAAGTCACAGTCCCAGGAACTTCTCTACCTAAGCTAGCTAAAACCAAATTTAGGCTAGCTAGACTTGGGCTGTGAAGGCATCGGGAAATTTCCAAATCTGGGCGCTGGCGGTCCCAGCAAACACCAGATCTCGATGGTGCTGGAGCCAGAACCTGGTAAATGTCCAAATTTTGGCTTTCTGTGCCAGCAAATCACTGGACCTGGGCTGTGCTGGCACCAGGAAGTTTTCAGATCTGGGCACTGGCGCTGCCAGCAAACACCAGATCTGGGTGGTGTCGTTGCCAGCGACAGAAATCTGCCAGATTTGGGCTCTGCTGGCACCGGGAAATTTCCCAATCTGGGCACTGGCGCAGCAAACACAAGATGTGGGCGGTGCCAGAGCCAGTAGCAGAAAGTTGCCAGGTTTTGGATTTCTGTGCCAGTAAATTGCTGCTGCACTTGGGATGTGCCAGAATAGGGAAATTTCCAGGTCTGGACACTGATGGTTCCAGCAAACACCAGTGAAACCTTCTGGTCCTCGTCCAGACCGTTGACCAGTGGTTTCCCTGAGAACCAGCTCTGGCCACTTTACAGACAGAGACTGCTTCCATCTGGTGCTCTGGAAACAGAACTTTAATGAAGGCAAACACAACAAACAGGACGGCGTGCACAGTACAGAGAGCAAAGCAGAAAAAAGCCTGGGTCCAGGGTCTAGCAGGGATATTTATCCATTTATTTATGGGGAGGGGTTAAGGTGGGATCTGAGGGAAGGATCCAAGAGGAAGGAAGGATTAAGAATATTACAATTTTTGCAGTATAAAGTAACCAATGGTAGCAAAGAGAACTCAGAACTTTCTAGTAGCAGTCTGCATAATTGAACAAGAGGATTATGTGCGGGAGCTCCTGCTGACCCCAACTAAAGAGGGTTATCCCACGGCCTTAAGCCAAGGTCTCCCTCTTCTTTTAAACCAACCCCAACACACCAGATCTGGGCAGTGCTGGGTTTTGGCTTTCTTTGCCAGACAATTGCTGCATTTTGGTTGTGGTGGCCCAGGAAAATTGCCAGATCTGGGCACTGGCAGTGCCAGCTCACCGCAGATCTGGGTGGTGCTGGTGCTATCACCAGAAAATTGCCAGGTTTTGTCTTTCTGTGCCAGCAAACTGCTGGACTTGGGCTGTGCCAGCTCTGGGAAATTTCTGGATCTGGGCACTTGTGCAGCAAACACCAGATCTGGGTGGTGTGTTGTGGTTGTTTTTATACTTTGTAATATTTTGTAAAAGTTTTGTTTTTGAATCCCCGTATTTTTCCCAAATGGTTCATCCCAGATGGTACCCCCCTCCCTTTACCTGTGTAATCCCTTTCCCTTGCTGAGATCATCCCCAAACCCCCACCCTGGCTCTCTGTCAATCACTCAGCATCCCATCCCTCCATCCAGAAGCTTCGGTCCAGGATGTCGAGTGATTAGCCAGAGGCCAGGGCTCAGCCCCCCAAGCCTTGCCCCATACGCTGTCCTAAATGTCCATCCCCCAGTACCCATCCCTTAGGGTCACTTCTTGGTTGGTAAAATGTTATCTACTTCGGGTTTCCACCTCCCTTAAAATGTAACCTTGGAACATCTCCCGGGGCTGTGGGCAGGAGGACCCTGAGGTGTAGGGGCTCCTTCAGGACTCCTAGAATAAAACCATGGATTAACCCCTGCTAAGAGTCGGCCCTTTATCTTCTACCCATGTCTCTGGTGTCTCTAGTGCTGCAAAGGCGACCAGCCCAGGTGCCCTCAGTACCCTCGGGGCACAGAGAGTGTTTCCCCGCTGTCGGCTGTGTTGGGGCTGCCCCCAGTGTCTGCTGATTCAGGACTGGCCCAGGGTTCCTGAGAGGAACCCAGAGGGACCGAGACAAGCTTCGACTAAAAAATCCCAGTGGTCAGCCTCGAGTCTCCCCAGGCACCTTCTGCCAAAGGCTCCAGGACAAGCCATGGTTCCCGGCTGCAGAATAGAGCATGTTCTTCACCTCTGGTCCTGTCCTGACTGGGCCAAGGGCAACCACATGAGCGATCTCCTGCTTGATCTGGGCAAAGGCTTGTTGCTGCTCTGGGCCCCAGTGGAAATCATTCTTCTTGCCGGTGATCAGGTAAAGAGGCCTCACGATCTGACCGTATTTGGGAATGTGCATCCTCCAAAAACCTATGGCACCCAGGAAAGCTTGTGTTTCCTTCTTGCTAGTTGGTGGAGACATCGCGGTGATTTTGTTGATGACCTCAGTGGGAATCTGACTCCGTCCATCTTGCCACTTCACACCCAGGATCTCCAGGGCAGGTCCCTTGACTTTACTCTTCTTGATAGCAGAATCCTGATGATCATCTCTCCTTCCTCAAACACTTCCATTATTGTGTGCCCCCACACAATGATGTCATCAATGTACTGCAAGTGCTCTGGATCCTCACCCTTTTCCAGTGCAGCCTGGATCAGTCCATGGCAGATGGTGGGGCTGTGCTTCCACCCCTGGGGCAGTCGGTTCCAGGTGTACTGCACAGCCCTCCAGGTGAAAGCAAACTGAGGCCAGCATTCTGCTGCCAGAGGAATGGAGACAAACACGTTAGCAATGTCTATAGTGGTAAAGCACTTTGCTGCCTTGACCTCCAGCTCATACTGGAGTTCCAGCGTGTCCGGCACAGCAGCGCTCAGCGGTGGAGTCACTTCATTCAAGCCACGATAGTCCACAGTCAATCTCCATTCTCTGTCAGACTTGTGCACAGGCCAGATGGGGCTGTTGAAGGGTCAGTGGGTTTTGCTGACCACCCCTTGGCTCTCCAGCTCACGGATCATTTTGTGGATGAGGATCACGGCATCTCAATTTGTTCAATATTGCCGGCGGTGCACTGTCGAGGTGGCAATCGGCACTCGTTGCTCTTCCACCTTCAGGAGTCCTACTGCAGATGGGTTTTCTGATAGTCCAGGCAAAGTGTTCAACTGCTTGATGTTCTCAGCCTCTACAGCAGCTATGCCAAAAGCCCATCTGAGTCCCTTTGGGCCTTTGTAACAGCCATTCTGGAGGAAATCTATGCCCAGAATACACGGGGCCTCTGGGCCAGTCACAATAGGATGTTTCTGCCACACCTTCACAGTCAGGCTCACCTGGGCTCCCAACAGGGTCAATTGCTGTGATCCCCCCGTCACCCCGGCAATGGAAACAGGTTCTGCCCCCACATGTCCCGATGGTATCAGGGTACACTGCGCACCAGTATCAACTAAGGCATCGTATTTTTGTGGCTCTGATGCCCCAGGCCATCGGATCCACACTGTCCAGAAAATCCGGTTTTCCCGTGCCTCTCCCTGGCTAGAGGCAGGGCCCTCCCTAGCCCTGGTTATTATTTCTATTCTGGGCATACATGGTCGAGGTACCTTCCAGGGGATCTGACGGATCATACTCAGCAGCTCAGTCATGGAACGTTGGGGCTACCTTCACTTTACTGGAATTCCCTCAATTAGTGTTTCCCTCCTTGAGCTGATGCACCCGTGCTGCCAGGACAGAAGTGGGTTTTCCATCCCACCTTCCCATGTCTGCCCCATGGTCACGCAGAAAGAACCACAGGTCAGCCCGTGGGCTGTACCCTCTCTCTCTAGCTGGGGAACGTTGGGCTCTGACTCTGGGGCCTGTGACTCACACTGGTGCAATGTGGGAACTGTTCCTCCTCACCTCCTCCCTCATCTCCCTCATCTCCTCTCTGAGTTCTTGGACCACGGCAGAGACATGAGCCTGCATTGGGCCATTGATCACACTCTCATAATTTCTAAGCTTGCTGGCAACAGAACCCACTGTCTCTCGTTTGTTATTGGCATTAATCATTGCAATAAAGGTGGTGTATTGAGCTGGCCCCAGATTTGCCAGACTCCACAACATTTGCCCTGTGCACCTGACCTTGTTGGGGTCATTATCATGCTGTCCATCCCTCCCAAAGAGTACCTCCAATACTGCCACTTCTCTCAGCTGTTGGATCCCTTCCTGAAGAATCTTCCAGAGCACATTCTGTGGTGCTGGTCCTGCATTCTCCCCCTGTGGACAAACCTCTCTCTGACACTCATTAAAAGCTGTTCCCAGAGGGAAAGGGACCTTGGCTCCCTTACAAAAATCAGATCCATACCTGAGTCCTGAGTCAAGTGTCCCAAATTCCTTGCCTCACCACCATCCAGCTGGACACCTGTACCCATAAGGTCCCAGACCCAAAGTAGCCAGGTTGTATAAGCCTCACGTCCCTGTCATACAATGTCTTTGTGCAGATTACGGAGACTTTCATACGTCAGGGACTCGGTGATGACCTCAACTGTTGCCTCTCCTGGGCGTTGGGAAGGCTCTCCTTTCATATCCTCATCTGGGTGCTCTGATTTCATCTTAGATCTCCTTGTTTCCACCAGGGCCACTGCTGCTGGCTGTGACTGCCTTTGCAGTTCAGCTGGAACCTGGACAGTTGTAACATCTGTGGGTTCCACTGCTGCACCATCAGACTCTCCCTCTTTGAGGCAGGGGGATGGCTTTTCACCAGCTGTGGAAATGTACTCCTTCAGCACCTGGCCCATCTCTTTCATTAGAACCCTCATCCAACCTGGGTGGTTCATTTCTGAGGTGGGCTGTGGGGCAGGGTCAGGCTCTGGGGCAGCAGCATCCCTGGTCTCTGGGGTAGGTGTCAGTGTGGTTATCCAGGTTAATCTTCCCTTATCTCTGAATGCTAAATGTAACAGGCCTATCAGCAACACAAGCCACTGTATGATATCATTAGCATTTAGAGTGGATCTGAACCCTTTGAAAACTGGTGGGGCAGACCCAAAGAGCTGGGTGAAGGGCTGGGAAAAAATTTGCCCCTGTGTCATTTCCTCACAGTAAGAACCATTATTAAAGTAACCCCCAAAACCATACACTTAGTGTGTGATAGCTCTGAATCCATGTGCCTGCCTTCCAGAGGAAGTTAAAGATCCATTAATTCCTCACCTCATTAAGCCATAAAGCAAACTGGATAATAGCCACAGCAGCCTTAGTTTGGTTAGCCTGTGTTCCAGGGATTGCCTGGGTGCTCCTGATGGGGCAGAAGGAAGAGCTCCAGGCCCTCCGTGAGGGTGATGAGGGCAGTGGGCTGTCAGCAGGGGCTGGCTGGGGGAGCTGCAATGCCTGGGCAGGAGCTGCAATCCCTGCCCCGCCTGCGGTGGGCTTTGCTCCCTGTGTGGACCAGGGGTGGCGTGGGCAGAGCACACAGAGATTTCAGGGATGCAGGCAGGGGGATTCATGGCCAGCACTTTGCAGCTGATCCCCTTGGCCTCTCCTCTCTTGCGGCCATGGCAAGAGCTGGGTGGGATGGCTCTGGCAGGAAGGTCTCCTTGGATTCCTGCACATGCAGGTTCTGACCGTGGCTCTGTTCCTCTCTCTTCCAGCCCTTCGAGCCCTGAGTGAAGATAACAGCCCCTCCTGCATAAGCACATTTGTTCAGGTGATGTTTGAGGGAAGAACTGCAGAACTTTCATCTGCTGGCTCAGAAGAACCAGTGTCTCTTTAAGACCTCCAGATCCCTTGGAAGGTGAGACCACCAGGAGACCAGAGGGGATCAGCTGGAGTTCCAGGCACAGCTGATGACTGGCACAACTGAGCCTGTGGGAAGCTCCCATGGCTCCTGCCTTCTCCCTCCCTGTTGACAGCTCCCTCCCTCCAGCCCTCGGACCCTGCCCATCCCCTTTCTTCCCTCCCAGCTCATCCCTTTGCTTCGCCTTCCATTAATAAACAGTTTGGCTTCTTTGCTTTACCTGCATCTCTGTGGAGCTGGAGCGATGAAAATCCGTGGCCCTGGGACACACAGGCCCCTGCTGCCGTTCTCTTCCACGCCGTGTTTTGTGCACAGACACAGAGGAACGAGGGCAGGTCAGGCTGGAAAGGTTCCTGTGCTGAAGGTGCAGTTCCACAACACTGTGGAGTTCCAGATCTTGCTGAGCACCCTGGAGCCCCTGGACTTTTGAAGAGCAAACCTGAATATGCTCTAAACACAGCAGAGAGGGATTCCATGGCAAGCATCCATGGAGGGCAAAGGGGCTTGGAATGCTGGAAGTTTTCAAGAATAGCTTCCTGAAAGCACAGCAGTGCTCCATCCCTGCACAGGATGAGGAAGAGGGCAGAACCAGAGACCATCCGGGCTTAGCAGGGAGCTCTGGGTGTGCCTAAGGGCAAATGAAGCAGCAGCACGGTGCCCGAGACCCGGACACGCGGCCGTGCCGGTGCCCAGAGCGCTGCCACGCAGTGCCGGGATCCTGGCTGTGGTTCTGGTCCCCACAAGTGAGGAATGGCAGCCCCAGGCTCAGAGCCAGTCAGAAAGCCAACCAAGGGAGAGCAGAGGGAGGGCACCCTTCCAGTCTCTCTTGGGCATGGCCGCAAATCAACCCCTGCTGCTTCTTCCTCCGCCTGTGTTTGGGCTGTGCTGGTGGCAGAGCCAGCCAGGTTGTGCTCTGTGTTCCAAAGCCTGTTGGGAGCGGGCATGAAAAGCACGTGTGCACAGCAGAGAGTCCTGGAAGATGATTGCAAGAGCATCCTGTGGGGACAGGGCTCTGGGCTCTGGCTGGGAACAGCCTGGTTTTGGTGCTGTGAGCACAGGCAGGAGCTGAGGCAGGGGAAGAGGCAGCGGGCAGCTTGTGTTTGTAGAGGGCCTGGGGCTGCACCTCTGAACCTGCACCTGGACACACACTTGGGGGAATACGAGCTGGAGCTGGAGTGCCCGTCCTGAAAGGACCTGGAGTCATTCAGCCTTGCCAGCTTTTCTTAAGAGTGTGTTGGTGTTCCCCAGGAAAGCCACACATTTGGGGAAATGCCTTTGGAGGAAAGGGGCTTGCTTCTCAAGGAAAGTGCTTCCCAGGGAGCTCCCAGTGAGGCAGGTGTGAGTGTCCCCCTTTGGCTCTCTGTGCTCCTTTCAGTCCTTGAGGCCCCTTGCACTTGGCAGAGGAGCAGGGCAAGGGAGAAGGCTGTGAAGAGCAGGTTTGGCATCCGCCTGGACCTGCAGAGACCAAGCCAAGCACCTGCAGCAGGGTGTGTTCCCCCTCTTTGGACAGAGGGTGAGCAGGAGCATCTCTGTCCAGCCACGAGCCCCAAAGCTCTCTGTGAGAGCTGTGAATTAAAAGGCCTTTGCACACACACTTTTCACATCTTTCCTGTCTGCTGTGTTTCAACTCTTGGCAAAATGCATTTGCCTCCTGCTTGGTGGGAGCTGCTGTGGCCCAGGGCCAGCACAGAGCTGGGATGTGTGGGCCAGGCAGCAAGGAGAGCCTTGGCTGATCTTGGTGTGTCCCTGGCCTCAGAAAAGGCCTCCCAAGGTGTCCTGCTCATTGGCTCTCCCTGTGCATCTTGGAGAGAACAAGGTGGGCATTTCTGGCAGCTGGGCATCAGCAGGCCTCAAAATGGGGGCGTGTGGTGGAGTGAGCCCAGCTGAGATCCCCTGAGAGCAGCCCAGTGCTCCTTGCTCCTCTCTGCTGACCCGGGAGCGTTTGTCTGCTCTTGGGATGGCCCTGGCTGTGTCAGGGCT
Source organism: Agelaius tricolor (assembly GCF_023055355.1). NCBI lineage: Eukaryota > Metazoa > Chordata > Aves > Passeriformes > Icteridae > Agelaius > Agelaius tricolor. The sequence continues at coordinate 1,828,385 of NW_027269311.1, read as the reverse complement.
GCTCCGTGGACACGAGACAGCCGCTCCTGTCCCGCTGGGTCCCAGCAGTGCCTGGCAGCAGCCCTGCATCCACGTCAGGATGCTGGCCAAGAGAGGCCCTGGGAGCTGAGGCAGCTGATTTGAATCTTTTGCAGATACACACAGGGCATGGACAGCAGTGTTCCCTCAGGATACAGCAGTGCTGAGGCGCCTCCCCAGAGCTGCCTGATGCTGCCCACTCCTTGTGGCACCAGTTGCTTTCCTGTGGGATGTTCTACATCCCCCAAGAGTGAAGAGGGAGCTGGAGAAAGAGCTGGCCAGGCTGCTCTGGATCCTTTCCCAGCAGCCCTGGCTGAGTGGAGCAGTCCGAGCTGAGCGCAGAGGTGCCCATGGAACAGCCGTGCCCAGGAAGGCTCGCTGGGAAGGGGGATCCAGGAACCACAGGCCTGGCAGCCTGAGCTGCCACCGGGGACGGCCTTGGAGCAGATCCTCCTGAGTGCCAGCCCACGGCACGTGCAGGGAACCAGGGCGTCTGCTGGAGGCTGGGAAAGCTCTGCAGAGGGACAGGCACAGCTGGGGCTCCTGGTGAGGTGTTGAGGGCTTCTCTGTGGGATTTTGGGGGGTTGGTGTTGGTGGGGTGTTGGGGAAGGAGTTGTCTGGAAGGTGAGAGGTCTGGGCTGGAATTTGAGTCAGTTTGAAGGCAGCATCTATGCTTTGCCACAGCTTTGGTTATGGAGGGCAGAAAGAATATCTCTGACTATTTCTATTCATGGTCCTCTTTCCCCTGCAGGGAACAAGAGGGGAGAGCTGTACTTTATTGGCCACTTTGATATCTGTACTGGGGGAGGATCAGCCCTTTTGCCATCTACTCATTTGTTTGGGTTACTCTTGTAACACTGAGTGGTCTTTCATTCCTTGAGAGCTTTTATTCCTTAAGAAAATTAGGAGATTATCATCCCTTCATCAAAATCCATTTGCAAATCAAAGAATGGTCTTTTTGGCTCTGTGTAGTGTTATGTTTTCTAAAGTGACATTCAATGGATGATAAGGCCAATGAGTTGCTGCTTCAGGATGGGACACAAACTTGTAGACCAGTCAGATTCTCAGGCCATCCCAATAAATTCGGAAAGTTTGCAAATTTATAACTACTTGAGCTGAGCAATGGGAAGTACAACTTTCCTGAAGTGAGGATTCCTTAATGCCAGATTCTTCTGTGTCTTCATGGCCAAGATGTGTTTGTGGTGCAGGAAATGACTTCAATGAGAAAATAATTCCAGCACAGAGTAAGAGCTTCTGACAGAGACCAAGTGTTGCCAGCAGTTGCTGCAGGTGCTGCTGCCATCAGCCCCCAATGCACGTGGGCTCTGGCTCCCTGTGGCACAGCAGCCCCCCGGGGGCACAGGTCTCTGGGGCAGGAGACGGGCACCAGCGCTGCCAGGGCTCGGGGGTGGCAGCTCTGCTTGGGCAGGGACTCTGCCACAGCTGCTGCTGTCAGCGCTGCCCGGGCCCCAGGGCTCAGAGCAGCATTCGTGCCCTGGCCCACACATTCCTTGTCTGTGTCACACCCGTGGGTTTGGGATGGCCACCGGCCGGGAGGTGTCCCAAGGAGGCCGTGCCAGCTTCCCTGGAAGGCCCCGTGCCCTTCCCAGCGCGGCTGCGTCGGCAGCCCTGGGGCTCCTTCTGCTGCCCTGAGCCCGCAGAGCAGGGCAGCGTTTGCTGATGCTCTGAGCCCTTCCTAAAGATCCTGTGGGGCTGCCTTAGACACCTGGGGCCAGGCATTCCTTCCAGCCTGGGCCACTTTGGCTGGGCTGGGGGCGGCCCCAGGGCAGGGGGCAGGGTGTGCAGGGGCCCTTTGTGACATGGTGCAGCACGGTCACTGTGGCATAGAACGGGTGTCCAAGGGCCATTTGTGACACGTGGGAAATAGAAGCCTGCCCGGCTGCTGGGAACAGGCAACGGGGCAGAACGGGACAGAGCGGTGCCGTGAGGAGCCCCCGCACAGCGCCCTCGTTCCTGTCCCACCCGGAGCCTTTCCCAGGCGTTATTCCTGCAGGTGACCTCGAGGCCAGACCACAGGACTTGCTGACCCGTGGTCTCCCTTAGGCTTCTCTTCTGCAGGAGCCTTTGAGGCCAGAGCCCAATCCTTGACAGGAGTCTCCTGTCCTGGTGGCTGGAGCCCTCGAGACCAGAGTGCAGGACTTGCTGTCCTGAAGCCTACCTGAGGCTTCTCTCTTGAAGGTGCCTTCCAGGCACCACTGCAGGACTTGCTGACTCAGAGCATTTCTGAGGCATCTTTCCTGCAAGTAGCCACAAATCCAGTCACTGACATGGAGCAGAGACCCCCGAGAGTGCCCAAGCTGGCCTGGGTGGAGGAGGAGGAAGAAGGCCCTGGAGCTGCCCCAGCACAGGAGACCGAAGAGGTGGTGCTGTTTGAGCTGCTGCAGGAAGGTGAGTGGCAGAGCTGGGCCGCAGCGTTGGTGCCTGCATCCAGCTTGGCAACATCCCATCCCATCCCATCCCATCCCATCCCATCCCATCCCATCCCATCCCATCCCATCATCTCCTGGGCATGTTCCCATGTACAGAATGGAACAGAGATGAAGAAGACATGGAGCAGAGACCCCCAAGAGTGCCCAAGCTGGCCTGGGTGGAGGAGGAGGAAGAAGGCCCTGCAGCTGCCCCAGCACAGGAGACCGAGGAGGTGGTGCCGTTCCAGCCACCACAGGAGGGTGAGTGGCAGAGCTGGTCCACAGGGTTGGCATCTGCAGCCAGCTTGACCCCATGCCATGCCATGCCATGCCATGCCATGCCATGCCATGCCATGCCATGCCATCCTATCCCCTGGGGAAATGCCCATGGACAGGACGGAAGAGGGCCTGGGCAGACACCCTGCAGTGGCCGCGCTCCATCCCCTGGGCCATCCCGGGGCTCTCCCTGCCTGGGCAGCGCAGGGCTGGCCTGTGTTCTCCGGCCTCTCCCACAGCCCCTCAGCTCTGGCTGCTCTCGCTCTTTGCCAGATGCAGCCCTGGACAAGACACAAGAGCAGGAATCCAGCCGTGGCCGCTTCCGCAGCACAGCGCAGGTACCTGCAGCCACCCCCACCTGCGCTGGGCCTGCTGTCCCTGCTCAGCCCAGCACCGTGTGTGCAGCACTCCATGCAACATCCCCGGCTTCCTGCCCTTCTCCTACAGTTCATCTGCAAATTCATCAAGAGAATGCAGGAGGAGGAGACCATCACCATGGGCACTGGGCTCAGACCATACTCGCCCATCTTCAAAACCAAGCCCAGCGCTGCCCTCCTGTGTCTGCTTGTAGAGGATGGTTTTTACTATCCAAACCAAGTAAGCAGCCTGTGGGCAGGGTTTGATCCTCCCAGGAATTGCTCAGCCTCCCAAGCCACGCATGCTGGTTGCTGTGAGCCTTTGAGGCCACATGGCAGTGCGCGGGGAAAGGAAGCACTTCTCTGGGCAAGCTGGGAACATTGCTCCCCCTGGCAGCTTTCCAAGTCTCCCTGTGCCTTCTCCAGGTGCCCGCCATGGTGAGGTTCATCCACCAGTGGCTCGTGGCCAATGATTGTGCTGAAGCCAGGCTGGACGAGGCCCTGCTGGATCTCACAGAAGCACAGCCAGATGACGCAGTCCTGACGCTGCTGCGTGTGGCCCCGTCCTGTGACAGGTATGGGGCCCACCTGCCCAGAGGGCTCAGGCCTCCCCAGCCCATCAGCCTGTACAGCCTGCCGCAGGTGTCTGAGCAACAGAGACTTCCAGGGCCCTCTGGCTTCTGCCTTTCCCAGCCCTGGCACGTCAGCCCCTGAGCCTGCTGCCATGCTCCCTCCCTGCCCCTCAGGGCTCTGTCCCCACAGGCCTGGGCTGCCTGGCTGCTGCTGGCCAGGGCCAGTGGGCAGAGGCAGAGCTGGCAGCCAGCTCAGCTCCCCACGCTGCTGTGGCTGAGACCCCCCTGAGACAGAGCTCTGACCCCCCAGAGCTGCCATGGCCATGTGGAAGACCATCATGGGCTCAGCCAGGACTGCCGAGCTGGCACAGCTGATCCTCCTGGATGTGCTGGGGAGCTGGCCAGTGCACAGCACGTGCACCTCTGATGGGGACCAAACGGCTGTCTTTAACCTGGCTGTGAGTTTCTGCAAGTGGCCTTTGCTGGCCCCAAGGCCGCCTCTCCAGCAGCGCTCCATCCTCCTTCCCCCACTGCATCTGCCTGCCTCAGGCGCTGGCCTGAAACCTGGCCCAGGGGCAGCTTCAGGCCCAGCAGGCCCCGTGCTCCCCCTGCCAAGGTCTCTGTGGGCCTCTCCCTGCCACGCTCAGGCCCTGCCACACGGACGCCTGGGCACTGAGCGCTGTCTCGGGGGCCTTTGTCCCTTGCAGGCAACCGTGGTGATGTGGAAGATCCTGCAGGTGCCCTGTCTGCCACGGATATTGAAGGTGTATTTCCCCCGCCTATTTGTGCATCTGCTCTTCCAAGTGTTCTCCAGCAGCTTGGAGATGCCAGAGGAGGTCGATGCCTTCTGGAAGCGATGCCAGCAAGAGCACGGCCTTGCCACCAGCCCCAACAGGTGCTCCATCCCACTCCTCCTGTCCCTGCCACGTGGCCTGCCAAGGAGCCAGTGCTGCCAGCGTCACCTGGCCTTTGCTGTGCACACAGGTTTGCAGTGCGCACCCTGAAGTCCCTGCTCTGCCTTCTCCGCTGTGAGGATGTGGTGGTGGCAATGGAACGCAGGTGTGGCTGGGACACGCTGCTCTCTCTTGACACCCACCACTTTGCCGTGGCTCTGCTGGCCAGGTGAGAGCCCCTTCTCCCCACGGCCTCTGACATTTGTGCTCTGTGCCCGGGGTGTCCTGCAAAACATGGTCATGGCCAGAGGGCCTTGTCACTGCGGGACAGCCAAGCAGACTGGAAAAGGCTGGCAGAGGAGGGTGCCCATGAGAAACCAACTCCCGAGTGGCCCAGGTCCCCTTGCTGGAAGGGTGGTGGGGAAAGATGAGAACTCTGTGAGTCACTCCTAGGAGAGATTTGCCCCACTGGCTCAGGGTCTTGTTTCCGTTTTCCTCTTTTTAGAGAAATTTCTCATTCAGCCCTACACTTTTGTTCCGGGATTGCATTCTACCTGCTCACCATGCTCGGCCAAGAGATGCCATACTGGGATTTCCCTGCCCTGGCATTCCTTGTGGAGGTGAGCCTCAAGGCCAGTGCTGCCTCCCATCTCTCTGCCCTCTTGTAGGCACAGCTGCCAGAACGGTGCCCGTGCCCTGTGCTGCTGCCTGGGCCCAGCCCTGTGCGGCTCCGGGCTCCTGCCTGCCGGCTCCCTGTCACTGCCCTGTGCCTTTCAGGTCCTCGAGTGCCTGGACTTGAGGGAATGCAGTGACAGTGTTCTGCAGATCATGGCACAGAACCTGCAGAGCGAACACAGGGCCAGGCGTTACTTGGCACTCAGAGGCCTGGTAGTGCTGGGCAAGAATCCCTTGATGGTGAGGAGGGGGCAGTGGCTGAAGCCATGCAGGCAGCGTGGGGCCGGGCAAGGCAGTCGCTTGGCCTTGCCTGGGCTTGGGGCCCTGGGGCAGCTGCTCCCAGCTCTCCTGCCTCCCGCTTCAGCGGCCCCAGTGCTTTGGGACAGGCCTTTGGCCTCTGGGCCCTGCGGCAGCAGACTGGCCTTTCACAAACTTGTGTTCTGCACAGGCTGAAAAAATGGGGAGCCTGACCCAAAGTCTTGTGGAGCTCCTGCAGGAAAATGATAGCCACATGATCAGGATGACCATTCTTCTACTCCGATATTTGCTCCTGGATATTGGGGGTGCCCCAATAGCCACCCCCATTGCCCTGCAGCTGGCTGAGGCGCTCCTGCCACTCTTTGACCACGTAAGGCTCTGTGCCCACAGCCACGGCCGCCGGCTGCTGCCCGCACACTTGGTGCCCTGTGCAGATGCAGGCCTGTGCTCTGGGAGGCCTGAAGCAGCTGATGCTGAGGTCTTTTGCCCTTCCTCTCCTACAGGATGATATCCGGGTGCAGCTGAGCTCCATGTGTGTCTTTCAAGAGATGCTGGACTTTTTAAGAGAAGATGGAAGAAAGGCCTTGAAGTCCCACGTGCGCCAGAGCCTGGTCCCACTCTATGTCCACTGCCATGATGAGAATCAGATTGTTGCTGAGGTGAGGACCTGTGGCCACCTGCTGTCCCCCTGGCAGGGGACTGGGCTGCCTCCTGCCCTGGCACCTTGCGGGCTGCAGCCTCCTCCAGGCTGTGGCACTGGGATGCTCCTGTGCCCTGGCCTGTGGGGCCAAGACCGCGTCTCTGCTGCTCTCCAGGCCTCCCGGGAAACGCTGCATTCTGCAGCCGGATTCCTGAAGAGGCGGAATCTCGAACAAATGCTCCAGGTGGATCAGACATGGAGGTTTGGCGAATGCTTGGTAAGAGAAGCCGAGAACGCCCAGGCTCGGCCTGGAGAAGGCCCCTGAGGGCGGTGCTCAGTGTGCGGGGCCGGGCAGCTGTGCCCCTGCCCGCAGCTGCAGCCAGAGGCCGCGGGGGCTCTTCTCCAGGCTCCCGTGGGCCCGAGCCGGGTGCCCATGGAGCCCCGGCCCGGCGGGGCTGCGGGCCGGCATCGCGGCTCCCCGGGCAGCAGCCGGCCCTCTGCCCCCTGCCCTCGGGAGCCCTTGCCCAGCGGCTGCTGTGGCCGCGCCTCAGGGCTGTGCGGGCAGCGCCCGGCCCAGGGGCTGAGCCCGCGCCAACCCTTCCCTCCTGCTGCTCTCTGCAGCTGGCTGAGGACAGGAGCCGAGCGGCCGAGCACCTGCGCCGGGCCCTGCGTTACCTGCAGAGCCCACAGGAGCCCCTGCGAGAGGCGGCCATCAGGTTCATGGGTGAGCCACGAGCCCGGGCTCCCTCCCCGGCCCGCCGCAGACCGGCCCCGGCCCCGCCTGCTGCCCCGGCAGCGCCAGCCGGGCCCGGCGCCGTGGAGCCCCGCCTGGGCTGGGCATTGCTGCTGCCGCCCTCTGGCAGCCGTGCCCTGGGGCGGCAGCGTGCGCCAAGGGCCGGGCTGAGCCCTGCCGGGCCAGCAGCCCGTGTGGCCACGGCGCCGGCAGCGCCGCTGGCAGGGAGCTGTGCCGCTGGCGCCGTGACAGGCTCTGTGTTCACAGGCATGGCCGGGCGGCACCTGAGGGGGCAGCAGCAAGAGCTGCAACTGATCTGCACTGGTGAGTGAGGCCAGCGGGCTGGCATCGGGGGCTGCCGGGGTTAGAGCTGCAAGCCCTGCCCCGGCTGCGGAGGGCTCTGCTCCTGGGGGTAGAGCACACTGAGATTTCAAGGCCACGTGGGCCATTGGTGGCCAGCAGCTTCGGGCTGATCCCCTTGCTCCCTGCTCCCTCCTGGCCATGGCAAGAGCCGGCTGCGATGGCCCTGGCAGGGGGCTCTCCTCGGCTCCCCGCAGATCCGGCATCTGACCATGGCTCTGCTCCTCTCTCTTGCAGCCCTGGAACGCCTGACGGAGGACATGAGCAGTGCCGTGTCAGAGCTGGCACTTGAAACACTGCATGTCCTCCGAGCAACAGCCAGTGGGCGATATTCCATCTTCCAGAGGCTGCACGACCAGCTGCACAGGGCATGGATCACTCGGCCTCGTCTCTCACGGCTCGGCTGGCTGCACTGCTGGAGCTCTGAGGACAGCTGATCCGGGAGGCTCTCTTTGCTGGGGCAGCCTGAGCCAGTGGGGATTTTTACTTTTCTTTAAGATTTTTCTTGTCTTCCATTCTATTTTTTACCCGATGTAAATATATACCATGTTATAATATACACACTCTCAGGAGATTTTCTTTGCTGCCCAGGGTTCATAGGGCATAGGGAAAGTGGAGAAAAGCCTGCTTCTACTTAGCATGCTGCCCATGCATGCAGTGCTGCAGGGAAAATGGCCAGAAGCCCCTTGGCCTGTGGTGGCTCTGCTGAAGCCTTTGTGCTGCCCACAGAGCGGCTGGGCAGGGGCCGGAGCTGCGGGGATCCCTGCCAGAGCGGTGCCTGGAGATGGCCACAAGCCCTGTGCCAGGCAGGAAGCGCCATCCGTGCCCTCCTGCCCGTCTGCTGCTGCCTGCCTTGCTGAGGGCTCCCAGGTGCCTCTGGCTGGGGCTGCTCTGGAGCTGCTGTGGGGCTGCGGCGCTGCTGCCGGGCAGCTTGGCCGGGCTGGGGCAGGGCCTGAGGGGCTGGGGCGCTGGCAAGCCCTGAGCAATGGGGCTGTCAGAGGCCACAAGCAGCCCCCTGGCAGCCGCCTTCTTCCTGCCAGAGTTGACTTGCAAGACAGATCCCGGGCACTCTGCAACTAAAAGCATCAGTGTTGTTGGAAACCCAAATGCAGAGAAATGTCAGACCTTTGGTCTTGTCAGCAAAGCTTAGAATTAAACCCAGGATTTGATCTGAGACCTTGGAAAGGGCTTCCGAACTCAGGTGCTCGAAGCAAGAATGAGGATTTCTAGTTTCTAGCAGAGACACGGGGAGGAAAGTTGAAGTGGAGGAAAGTTTAGAGTTTTAGAGTTCCAGATGTAGAAAAAATCAAAGTAGTTACAAGAGTAAACAAGTTTAGGATGCAGTGCTGTAGGTTTGTTGCGTCATGGCATGATTGGCTAAGGAAGCTTCCACTGTAGCATGATGTGGGAAGCCAGGAAATTCCTCGGGCTGCCCTGCAGGACTCGAGACCCTGTCAGAGGGCTCAGAGACCTTGGCACAGAGCCCAAGACCCCTGTGCCTTTGATTTAGCCCTTGGAAAAAACAATTCCCAACCTTGTATGAAGAATGACAAGCCACCAAATGAAAGGGAATTTATCACAGAGTGGAAAAATAGATTTTGGGGCTTTTTAGAATGGGGCTTCAGGGGGCAAGATGGAGGAATGTGGGCATGTCCAGCCTTTCTCCTTCTTCTTCTTCTTGGCCTCCATTTCTGCTGTGACGTTGGCACTTTTCAATTGGTTTAGAGTAGAAGCTCACTGTCTAACGTAGATGATAGGTATGGGAAAGTAATTGTAAATATTGTACAGGTAGTTGGTTTTAGTATAAAAAGATAACACCGCCCCGGGGGAGGCAGAGTGCCTTAGACTGTCTTGCTGAGCCGACCTCGGCAGGACAGGAGAAAGAATTTTATAGATAAGATACAAGAAACAACCTTGAGACCGAGAAATGAAGAGCTCTTACTCCTTCTTCGACCACCGGGCTGGGAAAAGAGACTTTCTAACTTATCTCAGGGTCACTCTGAGCAGCTAGAGACCCCGAGAGCATGAGTCCCTAAGAGGAAATATTGAAGGATTGGCTCCAAAACATAAATATCCTTGTTGGCCGTGTCTTCTTGGCCAAGAAATCCTTCAAAGCTCTTGGAACTACAAGTTTTGCGGCCCTGTGAGCCATGCGGTGGAGATGGGAGCCAAACTCACCCTTCCTGTCTATGTAGAAGAGAAGAAAAAGCAATGGCATCATCTAAAAAATTCAGAGGTCCGCTCTCTAGCTCATTCCAAACTCCTTCAACTCCCCCAAAGTGTGATTTAGCTACAAACACATGACAAGGACTTTTAGGGCTGGCTCTTTGACTCCAGAGTGGCTGCTTTAGAATCTTTCCCATAACCCTGTGTCGTTGTGTGCCAGCAAGGTCTCCTTTGAAGAAACTTTCCCAAGTGACTTGCATGGAGGTTTGTTTGAAGGGTGTTTGAGGGGAAAGGCTCCCAGCAGAGGTCTGGGCTTTGGCCTAGCTGTGTCTCCTGCTGATTGGGAAGTGTGCCATCAGCAGCAGGGCTTTCTGGGCTAAAAATATCATCAAGTCACTTGGACTTGCTCTTTTTGGCCTCTAAAAGCTGGACCCACTTTTGGGGCAAATTTGGAGACCTCATCTATGGGTGGATGGAGCACCTAGGATTTTCCCAATTGCTGGGAATGGTTCTCCAGGTCCCTGGAGTATCCAGGGCCCTGGTAAGTTCCAGCTCCACACATGCCTTGGCAATGAGAAGCAGAGGAACCCAGACCTTTTTGTGCTGCCTGTGTCACTGCACCGGGGCCATGGGATGGGCACACGCAGGCCTTGTGCTGGAGCTGAGCTGCTCTGCCCAGCACTGGTGGCCGCCATCCAAGCTGGTTTTGCTTGTCCTGGTTCCCTGACAGCTGGGGCCCTGGGCAGAGCCCTGAGAGCCTGGTCTCCCCCCAGGGAAGGAGCAGGAGCCCCTGGAGAAGCTGTACCGGGTGGGGATGCTGCTGCTGCTGCTGCTGCTGCTGCTGCTGCTGCTGCTGCTGCTGCTGCTGCTGGAGACAGCCAGGATGACACCAAGCTCTTCCTCAGCCTGGCCACTGGAGGCTGAAGGTGATGGACTTTGATTCTGGCACCTTCTTCAAAGCCAGGCTCCACAGGGAATTTGCAGATGAGTCCCCACCTGGGGAAATTCTGCCAGATTTGGGCACGGCCCAGCCTGGCTGGGAACCAAAGGTTCCCCCTTTGCTGGGGCAGATGCAGCTCATCCTTCAGTCGCTGCCCAGCTGCTTTTTGGCAGGGCTGTGGGGATGGGCTGGGCTGGGTATGAAATGGGAGTGGGCTCCTGGCCCTGCCAACAGCCCCCAGCCCCCACCGTGCCCCGGGCTGGGGCTGGGGCTGGGGCTGGGGCAGCCAGCCCGACACAAACAAAGCCCCATGGTGGGAGCAGAGGTGGGACTCCAGAACCTGTGCAGGGGCTGCTTTGCTGTGCAGGCAAGGAAGGGCTTGGGCTGCTCAGCTGCCCTTGTTTGCTTTGGGATCACCGTGATTTTGGGGGCAGTGCAGGGGGGAAGAGAGAAAGTGTGGGCTTCCCTTAGCCATGGCTGGGATTTTCCCTACCATGTAGGAGTTGGGCCTTCCTCAAGGCCCTGACAGAGAGAAGAGTTTTTACCGTTTTTCTTGCTTTCCCTTTTTGCATCTAATCTCTTTTCAATAATGTGTTGTTTGTTTTTCCAGAGGAAGCGTTCGAGGTGGTCCAGTGTGGATGGGGAAGTGCTTGGGAGCAGCTGTGGCGTGGATGGGCCGTGCCCTTGGAGAAGGCTGAGGCCATGGTTTGGGAGCAGCTTTTCTTGCAGCCGTGGGTGGCGTGAGGTGGGTCCCTGTGTGCTTGGCAGGGTGGGATCAGAGCTTTTGGGAGATGGCAGCGAGCACAGGAGCATCCTGCTCTGGGCAGCTGCTGAGGGCTGGATGTGCTGTGGCTGGCTGCAGGCTGGGCACATGTCCTGCCCTCCTGCTCTGCTGCCAAAGGCAGCAGGGATGGGCAGCTGTGGGCACAGCTCTGGGCACAGCCAGCACGGCCTGGGCACCGCAGGCCTTGGCACAAGGGCACAGGAGCCCTCAGCTGACGGGCGGTTTCTGCTTTCTCTCCTTGCAGCCGGGCTCTGCGGCTGCTGAGGCTGCTCTGGGCTCTGCCAGGGCTCTGCTGGGCTCAGCCCTGGGCCCAGCTGGGCTGGCTCTGCCCTCACATTGCTCTGACAGCTCTGCATCAGACGAGCCCGTTGCAAGCACGGCGCCTGAGCTTTCTGCTTTGGCAGTGAGTGAGACTCTGCTGCAGGCCCAGAGATTGCAGCTGGGGACACACATCCAATTGGCAAGGACCCAAACTCTCCACAGTCCCAGCTGAACGCCTGGATCTCCCCAGGATGTTCTGTCTGTCCCACTCTTCCTTCTTGATTGGCTGGAATTGTGCAGTTGCACTTTCTTCCTCCTCTCGAAGTGCCACGAGTGGGCCAAAGCTGGCGAGTGGGCCGTGCTCCTGAGGCAGTGCAGTCTGGAGGTGATGGATGGAGAATTGCCCTTCTGCACTGCCAAACCAGAGCAAAAAGCTGTCAGTGAGACTTTGTGTCTTTAAGAAATCCCTGACAGTTTCAACGGGAATGTGCAGCTCATTTCCAGGCTGAGAAGGAAGGGCATCTTCTAAAGGATTTGGGGTTTGACAGAGTTTCCATTCCCAGTCCTGCTTGGAGCTGGCAGGGCACAAAGCAATTTCCCATTGCTTCACCCACAATTTAACAATGTTGGAAACAACCTCAAAAACTTTTAAAAAAGGGTGCTGAAGTCAGCAAGATGGATCCATGGCATCAGCACATTTACAATGTAAATAACTGAGTTCTCTTTTTCAAAAGATCATTTACCTCCTAATGCAAAGAATGTAACTTTGCATTTATGTTTTGTTTTTTTCACTAACATTATGTTATATTTTTTCTCTCACACTTGGATTTTATTCTTATCTTTTACAATTTACCTATTTTTTCCTTTTTCCTTTTTTTTTCCTTTAAATAGAAAACATGTCCTATCAAAGGAATGTCCTTTGCTCCTGGTTCCCGTGTGGAGCAGCTCCCTTCCTGCTGGCTGAGCTGCTCAGGCAGAGCCCGGCAGCTCCTGGCCCTGCAGGGCTGAGGCTTTTCCCCGTTGCTGGGCACAGACTGATGGAGCAGCACTGCTGAACACAGGCACACAGAGGGACCAGGAGCAGCTGCCTCTGCCCACCTGAGGCTCCAAGGCCCAAACTCTGAGCAGCCAGGGCTGGAAGAGACTGGCAGGATCTGATCCCTGACTCTGGGCCAGGGCTGCACAAATGACCCCACAGCAGCAGCAGCAGCAGCAGCAGCAGCAGCAGCAGCAGCAGCAGCAGCAGCAGCAGCAGCAGCAGCAGATGGAGCTGACTTTCAGCACAGCCCTGCCCCTGTTCCCTCCCGTGTGCAGTGGTGTCACAGCAGCCTGAGGCACCTGGGAGCCCCCAGTGCCAGCAGGGACTTGAGATGGCAGCCCTGGGCTCCTGGAGGCTGTGCAAGGAATGGAGCTGGGCACTCCCTGTCCATGGGGAGCTTGCAGATGGAAAAGGCTGCTGTGCCCAGGCAGCTCCAAGGGCACAGAAAGGAGGCTCTGGAGCACTGGATCTGTGCCAGTGCCACAGTCCTGGGCAGCAGCCAGCCAGCCCTGGGGGAACAGAGGGCACAGCACGAGGGACAGAAGCAGGCAAGGGCAGAGACTGGAGAGAGCCAGAGCCAGGAGCAGGAACAGCTGCTCCATTGCACTCTTGGAGAAAGCTCTGGGCTGGTTCCAAGCTGTCATGAACGGCGGAAGAAATGCCTCACACAATATGCGTGAATTGCAAATCTCGAAGTTTATTGAAAGCTCACCCATATTTATATTGGTGTTAATGAAGCTTATACATATTGCAAAAGCTGAGCTCATTATTGGTTAAAGCACACTTAGATCAACCACACCTACTTCTATCTTCTAACAATTATTTTGCTTCTGTGTTTGCATTCTTCTAACTTTTTTACCTAAAATAACTACATTTTCTGGCAAGCGATTTTCTCCCCTGTCTTCCCGTTTCAGGGAAGGTCACTGTGACCTTCGTCAGTAATTGGGCACTGGTTGCTCAGTTCCCAGCTTGTTTCCCCTATCCTTATCCATTGGTATCACATCGAAATGTCCTTTCTCAGCTAACCAATTATCCAAAAAGCTCTCTGCATCTCCCCTGTATTTCTGTTGAACGAGCATGGTTTGATTAAATGCGGTAGTTATCATCTTTCGCACCATATTCTGTAAGCATATACAAAAACAAGGCAAGACTAATACTAACAACAAGGCTACAATAGCCGCTACAATGCTATACAATAGAACCTTAACAATAGAACATAACCATAATCCTAAGTTTAAAGATTTGAGCCATCCATCAATACCAAGGCCTGATTCTACCTGTAAGTTCCCAGTTAACCTCCGTAACTCAGAGAGCTGTGAGTGTACAGATCGTGCATGATCAGAGAGATTCCTGCAACACATGCCCTCAAATTCTTCACAGCCATGGCCTTGTGCAAGTAAGAGAAAATCAATTGCAGCTCTATTTTGAAGTGTCGCATGGCGAATAGGATCTACATCAAGCAAAAGACTGGAAATCGCTAAAGAAGTTGCATTTGTTTGTTTAGCAAGCCAACACCCTAATTTATTTAAAATAGCATGAGCACCTGCTGTTGATACCCCTGGAGCTAAGAAAAATGCTGCAACTATGGCCGCTGGGGACCAAAACTTTACATCGTCCCAGCAGTCGGCTGCAAATGCATGAGCCATTCGTCTGCCTCTACGATGGCGGCGGCTCATGTTCAGTATCATGGACATGTTAGGTGTAAGTAGAGACAGCCGTCCAAGTGTACATAGTCCCCCGTGCAGCATTGATGGGACACCGGCCCAAGCACGGTCTCCACATATCAGGAAATATCCGGCTGGCAATTGAATAGGGTCATTTGATGAGACTGACACTCTCTTTGTTGTATAATTGCACCAGGCCGATGCATTCCAGTAGACAGCCATGCTGGAAGTTACAACATTAGAATGGTTCTTGACTGACAGCAGGCTTCTATGGTTAAAATGAATGCATGCATCTGCCATCACTGACCCTAACAACTCCAACTCTTGGGGTTCCTGTGGTGCTATAGGAAAGCGGGAAATCCACTGATCCCAATTGTCCACACTCATCCTAGCATTGCTGGCCTTACAAGTTGGTACATGTGAAGGGCACGGCCAGGGATCTGCTGGTAATCCAACCAAACAAGTTGTGAAAGGATTGCCAGGAGAAGACAATGACAGGCAAATAGTCTCTTGTTTGGTTAAGTTTGCCAGGGTGACCCATATGTTAGTTTTGGGCTGCGGTGGGGCCCATGCCTGATGGTCTACACTGTCCTCAAAAGAAGCAAAAATTAATAAAGCAACAACATAATGTTTCCATCCCATCTTGATTTTCCCAGGCACCCTTTTGGGCCACTCGGCCATCAGGTCCGTCACAAACTCTTAAGAATGTCTCTTTCTCCTCAGCTTCAGCTTCCTTAAGTTCTTCAGACAATCCTCTCACACTTGGTTGGGACCCTGACCTCCCAAAATAGGACCTATCACGTTCGACTGTGCCAGAGGAATATTTCTACCACACAAGTGGAAAAAATATACTGTAGCCAAAATACCACTTTTGAAATGAACAAATAGTTTAGATGCCTGATCTGTGTGAAGCCTTTGTTTCAGTGAAGTCTGATGTATCAACAAAGTCCTTCAGCATCTTGGTTAGACACAGGAAACAGAGAAAAATGACTCAGAACTAACTCACCTATAAAATATTAAGAAATACAAATCAGATGACGTGTTTTAGATCAGATGTTTGAGACAAATAAGCAGTGTAGAATAACTCATGTGCTTGTGAATCTCCTTATGCAAAGCCAGTGAAGAACTTCACACATGAGAGACAAGCTACAGCTCACACTGGTTATTTTCAGAGGGAAAAAAATATAAGAAGTGATGGAGAAGTTACAAGTTGAGTCAGGTGCTTAGAGTATTGTGGGTTTGCTTTAAATTGAACAGGTACAAGAAATATGTTTCTGAGTGCAAAGGGACGTTAATGCTGTGGTATGATTTTTAAACCCATATTCTCTTTCAGATTAAAATGTAAATTAAATGAGAGAATATTTTAAATGACATATTGTGTTCTCACTTGGACAAAGAAAAAGGATAGCAACTAAGTACAAAATACTCTTCGTTCGATGTTACAGGAAAAGCTAAGCAACAGTTTTCCTGTAGACTGAAATCATTATTCAAACAATAGAATGAATGTTTTCTAGGCCTCAAACATCAGTGTTTATGTTTTATGTTTTAAAAGTCAATTGATGCTTGAACAGTAGGGATGAATATATTCTTTTTGGTAATTATTTATCAGAATTGTCCACAATAATAATAATAATAATAATAATAATAATAATAATAATAATAGTATTAATATTATGGTTGGAAGTCTATTATATATTTTAGTATTTGTTTTGAGTGGGAGTTTTGTTGTTTTTGCTGTTTGGAGGGAGTTTTTTTTTTTGTGCAAACTAACATTCAGGTTAAATTATAATTCTAAATGTTACATGACATCCAGTCCAGTTTTCTAAACATATAAATATGTACAATGAATAACAGTTGTTTGGATTTTCTTCCTGCATCTGTGTAAGCAGTTATAGCATCCGATAAGGGCTTTAGTGATCTTTTTGGGCATTGAATCTAACTCCACTGTCCTATCACGACCTTTTTTGAGCAAATCAGCTAAAATGTCAATTTTCTGAAGAAGGGTTTTATGTTGTTGAAGTGGAGGAGATATCCATTCCAAGGCCCATATCTCCCCCGTTTTTCTGTTATGCTGAGTAAGTGCACCCAGTAAAAATTTTGGTCTACACCAAACTGTCAGCTGTACAGGGAGATCAAGGTCACGTCTCCGAACACTGCCTTGTGTAACACAGTCCAATATCTGCTGCAGTGTCTCAACCTGTTCAGGGGTTATACGAACAGGCTGTGCCGGATCAGTTCCCTTTAACAAAGGTCAAAGTTCATCCAACAGTTCATTGTTCGATTTGCATAGGTGGAAAAAGAGTATGCACCATAATGGAAATCTCCCCTGTATAATTAGCGTCTATTATTCCAGATAAAACAAATAATCCCATCACTGTAGCCAAGGAACGTCCTAAAAGCAAAATTCCCATAGGTAATCCATCAATAATGAGTGGTCCCTTTACCTCAGTTGGAACCTTTTCTGGGTGAGCAGTTATCAGGGTTACTGTCCGCTGCTGCTGCCAGGTCCACTCCGAGGCTCTCGGCGGTGGCGGGCTAAAGGCAGGTTGAGCCGAGGAGGTGACAGCTTCTATTGGTGTCCGGGCGCAGGGAGCTGGTGGCCGGGAAGCAGAGCTGTGCCGGGCAGCCGCGGGGCGGGCGGACCTCTCGGAGCCCGCTGCTCCACGGGGGGTGGGAGGCCCGTCCTGCCGCCCCCCCCCTCGGCTCGGGGATCGGGGCGGCTGCGGAGCGGAGCGGGAGCGGGAGGCGGCCGCACTGTAGCTGTTAAGTCGCCCAGGGCCGGGGCCGGCACGAGCCTCTCCGGCGGGGCGGCTGCGGACGGCACGGCTGGAGTACGCACGGGGGTGGGGGGGCTGCTGCCCAAAGCAGGAGCTGATAGCTGCAGGGAGCTGCTGTCTGGAGTGGGAACTCGTGTCGGCAGGGAGCCGCCGCTTAACGTAGATGCCGGTGCCGGCAGGGGACCGCCGTATGAGGCAGGAACCGAAGTCAGCGAGGGGGAGGGCCAAACCAGTCTCCGTAACTCCTGTTTCTTTCATGGGCTGCACCAGCCTGCTGGGCAGCTCTTTCCTCCGCCTGGTATTTCAACAATTCATCATGCACGACTCGCCATAACTTTCCCAAATTTCTCGCGGCTTTATCAGCATCTATGAGTGCCTGCAGCAACTAATCCCCAAATATACGGCACTCTGATAACCTATGCACTGTGCGAGGAGTTTGAAACAGTCTTTGAGCATACCCATGAGCTAACAACCCATGAAGCTCTTTCTGCAAATCTATACCTTTAACCTTACGCTTTTATAAAAAGCTAGGAAATAAATCATATGCTGCTTGCCTTTCTTTATCCATGTTGAAGATAACAGCGCGCTTCTTGCAGCTCTTTCAGGCTTCCGGCAGCACGTATCGACCGGGCTCTCCTTTGATGTCACCCGGGGCCTTGCACTTTCCCTCTTTTCAGCGGTGCTTTTGCCGTCCTCAGCTGCGATAGGACCCGAACTCTGTACGCCGCTCGACCATGGCTAGTGTCAAAGAAGAATGTCCGGGGTTCACCATTTGTTGTGAATGGCGGAGGAATTGCCTCACACAATATGCGTGGATGACAAATCCCAAAGTTTATTGAAAACTCACACATATTTATATTGGTGTTAATGAAGCTTATACATATTGAAAAAGCTGAGCTCATTATTGGTTAAAGCACACTTGGATCAACCACACCTACTTCTATCTTCTAATAATTATTTTGTTTCTATGTTTGCATTCTTCTAGCTTCTCTACCTAAGATATCTACATTTTCTGGCAAGCGACTTTCTCCCCCGTCTTCCCATTTCAGCGAAGGTCACTATGACCTTTGTCAGTGATTGGACACCGGTTACATAATCCCCAGCTTGTTTCCCCTATCCTTATCCATCGGTATCACATCGAAATGTCCTTTCTCAGCTAACCAATTATCCAAAAAGCTCTCTACAAGGAGTATCCTAAGCCAAAATGCTGAGAAATGGCTCATTGATTCCCGAGTGCTAAAGTATGAAGCCATCTTAAGAGATAATGGTTTAGAGCTGATCGTGAGGAACCAACTCAACCCTGCCCAGTTCTTGTATGGAGAACCAAGTCAGGAACTAATACATAATTGCCTAGAGGTTATAAAACATCAAACTAAAGGAAGAGAGGACCTAACAGATCAACCACTCCAAGGTGGAAAATGACTGAACATCGATGGATCTTCACGGGTAATAAAGGGGCACAGGGTATCGGGGTACACTATAGTGCATGAAGGGTTGGTGGCCATAGAAAAGGGAAAGTTACCTTCCAACTGGTCAGCCCAAAATATGAGTTGTGTGCCCTAAAAGGAGCTCTGGAAATATTAGCACAGAAAAGGGGAACAAAATATACAGACTAAAAATATGCTTTTGGAAGAGTGCATATCTTTGGAAAAATTTGGGAAGAGAGGGGACTATTAAATTCAAAGGGAAAGTGACTGATTCATGAAAAATTTGTCTTAGAAGAGTTAGAAACCTTACAATTACCAGAGGAAGTAGTGGTGGTATATGTTGAAGAGCATCAAAAAGGGAGCAAGGGAACAATTTAGCCAATTTAGAAGCTAAAAATGCAACTGAATCAGAGACAGAAAAACTAATAATAGTATTAACCCCCATGAGAGAAATGCAAAAAGTCCCTGTATTCAGTGGGTCAGAAGAGGAAGAACTCCTTAAAATAGGAGCCAAGAAAGACAACAAAGGGAAATGAGCAGATGGAAGGAAATAATAATAAACCCCTTGCCAAGAAAATGCTAGAAGGCATAAATGAAACAACACATTGGGGTACACAAGTGCAAAGTGATCAATTTCTAAGGGGCTGGGGATGCACAGGAATTTTCAGAATAGCTAAGCAGGTAACTGAACAGGGTGTGATATGTCAACAAGTGAATGAGAAAATGATGAGGAAAACACCCAGAGGAGGGCGAGAACTGGCCTTAAGGCCCTTTCAAAACACCCAAGTAGACTTTACTGAGCTTCCCCAGGTACAATGGTGGAAGTTTTTGCCAATGATAGAAGATTACGTGACTCATTGGGTAGAGGTGGTACCCACTGTGAAAGCCAATGCCAATGTTGTGAGTAAAACACTTTTAGAATCAATCATACCCCAATATGGGATGGCAAACAGGATTGATTCAGACTGCGGAACTCATTTCACATCGAAGATATTGCAGAAAGCTTTTCAGGCCCTGGGAGTAAAATGGGAATTACACACTCCATGGCATCCACAGAGTTCCAGTCGGGTTGAGAGAATGAATCAAACTCCTAAAAGAGCTCTAGTTAAGCTAATGATTGAAACCCAAATGTCATGGATAAAATGTCTCCCTTTGGCCTTATTAAGAACTAGAGCCCAACCCCAGTCAGATCTGGGGGTCCCCCCCTATGAAATGATGTTTGGGTTTCCCTTCCTGACCTCACCCCAGAAGGCTGCCACCCATGAGGAAGGGGAAGCCAATGCCAAGAAATAAGTGATGTCTATAGCACAAACCTTAGAGGGGCTAAGACATAAAGGGGCAATTCCTCAAACTACCACCCTGGATTTCAGAATCCATAATATTAATCCCGGGGATTGGGTGATGATTAAGCCATGGAGAGATCAGCCTCTAACTCCCCAGTGGGAAGGTCCCTTTCAGGCACTGCTCACCACCGAATCGGCCGTGCGAGCTGCAGAGCGGGGATGGACTCAGGGCAACAGAGTCAAAGGCCCAGGAGAAGAACCAAAGAGTGGACTGTAACATCCAGGCTGGGTGAAACAAGATTGACTCTCAAGCAGAGACTGAAAGGCAACCAGGAAAACACCAAGATGCCCAAAAAGCAGAGTCAAGCTTCCACCAGCCAGCTTGAGAACTGTCTTCCTGTTTTAATGGGTGATAATTACCAGCATCTGTTGAGGGGAAGTACACAAGGGACTGTAAAAGGCAATGGGACAGCTTCTTTAAGAAAATAAGACAAAGGAAGGAGGGCAAGGCCGGGTTGACCCCTTTGTTTGCTACCAAGAAGGCTCCATAGCCCTGCTGTGGGTAGCAACCCCATGGGCATGGTAAGGTAGGGACAAAAGGCCATTCCAGACCTCTGTAATTCCTCAGTTGTCCTTTAATTCAACAGGGACTGGAGGGCAGGACCGAGTTGGCCTCTGTACTCACCCCTAAGATGCACCAACTATGGGTAGCAGCCACATAGGCACGGTAGATGGGAGTCAAAGCCACACTGGACCTCTGGGATGCCCTTTTGTCCATTCCAAATAAGTGTGTCTAAGGAAAACCTGAGATTTTTTTCTCCTGTTCCCACTGTCCTTGCCTACATCAACAGATGCTGGTATGACTCATACAAGAGAGAGAGAAAAATTTTGACTCAGCTGTGTGAACAAAATGACTCATAGAAAAAGAAAGGTGAGTTTGTTATAGAAGAGTAATCCTAGGGTTGACTCTGACAATGAAGGGGTGAATGTTAAATATATGTTAAGAGAAGTTTTGTAGATGTACAGTTATCCTTCCCCTCCCCCTTGCATTGCTATCACAGGATGGCCTCAGATGTTGGGGCATTTGGGAGGGTTGGCTTGTTCCTATGGCAGCACCTGACCTCCAATCAAGGTGTGAGACAGTGATCTCCACCACTGGACAGTGAAGAAGGAGTCGATTGACAAGACATTGGGAGGGGCTGGAGGTGTGAAAGACAGAACATCCATTTTGTAGATGAGCACACAGTGACTGAATCCTTTGCTCCTGCTGCTGTATTCTTTTCTTTCTTCAGTCTTCTGCTTTATTTTGATATGGTCTTAATAAAGCATTTACATTTTTGAAAGTGAAAATCTTTTCTCACATGGGGTTGGGGAATGTGGGGCAAGGTTGTCCACACTGGGTCACCTCTCAAGGTACAACTTCACTGACCTGGCCAGACCTCCTTAGGAGAGACCTTGGATCAATATCAATCACAGAATGCTGCAATCACCTTTTGTATAATAGAAAGAGAAATAAAAGACACCCTTTGAGATAGGAATACATATTACTTAGAAGCTCTTTGAAATATTTCTCTATAACAGTAAAAGGAAATCTTCCTGCTGAACTGCTCCAGACCAGAGGAAATCAAGGCAGAGCCATGGTTTGTCAGGAGTTGCTTGATCCTAATGAGCCCCGTGGTGCATTTGAAGCTGAGTCTGGAACCTCAGGGCCTGAGAGGAGATTGCAAAAAAACTGTCCAGGAGTCAAAGTCAAAAGAAAACTCCAAAGTGTCTCAAGGCATGAATGGGTCCCACTGAGGTCCATCTCCAACACAGGCTCCTCATGGGCTCCTTGGAGGAGAGAATTAGAGGCAGAAATTGAACAAAACACCTCTCAGAGATTCAGAGTGGAAAGGAACATCCAAAGTACCTTAAAAACCTTCAGTATCTCAAGGCATTAATGAGCCCCACTGAGTGTCAGTACAAAGCTCTCAAGGGACTCATTAAGCAAATGACTGGGGCCATGATTGCACAAACTTCTCACAGAGTCTGTATCAAAAGGGAAACACCAAGTACCTTAAAATAATTGAGTACCTTGAAGCATTAATGACCCCACTGAGTCTCCTTACTGACAAAGCCTCTCCAGGGACTAATTACAGCAGATAATTGGAGGCTGTGACTGCACAATCTTTCTCATAGCATCTGTATCAAAGGGAAACACCAAGTAGCTTAAAAAACTGAAACACCTTGAAGTATTAATGAGCCCCACTGAGTGTTGTTACTGACAAAGCCTCTCCAGGGACTAATTACAGCAGATAATTGGAGGCCATGACTGCACAAACCTCTCAGAGACTCCAAGGCAAAAGCCAAAGCCAAAGTCCTTTGAAAAAGCTGCAGTCCCTGCAGGGAGCATGAAGGAGCCCCCAGGGCCATTGCTGAGCAAGGCTCCCCAGGGACTCCTTGCAGCAGATCCTTGAGGCCACTGGGATGTGGGCTAGGGGGGGATGCTGAGGGCAGCACAAGGGGCTGACAGTGCCCAGCCTGGCTGGGGCTGGGCCAGGAGGCCCCAGGGCCTCAGCACAAGGTGTCTCCTCCCAGCCCTTGCTGGCACAGACCCTGCTGAGCCCCAGGGCACCAAGACTTGGCTTCTCTTTGTCCCCACCTGTCATCACTGCCTGCAGTTCTCTGCTCTGCCTGGGGCCTGGGGACACTTGCTCAGTCGTGTCCCTCTCTGGGACCCATTAAAAGTGCAAGAAACTTTGGAGTTGGATTCTGCCTTGGAGTTCTGGAGAGGTTTCTTCAGCTGCCTCTCAGGGACTGATGTCCAGGGCCTGAGCACAAAGCCCCAGAGGCTGATTAAAGTCCTTGTGCTGTGTCTGTGCTGCTGAGCTGGGCTGGGCTCCTGGCCCAGAGGCAGCTCCTGCTCACCAAGAAGAGCTTCAAAAGCACATTTCTCTTGATGAGCAGCTCTTGTGCCAGCCCAGCAGGGCTGGGGCACTGCCTGCAGCCAGCCCGGGCACAGCCCAGAGGCACAGAGAGCTTCAATCAGGCAGGGCTGGGAAGGGGCTGAGAAGTGCCTGGGGCACAATCACTGCCAGCCCTTGGCACAGGAACCTCTGGCTGCAGGACAATGCAGCTGCAGCTCCTGGAGCCATCTCCTGCAGCTGGAACATGCCAATGCCTGCAGAGCCTGTGAGTACATTCTCTGCTTGTCTCTTGTGCAGAGCAGCCAGGGGTGCCCAGGGCTGTCCTGCAGAGCAGGGTCCTGCAGCCCAGGGCGCTGTGCTGGGGCAGGGACTCTGCTGCCTGCCAGGGACAGCTCTCAGCCAGCCCTGGCAGCTGCTCCCAGCGCTGGGGAGAAGCTCTGGGGGGAAGGAGCCGCCCTGAGCAGGGCAGGGGCTGCTGCTGAGAGGGGCTGGGTGGGGCAGGGCTGCTCCCAGCTCCAGACCAGCCTGGGCACAGCTCCGCAGGGCACCTCCCAAAGAAGGTAAACCTGGGATTGCTGTAAAGATCAGGAGCTTTCCTGAGAGTGTTTTCCATTTCCTGCTTGAAGAAGGTTGGGAATATTGGGGTGATGACAAAAAGATTTTTTTTATTTTATACAATTTTCATATATTTGTAGCTCTAGAAATTACTATTACATAGTTATAAATCTATATTTCTTTTTTAGGTCTATTAAACTTTTAATGAACTCTATTACTATTATATACATCTATAACTATAATCGTTTATTAACTTCATTATTTTCCCTAACCTTTTTCTTTGATTTTAGAAAAATAAGCTGATTGTCTAAATGCATTCCTGAAATACATATAGTATACAATACATATAGTATCCTGTATCGTCTTATTATCAGGAAGAGGACCTACAAGAAGAACATTTTGTTTTTTGACCAGAATGTGAGCAGTCATAACAAAAAGTGAAGGCAAAGAAGTCCTTGGACTTACTCCAATGGATTGAGCCAGGGCATGTAACTGGGGTAAGTGAATCTCCTATTGGATGTTCCTGTTAAATATCCTAATTAATCAACCTTAATAAATTGTTGAAATCAGGCCCCAGGTGTGCCCCATCCCCACTGGGACACCTGACAGCTTCCAATTAATGTCTGGTTTTTACTTTACTGTTCTAACACTGTTGAAAGGGAATTTTTTTCTCTTTTGATTATAAAAAACAAGGGGATGAGAGAAGCAGAGCAGGAATTGTAATCCCACAATCCCAGGACATTCTGAGTTGAAAGGGACACACAGGATCATCAAAGGAATGTTTGATCTTTTACAGGGACTGCAGAACTGTAAATTAAGCTGATCAGTGTCTCTGCTGGGAGCCTCCCAAAGGGCCCTCAGCCACTCCTCAGCCCTGCACAGCAGCAGCATCACCTTTGCAGGGCCCAGCAGGGCTCTCCTGAGCTGCCCTTGCCCAGCCGCACACAGAGCCTGCCCCAGCCAGGGCCCTGCACACAGGCAGGTTTCTGTAGGGCCCCAGCCAGGGCACGCAGGCTGGGCTGGGCTCTGTGAGCGCTGGCAGGGACAAGGCTCCTCTCAGGAGGGAATGTCGAGGCCCAGGGAGATGCTCAGGGAAGGAGAGGGGGCTGGAGAGAGCAGGGCTGGGGCAGGAGGGCACTGTTGGTGTGTGGGAGGTGCCGGGCACAGCTGGGCACGGGAACACTGTCCTGAGTGCCCGGCTGTCTCTGCCCTGCCCTCTCAGGCACAGCACCACAACATCTGCTCTTGCTTCTGCACTGCCCTGACATTGGCACTGTTATCTGCTGCTCTCAGGGAGGCTCTGGCATCTGCAGCTGAGTCAGGCACTGCCCTTGGCATTCCTGCCAGGCAGGGCTGTCCATGGCAATGGGGTGTCCAAGCTCCCCTGGCACCTGTGGGGCTGTGGGCAAAGCAGTCCATGGCAAAGGGGAATGAGCTGAGCCCCCTCCCTGAGATCCCATCATGGGCACAGCCAGGGATCTCCTTGCTGTGCCCTGCCAGGCTCTGAGCTGCCCTCCTGGGTGCAAATCTGTGCCAGAGCCTCTGGGAGTTCCCTGAATGTCCCACGGGGAAGGGCAGAGCTGCCACAGCTGAGGAAATGCTGCTGGGTTTGCCCAGGGAGCCGTGAGTGTCCTTGGCACAAGGGGTGCTGAGACCTTGCCCAGAGACCTTGAGAGAGGGTGAGACATTCAGGGATCCCTCTGCTCTGGGCAGGGTCTGGTTTATCCCAGGGTGACCCGGGAGTGTGACTGTGCTCTGATTGCAGCCAAAGGTTTTCCCACTGCAGGTAGAAGGGTGAGTGTGTCCCAGCTGTAGGCATTGTCTACAGGGAATGGCCCAGGTTTGGCTCCAAGCAGCCTCTCCTGACTTGTCACTGTCCTTTCTCCATGAACAGGTGCCCATGTGCAGCCGCAGCAAATGTCCAACAGCAGCTGCATCAGGCACTTCCTGCTGCTGGCATTGGCAGACACGCGGCAGCTGCAGCTCCTGCACTTCTGCCTCTTGCTGGGCATCTCCCTGGCTGCCCTCCTGGGCAACGGCCTCATCATCAGCACCGTAGCCTGCGGCCACCACCTGCACACGCCCATGTTCTTCTTCCTGCTCAACCTGGCCCTCGCTGACCTGGGCTCCATCTGCACCACTGTCCCCAAAGCCATGCACAATTCCCTCTGGGACACCAGCAACATCTCCTACACTGGATGTGTTGCCCAAGTTTTTCTGATTTTCTTCTTCCTTGGATCAGAGTATTTCCTTCTGACCATCATGTGCTACGACCGCTACGTGTCCATCTGCAAACCCCTGCACTACGGGACCCTCCTGGGCAGCAGAGCTTGTGCCCACATGGCAGCAGCTGCCTGGGCCAGTGCCTTTCTCTATTCACTGCTGCACACGGCCAATACATTTTCCCTGCCCCTGTGCCATGGCAATGCCCTGGGCCAGTTCTTCTGTGAAATCCCACAGATCCTCAAGCTCTCCTGCTCCAAGTCCTATCTCAGGGAACTGGGACTTCTTGCTGTTAGTGTGTGTTTAGCATTTGGTTGTTTTGTGTTCATTGTTTTCTCTTACGTGCAGATTTTCAGGGCTGTGCTGAGGATCCCCTCTGAGCAGGGACAGCACAAAGCCTTTTCCACCTGCCTCCCTCACCTGGCTGTGCTCTCCCTGTTCTTCAGCACTAGTATATTTTTGTACTTGAAACCCTCCTCCATGTCCTCTCCATCCCTGGATCTGGCCCTGTCAGTTCTGTACTCGGTGGTGCCTCCAGCCCTAAACCCCCTCATCTACAGCCTGAGGAACCAGGAGCTCAAGGCTGCAGTGTGGAGACTGATGACTGGATGCTTTCAGAAATAATAAACTCCTGGCCAATTCCTGCAAATCACTTGTAATAAAAGTTATCTTAGATAGTACATGTTGGTTTAATTTTGGAAGTTCTTTCTCTTTTTATTTTAGGTTTTTAATCTTTTCCACAAATAAATCTCATTTATAGTATCACTTTTCATTTTGTTTCTCTTCACCTTCCCTGTGACCACAGACTGTGTCAATGAGGGGCTGTGCTCTTGGTGTATTTAGAGGAACTAAAGGATCTCCCAGCAGAGTTTTCTGCAGAGATGCCCTTGTGTTGCCTTCTCTGGAGCTGCAGCAGCAATGTCTGTGTGCAGAGCTGGGGCAGATCAGTGCTGGCCCAGCAGCTGTGCCCAGCAGCAGCAGCAGCAGCACTTGGTGTTGCCAGTGCTGCTGCCGTGGCCCTGCCCCGCTGCCCTGGTGGCCCTGGTGTTGCTGCAGGGCCTGAGTGCTCTCGGGGCCGGGCACAGCCCTGGGGGTGGCAGTGCCGGGGCTGCAGCAGGGACAGGCCATGTAATATAAATCACCTTTGATGATTCCTTTGGGTTTGGTTGTGGGTTTGTTCTTTTTTTCCCCATGTTTGATTTATTTAATATTGTCCACAAAGAAAAGCCATTGGTTTTGCCATTTCTCATTTTGTTCCTCTCCATCTTTACTGTGGCCACAGACTGTGTTGGTGAGGGGCTGCACTCCATGTGGCTTTAAAGGAACTAAAGGATCTCCCAGCAGAGTTTTTTCCAGAGATGCCCTTGTGTTCCCTTCTCTGGAGCTGCAGCAGCAATGTCTGTGTGCAGAGCTGGGGGCAGATCAGTGCTGGCCCAGCAGCTCTGCTCCTGCTGGCCACACCATTCCTGATCCAGGCCAGGAGCCATTGGCCTTCTTGGCCTCCTGGGCACACTGCTGCCTCATGTCCAGCCTGCTGTCCATCAGTCCCTGCAGGTCCCTTTCTGCCTGGCTGCTGTCCTGGAACTCTGTCCCCAGCCTGTAGCACTGGGGCCAAATATCAGGGCCTGGCACTTGGATCTTTAAACCTCACCTTGTTGGATTCATCCCCTGGATCCAGCCTGTCCAAGTCACTGTGCAGAGCCCTCCGACCCTCCAGCAGATCAACACTCACATCCAGCTTGGTGACATTTGCGAAGATGTCCTTGGTTCTTTGGGGCCCCTCAGTGTCACAATGGTCTCTTGGTCACATGAGGTCCCACACTGTCACCATGGTCTCTGTGGTTCCACAAGTCCCCTCAGTGTCACAATGGACTCCTTGTTTCCACCAGGCCACACAGTGTCACAACGTTCTCCCAGATCCCTTGAGGTCCCATCGTGTCACAGTGGCCCCTTGGTTACACAGGATCCTGCAGTGTCACAGTGTCCCCTTGGTTCCATGAGGCCCCGCAGTGTCAGAACGGCCCCTTGGTTCCACTGGGCCCTGCAGTCTCCTAATGGTCTCCTTGGTTTTTCAGTGTCAAAATGGTGAAACCCCTTGGTTCCACGAGGCCCTGCAGTGTCACAATGGCATCTGTGGTTCCACGAGGACCCAGAGTGTCACGGGGCACTCCCTGGGTCCATTTGGCCCCACAGCACAGCAATGGAGCCCTGGTTCTGTGGGGCTGCACAGTGTCACCATGGTCCTCTTAGTTCCACGAGGCCCTGCAGTGTCACAATGGCCCCAGAGTGTCCCAATCATCAGAGAATGACAGAATCAAATAGGCTGGAAAAGACCTTTGGGATCATCAAGTCCAACCAATGCCCTAATACTGCCTTGTCATGCAGACCATGCCACTGAGTGCCACTGGAGAGGGACAATGACTCTGCCACCTCCCCCCTGGCCAGCCCATTCCAGTTCCCACTCACCCTTTCTGTGAGGAACTCCTTCCTATTGTCCAGCCTGAGCCTCCCCTGGTGCAGCTTAAGGCTGTGTCTTCTTGTCCTGCCCTCCAGCAGATCCACACTCACACCCAGCTTGGTGCCATCTGCACTTTGTGAATGCTGGACTCGATCCCCTCACCCAGACCATCAGTGAAGATATTAAACAGGACTGGGCCCAGCACAGATCCCTGGGGACAGCACCAGTGCCTGGACACCAGCTGGGTGCAGCACCATCCCCACCCCTCTCTGGGCCCAGCCTGCAGCCAGCTCTTAAATCTCCCAGCCAGGAGGGAACCTGCCCAAGCCGTGGGCTGCAGCTTTTCCAGGGAATGCTGTCAGAGACAGAGTCAAAGGCTCTGCTGGAGTCCAGGCACACAACATCCACAGCCTTTCCCACATCCACAGGTGGGTCACCTGGGCATAAAAGGAGCCCAGGTTGGTCAGGCAGGACCTGCCACCCCTAAATCCACTGAGCTGGCTGGCTCTGATCCCTGGGCCATCCTGTGGGTGCCCTGTGATGGCACTCAAGGTGATCTGTTCCATAACCTTGCCGGGCACCCAGGTCAGGCTGACAGGCCTGGAGTTCCCCAGCTCCTCCTGCCAGCCCTTCCTGGGGATGGGCTCACCCTGGCACCTCCAGTGCTCTGGGACCTCCCTGCTGAGCCAGGACTGATGGTAAATGATGGAGAGCAGCTTGGGGAGCTCATCCACAGCTCCCTCATCCCCCTGGGATGGATCCCATCTGATCCCATAGACCTGTGAGCATCTGAGTGGCTCAGCAGGTCCCCAGCTGCTTCCTCCTGTATTCCAGGGGGCTGTTCTGCTCCCTGTGCCCATCTACAAGCTCAGGAGAACACTTTTCCTTAGGACAGCCTGTCCTAATATTGAAAATTGAGACAAACAAGGTGTTAAGTAGCTTAGGCATTTCCTTATCTTTAGTTACTATATTCCCCACTGCATCCAATGAAGAGTAGAGGTTCTCCTTCTCCCTCCTTTTCCTATTAAATTTTATAGAAAAACATTTTTATTTTTTTACAGAAGCTGATAGGTTAAGTTCTGATTGAGTTTTCAAGTATCAACTTTTCTTTCTGCATAACCTAATGACATCCTTAAACACTTCCTGAGTTGTCAGTCCATTTTCCCCTTTTCCCACAAAAGCTCCATGCCCTGCCAGGCCAGCCATTTTCCTCACTGGCTCATCTTTTGCCACACTGGGACAGGCTGCTCTTCCCCCTTAAGATTACTTTCTTTAAATGTGTCCAGCCTTCCCAGCCCTCCTTGTTTTTAAGGGCTGTTTCCCTTCAAAAATCAGAACCCAATTTGGTACTCCCCAGATCTTCATCCTAAATAGGCCAAAGTCTGCCCTTCCTAATTCCAGTGCAGAAGTTCTGTTGCTGCCCCTCCTTCTTTCACAGAACACTGAAAACTTGATTATTTCATGGTCACTGTGCCCCAGGCAGCCTCTGAGCCCCACATCTGCCCCCAGCCCTTCTCTGTCTGTGAACAGCAGCAGACAGAGCTTTCCTTGGCAGTGGGAGTGCTACCAAAAATTTGGTAAAACAGAAAACTCTTTTTGACCCCAGTGTAGCATTAAGAAGCAGCATTCTTTATTCAGCTGGATGCACGGGGGAGAGCTCCTCCCAAAGCCGTGCAGGCTGAGTACAGGAAAGTTTCTGTTTATTTTCTGTATTTTACTCACATATTCATTGATTGTCCTGGACTGAACACACATATGATAATCATTTCCCCAAAATCATTAACATATTCCCCCTCCCCTTTACCCATGTGTTCCTCTGCCCTGGGGGTCTCTCTGGTGGTCCCTGGTGGTCGTGGAGCCCAATGTTCCAGTGGGCCTGGCTGAGCTGGCAGGACTCTGAGGCTGCTGAACTTCCAGTTCCCCTTCTCACACAATGGGCCTTGTGTGGTTTCCATAGGCCTGGGGATGTGGAGAACAAGCTCCAGGTGTCAGCTCACCTGGTGTAGGCAATTGATCATCTGGTAACATGAGGTCACAGAGTGGGCTATGACATCACAGAGTGGGTTATGTGAGGTCACTGATCAGCTATGGCATCACAGACTGACTCTGTGACATCAGAGACCAGCTGTGTGACATTAGAGAAGGGGCTGTGAGCTCACAGAGCAGGCTGTGACATCCCAGAGGGGCTGTGTGCCATCCCAGCAGGGCTGTGTCAGGTCACTGGGTTGGTCACTCGGCCCCAGCTCCCCCTCACAGTTTCTCCCAACAAGTCCAATGCTGTCCATGCCCAGCGGGGTCCCTGTCCCCCGGGATCCCCCCGGCCCACCTGGAGCCACAGCCTCCACCAAAGGATGTTCCACAGGATCCACCCCAGAGCCTGACATGGGGACAAGGGGCCAGGGCTGTGTGACCAGGACATCAAGGACGGGGATTATCCAGGTCACTGTGGCCTGGCTTGGGTTGCCCAGGGCAGGAAAGATGTCTGGCAGCTAGAGCAGGGTCTGGGAAGGGCCTCCAAGGTGGGGCTGGAGCCCCTGGGCTGTGAGCAGAGGCTGAGGGAGCTGGGCTTGTCCAGCCCAGAGCAGGGAAGGCTGAGGGGCTCCTCATCCCAGCCTGGCAGTGCCAGCGAGGAGGGGATGGAGAACACAGAGCCAGGCTCTTCACCGGGGCCCTGGTGGGAGACAAAAGCCAATGGGTGGAAGGGGAAAGAGGGGAGATCAGCCAGGGCAGGAGGAGATGAAATGAGTCAGGCTGGTTTCAGCATTTCCTCAGCACCAAGAGCAGCCTGACCTCCCTTCTCCATCCACCACTGACAGCTTTGCAAATCAGGAATTGTTGGAGCTGTTTTGCCCCCACTCCAGGACGAGCATCCTGATACAAGAACTTAATTGTTTTTATGTTTATCACAGAACCATGCTTGTCTAAAATTAATTTTAGTATGGAAATCACTTGTGAATGGTGGACTCATCAGGCACTGCTGGGACGTTGCACATGGCTCAGGGAAGAGCGTGATTGTTATTAAATTGTGTCCTGTTCAACTATGGTCTGTTGGCCATGAAGAGAAACTTTCTGTGCCTCTGAGTCTCACCAGTTCCTGACCCCCAAAGGACACAAACCTGATGAGTTGTGGTTCCCACTCCAGTGGTGGCACTTGCACCTCCCTCCACAGCCAGAGCAGAGCTCCCTTGTCCCAGAGAGTCCCTGGCAATGCAGGGATGAAGGAAACAGGACAGGCTGTGGGGATCAGGGGCGGGGCAGAGCCAGGGACAAGAATGACTTTTGCATTGGATGGAGCTGTGCCTCCCCTTGGCTTTGTTGGCTGACAAGAAATGAACATCCCTCTGTGTCCTGGGCAGCTCCTTCTGCAAGGAAAGCAGGTGGGAGTTGGAGCCAAGGAGCTGAAAGCTGCAGGTGCAGCCTGGGCTGGAGGGAGCTCAGATTTGCACAAGGCTGCTCTGAGTGCCAGGGCTTGGATGGGGGAAATGGTGGGGTGGGGGTAGGGACAGAGTCTGATTGATTGTCAGCCAGGAAGGGTCTTGATATTCATATCCATTCAAACTGCATGAGGAGGTACTTGGATTCAGTGTCAATTGGAGATTGCACAAATCAATAAATTAACAGGAAAACAAAACTAAACAGTACCTAAACAATCTTTTCTCACTGTCTTTTTAAATATCAGGTATTTAGTTTGAATACACTACTGAGATCTACTTAACCACAAGGGATTTGGAAATTAAAATTAAATTATTCCCAGAGGCTTGGCTTGTTCAGGTGTTCTGAATGTTCATGAGCCCTGGGACACTGAATTCCTGCACTGAAGAGCTGAAGGCTGAACAAGCCTCTGGAGCAGGGAAATTCAGCAGCAGCCTCCAAGTTGCTGAGGATGTCAGCAGCCCCCAGTGAGGCCATCCCTGCCCAGAGAGCGTGGGGGAATGGGCAGACAAGGAGAGCGTCCCTGGGGCTGGGGCAGCACAACTCAGAGGCACCAGCGGCTCCAGCTGGGCAATGGAGTGTGGAATGTGGCTGGGAAAGCCCTGCCTGGGCTGGGCCAAGCAGGACACAGAAGCATCTCCCAAACAATTCTCTCAAGAAGACAATTAAAAGGAATTAAAGTTGTTTGTGTACTCTGAATTGGACTCCCTGGAGAGATACCAACAAAGATTCTCAGGAGCTCAAAAGAACAAAACAGGCACTACTGGGAGCTTGGGAAAATCAGAGAAACTTTGGCAAATGGTTTATTATGACACAGTAGTGGTTTTAGTTTGTTAATTTAAGATTTTTCTAATATTGAGATTTCTTAATCAATGTATTGATGAGTGTGGTGAGTTTTAGTGTTGGTTAATTATTTATGTATTTATTTTGTTGTGAGATAGGATTACGGGAAAGGTAAACTAGGCCTAACATTTTAAGAGGGTATAAAGAAATTTTTATTAAAAATAAATTGAAAAATAAAAAAGTAGTAAGAATTAAAATAAACCCTTTAGAACACTTTTTTTTTCTTTATAACTTTTTCTTTTTACTGACAATGTAAAGTAAGTAAACTTAAAATTTCTAGTTCGTTTACTATTTCTAGAATAGTCTTTTTGTTAGTTTACTTCGGGAGACAAGTTTTGCTTGCTAAGTTTATGGAGATTTTTTTAGAAGAAGAAAAATTTTTTTTTTGTGTTTCTTAATTCTATCATGGATAACAGTTGTCTGGGGAACTTTGTTCTTGTGAAGTTGTTTTTATTGCTACAAGCTTTTTTACAGCTTGTAGATGGGCCATGTCAACTTATGGGATCTTGTTTTAAAGATGGATTCTTTAAGGGTAAA
Source organism: Agelaius tricolor (assembly GCF_023055355.1). Taxonomy (NCBI): domain Eukaryota; kingdom Metazoa; phylum Chordata; class Aves; order Passeriformes; family Icteridae; genus Agelaius; species Agelaius tricolor. The sequence goes on along the minus strand of NW_027269311.1, from coordinate 1,795,880 downwards.
AGTTTTTATTTTTTACTTTTAAAATTATTTTTATCTCTGGGAATAGAGATCTTCTCTTGGGAATAATGGATTACTTGGATTTTTTTTCCCTCCTGTTTAAACTTTTGATGAAATTACAGTTATTTTAACATTTGTTTATTTTATTATGGAGGGGATTTGTTGATATTAATTGTAATTTTTTTTTAAGTTTTTTGTGTTATAAAGAAAAAGAATTTTTTCATTATAGTTTACAAGAGTATTTTAGTTTTAAGATTAAGGTATTTTTTCTTCTTTTTTATTTGGGATTTAATTTCTCCTTTACTGACTTTAATGGTTTTATATATATGTTTTTATATGCTGGTATTTTGTTTTTTTCTTTTACTCGATGGAGCAATGAAGTATTGAAAGGATTAACACCTGACCTGCCAGTAACTTGTGGTGGAAGTTGCGGTTGGGTTGTGTTAGGATTGGTTTTATGGTTGGTTTTGGGGTTTTTTTTGTGTTTAATTTTAGTTGTAGGGTTATTTTGTGTGGGTGGTAGGTTGTAGGGGTTTTTGGTTTTAGTTGTGTTGGGGGGAGGGGACTTAATGGTAATATTTTAATGGTTGTGACTGGCTCTGTTCTGGTTGGGGTTTTGTAGCCTCTTTTGTTTTCCTGTTTGGGAGTTGTTGGGGTTTGGTTTGGTCAGAATGGGGCTGATGGGGGGGACAGCCTGGGGAGGGGGAAAGGGGCTCAGCCCATGGCAGGGTTGCTTGGTTTGGTTTGGTTTGGTTTGGTTTGGTTTGGTTTGGTTTGGTTGAGATGGGGACCAGGGCCGGGGCCTGCTGCTTCTTTGTTGGCAGGAAAAGAAAGAGGAGGTTCCTGGGTTTTTTCATCTGTAACATTTGTGTTTCACAGGGCGTGTTCAGTATCTCAGTGGTTTAACAGATTGTCAGTGACACAAAAACTTTGTATTATGTTTTAAAATTCTTCTCATATCAAACTATGACAAAAATTAAACCAACAAAAACAATTTTCAAAGCATTGACTTGGCCCATTCAACTTCACAAACTCTAAGCCTGTTCAATTTAATGTTAATCAAAATTTACAGGAGCACAGAAATAGAAGAAGACACAGAAAGAGAGAAAGACAAGAAAGATTTAGAGAAGCACACACAGAGCGACCAACTCCTGGATTCCAGCACTGTTCAGATGGAAATTCCAAGGGGATCCAGAGTCAAGATGTGTGCTTGCCTTGTGGTCAGCCTTCAATACCCCTTGGTCTCCCTGGGCCCTTCCCCCAGGTGGGGCTTGGGCTCATTTGGTCCCTCAGGAGCTGGGCTGGGGCTGCAGAGGTGGCTGTGGAGCATTGCCTGTGCTGTGCCAGGGACTGGCAGCCACTGCTGGGCTGGGATAGAGGCTCTGGGGGGATTGGGCTTCCAGGGCAGGGCAAGGCTGGACCTGACCCTTCCTCCCCCACACACAAAATGTTTTGAGCCAACAATCTCCTCCAGTCTCTCACAACAGGGAATGTTGGAGGTGCAATCCAAATTCTACTTATGGGTGTCTGGAGGAGAACAGTTCTTTCCTATAGGAAGGAAAGCAGAGTCCCAGTGTTTGGAAGGCAGGTGAGAGCCTCACTAGGCCAAGGTCTGGCAGACTTGTCAGGAATGGCAGATTTTGTCTGGGAGCAGTTGTTGGATTTAGGGAAAGTGGAACCCAGTCTTGGCCATGGATGCCTGAGAAGCAGGACAGTTCTTTTCCATAGGAAGGAAAGCACGCAGCCTTCCCCAGGGTTTAAGGGACAGATGGGAGGTGACCCTTGTGAAACCATTCCAGCCAGACTTGTCCTGGCAATATTCCTATGGGAACAATCACTGGATATAAGGAAATTTAGAGGTGAAATCCTAATTCTGGCCATGGGTGCCTGGTGAAGAAGGACAGTTCTTTTCCATTGGGAAGGAAAGCATGGAACCCCAGTGCTTCAGCAGCAGATGAGAAGAGACCTTCGACATGCCAAGGTCAGCTGGACCAGTTAGGTGGCCCCTGGGGGGCCAAACCAGCCAAACCTGTTCCATGTTCTTTTGGTTTTATGGCGCCCATAGTGTCACAATGGCTCCTTGGACCCATGGGGCCCCGCAGTGTCATAATGGTGACTTGATTCCATGGGGTCCAGCAGCGTCACAATAGACCCTTCTTTCGATTGGGTTCCACAGTGTCACAGTGGCCCCAAGGTTTCATAAGGCCCCACAGTATCACAACGGTTCTCTTGGTTCTGTGGGGATTCCCAGGGTCACAGTGATCTCACTGATTCCATGAGGCCTCACAGTGTCACAATGCTTTGCTTATTCCATGAGGACCCACAGTGTCACAATGGTCCCTTGGTCTCACAGGGCCCCACAGTGTCACAATGGTCCCTTGGTGTCACAGTGCCCCACAGTGTCACAATGGTCCCTTGGTCTCACAGGGCTCCACAGTGTCACAATGGTCCCTTGGTTCCATGGGCCCTGTGCTGCTGCATTCCCCCCTGCCCTTCTCAGGCCGCCCTGCCAGCTGAGAAATGCTCCTTGGGGCTCGGCCTTGGCCAACAGCCCCTGGGCTCAGCTCCTCTGCAGCTCATCACAAACACTGTCTGCTCCAGGCACTGCTGCTGCCCAACCAGCTCCTGCTTTCTGTAGGAGCAGCCCTGGGAACTGCTTTTGTTCCCTCAGTGGCACAACATCCCTGTTCTCACCCTACCAAAGAAAGCTGTTGGTGCCAAGTGTGGCCAGGATGACTTAACCTTACCTACATTGCCTGTAGGTAAGGTTAAGTCACAAGATCTAAGTGAAGTCTAAACACTGCTAAGAGTTGTTGTTTTCCTTAGTTGTTATGTTTAATATAAGTTATAAGATGACTTAAATACTGTTAAATGTTAATCGTCTGTTAAATTGCAAAGACATAGGTTATAAGTTAGATTAAATCCTGCTAAATGCTGTCCTTTGCTAAATTTTGAAATTTAAGGTATCAGTTAAGGTTAAGGTATAAGTTAAGTCCTTTTAAGTCTGAGCTCTGTTCAGCTTTTGGACTGTATTCCTTTCATCCTTGCTCTCACTGTCCTTGTGTCACACACACACACACACAGGGACAGTCCTCAGTTCATTTCTGGTTTGGTTGCCTGGATTTTTTTTGCTTTTGTTGTTGCTTTGTTTCCTTGGTGTGCCTGAAGTGTCCAGTCAGGAGCAGAGTGACTCTTGCCAAGGAACTTTGTGCTGCTGTCCCTTAATATTAAATCTGGTTTTTGCTGATCCCTTGCTGGGGATTTTTTCAGCGCTCTCAGCCCCTCGTTGGTAGCAGGGTGAAGGAGCCCTGGCCCAGGCTCTGGCCCTGGGGGACACGGGGACGCTGCCAGGGGGTCCCTGTCCCCCTGTGCCACCCCCAGGGCCCCGGCCCCCCGTCCCCGTGTCAGGCTCTGGGGTCGATCTCGTGGAACATCCTCTGGGGGAGGCTGCGGCGCCGGGGGCGGGGGGACCCGGGGGGACAGGGGACCCCGCTGTGCATGAGCAGGGTTGGACTGCTCTGGGGGGAACTGTGAGGGGGGCCAGGGTAGAGTGACCTCCCCAGGGACCTCACACAGCCCCTGTGATGCCACACAGCACCTGTGATGTCACACAGCCCTCTCTGTGATGTCACACAGCCATCTCTGTGATGTCCCAGTGCCTACCCTGTGATGTCACCCTGTGATGTCCTACAGCTGTACTATGATGTTTCAGAAGACTCTGAAATGTCACAAAGTAAGCCTGTGATGTCACTGTCTCTTGTGATGTCACAGCCTGCTCTATGATGTTACACAGCCAGCCAGTGATGTCACAACCCACTCCCTCATGTCACAGAGCCACCCTCTATGATGGCAGGATCTGCTCTATGGCCTCACACACTACACTATGATGTCACAGACATCTGTGTGATGTTACAAACCCCTCAGTGATGTCACAAAACCCTCTCTGTGATGTCATACTGCCACTCTGTAATGTCACAGCACGCACTCTGACCTCACAGCCTGCTCTGTGATGTCACACAGTTCCCTCTATGATGCTGTAGCTGCTCAGTGACCTCACACAGCCCAATCTGTGCTGACACACAGCCCCCTGCTGACATCACAGCTGCTCTGTGCCTCCATGACACAGCCACAGAGCAGCTGCTGTGACACAGCCCCCTCTGGGACATGCCACAGACCCAGCCAGTGCCGAGCTCCTGTGAGCTCTGTCTGTGCCCTGCTGGTGTCCCTGAGGGGCCCTGGCAGTGCCCCAGCCCTGCTGGGCTGTGCCCAGGAGCTGCTCCTGGCCAGAGCTGTCTCTCTGCAGCTCTGCTGCCCTTGCCAGGAGCTGCCTCTGGGCCAGGAGCCCGGCCCAGCTCAGCAGCACAGACACAGCACAAGGACTGTAATGACCCTCTGGGGCTTTGGTGCTCTTTGCATCAGACTCAGTCCCTCACAGCATGAACAAAGAACTTCTCAAGAACTCAAAGAGAGGTTTCTTGTGCATAAAATTGATCCTTCTGAGGGACAGGACAGAGAAAGTGTCCCCAGGTTCCAGGTAGAGCAGAACACTGGTGGCAGTGATGACAGGTGGGGACAAGCAAGGCAAAGGTGTCTCTGGTGCTGAGCAAACCTGCGCCTCTGTCCCTGCAGGCTGTGGGCATCCCCCGGCTGCCCCACCTGGCTGGCCCCTTCCTTTGCTGACAGCTCTGCCTCCTGCCTGCCTCTGCCTGCCCACACAAAGCCTTGGGCTGCTCCAGGCTCCTGCTGGGGGACGTGCTGCACCACAGCCCTGCCCTGGCAGGGAAATTCCTTTCTCCTGGTGTCCACTCTGGGCCTCCCCAGCTGCCCTCGGTGCTATTATGTCTTCCTCAGGCTCATTCCCACTAGGAAGAAAAGCTCCAGCCTCTCTGAAACCACCCTTCCATCCCTCCCAGGCTACCCCTGTTCTGTCCTCAGTCTCCACCCCACTGACCCCAGAGCCATCAGCCTCTCCCTGCCGGTTTTGTGATGAGGCCTCAAAACCCCATCTTGGGAGATTTTTTACTCCTCTCCAAGGTCTGTGAAAATGGAAAAATAGAGATCAAAGTTATTTTCTTCCAAATCTTGCAGTGACAAAACAAGGGTCAATATCTCTAAGCTAAATGAGGGAAGATTTACATTTGTTAGAACAGGAAATATTTTGCAATTATGAAAGTGACATGAAACTGCAACTGTTTTTCCAGAGAATTGGATGCCCCATCCCAGGAATTGTCCAAGATCAGGAGCTTTGTGCAACCTGACCCAGTGAAACCCTCTCATCCCCAAGGACAGAATTCCTGCCGTGTGGGTTCTCTGATGTGCTGGGTGCCCTCACAACGCTTCTGGCCAGAATGTCTGCTGAGGGCAGCCAGGCTGCTGCAGGGGCAGTGACCTCACAGCCATCACCATGGCAGCCCTGTCCCCTGGGCCTGGCTCTGCCCTTTCCTCTGGCCCTGCCTTGGCTCTGCTGGCATGAAGAGTTTTGTCATTGATATCTTGTCCCCAAGGTGCTGGGGCCAATGGCTTCCCAGTCAGGCTCCTGGAGCAGAAGTGGCTTTTCAGAGGCCAGCCAGGAATGAGCCCTGAGGCAGCAGCTCTGCAGTGGTGGCCACCAGGCCGGGCTGCCAAGGGAGGCTTCTGGCCATGGCCTGCAAGCAGCTGCTGCTGCCAAGGTGCCTTTGGTGCCTCAGGCTCTCCCTGGCACAGCTCCCAGCACGGCACTCTGCCCTTGTGCCCGAGGCCTTCCCTGTGCTGGGGCTGGCCTGGGGCTTTTCCTGCAGCGGGACCTGCCCTGCTGATGGCACAGGCAAGGCAGTTCCTGCTGGAGCAGGAGGCTCTGCCTGCAATGGGCTCCAACAACTCCAGCAAGGCCCTGTTGACTTCAAAATTGCTGCCTAGAGCACGATATTCTAATAATTGTTATAGCTCCTGTACTGTGGAGTAAATAACTGTGCTAGTGATCTTTCCATCTGATCATGATCAGAATCAATCAGAGGTGTATTTATACTAATTTATCTGGTATTCTATCATTAATCCTGTAGGACAAAATGTGTTAAAGTTCAATTTCACCTGTCCAATGCTTTCGACCTTTGACAAAGTCAGGGGCAGGAATGTGATCCAGCCGCTGCCAGTCTCCTCTCTTAGAAGGAATTTGAGAAGTCTAGGGGTCCTGCAGGGATTTGAGAATCCATGGTGGCTGTTGGGTGTCATTTCTCCACCTCATGTCTCAGAAGGAGTTTCTCCACTAAAGAAATAAAGCTTTCGCCTGAAGCTCCCACTGTGCCCATGACAGGAACCCCTGTGAGTGTCTGGGACATCCCGGCGCTTTGGAAGCCTGGGGACTCCTGGGATGTCACCGTGGAGCCCCCATGAGTGCCTGTGACAGATGGGTGTCTTTGCAGCCCAAGGTGCCCTGGGATGTCACCATGGAATGGCTGTGACTGCCTCTGACCACAGGGCTCTTTACCATCCCCAGAAAGTTCTGGGAGGGCTCCATGGAGCCCCTGTCTGTGCCTGTGACATTCCAGCTCTGGAACAGCCTGGAGACTCTTGGAAAGTCCCCATGGAGCCCCTGTGAGGGTCTGTGACAAATCTGATCCTTAGCAGGCAACCATCACCAGCCCCCTGTTGCTATGGTCAGTTTCCATGGCAACCATCACCAGACCCCCCTGTTGCTATGCTCAGTCCCTTGGCAACTCCATGGAGACCCCATGCCAGGGGTGGTTGCCATGGCCACCAGGGCTGGCACCAACTGGGATGCTCAGTTTCCACGGGCCAGGCTTCAGGAATGGGATTCCCCAATTTCCTGCCCCCACTAAAACCGCGCTGCCCTCGCTGCCCTCCCGCCTCCCATGGAAAGCACAAAAGGCAAAGATCCTGGGGTGGGATAAGAACAAGTTATTGGTAACAGCAACGAGATAAGGAACAAACAGAAACAAAAACAAGATTGATAACAGAAGGGATAAATAAAACTGTTTACAGGGAAGATTAAAACACAACTCACTGGGTCTGCCTGGCCACAATTTCCCCTGCCTGGAAAGGAGACCCTTCTCCTCACTGAGGGAAAGAGAGACACCCTTTCCTGCCCCTGGCAATGACCTGAGGTGGGAGTGAATGTAATGACAGGGCCATGGCCAGACCATCATAGTTTTCAATCCCACATCATATCATCAGCAAAGGCAGGAAAAGGGACAGGTGTCTTCCCAGCATGGATTACAGGGAACATGGATCCCCAGGACTCTTGCCAATGTGGGCCCTCTAATGGGAGATGAAGCTGGAGTGTGCATGAAGATCTTCCTGCAGCTGGGGCATTTGCAGGGCTTCCCTTACTGGTGGCTCCGTTGGTGTCTGGTCAAGTTAGAGCTGGTGGTGAAGCTCTTCCCACACTGGGGACACTTGTAGGGCCTCTCCGCAGTGTGGATGCGCCGGTGGGTGACGAGGGTGGAGTTTTGCTTGAAGCCCTTCCCACAGTCAGGGCAGAGGAAGGGCCTCTCCTCGATGTGAATCTGCTGATGGCAGAGGAGATCAGAGCTGGTCCGAAAACTCTTCGGACACTGGGGACACTCGAAGGGCCTCTCCCCAGTGTGGATGCGTTGGTGGGTGATGAGGGCAGAGCTGCAGCTGAAGCCCTTCCCACACTCCCCACACTCGTGGGGCCATTCCCCAGGGTGGATCATCTGGTGGCGGATGAGGTGGTTACTCTTGCTGAAGCACTTCCCACACTCCAAGCACTTGTAAGGCTTCTCCCCATCATGAAGCTGCTTAGGGACCACCAGCTCTGAGCTCTGGCTGAAGCTCTGCCCACCTTCCTGGCTCAGGGTGGGTCTTTCCACCTCAGAGCACCCTGGGCTGGGTTTGGAGCCCTTCCTCCTGTGGAAACTCTGGGGCTTTTCCTCCACGTTGGAATTCTGCACTGTGGAGCCACTTAAAATGGCCTCTTCATGAGATTCTGCTGTGGGGATTTTTCCTCCCTGGTCTCCATCCTCAGCCCCTTCCCTGGGTGAGGAAGGACAAGGAGAGGATGGGATTTGCCTCCGTGCCACAGGGAAGGGGAAGGAGATCCCCCCAGTGCATCCCAGGCAGGATGGGGTTGGCAGCAGGGTTGTCCTGCAGCCGGGGCTGTGCTGGGCTGGGAGATGGAGCAGGAGAGAGGGGGAAAGGGGCACTGACTTCCTCCTCACCTGCCTGGGTATCCCAGGGCTCCTTCCTCTTCCTCACAGACTCCTCCTCCATTGAGTCAAGGTTTGGGAATGGGAAATCCTGTTTCGGGGACCAAACAAAGGCTGCACACATTGTCTTTTGTACAGAATTAAAGGGAAACCTGGGGGAGAGTCTAAACCAGGATGACAATTTAATAAGAAAATGAAGGCAATGATACAGAAACACAGCTTTAAACTGTCAGAGTCAGGATATAACCTGACACCCTGTTGCTGGTCAGGGTGGTGGCTGCAGTCCCATTAAATGGTGGCTGCAGTCCTGTTGGAGTGATGAACGTGATTCTGTCCAAGCAGTGATCCTGTAGAAGGGTCTGGTCTTCCTCTGAAGGTCCAGGGGTGGTTCTGGAGCTCTTGTCCTCTGGGAATCCAGTAGGCAAGCTGCTCCTGGTGCTGCAAGGCTCAGCTTATATCCAGGTAGGAATGCTTGGATCCTCCCCCTGGGCGGAGCATCCCACAATGGGATGATGGAATTTTATCAGCCCTGCAGTGACACACAATGGCCCATTCACAGCAGATATCTCCCCTGGAGGGCGTTATCAGGGCTGAGTCATGGAAGAGATCAAGAACACTGCCCCACCTGTTTCTAGCAGTTGATGAAGATGGCGATTGAAAACATGCATTGGGTTCCATCTTACACTGCAACCTGAAACAGTGGGGGAATCCCTGCTCAGGGGGTGAACACCACCCCCCTTACCCAAACTGGCTCAGGTGTAAAACCCCCACCCCGGGAAGGCCACACACACAGGGGACAATGTCACACTTGCCCTGCCCCAGGGGAGGTCTCTGTCCCTGTCACTCTGTGGCTGTCTCCCCTTTTCTCTTTCACAGGCCGGGGGCTGTGCCAAATCTAAGAATATGTTTTTTCTTTGTCCCTCTCACCTTTGTGACATCCACACAGAGCTTTCCCTTCCTTTTCATAATCTTTTCATAAAACAGGTATCACAATGTATTGGGCTGAATTTCTACTTTTCTTTTATCAGAATGTGCCAGCAGCTGAGCTAGGGCTGTGCAGGACCAATGGATTTTGGAATTGCCACAGAAATGCTTCTAGTGTCAGTTTATTAAATTTTGGGATTTGTTTGCGTTTTCACCACAAGTGACTTGTGGGAAGAGCAAATTCAAGGCATTTTCTGTAGAGTTAACTTTGATTTTTGTCAAGAAACAACTTTACTTTGCCCGGTGTCCAGGGGATGCTCAAGGGGTCTCTGTGCCTCTCACACTGGGGGATGCTTGGGAATGGCTTGGGAGGGTTGTCCCTGTCCCTGTGACCCCAGGCCATTCCCCAGGGGTCTCCATCATTCTCACCCCAGGGAATGCCTGGGGGGTCTCCCTCCCTCTCTCCCCTGTGCCAGGGGGTGCTCGGGGCAGTCTCTGTCCCTCTCAGCCCAGGGGATGCTCGGGGCTCTCGGGGGGATGCTCGGGGGGTCTCCATCCCTCTGGCCTCAGGCAATGCCTGTGCAGGGCTGGGCACCAGGGGCTCTGTGTCCCTCTCACCGCTGAGGCTGCTCGGGGCTGGGGGGGCTCTGCCACCTTCTCACCCCTGGGGAGGCCGGGGGGGTCTCTGTCCCTCTCAGCCCTGCTGTGACCCCACCCAAACATCATCGGGGTCACAGGGACAGAGACACCCCCAAAGCCCCAGAAGGGCTGAGCCTGGGATTTGCTTTGGGGCTGAGGATTTAGGAAGGGTCTGGAATTGGGGCTGGGGTTGGAGTTGGGGCTGAGATTTGGATTAGAGCTGGGATTGGGGTTAGAGCTAGACATGGGATTGGCTTTAGGGCTGGGGTTGGGATTGGGTCTGGGGCTAGATGAGTTTGGGACTAGGATGGGATTAAATACAGAACTGTGAATGTGGAGTGAGATTGAGACCAGGATCAGGGTCAGGTTTGGGACTGAGCTCACCCAGAGCAGGACAGTGGGGATGTCACTGTGAGAAGGTTTGGGGAAAATCCTGGTTTGGGGAAAAGCAAGGTGTGAATGCCTTGGGTTGGGGATTCCTCCCACCGAAGTCCATCTCTAGAAGTCACCTGCTGTCAAAAAATCAAAGGTGAATAAAAAAAAGCTACCAGGGGTTTCCCATTTCCAGTCTCATCCCTCAGGGGTTCTGGTGGTCCCCCATCTCAGGGCTGCTGGGGATCCCATGGGTCCTGGATATTTCCCCTCTCCAGGGTCCTGCTTAGGGATTCTGGGGGGTTTTGGGGTCCCAGGGTCCCCTTCTCAAGCCTCCCCTCAATCCAGCCACTTGGGGTTCCCCCTTCTTCCCACCGCCCTGTCCTGGTTTAGGGCAAATTTGGTTGAAAACCCCCAAAAGGAGTTTCCTCTAGAATGCAGATTCAGCAGCCCCACCCTCAGGCAGTTCGGGAAAATATTTCCTTGGAGAAAAGTGGAAAAAAACTTTATTTACCAGGCAAAGCATTCACCAGCACAAAAATTGAACAATATTTAGCAATAAAACCTCCTGCTGCTTCAAAATAGATGAGAAACTCCACAAGTCCCTCCTTGGGCTGTAGCTCAGTGCACTCAGTCTCTTATCAGTCTCTTATCAGTCTCTTATCCGTCTCTTATCAGTCCCTCCAGCACTGGAAATGCCTTGGTCCACGCCCGGCCAAGTGGGCCACAGGTGGGAGCTGTCAGTGGTGTTCTGGGTGTTCAGTCCAGAGCAGGTTTTAAACAGCTCCAAAGAAAAAGAAAAACCACAGTCCAGGCAACTTCTCTGCCTCAGAGAGCTAAAAACTAACTAAAAGCAAAGGAGAGCTCTGTCCTGCCCTCTGTCCATCCAGGAGCTGGAATGTGGAGGAGTGAGTGCAGTGTCTGAAAACAAACTGCAGGTTCTTCCTCCTCCCCTTGGCTCTCAGAACCAGCCTTAAAGGTGCAGAACTCATTTCTGGGCTAAAGGGACCGATGGGGCACGAGCATCATGAAGTCACCCCAGGACGCGCCCCTGTCAGGGTCAGGGGGTCCCGTCCCCGCCTCATCTCCGGTATCGCCCCTTCCCCTCTCCCCGCCCCGGGGGTCCCCCGTTCCACAGCCCCGGCTCTCACGGGGATCCCCAAAACCAATGTCCCGCCCCGTCGGTACCAGGCCATCCCCACGTGGACCCCCCGGGACCCTCCCAAGGGGCGATCGCGGCTCCTCTGGCCCCGAAAAAGCTCCTCTTAGGGAGCCCGGAGATACCCGGGGCTCGAGTCCGGGATCTGCCGGCTCCGAACACTCTCCAAAAAAATCCTCCCGGAGACCCCTGGCTGGAGTTATTTGGGAATTTAGCTACTTGCGCTGGGCTTCTTGTAGGACTTTCAGCAGCCTTGGGTTCCTCAGCTTTGAGTAAATGAACTTTATCAGTCAAGCGGATATCATTTGCTCCCTCTCCTCCTGTGATTTTAACAAACTTTTCAAGGAAGGACAACAAAATATTTTCTTTACGCTCCAGACACGCAGCAGCTATTTTCCTCATAATTTCTCCCATAAGTTCCACAGGAGGAAAGAGGGACTGTGTACAACTTTCTGAGAGTTCTTCCAGAAAGAGCCACAACCTCCTAAGTGGAGGGAACCATGCTGTTGTCAAAGGCACTTGGGGTCAGAGAAACAGTGCCTAAACTCACTGTGCCAAAATAGTCTCGCAATCTCGATAAGAAAAGTTTCAGAGAGATGCCTCCACCTCAATTGAGGTGCTAGCAAGACCAAATGCAAGGTGGATTTTATTAAACAGTAAATGTGAGGTAGAGAGAGAGATGGAAAGAAAGAGAAAAGGGGAGAGAGCAAGGGAGTGACAGGGACAGAGACCTCCCCTGGGGTAGGGCAAGTGTGACATTGTCCCGTGAGTGTGTGGCCTTCCCGGGGTGGGGGTTTTACACCTGAGCCAGTTTGGGTAAGGGGGGTGGTGTTCACCCCCTGAGCAGGGATTCCCCCACTGTTTCAGGTTGCAGTGTAAGATGGAACCCAATGCATGTTTTCAATCCCCATCTTCATCAACTGCTAGAAACAGGTGGGGCAGTGTTCTTTATCTCTTCCATGACTCAGCCCTGATAACGCCCTCCAGGAGAGATATCTGCTGTGAATGGGCCATTGTGTGTCACTGCAGGGCTGATAAAATTCCATCATCCCATTGTGGGATGCTCCGCCCAGGGGGAGGATCCAAGCATTCCTACCTGGATATAAGCTGAGCCTTGCAACACCAGGAGCAGCTTGCCTACTGGATTCCCAGAGGACAAGAGCTCTAGAACCACCAGTGGACGTCCAGAGGAAGACCAGACCCTTCTACAGGATCCTGCTTGGACAGAATCACGTTCATCACTCCCACAGGACTGCAGCCACCATTTAATGGGACTGCAGCCACCACCCTGACCAGCAACAGGGTGTCAGGTTATATCCTGACTCTGTCAGTTTAAGGCAGTGTTTCTGTATCATTGCCTTGATCTAAATTTTCTTATTAAATTGTAATTCTGATTTAGACTCTCCCCCCTGCTTTGCCTTCAAACCAGTTCAAAAGACAATGTGTGCAGCCTTTGTTTGGTCCCCGAAACAGGATTTCCCATTCCCAAACCTTGACTCAATGGAGGAGGAGTCTGTGAGGAAGAGGAAGGAGCCCTGGGATACCCAGGCAGGTGAGGAGGAAGTCATTGCCCCTTTCCCCCTCTCTCCTGCTCCATCTCCCAGCCCAGCACAGCCCCCGGCTGCAGGACAACCCTGCTGCCAACCCCGTCCTGCCTGGGATGCACTGGGGGGATCTCCTTCCCCTTCCCTGTGGCACGGAGGCAAATCCCATCCTCTCCTTGTCCTTCCTCACCCAGGGAAGGGGCTGAGGATGGAGACCAGGGAGGAAAAATCCCCTTGGCAGAACCTGGTGGAAGAAGCAGTTTTGAGCAGCTCCATGGCAAAGAAATCCAATGGGGAAGAAAAACCACAGAGATCCCACAGGAGGAGGGGCTCCAAACCCAGCCCAGGGGGCTCTGAGGAGGAAAGACCCACCCTGAGCCAGGAAGGTGGGCAGAGCTTCAGCCAGAGCTCAGAGCTGGTGGCCCATGGGCAGCTTCATGATGGGGAGAAGCCCTACAAGTGCTTGGAGTGTGGGAAGAGCTTCAGACAGAGCAGCACCCTGATCAGCCACCAGATGATCCACACTGGGGAATGGCCCCACGAGTGTGGGGAGTGTGGGAAGGGCTTCAGCTGCAGCTCTGCCCTCGTCACCCACCAACGCATCCACACTGGGGAGAGGCCCTACGAGTGTCCCCAGTGTCAGAAGAGGTTTCGGAGAAGTTCCCATCTCCTCAAGCACCAGCGAATTCACTCAGAGGAGAGGCCCTTCCTCTGCCCTGACTGTGGGAAGGGCTTCAAGCAGAAACACCACCTCATCAGGCACCAGCGCATCCACACTGAGGAGAGGCCCTACGAGTGCAGGGAATGTGGGAAGGGCTTCAGCTGCAGATCCACCTTTGTGAAACACCTAAGAATCCACACTGGGGAGAGGCCCTTCCACACTGGGCAGAGGCCCTATGAGTGTCCCCAGTGTCAGAAGAGGTTTCAGACCAGCTCCACTCTCCTCCAGCACCAGCGAATTCACTCAGAGGAGAGGCCCTTCTGCTGCCCTGACTGTGGGAAGGGCTTCAAGCGGAAATACCACCTCATCAGGCACCAGCGGTGCATCCACACTGGGGAGAGGCCCTACAAGTGTCCCCAGTGTGGGAAGAGCTTCACTTTCAGCTGTAACTTGAGCAGACACAAACAGAGTCATGGGTAAGTGAAGCCCTGCAAATGCCCCAATTTCAGGAGGAGCTGCGTTCACTGCTCCAAATTCATCCTCCATTGGAGGTCCCACATTGGGAAAAGCCCCAGTGGTCCATGTTCCCTGTGATCCATGTGAGGAAGACACCTGTCCCTTTTCCTGCCCCTCCTAGTGACATGATGTGGCATTGAAAAACATGAGGGTCTGGCCATGGTCCTGTCATTACATTCACTCCCACCTCAGGTCATTGCCAGGAGCCAGAAAGGGACTCTCTCTCTCTCTCACCTCTGAGGAGAAGGGTATCCTTTCCAGACATGGGAAATTGTGGCCAGGCAGACCCAGTGAGTTGTGTTTTTATTTTCCTTGTAAACAGTTTTATTTATCCCTTCTGTTATCAATATTGTTTCTGTTCTGTTTGTTCCTTATCTCATTGTTCTTATCCCAGCCCGGGATCTTTGCCTTTTGTGCTTTCCATTGGAGGCGGGAGGGCAGCGAGGGCAGCGCGGTTTTAGCGGGAGCAGGAAATTGGGGAATGCCATTCCTGAAGCCTGGCCCGTGGAAACCGAGCATCCCAGCTGGTGGCAGCCCTGGTGGCCATGGCAGCAGCCTTGGGAGCGGGTCCCTGGCTGGGGCTGTGGGAACCTCTTTCCTCTGGTGCCCAGGGACCGGAGTGGAGGGAGCGGCTGCAGCTGAGTCGGGGCAGGCTCAGGTTGGATGTCAGGAAAAGGTTTTTGCCCCGAGGCTGCTGGGGCCCTGGCCAGGCTCCCCAGGGAAGGGTCCCAGCTCCAGGGCTCTCTGAGCTGCAGCAGCGTTTGGCCAGCGCTGCCAGGCCAAGGCTGGCATTGTTGGGGTGTCCTGTGCAGGGCCAGCAGTTGGACTGGAGGATCCTGATGGGTCCCTCCCAGCTCAGCCAATTCTGTGCTTCTGGGATCCCATGAGGCTGGGGATGGGGCTGCCAATGGTTGCCATGGCAACGGGCTCTGGCTGCAGGCCTGAGCTGGTGTCCATGGCAACCACCCCTGGCATGGGGTCTCCATGGAGCTGCCAAGGGACTGAGCATAGCAACAGGGGGCTGGGGATGGTTGCCATGGAAACACACCACAGCAACAAGGCCTGGTGGTGGTTGCCATGGAAACAGACCATAGCAACAGGCTCCTGGTGATGGTTGCCTGCAAAGGATCAGATTTGTCAAAGGCCCTCAGAGGGGTTCCATGGGGACTTTTCAAGAGTCTCCAGGCTGTTCCTGAGCTGGGATGTCACAGGCACAGACAGGGGCTCCATGGAGACCTCCCAGGGCTTTCTGGGGATGGTAAAGAGCCCTGTGGTCAGAGGCAGTCACAGCCATTCCATGGTGACATCCCAGGGCACCTTGGGCTGCAAAGGCACCCATCTGTCACAGGCACTCACGGGGGCTCCATGGTGACATCCCAGGAGTCCCCAGGCTGCCAAAGAGCCAGGATGGCCCAGACACTCACAGGAGTTCCTGTCATGGGCACAGTGGGAGCTTCAGGCAAAAGCTTTATTTCTTTATTGGAGAAACTCCTTCTGAGTCATGAGATGGAGAAATGACACCCAACAGCCACCATGGATCCTCAAACTCCTGCAGGGCCCCTAGACTCTTAAAATTCCTTCTAAGAAAGGACACTGGGAGAGGCTGGATCCAATCCCAGACCTAGAATTTTGCAAAGGTGTAAAAGATTGAACAGGTGGAATTCAAATTTAGCACAATTTGTCTCACAAGATTAACGATGGAATACCAGATAAATTAGTATAAATACAGCTCTGATTGCGTCTGATCATGATCAGACAGAAAGATCTTAACCATAGTTATTTACTCCACAGTTCAGGAGCTATAACAATTATTAGAATATAGTGCTCTAGGAAGCAACAGGGCGCCTTGCTGTAGTCATTGGAGCCCATTGCAGGCAGAGCCTCCTGCTCCAGCAGGAACTGCCTTGCCTGTGCCATCAGCAGGGCAGGTCCCGCTGCAGGAAAAGCCCCAGGCCAGCCCCAGCACAGGGAAGGCCTCGGGCACAAGGGCAGAGTGCCGTGCTGGGAGCTGTGCCAGGGAGAGCCTGAGGCACCAAAGGCACCTTGGCAGCAGCTGCTGCTTGCAGGCCATGGCCAGAAGCCTCCCTTGGCAGCCCGGCCTGGTGGCCACCACTGCAGAGCTGCTGCCTCAGGGCTCATTCCTGGCTGGCCTCTGAAAAGCCACTTCTGCTCCAGGAGCCTGACTGGGAAGCCATTGGCCCCAGCACCTTGGGGACAAGATATCAATGACAAAACTCTTCATGCCAGCAGAGCCAAGGCAGGGGCAGAGGAAAGGGCAGAGCCAGGCCCAGGGGACAGGGCTGTCATGGTGATGGCTGTGAGGTCACTGCCCCTGCAGCAGCCTGGCTGCCCTCAGCAGACATTCTGGCCAGACCCCTTGTGAGGGCACCCAGCAGAGCAGAGAACCCACACGGCAGGAATTCTGCCACTGGGGAGGGCAGGGGGTTTCACTGGGTCAGGTTGCACAAAGCTCCTGATCTTGGACAATTCCTGGGATGGGGCATCCAATTCTCTGGAAAAACAGTTGCAGTTTCATGTCACTTTCATAATTGCAAAATATTTCCTGTTCTAACAAATGTAAATCTTCCCTCATTTAGCTTAGAGATATTGACCCTTGTTTTGCCACTGAGAGACTTGGGAGAAAATAACTTTGATCTCTATTTTTCCATTTTCACAGACCTTGGAGAGGAGTAAAAAATCTCCCAAGATGGGGTTTTGAGGCCTCATCATAAAACCGGCAGGGAGAGTCTGCAGTCTCTGGGGTCAGTGGTGTGGAGACTGAGGACAGAACAGGAGTAGCCTGGGAGGGATGGAAGGGTGGTTTCAGAGAGGCTGGAGCTTTTCTTCCTAGTGGGAATGAGCCTGAAAAAGCCATAATAGCACCGAGGGCAGCTGGGGAGGCCCAGAATGGACACCAGGAGAAAGGAATTTCCCTGGCAGGGCAGGGCTGTGGTGCAGCACGTCCCCCAGCAGGAGCCTGGAGCAGCCCAAGGCTTTGTGTGGGCAGGCAGAGGCAGGCAGGAGGCAGAGCTGTCAGCAAAGGAAGGGGCCAGCCAGGTGGGGCAGCCGGGGGATGCCCACAGCCTGCAGGGACAGAGGCGCAGGTTTGCTCAGCACCAGAGACACCTTTGCCTTGCTTGTCCCCACCTGTCATCACTGCCACCAGTGTTCTGCTCTACCTGGAACCTGGGGACACTTTCTCTGTCCTGTCCCTCAGAAGGATCAATTTTATGCACAAGAAACCTCTCTTTGAGTTCTTGAGAAGTTCTTTGAGCATGCTGTAAGGGACTGAGTCTGATGCAAAGAGCACCAAAGCCCCAGAGGGTCATTACAGTCCTTGTGCTGTGTCTGTGCTGCTGAGCTGGGCCGGGCTCCTGGCCCAGAGGCAGCTCCTGGCAAGGGCAGCAGAGCTGCAGAGAGACAGCTCTGGCCAGGAGCAGCTCCTGGGCACAGCCCAGCAGGGCTGGGGCACTGCCAGGGCCCCTCAGGGACACCAGCAGGGCACAGACAGAGCTCACAGGAGCTCGGCACTGGCTGGGTCTGTGGCATGTCCCAGAGGGGGCTGTGTCACAGCAGCTCCTCTGTGCCTGTGTCATGGAGGCACAGAGCAGCTGTGATGTCAGCAGGGGGCTGTGTGACAGCACAGATTGGGCTGCGTGAGGTCACTGAGCAGCTACAGCATCATAGAGGGAACTGTGTGACATCACAGAGCAGGCTGTGAGGTCAGAGTGCGTGCTGTGACATTACAGAGTGGCAGTATGACATCACAGAGAGGGTTTTGTGACATCACTGAGGGGTTTGTAACATCACACAGATGTCTGTGACATCATAGTGTAGTGTGTGAGGCCATAGAGCAGATCCTGCCATCATAGAGGGTGGCTCTGTGACATGAGGGAGTGGGTTGTGACATCACTGGCTGGCTGTGTAACATCATAGAGCAGGCTGTGACATCACAAGAGACAGTGACATCACAGGCTTACTTTGTGACATTTCAGAGTCTTCTGAAACATCATAGTACAGCTGTAGGACATCACAGGGTGACATCACAGGGTAGGCACTGGGACATCACAGAGATGGCTGTGTGACATCACAGAGAGGGCTGTGTGACATCACAGGTGCTGTGTGGCATCACAGGGGCTGTGTGAGGTCACTGGGGAGGTCACCCTGCCCCGGCCCCCCTCACAGTTCCCCCCAGAGCAGTCCAACCCTGCTCGTGCACAGCGGGGTCCCCTGTCCCCCCGGGTCCCCCCGCCCCCGGCGCCGCAGCCTCCCCCAGAGGATGTTCCACGAGATCGACCCCAGAGCCTGACACGGGGACGGGGGGCCAGGGCCCTGGGGGTGGCACAGGGGGACAGGGACCCCCCGGCAGCGTCCCCATGTCCCCCAGGGCCAGAGCCTGGGCCAGGGCTCCTTCACCCTGCTACCAACGAGGGGCTGAGAGCGCTGAAAAAATCCCCAGCAAGGGATCAGCAAAAACCAGATTTAATATTAAGGGACAGCAGCACAAAGTTCCTTGGCAAGAGTCACTCTGCTCCTGACTGGACACTTCAGGCACACCAAGGAAACAAAGCAACAACAAAAGCAAAAAAAATCCAGGCAACCAAACCAGAAATGAACTGAGGACTGTCCCTGTGTGTGTGTGTGTGTGACACAAGGACAGTGAGAGCAAGGATGAAAGGAATACAGTCCAAAAGCTGAACAGAGCTCAGACTTAAAAGGACTTAACTTATACCTTAACCTTAACTGATACCTTAAATTTCAAAATTTAGCAAAGGACAGCATTTAGCAGGATTTAATCTAACTTATAACCTATGTCTTTGCAATTTAACAGACGATTAACATTTAACAGTATTTAAGTCATCTTATAACTTATATTAAACATAACAACTAAGGAAAACAACAACTCTTAGCAGTGTTTAGACTTCACTTAGATCTTGTGACTTAACCTTACCTACAGGCAATGTAGGTAAGGTTAAGTCATCCTGGCCACACTTGGCACCAACAGCTTTCTTTGGTAGGGTGAGAACAGGGATGTTGTGCCACTGAGGGAACAAAAGCAGTTCCCAGGGCTGCTCCTACAGAAAGCAGGAGCTGGTTGGGCAGCAGCAGTGCCTGGAGCAGACAGTGTTTGTGATGAGCTGCAGAGGAGCTGAGCCCAGGGGCTGTTGGCCAAGGCCGAGCCCCAAGGAGCATTTCTCAGCTGGCAGGGCGGCCTGAGAAGGGGAGGGGGGAATGCAGCAGCACAGGGCCCATGGAACCAAGGGACCATTGTGACACTGTGGGGCCCTGTGAGACCAAGGGACCAAGGGAGCATTGTGACACTGTGGAGCCCTGTGAGACCAAGGGACCATTGTGACACTGTGGGGCCCTGTGAGACCAAGGGACCATTGTGACACTGTGGGTCCTCATGGAATAAGCAAAGCATTGTGACACTGTGAGGCCTCATGGAATCAGTGAGATCACTGTGACCCTGGGAATCCCCACAGAACCAAGAGAACCGTTGTGATACTGTGGGGCCTTGTGAAACCTTGGGGCCACTGTGACACTGTGGAACCCAATCGAAAGAAGGGTCTATTGTGACGCTGCTGGACCCCATGGAATCAAGTCACCATTATGACACTGCGGGGCCCCATGGGTCCAAGGAGCCATTGTGACACTATGGGCGCCATAAAACCAAAAGAACATGGAACAGGTTTGGCTGGTTTGGCCCCCCAGGGGCCACCTGACTGGTCCAGCTGACCTTGGCATGTCGAAGGTCTCTTCTCATCTGCTCTGAAGCACTGGGGTTCCATGCTTTCCTTCCCAATGGAAAAGAACTGTCCTTCTCTGCCAGGCACACATGGCCAGAATTGGGATTTCACCTCCAAATTTCCTTATATCCAGGGATTGTTCCCATAGGAGTATTGCCAGGACAAGTCTGGCTGGCAGTTGTTTCACAAGGGTCACCTCCTATCTGGTCCTTAAACACTGGGGAAGGCTGCGTGCTTTCCTTCCTATATAAAAGAACTGTCCTGCTTCTCCAGCCACCCATGGCCAAGACTGTGTTCCACCTTCCCTAAATCCAACAACTGCTCCCAGACAAAAGCTGCCATTCCTGACAAGTCTGCCAGACCTTGGCCTAGTGAGGCTCTCACGTGCCTTCCAAACACTGGGACTCTCTGCTTTCCTTCCTATAGGAAAGAACTGTTTTCCTCCAGGTACCCATAAGTAGAATTTGGATTGCACCTCCAGAATTTGGATTCCCTGTTGTGAGAGACTGGCGGAGATTGTTGACTCAAAACATTTTGTGTGTGGGGGAGGAAGGGGCAGGTCCAGCCTTGCCCTGCCCTGGAATCCCAGCCCTGCCCTGCCGTGGAACCCCAATCCCCCCAGAGCCTCTATCCCAGCCCAGCAGTGGCTGCCAGTCCCTGGCCCAGCACAGGCAATGCTCCACAGCCACCTCTGCAGCCCCCAGCCCAGCTCCTGAGGGACCAAATGAGCCCAAGTCCCACCTGGGGGAAGGGCCCAGGGAGACCAAGGGGTATTGAAGGCTGACCACAAGGCAAGCACACATCTTGACCCTGGATCCTCTTGGAATTTCCATCTGAACAGTGCTGGAATGCAGGAGTTGGTAGCTGTGTGTGTGCCTCTCTGTATCTTTTTTGCCTTTCTCTCTTTCTGCGTCTTCTTCTGTTTCTGTGCTCATGTAAATTCTTATTAACATTAAATTGAACAGGCTTAGAGTTTGTGAAGTTGAAAGGGCGAAGTCAATGCTTTGAGAAGTGTTTTTTGTTGATTGAATATCTGTTGTAATTTGATATTAGAAAAATTTTAAAAAGTAATACAAAACTTTTTGTGTAACTGACAATCTGTTAAACCACTGAGATCCTGAACACGCCTCTGTTAAACACAAATGTTAAAGATGAAAAAAACCAGGAGCCTCCTCTTTCTTTCCCAGTCAACAAAGAATCAGCGGGACCCAGCCCCCATCTGAACCAAACCAAAGCAAACCAAAGCAAACCAAAGCAAAGCAAAGCAAAGCAAACCAAACCAAACCAAACCAAACCAAGCAACCCTGCCATGGGCTGAGCCCCTTTCCCCCTCCCCAGGCTGCCCCCCCCATCAGCCCCATTCTGACCAAACCAAACCCCAACAACTCCCAAACAGGAAAACAGAAGAGGCTACAAAACCCCAACCATAACAAAGCCAGCCACAGCTATTAAAATCTTACCATCAAGTTCCCTCTCCCAACACAACTAAAACCAAAAACCCCTACAATCTACAACCCACACAAAATAACCCTACAACTAAAAATAAACATAAAAACCCCAAAACCAGCCATAAAACCAATTTTACACAACCCAACCACAACTTCCACCACAAGTTACCAGTGGGTCAGGTGTTAACCCTTTCAATACTTCAATCCTGCCTGAAGTAAAAGAAAAAAAAAATCTAAGCATACAAATAAAAACAACATAAAACCATCAGTCTGTAAGGAAGAAATGAAATCCCAAATAAAAAAGAAGAAAAAAATACCTTAATTTGGAAACTAAAATCCTCTTATAAATTAAAAAGAAAAAAACTCTTTTCCTTTTTAACACCTAAAACTTAAGAAAAATCAAATTAATATCAAACAAAAACCTCCATACTAAAATAAACAAATCTTAAAATGACTGTAATTTCATAAAAAGTTTAAACAGAGAAAAAAAAAGTAATTCAGTATCCCCAAGAAAAGTTCTCTATTCCCAGAGACAAAAATTATTTTAAAAGTAAAAAATAAAAACTTTTACCCTTAAAGAACCCATCTTTAAAACAATACCCCATAAGTTGACGTGGCCCATCTACAAGCTGTAAAAAAGCTTGTAGCAATAAAAACAACTTCACGAGAACAAAGTTCCCCAGACAACTGTTATCCATGAAAAAATTAGGAACCAGGAACCACAAAACCCTATTTTTTCCTCTTGTAAAAAAATCTCCAAAAACTAAAAAAGAAAATCTTCTCTCTCTAAGTAAACTAAAAAAGTCTATTCTAGAAATAGTAAACTAACTAGAAATTTTAAATTTACTTTCTTTACATTGTGATTAAGAAAAAAAAGAAAAGTTGTAAAGAAAAAGTGTTCTAAAGAGTTTAATTTAATTCTTACTACCTTTGTTCTTTTAGTTACTTTTAATAAAATTTTCTTTATGCCCTCTTAAAATTTTAAGCCTACCATTCTCCTAATCCTATCTCACAACCAAATAAAAGCATAAATAATTAACTGACACTGAAACCTACCACACTCATCAATCCATTAATTAAGAAATCTCAAAATTAGAAAAATCTTAAAGTAACAAACAAAAACCAATACAATGTCATAATAAACTTTTTTCCAAAGTTTCTCTGATTTTCTAATGCTCCCAGTAAAGGCTGTTTGGTTGTTTTGAGCTCCTCAGAATGTGTTGTCAATATTTCTCCAGGGACTCCAACTCAGAGTACAGAAACAACTGTAATTCCTTTTAAATGTCTCCTTGAGAGAGTTTTTTAGTGGATGTGGGTCAGGGCTTGTGTGTCCTGCTTGGCCCAGCCCAGGCAGGGCTTTCCCAGCCACATTCCACACTCCATTGCCCAGCTGGAGCCGCTGCTGCCTCTGAGTTGTGCTGCCCCAGCCCCAGGGACGCTCTCCTTGTCTGCCCATTCCCCCACGCTCTCTGGGCAGGGATGGCCTCACTGGGGGCTGCTGACATCCTCAGCAACTTGGAGGCTGCTGCTGAATTTCCCTGCTCCAGAGGCTTGTTCAGCCTTCAGCTCTTCAGTGCAGGAATTCAGTGTCCCAGGGCTCATTAACACTGAGAACACCTGAACAAGCCAAGCCTCTGGGAATCATTTGATTTTAATTTTCAAATCCCTCGTGGTTAAGTAGATCTCAGTAGTGTATTCAAACTAAATACCTGATATTTAAAAAGACAGTGAGAAAAGATTTTTTAAGTCCTGCTTAGTTTTGCTTTCCTGTTAATTCATTGATATGTGCAATCTCCAATTGACACGGAATCCAAGTACCTCCTCATGGATTTTAAATAGATATGAAAATCAAGACCCTTCCTGGCTGACAATCAATCAGACTCTGTCCCTACCCCCACCCCACCATTTCCCCCATCCAAGCCCTGGCACTCAGAGCAGCCTTGTGCAAATCTGAGCTCCCTCCAGCCCAGGCTGCACCTGCAGCTTTCAGCTCCTTGGCTCCAACTCCCACCTGCTTTCCTTGGAGAAGGAGCTGCCCGAGACACAGAGGGATGTTCATTTCTTGTCAGCCAACAAAGCCAAGGGAAGGCACAGCTCCATCAAATGCAAAAGTCTCTGCTGGATATTTAATCCACTTTCCACAGCAGACAGTCTCAGAGCAATGGAAAACACCTTCTGTGCCCAGCACAGATCCCAAGGTCCCCCCCCAAACCCTCCCTGCCCCGAGTCTGCCCAGATTTGCTCTTTGCACACACGAGTCACAGGCTGAAATCAGGAGCTCCCTCCATGCCCAGAGGGAGCAAAAGAGAGAAAGGGGGTGAAGAGCTCTCCTGTGCAGAGCCAAAGTCCAAGTGCAGCCCCTGCAGTGGGAACCACAACTCATCAGGTTTGTGTCCTTTGGGCTCAGGGCCTGGTGACACTCAGAGGCACAGAAAGGTTTCTTGCCAACAAACACAAGTTGAACATTTGAACAGTTTAATAACCATCACAGCTCTTCTCTCAGCTCTCTGGGATGTCCCAGCAGCATCTGACATGTCCCCCATCTCCAAGGGATTTCTGTACAGAACAGTTTTAGGCAAAGACATAAGAAAAAATCTGTGATAGATAGAAACACAATTAAGATCTTGACTAATGTGATATTTATTTGAACTTCAGAAATATTGGGCAAGTCCTTGCAGCCCAAAGCATGAAACCAGTCATTCGAAAGGCACTTGAATGCCCAGAGAGCATCTGGAGGAGGAAATCTGAAAGCACCAAGGTGGACATAGATTCAGCTGGTCTAGTAAAGGGGTGTCCTTAGACATGGCCATTTAAACAGGTGACCTGGAAAAAACTGAAGGAAGAGGGAGAGGAAGGAATACAGTGGATATTGGTGAAACAAGTCCACAGGAAGACCAGCATTTATTCTTCTTCTGCCATCAGTACACTTCCAGGAACTTCGGGGCGGAAAATTTTGCCTTTTCTTAAAAGTACTCAAACGATTCAGAAAATAAAGATTTGCTGGTATACTATGAAACTAACAGGTATTAACTCCTGTGCCCCTTTCCAGGCAGACATCAACTGTGTGCCCATGAATAGGCAGTGCCACTTGTGCCCTGAGGTGCCCAGCTGGGATTGGATCTCTCCAAGAGCACCTGAGGAGAGCAGAGCACGTTGCAAGCTGCAGGTCCCTGCCAGCCTCGCAAGGCTCCTGTCCCATCAACATCTGCTCTGCTCCAGTGTGAAACAGGGCCCAGCATGGTGCTGGGATCATCAGAGAGCTGAGGTGTGTGCTGGAATTCAATGGCCTCCCAATCCCGGAGCAACCCTGCATTTCCCTGCTGCAGCCTTGGTCTCCAGCCCAGCCATGGAGGTTCTTTGGGCTCTGGAGTGTTGCTGCAGCCGCCAAGGGCAGCTGAGCTCTGCCTTTGGCACAGTCAGGCCCGGCCAGCGCAGGCCATGCTCAGCAATTGCTTGTGTGTGCCTGGCCTTGCTGTCAGCCCCGGCAGCGGCTGCGTGGCCCCTTTGTGGCCCTGTGCTGGCCCAGCCATGGTGGCCCAGCCCCTGTGCAGGCCCAGCCCAGGCCAGGAGCATTGCGGCTGGGAACGGCCCCTGTGCCGTGGTGCCCACAGCAGCCTTGGGGCTCTGTGCCCCATGGCCTCCCTGCTGGGCAGCCTCTGCCAGCTCCTGCAGAGCCCCTGGCACCTGTGGGGCTGCACAGACAGCCCTGCCCTGGCCTCTGCCGGCCTCTGGGCCAGCAGAGAGGCAGCCAGGGCTGGCCATGGCTGGGAACAGGCCCTGAGCCCTGCAGGAGGATGGAGCTGGGCCACAGCCAAACTCAGCCCAGGCCAAAGCTGGGCTCAGCAGCCAGGGCTGCCAACACATGGGCACAGAGGCTGGCGCTGACAAATGTCCTGGGCCCCCTCCCTGCTCTGTCCCTGCCACCAAGGGCACAGAGCAGCCTCCTCTCTGGCCCACTTGCCTGTTTGCAATGCCTTGCACAGGCGCTGGCCCTGCCCCACAAGGCCTGGCCTGAGTCCTGCCCCTGCACGCTCAGCCAGGCTGAGATGGACACTGATGGTTTCTGGGCCAGGCTCTCGGAGCCCAGCCCAGCTCCCTGCAAGCTCTGCCAGCTGCCCTGAGCTCTGGGCAGCACCAAGGGCCTCTCTGAGCCCAGCCCAGCCCAGCCGGCTCTGGCCCCACAGCTCTGCTCAGCCCAGGCTGCTCTGGGCACTGGCCCCACGGCCTCAGCCCCTGCCAAGGGCACAGCAGCAGCTGCAGCTGCCACAGCACTCAGCCCCAGCCATGGGGGAAGGTGCTGGGCCAAGGCCAAAGGAGGCTCTCTGGCTGTCCTGCTCCCCTTGGGCTGAGGTGCTGAGAGCTCTGCAGCCCCTGCTGCCATCCCATCTGCCCAGGGCAGCACAAGAGCCCCGGCCTTGGGGCCCTCAAGAGCTGCTCCTGCTCCAGGCCCAGGGCCCATGCCTAAGCTGGGACAGCAGCCACAAAGCTGTGCCCATTTCTGTTCATTGCTGCTCCCATGGGGATGGATCCTCAGCCACTTGGAGGTTGCTGATGAATTTCACTACTCCAGAGGCCTCTTCTTTCTTGAGCTCTTCAGTTCAGGCGTTCTCTGAAAAAGGCTCAGAAAGATTTGTTCTAAAGACCCAAACAAGAAAAGCCCCATTGAATAATTTTAGTTTTCAATTCTTCTGTGGTTAATTATACACATTTCAGAAGTGTATTCAAAGTGAATCTGCTATATTGAAAAAAAAAGCAGAGAGAACTGTTTTGTCCTGGTTTTTTTCTGTGTTTATAGTTTGGTATCAGCAATTTTCAATTGATATTGACCCCCAGCAACATCTAATGCAGTCTGAATAGATAAGATCAGGACCCTTCACGGCTGACAATCAATCACACTTTGTCCCCACCCTCTCCCCACCATTTCCCTCATCCAACCCCTGGCACTCCTATGGATCAGGAATGGTGTGGCCAGCAGGACCATCCCACTAGGATCTTTTCTCCTGAGAAGCTGGGAAGCTTCAGCTTTTCCATGTTTTGCTACTTTGGAATGCGATTTAGAGAATTGTTTACGCCCCAGGTGAAATTGTTCCTACTTGATGACCAATCACACATCCAGCCCATTTTGGACTCTGGTCAGTCACAAGATTTTATCATCATTCCATTCCTTTACTTCCTAGCCTTTGGATGAAATCCTTTCTTCTATTCTTTTAGTATGGTTTTAATATAGCATTTTCTTTTAATATAATATATATCATAAAATAATAAATCAGCCTTATGAAACATGGAGTCAAGATTCTCATCTCTTGCCTCGTCCTGGGACCCCTGCAAACACCACCACAGAGGACCAGGGCAGTGATTCTTCCCCTGTGCTGGTCGCTGGTTGAGCAGCACCTCGAGTGCTGTGTCCAGTTCTGGGCCCCCCAATTTAGGAAGGACATGGAGGGGCTGGAGCGTGTCCAGAGAAGGGCAACAAGGCTGGGGAGGGCTCTGGAGCACAAATCCTGTGAGGAGCAGCTGAGGGAGCTGGGGTTGTTTATCCTGGAGAAGAGGAGGCTCAGGGGAGACCTCATCTCTCTCTACAACTCCCTGACAGGAGGGTGCAGCCAGGTGGGGGTCAGGCTCTTTTCCCAGGAACAGCGACAGGACAAGAGGACACAGCCTTGAGCTGCACCAGGGTCATTTAGGCTGGACATTAGGAAATATTCTCCACACAAAGGGTGATTGGGCATTGGAATGGGCTGCCCAGGGAGGTGGGTGAGTCACAGTCCCTGGAGGTTTTTAAGGAAAGACTGAGTGCCATGGTCTGGGTGACAAGGTGGTGTTGGGTCCCAGGTTGGACTTGATGCTCTTCAAGGTCATTTCCAGCCTGGCTGATTCTCTGATGATTGTGACACTGCAGGGCCTGGAGAAGCAAGGGGCCATTGTGACACTGCGGGGCCTGGTGGCACTAAGAGGACCATGGTGACACTTTGTACGACATGGCAGCACAGAGCCAAGGGGCCATGGTGACACTGTGGGGCCTGGTGGCACTAAGAGGACCATGGTGACACTGTGTACGACATGGCAGCACAGAGCCAAGGGGCCAGGGTGACACTGTGGGGCTGAATGGAAGCAAGGAGTCCATGCTGACAGTTTGGGTTCTGCTGGAACCAGGATTTCCCTCTGCTCTAGTGCAGTTCACTAGGTAGGTTTCTTGCTACAGCTATGGAGAAATATTTCAACGAGCTTCTAGGAAATACATATTTCGATTTGAAAGGGTGCCTTTTATTGCTGTCCTATTACACAAGAGATGATTGCAGCATTCTGTGACTGATATTGATGCAGGGACTCTCCAAAGGAAGTCTAGCCTGGTCAGAGAAGCTGTGCCTTTAAGTCTGACCCAGTGTGGACAACCTTGCTCCACATTCCCCAATGCCATCCTGTCTCTCTTCACTCACCTGGGACCTGCTGTGCTCAGAGAACTGGCTGCACAAAGCCAAAGAGCAGCTTTTCTTCTTTTAGTTTTTCAAGCAATCTAAAACTCTTTGAGTTTCCCCATTGCAAACAGACACCCTCCTCAAGTGTGTGCCAAGCCCAAGGTGCCACCGAGACCACTCCAGACCTGCCCTGGGCCACCTGTGAGGGTGGATCATCATCCCAACCTGCACTGAGCCATTGCAAGGGACTGTTGCCATGGACACTGCACTGACCCCACTGCTGGCTTTGGGTGCCATGGCAACCCCCATCAGTTCAGGTTTCCTTGGAAACCAGCCCAAGGAGCCATTTCTGCAGCCAGGTTCCATGGCCACTTGCCTGCAGAGCTGTTGCTGCCCTGGGCTGCCATGGCAACCCTGAGGACAAAGCGGTGCCAGGGCTGTTCCAGGTACAATTGCAGTGACACTCGTTGGTGCCACCAGGTGCCATGGCAATGGACACAGGGACCCGTTCCTTAGATTGGTGCCAAGGCAACCAATGCCCGGAGCCGGACCTTGCTCAGGGCTGGTGTCAGTGCCCAGGGCCAGAGGGGATCCCTTGCTGGGGGCTGTGCCATGGCCACCTGCCCTGTGCCGCGCTGGCCGCTCGGGCACCAGGAACCAGCAGCCAAGGGCACTGCCAGGGCCAAAGGCCAGGTCAGCCAGACAGAAAGGGGCAGCGCTGGGCACTGTTTCCATGGCAACCGGCACTGGGGAGACACCTGGGTCACCTGGCCTGGCAGTTGCCATGGAAAGCCCTGGCAGGCACTGAGGGCACAGCCCCTGGCACTGAGACACTGCTGGGCCGGGTGCTGAGCACAGCGCTGAGCACGCAGAGATGGTTTTGTTCTTGCTGAGCTGCAGCACAGCCAAGGCCTGTCCTGCCCCTCGTCCAGCCACGCTGGGGAGGGGCTGGGGCTGCGGGGGAGCTTGGCAGGGGACACAGCCAGGACAGGTGACCCCAACTGACCCCGGGCACAGCCCAGACCAGAACACATCATGCTCAGGGTATGAAGGGGGGGAACAAGGAGGAAGGGGGAATTTTGGAGGGAGGGTTTCTGCCTTCCCAGGTAACACTTAGGCAAGAGGAGGCCCTGTTTCTCCAGTGGGCAGGGTCACTACCAAAGACACAGACACCAACTGAAGGAATTGTGTCATTTATGTCATGCACAGCTGCAAAGAATTACAAGAGGATAAGCTCAGCAAAGCACATCATCATTAGCAAAGAATTACAAAAGAAGCTCAGCAATCCATCAGAACTCATCATTACATTTGGATGACTAACCCCTTGGTCAAACACTAGAGGTGTTTGTGGCAGACAAAGATTCTGGCTGACTATCAAGGTACACCTTACAGACACCTGTAGTACTTTAGTGACACCATTCTTCATCCATTTTTCTCAATCTCATCCGAGTTAGGAACAAGAATTCTGTTGTCCATGGAGCTGGCACCTTTTTAATTCCAGAATAATGTCCCCAGGCCCTTTGCTGTTCAGCTTTACCATGCTGTCTGTGGCTAACAAGGCCTGGGGGGGCCCTTTCCCCTCTGGCTGGAAGGGGCCGGGTCCCAGTCCCTGAGGGGCACCCGGGCTCCTGGATGCAATTCCTGTGCAAGTCCCTCAGTGTCACAGCAGCCTTCCCATGGAGCCCCGTGGATCAGAGCATTTCCCAAAGGGGCCCTTGGGGCAAACAGGGAGATTTGGTTTGGCAGCATGTGGAAAACAATATCCTGTCAGATCTACTTGTTCTCACACAGAACACTTGGCTGCAGGGACACATTCCCATTGGTCCTGCCCAGGTTTCAGGACTCAGAGTTGTCTTTCCCAGGAGCTGCTCCTTCAGCTGCCTCGGGAGGGCCATTTGGCCTCCGGACCCACACTCTGGCTCCATTATTAGGGCTGCTGGATCCAAACCCTTTATCTCCACAAACGGTGGTGATTGCAGGTGGATCTCCTTTCTTCACAATCCTTCTTAAAATTGCAATATTGATAATTGTGCTACCCTGTCATGGGTTTGAATAATCCCATCTTGTTCACCGTTGTTTAACAGAATTCCTTTAATTTCTCCTTGATATCTGCAACAATAATTCCTCCTCATGACATGACCACTTTGCAAAGCCAAGCTCCAAGGGAGCAGTTATCAAACCAAAGTGTCCTGGAGGAATCTGAATTCCTGTTTCAGTATTGATAGCTCTCATTTGCTTTGAATTTCTCCTCATTAATTCCAATGCATGAAGGCCCAGCCCTGCAGCCTCTGGGCTGGCCCTGCCAGGGGCCATCACAGCCAGAACAATTTCCCAGGCAGTCCAAGTCTCACTGCCCATGGTTGGATTTGCAAATTGGGGGCAGCCATGCAATGCCAGGTGGTTTCCATTTCCCCAGTGGGCCATTGTTAAGGGCATGGAGGACATCTGGGAGATGGGTTCTCCATGGGCAAAGGTTCCCATCTCCTCATTTTGTCAACTGCTTTTTAAACAACCCCTTCACCCGTGCAACCAATCCTGCAGCTTGTGCATAGTCTGGTACATGAAAAGCCCTGCAGGCTTAATCACTGAATTTTTCACAGGAACAGACAAAGCACTCTGCATCACAGTATCAGCAAACCCTGTAAAACCCTGTACTACCTGTACAATATTTACAATTACTTTCCCATACCTATCATCTACGTTAGACAGTGAGCTTCTACTCGTAACCAATCTAAAAGTGCCAACATCACAGCAGAAGATGGAGGCCAAGAAGAAGGAGAAAGGCTGGACATGCCCAAATTACTCCATCTTGCCCCCTGAAGCCCCATTCTAAAAACCCCCAAAATCTATTTTTCCACTCTGTGATAAATTCCCTTTCATTTTGTGGCTTGTCATTCTTCATACAAGGTTGGGAATTGTTTTTTCCAAGGGCTAAATCAAAGGCACGGGGGTCTTGGGCTCTGTGCCAAGGTCTCTGAGCCCTCTGACAGGGTGTCGAGTCCTGCAGGGCAGCCCGAGGAATTTCCTGGCTTCCCACATCATGCTACAGTGGAAGCTTCCTTAGCCAATCATGCCATGACGCAAAAATCCTACAGCACTGCATCCTAAACTTCTTCTTTACTGTTGTAAATACTTTGATTTTTTCTAGATCTGGAACTCTAAAACTCTAAACTTTCCTCCACTTCAACTTTCCTCCCCGTGTCTCTGCTAGAAACTAGAAATCCGCATTCTGGCTTCCAGCACCTGAGTTCGGAAGCCCTTTCCAAGGTCTCAGATCAAATGCTGTGTTTAATTCTGAGCTTTGCTGACAAGACCAAAGGTCTGACATTTCTCTGGATTTGGCTTTCCAACAACACTGAGATGCTGTTAGTTGCAGAGTGCCCGGGATCTGTCTTGCAAGTCAACTCTGGCAGGAAGAAGGCGGCTGCCAGGGGGCTGCTTGTGGCCTCTGACAGCCCCATTGCTCAGGGCTTGCCAGCGCCCCAGCCCCTCAGGCCCTGCCCCAGCCCGGCCAAGCTGCCCGGCAGCGGCGCCGCAGCCCCACAGCAGCTCCAGAGCAGCCCCAGCCAGAGGCACCTGGGAGCCCTCAGCAAGGCAGGCAGCAGCAGACGGGCAGGAGGACACGGATGGCGCTTCCTGCCTGGCACAGGGCTTGTGGCCATCTCCAGGCACTGCTCTGGCAGGGATCCCCGCAGCTCCGGCCCCTGCCCAGCCGCTCTGTGGGCAGCACAAAGGCTTCAGCAGAGCCACCACAGGCCAAGGGGCTTCTGGCCATTTTCCCTGCAGCACTGCATGCATGGGCAGCATGCTAAGTAGAAGCAGGCTTTTCTCCACTTTCCCTATGCCCTATGAACCCTGGGCAGCAAAGAAAATCTCCTGAGAGTGTGTATATTATAACATGGTATATATTTACATAGGGTAAAAAATAGAATGGAAGACAAGAAAAATCTTAAAGAAAAGTAAAAATCCCCACTGGCTCAGGCTGCCCCAGCAAAGAGAGCCTCCCGGATCAGCTGTCCTCAGAGCTCCAGCAGTGCAGCCAGCCGAGCCATGACAGACGAGGCCGAGTGATCCATGCCCTGTGCAGCTGGTCGTGCAGCCTCTGGAAGATGGAATATCGCCCACTGGCTGTTGCTCGGAGGACATGCAGTGTTTCAAGTGCCAGCTCTGACACGGCACTGCTCATGTCCTCCGTCAGGCGTTCCAGGGCTGCAAGAGAGAGGAACAGAGCCATGGTCAGATGCCGGATCTGCGGGGAGCCGAGGAGAGTCCCCTGCCAGGGCCATCGCAGCCGGCTCTTGCCATGGCCAGGAGGGAGCAGGGAGCAAGGGGATCAGCCCGAAGCTGCTGGCCACCAATGGCCCACGTGGCCCTGAAATCTCAGTGTGCTCTACCCCCAGGAGCAGAGCCCTCCGCAGCCGGGGCAGGGCTTGCAGCTCTAACCCCGGCAGCCCCCGCTGCCAGCCCGCTGGCCTCACTCACCAGTGCAGATCAGCTGCAGCTCTTGCTGCTGCCCCCTCAGGTGCCGCCCGGCCATGCCTGTGAACACAGAGCCTGTCACGGCGCCAGCGGCACAGCTCCCTGCCAGCGGCGCTGCCGGCGCTGTGGCCACACGGGCTGCTGGCCCGGCAGGGCTCAGCCCGGCC
The DNA here is from genome assembly GCF_023055355.1 of Agelaius tricolor. Taxonomy (NCBI): domain Eukaryota; kingdom Metazoa; phylum Chordata; class Aves; order Passeriformes; family Icteridae; genus Agelaius; species Agelaius tricolor. The sequence continues at coordinate 1,763,643 of NW_027269311.1, read as the reverse complement.
CTTGGCGCACGCTGCCGCCCCAGGGCACGGCTGCCAGAGGGCGGCAGCAGCAATGCCCAGCCCAGGCGGGGCTCCACGGCGCCGGGCCCGGCTGGCGCTGCCGGGGCAGCAGGCGGGGCCGGGGCCGAGCTGCGGCGGGCCGGGGAGGGAGCCCGGGCTCGTGGCTCACCCATGAACCTGATGGCCGCCTCTCGCAGGGGCTCCTGTGGGCTCTGCAGGTAGCGCAGGGCCCGGCGCAGGTGCTCGGCCGCTCGGCTCCTGTCCTCTGCCAGCTGCAGAGAGCAGCAGGAGGGAAGGGTTGGCGCGGGCTCAGCCCCTGGGCCGGGCGCTGCCTGCGCCCGGCCCCGGCCTCCCCTGCCCGCACAGCCCTGAGGCGCGGCCACAGCAGCCGCTGGCCAAGGGCTCCCGAGGGCAGGGGGCAGAGGGCCGGCTGCTGCCCGGGGAGCCGCGGCGACGGCCCGCAGCCCCGCCGGGCCGGGGCTCCATGGGCACCCGGCTCGGGCCCACGGGAGCCTGGAGAAGAGCCCCCGCGGCCTCTGGCTGCAGCAGCGGGCAGGGGCACAGCTGCCCGGCCCCGCACACTGAGCACCGCCCTCAGGGGCCTTCTCCAGGCCGAGCCTGGGCGTTCTCGGCTTCTCTTACCAAGCATTCGCCAAACCTCCATGTCTGATCCACCTGGAGCATTTGTTCGAGATTCCGCCTCTTCAGGAATCCGGCTGCAGAATGCAGCGTTTCCCGGGAGGCCTGGAGAGCAGCAGAGACGCGGTCTTGGCCCCACAGGCCAGGGCACGGGAGCATCCCAGTGCCACAGCCTGGAGGAGGCTGCAGCCCGCAAGGTGCCAGGGCAGGAGGCAGCCCAGTCCCCTGCCAGGGGGACAGCAGGTGGCCACAGGTCCTCACCTCAGCAACAATCTGATTCTCATCATGGCAGTGGACGTAGAGTGGGACCAGGCTCTGGCGAACGTGGGACTTCAAGGCCTTTCTTCCATCTTCTCTTAAAAAGTCCAGCATCTCTTGAAAGACACACATGGAGCTCAGCTGCACCCGGATATCATCCTGTAGGAGAGGAAGGGCAAAAGACCTCAGCATCAGCTGCTTCAGGCCTCCCAGAGCACAGGCCTGCATCTGCACAGGGCACCAAGTGTGCGGGCAGCAGCCGGCGGCCGTGGCTGTGGGCACAGAGCCTTACGTGGTCAAAGAGTGGCAGGAGCGCCTCAGCCAGCTGCAGGGCAATGGGGGTGGCTATTGGGGCACCCCCAATATCCAGGAGCAAATATCGCAGTAGAAGAATGGTCATCCTGATCATGTGGCTATCATTTTCCTGCAGGAGCTCCACAAGACTTTGGGTCAGGCTCCCCATTTTTTCAGCCTGTGCAGAACACGAGTTTGTGAAAGGCCAGTTCTGCTGCCGCAGGGCCCAGAGGCCAAAGGCCTATCCCAAAGCACTGGGGCCGCTGAAGCGGGAGGCAGGAGAGCTGGGAGCAGCTGCCCCAGGGCCCCAAGCCCAGGCAAGGCCAAGCGACTGCCTTGCCCGGCCCCACGCTGCCTGCATGGCTTCAGCCACTGCCCCCTTCTCACCATCAAGGGATTCTTGCCCAGCACTACCAGGCCTCTGAGTGCCAAGTAACGCCTGGCCCTGTGCTGGCTCTGCAGGTTCTGTGCCATGATCTGCAGAACACTGTCACTGCATTCCCTCAAGTCCAGGCACTCGAGGACCTGAAAGGCACAGGGCAGTGACAGGGAGCCGGCCGGCAGGATCCCGGAGCCGCACAGGGCCGGGCCCAGGCAGCAGCACAGGGCACGGGCACCGTTCTGGCAGCTGTGCCTACAAGAGGGCAGAGAGATGGGAGGCAGCACTGGCCTTGAGGCTCACCTCCACAAGGAATGCCAGGGCAGGGAAATCCCAGTATGGCATCTCTTGGCCGAGCATGGTGAGCAGGTAGAATGCAATCCCGGAACAAAAGTGTAGGGCTGAATGAGAAATTTCTCTAAAAAGAGGAAAACGGAAACAAGACCCTGAGCCAGTGGGGCAAATCTCTCCTAGGAGTGACTCACAGAGTTCTCATCTTTCCCCACCACCCTTCCAGCAAGGGGACCTGGGCCACTCGGGAGTTGCTTTCTCATGGGCACCCTCCTCTCCCAGCCTTTTCCAGTCTGCTTGGCTGTCCCCCAGTGACAAGGCCCTCTGGCCATGACCATGTTTTGCAGGACACCCCGGGCACAGAGCACAAATGTCAGAGGCAGTGGGGAGAAGGGGCTCTCACCTGGCCAGCAGAGCCACGGCAAAGTGGTGGGTGTCAAGAGAGAGCAGCGTGTCCCAGGCACACCTGCGTTCCATTGCCACCACCACATCCTCACAGCGGAGAAGGCAGAGCAGGGACTTCAGGGTGCGCACTGCAAACCTGTGTGCACAGCAAAGGCCAGGTGACGCTGGCAGCACTGGCTCCTTGGCAGGCCACGTGGCAGGGACAGGAGGAGTGGGATGGAGCACCTGTTGGGGCTGGTGGCAAGGCCGTGCTCTTGCTGGCATTGCTTCCAGAAGGCATCGACCTCCTCTGGCATCTCCAAGGTGCTGGAGAACACTTGGAAGAGCAGATGCACAAATAGGCGTGGGAAATACACCTTCAATATCCGTGGCAGACAGGGCACCTGCAGGATCTTCCACATCACCACGGTTGCCTGCAAGGGACAAAGGCCCCCGAGACAGCGCTCAGTGCCCAGGCGTCCGTGTGGCAGGGCCCGAGCGTGGCAGGGAGAGGCCCACAGAGACCTTGGCAGGGGGAGCACGGGGCCTGCTGGGCCTGAAGCTGCCCCTGGGCCAGGTTTCAGGCCAGCGCCTGAGGCAGGCAGATGCAGTGGGGGAAGGAGGATGGAGCGCTGCTGGAGAGGCGGCCTTGGGGCCAGCAAAGGCCACTTGCAGAAACTCACAGCCAGGTTAAAGACAGCCGTTTGGTCCCCATCGGAGGTGCACGTGCTGTGCACTGGCCAGCTCCCCAGCACATCCAGGAGGATCAGCTGTGCCAGCTCGGCAGTCCTGGCTGAGCCCATGATGGTCTTCCACATGGCCATGGCAGCTCTGGGGAGTCAGAGCTCTGTCTCAGGGGGGTCTCAGCCACAGCAGCGTGGGGAGCTGAGTTGGCTGCCAGCTCTGCCTCTGCCCACTGGCCCTGGCCAGCAGCAGCCAGGCAGCCCAGGCCTGTGGGGACAGAGCCCTGAGGGGCAGGGAGGGAGCATGGCAGCAGGCTCAGGGGCTGACGTGCCAGGGCTGGGAAAGGCAGCAGCCAGAGGGCCCTGGAAGTCTCTGTTGCTCAGACACCTGCGGCAGGCTGTACAGGCTGATGGGCTGGGGAGGCCTGAGCCCTCTGGGCAGGTGGGCCCCATACCTGTCACAGGACGGGGCCACACGCAGCAGCGTCAGGACTACGTCATCTGGCTGTGCTTCTGTGAGATCCAGCAGGGCCTCGTCCAGCCTGGCTTCAGCACAATCATTGGCCACGAGCCACTGGTGGATGAACCTCACCATGGCGGGCACCTGGAGAAGGCACAGGGAGACTTGGGAAGCTGCCAGGGGGAGCAATGTTCCCAGCTTGCCCAGAGAAGTGCTTCCCTTCCCCGCGCACTGCCATGTGGCCTCAAAGGCTCACAGCAACCAGCATGCGTGGCTTGGGAGGCTGAGCAATTCCTGGGAGGATCAAACCCTGCCCACAGGCTGCTTACTTGGTTTGGATAGTAAAAACCATCCTCTACAAGCAGACACAGGAGGGCAGCGCTGGGCTTGGTTTTGAAGATGGGCGAGTATGGTCTGAGCCCAGTGCCCATGGTGATGGTCTCCTCCTCCTGCATTCTCTTGATGAATTTGCAGATGAACTGTAGGAGAAGGGCAGGAAGCCGGGGATGTTGCATGGAGTGCTGCACACACGGTGCTGGGCTGAGCAGGGACAGCAGGCCCAGCCCAGGTGGGGGTGGCTGCAGGTACCTGCGCTGTGCTGCGGAAGCGGCCACGGCTGGATTCCTGCTCTTGTGTGCACTCCAGGGCTGCATCTGGCAAAGAGCGAGAGCAGCCAGAGCTGAGGGGCTGTGGGAGAGGCCGGAGAACACAGGCCAGCCCTGCGCTGCCCAGGCAGGGAGAGCCCCGGGATGGCCCAGGGGATGGAGCACGGCCACTGCAGGGTGTCTGCCCAGGCCCTCTTCCGTCCTGTCCATGGGCATTTCCCCAGGGGATAAGATGGCATGGCATGGGGTCAAGCTGGCTGCAGATGCCAACCCTGTGGCCCAGCTCTGCCACTCACCCTCCTGCGGTGGCTGGAACGGCACCACCTCCTCGGTCTCCTGTGCTGGGGCAGCTCCAGGGCCTTCTTCCTCCTCCTCCACCCAGGCCAGCTTGGGCACTCTTGGGGGTCTCTGCTCCATGTCTTCTTCATCTCTGTTCCATTCTGTACATGGGAACATGCCCAGGAGATGATGGGATGGGATGGGATGGGATGGGATGGGATGGGATGGGATGCGATGTTGCCAAGCTGGCTGCAGGCACCAACCCTGCGGCCCAGCTCTGCCACTCACCTTCCTGCAGCAGCTCAAACAGCACCACCTCTTCGGTCTCCTGTGCTGGGGCAGCTCCAGGGCCTTCTTCCTCCTCCTCCACCCAGGCCAGCTTGGGCACTCTCGGGGGTCTCTGCTCCATGTCAGTGACTGGATTTGTGGCTACTTGCAGGAAAGATGCCTCAGAAATGCTCTGAGTCAGCAAGTCCTGCAGTGGTGCCTGGAAGGCACCTTCAAGAGAGAAGCCTCAGGGAGGCTTCAGGACAGCAAGTCCTGCACTCTGGTCTCGAGGGCTCCGGCCACCAGGACAGGAGACTCCTGTCAAGGATTGGGCTCTGGCCTCAAAGGCTCCTGCAGAAGAGAAGCCTCAGGGAGACCACGGGTCAGCAAGTCCTGTGGTCTGGCCTCGAGGTCACCTGCAGGAATAACGCCTGGGAAAGGCTCCGGGTGGGACAGGAACGAGGGCGCTGTGCGGGGGCTCCTCACGGCACCGCTCTGTCCCGTTCTGCCCCGTTGCCTGTTCCCAGCAGCCGGGCAGGCTTCTATTTCCCACGTGTCACAAAGGGCCCTTGGACACCCGTTCTATGCCACAGTGACCGTGCTGCACCGTGTCACAAAGGGCCCCTGCACACCCTGCCCCCTGCCCTGGGGCCGCCCCCAGCCCAGCCAAAGTGGCCCAGGCTGGAAGGAATGCCTGGCCCCAGGTGTCTAAGGCAGCCCCACAGGATCTTTAGGAAGGGCTCAGAGCATCAGCAAACGCTGCCCTGCTCTGCGGGCTCAGGGCAGCAGAAGGAGCCCCAGGGCTGCCGACGCAGCCGCGCTGGGAAGGGCACGGGGCCTTTCAGGGAAGCTGGCACGGCCTCCTTGGGACACCTCCCGGCCGGTGGCCATCCCAAACCCACGGGTGTGACACAGACAAGGAATGTGTGGGCCAGGGCACGAATGCTGCTCTGAGCCCTGGGGCCCGGGCAGCGCTGACAGCAGCAGCTGTGGCAGAATCCCTGCCCAAGCAGAGCTGCCACCCCCGAGCCCTGGCAGCGCTGGTGCCCGTCTCCTGCCCCAGAGACCTGTGCCCCCGGGGGGCTGCTGTGCCACAGGGAGCCAAAGCCCACGTGCATTGGGGGCTGATGGCAGCAGCACCTGCAGCAACTGCTGGCAACACTTGGTCTCTGTCAGAAGCTCTTACTCTGTGATGGAATTATTTTCTCATTGAAGTCATTTCCTGCACCATAAAAACATCTTGGCCATGAAGACACAGAAAAATCTGGCATTAAGGAATCCTCACTTCAGGAAAGTTTTACTTCCCATTGCTCAGCTCAAGTCGTTCCAAAATTTGCAAACTTCCCAAATTTATTGGGATGGCCTGAGAATGTGACTGGTCTACAAGTTTGTGTCCCATCCTGAAGCAGCAACTCCTTTGCCTTATCCTCCATTGAATGACACTTTACAAAACATAACACTACACAGAGCCAAAAAGAAGACCATTCTTTGATTTGCAAATGGATTTTGATGAAGGGATGATAATCTCCTAATTTTCTTAAGGAATAAAAACTCTCAAGGAATGAAAGACCACTCAGTGTTACAAGAGTAACCCAAACAAATGAGTAGATGGCAAAAGGGCTGATCCTCCCCCAGTACAGATATCTAAGTGGCCAATAAAGTACAGCTCTCCCCTCTTGTTCCCTGCAGGGGAAAGAGGACCATGAATAGAAATAGTCACAGATATTCTTTCTGCCCTCCATAACCAAAGCTGTGCCAAAGCATAGATGCTGCCTTCAAACTGACTCAAATTCCAGCCCAGACCTCTCACCTTCCAGACAACTCCTTCCCCAACACCCCACCAACACCTACCCCCCAAAATCCCACAGAGAAGCCCTCAACACCTCACCAGGAGCCCCAGCTGTGCCCGTCCCTCTGCAGAGCTTTCCCAGCCTCCAGCAGACGCCCTGGTTCCCTGCACGTGCCGTGGGCTGGCACTCAGGAGGATCTGCTCCAAGGCCTTCCCCGGTGGCAGCTCAGGCTGCCAGGCCTGTGGTTCCTGGATCACCCTTCCCAGCGAGCCTTCCTGGGCACGGCTGTTCCATGGGCACCTCTGCGCTCAGCTCGGACTACTCCACTCAGCCAGGGCAGCTGGGAAAGGATCCAGAGCAGCCTGGCCAGCTCTTTCTCCAGCTCCCTCTTCACTCTTGGGGGAGGTAGAACATCCCACAGGAAAGCAACTGGTGCCACAAGAAGTGGGCAGCATCAGGCAGCTCTGGGGAGGCGCCTCAGCACTGCTGTATCCTGAGGGAACACTGCTGGCCATGCCCTGTGTGTATCTGCAAAAGCTTCAAATCAGCTGCCTCAGCTTCCAGGGCCTCTCTTGGCCAGCATCCTGACGTGGATGCAGGGCTGCTGCCAGGCACTGCTGGGACCCAGCGGGACAGGAGCGGCTGTCTCGTGTCCACGGAGCAGCCCTGACACAGCCAGGGCCATCCCGAAAGCAGACAAACGCTCCCGGGTCAGCAGAGAGGAGCAAGGAGCACTGGGCTCCTCTCAGGGCATCTCAGCTGGGCTCACTCCACCACACGCCCCCATTTTGAGGCCTGCTGATGCCCAGCTGCCAGAAATGCCCACCTTGTTCTCTCCAAGATGCACAGGGAGACCCAATGAGCAGGACACCTTGGGAGGCCTTTTCTGAGGCCAGGGACACACCAAGATCAGCCAAGGCTCTCCACGCTGCCTGGCCCACACATCCCAGCTCTGTGCTGGCCCTGGGCCACAGCAGCTCCCACCAAGCAGGAGGCAAATGCATTTTGCCAAGAGTTGAAACACAGCAGACTGGAAAGATGTGAAAAGTGTGTGTGCAAAGGCCTTTTAATTCACAGCTCTCACAGAGAGCTTTGGGGCTCGTGGCTGGACAGAGATGCTCCTGCTCACCCTCTGTCCAAAGAGGGGGAACACACCCTGCTGCAGGTGCTTGGCTTGGTCTCTGCAGGTCCAGGTGGATGCCAAACCTGCTCTTCACAGCCTTCTCCCTTGCCCTGCTCCTCTGCCAAGTGCAAGGGGCCTCAAGGACTGAAAGGAGCAGAGAGAGCCAAAGGGGGACACTCACACCTGCCTCACTGGGAGCTCCCTGGGAAGCACTTTCCTTGAGAAGCAAGCCCCTTTCCTCCAAAGGCATTTCCCCAAATGTGTGGCTTTCCTGGGCAACACCAACACACTCTTAAGAAAAGCTGGCAAGGCTGAATGACTCCAGGTCCTTTCAGGACGGGCACTCCAGCTGTAGCTTGTATTCCCCCAAGTGTGTGTCCAGGTGCAGGTTCAGAGGTGCAGCCCCAGGCCCTCTACAAACACAAGCTGCCCGCTGCCTCTTCCCCTGCCTCAACTCCTGCCTGTGCTCACAGCACCAAAACCAGGCTGTTCCCAGCCAGAGCCCAGAGCCCTGTCCCCACAGGATGCTCTTGCAATCATCTTCCAGGACTCTCTGCTGTGCACACGTGCTTTTCATGCCCGCTCCCAACAGGCTTTGGAACACAGAGCACAACCTGGCTGGCTCTGCCACCAGCACAGCCCAAACACAGGCGGAGGAAGAAGCAGCAGGGGTTGATTTGCGGCCATGCCCAAGAGAGACTGGAAGGGTGCCCTCCCTCTGCTCTCCCTTGGTTGGCTTTCTGACTGGCTCTGAGCCTGGGGCTGCCATTCCTCACTTGTGGGGACCAGAACCACAGCTGGGATCCCGGCACTGCCTGGCAGCGCTCCGGGCACCGGCATGGCCGCGTGTCCGAGTCTCGGGCACCGTGCTGCTGCTTCATTTGCCCTTAGGCACACCCAGAGCTCCCTGCTAAGCCCGGATGGTCTCTGGTTCTGCCCTCTTCCTCATCCTGTGCAGGGATGGAGCACTGCTGTGCTTTCAGGAAGCTATTCTTGAAAACTTCCAGCATTCCAAGCTCCTTTGCCCTCCATGGATGCTTGCCATGGAATCCCTCTCTGCTGTGTTTAGAGCATATTCAGGTTTGCTCTTCAAAAGTCCAGGGGCTCCAGGGTGCTCAGCAAGATCTGGAACTCCACAGTGCTGTACAACTGCACCTTCAGCACAGGAACCTTTCCATCCTGACCTGCCCTCGTTCCTCTGTGTCTGTGCACAAAACACGGCGTGGGAGAGAACAGCAGCAGGGGCCTGTGTGTCCCAGGGCCCCGGATTTTCATCGCTCCAGCTCCACAGAGATGCAGGTAAAGCAAAGAAGCCAAACTGTTTATTAATGGAAGGCGAAGCAAAGGGATGAGCTGGGAGGGAAGAAAGGGGATGGGCAGGGTCTGAGGGCTGGAGGGAGGGAGCTGTCAACAGGGAGGGAGAAGGCAGGAGCCATGGGAGCTTCCCACAGGCTCAGTTGTGCCAGTCATCAGCTGTGCCTGGAACTCCAGCTGATCCCCTCTGGTCTCCAGGTGGTCTCACCTTCCAAGGGATCTGGAGGTCTTAAAGAGACACTGGTTCTTCTGAGCCAGCAGATGAAAGTTCTGCAGTTCTTCCCTCAAACATCACCTGAACAAATGTGCTTATGCAGGAGGGGCTGTTATCTTCACTCAGGGCTCGAAGGGCTGGAAGAGAGAGGAACAGAGCCACGGTCAGAACGTGGATGTGCAGGAATCCAAGGAGACCTTCCTGCCAGAGCCATCCCACCCAGCTCTTGCCATGGCCGCAAGAGAGGAGAGGCCAAGGGGATCAGCTGCAAAGTGCTGGCCATGAATCCCCCTGCCCGCATCCCTGAAACCTCTGTGTGCTCTGCCCACGCCACCCCTGGTCCACACAGGGAGCAAAGCCCACCGCAGCCGGGGCAGGGATTGCAGCTCCCTTCCCAGGCATTGCAGCTCCCCCAGCCAGCCCCCGCTGACAGCCCACTGCCCTCATCACCCTCACGGAGGGCCTGGAGCTCTTCCTTCTGCCCCATCAGGAGCACCCAGACAATCCCTGGGAACACAGGCTAACCAAACTAAGGCTGCCCTGGCTGTTATCCAGTTTGCTTTATGGCTTAATGAGGTGAGGAATTCATGGATCTTTAACTTCCTCTGGAAGGCAGGCACATGGATTCAGAGCTATCACACGCTAAGTGTATGGTTTTGGGGGTTACTTTAATAATGGTACTTACTGTGAGGAAATGACACGGGGGCAAATTTTTTCCCAGCCCTTCACCCAGCTCTTTGGGTCTGCCCCACCAGTTTTCAAAGGGTTCAGATCCACTCTAAATGCTAATGATATCATACAGTGGCTTGTGTTGCTGATAGGCCTGTTACATTTAGCATTCAGAGATAAGGGAAGATTAACCTGGATAACCACACTGACACCTACCCCAGAGACCAGGGATGCTGCTGCCCCAGAGCCTGACCCTGCCCCACAGCCCACCTCAGAAATGAACCACCCAGGCTGGATGAGGGTTCTAATGAAAGAGATGGGCCAGGTGCTGAAGGAGTACATTTCCACAGCTGGTGAAAAGCCATCCCCCTGCCTCAAAGAGGGAGAGTCTGATGGTGCAGCAGTGGAACCCACAGATGTTACAACTGTCCAGGTTCCAGCTGAACTGCAAAGGCAGTCACAGCCAGCAGCAGTGGCCCTGGTGGAAACAAGGAGATCTAAGATGAAATCAGAGCACCCAGATGAGGATATGAAAGGAGAGCCTTCCCAACGCCCAGGAGAGGCAACAGTTGAGGTCATCACCGAGTCCCTGACGTACGAAAGTCTCCGTAATCTGCACAAAGACATTGTATGACAGGGACGTGAGGCTTATACAACCTGGCTACTTTGGGTCTGGGACCTTATGGGTACAGGTGTCCAGCTGGATGGTGGTGAGGCAAGGAATTTGGGACACTTGACTCAGGACTCAGGTATGAATCTGATTTTTGTAAGGGAGCCAAGGTCCCTTTCCCTCTGGGAACAGCTTTTAATGAGTGTCAGAGAGAGGTTTGTCCACAGGGAGAGAATGCAGGACCAGCACCACAGAATGTGCTCTGGAAGATTCTTGAGGAAGGGATCCAAGAGCTGAGAGAAGTGGCAGTATTGGAGGTACTCTTTGGGAGGGATGGACAGCATGATAATGACCCCAACAAGGTCAGGTGCACAGGGCAAATGTTGTGGAGTCTGGCAAATCTGGGGCCAGCTCAATCCACCACCTTTATTGCAATGATTAATGCCAATAAGAAATGAGAGACAGTGGGTTCTGTTGCCAACAAGCTTAGAAATTATGAGAGTGTGATCAATGGCCCAATGCAGGCTCATGTCTCTGCCGTGGTCCAAGAACTCAGGGAGGAGATGAGGGAGATGAGGGAGGAGGTGAGGAGGAACAGTTCCCACATTGCACCAGTGTGAGTCACAGGCCCCAGAGTCAGAGCCCAACGTTCCCCAGCTAGAGAGAGAGGGTACAGCCCATGGGCTGACCTGTGGTTCTTTCTGCGTGACCATGGGGGAGACATGGGAAGGTGGGATGGAAAACCCACTTCTGTCCTGGCAGCATGGATGCATCAGCTCAAGGAGGGAAACACTAATTGAGGGAATTCCAGTAAAGTGAAGGTAGCCCCAACCTCCCATGACTGAGCTGCTGGGTATGATCCGTCAGTTCCCCTTGAAGGAACCTTGACCGTGTATGCCCAGGAAAGAAATAATAACCAGGGCTAGGCGGGGCCCTGCCTCTAGCCAGGGAGAGGCACGGGAAAACCGGATTTTCTGGACAGTGTGGATCCGATGGCCTGGCACATCAGAGCCACAAAAATACGATGCCTTAGTTGATACTGGTGCGCAGTGTACCCTGATACCATTGGGACATGTGGGGGCAGAACCTGTTTCCATTGCTGGGGTGACGCGGGGATCACAGCAATTGACCCTGTTGGGAGCCCAGGTGAGCCTGACTGTGAAGGAGTGGCAGAAACATCCTATTGTGACTGGCCCAGAGGCCCCGTGTATTCTGGGCATAGATTTCCTCCAGAATGGCTGTTACAAAGGCCCAAAGGGACTATGTTGGGCATTTGGCATAGCTGCTGTGGAGGCAGAAAACATCAAGCAATTAAACACTTTGCCTGGACTATCAGAAAACCCATCTGCAGTAGCTCTCCTGAAGGTGGAAGAGCAACGAGTGCCGATTGCCACCTCGACAGTGCACCGCCGGCAATATTGAACAAATTGAGATGCCGTGATCCCCATCCACAAAATGATCCATGAGCTGGAGAGCCAAGGGGTGGTCAGCAAAACCCACTCACCCTTCAACAGCCCCATCTGGCCTGTGCACAAGTCTGACAGAGAATGGAGATTGACTGTGGACTATCGTGGCTTGAATGAAGTGACTCCACCGCTGAGCGCTGCTGTGCCGGCCATGCTGGAACTCCAGTACGAGCTGGAGTCCAAGGCAGCAAAGTGCTTTGCCACTATAGACATTGCTAACATGTTTGTCTCCATTCCTCTGGCAGCAGAATGCAGGCCTCAGTTTGCTTTCACCTGGAGGGCTGTGCAGTACACCTGGAACCGACTGCCCCAGGGGTGGAAGCACAGCCCCACCATCTGCCATGGACTGATCCAGGCTGCACTGGAAAAGGGTGAGGCTCCAGAGCACTTGCAGTACATTGATGACATCATTGTGTGGGGGAACACGGCAATGGAAGTGTTTGAGAAAGGAGAGATGATCATCAGGATTCTGCTATCAAGAAGAGCAAAGCAGGAGATCACTCATGTGGTTGCTCTTGGCCCAGTCAGGACAGGACCAGAGGTGAAGAACGTGCTCTACTCTGCAGCCAGGAACCATGGCTTGTCCTGGAGCCTTTGGCAGAAGGTGCCTGGGGAGACTAAAGGCTGACCACTGTGATTTTGGAGTTGAAGCTACAGAGGGTCTGAAGCCAACTACACTCCCACAGAGAAGGAAATCTTGGCTGCCTCTGAAGGAGTCCAAGCTGCCTCAGAGGTGATTGGCACAGAAGCACAACTCCTCCTCGCACCCCGACTACCAGTGCTGGGGTGGATGTTTAAAGCAAAAGTTCCCTCTACGCACCATGCCACCAGTGCTACATGGAGCAAATGGATTGCTGTTATCACACAGCGCGCCCGTATAGGTAAACTGAATTGCCCTGGGATTCTGGAAATAATTACAAACTGGCCAGAAGGTGAACACTTCGGTCTCGCTGATGAAGGGCAACAAGAAGTGACACGGGCTGAAGAAGCTCCACCATACAACCAACTGCCAGCAGAAGATCCACGCTACGCTCTTTTTACTGATGGTTCTTGCCACATTGTGGGAATGAACCAGAAGTGGAAAGCAGCTGTATGGAGCCCCACATGACAGGTCACAGAGGCCACTGAAGGAGAAGGTGGATCAAGCCAACTTGCAGAACTCAAAGCTGTTCAGCTGGCCCTGAACATCGCAGAAAGAGAGAATTGGCCAAAGCTCTACCTTTACACTGATTCATGGATGGTAGCCAATGCTCTGTGGGGATGGCTGGAGAGGTGGAAAGAGGCACACTGGCATAGGGGAAAACCAATTTGGGCTGCTGATGAGTGGAAAGACATTGGTACCAGGGTAGAGAAGCTACCTGTGAATGTCCGCCATGTAGATGCCCATGTCCCCAAGAGCAGAGCCAATGAGGAGCACCAAAACAGTGAGCAGGTAGACCAGGCTGCAAAGATAGAGGTGTCAAAGATAGACTTAGATTGGCAACAAAAGGGGAAGTTGTTCCTAGCTCGATGGGCCCATGATGCCTCAAGCCATCAGGGCAGAGATGCCACCTATAAGTGGGCACGAGACCGAGGGGTGGATCTAACCATGGACAGTATTTCTCAGGTTATCCATGACTGTGAGACATGTGCTGCCATCAAGCAGGCCCAGCGGGTGAAGCCCCTGTGGTATGGTGGGCAGTGGTCCAAGTACAAGTATGGGGAGGCCTGGCAGATTGACTCCATCCCACTGCCCCAGACACGCCAGGGCAAGCGCTGCATGCTGACCATGGTGGAAGCCACCACTGGATGGTTGGAGACCTACCCTGTGTCTCATACCACTGCCCAGAACACATCCTGGGCCTGGAAAAGCAAATCCTGTGGAGACATGGAACCCTGGAGAGAACTGAGTCGGACAATGGGACCCATTTCAAGAACGGCCTTATCAACACCTGGTCCAGAGAACATGGTATTGAATGGATCTATTGTATCCCCTATCATGTACCAGCTGCTGGGAAAGTTGAATGGTTCAATGGATTACTTAAGACTACCCTGAAGGCACTTGGCAAGGGAACTTTTAGAAATTGGGAAATGACCTTAGCAAAAGCCATCTGGATGGTCAACACCAGAGGGTCCATCAGTTGAGCTGGTCCTGCCCAGTCTGAACCCCTGCACACAGTGGATGGAGAAAAGTCCCTGTTGTACACATGAAAGGTATTTTAGGAAGACTTTTTAGGTTACTCCCACCTCGGGCAAAGACAAACCCATCTGTGGGATTGTTTTTGTTCAAGGACCTGGTTACACTTGGTGGGTAATGCAGAAAGATGGGGAAAGCCATTGTGTACCACAGGGAAACCCAGTCATAAGTGAGAGCTGTGTGTAAGGTTTCATTGGGATGCAGATGGAAATAGAATAAGGCATGGATAATGTCCTAGACTGCAAGGTAATGTGTGTGTTCAATTCCCATCTGTTAGAGGTGGGCCAGTTATCATCTGTTAATTGGGCAGTTTTTCTTTATCTCTTCCACAAACCAATCCTCCCTCTGGGAAGACATCTGCTGTTAATGGGCCATTGAGTGTCACTGCATGACTGATAAAATGACATCTTCCCATTGTGAGATGGTCTCCCCAGAGGGAGGAGCCAAGCGTTCCTGCCTGGATACAATCTGAGATTTTGGGACACCAGAACAGTCTTTCCACTGGATTCCCAGAGGAGCACCTGCCCCTTCCACTGCATTCCCAGAGGAAGACCAGGCCCATCTACACCACCACTGGATCTTCAGAGGAAGACTACACCCTTCTACAGGATCCCTGCTCCAACAGAACCACATCTGTCTGCAGGAAGACTGCAGGAGGACTGCAGCCACTATTTTCATTGCACTGCTAGCAACACCCTGACCCACAGTGTGTCAGGTCATTTTCTGATTCTATCAGTGTTGTTTTGTATTACTGCATTGTTTATTTTATTTTGATTTCTTTGCTAATAAAGAACTGTTATTCCTGCTCCCATATCTGTGCCTGAGAGCCCCCTTAATTTCAAAATTACAACAATTCGGAGGGAGGGGGTTTTACATTTTCCGTTTTGGGGCAGCTCCTACCTTCATTAGCAGACACTTGTCTTTTCAAATCTAGACAAGGCAAAATTTTCAAAGCTTCAGTTATAAAGCAAATAAAGTTTGAAAGGACAAATAAAATAGGAATTGGGGATGTTCTGTTAGTTCCAGAAGCAGTGAGAAATTTTTTAGGACAGGATTTACAGGTGCAGTTTGACATTGGAGGGCTCCCAGAGAAGGGAAAATGGTAATTAAGCTTCTCCAATAAGGGAAGAGGATGAGGAGAAAATTCATGACATGATGTGGGCAAAACCAAAAAACTGAGGTAAATTAAACAGGAAACATATAGTAATAAAAGTAGTTAATGAAAACCATCCAGTTTGGGTATGACAATATCCACTTTCCCTGGAAGGGAGACAAGGAGTACGGCCGCTGATCCAGGACCTACTTGAGGACAGGACCTTAGAACCATGTATGTCCCCCCATAATACACCCATATTACCAGCAAAGAAGTCAGATGGGTCTTACAGGCTTGTCCAAGATGTGAGAGAAGTGAACAAAAGAACTGTGAATCCATATCCGGTAATGCCAAATCCCTATACGCTACTAAGTAACATCCCAGTGGTTTAACATGATAGACCTAAGAGATACTTCTTGGGCATACCCACTGGCAGAGGAAAGTGGGATATATTTGCTTTTGAATGGGAGGACCTCAGTTCTGGGAGGAAGCAACAGCTTTGGTGGACTGGGTTACCCCAAGGGTTTTCCGAATCCCCAAACCTCTTCGGTCAACGCCTAGGAGAAGTGCTACAGCTCTTCTCCATTAAACCTGAGATGTAGCTCATCCAATATGTAAATGATTTGCTTTTCTCAGGACAGGAAGAAAAAGAAGTTTGGGAATCCACCATGGTGTTGTTAAGTTTTCTGAGGGACCAAGGACTTTGGGTATCAAAAGGGATTCTCCAATTTGTAGAGCGAGAAGTAAAATACCAAGGACATGTGATTTGTCAAGGGAGCTGGGGGCTGAACCCTGAGAGAATCACGGGGATAGTCTCACTCCCATGGCCAAAAACTAAGAGGGAAGTCAGAAGGTTTTTAGGCCTGTTGGGATGTTGTAGGCTATGGATTGAAGGATACGCGCAGACCATCCAGTTCTTGTATGAAAAGTTAGCAGAAGAAGAGATTAGGTGGGAAAAAGACAATGAACAAAAGTTTGAAGCTTTAAAGCAAAAAATAGTCAGTGCACTGGCACAGAGTCTTCCTGCCTTAGACAAACCCTTCTATCTGTTTGTGGCTATAGAAAAAGGGGTAGCACATGGAGTGTCAGTCCAGGACTGGGGAGGATCCAGGAACCCAGTGGCCTATTTATCAAAACTGCTAGACCCTGTCAGCCAGGGGTGGCCAACCTGCGTTCAGGCTGTGGCAGTGACTGCCCTACTCATAGCAGAAAGCAAAAAATTACCCTCTGGGGGAAAATTGAAGATATATATCCCAAACTCAGTAAGCAGTATCCTAAGCTGAGAAATGGCTCACTGATTCCCAAGTGCTAAAATATGAAGCCATTTTAATAGATAATGGTTTAGAGCTGATTGTGAGTAACCAACTCAACCCTGCCCAGTTCTTGTATGGAGAACCAAGTGAGGAACTAATACATAATTGCCTAGAGGTTATAAACTATCAAACTAAAGGAAGAGAGGACCTAACAGATCAACCACTCCAAGGTGGAAAATGATTGTACATCGATGGATCTTCACGGGTAATAAAGGGGCACAGGGTATCGGGGTACGCTATAGTGCATGAAGGGTTGGTGGCCATAGAAAAGGGAAAAGTTAGAAAAGTTACCTTCCAATTGGTCAGCCCAAAATATGAGTTGTGTGCCCTAAAAGGAGCTCTGGAAATATTGGCACAGAAAACGGGGAACAAAATATATACAGGAATCAAAATGCACTTTTGGAGTAGTGCATATCTTTGGAAAAATTTGGGAAGAGAGGGGGCTTTTAAATTCAAAGGGAAAGGGACTGATTCACAAAAAATTTCTTTTAGAAGAGATAGAAACCTTACAATTACCAGAGGAAGTAGCGGTGGTATATGTTGAAGGACATCAAAAAGGGGCACAAGGGAACAATTTAGCTGATTTAGAGGCTAAAAATGCAACTGAATCAGAGACAGAAAAACTAATAATAGTATTAACCCCCATGAGAGAAATGCAAAAAGTCCCTGTATTCAGTGGGTCAGAAGAGGAAGAACTCCTTAAAATAGGAGCCAAGAAAGACAACAAAGGGAAGTGGAGATTAGCAGATGGGAGGCAAATGTTGAATAAACCCTTGGCCAGGGAAATGCTAGAAGGCATATATGGGACAACACATTGGGGTACACAAGCGCTGAGTGATCAATTTCTAAGGAACTGGGGATGCACAGGAATTTTCAGAATAGCTAAGCAGATAACTGAACAGGGTGTGATTTGTCAACAAGTGAATAATAAAATCATGACGAAAACACCCAGAGGAGGGCGAGAACTGGCCTTAAGGCCCTTCCAAAACATCCAAGTAGACTTTATTGAGCTTCCCCAGGTACAATGGTGGAAGTTTTTGCCAGTAATAGCAGATTACGTAACTCATTGGGAAGAGGTGGTACACCCTGTGAAAGCCAATGCCAATGTTGTGAGTAAAACAATTCCAGAATCAATCATTCCCCAATATGGGATGGCAAACAGGATTGATTCTGACTGGGGAACTCATTTCACATCAGAGATATTTCAGAGAGTCTTTCAGGCCCTGGGAGTAAAATGGGAATTACAAACTCCATGGCATCCACAGAGTTCCGGTCAGGTTGAGAGAACGAATCAAACTCTTAAAAGAGCTCTAGTTAAGCTAATGATTGAAACCCAAATGTCATGGATAAAATGTCTCCCTTTGGCCTTATTAAGAACTAGAACCCAACCCCAGTCAGATCTGGGGGTCCCACCCTATGAAATGATGTTTGGGTTTCCCTTCCTGACCTCACCCCAGAAGGCTGCCACCCATGAGGAAGGGGAAGCCAATGCCAAGAAATAAGTGATGTCTATAGCACAAACCTTAGAAGGGCTAAGACATAAAGGGGCAATTCCTCAAACTACCACCCTGGATTTCAGAATCCATAATATTAATCCTGGGGATTGGGTGATGATTAAGCCATGGAGAGATCAGCCTCTAACTCCCCAGTGGGAAGGTCCCTTTCAGGCACTGCTCACCACCGAATCGGCCGTGCGAGCTGCAGAGCGGGGATGGACTCATGGCAACAGAGTCAAAGGTCCAGGAGAAGAACCCAAAGAGTGGACTGTAACATCCAGGCTGGGTGAAACAAGATTGACTCTCAAGCAGAGACTGAGAGACAACCAGGAAAACACCAAGATGCCCAAAAAGCAGAGTCAAGCTTCCACCAGCCAGCTCGAGAACTGTCTTCCTGTTTTAATGGGTGAGAATTACCAGCATCTGTTGAGGAGAAGTACACAAGGGACTGTAAAAGGTAATGGGACAGCTTCTTTAAGAAAATAAGACAAAGGAAGGAGGGCAAGGCCGGGTTGGCCCCTTTGTTTGCTACCAAGAAGGCTCCATAGCCCTGCTGTGGGTAGCAACCCCGTAGGCATGGTAAGGTAGGGACAAAAGGCCATTCCAGACCTCTGTAATTCCTCAGTTGTCCTTTAATTCAACAGGGACTGGAGGTCAGGACCGAGTTGGCCTCTGTGCTCACCCCTAAGATGCACCAACTATGGGCAGCAGCCACACAGGCACGGTAGATGGGAGTCAGAGCCACACTGGACCTCTGGGATGCCCTTTTGTCCATTCCAAATAAGTGTGTCTAAGGAAAACCTGAGATTTTATTTTCCTGTTCCCACTGTCCTTGCCCCCATCAACAGATGCTCATATGACTCATACAAGAGACAGAAATTTTTTCACTTAATCGTTCAAGCAAAATGACTTATAGAAAACGAAAAGGGTGTTTGTTATAGATGAGTAATCCTAGGGTTGACTCTCACAATTAAGGGGTGAATGTTAAATATATGTTAAGAGAAGTTTTGTAGATGTACAGTTATCCTTCCCCTCCCCTTGCATTGCTATCACAGGATGGCTTCAGTAGTTGGGGCATTTGGGAGGGTTGGCTTGTTCCTATGGCAGCACCTGACCTCCAATCAAGGGGTGAGACAGTGATCTCCACCACTGGACAGAGAAGAAGGAGTCGATTGACAAGACTTTGGGAGGGGCTGGAGGTGTAAAAGACAGAACATCCATTTTGTAGATGAGCACATGGTGACTGAATTCTTTACTCCTGGCGCTGTATCCTTTTCTTGATTCAGTCTTCTGCTGTATTTTGATAAGGTCTTAATAAGGCATTTAAATTTTTGAAAGTGAAAATCTTTTCTCACATGGGGTTGGGGAACGTGGGGCAAGGTTGTCTACCCTGGGTCAACTCTAAGGTACAACTTCACTGACCTGGCCAGACCTCCTTAGGAGAGACTCTGGATCAATATCAATCACAGAATGCTGCAATCACCTTTTGTATAATAGAAAGAGAAATAAAAGACACCCTTTGAGATAGGAATACATATTACTTAGAAGCTCTTTGAAATATTTCTCTATAACAGTAAAAAGAAATCTTTCTGCTGAACTGCTCCAGACCAGAGGAAATCAAGGCAGAGCCATGGTTTGTCAGGAGTTGCTTGATCCTAATGAGCCCCGTGGTGAATTTGAAGCTGAGTCTGGAACCTCAGGGCCTTAGAGGGGATTGCAAAAAAACTTTCCAGGAGTCAAAGTCAAAAGAAAACTCCAAAGTGTCTCAAGGCATGAATGGGTCCCACTGAGGTCCATCTCCAACACAGGCTCCTCATGGATTCCTTGGAGGAGAGAATTGGAGGCAGAAATTGGGCAAAACACCTCTCAGAGATTCAGAGTGGAAAGGAACATCCAAAGTACCTTAAAAACCTTGAGTATCTCAAGGCATTAATGAGCCCCACTGAGTGTCAGTACAAAGCTCTCAAGGGACTCATTAAAGCAGATAATTGGGGCCATGATTGCACAAACCTCTCACAGAGTCTGTATCAAAAATGAAACACCAAGTACCTTAAAATAATTGAGTACCTTGAAGCATTAATGACCCCACTGAGTCTCCTTACTGACAAAGCCTCTCCAGGGACTAATTACAGCAGATAATTGGAGGCCATGATTGCACAAACCTCTCACAGACTCCAAGGCAAAACCCAAAGCCAAAGTGCTTTGAAAAAGCTGCAGTCCCTGCAGGGAGCATGAAGGAGCCCCCAGGGCCATTGCTGAGCAAGGCTCCCCAGGGACTCCTTGCAGCAGATCCTTGAGGCCACTGGGATGTGGGCTAGGGGGGGATGCTGAGGGCAGCACAAGGGGCTGACAGTGCCCAGCCTGGCTGGGGCTGGGCCAGGAGGCCCCAGGGCCTCAGCACAAGGTGTCTCCTCCCAGCCCTTGCTGGCACAGACCCTGCTGTGCCCCAGGCCACCAAGACTTGGCTTCTCTTTGTTCCCACCTGTCATCACTGCCTGCAGTTCTCTGCTCTGCCTGGGGCCTGGGGACACTTGCTCAGTCGTGTCCCTCTCTGGGACCCATTAAAAGTCCAAGAAAGTTTGGAGTTGGATTCTGCCTTGGAGTTCTGGAGAGGTTTCTTCAGCTGCCTCTCAGGGACTGATGTTCAGGGCCTGAGCACAAAGCCCCAGAGGCTGATTAAAGTCCTTGTGCTGTGTCTGTGCTGCTGAGCTGGGCTGGGCTCCTGGCCCAGAGGCAGCTCCTGGTCACCAAGAAGAGCTTCAAAAGCACATTTCTCTTGAGGAGCAGCTCTTGTGCCAGCCCAGCAGGGCTGGGGCACTGCCTGCAGCCAGCCCGGGCACAGCACAGAGGCACAGAGAGCTTCAATCAGGCAGGGCTGGGAAGTGGCTGAGAAGTGCCTGGGGCACAATCACTGCCAGCCCTTGGCACAGGAACCTCTGGCTGCAGGACAATGCAGCTGCAGCTCCTGGAGCCATCTCCTGCAGCTGGAACATGCCAATGCCTGCAGAGCCTGTGAGTACATTCTCTGCTTGTCTCTTGTGCAGAGCAGCCAGGGGTGCCCAGGGCTGTCCTGCAGAGCAGGGTCCTGCAGCCCAGGGCACTGTGCTGGGGCAGGGACTCTGCTGCCTGCCAGGGACAGCTCTCAGCCAGCCCTGGCAGCTGCTCCCAGCACTGGGGGACAAGATCTGGGTGGCAGGAGACAGCTGGTGAGGCTTGGGAGTGTTCTCCTTGTGTGGGGAGGATTCTGCATTGTTCAGGACTGCTCCCAGCATGGCCTTTAAGTGCAGAACATTTCCAAGTAGATTATACAGGGAGTATAGCAAGGCAGAGGCTGCATAAAAGGGGATATCCTGCTTTTTAAATCTACTGCGCTGAGTTGGAAATTGGACAGTGATATTCATCACTCAGTTCAGGCTGAGAAAAAAAAATATTCTCTGATCAGAATAAACCAGGCAGCAACAGCAATCACCACAGGACCCCTTAGAGGCAGCCTCAGAGCTGCTTTTCCAGCCTCCTCAGGGTTGCTCTGACGTTGCCATCAGAGCCTGCAGAGCCAGAGCTGCCCCTGGGCAGTGCCTGAGCTGGGAGGGCTCTGCAGGGCAGAGCTGAGCCCCCAGGGCTGGGCTGGGCTCTGGCAGCACTGGCAGGGCCCAGCCCTGGGCACAGGGAAGCAGCTGCTGGCAGGGACAGCTCCAGGCAGCAGAGCCCTGGGCAGGCAGTGGGGGGAAAGTGCCCCCAGCCTGTGCTGGGATATTTCAAGTCCTCTCCAAACCCAACTATTCCATGATTACTTTTCTTACAGATCCCCATGCCAAGGCACAGCAAATGTCCAACAGCAGCTCCATCGGGCACTTCCTGCTGCTGGCATTGGCAGACACGCGGCAGCTGCAGCTCCTGCACTTCTGCCTCTTGCTGGGCATCTCCCTGGCTGCCCTCCTGGGCAACGGCCTCATCATCAGCGCCGTAGCCTGCGGCCACCACCTGCACACGCCCATGTTCTTCTTCCTGCTCAACCTGGCCCTCGCTGACCTGGGCTCCATCTGCACCACTGTCCCCAAAGCCATGCACAATTCCCTCTGGGACACCAGCAACATCTCCTACACTGGATGTGCTGCACAGCTCTTTTTCTTTGTGATCTTCATCTCAGCACAGGTGTCTCTCCTGACCATCATGTGCTACGACCGCTACGTGTCCATCTGCAAACCCCTGCACTACGGGACCCTCCTGGGCAGCAGAGCTTGTGCCCACATGGCAGCAACTGCCTGGGCCAGTGCCTTTCTCTATTCACTGCTGCACACGGCCAATACATTTTCCCTGCCCCTGTGCCATGGCAATGCCCTGGGCCAGTTCTTCTGTGAAATCCCACAGATCCTCAAGCTCTCCTGCTCAAAATCCTATATCAGGAAACTTGGGCTCATTGCTGTTGGTGTCTGTTTAGGACTTGGTTGCTTTGTGTTCATTGTTTTCTCCTATGTGCAGATCTTCAGGGCTGTGCTGAGGATCCCCTCTGAGCAGGGACGGCACAAAGCCTTTTCCACCTGCCTCCCTCACCTGGCTGTGGTCTCTCTGTTTGTCAGTACTGGCATATCTTCTTACCTGAAGCCCTCCTCCATGTCCTCCCCATCCCTGGATCTGGCCCTGTCAGTTCTGTACTCAGTGGTGCCTCCAGCCCTGAACCCCCTCATCTACAGCCTGAGGAACCAGGAGCTCAAGGCTGCAGTGTGGAGACTGATGACAGGATGGTTTCGCAAACATTAAACTTCTGGCCAGTTTCTACAAATCACTTGTAATATAAGTTATCTTTGATCCTTCTTGTTCATTTAATTTTGGAGGTTCTTTTCCTTTGTTTTAGTATTGTTATATTGTCAAAAAAAGAAATGTCAATCTTTGTGCCATTTCTCATTTTGTTTCTCTCCACCTTCCCTGTGACTACACACTGGGTCAGTGAGGGGTTGTGCTCTCAATGGCTTTAAAGGAACTAAAGCAAATCCCAGCAGAGTTTTCTGCAGAGATGCCCTTGTGTTGCCTTCTCTGGAGCTGCAGCAGCAATGTCTGTGTGCAGAGCTGGGGCAGATCAGTGCTGGCCCAGCAGCTGTGCCCAGCAGCAGCAGCAGCAGCAGCACTTGGTGTTGCCAGTGCTGCTGCAGTGGCCCTGCCCCGCTGCCCTGGTGGCCCTGGTGTTGCTGCAGGGCCTGAGTGCTCTCGGGGCCGGGCACAGCCCTGGGGGTGGCAGTGCCGGGGCTGCAGCAGGGACAGGCCATGGGCACTGCTGGGGCAGCGCTGACGCCTCAGGCCAGGCCCTGGGGGCTCCAGGCTCCTTGCCCAGGCTCTCTCAAGAACACGGCCAGGCCAATGCTCAGCACAGAAACCCCCGTGAGCAGCCCCAGGCTGGCCGTGGGCAGGCTGGGGGCAAACAGCATGGCTGGGGCTCTGCAAGGGCCCTGGGGCAGATGGGAAGGAGCAGCAGAGCAGGGGCTGATCCATGCCCAGTGCGCTGCACAGCCCAGGGCAGCGTCCCAGAGCGTCCTCATGCAGCTGCCAACAACATCCCCCCTCTGCAGCCCTGGCCTCTCCCCCAGCTCACACAGGTGCCCCATCCTTGCAGGCACAGACACGGCAGCACTGCCTCAGCAGCCCCTGTTTGCATTGCACACAGCAGGGGCAGCACCCCCATGCTGTTGCTGTGGGGACATGAACCTGAGGGAGCACAAATGCCATCAGCCCCTGGGGCCAGCAAGGCCTGCGAGACACCAGGGAAACCACTTAGCTTTGTCCTGGCCTGTGCACTCAGCCAGAAAGTTTGTTCCCATCAGCTGGGAGTTTCCTGTGCCACTGCAGACGCTGTTGCTCAGAGCCAGGGCTGCCTGGCAGCCACCCCCAAACTGCCCTGAGCATTTCCTTGGCTTCACCTTTGCTTTCTTTACTCTTCCCTTGAACAAATTTCTTCCCATTGCCCAGCCCTGTTCCCTGCCCTGCAAACAGCCCATCCCTGTTTGCCCTTTCCTCTCTGGCCCCACTCCCCATTGCAGTTCCTGACTTGGCCCCATGGGAACGTCCCTTGGGCAGCAGGATCATCCTACAAGTGCTGCAGGAATTGTCTGCAGGCTCCTGCAGTGCCTGCTGCTGCTCCCTTGCCAGAGGCACCCCAGGCCAGGGGGGCACATCTGGGCTGCTGTGTCTGCCTCTGGGGCTCCCTGTTCTGGGCAATGAGGAGGAGCTGCAGAGGCTCTGCAGGACTGACAGGATGGGCTTTGGGGCTGCCAGGAGAAGCTGAGGGACCTGGGATGCTGGAGCTGCTGAAGAGGAGGCCCAGGGCTCATCCTGCAAGTGCTCCAAGGGTGGTTTCAGAGAATCCCAGAATCAACAAGGCTGGAAAAGACCTTGGAGATCATCAAGTCCAAACTGTGCCCTGACACGGCCTTGTGTCCCCTGAGCCTCCTCTTCTCCAGGATAAACAACCCCAGCTCCCTCAGCCACTCCTCACAGGACTTGTGTTCCAGACCCCTCCCCAGCCTTGTTGCCCTTCTCTGGACACGCTCCAGCCCCTCCATGTCCTTCCTAAATTGGGGGGCCCAGGACTGGACACAGCACTCGAGGTGCTGCCCAACCAGTGCTGAGCACAGGGGAAGAATCCCTGCCCTGCTCCTGCTGGCCACACCATTCCTGATCCAGGCCAGGAGCCATTGGCCTTCTTGGCCACCTGGGCTCACTGCTGCCTCATGTCCAGCCTGCTGTCCATCAGTCCCTGCAGGGCCCTTTCTGCCTGGCTGCTCTCCAGCCACTCAGTCCCCAGCCTGTAGTGCTGCAGGGGTTGTTGTAGCCAAAGTGCAGGACCCGGCACTTGGACTTGTTAAACCTCCCCTTGTTGGATTTGGGCCCTGGATCCAGCCTATCCAGGGCCCTGTGCAGAGCTCTCCTGCCCTCCAGCAGATCAACACTCCCAGACAAATTGGTGTCACCATGGTTCCATGAGGCCCCAGAGTGTCCCAATGCTCTCTATGGTTCCATGAGGCCTCCCAGTGTCACAATGTCCCTTTGGTTCCATGACACCCCTTAGTGTCACAACGTCCCTTGGATCCTTGGGCCCTGCACTGTCCCAAAGGCACCGTGGTCCCCCAAGGCCCTGCAGTGTCACAATGGATCCTTGTTTCCATGAGGTCTGGCAGTGCAGCAATGCTCCCCTTGGTTCCACAGTGTCACAATGGCCTCTTGGTCCCAAGGGCCACCACCGTGTCAAACATGTTTCCTTCATTTCACGAGTCCCTGACGAGCAGCCCTGGCCAATTGGTTCCATGGGGCCCTGCAGTGTCACAATGGCCCCATCATGACACCAGGTCCTGCTCTGTCACAATGCTCTGCATGGTTCCACAGGGCCCTGCAGGGTCATAGTGGCCTCTGTGGTTCCATGAGGCCTCAGAGTGCCACAATGAATTCCTTGGTGCTGCAGTGTCACAATGGAGCCCTGGTGACACGAGATCCTGCAGTGTCCCCAGGGACCCTTGGTTCCATGGGGCACCACAGTGTCACAATTGTCCCCTCAGTTCCCAGAGTCCTTGCAATGGAACAATGGCCCCTTGATTCCATCATCCCCAAGCTCTCCCAAGGGTCTCCTTGGTTCCACTGTGCCACAATGGCCCCTTGGTTCCATAAGGCCCTGCAGGGTCACAGTGGCCTCTGTGGTTCCAGCAGGACCCAGACTGTCACCATGGATTCCTTGCTTCCATCCAGCCCCACAGTGTCACCATGGCCCCTTGGCTCTGTGCTGCCATGTCGCACACAGTGTCACCATGGTCCTCTTGGTGCCACCAGGCCCCACAGTGTCACAGTGGCCCCTTGCTTCCCCAGGGCCCTGCAGTGTCACAATCATCAGAGAATCAACCAGGCTGGAAAAGACCTTGGAGAGCATCAAGTCCAACCTGGGACCCAACACCACCTTTTCACCCAGACCATGGCACTCAGTGCCACATCCAGTCTTTCCTTAAACACTTCCAGGGATGGTGACTCACCCACCTCCCTGGACAGCCCATTCCAATGCCCAATCACACTTCCTGTGAAGAATATTTCCTAATGTCCAGCCTAAATGTCCCCTGGTGCAGCAAAAGGCTGTGTCCTCTTGTCCTGTCACTGTTCCCTGGGAAAAGAGCCCGACCCCCACCTGGCTGCACCCTCCTGTCAGGGAGATGTAGAGAGTGATGAGGTCTCCCCTGAGCCTCCTCTTCTCCAGGATAAACAACCCCAGCTCCCTCAGACACTGCTCCTCACAAGACTTTCTTCCAGTCCTCTGACCAGCCTTGTTGCCCATCTCTGGACACGCTCCAGCTCCTCCATGTCCTTCCTAAATTGGGGGCCCAGAACTGGACACAGCACTCGAGGTGCTGCCCAACCAGTTCCCAGCACAGGACAAGAATCACTGCCCTGCTCCTGCTGGCCACACCATTCCTGATCCATAGGAGTTCCAGGGGCTGGATGAAGGAAATGGTGGGGAGGGGGTGGGGAAAAATTCTGATTGATTGTCAGCCATGAAGTGTCTTGATTATCATATCTGTTCAAACTGCTTTAAAAGCTGCTGGGGATCAATATCAATTGGACATTGCTGAGATCAATCTATAAACAGGAAAATAAAACTTAACAGAACAAAACTCTACTCTTGGCATTGTTTTATACTATTGTATATTCACTTTGAGTACACTTCTGTCATCTGTCTAATTAACCACATTAAGAACTGAAAACTTGAAATGTTCCCCAGGGCATTTTCTTGTTCAGGTATTCTGAACAAATGTTTATGAGCTCTTCTCACTGAATTCCTGAACTGAAGAGCTCAAGAAAGAAGAAGTCTCCAGGGCACTAAAATCCATCAGCAGCCTGCAAGTGGTTGAGGATCCATCCCCATGAGAGCAGCAATGAACAGAAATGGGCACAGCTTTGTGGCTGCTGTCCCAGCTTTGGCATGGGCCCTGGGCCTGGAGCAGGAGCAGCTCTTGAGGGCCCCAAGGCCGGGGCTCTTGTGCTGCCCTGGGCAGATGGGATGGCAGCAGGGGCTGCAGAGCTCTCAGCACCTCAGGCCGAGGGGAGCAGGGCAGCCAGGGAGCCTCCTTTGGCCTTGGCCAAGCACCTTCCCCCATGGCTGGGGCTGAGTCCTGTGGCAGCTGCAGCTGCTGCTGTGGCCTTGGCAGGGGCTGAGGCCGTGGGGCCAGGGCACAGAGCAGCCTGGGCTGAGCAGAGCTGTGGGGCCAGAGCCGGCTGGGCTGGGCTGGGCTCAGAGAGGCCCTTGGTGCTGCCCAGAGCTCAGGGCAGCTGGCAGAGCTTGCAGGGAGCTGGGCTGGGCTCCGAGAGCCTGGCCCAGAAACCATCAGTGTCCATCTCAGCCTGGCTGAGCGTGCAGGGGCAGGACTCAGGCCAGGCCTTGTGGGGCAGGGCCAGCGCCTGTGCAAGGCATTGCAAACAGGCAAGTGGCCCAGAGAGGAGGCTGCTCTGTGCCCTTGGTGGCAGGGACAGAGCAGGGAGGGGGCCCAGGACATTTGTCAGCGCCAGCCTCTGTGCCCATGTGTTGGCAGCCCTGGCTGCTGAGCCCAGCTTTGGCCTGGGCTGAGTTTGGCTGTGGCCCAGCTCCATCCTCCTGCGGGGCTCAGGGCCTGTTCCCGGCCATGGCCAGCCCTGGCTGCCTCTCTGCTGGCCCAGAGGCCGGCAGAGCCTGGGGCAGGGCTGTCTGTGCAGCCCCACAGGTGCCAGGGGCTCTGCAGGAGCTGGCAGAGGCTGCCCAGCAGGGAGGCCATGGGGCACAGAGCCCCAAGGCTGCTGTGGGCCCCACGGCACAGGGGCCGTTCCCAGCCGCAATGCTCCTGGCCTGGGCTGGGCCTGCACAGGGGCTGGGCCACCATGGCTGGGCCAGCACAGGGCCACAAAGGGGCCACGCAGCCGCTGCCGGGGCTGACAGCAAGGCCAGGCACACACAAGCAATTGCTGAGCATGGCCTGTGCTGGCCAGGCCTGACTGTGCCAAAGGCAGAGCTCAGCTGCCCTTGGGGGCTGCAGCAACACTCCAGAGCCCAAAGAGCCTCCATGGCTGGGCTGGTGACCAAGGCTGCAGGAGGGAAATGCAGGGCTGCTGCAGGATGGGGAGGCCATTGAATTCCAGCACACACCTCAGCTCTCTGATGATCCCGGCACCATGCTGGGCCCTGTTTCACACTGGAGCAGAGCAGATGTTGATGGGACAGGAGCCCTGTGGGACTGTCAGGGACCTGCAGCTTGCAAGGTGCTCTGCTCTCCCTCAGGTGCTCTGGGAGAGATCCAATCCCAGCTGGGCACCTCAGGGCACAAGTGGCACTGCCTCGATGATGTCTGCCTCGAAATTGGCACAGGTGTTACTACCTGTTGGTTTCATAATACACAAGCAAATCTTTATTATCTGGGTCATTAGAGTACTTTCAAGAAATGGCAATATTTTTCCGCCAGTGTCCTGGTTTGAAAAGGACGCGAGTTTTTTGGGATGCTGTTGTCAAACCAATAGGTGCTCAGATTTGAATATTGGCACCTGGTGTGGCCACTGAGGACATGGATAGGCCTCTGAGAACACAGGGGGTTAAAAGCAGGGAACTCCCAGGGGGAGCTCTCTTGGGTTCTGTCTGTGAAAGAGGTCAGAGCTGCCCTGCCCGGCTGCGGGCTGGCAGGGGAGGGGAAGCCATGCGGCCGCGTGAGGTAGGCCGGGCCTTGGACAGAGAGGGGAGGTGAAGGCCCCTGCAGGATGGAAGGGTGGAGGAACATTGGAGAGTCATCGGGCAGCCAGCCCCCCAGAGAGAAAGAGAGAAAGAGAGAGAGAAAGAGAATGAGCCTGTGCCTGTGCTTGTGCCAGCTTGAAATTCAGTATCACATGCAGGCAGCACGGCCAGGCATAAAGGAGAAGGGGGGTGCAGCGAGAAGGTGCCTGGCAGGGCAGCCATGGGAGTTCTGGACAGGCAGAGCCTGAGATTTTTAACCCTTTTCTTGGATGATGGAAACCTTACTGATCCTCCTGGAGTTGAATGAGAAGAGAGATAGAGATGAGAGAAGAGGAAATGGGCCACGAGAGAAGTTGAGAAGAATCTTCGTTGAGAGGAGGTGATGGAATGGCCTTTGGCTGGACTTCTCTTGTATAGCCATGAACAGAACCATTTTTTTCCTGTGACGCAGAGACTGCATCTAGGAGGAGGCAATGGCTTGGAGCCAAGAGAGTGCAGTGATGTTATGTGAAGGAGTGTGTGAACAGAGACAACGGGTGAGGAGGGTGGTGGTGCTCTCCATCTTCAGGGAAGAAGAAGAAGATCTCTGTTCTTGACAGAGATCCCCTCGGCCCCAGGGGCTGAATTTGGGAGGGACAGGTGTCCCGAAAGTGAGAGACTGTGCTTTTTTTGGAACTGGGCAAAGCATCCTTAAAAGGGGAACCCTAGAAGCAGCTCTGGTCCATGTGCAGTGGTGAGAGCACTGGGCATGAAAGGAAGATGTCACGATGGCAAATGGTCTCCAGGCAGTGCCACGTGTGACATGGAAACACAAAAGGTCTCAACTGTGTTTCCAGGGGAAGCCTATGGCACAAGAGGGACTCCTCTCTTCTTGATGAACTGAGAACTGATTATCTAAAGGGTGGTGATGGACTGAGAGTTGGTGATCTGAGGGGTGGTAACTGAATTGAGAATCCAAGGTTTTGTCTTACTGTGATGTATTGGGAATTTGGTGGGGGGAGGAGGAATGTTTGGAAGGTTTTCATCCTGAGTTCTCTGTGTTTCTTTTATATATTGTAAGTTAATAAAGTTTTTTTTTTTTCCCTTTTATTCCTCAGCTGGAGCCTGCTTTGCTCTATTCCTGGTCACATCTCACAGCAGACACCAGGGAGAATGTATTTTCATGGGGGCACTGGCATTGCACCAGCGTCAAACCGTGACACCTTTGTAGCAGATGATTGGCCTGTCTATAACTCAGAGCTCCTCCACACCACAGGTAAGAGACCCAACCTGGCAGATACTTGGGGCAGGTGGACAAAAATGCTGCCCAATGCTCTAGAGGAACCCCAAGAATTGGACCTGTTGGGGTCCTCCAAGGCCACGTACTGTGTCAAATTTTACTTTAGATGCCTGAAAAACAATTGGCCAGAAACTGACCGGACCAAAAACACATACCAAAAAGACAAATCAGCAATTAACAAAGCCTGTAACTATCCCTATGGATAACTATCAACTATATTGAAAAGCGGTAAACGCCTTATTGCCTATCAAATTTTAACATGGTCTGATTTCTTTAACAAGAATGCTAACAAATGTGCCATATAAAATGATGCCAGATACAGTCACAAAAAGCTGTTGGGTTGTTCAGCAATATGCTAAATTGCACGTTATTATATTTATTTTCCAGTAACCCGGCACTTCAAAAAGTCTTACTGAATTTCTGCTTCCATGGAATTTGCAGTTACCATGGGTTTTTCTCATAACTGAGTTACTTATAATTCTAACATGCTTGTTACAACTTGAATCCCTCCAGTGCACCATCATGCTGTTATTTCACTTATGGCTTATTCACCTTTAAGTAGTTTTTTTGTGTTAATAACCTTGGACAAAATTACATCATGCCATTACCTGTAACTTTTAAGGATGTTCATTTTAATTCTGTTAAATTAAAGCCCAATATTGTAATACTCAGTTACATTCTGTTAAATTAAATAAGGCAAAGGTTTTTTTTGTTAAATTTTGTAGATTTAATTTCTGTTAAGTTTCAATATTACTAAATTTGAACAATGTTCTGTTCCAGTTTTTATGGGTCCAGTTATGTTTGGTATTAATAGTAATTAACTTTGAGTTCTCTCGAGTGCGCTTTTTGTTCTACTAAGGTGATAATGAATTTAATTTGAAATCCTTTTAGGGCTGAGTTTAAGTTCCTCTTGCTAAGCTCTAGCGCTGTCCAAATAAATTTCTATCAGGTTTGAATGTTATTTAATCTGAGGTATCATAAATTTTACTAGTGAGCTGTTCAGTGTTTTCCTTTGATGCATTTATTCTGTCATAAATACATCAATCTTTGTATTACTGTTTTTATAGCCAGCTTTTCATATGCTTTACCATCTTTTGGTGTAATTATCTACAAGACACGTGTCATTTCAGGATCCTCCTTTTGTTCTCTAGCTGCTTCTGTATCTCTCAGACCAGACTACCCCTCTGGCTGGGCTCCGCACTCTGGCTCTATGGTTTGACCCAGTGCTGCTTCATCATTTTTAAGTATTTTTCAGAGTTCCAAGAAATGATATCTCAGCTTTGTGGGAAGCCTCCTCTAAACTGATGGTATTGTGACATCTACTCTAATCAGATGCAGCCCCAATTATTATTACAGAACCACTCCAACATTCTGCTGGGTTTAAAGCATCTCTGTGCTGAGGGAATTTTGGAGGAGACAGCTCTTGCATGGTTCATTAGTCTGTCACCCCTAGACCTTTACTCCTAAGTGCTATTCTCAAGAGCCTTGTTTTAAATGATGTTTAGGGAATTCTCTCCCACTTAGAGCTTGGGTGGTGGCCAGGCCTTTGCTCCTCCTGGATGGGAATTGCCAACAGACCCAGATGTTTTCTGCATCAAAACTAGATTTGAGTTGTTTTGACTTGGCAATTTGACTCTCTAGATATGACAGTTGAACTCTTTTTAAAGGGAGCTTGGGAATTATTATCTGGAAATAATTCTCCAAGTCCCCCCTGAAGCGAGGTTTGTCAGCTGTTTGCAGACTCTGGGATGATGGTACATTATTGCAGAGATTGCTATTTACCTAATTCCACCTATGTTGTTAGCTTTGTCTGCTATTTGAAATATTCCTGATTGTTGTATCCATATTATTCCTAATTGCTCTAAGTTTCTTGTCCACTGCATGTATTATTTTGCTGTGATGTTTCTTCATACTCATAACAAAAGACATGCATCTCATTCTTAAAAAACAATAAAGAAAAGGAATGAATGCCGTAAGAACGTTCAAATAATGCAATATGTACATGAGAAATTTGGACGACGAATCATTTTGAATAATGCAATATTTACATGAGAAATTTGGAAAAAAGATCATCACATCTAAATCCCAATTGAGTGTACCACAGTGAAGCCTGATTGATTCATTAACTTCAGGAGAAGATGTGCCTGTGTTTCATCAGCAGCAGCTCAAAGCAGTCACCTGTTCATTCCATCAGATACTGATCAGCTCTGAAAAAATGAGGCCCAGTGCAAAGAGAAATAACCTCATCACCTTGCAGCCTTTGCTTAAAAGGTTTCCTTGCAGCCTTTGTGGCCAGGGCAGGAACAGGAGGAGGACTGCCCAGACATGGCTGTGTCTGGACACTGACAGAGGCAATTTGCCAACAAAAGCCTCCTGGCATCCTCACGGTACAGAGCTCCTACGAACCTTCTCCAGTTATTCCCTGTTCCAGCACCCAGGAGGACATTCAGTGATGTCAAAGATCAGCATTTCCAGCTCATAGACTTTCTCATACTTCTCAACTCATTGGAAACAATGGTCATTTCTTTCCATTTCCCTAAGAGACATTGGACATTATTCTTTTGTTTTCTCATGCTGCAAAACCCTGCGTCAATGACTTGATAGAATTTGGTAAGTTTTGTTGATTGTAATTGGTCTTTTATCTATCTTATCCCATATCTAACAGATAACCAGTGATAACCTTGATGAGATAATACCCTCACAAGAGTGAGCTGTTTCAACATCAGAACATAGGAGCCTTTTTTAAATGAACGAGAA
This sequence comes from Agelaius tricolor, assembly GCF_023055355.1. Classification (NCBI taxonomy): domain Eukaryota; kingdom Metazoa; phylum Chordata; class Aves; order Passeriformes; family Icteridae; genus Agelaius; species Agelaius tricolor. The sequence goes on along the minus strand of NW_027269311.1, from coordinate 1,731,087 downwards.
GGGGGAGATGTCATAGACAGGTAGAATAATGATAAAAGAAAGGCCCTATGAAATCAGGCCTTGTTCTGCCATGTTAATAGCTGGCCTGCCATCACTTCTGAGTGCAGCTAAGCAGTTACAAGTTCCCATGTGAAGCCATTGTCAGAATGAGACTTTGTGAGCAATCTGTTCTGAGGGTGAAAAAGAAATGCACCTCAACAACAAGGGATTTGTCCCATGAGAATCAGTGAAGAGAACAGGTAAACAATACAATAGAGAGATCTGATGCACAAGTAAAATCTATTTTATTAACCAATAATAGAATAACTGATAAGAAATCTCTGAACTAACTAAAGTTGAAAAACACAAGGTTTTTCAAACTGTGTAAAATGAGTTGCATGAATAAAGAAGAAAGAGTTCTCCAGCTCAGCTGGGTCCTCTGGGATTTCAGTTCCCCCCTTCTTTGAGGCTTTGGGTTCCTCCTTCTTTGGGGCTTTGGGTTCCTTCTTCTCTGAGGTTTTGGCTGCCTTCTTCTGTGGGATTTTGCTTTCCCTCCTCTCTGGGGCTTTGGTGTCCTTCTTCTCTGATGCTTTGGTTTCCTTCTTCTCTGGGATTTTGGTTTCCTTCCTCTCTGATGCATTGGTTTCCTTCCTTTCTGATGCTTTGCCTTTCTTCCTTTCTGATGCTTTGCTTTCCTTCTTCTCTGAGATTTTGGTTTCCTTTCTCTCTGATGCTTTGGTTTCCTTCTTCTTCTCTGGGGCCTTGGTTTCTTTCTTCTCTGGGATTTTGGTTTCCTTCTTCTCTGGGGCCTTGGTTTCTTTCTTCTCTGGGGATTTGCTTTCCTTTTTTGGGATTTTTGTTTCCTTCTTCTCTGGGATTTTGGTTTTCTTCCTCTCTGGGGATTTGGTTTCCTTTTTTGGGATTTTGGTTTCCTTCTTCTCTGGGGTCTTGGCTTGCCCCTTCTCTGGTTTTGGAGGTTGCTTTCCCACAGACACACCCTTCTTTTCCTTCTTCTGCATTTCTTCCTCCTCTAAGGATTTTGCCTCCTTCTCAAGCTTTTTAGCTGACTGCTTCAGCTCCCTTCTGCAGACAAAATAGAAACCATGGCTGAGAGTCCCTACCAGAAACTTGGGCTCCCTAGTCCTGGCTGGCCCCGCACTTCATTCCTTGACCCTGAGGCCATTTCCGTGAATTCTCCTCAACCCACAGAGGCTGGGAACATCCCAAGTGAGGCCATTGGTGGAAGGGGACCTCCAGGCCCAGCCAAACCTCAGCTTTGCCATCATAAGCTCTTGACTGTGCAAGCTCCCTCTGAAGGCACAGCCAGACCCCTCCAGCCCCTGCCCAAGGCTGATCCAGCAGCTCTCTGTGCTGGTGCCTGAAAACGCCCTTTGTCTCTTGGCTTCCCAGTTTAGAGCAGAGCACAGATTGCTGACATCTGCTCATCTCTCCTACAATTCTTACTCAGCTCATTCAGCTCCCTTCCCCCTGGGCATGGCTGAAGCATGATTTTAAAGAGTTCAGATTTCAGCTGAGGCTTAGAAGCAATTCCCATTGATCAGGATGTAAGTTAGACAGGCAGACCATAGGTTAATGATTATGAGATGCTTAAGCCAGAGCTGAATGTTCTATTGTTTACCATGAGGAGCTTCTTTCTAGAAGGAAGTGGAGGAAGTGAACTGTTATAAGAACATCTTGAAACCAGGAGAACAATGCTTAGGACCTGGGCTTGATGTCAATCAGTCACTAAGCAGGGGACCTTGGATCGTGCCAGAGGGTCACAGAGACCTGATGAAGACATTCCTGACTTCATCCCTTAAGACCACAGACCCAATTCGAGACCCAATTCAAGGGAGGAATTGCACAGGTGTGAAGGACCAATGAGCTCATTTGAATACAGAGCGGGGATGGGAGGTGCTGGGGTTGTGCAGATGTATTGTATGTAAGATCTTGGGCAATAAAGAGAGGGCAAAGAACCTTGGACAGCGCGGTCACGCCTTTTAGGGACGGCTCTGGTGCCGCCCGCCAGTGTTAATAAACACACCACTGTCTAACTTTAATTAGTTAGTCTGTGTCCGTGACCTTCGGTTTTAATGACTCCTAGCCTGCTCCTTCATGAGAACAATGCTATCAGTCAGAAAGCAAAGGCTGCAGGAACTCCTCTCCTGCAAGGCAGGCTCTTGTCAGCCAGATTTCCTGCTGGAGCCCAGCTGTGACCAAGCAAACCAGTGCTGGCTGCCATGGAAACCATTGGAAGCAGCCTCGTCCCTCTCCTCCCCATGAAACCAACTTCAGCCTGGCCTGAAGAAGTCCTGATGCACAGGCTGGCTTGAAGCAGCCTCCACTCCCAGCTCCACCCTGGGCCTGTGTGTCCTGAGCTGGGCTGCCTTGCTGGAGCTGAGCTTCTCCTGTGCTTGCCCACGGCTGCAGCTGCAGGGGAGCCTAAAGGACATGAGCTTTTCTGGCTGCTGTCCCACCATAAGGAGAACCCTGGCAGATCAGCATTGCCAGGGCTTCATATGGGGCAGCAGCAGGACCCTAAGCAAGGTTTGCTCTGTGCCCCACGCCTGCCCATACCACAATGCCACTGTTTTGGTGAAGAAGGGAGATGATGGAGAAGATGCCACTCAACACCATGCACTTCAAGACACCTCTAGAGGCAGTGCCAAGGCAAGCCCAGAGCCCAGCTCCCTGCAGGCAGCAGCTAAGCCAGGAGGGCTCAGCACTCAAATAGAGAAGATGTTGTGTCTCAACAGGAGAAGGTCCTTCCTCTCTTGGCAGCCAGGGAGCTCAGAGTGGCCCTCCCTGTGTTGCTGCTGGCCCTTGCTATGCAGCACCTCTGAGCTCAGAGTCCTTGGAGCAGGGAAGCCCTGCAGGGACAATAACCCATGGCAGAGCAGGAGCCCATGGAAGGCTGACTCACCTCTCCCTCAGAGGGGCCTGAGAGCCACAGTTGATCTCCCGGGGGCTCAGGGAGGAGCTGACACGTGAGGCCTCCCCGGGCACCAGCCCCTCGTAGCTGGGGCCTCCCTCCACGTGGCACAGCTCCGGGACACTGCAGGTGCTGCTGAGGTGGCCAGAGAAGGTGGAGGAGACCTGCTGGCTCTCTCCTGGCTGCAGCACACCTGGCACTGGCAGGATACTGAAAGCCTGGGTGGAAGACAGGAGAGATTGAGGTGCTGAGCATGGAAATGGATGCAGAAGAGCATCTTGGAGCAAAGTGCAGCTGTAGCCAGAGGGGCCTATTCCCCAAACACTGCCAGAATCACCCTCACCTCATCCTGCATCCATGCCACTGACCAGTGCAGGGACCATGGGGAAAATCTTCTCCCATCCTCACGGATCAATGCATTAATTAGTACATTACATGAAAGTGACCTGGGATGTCTCCTGGCAGTAGAAATTCTCTCTGATGCACAACTTGCCTTTAAAAAGTTTCAAAACTTCCTGCTTTTAGAAAAGGAGGAGACTCAGAGTGAGAGCTCTTGGAGCTGAGGGAAGGAGCCCAGCCCAGCTCATCTGACTCCTGAGGCTCTTCCCCTCTCTCTCTGATTTAAATGCTGCTTTCTCAAGGTGCTACAGCAAAAGCGCCTGCAAAAACTTCCTGTGGAGCACCTGAGGAGTTCCAGGAGGAGCAGTGCCCTCCATAGGTGCTGCACAGCGTCCTTGGGCAGCCCTACAACGTGTCCTGCACGGCCTCTCCAACAAGCAGCTGCTTCAGCAGCCCTTTGTGATGGGCCTGCAGGGATGGGAGGCCCCTCTGTGGCCAATGCTGAGGGCCCCCAGCGGCACTGGCAGCTCCAGCCCTGCTGGCCACACTGACAATGGGCAGTGAGACAGATTCCCTCCTGCCTTCTCCGCTCCCAGGGGAGCGGGCGCCACGTCCAGGGAGCACCTGAATCCCTCCAAGCCTCGTGGCAGGTGAGGGTTTGCAGGAGTTGGTGCTGGCACCTGGAAAACAAGCCATTTTCTGTGCTGGGAGGAAGAGACAGCCACTTTGCAAAGTCTCCCTTTGTGAGACAGCTTCAGGGCCAGCAGTGCAGCAGCAGCTCTGGGTGAAAGCAGAGCCCTGCAAACAGGGAGTCTGGCTGCCTTGGGAAGAGGCTCCATGGAGATCAGGATCATCCCAGCTTGCTCTGGGAAGGAAGCTGGAGGTCTTACCATGATGATGCAGAGAAAAGCCTCATCTTACTTTGGGAAGGAAACAAGGCAAAAAAAAAATCCCACACTCAACACAGGCCTGTAGGATCTGAGTCAGCTTCTCCAAGGAAAACTCTCCTATTTCTCCCTCCCACACAGCCCATGTCCAGCCACTGGCCCTGCTGCCCAGCCCACTGTCAGCACAGCACAGCAGGGCAGCAAAAAGGGAGCTCAGCACAAGCAGGACTTGGTGCTGGCAGGCTGGGGAGGCAGCACAAGCAGTAGGGGTACAAGAAAATCTACCTCTGCTCCTGGAGATTGGGCAAAACCCCACGATTCTTTCAGGGCTGTGGCTGCCTCCTCCACATTTCTAATCCTGAAGCGTCTCCTTAGAGATGCTGAGGAATCCAAACTGGGTCTCTTCCCCTTTGGTGGTTGGGGTTGGAATTTAGATGGGTAAGGCTCACATCTGGAAAAGAACACAGCTATGAACAGGGACCTGCAGTGGGAGGGAGGGACACCTGCACGAGCAGCTCCTGGCCAGGATGCAGCCCCTGGGTGGGTGCTGGCACGTTGACCTGAGAAATGGTTTGATCCAGCCCTTCCCAATCCAGGCTGGAGCAGGTCTGTTCTAAAGGCAGCCCAGGGATGACCCTGAGCTGCTGCAGCAGCTGCAACTGCTTGCATTGAGCAACTACAGAGGACAGGCATGAACACCTGGTGGGGATGCAAAAAGCACAGTGGGACAGGGAAAGACAGAGAAGGCAGCAAAAAGGTGAGATCTGAGGCACCGAGGGGCAGACCCAGCCAGTGCCCAGCCAGCAGAGCCCCCCCAGTGCCCAAGGCCAGAAACTCTGCAGCTCCACCAGGGATTTATCAGGAATGTTCCCCTGACACTGCTGGGGGGTTGGTTGACATTTCCCAACACTCCCAGGCGACTCAGGTCGCATTCCCCATCCATCCATCCATCCATACATACACAGGCTGTGGTGCTGGGATCCTGCCAAGCTCTGCCAGCCTTGGGCTTGGGGAGATTTCTGCCAGCTGTCCTGAGCTCCGTAGTTGTGCTCTCTGTTCCAGGAAGCAAGCAAGAAAGATTTAAAAAAAAAAAAACCACAAAACAAACCACAACAGGGAAACCTAAAAAACCTTCAACAGCTCAACCTTGCTTAAGTTATTTCTTTAGGGACAGCGACCACTCTCCAGCTGAAATGCTGGGCTTTTGGGGAAAAAGAAAATTACATGTTCACCTCCAAATCAAAAAGGATTAAGGTAAGAGGACCTTTCAAACTAAAAATTATTGGCCCAAAGCTTTTGCCTTTGCAAGAAATCTCTAGTTAAGACCAGGCTGACAGTTAAACAACTGGTCCTTCTGGTGGGGAGAAACCCTCCTCTTTAAGGGAAGCAGCCTGATAGTTGAAAGCAACTGTTTTCTCAAACTTCAGGCTCCCTGGCGCAGCCTGCATTGCCTGTCCTTCCTGTTCACTGATTTACAGGCAGTGCCACAATGGCCCAGGTTCCGATGTCTGGTGCCATCCAGGGAATTTGGCATCGCCATTTCCATATGTTTTAATGTAAGTTTCAATCCTTGCAACCCCCTTCAAATGCCAGCTTTCCTTTCTTTTACAGAAAGCTCAAGGTTCCCAGAAGTCTTCTGACGTCCTCTTTTGTGCTCAGAGGGATGACATTTTCAAACAGATGTTTCCAAAGTTAACAGCATTTGAAAGAAGAATGAACTGAAATGCCCCTGGATTCCAGCTTAGCCAAGCTCCATTCTGTGTCAGACACTGAGATTGCCACCTCTAAGGCAGGAGCTGTTTGTGCCCCCCATCCCTCCTGTCCTTCTCCCCAGCAGCCTGGGCCTGTTTTCCCCGGCAGAATCCCTGTCCCTGTGCACCCTGCCAGGAGCAGCTGCACACAGGCTCACATCTCCCCTTGCCCTCACCAGTGGGTTTCTCTCATCCCCGAACACGCCGATGGCAACGTTGGTGCGATGAGTGCCCAGGGCCTGCACTTCCACCACAACTGGGATCTCTGCTGTGCTCTGGGGCTGCACAATCCCACAGGGCTTGGGGCTGGAGTAGAGCACAGCAGAGTCCTCCTTGCGTTTCTGGAAGGGACAGAATGAAATGCAGCTTCAGAGACACCTCTGAAGGAACTTTAGACTCCTTAACATCCACTGCAACAGCAACTTACACACACGTTTCAAACTCCCCAGCACAAAGGTAAAAGGCACACACAAGATGCAAGAATTGTAGGCTTAGCACTCCCAGGGGAACCTGCAAGGAGGCTGCCAGCACAGGCATTGGTGTCTGTGGATGCAGCAGCTTTTCACAACCCTCTAAGATCTCCCACATGAAAACACCCTGAAGACCAGAACATCAACTGTTTCCTCAGGAGCTTCAACTGCCTCCTAAAGTTTACAGTCGGGTAGGATCCTGCTCTCAGCAGATCTATAAGACTGAAGAGAAACCAGCAAGTTCTTATCCAAACCCTTTTTTCCCCTGATAATCTCCTCAGTAATATTTGACAGAAGGAGGTGGATGTGATGCCAAACCTGGGGAATGAGCCCGTAGCAGCCAGGAAGGTGGCTGGGATTCCTAATGATGATCTTCCTCTCATACGGCACCTTCAGGTGGCACTCATCGTACATCAGGACTGGGGAGGACACTTGGAGCTCAGGAACGAGACATCTGGGCAAAGAGATGACCCCAGGGGAATCAGAGATACTGAGAGAATGGAGAACATTTCCCCCCAAAGATTGTGCAATGGAGCAGAACACATTGGTCACTGTCAAATGCACACATTGAACAGCCCTACAGGGATAAATTGCCTTCTACCTCTTCCCACTCCAACACGTCTTGTCAAGGAGGGGCAAACCCTGAGAGGCAGCACCCAGAGGCTGCCCAGTGCCCCAGGCAGAGCACTTTGAGCCACAGCTGCTTCAGCCCCTCCTTTACCCAAGAAGGCTTGCAAGGACTCCTGGAACAGTCCTAGTGAGCCACGAGCTCTGGGGGAGCCTTCCCAACAAGGATCAGGGCTCACTAAGGCTCAAGGAACACACAACCCTAGTGTCTCATAAAAATGACTCCCTTCTCTGCCATGGTGCTGTTGCCCTGCCTGACAACTCAGCTGCTGGCCCCAGCCTTGGAGGGCACGAGACAGCAGCTGCCCCACAGAGGGGCTGATCAGCCACCCCCTTCCAGGCCCTGCAGCTCCCTGGCTCCTTCACTGCACAGCTCCAGGCACTGACTGGCCCCAGCTCCATTTGCTTGACAAAATGGCAGCCCAGGCACTGCCTGGATGGCTCTGCCTGGGAGAGGGAACAGCACCAGGGAGCTGCATCCCTCTGGCATCACACTGACACCCACAGCAGCACAGCAGGGTGGAATTCTGCTGCAGCAAGAACGACTTTTGGTTTAAGTCTGAGAACATTAAAGCTCAAAATGGGAAGCAGAGGGAAGGAGAAAAACTGGAGCTGACCTGCCACATCAAGGCTGCTTTCCCCTCATAAGACCTTGCCCTCCCCACTCTTGCTGGGAGCCACTTTCCCCTGTCATGTGCCCTCATGAACAGAACCAGACCCTGACTCTCAGCAGGCTGCCTGGTGTGTCCCAAACCAATGCAGGGTGCTCACAACCAGCACAACTCCATCTCTTGCAGGAAGAAGGAGAGGAGGCCCTCGGGAAATTTGTTCCACCTCAAGCACCAAAACCCAGGCCAATCAATGATACCATTCCTGGTCCCTTTAGAAAAGGGCCAGGACTGTGCTGGGCTGTGAGCAGGGGTGCTTTTCACCACAGGCTGCTGTCCAAGCACTGCTGTTCTCATGTCCAGCTGGCACAACATGAGGCCATTAAGCAGCTCTTCTCCTTGGCAGCTGCAGCCAGCAAAGCCTGTGCAAGGCGGTGCCTGGGGGAGGCCAGGAAGGGCTGGTACCTGGCTGTGATGATCAGTGTTGCCACTCCCTCACCAAAACCCTCCAGGTCCACCAGCAATCTCCTGTAGAATTCCATCACGGTGTTGGAACACAGGGTCACCTGGTAGAAAAAAGAACAGTAAATTCTTCCTTACAAAAGCTCATTACCCACATGTGACATCCTCCAGTTCTTGAGGAAGGATTTGGCTTTAATTCTTCTGCTGGTCCATGTGTAGAGCACAGTCTCAGAGTAACAAAAGCCTTCTGGCAATAGCAGATTTGTTAAACACACCTTGCTATCACAGCATCGGTCAGCTTCATTAAAACATTAGACTAAAGCTCTACACACCACTGTATTCAAATTAAGGGGCCAATTTCTCATCTGACTACAATGACATAAATGCAGTGGAAATCTGACTTGAACACAATGAGTTCAGCTTTACAGCAGAAGGCTGAGGGCAAAGTGTGGCCCAGCAGGTGCTGGGCAGTTCATGGCTGCCATGGTACCCAGAGCCCGGGCTGGCTCTTAGAACTCCGGCACCACGCCAGGAGTGGGGAACTGCCCCAGGGTGGGCATTTACCAGAGGCAGAGCCCTCAGAGCCACTTGCTGTACAGCGCAAGAGACAAGCCACCACAGGGACCAGGCAGAGGAGAAAGGAGGAGGCTCTCTGTCTTGAAGTTCCGCAAGGAAGGGTTTATTCCAAATAAAGGAATCAGAGGCACAAGAGCCCTGGACACTCCTGTGCAAGGGCTTTTGTAAAAATACAAATCAGGGGGTGGATACAAATAGCAAATCAATAGGGAATCCTCAGGGGAGGAGTGAGGGGATTACATCAAGTGTCTGGGACCACTGGGGGTAGGAGGGTAAAGAGGATGGGTCACATGGCCAATGGGGTCTCCAAGAATAGGGGAATTCCAAAGGGGTATTGCAATCAGGGATTGGCCCGAGGTTAAAGTGGCAAAGAAGGTTTGGGAACAAAAGGGGCTGGGTTGCCTAGACAGGCAGGGAAAAGAGCTGGAACAAGGGGCAGGGAACGGCATGAGGGACAGCATTGAGGGAGGGTAAAACACAGGCGTGAGCCAACTCAGGGAGAACATGGGTGTACAACAGAACAAGGAATCGATAAAATCAATTTGAACCGCAACACATGGCTGCAGAGGTTTTTGTCTCCACTGGAGATCCCTGCAGTGAACACAAATTTTTCTGCTCCTCAGGAGAGGGAAAATGAGACCAAGAAGAAAAGCTAACTGCTTTATACAATGACATCTCTCTGACAGCCACCTTCTGCCTTCATCCTTGCTCTGCCCACTTGCAATCAAAGAAATCGCTCTCAAAAGCAAAAGAATGGCTTCAGGACTTGACCATATGGTATTGATCTCAGTGTAGGATTTTGGAAACAAACCAGTGCTCCTTGAGGAACATCCCGGGTAAGCCAGCTAGCAGAGGCCTCCCAGCAGTGCAGATCTCTCACTCCCACGATGCTCAAAGCTGGCACCAGAGCTAAAGCCCTCCCACACTCCAGTGAAGCTTCAGCCCTGGTGCTGAAGCATCTACAGCTGGATTCTTCCCATACCTCAATGTCCTGGTGTCCCTGGGGGAGGATGGTTCCTTGGCTGGGATTCATTGTAAACTCCCTTGGCTCCACATAGAAATGAATTCCCTTCCTCCAGGATGGGTCACCTTCTTTGCGTATTTGATCAAGGCTGTCAACAGCCGGCTGCGTGCCATCGTCCGACATGCGGAGCTTGAATGTCACGGGCACCATGGAGCAGTTGGTGAGGCGACATCTCTGGGTATAGGGAAAGCCTAGGAAAGGACACAAATATCCATTCAGGCACCCATTATGGCATGATCCTGGTGGGAATATCCTGCCAGGATAAAAGTGAGATTGGAGTTTAGCTCTTTATTTTCTGAACTACAGCTCACCGAGAAGCTGCATGAGGAATTAATCATCACTGAGTTCCCTTGGACACAGATTCCAGACTGCAGCCTTGAAAATGCCCACTCCTAGCCCTGCTGAACACTGCAAGCTTCTCTCTTTGGGATGGGAAGGAGCTCCCTCCCCTGCCCCAAACCAGCACCAGTTATCTCTCAGTGATGAGTGTGCACCCAGACCCAGCATTTACTCTGAGAATTCAAGCTGTCAAATTCCCTGGTCAGCCTGCCAACACTCCCACGGTTTTCAAGATATATAAACAGTGAGTTGTCATGGAGAAGAAGCTACAGCAAAAGGAAGTGAGGATGGAATCAGGAACTAGAACGTGATGCAAAGCACCCTAATGCAGTTTGTCTCTGCAGGATCCTTAAGGCATCTCTTGGTTTGGGCCAAACAGACTGAGCACGTGGCAGCTCAGAGCCCACTCAACTGGGGCACACCCAAGCCTTGCTTTGATATTAGCCATTAGGAACCAGGTCCCACCTCACCCAACACACGGGGACATCACAGCCATGCTGCTCACTGTGATTGTGCCTGCAAGGGTTTCCCCTACTCTAGCTCTGAGATTTGCTTTCCATCCTGCAAAGCCAGAGATACAGCCACTCATGGTGGGGATGTCCTGCAGAGCCCACAGAGCAGCCACAGCCTGCTCTGCAGTGCACATCTGGCTGGGCTGGCAGCTCTGTGGGGAGGAGACTTCTCCCCAGGCCTGCTCACCAAGAGTCACTGGAACACAGATGGGGAGAATAAACAACTGCAGCTCCAGCCCAGAGCTTCTCTGTGCCCATCCAAGTGACCACTGCCAGCTCCAGCAGGGACTCCAGCAGGGAGGCAAGAGAGGCACAAAAAGGACAAACCCAGGTGTCAAAACCTCAAATGAGGCTGAGGCCAGCACATGCAGACAACAGTCAACAGTTACAAAGAAGCAAAGACACAACAGCTGCCTTCAGCTGAAGAGACCTTAGGAATGAAATGGCATTCAGCAGGATCAATCTCCTACTTCAGAACCATATTTCCATCTGTTGCCTTTCTTGTATCATTTCTTCAAAAGGCAACTTGACAAGTGCCTCTGTGGTGATGCAGGCTGGGGCAGAAGCAGCTCAGGAAAGGCAATGAGTTTCCATCAGAAGTTCATAAATTTCATTGTCCTGGGTTTAGGCTTGGCAGTGAATGTTGCCCTTGGTCTGGGAAGGGGGATAGGGGTTTTGGGGGGTTTTGGCCCTGGGCTGGGCTTTTCCGCTGGGGTTTTTGGGAGTTGTGGCGTGATGCCGTGGGCGGCTGTGCAGTGGGAGCTGAGGCTGGGCAGGGAGCGGAGCTTCCCTTCCTCCCGCTGGGGATCGCAGCTCGGCCGCTGCTGCTGCGGGAGGTTGTGTGCTTGGCCCGGGACTGCCCTGGCTGCAGCTCAGCGCTGCCATCGGCCCTGCCTGCCTGCCCCGCTCCTGCCTGCTGCTGCTGGGCACTGCCCACATCCCCCTGCCCTTTGGGGCTCTGCAAAAGGAGCATTTCCTCTTTCCCTTCCCTTCCCTTCCCGCACCGGCTGGGAGGGGATCCCTGCCCTGCCAGAGCCCACAGCTCCTCCTGCTGTGACCACAACTCCACCAAAGGGGAAAAACGGGACTTGGCCCCTGGGAAACGTCTGTTCTTGCCTTCTTGTCTGTGCTCTCCTGAGATAGTCTAGGAAAGAACTGTTATTCCTTTTCCCATAGTTTTGCCTGGGAGCCCTGTCATTTCAAAGGGATAATAATTTGGAGGGAATGGCTCATCTTTCCATTGCAGGAAGATTCCCACCTTCCATGGCAGACATCTGTCTTTTCAAGCAGCACAGAGACACCAGAAAATACCGACTTTCTCTTCCTTGCTTCTATTGGATCTCACAATGGCAAAATGCCCCCTGAGGCAGCAGCAGCAGCAGCCCTGCAGTTGACAGCCTGAAGAGGCTGCTGGGGCAGACCAGGAGTGAGGGATGCTTTTCTGTTGGAAGGCACAGATCCCTGACGCTGTGTCCCAGCCCAGGCAACACTCACCAAAGGAGATGTCCCCGAAGTCGAGCTCAGGGAGGTCGAAGTGTAAATTCGGTCCAGTGACGCTGCCCCTGGAGGCCGAGGACAGAGCAGGAAAGGGCTCGGTTAAAGGCATTGCAAAGGTCCGGCTGTCGTGGCTCGGGGCACAAAACCTGGGCTCAGGGCACCCTGGGTTTCCAACCAACACAGCACCGTGTGCTCAGCACAGGGCCCTGTGCACAGGAGGCAGCTCAAGCCAAGTGGCCAGCAGCCAACAGCCACTGATGGGCAGGCAGGAGAAGCCCCTGGCTTGCTGGGGGTCCCATGAAGGACCCTGAACACACACCCAGACAGGGCTCCGTGCCTCAGTTTCCCCAGCTGCAATGGGATGGACATCAAGGTGTCCCCACAAACTTCTGTAACCAGCCTTTCCAGCCACAGGTTCCCTGCTTTGCTCCTTCTTAGCTGCAACTGCTGTTCCCATGGAGGAGCTTTCCCAGGAGAGTTTGACCCACCCAATCATTACAGACACAGTTCTGAGACACAAATCCAGGGCATTCCCAAACATCCTCTGGAAAGAGCAGCAACAGTTCTACCCAGGGGACAGATGAATCCTAGAGGAAAGGACCAGCTTGTCAGCAGTGCCCCAGCTGGCACAGCCAAGAGCAAGAGCTTCAACAAGCAAACAAGGCAGTCCTGAATCTAGCACAGCACCTCACCTGGCCTTGAACTCAGCAGACACACTCCAAAAGCCACCAACATCCACTGAAATCAGCACTTGAAGCTGCACAACACTCACCAGTTGATTTCATGGTTGATACCAATCAGTGCCCACTCTGCCTTTTGGTTCCAAATCAAGGAGCAGTGACCTGGGCCTTGTGTTGTATTCACAGGACTGCCCCTGGCTCTGCTCTGCACATCTCAACAAGAGACACCTGCCCTCGCTCCAGGAGAAAGCTGCTTATGCACAAACACCCCATGACCACTTTGGGGGAGGGACAGAGGAGAATCAATTCTTTGATGGTGAAAGGTTCCCTCTTGATTTCCAAAAGAAAAAAAGCAGCACTTTTCCTCCAAAAACAAAGCCAGCATCATTGTTTCTCCACTATGGGCACACCTACTCACCACTTTTCTCTTGCTAAGGAATAACTTCCCTGTTCTTCTTTATCCATCTCCCTTATCTTATTGCTATCATCCAGTGCAGACTGCTTTCATTTCTTGACTGCCTTGAGCCAGTGCCTGCCAAGAGCAGCAGCCCAGCTCCAAAGCTGCAGAGCAGCCAGCATCAGCTCTCCTGCTCACACTGCATTATCCTGCCAGCACATGGCTCAGGCTGGCAGGGACAAGGCCTCACGCTGCTGTGGTGCTGAGGACTGAGCTCTGCCTCCCCTATGACCACCCCTTCTCCCTTTGGCTGGGCCAGGATTGTCTCTTGCCATGTGTTCCAGATTGCAATGCAAGATCTTTTCCATTACCATCTGTATGGCAGACTACCTTTGTCAAGTGGGCAGTTTGCTTTATCTCTCTCTTTGAGTGACCACAATCACTCCTCCCTGGGGAGGGGACATCTGCTGATAACAGGCTATTGAATGTCACTGCACGACTGATAAGAACTATAACATCCCATTGGGAGATGCTCCGCCCAGAGGGAGGAGCCAAGCATTGCTACCCAGACAGAATCCAGAGGTTTTTGAGACACCAGCACGGCTTTCTCCACTGGATTCCCCAGAGGAACAGCAGCTGCCTCTTCTTCCTCCACTGGATCTTCAGAGGAAGAATACATCCTTCTCTACAGGTGCCCCTTGCTCCAACAGAACCACCCCTGACACTGCAGGAGGGCTGCAGCCACATTTCCAATTGGACTGCCACCAACACCCCACAGGGTGTCAGGTTGGGTTCTGACTCTGTCAGTGTTGTTCTAGTGTACTGCATTGTTGATTTTATCCTTTTTTTTTTCTTTTCCCTATTAAGGGATTGTTATTTCCTGCTCCCGTATTTTTGCCTGAGAGCCCCCTTAATTTAAAATTTATAGCAATTCGGAGGGGTGGGGAGGGTTTACATTCTCCATTTCAGGAGAGGCTCCTGCCTTCCTTAGCAGACTCCTGTCTTTCCAACCCAAGATATGCACAAGGACAGATCCTCAGCTCTGGGTGCTCAGCTGGTACCGAGCTGCCTGGTTACCAACATTGCGCACCAGCGGAGTCTCCTGGGTTCTGTACCTGACCGGACACTTGGAGAAGTCCAGCTGGGCAGGGAAGTCCAGGGTAGCTCGGGCACCAATGGCCCGAATTGGCACAACTATCCTTTCATTGTCAGTGACACAGACCAGCTCGTGGGAATAATCCTGCAGGAAAAGAAACTGGCTCAGCACAGGACATTTAGTGCCATCCCCATGGCAGAAGAAAAACCATTTCCTAGAACCCTTCAAGGGCATCAATTTACCTTTGCCACCCTAAAATGAACACTAACTTCTACTAATGTGTCACATTTTAAAGGCACCAGTGCACTTTGCAAAACCTATCTCAGTGGCATTAAGCCCTTTTGTCACTTGGGTCATCCAGAGAAATGCCCTAGGCCACCACAATTTTTACTCTAAATTTCAATGATGTTAAATAATTCCTAAGTCCCTTCTAAGGAACATGGAGCTGTCACAGACATCTTTTAAGAAAAATCCTTTCCTTGGGATTTTTCCTCCTGAGAAGCTGAGAGGCCTCAGGAACAAAATGTAAACAATGATTATCTGCTGCTGTGGAATGCAACAGGTAGATCTTTGATTGGTCCATGTAGGTTGTTTCTAATTAATGGCCAATCACAGCCCAGCTGGCTTGGACAGAGAGCCGAGCCACAAACCTTTGTTATCATTCCTTCCTATTCTATTCTGAGCTAGCCTTCTGATGAAACCTTTTCTTCTATTCTTTTAGTATAGTTTTAATGTAATATCTATCATAAAATAATAAATCAAGCCTTCTGAAACATGGAGTCAGATCCTCATCTCTTCCCTCATCCAAGAAACCCTGTGAACATTGTCACACCTAGAGATGGCCAAAGATCTATCAACAGCCCTCTGTCATTTTCACTGTTCCCTGTGCATCTTCCCTTGGCAATGCTCAGGGATGTGCAGGGAGGGCAAGCAGAGCCTGTCAGGCCTGGCTGCAGTGCCCTTATTTTCACTGCTCCCTGTGCATCTTCCCTTGGGAATGCTCAGGGATGTGCAGGGAGGGCAAGCAGAGCCTGTCAGGCCTGGCTGCAGTGCCCTCATTTTCACTGTTCCCTGTGCATCTTCCCCTGGCAATGCTCAGGGATGTGCAGGGAGGGGAAGCAGAGCCTGTCAGGCCTGGCTGCAGTGCCCTCATTTTCACTGTTCCCTGTGCATCTTCCCCTGGCAATGCTCAGGGATGTGCAGGGAGGGGAAGCAGAGCCTGTCAGGCCTGGCTGCAGTGCCCTCATTTTCACTGCTCCCTGTGCATCTTCCCCTGGCAATGCTCAGGGATGTGCAGGGAGGGGAAGCAGAGCCTGTCAGGCCTGGCTGCAGCGCCTGCCAGCAGTGCCAAGGTGTGACTGGCTGCTGCAGGCTGCCTGCCCAGGGCCTGGAGCCCAGCTCACAGCATGCAATGGGCTCTATCCCCAGAGTGCAGGGAAAACAATGGCTGTGGAGATCATTGTGTGCTTTGGCTCCTCCAGCCTCACCTTGTTCCCGCCGGGGGTGAAGCGGATGCGCACAGGGGCAGACGCGCCCGGCGGCACCAGACGGAAAACATCGCTGGAGCACGAGAGCTGGAAGTAAGGGGAGCTCTCCATGGAGACCTTCACCACCTGAGGAACCTGCAGCAAAGACATGAAATGATGATTTTGCCACTTGTGGAAACAGGATGAGAGGACATCTGTCCGTGCCCTGCTCACATCCTTCCCTGGCCCCTTTCCCAAAGCACTTTCAGCTGTGCAGGCACAGGCACATCATTCACAAGGCTGAGCTTGAATCCCTCCTGTCTGGCTCCAGCATTTTGGCCAGGGCCAGCAGGGCAGTGCCTGGTGGGAAGGAAGGGCCAAGCAGGTCAGCACCAGCAGGATGGAGACAGAGCACCTGAACCAAGTCATCTGCATATTCAACAAGGCCAAAAAACCTGCTGGCTTCTGCCTGCACACAGCCATGAAGTTGTCATGTTCCAGGGGCGAATGTGCTACCTGAAAGCAAAGCATCAAATTGTCCTGGGGGAAGGAAAAAATTCCCTTCTAGCAGATGAGGTTTGGGTAGGGACGTTGTGGAGATAGAGTCATGCAGGCAGAGCAGCAAGAGAGGAGACCAAACACTGTGGCCTTACTGGGAATAAAAGCAAACCTGAAAAACCAAAGAAGGAACACAGCAAGACCATCCCTAAAACAAGGAGATGGCAAAGAGAATTTAAATGGGCAGTAAAGCAGCAAGGAAGAATCATAAAACCATGAGAGCAATCAGCTGGCCAAAAGTGACAGAAACACTGACAGGCTGTGCCTATCACTATGGGCTTCAAAGGCATTTTCTGCCTGGAGAAACATGACCAGCACTGAGTGACAGTGTGGTTCCAGTATTAAAGCCAATCTTGGCTCTCCAGCGCTTCCTGCTGCCTGTGCAGGACAGAAAAGTCTGCATTGCAGGCTCTTTGGGATCAGTTCTTGGGTTAAAAGGGAAAATAATCTAAGTGTTAGTTCTTAACTGGATAGTTTAGTCTTAAAAGACCTTGTAATAAGAGATTGTTATTCATTTTGTGCCTTGCTAATGAAAAGCTGCTGAACTCATGGTTGTGAGACTGCTTTACTGATAAGAAATAATAAACACCTGATTCCAAACATGAACTACCATCTTAAGTGCCTTCAGTCCAGACCCAGAGAAACCAAGAAAGCTCCACGTCCCAGCACTTACCTTGCCCACATTGGTGAGAGACAGAGCCATTTCAGAGACACCACGCGTGTTGAAGTTCTGAAATACCACCTCTGGTGGGGAAATCTGAAACAAGTTCTGCTTGGGGGGATCTGACGGCAGCTGGAGAGGCGAGAGAGAGCAGGGAGAGGTTCAGCTGCTGGGAGGAAGGTTCATGAAGGATCCCATGCCCTGATCCCCAGTGAAGTACAGGCTCTGGGGGAGCACACCTGGGCAAACAGTGGCTCACCCACCTCTGCTCTGAGCTGATCCACAGCTGCTGGGCCACACAGAGCTGCCTCAAGCCAAGCTGCTCTTCTGGCATGGATTTCTCCAGGTTTCCTTCTCCAGAGTGCCAGGCAGCACTTTCCTTAAGCACAGCCCTGTGCCCATGTGGTCACAGAGCTCTGGGGCACTGCCTGAGCACTCGTGGAGTAAGAAAAACCCACAAATTTACATCAAACTCCACGGGAAACGATTTTGGGATGTCCTTTACTCTGAGACAGGGAAACTGAGGCCCACACAACTGCAAATATCTGTTTTGATCTAGAACTTAGGCATCAGTAAGAAGAGAACAGTACCAGAGGAGGAGTGAGAGATGAGGTGATATTTTGCTGAAGCCAAAAGGTTATTAAGTTAAAGAATGAAAGTTGTTGGTTCTGTGTGTTGTGTTTGGATCGTTTGGGTTTGTTGGGTGTTGCTGTGAGCTGGCAGAGGGACAGGGTTGAAGACCTGACCAAGAGGAAGCAGGGGGAGAGAGGAGGGGACAGAAAAGCTGGAGATCTGAGAGAATGGAAGTTCCCAAGTACCCATCCAAGGGGAAAGGGGACGGGGGCAGCCCTGGCTGGGTATAAAGGGGATAGAAAGATTGCCATTTTCTCCGAGGCTGTGTTTGTTCATCTCCAGAGGGAGGAAGAAACACCCGGCTCAGCTGAATCGTTACAAAAGTTTCCTTTTGCTTCCATGATTTTGTCCCCTTTAATTGTATTTAAAAGTTAGTGTGTTTCTAACAGAGGTAAAGGCAAAAATCAAGGAACACAGAAGTTAGGAAAAAGACAAATGAGGTCAATGCTGAATGAGGAAAAGGTTCAGTTATTTTCTCAGCAACTTGGCTAAAAGTAGAGTTGCTATCTCTGTTTTCCATGTGCTTTAAATGGGTGCTTTCTTGTAATTATTGCTATCTTGTAAGTATTGCTATATTATTGATACCATTGTAGAGGCACTTCTGGAATGACACAACAACAGCAAATGATTCTGGAGCAGAGGCATTGCTTGGAGAAAACTCTCCCCTTTGCTTTGTCTGGGCAATCCTTAACCAGTGTGTTACATGGCTCTTGCTGCCAATTTCTTGCTCAACAGTGTGATAGATGAATGTGATTCGTGCTAACAATTGTAACTATATTTTAAATATTTTAGAAAATATTTGTTAAAAAGTAATAGAGGAAAAGGATATGGAATTAGTGTCACAAAACAGATGTTTTCAGATGTTCATGAGAAAACAGGGTCAGGATGTAGTTTGAGATAAGTAACATCCCAAAAGGCAATAGGCCTCAGGATAATTAAAGAATTGGCCTTGAAATGGACAAAATTGGGATGATTCCAGGTATCTATGAAATAATAAGGCTTCTTTTTGGAATATAATGCTGGCTTCTATATTACAAGACTTGGGGTGCATGTGCAGCTTGTGGGGTTGTTCAAAGGACAGTGATGATGAGGAGAAGCCTTCGTGGGAAGCGACCACCAAAACCAAAAGACCCCTTAGAAACAAGCAGAGCATTCACTGTGCAGTACAGTGACATAGATTTCAAGAATCAAAAATAGGAGGAGATTGACAGAAAATTATTGATGAATATGTATTAGCATCCAGTCTAGAAGTTGTGTTTGGATTCTTTATCTTTTGTATGGGAGGCAGGGTGAGAAAACCCCCCTGTATCCTGACTGGTTTTGCTTATGCTTTATCCAAACCACTGCCAAATTCTTTTGGATCTGCTTGATTATATTTGATTGCATGATTTCATATAAAATTGCTGCTCAATTAAAATTGCTGCTAAATTCTAATGTTGGTTGATTAAATTAGACATATAGGGACCTCATTCATAACAACAGCCCACCTCAGTCACCTACCCGTTGGGACTGTGCTTTCTACTGAGCCAGTCCTGCCAGAAAAGCAGCTTCAAACACACCTCTAAGAAGGCACTGATCCAGATAAAGCCCATCCATTCCCCTCTGCCCAGGGCCAGTCCCCTGTACATCTGGCAGCCTGCAAAATCTAACACCCCCTCAGGGTCCCAACACATTGTTCCAGCCCAAAGCATAAAGGCAATTTGTTTTGTTAAAGCTGAAGTAATTCCTGCAGGTCCTCGGCCTTCCAAGGCCAACGCTGCCACTCCAGAGGGAATCCTGTGACCCCGAGCATTTGATGGTGACCACACCAAAGCAAGAGGTGGCTCCTTCAGCAGGAGAATGGCACATGGCAATGCTGTGCCTTTGTGTCCCCAGCCTTCCCCCCATTGTTTCAGCAATGGCAGCTACACTTAGGCAGCTTCAGCAGAGCTTATTTGTGTTGGCTTAGTGCAGATCAGGACTCCCAGCCCACCTCTAACAGCAGCTGGCAATGACAACAGGACCTGCACACTGAGGCATTTTGCTGGAGGCAAGCCTGTCACAAGCACACACCCTCTTCAAACTTCCCATCAAACAGAAAGGAGAAGAGCAGCAAAAGGCTACCTTTGGACCAGTCTTCCCCAGGTCTACACATGGGCCAATTCTGGGTAGAAAACTCCCACCAGTGCTGGCCTTCTTCTTCTTGTTGAGAAACTTCTGCCACAGGAACTTAGAGGGAAGCAGCTGAAAGGCAAAAATAAACCAGCTAGAGCCTCAGAGTTGGGCTTGTTCAGAAAGGCTTTTCTTGAACAAGTGGCACTGCTGAACAATTTGTGGTCACATTGTCCAGGACAGTCCTGGAAGCCCTGGAAGTTGCTTGCTGAAATACTTAGCACCAATAAATTAACAATACAGAGTGCAATACACATACTCCAACCACATGGCTCTGTCCCATCAGCTTCTCTGTGATTGCATGTGACATGGTTGGGGATTTCTGCTCTTTGGGCATTTGTTTCCTCTTTAGGTTCATTGGATTGAGGCAGTGACCTTTCAAAGAATGGGGAGGAGCTCTCAGAACTGCCCTGACTCCATCCCTGTACAGCACTGAGAACTCACAGCAAGGAGATAGCACTGCTGGGTGAGTCCAAGAGAGGCAAGAAAGGAACGTTGTACCAAGAGTGAGGAGCACAGGAATGTGTCCAAGTTGTAGTTCTCTCTGTTAATTAGCATGGGTTTTCTCTCTCTGGGCTCACAGACCCCTCCAGAGAAGAAAATAGAGGGATCTCCTGGACAGAGCCTCAGCAGTGGGGCATCTTCAGTCAAGTGAGCTCCAGACACCAAGGGACCTTTGTGGCCCTGGCTCCAGGGAGCAGCTGAGAACTGTACAGCCCTCAAGATTCCTACCAATCCAGAGCTTTCCAGAGAAGCCAACTCCTTTGGGAGAGATACCATCAACACATGGTAAACCAAAATCAGGGGACAATTCCCAGCACAGGAAGATTGCCACCATCCTGCAGAACAAAGGTGTGATGGTGTTCACAGGGGTCTTAGGATGAGGGAAGAGATGAGGATCTGACTCCATGGTTCAGCAGGCTTGATTTATTATTTTGTGATATATAATATATTAAAACTACACTAAAAGAATAGAAGAAAGGATTTCATCAGAAGGCTAGCTAAGAATAGAATAGGAAAGAATGATAACAAAGGCTTCTGGCCTGGACTCTCTGTCTGAGCCAGCTGGGCTGTGATTGGCCATTAATTACAAACATCCAACATGGGCCAATCAAAGATCCACCTGTTGCATTCCACAGCAGCAGATAATCATTGTTTACATTTTGTTCCTGAAGCTTCTCATCTTCTCAGGAGGAAAAATCCTAAGGAAAGGATTTTTCATAAAAGATATCTGGGACACAAAGGTGCTGAGACATTTTCTTCTGGACGTGCTGCAGCAGATAACTTGCTTTGCTGTACACTGTGTCTGCAGGGCTGGATCCGTGCCCACACAGGAGCTGGGAGAGAACAGCTGCTTTGGAAGCTCTTCCAGCTGGGACCAGCCCTGTCTCACGGGGCTTTGGGCAGAGTTTGAGCTTCCCCCCCAACATGCTCAGGTGCCCAAGGGCAGCTTGGTCTTGACACCAGCAGGGGCTATTTACAAATCACAAATGGGACAGGGCTGCTGTGGAACTGCCTGGAGCTGTTTTATTTTCCAGCATCACTCTCATTACATGGTTATGACAATGGGAAGATGCCAGCAGCTCACATCCCAGGCAGCAGACCAAGAACTTAATGTTACAACTTCCTTTATAAGTTTCTTGACCAATCACACAAAGCAAAAGCACATTGACAGTAGTTCCATCCAAACACTATAAGCACACATACCTTTGGTTAAAACAATGCTTGCTTATTTTGAATACAATACCTATTTGTAAGCCTTAAAACACAATGCACAGAGCTCCATTATTAAGCCTTAACCCCCCTAATATCTTGCTAGATAAACTTTTCTGTGGCTTAGGGAGTTATTCTAGACAAGCGTTAATACACAGACCATTGTTCTATTTGTCCTTGCTTTTCTATGTTTTAAATGATTTTTCTGCTGACCTATCTCATGGCTGCTGCTTAGCTCTAATCACAGTTCTACTGTCTCTGAGGCTTGCCTTTTGCAGCTTTCCCAAAACCCTCTAATTTTGTAGATTCCCACAATTCCCCCTCTCTTTTCAGCTAAAAAGAAACCTTCATAATTGTGTCATTTATTACTTGCGTTTCGTAGCCTTACTATAATATTTCTGCTTATTACCTACTTACAGCATTTTCTTGCTTGCACTAAGCAGGGGCAGGGAGAGCAGGGACACCAGGGCAGTTTGCAGCCTTAACACAGCCCAGTGGGTACTTACAGTGAAAGATGTCAGTCTTTCCCTGGACAAAAGACGAGGTGTCGAGCTCTTCTTTGGGAATCCAGAAGCCATTTTGAAGGCAGGATCTCCCAGATGAGTGACAATGCCTCAACAAAACTGGAAGGAGCAACAATGGAACTCTGAAAATCCAGAACCCAGTTCATGGCAGATTCAAGGCATATACTGGTGCTAAAATTTTTCTATGATTTGAAAGTAGCTAAGTGCTTGTTTGGTGTAAATAGCTAGTATGTTAGGCCTCTAGTTGGACTTTATTTGAACTACAGGGCTGCCTTGTGCAATTCAAAGATGGATCATACTGAAACCTGGAGCTCAAAATCTGAACGTTAATAAGAGTTAGAACAGACAAAGCTGCAGCCTAAATATTACTTTAAAATAGCTAGAGTGGACATCCTTTTCTTTAGGCCAAAGCACCCCTGCTCTCTCAGCTGCTCCTCACAGGACTTGGGAGAGACTGGAATGTTATGGCTAATGGCTTAAAAATTGTTCTAAAGGACTTTCTGCCCATTGGGACAAAACTGTATGAAGAAGCTGCGACCACCCAAGCCCACCCTTCCCTGAAAATGCCTCTGGACTGGAACTTGGCACTGTGAGTTAAGCTGCCTAAGGGAACTTGAGACAAGACAAAGGTGACACTATTGTCCCATTAGCTCAGGGCTGGGGAGAAGTAAACAAGGCTGAGGAGAAAAACCTATCCACAACAAAGCCAAACCCAGCAGCTGTGCTGAAAATCAGCTCTGTCTGGCTTCAAGGTGGGCAAGTCACAGCCACAGACTCGTCTGCTGAGGCCAGGTTTGCACACAAACCTCCCATCAAAGACCTCCACAGTGCCCCCAGACCCATTCCTGAGGCCTTGCACCAGACGACTGCAGGGCACGCAAAGTAACACAACAGATCTGAAAATCCAGAAGCCAATTGATGGCAGACTCAAAGGACAGACAGATGCTAAAGATTTGATATTATTTGAAAGTAGCAATAGACAGAGTCCAACTTGCCCCACCCCAGGGAGGCACCTGGGAGGTCCCACCTTGCCCAAATCCGCATGAATCCATTGGAGTCTTACGTTTTGCCAGACCTCACCACAGAGAAGACCAGAAGAGGATTTTATGGTATGCCAATGGGATCCATGGAATGGGGATGTTTTTCACTTCATCTGTCTCTGTCACTCTCCTTCTTCCCCTTCTTCCCAACCCCCCATCCTCCCCCTGCCACCCCCCCCGCTTCTTTTTCTTTTCCTTTCTCTCTCTCTTCCTCACATTTACTGTTACATAAAATCCAGACTATTGATTTTGGCATATGGTCTCGTTTGCACCTCAATTCACAGGCCTCTCCATAATAATTTTAATAACCAGATGATAACAACCCACTGAAACTTGACTAGACCTTGGTCACCTTTAAGCAGTTTAAGCAACCACTATACGGGAAAAAAAAAGTATAGACCAGTACATTTAGAAAATGTTGCATTCCTTCAGTGCAAAAAAGAAAAGCACAATCAGTAGAGCAAATAATTGTTCATCCACTCAGCTGTGCATTGTGGTGGTGTTCACAGGGGTCTTAGGATGAGGGAAGAGATGAGGATCTGACTCTTGATTTATTATTTTATGATATATATTCTATTAAAATTATACTAAAAGAATAGAAGAAAGGATTTCATCAGAAGGCTTGCTAAGAATAGAAAAAGAAAGAATGAATACCAAAAGCTTGTGTCTCAGACAGAGTCTGAGCCAGCTGACTGTGAGTGGCCATTAATTGGAAACAACTCTAGGAGACCAATCACAGATGCACCTGTTGCATTCCACAGCAGCAGATAACCATTGTTTACATTTTGTTCCTGAGGTCTCTCAGCTTCTCAGGAGAAAAAACCCAAAGGAAAGGATTTTTCATAAAACATGTCTGTGACATTGCAGACCTGCTGCACCAGAAGACGGGCATTATCCCATCCTGTATTTCCCTTTGGCATTCTCTCTCAGAGTGCAGATGAGACAAAACCAAAAAGTTCAACTTGAGTCAATCTTTACCTTCAAAGGAAATTCAGGAACTTTCTGCAGAGGCCAATGCTCTGCACGCTGATGAACTCCTTGCAGAGGCCAATGCTCTGCACGCTCAGGAACTTTGCAGAGGCCAATGCTCCGCGAACAATTCCCCTGGCGAATCGCCCAGTGAAGCCGCCTGCAGGAGCCCAGGCTGCGCACAAGCAGCCAGGGCCGCGTTCTCAGGCAGCTGAGGCCGCGCCGCTGTCACAGACGCTGCCGCCGCCTTCGTGGTTTCCAGGCAGCCGCGGAACCCGGCAGCCGCCGCCCTTTCCCGGATCCTGCCCCTCCCGGCCCCGCACGCCCCCCAAGATGCTGCCGGGGCTCGGGGGCTTCGTCTGCCTGGGCTGGGGCTCGGCCTCCCCTGCGGGACAAGGTGAGGGGGGGTCCCCGGGGGTCGTGTCCCCCCGGGAGCGTGGGTGAGTCCCCCATGTCCCCCCCAAGCCGGGGTCACCCCCTTTTCTCTGCCCAGAGCTCCTGAGCC
This sequence comes from Agelaius tricolor, assembly GCF_023055355.1. Classification (NCBI taxonomy): domain Eukaryota; kingdom Metazoa; phylum Chordata; class Aves; order Passeriformes; family Icteridae; genus Agelaius; species Agelaius tricolor. The sequence continues at coordinate 1,706,691 of NW_027269311.1, read as the reverse complement.
AGCTCCTGCTGCCGCCTGGGAGGGGCTTTGGGGAGCCCCCCGGGGACCCCCTTGAATGCCCATTCCTGGGCACTGGGACCCTTCGCATCTCCTTCCCCAGCTGCAGGACCCCCTGCACCCCCTTATCCTGCCCCGACACCCCCTGCACCCCCTTTCCCGGGTGTCCTCCTCTCCCAGCCCCTGGATCCCCCGTTTCCATGAGCCCGGGGACCCCCGGACCCCATTCCCGGCCAGCCCGGGGCACCTCAGCCCCAGGCCTTCCTTTGCCCGGCGACCGGTGACGTCACTGCAGACTCGGGCCGCCATTGGCGAGCAGCAAAGAGCGGCGCCAATGGCGGGGCCGGAGGCGGCTCAGGGGCCATGAAGAGCCTTGAGCTGTGAGGGGCCATGAAGGGGCGTGAGGTGTCACTCTTGCGCCGAGAATGACACAGGAACAGGCAGGAGGCGGTATTGCAGAAAGACTAAAAGAAGGTTTTATTCAAGAGAACCGTGCGGTTTTTATAGAGTGATACGATATATTCTATTTGATTGGCTAGTTAACAAAAAACATTCTTTATACACCGTCCTTGAGAAGAAGAGAAAGACGAAGTAGAAGAACACCACCTGCAGATTGTTTATACTTAAGTTCTCACATTCTTACAACTTGCTAATAATTCTCCCAAGCTGCTGTGAGAAACACTTGCTGTTTCTCTCTCTCTGTGCCATGGCATCCACAGTGAGGGGCTGTGAGGGGTCTTGGGCAAACTGTGAGGGAGCCATGAGGGGCCTGTGAGGGACCATGGGGAACTGTGTGGTGTTATCTTTTTATACTAAAAACTACGTGTACACTATTTACAATAACTTCTTAATACTTATCACCTATGTTAGACAGTGAGTTTTTACTCTAAACTAATCTAAAAATGGAACATCACTTGAAAGATGGAGGAAGAAGGAAAGGGAGGGAGGAAGGAAGGGAGGGAGGAAGGAAGGAAGGAAGGAAAGACAAGGCACACTTAAATTCTTCTATCTTGGGACTTTCAGCCCCCATTCTAAAAATCTCAAAAATCTATTTTTCACCCCGTGACAAACTAACTATTATTCTACTTAAACTCTCTTGACTTGTAATTCTTCCTATAAAGGTTGGTAATTGTTTTTTCCAAGGGCTAAATCAAAGGCACAGGGGTCTTGGGCTCTGTGCCAAGGTCTCTGAGCCCCCTGGGCAGGGGCTGGAGCCCTCCAGGGCAGCCAGAGGAATGTTCTGGGTTCCCTCAATATTATATTCAAAGAAATGATATACTAAAAGTACACTAAAGAAAGAGAAAGGATACATCAGAAGGCTGGAAAAGAATGAATAATAAAAACCCGTGACTGACCAGAGTCCTGACACAGCTGGACTGGGATTGGTGATTAAATTAAAACAATTCCCATGCTGGGTAAACAGTCCTCCAAATCACATTCCAAAGCAGCAAAACAGGGAGAAGCTGAAGCTTCCCAGCTTCCCAGGACAAGAAATCCTCGTGAAGGGATTTTCCATAAAATATCATGGTGACACTGTTTGGCTTGGTTTGGTTGAGATGGGGGTTGAGGTTGGGGTTTGCTGCTTTTTTGTTGATTGGAAAGGAAAGAGAGAGTTTTTGGGGTTTTTGGTTTTTAACGTGTGTGTTTCACAGAGTTGTGCCCAGCTTCTCAGTGGTTCAGCAGCCCGTCAGTTCCACAAAAAGCTTTGCATCACTTCCCTGAATTTTCCTCCCATTCCAAACCAGGACAGGGTGGTGTTGCAGACATATTTTATGAAAAATCTTTTCCTTAAGATTTTTTCTCTTGAGAAGTTGAGAGACTTCAAAAACAAAATGTAAACAATGATTATTTGCTGCTGTAGAATGCAACAAGTGCATCTTTGACTGGTCTCATGTAATTGTTTTTAATTAATAATTAATCACAGTCCAGCTGTCTCAGACTCTCTCGTCAGTCACAAGATTTTATTATCATTCTATTCTTTTCTATTCTTTGTGAGCTTTCTGATGAAATCTTTCCTTCTATTCTTTTAGTAAGTTTTAATATATCATTTTCTTTTAACATAATATATATCACAAAATAGTAAATCAACCTTCTGAAACATAAAGTCAAGATTCTCATCTCTTCCCTCGTCCTGAGACCCCTGTGAACACCACCACAGGGTGGAGTCATCAACCCACGGTGGGAGCATCTCCTAGGGCTTGGTCAATCTCCTACTTGTCTCCCAGTGCTCCCAGCACCTCCCAGTGGTGCTGAGACTGTCTCCTGCTGGTTCCACCACCTACCACTTGCTCCACGACCATCTCCCGGTGGTCTCACCATCCTCCCCTGATGGCACAGCCCCGTTTCTCCTCCCCAGGACCTACTTCTACAGCGGGCACAGCTCCGTCCCCCCAGCCCCTGCGTGCCCCCAGGCTCCTCTGACACCTGCCAGTTCTCCAGCCCCCTGTTCCGCTGCTCTTGTGGAGTCCTGGTCTATGAGGCCCCCACCTTCACCGTGGCCATCTTCTTCTCCAACCCCCTGGACTACAACCGCTTTGCCATGGAGCTGGGCCTGCAGCTGTCCCTGCTCAGAGCTCACCTGGGCAGGTTGGAGGACACCTCCCACCGCATGTCCCAGATGAGGACGTCCTTCACCACCAACGGGACCCCTGCGTGCTGCCACGTCACCCTGGACACCTGCCAGGAGCCCGTCCAGGTGAGTGTTGGCCACGTCAAGGTGACAGCCACCATGTCCAACACACGGAGATCCATTATCAGGGTGGTTTTGCAGGAGCAGGAGGGCTCAGGGAAGGAAGCTGGAGACAGGCTTCCATGCTATGTGATAGCAAAGGGATTAATTTAGTTTTTAGTGGGCTTGTGAACAGAGAAACAAGGCACACAAAAACTGCTTTTCCCAGCAAGAACAGTTGGAAGAGAAGAAGAAGACATCCAGCTCAAGAATGTAGGAATAGACAAAACAAGGCCTGAATCTGGGTTTGATGGTAATGGGTAAATTGTAATATGTAAATTGCTTACTTGTAAAATCATGTGTGCCCGAATGGTTAGGAGTATCCTTTGTGTGACCTCAGGCCTGAATAAATTATGCCTTTTAAACCAAATTAGTGTTAAGGGGTCTTGTTCCAGTATTTTGGAGATTTTGTGGCAGTAAATTGGAGAGCCAGACAGAAGATCAGCCTAGAGCTTCAATGAATCCACAGATCTCATGCCAGCACTGAGGAATTTTCAGGGAGAACCTCAACTTTAGACCTTCAGGGACTCGAGGCAAGATCCCTGGCCTAAGTGAAGGCATCATTTAAATTGTTTTCCTTTGGCTTATTGACAAGGAATGCAAATACCCACACAGAGTTACTGGTAAGTGTCAGAACCCAGGAAATTCCTCTGGCTGCCCTGGAGGGCTCCAGCCCCTGCCCAGGGGGCTCAGAGACCCTGGTACAGAGCCCAAATCCCCTGTGACTTTGATTTTGACCCATGGAAAAAAAATTACCAACCTTATATGAGGATCTGCAAGCCACGAAATTCTAAGTAGAATAATAGTCAGTCATGGGGTGAAAAATAGATTTTTGGGAGTTTTTAGAATTGGGGTTCAGGAGGCAAGATGGAGGAATCTGGGTGTTGTCCAGTCTTTCTCCTTCTTCTTCTTGGTCTCCAACTTCTGCTGTGATGGTGGCACTTTTAGATTGGTTTAGAGTAGAAGCTCACTGTCTAACATAGGTGATAGGTATTGGGAAGTTATGATAAATAATGTACATGTAGTTTTTAGTATAAAAGATAACACCACCCTGAGGGTGTCAGTGTGCCTCTGTCTGACCTGCTGAGCAGACATTGGCAGGCCAGAAGAAAGAATTTTATAGATAAGAAACAATAAACAACCTTGAGAACAAGGACTGAAGAGTTCTGACTCCTTCTTTGACCACCAGGCTGGGAAAAGAGACTTTCTAACCTATCTCGGGGTCACTCTGACCAGCAGAGACTCCGAGAGCTAAGGGGGGTTTGAGCCCCTGGGTAAGCTTATCAGGGAGAAGTTTGAGTTCCTGACCTCAGGGAGTCAGAGTTTCCCCTCTCTGGAGTTCAAGTCCCCAAGAACTATCAGGGGTTCAAGTTCCCTAGGAAATATTACAGGTTGTCTTCGGAGGGTATTGACAGTAAAAGATTTTAAAATCACAAAATTCAGGGAGCAAGAAATAAAGTTAGGCTTAGTAGGCCCTGGGAAAATGTGAAAGGTAGGCCCTGGGAAATGTTAGACCTTGTATTTGCTAGATCATGTGAAACTGCAGCCGTGTAGTCAGTATATGATAAATGATACAATTGTTAGATGTGATTAGATATAATTATTGTTGAAAGAATCATGAGAAACTATGTTAGAGGTTTGAGGGAATCACGAGGAATCCACGCTTGGATGATATCAATGTATACAATAGAACAATGTATGTTTAATAATTAATATGTAAGTTATATAACAATAGAATATAAAACATGTTCGGTCCCATAGCATGTCAGAGTCAGATTTGGGTTTGTGTCCCCTGACACCCAGAGCTCTTAATAAAAGCACCTGCATAGAATCATTCTGTGATTATGTGTTCCTGAACACTAACAGTATCAGGAATTGTTGTATCAGACCAAGATCATAATTTCAAGAAAAATCATTGTTCTGCTCTCTTGTAGCATAGGCTGCAATCATCTTAACTTGGATGGAGGAAAGAAGAAAAAAGAAAACCACATTCTTCATTTACAACTGAAGCCTGGCCACAGCTTCATCTGGAGCCACTTTTGTGGTGAAGATTGGTTAATTCCTTTGCATTCCTCACATTCTCTGCATTCTTCTTGAACTCTGAGAGCCTGTTCATGTGAGAGTGGTACCTTGATGTGAGTTTGCCAGCATATCAACATGGGGATGTCCTTGATACAAAAATTCATTTGCAGAGAGAGTGTTGAGAGTGTTGGAGCGTGACTGAGTGTTTGCTGGTGGTTTGGAGTTGCTTTGCTTTTGTGTGCCTGGCTGAGATGGCCTTTGTGGGCTTGAAGCCCCCTCTTTTGTCAGTTTGAGTGACTGCAGGTTTGGCAGTCCCCTTCCTCTTCCCCTCTCCCCCCTCCATGACAAAGCTGGAAATACCATTATGACTTTCAGAGGTAATAGCTTGTATATCTGTAATTATTGAATATGGGGCCAGTTTCTTCTGAAACTAAAGTGGGAGATGATATTCCAAATTCTCCATTGCAATGTTTGTTGAGCTACTGGAAACAGACCCACTAACTAAAGCTAATCCAATATTGTAATCAGTGCTGGTCAGCATACAAGCTAAACTCCCAGGCTATGTGGCCAGAGAATGGTACCTTAGTTTATAACAACTTTTTACAGCTGACGTTGTTTTGTAGAAGAGGAGGGAAATGGAATGAATTGCTGTTATGGATGGGTAATGCCACGGCTGGCTCTTGCAATTAAAGGATGGATATTATGTGAATGTTAAGAGAAGTTTTATTGATTTCTGGTTATGTTCTTGTGATTTGTTGTTTAGATGTCTTCTCTTCTCTCCGCAGTCCCCTTCCCTCCCAAATTGTTGCCCAGGGAGGGTCTTGGTAGCCAGGACAGGTGGAGGGAGGGTGAGTACCTGTACCCCTGGCATGGGGCATTTGGGAGGAGGCAAAGCTGTTACCAGGAGGGGTGGCATGACAACACCTGGCTGTTGGAATCCTGCATGCTGAGAATTTTAAACTTTCTCTGCTGAAAGGCACAGACTCGCAAGAGAACACTGCATTTGACCTGGGGCTGTGGAGAAAGCTTCCAGAATTGATTAATAGCACTGGGATTATGGGTGCATAGTTGGATTTACAATTAAATATAAAAAAGAAATATTGTTCCTCCTTGATGCTATTCAACTGCCCAGAGAAGTGGCTGCACTACACCACAAAGCACAACACCAACAAGGGGATTCCCAAATTCCTACAGGGAACAGATGTGCAGATAAAGCTGCACAAGAGGTTGCACAACCTGGTGTTAATACCTGAGAAAGCCATTTCTCTTCCAGAAGTTAGCCCTGGATATTGTCAAGCAGATTTAAAATTAGCTACTTCTCTAGAAGCCCAGAATAAAGAGCAGAATGGCTGGTAACTCCCAACAATCCTGTCAGAGTCCCACCACAACTGGTGTTGCAAATTCTCAAGAGAAACACCAGCAAACCCACTGGGATTTCAATGCTATGGTGAGTAGTCTGCGGGCTCAGACACCCAGTGCTCTTATGACAAAAATTGTCAAGTCTGTTACAGAAAAATGCCTGATATGTCTTTAAAATAATCCTTTGAACTTATAAAGGCCACCTTCAGATATCACTGAAAGAGGAAACACTCCCAGAGGTCACTGGTAAATTGATTTTTGAGCTACCATGCTGTGGTGGTTTGACAGGAAATGTGTTTTCTGGGATGCTGTGTTTTGGGCCAATGGATGTTCAGGCTTTAATATTGGCATTTAACCTGGCCATTGGGACATTAGACACGCCTCTGAGAACACGGGGTTAAAAGCAGAGCTCTCCCTTGGGAGGGTCCTTTTGGGTTTCTGGCGGGAAAGAGTTCGGGGAAAAGCCATGAGGCCAGGAGAGGTGGGCCTGAGCCCGGGGGTGGAAGGGTGGAAGAGAGAAAGAGAAAAAAAGAGAGAGACGGTGCCTGGGACTGTAACCTTGAGACTGGATAAACATGGGCCTGTGCCGGCAGCACGGCTGGGAAGGGGAAAAGGGGGGGGGGGTGCAGCCAGCCGCTTGTAGGAGCTTTTAACCCCTTTTTGGAGAATGAGAACTTTACAGATCATTGACCTCTCCTAGAAGATAGAGTGGAAGATGAGGAAGGAAATGTGCAAGTGTGAGAGAGGTCTGGGTGAGTGAGAGATAGTGGAAGAATAGAGAAGAATCCTAGTGGGAAGAGATGATGGAGTGGCTTTTGCTGGACTCTTTTTGTACAGCCATGGACAGAACCATGTTCCTTGTGACACAGAGACTGCATTCTAGGGAGAGGCAATGGCCACAGAACCAAGAGGGTTCAGTGTTGGTGCCCCTTGGCCCCAGGGGGTGAAAAAATATGGGGGGGGACAGGTGTCCCAAAGGAGAGACTGTGCCTTTTTTGGATTGGGACAGAGCATCCTTAAAAAAGACAACCCTAGAAGCAGCTCTGGTCCGTGTTCAGCGGTGAGAGCACTGGACATGAAAGGAAGAGGTCACGACGGCAGATGTACTCCGGGCGGTGCCACGAGTGACACGGAAACACACAAAGCTTCAGCTGTGTTTCCAAGAGAAGCCCATGGTACAAGAAGGACTCGTCTCCTCTTGATGAACTGAGGATTGATTGTTTGAAAGGTAGTTCTAGACTAAGAGTTGGTGATTTAGAGAGTAGATGCATTGTATTGGAAATTTGGTGAATGGGGGAAGAAATGTATTTGTAAAGTTTTCATTTTCCCTGTGTGTGTTCCTTTTATCTATAGTTGTAGAGTAGTTAATAAAGTTCTGTTTTCTTTTCTTTCCTAAGTAGGAGCCTGCTTTGCTTATTCCTGGTCACATCTCACAGCAGAAACCAGAGAGAAAATATCTTTATAGAAGCACTAGCATTGTGCCAGTGTCAAACCATGACACTCCCCTTTCTCAAATACTTCTGTTGCTGTGTTCCCCCACACAATGATGTCATCAATATATTGCAGATGTTCTGGAGCCTCACCCTTTTCCAGTGCAGTCTGGATCAGTCCATGGCAGATGGTGGGGCTGTGCTTCCACCCCTGGGGCAGTCAGTTCCAGGTGTACTGCACAGCCCTCCAGGTGAAAGCAAACTGAGGCCAGCATTCTGCTGCCAGAGGAAAGGAGACAAACATGTTGGCAATGTCAATGGTGGTGTACCACTTCACTGCCTTGGACTGCAGCTCGTACTGGAGTTCCAACATGTCCGGCACAGCAGCGCTCAGCGGTGGAGTCACTTCATTCAAGCCACGATAGTCCACAGTCAAACTCCATTCTCTGTCAGACTTGCACACAGGCCAGATGGGGCTGTTGAAGGGTGAGTGGGTTTTGCTGACCACCCCTTGGCTCTCCAGCTCACGGATCATTTTGTGGATGAGGATCACGGCATCTCAATTTGTTCAATATTGCCGGCGGTGCACTGTCGAGGTGGCAATTGGCACTCGTTGCTCTTCCACCTTCAGGAGAGCTACTGCAGATGGGCTTTCTGATAGTCCAGGCAAAGTGTTCAACTGCTTGATGTCCTCAGCCTCTACAGCAGCTATGCCAAAAGCCCATCTGAGTCCCTTTGGGTCTTTGTAACAGCCATTCTGGAGGAAATCTATGCCCAGAATACACGGGGCCTCTGGGCCAGTCACAATAGGATGTTTCTGCCACTCCTTCCCAGTCAGGCTCACCTGGGCTCCCAACAGGGTCAATTGCTGGGATCCCCCCGTCACCCCAACAATGGAAACAGGTTCTGCCCCCACATGTCCCAATGGTATCAGGGTACACTGCGCACCAGTATCAACTAAGGCATTGTATTTTTGTGGCTCTGATGCCCCAGGCCATCGGATCCACACTGTCCAGAAAATCCGGTTTTCCCGTATCTCTTCCTGGTTAGAGGCAGGACCCCCCCTAGCCCTGGTTATTATTTCTTTCCTGGGCATACATGGTAGAGGTACCTTCCAGGGGATCTGACGGATGATACTCAGCAGCTCAGTCATGGAACGTTGGGGCTACCTTCACTTTACTGAGTTCCCTCGATTAGTGTTTCCCTCCTTGAGCTGATGCATCCATGCTGCCAGGACAGAAGTGGGTTTCCCATCCCACCTTCCCATGTCTGCCCCATGGTCACGCAAAAAGAACCACAGGTCAGCCCGTGGGCTGTACCCTCTCTCTCTAGCTGGGGAACGTTGGGCTCTGACTCTGGGGCCTGTGACTCACACTGGTGCAATGTGGGAACTGTTCCTCCTCACCTCCTCCCTCATCTCCCTCATCTCCTCTCTGAGTTCTTGGACCACAACAGAGACATGAGTCTGCATTGGGCCGTTGATCACACTCTCATAATTTCTAAGCTTGTTGGCAACAGAACCCACTGTCTCTCGTTTGTTATTGGCATTAATCATTGCAATGAAGGTGGTGTATTGAGCTGGCCCCAGATTTGCCAGACTCCACAACATTTGCCCTGTGCACCTGACCTTGTTGGGGTCATTATCATGCTGTCCATCCCTCCCAAAGAGTACTTCCAATACTGCCACTTCTCTCAGCTGTTGGATCCCTTCCTCAAGAATCTTACAGAGCACATTCTGTGGTACTGGTCCTGCATTCTCTCCCTGTGGACAAACCTCTCTCTGACACTCATTAAAAGCTGCTCCCAGAGGGAAAGGGACCTTGGCTCCCGTACAAAAGTCTGATTGATACCTGAGTCCTGGGTCAAGGGTCTCAAATTCCTTGCCTCACCACCATCCAGCTGGACACCTGTACCCATAAGGTCCCAGACCCAAAGTAGCCAGGATGTATAAGCCTCACATCCCTGTTGTAAAATGTCTTTGTGCAGATTACGGAGACTTTCGTACGTCAGGGACTCGGTTATGACCTCAACTGTTGCCTCTCCTGGGCGTTGGGAAGGCTCTCCTTTCATATCCTCATCTGGGTGCTCTGATTTCATCTTAGATCTCCTTGTTTCCACCAGGGCACTGCTGCTGGCTGTGACTGCATTTGCAGTTCAGCTGGAACCTGGACAGTTGTAACATCTGTGGGTTCCACTGCTGCACCATCAGACTCTCCCTCTTTGAGGCAGGGGGATGGCTTTTCACCAGCTGTGGAAATGTACTCCTTCAGCACCTGGCCCATCTCTTTCATTAGAACCCTCATCCAGCCAGGGTGGTTCATTTCTGAGGTGGGCTGTGGGGCAGGGTCAGGCTCTGGGGCAGCAGCATCTCTTATTTCTGGGGTAGGTGTCAGTGTGGTTATCAAAGTTAATCTTCCCTTATCTCTGAATGCTAAATGTAACAGGCCTATCAGCAACACCAGCCACTGTATGATATCATTAGCATTTAGAGTGGATCTGAACCCTTTGAAAACTGGTGGGGCAGACCCAAAGAGCTGGGGGAAGGGCTGGGAAAAAATTTGCCCCCATGTCATTTCCTCACAGTAAGTACCATTATTAAAGTAACCCCCAAAACCATACACTTAGTGTGTGATAGCTCTGAATCCATGTGCCTGCCTTCCAGAGGAAGTTAAAGATCCATGAATTCCTCACCTCATTAAGCCATAAAGCAAACTGGATAACAGCCAGGGCAGCCTTAGTTTGGTTAGCCTGTGTTCCCAGGGATTGTCTGGGTGCTCCTGATGGGGCAGAAGGAAGAGCTCCAGGCCCTCCGTGAGGGTGATGAGGGCAGTGGGCTGTCAGCAGGGGCTGGCTGGGGGAGCTGCAATGCCTGGGCAGGAGCTGCAATCCCTGCCCCGGCTGCGGTGGGCTTTGCTCCCTGTGTGGACCAGGGCTGGCGTGGGCAGAGCACACAGAGATTTCAGGGATGCGGGCAGGGGGATTCATGGCCAGCACTTTGCAGCTGATCCCCTTGGCCTCTCCTCTCTTGCGGCCATGGCAAGAGCTGGGTGGGATGGCTCTGGCAGGAAGGTCTCCTTGGATTCCTGCACATCCAGGTTCTGACCGTGGTTCTGTTCCTCTCTCTTCCAGCCCTTCGAGCCCTGAGTGAAGACAACAGCCCCTCCTGCATAAGCAGATTTGTTCAGGTGATGTTTGAGGGAAGAGCTGCAGAACTTTCATCTGCTGGCTCAGAAGAACCAGTGTCTCTTTAAGACCTCCAGATCCCTTGGAAGGTGAGACCACCTGGAGACCAGAGGGGATCAGCTGGAGTTCCAGGCACAGCTGATGACTGGCACAACTGAGCCTGTGGGAAGCTCCCATGGCTCCTGCCTTCTCCCTCCCTGTTGACAGCTCCCTCCCTCCAGCCCTCAGACCCTGCCCATCCCCTTTCATCCCTCCCAGCTCATCCCTCTGCTACGCCTTCCATTAATAAACAGTTTGGATTCCTCACTTTACCTGTATCTCTGTGGAACTGGAGCGATGCAAATCCGGGGCCCTGGGACACACAGGCCCCTGCTGCCATTCTCTTCCACGCCGTGTTTTGTGCACAGACACAGAGGAACGAGGGCAGATCAGGATGGAAAGGTTCCTGTGCTGAAGGTCCAGTTCCACAGCACTGTGCAGTTCCAGATCTTGCTGAGCACCCTGGAGCCCCTGAACACTGGAAGAGCCAACCCGAGGATGCTCTGAACCCAGCAGAGAGGGATTCCATGGCAAGTATCCATGGAGGGCAAAGGAGCTTGGAATGCTGGAAGGTTTCACGAACAGCTTCCTGAAAGCACAGCAGTGCTCCATCCCTGCACAGGATGAGGAAGAGGGCAGAACCAGAGACCATCCGGGCTTAGCATGGAGCTCTGGGTGTGCCTAAGGGCAAATGAAGCAGCAGCACGGTGCCCGAGACTCGGACACGCGGCCGTGCCGGTGCCCGGAGCGCTGCCAGGCAGTGCCGGGATCCCGGCTGTGGTTCTGGTCCCCACAAGTGAGGAATGGCAGCCCCAGGCTCAGAGCCAGTCAGAAAGCCAACCAAGGGAGAGCAGAGGGAGGGCACCCTTCCAGTCTCTCTTGGGCATGGCCGCAAATCAACCCCTGCTGCTTCTTCCTCCGCCTGTGTTTGGGCTCTGCTGGTGGCAGAACCAGCCAGGTTGTGCTCTGTGTTCCAAAGCCTGTTGGGAGCGGGCATGAAAAGCGCTGTGTGCACAGCAGAGAGTCCTGGAAGGTGCTGGCAAGAGCCTCCTGTGGGGACAGGGCTCTGGGCTCTGGCTGGGAACAGCCTGGTTTTGGTGCTGTGAGCACAGGCAGGAGCTGAGGCAGGGGAAGAGGCAGCGGGCAGCTTGTGTTTGTAGAGGGCCTGGGGCTGCACCTCTGAACCTGCACCTGGACACACACTTGGGGGAATACGAGCTAGAGCTGGAGTGCCTGTCCTGAAAGGACCTGGAGTCATTCAGCCTTGCCAGCTTTGCTTAAGAGTGCGTTGGTGTTCCCCAGGAAAGCCACACATTTGGAGAAATGCCTTTGGAGGAAAGGGGCTTGCTTCTCAAGGAAAGTGCTTCCCAGGGAGCTCCCAGTGAGGCAGGTGCGAGTGTCCCCCTTTGGCTCTCTCTGCTCCTTTCAGTCCTTGAGGCCCCTTGCACTTGGCAGAAGGGCAGGGCAAGGGAGAAGGCTGTGAAGAGCAGGTTTGGCATCCGCCTGGACCTGCAGAGACCAAGCCAAGCACCTGCAGCAGGGTGTGTTCCCCCTCTTTGGACAGAGGGTGAGCAGGAGCAGCTCTGTCCAGCCACGAGCCCCACAGCTCTCTGTGAGAGCTGTGAATTAAAAGGCCTTTGCACACACACTTTTCACATCTTTCCAGTCTGCTGTGTTTCCACTCTTGGCAAAAGGCATTTGCCTCCTGCTTGGTGGGAGCTGCTGTAGCCCAGGGCCAGCACAGAGCTGGGCTGTGTAGGCCAGGCAGCGAGGAGAGCCTTGGCTGATCTTGGTGTGTCCCTGGCCTCAGAAAAGGCCTCCCAAGGTGTCCTGCTCATTGGCTCTCCCTGTGCATCTTGGAGAGAACAAGGTGGGCATTTCTGACAGCTGGGCATCAGCAGGCCTCAAAATGGGGGCGTGTGGTGGAGTGAGCCCAGCTGAGATCCCCTGAGAGGAGCCCAGTGCTCCTTGCTCCTCTCTGCTGACCCGGGAGCGTTTGTCTGCTTTCGGGATGGCCCTGGCTGTGTCAGGGCTGCTCCGTGGACACGAGACAGCCGCTCCTGTCCCGCTGGGTCCCAGCAGTGCCTGGCAGCAGCCCTGCATCCACGTCAGGATGCTGGCCAAGGGAGGCCCTGGAAGCTGAGGCAGCTGATTTGAAGCTTTTGCAGATACACACAGGGCATGGCCAGCAGCGTTCCCTCAGGATACAGCAGTGCTGAGGCGCCTCCCCAGAGCTGCCTGATGCTGCCCACTCCTTGTGGCACCACTTGCTTTCCTGTGGGATGTTCTAGCTCCCCCAAGAGTGAAGAGGGAGCTGGAGAAAGAGCTGGCCAGGCTGCTCTGGATCCTTTCCCAGCAGCCCTGGCTGAGTGGAGCAGTCCGAGCTGAGCGCAGAGGTGCCCATGGAACAGCCGTACCCAGGAAGGCTCGCTGGGAAGGGGGATCCAGGAACCACAGGCCTGGCAGCCTGAGCTGCCACCGGGGAAGGCCTTGGAGCAGATCCTCCTGAGTGCCAGCCCACGGCACGTGCAGGGAACCAGGGCGTCTGCTGGAGGCTGGGAAAGCTCTGCAGAGGGACGGGCACAGCTGGGGCTCCTGCTGGGGTGTTGAGGGCTTCTGTGTGGGATTTTGGGGGGTAGGTGTTGGTGGGGTGTTGGGGAAGGAGTTGTCTGGAAGGTGAGAGGTCTGGGCTGGAATTTGAGTCAGTTTGAAGGCAGCATCTATGCTTTGGCACAGCTTTGGTTATGGAGGGCAGAAAGAATATCTGTGACTATTTCTATTCATGGTCCTGTTTCCCCTGCAGGGAACAAGAGGGGAGAGCTGTACTTTATTGGCCACTTAGATATCTGTACTGGGGGAGGATCAGCCCTTTTGCCATCTACTCATTTGTTTGGGTTACTCTTGTAACTCTGAGTGGTCTTTCATTCCTTGAGAGCTTTTATTCCTTAAGAAAATTAGGAGATTATCATCCCTTCATCAAAATCCATTTGCAAATCAAAGAATGATCTTCTTTTTGGCTCTCTGTAGTCTTATGTTTTGTAAAGTGACATTCAATGGATGATAAGGCAAATGAGTTGCTGCTTCAGGATGGGACACAAACTTGTAGACCAGTCAGATTCTCAGGCCATCCCAATAAATTTGGGAAGTTTGCAAATTTTGGAACGACTTGAGCTGAGCAATGGGAAGTAAAACTTTCCTGAAGTGAGGATTCCTTAATGCCAGATTCTTCTGTGTCTTCATGGCCAAGATGTGTTTGTGGTGCAGGAAATGACTTCAATGAGAAAATAATTCCAGCACAGAGTAAGAGCTTCTGACAGAGACCAAGTGTTGCCAGCAGTTGCTGCAGGTGCTGCTGCCATCAGCCCCCAATGCACGTGGGCTTTGGCTCCCTGTGGCACAGCAGCCCCCCGGGGGCACAGGTCTCTGGGGCAGGAGACGGGCACCAGCGCTGCCAGGGCTCGGGGGTGGCAGCTCTGCTTGGGCAGGGACTCTGCCACAGCTGCTGCTGTCAGCGCTGCCCGGGCCCCAGGGCTCAGAGCAGCATTCGTGCCCTGGCCCACACATTCCTTGTCTGTGTCACACCCGTGGGTTTAGGATGGCCACCGGCCGGGAGGTGTCCCAAGGAGGCCGTGCCAGCTTCCCTGGAAGGCCCCGTGCCCTTCCCAGCGCGGCTGCGTCGGCAGCCCTGGGGCTCCTTCTGCTGCCCTGAGCCCGCAGAGCAGGGCAGCGTTTGCTGATGCTCTGAGCCCTTCCTAAAGATCCTGTGGGGCTGCCTTAGACACCTGGGGCCAGGCATTCCTTCCAGCCTGGGCCACTTTGGCTGGGCTGGGGGCGGCCCCAGGGCAGGCGGTAGCGTGTGCAGGGGCCCTTTGTGACACGGTTAAGCACGGTCACTGTGGCATAGAACGGGTGTCCAAGGGCCCTTTGTGACACGTGGGAAATAGAAGCTTGCCCGGCTGCTGGGAACAGGCAACGGGGCAGAACGGGACAGAGCGGTGCCGTGAGGAGCCCCCGCACAGCGCCCTCGTTCCTGTCCCACCCGGAGCCTTTCCCAGGCGTTATTCCTGCAGGTGACCTCGAGGCCAGACCACAGGACTTGCTGACCCGTGGTCTCCCTGAGGCTTCTCTTCTGCAGGAGCCTTCGAGGCCAGAGCCCAATCCTTGACAGGAGTCTCCTGTCCTTGTGGCAGAAGCCCTTGAGACTGAGCGCAGGCCTTGCTGTGCTGCAGCCTTCCTGAGGCTTCTGTCTTGGAGGTGCCTTCCAGGCAGCACTTGGTGACTTGGAGCTTTTGCAAGGCATCTCACCTGCAAATAGCCACAAATCCAGTCAGAGATATGGAGCAGAGACCCCCGAGAGTGCCCAAGCTGGCCTGGGTAGAGGAGGAGGAGGAAGAAGGCCCTGCAGCTGCCCCAGCACAGGAGACCGAGGAGGTGGTGCCGTTCCAGCCACCGCAGGAGGGTGAGTGGCAGAGCTGGTCCACAGGGTTGGCGTCTGCAGCCAGCTTGACCCCATGCCATGCCATGCCATGCCATGCCATGCCATGCCATGCCATGCCATCCTATCCCCTGGGGAAATGCCCATGGACAGGACGGAAGAGGGCCTGGGCAGACACCCTGCAGTGGCCGCGCTCCATCCCCTGGGCCATCCCGGGGCTCTCCCTGCCTGGGCAGCGCAGGGCTGGCCTGTGTTCTCCGGCCTTTCCAGCAGCCCCTCAGCTCTGGCTGCTCTCGCTCTTTGCCAGATGCAGCCCTGGAGTGCACACAAGAGCAGGAATCCAGCCGTGGCCGCTTCCGCAGCACAGCGCAGGTACCTGCAGCCACCCCCACCTGGGCTGGGCCTGCTGTCCCTGCTCAGCCCAGCACCGTGTGTGCAGCACTCCATGCAACATCCCCGGCTTCCTGCCCTTCTCCTACAGTTCATCTGCAAATTCATGAGGAGAATGCAGGAGGAGGAGACCATCGCCATGGGCACTGGGCTCAGACCATACTCGCCCATCTTCAAAACCAAGCCCAGCGCTGCCCTCCTGTCTATGCTTGTAGAGGAAGGTTTTTACTATCCAAACCAAGTAAGCAGCCTGTGGGCAGGGTTTGATCCTCCCAGGAATTGCTTGGCCTCCCAAGCCACGCATGCTGGTTGCTGTGAGCCTTTGAGGCCACATGGCAGTGCGCTGGCAAGGGAAGCACTTCTCTGGGCAAGCTGGGAACATTGCTCCCCCTGGCAGCTTCCCAAGTCTCCCTGTGCCTTCTCCAGGTGCCCGCCATGGTGAGGTTCATCCACCAGTGGCTCGTGGCCAATGACTGTGCTGAAGCCAGGCTGGACGAGGCCCTGCTGGATCTGACGGAAGCACAGCCAGATGACGTAGTCCTGACGCTGCTGCGTGTGGCCCCGTCCTGTGACAGGTATGGGGCCCACCTGCCCAGAGGGCTCAGGCCTCCCCAGCCCATCAGCCTGTACAGCCTGCCGCAGGTGTCTGAGCAACAGAGACTTCCAGGGCCCTCTGGCTGCTGCCTTTCCCAGCCCTGGCATGTCAGCCCCTGAGCCTGCTGCCATGCTCCCTCCCTGCCCCTCAGGGCTCTGTCCCCACAGGCCTGGGCTGCCTGGCTGCTGCTGGCCAGGGCCAGTGGGCAGAGGCAGAGCTGGCAGCCAACTCAGCTCCCCACGCTGCTGTGGCTGAGACCCCCCTGAGACAGAGCTCTGACCCCCCAGAGCTGCCATGGCCATGTGGAAGACCATCATGGGCTCAGCCAGGACTGCCGAGCTGGCACAGCTGATCCTCCTGGATGTGCTGGGGAGCTGGTCAGAGCACAGCACGTGCACCTCCGATGGGGACCAAACGGGTGTCTTTAACCTGGCTGTGAGTTTCTTCAAGTGGTCTTTGCTGGCCCCAAGGCCGCCTCTCCAGCAGCTCTCCATCCTCCTTCCCCTACTGCATCTGCCTGCCTCAGGCGCTGGCCTGAAACCTGGCCCAGGGGCAGCTTCAGGCCCAGCAGGCCCCGTGCTCCCCCTGCCAAGGTCTCTGCGGGCCTCTCCCTGCCACGCTCGGGCCCTGCCACACGGATGCCTGGGCACTGAGCGCTGTCTCGGGGGCCTTTGTCCCTTGCAGGCAACCGTGGTGATGTGGAAGATCCTGCAGGTGCCCTGTCTGCCACGGATATTGAAGGTGTATTTCCCCCGCCTATTTGTGCATCTGCTCTTCCAAGTGTTCTCCAGCACCTTGGAGATGCCAGAGGAGGTCGATGCCTTCTGGAAGCAATGCCAGCAAGAGCACGGCCTTGCCACCAGCCCCAACAGGTGCTCCATCCCACTCCTCCTGTCCCTGCCACGTGGCCTGCCAAGGAGCCAGTGCTGCCAGCGTCACCTGGCCTTTGCTGTGCACACAGGTTTGCAGTGCGCACCCTGAAGTCCCTGCTCTGCCTTCTCCGCTGTGAGGATGTGGTGGTGGCAATGGAACGCAGGTGTGGCTGGGACACGCTGCTCTCTCTTGACACCCACCACTTTGCCGTGGCTCTGCTGGCCAGGTGAGAGCCCCTTCTCCCCACGGCCTCTGACATTTGTGCTCTGTGCCTGGGGTGTCCTGCAAAACATGGTCATGGGCCAGAGGGCCTTGTCACTGCGGGACAGCCAAGCAGACTGGAAAAGGCTGGGAGAGGAGGGTGCCCATGAGAAAGCAACTCCCGAGTGGCCCAGGTCCCCTTGCTGGAAGGGTGGTGGGGAAAGATGAGAACTCTGTGAGTCACTCCTGGGAGAGACTTCCCCCACTGACTCAGGGTCTTGTTTCCTTTTTCCTCTTTTTAGAGAAATTTCCCATTCAGCCCTACACTTTTGTTCCGGGATTGCATTCTACCTGCTCGCCATGCTGGGCCAAGAGATGCCATACTGGGATTTCCCTGCCCTGGCATTCCTTGTGGAGGTGAGCCTCAAGGCCAGCGCTGCCTCCCAGCTCTCTGCCCTCTCGTAGGCACAGCTGCCAGAACGGTGCCCGTGCCCTGTGCTGCTGCCTGGGCCCGGCCCTGTGCGGTTCCGGGCTCCTGCCGGCCGGCTCCCTGTCACTGCCCTGTGCCTTTCAGGTCCTCGAGTGCCTGGACTTGAGGGAATGCAGTGACAGCGTTCTACAGATCATGGCACAGAACCTGCAGAGCGAGCACAGGGCCAGGCGTTACTTGGCACTCAGAGGCCTGGTAGTGCTGGGCAAGAATCCCTTGATGGTGAGAAGGGGGCAGTGGCTGAAGCCGTGCAGGCAGCGTGGGGCCGGGCAAGGCAGTCGCTTGGCCTTGCCTGGGCTTGGGGCCCTTGGGCAGCTGCTCCCAGCTCTCCTGCCTCCCGCTTCAGCTGCCCCAGTGCTTTGGGACAGGCCTTTGGCCTCTGGGCCCTGCGGCAGCAGACTGGCCTTTCACAAACTTGTGTTCTGCACAGGCTGAAAAAATGGGGAGCCTGACCCAAAGTCTTGTGGAGCTCCTGCAAGAAAATGATAGCCACATGATCAGGATGACCATTCTTCTACTCCGATATTTGCTCCTGGATATTGGGGGTGCCCCAATAGCCACCCCCATTGCCCTTCAGCTGGCTGAGGCGCTCCTGCCACTCTTTGACCACGTAAGGCTCTGTGCCCACAGCCATGGCCGCCGGCTGCTGCCCGCACACTTGGTGCCCTGTGCAGATGCAGGCCTGTGCCCTGGGGGGCCTGAAGCAGCTGATGCTGAGGTCTTTTGCCCTTCCTCTCCTACAGGATGATATCCGGGTGCAGCTGAGCTCCATGTGTGTCTTTCAAGAGATGCTGGACTTTTTAAGAGAAGATGGAAGAAAGGCCCTGAAGTCCCACGTGCGCCAGAGCCTGGTCCCACTCTACTTCCACTGCCATGATGAGAATCAGATTGTTGCTGAGGTGAGGACCTGTGGCCACCTGCTGTCCCCCCGGCAGGGGACTGGGCTGCCTCCTGCCCTGGCACCTTGCGGGCTGCAGCCTCCTCCAGGCTGTGGCACTGGGATGCTCCTGTGCCCTGGCCTGTGGGGCCAAGACCGCGTCTCTGCTGCTCTCCAGGCCTCCCGGGAAACGCTGCATTCTGCAGCCAGATTCCTGAAGAGGAGGAATCTCGAACAAATGCCCCAGGTGGATCAGACATGGAGGTTTGGCGAGTGCTTGGTAAGAGAAGCCGAGAACGCCCAGGCTCAGCCTGGAGAAGGCCCCTGAGGGCGGTGCTCAGTGTGCGGGGCCGGGCAGCTGTGCCCCTGCCCGCTGCTGCAGCCAGAGGCCGCGGGGGCTCTTCTCCAGGCTCCCGTGGGCCCGAGCCGGGTGCCCATGGAGCCCCGGCCCGGCGGGGCTGCGGGCCGGCACCGTGGCTCCCCGGGCAGCAGCCGGCCCTCTGCCCCCTGCCCTCGGGAGCCCTTGGCCAGCGGCTGCTGTGGCCGCGCCTCAGGGCTGTGCGGGCAGGGGAGGCTGGGGCTGGGCGCAGGCAGCGCCCGGCCCAGGGGCTGAGCCCGCGCCAACCCTTCCCTCCTGCCGCTCTCTGCAGCTGGCAGAGGACAGGAGCCGAGCGGCCGAGCACCTGCGCCGGGCCCTGCGCTACCTGCAGAGCCCACAGGAGCTCCTGCGAGAGGCGGCCATCAGGTTCATGGGTGAGCCACGAGCCCGGGCTCCCTCCCCGTCCCGCCGCAGCTCGGCCCCGGCCCCGCCTGCTGCCCCGGCAGCGCCAGCCGGGCCCGGCGCCGTGGAGCCCCGCCTGGGCTGGGCATTGCTGCTGCCGCCCTCTGGCAGCCGTGCCCTGGGGCGGCAGCGTGCGCCAAGGGCCGGGCTGAGCCCTGCCGGGCCAGCAGCCCGTGTGGCCACAGCGCCGGCAGCGCCGCTGGCAGGGAGCTGTGCCGCTGGCGCCGTGACAGGCTCTGTGTTCACAGGCATGGCCGGGCGGCACCTGAGGGGGCAGCAGCAAGAGCTGCAGCTGATCTGCACTGGTGAGTGAGGCCAGCGGGCTGGCAGCGGGGGCTGCCGGGGGGAGAGCTGCAAGCCCTGCCCCGGCTGCGGAGGGCTCTGCTCCTGGGGGTAGAGCACACTGAGATTTCAGGGCCATGTGGGCCATTGGTGGCCAGCAGCTTCGGGCTGATCCCCTTGCTCCCTGCTCCCTCCTGGCCATGGCAAGAGCCGGCTGCGATGGCCCTGGCAGGGGGCTCTCCTCGGCTCCCCGCAGAGCCGGCATCTGACCCTGGCTCTGTTCCTCTCTCTTGCAGCCCTGGAACGCCTGACGGAGGACATGAGCAGTGCCGTGTCAGAGCTGGCACTTGAAACACTGCATGTCCTCCAAGCAACAGCCAGTGGGCGATCTTCCATCTTCCAGAGGCTGCACGACCAGCTGCACAGGGCATGGATCACTCGGCCTCGTCTGTCACGGCTGGGCTGGCTGCACTGCTGGAGCTCTGAGGACAGCTGATGCGGGAGGCTCTCTTTGCTGGGGCCGCCTGAGCCAGTGGAGATTGTTACTTTTCTTTAAGATTTTTCTTTTCTTCCATTCTATCTTTTACCTGATGTAAATATATACCATGTTATAATAGACACACTCTCAGGAGATTTTCTTTGCTGCCCAGGGTCCGTAGGGCATAGGGAAAGTGGAGAAAAGCCTGCTTCTACTTATCATGCTGCCCATGCATGCAGTGCTGCAGGGAAAATGGCCAGAAGCTCCTTGGCCTGTGGTGGCTCTGCTGAAGCCTTTGTGCTGCCCACAGAGCGGCTGGGCAGGGGCCGGAGCTGCGGGGATCCCTGCCAGAGCGGTGCCTGGAGATGGCCACAAGGCCTGTGCCAGGCAGGAAGCGCCATCCGTGCCCTCCTGCCCGTCTGCTGCTGCCTGCCTTGCTGAGGGCTCCCAGGTGCCTCTGGCTGGGGCTGCTCTGGAGCTGCTGTGGGGCTGCGGCGCTGCTGCCGGGCAGCTTGGCCGGGCTGGGGCAGGGCCTGAGGGGCTGGGGCGCTGGCAAGCCCTGAGCAATGGGGCTGTCAGAGGCCACAAGCAGCCCCCTGGCAGCCGCCTTGTTCCTGCCAGAGTTGACTTGCAAGACAGATCCCGGGCACTCTGCAACTAACAGCATCTCAGTGTTGTTGGAAAGCCAAATGCAGGGAAATGTCAGACCTTTGGTCTTGTCAGCAAAGCTCAGAATTAAACACAGGATTTGATCTGAGACCTTGGAAAGGGCTTCCGAACTCAGGTGCTAGAAGCCAGAATGCGGATTTCTAGTTTCTAGCAGAGACACGGGGAGTAAAGTTGAAGTTGAGGAGTGTTTAGAGTTTTAGAGTTCCAGATCTAGAAAAAATCCAAGTAGTTACAACAGTAAACAAGAAGTTTAGGATGCAGTGCTGTAGGTTTGTTGCATCATGGCATGATTGGCTAAGGAAGCCACCACTGTAGTATGATGTGGGAAGCCAGGAAATTCCTCGGGCTGCCCTGCAGGACTCGAGACCCTGTCAGAGGGCTCAGAGACCTTGGCACAGAGCCCAAGACCCCTGTGCCTTTGATTTCGCCCTTGGAAAAAACAATTCCCAACCTTGTATGAAGAATGACAAGCCACAAAATGAAAGGGAATTTATCAAAGAGTGGAAAAATAGATTTTGGGGGTTTTTAGAATGGGGCTTCAGGGGGCAAGATGGAGGAATCTGGGCATGTCCAGCCTTTCTCCTTCTTCTTCTTGGCCTCCATCTTCTGCTGTGATGTTGGCACTTTTCGATTGGTTTAGAGTAGACGCTCACAGTCTAACGTAGATGATAGGTATGGGAAAGTAATGGTAAATATTGTACAGGTAGTTGTTTTTAATATAAAAAGATAACACCGCCCCAGGGGAGGCAGAGTGCCTTAGACTGTCTTGCTGAGCAGACCTTGCCAGGACAGGAGAAAGAATTTTATAGATAAGATACAAGAAACTACCTTGAGACCGAGAAATGAAGAGCTCTTACTCCTTCTTCGACCACCGGCCTGGGAAAAGAGACTTTCTAACTTATCTCGGGGTCACTCTGAGCAGCTAGAGACGCCGAGAGCATGAGTCCCTAAGAGGAAATATTGAAGGATTGGCTCCAAAACATGAATATCCTTGTTGGCCGTGTCTTCTTGGCCAAGAAATCCTTCAAAGCTCTTGGAACTACAAGTCTTGCGGCCCTGTGAGCCGTGCGGTGGAGATGGGAGCCAAACTCACCCTTCCTGTCTATGTAGAAGAGAAGAAAAAGCAATGGCATCATCTAAAAAATTCAGAGGTCCGCTCTCTAGCTCATTCCAAACTCCTTCAACTCGCCCAAAGTGGGATTTAGCTACAAACACATGACAAGGACTTTTAGGGCTGCCTCTTTGACTCCAGAGCAGCTGCTTTAGAATCTTTCCCATGACCCTGTGTAGTTGTGTGCCAGCAAGGTCTCCTTTGAAGAAACTTTCCCAACTGACTTGCATGGAGGTTTGTTTGAAGGGTGTTTGAGGGGAAAGGCTCCCAGCAGAGGTCTGGGCTTTGGCCTAGCTGTGTCTCCTGCTGATTGTGAAGTGTGCCATCAGCTGCAGGGCTTTCTGGGCTAAAAATACCATCAAGTCACTTGGACTTGCTCATTTTGGCCTCTAAAAGCTGGACCCACTTTTGGGGCAAATTTGGAGACCTCATCTATGGGTGGATGGAGCACCTAGGATTTTCCCAGTTGCTGGGAATGGCTCTCCAGGTCCCTGGAGTATCCAGGGCCCTGGTAAGTTCCAGCTCCACACATGCCTTGGCAATGAGAAGCAGAGGAAGCCAGACCTTTTTGTGCTGCCTGTGTCACTGCACCGGGGCCATGGGATGGGAACATGCAGCCCTTGTGCTGGAGCTGAGCTGCTCTGCCCAGCACTGGTGGCCGCCATCCAAGCTGGTTTTGCTTGTGCTGGTTCCCTGACAGCTGGGGCCCTGGGCAGAGCCCTGAGAGCCTGGTCTCCCCCCAGGGAAGGAGCAGGAGCCCCTGGAGAAGCTGTACCGGGTGGGGATGCTGCTGCTGCTGCTGCTGCTGCTGCTGCTGCTGCTGCTGCTGCTGCTGCTGCTGCTGCTGGAGACAGCCAGGATGACATCAAGGATGACAAGCTCTTCCTCAGCCTGGCCACTGGAGGCTGAAGGTGATGGACTTTGATTCTGGCATGTTCTTCAAGGCCAAACTCCACAGGGAATTTGCAGATGAGTCCCCACCTGGGGAAATTCTGCCAGATTTGGGCATGGCCCAGCCTGGCTGGGAAGCAAAGGTTCCCCCTTTGCTGGGGCAGATGCAACTCATCCTTCAGTCGCTGCCCAGCTGCTTTTTGGCAGGGCTGTGGGGATGGGCTGGGCTGGGTATGAAATGGGAGTGGGCTCCTGGCCCTGCCAACAGCCCCCAGCACCCACCGTGCCCCGGGCTGGGGCTGGGGCTGGGGCTGGGGCAGCCAGCCCGACACAAACAAAACCCCATGGTGGGAGCAGAGGTGGGACTCCAGAACCTGTGCAGGGGCTGCTTTGCTGTGCAGGCAAGGAAGGGCTTGGGCTGCTCAGCTGCCCTTGTTTGCTTTGGGATCACCGTGATTTTGGGGGCAGTGCAGGGGGGAAGAGAGAAAGTGTGGGCTTCCCTCAGCCATGGCTGGGTTTTTCCCTACCATGTAGG
Source organism: Agelaius tricolor (assembly GCF_023055355.1). Classification (NCBI taxonomy): domain Eukaryota; kingdom Metazoa; phylum Chordata; class Aves; order Passeriformes; family Icteridae; genus Agelaius; species Agelaius tricolor. The sequence continues at coordinate 1,683,325 of NW_027269311.1, read as the reverse complement.
AGTTGGGCCTTCCTCAAGGCCCTGACAGAGATAAGAGTTTTTCCCGTTTTTCTTGCTTTCCCTTTTTGCATCTAATCTCTTTTCAATAATGTGTTGTTTGTTTTTCCAGAGGAAGTGTTCGAGGTGGTCCAGTGTGGATGGGGAAGTGCTTGGGAGCAGCTGTGGCGTGGATGGGCCGTGCCCTTGGAGAAGGCTGAGGCCATGGTTTGGGAGCAGCTTTTCTTGCAGCCGTGGGTGGCGTGAGGTGGGTCCCTGTGTGCTTGGCAGGGTGGGATCAGAGCTTTTGGGAGATGGCAGCGAGCACAGGAGCATCCTGCTCTGGGCAGCTGCTGAGGGCTGGATGTGCCGTGGCTGGCTGCAGGCTGGGCACATGTGCTGCCCTCCTGCTCTGCTGCCAAAGGCAGCAGGGATGGGCAGCTCTGGGCACAGCTCTGGGCACAGCCAGCACGGCCTGGGCACCGCAGGCCTTGGCACAAGGGCACAGGAGCCCTCAGCTGACGGGCGGTTTCTGCTTTCTCTCCTTGCAGCCGGGCCCTGCGGCTGCTGAGGCTGCTCTGGGCTCTGCCAGGGCTCTGCTGGGCTCAGCCCTGGGCCCAGCTGGGCTGGCTCTGCCCTCACATTGCTCTGACAGCTCTGCATCAGACGAGCCTGTTGCGAGCACAGCGCCTGAGCTTTCTGCTTTGGCAGCTGAGTGAGACTCTGCTGCAGGCCCAGAGATTGCAGCTGGGGACACACATCCAATTGGCAAGGACCCAAACTCTCCACAGTCCCAGCTGAACGCCTGGATCTGCACAGGCTTTTTTGTCTGTCCCACTCTTCCTTCTTGATTGGCTGGAATATTGCAGTTGCACTTTCTTCCTCCTCTAGAAGTGCCACGAGTGGGCCAAAGCTGGCGAGTGGGCCGTGCTCCTGAGGCAGTGCAGTCTGGAGGTGATGGATGGAGAATTGCCCTTCTGCACTGCCAAACCAGAGCAAAAAGCTGTCAGTGGAACTTTGTGTCTTTAAGAAATCCCTGACAGTTTCAAAGGGACTGTGCAGCTCATTTCCAGGCTGAGAAGGAAGGGCATCTTCTAAAGGATTTGGGGTTTGACAGAGTTTCCATTCCCCGTCCTGCTTGGAGCTGGCAGGGCACAAAGCAATTTCCCATTGCTTCACCCACAATTTAACAATGTTGGAAACAACCTCAAAAACTTTTAAAAAAGGGTGCTGAAGTCAGCAAGATGGATCCATGGCATCAGTACATTTACAATGTAAATAACTGAGTTCTCTTTTTAAAAAGATCATTTACCTCCTAATGCAAAGAATGTAACTTTGCATTTATGTTTTGTTTTTTTCACTAACATTATGTTATATTTTTTCTCTCACACTTGGATTTTATTCTTATCTTCTACAATTTACCTATTTTTTCCTTTTTCCTTTTTTTTTCCTTTAAATAGAAAACATGTCCTATAAAAGGAATGTCCTCATCTCCTGGTTCCCATGTGGAGCAGCTCCCTTCCTGCTGGTTGAGCTGCTCAGGCAGAGCCCGGCAGCTCCTGGCCCTGCAGGGCTGAGGCTTTTCCCCGTTGCTGGGCACAGCCTGATGGAGCAGCACTGCTGAACACGGGCACACAGAGGGACCAGGAGCAGCTGCCTCTGCCCACCTGAGGCTCCAAGGCCCAAACTCTGAGCAGCCAGGGCTGGAAGAGACTGGCAGGATCTGATCCCTGACTCTGGGCCAGGGCTGCACAAATGACCCCACAGCAGCAGCAGCAGCAGCAGCAGCAGCAGCAGCAGCAGCAGATGGAGCTGACTTTCAGCACAGCCCCTGCCCCTGTTCCCTCCCGTGTGCAGCGGTGTCACAGCAGCCTGAGGCACCTGGGAGCCCCCAGTGCCAGCAGGGACTTGAGATGGCAGCCCTGGGCTCCTGGAGGCTGTGCAAGGAACGGAGCTGGGCACTCCCTGTCCATGGGGAGCTTGCAGATGGAAAAGGCTGCTGTGCCCAGGCAGCTCCAAGGGCACAGAAAGGAGGCTCTGGAGCACTGGGTCTGTGCCAGTGCCACAGTCCTGGGCAGCAGCCAGCCAGCCCTGGGGGAACAGAGGGCACAGCATGAGGGACAGAAGCAGGCAAGGGCAGAGACTGGAGAGAGCCAGAGCCAGGAGCAGGAACAGCTGCTCCATTGCACTCTTGGAGAAAGCTCTGGGCTGGTTCAAAGCGCTGAAAGGCGTGAAGGGCAGAGAGGAGGCCACAGCAAACAATGCTCCTGTTTGCACAGCCTCCCCTCTCCGTGTCCCAGAAGGAATTGCATGGACTGTGTTCTTCTCTCCGAGTCGTCTCGTTCAGCATGAGCAGCTCAGTACCAGGAGCTGAAGGAGCTGAAGCCTCAGGCCACAGGAGCTGGGCAAGAGGGAACTTTTGGAGCAAAGGAATGCTGCTAAAATAGCCCCAGCTGAATGCAGTGGATAGAATCATGGAATCACAGAATCCTTTCTGTTGGAAAAGCCCTCTGAGCTCACCCAGTGCAGCCGCTCACCCAGCAGTGCCAAGCCCAGCCCTAAACCACGTCCCCGGAGTGCCAAGGCCTGGACACCAGCCCTGAGTGAGGCCTGAACAGCAGGCCCTGAGCCCAAGGTGGCCTCTGGATGAACCTTCCAGCCAAAGGTTATCTTTGTATCTGCTCCCTAATGAAATATGCATGGTCATTAGCACTGTGATAGATGTAGCCACTCATTAGTGAAACATGTATTGACCTTTGTGTATTTAGAAGCCAGACCAGGCCATGAAATCTGACATCTGGCCTTGTTTGGGGCTGAATGGTCAAAGTCACCTCCCTTGGTTCCTCCTGGGGCCCTGGCCAGCCTTTGGGAGGGACCCAAGAGAGGATGAAACCAGATGTTGCCACACTAGCAGTGCTGTCAGTTTGTCCATTCAGCACTGTCAGAGCTGGGCCCTCTCCCAGCGGGGTTGGAGCCTCAGCTGTGGCTGGAGGCACCTGCAGGAATTGCCAGTGCCCAGGAGTGGCTCTGCAGCCCTTGGCTGTGACAGCTTCCCCAGCTGCTGTGTGGGTCTGGGCGATGGTAAAGGCTGAGGGTAACTGGGGCTGGATCTTTCTCAATCACTGCAGGCAATCTTTGGTGGGGATGGTTGGGTGCATTGCTGAGCTGCTCCTGTTGTGATTCTTTGCTGCTTTGAGCTGCAGGAAATGACACTGATTCCTTCAGTTGGTGTCTGTGTCTTTGGTGCTGACCCTGCCCACTGGCAAAACAAAACTGGCCCAGTCTGGCCAGATCTCAACAAAATGTCACTTGTTCAGTGTCAATGTGAGGAATCAGTGCCATCAGAAATTCCCAGATGGGAAGCCCTTCCCTGGAGTTCCCTGGCTCTGGAGTCGGCTGAGATTGGAGCCCCGTGGGAGCAGTGGGGCAGTCGGGTAAAAGAGGCCGAACCCCTGGATGGCTTCAAATGCATCCAAAAATTGCACATGGAAAAGGAAAAGAACTTGTGGGTTTGGGCAGACAAAGATGAATTTGTTAAGAGTCCATTGGAAACAGCACCTTCAGAAGGAACAATTATTGTTGGAATGTTCCCACACAGAGCAAGAGCAGGTTTTAATCCTGAGCTCAGATGCATTTGTGCAAGTGAAATATCAATATAATAAAATACTATATATGTATTTATAGGATAATAAGACCTTCATATATATTTGTTATATATTTTTATATGTATGTCTAGGTCTGTCTATCTATATCAAATGTATATCTACATATAAAATTATAATAATGTGAAATAGTGCTGACAATACTAATTTGGTAGCTTTGGCTGCTCAGGGATGTAACACTAAATACCCTACAGAACAGGATTGGCCTGGACCCTGATGTCAGTGGTCAACTTTGTGAGATTGTATGCAGTGAAAAAAGGAGGAAGGGAGGAAATTGGCTGTTTTTACAGGGTTTGCTGATACTGTGATGCAGAGTGCTTTGTCTGTTCCTGTGAAAAATTCAGTGATGAAGCCTGCAGGGTTTTTCATGTACCAGACTATGCACAAGCTGAAGGATTGGTTGCACGGGTGAAGGGGTTGTTTAAAAAGCAGTTGAAAAATTGAGGAGATGGGAACCTTTGCCCATGGAGAACCCATCTCCCAGATGTGCTCCATGCCCTTAACAATGGCCCACTGGGGAAATGGGCTTTGGGAGAAGCCAATCAGGAGAATGAAACCAGATGTTCCCACACTAGCAGTGGTGTCAGCTTGTTTGTTTAACAGTGTAAAAGCTGGGCCCTCTCACAGTGAGGTTGGAGCCTCCTTGCCTGCAAAGGTGGGTGCACCTGCAGGAATTCCCAGGGTCCAGGAGTGGCTCTCCAGTCCTTGGCTATGAAAGGGTTAAAAGCACTGTGCCCAGGCATACTTGGGCAAGAATAAGAGACACTGCACCCAATATGGAAGCTTGCAAATATTCAGCCACAAGCTCAAGACACAGGATGAAAGTTGGCAAGAAACAGGGAACAAAATTGGCAGAAATGAAGGGCAGAGCCTGCTAAAACCAGTGAGGAAATTGCTGAAACAGCCAACAAGAGACTGTGCATGCCTAGAGGAGAAAGGTGCAAAGGGCACGGCGATGAAGACGTCCAGCCTTCATCAGGAGACCCCCGAGGAAGACGCAGAGCCTTCCTCAGTGCCAGCACTTCCCCAGTGCCTTCCTCAGTGCCAGCACCAGTGCGCACTGCGCCTGCGCCTGGCGCACGCTAATGATGGTAATGAGTGCTGAGAGATCGTTTGCATAACCACACCTTTTCTAAGGAAAACCATGAATGTGCATAGAGTATAACCATCCATTGTAATCTCTGTGTGCTGTGTGCTGTCAGGAGGAGATATCCCTGCACACCCGGCGCTGAATAAAGCAAATCCCCCTCCCTGGGCTTTGTCTGGGAAGTGTCTCTGGGCCCCGTTTGGGGCCATCCACGTCCATGGGGTTCTGTCAGGTCCCAGTGGAACCTTGGTGCCACGTTGTTCCCCAGCCTCACAATGCTCTCCTGCTGCCATGAGGTCCCTCCCTCTGTGACACCCTGCAGCCCTGGCTCCATCAGGGTCTCTGGGGTTCCTTGGTGCATGCCTTTCTCACATCTGAGCCTTGCTTCCATGGGTTCCATGGACTGACAGTGGCCCTCTGCATTCCATGGGCCCAGCTAGATCACAGCAGAGCCTGGCTTTCATCAGGTTCTGATACCTGTTCTGCCAGCTGACAGGGCTGATTTAAAGAACACAGAAACCAATGGGAAGAATGGTCTTATTTTACTGTGAGTGTTAAGGCAACACAAAATTAAAATTATACATTCAATACAACTACATGCTTGGCTTTAGCAACAAGCAAAAAGAAGCAAGGTAATGCACCTAATCATTATTACAGGAGAGAAAGGATAGGGACTGAGAAAGACACATCCCCAATTGCCTAAACACTTGACCATCATCCAGAGTCCGCAGGCACTAGGGAGCCCCATTTCACAGTGAGGACCTGGAGAACTAGTCCAAGCACTTTGGAAAATCCTACATGGTGCATCCAATAGCAGGTGAGGTCTCCAAATTTGCTCCAAAAGTGGGTTCAGCATTCATAGGCCCAAATGAGCAAGTCAAAGTGACTTGATGATACTTCTAGCACATAAACTCCTGGATCTCTTGGCACTTTTGCTGAGCAGGAGGGCCCAGGACTTGGCCAGAGCCCAGTCCCTTGGCTTGGAGGGTTTCCCCTAAAATATCCTACAAGCCTCTATTCATGTCAGTTGGGAAAATTTCTTAGAGTAATACTTTTCTTGCAGGTAACTACACAAGATTATGTGAAAATCTCCAAAGCAGCTGGTTTGGTGTTAAACAGCTGCAGAAGCACCTTGGTCATCTATTTTTAGCTAACTAAAACTGATGGTGTAGTCACATAATGCCCAGGGTTTGTCCTGTAAGCCAGCTCTTGGCTGAGGGCTGCCACTCAGGCCTGAGCACATCAGCAGCTGAAGTGACCACGACTGGGAATGGCAAAAACACCCCCTGGGACTGGCCCAGAGGCCCTGGCATGGATCACCTCAGGAGACAGGATTTCAGGGAGCCCAAAGGACTTTGGGGAGAGCTGCTGTGGACACAGAGGGAATGGCACAGCTGGATCCCTTGCCTGGGCTCTCAGAGGACCCTTCTGCTGCGGGGCTGCTGAGGGTGGAGGAACAGCAGGTACCCATGGCCACCCCAAAGCAGGGCCCCGTTGGCAACACGGCCCCGACCGGGGCTGCGGGACCCCATCCCTGGGATGAGTCAGGAGCTGCAGAGCTGGGAGTGCTCAGCCAGAGCCGCTGAGCCTTCAGCAGCCCCACACGGCCAGAGCGTGAGCCCAGTGGGGAGTGGGCACTGACGGGGACTGTGGGGCCTGAACCAAGGCCCAGCCCCACTGAGAGCGGCTGTGCCGGACACGCTGCAGCTCCAGGAGCAGCTGGAGCCCCAGGCAGCCAAGGGGTGCCATCATGGATGTTCCTTTCTTCCCCCTCAGAAAGGACACTGGGAAGCTGGGGAAGTGTCAATGAAAGGAGCAGGGATGGTGGGAGCTGTGGAACATCACTAACACGAGAAACCCAAACTCTCCTGAGAAAGGAGGGCAGAAATCCCTGGTGTCCAGCATCCTGCCAGAGAAACCCATTCCCAGAATTACCAACATAAAGCCATCCTCCAATTCTCTGGATTGTGCTGCTCCCAACCCACTAACACCTTCCCCCCAGAGTGAAGATCTGAAGTGGGATTGATGGAGGAAAGCTGAGCCCTGAGCCAGGCCAGGGTCAGTGCCAGGAGCATTCCCTGGCGCTGTTTGACAGCGGCTCTGCAGGAGCTGGGGATGCAAACAGGACAAACCTGAGGATCTCCCACCATCAGATACCTCAGAGCTCACACAGCAACACGGCCGTGGCTCTCCCAAACTGGATTTAGGAATGGCACACCTACTGCAGCCATTGGATCCTGATCAGCCCAGATCCCTTTGGGACCGTTATAAATGAGAACTTGACTAGGCCAATATTCGAGCACAAATCGGTGCCAGCAGTGAGCGGGGCCCGTTGTTTCAGGACTGGTTCCTATGGGAAACATCCCGCTTCCCATGGCAGACACCCCGCTCCAGTCAGGCCAGCACCCCTGGGTTAGAATTTGAAGGGTCTCAGTCTCAGTCCTTGGGGAGGGCTTCAAGCTCTGTCCTTGACAGCGGTTGTGAGGCATGTTATGCATAAGAAGCTTGACTAGGCCAATATTCAAGCAGCAATCAATTTATTAATTAATATGGTAAAGTATGAGCAATACAGCGCTGGGAACAGTGGGGGAAGTTTTCCCTCCAACTGCACCCCGATAATTGAGGGTTACAGGTATTTATAGGGGTACTCATCAGCTTTTTTCAGATGTTTCTATTTCCAATTTTTACTCATCAGCAATTTTTATTCCAAATGATTACATCACAATTCTATACACTATTGTGATTTGAATTTCTCAGGATGTATTTTCAAAGGAGTATCCCCAGATGCTGATGGTCCAGTTTCCAAAAGAGGAAAGACAAATCCCATCTGGTGGAGTCCAGCTCTCCAGATGTGTCCACCTTTTAATTCCAGAGACTATCAATCTAATGACAGTGATGTCCAGCTTCCCTTTGGTCGAAACCATAAATCCTTGAGGTGATGTTCATCTTCCTTTCTCAAACTGTTTTTCTCTGCTTCAATAAGGCGTAAGATAAGCATATTTCCTATATATATATTCCAAAGCTATACTTTCAAGGATACAAGCAATGTTCTAAAATTATACTTCAAAATGTTATTATTGCAGAGCTCTTTATGGATTAAATGCAAGCAAAAAGCAACATCCTTAACACCTTAATTCCAATGCTCCTAAATCAACCAGGGTTAATTGCAAACAAAAGATAGGTTCAAAGGCCTTTTTCCATGCTTTATTTTCCTCAGTTATTATTAGAATTCGCAACTATCCCATTGTCAATGTCCACACATTTCGCATTCACAAGTACACACTTCGCCTGTTTGTACCTGACACGAAACATAGCTTTGCATCTCACATTGTATATAGTTATTAGGTTAATAAAAACTGTTAAAATTATAGGCAGAGCCTTGTCTCACAGCCTGTCTCTCTCCGGGCTCCCTGGTGCTCCTTCAGCTCCTTCCCCCCTGCTGTGGCTCTGGCCCCGGGCTGAGCAGATCGAGCCCCGGGCCGGGCCCTGAGGCCGCTGCTGCTGCCGCGGCGCCTGCGGGGCAGCCCTGAGGCTCCGGGCCGGCTGCAGGAGCGGGAGCGGCGCTGCAGAGCCCGCGGCCCTCACGGGCTGCGAAGGCACGGGCAGGTGGCCGTGGGGCCCGGCTGGCACTGCCGGCGCTGCTGCTCTGGGCTGCCGCCTGCAATCCTTCCAGGCGGCCCTTAGGCCGGCTCAGGAGCCGCTCGGAGCCGTGCCCGAGGGCTGGCCCCGAGCCCCGGCCCCCAAGGGCACTTGTCCCTTCATCTCTGCACTGCCACATTCCGAGCTCATTTGTCAGCTTCCTCCTGCCCTTCCTTCCTGCGGGGCAGCGTTAGGGGCTGGCCCAGCGGCTTTCCTCCCGCACGGCTGCAGCCCCTTGCCCACAGCTCCCTGGCGGGAGCCAGAGCTGCTTTGCAGCCGGGCACCCCCGCCGTGTCCCGCAGCCCCGGCCGGCTCCTGCCCGCTGCCGGCGAGGCCCCGCGGCTGGGCCCGGCCATCCCGGGCCAGAGCAGCTCCCTGCCCGGGGGAACACAGGGGGACACGGGGGGATGTGAAATACAAAGCTGTGTGTCGTGTCAGGTACACACAGGCAATGAGTGTATTTGTGATTGCGACATCTGTGGAGACCGACCATGGGACAGTTGTGAATTCTAATAATAACTGAGGAAAGTAAAGCATGGAAGAAGTCCTTTGGACCCATCTTTTGTTTGCAATTAACCTTGGTTGATTTAGGAGCATTGGCATTAAAGCATTAAGAATGTTGCTTCTTGCTTGTAGTTAATCCTTAAAGAGTTCTGCAATAATAACCTTTTGAAGTATAATTTTAGAACATTGCTTGTATCCTTGAAACTATAGCTTTGGAATATATATAAAGGAAACATGCTTATCTCATGCCTTAATAAAGCAGAGAAAAACAGCTTGAGAAAGGAAGATGAACATCACCTCAAGGATTTCTAGTTTCAGCCAAGGGAAGCTGGACATCACTGTTGTTAGATTTATAGTCTCTGCAATTAAAAGGAGGACCCACATCTGGAAAGCTGGACCTCACCAGATGGGATTTGTCTTTCTTCTTTTGGAAACTGGACCACCACCATCTGGGGATACTCCTTTCTGGGATATATCCTGAGAAAAGCTAAATCACAATAGTACATAGAATTGTGACGTAAAAATTGGGAATAGAAACTGCTGATGAGTAAGAATTGGAATAGAAACTGCTGAGAAAGCTGATGAGTACCCCTATAAATAGCTGTAAGCCTCAACTATCGGTGTGCAGTTGGAGGGAAAACTTCCCCCACTGTTCCCAGCGCTGTATTGCTCATACTTTACCATATTAATTAATAAATTGATTGCTGCTTGAATATTGGCCTAGTCAAGCTTCTTATTTATACCATCCATAACTGTAAAAGGAAAACTTCCTGCTGAACTCAACAAGACTAGAGGGAAATCAAGGCAGAGCCATGGTTTGTCAGGACTTGCTGCATCCTAATGAGCCCCGTGGTGCATTTGGAGCTGAGCCCTTCAACCTCAGGGCCTGAGAGGAGATTGCACAAACCTTTCCAGGAGTCAAAGTCAGAGGAAAAACTCAAAGTGTCTCAAGGCATGAATGGGTCCCTCTGAGGTCCATCCTTAACAGAGGCTCTTCATGGACTCCTTGGAGGAGAGAACTGGAGGCCAGGATGGCATGAGATCCTCTCAGAGACTCAGTGTAGAAAGGAAAATCCATAAAGTACCTCAAAAACCTTGAGTATCTCAAAGTATTAATGAGCCCCACTGAGTGTCAGTACAAAGCTCTCCAGGGACTCGTTAAAGCAGATAATTGGGGCCATGATTGCACAAACCTTTCACAGAGTCTGGATCAAAAGGGAAACACCAAGTACCTTTAAATAACTGAAGTACCTTGAAGTATTAATGAGCCCCACTGAGTGTTGTTACTGACAAAGCCTCTCCAGGGACTAATTACAGCAGATAATTGGAGGCCAGGATTGCACAAACCTCTCAGAGACTGCAAGGCAAAAGCCAAGCCCAAAGTCCTTTGAAAAAGCTGCAGTCCCTGCAGGGAGCACGAAGGAGCCCCCAGGGCCATTGCTGAGCAAGGCTCCCCAGGGACTCCTTGCAGCAGATCCTTGAGGCCACTGGGATGTGGGCTAGGGGGGGATGCTGAGGGCAGCACAAGGGGCTGACAGTGCCCAGCCTGGCTGGTGCTGGGCCAGGAGGCCCCAGGGCCTCAGGACAAGGTGTCTCCTCCCAGCCCTTGCTGGCACAGACCCTGCTGTGCCCCAGGGCACCCAGACTTGGCTTCTCTTTGTCCCCACCTGTCATCACTGCCTGCAGTTCTCTGCTCTGCCTGGGGCCTGGGGACACTTGCTCAGTCGTGTCCCTCACTGGGACCCATTAAAAGTCCAAGAAACTTTGGAGTGTGATTCAAAGAAAGTTTGGAGGGTTCTGGAGAGGTTTCTTTATCTCCCTCTCAGGGACTGATGTCCAGGTCCTGAGCACAAAGCCCCAGAGGCTGATTAAAGTCCTTGTGCTGTGTCTGTGCTGCTGAGCTGGGCTGGGCTCCTGGCCCAGAGGCAGCTCCTGGTGACCAAGAAGAGCTTCAAAAGCACATTTCTCTTGATGAGCAGCTCTTGTGCCAGCCCAGCAGGGCTGGGGCACTGCCTGCAGCCAGCCCGGGCACAGCACAGAGGCACAGAGAGCTTCAATCAGGCAGGGCTGGGAAGGGGCTGAGAAGTGCCTGGGGCACAATCACTGCCAGCCCTTGGCACAGGAACCTCTGGCTGCAGGACAGTGCAGCTGCAGCTCCTGGAGCCATCTCCTGCAGCTGGAACATGCCAATGCCTGCAGAGCCTGTGAGTGCATTCTCTGCTTGTCTCTTGTGCAGAGCAGCCAGGGGTGCCCAGGGCTGTCCTGCAGAGCAGGGTCCTGCAGCCCAGGGCGCTGTGCTGGGGCAGGGACTCTGCTGCCTGCCAGGGACAGCTCTCAGCCAGCCCTGGCAGCTGCTCCCAGCGCTGGGGAGAAGCTCTGGGGGGAAGGAGCTGCCCTGAGCAGGGCAGGGGCTGCTGCTGAGAGGGGCTGGGTGGGGCAGGGCTGCTCCCAGCTCCAGACCAGCCTGGGCACAGCTCCGCAGGGCACCTCCCAAAGAAGGTAAGCCTGGGATTGCTGGAAAGATCAGGAGCTTTCCTGAGAGTGTTTTCAATTTCCTGCTTGGAGCAGAGTGGGAAAGTTGGGGTGATGACAAAAAGTTTATTGCTTTTTATACATTTTTGATACATTCATAGATCTGTAAATTACGATTATATAGTTATAAATTGACAATCCTTACTTAACACTACTAAATTCTTATTAACTATATTAACTACTCTTATATACTAATATAATTATAATCCTTAATTAACTCTAGTACGTTTCCTAACCATTATCTTAGATTTTAGAACAATAAACTGACTGTCTAAATACATTCCTGAAATACTGTCTTATCAGTCTTATTATCAAATAGTCCTATTATCAGGAGAGAACCTACAAAACCATTTTTTTTATTGACCAGATAAATGAGCAGTCATAACAAAAAGTGAAGGCAAAGAAGCCTTTGGACCTATTCCAATGGATTGAGCCAGGACTGTGTAACTGGGGCAACTGAATCTGCTACTGGATGTTCCTGTTAAATATCCTAATTAATCAACCTTAATAAATTGTTGAAATCAGGCCCCAGGTGTGCCCCATCCCCACTGGGACACCTGACAGCTTCCAATTAATGTCTGGTTTTTACTTTACTGTTCTAACACTGTTGAAAGGGTTTTTTTTTTTTCTCTTTTGATTATAGACAACGGGGGGATGAGAGAAGCAGAACAGGAATTGTAATCCCAGAATCCCAGGACATTCTGAGTTGAAAGGGACACACAGGATCATCAAACTAAGGTTTGATCTTTTACAGGGACTGCAGAACTGTAAATTAAGTTGATCAGTGTCTCTGCTGGGAGCCTCCCAAAGGGCCCTCAGCCACTCCTCAGCCCTGCACAGCAGCAGCATCACCTTTGCAGGGCCCAGCAGGGCTCTCCTGAGCTGCCCTTGCCCAGCTGCACACAGAGCCTGCCCCAGCCAGGGCCCTGCACACAGGCAGGTTTCTGTAGGGCCCCAGCCAGGGCACGCAGGCTGGGCTGGGCTCTGTGAGCGCTGGCAGGGACAAGGCTCCTCTCAGGAGGGAATGTCCAGGCCCAGGGAGATGCTCAGGGAAGGAGAGGGGGCTGGAGAGAGCAGGGCTGGGGCAGGAGGGCACTGTTGGTGTGTGGGAGGTGCCGGGCACAGCTGGGCACGGGAACACTGTCCTGAGTGCCCGGCTGTCTCTGCCCTGCCCTCTCAGGCACAGCACCACAACATCTGCTCTTGCTTCTGCACTGCCCTGACATTGGCACTGTTATCTGCTGTTCTCAGGGAGGCTCTGGCATCTGCAGCAGCTGAGTCAGGCACTGCCCTTGGCATTCCTGCCAGGCAGGGCTGTCCATGGCAATGGGGTGTCCAAGCTTCCCTGGCACCTGTGGGGCTGTGGGCAAAGCAGTCCATGGCAAAGGGGAATGAGCTGAGCCCCCTCCCTGAGATCCCATCATGGGCACAGCCAGGGATCTCCTTGCTGTGCCACGCCAGGCTCTGAGCTGCCCTCCTGGGTGCAGTTCTGTGCCAGAGCCTCTGGGAGTTCCCTGAGTGTCCCACGGGCAAGGGCAGAGCTGCCACAGCTGAGGAAATGCTGCTGGGTTTGCCCAGGGAGCCGTGAGTGTCCTTGGCACAAGGGGGTGCTGAGACCTTGCCCAGAGACCTTGAGAGAGGGTGAGACATTCAGGGATCCCTCTGCTCTGGGCAGGGTCTGGTTTATCCCAGGGTGACCCAGCAGTGTGATTGTGCTCTGATTGCATCCAAAGGTTTTCCCACAGCAGGTAGAAGGGTGAGTGTGTCCCAGCTGTAGGGATTGTCTACAGGGAATGGCCCAGGTTTGGCTCCAAGCAGCCTCTCCTGACTTGTGACTGTCCTTTCTCCATGAACAGGTGCCCATGTGCAGCCCCAGCAAATGTCCAACAGCAGCTGCATCAGGCACTTCCTGCTGCTGGCATTGGCAGACACGCGGCAGCTGCAGCTCCTGCACTTCTGCCTCTTGCTGGGCATCTCCCTGGCTGCCCTCCTGGGCAACGGCCTCATCATCAGCGCCGTAGCCTGCGGCCACCACCTGCACACGCCCATGTTCTTCTTCCTGCTCAACCTGGCCCTCGCTGACCTGGGCTCCATCTGCACCACTGTCCCCAAAGCCATGCACAATTCCCTCTGGGACACCAGCAACATCTCCTACACTGGATGTGCTGCACAGCTCTTTTTCTTTGTGTTCTTCATCTCAGCAGAGCTTTCCCTCCTGACCATCATGTGCTACGACCGCTACGTGTCCATCTGCAAACCCCTGCACTACGGGACCCTCCTGGGCAGCAGAGCTTGTGCCCACATGGCAGCAGCTGCCTGGGCCAGTGCCTTTCTCTATTCACTGCTGCACACAGCCAATACATTTTCCCTGCCCCTGTGCCATGGAATGGCCCTGGGCCACTTCTTCTGTGAAATCCCACAGATCCTCAAGCTCTCCTGCTCCAAATCCTACGACAGGGAACTTGGGCTTCTTGCTATTAGTGTGTGTTTATCTTCTGGTTGTTTTGTGTTCATTGTTTTCTCCTATGTGCAGATCTTCATGGCTGTGCTGAGGATCCCCTCTGAGCAGGGACGACACAAAGCCTTTTCCACCTGCCTCCCTCACCTGGCTGTGGTCACCCTGTTCATCAGCACTGGCTTTTTTGCCTACCTGAAGCCCCCGTCCCTGTCCTCCCCATCCCTGGATCTGGCCCTGTCAGTTCTGTACTCAGTGGTGCCTCCAGCCCTGAACCCCCTCATCTACAGCCTGAGGAACCAGGAGCTCAAGGCTGCAGTGTGGAGACTGATGAGTGGATGCTTTCAGAAACATTAAACTGCTGGCCAATTTCTGCAAATCATTTGTAATAAAAGTTATCTTTGATCCTTCTGGTTGATTTAATTTTGGAGGTTCTTTTCCTTTGTTTTAGTATTTTCATATTGTCAAAAAAAGAAATGTCAATCTTTGTGCCATTTCTCATTTTGTTTCTCTCCACCTTCCCTGTAGTCACAGACTGTGTCAATGAGAGGTTGTGCTCTTGGTGCCTTTAAAGGAACTAAAGGGTCTCCCAGCAGAGTTTTCTGCAGAGATGCCCTTTTGTTGCCTTCTCTGGAGCTGCAGCAGCAATGTCTGTGTGCAGAGCTGGGGCAGATCAGTGCTGGCCCAGCAGCTGTGCCCAGCAGCAGCAGCAGCAGCAGCACTTGGTGTTGCCAGTGCTGCTGCCGTGGCCCTGCCCCGCTGCCCTGGTGGCCCTGGTGTTGCTGCAGGGCCTGAGTGCTCTCGGGGCCGGGCACAGCCCTGGGGGTGGCAGTGCCAGGGCTGCAGCAGGGACAGGCCATGGGCACTGCTGGGGCAGCGCTGACGCCTCAGGCCAGGCCCTGGGGGCTGCAGGCTCCTTGCCCAGGCTCTCTCAAGGACACGGCCAGGCCAATGCTCAGCACAGAAACCCCCGTGAGCAGCCCCAGGCTGGCCGTGGGCAGGCTGGGGGCAAACAGCATGGCTGGGGCTCTGCAAGGGCCCTGGGCCAGACGGGAAGGAGCAGCAGAGCAGGGGCTGATCCATGCCCAGTGCGCTGCACAGCCCAGGGCAGCGTCCCAGAGCGTCCTCATGCAGCTGCCAACAACATCCCCCCTCTGCAGCCCTGGCCTCTCCCCCAGCTCACACAGGTGCCCCATCCTTGCAGGCACAGACACGGCAGCACTGCCTCAGCAGCCCCTGTTTGCATTGCACACAGCAGGGGCAGCACCCCCATGCTGTTGCTGTGGGGACATGAACCTGAGGGAGCACAAATGCCATCAGCTCCTGGGGCCAGCAAGGCCTGGGGGACACCAGGGAAACCACTCAGCTTTGTCCTGGCCTCTGCACTCAGCCAGAAAGTTTGTTCCCATCAGCTGGGAGTTTCCTGTCCCTCTGCAGACGCTGTTGCTCAGAGCCAGGGCTGCCTGGCAGCCACCCCCAAACTGCCCTGACCATTTCCTTTGCCTCACCTTTGTTTTCTTTACTCTTCCTTGGTCCAGATTTCTTCCTGCTGCCCACCCCTGTTCCCTCCCCTGCAAACAGCCCATCCCTGTTTGCCCTTTCCTCTCTGGCCCCACTCCCCATTGCAGTTCCTGACTTGGCACCATGGGAATGTCCCCCAGGCTTCTTGGCCACCTGGGCACGCTTCTGCCTCATGTCCAGCCTGCTGTCCATCAGTCCCTGCAGGTCCCTTTCTGCCTGGCTGCTCTCCAGCCACTCTGTCCCCAGCCTGTAGTGCTGCAGGGGCTGTTGTGGCCAAAGTGTAGGACCCGGCACTGGGACTTGTTAAACCTCACCTTGTTGGATTTGGGCCCTGGATCCAGCCTGTCCAGGGCCCTGTGCAGAGCCCTCCTGCCCTCCAGCAGATCCACACTCACACCCAGCTTGGTGTCATCTGCAAATTTGCTGATGATGGACTCAATCCCCTCATCCAGATCATCAATGCAGATATTGAAATCCACGCAGGCTGGCTCTGATCCCTGGGCCATCCTGTGGGTGCCCTGTGATGGCACTCAAGGTGATCTGTTCCATAACCTTGCCAGGCACCCAGGTCAGGCTGACAGGCCTGGAGTTCCCCAGCTCCTCCTTCCAGCCCTTCCTGGGGATGGGCTCACCCTGGCACCTCCAGTGCTCTGGGCCCTCCCTGCTGAGCCAGGACTGATGGTAAATGATGGAGAGCAGCTTGGGGAGCTCATCCACAGCTCCCTCATCCCCCTAGGATGGATCCCATCTGATCCCAGAGACACCTGTGAGCATCTGAGTGGCTCAGCAGGTCCCCAGCTGCTTCCTCCTGGATTCCAGGGGGCTGTTCTGCTCCCTGTGCCCATCTACCAGCTCAGGAGAACACTTGTCCTGAGGACAACCTGTCCTAATTCTGAAAAAAATACTTGAGACAAACAAGGTGTTAAGTAGCTCAGCCTTTTCCTTATCTTTAGTTACTCTATTCTCTACTGCATCCAATAAATAGTAGAGGTTATTCTTCTCTCTCCTTTTGCTATATTTTTTTTTTTATAAAAACATTTTTCTTACAGAAGCTGCCAGGTTAAGTTCTAATTGAGCTTTCACATCTCAACTTTTCTTTCTGAATAACCCATTGAAATCCTTAAATGCTTCCAGACTTGCCAGTCCTTTTATCCCCCGAGTTCCCACAAAAGCTCCATGGGCAGCCAGGCCAGTCATTTTCCTCACTAGCTCATCTTTTGCCACACTGGGACAGGCTGCTCCTTCCCCCTAAATTACCTTCTTGAAATGTGTGTCCTTCCTGGATCCCTTTCTTTTTAAGGAACGTTTCCCTTAAAATAAATCAGTACCTGATTTGATTCTCGCCAAATCAGCATCCTAAAACGGCCAAAGTCTGCCCTTCCTAATTCCAGTGTAGAAGTTTTGTTGCTGCCCCTCCTTCTTTCACAGAACACTGAAAACTTGATTATTTCATGGTCACTGTGCCCCAGGCAGCCTCTGAGCCCCACATCTGCCCCCAGCCCTTCTCTGTCTGTGAACAGCAGCAGACAGAGCTTTCCTTGGCAGTGGGAGTGTCACCAAAAATTCAGAAAAACAGAAAACTCTTTTTGACCCCAATGTAGCATTAAGAAGCAGCATTCTTTATTCAGCTGGATGCACGGGGGAGAGCTCCTCCCAAAGCTGTGCATGCTGAGTACAGGAAAGTTTCTGTTTATTTTCTGTATTTTGCACACACATTCATTGATTGTCCTGGACTGAACACACATATGATAATCATTTCCCCGGAATCATTAACATATTCCCCCTCCCCTTTACCCACGTGTTCTTCTGCCCTGGGGGTCTCTCTGGTGGTCCCTGGTGGTCGTGGAGCCCAATGTTCCAGTGGGCCTGGCTGAGCTGGCAGGACCCTGAGGCTGCTGAACTTCCAGTTCCCTTTCTCACACAATGGGCCTTGTGTGGTTTCCATAGGCCTGGGGATGTGGAGAACAAGCTCCAGGTGTCAGCTCACCTGGTGTAGGCAATTGATCATCTGGTAACATGAGGTCACAGAGTGGGCTATGACATCACAGAATGGGGGATGTGAGGTCATTGAGAAGCTATGACATCATAGACTGCCTCTGTGACATCACAGAGCCAGCTGTGACATCACAGGGCAGATATCTGACATCACAGAACAGTCTATGACATCACAGAGTTGGCTGTGACATCAGAGACCAGCCGTGTGACATTAGAGAAGGTGCTGTGAGCTCACAGAGCAGGCTGTGCCATCCCAGAGGGGCTGTGTGACATCCCAGAGGGGCTGTGTGCCATCCCAGCAGGGCTGTGTCAGGTCACTGGGTTGGTCACTCGGCCCCAGCTCCCCCTCACAGTTTCTCCCAACAAGTCCAATGCTTTCCATGCCCAGCGGGGTCCCTGTCCCCCGGGATCCCCCCGGCCCACCTGGAGCCACAGCCTCCACCAAAGGATGTTCCACAGGATCCACCCCAGAGCCTGACATGGGGACAAGGGGCCAGGGCTGTGTGACCAGGACATCAAGGACGGGGATTATCCAGGTCACTGTGGCCTGGCTTGGGTTGCCCAGGGCAGGAAAGATGTCTGGCAGCTGGAGCAGGGTCTGGGAAGGGCCTCCAAGGTGGGGCTGGAGCCCTTGGGCTGTGAGCAGAGGCTGAGGGAGCTGGGCTTGTCCAGCCCAGAGCAGGGAAGGCTGAGGGGCTCCTCATCCCAGCCTGGCAGTGCCAGCGAGGAGGGGATGGAGAACACAGAGCCAGGCTCTTCACTGGGGGCCTGGTGGGAGACAAAAGCCAATGGGTGGGAGGGGAAAGAGGGGAGATCAGCCAGGGCAGGAGGAGATGGAATGAGTCAGGCTGGTTTCAGCATTTCCTCAACACCAAGAGCAGCCTGACCTCCCTTCTCCATCCACCACTGACAGCTTTGCAAATCAGGAATTGTTGGAGCTGTTTTGTCCCCACTCCAGGATGAGCATCCTGATACAAGAACTTAATTGTGTTTATATCTGTCACAGAACCACATTTGTGTGAAATTAATGTTAGAATGGAAATGTGGGTGGTGGACTCATCAGACACTTCTGGGACGTTGCACATAGCTCAGGGAAGTGTGTGATTGGTTTAAAATAGCATTCTGTTTAACTGTGGTCCGTTGGCCATGAAGAGAAACTTTCTGTGCCTCTGAGTCTCACCAGTTCCTGACCCCCAAAGGACACAAACCTGATGAGTTGTGGTTCCCACTCCAATGGTGGAACTTGGACCTCCCTTTGTAGCCAGAGCAGAGCTCCCTTGTCCCAGAGAGTCCCTGGCAATGCAGGGATGAAGGAAACAGGACAGGCTGTGGGGATCAGGGGCGGGGCAGAGCCAGGGACAAGAATGACTTTTGCATTGGATGGAGCTGTGCCTTCCCTTGGCTTTGTTGGCTGACAAGAAATGAACATCCCTCTGTGTCTCGGGCAGCTCCTTCTGCAAGGAAAGCAGGTGGGAGCTGGAGCCAAGGAGCTGAAAGCTGCAGGTGCAGCCTGGGCTGGAGGGAGCTCAGATTTGCACAAGGCTGCTGTGAGTGCCAGGGCTTGGATGGGGGAAATGGTGGGGTGGGGGTAGGGACAGAGTCTGATTGATTGTCAGCCAGGAAGGGTCTTGATTTTCATATCTATTCCAACTGCATGAGGAGGTACTTGGATTCAGTGTCAATTGGAGATTGCACACATCATTTAATTAACAGGGGAAAAAAACTAAAGAGGACCTGAAAAATCTTTTTCTCACTGTCTTTTTAAATATATTGCATTCACTTTGGATATACTACTGAGATCTGTCTAATTAACCACAAATGATTTGAAAATTAAATTCAAATGATTCCCAGAGGCTTGGCTTCTTGAGGTGTTCTGAATGTTAATGAGCCCTGGGACACTGAATTCCTGCACTGAAGAGCTGAAGGCTGAACAAGCCTCTGGAGCAGGGAAATTCAGCAGCAGCCTCCAAGTTGCTGAGGATGTCAGCAGCCCCCAGTGAGGCCATCCCTGCCCAGAGAGCGTGGGGGAATGGGCAGACAAGGAGAGCGTCCCTGGGGCTGGGGCAGCACAACTCAGAGGCACCAGCGGCTCCAGCTGGGCAATGGAGTGTGGAATGTGGCTGGGAAAGCCCTGCCTGGGCTGGGCCAAGCAGGACACACAAGCCCTGACCCCCATCCACTAAAAAACTCTCTCAAGGAGACATTTAAGAAGAATTACAATTGTTTCTGTACCCTAAGTTGGATACACTGGAGAAATACTGACAGGAAATCCTCAAGAGCTCAAAACAACCAAACAGCCTTTACTGGCAACTTTAGAAAATCAAAGAAATTTTTGCAAATGTTTTAATAGGATATTCAATCAACAAAACAACACTTCTCAAAACATTAATTTGGCCCATTCAACTTCACAAACTCTAAGCCTGTGCAATTTTAAGTTAATCGAAATTTGCAGGAGGACAAAAGAAGAAGTATTTTTCTTTCTCTCTCTCAGAGAGACAGAAAGAAAAATAAGATACAGAGAAGCAAACACACAGCTACCAACTCCTGCATTCCAGCACTGTTCACATGGAAATTCCAAGAGGATCCAAGGTCAAGATGTGTGCTTGCCTTGTGGTCAGCCTTCAATACCCCTTGGTCTCCCTGGGCCCTTCCCCCAGGTGGGGCTTGGGCTCATTTGGTCCCTCAGGAGCTGGGCTGGGGCTGCAGAGGTGGCTGTGGAGCATTGCCTGTGCTGTGCCAGGGACTGGCAGCCACTGCTGGGCTGGGATAGAGGCTCTGGGGGGATTGGGGTTCCAGGGCAGGGCAGGGCTGGACCTTTCTCCCCCAAACACAAAATCCTTTGAGCCACAATCTCCTCCAATCTTTCACAACAGGCAGTGTTGGAGGTGAAATCCCAATTCTGGCCATGGGCGCCTGGCCAAGAAGGGCCGTTCTTTTCCATAGGAAGGAAAGCACAGAGCTCCAGTGTTTGGAAGGCAGGTGAGAGCCTCACTAGGTCAAGGCCATTCAGACTTGTCAGAAATGATATATTTTGTCTGGGAGCTATCTTTGGATGTAGGGAATTTTGGAGGTAGAAGCCCAATCTAGGCCATGGGTACCTGGAGAAGCAGGACAGTTCTTTCGCATGGGAAGGAGAGCACGGAGCCTTCCCCAATGTTTTGGGGACAGATGGGAGGTGACCCTTGTAAAACCACTGCAAGACAGACTTGTCCATGCAATATTCCTATGGGAGCAATCCCTGGATATAAGGAAATTTGGAGGTGAAATCCCAATTCTGTCCATGGGTACCTGGCCGAGAAGGAGAGTTCTTTTCCATTGGGAAGGAAAGCACAGAGCCCCAGTGTTTCAATAGCAGATGAGAAGAGACCCTCAACATTCCATGGTCAGTTGGACCAGTCAGGCAGTGAACGGGAGGCCCGACCAACCAGACTTGTTCTATGTTCCCTTGCTTTTATGAGGTCCTGCAGTAACACCATGGTCCCCTTGGTTCCATGGGGCCCCACAGTGTCCCAGTGATACTTTGATTCCTTTGGGTCCAGCAGTGTCACAATGGACCCTTGGTTCAATGGGGTCCCACAATGTCACAGTGGCCCCTAGGTTCCAGAAGGCCCTGCAGTGTCACAGTGGTCCCAAGGATTCCATGAGGCCTTGCAGTGTCACAATGGTCTCCGTGCTTCCACAGCCCCCACAATGTCACAGGACTCCTCTGTTCCATAAGCCCTGCAATGTCACAATGAACCTTTGGACCCTGGGGGTTTGAAGTGTTACAATGGTCTCCTTTGGCTCCACAGTGTCACAATGGACCACTGATGACATCAGGCCCTGCAATATCACCCTGGAGTTTTGGTTCCATGCAGCCCTGCAGTGTCACAAAGGCCTCTTGGTTTCACCAGGCCCCAGAGTATCACAATGGTCCTCTTGGTTCTGTGAGGACTCCCAGGGTCACAATGGTCTCACTGGGTCCCTGAAGCCTCACAGTGTCACTATGCTTTGCCTATTCCATTAGCCCACATAGCACCACAATGGTCTCAGTGATTCCATGGTGCCCCTCAGTGTCACAATGGTCTCCTTGGTGCCATGGCACTCCATAGTGTCATAATGTCCCCTTGGCTCCATGAGGCTGTGTAGTGTCCTAATGGTCTCCCCATGGTTCCATGAGGCCTTGCAATGTCACAGTGGACCCTTGGTACCATTGTGAGACCATTGGTTCTCGCAGTGTCACAATGGCCCCTTGGTTCCATGACACCCCAAAGTGTCACAATGGTCTCCATGGTTCCATGAGGCCCCGTGGTGTCACAATGGACCCTTGGTTTGATGGGCCCTCACAGTGTCACAATGATCCCTTGGTCTCACAGGGCCCCACAGTGTCACAATGCTCCCTTGGTTCCATGGGCCCTGTGCTGCTGCATTCTCCCCTCCCCTTCTCAGGCCGCCCTGCCAGCTGAGAAATGCTCCTTGGGGCTCGGCCTTGGCCAACAGCCCCTGGGCTCAGCTCCTCTGCAGCTCATCACAAACACTGTCTGCTCCAGGCACTGCTGCTGCCCAACCAGCTCCTGCTTTCTGTAGGAGCAGCCCTGGGAACTGGTTTTGTTCCCTCAGTGGCACAACACCCCTGTTCTCACACTGCCAAAGAAAGCTGTTGGTGCCAAGTATGGCCAGGATGACTTAACGGTTCCTACATTGCCTGTAGGTAAGGTTAAGTCACAAGATCTAAGTGAAGTCTAAACACTGCTAAGAGTTGTTGTTTTCCTTAATTGTTATGTTTAATATAAGTTATAAGATGACTTAAATACTGTTAAATGTTAATCGTCTGTTAAATTGCAAAGATATAGATTATAGGTTAGATTAAATCCTGCTAAATGCTGTCCTTTGCTAAATTTTGAAATTTAAGGTATCAGTTACGTTTAAGGTATAAGTTAAGTCCTTTTAAGTCTGAGCTCTGTTCAGCTTTTGGACTGTATTCCTTTCATCCTTGCTCTCACTGTCCTTGTGTCACACACACACACACACACAGGGACAGTCCTCAGTTCATTTCTGGTTCGATTGCCTGGATTTTGTTTGTTTTTGTTGTTGCTTTGTTTCCTTGGTGTGCCTGAAGTGACCAGTCAGGAGCACAGTGACTCTTGCCAAGGAACTTTGTGCTGCTGTCCCTTAATATTCAATCTGGTTTTTGCTGCTCCCTTGCTGGGGATTTTTTCAGCGCTCTCAAGGCCTCGTTGGTAGCAGGGTGAAGGAGCCCTGGCCCAGGCTCTGGCCCTGGGGGACACGGGGACGCTGCCGGGGGGTCCCTGTCCCCCTGTGCCACCCCCAGGGCCCCGTCCCCCGTCCCCGTGTCAGGCTCTGGGGTCGATCTCGTGGAACATCCTCTGGGGGAGGCTGCGGCGCCGGGGGCCGGGGGACCCGGGGGACAGGGGACCCCGCTGTGCATGAGCAGGGTTGGACTGCTCTGGGGGGACTGTGAGGGGGCCGGGGCAGAGTGACCTCCCCAGTGACCTCACACAGCCCCTGTGATGTCACACAGCCACTGTGATGTCACACAGGTCCCTGTGATGTCATGGAGTCCCCGTGTGATGTCACACAGGCCCCTGTGATGTCATGGACTCCCCATGTCATGTCACACAGCCCCCTGTCATGTCACACAGTCCCCTGTGATGTCACACAGCCTCCTGTGATGTTACACAGTTGCTCTGTGATGTCACAGAAGACTCTGATGTCAAAGAGTCACACTGTGATGTCACAGTTTGTTCTGTGATGTCACAGCCTGCTCTATGATGTTACACAGCCACCCGCTGATGTCACAACCCACTCCCTCATGTCACTGAGTCACCCTCTATGACAGCACGATCTACTCTATGGGCTCACACTATGATGTCACAGACAGCTGTGTGATTTCACAACCCCCTCAGTGATGCCACAAAACCCTCTCTGTGATGTCATACTGACACTCTGTAATGTCACAGCAAACACTTTGACCTCACAGCCAGCTCTGTGATGTCATACAACCATGCCATGATCTCACAGCCAGATCTGTGATGTCACACAGTTCCCTCTGATGCTGTAGCTTCTCAGTGACCTCACACAACAAACTCTGTGATGTCAGAGCCCAATCTGTGACCTCACACAGCCCACTCTGTGCTGACACACAGCCCCTTGCTGACATCCCAGCTGCTCTGTGCCTCCATGACACAGGCACATAGGAGCTGCTGTGACACAGCCCCCTCTGGGACATGCCACAGCCCCTGCCAGTGCCGAGCCCCTGGGAGCTCTGTCTGTGCCCTGCTGGTGTCCCTGAGGGGCCCTGGCAGTGCCCCAGCCCTGCTGGGCTGTGCCCAGGAGCTGCTCCTGCCCAGAGCTGTCTCTCTGCAGCTCTGCTGCCCTTGCCAGGAGCTGCCTCTGGGCCAGGAGCCCGGCCCAGCTCAGCAGCACAGACACAGCACAAGGACTGTAATGACCCTCTGGGGCTTTGGTGCTCTTTGCATCAGACACAGTCCCTTACAGCATGCTCAAAGAACTTCTCAAGAACTCAAAGTGAGGTTTCTCATGCATAAAAATGATCCTTCTGAGGGACAGGATTAAGAAAGTGTCCCCAGGTTCCAGATAGAGCAGAACACTGGTGGCAGTGATGACAGGTGGGGACAAGCAAGGCAAAGGTGTCTCTGGTGAGCAAACCTGCGCCTCTGTCCCTGCAGGCTGTGGGCATCCCCCGGCTGCCCCACCTGGCTGGCCCCTTCCTTTGCTGACAGCTCTGCCTCCTGCCTGCCTCTGCCTGCCCACACAAAGCCTTGGGCTGCTCCAGGCTCCTGCTGGGGGACGTGCTGCACCACAGCCCTGCCCAGGCAGGGAAATTCCTTTCTCCTGGTGTCCACTCTGGGCCTCCCCAGCTGCCCTCGGTGCTATTATGTCTTCCTCAGGCTCATTCCCACTAGGAAGAAAAGCTCCAGCCTCTCTGAAACCACCCTTCCATCCCTCCCAGGCTACCCCTGTTCTGTCCTCAGTCTCCACCCCACTGACCCCAGAGCCTGCAGACTCTCCCTGCCGGTTTTGTGATGAGGCCTCAAAACCCCATCTTGGGAGATTTTTTACTCCTCTCCATGGTCTGTGAAAATGGAAAAATAGAGATCAAAGTTATTTTCTTCCAAATCTTGCAGTGACAAAACAAGGGTCAATATCTCTAAGCTAAATGAGGGAAGATTTACATTTGTTAGAACCGGAAATATTTTGCAATTATGAAAGTGACATGAAACTGCAACTGTTTTTCCAGAGAATTGGATGCCCCATCCCAGGAATTGTCCAAGATCAGGAGCTTTGTGCAACCTGACCCAGTGAAACCCTCTCATCCCCAAGGACAGAATTCCTGCCGTGTGGGTTCTCTGATGTGCTGGGTGCCCTCACAACGCTTCTGGCCAGAATGTCTGCTGAGGGCAGCCAGACTGCTGCAGGGGCAGTGACCTCACAGCCATCACCATGGCAGCCCTGTCCCCTGGGCCTGGCTCTGCCCTTTCCTCTGCCCCTGCCTTGGCTCTGCTGGCATGAAGAGTTTTGTCATTGATATCTTGTCCCCAAGGTGCTGGGGCCAATGGCTTCCCAGTCAGGCTCCTGGAGCAGAAGTGGCTTTTCAGAGGCCAGCCAGGAATGAGCCCTGAGGCAGCAGCTCTGCAGTGGTGGCCACCAGGCCGGGCTGCCAAGGGAGGCTTCTGGCCATGGCCTGCAAGCAGCTGCTGCTGCCAAGGTGCCTTTGGTGCCTCAGGCTCTCCCTGGCACAGCTCCCAGCACGGCACTCTGCCCTTGTGCCCGAGGCCTTCCCTGTGCTGGGGCTGGCCTGGGGCTTTTCCTGCAGCGGGACCTGCCCTGCTGATGGCGCAGGCAAGGCAGTTCCTGCTGGAGCAGGAGGCTCTGCCTGCAATGGGCTCCAACAACTCCAGCAAGGCCCTGTTGACTTCAAAATTGCTGCCTAGAGCACGATATTCTAATAATTGTTATAGCTCCTGTACTGTGGAGTAAATAACTGTGCTAGTGATCTTTCCATCTGATCATGATCAGAATCAATCAGAGGTGTATTTATACTAATTTATCTGGTATTCTATCATTAATCCTGTAGGACAAAATGTGTTAAAGTTCAATTTCACCTGTCCAATGCTTTCGACCTTTGACAAAGTCAGGGGCAGGAATGTGATCCAGCCGCTGCCAGTCTCCTCTCTTAGAAGGAATTTGAGAAGTCTAGGGGTCCTGCAGGGATTTGAGAATCCATGGTGGCTGTTGGGTGTCATTTCTCCACCTCATGTCTCAGAAGGAGTTTCTCCAATAAAGAAATAAAGCTTTCGCCTGAAGCTCCCACTGTGCCCATGACAGGAACCCCTGTGAGTGTCTGGGCCATCCCGGCGCTTTGGAAGCCTGGGGACTCCTGGGATGTCACCGTGGAGCCCCCATGAGTGCCTGTGACAGATGGGTGTCTTTGCAGCCCAAGGTGCCCTGAGATGTCACCATGGAATGGCTGTGACTGCCTCTGACCACAGGGCTCTTTACCATCCCCAGAAAGTTCTGGGAGGGCTCCATGGAGCCCCTGTCTGTGCCTGTGACATTCCAGCTCTGGAACAGCCTGGAGACTCTTGGAAAGTCCCCATGGAGCCCCTCTGAGGGCCTGTTATAAATCTGATCCTTAGCAGGCAACCATCACCAGGAGCCTGTTGGTATGGTCAGTTTCCATGGCAACCATCACCATCCCCCTGTTGCTATGCTCAGTCCCTTGGCAACTCCATGGAGACCCCATGCCAGGGGTGGTTGCCATGGCCACCAGGGCTGGCACCAACTGGGATGCTCGGTTTCCACGGGCCAGGCTTCAGGAATGGGATTCCCTAATTTCCTGCCCCCACTAAAACCGTGCTGCCCTCGCTGCCCTCCCGCCTCCCACGGAAAGCACAAAAGGCAAAGATCCTGGGGTGGGATAAGAACAAGTTATTGGTAACAGCAACGAGATAAGGAAGAAACAGAAACAAAAACAAGATTGATAACAGAAGGGATAAATAAAACTGTTTACAGGGAAGATTAAAACACAACTCACTGGGTCTGCCTGGCCACAATTTCCCCTGCCTGGAAAGGAGACCCTTCTCCTCACTGAGGGAAAGAGAGACACCCTTTCCTGCCCCTGGCAATGACCTGAGGTGGGAGTGAATGTAATGACAGGGCCATGGCCAGACCATCATAGTTTTCAATCCCACATCATATCATCAGCAAAGGCAGGAAAAGGGACAGGTGTCTTCCCAGCATGGATTACAGGGAACATGGATCCCCAGGACTCTTGCCAATGTGGGCCCTCTAATGGGAGATGAAGCTGGAGCGTGCATGAAGATCTTCCTGCAGCTGGGGCATTTGCAGGGCTTCCCTTACTGGTGGCTCCGTTGGTGTCTGGTCAAGTTAGAGCTGGTGGTGAAGCTCTTCCCACACTGCGGACACTTGTAGGGCCTCTCCCCAGTGTGGATGCGCCGGTGGTTGACGAGGGTGGAGTTTTGCTTGAAGCCCTTCCCACAGTCAGGGCAGAGGAAGGGCCTCTCCTGGGTGTGAATCCGCTGATGGCAGAGGAGATCAGAGCTGGTCCGAAAACTCTTTGGACACTGGGGACACTCGAAGGGCCTCTCCCCAGTGTGGATGCGTTGGTGGGTGATGAGGGCGGAGCTGCAGCTGAAGCCCTTCCCACACTCCCCACACTCGTGGGGCCATTCCCCAGGGTGGATCATCTGGTGGCGGATGAGGTGGTTACTCTTGCTGAAGCACTTCCCACACTCCAAGCACTTGTAAGGCTTCTCCCCATCATGAAGCTGCTTAGGGACCACCAGCTCTGAGCTCTGGCTGAAGCTCTGCCCACCTTCCTGGCTCAGGGTGGGTCTTTCCACCTCAGAGCACCCTGGGCTGGGTTTGCAGCCCTTCCTCCTGTGGAAACTCTGGGGCTTTTCCTCCACGTTGGAATTCTGCACTGTGGAGCCACTTAAAATGGCCTCTTCATGAGATTCTGCTGTGGGGATTTGTCCTCCCTGGCCTCCATCCTCAGCCCCTTCCCTGGGGGAGAAAGGACAAGGAGAGGATGGGATTTGCCTCCGTGCCAGAGGGAAGGGGAAGGAGATCCCCCCAGTGCATCCCCAGCAGGACGGGGTTGGCAGCAGGGTTGTCCTGCAGCTGGGGGCTGTGCTGGGCTGGGAGATGGAGCAGGAGAGAGGGGGAAAGGGGCACTGACTTCCTCCTCACCTGTCTGGGTATCCCAGGGCTCCTTCCTCTTCCTCACAGACTCCTCCTCCATTGAGTCAAGGTTTGGGAATGGGAAATCCCGTTTCGGGGACCAAACAAAGGGTGCACACATTGTCTTTTGTACAGAATTAAAGGGAAACCTGGGGGAGAGTCTAAACCAGGATTACAATTTAATAAGAAAATGAAGGCAATGCTACAGAAACACTGCCTTAAACTGACAGAGTCAGGATATAACCTGACACCCTGTTGCTGGTCAGGGTGGTGGCTGCAGTCCCATTAAATGGTGGCTGCAGTCCTGTTGGAGTGATGAACGTGATTCTGTCCAAGCAGTGATCCTGTAGAAGGGTCTGGTCTTCCTCTGAAGGTCCAGGGGTGGTTCTGGAGCTCTTGTCCTCTGGGAATCCAGTAGGCAAGCTGCTCCTGGTGCTGCAAGGCTCAGCTTATATCCAGGTAGGAATGCTTGGATCCTCCCCCTGGGCGGAGCATCCCACAATGGGAGGATGGAATTTTATCAGTCCTGCAGTGACACACAATGGCCCATTCACAGCAGATATCTCCCCTGGAGGGCGTTATCAGGGCTGAGTCATGGAAGAGATAAAGAACACTGCCCCACCTGTTTCTAGCAGTTGATGAAGATGGCGATTGAAAACATGCATTTGGTTCCATCTTACACTGCAACCTGAAACAGTGGGGGAATCCCTGCTCAGGGGGTGAACACCACCCCCCTTTCCCAAACTGGCTCAGGTGTAAAACCCCCACCCCGGGAAGGCCACACACACAGGGGACAATGTCACACTTGCCCTGCCCCAGGGGAGGTCTCTGTCCCTGTCACTCTGTGGCTGTCCCCCCTTTTCTCTTTCACAGGCTGGGGGCTTTGCCAAATCTAAGAATAATTCTTTTCTTTGTCCCTGTCACCTTTGTGACATCTACACAGAGCTTTCCCTTCCTTTTCATAATCTTTTCATAAAAGAGGTATCACAATGTATTGGGCCAAATTTCCACTTTTCTTTTATCAGAATGTGCCAGCAGCTGAGCTGGAGCTGTGCAGGACCAATGGATTTTGGAATTGCCACAGAATTGCTTCTACTGTGAGTTTGTTAAATTTTGGGATTTGTTTGCATTTTCACCACAAGTGACTTGTGGGAAGAGCAAATTCAAGGCAATTTCTGTAGAGTTAACTTTGATTTTTGTCAAGAAACAACTTTATTTTGTGCCATGCCCAGGGAATGCTCAAGGGGTCTCTGAGCCTCTCACACTGGGGGATGCTTGGGAGGGCTTTGGGGGGGTTGTCCCTCTCCCTGTCACCCCAGGCCATTCCTCAGGGGTGTCCCTGTCCCTGTCACCCCAGGCTATTCCCCAGGGGGTGTCCCTGTCCCTCTCACCCCAGGCCATTCCCTAGGGGTGTCCCTAGTGGGAATGAACCTGAAGAAGCCATAATAGCACCAAGGGCAGCTGGGGAGGCCCAGAGTGGACACCAGGAGAAAGGAATTTCCCTGGCCGGGCAGGGCTGTGGTGCAGCACGTCCCCCAGCAGGAGCCTGGAGCAGCCCCAGTCACCCCAGGCCATTCCCCAGGGGTGTCCCTGTCCCTGTCACCCCAGGCCATTCCCCAGGCGTGTCCCTGTCCCTGTCACCCCAGGCCATTCCCCAGGGGTGTCCCTGTCCCTGTCACCCCAGGCCATTCCCCAGGGCTGTCCCTGTCCCTCTCACCCCAGGCCATTCCCCAGGGCTGTCCCTGTCCCTCTCACCCCAGGCCATTCCCCAGGGGTCTCCATCATTCTCACCCAGGGAATGCCTGGGGGGTCTCCCTCCCTCTCTCCCCTGTGCCAGGGGGTGCTCGGGGCAGTCTCTGTCCCTCTCAGCCCAGGGGATGCTCGGGGCTCTCTGTGCCCTGGCCCTGGGGGATGCTCGGGGGGTCTCCATCCCTCTGGCCTCAGGCAATGCCTGTGCAGGGCTGGGCCCCAGGGGCTCTGTGTCCCTCTCACCGCTGAGGCTGCTCGGGGCTGGGGGGGCTCTGCCACCTTCTCACCCCTGGGGAGGCCGGGGGGGTCTCTGTCCCTCTCAGCCCTGCTGTGACCCCACCCAAACATCATCGGGGCCACAGGGACAGAGACACCCCCAAAGCCCCAGAAGGGCTGAGCCTGGGATTTGCTTTGGGGCTGAGGATTTAGGAAGGGTCTGGAATTGGGGCTGGGGTTGGAGTTGGGGCTGAGATTTGGATTAGAGCTGGGATTGGGGTTAGAGCTAGACATGGGATTGGCTTTAGGGCTGGGGTTTGGATTGGGTCTTGGGCTAGATGAGTTTGGGACTAGGATGGGATTAAATACAGAACTGTGAATGTGGAGTGAGATTGAGACCAGGATCAGGGTCAGGTTTGGGACTGAGCTCACCCAGAGCAGGACAGTGGGGATGTCACTGTGAGAAGGTTTGGGGAAAATCCTGGTTTGGGGAAAAGCAAGGTGTGAATGCCTTGGGTTGGGGATTCCTCCCACCGAAGTCCATCTCTAGAAGTCACCTGCTGTCAAAAAATCAAAGGTGAATAAAAAAAAGCTACCAGGGGTTTCCCATTTCCAGTCTCATCCCTCAGGGGTTCTGGTGGTCCCCCATCTCAGGGCTGCTGGGGATCCCATGGGTCCTGGATATTTCCCCTCTCCAGGGTCCTGCTTAGGGATTCTGGGGGGTTTTGGGGTCCCAGGGTCCCCTTCTCAAGCCTCCCCTCAATCCAGCCACTTGGGGTTCCCCCTTCTTCCCACCGCCCTGTCCTGGTTTAGGGCAAATTTGGTTGAAAACCCCCAAAAGGAGTTTCCTCTAGAATGCAGATTCAGCAGCCCCACCCTCAGGCAGTTCGGGAAAATATTTCCTTGGAGAAAAGTGGAAAAAAACTTTATTTACCAGGCAAAGCATTCACCAGCACAAAAATTGAACAATATTTAGCAATAAAACCTCCTGCTGCTTCAAAATAGATGAGAAACTCCACAAGTCCCTCCTTGGGCTGTAGCTCAGTGCACTCAGTCTCTTATCAGTCTCTTATCAGTCTCTTATCCGTCTCTTATCAGTCCCTCCAGCACTGGAAATGCCTTGGTCCACGCCCGGCCAAGTGGGCCACAGGTGGGAGCTGTCAGTGGTGTTCTGGGTGTTCAGTCCAGAGCAGGTTTTAAACAGCTCCAAAGAAAAAGAAAAACCACAGTCCAGGCAACTTCTCTGCCTCAGAGAGCTAAAAACTAACTAAAAGCAAAGGAGAGCTCTGTCCTGCCCTCTGTCCATCCAGGAGCTGGAATGTGGAGGAGTGAGTGCAGTGTCTGAAAACAAACTGCAGCTTCTTCCTCCTCCCCTTGGCTCTCAGAACCAGCCTTAAAGGTGCAGAACTCATTTCTGGGCTAAAGGGACCGATGGGGCACGAGCATCATGAAGTCACCCCAGGACGCGCCCCTGTCAGGGTCAGGGGGTCCCGTCCCCGCCTCATCTCCGGTATCGCCCCTTCCCCTCTCCCCGCCCCGGGGGTCCCCCGTTCCACAGCCCCGGCTCACACGGGGATCCCCAAAACCAATGTCCCGCCCCGTCGGTACCAGGCCATCCCCACGTGGACCCCCCGGGACCCTCCCGAGGGGCGATCGCGGCTCCTCTGGCCCCGAAAAAGCTCCTCTTAGGGAGCCCGGAGATACCCGGGGCTCGAGTCCGGGATCTGCCGGCTCCGAACACTCTCCAAAAAAATCCTCCCGGAGACCCCTGGCTGGAGTTATTTGGGAATTTAGCTACTTGAGCTGGGCTTCTTGTAGGACTTTCAGCAGCCTTGGGTTCCTCAGCTTTGAGTAAATGAACTTTATCAGTCAAGCGGATATCATTTGCTCCCTCTCCTCCTGTGATTTTAACAAACTTTTCAAGGAAGGACAACAAAATATTTTCTTTACGCTCCAGACACGCAGCAGCTATTTTCCTCATAATTTCTCCCATAAGTTCCACAGGAGGAAAGAGGGACTGTGTACAACTTTCTGAGAGTTCTTCCAGAAAGAGCCACAACCTCCTAAGTGGAGGGAACCATGCTGTTGTCAAAGGCACTTGGGGTCAGAGAAACAGTGCCTAAACTCACTGTGCCAAAATAGTCTCGCAATCTCGATAAGAAAAGTTTCAGAGAGATGCCTCCACCTCAATTGAGGTGCTAGCAAGACCAAATGCAAGGTGGATTTTATTAAACAGTAAATGTGAGGTAGAGAGAGAGATGGAAAGAAAGAGAAAAGGGGAGAGAGCAAGGGAGTGACAGGGACAGAGACCTCCCCTGGGGCAGGGCAAGTGTGACATTGTCCCCCGTGTGTGTGGCCTTCCCGGGGTGGGGGTTTTACACCTGAGCCAGTTTGGGAAAGGGGGGTGGTGTTCACCCCCTGAGCAGGGATTCCCCCACTGTTTCAGGTTGCAGTGTAAGATGGAACCCAATGCATGTTTTCAATCCCCATCTTCATCAACTGCTAGAAACAGGTGGGGCAGTGTTCTTTATCTCTTCCATGACTCAGCCCTGATAACGCCCTCCAGGAGAGATATCTGCTGTGAATGGGCCATTGTGTGTCACTGCAGGGCTGATAAAATTCCATCATCCCATTGTGGGATGCTCCGCCCAGGGGGAGGATCCAAGCATTCCTACCTGGATATAAGCTGAGCCTTGCAACACCAGGAGCAGCTTGCCTACTGGATTCCCAGAGGACAAGAGCTCCAGAACCACCCCTGGACCTTCAGAGGAAGGCCAGACCCTTCTACAGGATCACTGCTTGGACAGAATCACGTTCATCACTCCCACAGGACTGCAGCCACCATTTAATGGGACTGCTGCCACCACCCTGACCAGCAACAGGGTGTCAGGTTATATCCTGACTCTGTCAGTTTAAGGCAGTGTTTCTGTATCATTGCCTTGATCTTCATTTTCTTATTAAATTGTAATTCTGATTTAGACTCTCCCCCCTGCTTTGCTTTCAAACCAGTTCAAAAAACAATGTGCGCAACCTTTGTTTGGTCCCCGAAACAGGATTTCCCATTCCCAAACCTTGACTCAATAGAGGAGGAGGCTGTGAGGAAAAGGAAGGAGCCCTGGGATACCCAGGCAGGTGAGGAGGAAGTCATTGCCCATTTCCCCCTCTCTCCTGCTCCATCTCCCAGCCCAGCACAGCCCCCGGCTGCAGGACAACCCTGCTGCCAACCCCGTCCTGCCTGGGATGCACTGGGGGGATCTCCTTCCCCTTCCCTGTGGCACGGAGGCAAATCCCATCCTCTCCTTGTCCTTCCTCCCCCAGGGAAGGGGCTGAGGATGGAGACCAGGGAGGAAAAATCCCCTTGGCAGAACCTGGTGGAAGAAGCAGTTTTGAGCAGCTCCATGGCAAAGAAATCCAATGGGGAAGAAAAACCACAGAGATCCCACAGGAGGAGGGGCTCCAAACCCAGCCCAGGGGGCTCTGAGGAGGAAAGACCCACCCTGAGCCAGGAAGGTGGGCAGAGCTTCAGCCAGAGATCAGAGCTGGTGGCCCATGGGCAGCTTCATGATGGGGAGAAGCCCTACAAGTGCTTGGAGTGTGGGAAGAGCTTCAGACAGAGCAGCACCCTGATCAGCCACCAGATGATCCACACTGGGGAATGGCCCCACGAGTGTGGGGAGTGTGGGAAGGGCTTCAGCTGCAGCTCTGCCCTCGTCACCCACCAACGCATCCACACTGGGGAGAGGCCCTTCGAGTGTCCCCAGTGTCAGAAGAGGTTTCGGAGAAGTTCCCATCTCCTCAAGCACCAGCGAATTCACTCAGAGGAGAGGCCCTTCCTCTGCCCTGACTGTGGGAAGGGCTTCAAGCAGAAACACCACCTCATCAGGCACCAGCGCATCCACACTGAGGAGAGGCCCTACGAGTGCAGGGAATGTGGGAAGGGCTTCAGCTGCAGATCCACCTTTGTGAAACACCTAAGAATCCACACTGGGGAGAGGCCCTTCCACACTGGGCAGAGGCCCTATGAGTGTCCCCAGTGTCAGAAGAGGTTTCAGACCAGCTCCACTCTCCTCCAGCACCAGCGAATTCACTCAGAGGAGAGGCCCTTCTGCTGCCCTGACTGTGGGAAGGGCTTCAAGCGGAAATACCACCTCATCAGGCACCAGCGGTGCATCCACACTGGGGAGAGGCCCTACAAGTGTCCCCAGTGTGGGAAGAGCTTCACTTTCAGCTGTAACTTGAGCAGACACAAACAGAGTCATGGGTAAGTGAAGCCCTGCAAATGCCCCAATTTCAGGAGGAGCTGCGTTCACTGCTCCAAATTCATCCTCCATTGGAGGTCCCACATTGGGAAAAGCCCCGGTGGTCCATGTTCCCTGTGATCCATGTGAGGAAGACACCTGTCCCTTTTCCTGCCCCTCCTAGTGACATGATGTGGCATTGAAAAACATGAGGGTCTGGCCATGCTCCTGTCATTACATTCACTCCCACCTCAGGTCATTGCCAGGAGCAGGAAAGGGACTCTTTCTCTTTCTCTCTCACCCCTGAGGAGAAGGGTGTCCTTTCCAGACACGGGAAATTGTGGCCAGGCAGACCCAGTGAGTTGTGTTTTTATTTTCCTTGTAAACAGTTTTATTTATCCCTTCTGTTATCAATATTGTTTCTGTTCTGTTTGTTCCTTATCTCATTGTTCTTATCCCAGCCCGGGATCTTTGCCTTTTGTGCTTTCCATGGGAGGCGGGAGGGCAGCGAGGGCAGCGCGGTTTTAGCGGGAGCAGGAAATTGGGGAATGCCATTCCTGAAGCCTGGCCCATGGAAACCGAGCATCCCAGTTGGTGGCAGCCCTGGTGGCCATGGCAGCAGCCTTGGGAGCGGGTCCCTGGCTGGGGCTGTGGGAACCTCTTTCCTCTGGTGCCCAGGGACAGGAGTGGAGGGAGCGGCTGCAGCTGAGTCGGGGCAGGCTCAGGTTGGATGTCAGGAAAAGGTTTTTGCCCCGAGGCTGCTGGGGCCCTGGCCAGGCTCCCCAGGGAAGGGTCCCAGCTCCAGGGCTCTCTGAGCTGCAGCAGCGTTTGGGCAGCACTGCCAGGCCAAGGCTGGCATTGTTGGGGTGTCCTGTGCAGGGCCAGCAGTTGGACTGGAGGATCCTGATGGGTCCCTCCCAGCTCAGCCAATTCTGTGCTTCTGGGATCCCATCAGCCTGGGGATGGGGCTGCCAATGGTTGCCATGGCAACGGGCTCTGGCTGCAGGCCTGAGCTGGTGTCCATGGCAACCACCCCTGGCATGGGGTCTCCATGGAGCTGCCAAGGGACTGAGCATAGCAACAGGGGGCTGGGGATGGTTGCCATGGAAACACACCACAGCAACAAGGCCTGGTGGTGGTTGCCATGGAAACAGACCATAGCAACAGGCTCCTGGTGATGGTTGCCTGCAAAGGATCAGATTTGTCAAAGGCCCTCAGAGGGGTTCCATGGGGACTTTTCAAGAGTCTCCAGGCTGTTCCTGAGCTGGGATGTCACAGGCACAGACAGGGGCTCCATGGAGACCTCCCAGGGCTTTCTGGGGATGGTAAAGAGCCCTGTGGTCAGAGGCAGTCACAGCCATCCCATGGTGACATCCCAGGGCACCTTGGGCTGCAAAGGCACCCATCTGTCACAGGCACTCACGGGGGCTCCATGGTGACATCCCAGGAGTCCCCAGGCTGCCAAAGAGCCAGGATGGCCCAGACACTCACAGGAGTTCCTGTCATGGGCACAGTGGGAGCTTCAGGCAAAAGCTTTATTTCTTTATTGGAGAAACTCCTTCTGAGTCATGAGATGGAGAAATGACACCCAACAGCCACCATGGATCCTCAAACTCCTGCAGGGCCCCTAGACTCTTAAAATTCCTTCTAAGAAAGGACACTGGGAGAGGCTGGATCCAATCCCAGACCTAGAATTTTGCAAAGGTGTAAAAGATTGAACAGGTGGAATTCAAATTTAGCACAATTTGTCTCACAAGATTAACGATGGAATACCAGATAAATTAGTATAAATACAGCTCTGATTGCGTCTGATCATGATCAGACAGAAAGATCTTAACCATAGTTATTTACTCCACAGTTCAGGAGCTATAACAATTATTAGAATATAGTGCTCTAGGAAGCAACAGGGCGCCTTGCTGTAGTCATTGGAGCCCATTGCAGGCAGAGCCTCCTGCTCCAGCAGGAACTGCCTTGCCTGTGCCATCAGCAGGGCAGGTCCCGCTGCAGGAAAAGCCCCAGGCCAGCCCCAGCACAGGGAAGGCCTCGGGCACAAGGGCAGAGTGCCGTGCTGGGAGCTGTGCCAGGGAGAGCCTGAGGCACCAAAGGCACCTTGGCAGCAGCAGCTGCTTGCAGGCCATGGCCAGAAGCCTCCCTTGGCAGCCCGGCCTGGTGGCCACCACTGCAGAGCTGCTGCCTCAGGGCTCATTCCTGGCTGGCCTCTGAAAAGCCACTTCTGCTCCAGGAGCCTGACTGGGAAGCCATTGGCCCCAGCACCTTGGGGACAAGATATCAATGACAAAACTCTTCATGCCAGCAGAGCCAAGGCAGGGGCAGAGGAAAGGGCAGAGCCAGGCCCAGGGGACAGGGCTGTCATGGTGATGGCTGTGAGGTCACTGCCCCTGCAGCAGCCTGGCTGCCCTCAGCAGACATTCTGGCCAGAAGCGTTGTGAGGGCACCCTGCACATCAGAGAACCCTACAGGAATTCTACCCTACAGAGAACACTACAGGAATTCTGTCCTTGGGGATGAGAGGGTTTCACTGGGTCAGGTTGCACAAAGCTTCTGATCTTGGACAATTCCTGGGATGGGGCATCCAATTCTCTGGAAAAACAGTTGCAGTTTCATGTCACTTTCATAATTGCAAAATATTTCCTCTTCTAACAAATGTAAATCTTCCCTCATTTAGCGTAGAGATATTGACCCTTGTTTTGTCACTACAAGATTTGGGAGAAAATAACTTTGATCTCTATTTTTCCATTTTCACAGACCTTGGATAGGAGTAAAAAATCTCCCAAGATGGGGTTTGGAGGCCTCATCACAAAACCAGCAGGGAGAGTCTTCAGGCTCTGGGCTAAGAGGTGTGGAGACTGAGGACAGAACAGGAATAGACTGGGAGGGATTGAAGGGTGGATTCAGAGAGGCTGGAGCTTTTCTTCCTAGTGGGAATGAGCCTGAAGAAGACATCATAGCACCAAGGGCAGCTGGGGAGGCCCAGAGTGGACACCAGGAGAAAGGAATTTCCCTGCCAGGGCAGGGCTGTGGTGCAGCACGTCCCCCAGCAGGAGGCTGGAGCAGCCCAAGGCTTTGTGTGGGCAGGCAGAGGCAGGCAGGAGGCAGAGCTGTCAGCAAAGGAAGGGGCCAGCCAGGTGGGGCAGCCGGGGGATGCCCACAGCCTGCAGGGACAGAGGCGCAGGTTTGCTCAGCACCAGAGACACCTTTGCCTTGCTTGTCCCCACCTGTCATCACTGCCACCAGTGTTCTGCTCTGACTGGAACCTGGGGACGCTTTCTCAGTCCTGTCCCTCAGAAGGATCAATTTTATGCACGAGAAACCTCACTTTGATTTCTTGAGAAGTTCTTTGAGCATGCTGTAAGGGACTGTGTCTGATGCAAAGAGCACCAAAGCCCCAGAGGGTCATTACAGTCCTTGTGCTGTGTCTGTGCTGCTGAGCTGGGCCAGGCTCCTGGCCCAGAGGCAGCTCCTGGCAAGGGCAGCAGAGCTGCAGAGAGACAGCTCTGGCCAGGAGCAGCTCCTGTGCACAGCCCAGCAGGGCTGCGGCACTGCCAGGGCCCCTCAGGGACACCAGCAGGGCACAGACAGAGCTCCCAGGGGCTCAGCACTGCCAGGGGCTGTGGCATGTCCCAGAGGGGGCTGTGTAACAGCAGCTCCTCTGTGCCTGTGTCATGGAGGCACAGAGCAGCTGGGATGTCAGCAAGGGGCTGTGTGACAGCACAGATTGGGCTGTGTGAGGGCACAGATTGGGCTCTGACATCACAGAGTTTGTTGTGTGAGGTCACTGAGAAGCTACAGCATCAGAGGGAACTGTGTGACGTCACAGATCTGGCTGTGACATCATGGCATGGCTGTATGACATCACAGAGCTGGCTGTGAGGTCAAAGTGTGTGCTGTGACATTACAGAGTGTCAGTATGACATCACAGAGAGGGTTTTGTGGCATCACTGAGGGGGTTGTGACATCACACAGCTGTCTGTGACATCATAGTGTGAGCCCATAGAGCAGATCGTGCTGTCATAGATCGTGGCTCAGTGACATGAGGGAGTGGGTTGTGACATCACCGGGTGGCTGTGTAACATCATAGGGCAGGCTGTGACATCACAGAACAAACTGTGACATCGCAGCGTGACTCTGACATCAGAGTCTTCTGTGACATCACAGAGCAGCTCGGTAACGTCACAGGGGCCTATGTGACATCACAGATGACTGTGTGACATCATAGGAGGAAATGTGACATCACAGGGGACTGTGACATCACACGGGGACTCCATGACATCACAGGGGCCTGTGTGACATCACATGGGGACTCCATGACATCACAGGGGCCTATGTGACATCACAGGGGCAGTGTGACATCACAGGGGCTGTGTGAGGTCACTGGGGAGGTCACTCTGCCCCGGCCCCCCTCACAGTTGCCCCCAGAGCAGTCCAACCCTGCTCGTGCACAGCAGGGTCCCCTGTCCCCCCGGGTCCACCCGCCCCTGGCACCGCAGCCTCCCCCAGAGGATGTTCCACAAGATCGACCCCAGAGCCTGACACGGGGACGGGGGGCCGGGGCCCTGGGGGTGGCACAGGGGGACAGGGACCCGCCGGCAGCGTCCCCGTGTCCCCCAGGGCCAGAGCCTGGGCCAGGGCTCCTTCACCCTGCTACCAACGAGGCCTTGAGAGCGCTGAAAAAATCCCCAGCAAGGGATCAGCAAAAACCAGATTGAATATTAAGGGACAGCAGCACAAAGTTCCTTGGCAAGAGTCACTCTGCTCCTGACTGGACACTTCAGGCACACCAAGGAAACAAAACAACAAAAAAACCAAACAAAGTCCAGGCAATCAAACTAGAAATGAACTGAGAACTGTCCCTGTGTATGTGTGACACAAGGACAGTGAGGGCAAGGATGAAAGGAATACAGCCCAAAAGCTTAACAGAGCTTAAACTTAACAGGACTTAACTTATACCTTAATCTTAACTGATACCTTCAATTTCACAATTAAGCAAAAAACAGCATTTAGCAGGATTTAATCTAATTTATAACCTATGACTTTGCAATTTAACAGAGGATTAAAATTTAACAGTATTTGACTCAGCTTATAACTTATATTATACATAGCAACTTAGGGAAACAATAACTCTCAACTCTTAGCGGTGTTTAGCTTCACTTAGACCTCGTGACTATGGCAATGTAGGTAAGGTTAAGACATCCTGGCCACACTTGGCACCAACAGCTTTCTTTGGCAGGGTGAGAACAGGGATGTTGTGCCACGGAGGGAACAAAACCAGTTCCCAGGGCTGCTCCTCCAGAAAGCAGGAGCTGGTTGGGCAGCAGCAGTGCCTGGAGCAGACAGTGTTTGTGATGAGCTGCAGAGGAGCTGAGCCCAGGGGCTGTTGGCCAAGGCCGAGCCCCAAGGAGCATTTCTCAGCTGGCAGGGCGGCCTGAGAAGTGGAGGGGGGAATGCAGCAGCACAGGGCCCATGGAACCAAGGGACCATTGTGACACTGTGGGGCCCTGTGAGACCAAGGGACCATTGTGACACTGTGGGGCCCTGTGAGACCAAGGGATCATTGTGACACTGGGGGGCCTCATTGAATCATGGAGAGAACTGTGACATTGCTGGGCCTGATGGAACCAAGGGGACTGTACTGTCACTGTGTGGCTCCATGGAATGTAGGGATCATTGTGACACTTAGAGGCCCCATCAAACCAGGGTCCATTGTAACACCGTAGGGCCTCATGGAACCGTGGAGACCATTGTGACACTTTGGGGTGTCATGGAAACAAGGGGCCATTGTGACACTGCGAGACCCCATGGAGCTGAAGGTTTATTGTGACATTGCAAGGCGTCATGGAACCATGGAGACCATTAAGACACTTCACAGCCTCATGGAACCAAGAGGCCTTTTTGTAATATGGGGCACCAGGGAATCATGGAGACCGTTGTGACACTGAGGGGACCCATGGGATCATGGAGACCATTGTGATGCTATGAGGGCCCATGGAATAAGCAAAGCATTGTGACACTGTGAGGCTTCATGGAAACAGTGAGACCATGGTGACCCTGGGGGTCCCCAAAGAACTAAGAGCACCATTGTGATGCTGTGGGGCCTGGTGAAACCAAGAGGCCTTTGTGACACTGCAGGGCTGCATGGAACCAAAGGCCCATTGTGACATTTAAGGGCCTGATGTCATCAGTGGTCCATTGTGACACTGTGGAGCCAAAGGAGACCATTGTGACACTGCAAACCCCCAGGGTCCAAAGGTCCATTGTGACATTGCAGGGCTCATGGAACAGACGAGTCCCGTGACATTGTGGGGCCTGTGGAACCACAGAGACCATTGTGACACTGCAGGGCCTCATGGAATCATTGGGACCATTGTGACACTGCAGGGCCTTGTGGAATCGTGGGGACCATTGTGATACTTCGGGGCCTTCTGAAACCTAGGGGCCACTATGACATTGTGGGACCCTTTCAAACCTAGGGATCAGTGTCACACTGCAGTATTCTTGTAATCAACAGGCCATTGTGACACTGTGGGGCCCCACAAAACCAAGGGGACAGAGATTATGTCTGGCTGGTTTGGCCTCCCATGGACTGCCTGACTGGTCCAGCTGACCATTGCATGTTGAGGGCCACTTCTCATCTGCTGCTGAAACACTGGGGCTCCGTGCTTTCCTTCCCAATAGAAAAGAACTGTCCTTCTCCTCTAGGGACCCATGGCCAGAATTGGGATTTCACCTCCAAATTTCCTTATATCCAAGGATAGTTCCAATATGAATATTGCCAGGACAAGTCTGGCTGGAAATGGTTTCACAAGGGTCAGGTCCCACCGTCCCTAAAACCCTGGGGAAGGCTCCATGCTCTCCTTCCTATGGAAAAGAACTTTCCTGCTTCTGCAGGTGCCCATGGTTGAGATTATGGTTCCACCTCCAAAATTCCTTAAATCCAAAGACTGCTCCCAGACAAAATCTGCCATTCCTGACAAGTCTGGCTGGCCTTGGACTAGTGAGGCTTTCACCTACCTTCCAAACACTGGGGCTCTGTGCTTTCCTTCCTGTGGAAAAAAGCTGCCCTTCTTGTCCAGGTGCCCATGGCCAGAATTGGGGTTTCACCTACAACATTCCCTGCTGTGAGAGACTGGAGGAGATTGTTGGCTGGAAACATTTCATGTGTGGAGGAGGAAGGGTCAGGTCCAGCCTTTCCCTGCCCTTGAACCCCAGCCCTGCCCTGCCCTGGAACCCCAATCCCCCCAGAGCCTCTATCCCAGCCCAGCAGTGGCTGCCAGTCCCTGGCCCAGCACAGGCAATGCTCCACAGCCACCTCTGCAGCCCCCAGCCCAGCTCCTGAGGGACCAAATGAGCCCAAGCCCCACCTGGGGGAAGGGCCCAGGGAGACCAAGGGGTATTGAAGGCTGACCACAAGGCAAGCACACATCTTGACCCTGGATCCTCTTGGAATTTCCATCGGAACACTGCTGGAATGCAGGAGTTGGTAGCTGTGTGTGTGCTTCTCTGTATCTTTTTTCTCTTTCTCTCTTTCTGTGTATTCTTCTTCTATTTTTGTCCCCTTGCAAATTTTGATTAACTTAAAATTGAACAAGCTACGAGTTTGTGAAGTTGAATGGGCCAAGTCAATGCTTTGAGAAGTGTTTTTGGTTGCTTGAATGTTTGTCGTAGTTTGGCATGGGAAGAATTTTAAAAAGTAATACAAAACTTTTTGTGTAACAGACAATCTCTTAAACCACTGAGATCCTGAACACGCCTCTGTTAAACACAAATGTTACAGATGAAAAAACCCAGGAACCTCCTCTTTCTTTTCCAGTCAACAAAGAAGCAGCAGGCCCCACCCATCATCTGAACCAAACCAAACCAAACCAAACCAAACCAAACCAAACCAAACCAAACCAAACCAAGCAACCCTGCCATGGGCTGAGCCCCTTCCCCCTCCCCAGGCTGCTCCCCCCCATTGGCCCCATTCTGACCAAACCAAACCCCAACAACTCCCAAACAGGAAAACAAAAGAGGATACAAAACCCCAATCAGAACAAAGCCAGCCACAGCTATTAAAATCTCAACATGAAGTCCCCTCTCCCCAACACAATTGAAACGAAAAACTCCTACAACTTACAACCCATACAAAAAAAAACCCACAATTAAAATTAAACACAAAAATCCCAAAACCAACCATAAAACCAATCCTAACACAACCCAACCACAACTTCCACCACAAGTTACCAGCGGGTCTGGTGTTAACCCTTTCAATACTTCAATCCTCCCTCAAGTAAGAGAAAAGCAAAATGCAAGCCTATTAAAAAACATAAAACCATCAAAGCCAGTAAAGGAGAAATTAAATCCCAAATAAAAAAAGACAAAAAATAACCTTAATCTTTAAACTAAAATCCTCTTATAAGGTATAAATAAAATCTCTTTTTCTTTATAACACAAAAACACTCTTAAAAAATAATCAAATTAATATCAAACAAAAACCCCCCTACTAAAATAAACAAATGTTAAAATAACTGTAATTTCATCAAAAGTTTAAATGGGGGAAAAGAAAATTAGTAATTCAGTATCCCCAAGAGATGATTTCTATTCCCAGAGATAAAAATTATTTTAAAAGTAAATAAAAACTTTTAAAGAAGTCATCTTTAAAACAATACCCCATAAGTTCATATGGCAAATCAATAAGCTGTAAAACAGCTTGTAGCAATAAAAACAATTTCATAATAACAAAGTTCCCCAGATAACTGATATCCATCACAAAATTAAGAACCACAAAAAACCTATTTTTTCGTCTTGGAAAAAAAATCTCCATAACCTTAACAAGAAAAACTTCTCTCCCTAAGTAAACTAAAAGAAAGATTACTCTAGAAATAGTAAACTAACTAGAAAATGTAAGTTTACTTTATTTAGATTGTCAGTAAATAGAAAATTTGGTAGAGGAAAAAAAAGTGATCTAAAGAGTTTATTTTAATTCTTACTACCTTTCTCTTTTTAATTTCTTTTTGATAAAACTTGTCTTTATAACCTTTTAAAATTTTCAGCATACTTTACCTTTCTCGTAATCCAATCTCACAATAAAATAAATGCATAAATAATTAACTGACAGTAAAACTCATCACATTCATCAATAAATCAATTAGGAAATCTCAAAATTAAAACAATCTTAAATTAACAAACCAAAACCACTACAATGTCATAATAAACATTTTGCCAAAGTTTCTGTGATTTTCTAAAGCTGCCAGAAAAGGCTGTTTGGTTCTTTTGAGCGCCTCAGAATCTCTTGTCAGTATTTCTCCAGGGAGTCCAACTCAGAGTACACAAACAACTGTAATTCCTTTAAAATAACTCATTGAGAGAGTTGTTTGGGGGATGGGGGTCAGGGCTTGTGTGTCCTGCTTGGCCCAGCCCAGGCAGGGCTTTCCCAGCCACATTCCACACTCCATTGCCCAGCTGGAGCTGCTGGTGCCTCTGAGTTGTGCTGCCCCAGCCCCAGGGACGCTCTCCTTGTCTGCCCATTCCCCCACGGTCACTGGGCAGGGATGGCCTCACTGGGGGCTGCTGACATCCTCAGCAACTTGGAGGCTGCTGCTGAATTTCCCTGCTCCAGAGGCTTGTTCAGCCTTCAGCTCTTCAGTGCAGGAATTCAGTGTCCCAGGGCTCATGAACATTCAGAACACCTGAACAAGCCCAGCCTCTGGGAATCATTTGAATTTAATTTTCAAATCATTTGTGGTTAATTAGACAGATCTCAGTAGTATATCCAAAGTGAATGCAATATATTTAAAAAGACAGTGAGAAAAAGATTTTTCAGGTCCTCTTTAGTTTTTTCCCCTGTTAATTAAATGATGTGTGCAATCTCCAATTGACACTGAATCCAAGTACCTCCTCATGAATTTTAAATAGATATGGAAATCAAGACCCTTCATGGCTGACAATCAATCAGACTCTGTCCCTACCCCCAGCCCACCATTTCCCCCATCCAAGCCCTGGCACTCACAGCAGCCTTGTGCAAATCTGAGCTCCCTCCAGCCCAGGCTGCACCTGCAGCTTTCAGCTCCTTGGCTCCAACTCCCACCTGCTTTCCTTGGAGAAGGAGCTGCCCGAGACACAGAGGGATGTTCATTTCTTGTCAGCCAGCAAAGCCAAGGGAAGGCACAGCTCCATCCAATGCAGAAGTCATTCTTGTCCCTGGCTCTGCCCTGCCCCTGATCCCCACAGCCTGTCCTGTTTCCTTCATCCCTGCATTGCCAGGGACTCTCTGGGACAAGGGAGCTCTGCTCTGGCTATGGAGGGAGGTGCAAGTGCCACCATTGGAGTGGGGGCCACAACTCATCAGGTTTTTGTCCTTTGGGGGTCAGGAGCTGGTGAGACTCAGAGGCACAGAAAGTTTCTCTTCATGGCCAACAGACCATGGTTGAACAGAATGCTATTTAATAACAATCTCGCTCTTCCCTGAGCCATGTGCAACGTCCCAGCAGCATCTGATGAGTGCACCATCCACAAGAGATTTCCATACTAGAATTAATTTTAGACAAGCATGGTTCTGTTACAGATATAAACACTATCAAGTTCTTGTATCAGGATGCTCATCCTGGAGTGGGGGCGAAACAGCTCCAACAATTCCTGATTTGCAAAGCTGTCAGTGGTGGATGGAGAAGGGGGTCAGGCTGCTCTTGGTGCTGAGGAAATGCTGAAACCAGCCTGACT
Source organism: Agelaius tricolor (assembly GCF_023055355.1). Taxonomy (NCBI): domain Eukaryota; kingdom Metazoa; phylum Chordata; class Aves; order Passeriformes; family Icteridae; genus Agelaius; species Agelaius tricolor. Next base: position 1,638,808 of record NW_027269311.1, on the reverse strand, counting down.
CATTTCATCTCCTCCTGTCCTGCCTGATCTCCCCTCTTTCCCCTTCCACCCATTGGCTTTTGTCTCCCACCAGGCCCCCGGTGAAGAGCCTGGCTCTGTGTTCTCCATCCCCTCCTCGCTGGCACTGCCAGGCTGGGATGAGGAGCCCCTCAGCCTTCCCTGCTCTGGGCTGGACAAGCCCAGCTCCCTCAGCCTCTGCTCACAGCCCAAGGGCTCCAGCCCCACCTTGGAGGCCCTTCCCAGACCCTGCTCCAGCTGCCAGACATCTTTCCTGCCCTGGGCAACCCAAGCCAGGCCACAGTGACCTGGATAATCCCCGTCCTTGATGTCCTGGTCACACAGCCCTGGCCCCTTGTCCCCATGTCAGGCTCTGGGGTGGATCCTGTGGAACATCCTTTGGTGGAGGCTGTGGCTCCAGGTGGGCCGGGGGGATCCCGGGGGACAGGGACCCCGCTGGGCATGGACAGCATTGGACTTGTTGGGAGAAACTGTGAGGGGGAGCTGGGGCCGAGTGACCAACCCAGTGACCTGACACAGCCCTGCTGGGATGGCACACAGCCCCTCTGGGATGGCACAGCCTGCTCTGTGAGCTCACAGCCCCTTCTCTAATGTCACACAGATGGTCTCTGATGTCACAGCCAACTCTGTGATGTCATCATCTGCTCTATGATGACAAACATCTGCCGTGTGATGTCACAGCTGGCTCTGTGATGTCACAAAGGCAGTCTGTGATGTCATAGCTGATCAATGACCTCACATGCACCACTCTGTGATGTCATAGCCCACTCTGTGACCTCATGTTACCAGATGATCAGTTGCCTACACCAGGTGAGCTGACACCTGGAGCTTGTTCTCCACATCCCCAGGCCTATGGAAACCACACAAGGCCCATTGTGTGAAAAGGGGAACTGGAAGTTCAGCAGCCTCAGGGTCCTGCCAGCTCAGCCAGGCCCACTGGAACATTGGGGTCCACGACCTCCAGGGACCACCAGAGAGACCCCCCAGGACAGAAGAACACATGGGTAAAGGGGAGGGGGAATATGTTAATGATTCTGGGGAAATGATTATCATATGTATGTTTAGTCCAGGACAATCAATGAATATGTGTGCAAAATACAGAATATAAACAGAAACTTTCCTGCCCTCAGCATGCAGGGCTTTGGGAGGAGCTCTCCCCCGTGCATCCAGCTGAATAAAGAATGCTGCTTCCTAATGCTACACTGGGGTTAAGGAGTTTTCTCTTTTACTGAATGTTTGGTAACACTCCCACTGCCAAGGAAAGCTCTGTCTGCTGCTGTTCACAGACAGAGAAGGGCTGGGGGCAGATGTGGGGCTCAGAGGCTGCCTGGGGCACAGTGACCATGAAATAATCAAGTTTTCAGTGTTCTGTGAAAGAAGGAGGGGCAGCAACAAAACTTCTACACTGGAATTAGGAAGGGCAGACTTTGGCCTGTTTAGAATGCAGATTTGGGGAATATAAAATCAGGTACTGACTTTTTTTAAAAGAAACAGCCCTTAAAATCAAAGGGGTCCAGGAAGGATGGACACATTTCAAGAAAGTAATCTTAAGGGGGAAGAGCAGCCTGTCCCAGTGTGGCAAAAGACGAGCTGGTGATGAAAGTGACTGTACTGGCTGCCCATGGAGCTTTTGTGGGAACTAGGGGGATAAAAGGACTGGCAACTCAGGAAGCATTTAAGGATTTCGATGGGTTATTCAGAAGGGGAACTCCAGGCCTGTCAGCCTGACCTGGGTGCCCGGCAAGGTTATGGAACAGATCACCTTGAGTGCCATCACAGGGCACTCACAGGATGGCCCAGGGATCAGAGCCAGCCAGCTCAGTGGATTTAGGGGTGGCAGGTCCTGGTCTCCTTTTATGCCCAGGTGACCCACCTGTGGATGTGGGAAAGGCTGTGGATGTTGTGGGCCTGGACTCCAGCAGAGCCTTTGACTCTGTCTCTGACAGCATTCCCTGGAAAAGCTGCAGCCCACGGCTTGGGCAGGTTCCCTCCTCACTGGGAGATTTAAGAGCTGGCTGGAGGCTGGGCCCAGAGAGGGGTGGGGATGGTGCTGCACCCAGCTGGTGTCCAGGCACTGGTGCTGTCCCCAGGGATCTGTGCTGGGCCCAGTCCTGTTTAATATCTTCACTGATGGTCTGGGTGAGGGGATCGAGTCCAGCATTCACAAATTGCAGATGGCACCAAGCTGGGTGTGAGTGTGGATCTGCTGGAGGGCAGGACAAGAAGACACAGCCTTAAGCTGCACCAGGGGAGGCTCAGGCTGGACAATAGGAAGGAGTTCTTCACAGAAAGGGTGAGTGGGAACTGGAATGGGCTGGCCAGGGGGGAGGTGGCAGAGTCACTGTCCCTCTCCAGTGGCACTTAGTGGCATGGTCTGGGTGACAAGGCAGTATTAGGGCATTGGTTGGACTTGATGATCCCAAAGGTCTTTTCCAGCCTATTTGATTCTGTCATTCTATGATGATTGGGACACTCTGGGGCCATTGTGACACTGCAGGGCCTCATGGAACTAAGAGGACCATGGTGACACCGTGCAGCCCCACAGAACCAGGGGTCCATGGTGGTGCTGTGGGGCCAAATGGACCCAGGGAGTGCCCCGTGACACTCTGGGCCCTCGTGGAACCACAGAGGCCATTGTGACACTGCAGGGCCTCGTGGAACCAAGGGGTTTCACCATTTTGACACTGCAAAACCAAGGAGACCATTGGGGGACTGCAGGGCCCAGTGGAACCAAGGGGCCGTTCTGACACTGCAGGGCCTCATGGCACCAAGGGGACATTGTGACACTGCAGGATCTGTGTAACCAAGGGACCACTGTGACACAATGGGACCTCAAGGAATCTGGGAGAACGTTGTGACACTGTGTGGCCTTGTGGAAACAAGGAGTCCATTGTGACACTGAGGGGACTTGTGGAACCACAGAGACCATGGTGACAGTGTGGGACCTCATGTGGCCATGGGGCCATTGTGACACCCTGGGGCCCCATGGAAACAAGGGGCCACTGTGAAACTGCAGCACCAAAAAGAACATTGTGACACTGTGAAGCCCCATGGAACCAAGGAGTCCATTGTCACATTTTGGGCCCCCTTGGAACCAAAGAGACCAGTGTGACAGTGCAGGGCCTGGTGTGACCAAGAGGCCATTGTGACACTGAGGGACCCCATGGAACCAAGGACATCTTTGCAGATGTCACCAAGCTGGATGTGAGCTTTGATCTGAGGGAACATAGGAGTGGTCTGCACAGAGACCTAGACAGGCTGGATCCAGGGGATGAATCCAACAAGGTGAGGTTTAACAAATCCAAGTGTCAGGCCCTGCTATTTGGCCCCCAGTGCTACAGGCTGGGGACAGAGTGGCTGCAGAGCAGCCAGGCAGAAAGGGACCTGCAGGGACTGATGGACAGCAGGCTGGACATGAGGCAGCAGTGTGCCCAGGTGGCCAAGAAGGCCAATGGCTCCTGGCCTGGATCAGGAATGGTGTGGCCAGCAGGAGCAGGGCTGCTGTGCCAGCACTGATCTGCCCCCAGCTCTGCACACAGACATTGCTGCTGCAGCTCCAGAGAAGAGAACACAAGGGGATCACTACAGAAAACTTTGCTGGGAGATCCTTTAGTTCCTTTAAAGCCACATGGAGTGCAGCCCCTCATTGACACAGTCTGTGGCCACAGGGAAGATGGAGGGAAACAAAATGAGAAATGGCACAAGGAATGACATTTATTTTTGGACAATATGAAAAAACTAATACAAAGGAAATGAACATCCAAAATGAAACCAACATGAAGTATCAAATATTACTTTTATTACAAGTGATTTGCAGAAATTTTTCAGCAGTTTATTGTTCCTGAAAGCATCCAGACATCTGTCTCCACACTGCAGCCTTGAGCTCCCGGTTCCTCAGGCTGTAGATGAGGCGGTTCAGGGCTGGAGGCACCACCGAGTACAGAACTGACAGGGCCAGATCCAGGGATGGGGAAGAGATGGAGGGGGGCTTCAGGTGAGCAAACACTGCAGTGCTGAGGAACAGGGAGAGCACGGCCAGGTGAGGGAGGCAGGTGGAAAAGGCTTTGTGCCGTCCCTGCTCAGAGGGGATCCTCAGCACAGCCCTGAAGATCTGCACATAGGAGAAAACAATGAACACAAAACAACCAAAACTGAAACAGGCACCAACAACAAGAAGCCCAAGTTCCCTGAGTTTTGAGTGTGAGCAGGAGAGCTTGAGGATCTGTGGGACTTCACAGAAGAACTGGCCAAGGGCATTTCCATGGCACAGGGGCAGGGAAAATGTATTGGCCGTGTGCATGAGAGCATTGAGAAAGGCACTGGCCCAGGCAGCTGCTGCCATGTGGGCACAAGCTCTGCTGCCCAGGAGGGTCCCGTAGTGCAGGGGTTTGCAGATGGACACGTAGCGGTCGTAGCACATGATGGTCAGGAGGAAATACTCTGCTGAGATGAAAAACAGAAAGAAAAAGAGCTGAGCAGCACATCCAGTGTAGGAGATGTTGCTGGTGTCCCAGAGGGAATTGTGCATGGCTTTGGGGACAGTGGTGCAGATGGAGCCCAGGTCAGCGAGGGCCAGGTTGAGCAGGAAGAAGAACATGGGCGTGTGCAGGTGGTGGCTGCAGGCTACGGCGCTGATGATGAGGCCGTTGCCCAGGAGGGCAGCCAGGGAGATGCCCAGCAAGAGGCAGAAGTGCAGGAGCTGCAGCTGCCGCGTGTCTGCCAGTGCCAGCAGGAGGAAGTGCCTGATGCAGCTGCTGTTGGACATTTCCTGTGCCTTGGCATGGGGATCTGTAAGAAAAGTAATCATGGAATAGTTGGGTGTGGAGAGGACTTGAAATATCCCAGCAGAGGCTGGGGCCACTTTCCCCCCACTGCCTGCCCAGGGCTCTGCTGCCTGGAGCTGTCCCTGCCAGCAGCTGCTTCCCTGTGCCCAGGGCTGGGCCCTGCCAGTGCTGCCAGAGCCCAGCCCAGCCCTGGGGGCTCAGCTCTGCCCTGCAGAGCCCTCCCAGCTCAGGCACTGCCCAGGGGCAGCTCTGGCTCTGCAGGCTCTGATGTCAACGTCAGAGCAACCCTGAGGAGACTGGAAAAGCAACACTGATGCTGCCTCTAAGGGGTCCTGTGGTGATTTCTGTTGCTTCCTGGCTTATTCTGATCTGAGAATTTTTTTTTTTTTTCTCAACCTGAACTGAGTGATGAATATCATTGTGCAATTTCCAACTCAGCGCAGTAGATTAAAAAAGCAGGATATCCCCTTTTATGCAGCCCCTGCCTTGCTATACTCCCTGTATAATCTATTTGGAAATGTTCTGCAGTTAAATGCCATGCTGGGAGCAGTCCTGAACAATGCAGCATCCTCCCCACACAAGGAGAACACTCCCAAGCCTCACCAGCTGTCTCCTGCCACCCAGATCTTGTCCCCCAGTGCTGGAGCAGCTGCCAGGGCTGGCTGAGAGCTGTCCCTGGCAGGCAGCAGAGTCCCTGCCCCAGCACAGCACCCTGGGCTGCAGGACCCTGCTCTGCAGGACAGCCCTGGGCACCCCTGGCTGCTCTGCACAAGAGACAAGCAGAGAATGTACTCACAGGCTCTGCAGGCATTGGCATGTTCCAGCTGCAGGAGATGGCTCCAGGAGCTGCAGCTGCACTGTCCTGCAGCCAGAGGTTCCTGTGCCAAGGGCTGGCAGTGATTGTGCCCCAGGCACTTCTCAGCCCCTTCCCAGCCCTGACTGATTGAAGCTCTCTGTGCCTCTGTGCTGTGCCCAGGCTGGCTGCAGGCAGTGCCCCAGCCCTGCTGGGCTGGCACAAGAGCTGCTCATCAAGAGAAATGTGCTTTTGAAGCTCTTCTTGGGGACCAGGAGCTGCCTCTGGGCCAGGAGCCCAGCCCAGCTCAGCAGCACAGACACAGCACCAGGACTTTAATCAGCCTCTGGGGCTTTGTGCTCAGGCCCTGGACATCAGTCCCTGAGAGGCAGCTGAAGAAACCTCTCCAGAACTCCAAGGCAGAATCCAACTCCAAACTTTCTTGGACTTTTAATGGCTCCCAGAGAGGGACACGACTGAGCAAGTGTCCCCAGGCCCCAGGCAGAGCAGAGAACTGCAGGCAGTGATGACAGGTGGGGACAAAGAGAAGCCAAGTCTTGGTGCCCTGGGGCACAGCAGGGTCTGTGCCAGCAAGGGCTGGGAGGAGACACCTTGTGCTGAGGCCCTGGGGCCTCCTGGCCCAGCCCCAGCCAGGCTGGGCACTGTCAGCCCCTTGTGCTGCCCTCAGCATCCCCCCCTAGCCCACATCCCAGTGGCCTCAAGGATCTGCTGCAAGGAGTCCCTGGGGAGCCTTGCTCAGCAATGGCCCTGGGGGCTCCTTCATGCTCCCTGCAGGGACTGCAGCTTTTTCAAAGGACTTTGGGCTTTGGCTTTTGCCTTGGAGTCTCTGAGAGGTTTGTGCAGTCATGGCCTCCAATTATCTGCTGTAATTAGTCCCTGGAGAGGCTTTGTCAGTAATGACACTCAGTGGGGCTCATTAATGCTTCAGGGTACTTCAGTTATTTGAAGGTACTTGGTGTTTCCCTTTTGATACAGACTCTGTGAGAGGTTTGTGCACCATGGCCCCAATTATCTGCTTTAACGAGTCCCTTGAGGGCTTTGCATTGACATTTAGTGGGGCTCATTAATACTTTGAAATACTCAAGTTTTTTAAGGTACTTTGGATTTTCCTTTCTACACTGAGTCTCTGAGAGGATTTTGTGCCATCCTGGCCTCCAATTCTCTCCTCCAAGGAGTCCATGAGGTACCCTGTGTTGGAGATGGACCTCAGCAGGATGAGGTCCTTCATGCTTTGAGACACTTTTGGGTTTTCTTCTGACTTTGACTCCTGCAAAGGTTTTTGCAATCTCCTCTCAGGCCCTGAGGTTCCAGGGTTTAGCTCCAAATGCACCACAGGGCTTATTAGGATGAAGCATCTTTTGACAAACCATGGCTCTGCCTTGATTTCCCTCTGGTCTAGTCCACTTCAGCAGGACGGTTTCCTTTTACAGTTATGGAGAAGTATTTCAATGAGCTTCTAAGAAACATGTAATCCTATTTTAAAGAGTGTATTTTATGCTGTTCTCTTTAGAGAAGAGGTGATTGCAGCATTCTGTGATTGATATTGATCCAGGGTTTCTCCTAAGGAGGTCTGGCCAGATCAGTGAAGTTGTACCTTGAGGTCTGACCCAGTGAGGACAACTTTTCCCACATTCCCCAACCCCATGTGAGAAATGATTTTTACTTTCAAAAATTTAAATGGTTTATTAAGACTTTATCAAAATGCAACAGAAGACTGAATAAAGAAAAGAATACAGCACCGGGACCAAAGAATTCAGTCACCATGTGCTCATCTACAAAATGGATGCTCTGTCTTTTACACCTCTAGCCCCTCCCAAAGTCTTGTCAATCGACTCCTTCTCTGTCCAGTGCTGGAGATCACTGTCTCACACCTTGATTGGAGGTCAGGTGCTGCCATAGGAACAAGCCAACCCTCCCAAATGCCCCAGCTACTGAGGCCATCCTGTGATAGCAATGCAAGGGGGAGGGGAAAGATAACTGTACATCTACAAAATGTCCCTTAACATATATTTAATATTCACCCATTAATTGTGAGAGTCAACCATAGGGTTACTCTTCTATAACAAACCCCCCTTTTCTTTTTCTAGAAGTCCTTTTGCTTGAACAATTAAGTAAAACTCTGTCTCTCTCTTGTATGAGTCATACCAGCATCTGTTGATGTGGGCAAGGACAGTGGGAACAGGAGAAAAAAATCTCAGGTTTTCCATAGACACACTCATTTGGAATGGACAAAAGGGCATCCCAGAGGTCCAGTGTGGCTTTGACTCCCATCTACCGTGCCTATGTGGCTGCTGCCCATAGTTGGTGCATCTTAGGGGTGAGTCCAGAGGCCAACTCGGACCTGCCCTCCAGTCCCTGTTGTATTAAAAGACAACTGAGGAATTACAGAGGTCTGGAATGGCCTTTTGTCCCTACCTTACCATGCCCATGGGGTTGCTACCCACAGCAGGGCTATGGAGCCTTCTTGGTAGCAAACAAAGGGGTCAACCCGGCCTTGTCCTCCTTCCTTTGTCTTATTTTCTTAAAGAAGCTGTCCCATTGCCTTTTACAGTCCCTTGTGTACTTCCCCTCAACAGCTGCTGGTAATTCTCACCCATGAAAACAGGAAGACAGTTCTCGAGCTGGCTGGTGGAAGCTTGACTCTGCTTTTTGGGCGTCTTGGTGTTTTCCTGGTTGTCTCTCAGTCTCTGCTTGAGAGTCAATCTTGTTTCACCCAGCCTGGATGTTACCGTCCACTCTTTGGTTCTTCTCCTGGGCCTTTGACTCTGTTGCCATGAGTCCATCCCCGCTCTGCAGCTCGCACGGCCGATTCGGTGGTGAGCAGTGCCTGAAAGGGACCTTCCCACTGGGGAGTTAGAGGCTGATCTCTCCATGGCTTAATCATCACCCAATCCCCAGGATTAATATTATGGATTCTGAAATCCAGGGTGGTAGTTTGAGGAATTGCCCCTTTATGTCTTAGCCCTTCTAAGGTTTGTGCTATAGACATCACTTATTTCTTGGCATTGGCTTCCCCTTCCTCATAGGTGGCAGCCTTCTGGGGTGAGGTCAGGAAGGGAAACCCAAACATCGTTTCATAGGGTGGGACCCCCAGATCTGACTGGGGTTGGGTTCTAATTCTTAATAAGGCCAAAGGGAGACATTTTATCCATGACATTTGGGTTTCAATCATTAGCTTAACTAGAGCTCTTTTAAGAGTTTGATTCATTCTCTCAACCTGACCGGAACTCTGTGGATGCCATGGAGTTTGTAATTCCCATTTTACTCCCAGGGCCTGAAAGACTCTCTGAAATATCTCTGATGTGAAATGAGTTCCCCAGTCTGAATCAATCCTGTTTGCCATCCCATATTGGGGAATGATTGATTCTGGAATTGTTTTACTCACAACATTGGCATTGGCTTTCACAGGGTGTACCACCTCTTCCCAATGAGTTACGTAATCTGCTATTACTGGCAAAAACTTCCACCATTGTACCTGGGGAAGCTCAATAAAGTCTACTTGGATGTTTTGGAAGGGCCTTAAGGCCAGTTCTCGCCCTCCTCTGGGTGTTTTCGTCATGATTTTATTATTCACTTGTTGACAAATCACACCCTGTTCAGTTATCTGCTTAGCTATTCTGAAAATTCCTGTGCATCCCCAGTTCCTTAGAAATTGATCACTCAGCGCTTGTGTACCCCAATGTGTTGTCCCATATATGCCTTCTAGCATTTCCCTGGCCAAGGGTTTATTCAACATTTGCCTCCCATCTGCTAATCTCCACTTCCCTTTGTTGTCTTTCTTGGCTCCTATTTTAAGGAGTTCTTCCTCTTCTGACCCACTGAATACAGGGACTTTTTGCATTTCTCTCATGGGGGTTAATACTATTATTAGTTTTTCTGTCTTTGATTCAGTTGCATTTTTAGCCTCTAAATCAGCTAAATTGTTCCCTTGTGCCCCTTTTTGATGTCCTTCAACATATACCACCGCTACTTCCTCTGGTAATTGTAAGGTTTCTATCTCTTCTAAAAGAAATTTTTTGTGAATCAGTCCCTTTCCCTTTGAATTTAAAAGCCCCCTCTCTTCCCAAATTTTTCCAAAGATATGCACTACTCCAAAAGTGCATTTTGATTCCTGTATATATTTTGTTCCCCGTTTTCTGTGCCAATATTTCCAGAGCTCCTTTTAGGGCACACAACTCATATTTTGGGCTGACCAATTGGAAGGTAACTTTTCTAACTTTTCCCTTTTCTATGGCCACCAACCCTTCATGCACGATAGCGTACCCCGATACCCTGTGCCCCTTTATTACCCGTGAAGAGCTATCGATGTACAATCATTTTCCACCTTGGAGTGGTTGATCTGTTAGGTCCTCTCTTCCTTTAGTTTGATAGTTTATAACCTCTAGGCAATTATGTATTAGTTCCTCACTTGGTTCTCCATACAAGAACTGGGCAGGGTTGAGTTGGTTACTCACAATCAGCTCTAAACCATTATCTATTAAAATGGCTTCATATTTTAGCACTTGGGAATCAGTGAGCCATTTCTCAGCTTAGGATACTCCTTACTGAGTTTGGGATATATATCTTCAATTTTCCCCCAGAGGGTAATTTTTTGCTTTCTGCTATGAGTAGGGCAGTCACTGCCACAGCCTGAACGCAGGTTGGCCACCCCTGGCTGACAGGGTCTAGCAGTTTTGATAAATAGGCCACTGGTTTCCTGGATCCTCCCCAGTCCTGGGCTGACACTCCATGTGCTACCCCTTTTTCTATATCCACAAAAAGATAGAAGGGTTTGTCTAAGGCAGGAAGACTCTGTGCCAGTGCACTGACTATTTTTTGCTTTAAAGCTTCAAACTTTTGTTCATTGTCTTTTTCCCACCTAATCTCTTCTTCTGCTAACTTTTCATACAAGAACTGGATGGCCTGCGTGTATCCTTCAATCCATAGCCTACAACATCCCAACAGGCCTAAAAACCTTCTGACTTCCCTCTTAGTTTTTGGCCATGGGAGTGAGACTATCCCCGTGATTCTCTCAGGGTTCAGCCCCCAGCTCCCTTGACAAATCACATGTCCTTGGTATTTTACTTCTCGCTCTACAAATTGGAGAATCCCTTTTGATACCCAAAGTCCTTGGTCCCTCAGAAAACTTAACAACACCATGGTGGATTTCCAAACTTCTTTTTCTTCCTGTCCTGAGAAAAGCAAATCATTTACATATTGGATGAGCTACATCTCAGGTTTAATGGAGAAGAGCTGTAGTACTTCTCCTAGGCGTTGACCGAAGAGGTTTGGGGATTCGGAAAACCCTTGGGGTAACCCAGTCCACCAAAGCTGTTGCTTCCTCCCAGAACTGAGGTCCTCCCATTCAAAAGCAAATATATCCCACTTTCCTCTGCCAGTGGGTATGCCCAAGAAGTATCTCTTAGGTCTATCATGTTAAACCACTGGGATGTTACTTAGAAGCGTATAGGGATTTGGCATTACCGGATATGGATTCATAGTTCTTTTGTTCACTTCTCTCACATCTTGGACAAGCCTGTAAGACCCATCTGACTTCTTTGCTGGTAATATGGGTGTATTATGGGGGGACATACATGGTTCTAAGGTCCTGTCCTCAAGTAGGTCCTGGATCAGCGGCCGTACTCCTTGTCTCCCCTCCAGGGAAAGTGGGTATTGTCATACCCAAACGGGATGGTTTTCATTAACTACTTTTATTACTATAGGTTTCCTGTTTAATTTACCTCAGGTTTTTGGTTTTGCCCACATCATGTCATGAATTTTCTCCTCATCCTCTTCCCTTATTGGAGAAGCTTAATTACCATTTTCCCTTCTCTGGGAGCCCTCCAATGTCAAACTGCACCTGTAAATCCTGTCCTAAAAAATTTCTCACTGCTTCTGGAACTAACAGAACATCCCCAATTCCTATTTTATTTGTCCTTTCAAACTTTATTTGCTTTATAACTGAAGCTTTGAAAATTTTGCCTTGTCTAGGTTTGAAAAGACAAGTGTCTGCTAATGAAGGCAGGAGCTGCCCCTGAAATGGAAAATGTAAAACCCCTCCCTCCAAATTGTTAAAGTTTTGAAATTAAGGGGGCTCTCAGGCACAGATATGGGAGCAGGAATAACAGTTCTTTATTAGCAAAGAAAATCAAAAGAAAATGAACAATGCAGTAATACAAAGCAACACTGATAGAATCAGAATATGACCTGACACACTGTGGGTCAGGGTGTTGCTAGCAGTGCAATGAAAATAGTGGCTGCAGTCCTCCTGCAGTCTTCCTGCAGACAGATGTGGTTCTGTTGGAGCAGCGATCCTGTAGAAGGGTGTAGTCTTCCTCTGAAGATCCAGTGGTGGTGTAGATGGGCCTGGTCTTCCTCTGGGAATCCAGTGGAAGGGGCAGGTGCTCCTCTGGGAATCCAGTGGAAAGACTGTTCTGGTGTCCCAAAATCTCAGATTGTATCCAGGCAGGAACGCTTGGCTCCTCCCTCTGGGGAGAGCATCTCACAATGGGAAGATGGAATTTTATCAGTCATGCAGTGACACTCAATGGCCCATTAACAGCAAATGTCTTCCCAGAGGGAGGATTGGTTTGTGGAAGAGATAAAGAAAAACTGCCCAATTAACAGATGATAACTGGCCCACCTCTAACAGATGGGAATTGAACACACACATTACCTTGCAGTCTAGGACATTATCCATGCCTTATTCTATTTCCATCTGCATCCCAATGAAACCTTACACACAGCTCTCACTTATGACTGGGTTTCCCTGTGGTACACAATGGCTTTCCCCATCTTTCTGCATTACCCACCAAGTGTAACCAGGTCCTTGAACAAAAACAATCCCACAGATGGGTTTGTCTTTGCCCGAGGTGGGAGTAACCTAAAAAGTCTTCCTAAAATACCTTTCATGTGTACAACAGGGACTTTTCTCCATCCACTGTGTGCAGGGGTTCAGACTGGGCAGGACCAGCTCAACTGATCGACCCTCTGGTGTTGACCATCCAGGTGGCTTTTGCTAAGGTCATTTCCCAATTTCTAAAAGTTCCCTCGCCAAGTGCCTTCAGGGTAGTCTTAAGTAATCCATTGAACCATTCAACTTTCCCAGCAGCTGGTACATGATAGGGGATACAATAGATCCATTCAATACCATGTTCTCTGGACCAGGTGTTGATAAGGCCGTTCTTGAAATGGGTCCCATTGTCCGACTCAGTTCTCTCCAGGGTTCCATGTCTCCACAGGATTTGCTTTTCCAGGCCCAGGATGTGTTCTGGGCAGTGGTATGAGACACAGGGTAGGTCTCCAACCATCCAGTGGTGGCTTCCACCATGGTCAGCATGCAGCGCTTGCCCTGGCGTGTCTGGGGCAGTGTGATGGAGTCAATCTGCCAGGCCTCCCCATACTTGTACTTGGACCACTGCCCACCATACCACAGGGGCTTCACCCGCTGGGCCTGCTTGATGGCAGCACACGTCTCACAGTCATGGATAACCTGAGAAATACTGTCCATGGTTAGATCCACCCCTCGGTCTTGTGCCCACTTATAGGTGGCATCTCTGCCCTGATGGCTTGAGGCATAATGGGCCCATCGAGCTAGGAACAACTCCCCCTTTTGTTGCCAATCTAAGTCTATCTTTGACACCTCTATCTTTGCAGCCTGGTCTACCTGCTCACTGTTTTGGTGCTCCTCATTGGCTCTGCTCTTGGGGACATGGGCATCTACATGGCGGAACTTCACAGGTAGCTTCTCTACCCTGGTACCAATGTCTTTCCACTCATCAGCAGCCCAAATTGGTTTTCCCCTATGCCAGTGTGCCTCTTTCCACCTCTCCAGCCATCCCCACAGAGCATTGGCTACCATCCATGAATCAGTGTAAAGGTAGAGCTTTGGCCAATTCTCTCTTTCTGCGATGTTCAGGGCCAGCTGAACAGCTTTGAGTTCTGCAAGTTGGCTTGATCCACCTTCTCCTTCAGTGGCCTCTGTGACCTGTCCTGTGGGGCTCCATACGGCTGCTTTCCACTTCTGGTTCATTCCCACAATGTGGCAAGAACCATCAGTAAAAAGAGCGTAGCGTGGATCTTCTGCTGGCAGTTGGTTGTATGGTGGAGCTTCTTCAGCCCGTGTCACTTCTTGTTGCCCTTCATCAGCGAGACCAAAGTGTTCACCTTCTGGCCAGTTTGTAATTATTTCCAGAATCCCAGGGCAATTCAGTTTACCTATACGGGCGCGCTGTGTGATAACAGCAATCCATTTGCTCCATGTAGCACTGGTGGCATGGTGCGTAGAGGGAACTTTTGCTTTAAACATCCACCCCAGCACTGGTAGTCGGGGTGCGAGGAGGAGTTGTGCTTCTGTGCCAATCACCTCTGAGGCAGCTTGAACTCCTTCACAGGCAGCCAAGATTTCCTTCTCTGTGGGAGTGTAGTTGGCTTCAGACCCTCTGTAGCTTCGACTCCAAAATCACAGTGGTCAGCCTTTAGTCTCCCCAGGCACCTTCTGCCAAAGGCTCCAGGACAAGCCATGGTTCCTGGCTGCAGAGTAGAGCACGTTCTTCACCTCTGGTCCTGTCCTGACTGGGCCAAGAGCAACCACATGAGTGATCTCCTGCTTTGCTCTTCTTGATAGCAGAATCCTGATGATCATCTCTCCTTTCTCAAACACTTCCATTGCCGTGTTCCCCCACACAATGATGTCATCGATGTACTGCAAGTGCTCTGGAGCCTCACCCTTTTCCAGTGCAGCCTGGATCAGTCCATGGCAGATGGTGGGGCTGTGCTTCCACCCCTGGGGCAGTCGGTTCCAGGTGTACTGCACACCCCTCCAGGTGAAAGCAAACTGAGGCCTGCATTCTGCTGCCAGAGGAATGGAGACAAACACGTTAGCAATGTCTATAGTGGTAAAGCACTTTGCTGCCTTGGACTCCAGCTCGTACTGGAGTTCCAGCATGGCCGGCACAGCAGCGCTCAGCGGTGGAGTCACTTCATTCAAGCCACGATAGTCCACAGTCAATCTCCATTCTCTGTCAGACTTGTGCACAGGCCAGATGGGGCTGTTGAAGGGTGAGTGGGTTTTGCTGACCACCCCTTGGCTCTCCAGCTCACGGATCATCTTATGGATGGGGATCACGGCATCTCAATTTGTTCAATATTGCCGGCGGTGCACTGTCGAGGTGGCAATCGGCACTCGTTGCTCTTCCACCTTCAGGAGAGCTACTGCAGATGGGTTTTCTGATAGTCCAGGCAAAGTGTTTAATTGCTTGATGTTTTCTGCCTCCACAGCAGCTATGCCAAATGCCCAACATAGTCCCTTTGGGCCTTTGTAACAGCCATTCTGGAGGAAATCTATGCCCAGAATACACGGGGCCTCTGGGCCAGTCACAATAGGATGTTTCTGCCACACCTTCACAGTCAGGCTCACCTGGGCTCCCAACAGGGTCAATTGCTGTGATCCCCCCATCACCCCAGCAATGGAAACAGGTTCTGCCCCCACATGTCCCAATGGTATCAGGGTACACTGTGCACCAGTATCAACTAAGGCATCGTATTTTTGTGCTTCTGATGTGCCAGGCCATTGGATCCACACCATCCAGAAAATCCGGTTTTCCCGTGCCTCTCCCTGGCTAGAGGCAGGGCCCTCCCTAGCCCTGGTTATTATTTCTATTCTGGGCATACATGGTCGAGGTACCTTCCAGGGGATCTGACGGATCATACTCAGCAGCTCAGTCATGGAAGGTTGGGGCTACCTTCACTTTACTGGAATTCCCTCAATTAGTGTTTCCCTCCTTGAGCTGATGCACCCATGCTGCCAGGACAGAAGTGGGTTTTCCATCCCACCTTCCCATGTCTCCCCCATGGTCACGCAGAAAGAACCACAGGTCAGCCCATGGGCTGTACCCTCTCTCTCTAGCTGGGGAACGTTGGGCTCTGACTCTGGGGCCTGTGACTCACACTGGTGCAATGTGGGAACTGTTCCTCCTCACCTCCTCCCTCATCTCCCTCATCTCCTCTCTGAGTTCTTGGACCACGGCAGAGACATGAGCCTGCATTGGGCCATTGATCACACTCTCATAATTTCTAAGCTTGTTGGCAACAGAACCCACTGTCTCTCGTTTGTTATTGGCATTAATCATTGCAATAAAGGTGGTGTATTGAGCTGGCCCCAGATTTGCCAGACTCCACAACATTTGCCCTGTGCACCTGACCTTGTTGGGGTCATTATCATGCTGTCCATCCCTCCCAAAGAGTACCTCCAATACTGCCACTTCTCTCAGCTCTTGGATCCCTTCCTCAAGAATCTTCCAGAGCACATTCTGTGGTGCTGGTCCTGCATTCTCTCCCTGTGGACAAACCTCTCTCTGACACTCATTAAAAGCCACTCCCAGAGGGAAAGGGACCTTGGCTCCCTTACAAAAATCAGATTCATACCTGAGTCCTGAGTCAAGTGTCCCAAATTCCTTGCCTCACCACCATCCAGCTGGACACCTGTACCCATAAGGTCCCAGACCCAAAGTAGCCAGGTTGTATAAGCCTCACATCCCTGTCATACAATGTCTTTGTGCAGATTACGGAGACTTTCGTACGTCAGGGACTCGGTGATGACCTCAACTGTTGCCTCTCCTGGGCGTTGGGAAGGCTCTCCTTTCATATCCTCATCTGGGTGCTCTGATTTCATCTTAGATCTCCTTGTTTCCACCAGGGCCACTGCTGCTGGCTGTGACTGCCTTTGCAGTTCAGCTGGAACCTGGACAGTTGTAACATCTGTGGGTTCCACTGCTGCACCATCAGACTCTCCCTCTTTGAGGCAGGGGGATGGCTTTTCACCAGCTGTGGAAATGTACTCCTTCAGCACCTGGCCCATCTCTTTCATTAGAACCCTCATCCAACCTGGGTGGTTCATTTCTGAGGTGGGCTGTGGGGCAGGGTCTGGCTCTGGGGCAGCAGCATCCCTGGTCTCTGGGGTAGGTGTCAGTGTGGTTATCCAGGTTAATCTTCCCTTATCTCTGAATGCTAAATGTAACAGGCCTATCAGCAACACAAGCCACTGTATGATATCATTAGCATTTAGAGTGGATCTGAACCCTTTGAAAACTGGTGGGGCAGACCCAAAGAGCTGGGTGAAGGGCTGGGAAAAAATTTGCCCCCGTGTCATTTCCTCACAGTAAGTACCATTATTAAAGTAACCCCCAAAACCATACACTTAGTGTGTGATAGCTCTGAATCCATGTGCCTGCCTTCCAGAGGAAGTTAAAGATCCATTAGTTCCTCACCTCATTAAGCCATAAAGCAAACTGGATAACAGCCAGGGCAGCCTTAGTTTGGTTAGCCTGTGTTCCCAGGGATTGCCTGGGTGCTCCTGATGGGGCAGAAGGAAGAGCTGCAGGCCCTCCGTGAGGGTGATGAGGGCAGTGGGCTGTCAGCAGGGGCTGGCTGGGGGAGCTGCAATGCCTGGGCAGGAGCTGCAATCCCTGCCCCGGCTGCGGTGGGCTTTGCTCCCTGTGTGGACCAGGGGTGGCGTGGGCAGAGCACACAGAGGTTTCAGGGATGCAGGCAGGGGGATTCATGGCCAGCACTTTGCAGCTGATCCCCTTGGCCTCTCCTCTCTTGCGGCCATGGCAAGAGCTGGGTGGGATGGCTCTGGCAGGAAGGTCTCCTTGGATTCCTGCACATCCACGTTCTGACCGTGGCTCTGTTCCTCTCTCTTCCAGCCCTTCGAGCCCTGAGTGAAGATAACAGCCCCTCCTGCATAAGCACATTTCTTCAGGTGATGTTTGAGGGAAGAACTGCAGAACTTTCATCTGCTGGCTCAGAAGAACCAGTGTCTCTTTAAGACCTCCAGATCCCTTGGAAGGTGAGACCACCTGGAGACCAGAGGGGATCAGCTGGAGTTCCAGGCACAGCTGATGACTGGCACAACTGAGCCTGTGGGAAGCTCCCATGGCTCCTGCCTTCTCCCTCCCTGTTGACAGCTCCCTCCCTCCAGCCCTCAGACCCTGCCCATCCCCTTTCTTCCCTCCCAGCTCATCCCTTTGCTTCGCCTTCCATTAATAAACAGTTTGGCTTCTTTGCTTTACCTGCATCTCTGTGGAGCTGGAGCGATGAAAATCCGTGGCCCTGGGACACACAGGCCCCTGCTGCTGTTCTCTCCCACACTGTGTTTTGTGCACAGACACAGAGGAACGAGGGCAGGTCAGGATGGAAAGGTTCCTGTGCTGAAGGTGCAGTTGTACAGCACTGTGGAGTTCCAGATCTTGCTGAGCACCCTGGAGCCCCTGGACTTTTGAAGAGCAAACCTGAATATGCTCTAAACACAGCAGAGAGGGATTCCATGGCAAGCATCCACGGAGGACAAATGAGCTTGGAATGCTGGAAGTTTTCAAGAACAGCTTCCTGAAAGCAGAGCAGTGCTCCACCCCTGCACAGGATGAGGAAGAGGGCAGAACCAGAGACCATCCGGGCTTAGCAGGGAGCTCTGGGTGTGCCTAAGGGCAAATGAAGCAGCAGCACGGTGCCCGAGACTCGGACACGCGGCCGTGCCGGTGCCCGCAGCGCTGCCAGGCAGTGCCGGGATCCCGGCTGTGGTTCTGGTCCCCACAAGTGAGGAATGGCAGCCCCAGGCTCAGAGCCAGTCAGAAAGCCAACCAAGGGAGAGCAGAGGGAGGGCAGCCTTCCAGTCTCTCTTGGGCATGGCCGCAAATCAACCCCTGCTGCTTCTTCCTCCGCCGGTGTTGGGGCTGTGCTGGTGGCAGAGCCAGCCAGGTTGTGCTCTGTGTTCCAAAGCCTGTTGGGAGCGGGCATGAAAAGCGCTGCGTGCACAGCAGAGAGTCCTGGAAGGTGCTGGCAAGAGCATCCTGTGGGGACAGGGCTCTGGGCTCTGGCTGGGAACAGCCTGGTTTTGGTGCTGTGAGCACAGGCAGGAGCTGAGGCAGGGGAAGAGGCAGCAGGCAGCTTGTGTTTGTAGAGGGCCTGGGGCTGCACCTCTGAACCTGCACCTGGACACACACTTGGGGGAATACGAGCTGGAGCTGGAGTGCCTGTCCTGAAAGGACCTGGAGTCATTCAGCCTTGCCAGCTTTGCTTAAGAGTGTGTTGGTGTTCCCCAGGAAAGCCACACATTTGGGGAAATGCCTTTGGAGGAAAGGGGCTTGCTTCTCAAGG
The DNA here is from genome assembly GCF_023055355.1 of Agelaius tricolor. Taxonomy (NCBI): domain Eukaryota; kingdom Metazoa; phylum Chordata; class Aves; order Passeriformes; family Icteridae; genus Agelaius; species Agelaius tricolor. The sequence continues at coordinate 1,620,058 of NW_027269311.1, read as the reverse complement.
AAAGTGCTTCCCAGGGAGCTCCCAGTGAGGCAGGTGTGAGTGTCCCCCTTTGTCTCTCTGTGCTCCTTTCAGTCCTTGAGGCCCGTTGCACTTGGCAGAGGGGCAGGGCAAGGGAGAAGGCTGTGAAGAGCAGGTTTGGCATCCGCCTGGACCTGCAGAGACCAAGCCAAGCACCTGCAGCAGGGTGTGTTCCCTCCCTTTGGACAGAGGTGTGAGCAGGAGCATCTCTGTCCAGCCATGGGCCCCAAAGCTCTCTGTGAGAGCTGTGAATTAAAAGGCCTTTGCACACACACTTTTCACATCTTTCCTGTCTGCTGTGTTTTAACTCTTGGCAAAATGCATTTGCCTCCTGCTTAGTGGGAGCTGCTGTGGCCCAGGGCATGCACAGAGGCAGCGTGGAGAGCCTTGGCTGATCTTGGTGTGTCCCTGGCCTCAGAAAAGGCCTCCCAAGGTGTCCTGCTCATTGGCTCTCCCTGTGCATCTTGGAGAGAACAAGGTGGGCATTTCTGGCAGCTGGGCATCAGCAGGCCTCAAAATGGGGGCGTGTGGTGGAGTGAGCCCAGCTGAGATCCCCTGAGAGGAGCCCAGTGCTCCTTGCTCCTCTCTGCTGACCCGGGAGCGTTTGTCTGCTTTCGGGATGGCCCTGGCTGTGTCAGGGCTGCTCCGTGGACACGAGACAGCCGCTCCTGTCCCGCTGGGTCCCAGCAGTGCCTGGCAGCAGCCCTGCATCCACGTCAGGATGCTGGCCAAGAGAGGCCCTGGGAGCTGAGGCAGCTGATTTGAAGCTTTTGCAGATACACACAGGGCATGGCCAGCAGCGTTCCCTCAGGATACAGCAGTGCTGAGGCGCCTCCCCAGAGCTGCCTGATGCTGCCCACTCCTTGTGGCACCAGTTGCTTTCCTGTGGGATGTTCTACCTGCCCCAAGAGTGAAGAGGGAGCTGGAGAAAGAGCTGGCCAGGCTGCTCTGGATCCTTTCCCAGCAGCCCTGGCTGAGTGGAGCAGTCCGAGCTGAGCGCAGAGGTGCCCATGGAAGAGCCGTGCCCAGGAAGGCTCGCTGGGAAGGGTGATCCAGGAACCACAGGCCTGGCAGCCTGAGCTGCCACCGGGGACGGCCTTGGAGCAGATCCTCCTGAGTGCCAGCCCACGGCACGTGCAGGGAACCAGGGCGTCTGCTGGAGGCTGGGAAAGCTCTGCAGAGGGACGGGCACAGCTGGGGCTCCTGGTGAGGTGTTGAGGGCTTCTCTGTGGGATTTTGGGGGGTTGGTGTTGGTGGGATGTTGGGGAAGGAGTTGTCTGGAAGGTGAGAGGTCTGGGCTGGAATTTGAGTCAGTTTGAAGGCAGCATCTATGCTTTGGCACAGCTTTGGTTATGGAGGGCAGAAAGAATATCTGTGACTATTTCTATTCATGGTCCTGTTTCCCCTGCAGGGAACAAGAGGGGAGAGCTGTACTTTATTGGCCACTTTGATAACTGTACTGTGGGAGAATCAACCCTTTTGCCATCTACTCATTTGTTTGGGTTACTCTTGTAACACTGAGTGGTCTTTCATTCCTTGAGAGCTTTTATTCCTTAAGAAAATTAGGAGATTATCATCCCTTCATCAAAATCCATTTGCAAATCAAAGAATGGTCTTTTTGGCTCTGTGTAGTGTTATGTTTTGTAAAGTGTCATTCAATGGATGATAAGGCAAATGAGTTGCTGCTTCAGGATGGGACACAAACTTGTAGACCAGTCACATTCTCAGGCCATCCCAATAAATTCGGAAAGTTTGCAAATTTATAACTACTTGAGCTGAGCAATGGGAAGTACAACTTTCCTGAAGTGAGGATTCCTTAATGCCAGATTCTTCTGTTTCTTCATGGCAAAGATGTGTTTGTGGTGCAGGAAATGACTTCAATGAGAAAATAATTCCAGCACAGAGTAAGAGCTTCTGACAGAGACCAAGTGTTGCCAGCAGTTGCTGCAGGTGCTGCTGCCATCAGCCCCCAATGCACGTGGGCTTTGGCTCCCTGTGGCACAGCAGCCCCCCGGGGGCACAGGTCTCTGGGGCAGGAGACGGGCACCAGCGCTGCCAGGGCTCGGGGGTGGCAGCTCTGCTTGGGCAGGGACTCTGCCACAGCTGCTGCTGTCAGCGCTGCCCAGGCCCCAGGGCTCAGAGCAGCATTCGTGCCCTGGCCCACACATTCCTTGTCTGTGTCACACCCGTGGGTTTAGGATGGCCACCGGCCGGGAGGTGTCCCAAGGAGGCCGTGCCAGCTTCCCTGGAAGGCCCCGTGCCCTTCCCAGCGCGGCTGCGTCGGCAGCCCTGGGGCTCCTTCTGCTGCCCTGAGCCCGCAGAGCAGGGCAGCGTTTGCTGATGCTCTGAGCCCTTCCTAAAGATCCTGTGGGGCTGCCTTAGACACCTGGGGCCAGGCATTCCTTCCAGCCTGGGCCACTTTGGCTGGGCTGGGGGCGGCCCCAGGGCAGGCAGCTGTGTGTGCAGGGGCCCTTTGTGACACGGTGCAGCACGGTCACTGTGGCATAGAACGGGTGTCCAAGGGCCCTTTGTGACACGTGGGAAATAGAAGCTTGCCCGGCTGCTGGGAACAGGCAACGGGGCAGAACGGGACAGAGCGGTGCCGTGAGGAGCCCCCGCACAGCGCCCTCGTTCCTGTCCCACCCAGAGCCTTTCCCAGGCGTTATTCCTGCAGGTGACCTCGAGGCCAGACCACAGGACTTGCTGACCCGTGGTCTCCCTGAGGCTTCTCTTCTGCAGGAGCCTTCGAGGCCAGAGCCCAATCCTTGACAGGAGTCTCCTGTCCTGGTGGCCGGAGCCCTCGAGACCAGAGTGCAGGACTTGCTGTCCTGAAGCCTCCCTGAGGCTTCTCTCTTGAAGGTGCCTTCCAGGCACCACTGCAGGACTTGCTGACTCAGAGCATTTCTGAGGCATCTTTCCTGCAAGTAGCCACAAATCCAGTCACTGACATGGAGCAGAGACCCCCGAGAGTGCCCAAGCTGGCCTGGGTGGAGGAGGAGGAAGAAGGCCCTGGAGCTGCCCCAGCACAGGAGACCAAAGAGGTGGTGCTGTTTGAGCTGCTGCAGGAAGGTGAGTGGCAGAGCTGGGCCGCAGGGTTGGTGCCTGCAGCCAGCTTGGCAACATCGCATCCCATCCCATCCCATCCCATCCCATCCCATCCCATCCCATCCCATCCCATCCCATCATCTCCTGGGCATGTTCCCATGTACAGAATGGAACAGAGATGAAGAAGACATGGAGCAGAGACCCCCAAGAGTGCCCAAGCTGGCCTGGGTGGAGGAGGAGGAAGAAGGCCCTGGAGCTGCCCCAGCACAGGAGACCGAGGAGGTGGTGCCGTTCCAGCCACCGCAGGAGGGTGAGTGGCAGAGCTGGGCCACAGGGTTGGCATCTGCAGCCAGCTTGACCCCATGCCATGCCATGCCATGCCATGCCATGCCATGCCATGCCATGCCATCCTATCCCCTGGGGAAATGCCCATGGACAGGACGGAAGAGGGCCTGGGCAGACACCCTGCAGTGGCCGCGCTCCATCCCCTGGGCCATCCCGGGGCTCTCCCTGCCTGGGCAGCGCAGGGCTGGCCTGTGTTCTCCGGCCTCTCCCACAGCCCCTCAGCTCTGGCTGCTCTCGCTCTTTGCCAGATGCAGCCCTGGACAAGACACAAGAGCAGGAATCCAGCCGTGGCCGCTTCCGCAGCACAGCGCAGGTACCTGCAGCCACCCCCACCTGGGCTGGGCCTGCTGTCCCTGCTCAGCCCAGCACCGTGTGTGCAGCACTCCATGCAACATCCCCGGCTTCCTGCCCTTCTCCTACAGTTCATCTGCAAATTCATCAAGAGAATGCAGGAGGAAGAGACCATCACCATGGGCACTGGGCTCAGACCATACTCGCCCATCTTCAAAACCAAGCCCAGTGCTGCCCTCCTGTGTCTGCTTGTAGAGGATGGTTTTTACTATCCAAACCAAGTAAGCAGCCTGTGGGCAGGGTTTGATCCTCCCAGGAATTGCTCAGCCTCCCAAGCCACGCATGCTGGTTGCTGTGAGCCTTTGAGGCCACATGGCAGTGCGCGGGGAAGGGAAGCACTTCTCTGGGCAAGCTGGGAACATTGCTCCCCCTGGCAGCTTCCCAAGTCTCCCTGTGCCTTCTCCAGGTGCCCGCCATGGTGAGGTTCATCCACCAGTGGCTCGTGGCCAATGATTGTGCTGAAGCCAGGCTGGACGAGGCCCTGCTGGATCTGACAGAAGCACAGCCAGATGACGCAGTCCTGACGCTGCTGCGTGTGGCCCCGTCCTGTGACAGGTATGGGGCCCACCTGCCCAGAGGGCTCAGGCCTCCCCAGCCCATCAGCCTGTACAGCCTGCCGCAGGTGTCTGAGCAACAGAGACTTCCAGGGCCCTCTGGCTGCTGCCTTTCCCAGCCCTGGCACGTCAGCCCCTGAGCCTGCTGCCATGCTCCCTCCCTGCCCCTCAGGGCTCTGTCCCCACAGGCCTGGGCTGCCTGGCTGCTGCTGGCCAGGGCCAGTGGGCAGAGGCAGAGCTGGCAGCCAGCTCAGCTCCCCACGCTGCTGTGGCTGAGACCCCCCTGAGACAGAGCTCTGACCCCCCAGAGCTGCCATGGCCATGTGGAAGACCATCATGGGCTCAGCCAGGACTGCCGAGCTGGCACAGCTGATCCTCCTGGATGTGCTGGGGAGCTGGCCAGTGCACAGCACGTGCACCTCCGATGGGGACCAAACGGGTGTCTTTAACCTGGCTTTGAGTTTCTGCAAGTGGCCTTTGCTGGCCCCAAGGCCGCCTCTCCAGCAGCTCTCCATCCTCCTTCCCCCACTGCATCTGCCTGCCTCAGGCGCTGGCCTGAAACCTGGCCCAGGGGCAGCTTCAGGCCCAGCAGGCCCCGTGCTCCCCCTGCCAAGGTCTCTGTGGGCCTCTCCCTGCCACGCTCGGGCCCTGCCACACGGACGCCTGGGCACTGAGCGCTCTCTCGGGGGCCTTTGTCCCTTGCAGGCAACCGTGGTGATGTGGAAGATCCTGCAGGTGCCCTGTCTGCCACGGATATTGAAGGTGTATTTCCCCCGCCTATTTGTGCATCTGCTCTTCCAAGTGTTCTCCAGCACCTTGGAGATGCCAGAGGAGGTCGATGCCTTCTGGAAGCGATGCCAGCAAGAGCACGGCCTTGCCACCAGCCCCAACAGGTGCTCCATGCCACTCCTCCTGTGCCTGCCACGTGGCCTGCCAAGGAGCCAGTGCTGCCAGCGTCACCTGGCCTTTGCTGTGCACACAGGTTTGCAGTGCGCACCCTGAAGTCCCTGCTCTGCCTTCTCCGCTGTGAGGATGTGGTGGTGGCAATGGAACGCAGGTGTGGCTGGGACACGCTGCTCTCTCTTGACACCCACCACTTTGCCGTGGCTCTGCTGGCCAGGTGAGAGCCCCTTCTCCCCACGGCCTCTGACATTTGTGCTCTGTGCCCGGGGTGTCCTGCAAAACATGGTCATGGGCCAGAGGGCCTTGTCACTGCGGGACAGCCAAGCAGACTGGAAAAGGCTGGGAGAGGAGGGTGCCCATGAGAAAGCAACTCCCGAGTGGCCCAGGTCCCCTTGCTGGAAGGGTGGTGGGGAAAGATGAGAACTCTGTGAGTCACTCCTAGGAGAGATTTGCCCCACTGGCTCAGGGTCTTGTTTCCGTTTTCCTCTTTTTAGAGAAATTTCTCATTCAGCCCTACACTTTTGTTCCGGGATTGCATTCTACCTGCTCACCATGCTCGGCCAAGAGATGCCATACTGGGATTTCCCTGCCCTGGCATTCCTTGTGGAGGTGAGCCTCAAGGCCAGTGCTGCCTCCCAGCTCTCTGCCCTCTCGTAGGCACAGCTGCCAGGACGGTGCCCGTGCCCTGTGCTGCTGCCTGGGCCCAGCCCTGTGCGGTTCCGGGCTCCTGCCGGCCGGCTCCCTGTCACTGCCCTGTGCCTTTCAGGTCCTCGAGTGCCTGGACTTGAGGGAATGCAGTGACAGTGTTCTGCAGATCATGGCACAGAACCTGCAGAGCCAGCACAGGGCCAGGCGTTACTTGGCACTCAGAGGCCTGGTAGTGCTGGGCAAGAATCCCTTGATGGTGAGAAGGGGGCAGTGGCTGAAGCCATGCAGGCAGCATGGGGCCGGGCAAGGCAGTCGCTTGGCCTTGCCTGGGCTTGGGGCCCTGGGGCAGCTGCTCCCAGCTCTCCTGCCTCCCGCTTCAGCGGCCCCAGTGCTTTGGGACAGGCCTTTGGCCTCTGGGCCCTGCGGCAGCAGACTGGCCTTTCACAAACTTGTGTTCTGCACAGGCTGAAAAAATGGGGAGCCTGACCCAAAGTCTTGTGGAGCTCCTGCAGGAAAATGATAGCCACATGATCAGGATGACCATTCTTCTACTCCGATATTTGCTCCTGGATATTGGGGGTGCCCCAATAGCCACCCCCATTGCCCTGCAGCTGGCTGAGGCGCTCCTGCCACTCTTTGACCACGTAAGGCTCTGTGCCCACAGCCACGGCCGCCGGCTGCTGCCCACACACTTGGTGCCCTGTGCAGATGCAGGCCTGTGCCCTGGAGGGCCTGAAGCAGCTGATGCTGAGGTCTTTTGCCCTTCCTCTCCTACAGGATGATATCCGGGTGCAGCTGAGCTCCATGTGTGTCTTTCAAGAGATGCTGGACTTTTTAAGAGAAGATGGAAGAAAGGCCCTGAAGTCCCACGTTCGCCAGAGCCTGGTCCCACTCTACGTCCACTGCCATGATGAGAATCAGATTGTTGCTGAGGTGAGGACCTGTGGCCACCTGCTGTCCCCGTGGCAGGGGACTGGGCTGCCTCCTGCCCTGGCACCTTGCGGGCTGCAGCCTCCTCCAGGCTGTGGCACTGGGATGCTCCTGTGCCCTGGTCTGTGGGGCCAAGTCCGTGTCTCTGCTGCTCTCCAGGCCTCCTGGGAAACGCTGCACTCTGCAGCCGGATTCCTGAAGAGGAGGAATCTCGAACAAATGCTCCAGGTGGATCAGACATGGAGGTTTGGCGAATGCTTGGTAAGAGAAGCCCAGAACGCCCAGGCTCAGCCTGGAGAAGGCCCCTGAGGGCGGTGCTCAGTGTGCGGGGCCGGGCCGCTGTGCCCCTGCCCGCTGCTGCAGCCAGAGGCCGCGGGGGCTCTTCTCCAGGCTCCCGTGGGCCCGAGCCGGATTCCCATGGAGCCCCGGCCCGGCGGGGCTGCGGGCCAGCACCGCGGCTCCCCGGGCAGCAGCCGGCCCTCTGCCCCCTGCCCTCGGGGGCCCTTGGCCAGCGGCTGCTGTGGCCGCGCCTCAGGGCTGTGCAGGCAGGGGAGGCCGGGGCTGGGCGCAGGCAGCGCCCGGCCCAGGGGCTGAGCCCGCGCCAACCCTTCCCTCCTGCCGCTCTCTGCAGCTGGCAGAGGACAGGAGCCGAACGGCCGAGCACCTGCGCCGGGCCCTGCGCTACCTGCAGAGCCCACAGGAGCCCCTGCGAGAGGCGGCCATCAGGTTCATGGGTGAGCCACGAGCCCGGGCTCCCTCCCCGGCCCGCCGCAGCTCGGCCCCGGCCCCGCCTGCTGCCCCGGCAGCGCCAGCCGGGCCCGGCGCCGTGGAGCTCCGCCTGGCCTGGGCATTGCTACTGCCGCCCTCTGGCAGCCGTGCCCTGGGGCGGCAGCGTGCGCCAAGGGCCGGGCTGAGCCCTGCCGGGCCAGCAGCCCGTGTGGCCGCAGCGCCGGCAGCGCCGCTGGCAGGGAGCTGTGCCGCTGGCGCCGTGACAGGCTCTGTGTTCACAGGCATGGCCGGGCGGCACCTGAGGGGGCAGCAGCAAGAGCTGCAGCTGATCTGCACTGGTGAGTGAGGCCAGCGGGCTGGCAGCGGGGACTGCCAGGGGGAGAGCTGCAAGCCCTGCCCCGGCTGCGGAGGGCTCTGCTCCTGGGGGCAGAGCACACTGAGATTTCAGGGCCACGTGGGCCATTGGTGGCCAGCAGCTTCGGGCTGATCCCCTTGCTCCCTGCTCCCTCCTGGCCATGGCAAGAGCCGGCTGGGATGGCCCTGGCAGGGGGCTCTCCTCGGCTCCCCGCAGATCCGGCATCTGACCATGGCTCTGTTCCTCTCTCTTGCAGCCCTGGAACGCCTGAGGGAGGACATGAGCAGTGCCGTGTCAGAGCTGGCACTTGAAACACTGCATGTCCTCCGAGCAACAGCCAGTGGGCGATATTCCATCTTCCAGAGGCTGCAGGACCAGCTGCACAGGGCATGGATCACTCGGCCTCGTCTGTCACGGCTGGGCTGGCTGCACTGCTGGAGCTCTGAGGACAGCTGATCCGGGAGGCTCTCTTTGCTGGGGCAGCCTGAGCCAGTGGGGATTTTTACTTTTCTTTAAGATTTTTCTTTTCTTCCATTCTATCTTTTACCCGATGTAAATATATACCCTGTTATAATATACACACTCTCAGGAGATTTTCTTTGCTGCCCAGGGTTCGTAGGGCATAGGGAAAGTGGAGAAAAGCCTGCTTCTACTTAGCATGCTGCCCATGCATGCAGTGCTGCAGGGAAAATGGCCAGAAGCCCCTTGGCCTGTGGTGGTTCTGCTGAAGCCTTTGTGCTGCCCACAGAGCGGCTGGGCAGGAGCCAGAGCTGCGGGGATCCCTGCCAGAGCGGTGCCTGGAGATGGCCACAAGCCCTGTGCCAGGCAGGAAGCGCCATCCGTGCCCTCCTGCCCGTCTGCTGCTGCCTGCCTTGCTGAGGGCTCCCAGGTGCCTCTGGCTGGGGCTGCTCTGGAGCTGCTGTGGGGCTGCGGCGCTGCTGCCGGGCAGCTTGGCCGGGCTGGGGCAGGGCCTGAGGGGCTGGGGCGCTGGCAAGCCCTGAGCAATGGGGCTGTCAGAGGCCACAAGCAGCCCCCTGGCAGCCGCCTTGTTCCTGCCAGAGTTGACTTGCAAGACAGATCCTGGGCACTCTGCAACTAACAGCATCTCAGTGTTGTTGGAAAGCCAAATGCAGAGAAATGTCAGACCTTTGGTCTTGTCAGCAAAGCTCAGAATTAAACACAGCATTTGATCTGAGACCTTGGAAAGGGCTTCCGAACTCAGGTGCTAGAAGCCAGAACGCGGATTTCTAGTTTCTAGCAGAGACACGGGGAAGAAAGTTGAAGTGGAGGAATGTTTAGAGTTTTAGAGTTCCAGATTTTGAAAAAATCCAAGTAGTTACAACAGTAAACAAGAAGTTTAGGATGCAGTGCTGTAGGTTTGTTGTGTCATGGCATGATTGGCTAAGGAAGCTTCCACTGTAGCATGATGTGGGAAGCCAGGAAATTCCTCGGGCTGCCCTGCAGGACTCGAGACCCTGTCAGAGGGCTCAGAGACCTTGGCACAGAGCCCAAGACCCCTGTGCCTTTGATTTAGCCCTTGGAAAAAAAAATTCCCAACCTTGTATGAAGAATGACAAGCCACAAAATGAAAGGGAATTTATCACAGAGTGGAAAAATAGATTTTGGGGCTTTTTAGAATGGGGCTTGAGGGGGCAAGATGGAGGAATCTGGGCATGTCCAGCCTTTCTCCTTCTTCTTCTTGGCCTCCATCTTCTGCTGTGATGTTGGCAATTTTAGATTGGTTTAGAGTAGACGCTCACTGTCTAACGGAGATGATAGGTATGGGAAAGTAATTGTAACTATTGTACAGGTAGTTGTTTTTAGTAGAAAAAGATAACACCGCCCCGGGGGAGGCAGAGTGCCTTAGACTGTCTTTCTGAGCAGACCTCGGCAGGACAGGAGAAAGAATTTTATAGATAAGATACAAGAAACAACCTTGAGACCGAGAAATGAAGAGCTCTTACTCCTTCTTCGACCACCGGGCTGGGAAAAGAGACTTTCTAACTTATCTCGGGGTCACTCTGAGCAGCTAGAGACCCCGAGAGCATGAGTCCCTAAGAGGAAATATTGAAGGATTGGCTCCAAAACATAAATATCCTTGTTGGCCGTGTCTTCTTGGCCAAGAAATCCTTCAAAGCTCTTGGAACTACAAGTCTTGCGGCCCTGTGAGCCATGCGGTGCAGATGGGAGCCAAACTCACCCTTCTTGTCTATGTAGAAGAGAAGAAAAAGCAATGGCATCATCTAAAAAATTCAGAGGTCCGCTCTCTAGCTCATTCCAAACTCCTTCAACTCGCCCAAAGTGGGATTTAGCTACAAACACATGACAAGGACTTTTAGTGCTGCCTCTTTGACTCCAGAGCAGCTGCTTTAGAATCTTTCCCATAACCCTGTGTAGTTATGTGCCAGCAAGGTCTCCTTTGAAGAAACTTTCCCAACTGACTTGCATGGAGGTTTGTTTGAAGGGTGTTTGAGGGGAAAGGCTCCCAGCAGAGGTCTGGGCTTTGGCCTAGCTGTGTCCCCTGCTGATTGTGAAGTGTGCCATCAGCTGCAGGGCTTTCTGGGCTAAAAATATCATCAAGTCACTTGGACTTGCTCATTTTGGCCTCTAAAAGCTGGACCCACTTTCGGGGCAAATTTGGAGACCTCATCTATGGGTGGATGGAGCACCTAGGATTTTCCCAGTTGCTGGGAATGGTTCTCCAGGTCCCTGGAGTATCCAGGGCCCTGGAAATTTTCAGCTCCACACATGCCTTGGTAATGAGAAGCAGAGGAAGCCAGACCTTTTTGTGCTGCCTGTGTCACTGCACCGGGGCCATGGGATGGGCACACGCAGCCCTTGTGCTGGAGCTGAGCTGCTGTGCCCAGCACTGGTGGCCGCCATCCAAGCTGGTTTTGCTTGTCCTGGTTCCCTGACAGCTGGGGCCCTGGGCAGAGCCCTGAGAGCCTGGTCTCCCCCCAGGGAAGGAGCAGGAGCCCCTGGAGAAGCTGTACCGGGTGGGGATGCTGCTGCTGCTGCTGCTGCTGCTGCTGGAGACAGCCAGGATGACACCAAGGATGACAAGCTCTTCCTCAGCCTGGCCCCTGGAGGCTGAAGGTGATGGACTTTGATTCTGGCACCTTCTTCAAAGGCAAACTTCACAGGGAATTTGCAGATGAGTCCCCAGCTGGGGAAATTCTGCCAGATTTGGGCATGGGCCAGCCTGGCTGGGAAGCAAAGGTTCCCCCTTTGCTGGGGCAGATGCAACTCATCCTTCAGTCGCTGCCCAGCTGCTTTTTGGCAGGGCTGTGGGGATGGGCTGGGCTGGGTACGAAATGGGAGTGGGCTCCTGGCCCTGCCAACAGCCCCCAGCACCCACCGTGCCCCGGGCTGGGGCTGGGGCTGGGGCTGGGGCTGGGGCAGCCAGCCCAACACAAACAAAGCCCCATGGTGGGAGCAGAGGTGGGACTCCAGAACCTGTGCAGGGGCTGCTTTGCTGTGCAGGCAAGGAAGGGCTTGGGCTGCTCAGCTGCCCTTGTTTGCTTTGGGATCACGGTGATTTTGGGGGCAGTGCAGGGGGGAAGAGAGAAAGTGTGGGCTTCCCTCAGCCATGGCTGGGTTTTTCCCTACCATGTAGGAGTTGGGCCTTCCTCAAGGCCCTGACAGAGATAAGAGTTTTTACCGTTTTTCTTGCTTTCCCTTTTTGCATCTAATCTCTTTTCAAGAAGGTGTTGTTTGTTTTTCCAGAGGAAGTGTTCTAGGTGGTCCAGTTTGGATGGGGCAGTGCATGGGAGCAGCTGTGGTGTGAATGGGCCGTGCCCTTGGAGAAGGCTGAGGCCATGGTTTGGGAGCAGCTTTTCTTCCAGCCGTGGGTGGCGTGAGGTGGGTCCCTGTGTGCTTGGCAGGGTGGGATCAGAGCTTTTGGGAGATGGCAGCGAGCACAGGAGCATCCTGCTCTGGGCAGCTGCTGAGGGCTGGATGTGCCGTGGCTGGCTGCAGGCTGGGCACATGTCCTGCCCTCCTGCTCTGCTGCCAAAGGCAGCAGGGATGGGCAGCTCTGGGCACAGCTCTGGGCACAGCCAGCATGGCCTGGGCACCGCAGGCCTTGGCACAAGGGCACAGGAGCCCTCAGCTGACGGGCGCTTTCTGCTTTCTCTCCTTGCAGCCGGGCTCTGTGGCTGCTGAGGCTGCTCTGGGCTCTGCCAGGGCTCTGCTGGGCTCAGCCCTGGGCCCAGCTGGGCTGGCTCTGCCCTCACATTGCTCTGACAGCTCTGCATCAGACGAGCCCCTTGCGAGCACAGCGCCTGAGCTTTCTGCTTTGGCAGGTGAGTGAGACTCTGCTGCAGGCCCAGAGATTGCAGCTGGGGACACACATCCAATTGGCAAGGACCCAAACTCTCCACAGTCCCAGCTGAACGCCTGGATCTGTACAGGCTTTTTTGTCTCTCCCACTCTTCCTTCTTGATTGGCTGGAATGGTGCAATTGCACTTTCTTCCTCCTCTAGAAGTGCCACGAGTGGGCCAAAGCTGGCGAGTGGGCCGTGCTCCTGAGGCAGTGCAGTCTGGAGTTGATGGATGGAGAATTGCCCTTCTGCACCTCCAAACCAGAGCAAAAAGCTGTCAGTCGGACTTTGTGTCTTTAAAACATCCCTGACAGTTTCAAAGGGACTGTGCAGCTCATTTCCAAGCTGAGAAGGAAGGTCATCTTCTAAAGGATTTGGGGTTTGACAGAATTTCCATTCCCCGTCCTGCTTGGAGCTGGCAGGGCACGAAGAAATTTCCCATTGCTTCACCCACAATTTAACAATGTTGGAAACAACCTCAAAAACTTTTAAAAAAGGGTGCAGAAGTCAGCACGATGGATCCATGGCATCAGCACATTTACAATGTAAATAACTGAGTTCTCTTTTTCAAAAGATCATGTACCTCTTAATTCAAAGAATGTAACTTTGCATTTATGTTTTGTTTTTTTCACTAACATTATGTTATATTTTTTCTCTCACACTTGGATTTTATTCTTATCTTTTACAATTTACCTATTTTTTCCTTTTTCCTTTTTTTTTCCTTTAAATAGAAAACATGTCCTATAAAAGGAATGTCCTTTGCTCCTGGTTCCTGTGTGGAGCAGCTCCCTTCCTGCTGGCTGAGCTGCTCAGGCAGAGCCCAGCAGCTCCTGGCCCTGCAGGGCTGAGGCCTTTCCCCGTTGCTGGGCACAGCCTGATGGAGCAGCACTGCTGAACACGGGCACACAGAGGGACCAGGAGCAGCTGCCTCTGCCCACCTGAGGCTCCAAGGCCCAAACTCTGAGCAGCCAGGGCTGGAAGAGACTGGCAGGATCTGATCCCTGACTCTGGGCCAGGGCTGCACAAATGACCCCACAGCAGCAGCAGCAGCAGCAGCAGCAGCAGCAGCAGCAGCAGCAGCAGCAGCAGATGGAGCTGACTTTCAGCACAGCCCCTGCCCCTGTTCCCTCCCGTGTGCAGCGGTGTCACAGCAGCCTGAGGCACCTGGGAGCCCCCAGTGCCAGCAGGGACTTGAGATGGCAGCCCTGGGCTCCTGGAGGCTGTGCAAGGAACGGAGCTGGGCACTCCCTGTCCATGGGGAGCTTGCAGATGGAAAAGGCTGCTGTGCCCAGGCAGCTCCAAGGGCACAGAAAGGAGGGTCTGGAGCACTGGATCTGTGCCAGTGCCACAGTCCTGGGCAGCAGCCAGCCAGCCCTGGGGGAACAGAGGGCACAGCACGAGGGACAGAAGCAGGCAAGGGCAGAGACTGGAGAGAGCCAGAGCCAGGAGCAGGAACAGCTGCTCCATTGCACTCTTGGAGAAAGCTCTGGGCTGGTTCAAAGCGCTGAAAGGCGTGAAGGGCAGAGAGGAGGCCACAGCAAACAATGCTCCTGTTTGCACAGCCTCCCCTCTCCGTGTCCCAGAAGGAATTGCATGGACTGTGTTCTTCTCTCCGAGTCGTCTCGTTCAGCATGAGCAGCTCAGCACCAGCAGCTGAAGGAGCTGAAGGAGCTGAAGCCTCAGGCCACAGGAGCTGGGCAAGAGGAGACTTTTGGAGCAAAGTAATGCTGCTAAAATAGCCCCAGCTGAATGCAGTGGATAGAATCATGGAATCACAGAATCCTTTCTGTTCGGAAAGCCCTCTGAGCTCACCCAGTGCAGCCGCTCACCCAGCAGTGCCAAGCCCAGCACTAAACCACGTCCCTGAAGTGCCAAGGCCTGGACACCAGCCCTGAGTGAGGCCTGAACAGCAGGCCCTGAGCCCAAGGTGGCCTCTGGAGGAACCTTCCAACCAAAGGTTATCTTTGTATCTGCTCCCTAATGAAATATGCATGGTCATTAGCACTGTGATAGATGTAGCCACTCATTAGTGAAACATGTATTGACCTTTGTGTATTTAGAAGCCGGACAAGGCCATGAAATCTCACATCTGGCCTTGTTTGAGGCTGAATGGTCAAAGTCTCCTCCCTTGGTTCCTCCTGGGGCCCTGGCCAGCCTTTGGGAGGGACCCAAGAGGAGGATGAAAGCAGATGTTGCCCCACTAGAAGTGCTGTCAGTTTGTCCATTCAGCACTGTCAGAGCTGGGCCCTCTCCCAGCGGGGTTGGAGCCTCAGCTGGGGCTGGAGGCACCTGCAGGAATTGCCAGTGCCCAGGAGTGGCTCTGCAGCCCTTGGCTGTGACAGCTTCCCCAGCTGCTGTGTGGGTCTGGGCGATGGTAAAGGCTGAGGGTAACTGGGGCTGGATCTTTCTCAATCACTGCAGGCAATCTTTGGTGGGGATGGTTGGGTGCATTGCTGAGCTGCTCCTGTTGTGATTCTTTGCTGCTTTGAGCTGCAGGAAATGACACTGATTCCTTCAGTTGGAGTCTGTGTCTTTGGTGCTGACCCTGCCCACTGGCAAAACAAAACTGGCCCAGTCTGGCCAGATCTCAACAAAATGTCACTTGTTCAATGTCAATGTGAGGAATCAGTGCCATCAAAAATTCCCAGATGGGAAGCCCTTCCCTGGAGTTCCCTGGCTCTGGAGTGGGCTGAGGTTGGAGCCCCGTGGGAGCAGTGGGGCAGTCGGGTAAAAGAGGCTGCACCCCTGGATGGCTTCAAATGCATCCAAAAATTGCACATGGAAAAGGAAAAGACCTTGTGGGTTTGGGCAGACAAAGATGAATTTGTTAAAAGTACATTGGAAACAGTGCCTTCAGAAGGAACAATTATTGTTGGAATGTTCCCACACGGAGCAAGAGAAGGTTTTAATCCTGAGCTCAGATGCATTTGTGCAAGTGAAATATCAATATAATAAAATACTATATATGTATTTATAGTACAATAAGACCTTCATATATATTTGTTATATATTTTTATATGTATGTCTAGGTCTGTCTATCTATATCAAATGTATATCTACATATAAAATTATAATAATGTGAAGTAGTGCTGACAATACTAATTTGGTAGCTTTGGCTGCTCAGGGATGTAACACTAAATACCCTACAGAACAGGATTGGCCAGGACCCTGATGTCAGTGGTCAACTTTGTGAGATTGTATACAGTGAAAAAAGGAGGAAGGGAGGAAATTGGCTGTTTTTACAGGGTTTGCTGATACTGTGATGCAGAGTGCTTTGTCTGTTCCTGTGAAAAATTCAGTGATTAAGCCTGCAGGGTTTTTCATGTACCAGACTATGCACAAGCTGCAGGATTGGTTGCACGGGTGAAGGGGTTGTTTAAAAAGCAGTTGACAAAATGAGGAGATGGGAACCTTTGCCCATGGAGAACCCATCTCCCAGATGTGCTCCATGCCCTTAACAATGGCCCACTGGGGAAATGGAAACCACCTGGCATTGCATGGCTGCCCCCAATTTGCAAATCCAACCATGGGCAGTGAGACTTGGACTGCCTGGGAAATTGTTCTGGCTGTGATGGCCCCTGGCAGGGCCAGCCCAGAGGCTGCAGGGCCGGGCCTTCATGCATTGGAATTAATTAGGAGCAATTCAAAGCAAATGAGAGCTATCAATACTGAAACAGGAATTCAGATTTCTCCAGGACACTTTGGTTTGATAACTGCTCACTCGAGCTTGGTCTTGCAAAGTGTTCCTGTCATGAGAGGAGGAATTATTGTTGCAGATATCAAGGAGAAATTAAAGGAATTGTGTTAAACAATAGTGACCAGGATTGGGTTAGTCAACCCCATGACAGGGTAGCACAGTTATCAATATTGCAATTTTAAGAAGGATTGTGAAGAAAGGAGATCCACCTGCAATCACCACCGTTTGTGGAGATAAAGGGTTTGGATCCAGCAGCCCTAATAATGGAGCCAGAGTGTGGGTCCGGAGGCCAAATGGCCCTCCCGAGGCAGCTGAAGGAGCAGCTCCTGGGAAAGACAACTCTGAGTCCTGAAACCTGGGCAGGAACAATGGGAATGTGTCCCTGCAGCCAAGTGTTCTGTGTGAGAACAAGTAGATCTGACAGGATATTGTTTTACACATGCTGCCAGACCAAATCTCCCTGTTTGCCCCAAGGGCCCCTTTGGGAAATGCTCTGATCCACGGGGCTCCATGGGAAGGCTGCTGTGACACTGAGGGACTTGCACAGGAATTGCATCCAGGAGCCCGGGTGCCCCTCAGGGACTGGGACCCGGCCCCTTCCAGCCCGAGGGGAAAGGGCCCCCCCAGGCCTTGTTAGCCACAGACAGCATGGTAAAGCTGAACAGCAAAGGGCCTGGGGGCATTATTCTGGAATTACCATGGTGCCAGCTCCATGGACAACGGAATTCTTGTTCCTAACTCGGATGAGATTGAGAAAAATGGATGAAGAACGGTGTCACTAAAGTACTACAGGTGTCTGTAAGTTGTACCTTGATAGTCAGCCAGAATCTTTGTCTGCCACAAACACCTCTAATGTTTGACCAAGGGGTTAGTCATCAAAATGTAATGATGAGTTCTGATGGATTGCTGAGCTTCTTTTGTAATTCTTTGCTAATGATGATGTGCTTTGCTGAGCTTATCCTTTTGTAATTCTTTGCAGCTGTGCATGATATAAATGACACAATTCCTTCAGTTGGTGTCTGTGTCTTTGCTAGTGACCCTGCCCACTGGAGAAACAGGGCCCCCTCTTGCCTAAGTGTTACCTGGGAAGGCAGAAACCCTCCCTCCAAAATTCCCCCTTCCTCCTTGTTCCCCCCCTTCATACCCTGAGCATGATGTGCTCTGGTCTGGGCTGTGCCCGGGGTCAGTTGGGGTCACCTGTCCTGGCTGTGTCCCCTGCCAAGCTCCCCCGCAGCCCCAGCCCCTCCCCAGTGTGGCTGGACGAGGGGCAGGACAGGCCTTGGCTGTGCTGCAGCTCAGCAAGAACAAAACCATCTCTGTGTGCTCAGCGCTGTGCTCAGCACCCGGCCCAGCAGTGTCTCAGTGCCAGGGGCTGTGCCCTCAGTGCCTGCCAGGGCTTTCCATGGCAACTGCCAGGCCAGGTGACCCAGGTGTCCCCCCAGTGCCGGTTGCCATGGAAACAGTGCCCAGCGCTGCCCCTTTCTGTCTGGCTGACCTGGCCTTTGGCCCTGGCAGTGCCCTTGGCTGCTGGTTCCTGGTGCCCGAGCGGCCAGCGCGGCACAGGGCAGGTGGCCATGGCACAGCCCCAGCAAGGGATCCCCTCTGGCCCTGGGCACTGACACCAGCCCTGAGCAAGGTCCGGCTCCGGGCATTGGTTGCCTTGGCACCAATCTAAGGAACGGGTCCCTGTGTCCATTGCCATGGCACCTGGTGGCACCAACGAGTGTCACTGCAATTGTACCTGGAACAGCCCCGGCACCGCTTTGTCCTCAGGGTTGCCATGGCAGCCCAGGGCAGCAACAGCTCTGCAGGCAAGGGGCCATGGAACCTGGCTGCAGAAATGGCTCCTTGGGCTGGTTTCCAAGGAAACCTGAACTGATGGGGGTTGCCATGGCAGCCAAAGCCAGCAGTGGGGTCAGTGCAGTGTCCATGGCAACAGTCCCTTGCAATGGCCCAGTGCAGGCTGGGATGATGATCCACCCTCACAGCTGGCCCAGGGCAGGTCTGGAGTGGTCTTGGTGGCACCTTGGGCTTGGCACACACTTGAGGAGGGTGTCTGTTTTCAACGGGGAAACTCAAAGAGTTTTAGATTGCTTGAAAAAATAAAAGAAGCAAAGCCGCTCTTTGGCTTTGTGCAGCCAGTTCTCCAAGCAAAGCAGGTCCCAGGTGAGTGAGGAGAGACAGGATGGGGTTGGGGAATGTGGAGCAAGGTTGTCCACACTGGGTCAGACTTAAAGGCACAGCTTCTCTGAGCAGGCTAGACTTCCTTAGGAGAGTCTCTGGATGAATATCAATCACAGAATGCTGCAATCACCTCTTGTGTAATAGGACAGCAATAAAAGGCACCCTTTCAAATAGAAATATGTATTTCCTAGAAGCTCGTTGAAATATTTCTCCATAGCTGTAGCAAGAAACCTACTTAGTGAACTGCACTAGAGCAGAGGGAAATCCTGGTTCCAGCAGAACCCAAACTGTTAGCATGGACTCCTTGCTTCCATTCAGCCCCACAGTGTCACCCTGGCCCCTTGGCTCTGTGCTGCCATGTCGTACACAGTGTCACCATGGTCCTTTTAGTGCCACCAGGCTCCGCAGTGTCACAATGGCCCCTTGCTTCCCCAGGGCCCTGCAGTGTCACAATCATCAGAGAATCAACCAGGCTGGAAAAGACCTTGGAGAGCATCAAGGCCAACCTGGGACCCAACACCACCTTGTCACCCAGACCACGGCGCTCAGTCTTTCCTTTAACACCTCCAGGGACAGTGACTCACCCACCTCCCTGGGCAGCCCATTCCAATGCCCAATCACCCTCTGTGTGAAAAATATTTCCTAATTTCCAGCCTAAATGACCCTGGTGCAGCTCAAGGCTGTGTCCTCTTGTCCTGTCCCTGTTCCTGGAAAAAGAGCCCGACCCCCACCTGGCTGCACCCTCCTGTCAGGGAGTTGTAGAGAGAGATGAGGTCTCCCCTGAGCCTCCTCTTCTCCAGGATAAACAACCCCAGCTCCCTCAGACACTCCTCACAGGACTTGTGTTCCAGAGCCCTCCCCAGCCTTGTTGCCCTTCTCTGGACACGCTCCAGCCCCTCCATGTCCTTCCTAAATTGGGGGGCCCAGAACTGGACACAGCACTCGAGGGTGCTGCCCAACCAGTGCCCAGCACAGGGGAAGAATCACTGCCCTGGTCCTCTGTGGTGGTGTTTGCAGGGGTCCCAGGACGAGGGAAGAGATGAGAATCTTGACTCCATGTTTCATAAGGCTGATTTATTATTTTATGATATATATTCTATTAAAAGAAAATGATATATTAAAACCATACTAAAAGAATAGAAGAAAGGTTTTCATCCAAAGGCTAGGAAGTAAAGGAATGGAATGATGATAAAATCTTGTGACTGACCAGAGTCCCAAATGGGCTGGATGTGTAATTGATCATCAAGTAGGAACAATTTCACCTGGGGGGTAAACAATTCTCTAAATCGCATTCCAAAGTAGCAAAACATGGAAAAGCTGAAGCTTCCCAGCTTCTCAGGAGAAAAGATCCTAGTGTGATGGTCCTGCTGGCCACACCATTCCTGATCCATAGGAGTGCCAGGTGTTGGATGAGGGAAATGGTGGGGAGAGGGTGGGGACAAAGTCTGATTGATTGTCAGCCGTGAAGGGTCCGATCTTATCTATTCAGACTGCATTAGATGTTGCTGGGGGTCAATATCAATTGAAAATTGCTGATACCAAACTATAAACACAGAAAAAAACCAGGACAAAACAGTTCTCTCTACTTTTTTTTTCAACATAGCAGATTCACTTTGAATACACTTCTGAAATGTGTATAATTAACCACAGAAGAATTGAAAACTAAAATTATTCAAGGGGGCTTTTCTTGTTTGGGTCTTTAGAACAAATCTTTCTGAGCCTTTTTCAGAGAACTCCTGAACTGAAGAGCTCAAGAAAGAAGAGGCCTCTGGAGTAGTGAAATTCATCAGCAACCTCCAAGTGGTTGAGGATCCATCCCCATCAGATCAGCAGTGAACAGAAATGGGCACAGCTTTGTGGCTGCTGTCCCAGCTTTGGCATGGGCCCTGGGCCTGGAGCAGGAGCAGCTCTTGAGGGCCCCAAGGCCGGGGCTCTTGTGCTGCCCTGGGCAGATGGGATGGCAGCAGGGGCTGCAGAGCTCTCAGCACCTCAGCCCAAGGGGAGCAGGGCAGCCAGGGAGCCTCCTTTGGCCTTGGCCCAGCACCTTCCCCCATGGCTGGGGCTGAGTCCTGTGGCAGCTGCAGCTGCTGCTGTGCCCTTGGCAGGGGCTGAGGCCGTGGGGCCAGTGCCCAGAGCAGCCTGGCCTGAGCAGAGCTGTGGGGCCAGAGCCGGCTGGGCTGAGCTGGGCTCAGAGAGGCCCTTGGTGCTGCCCAGAGCTCAGGGCAGCTGGCAGAGCTTGCAGGGAGCTGGGCTGGGCTCCGAGAGCCTGGCCCAGAAACCATCAGTGTCCATCAGCCTGGCTGAGCGTGCAGGGGCCAAGAAGAGACACCTTTCCCTTGCTTGTCCCCAGCTGTCATCACTGCCTCCAGTGTTCTGCTCTACCTGGAACCTGGGGACACTTTGTCACTCTTGTGCCTCACAGGAATCTATTTAAAGTACAAGAAACTTCAGTGTCTCAATTTAAGTTTGAGTTCCTGAGAAATTTTTGAGCCCTCTCTGGGGGACTGACTGATGAAAAGAGCAGCAAAGCCTGAGAGGGCACCTCTGTGGCTGTGTCATGGAGGCACAGAGCAGCTGTGATGTCAGCAAGGGGCTGTGTGACAGCACAGAGTGGGTTGTGTGAGGTCATTGAGCAGCTACATAGAGGGGATTCTGTGACATAACAGAGCAGGCTGTGACATCATGGCATGGCTGTATGAGATCATAGAGTGGGATGTGAGGCCAAAGTGTGTGCTGTGACATTACAGAGTGTCAGTATGACATCACAGAGAGGGTTTTGTGGCATCACTTAGGGGGTTGTGACATCACACAACTGTCTGTGGCATCACAATGTGAGGCCATAGAGCAGATCCTGCCATCACAGAGGGTGGCTCTGTGACATCCGAGAGTAGATTCTGACATCACTGCCTGTCTGTGTAACATCACAGAGCAGCCTGTGACATCACAGAACAGATTCTGACATCAAATGGTGGCTTTCTGACATCCCAGGGTCTTTTGTGACATCACAGTGCAGCTGCATGACATTCCAGGGTGAAATCCCAGAGTTTGCTCCGTGACATCACAAGGGTGCTGTGTGATGTCCCAGAGTGAGCTCTGACATCACAGGGGCTGTGTGACATCACAGAGAGGGGTGTGTGACATCACAGGGGCTGTGTGACATCACAGGGGACTGTGAGACATCTCTGGGGCTGTGTGACATCACAGGATGCTGTGTGACATCACAGGTTGCTGTGTGACATCACAGGGGCTGTGTGAGGTCCCTGGGGAGGTCACTCTGCCCCGGCCCCCCTCACAGTTTCCCCCAGAGCAGTCCAACCCTGCTCGTGCACAGTGGGGTCCCCTGTCCCCCCGGGTCCCCCCGCCCCTGGTGCCGTAGCCTCCCCCAGAGGATGTTCCACGAGATCGACCCCAGAGCCTGACACGGGGACCGGGGGCCGGGGCCCTGGGGGTGGCACAGGGGGACAGGGACCCCCCGGCAGCGTCCCTGTGTCCCCCAGGGCCAGAGCCTGGGCCAGGGCTCCTTCACCCTGTTACCAACGAGGCCTTGAGAGCACTGAAAAAATCCCCAGCAAGGTATCAGCAAAAACCAGATTTAATATTAAGGGACAGCAGCACAAAGTTCCTTGGCAAGAGTCACTCTGCTCCTGACTGGACACTTCAGGCACACCAAGGAAACAAAGCAACAACAAAGCAAACAAAATCCAGGCAACCAAACCAGAAATGAACTGAGGACTGTCCCTGTGTGTGTGTGACACAAGGACAGTGAGGGCAAGGATGAAAGGAATATGGCCCAAAAGCTTAACAGAGCTCAGACTTAAAAGGACTTAACTTATACCTTAAATGTAACTGATACCTTAAATTTCAAAATTTAGCAAAGGACAGCATTTAGCAGGATTTAATCAAACTTATAACCTATGTCTTTGCAATTTAACAGACGATTAACATTTAACAATATTTAAGTCATCTTATAATTTATATTAAACATAACAACTAAGGAAAACAACAACTCTTAGCAGTGTTTAGACTTCACTTAGATCTTGTGACTTAACCTTACCTACAGGCAATGTAGGTACTGTTAAGTCATCCTGGCCACACTTGGCACCAACAGCTTTCTTTGGCAGTGTGAGAACAGGGATGTTGTGCCACTGAGGGAACAAAACCAGTTCCCAGGGCTGCTCCTACAGAAAGCAGGAGCTGGGTGGGCAGCAGCAGTGCCTGGAGCAGACAGTGTTTGGGATGAGCTGCAGAGGAGCTGAGCCCAGGGGCTGTTGGCCAAGGCCGAGGCCCAAGGAGCATTTCTCAGCTGGCAGGGCGGCCTGAGAAGGGGAGGGGGGAATGCAGCAGCACAGGGCCCATGGAACCAAGGGAGCATTGTGACACTGTGGGGCCCTGTGACACCAAGGGACCATTGTGACACTGTGGGGCCCTGTGAGGCCATGGGGCCATTGTGACACTACGGGGCCCTGTGAGACCAAGGGATCATTGTGACACTGTGAGGGCCCATCAAACCAAGGGTCCATTGGGACACCACGGGGCCTCATGGAACCATGGAGACCATTGTGACACTTTGGGGTGTCATGCAACCACGGGGCCATTGTGACACTGTGAGAACGAATGGTCTCACAATGGTACCAAGGGTCCACTGTGACATTGCAAGGCCGCATGGAACCATGGGGAGACCATTAGGACACTACACAGCCTCATGGAGCCAAGGGGACATTATGACACTATGGAGCACCATGGCACCAAGGAGACCATTGTGACACTGAGGGGCACCATGGAATCACGGAGACCATTGTGGTGCTATGTGGGCTAATGGAATAGGCAAAGCATTGTGACACTGTGAGGCTTCAGGGACCCAGTGAGACCATTGTGACCCTGGGAGTCCTCACAGAACCAAGAGGACCATTGTGATACTCTGGGGCCTGGTGAAACCAAGAGGCCTTGGTGACACTGCAGAGCTGCATGGAACCAAAACTCCAGGGTGATATTGCAGGGCCTGATGTCATCAGTGGTCCATTGTGACACTGTGGAGCCAGAGGAGACCATTGTGACACTTCAAACCCCCAGGGTCCAAAGGTTCATTGTGACATTGCAGGGCTTATGGAACAGACGAGTCCCGTGACATTGTGAGGGCTGTGGAACCACGGAGACCATTGTGACACTGCAAGGCCTCATGGAATCCTTGGGACCACTGTGACACTGCAGGGCCTTCTGGAACCTAGGGGCCACTGTGACATTGTGGGACCCCATTGAACCAAGGGTCCATTGTGACACTGCTGGACCCAATGGAATCAAAGTATCACTGGGACACTGTGGGGCCCCATGGAACCAAGGGGACCATGGTGATACTGCAGGACCTCATAAAAGCAAGGGAACATAGGAGAGGTCTGGCTGGTCTGGCCTCCCATTCACTGCCTGACTGGTCCAACTGACCATGGAATGTTGAGGGTCTCTTCTCATCTGCTATTGAAACACTGGGGCTCTGTGCTTTCCTTCCCAATGGAAAAGAACTCTCCTTCTCCGCCAGGTACCCATGGACAGAATTAGGATTTCACCTCCAAATTTCCTTATATCCAGGGATTGCTCCCATAGGAATATTGCATGGACAAGTCTGTCTTGCAGTGGTTTTACAAGGGTCACTTCCCATCTGTCCCCAAAACATTGGGGAAGGCTCCGTTCTCTCCTTCCCATGGGAAAGAACTGTCCTGCTTCTCCAGGTACCCATGGCCTAGATTGGGCTTCTACCTCCAAAATTCCCTACATCCAAAGATAGCTCCCACACAAAATATATCATTTCTGACAAGTCTGAATGGCCTTGGCCTAGTGAGGCTCTAACCTGCCTTCCAAACACTGGAGCTCTGTGTTTTCTTTCCTATGGAAAAGAACGGCCCTTCTTGGCCAGGCGCCCATGGCCAGAATTGGGATTTCACCTCCAACACTGCCTGTTGTGAAAGATTGGAGGAGATTGTGGCTCAAAGGATTTTGTGTTTGGGGGAGGAAGGTCCAGCCTTACCCTGCCCTGGAAGCCCAGCCCTGCCCTGCCCTGGAACCCCAATCCCCCCAGAGCCTCTATCCCAGCCCAGCAGTGGCTGCCAGTCCCTGGCACAGCACAGGCAATGCTCCACAGCCACCTCTGCAGCCCCAGCCCAGCTCCTGAGGGACCAAATGAGCCCAAGCCCCACCTGGGGGAAGGGCCCAGGGAGACCAAGGGTATTGAAGGCTGACCACAAGGCAAGCACACATCTTAACCCTACCTCCTCTTGGATTTGCCATCTGAACAGTGCTGGAATCCAGGAGTTGGTAGCTGTGTGTGTGCTTCTCTGAATCTTATTTTTCTTTCTGTCTCTCTGAGAGAGAGAAAGAAAAATACTTCTTTTTTTGTCCTCCTGCAAATTTTGATTAACATTAAATTGAACATGCTTAGAGTTTGTGAAGTTGAATGGGCCAAATTAATGCTTTGAGAAGTGTTGTTTTGTTGACTGAATGTCCTATTAAACCTTTTGTGAAAAATTTATTTGATTTTTTAAAGTTGCCAGTAAAGGCTGTTTGGTTGTTTTGAGCTCCTCAGACTCTCTTATTGATATTTCTTAGTGCATCTAACTCAGAGTGCACAAAAAAACAGAATTTCCTTTTAAATGTCTCCTTGAGAGAATTGTTTGGGGGATGGGGGTCAGGGCTTGTGTGTCCTGCTTGGCCCAGCCCAGGCAGGGCTTTCCCAGCCACATTCCACACTCCATTGCCCAGCTGGAGCCGCTGGTGCCTCTGAGTTGTGCTGCCCCAGCCCCAGGGACGCTCTCCTTGTCTGCCCATTCCCCCACGCTCTCTGGGCAGGGATGGCCTCACTGGGGGCTGCTGACATCCTCAGCAACTTGGAGGCTGCAGCTGAATTTCACTGCTCCAGAGGCTTGTTCAGCCTTCAGCTCTTCAGTGCAGGAATTCAGTGTCCCAGGGCTCATTAACATTCAGAACACCTGAACAAGCCAAGCCTCTGGGAATCATTTGAATTTAATTTTCAAATCCTTTGTGGTGAAGTAGATCTCAGTAGTGTATTCAAACTAAATACCTGATATTTAAAAAGACAGTGAGAAAAGATTTTTTAAGTCCTGTTTAGTTTTGCTTTCCTGTTAACTCATTGATATGTGCAATCTCCAATTGACATTGAATCCAAGTACCTCCTCATGAATTTTAAATAGATATGAAAATCAAGACCGTCCATGGCTGACAATCAATCAGACTCTGTCCCTACCCCCAGCCCACCATTTCCCCCATCCAAGCCCTGGCACTCACAGCAGCCTTGTGCAAATCTGAGCTGCCTCCAGCCCAGGCTGCACCTGCAGCTTTCAGCTCCTTGGCTCCAACTCCCACCTGCTTTCCTTGCAGAAGGAGCTGCCTGAGACACAGAGGGATGTTCATTTCTTGTGAACCAACAAAGCCAAGGGAAAGCACAGATCCATCAAATGCAAAAGTCATTCCTCTGCTGGATATTAAATCCACTTTCCACAGCAGACAGTCTCAGAGCAATGGAAAACACCTTCTGTGCCCAGCACAGATCTCAAGGTCCCCCCAAACCCTCCCTGCCCCAATTCTGCCCAGATTTGCTCTTTGCACACACGAGTCACAGGCTGAAGTCAGGAGCTCCCTCCATGCCCAGAGGGAGGAGAAGAGAGAAAGGGGGTGAAGAGCTCTCCTGTGCAGAGCCAAGGTCCAAGTGCAGCCCCTGCAGTGGGAACCACAACTCATCAGGTTTGTGTCCTTTGGGCTCAGGGCCTTTTGACACTCAGAGGCACAGAAAGGTTTCTTGTCAACAAACACAAGCTGAACATTTGAACAGTTTAATAACCATCACAGCTCTTCCCTCATCTCTCTGGGATGTCCCAGCAGCATCTGACATGTCCCCCATCCCCAAGGGATTTCAGTACAGAACAGTTTTAGGCAAAGACATAAGAAAAATTCTGTGATAGATAGAAACACAATAAAGATCTTGACTAATGTGATATTTATTTGAATTTCAGAAATATTGGGCAACTCCCTGCAGCCCAAAGCATGAAACCAGTCATTTGACAGGCACTTGAATGCCCCAGAGAGCATCTGGAGGAGGAAATCTGAAAGCAGCAAGGTGGACATAGATTCAGCTGGTCTAGTGAAGGGGTGTCCTTAGACATGGCCATTTAAGCAGGTGACCTGGAAACAACTGAAGGAAGAGGGAGAGGAAGGAATACAGTGGATATTGGTGAAACAAGTCCACAGGAAGACCAGCATTTATTCTTCTTCTGCCATCAGGACACTTCGTGGAACTTCGGGGCGGAAAATTTTGCCTTTTCTTAAAAGTACTCAAACGACTCAGAAAATAAAGATTTGCTGGTATACTATGAAACTAACAGGTATTAACTCCTGTGCCCCTTTCCAGGCAGACATCAACTGTGTGCCCATGAACAGGCAGTGCCACTTGTGCCCTGAGGTGCCTAGCTGGGATTGGATCTCTCCCAGAGCACCTGAGGGAGAGCAGAGCACCTTGCAAGCTGCAGGGCCCTGACAGCCCCGCAGGGCTCCTGTCCCATCAACATCTGCTCTGCTCCAGTCTGAAACAGGGCCCAGCATGGTGCCGGGATCATCAGAGAGCTGAGGTGTGTGCTGGAATTCAATGGCCTCCCCATCCCGCAGCAGCCCTGCATTTCCCTGATGCAGGTTTGGTCTCCAGCCCAGCCATGGAGGCTCTTTGGGCTCTGGAGTGTTGCTGCAGCCCCCAAGGGCAGCTGAGCTCTGCCTTTGGCACAGTCAGGCCTGGGCAGCGCAGGCCATGCTCAGCAATTGCTTGTGTGTGCCTGGCCTTGCTGTCAGCCCCGGCAGCGACTGCGTGGCCCCTTTGTGGCCCTGTGCTGGCCCAGCCATGGTGGCCCAGCCCCTGTGCAGGCCCAGCCCAGGCCAGGAGCATTGCGGCTGGGAACGGCCCCTGTGCCGTGGGGCCCACAGCAGCCTTGGGGCTCTGTGCCCCATGGCCTCCCTGCTGGGCAGCCTCTGCCAGCTCCTGCAGAGCCCCTGGCACCTGTGGGGCTGCACAGACAGCCCTGCCCCGGGCTCTGCCGGCCTCTGGGCCAGCAGAGAGGCAGCCAGGGCTGGCCATGGCCGGGAACAGGCCCTGAGCCCCGCAGGAGGATGGAGCTGGGCCACAGCCAAACTCAGCCCAGGCCAAAGCTGGGCTCAGCAGCCAGGGCTGCCAACACATGGGCACAGAGGCTGGCGCTGACAAATGTCCTGGGCCCCCTCCCTGCTCTGTCCGTGCCACCAAGGGCACAGAGCAGCCTCCTCTCTGGGCCACTTGCCTGTTTGCAATGCCTTGCACAGGCGCTGGCCCTGCCCCACAAGGCCTGGCCTGAGTCCTGCCCCTGCACGCTCAGCCAGGCTGAGATGGACACTGATGGTTTCTGGGCCAGGCTCTCGGAGCCCAGCCCAGCTCCCTGCAAGCTCTGCCAGCTGCCCTGAGCTCTGGGCAGCACCAAGGGCCTCTCTGAGCCCAGCCCAGCCCAGCCGGCTCTGGCCCCACAGCTCTGCTCAGCCCAGGCTGCTCTGGCCACTGGCCCCACGGCCTCAGCCCCTGCCAAGGGCACAGCAGCAGCTGCAGCTGCCACAGGACTCAGCCCCAGCCATGGGGGAAGGTGCTGGGCCAAGGCCAAAGGAGGCTCCCTGGCTGCCCTGCTCCCCTTGGGCTGAGGTGCTGAGAGCTCTGCAGCCCCTGCTGCCATCCCATCTGCCCAGGGCAGCACCAGAGCCCCGGCCTTGGGGCCCTCAAGAGCTGCTCCTGCTCCAGGCCCAGGGCCCATGCCAAAGCTGGGACAGCAGCCCCAAAGCTGTGCCCGTTTCTGTTCATTGCTGCTCTCATGGGGATGGATCCTCAGCCACTTGGAAGGTACTCATGAATGTTACAAGTCTTGAGGCCTATTCTGTCTTGCGCTTTTCAGTTCAGTAATTCAGTGAGAAAAGCTC
Organism: Agelaius tricolor; assembly: GCF_023055355.1. Lineage (NCBI taxonomy): Eukaryota > Metazoa > Chordata > Aves > Passeriformes > Icteridae > Agelaius > Agelaius tricolor. The sequence continues at coordinate 1,591,993 of NW_027269311.1, read as the reverse complement.
ACAAAAATTTGTTCAAAACACCTGAATGAAAAAAGCTCTTGGGGATAATTCAAATTTTCAATTATTCTGTGGCTAATTAGACAGATTTCAGAATTGTATTCAAATTGAATATACTGGTTTGAAAAAAATGCAGAGAGAACTGTTTTGACCTGTTTTCTTTTCCTGTTTATTGATTGATTATCAGAAATATCCAATTTATATTGACAACCAGCACCTCCTAATGATGTCTGAACAGACATGAAAATCAAGACCCTTCATGGCTGACAATCAATAACACTTTGTCCCAACCCCATCCACACCATTTCCCTCATCCAACCCCTGGCACTCCTATGGATCAGGAATGGTGTGGCCAGCAGGAGCAGGGCAGGGATTCTTCCCCTGTGCTCTCACAGCTTGGGCAGCACCTCCAGTGCTGTGTCCAGTTCTGGGCCCCCCCACTTTAGGAAGGACATGGAGGGGCTGGAGCATGTCCAGAGAAGGGCAACAAGGCTGGGGAGGGGTCTGGAGCACAAATCCTGTGAGGAGTGGCTGAGGGAGCTGGGGTTGTTTATCCAGGAGAAGAGGAGGCTCAGGGGACAGAAGGCCGTGTCAGGGCACAGGTTGGACTTGATGATCTCCAAGGTCTTTTCCAGCCTTGTTGATTCTGTGATTCTCTGAAACCACCCTTGGAGCAGTTGCAGGATGAGCCCTGGGCCTCCTCTTCAGCAGCTCCAGCAGCCCAGGTCCCTCAGCTTCTCCTGGCAGCCCCAAAGCCCATCCTGTCAGTCCTGCAGAGCCTCTGCAGCTCCTCCTCACTGCCCAGAACAGGGAGCCCCAGAGGCAGACACAGCAGCCCAGATGTGCCCCCCTGGCCTGGGGTGCCTCTGGCAAGGGAGCAGCAGCAGGCACTGCAGGAGCCTGCAGACAATTCCTGCAGCACTTGTAGGATGATCCTGCTGCCCAAGGGACGTTCCCATGGGGCCAAGTCAGGAACTGCAATGGGGAGTGGGGCCAGAGAGGAAAGGGCAAACAGGGATGGGCTGTTTGCAGGAGAGGGAACAGAGCTGGGCATCAGGAAGAAATCTGGACCAAAGAAGAATAAAGAAAGCAAAGGAGAAGCCAAGGAAATGCTCAGGGCAGTTTGGGGGTGGCTGCCAGGCAGCCCTGGCTCTGAGCAACAGCGTCTGCAGTGGCACAGGAAACTCCCAGCTGATGGGAACAAACTTTCTGGCTGAGTGCAGAGGCCAGGACAAAGCTGAGTGGTTTCCCTGGTGTCCCGCAGGCCTTGCTGGCCCCAGGGGCTGATGGCATTTGTGCTCCCTCAGGTTCATGTCCCCACAGCAACAGCATGGGGGTGCTGGCCCTGCTGTGTGCAATGCAAACAGGGGTTGCTGAGGCAGTGCTGCTGTGTCTGTGCCTGCAAGGATGGGGCACCTGTGTGAGCTGGGGCAGAGGCCAGGGCTGCAGAGGGGGGATGTTGTTGGCAGCTGCATGAGGACGCTCTGGGACGCTGCCCTGGGCTGTGCAGCGCACTGGGCATGGATCAGCCCCTGCTCTGCTGCTCCTTCCCGTCTGCCCCAGGGCCCTTGCAGAGCCCCAGCCATGCTGTTTGCCCCTAGCCTGCCCACGGCCAGCCTGGGGCTGCTCACGGGGGTTTCTGTGCTGAGCATTGGCCTGGCCGTGTTCTTGAGAGAGCCTGGGCAAGGAGCCTGGAGCCCCCAGGGCCTGGCCTGAGGCGTCAGCGCTGCCCCAGCAGTGCCCATGGCCTGTCCCTGCTGCAGCCCCGGCACTGCCACCCCCAGGGCTGTGCCCGGCCCCGAGAGCACTCAGGCCCTGCAGCAACACCAGGGCCACCAGGGCAGCGGGGCAGGGCCATGGCAGCAGCACTGGCAACACCAAGTGCTGCTGCTGCTGCTGCTGGGCACAGCTGCTGGGCCAGCACTGATCTGCCCCAGCTCTGCACACAGACATTGCTGCTGCAGCTCCAGAGAAGGCAACAAAAGAGCATCTCTGCAGAAAACTCTGCTGGGAGATCCTTTAGTTCCTTTAAAACCACCGAGAGTGCCGCCCCTCATTAAAACACTCTGTGGCCACAGGTAAGGTGGAGAGAAACAAAATGAGAAATGGCACAAACTTTGACATTTATTTGTGGACAATATGAAAATACTAAAACAAAGGAAAAGAACCTCCAAAATTAAATCAACAAGAAGGATCAAAGATAACTTTTATTACAAGTGATATGCAGAAATTGGCCAGAAGTTTAATGTTTGCGAAACCATCCAGTCATCAGTGTGCACACTGCAGCCTTGAGCTCCTGGTTCCTCAGGCTGTAGATGAGGGGGTTCAGGGCTGGAGGCACCACCGAGTACAGAACTGACAGTGACAGATCCAAGGATGGGGAGGACAGGGACGGGGGCTTCAGGTAGGCAAATGTGCCAGTGCTGATGAACAGGGAGACCACAGCCAGGTGAGGGAGGCAGGTGGAAAAGGCTTTGTGCCGTCCCTGCTCAGAGGGGATCCTCAGCACAGCCCTAAAAATTTGCACATAAGAGAAAACAATGAACACAAGACAACCAAATACCAAAGACACACTAACAGCAAGAAGTCCCAGTTCCCTGAGGTAGGATTTGGAGCAGGAGAGCTTGAGGATCTGTGGGATTTCACAGAAGAACTGGCCCAGGGCATTGCCCTTGCAAAGGGGCAGGGAAAATGTATTGGCCGTGTGCATGAGAGTAGTGAGAAAGGCACAGGCCCAGGCAGCTGCTGCCATGTGGGCACAAGCTCTGCTGCCCAGGAGGGTCCCGTAGTGCAGGGGTTTGCAGATAGACACGTAGCGGTCGTAGCACATGATGGTCAGGAGGAAATACTCTGCTGAGATGAAAAAGGCAAAAAAAAAGAGCTGTGCAGCACATCCAGTGTAGGAGATGTTGCTGGTGTCCCAGAGGGAATTGTGCATGGCTTTGGGGACAGTGGTGCAGATGGAGCCCAGGTCAGCGAGGGCCAGGTTGAGCAGGAAGAAGAACATGGGCGTGTGCAGGTGGTGGCCGCAGGCTACGGCGCTGATGATGAGGCCGTTGCCCAGGAGGGCAGCCAGGGAGATGCCCAGCAAGAGGCAGAAGTGCAGGAGCTGCAGCTGCCGCGTGTCTGCCAATGCCAGCAGCAGGAAGTGCCTGATGCAGCTGCTGTTGGACATTTGCTGGGGCTGCACATGGGCACCTGTTCATGGAGAAAGGACAGTCACAAGTCAGGAGAGGCTGCTTGGAGCCAAACCTGGGCCATTCCCTGTAGACAATCCCTACAGCTGGGACACACTCACCCTTCTACCTGCTGTGGGAAAACCTTTGGCTGCAATCAGAGCACAGTCACACTCCCGGGTCACCCTGGGATAAACCAGACCCTGCCCAGAGCAGAGGGATCCCTGAATGTCTCACCCTCTCTCAAGGTCTCTGGGCAAGGTCTCAGCACCCCCTTGTGCCAAGGACACTCACGGCTCCCTGGGCAAACCCAGCAGCATTTCCTCAGCTGTGGCAGCTCTGCCCTTGCCCGTGGGACATTCAGGGAACTCCCAGAGGCTCTGGCACAGATCTGCACCCAGGAGGGCAGCTCAGAGCCTGGCAGGGCACAGCAAGGAGATCCCTGGCTGTGCCCATGATGGGATCTCAGGGAGGGGGCTCAGCTCATTCCCCTTTGCCATGGACTGCTTTGCCCACAGCCCCACAGGTTCCAGGGGAGCTTGGACACCCCATTGCCATGGACAGCCCTGCCTGTCAGGAATGCCAAGGGCAGTGCCTGACTCAGCTGCTGCAGATGCCAGAGCCTCCCTGAGAGCAGCAGATAACAGTGCCAGTGTCAGGGCAGGGCAGAAGCAAGAGCAGATGTTGTGGTGCTGTGCCTGAGAGGGCAGGGCAGAGACAGCCGGGCACTCAGGACAGTGTTCCCATGCCCAGCTGTGCCCGGCACCTCCCACACACCAACAGTGCCCTCCTGCCCCAGCCCTGCTCTCTCCAGCCCCCTCTCCTTCCCTGAGCATCTCCCTGGGCCTGGACATTCCCTCCTGAGAGGAGCCTTGTCCCTGCCAGCGCTCACAGAGCCCAGCCCAGCCTGCGTGCCCTGGCTGGGGCCCTACAGAAACCTGCCTGTGTGCAGGGCCCTGGCTGGGGCAGGCTCTGTGTGCAGCTGGGCAAGGGCAGCTCAGGAGAGCCCTGCTGGGCCCTGCAAAGGTGATGCTGCTGCTGTGCAGGGCTGAGGAGTGGCTGAGGGCCCTTTGGGAGGCTCCCAGCAGAGACACTGATCAACTTAATTTACAGTTCTGCAGTCCCTGTAAAAGATCAAACCTTAGTTTGATGATCCTGTGTGTCCCTTTCAACTCAGAATGTCCTGGGATTCTGGGATTACAATTCCTGTTCTGCTTCTCTCATCCCCCTGTTGTCTATAATCAAAAGAGAAAAAAAAAACCCTTGCAATAGTGTTAGAACAGCAAAGTAAAAACCAGACATTAATTGGAAGCTGTCAGGTGTCCCAGTGGGGATGGGGCACACCTGGGGCCTGATTTCAACAATTTATTAAGGTTGATTAATTAGGATATTTAACAGGAACATCCAATAGCAGATTCAGTTGCCCCAGTTACACACCCCAGGCTCAATCCATTGGAATAGGTCCAAAGGCTTCTTTGCCTTCACTTTTTGTTATGACTGCTCATTTATCTGGTCAATAAAAAAAATGGTTTTGTAGGTTCTCTTCCTGATAATAGGACTATTTGATAATAAGACTGATAAGACAGTATTTCAGGAATGTATTTAGACAGTCAGCTTATTGTTCTAAAATCTAAGATAATGGTTAGGAAACGTACTAGAGTTAATTAAGGATTATAATTATATTAGTATATAAGAGTAGTTAATATAGTTAATAAGAATTTAGTAGTGTTAAGTAAGGATTGTCAATTTATAACTATATAATCGTAATTTACAGATCTATGAATGTATCAAAAATGTATAAAAAGCAATAAACTTTTTGTCATCACCCCAACTTTCCCACTCTGCTCCAAGCAGGAAATTGAAAACACTCTCAGGAAAGCTCCTGATCTTTACAGCAATCCCAGGCTTACCTTCTTTGGGAGGTGCCCTGCGAAGCTGTGCCCAGGCTGGTCTGGAGCTGGGAGCAGCCCTGCCCCACCCAGCCCCTCTCAGCAGCAGCCCCTGCCCTGCTCAGGGCGGCTCCTTCCCCCCAGAGCTTCTCCCCAGCGCTGGGAGCAGCTGCCAGGGCTGGCTGAGAGCTGTCCCTGGCAGGCAGCAGAGTCCCTGCCCCAGCACAGCGCCCTGGGCTGCAGGACCCTGCTCTGCAGGACAGCCCTGGGCACCCCTGGCTGCTCTGCACAAGAGACAAGCAGAGAATGTACTCACAGGCTCTGCAGGCATTGGCATGTTCCAGCTGCAGGAGATGGCTCCAGGAGCTGCAGCTGCACTGTCCTGCAGCCAGAGGTTCCTGTGCCAAGGGCTGGCAGTGATTGTGCCCCAGGCACTTCTCAGCCCCTTCCCAGCCCTGACTGATTGAAGCTCTCTGTGCCTCTGTGCTGTGCCCGGGCTGGCTGCAGGCAGTGCCCCAGCCCTGCTGGGCTGGCACAAGAGCTGCTCCTCAAGAGAAATGTGCTTTTGAAGCTCTTCTTGGTGACCAGGAGCTGCCTCTGTGCCAGGAGCCCAGCCCAGCTCAGCAGCACAGACACAGCACAAGGACTTTAATCAGCCTCTGGGGCTTTGTGCTCAGGCCCTGGACATCAGTCCCTGAGAGGGAGCTGAAGAAACCTCTCCAGAACTCCAAGGCAGAATCCAACTCCAGACTTTCTTGGACTTGTAATGGGTCCCAGTGAGGGACACGACTGAGCAAGTGTCCCCAGGCCCCAGGCAGAGCAGAGAACTGCAGGCAGTGATGACAGGTGGGGACAAAGAGAAGCCAAGTCTTGGTGCCCTGGGGCACAGCAGGGTCTGTGCCAGCAAGGGCTGGGAGGAGACACCTTGTGCTGAGGCCCTGGGGCCTCCTGGCACAGCCCCAGCCAGGCTGGGCACTGTCAGCCCCTTGTGCTGCCCTCAGCATCCCCCCCTAGCCCACATCCCAGTGGCCTCAAGGATCTGCTGCAAGGAGTCCCTGGGGAGCCTTGCTCAGCAATGGCCCTGGGGGCTCCTTCATGCTCCCTGCAGGGACTGCAGGTTTTTCAAAGGACTTTGGCTTTGGCTTTTGCCTTGGAGTCTCTGAGAGGTTTGTGCAATCCTGGCCTCCAATTATCTGCTGTAATTAGTTCCTGGAGAGGCTTTGTCTGTAAGAACACTCAGTGGGGCTCATTAATGCTTCAAGGTACTCAATTATTTTAAGGTACTTGGTGTTTCACTTTTGATACAGACTCTGTGAGAGGTTTGTGCAATCATGGCCCCAATTATCTGCTTTAACGAGTCCCTGGAGAGCTTTGTACTGACACTCAGTGGTGCTCAGTAATGCTTTCAGATACTCAAATTTTTTAAGGTAGTTTGGATTTTCTTTTCGACTCTGAATCTCTGAGAAAGTTTTTGTGCCATCCTGGCCTCCAGTCTGTTCTCCAAGGAGTCCATGAGGAGCCTGTGTTGGGGATGGACCTCAGAGGGACCCATTCATGCTTTGAGACACTTTGAGTTTTTCCTCTGACTTTGACTCCTGGCAAGGTTTGTGCAATCTCCTCTCAGGCCCTGAGGTTCCAGGCTCAGCTCCAAATGCACCACAGGGCTCATTAGGATCAAGTAAGTCCTGACGAACCATGGCTCTGCATTGATTTCCCTCTGCTCTCGTGCAGTTCATTAGGAAAATTTCCTTTTACAGTTATGGAGAAATCTTTCAAAGTGCTTCTAAAAATATGTATTCTTATCCTAAAGGTTCCTTTATTGCTGTTCTTATTATACAAGAGGTGATTGCAGCATTCTGTGATTGATATTGATCCAGGGTCTCTCCTAAGGAGGTCTGGCCAGGTCAGAGAAGTTTTTCCTTGAGAGCTGACCCAATGTGAATAACCTTGCCCCACATTCCCCAACCCCATGTGAGAAACAATTTTCACTTTCAAAAATTTAAATGGTTTATTAAGACCTTATCAAAATACAGCAGAAGACTGAATAAAGAAAAGAATACAGTGCCAGAGCAAAGGATTCAGTCAGTTTGTAGGGCCCCAAGAGAGGGGCTTCAGTCCCAGCAATGGTTCATCCTGGCCACACTTGGCACCAACAGCTTTCTTTGGCAGTGTGAGAACAGGGATGTTGTGCCACTGAGGGAACAAAACCAGTTCCCAGGGCTGCTCCTACAGAAAGCAGGAGCTGGTTGGGCAGCAGCAGTGCCAGGAGCAAAGAATTCAGGCTCCCAACCCTTCATGTACTATAGTGTACCCTGATACCCTGTGCCCCTTTATTATGAAGATCCATTGACGTACAATCATTTTCCACCTTGGAGTGGTTGATCTGTTAGGTCCTCTCTTCCTTTAGTTTGATAGTTTATAACCTCTAGGCAATTACGTATTAGTTCCTGACTTGGTTCTCCATACAAGAACTGGGCAGGGTTGAGTTGGTTACTCATGATCAGCTCTAAACCATTATCTCTTAAGATGTCCGCATACTTAAGCACTTGGGAATCAGTGAGCCATTTCTCAGCTCAGGATACTCCTTACTGAGTTTGGATATATATCTTCTATTTCCCCCAAAGGGTAATTTTTTGCTTTCTGCTATGAGTAGGGCAGTCACTGCCACAGCCTGAATGCAGGTTGGCCACCCCCGGCTGACAGGATCTAGCAGTTTTGATAAATAGGCCACTGGGTTCCTGGATCCTCCCCAGTCCTGGGCTGACACTCCATGTGCTACCCCTTTTTCTATAGCCACAAACAATAGAAGGGTTTGTCTAAGGCAGGAAGACTCTGTGCCAGTGCACTGACTATTTTTTGCTTTAAAGCTTCAAACTTTTGTTCATCATCTTTTTCCCACCTTATCTCTTCTTCTGCTAACTTTTCATACAAGAACTGGATGGCCTGCGTGTATCCTTCAATCCATAGCCTACAACATCCCAACAGGCCTAAAAACCTTCTTACTTCCCTCTTAGGTTTTGGCAGTGGGAGTGAAACAATCCCCATAATTCTCTCACAGTTCAACCCCCAGCTCCCTTGACAAATCACATGTCCTAGGAATTTTACTTCTCGCTCTACAAATTGGAGAATCCCTTTTGATACCCAAAGTCCTTGGTCCCTCAGAAAACTTAACAACACTATGGTGGATTCCCAAACTTCTTTTTCTTCCTGTCCTGAGAAAAGCAAATCATTTACATATTGGATGAGCTACATCTCAGGTTTAATGGAGAAGAGCTGTAGTACTTCTCCTAGGGTTTGACCGAAGAGGTTTGGGGATTCAGAAAACCCTTGGGGTAACCCAGTCCATTGAAGCTGTTGCTTCCTCCCAGAATCGAGGTCCTCCCATTCAAAAGCAAATATATCCCACTTTCCTCTGCCAGTGGGTATGCCCAAGAAGCATCGTTTAGGTCTATCACGCTAAACCACTGGGATGTTACTTAGGAGTGTATAGGGATAAGGCACCACTGGGTACTGATTCACTGTTCTTTTGTTCACTTCTGTCAAATCTTGAACAAGCCTGTAAGTCCCATCTGACTTCTTTGCTGGTAATATGGGTGTATTATGGGGGGACATTTATGGTTCTAAGGTCCTGTCCTCAAGTAGGTCCTGGCTCCCTGGCCGTAGTCCTTGTCTCCCCTCCAGGGAAAGTGAGTATTGTCATACCCAAACTGGATGGTTTTCATTAACTACTTTTATTACTATAGGTTTCATGTTTAATTTACCTCAGTTTTTTGGTTTTGCTCACATCATGTCATGAATTTTCTCCTCATTTTCTTCCCTTATTGGAGAAGCTTAACTACCATTTTCCCTTTCACTGGGAGCACCCCAATGTCAAACTGCACCTGTAAATCCTGTCCTAAGAAATTTCACACTGCTTCTGGAACTAACAGAACATCCCCAATTCCTATTTTATTTGTTCCTTCAAACTTTATTTGCTTTATAAGTGAGGCTTTGAAACCTTTGCCTTGTCTAGGTTTGAAAAGACAAATGTCTGCTAATGAAGGTAGGAGCTGCCCCTGAAATGGAAAATGTAAAACCCCTCCCTCCAAATTGTTAAAGTTTTGAAATTAAGGGGGCTTTCAGGCACAGATATGGGAGCAGGAATAACAGTTCTTTATTAGCAAAGAAAATCAAAAGAAAATGAACAATGCAGTAATACAAAGCAACACTGATAGAATCAGAATATGACCTGACACCCTGTGGGTCAGGGTGTTGGTAGCAGTGCAATGAAAATAGTGGCTGCAGTCCTCCTGCAGTCTTCCTGCAGACAGATGTGGTTCTGTTGGAGCAGCGATCCTGTAGAAGGGTGTAGTCTTCCTCTGAAGATCCAGTGGTGGTGTAGATGGGCCTGGTCTTCCTCTGGGAATCCAGTGGAAAGACTGTTCTGGTGTCCCAAAATCTCAGATTGTATCCAGGCAGGAACGCTTGGCTCCTCCCTCTGGGGAGAGCATCTCACAATGGGAAGATAGAATTTTATCAGTCATGCAGTGACACTCAATGGCCCATTAACAGCAGATGTCTGCCCAGAGGGAGGATTGGTTTGTGGAAGAGATAAAGAAAAACTGCCCAATTAACAGATGATAACTGGCCCACCTCTAACAGATGGGAATTGAACACACACATTACCTTGCAGTCTAGGACATTATGCATGCCTAATTCTATTTCCATCTGCATCCCAATGAAACCTTACACACAGCTCTCACTTATGACTGGGTTTCCCTGTGGTACACAATGGCTTTCCCCATCTTTCTGCATTACCCACCAAGTGTAACCAGGTCCTTGAACAAAAACAATCCCACAGATGGGTTTGTCTTTGCCTGAGGTGGGAGTAATCCAAACAGTCTTTCTTAAGATACCTTTCATGTGTACAACAGGGACTTTTCTCCATCCACTGTGTGCAGGGGTTCAGACTGGGCAGGACCAGCTCAACTGATGGACCCTCTGGTGTTGACCATCCAGATGGCTTTTGCTAAGGTCATTTCCCAATTTCTAAAAGTTCCCTTGCCAAGTGCCTTCAGGGTAGTCTTAAGTAATCCATTGAACCATTCAACTTTCCCAGCAGCTGGTGCATGATAGGGGATACAATAGATCCATTCAATGCCATGTTCTCTGGCCCAGATGTTGATAAGGCCGTTCTTGAAATAGGTCCCATTGTCCGACTCAGTTCTCTCCAGGGTTCCATGTCTCCACAGGATTTGCTTTTCCAGGCCCAGGATGTGTTCTGGGCAGTGATGTGAGACACAGGGTAGGTCTCCAACCATCCAGTGGTGGCTTCCACCATGGTCAGCACGCAGCGCTTGCCCTGGCGTGTCTGGGGCAGTGGGATGGAGTCAATCTGCCAGGCCTCCCCATACTTGTACTTGGACCACTGCCCACCATACCATAGGGGCTTCACTCGCTTGGCCTGCTTGATGGCAGCACACGTCTCACAGTCATGGATAACCTGAGAAATACTGTCCATGGTTAAATCCACCCCTCACTCTCGTGCCCACTGATAAGTGGCATCTCAACCCTGATGACCTGAGGCATCATGGGCCCATCAAGCTAGGAACAACTCCCCCTTTTGTTGCCAATCTAAGTTTATCTTGGACACCTCTATTTTTGCTGCCAGATCTACCTGCTCGTTGTTTTGGTGTTCCTCATTGGCTCTACTCCTGGGAACATGAGCATCCACATGGCAGACTTTCACAGGTAGCCTCCCTACCCTGGTAGCAATATCTTTCAACTCTTCAGCAGCCCAAATTGGTTTTCCTCTACACTGCCAGTTGGCCTCTTTCCACCTCTCCAGCCATCCCCACAGAGCATTGGCTACCATCCATGAATCAGTGTAAAGGTAGAGCTTTGGCCAATTCTCTCTCTCAGCAATGTCCAGGGCCAGCTGAACAGCTTTGGGTTCTGCAAGTTGACTTGATCCACCTTCTCCTTCAGTGGCCTCTGTGACCTGTCCTGTGGGGCTCCATACGGCTGCTTTCCACTTCCGGTTCATTCCCACAATGTGGCAAGAACCATCAGTAAAAAGAGCGTAGCGTGGATCTTCTGCTGGCAGTTGGTTGTATGGTGGAGCTTCTTCAGCCCGTGTCACTTCTTGTTGCCCTTCATCAGTGAGACCAAAGTTTTCACCTCCTGGCCAGTTTGTAATTATCTCCAGAATCCCAGGGCAATTCAGGTTTCCAATACAGGCGCGCTGTGTGATAACAGCAATCCATTTGCTCCATGTGGCACTGGTGGCATGGTGCATAGAAGGAACTTTTGCTTTCAATATCCACCCCAGCACCGGTAGTCGGGGTGCCAGGAGGAGTTGTGCTTCTGTACCAATCACCTCTGAGGCAGCTTGGACTCCTTCATAGGCAGCCAAGATTTCCTTCTCTGTGGGCGTGTAGTTGGCTTCAGACCCTCTGTAGCTTCCACTCCAAAATCCCAGTGGTCAACCCTGAGTCTCCCCAGGCACCTTCTGCCAAAGGCTCCAGGACAAGCCACGGTTCCTGGCTGCAGAATAGAGCATGTTCTTCACCTCTGGTCCTGTCCTGACTGGGCCAAGGGAAACTGCATGAGCGATCTCCTGCTTAATCTGGGCAAAGGCTTGTTGCTGCTCAGGGCCCCAGTGGAAATCATTCTTCTTGCCGGTGATCAGGTAGAGAGGGCTCATGATCTGACTATACTCAGGAATGTGCATCCTCCAAAAACCTATGCCACCCAGGAAAGCTTGTGTTTCGTTCTTGCTAGTTGGTGGAGACATCACAGTGATTTTGTTGATGACCTCAGTGGGAATCTGATGCCGTCCATCTTGCCACCCAGGAACTGGATCTGTCAGGCAGGTCCCTTGACTTTACTCTTCTTGATAGCGAAGCCGGCTTCTAGAAGAATCCTGATCATTCTCTCCTCTTTCTCAAATACTTCCATTGCAGTGTTCCCCCACACAATGATGTCATAAATATATTGCAGATGTTCTGGAGCCTCACCCTTTTCCAGTGCAGCCTGGATCAGTCCATGGCAGATGGTGGGGCTGTGCTTCCACCCCTGGGGCAGTCGGTTCCAGGTGTACTGCACAGCCCTCCAGGTGAAAGCAAACTGAGGCCTGCATTCTGCTGCCAGAGGAATGGAGACAAACACATTAGCAATGTCTATAGTGGCAAAGCACTTTGCTGCCTTGGACTGCAGCTCCTACTGGAGTTCCAGCATGTCCAGCACAGCAGCGCTCAGTGGTGGAGTCACTTCATTCAAGCCATGATAGTCCACAGTCAATCTCCATTCTCTGTCAGACTTGTGCACAGGCCAGATGGGGCTGTTGAAGGGTCAGTGGGTTTTGCTGACCACCCCTTGGCTCTCCAGCTCACGGATCATTTTGTGGGTGAGGATCACGGCATCTCAATTTGTTCAATATTGCCGGCGGTGCACTGTCGAGGTGGCAATCGGCACTCGTTGCTCTTCCACCTTCAGGAGAGCTACTGCAGATGGGTTTTCTGATAGTCCAGGCAAAGTGTTCAACTGCTTGATGTTCTCAGCCTCTACAGCAGCTATGCCAAATGCCCATCTGAGTCCCTTTGGGTCTTTGTAACAGCCATTCTGGAGGAAATCTATGCCCAGAATACACGGGGCCTCTGGGCCAGTCACAATAGGATGTTTCTGCCACTCCTTCCCAGTCAGGCTCACCTGGGCTCCCAACAGGGTCAATTACTGTGATCCCCCCGTCACCCCGGCAATGGAAACAGGTTCTGCCCCCACATGTCCCGATGGTATCAGGGTACACTGCACACCAGTATCAACTAAGGCATCGTATTTTTGTGTTTCTGATGTGCCAGGCCATCGGATCCACACTGTCCAGAAAATCCGGTTTTCCCGTATCTCTTCCTGGTTAGAGGCAGGACCCCCCCTAGCCCTGGTTATTATTTCTTTCCTGGGCATACATGGTCGAGGTACCTTCCAGGGCATCTGATGGATCATACTCAGCAGCTCAGTCATGGGAGGTTGAGGCTACCTTCACTTTACTGAGTTCCCTCGATTAGTGTTTCCCTCCTTGAGCTGATGCATCCATGCTGCCAGGACAGAAGTGGGTTTTCCATCCCACCTTCCCATGTCTGCCCCATGGTCACGCAGAAAGAACCACAGGTCAGCCCGTGGGCTGTACCCTCTCTCTCTAGCTGGGGAACGTTGGGCTCTGACTCTGGGGCCTGTGACTCACACTGGTGCAATGTGGGAACTGTTCCTCCTCACCTCCTCCCTCATCTCCCTCATCTCCTCTCTGAGTTCTTGGACCACGGCAGAGACATGAGCCTGCATTGGGCCATTGATCATACTCTGATAATTTCTAAGCTTGTTGCCAACAGAACCCACAGAATCTCGTTTGTTATTGGCATTAATCATTGCAATAAAGGTGGTGTATTGAGCTGGCCCCAGATTTGCCAGACTCCACAACATTTGCCCTGTGCACCTGACCTTGTTGGGGTCATTATCATGCTGTCCATCCCTCCCAAAGAGTACTTCCAATACTGCCACTTCTCTCAGCTGTTGGATCCCTTCCTGAAGAATCTTCCAGAGCACATTCTGTGGTACTGGTCCTGCATTCTCTCCCTGTGGACAAACCTCTCTCTGACACTCATTAAAAGCCGCTCCCAGAGGGAAAGGGACCTTGGCTCCCGTACAAAAGTCTGATTGATACCTGAGTCCTGGGTCAAGGGTCTCAAATTCCTTGCCTCACCACCATCCAGCTGGACACCTGTACCCATAAGGTCCCAGACCCAAAGTAGCCAGGTTGTGTAAGCCTCACGTCCCTGTCATACAATGTCTTTGTGCAGATTACGGAGACTTTCATACGTCAGGGACTCAGTGATGACCTCAACTGTTGCCTCTCCTGGGCGTTGGGAAGGCTCTCCTTTCATATCCTCATCTGGGTGCTCTGATTTCATCTTAGATCTCCTTGTTTCCACCAGGGCGACTGCTGCTGGCTGTGACTGCCTTTGCAGTTCAGCTGGAACCTGGACAGTTGTAACATCTGTGGGTTCCACTGCTGCACCATCAGACTCTCCCTCTTTGAGGCAGGGGGATGGCTTTTCACCAGCTGTGGAAATGTACTCCTTCAGCACCTGGCCCATCTCTTTCATTAGAACCCTCATCCAGCCTGGGTGGTTCATTTCTGAGGTGGGCTGTGGGGCAGGGTCAGGCTCTGGGGCAGCAGCATCCCTGGTCTCTGGGGTAGGTGTCAGTGTGGTTATCCAGGTTAATCTTCCCTTATCTCTGAATGCTAAATGTAACAGGCCTATCAGCAACACCAGCCACTGTATGATATCATTAGCATTTAGAGTGGATCTGAACCCTTTGAAAACTGGTGGGGCAGACCCAAAGAGCTGGGGGAAGGGCTGGGAAAAAATTTGCCCCCGTGTCATTTCCTCACAGTAAGTACCATTATTAAAGTAACCCCCAAAAACATACACTTAGTGTGTGATAGCTCTGAATCCATGTGCCTGCCTTCCAGAGGAAGTTACAGATCCATGAATTCCTCACCTCATTAAGCCATAAAGCAAACTGGATAACAGCCAGGGCAGCCTTAGTTTGGTTAGCCTGTGTTCCCAGGGATTGCCTGGGTGCTCCTGATGGGGCAGAAGGAAGAGCTCCAGGCCCTCCATGAGGGTGATGAGGGCAGTGGGCTGTCAGCGGGGGCTGGCTGGGGGAGCTGCAATGCCTGGGCAGGAGCTGCAATCCCTGCCCCGGCTGTGGTGGGCTTTGCTCCCTGTGTGGACCAGGGGTGGCGTGGGCAGAGCACACAGAGATTTCAGGGATGCGGGCAGGGGGATTCATGGCCAGCACTTTGCAGCTGATCCCCTTGGCCTCTCCTCTCTTGCGGCCATGGCAAGAGCTGGGTGGGATGGCTCTGGCAGGAAGGTCTCCTTGGATTCCTGCACATCCACGTTCTGACCGTGGCTCTGTTCCTCTCTCTTCCAGCCCTTCGAGCCCTGAGTGAAGACAACAGCCCCTCCTGCATAAGCACATTTCTTCAGGTGATGTTTGAGGGAAGAGCTGCAGAACTTTCATCTGCTGGCTCAGAAGAACCAGTGTCTCTTGAAGACCTCCAGATCCCTTGGAAGGTGAGACCACCTGGAGACCAGAGGGGATCAGCTGGAGTTCCAGGCACAGCTGATGACTGGCACAACTGAGCCTGTGGGAAGCTCCCATGGCTCCTGCCTTCTCCCTCCCTGTTGACAGCTCCCTCCCTCCAGCCCTCAGACTGTGCCCATTCCCTTTCTTCCCTCCCAGCTCATCCCTCTGCTTCGCCTTCCATTAATAAACAGTTTTGCTTCCTCACTTTACCTGCATCTCTGTGGAGCTGGAGCGATGCAAATCCGGGGCCCTGGGACACACAGGCCCCTGCTGCCATTCTCTCCCACACTGTGTTTTGTGCACAGACAGAGAGGAACGAGGGCAGATCAGGATGGAAAGGTTCCTGTGCTGAAGGTCCATTTCCACAACACTGTGCAGTTCCAGATCTTGCTGAGCACCCTGGAGCCCCTGAACACTGGAAAAGCCAACCCGAGGATGCTCTGAACCCAGCAGAGAGGGATTCTATGGCAAGCATCCATGGAGGGCAAAGGAGCTTGGAATGCTGGAAGGTTTCAAGAACAGCTTCCTGAAAGCACAGCAGTGCTCCATCCCTGCACAGGATGAGGAAGAGGGCAGAACCAGAGACCATCCGGGCTTAGCAGGGAGCTCTGGGTGTGCCTAAGGGCAAATGAAGCAGCAGCACGGTGCCCGAGACTCGGACACGCGGCCGTGCCGGTGCCCGGAGCGCTGTCAGGCAGTGCCGGGATCCCGGCTGTGGTTCTGGTCCCCACAAGTGAGGAATGGCAGCCCCAGGCTCAGAGCCAGTCAGAAAGCCAACCAAGGGAGAGCAGAGGGAGCGCACCCTTCCAGTCTCTCTTGGGCATGGCCGCAAATCAACCCCTGCTGCTTCTTCCTCCGCCTGTGTTTGGGCTGTGCTGGTGGCAGAGCCAGCCAGGTTGTGCTCTGTGTTCCAAAGCCTGTTGGGAGCGGGCATGAAAAGCGCTGCGTGCACAGCAGAGAGTCCTGGAAGGTGCTGGCAAGAGCATCCTGTGGGGACAGGGCTCTGAGCTCTGGCTGGGAACAGCCTGGTTTTGGTGCTGTGAGCACAGGCAGGAGCTGAGGCAGGGGAAGAGGCAGCGGGCAGCTTGTGTTTGTAGAGGGCCTGGGGCTGCACCTCTGAACCTGCACCTGGACACACACTTGGGGGAATACGAGCTGGAGCTGGAGTGCCTGTCCTGAAAGGACCTGGAGTCATTCAGCCTTGCCAGCTTTCCTTAAGAGTGTGTTGGTGTTCCCCAGGAAAGCCACACATTTGGGGAAATGCCTTTGGAGGAAAGGGGCTTGCTTCTCAAGGAAAGTGCTTCCCAGGGAGCTCCCAGTGAGGCAGGTGCGAGTGTCCCCCATTTGGCTCTCTGTGTTCCTTTCAGTCCTTGAGGCCTGTTGCACTTGGCAGAGGAGCAGGGCAAGGGAGAAGGCTGTGAAGAGCAGGTTTGGCATCCACCTGGACCTGCAGAGACCAAGCCAAGCACCTGCAGCAGGGTGTGTTCCCTCCCTTTGGACAGAGGGTGAGCAGGAGCATCTCTGTCCAGCCATGAGCCCCAAAGCTCTCTGTGAGAGCTGTGAATTAAAAGGCCTTTGCACACACACTTTTCACATCTTTCCAGTCTGCTGTGTTTCAACTCTTGGCAAAATGCCTTTGCCTCCTGCTTGGTGGGAGCTGCTGTGGCCCAGGGCCAGCACAGAGCTGGGCTGTGTGGGCCAGGCAGCGTGGAGAGCCTTGGCTGATCTTGGTGTGTCCCTGGCCTCAGAAAAGGCCTCCCAAGGTGTCCTGCTCATTGGCTCTCCCTGTGCATCTTGGAGAGAACAAGGTGGGCATTTCTGGCAGCTGGGCATCAGCAGGCCTGAAAATGGGGGCGTGTGGTGGAGTGAGCCCAGCTGAGATCCCCTGAGAGCAGCCCAGTGCTCCTTGCTCCTCTCTGCTGACCCGGGAGCGTTTGTCTGCTTTCGGGATGGCCCTGGCTGTGTCAGGGCTGCTCCGTGGACACGAGACAGCCGCTCCTGTCCCGCTGGGTCCCAG
Organism: Agelaius tricolor; assembly: GCF_023055355.1. Taxonomy (NCBI): domain Eukaryota; kingdom Metazoa; phylum Chordata; class Aves; order Passeriformes; family Icteridae; genus Agelaius; species Agelaius tricolor. The sequence continues at coordinate 1,574,783 of NW_027269311.1, read as the reverse complement.
CAGTGCCTGGCAGCAGCCCTGCATCCACGTCAGGATGCTGGCCAAGAGAGGTCCTGGGAGCTGAGGCAGCTGATTGGAAGCTTTTGCAGATACACACAGGCCATGGCCAGCAGTGTTCCCTCAGGATACAGCAGTGCTGAGGCGCCTCCCCAGAGCTGCCTGATGCTGCCCGCTCCTTGTGGCACCAGTTGCTTTCCTGTGGGATGTTCTAGCTCCCCCAGGAGTGAAGAGGGAGCTGGAGAAAGAGCTGGCCAGGCTGCTCTGGATCCTTTCCCAGCAGCCCTGGCTGAGTGGAGCAGTCCGAGCTGAGCGCAGAGGTGCCCATGGAACAGCCGTGCCCAGGAAGGCTCGCTGGGAAGGGGGATCCAGGAACCACAGGCCTGGCAGCCTGAGCTGCCACCGGGGAAGGCCTTGGAGCAGATCCTCCTGAGTGCCAGCCCACGGCACGTGCAGGGAACCAGGGCGTCTGCTGGAGGCTGGGAAAGCTCTGCAGAGGGACGGGTGCAGCTGGGGCTCCTGGTGAGGTGTTGAGGGCTTCTGTGGGGGATTTTGGGGGGTAGGTGTTGGTGGGGTGTTGGGGAAGGAGTTGTCTGGAAGGTGAGAGGTCTGGGCTGGAATTTGAGTCAGTTTGAAGGCAGCATCTATGCTTTGCCACAGCTTTGGTTATGGAGGGCAGAAAGAATATCTGTGACTATTTCTATTCATGGTCCTGTTTCCCCTGCAGGGAACAAGAGGGGAGAGCTGTACTTTATTGGCCACTTAGATATCTGTACTGCGGGAGGATCAGCCCTTTTGCCATCTACTCATTTGTTTGGGTTACTCTTGTAACACTGAGTGGTCTTTCATTCCTTGAGAGCTTTTATTCCTTAAGAAAATTAGGAGATTATCATCCCTTCATCAGAATCCATTTGCAAATCAAAGAATGGTCTTCTTTTTGGCTCTCTGTAGTGTTATGTTTTCTAAAGTGACATTCAATGGATGATAAGGCCAATGAGTTGCTGCTTCAGGATGGGACACAAACTTGTAGACCAGTCAGATTCTCAGGCCATCCCAATAAATTTGGGAAGTTTGTAAATTTTGGAACTACTTGAGCTGAGCAATGGGAAGTAAAACTTTCCTGTAGTGAGGATTCCTTAATGCCAGATTCTTCTGTGTCTTCATGGAAAAGATGTGTTTGTGGTGCAGGAAATGACTTCAATGAGAAAATAATTCCAGCACAGAGTAAGAGCTTCTGACAGAGACCAAGTGTTGCCAGCAGTTGCTGCAGGTGCTGCTGCCATCAGCCCCAAAGCACGTGGGCTTTGGCTCCCTGTGGCACAGCAGCCCCCCGGGGGCACAGGTCTCTGGGGCAGGAGACGGGCACCAGCGCTGCCAGGGCTCGGGGGTGGCAGCTCTGCTTGGGCAGGGACTCTGCCACAGCTGCTGCTGTCAGCGCTGCCCGGGCCCCAGGGCTCAGAGCAGCATTCGTGCCCTGGCCCACACATTCCTTGTCTGTGTCACACCCGTGGGTTTGGGATGGCCACCAGCAGGGAGGTGTCCCAAGGAGGCCGTGCCAGCTTCCCTGGAAGGCCCCGTGCCCTTCCCAGCGCGGCTGCGTCGGCAGCCCTGGGGCTCCTTCTGCTGCCCTGAGCCCGCAGAGCAGGGCAGCGTTTGCTGATGCTCTGAGCCCTTCCTAAAGATCCTGTGGGGCTGCCTTAGACACCTGGGGCCAGGCATTCCTTCCAGCCTGGGCCACTTTGGCTGGGCTGGGGGCGGCCCCAGGGCAGGCAGCAGTGTGTGCAGGGGCCCTTTGTGACACGGTGCAGCACGGTCACTGTGGCATAGAACGGGTGTCCAAGGGCCCTTTGTGACACGTGGGAAATAGAAGCCTGCCCGGCTGCTGGGAACAGGCAACGGGGCAGAACGGGACAGAGCGGTGCCGTGAGGAGCCCCCGCACAGCGCCCTCGTTCCTGTCCCACCCAGAGCCTTTCCCAGGCCTTATTCCTGCAGGTGACCTCGAGGCCAGACCACAGGACTTGGTGACCCGTGGCCTTCCCTTCCTCGAGGGCAGAGTGTGGGACTTGGTGCCCCAGAGGCATCTCCCATCCTTGCCACCAGTGCCCTCGAGGCCAGACCACAATCCTTGACAGGAGTCTCCTGTCCTGGTGGCCGGAGCCCTCGAGACCAGAGTGCAGGACTTGCTGTCCTGAAGCCTCCCTGAGGCTTCTATCTTGAAGGTGGCTTTCAGGCACCACTGCAGGACTTGCTGACTCAGAGCTTTTCTGAGGCATCTTTCCTGCAAGTAGCCACAAATCCAGTCACTGACATGGAGCAGAGACCCCCGAGAGTGCCCAAGCTGGCCTGGGTGGAGGAGGAGGAAGAAGGCCCTGGAGCTGCCCCAGCACAGGAGACCGAAGAGGTGGTGCTGTTTGAGCTGCTGCAAGAAGGTGAGTGGCAGAGCTGGGACGCAGGGTTGGTGCCTGCAGCCAGCTTGGCAACATCCCATCCCATCCCATCCCATCCCATCCCATCCCATCCCATCCCATCATCTCCTGGGGATGTTCCCATGTACAGAATGGAACAGAGATGAAGAAGACATGGAGCAGAGACCCCTGAGAGTGCCCAAGCTGGCCTGGGTGGAGGAGGAGGAAGAAGGCCCTGCAGCTGCCCCAGCACAGGAGACCGAGGAGGTGGTGCCGTTCCAGCCACCGCAGGAGGGTGAGTGGCAGAGCGGGTCCACAGGGTTGGCGTCTGCAGCCAGCTTGACCCCATGCTATGCCATGCCATGCCATGCCATCCTATCCCCTGGGGAAATGCCCATGGACAGGACGGAAGAGGGCCTGGGCAGACACCCTGCAGTGGCCACGCTCCATTCCCTGGGCCATCCCGGGGCTCTCCCTGCCTGGGCAGCGCAGGGCTGGGCTGTGTTCTCCGGCCTCTCCCGCAGCCCCTCAGCTCTGGCTGCTCTCGCTCTTTGCCAGATGCAGACCTGGAGTGCACACAAGAGCAGGAATCCAGCCGTGGCCGCTTCCGCAGCACAGCGCAGGTACCTGCAGCCACCCCCACCTGGGCTGGGCCTGCTCTCACTGCTCAGCCCAGCACCGTGTGTGCAGCACTCCATGCAACATCCCCGGCTTCCTGCCCTTCTCCTACAGTTCATCTGCAAATTCATCAAGAGAATGCAGGAGGAAGAGACCATCGCCATGGGCACTGGGCTCAGACCATACTCGCCCATCTTCAAAACCATGCCCAGTGCTGCCCTCCTGTGTATGCTTGTAGAGGAAGGGTTTTACTATCCAAACCAAGTAAGCAGCCTGTGGGCAGGGTTTGATCCTCCCAGGAATTGCTTGGCCTCCCAAGCCATGCATGCTGGTTGCTGTGAGCCTTTGAGGCCACATGGCAGTGCGCTGGGAAGGGAAGCACTTCTCTGGGCAAGCTGGGAACATTGCTCCCCCTGGCAGCTTCCCAAGTCTCCCTGTGCCTTCTCCAGGTGCCCGCCATGGTGAGGTTCATCCACCAGTGGCTCCTGGTCAATGATTGTGCTGAAGCCAGGCTGGACGAGGCCCTGCTGGATCTGACGGAAGCACAGCCAGATGACGCAGTCCTGACGCTGCTGCGTGTGGCCCCGTCCTGTGACAGGTATGGGGCCCACCTGCCCAGAGGGCTCAGGCCTCCCCAGCCCATCAGCCTGTACAGCCTGCCGCAGGTGTCTGAGCAACAGAGACTTCCAGGGCCCTCTGGCTGCTGCCTTTCCCAGCCCTGGCACGTCAGCCCCTGAGCCTGCTGCCATGCTCCCTCCCTGCCCCTCAGGGCTCTGTCCCCACAGGCCTGGGCTGCCTGGCTGCTGCTGGCCAGGGCCAGTGGGCAGAGGCAGAGCTGGCAGCCAGCTCAGCTCCCCACGCTGCTGTGGCTGAGACCCCCCTGAGACAGAGCTCTGACCCCCCAGAGCTGCCATGGCCATGTGGAAGACCATCATGGGCTCAGCCAGGACTGCCGAGCTGGCACAGCTGATCCTCCTGGATGTGCTGGGGAGCTGGCCAGTGCACAGCACATGCACCTCCGATGGGGACCAAACGGCTGTCTTTAACCTGGCTGTGAGTTTCTGCAAGTGGCCTTTGCTGGCCCCAAGGCCGCCTCTCCAGCAGCTCTCCATCCTCCTTCCCCCACTGCATCTGCCTGCCTCAGGCGCTGGCCTGAAACCTGGCCCAGGGGCAGCTTCAGGCCCAGCAGGCCCCGTGCTCCCCCTGCCAAGGTCTCTGCGGGCCTCTCCCTGCCACGCTCGGGCCCTGCCACACGGACGCCTGGGCACTGAGCGCTGTCTCGGGGGCCTTTGTCCCTTGCAGGCAACCGTGGTGATGTGGAAGATCCTGCAGGTGCCCTGTCTGCCACGGATATTGAAGGTGTATTTCCCCCGCCTATTTGTGCATCTGCTCTTCCAAGTGTTCTCCAGCACCTTGGAGATGCCAGAGGAGGTCGATGCCTTCTGGAAGGGATGCCAGCAAGAGCATGGCCTTGCCACCAGCCCCAACAGGTGCTCCATCCCACTCCTCCTGTCCCTGCCACGTGGCCTGCCAAGGAGCCAGTGCTGCCAGCGTCACCTGGCCTTTGCTGTGCACACAGGTTTGCAGTGCGCACCCTGAAGTCCCTGCTCTGCCTTCTCCGCTGTGAGGATGTGGTGGTGGCAATGGAACGCAGGTGTGGCTGGGACACGCTGCTCTCTCTTGACACCCACCACTTTGCTGTGGCTCTGCTGGCCAGGTGAGAGCCCCTTCTCCCCACGGCCTCTGACATTTGTGCTCTGTGCCGGGGGTGTCCTGCAAAGTTTCCGTGGTCATGGGCCAGAGGGCCTTGTCACTGCGGGACGGCCAAGCAGACTGGAAAAGGCTGGGAGAGGAGGGTGCCCATGAGAAAGCAACTCCCGAATGGCCCAGGTCCCCTTGCTGGAAGGGTGGTGGGGAAAGATGAGAACTCTGTGAGTCACTCCTGGGAGAGATTTGCCCCACTGGCTCAGGGTCTTGTTTCCTTTTTCCTCTCTTTAGAGAAATTTCCCATTCAGCCCTACACTTTTGTTCTGGGATTGCATTCTACCTGCTCGCCATGCTGGGCCAAGAGATGCCATACTGGGATTTCCCTGCCCTGGCATTCCTTGTGGAGGTGAGCCTCAAGGCCAGCGTTGCCTCCCAGCTCTCTGCCCTCTCGTAGCCACAGCTGCCAGGACGGTGCCCGTGCCCTGTGCTGCTGCCTGGGCATGGCCCTGTGTGGATCCGGGCTCCTGCCGGCCGGCTCCCTGTCACTGCCCTGTGCCTTTCAGGTCCTCGAGTGCCTGGACTTGAGGGAATGCAGTGACAGTGTTCTGCAGATCATGGCACAGAACCTGCAGAGCGAGCACAGGGCCAGGCGTTACTTGGCACTCAGAGGCCTGGTAGTGCTGGGCAAGAATCCCTTGATGGTGAGAGGGGGGCAGTGGCTGAAGCCGTGCAGGCAGCGTGGGGCCGGGCAAGGCAGTCGCTTGGCCTTGCCTGGGGCTTGGGGCCCTTGGGCAGCTGCTCCCAGCTCTCCTGCCTCCCGCTTCAGCGGCCCCAGTGCTTTGGGACAGGCCTTTGGCCTCTGGGCCCTGCGGCAGCAGACTGGCCTTTCACAAACTTGTGTTCTGCACAGGCTGAAAAAATGGGGAGCCTGACCCAAAGTCTTGTGGAGCTCCTGCACGAAAATGATAGCCACATGATCAGGATGACCATTCTTCTACTCCGATATTTGCTCCTGGATATTGGGGGTGCCCCAATAGCCACCCCCATTGCCCTGCAGCTGGCTGAGGCGCTCCTGCCACTCTTTGACCACGTAAGGCTCTGTGCCCACAGCCACGGCCGCCGGCTGCTGCCCGCACACTTGGTGCCCTGTGCAGATGCAGGCCTGTGCCCTGGGGGGCCTGAAGCAGCTGATGCTGAGGTCTTTTGCCCTTCCTCTCCTACAGGATGATATCCGGGTGCAGCTGAGCTCCATGTGTGTCTTTCAAGAGATGCTGGACTTTTTAAGAGAAGATGGAAGAAAGGCCCTGAAGTCCCACGTGCGCCAGAGCCTGGTCCCACTCTACGTCCACTGCCATGATGAGAATCAGATTGTTGCTGAGGTGAGGACCTGTGGCCACCTGCTGTCCCCCTGGCAGGGGACTGGGCTGCCTCCTGCCCTGGCACCTTGCGGGCTGCAGCCTCCTCCAGGCTGTGGCACTGGGATGCTCCTGTGCCCTGGCCTGTGGGGCCAACACTGCGTCTCTGCTGCTCTCCAGGCCTCCCGGGAAACGCTGCATTCTGCAGCCGGATTCCTGAAGAGGAGGAATCTCCAACAAATGCTCCAGGTGGATCAGACATGGAGGTTTGGCGAGTGCTTGGTAAGAGAAGCCGAGAACGCCCAGGCTCGGCCTGGAGAAGGCCCCTGAGGGCGGTGCTCAGTGTGCGGGGCGGGGCAGCTGTGCCCCTGCCCGCTGCTGCAGCCAGAGGCCGCGGGGGCTCTTCTCCAGGCTCCCGTGGGCCCGAGCCGGGTGCCCATGGAGCCCCGGCCCGGCGGGGCTGCGGGCCGGTACCGCGGCTCCCCGGGCAGCAGCCGGCCCTCTGCCCCCTGCCCTCGGGGGCCCTTGGCCAGCGGCTGCTGTGGCCGCGCCTCAGGGCTGTGCGGGCAGGGGAGGCCGGGGCTGGGCGCAGGCAGCGCCCGGCCCAGGGGCTGAGCCCGCGCCAACCCTTCCCTCCTGCCGCTCTCTGCAGCTGGCCGAGGACAGGAGCCGAGCGGCCGAGCACCTGCGCCGGGCCCTGCGTTACCTGCAGAGCCCACAGGAGCCCCTGCGAGAGGCGGCCATCAGGTTCATGGGTGAGCCACGAGCCCGGGCTCCCTCCCCGTCCCGCCGCAGCTTGGCCCCGGCCCCGCCTGCTGCCCCGGCAGCGCCAGCCGGGCCCGGCGCCGTGGAGCCCCGCCTGGGCTGGGCATTGCTGCTGCCGCCCTCTGGCAGCCGTGCCCTGGGGCGGCAGCGTGCGCCAAGGGCCGGGCTGAGCCCTGCCGGGCCAGCAGCCCGTGTGGCCGCAGCGCCGGCAGCGCTGCTGGCAGGGAGCTGTGCCGCTGGGGCCGTGACAGGCTCTGTGTTCACAGGCATGGCCGGGCGGCACCTGAGGGGGCAGCAGCAAGAGCTGCAGCTGATCTGCACTGGTGAGTGAGGCTAGCGGGCTGGCAGCAGGGGCTGCCGGGGGTAGAGCTGCAAGCCCTGCCCCGGCTGCGGAGGGCTCTGCTCCTGGGGGCAGAGCACACTGAGATTTCAGGGCCACGTGGGCCATTGGTGGCCAGCAGCTTCGGGCTGATCCCCTTGCTCCCTGCTCCCTCCTGGCCATGGCAAGAGCCGGCTGCGATGGCCCTGGCAGGGGGCTCTCCTCGGCTCCCCGCAGATCCGGCATCTGACCATGGCTCTGTTCCTCTCTCTTGCAGCCCTGGAACGCCTGAGGGAGGACATGAGCAGTGCCGTGTCAGAGCTGGCACTTGAAACACTGCATGTCCTCCGAGCAACAGCCAGTGGGCGATCTTCCATCTTCCAGAGGTTGCACGACCAGCTGCACAGGGCATGGATCACTCGGCCTCGTCTGTCACGGCTCGGCTGGCTGCACTGCTGGAGCTCTGAGGACAGCTGATCCGGGAGGCTCTCTTTGCTGGGACAGCCTGAGCCAGTGGGGATTTTTACTTTTCTTTAAGATTTTTCTTTTCTTCCATTCTATCTTTTACCCTATGGAAATATATACCGTGTTACAATATACACGCTCTCAGGAGATTTTCTTTGCTGCCCAGGGTTCATAGGGCATAGGGAAAGTGGAGAAAAGCCTGCTTCTACTTAGCATGCTGCCCATGCATGCAGTGCTGCAGGGAAAATGGCCAGAAGCCCCTTGGCCTGTGGTGGCTCTGCGGAAGCCTTTGTGCTGCCCACAGAGCGGCTGGGCAGGGGCCGGAGCTGCGGGGATCCCTGCCAGAGCGGTGCCTGGAGATGGCCACAAGGCCTGTGCCAGGCAGGAAGCGCCATCCGTGCCCTCCTGCCCGTCTGCTGCTGCCTGCCTTGCTGAGGGCTCCCAGGTGCCTCTGGCTGGGGCTGCTCTGGAGCTGCTGTGGGGCTGCGGCGCTGCTGCCGGGCAGCTTGGCCGGGCTGGGGCAGGGCCTGAGGGGCTGGGGCGCTGGCAAGCCCTGAGCAATGGGGCTGTCAGAGGCCACAAGCAGCCCCCTGGCAGCCGCCTTGTTCCTGCCAGAGTTGACTTGCAAGACAGATCCCGGGCACTCTGCAACTAACAGTGTTGTTGGAAAGCCAAATGCAAGGAAATGTCAGACCTTTGGTCTTGTCAGCAAAGCTCAGAATTAAACACAGCATTTGATCTGAGACCTTGGAAAGGGCTTCCAAACTCGGGTCCTAGAAGCCAGAATGCGGATTTCTAGTTTCTAGGAGAGACACGGGGAGGAAAGTTGAAGTGGAGGAATGTTTAGAGTTTTAGAGTTCTAGATCTAGAAAAAATCCAAGTAGTTACAACAGTAAACAAGAAGTTTAGGATGCAGTGCTGTAGGTTTGTTGCGTCATGGCATGATTGGCTAAGGAAGCTTCCACTGTAGCATGATGTGGGAAGCCAGGAAATTCCTCGGGCTGCCCTGCAGGACTCGAGACCCTGTCAGAGGGCTCAGAGACCTTGGCACAGAGCCCAAGACCCCTGTGCCTTTGATTTAGCCCTTGGAAAAAACAATTCCCAACCTTGTATGAAGAATGACAAGCCACAAAATGAAAGGGAATTTATCACAGAGTGGAAAAATAGATTTTGGGGCCTTTTAGAATGGGGCTTCAGGGGGCAAGATGGAGGAATGTGGGCATGTCCAGCCTTTCTCCTTCTTCTTCTTCTTGGCCTCCATCTTCTGCTGTGATGTTGGCACTTTTCGATTGGTTTAGAGTAGACGCTCACTGTCTAACGGAGATGATAGGTATGGGAAAGTAATTGTAAATATTGTACAGGGAGTTGTTTTTAGTATAAAAAGATAACACCGCCCCGGGGGAGGCAGAGTGCCTTAGACTGTCTTGCTGAGCAGACCTCGGCAGGACAGGAGAAAGAATTTTATAGATAAGATACAAGAAACAACCTTGAGACCGAGAAATGAAGAGCTCTTGCTCCTTCTTCGACCACCGGGCTGGGAAAAGAGACTTTCTAACTTATCTCGGGGTCCCTCTGAGCAGCTAGAGACCCCGAGAGCATGAGTCCCTAAGAGGAAATATTGAAGGATTGGCTCCAAAACATAAATATCCTTGTTGGCCGTGTCTTCTTGGCCAAGAAATCCTTCAAAGCTCTTGGAACTACAAGTCTTGCGGCCCTGTGAGCCATGCGGTGGAGATGGGAGCCAAACTCACCCTTCCTGTCTATGTAGAAGAGAAGAAAAAGCAATGGCATCATCTAAAAAATTCAGAGGTCCGCTCTCTAGTTCATTCCAAACTCCTTCAACTCGCCCAAATTGGGATTTAGCTACAAACACATGACAAGGACTTTTAGGGCTGGCTCTTTGACTCCAGAGCGGCTGCTTTAGAATCTTTCCCATAACCCTGTGTAGTTGTGTGCCAGCAAGGTCTCCTTTGAAGAAACTTTCCCAACTGACTTGCATGGAGGTTTGTTTGAAGGGTGTTTGAGGGGAAAGGCTCCCAGCAGAGGTCTGGGCTTTGGCCTAGCTGTGTCTCCTGCTGATTGTGAAGTGTGCCATCAGCAGCAGGGCTTTCTGGGCTAAAAATATCATCAAGTCACTTGGACTTGCTCATTTTGGCCTCTAAAAGCTGGACCCACTTTCGGGGCAAATTTGGAGTCCTCATCTATGGGTGGATGGAGCACCTAGGATTTTCCCAATTGCTGGGAATGGTTCTCCAGGTCCCTGGAGTATCCAGGGCCCTGGTAAGTTCCAGCTCCACACATGCCTTGGCAATGAGAAGCAGAGGAAGCCAGACCTTTTTGTGCTGCCTGTGTCACTGCACCGGGGCCATGGGATGGGCACACGCAGCCCTTGTGCTGGAGCTGAGCTGCTCTGCCCAGCACTGGTGGCCGCCATCCAAGCTGGTTTTGCTTGTCCTGGTTCCCTGACAGCTGGGGCCCTGGGCAGAGCCCTGAGAGCCTGGTCTCCCCCCAGGGAAGGAGCAGGAGCCCCTGGAGAAGCTGTACCGGGTGGGGATGCTGCTGCTGCTGCTGCTGCTGCTGCTGCTGCTGCTGCTGCTGCTGCTGCTGGAGACAGCCAGGATGACACCAAGGATGACAAGCTCTTCCTCAGCCTGGCCACTGGAGGCTGAAGGTGATGGACTTTGATTCTGGCACCTTCTTCAAAGCCAAACTCCACAGGGAATTTGCAGATGAGTCCCCACCTGGGGAAATTCTGCCAGATTTGGGCACGGCCCAGCCTGGCTGGGAAGCAAAGGTTCCCCCTTTGCTGGGGCAGATGCAACTCATCCTTCAGTCGCTGCCCAGCTGCTTTTTGGCAGGGCTGTGGGGATGGGCTGGGCTGGGTATGAAATGGGAATGGGCTCCTGGCCCTGCCAACAGCCCCCAGCACCCACCGTGCCCCGGGCTGGGGCTGGGGCTGGGGCTGGGGCAGCCAGCCCGACACAAACAAAGCCCCATGGTGGGAGCAGAGGTGGGACTCCAGAACCTGTGCAGGGGCTGCTTTGCTGTGCAGGCAAGGAAGGGCTTGGGCTGCTCAGCTGCCCTTGTTTGCTTTGGGATCACCGTGATTTTGGGGGCAGTGCAGGGGGGAAGAGAGAAAGTGTGGGCTTCCCTCAGCCATGGCTGGGTTTTTCCCTACCATGTAGGAGTTGGGCCTTCCTCAAGGCCTTAACAGCGATAAGAGTTTTTACCGTTTTTCTTGTTTTCCCTTTTAGCATCTAATCTCTTTTCAATAATGTGCTGTTTGTTTTTCCAGAGGAAGTGTTCTAGGTGGTCCAGTGTGGATGGGGAAGTGCTTGGGAGCAGCTGTGGCGTGGATGGGCCATGCCCTTGGAGAAGGCTGAGGCCATGGTTTGGGAGCAGCTTTTCTTCCAGCCGTGGGTGGCGTGAGGTGGGTCCCTGTGTGCTTAGCAGGGTGGGATCAGAGCTTTTGGGAGATGGTAGGGAGCACAGGAGCATCCTGCTCTGGGCAGCTGCTGAGGGCTGGATGTGCCGTGGCTGGCTGCAGGCTGGGCACATGTGCTGCCCTCCTGCTCTGCTGCCAAAGGCAGCAGGGATGGGCAGCTCTGGGCACAGCTCTGGGCACAGCCAGCATGGCCTGGGCACCGCAGGCCTTGGCACAAGGGCACAGGAGCCCTCAGCTGACGGGCGGTTTCTGCTTTCTCTCCTTGCAGCCGGGCTCTGCGGCTGCTGAGGCTGCTCTGGGCTCTGCCAGGGCTCTGCTGGGCTCAGCCCTGGGCCCAGCTGGGCTGGCTCTGCCCTCACATTGCTCTGACAGCTCTGCATCAGACGAGCCCGTTGTGAGCACAGCGCCTGAGCTTTCTGCTTTGGCAGCTGAGTGAGACTCTGCTGCAGGCCCAGAGATTGCAGCTGGGGACACACATCCAATTGGCAAGGACCCAAACTCTCCACAGTCCCAGCTGAATGCCTGCATCTCCCCAGGATGTTCTGTCTGTCCCACTCTTCCTTCTTGATTGGCTGGAATTGTGCAGTTGCACTTTCTTCCTCCTCTAGAAGTGACACGAGTGGGCCAAAGCTGGCGAGTGGGCCGTGCTCCTGAGGCAGTGCAGTCTGGAGGTGATGGATGGAGAATTGCCCTTCTGCACTGCCAAACCAGAGCAAAAAGCTGTCAGTGGGACTTTGTGTCTTTAAGAAATCCCTGACAGTTTCTACGGGAATGTGCAGCTCATTTCCAGGCTGAGAAGGAAGGGCATCTTCTAAAGGATTTGGGGTTTGACAGAGTTTCCATTCCCCATCCTGCTTGGAGCTGGCAGGGCACAAAGCAATTTCCCATTGCTTCACCCACAATTTAACAGTGTTGGAAACAACCTCAAAAACTTTTTAAAAAGGGTGCTGAAGTCAGCAAGATGGATCCATGGCATCAGCACATTTACAATGTAAATAACTGAGTTCTCTTTTTAAAAAGATCATGTACCTCCTAATGCAAAGAATGTAACTTTGCATTTATGTTTTGTTTTTTTCACTAACATTATGTTTTTTCGCTAACACTTGGATTTTATTCTTATCTTTTACAATTTACCTATTTTTTTCCTTTTTCCTTTTTTTTCCTTTAAATAGAAAACATGTCCTATAAAAGGAATGTCCTTTGCTCCTGGTTCCTGTGTGGAGCAGCTCCCTTCCTGCTGGCTGAGCTGCTCAGGCAGAGCCCGGCAGCTCCTGGCCCTGCAGGGCTGAGGCTTTTCCCCGTTGCTGGGCACAGACTGATGGAGCAGCACTGCCGAACACGGGCACACAGAGGGACCAGGAGCAGCTGCCTCTGCCCACCTGAGGCTCCAAGGCCCAAACTGAGCAGCCAGGGCTGGAAGAGACTGGCAGCATCTGATCCCTGACTCTGGGCCAGGGCTGCACAAATGACCCCACAGCAGCAGCAGCAGCAGCAGCAGCAGCAGCAGCAGCAGCAGCAGCAGCAGATGGAGCTGACTTTCAGCACAGCCCTGCCCCTGTTCCCTCCCGTGTGCAGCAGTGTCACAGCAGCCTGAGGCACCTGGGAGCCCCCAGTGCCAGCAGGGAATTGAGATGGCAGCCCTGGGCTCCTGGAGGCTGTGCAAGGAACAGAGCTGGGCACTCCCTGTCCATGGGGAGCTTCCAGGTGGAAAAGGCTGCTGTGCCCAGGCAGCTCCAAGGGCACAGAAAGGAGGCTCTGGAGCACTGGGTCTGTGCCAGTGCCACAGTCCTGGGCAGCAGCTAGCCAGCCCTGGGGGAACAGAGGGCACAGCACGAGGGACAGAAGCAGGCAAGGGCAGAGACTGGAGAGAGCCAGAGCCAGGAGCAGGAACAGCTGCTCCATTGCACTCTTGGAGAAAGCTCTGGGCTGGTTCAAAGCGCTGAAAGGCGTGAAGGGCAGAGAGGAGGCCACAGCAAACAATGCTCCTGTTTGCACAGCCTCCCCTCTCCGTGTCTGAGAAGGAATTGCATGGACTGTGTTCTTCTCTCCGAGTCGTCTCGTTCAGCATGAGCAGCTCAGCACCAGGAGCTGAAGGAGCTGAAGCCTCAGGCCACAGGAGCTGGGCAAGAGGGAACTTTTGGAGCAAAGTAATGCTGCTAAAATAGCCCCAGCTGAATGCAGTGGATAGAATCATGGAATCACAGAATCCTTTCTGTTGGAAAAGCCCTCTGAGCTCACCCAGTGCAGCCGCTCACCCAGCAGTGCCAAGCCCAGCACTAAACCACGTCCCTGAAGTGCCAAGGCCTGGACACCAGCCCTGAGTGAGGCCTGAACAGCAGGCCCTGAGCCCAAGGTGGCCTCTGGATGAACCTTCCAACCAAAGGTTATCTTTGTATCTGCTCCCTAATGAAATATGCATGGTCATTAGCACTGTGATAGATGTAGCCACTCATTAGTGAAACATGTATTGACCTTTGTGTATTTAGAAGCCAGACAAGGCCATGAAATCTGACATCTGGCCTTGTTTGAGGCTGAATGGTCAAAGTCACCTCCCTTGGTTCCTCCTGGGGCCCTGGCCAGCCTTTGGGAGGGACCCAAAAGAGGATGAAAGCAGATGTTGCCACACTAGCAGTGCTGTCAGTTTGTCCATTCAGCACTGTCAGAGCTGGGCCCTCTCCCAGCGGGGTTGGAGCCTCACCTGGGGCTGGAGGCACCTGCAGGAATTGCCAGTGCCCAGGAGTGGCTCTGCAGCCCTTGGCTGTGACAGCTTCCCCAGCTGCTGTGTGGGTCTGGGCGATGGTAAAGGCTGAGGGTAACTGGGGCTGGATCTTTCTCAATCACTGCAGGCAATCTTTCCTGGGGATGGTTGGGTGCATTGCTGAGCTGCTCCTGTTGTGATTCTTTGCTGCTTTGAGCTGCAGGAAATGACACTGATTCCTTCAGTTGGTGTCTGTGTCTTTGGTGCTGACCCTGCCCACTGGCAAAACAAAACTGGCCCAGTCTGGCCAGATCCCAACAAAATGTCACTTGTTCAATGTCAATGTGAGGAATCAGTGCCATCAGAAATTCCCAGATGGGAAGCCCTTCCCTGGAGTTCCCTGGCTCTGGAGTGGGCTGAGGTTGGAGCCCCGTGGGAGCAGTGGGGCAGTCGGGTAAAAGAGGCTGCACCCCTAGATGGCTTCAACTGCATCCAAAAATTGCACATGGGAAAGGAAAAGACCTTGTGGGTTTGGGCAGACAAAGATGAATTTGTTAAGAGTACATTGGAAACAGCACCTTCAGAAGGAACAATTATTGTTGGAATGTTCCCACACGGAGCAAGAGAAGGTTTTAATCCTGAGCTCAGATGCATTTGTGCAAGTGAAATATCAATATAATAAAATACTATATATGTATTTATAGGATAATAAGACCTTCATATATATTTGTTATATATTTTTACATGTATGTCTAGGTCTGTCTATCTATATCAAATGTATATCTACATATAAAATTATAATAATGTGAAGTAGTGCTGACAATACTAATTTGGTAGCTTTGGCTGCTCAGGGATGTAACACTAAATACCCTACAGAACAGGATTGGCCAGGACCCTGATGTCAGTGGTCAACTTTGTGAGATTGTATACAGTGAAAAAAGGAGGAAGGGAGGAAATTGGCTATTTTTACAGGGTTTGCTGATACTGTGATGCAGAGTGCTTTGTCTGTTCCTGTGAAAAATGCAGTGATTAAGCCTGCAGGGTTTTTCATGTACCAGACTATGCACAAGCTGCAGGATTGGTTGCATGGGTGAAGGGGTTGTTAAAAGAGCAGTTGAAAAAATGAGGAGATGGGAACCTTTGCCCATGGAGAACCCATCTCCCAGATGTGCTCCATGCCCTTAACAATGGCCCACTGGGGAAATGGAAACCCCCTGGCTGTGCACGGCTGCCCCCAGTTTGCAAATCCAACCATGGGCAGTGAGACTTGGGCTGCCTGGGAAATTGTTCTGGCTGTGATGGCCCCTGGCAGGGCCAGCCCAGAGGCTGCAGGGCTGGGCCCTCATGCATTGGAATTAATTAGGAGAAATTCAAAGCAAATGAGAGCTATCAATACTGAAACAGGAATTCAGATTCCTCCAGGACACTTTGCTTTGGAAACTGCTCACTCGAGCTTGGCCTTGCAAAGTGGTCATGTCATGAGAGGAGGAGTTATTGTTGCAGATATCAAGGAGAAATTAAAGGAATTGTGTTAAACAATAGTGACCAGGATTGGATTAGTCAACCCCATGACAGGGTAGCACAATTATCAATATTGCAATTTTAAGAAGGATTGTGAAGAAAGGAGATCCAACTCCAATCACCACCGTTTGTGGAGATAAAGGGTTTGGATCCAGCAGCCCTAATAATGGAGCCAGAGTGTGGGTCCAGAGGCCAAATGGCCCTCCCGAGGCAGCTGAAGGAGCAGCTCCTGGGAAAGACAACTCTGAGTCCTGAAACCTGGGCAGGAACAATGGGAATGTGTCCCTGCAGCCAAGTGTTCTGTGTGAGAACAAGTAGATGTGACAGGATATTGTTTTCCACATGCTGCCAGACCAAATCTCCCTGTTTGCCCCAAGGGCCCCTTTGGGAAATGCTCTGATCCACGGGGGTCCATGGGAAGGCTGCTGTGACACTGAGGGACTTGCACAGGAATTGCATCCAGGAGCCCGGGTGCCCCTCAGGGACTGGGACCCGGCCCCTTCCAGCCCGAGGGGAAAGGGCCCCCCCAGGCCTTGTTAGCCACAGACAGCATGGTAAAGCTGAACAGCAAAGGGCCTGGGGGCATTATTCTGGAATTACCATGGTGCCAGCTCCATGGACAACAGAATTGTTGTTCTTCTCCCAAATGAGATTGAGAAAAGAGAATGATTAACCTTGTCACTGAAGTACTGCTGATGTCTGTAAGTTGTATGTTGACAGTCAGCCAGAATCTTTCTTTGTAGAAGCACCTCTAGAGTTTCACTAAGGGATTAGTCATCAAAATTGTTTTGAAAAGTTAAAGATCAAAGTAGCCAAAGTACTCAATGTCACCAATTGCTGGGTGTGTTCTCAGCTGGAGTTGGGAGGAATGGGGTTCCCTTGGAGGGCCCACCCTGTGGGGTGGCCAGAACTCTGTCCATGGGCTCTGCCTCGTCACTGTCAGTGCAGGGACAGTTACAGAAAACTGTGCTGTGGAGCAGAGGAATGCAATGATCAGTTGGACAGGATTCCCTTAGATTTGCCTTCAGGAGAAACCAAAGCCTGTTCTAGTTCCAGAGGCCACAGTGTGAGAGGATTTCTGTGCTTCACCATCATTGCCAATGTCAGTAGAACTTGGGGTGCTGGAGCTGGTCAGTGTCAGTGTCACACCACTCTTGGCTGCAGGACCACCATTTCGGGTCCTTCAGCAACAGCCACAAGGAAGAGTTGGGGCCCAGAGAACATTTTCCCCTCAGGGAGTGCCTTGGGTTTCAGAAAGCCAAAGATTCTGGTTCACTCTGTGCTCCATGTGCACTGCCTGGTCCTGTGGAGTTTACAGTAATGAGATAAATTGATTATTAGAAGAAATAGCAAATGATCCTGTTATAATATCCAATAGCACATCCCAGGAGTTCCACTGGGATGGAATGGGGACTCCACAGAACCACATGGCCTTGGATTGTCTGCTTGCTGGCCAGGGAGGAACCTGGGCTGTTCCAGGACAGGAATGTTGCAGGAATGTCTATCAGTGCTGGGTTTGAAGTTCAACAGTCAGGAATCACCTTGACAGAAAAAGCAGTACAAGAGTGGCAGCAAGAAGAAAATTCTTCTTGGTGGGATTGGCTTCATGGCTGCCAAATTGGAGCTGCTGTGAAATGCATTCATGGCAGTGTCTGTCATCATTGCAGTGTGAGCACTTGGTGTGTTATGATTCCATGTTAGAGTTGCTGTGACACTTTGTGCTGGAAATGGAGTACTGAGACTTGTCTAAAATGAGACACAGTCTCAAGAAAAAAGGGACTTTGATAAAGAACAGAGAATAGCAACTTATCAGGGCTATTTTAAAATGAATGCAAATTATAGCTCTAAGTAATGAACTTGAGCAGTACTTAATTGAAGAACAAGAGGTGATGCCTTTATGCCTAATACCTAAATCTAAACTATGTTATTGAAAGAATTGTTATGAAGGTTGCCGTTCATCTATAGGTCCAAGCACTGATTGAAGCACTGAGGCCTCACCAGGCCCTGACTGAGGCCTGAACAACAGGCCCTGAGGCAAAGCTGAGCTCCAGATGAACCTTCCAACCAAATGAAATTTTTGTATCCACTCATTAATGAACCATTATTAGCAATATAATCTTGGTACATGTTAATTGGTGAAATATGGATTCACTTTTCTGTATTTGGAAACCAGAAAAGGCCCCATCTGGCCTTGTTTGGGGCCGAAGGATCAAAGTCAACTCCCTTGGTTCCTCCTTGAGCCCTGGCCAGGCTTGGGAGAAAGCACTGAGGAGAATGAAGCCAGATGTTGCCACACCAGCAGTGATGTCAGCTTGTTTGTTTAACAGTGGAAAAGCTGTGTCCTCTCCCAGCGGGCTTGGAGCCTCCTTACCTGCAAAGGTGGAGGCACCTGCAGGAATTCCCAGGGCCTGGGAGTGGCTCTGCAGTCCTTGGCTTCCCCAGCTGATGTGTGGGTCTGGGTGATGGTAAAGTCTGAGGGGAACTGCTGATGGATCTTTCTTTAATCACTGCAGGCAATCTTTGGTAGTAATGACTGGATGGATTGCTGAGCTTCTTTTGTAATTCTTTGCTAATGATGATGTGCTTTGCTGAGCTTATCCTTTTGTAATTCTTTGCAGCTGTGCATGATATAAATGACACAATTCCTTAAGTTGATGTCTGTGTCTTTGGTAGTGACCCTGCCCACTGGAGAAACAGGGCCCCCTCTTGCCTAAGTGTTACCTGGCAAGGCAGAAACCCTCCCTCCAAAATTCCCCCCTTTCTCCTTGTTCCCCCCCTTCATACCCTGAGCATGATGTGCTTCATGGAGGCCAGGATTACACAAAAACCTCTCAAAGACTCAGAGTGAAAAGGAACATCCCGAGTACCTTAAAAACCTTGAGTATCTCAAAGCATTAGTGAGCCCCACGGAGTGTCAGTACAAAGCTCTCCAGGGACTTGTTAAAGCAGATAATTGGGGCCATGATTGCACAAACCTCTCACAGAGTCTGTATCAAAAGGAAAAAACAAAATACCTTAAAATGACTGAAGTATCTTGAAGCATTAATTACCTCAATGATTGTCATTACTGATTAAGGCTCTCAAGAGACTAATTAAAGCAGATAATTGGATGCTGCAACTACACAATCTTTCTCATAGAGTCTTTGGCAAAATGCAAGCACCAAGTAGCTTGAAATAACTGGAGTACCCTGAAGCATTAATGAGCCCCACTGAGTGTTGTTACTGACAAAGCCTCTCCAGGGACTAATTACAGCAGATAATTGGAGGCCAGGATTGCACAAACCTCTCAGAGACTCCAAGGCAAAAGCCAAAGCCCAAGTCCTTTGAAAAACCTGCAGTCCCTGCAGGGAGCATGAAGGAGCCCCCAGGGCCATTGCTGAGCAAGGCTCCCCAGGGACTCCTTGCAGCAGATCCTTGAGGCCACTGGGATGTGGGCTAGGGGGGGATGCTGAGGGCAGCACAAGGGGCTGACAGTGCCCAGCCTGGCTGGGGCTGTGCCAGGAGGCCCCAGGGCCTCAGCACAAGGTGTCTCCTCCCAGCCCTTGGTGGCACAGGCCCTGCTGTGCCCCAGGGCACCAAGACTTGGCTTCTCTTTGTCCCCACCTGTCATCACTGCCTGCAGTTCTCTGCTCTGCCTGGGGCCTGGGGACACTTGCTCAGTCGTGTCCCTCTCTGGGAGCCATTAAAAGTCCAAGAAAGTTTGGAGTTGGATTCTGCCTTGGAGTTCTGGAGAGATTTCTTCAGCTGCCTCTCAGGGACTGATGTCCAGGGCCTGAGCACAAAGCCCCAGAGGCTGATTAAAGTCCTTGTGCTGTGTCTGTGCTGCTGAGCTGGGCTGGGCTCCTGGCACAGAGGCAGCTCCTGGTCACCAAGAAGAGCTTCAAAAGCACATTTCTCTTGAGGAGCAGCTCTTGTGCCAGCCCAGCAGGGCTGGGGCACTGCCTGCAGCCAGCCCGGGCACAGCACAGAGGCACAGAGAGCTTCAATCAGTCAGGGCTGGGAAGGGGCTGAGAAGTGCCTGGGGCACAATCACTGCCAGCCCTTGGCACAGGAACCTCTGGCTGCAGGACAATGCAGCTGCAGCTCCTGGAGCCATCTCCTGCAGCTGGAACATGCCAATGCCTGCAGAGCCTGTGAGTACATTCTCTGCTTGTCTCTTGTGCAGAGCAGCCAGGGGTGCCCAGGGCTGTCCTGCAGAGCAGGGTCCTGCAGCCCAGGGCGCTGTGCTGGGGCAGGGACTCTGCTGCCTGCCAGGGACAGCTCTCAGCCAGCCCTGGCAGCTGCTCCCAGCGCTGGGCAGAAGCTCTGGGGGGAAGGAGCCGCCCTGAGCAGGGCAGGGGCTGCTGCTGAGAGGGGCTGGGTGGGGCAGGGCTGCTCCCAGCTCCAGACCAGCCTGGGCACAGCTCCGCAGGGCACCTCCCAAAGAAGGTAAGCCTGGGATTGCTGTAAAGATCAGGAGCTTTCCTGAGAGTGTTTTCCATTTCCTGCTTGGAGAAGGATGGGAACATTGGGGTGATGACAAAAAGATTTTTTTTATTTTATACAAATTTCATATATTTGTAGCTCTATAAACTACTATTACATAGTTATAAATCTATATTCCTTTTTTAGGTCTATTAAACTCTTAATGAACTCTATTACTATTATATACATCTGTAACTATAATCCTTTATTAACTTTATCATTTTCCCTAACCTTTTTCTTTGATTTTAGAAAAATAAGCTGATTGTCTAAATGCATTCCTGAAATACATATAGTATACAATACATATAGTATCCTGTAAAGTCTTATTATCAGGAAGAGGACCTACAAGAAGAACATTTTGTTTTTTGACCAGAATGTGAGCAGTCATAACAAAAAGTCAAGGCAAAGAAACCCTTGGACCTACTCCAATGGATTGACCCAGGGGCATGTAACTGGGGTAAGTGAATCTCCTATTGGATGTTCCTGTTAAATATCCTAATTAATCAACCTTAATAAATTGTTGAAATCAGGCCCTGGGTGTGCCCCATCCCCACTGGGACACCTGAAAGCTTCCAATTTATGTCTGGTTTTTACTTTACTGTTCTAACACTGTTGCAAGGGGTTTTTTGTTTTCTTTTTTGATTATAGACAACAAGGGGATGAGAGAAGCAGAACAGGAATTATAATCCAAGAATCCCAGGACATTCTGAGTTGAAAGGGACACACAGGATCATCAAAGGAATGTTTGATCGTTTACAGGGACTGCAGAACTGTAAATTAAGTTGATCAGTGTCTCTGCTGGGAGCCTCCCAAAGGGCCCTCAGCCACTCCTCAGCCCTGCACAGCAGCAGCATCACCTTTGCAGGGCCCAGCAGGGCTCTCCTGAGCTGCCCTTGCCCAGCTGCACACAGAGCCTGCCCCAGCCAGGGCCCTGCACACAGGCAGGTTTCTGTAGGGCCCCAGCCAGGGCACGCAGGCTGGGATGGGCTCTGTGAGCGCTGGCAGGGACAAGGCTCCTCTCAGGAGGGAATGTCCAGGCCCAGGGAGATGCTCAGGGAAGCAGAGGGGGCTGGAGAGAGCAGGGCTGGGGCAGGAGGGCACTGTTGGTGTGTGGGAGGTGCCGGGCACAGCTGGGCACGGGAACACTGTCCTGAGTGCCCGGCTGTCTCTGCCCTGCCCTCTCAGGCACAGCACCACAACATCTGCTCTTGCTTCTGCCCTGCCCTGACATTGGCACTGTTATCTGCTGCTCTCAGGGAGGCTCTGGCATCTGCAGCAGCTGAGTCAGGCACTGCCCTTGGCATTCCTGCCAGGCAGGGCTGTCCATGGCAATGGGGTGTCCAAGCTCCCCTGGAACCTGTGGGGCTGTGGGCAAAGCAGTCCATGGCAAAGGGGAATGAGCTGAGCCCCCTCCCTGAGATCCCATCATGGGCACAGCCAGGGATCTCCTTGCTGTGCCCTGCCAGGCTCTGAGCTGCCCTCCTGGGTGCAGATCTGTGCCAGAGCCTCTGGGAGTTCCCTGAATGTCCCACGGGGAAGGGCAGAGCTGCCACAGCTGAGGAAATGCTGCTGGGTTTGCCCAGGGAGCCGTGAGTGTCCTTGGCACAAGGGGGTGCTGAGACCTTGCCCAGAGACCTTGAGAGAGGGTGAGACATTCAGGGATCCCTCTGCTCTGGGCAGGGTCTGGTTTATCCCAGGGTGACCCAGGAGTGTGACTGGGCTCTGATTGCAGCCAAAGGTGCAAAGCCAGGGCAGTTGGGAACAAGCCCATCCAGCCCCTCACCTTCCCTGAGCCACAGGGAATCCTTTGCCTCTCCCATGTCTCAGTGGCAAACTCTGAGTGCAGCAGAAATGCTGGGGATTTCTGACCTCAGAGAGCCAGGAATGGTGTGTGGGTAGGAAAAATTCCTTAAACCAGCTCCTGCCATCCATGTCCTATAGAATTGGGAGTTCAGATGCTATCAAGCCTGTCTGCATTAGGAGTGATTCCCCTGACAAATCCTGAATATCCAGCATTGTTCCTCTGCCACATGGCCACAAACCCAGGGCAGTGGGGCAGGGATGGTTCTTCGAGAGCCCCCACGCACAGGCCTGGCTGCTCCTGGCACACTCAGCCAGCACAACTGGAGCTCAGGCAGGGACCTGGGTGAAGGTTTTCCCAGAGCAGGAACAAGGCTGGGTGAGTCCAAGCGGGGCAGTCTGCAGGGAATGGCCCAGGTTTGGCCCAAAGCAGCCTCTGCTGACTTGTCACTGTCCTTTCTCCATGAACAGGTGCCCATGTGCAGCCCCAGCAAATGTCCAACAGCAGCTGCATCAGGCACTTCCTCCTGCTGGCATTGGCAGACACACGGCAGCTGCAGCTCCTGCACTTCTGCCTCTTGCTGGGCATCTCCCTGGCTGCCCTCCTGGGCAACGGCCTCATCATCAGCGCCGTAGCCTGCGGCCACCACCTGCACACGCCCATGTTCTTCTTCCTGCTCAACCTGGCCCTCGCTGACCTGGGCTCCATCTGCACCACTGTCCCCAAAGCTATGCACAATTCCCTCTGGGACACCAGCAACATCTCCTACACTGGATGTGCTGCACAGCTCTTTTTCTTTGTGTTCTTTCTGTCAGCAGAGCTTTATCTGCTGACCATCATGTGCTACGACCGCTACGTGTCTATCTGCAAACCCCTGCACTACGGGACCCTCCTGGGCAGCAGAGCTTGTGCCCACATGGCAGCAGCTGCCTGGGCCAGTGCCTTTCTCAATGCTCTCATGCACACAGCCAGTACATTTTCCCTGCCCCTGTGCCATGGCAATGCCCTGGGCCAGTTCTTCTGTGAAATCCCACAGATCCTCAAGCTCTCCTGCTCAAACTCGAACCTCAGGGAATTTGGGCTACTTGTCTTTTCCATCTCTTTATCATTTGGCTGTTTTGTGTTCATTGTTTTCTCCTATGTGCAGATCTTCAGGGCTGTGCTGAGGATCCCCTCTGAGCAGGGACGGCACAAAGCCTTTTCCACCTGCCTCCCTCACCTGGCCGTGCTCTCCCTGTTCCTCAGCACAGTCATCTTTGCTCACCTGAAGCCCCCCTCCATGTCCTCCCCATCCCTGGATCTGTCCCTGTCAGTTCTGTACTCAGTGGTGCCTCCAGCCCTGAACCCCCTCATCTACAGCCTGAGGAACCAGGAGCTCAAGGCTGCAGTGGGGAGACTGAGGACTGGATGGTTTCAGAAACATTAAACTGCTGGCCAATTTCTGCAAATCACTTGTAATAAAAGTTACCTTTGATCATTCTTGTTCATTTAATTATGGAGGTTCTTTTCCTTTGTTTTAGTATTTTCATATTGTCCAAAAAGAAATGTCAATCTTTGTTCCATTTCTTATTTTGTTTTCCTCCACCTTCCCTGTGGCCACAGACTGTGTCTATGAGGGGCTGTGCTCTCAGTGGCTTTAAATGAACTAACGGATCTCCCAGCAGAGTTTTCTGCAGAGATGCCCTTTTGTTGCCTTCTCTGGAGCTGCAGCAGCAATGTCTGTGTGCAGAGCTGGGGCAGATCAGTGCTGGCCCAGCAGCTGTGCCCAGCAGCAGCAGCAGCAGCAGCACTTGGTGTTGCCAGTGCTGCTGCCGTGGCCCTGCCCCGCTGCCCTGGTGGCCCTGGTGTTGCTGCAGGGCCTGAGTGCTCTCGGGGCTGGGCACAGCCCTGGGGGTGGCAGTGCCGGGGCTGCAGCAGGGACAGGCCATGGGCACTGCTGGGGCAGCGCTGACGCCTCAGGCCAGGCCCTGGGGGCTCCAGGCTCCTTGCCCAGGCTCTCTCAAGAACACGGCCAGGCCAATGCTCAGCACAGAAACCCCCGTGAGCAGCCCCAGGCTGGCCGTGGGCAGGCTGGGGGCAAACAGCATGGCTGGGGCTCTGCAAGGGCCCTGGGGCAGACGGGAAGGAGCAGCAGAGCAGGGGCTGATCCATGCCCAGTGCGCTGCACAGCCCAGGGCAGCGTCCCAGAGCGTCCTCATGCAGCTGCCAACAACATCCCCCCTCTGCAGCCCTGGCCTCTCCCCCAGCTCACACAGGTGCCCCATCCTTGCAGGCACAGACACGGCAGCACTGCCTCAGCAGCCCCTGTTTGCATTGCACACAGCAGGGCCAGCACCCCCATGCTGCTGCTGTGGGGACATGAACCTGAGGGAGCACAAATGCCATCAGCCCCTGGGGCCAGCAAGGCCTGGGGGACACCGGGGAAACCACTCAGCTTTGTCCTGGCCTCTGCACTCAGCCAGAAAGTCTGTTCCCATCAGCTGGGAGTTTCCTGTGCCACTGCAGACGCTGTTGCTCAGGGCCAGGGCTGCCTGGCAGCCACCCCCAAACAGCCCTGACCATTTCCTTTGCCTTATCTTTGTTTTCTTTACTCTTCCTTGGTCCAGATTTCTTCCTGCTGCCCACCCCTGTTCCCTCCCCTGCAAACAGCCCATCCCTGTTTGCCCTTTCCTCTCTGGCCCCACTCCCCATTGCAGTTCCTGACTTGCCCCCATGGGAACGTCCCTTGGGCAGCAGGATCATCCTACAAGTGCTGCAGGAATTGTCTGCAGGCTCCTGCAGTGCCTCCTGCTGCTCCCTTGCCAGAGGCACCCCAGGCCAGGGGGGCACATCTGGGCTGCTGTGTCTGCCTCTGGGGCTCCCTGTTCTGGGCAATGAGGAGGAGCTGCAGAGGCTCTGCAGGACTGACAGGATGGGCTTTGGGGCTGCCAGGAGAAGCTGAGGGACCTGGGCTGCTGGAGCTTCTGAAGAGGAGGCCCAGGGCTCATCCTGTAACTGCTCCAAGGGTGGTTTCAGAGAATCACAGAATCAGCAAGGCTGGGAAAGACCTTGCAGATCATCAAGTCCAACCTGTGCCCTGACACTGCCTTATGTCCCTGGAGCCTCCTCTTCTCCAGGATAAACAACCCCAGCTCCCTCAGCCACTCCTCACAGGACTTGTGTTCCACACCCCTTCCCAGCCTTGTTGCCCTTCTCTGGACACGCTCCAGCCCCTCCATGTCTTTCCTAATTTGGGGGGCCCAGAACTGGACACAGCACTTGAGGTGCTGCCCAACCAGTGCTGAGCACAGGGGAAGAGTTCCTGCCCTGCTCCTGCTGGCCACACCATTCCTGATCCAGGCCAGGAGCCATTGGCCTTCTTGGCCACCTGGGCACACGGCTGCCTCATGTCCAGCCTGCTGTCCATCAGTCCCTGCAGGTCCCTTTCTGCCTGGCTGCTCTCCAGCCACTCTGTCCCCAGCCTGTAGTGCTGCAGGGGTTGTTGTGGCCCAAGTGCAGGACCCGGCACTTGGACTTGTTAAACCTCACCTTGTTGGATTTGGGCCATGGATCCAGCCTGTCCAGGGCCCTGTGCAGAGCCCTCCTGCCCTCCAGCAGATCCACACTCCCAGACAACGTGGTGTCACCACGGTTTTATGAGGCCCCAGAGTGTCCCAATGGTCTCCATGGTTCAATGATGCCTGCCAGTGTCACAATGTCCCTTTGGTTCCATGGGACCCCTTGGTGTCACCAAGTCCCTTGGATCCTTGGGCCCTGCAGTGTCACAGTGGTGCCATGGTCCATCAAGGCCCTGCAGTGTCACAGTGGATCCTTGGTTCCATGAGGTCTGGCAGTGCAGCAATGCTCTCCTTGGTTCCACAGTGTCACAATGGCCTCTTGGTCCCAAGGGCCACCACGGTGTCAAACATGTTTCCTTCATTCCAGGAGTCCCTGAGGAGCAGCTCTTGCCCCTTGGTTCCATAAGGCCCTGCAGTGTCACAATGACCCCATCGTGACACCAGGTCCTGCTCTGTCACAATGCTCTGCATGGTTCCACAGGGCCCTGCAGTGTCACAGTGGCCTCTGTGGTTCCAGCAGGACCCAGACTGTCACCATGGACTCCTTGCTTCCATCCAGCCCCACAGTGTCACCATGGCCCCTTGGCTCTGTGCTGCCATGTCGTACACAGTGTCACCATGGTCCTCTTAGTGCCACCAGGCCCCACAGTGTCACAATGGCCCCTTGCTTCCCCAGGGCCCTGCAGTGTCACAATCATCAGAGAATCAACCAGGCTGGAAATGACCTTGGAGAGCATCAAGGCCAACCTGGCACCCAATACCACCTTGTCACCCAGACCATGGCACTGAGTGCCACATCCAGTCTATCCTCAAACACTTCCAGGGACAGTGACTCACTACCTCTCTGGGAAGCCAGTTCCTGTGACCTAACACTGTGCTGCCCAAACAGAACTGAGCACAGGGGAAGAACCTCTCCTGCTGGGCACACTGTTCCTGATCCTTTTGAGTCCCATGGGTTGGATGAGGGAAATGGTGGGGAGGGAGTGGGGAGAAAAAGTTGTTGATTGTCAACCAATGAAGGGTCTTGATGTTCATATCTATTCAGACTGCATTAGAAGGTACTGGGGGTCAATATCAACTGGACCAATATCAATTGGTCAGCATCAATTCGTGATACCAAACTATGAACAGGAAAAGAAAACAGGACAACTCAGTTCTCTCTCCCTTTTTTTTTCAATATAGCAGAATCACTTTAAATACACTTCCAAAATATGTCTAATTAACCACAGTAGAATTGAAAACTTAGATTATTCCTTGGGGCTTTTCTTTTTTGAGTGTTTTGAACAAATGTTCATGAGCCTTTTTCACTGAAATCCTGAACTGAAGAGGTCAAGAAAGAAGATGAGTTTGGGGTAGTAAAATACATTATCAAACTCCAAGTGGTTTATGATCCATCGCAATCAGAGCAGCAATGAACAGAAATGGGCACAGCTTTGTGGCTGCTGCCCCAGCTTTGGCATGGGCCCTGGGCCTGGAGCAGGAGCAGCTCTTGAGGGCCCCAAGGCCGGGGCTCTGGTGCTGCCCTGGGCAGATGGGATGGCAGCAGGGGCTGCAGAGCTCTCAGCACCTCAGGCCGAGGGGAGCAGGGCAGCCAGGGAGCCTCCTTTGGCCTTGGCCCAGCACCTTCCCCCATGGCTGGGGCTGAGTCCTGTGGCAGCTGCAGCTGCTGCTGTGGCCTTGGCAGGGGCTGAGGCTGTGGGGCCAGTGGCCAGAGCAGCCTGGGCTGAGCAGAGCTGTGGGGCCAGAGCCGGCTGGGCTGGGCTGGGCTCAGAGAGGCCCTTGGTGCTGCCCAGAGCTCAGGGCAGCTGGCAGAGCTTGCAGGGAGCTGGGCTGGGCTCCGAGAGCCTGGCCCAGAAACCATCAGTGTCCATCTCAGCCTGGCTGAGCGTGCAGGGGCAGGACTCAGGCCAGGCCTTGTGGGGCAGCGCCAGCGCCTGTGCAAGGCATTGCAAACAGGCAAGTGGCCCAGAGAGGAGGCTGCTCTGTGCCCTTGGTGGCACGGACAGAGCAGGGAGGGGGCCCAGGACATTTGTCAGCGCCAGCCTCTGTGCCCATGTGTTGGCAGCCCTGGCTGCTGAGCCCAGCTTTGGCCTGGGCTGAGTTTGGCTGTGGCCCAGCTCCATCCTCCTGAGGGGCTCAGGGCCTGTTCCCGGCCATGGCCAGCCCTGGCTGCCTCTCTGCTGGCCCAGAGGCCGGCAGAGCCCGGGGCAGGGCTGTCTGTGCAGCCCCACAGGTGCCAGGGGCTCTGCAGGAGCTGGCAGAGGCTTCCCAGCAGGGAGGCCATGGGGCACAGAGCCCCAAGGCTGCCGTGGGCACCACGGCACAGGGGCCATTCCCAGCCGCAATGCTCCTGGCCTGGGCTGGGCCTGCACAGGGGCTGGGCCACCATGGCTGGGCCAGCACAGGGCCACAAAGGGGCCACGCAGCCGCTGCCAGGGCTGACAGCAAGGCCAGGCACACACAAGCAATTGCTGAGCATGGCCTGCGCTGGCCAGGCCTGACTGTGCCAAAGGCAGAGCTCAGCTGCCCTTGGCGGCTGCAGCAACACTCCAGAGCCCAAAGAGCCTCCATGGCTGGGCTGGAGACCAAGGCTGCAGCAGGGAAATGCAGGGCTGCTGCGGGATGGGGAGGCCATTGAATTCCAGCACACACCTCAGCTCTCTGATGATCCCGGCACCATGCTGGGCCCTGTTTCAGCCTGGAGCAGAGCAGATGTTGATGGGACAGGAGCCCTGTGGGACTGTCAGGGACCTGCAGCTTGCAGGGTGCTCTGCTCTCCCTCAGGTGTTCTGGGACAGATCCAATCCCAGCTGGGCACCTCAGGGCACAAGTGGCACTGCCTCGATGATGTCTGCCTGGAAAGGGGCACAGGTGTTAATACCTGTTGGTTTCATAATCCACAAGCAAATCTTTATTATCTGGGTCATTAGAGTACTTTCAAGAAATGGCAATATTTTTCCGCCGGTGTCCTGGTTTGAAAAGGACGCGAGCTTTTTGGGATTCTGTTGTCAAACCAATAGGTGCTCAGATTTGAATATTGGCACCTGGTGTGGCCACTGAGGACATGGATACGCCTCTGAGAACACAGGGGGTTAAAAGCAGGGAACTCCCAGGGGGAGCTCTCTTGGGTTCTGTCTGTGAAAGAGGTCAGAGCTGCCCTGCCCGGCTGCGGGCTGGCAGGGGAGGGGAAGCCATGCGGCCGCGTGAGGTAGGCCGGGCCTTGGACAGAGAGGGGAGGTGAAGGCCCCTGCAGGATGGAAGGGTGGAGGAACACTGGAGAGTCATCAGGCAACCCCCCTCACCCCCCCAGGGGAGGGGTGGAGAGAGAGAGAGAGAGAGAGAGAGAGAGAGAGAGAGAGACTGTGCCTGTGCTTGTGCCACCTTAAAATTTGATATCTTGTGCTGACAGCATGGCCGGGTGAGAAAGAGAAAGGTGGCGGGGGAGAACGTGCGGCAAGAAGGTGCCCGGCAGGGCAGCCATGGGAGTTCTGGACAGGCAGAGTGTGAGATTTTTAACCCTTTTCTTGGATGATGGAAACCTTACTGATCCTCCTGGAGTTGAATGAGAAGAGAGATAGAGATGAGATAAGAGGAAATGGGCCACGAGAGAAGTTGAGAAGAATCTTGGTTGAGAGGAGGTGATGGAATGGCCTTTGGCTGGACTTTCCTTGTATAGCCATGAACAGAACCATTTTTTTCCTGTGACACAGAGACTGCATCTAGGGGGAGGCAATGGCTTGGAGCCAAGAGAGTGCAGTGATGTTATGTGAAGGAGTGCGTGAACAGAGACAATGGGTGAGGAGGGTGGTGGTGCTCTCCATCTTCAGGGAAGAAGAAGAAGATCTCTGTTCTTGAGACCCCTCAGCCCCAGGGGCTGAATTTGGGAGGGACAGGTGTCCCGAAAGTGAGAGACTGTGCTTTTTTTGGAACTGGGCAAAGCATCCTTAAAAGGGGAACCCTAGAAGCAGCTCTGGTCCATGTGCAGTGGTGAGAGCACTGGGCATGAAAGGAAGATGTCACGATGGCAAATGATCTCCAGGCAGTGCCACGTGTGACATGGAAACACAAAAGGTCTCAACTGTGTTTCCAGGGGAAGCCTATGGTACAAGAGGGACTCCTCTCTTCTTGATGAACTGAGAACTGATTATCTAAAGGGTGGTGATGGACTGAGAGTTGGTGATCTGAGGGGTGGTAACTGAATTGAGAGTCCAAGGTTTTGTCTTACTGTGATGTATTGGGAATTTGGTGGGGGGAGGAGGAATGTTTGGAAGGTTTTCATCCTGAGTTCTCTGTGTTTCTTTTATATATTGTAAGTTAATAAAGTTGTTTTTTTTCCCTTTTATTCCTCAGCTGGAGCCTGCTTTGCCCTATTCCTGGTCACATCTCACAGCAGACACCAGGGAGAATGTATTTTCATGGGGGCACTGGCATTGCGCCAGCGTCAAACCGTGACACCTTTGTAGCAGATGATTGGCCCGTCTATAACTCAGAGCTCCTCCGCACCACAGGTAAGAGACCCAACCTGGCAGATACTTGGGACAGGTGGACAAAAATGCTGCCCAATGCTCTAGAGGAACCCCAAGAATTGGACCTGTTGGGGTCCTCCAAGGCCACGTACTGTGTCAAATTTTACTTTAGATGCCTGAAAAACAATTGGCCAGAAACTGACCGGACCAAAAACACATACCAAAAAGACAAATCAGCAATTAACAAAGCCTGTAACTATCCCTATGGATAACTATCAACTCTATTGAAAAGCGGTAAATGCAACGCCTTATTGCCTATCAAATTTTAACATGGTCTGATTTCTTTAACAAGAATGCTAACAAATGTGCCATATAAAATGATGCCAGATACAGTCACAAAAAGCTGTTGGGTTGTTCAGCAATATGCTAAATTGCACGTTATTATATTTATTTTCCAGTAACCCGGCGCTTCAAAAAGTCTTACTGAATTTCTGTTTCCATGGAATTTGCAGTTACCGTGGGTTTTTCTCATAACTGATTTACTCATAATTCTAACATGCTTGTTACAACTTGAATCCTTCCAGTGCACCATCATGCTGTTATTTCACTTATGGCTTATTCACCTTTAAGTAGTTTTTTTGTGTTAATAACTTTGGACAAAATTACATCATGCCATTATCTGTAACTTTTAAGGATGTTCATTTCAATTCTGTTAAATTAAAGCCCAATATTGTAATGCTCAGTTACATTCTGTTAAATTAAATAAGGCAAAGGTTTTTTTGTTAAATTTTGTAGATTTAATTTCTGTTAAGTTTCAATATTACTAAATTTGAACAATGTTCTATTCCAGTTTTTATTGGTCCAGTTATGTTTGGTATTAATAGTAATTAAATTTGAGTTCTCTTGAGTGCGCTTTTTGTTCTACTAAGGTGATAATGAATTTAATTTGAAATCCTTTTAGGGCTGAGTTTAAGTTCCTCTTGCTAAGCTCTAGCGCTGTCCAAATAAATTTCTGTCAGGTTTGATTGTTATTTAATCTGATGTATCATAAATTTTACTAGTGAGCTGTTCAGTGTTTTCCTTTGATGCATTTATTCTGTCATAAATACATCAATCTTTGTATTACTGTTTTTATAGCCAGCTTTTCATATGCTTTACCATCTTTTGGTGTAATTAGCTACAAGACACGTGTCATTTCAGGATCCTCCTTTTGTTCTCTAGCTGCTTCTGTATCTCTCAGACCAGACTACCCCTCTGGCTGGGCTCCGCACTCTGGCTCTATGGTTTGACCCAGTGCTGCCTCATCATTTTTAAGTATTTTTCAGAGGTCCAAGAAATGATATCTCAGCTTTGTGGGAAGCCTCCTCTAAACTGATGGCATTGTGACATCTACTCTAATCAGATGCAGCCCCAATTATTATTACAGAACCACTCCAACATTCTGCTGGGTTTAAAGCATCTCTGTGCTGAGGAAATTTTGGAGGAGACAGCTCTTGCATGGTTCATTAGTCTGTCACCCCTAGACCTTTACTCCTAAGTGCTATTCTCAAGAGCCTTGTTTTAAATGATGTTTAGGGAATTCTCTCCCACTTGAAGCTTGGGTGGTGGCCAGGCCTTTGCTCTTCCTGGATGGGAATTGCCAACAGACCCAGATGTTTTCTGCATCAAAACTAGATTTGAGTTGTTTTGACTTGGCAATTTGACTCTCTAGACATGACAGTTGAACTCTTTTTAAAGGCAGCTTGGGAATTATTATCTGGAAATAATTCTCCAAGTCCCCCCTGAATCGAGGTTTGTCAGCTGTTTGCAGACTCTGGGATGATGGTACATTATTGCAGAGATTGCTATTTACCTAATTCCACCTATGTTGTTAGCTTTGTCTGCTATTTGAAATATTCCTGATTGTTGGATCCATATTATTCCTAATTGCTCTAAGTTTCTTGTCCACTGCATGTATTATTTTGCTATGATGTTTCTTCATACTCATAACAAAAGACATGCATCTCATTCTTAAAAAACAATAAAGAAAGGGAATGAATGCCGTAAGAACGTTCAAACAATGCAATATGTACATGAGAAATTTGGACGACTAATCATTTTGAATAATGCAATATTTACATGAGAAATTGTGGAAAAAAGATCTAAATCCCAGCTGAGTGTACCACAGTGAAGCCTGATTGATTCATTAACTTCAGGAGAAGATGTGCCTGTGTTTCATCAGCAGCAGCTCAAAGCAGTCACCTGTTCATTCCATCAGATACTGATCAGCTCTGAAGAAATGAGGCCCAGTGCAAAGAGAAATAACCTCATCACCTTGCAGCCTTTGCTTAAAAGGTTTCCTTGCAGCCCTTGTGGCCAGGGCAGGAACAGGAGGAGGACTGCCCAGACATGGCTGTGTCTGGGCACTGACAGAGGCAATTTGCCAACAAAAGCCTCCTGGCATCCTCACGGTACAGAGCTCCTACGAACCTTCTCCAGTTATTCCCTGTTCCAGCACCCAGGAGGACATTCAGTGATGTCAAAGATCAGCATTTCCAGCTCATAGACTTTCTCATACTTCTCAACTCATTGGAAACAATGGTCATTTCTTTCCATTTCCCTAAGAGACATTGGACATTATTCTTTTGTTTTCTCATGCTGCAAAACCCTGTGTCAATGACTTGATAGAATTTGGTAAGTTTTGTTGATTGTAATTGGTCTTTTATCTTATCCCATATCTAACAGATAACCAGTGATAACCTTGATGAGATAATACCCTCACAAGAGTGAGCTGTTCCAACATCAGAACATAGGAGCCTTTTTTAAATGAACGAAAAGGGGGAGATATCATAGACAGGTAGAATAATGATAAAAGAAAGGCCCTATGAAATCAGGCCTTGTTCTGCCATGTTAATAGCTGGCCTGTCATCACTTCTGAGTGCAGCTAAGCAGTTACAAGTTCCCATGTGAAGCTATTGTGAGAATGAGACTTTGTGAGCAATCTGTTCTGAGGGTGAAAAACAAATGCACCTGCAACAACAAGGGATTTGTCCCATGAGAATCAGTGAAGAGAACAGGTAAACAATACAATAGAGAGATCTGATGCACAAGTAAAATCTATTTTATTAACCAATAATAGAATAACTGATAAGAAATCTTTGAACTAACTAAAGTTGCACCACACAAGGTCCTTCAAACTGTGTAAAATGAGTCGTATGAATAAAGAAGAAAGAGTTCTCCAGCTCAGCTGGGTCCTCTGGGATTTCAGTTCCCCCCTTCTTTGAGGCTTTGGGTTCCTCCTTCTTTGGGGCTTTGGGTTCCCTCTTCTTTGGGGCTTTGGGTTCCCTCTTCTCTGAGGTTTTGGCTGCCTTCTTCTGTGGGATTTTGCTTTCCTTCCTCTCTGGGGCTTTGGTGTCCTTCTTCTCTGATGCTTTGCTTTCCTTCTTCTCTGGGATTATGGTTTCCTTCCTCTCTGATGCATTGGTTTCCTTCCTTTCTGATGCTTTGCCTTTCTTCCTTTCTGATGCTTTGCTTTCCTTCTTCTCTGATGCTTTGGTTTCCTTCTTCTCTGGGGCCTTGGTTTCTTTCTTCTCTGGGATTTTGGTTTCCTTCTTTGGGATTTTGGTTTTCTTCCTCTCTGGGGATTTGCTTTCCTTTTTTGGGATTTTGGTTTCCTTCTTCTCTGGGGTCTTGGCTTTCCCCTTCTCTGGTTTTGCAGGTTGCTTTCCCACAGAGACACCCTTCTTTTCCTTCTTCTGCCTCTCTTCCTCCTCTAAGGCTTTTGCCTCCTCCTCAAGCTTTTTAGCTGACTGCTTCAGCTCCCTTCTGCAGACAAAATAGAAACCATGGCTGAGAGTCCCTACTAGAAACTTGGGCTCCCCAGTCCTGGCTGGCTCTGCACTTCATTCCTTGACCCTGAGGCCATTTCCGTGAATTTTTCTCAACCCACAGAGGCTGGGAACATCCCAAGTGAGGCCATTGGTGGAAGGGGACCTCCAGGACCAGCCAAACCTCAGCTTTGCCATCATAAGCTCTTGACTGTGCAAGCTCCCTCTGAAGGCACAGCCAGACCCCTCCAGCCCCTGCCCAAGGCTGATCCAGCAGCTCTCTGTGCTGCTGCCTGAAAACGCCCTTTGTCTCTTGGCTTCCCAGTTTAAAGCAGAGCACAGATTGCTGACATCTGCTCATCTCTCCTACAATTCTTACTCAGCTCATTCAGCCCCCTTCCTCCTGGGCATAGCTGAAGCATGATTTTAAAGAGTTCAGATTTCAGCTGAGGCTTAGAAGCAATTCCCATTGATCAGGATGTAAGTTAGATAGGCAGACCATAGGTTAATGATTATGAGATGCTTAAGCCGGAGCTGAATGTTCTATTGTTTACCATGAGGAGCTTCTTGCTAGAAGGAAGTGGAGGAAGTGAACTGTTATAAGAACATCTTGAAACCAGGAGAACAATGCTTAGGATCTGGGCTCGATGTCAATCAGTCACTAAGCAGGGGACCTTGGATCGTGCAGAGGCTCACAGAGACCTGATGAAGACATTCCTGACTTCATCCCTTAAGACCACAGACCCAATTCGAGACCCAATTCAAGGGAGGAATTGCACAGGTGTGAAGGACCAATGAGCTCATTTGAATACAAAGCGGGGATGGGAGGTGCTGGGCTTGTGCAGATGTATTGTATGTAAGATCTTGGGCAATAAAGAGAGGGCAAAGAACCTTGGACAGCGCGGTCGCGCCTTTTAGGGACGGCTCTGGTGCCTCCCGCCGGTGTTAATAAACACACCACTGTCTAACTTTAATTAGTTAGAGAGTCTGTGTCCGTGACCTTCGGTTTTAATGACTCCTAGCCTGCTCCTTCATGAGAACAATGCTATCAGTCAGAAAGCAAAGGCTGCAGGAACTCCTCTCCTGCAAGGCAGGCTCTTGTCAGCCAGATTTCCTGCTGGAACCCAGCTGTGACCAAGCAAACCAGTGCTGGCTGCCATGGAAACCATTGGAAGCAGCCTCGTCCCTCTCCTCCCCATGAAACCAACTTCAGCCTGGCCTGAAGAAGTCCTGATGCACAGGCTGGCTTGAAGCAGCCTCCACTCCCAGCTCCACCCTGGGCCTGTGTGTCCTGAGCTGGGCTGCCTTGCTGGAGCTGAGCTTCTCCTGTGCTTGCCCATGGCTGCAGATGCAGGGGAGCCTAAAGGACTTGAGCTTTTCTGGCTGCTGTCCCACCATAAGGAGAGCCCTGGCAGATCAGCATTGCCAGGGCTTCATATGGGGCAGCAGCAGGACCCTAAGCAAGGTTTGCTCTGTGCCCCACGCCTGCCCATACCACGATGCCACTGTTTTGGTGAAGAAGGGAGATGATGAAGAAGATGCCACTCAACACCATGCACTTCAAGCCACCTCTAGAGGCAGTGCCAAGGCAAGCCCAGAGCCCAACTCCCTGCAGGCAGCAGCTAAGCCAGGAGGGCTCAGCACTCAAATAGAGAAGAAGATGTTGTGTCTCAACAGGAGAAGGTCCTTCCTCTCTTGGCAGCCAGGGAGCTCAGAGTGGCCCTCCCTGTGTTGCTGCTGGCCCTTGCTATGCAGCACCTCTGAGCTCAGAGTCCTTGGAGCAGGGAAGCCCTGCAGGGACAATAACCCATGGCAGAGCAGGAGCCCATGGAAGGCTGACTCACCTCTCCCTCAGAGGGGCCTGAGAGCCACAGATGATCTCCCGGGGGCTCAGGGAGGAACTGACACGTGAGGCCTCCCCGGGCACCAGCCCCTCGTAGCTGGGGCCTCCCTCCACGTGGCACAGCTCCGGGACACTGCAGGTGCTGCTGAGGTGGCCAGAGAAGGTGGAGGAGACCTGCTGGCTCTCTCCTGGCTGCAGCACACCTGGCACTGGCAGGATACTGAAAGCCTGGGTGGAAGACAGGAGAGATTGAGGTGCTGAGCATGGAAATGGATGCAGAAGAGCATCTTGGAGCAAAGTGCAGCTGTAGCCAGAGTGGCCTATTCCCCAAACACTGCCAGAATCACCCTCACCTCATCCTGCATCCATGCCACTGACCAGTGCAGGGACCATGGGGAAAATCTTCTCCCATCCTCACGGGTCAATGCATTAATTAGTACATGACATGAAAGTGACCTGGGATGTCTCCTGGCAGTAGAAATTCTCTCTGATGCACAACTTGCCTTTAAAAAGTTTCAAAACTTCCTGCTTTTAGAAAAGGAGGAGACTCAGAGTGAGAGCTCTTGGAGCTGAGGGAAGGAGCCCAGCCCAGCTCATCTGACTCCTGAGGCTCTTCCCCTCTCTCTCTGATTTAAATGCTGCTTTCTCAAGGTGCTACAGCAAAAGCGCCTGCAAAAACTTCCTGTGGAGCACCTGAGGAGTTCCAGGGGGAGCAGTGCCCTCCACAGGTGCTGCACAGCGTCCTTGGGCAACCCTACAACGTGTCCTGCATGGCCTCTCCAACAAGCAGCTGCTTCAGCAGCACTTTGTGATGGGCCTGCAGGGATGGGAGGCCCCTCTGTGGCCAATGCTGAGGGCCCCCAGCGGCACTGGCAGCTCCAGCCCTGCTGGCCACACTGACAATGGGCAGGGAGACAGATTCCCTCCTGCCTTCTCCGCTCCCAGGGGAGCGGGCGCCACGTCCAGGGAGCACCTGAATCCCTCCGAGCCTCGTGGCAGGTGAGGGTTTGCAGGAGTTGGTGCTGGCACCTGGAAAACATGCCATTTTCTGTGCTGGGAGGAAGAGACAGCCACTCTGCAAAGTCTCCCTTTGTGAGACAGCTTCAGGGCCAGCAGTGCAGCAGCAGCTCTGGGTGAAAGCAGAGCCCTGCAAACAGGGAGTCTGGCTGCCTTGGGAAGAGGCTCCATGGAGATCAGGATCATCCCAGCTGGCTCTGGGAAGGAAGCTGGAGGTCATACCATGATGATGCAGAGAAAAGCCTCATCTTACTTTGGGAAGGAAACAAGGCAAAAAAAAATCCCCCACTCAGCACAGGTCTGTAGGTTCTGAGTCAGCTTCTCCAAGGAAAACTCTCCTATTTCTCCCTCCCACTCAGCCCATGTCCAGCCACTGGCCCTGCTGCCCAGCCCACTGTCAGCACAGCAGAGCAGGGCAGCAAAAAGGGAGCTCAGCACGAGCAGGACTTGGTGCTGGCAGGCTGGGGAGGCAGCACAAGCAGTAGGGGTACAAGAAAATCTACCTCTGCTCCTGGAGATTGGGCAAAACCCCACGATTCTTTCAGGGCTGTGGCTGCCTCCTCCACATTTCTAATCCTGAAGCGTCTCCTTAGAGATGCCGAGGAATCCAAACTGGGTCTCTTCCCCTTTGGTGGTTGGGGTTGGAATTTAGATGGGTAAGGCTCACATCTGGAAAAGAACACAACTATGAACAGGGACCTGCAGTGGGAGGCAGGGACACCTGCACAAGCAGCTCCTGGCCAGGATGCAGCCCCTGGGTGGGTGCTGGCACGTTGACCTGAGAAATGGTTTGATCCAGCCCTTCCCAATCCAGGCTGGAGCAGGTCTGTTCTAAAGGCAGCCCAGGGATGACACTGAGCTGCTGCAGCAGCTGCAATTGCTTGCATTGAGCAACTACAGAGGACAGGCATGAACACCTGGTGGGGATGCAGAAAGCACAGTGGGAGAGGGAAAGACAGAGAAGGCAGCAAAAAGGTGAGATCTGAGGCACCGAGGGGCAGAGCCAGCCAGTGCCCAGCCAGCAGAGCCCCCCCAGTGCCCAAGGCCAGAAACTCTGCAGCTCCACCAGGGATTTATCAGGAATGTTCCCCTGACACTGCTGGGGGGTTGGTTGACATTTCCCAACACTCCCAGGCGACTCAGGTCGCATTCCCCATCCATCCATCCATCCATACATACACAGGCTGTGGTGCTGGGATCCTGCCAAGCTCTGCCAGCCTTGGGCTTGGGGAGATTTCTGCCAGCTGTCCTGAGCTCCGTAGTTGTGCTCTCTGTTCCAGGAAGCAAGCAAGAAAGATTTAAAAAAAAAAAAAAAACCACAAAACAAACCACAACAGGGAAACCTAAAAAACCTTCAACAGCTCAACCTTGCTCAAGTTATTTCTTTAGGGACAGCTACCACTCTCCAGCTGAAATGCTGGGCTTTTGGGGAAAAAGAAAATTACATGTTCACCTCCAAATCAAAAAGGATTAAGGTAAGAGGACCTTTCCAACTAAAAATTATTGGCCCAAAGCTTTTACCTTTGCAAGAAATCTCTAGTTAAGACCAGGCTGACAGTTAAACAACTGGTCCTTCTGGTGGGGAGAAACCGTCCTCTTTAAGGGAAGCAGCCTGATAGTTGAAAGCAACTGTTTGGTCAAATTTCAGGCTCCCTGGCACACCTGCATTGCCTGTCCTTCCTGTTCAATGATTTACAGGCAGTGCCACAATGGCCCAGGTTCCGATGTCTGGTGCCATCCAGGGAATTTGGCATTGCCATTTCCATATGTTTTAATGTAAGTTTCAATGCTTGCAACCCCCTTCAAATGCCAGCTTTCCTTTCTTTTACAGAAAGCTCAAGGTTCCCAGAAGTCTTCTGACGTCCTCTTTTGTGCTCAGAGAGATGACATTTTCAAACAGATGTTTCCAAAGTTAACAGCATTTGAAAGAAGAATGAACTCAAATGCCCCTGGATTCCAGCTTAGCCGAACTCCATTCTGTGTCAGACCCTGAGATTGCCACCTCTAAGGCAGGAGCTGTTTGTGCCCCCCATCCCTCCTGTCCTTCTCCCCAGCAGCCTGGGCCTGTTTTCCCCGGCAGAATCCCTGTCCCTGTGCACCCTGCCAGGAGCAGCTGCACACAGGCTCACATCTCCCCTTGCCCTCACCAGTGGGTTTCTCTCATCCCCGAACACGCCGATGGCAACGTTGGTGCGATGAGTGCCCAGGGCCTGCACTTCCACCACAACTGGGATCTCTGCTGTGCTCTGGGGCTGCACAATCCCACAGGGCTTGGGGCTGGAGTAGAGCACAGCAGAGTCCTCCTTGCGTTTCTGGAAGGGACACAATGAAATGCAACTTCAGAGGCACCTCTGGAGAAACTTTAGACTCCTTAACATCCACCGCAACAGCAACTTAACACACACGTTTCAAACTCCCCAGCACAAAGGTAAAAGGCACACACAAGATGCAAGAATTGTAGGCTTAGCACTCCCAGGGGAGCCTGCAAGGAGGCTGCCAGCACAGGCATTGGTGTCTGTGGATGCAGCAGCTTTTCACAACCCTCTAAGATCTCCCACATGAAAACACCCTGAAGACCAGAACATCAACTGTTTCCTCAGGAGCTTCAACTGCCTCCTAAAGTTTACAGTCGGGTAGGATCCTGCTCTCAGCAGATCTTTAAGGCTGAATAGAAACCAGCAAGGTCTTATCCAAACCCTTTTTTCCCCTAATAATCTCCTCAGTAATATTTGACAGAAGGAGGTGGATGTGATGCCAAACCTGGGGAATGAGCCCGTAGCAGCCAGGAAGGTGGCTGGGATTCCTAATGATGATCTTCCTCTCATATGGCACCTTCAGGTGGCACTCATTGTACAGCACGACTGGGAAGGACACTTGGAGCTCAGGAACGAGACATCTGGGCACAGAGATGACCCCAGGGGAATCAGAGATACTGAGAGAATGGAGAACGTTTCCCCCCAAAGATTGTGCAATGGAGCAGAACACATTGGTCACTGTCAAATGCACATTGAACAGCCCTACAGGGATAAATTGCCTTCTACCTCTTCCCACTCCAACATGTCTTGTCAAGGAGGGGCAAACCCTGAGAGGCAGCACCCAGAGGCTGCCCAGTGCCCCAGGCAGAGCCCTTTGCCCCACAGCTGCCTCAGCCCCTCCTTTACCCAAGAAGGCTTGCAAGGACTCCTGGAACAGTCCCAGTGAGCCACGAGCTCTGGGGGAGCCATCCCAACAAGGATCAGGGCTCACTAAGGCTCAAGGAACACACAACCCTAGTGTCTTATAAAAATGACTCCCTTCTCTGCCATGGTGCTGTTGCCCTGCCTGAGAACTCAGCTCTTTGCCCCAGCCCTGGAGGGCACGAGACAGCAGCTGCCCCACAGAGGGGCTGATCAGCCCCTGCCAGGCCCTGCAGCTCCCTGGCTCCTTCACTGCACAGCTCCAGGCCCTGCCTGGCCCCAGCTCCACCTGCTTTACAGAATGGCAGCCCAGGCACTGCCTGCATGGCTCTGCCTGGGACAGGGAACAGCACCAGGGAGCTGCATCTCTCTGACATCACACTGACACCCACAGCAGCACAGCAGGGTGGAATTCTGCTGCAGCAAGAACGACTTTTGGGCTCAACTCTGACAACATTAAAGCTCAAAATGGGAAGCACAGGGAAGGAGAAAAACTGGAGCTGACCTGCCACATCAAGGCTGCTTTCCCCTCATAGGACCTTGCCCTCCCCACTCTTGCTGGGAGCCACTTTCCCCTGCCATGTGCCCTCATGAACAGAACCAGACCCTGACTCTCAGCAGGCTGCCTGGTGTGTCCCAAACCAATGCAGGGTGGTCACAACCAGCACAACTCCACCTCTTGCAGGAAGAAGGAGAGGAGGCCCTCGGGAAATTTGTTCCACCTCAAGCACCAAAACCCAGGCCAATCAATGATACCATTCCTGGTCCCTTTAGAAAAGGGCCAGGACCATGCTGGGCTGTGAGCAGGGGTGCTTTTCACCACAGGCTGCTGTCCAAGCACTGCTGTTCTCATGTCCAGCTGGCACAACATGAGGCCATTAAGCAGCTCTTCTCCTTGGCAGCTGCAGCCAGCAAAGCCTGGGCAAGGCAGTGCCTGGGGGAGGCCAGGAAGGGCTGGTACCTGGCTGTGATGACCACTGATGCCACTCCCTCACCAAAACCCTCCAGGTCCACCAGCAATCTCCTGTAGAATTCCATCACGGTGTTGGAACACAGGGTCACCTGGTAGAAAAAAGAACAGTAAATTCTTCCTTACAAAAGCTCATTACCCACATGTGACATCCTCCAGTTCTTGAGGAAGGATTTGGCTTTAATTCTTCTGCTGGTCCATGTGTAGAGCACAGTCTCAGAGTAACAAAAGCCTTCTGGCAATACCAGATTTGTTAAACATACCTTGCTATTACAGCATCGGTCAGCTTCATTAAAACATTAGACTAAAGCTCTACACACCACTGTATTCAAATTAAGGGGC
The DNA here is from genome assembly GCF_023055355.1 of Agelaius tricolor. Classification (NCBI taxonomy): domain Eukaryota; kingdom Metazoa; phylum Chordata; class Aves; order Passeriformes; family Icteridae; genus Agelaius; species Agelaius tricolor. The sequence goes on along the minus strand of NW_027269311.1, from coordinate 1,534,045 downwards.
CAATTTCTCATCTGACTACAATGACATAAATGCAGAGGAAATCTGACTTGAACACAATGAGTTCAGCTTTACAGCAGAAGGCTGAGGGCAAAGTGTGGCCCAGCAGGTGCTGGGCAGTTCATGGCTGCCATGGTACCCAGAGCCCGGGCTGGCTCTTAGAACTCCGGCACCACGCCAGGAGTGGGGAACTGCCCCAGGGTGGGCATTTACCAGAGGCAGAGCCCTCAGAGCCACTTGCTGTACAGCGCAAGAGACAAGCCACCACAGGGACCAGGCAGAGGAGAAAGGAGGAGGCTCTCTGTCTTGAAGTTCCACAAGGAAGGGTTTATTCCAAATAAAGGAATCAGAGGCACAAGAGCCCTGGACACTCCTGTGCAAGGGCTTTTGTAAAAATACAAATCAGAGGGTGGATACAAACAGCAAATCAATAGGGAATCCTCAGGGGAGGAGTGAGGGGATTACATCAAGTGTCTGGGACCACTGGGGGTAGGAGGGTAAAGAGGATGGGTCACATGGCCAATGGGGTCTCCAAGAATAGGGGAATTCCAAAGGGGTATTGCAATCAGGGATTGGCCCGAGGTTCAAGTGGCAAAGAAGGTTTGGGAACAAAAGGGGCTGGGTTGCCTAGACAGGCAGGGAAAAGAGCTGGAACAAGGGGCAGGGAACGGCATGAGGGACAGCATTGAGGGAGGGTAAAACACAGGCGTGAGCCAACTCAGGGAGAACATGGGTGTACAACAGAACAAGGAATCGATAAAATCAATTTGAACCGCAACACATGGCTGCAGAGGTTTTTGTCTCCACTGGAGATCCCTGCAGTGAACACAAATTTTTCTGCTCCTCAGGAGAGGGAAAATGAGACCAAGAAGAAAAGCTAACTGCTTTATACAATGACATCTCTCTGACAGCCACCTTCTGCCTTCATCCTTGCTCTGCCCACTTGCAATCAAAGAAATCGCTCTCAAAAGCAAAAGAATGGCTTCAGGACTTGACCATATGGTATTGATCTCAGTGTAGGATTTTGGAAACAAACCAGTGCTCCTTGAGGAACATCCCGGGTAAGCCAGCTAGCAGAGGCCTCCCAGCAGTGCAGATCTCTCACTCCCACGATGCTCAAAGCTGGCACCAGAGCTAAAGCCCTCCCACACTCCAGTGAAGCTTCAGCCCTGGTGCTGAAGCATCTACGGCTGGATTCTTCCCATACCTCAATGTCCTGGTGTCCCTGGGGGAGGATGGTTCCTTGGCTGGGATTCATGGTGAACTCCCTTGGCTCCACATAGAAATGAATTCCCTTCCTCCAGGATGGGTCACCTTCTTTGCGGATTTGATCAAGGCTGTCCACAGCCGGCTGCGTGCCATCGTCCGACATGCGGAGCTTGAATGTCACGGGCACCATGGAGCAGTTGGTGAGGCGACATCTCTGGGTATAGGGAAAGCCTAGGAAAGGACACAAATATCCATTCAGGCACCCATTATGGCATGATCCTGGTGGGAATATCCTGGCAGGATAAAAGTGAGATTGGAGTTTAGCTCTTTATTTTCTGAACTACAGCTCACCGAGAAGCTGCATGAGGAATTAATCATCACTGAGTTCCCTTTGACACTGATTCCAGACTGCAGCCTTGAAAATGCCCACTCCTAGCCCTGCTGAACACTGCAAGCTTCTCTCTTTGGGAGGGGAAGGAGCTCCCTCCCCTGCCCCAAACCAGCACCAGTTATCTCTCAGTGATGAGTGTGCACCCAGACCCAGCATTTACTCTGAGAATTCAAGCTGTCAAATTCCCTGGTAAGTCTGCCAACATTCCCACTGTTTTCACGATACATAAACAGTGAGTTGTCATTGAGAAGAAGCTACAGCAAAAGAAAATGAGGATGGAATCAGGAACTAGAATGTGATGCACCTTAATGCAGTTTCTCTCTGCAGGACCCTTAAAGCATCTCTTGGTTTGGGCCAAACAGACTGAGCACGTGACAGCTCAGAGTCCACTCAACTGGGGGCAAACCCCAGCCTTGGTTTGAGATTAGCAATTAGGAACCATGTCCCACCTCACCCAACAAACAGGGACATCACAGCCATGCTGCTCACTGTGATTGTGCCTGCAAGGGGATCCCCACTTTGGCTCTGAGATTTGCTTTCCATCCAAAGCAAAGCCAGATTTGCAAAGCCAGAGATACCGCCACACATGGTGGGGATCTGTCTTTTAAAGCAGGACAGAGACACTAGAAAATACTGCCTTTCTATTCCTTGGTTCTATTGGATCTCACAATGGCAAAATGCCCCCTGAGGCAGCAGCAGCAGCAGCCCTGCAGTTCACAGCCTGAAGAGGCTGCTGGGGCAGACCAGGAGTGAGGGATGCTTTTCTGTTGGAAGGCACAGATCCCTGACACTGTGTCCCAGCCCAGGCAACACTCACCAAAGGAGATGTCCCCGAAGTCGAGCTCAGGGAGGTCGAAGTGTAAACTCGGTGCAGTGACGCTGCCCCTGGAGGCCGAGGACAGAGCAGGAAAGGGCTCGGTTAAAGGCATTGCAAAGGTCCGGCTGTCGTGGCTCGGGGCACAAAACCTGGGCTCAGGGCACCCTGGGTTTCCAACCAACACAGCACCGTGTGCTCAGCACAGGGCCCTGTGCACAGGAGGCAGCTCAAGCCAAGTGGCCAGCAGCCAACAGCCACTGATGGGCAGGCAGGAGAAGCCCCTGGGATGCTGGGGGTCCCATGAAGGACCCTGAACACACACCCAGACATGGCTCCGTGCCTCAGTTTCCCCAGCTGCAATGGGATGGACATCAAGGTGTCCCCACAAACTTCTGTAACCAGCCTTTCCAGCCACAGGTTCCCTGCTTTGCTCCTTCTTAGCTGGAACTGCTGTTCCCGTGGAGGAGCTTTCTCAGGAGAGTTTGACCCACACAGTCATTACAGACACAGTTCTGAGACATGAATCCAGGGGAGCCCCAAACATCCTCTGAAAAGAGCAGCAACAGTTCTACCCAGGGGACAGGTGAATCCTAGAGGAAAGGACTGGTGAAATGTTCCCTCTTGATTTCCAAACTAAAAAAGCAGCACTTTTCCTCCAAAAACAAAGCCAGCATAATTGTTTCTCCACTATGGGCAGACCTACTCACCACTTTTCTCTTGCCAAATAATAACTTCCTTGTTCCTTTTTATCCATCTCCCTTATCTTATTGGTACAATCAAGTGCAGATTGCTTTCATTTCTTTACTGCCTTGAGCCAGTGCCCCCCAACAGCAGGAGCCCAGCTCCAAAGCTGCAGAGCAGCCAGCATCAGCTCTCCTGCTTCCACTCCATTATCCCAGCAGCACATGGCTCAGGCTGGCAGGGACAAGGCCTCACGCTGCTGTGGTGCTGAGGACTGAGCTCTGCCTCCCCTGTGATCAGCCCTTCTCCCTTTGGCTGGGCCAGGATTGTCTCCTGCCATGGCACCAGCCCATGGGATGGTACCCCAGTCCTTGGCACAGTTCCTGCTGCACAGTTCCTGACTCCCACATCAGCCCTTTGCTGGCTGTGCAAAGGAGGCACCAGAGCACTCTGTGCACAGGAGCTGGGAGCACAGCTTGTCCCCCACAGCATGGCCATGAGAGGGGAGCTGAGGCTGCTGCTGCCCATTTGGGATGGATTATTAATGGAAGTTTTTAAAAACACTGCTGCTGGGGCAGAATCCCCCAGGCTGGCCCATCTGCAAAGCCCTGGGGGCCTTGCTGGGTGTTCAGGTGGGACATCCCAGAGCAGCTGCTGCCCAGAGCTGCTCCATCCCACTGCCTGCCATGGCCCAAGGCAGAGGGAGATCCCTGCAGGGAGGAGTCATTGCAGCTCCTGGGTACCACACAGGGCAGGAGGCATCCTGACACTAAGGCAATGCCAGGATCACAGCAGAGATTAAGACCTCAGGCATCACCTTTTTTCTCTGCTCAACCCCAAAATGAGGTAGGTGGGGGATGTCCCAGAGACAGCTACAGATGTGCCCACCAAGCTCCCAGAGTCCTTACCTGATGGTCAGGATCACAGGTGTAGGAGATCCAGCCACACTGAACTGGAATTTTTCCTCAAAGCTCCCCAGCACGGTGGTATGGAAGGAGATCTGAACAGTCTGGGTCCCACCTGGTGCAATCATGCCCTGCTCGGGCTCAACCGTGAAGCAGAAGTCCACATTTGTGGTTGAAGGGATATAGGTGAAGGGAGCATCAAGAGCTCCTTGGTTAATCAGTTCCACCTGCAGAAGCAAGAAAGCAAAATAGAAATACAGGTGGAACCTTCCCTTCTTGTGAGTTATTGTCTAATGATGCAATGAACACCCAGCAAAGGCAGAAGATGCTTTGTGCTGCTGAATGGCAGAAGTCAAAAGATACAACAGGACAAGTTCTGCCTTTGGGTTTTCATGCAGAGCAGTGGCAACTCCACAGACCTGCAGTCACCCTGGGCTTATCCCATGGACACAGAGCAGTGCACCTCTGCTCAGCATCACCAAGCTCATGGGGAGCTGGCCCTGAGAGCCCTGAGTGGGGTGATTGCAGCTGCGGAGTGAATCACCCCAGAGCTGCTGCTGCCCCAGTGAGCACAGCTCCAACAGCACCATCTACTCATTCACCTTTCCCATACCATGGAAACAATTCATTGAGAATGAGGCATCAGCATCAAAATGTACAGACAGCACCATCCTTTGGTAAGAAAACTCAGCGTGTCTTTCCCTTCCCCAGCCGCGCTTTTGAAAGTGTCTGGCATGATGTAGTGCCTCATTTTCTACCTCTTTCAGTTGCTCCCTCATGAATTTTTTGCAAACTTGACACTATTGGGGGGGAGGCAAATAGGTAGAAAAATCCTTTGCTTTATTCCCAGGAACACTTTTCTCCTTCCAGAGCCAGAGATGCACCAAGGCTGAAGTGTGGTGAGGGACTGGTCAGCAAGGGAGAGAACTCCCAAGCCCTTTGCAATGGCCAGCACTGAGCCAGGAGGCTGGATGGATTTCCTGTGACTTCAGCAATAAGCAGGGACACTTGACTGGAAGCTGTTTGCAGTGGGCTGAAGCTCAAAGGCAGCCAGTTTGTTGCAGCTGCTTCTGCAGAGCCCAGTCCAAAGGTGCCTTGTGTCTGGCACTGCCACAAAAGCCTCTGAACATGCAGCTTTTTGACCCACTGTTGGTTTCATGTGGCAAGGGGTTGTTTTGCAGGAAGCCTCCCAGCTGATCCCTAAGGAAGGCTGCCCAAAAGCAGGGACTGGGGCTTCAGGAACAACAGACACACGTTTCTGACCCCCCAGGTTTGAGCAGTACATCAAATATTCCCTGCTCACAGCTGCCCAGGTTGGCAGCAATTCCACAGCTCCACCAGGCTTGCTGCTGCCTCAGGAGCCATCAGGATCCATCCCAAGCCCTGCTGCTCACCTCATAGACATAGGGGGTGTAGACAAAAACATTCCCAAGGTTCAGCGTAAAAGAGCTGAGTTCAACCAGGGGTCCTTGGCCTTTCCCTCTGAGGCACAGGGGCAGCCTGATCTCACGGCCTGGGGAGAGATGTCCATTGCAGTACAATCATTCCCTCTGTCACACTGGATTTTCCAGGCTGCCTCAGTGCTAGTCCCTGACTCTGAGCTGGATGTACTCATGCTTGGAGCTACCTGGTCTAGGGAGAGGTGTCCCTGCCCATGGCAGGGGCCTTGGCACTAGATGATCTTTAAGGTCCACCCCACCCTCATCATACTGTGATTCTGTGGTTTCCTTCCCGTGCACCTAGAGGAGCTTTGAAATCCATTCAGTGCAGGCACAAAAGCTCATGATGAGTTTGGCAATTACCAAACTACCCGGGCCAGGAGCACAGGCCTTTGTTGCCCAAGTGCTCCCCTTCTGACACTCAGCACTGTGTTCTGTTTCCACAGAGTGAGAGCTGCAAGGGGACAACTCCCACACAGGCAGAGAAGCAGCTGCTGGCCAAGGGTGCTCCTTCTACAAACACCCTGTGCTCAGTGGGGCTCAGCCACCTCTGCTCTGCTGCTGTCTGGGCACTGGGAGGTGATCCAGGGCCAGGGAGCACATTTCTAACTCAGCTCCTTCCACCTGATGATGGATCCATGGCAAATGGACCCATCCTGGAGGCCAGGGGCCTGCAGGGGCTTAGTGCTCGTTCACTAAAGCTCTTCTGCTCTGGAGCTCTCTGGCCTTTGAGGAAATGCTGGCAAAGCTGTGGCATGAAAACCTCTCCCTGCACTGCCTGGGCTGTTCTGGGATCAGTAAGGCAGAGCCAGCATTCTGAGCCCTGGCCTTGCACAGGAGACTCCCTGGAGGCTGCAGGGCCAGGGGGGATGTGCCAGCACTGCCCTGCTGACCAGGGACTCTTCCCAGCACTTCCATGGGAGCCCAGTGGGCTCAGGCTTGCACCATGGCTTCACTGAGGGGGACAGGAGCAGGGCAAAGGAGCTGCACCTGAGACATGGCAGTAAGCCACACTTTGATACTCCAGTGCTTCCAGGGCTTTGAAGGTCACCGTGATTTCAGCCGAACAATTCGGCCCAATTTCTCCCTCCTACAACAGAAAGAGACAGCAAAGCATTGCTCTTCAAACTCCACATTTCTTGTTTCCAACCACAGGCCTGTAAGCCTTGATTGAGCATCAATGATGAGTGAACAACACAAGCAGCCAAGGAAAGCCTCCAAACCCAGCTCAACACAGCGCTGGAAGCTCTCAATGCTCAGCTGATCAGCTGCCACTCTCCACAATATTCCTGCTGCTCTGACACAAGCTCTTGGTCCCATCATGCTGCTGTCAGCTCCATGGGATGTAAGTGCCACTGTGCACTGGTGGCTCTTGGCCTTAGATGGGCCATAGGAGTAACCAAGAAGAGACAACTACAGATATTAGTTAAGCTATTTTGAAAGAAAGCAGAGGTTGGGATTATTCTGGGCTTTACTGCAAGATGAGAAGGGATTTTGCTCCGTGCAGACACCAGGCATTCATCATCTCTCCCAATGCCAGTACTCAGAATCAGGGCTCTGGCTGATGGGAGCACGTGGCAGTTTGCTTGCATCACCAGAAAAGGAAAAGGTTTTGTGTCCCTGTGTGCAGGAGAACTCCAAAGGCCCATTTCAGCCTTGCACCCTTGTGTCCAGGCTCACACAAGGATGACACTGGAAGGGACACTCAGCAATAGTGCAAGGCATGGTTACAGGAGGGGATTGGCATTTCTGTCATTAACCTTGGGCTGAATTTGGCCTCCTTTTGCCAGGGAACCATTGCAAGCTTCAGGTCAGTGTGTGAGCTGGCAGTGCTCCAACAGCCTCTGCTGAGCCCCACGTGTGGGGGGAGCCCCTGCCTACAGGAACTGCTCCCTGTGACACTGCAAGGACACGCACACAGGGCCTTGAGCTCCAGCCTGGCAGCAGAGCTGGGCTGTGTCAGGCTCCCAGCCCTGCCTTGAGCCTGCAGGGCACAAATGCTTTGAGCAGGGAGCTCTGCAGCCGCTCCAGAAACTCCACATCCTCCCTGCCAGCACATGGGGCCAGCTGAGGATCTGCCCAGTGACTGCAGCCGGGGGAAGGGTGCTTGGGAGGAGGAAGAGGAAGAGGAAGAAAATGAGGTTCTCCAGTGTCACTTACCAATGGCTCAATGAAAAAATTTTCACTGGCGAACAGCAGGGGGTCATCTTGCACCTTTGCCTTCTTCTCCTGGACCCTGCTTCTCAGGAGGGCAGTGTGATCTTCAGAAAAGCCCTGCACCTTCTCTACTTCTTTCTCCTCCATGAAGTTTTCCAGCCACTCCTCACCCGATGGGTGCAGCAAACGACACTGCCTGCAGCCCCAGGGAGAGACAAGGCCAGCTGATCATTTAATAAGCCACAGATTTGCAGAGAGAAGTGGGAGTGCAGGAGAGCAAAGCACTTAGGGAGGAGCAGCAGCAGCTCCCCAGCAAAGGCTGAGCCAAGCCATGAGGGTCCCACAAGGATCAGAGGATAACTTGTTGTTCACTGGCACAGCAGGGAGTTTCACCCCACACTTGCAAGCTCAGGAGAGGTTTCCAAAGCTAACATCCGTCCTGAGAAACCTCCTGGCTCAAAGCCTCTGCCAAAACTGAGGGAGAATCCACCGACCACCTCAGCTGGCTTTTCCTCCCACTGAGCTGCTTGGGGGATGCACATAAAGGTCACAGAGCATCCCAATGTTCTCAGACTTAAACCAAAAGTCGTTCTTGCTGCAGCAGAATTCCACCCTGCTGTGCTGCTGTGGGTGTCAGTGTGATGCCAGAGGGATGCAGCTCCCTGGTGCTGTTCCCTCTCCCAGGCAGAGCCATCCAGGCAGTGCCTGGGCTGCCATTTTGTCAAGCAAATGGAGCTGGGGCCAGTCAGTGCCTGGAGTGTGGGAGAAGATTTTCCCCATGGTCCCTGCACTGGTCAGTGGCATGGATGCAGGATGAGATGAGGGTGATTCTGGCAGTGTTTGGGGAATAGGCCCCTCCAGGTACAGCTGCACTTTGCTCCAAGATGCTCTTCTGCATCCATTGCCATGCTCAACAGCTCAATCTCTCCTGTCTTCCATCCAGGCTTTCAGTATCCTGCCAATGTCAGGTGTGCTGCAGCCAGGTGAGAGCCAGCAGGTCTCCTTCACCTACTCTGGCCACCTCAACACCATCTCCGATGTCACGGCGCTGTGCCACGTGGAGGGAGGCCCCACCTACGAGGTGCTGGTGACCGGGGAGATCTCACGTGTCCGCTACTCCGTGAGGCCCCAGGAGATCAACTGTGGCTTACAGGTACCACACACATCCCTGGCACAGCTCCTTGCCTTGGCACCACGGCCAGCAGGTTCCTGCCCACCTCGCTCCAGGGCTCCCTTCCCAGCCCCTTTGTTGGCTCTGGGGCTTGGAAGCCCAACCTTTGAGGGACACATCTGGCATCCAAGCTGCTCTAAAATGGCCATCTCCAACCCTCTCCACAATGCTGGGAATGCCTCTTTTTCAGGGTACCTAACACTGCCTCTGGGGCAGGCAGGCTCCCAGTGGGGGTGCTCTGAGGGGTGTGTCCCTGAGACATCTCTCTGCTGATCCACACCTAAAGCCTGACCTCCAAGGAGATGCTCTTGTCTAAAGCTCTTGCTTAATCCACACAATAATCAAGGGAAGAAGTTGGGCTTCCAGTCACTACCGTTGGAGAGACTGTCCCAGAATAATCCCCACTTCACTCATTTCCAGTCAAAAGCCCACAGATATTTCCAGCTGCTGGCCCTGTCTGTGTTGCCCTGGGTGACTCCCTTGTTGCATCTATGTTGCTTGCCAATACTTGCATGCAGGTGCCTTTTCTCCTGGAATGCCTCAGTGCTGTCTCTGTTTCTCCTGGCTGTGGGTGACCCCTCAGAGGGCAGAGGGCCTGTGTGCCCTGGTTCATTTATTGCTGGCCCTCACATGGTTGTTACCACAGCTCTGTGTGCTGCCAGAGCTGCCTGGTGCTGTGCAGGTACCCTGTGAGTCTCACTCACTGGATTTTGATGAGCAGTACCTTGAGGAGGAGAAGGTGAGAAGGCAGGTCTGGTCCCCATGTACACGCTGCCCAAGCTTCACAGCACTCCAGCATTCCCAGGCTTGTGCCAGGGAGATGGAGGCAATCCCCAGGGCAAAGCCAGCTCTGCTGACATGCTGTGGGAGGACCTAAACTAAATAGTTGGTGTTATTGGGAGGAAGGGAGGAGACAGAAAATGGGTTGATTGAGTCTGTGTGATGAAAGGCAAGAAAAGGAATCTTGCGTATGGTTTCTCTTCCCTCCACATACAGATCCTGCGGATGGCAGTGGGGTCTGAGTACCAAAAGAGCTTTGTTATGCCTCCACGTGCCATGGGTGAGACACTGCCTCCAGAGGTGCTGCAGGACCACGAAGCACACAGGAGGCCAAAGGCTCAACAGGCAGAGCTCAAGCCCATGGCAGAAGCCAAGGCCAGGGCTGAGGCCAAGGCCAAGGCCAAGGCCATGGGCAAGGCAGCAGCAGGTCAGAAAAACAGTGAGGGTTTGGTGGTGTCTGTTTTGCCTGTGGTCCAGCCCATACACCCTGAACTCTCTCTGTCACCTTGCTCTCCAGGGAAAGCCCATTCTTTTAGCAGCTGCCTGTTCCCCAGCTTGGTGGAGGAGCTCTTGGCTGAAGCGCTGTGGCATCCTCTACCAACCCTGAGTGTAGCCAAAGCAAGCTCCTATCTGCCTGCCATAGACTGGGGAAATCATCAGGATATTTCCTTGTGTCCCTTAGCCACAAAGACTAGGGCTGGATGAGTTTCTCAGCCAATAGGACCAGGTCTAATATCACTGGCTCTTTTATATTTGCACCTTCCTAGCAACAAAAGAACAATCTCATCTTGCTTTCACCGAGTCTCCTTTCCTGGGATCCGAGGGCATGGGGACTTTACTGCCCGGCCATAGCTTGGGGGATTGTCTGAATTCTGGGGGGGGATACAAGCTCCCCAATATCTCCTGGGATGATAGGCTGGGTCAGGAAAAGCTGTGAATCCTTGCAGCTGACCCAGAGCACCCAGGTCAGCTTGCAGTCACTCATGGTTTCTCCTCTTTGTGCTAAAGAACTGCAGCGAGAGAAAGCTCTGCAGAGGAAAGCAGAAGTGGATAAAATAGCACTGGAAAGGAAGCTCATAGGGAGGAAAAAGTGAGTAAGGCTTCCATGGGTTCCTGCTGTTCCATGGGTTATTGTCCCTGGAGGGCTTCCCTGCTCCAAGGACTCTGAGCTCAGAGGTGCTGGATAGCAAAGGCCAGAAGCAGCACAGGGAGGGCCACTCTGAGCTCCCTGGCTCCCATGAGAGGAAGGACCTTCTTCTGTTGAGACAGAAGATCTTCTTCTCTATTGGAGTGCTGAGCCCTCCTGGCTTAGATGCTGCCTGCAGGGAGCTGGGCTCTGGGCTTGCCTTGGCACTGCCTCTAGAGGTGTCTTTAGGTCCATGGGGTTGAGTTGCACCTTCTTGATCATCTCCCTTCACCAAAACAGTGGGATTGTGGTATGGGCAGGTGTGGGGCACAGAGCAAAGCTTGGTTTGGGTCCTGCTCCTGCCACAGCATTGCAAGTCCTTGCGATGCTGATCTGCCAGGCTTCTCCTTATGGTGGGACACCACCCACAGAAGCTCACGTCCTTTAGGCTCCCCTTCAGCTGCAGCAGTAGGCCAGCCCAGGAGAAGCTCAGCTCCAGCAAGGCAGCCCAGCTCAGGACACACAGGCAAAGTGTGGAGCTGAGAGTGGAGGCTGGTTAAAGCAAGTCTGTGTATCAGCACTTCCTTCAGCCCAGGCTGAAGTTGGTTTCATGGGGAGGAGACAGATGAGGCTGTTTCAGATGGCTTTCATGGCAGAGAGCACCGGTTTGCTTGCTCACAGCTGGGTTCCTGCAGGAAATCTGGCTGACAAGAGCCTGTCTTGCAGGAGAGGAGTTCCTGCAGCCTTTGCTTTCTGACTGATAGGATTATTCTCATGAAGGAGCAGGCTGTGCCCTGAGGGGTGCTGAATGAGCTGAGTGAGAATTGTAGGAGAGATAAGCAGATGTCAGCAATCTGTGATCTGCTTTAAACTGGGAAATCAAGAGACAAAGAGCATTTTCAGGCATCAGCACAGAGAGCTGCTGGATCAGCCTTTGGCAGTGGGCTGGAGGTGTCTGGCTGTGCCTTAAGAGGGAGCTTGCACAGCCAAGACCTTATGATGGCAACGTTCAGGTTTGGCTGGTCCTGGAGGTCCCCTTGCACCAATGGCATCACTTGGGATGTTCCCAACCTCTGTGGGTTGAGAAAAATTCACGGAAATGGTCTCGTGGTTCTGCCTGGCCTCAGGGTCAAGGAATGAAGTGCAGGGCCGGCCAGGACTGCTGAGCCCAAGTTTCTGGTGGGGACTCTCAGCGATTTTTTCTGTTTTGTTTGCTGAAGGGAGCTGAAGCAGCTGGCTCAAAAGCGTGAGGAGGAGGCAAAAGCCTTAGAGGAGGAAGAGAGGCGGAAGGAGGAAGAAAGGCGGAAGGAGGAAGAGAAGCGGAAGAAGGACAAGAAGGGTGTCTCTGTGGGGAAGCAACCTCCAAAAGCAGAGAAGGGGAAAACCAAACCCCCAGAGAAGAAGGAAACCAAGGCTCCAGAGAGGAAGGAAACCATGATCCCAGAGAAGAAAAACAAACCTCCAGAAAAGAAGGAAACCAAACCCCCAGAGAAGAAGGAGACGAAAATCCTAAAGAAGGCAACCGAACCCCCAGAGAAGAAAAACAAACCTCCAGAAAAGGAAACTAAATCCCCAGAGAGAAAGGCAACCAAAATCCCAGAGAAGGAAACCAAAGCTCCAAAGAAGGGGGAAGCAAAAGCCCCAGAGAAGGGGGAACCCAAAACCTCAAAGAAGGATGAAACCAAAGCCCCAGAGAAGGGGGGAACCAAAGCCCAAAAGAAGGGGAGAACCAAAGCCCCAAAGAAGGGAGAAACTGAAATCCCAGAGGACGCAGCTGAGATGGAGAACTTGATCCAGAGGTTTCAGATCTATGAGTCATTGCAGCAGAATTTCTCCTACTGGAACAGAGTTCAGGGTACTGTGCAGATACCTGTGATCCAGAAGGGAAACAAGTTCCAGCATGCAGCTGGAAACCAAGGTCAGAAGACCAATAAGCCTCAGGAGAAGGTGAAGAAGAAACCTGAACAAAAATGTAGAGACCAAAGCAATCTTTAGTCATCTCAGCTGAAGATGCAAAGCAAAGTTACAGAGGGGACAGTCAGATGATGATGTTCCACAATGACTGAGTATCATCTGTGCTGATGGGGAGGTTACCCCTTCTTGGGACTCAGTTTTTTCAGGCAGGGAAAGATTATTCTTTATTCACTCAACTCAGTTTCTACAGTTTCAGACCTTGTATGCAACTTTAATTAGTTAATAGATTTCTTTCTAAGTAAGCTATTGGTTAATAAAATATATTTTACTTGTGCATCAAATCTCTCTATTGTATTGTTTACTTGTTCTCTGCACTGATTCTCATGGGACAAATCCTTGTTGTTGCAGGTACATTTGTTTTTCACCCTCAGAATAGATTGTTAACAAACTCTCATTCTCAAAATAGCTTCACATGGGAACTTGTAACTGCTTCTCTGCACTTAGAAGAGATGACAGGCCAGCTGTTAATATTGCAGAACAAGGCCTGATTTCATAAGGCCTTTCTTTTATCATTATTCTACCTGTCTATGACATCTCCCCCTTTTCATTCATTTAAAAAAGGCTCCTATGTTCTGATGTTGAAACAGCTCACTCTTGTGAGGGTATTATCTCATGAAGGTTTTCACTGGTTATTATCTGTTAGACAACTGAAAGGTGAATAAGCCATAAATGAAATAACAGCATGATGGTGTACTGGAGGGATTAAAGTTGTAAAAAGCATATTAGAATTCTAAGTAAATCAGTTATGAGAAAAACTCATGGGAACTGCAAATTCCATGGAAACAGAAATTCAGTACGACTTTTTAAAGTGCAGGGTTACTGAAAAATAAATATAATAACGTGCAATTTAGCATATTGCTGAACAACCCAACAGCTTTTTGTGACTGTATCTGGCATCATTTTATATGGCAAATTTGTTAGCATTCTTGTTAAAAATATCAGACCATGTTAAAATTTGATAGGTAATAAGGCGTTGCATTTACCGCTTTTCAATCTCTCCAGTAACTGTAAAACTATATAAAAGAATCAGAATTTAGTCAGAAAACGAAATAAACTTAAAAAACCCTATAGCAACACGTTTTCAAGGCGCACAAACACAGTAGGTAAGGCTCCTGCCTCCTATCAGACAGAAGGAATCAAGCAGCTCTGCGCCAGAGCAGGGGCCTGTGCCGCCCACAGGGCAGAGGGAAAGCCCTACAAAAAGGGAAACTATGGGGAGAAGAGAGGACATTTAAAGTGCAATGACATAACTACACATCAATAAAGCTTCTCTTAATATTCACACAATAGTCATCCCTTCATTGCGCGGGCCAATCCTCTCATTATCCATGGATCCCAGCAGGGCCCTGCGGCCGTGAATGCGGCCCGCTCTGGGCTCGCCTGGCTCGGCCGCCACAGCGCCCCCGGGGCCGCTGCACCTCTGCTCCCCCAAAACACCCGCGGGGAAAAGAGCAGGGCAAAGGCAGCAACACAAAACAAACTCTAAAACCCGCGCACAAAAAGATAAACACAGAAAAGGCACAAGCTGCATTTTATTTCATCTTCTGCCAACACAGTCACTGACTGAGAGTTGCATTTCCACGGCAAAGATCTGCCTTTTGAGAAACTTCAAACACAGAAATATCTTTTTTACTAGATGTGTACAAGGCCAGGCCTCATTGGAGGCACAGCTTTTCTCACAACTCTGCATCATCTTTAACTGAAAAAGAATTAAGCAGTATGGTCATGAGTCTGGCATCTCAGCCAGAAAGGCCAGGTATTAGAGGGAAGAAGTCAGCCTATAAAATCTGATTAGTTTTCCTCTTCCATTGGTCTGTCAATAATGTTAATCAGAATGTATCTCTACATGTTAACATGAAGGTGTTTGTATTTACATAAGCAGTAATATATCTATAAAGACTTTTGAATTCTCTTCAAGGACAAGAAAATTTGAACCAATAATCCTTTCCTAATAGACAGGTCCAGTTTAACTTTTCACTGAAGATGTTAAACCCAAGGGTAGTTCATGTAATGCTGTCCTTACATGTCGCTATCTTCATGCACAACAGCCCATCTTTATTCTTCACAGCTCACATTTAGATGGTTTTCTAAAGGCATTGTCTTTCATTTTAATTGGTTAGTAATTTACTGCAATTCGGTTCATTGGTTGGTAGTTGCTAAAGTACATGTTAGTCAAAACCTTTCCTCCCTAACGAGGTTTACATTCTTGTCTCCTGGATAGAAGCTGTGGGTAGAAGTCTTTCTTCTTCTTTCTTTTCCTTTCTCACAGGAACTTGTCAGGCTAGCTGTTAGCTGTACTTAGCTGAAGCAGCAGGCCTGAGCCATAATTTTACAAGGGTAACAAAGCTCTTCTTTTATACGGCTTTACAATATTGTATGTAACAATGTTGTATGCAACATTGACATATGATTATTTCAATCTTAAAGAATAATCTTAAATTTCTTTCCCGTGAATTTTGACCTTTGTAATATTTGTGTATGATATATTTGGAGTTAAAATCTGGTTTGAATCATCCCTTCATAGAATCACAGACTCATGAAATCATCAAGGTTGGGAAAGCTCCCTGAGACCACGGAGTCCCAGCTGTGCCCGATGCCCACCTTGTCCCCAGCCCAGAGCCCTGAGTGCCACCTCCGGCCCTTCCTGGGACACCTGCAGGGATGGGCACTGCCAAGCTCCCTGGGCAGCCCCTGCCAAGGCCTGAGCAGCCTTTCCATGGGGAAATTCCTGCTGGTGCCCAGCCTGAGCGCAGCCTGAGGCCGTTCCCTCTGCTCCTGTCCCTGTCCCTGGGAGCACAGCCCGACCCCCCGGCTGTCCCCTCCTGGCAGGGAGTTGTGCAGAGCCACAAGGGCCCCCCTGAGCCTCCTTTGCTCCAGGCCCAGCCCCTGCCCAGCTCCCTCAGCCCCTGCTGAGGCTCCAGCCAGGATAGCATCCTAGTGCTATACAAAGAGCAGTGCCGTAGGTGCCTTTATCACCACATTTTAATCTTTCATAAATACAGAAAGACTCGTCAGAAAGCACTAAAGCCAAGTCAGCAGCAAAAGTGCCAATGTCCTCTGCAAAGCAGCGCGGCCCGGCCCGGGCCGGCCCCAGGCTCGGTGCCGCGGTTGCCCGGTAACCGCGCCCGGGCCCTCAGCGTCTGTGACGGCGCCGTGGCCTCAGCGCCCGCAGCCGGCGCTGCTGCTCATTCGCACTCGGCATTAGCCAAGCGAACGGTTCGCAGAGATTGGTCTCTACGGGTCCTGTGATTTCGCGGAGAATTGGTCTCTGTGAGCAACTCGGAAACTCGCACAACATTGGTTTTTGCTAGGGACTCCTAAATTCACAGAACATTGGTTTCTGTGAGGGAGTCCTGAACTTACAAAGCATTGGTCTTTGTGAGGGACTCCTAAATTCACAGAACATTGGTTTCTGTGAGGGAGTCCTGAACTTACAAAGCATTGGTCTTTGTGAGGGACTCCTAAATTCACAGAACATTGGTTTCTGTGAGGGAGTCCTGAACCGGCAAAGCATTGGTCATTGTGAGGGAGTCCTGAATTTCGTTTGAAGGTAAAGATTGACTCAAGTTGTACTTTCTGGTTTTGGCACATCTCTGCTCTGAAAGAGAATGCCAGAGGGAAATACAGGATGGGATAATGCCAGTCTTCAGTTTGGTGGCATGTACAGCTGAGGGGATGAACCATATATGGTCTGCTGATGGTGCTTTTTGTCTCACCGAAGAAATGCAACATTTCCTAAATATACTAGTCTATCCTTTTTTTCCTATAGTATTTATTTAAACTACGTATAGGTGAATGAGTTCTGTTCAAGTTTCAGGGGGTTGTTATGATCTAGTTATTAAAATTATTAAGGGGATGCCCCTGGATTAAGGTGCAAAACATGACCATGTGCCAAAGTCAATAGTTTGGATTTTATGGAACAGTAAATGTGAGGAAGAGAGAGGGATAAAGAAATAGCAAAAGGAGGGGGGAGGGAGGGAGCTGGGAAGGGGGGAAGAAAGAGAGCGACAGAGAGAGATTTAGTAGAAAATATCACCATTCCATGGATCCCATCCCATTCAATCCTCTTCTGGTCTTCTCTGTGGTGAGGCCTCACAAAATGGAAGACTCCAAAGGATTAATGCAGATTTGGGCAAGGTGGGACTGCCCAGGTAGCTCCCTGGGGTGGGGCAAGTTTGGCTCTGTCTCTTGCTACTCTCAAATAATATAAAATCTTTAGCACTAGGATATCCTTTGAGTCTGCCCTGAATTGGGTTGTGGCTTTTCAGATCTGTTGTGTTACTTTGCATGCCCTGCAGTCGTCTGGTGCAAGGCCTCAGGAATGGCTCTGGGGGCACTTTCGAGGTCTTTGATGGGTTATGACACCCCCTCAGCTGCCCCTCATGGGAAGGTCCCCTGGATGTGGCCTTCTGGGGCTGGGGGCTTTTAGAGCTGAGCCAGTTTGCCTGAGGGAGGATGGGTGTCCACTGCCCCTTAGCAGAGGTTGTGCCACACGCCCAGAATTTCCTCCTCCCCCCTCTGTTGATGGGAGGTTTGAGTGCAAACCTGGCCTCAGCAGACGAGTCTGTGGCTATGACTTCCCCAGCCTGAAGGCAGACAGAGCTGGTTTTCAGCACAGCTGCTGGGTCTGGCTTTAGTGGGGATGTATTTTTCTCCCTCAGCCTTGTTCACTTCTCCCCAGACCTGAGCTAATGGGATGCTAGTGTCAGCTTTATCTTGTCTCAAGTTCCCTTAGGCAGCTTAACTCACAGTGCCAAGTTCCAGTCAGGAGGCATTTTCAGGGAAGGGTGGGCTTGGGGGTCTCAGCTTCTCTATACAGTTTTGTCACAATGGGCAAAAAGTTCTTTATAGCAATATTTAAGCCATTAACCATAACACTCCAGTCTCTCTCAAGTCCTGTGAGGAGCAGCTGAGAGAGCAGGGGTTGTTTAGCCTTAAGAAGAGGAGGTCCACTCAAGCTGTTTTTAAATAATATTTAAGCTACAGCTTTGATTGTTCTAAGTATTTTTAATGTTGAGCATTTTAGCTCCAGGTTTCAGTATGATCCATCTTTAATGAATTGCACAAGGTAACCATGTAGTTCAAATAAAGTCCAACTAGAGGCCTAACAATACTAGCTGCTTATGCCAAACAAGCACATAGCTACTTTCAAATCATAGAAAATCTTTAGCACCAGTATATCCCTTGAGTCTGCCATGAACTGGGTTCTGGATTTTCAGAGTTCCATTGTTGTTCCTTCCAGTTCTGTTGAGGGACTGTCACTCATCTGTGACATCATCACTTCACAATGGCATCTGGATTCCCAGGAAGGACACCAACACCTCGACTTTTGCTTAGGGAAGGACTTAAGCCTAATACTGTGAGTAGCCCCTGGGGCTGTGTTAAGGCTGGAAACTGCCCTGGTGTCCCTGCTCTCCCTGCCCCTGTTGTCCAGCAGTGCTCTGAAGCTGCAGAGCCCCTCCCCAGCCCTCTGTGCCATGCTCCTGTTGCTGGGGCTGTCCTGGTGCAGTAGGGAACACTGTGGGATGTGTCAGGGACAGCCCAGCGCCTTGCCTGGCTGTGCCAGCAGAGCCAAGTGCAACCAATGTACAGCTGAAGCCCTCAGCATGGGCTTCTTTCCTTCCCCTTTGCCACAGCAATTCCTTCTGTCAGGCTGGGCACTCACCTGTGCTGCTCTGGCCAAGCTGCCCTTGGGCACCTGGGCATGTGAGGGGGAAAGCTCAAACTCTGCCCCAAGCCTTGAGAGCCACGGCTGGTCCCAGCTGGAAGAGCTTCCAAAGCAGCTGTTCTCTCCCAGCTCCTGGGTGGGCACAGATGCAGCCCTGCAGGCAGCACTGGAGCCAGGGCCACAAAGGTCCCTTGCTGTCTGCAGCTCACTTGACTGAAGATGCCCCACTGCTGAGGCTCTGCCAAGGACATCCCTCGGTTTTCTTCTCTCGAGGGCTCTGTCAGCCCAGACAGAGAAAACCAATGCTAAGTAACAGAGAGAGCTAAAACTTGGACACATTCCTGTGCACCTCACTCTTGGTGCAGCTTGTCTTGCTTGCTTCCCTTGGACTCAGCCAGCAGTGCTATCTCCTGCCTGGGAGTTTTGAGTGTTGTGCAGGGGTGGAGTTCAGGCAGTTCTGAGAGCTCCTCCCCACTCTCTGGAAAGGTCACTGCCTCAATCCAGTGAAATGTAAGAGGAAACAAATGCCCAAAGAGCAGAAATCCCCAAACATGTCCCATCCAATCACAGAGAGACTCATGGGACAGAGCCATGTGGCTGGAGTATGTCTATTGCACTCTGTATTATTAATTTATTGGTGCTAAGTATTTCAGCAGGCAACTTCCAGTGTTTCCAGAACTGTCCTAGTGGCTGTGATCACAAATTATTCATCAGTGCCACTTGTTCAAGGAAAGCCTTTCTGAGCAAGCACATCTCTGACATTCTTGCTGTTTGGTTTTTTTTGTTTTTGGTTGGTTTTTTGTTGTTTTTTTGTTTTTGCATTTCAGCTGCTTCCCTCTAAGTTCCAGAGGGAGAAGTTTGTCAACTCAAAGCAGGAGGCCAGCACTGGGGGGAGTTTTCTGCCCAGAATTGGCCCATGTGTCGACATGAGTGAGACTCGTCCAAAGGTAGCCTTTTCCCGCTCTTTTCCTTTCTGTTTAACATGAAGTTTGAAGAGGGTGAGTGCTTGTGACAGGTTTGCCTCCAGCAAAAGACCTCAGTGTCCAGGTCCTGTTGTCATTGCAAACTGCTGGGAGTGGTGGACTGGGAGTCCTGATCTGCACTAAGCCAACACAAATGACCTCTGCTGAAGCTGCTGGGCTGTGCTGGAGTGTAGCTGCCATTGCTAAAACCAGGGGGGGAAGGCTGAGGACACAAAGGCACCAAATTGCCATTTGCCATTCTCCTGCTGAAGGAGCCACCTCTTGCTTTGGTGTGGTCACCATCAAATGCTTGGGGTCACAGCATTCCCTCCACAGTGGCAGCGTTGGCCTTTGAGGCCGAGGACCTGCAGGAATTACTTCAGATTGAGCAAAACAAATTGCATTACTGCTTTGGGCTGGAACAATGTGTTGGGACCCTGAGGGGGTGTTAGATTTTGCAGGCTGCCAGATGTACAGGGGACTGGCCCTGGGCAGAAGGGAATGGATGTGCTTTATCTGGATCAGTGCCTACTTAGAGTTGTGTTTAAAGCTGCTTTTCTGGCAGGACTGGCTCAGTAGAAAGCACAGTCCAAAGGGGTAGGTGACCGAGGTGGGCTGTTGAGCAGGAAATTGGCAGCAAGCGACACGGAACACAATCCAGGTTAAGGATTGCCCTGGAGAGGGGCCTTGGGAACACCTCAGGGAAAGGCACAACTAAGGCACAGTGTGCTGCAGCCACTCCCTTCAGCAGACTGTGTCTCCTCATGGAGTCACACACAAGACCTGCTTGTGTCTCTGGTGTAACAACAGTGTGACTGGAGAAGGCAGACAAAGCAGGGCAGAGCCTTCTTAAAGCAATGTCTCTGCTCCAGAAGCATTTGCTGTTGTTGTGTCTTTCCAGACATGCCTCTGCAATGGTATTAAAGAAGATGGCAATAATGACAAGAAAGCACCCATTTAAAGCTAATGGAAAAAGGAGATACCAACTCTACTCTTACCCAAGTCGCTGAGAAAATAATTGAACCTTATCCTCATTCAGCATTGTCATTCACTTGTCTTCTATCCTCATTCACTTGTCTTTTTCCTGACTTCATTTTTGCCTTTACCTGACTTCCTGACTTTATTTTTGCCTTTCCCTCTGTTAGAAAGGCAGTAACTTTTAAATGCAATGAAAGGGGACAAAATCATCCAAGCAAAAGAAAACTGTTTCTTAGCAACCACACACAGAGGCGTGTGTCTCCCTGCCCCCGAAAAGGAGCAAACACACCCTCCAAGAAAAAAGCAATCTTTGTATCCCCTTTGTACCCAGCTGGGACAGTCCCTGGCCCCTTTCCCCCGGAGGGGTACTCAAGAACTTCCATTCTCTCTGACCACCAACTTTTCTGTCCCCTCTCCTCTCATCCTCCTTCCTTTTGGTCAGGTCTTCAGCCAGTTGGTGCTGCCAACTCACAGCAACACCCAACACACCAACCTGAACAAATCCAAACTACAAACAACACATAGTACCAACAAATTCCATTCTTTCACTTAAAAACCTTTTGGCTTCAGCCAAATACCACCTCATCTCTCACACCTCCTCTAGTACTGTTCTCTTCTTACTGATGCTTAAGTTCTAGTTCAAAACAGGTATTTGCAGTTGTGTGGGCCGTGTGGGCCTCAGTTTCCCTGTCTCAGAGTAAAGGACATCCCAAAATTGAATCTGATGTAAATTTGTGGGTCTTACTTACTCCATAAGTGCTCAGTCAGTGCTCCAGTGGGCACAGGGCTGTGCTTAAGGAACGTGCTGCCTGGCATTCTGGAGAAGGAAAGCTGGAGAAATCAAAAGAGCAACTTGGCTTGAGCCTGCTCTAAGCTGATCAAGCAGTTCTTGATCAGCTCAGAGCAGAGGTGGGTGAGCCAGAGTTTGCCCAGTGTGTCCTGGGCACACATGCTCACCCAGAGTCTGTGCTTCACTGGGGATCAGTGTAAGGGATCCTTCATGAACTTTCCTCCCAGCAGCTGAACCTCTCCCTGCTCTCTCGCCTCTCCAGCTGTCACCAGCTCCCCCGAAACGGAGCGTGTTTGGGGTTTCCCCACGAGAGCTGGTATTTCAGAATGTCGTTGCTCATGAGGTCTCTGAAATGGTGCTGTCTCTCATGAATAAGGACAAGGTAAGTGCTGGCACCTGGAGCTTTAACACTGTGCTGGAAGAGGAGAGTGCTGTCATTCCCCCAGTGTACAGCAAAGCAAGTTATCTGCTGCAGCACATCCAGAAGAAAATGTCTCAGCACCTTTGTTCTGCAAGTTGTGGAAATCTTCCTGTGCTGGGAACTGTCTCCTAATTTTGGCCATGCATTGATGGTATCCATGCCAAAGGAGTTTCCTGCTCTTGAAAGCTCTGGATTGGTAGGAATGTTGAGCCTGTACAGTTCTTACCTGCTCTCGTGCTTTGCCTTGAGCTAGACCACATCCTGGGTTTCCTTGGTTAATCTTGGCTCCTGGTAGGAATCTCTGCCTCTCTCAGACTGTTTGGCTCCCTTTGTGCAGCTCACAGTCAGCTCAGGGGCTGAGTCTTCTCCACTTTATGCTGGAATCACTTCTCATTCATGGCATTGACACTGCAGGAATAGTGTTCTGAAAGAGCCCTGCAATCAGAGTGATGGAGCAGAAGCAGTGGGAGGCCTTTAGGTGCCACTTCAGGCTCCTGCTAAGTTTCATTCAGCTCTGCTCAGCTTTTCCAAAAGCAACACGGTGCTCTGCTTTCCCTTTGAAGAACCACAGCACATCCAACGCTCCTGGAGGTTTTCACCTTCACTTGTGATTGTTTTGCAGTTTCCCAAGAGAGTTGAGAGGGAAAAAGTTGAAAAATGTCACCAGTTGTGTTCTAGTGTAAAGAGGAAAACAGAGACCATTGGAATTTCCGTCAGGGAAACATTTCTCAAATGAGCCTTGTGCCAAGAGTGGGCTGGTGGGAAGAGACAGGAGGGAGTCCAAATCATCTGGTTTAGACTTTCTGAGAGCATTTTGGTGCTCAGGGGTTGATGATATCTGTGTGCTAGAAAATGCATGTGTGCTGTGTCTGTGAATCCCAGAGGGCAGCACCTGGCCTGCTGGCTGCAGGCAGGAATGCCCAGCAGCCCAGCTTGCCTGCACAGGCAGCAAGAAGCCCTGGAGAGCCAAGATTGGCTTTGCATACTGGAACCACACTGTCACTCAGTGCTGGTCATGTTTCTCCAGGCAGAAAATGCCTTTGAAGCCCAGAGTCAATAGGCACAGCCTGTCTGTGTTTCCATCACTTTTGGCAAGCTGAATGCTCTCATGGTTTTATGATTCCTCCTTGCTGCTTTACTGCCCGTTTAAATTCTCTTTGCCATCTCCTTGTTTTAGGGATTGTCTTGCTGTGTTCCTTCTTTTGCTTTTCAGGTTTACTTTTATTCCCAGGAAGGCCACAGTGGTTTGGTCTCCTCTCTTGCTGCTCTGCCTGCATGACTCTATCTCCACAACGTCCCTACCCAAACCTCATCTGCTAGAAGGGAATTTTTTCCTTCCCCCAGGACAATTTGATGCTTTGCTTTCAGGTAGCACATTCGCCCCTGGAACATGACAACTTCATGGCTGTGTGCAGGCAGAAGCCAGCAGGTTTTTTGGCCTTGTTGAATATGCAGATGCCTTGGTTCAGGTGCTCTGTCTCCATCCTGCTGGTGCTGACCTGCTTGGCCCTTCCTTCCCACCAGGCACTGCCCTACTGGCCCTGGCCACAATGCTGGAGCCAGACAGGAGGGATTCAAGCTCAGCCTTGTGAATGATGTGCCTGTGCCTGCACAGCTGAAAGTGCTTTGGAAAAGGGGCCAGGGAGGGATGTCAGCAGGGCACGGACAGGTCTCCTCTCGTTTCCACAAGTGGCAAAATCATCATTTGATGTCTTTGCTGCAGACTGCTCAGATGGTGAAGGTCTGCATGGAGAGCTCACCTTACTTCCAGCTGGCCTGCCCCAGTGATGTGTACCACATCGTGCCACCAGGCGCCTCCGCCCCTGTGCGCATCCGCTTCAGCCCCGACGAGAACAAGGTGAGGCTGGAGGAGCCAAAGCACACAATGATCTCCACAGCCATTGTTTTCCCTGCACTCTGCTCCAGCCCATTGCATGCTGTGAGCTGGGCTCCAGGCCCTGGGCAGGCAGCCTGCAGCAGCCAGTCACACCTTGGCACTGCTGGCAGGCACTGCAGCCAGGCCTGACAGGCTCTGCTTCCCCTCCCTGCACATCCCTGAGCATTCCCAAGGGAAGATGCACAGGAACAGGATGAAAATGACAAAGAGATGTTGACAGATGTTCAGCCATCTCTAGGTCCAGTGGAAGGGGTTTCATTATTATGGAAAACACTCGAGGGACAAAGAGGTCAGAGAGCTTTCCTCCTTCCTGACTGCCAACAGCTTCCCTGCCTGCCCCTGGGCTGGAGCAAAGACGGTGCTTTTTCACCCCCTCTGTTCTGCAGCCTTGCAGCTGTGCTGTCCCAGAGCACAGGTGACCAGGGCACAGCTGCAGGGGCAGGGCAGAGGATGTGCTGTGCCCGTGAGCCCAGCCTGGCACAGGCACACTGGGCTCTGGGTGCCCTTGGTCAGCAGGAGGTTGCTGAGCTGCAGGGGACTTGGACACCTGCCTGAAGGAGCTCGTGTAGGGCAGGTACAAGCTGCAGGCAGAGCTGTGGGCCCAGAGCCTGTGGCAGTGGCACTGCTGGGGCTCTGTCTTCATGCCTGTCACTGTGCTTGCTCTGTCAGCTGGCACCCATTCCGTGCCAAAGGTGCTTCTGCATGGAGGTTTGAACAGCAGTGCTGAGGCCCTGGCAAGTCTGATCTCACAGCTGGCATCTGGAGACTTGTTCATCCAGAAGGGTTTAGGACATGGCATGGAAGGGAGGAAGCCTTGCAGGCAAACAAAGAGAGGCCCTTTCCAACAGCATCCTGCAACCTCTTAGCACTGTTCTTCTCCTGACTTGGTTGGAGAGGCAAAGTTAGAGGGGAGTTCTGAGCCAACTGATGTTTCTGCACCAGGCCAGAGGTGCAGGATCTCTTTGGGTGCAGCTGTTTTCTCATCTTCCTCTTGCTGCTTAGAGTCAGTTGAACACTTTGTCCTATTCTCAGACAGTGGGAATATAGAAACCTAAAGAGGAATGTGCTGTGTTCCCTAGCTCCATGTTCCTTAGAAGGAGCTTAGGAATTATTTAATATCATGAAAATTTGTGAGTGAAAATTATGGTGGCCTAGGGCAGTTCTCCGTATGACCCAAGTGACACAAGAGCTTAATGCCACTGGGATAGCTTTTGCAAAGGGCACTGGTGCCTTTAAAATGTGACATATTAGAAAAACTCAGTGTTCATTTTAGGGTGGAATAGGTAAATTGATGCCCAGTAAATTGATGCCATGGATGAGTTACAGGAAATGGATGAGTTACAGGTTTTTCTTCTGCCACAGGGATGGCACTAAATGCCCTGTGCTGAGCCAGTTTCTTTTCCTGCAGGATTATTCCCATGAGCTCACCTGTATCATGGCAAAGGAGAAGATCGTTGTGCCAATTCGGGCCATCGGTGCCCGAGCCATCCTGGACTTCCCTGCCCAGGTGGACTTCTCCGAGTGTCCGGTCAAGCACAGCACCCAGAAGACTCTGCTGGTTCGCAATGTCGGTAACCGGACAGCTCATTACCAGCTGAGCACCCAGAGGTGAGGCAGCTCATCTGTCCCTGTGCAAAGGATATCACCTTTGGGTGAGAGCAGAGTTGGGAAAGAGCAGCAAAGGAACCAGAGCATCAGAGCTGCTGCCCTGCAGCCCTGGCTGGAAGTGAGCAGGATGGATGGCATCTGCTCTTGCTTTCAGTGTTCTTAGCAGGATGCAGCCTTTGAGCTTTCTCTGTCCCAGATTTCCTGGAGGGTGCTGGAACACGTTGGTAGCTGGCTTGCTGAGCACAAGCAGCTTCTGAAATGCTTCCTCACCACTGCCAGCCAAACAGACCCATTCTCTGGGAGGCCCCAGGCACGTGGCTCTCCAGTGGTCCCTGCATCAGATGCCCAACATGAGCTGTGCTGTGGGCAGCTGGTGCAGTTCCTGTTACTAAAGCTGCTCTGATTTCCCTTGTCACCTCAGAGCATCAGCTGCCTTTTCTGTTCCATGATGAACCTTTGAAAGCCAGTTTAAGATTTCAAACAGATGATTTAAATCTCTGAATAAGGCTGTGCCCCCTTTCATTGAGATTTCTTTTGGAATACTCTGAAGTTCCTGTGTTTCTGCTGTTTTTTCTTTTTGGGTTGTGTTAAATGTTTTCCAAAAGATCATGAACTCTTCACTGGGAGCTTTCATGAAGGTCGAGCTCCTCTAATGCCTCTCAATGTACCACATGCCCATAGGTAGATGCACAGGTGTATAGGAAATAGGAGATATTTAGGGAAGATGTGAAAAGCACTTGGGCTGATTTAGAAGATAAAAGTACAGAATAATTTCTGCTGGAAATCATCTGAGCAGACACACTGCTGAAAGCAAGACCAGTGTCTGGGGATTGCAAGGTGCCATTGGGAGATCTGGACCTGTCTTTAGATGCCATACAAGAAAACAAACAAACAAATGGACCTAGTTAAAAAGCAGAAGAAAACAACCTATTAAAACCCCCTCCATAGCTTCTCTTTTCTGCCCGTTGGGTGCAATGGTGATTCATTGAAAGGGCAGCTCCAACAGGGTGAGAACTGTCTTAAGGAACAGCTCACAATTAACAGATAAAAGGCCAAAATTTAGCCTGCCAGCCCCATCTCTTGGCAGTGGTTTTCATTTGGTTCTTACAGTGTCAGGGATGTCTCCTTCACAGCTCTTCTATCTGTGGGCTCAGGGAACAGCTTAGTGATGTTGGCTGAAATGCAGATGACTGCTACAGCAGGAACAGAGGAGTCTAGTGGGTACAGCCCAGGGATGTAGGAGATGCAGGGGCTGATTTGCACTGAGTTTTTCAGTCCTGAAACTGAGTCCTGGACTTGGCTGGATCCTCTTCTCCTGATAATTTGAAAAGAGGAAGATACCTTCTTTCTCAGGCAAGAGAGAAAGAAGTCACCCCTGAAGTCACCCCCAGGAGTGTTATTCCCATCCTGCCATCTGAGGGCAGGAACATGTAACATGGGGCAGCAGTGGGAAGGGAATGGAATGGAATGGAATGGAATGGAATGGAAGGTAGTGCTGAAGTGTGGCCAGGGATTCCCTTAAATGGCAGCTTCTCTGTTCTGGTGGAATTTCTGGCAAAAGAATAAGAAGAAAATCCCGTGCCTTGCCCCCAGCAGGCACTGATCCCCCCGAGCCCCAGCAGGGACCTGCAGCAGTGCTGGCATCAGCCCCGGGGCAGATGCAGGAGCACGTGCACTGATCTGGCTCTGGGGCTGCTGAGGCCTTGTCTTTCCTCCCCTCCCTCCAAAGTCTCACGTCCAGCACATAAACATTGCTGGCCCAAGGCTTCTCCATCAGCCAGTGATGGTCTCACCAGTGGGAATGGGAACAGCTCAGCCCATCATTGCAGCAAGAGGTCCTGAATGAGCTGAACCTGAAGCAAGTGACATCAATCAAGCTCAGCTTGCCAGATGTTCTCTTTATTTCTGTGTGTGATGTAATCATCACCAAACTCCCCAGAACAGACTTTGAAATGACAGATTGACCAGCAGCAAAGCACCCAGGCCAGGAACTTTTGTTTCCTCAGTGGGGCTGGAGAAGAGCACAAAGCACATTTCCCCTGAGCTGTCCCTGAGCATCAAAGCACAGAGTGCTTGTCAGGCAAGAGCTCTTTACCTGGTGACCAATCCTGATGGCTCCTGTTAAATCCAAAGTGCACCAACACATTTGCATTAACATTTCCAACACCTCACACAGAGTTTCTCTGCTGGGCCAAGCAACAGTTACCAGCCTGGATAACAAGCCACAGTCCCAGACTGCATTGCTGGTAAACACACAGAAACCTCCTGTTCTGCTTCCTTGATGTGCTCCTGCTCATGGTGCTTCATTTAGCTGGCATGGGCTCCTTCAGACTGTAAAGAGCATCCTCCTTTTGGGTTTCCATGTCACTCTATTGCTCTAATCTGCATTTGCACTCTTTCAGAGTTTTGACTGCTCCTTTTCTTAGAGCAGCTTTCATTGAAATGTTGATTAAATGTGCCCTTTTTAGGCTAAATCAGGATATTTTCAAGGCAAAATAAACCAAAGAATCACACTGCAAATTCAACTGTAACTATTCCTTGGTCTTCAAGGAAAAGTTCCTTCTCCCTGTCTGATTCCTAGGCTGTAATATCCCAGGACAGGTAGTGCCCTAACATCTGCATCTCCTGAGATGAGGTTTATAGGCAGCAGGAAAAGAGAAATTCCTGAGGCAGTCAGTGTCAAGTTCTGCATGCAGATAGCTCTGAAGCCTCTCTGTGCTCTTCACAAACCATTCTCTGATGGGATTGCTGGCAGTGGGACCCTTGAGCCTCATTGCAGAGAGCTGGATGCAGAGTATGGGGGAGCTGAGGTCATTTTACCCCCAGGATCTTGTGAGGGCTGGATCTCCTCAGCAGTGGCTCAGTGGCTGTTTCTGAGCCTGTCTGTTCTGTCCTCTGCTGCCTGTGCTTGGTTTGCTCCCTGCTTGCCCAAGGGAGCTGCAGTGCAGCAGGAATCTCCTGGCCAGGTGTCCCCCCAGCCCTGATCCCTCTCTTTGTGTTGCAGTCCTTTCTCCGTGGTGCCGACCGCAGGAACTCTGGCTGCTGGGGACACCATGCAGGTGACAGTGACATTTCATGCGCTGACCAACGGGGAACATTTTGGGTCCCTGTGCTGCAACACAGGTGAGTGCTGGCCCTTGCAGGGCACAGGACAGTTCTCCACATGGCTCCCTGTTGTCCCTCCCCCTGCATTCCCTCCAGAGGTACCTCCCTGTTCAGCTTTAGCCCAAAGAAAACTGAAAACTCCTTGGTGTTCAGGGGCTTGAGAAAGTGGATCCCATCTAAAGGGTGAAGATTTTTGATTCCTGTTTTGCTGGGAGTTGCTGAGTGGAGGAAGGAGGATCCCTGATTCTCCACGACCATGTGGCTATGCCTGGGTGAAGTTTTATTTGATTCCTGGGCCGTGCTGGATGTGAGGTCTCCATCAGACTCTCTCCAATGCAATGGATTTCTTGCACACCTCTGTCCCATATGCTGCTTCTCCACTGGCTTGTCACACATCCTTTTTCTATGTGGCCCTTACACATAGATGTAGTTTCTGTCTAATAACATTTTCAGGCCCTCAAGTTCCTGTTTGGTGACAAATCAAGACCAATTTTTCCCTGTGCCCATTTCCCAGGCTGTTCATGTTGTTACAAACCTCTCACATCTATCTCCCATTTGATTTCTAGACTGAGGAATCCCATTCAGTCTTAATGTAGAAGCTGCTCTGTACTTATTAATCTTTCTATTGTCCCTTTTTTATTTAATGTGCAATGCGCCAGCTTGGTTTTTGAGATCAGAACAATAGAAAATATTTCAAGACTGATGTGGCTGTGGGTTTGGACAGGGAGATGATGATGATGATTTTCATGGTGTTCATTTGAGAGTGGTTTGTCATATTGCAGAGCCAGGCTGGTTGTGTTTCCTCACCTGTGTCCCCTCCTGCTGTGCGCTGTCACTTCACTTGTTCCTCTGGGCCTCCTTTTGCTGCCCACCTGCCCCCAGGCATATTTGCTGGTCAGCAACAAGGGATCCAAGGGATCAGGAGAGATGGGAGTCTCGTGGGATGCCCAGGGAGACCCTGGGCCAGGCAGGGCTGAACAGGGCTCCTCACCCTGTCACCTGAAGGACTTGGATGCAGAAATCCCAGTGATCTGAGTGGGTCACCAGAGCACACTGACCAATCCCACTGTCCATCCTGTCACCTTGGGGCCAAAGCTCTACAAACACACTCAGAACTAAGGGGTTTAAGGAGCTGCCCAGGACATCCTCACCACTCTACACACAGAGCTGTCAGGATGTGACAAATGGACTGATCCACAGAACTGCTCATTCAGATAAAAACTGTGACACCTTCTTTTGTGCCCTGGGATTTGTTCTGTTCCTTGTGCTTCCATCAGCCAGTGAGCTGAGCAAAGACTCCCCTTTGCTTTGTTCCAGGTGAAGAGAGTATCCACACAAAGCTCCATGGAGAAGCTGTAGATGTTGATGTTGTGTTGAGCACAAATTCCGTGGAGGCTGGCAAGACCTTCATCACCATGGCATACCAGACAACCGTGTTCCTGGAAAACAGGAGTAACATCACAGCCCACTTCCAGTGGAAGGCTTTGCCTTCTGAGGAAGAAGAGAATAAAGAGAAGAGGAGGTTGGTTTGGAAGATGCATTTCAGTGAGATCTATGGCCCAAGACTGAAACTAACCTATGGCCTCAGGGGGGTGTTGGTGCTTTTGAATGGTTTAGGCCAAGTAAACCATGCCTGGCACTGGGGTGTGTGTCCCTGGGCTTCAGGAGCTCAGCGCTCAGCATTCCAGTTCCATTTATACTCCAACCAGGAATGGCATTTTGGGAAGGAAAGGTTGGTTGCAATGACTGATTTCCTCAGGTTCTAATTGGGCTCCTGTCTCTCTAATCTTCTTCCTACATGACCTGGCAACATCTCCCCTTCCCAGGGAAGGTGGGATGCTCTGTGACCTTTATGTGCATCCCCCAAGCAGCTCAGTGGGAGGAAAAGCCAGCTGAGGTGGTCGGTGGATTCTCCCTCAGTTTTGGCAGAGGCTTTGAGCCAGGAGGTTTCTCTGGAGGGATGTTGGCTTTGGAAACCTCTCCTGAGCTTGCAAGTGTGGGGTGAAACTCCCTGCTGTGCCAGTGAACAACAAGTTATCCTCTGATCCTTGTGGGACCCTCGTGGCTTGGCTCAGCCTTTGCTGGGGAGCTGCTGCTGCTCCTCCCCAAGTGCTTTGCTCTCCTGCACTCCCACTTCTCTCTGCAAATCTGTGGCTTATTAAATGATCAGCTGGCCTTGTCTCTCCCTGGGGCTGCAGGCAGTGTCGTTTGCTGCACCCATCGGGTGAGGAGTGGCTGGAAAACTTCACGGAGGAGAAAGAAGTAGAGAAGGTGCAGGGCTTTTCTGAAGATCACACTGCCCTCCTGAGAAGCAGGGTCCAGGAGAAGAAGGCAAAGGTGCAAGATGACCCCCTGCTGTTCGCCAGTGACAATTTTTTCATTGAGCCATTGGTAAGTGACACCCGAGAACCTCATTTTCTTCCTCTTCCTCTTCCTCCTCCCAAGCACCCTTCCCCTGGCTGCAGTCACTGGGCAGATCCTCAGCTGGCCCCATGTGCTGGCAGGGAGGATGTGGAGTTTCTGGAGCGGCTGCAGAGCTCCCTGCTCAAAGCATTTGTGCCCTGCAGGCTCAAGGCAGGGCTGGGAGCCTGACACAGCCCAGCTCTGCTGCCAGGCTGGAGCTCAAGGCCCTGTGTGCGTGTCCTTGCAGTGTCACAGGGAGCAGTTCCTGTAGGCAGGGGCTCCCCCCACACGTGGGGCTCAGCAGAGGCTGTTGGAGCACTGCCAGCTCACACACTGACCTGAAGCTTGCAATGGTTCCCTGGCAAAAGGAGGCCAAATTCAGCCCAAGGTTAATGACAGAAATGCCAATCCCCTCCTGTAACCATGCCTTGCACTATTGCTGAGTGTCCCTTCCAGTGTCATCCTTGTGTGAGCCTGGACACAAGGGTGCAAGGCTGAAATGGGCCTTTGGAGTTCTCCTGCACACAGGGACACAAAACCTTTTCCTTTTCTGGTGATGCAAGCAAACTGCCACGTGCTCCCATCAGCCAGAGCCCTGATTCTGAGTACTGGCATTGGGAGAGATGATGAATGCCTGGTGTCTGCACGGAGCAAAATCCCTTCTCATCTTGCAGTAAAGCCCAGAATAATCCCAACCTCTGCTTTCTTTCAAAATAGCTTAACTAATATCTGTAGTTCAAGGAAGGGGATCATGTTCTCTTCTTGGTTACTCCTATGGGCCATCTAAGGCCAAGAGCCAGCAGTGCACAGTGGCACTTACATCCCATGGAGCTGACAGCAGCATGATGGGACCAAGAGCTTGTGTCAGAGCAGCAGGAATATTGTGGAGAGTGGCAGCTGATCAGCTGAGCATTGAGAGCTTCCAGCGCTGTGTTGAGCTGGGTTTGGAGGCTTTCCTTGGCTGCTTGTGTTGTTCACTCATCATTGATGCTCAATCAAGGCTTACAGGCCTGTGGTTGGAAACAAGAAATGTGGAGTTTGAAGAGCAATGCTTTGCTGTCTCTTTCTGTTGTAGGAGGGAGAAATTGGGCCGAATTGTTCGGCTGAAATCACGGTGACCTTCAAAGCCCTGGAAGCACTGGAGTATCAAAGTGTGGCTTACTGCCATGTCTCAGGTGCAGCTCCTTTGCCCTGCTCCTGTCCCCCTCAGTGAAGCCATGGTGCAAGCCTGAGCCCACTGGGCTCCCATGGAAGTGCTGGGAAGAGTCCCTGGTCAGCAGGGCAGTGCTGGCACATCCCCCCTGGCCCTGCAGCCTCCAGGGAGTCTCCTGTGCAAGGCCAGGGCTCAGAATGCTGGCTCTGCCTTACTGATCCCAGAACAGCCCAGGCAGTGCAGGGAGAGGTTTTCATGCCACGGCTTTGCCAGCATTTCCTCAAAGGCCAGAGAGCTCCAGAGCAGAACAGCTTTAGTGAACAAGCACTAAGCCCCTGCAGGCCCCTGGCCTCCAGGATGGCTCCATTTGCCATGGATCCATCATCAGGTGGAAGGAGCTGAGTTAGAAATGTGCTCCCTGGCCCTGGATCACCTCCCAGTGCCCAGACAGCAGCAGAGCAGAGGTGGCTGAGCCCCACTGAGCACAGGGTGTTTGTAGAAGGAGCACCCTTGGCCAGCAGCTGCTTCTCTGCCTGTGTGGGAGTTGTCCCCTTGCAGCTCTCACTCTGTGGAAACAGAACACAGTGCTGAGTGTCAGAAGGGGAGCACTTGGGCAACAAAGGCCTGTGCTCCTGGCCCAGGTAGTTTGGTAATTGCCAAACTCATCATGAGCTTTTGTGCCTGCACTGAATGGATTTCAAAGCTCCTCTAGGTGCATGGGAAGGAAACCACAGAATCACAGTAGGATGAGGGTGGGGTGGACCTTAAAGATCATCTAGTGCCAAGGCCCCTGCCATGGGCAGGGACACCTCTCCCTAGACCAGGTAGCTCCAAGCATGAGTACATCCAGCTCAGAGTCAGGGACTAGCACTGAGGCAGCCTGGAAAATCCAGTGTGACAGAGGGAATGATTGTACTGCAATGGACATCTCTCCCCAGGCCGTGAGATCAGGCTGCCCCTGTGCCTCAGAGGGGAAGGCCAAGGACCCCTGGTTGAACTCAGCTCTCCTACGCTGAACCTTGGGAATGTTTTTGTCTACACCCCCTATGTCTATGAGGTGAGCAGCAGGGCTTGGGATGGATCCTGATGGCTCCTGAGGCAGCAGCAAGCCTGGTGGAGCTGTGGAATTGCTGCCAACCTGGGCAGCTGTGAGCAGGGAATATTTGATGTACTGCTCAAACCTGGGGGGTCAGAAACGTGTGTCTGTTGTTCCTGAAGCCCCAGTCCCTGCTTTTGGGCAGCCTTCCTTAGGGATCAGCTGGGAGGCTTCCTGCAAAACAACCCCTTGCCACATGAAACCAACAGTGGGTCAAAAAGCTGCATGTTCAGAGGCTTTTGTGGCAGTGCCAGACACAAGGCACCTTTGGACTGGGCTCTGCAGAAGCAGCTGCAACAAACTGGCTGCCTTTGAGCTTCAGCCCACTGCAAACAGCTTCCAGTCAAGTGTCCCTGCTTATTGCTGAAGTCACAGGAAATCCATCCAGCCTCCTGGCTCAGTGCTGGCCATTGCAAAGGGCTTGGGAGTTCTCTCCCTTGCTGACCAGTCCCTCACCACACTTCAGCCTTGGTGCATCTCTGGCTCTGGAAGGAGAAAAGTGTTCCTGGGAATAAAGCAAAGGATTTTTCTACCTATTTGCCTCCCCCCCAATAGTGTCAAGTTTGCAAAAAATTCATGAGGGAGCAACTGAAAGAGGTAGAAAATGAGGCACTACATCATGCCAGACACTTTCAAAAGCGCGGCTGGGGAAGGGAAAGACACGCTGAGTTTTCTTACCAAAGGATGGTGCTGTCTGTACATTTTGATGCTGATGCCTCATTCTCAATGAATTGTTTCCATGGTATGGGAAAGGTGAATGAGTAGATGGTGCTGTTGGAGCTGTGCTCACTGGGGCAGCAGCAGCTCTGGGGTGATTCACTCCGCAGCTGCAATCACCCCACTCAGGGCTCTCAGGGCCAGCTCCCCATGAGCTTGGTGATGCTGAGCAGAGGTGCACTGCTCTGTGTCCATGGGATAAGCCCAGGGTGACTGCAGGTCTGTGGAGTTGCCACTGCTCTGCATGAAAACCCAAAGGCAGAACTTGTCCTGTTGTATCTTTTGACTTCTGCCATTCAGCAGCACAAAGCATCTTCTGCCTTTGCTGGGTGTTCATTGCATCATTAGACAATAACTCACAAGAAGGGAAGGTTCCACCTGTATTTCTATTTTGCTTTCTTGCTTCTGCAGGTGGAACTGATTAACAAAGGAGCTCTTGATGCTCCCTTCACCTATATCCCTTCAACCACAAATGTGGACTTCTGCTTCATGGTTGAGCCTGAGCGGGGCATGATTGCACCAGGTGGGACCCAGACTGTTCAGATCTCCTTCCATACCACCGTGCTGGGGAGCTTTGAGGAAAAATTCCAGTTCAGTGTGGCTGGATCTCCTACACCTGTGATCCTGACCATCAGGTAAGGACTCTGGGAGCTTGGTGGGCACATCTGTAGCTGTCTCTGGGACATCCCCCACCTACCTCATTTTGGGGTTGAGCAGAGAAAAAAGGTGATGCCTGAGGTCTTAATCTCTGCTGTGATCCTGGCATTGCCTTAGTGTCAGGATGCCTCCTGCCCTGTGTGGTAGCCAGGAGCTGCAATGACTCCTCCCTGCAGGGATCTCCCTCTGCCTTGGGCCATGGCAGGCAGTGGGATGGAGCAGCTCTGGGCAGCAGCTGCTCTGGGATGTCCCACCTGAACACCCAGCAAGGCCCCCAGGGCTTTGCAGATGGGCCAGCCTGGGGGATTCTGCCCCAGCAGCAGTGTTTTTAAAAACTTCCATTAATAATCCATCCCAAATGGGCAGCAGCAGCCTCAGCTCCCCTCTCATGGCCATGCTGTTGGGGACAAGCTGTGCTCCCAGCTCCTGTGCACAGAGTGCTCTGGTGCCTCCTTTGCACAGCCAGCAAAGGGCTGATGTGGGAGTCAGGAACTGTGCAGCAGGAACGGTGCCAAGGACAGGGGTACCATCCCATGGGCTGGTGCCATGGCAGGAGACAATCCTGGCCCAGCCAAAGGGAGAAGGGCTGATCACAGGGGAGGCAGAGCTCAGTCCTCAGCACCACAGCAGCGTGAGGCCTTGTCCCTGCCAGCCTGAGCCATGTGCTGCTGGGATAATGGAGTGGAAGCAGGAGAGCTGATGCTGGCTGCTCTGCAGCTTTGGAGCTGGGCTCCTGCTGTTGGGGGGCACTGGCTCAAGGCAGTAAAGAAATGAAAGCAATCTGCACTTGATTGTACCAATAAGATAAGGGAGATGGATAAAAAGGAACAAGGAAGTTATTATTTGGCAAGAGAAAAGTGGTGAGTAGGTCTGCCCATAGTGGAGAAACAATTATGCTGGCTTTGTTTTTGGAGGAAAAGTGCTGCTTTTTTAGTTTGGAAATCAAGAGGGAACATTTCACCAGTCCTTTCCTCTAGGATTCACCTGTCCCCTGGGTAGAACTGTTGCTGCTCTTTTCAGAGGATGTTTGGGGCTCCCCTGGATTCATGTCTCAGAACTGTGTCTGTAATGACTGTGTGGGTCAAACTCTCCTGAGAAAGCTCCTCCACGGGAACAGCAGTTCCAGCTAAGAAGGAGCAAAGCAGGGAACCTGTGGCTGGAAAGGCTGGTTACAGAAGTTTGTGGGGACACCTTGATGTCCATCCCATTGCAGCTGGGGAAACTGAGGCACGGAGCCATGTCTGGGTGTGTGTTCAGGGTCCTTCATGGGACCCCCAGCATCCCAGGGGCTTCTCCTGCCTGCCCATCAGGGGCTGTTGGCTGCTGCCACTTGGCTTGAGCTGCCTCCTGTGCACAGGGCCCTGTGCTGAGCACACGGTGCTGTGTTGGTTGGAAACCCAGGGTGCCCTGAGCCCAGGTTTTGTGCCCCGAGCCACGACAGCCGGACCTTTGCAATGCCTTTAACCGAGCCCTTTCCTGCTCTGTCCTCGGCCTCCAGGGGCAGCGTCACTGGACCGAATTTACACTTCGACCTCCCTGAGCTCGACTTCGGGGACATCTCCTTTGGTGAGTGTTGCCTGGGCTGGGACACAGCGTCAGGGATCTGTGCCTTCCAACAGAAAAGCATCCCTCACTCCTGGTCTGCCCCAGCAGCCTCTTCAGGCTGTGAACTGCTGCTGCCTCAGGGGGCATTTTGCCATTGTGAGATCAAATAGAACCAAGGAATAGAAAGGCAGTATTTTCTAGTGTCTCTGTCCTGCTTTAAAAGACAGATCCCCACCATGTGTGGCGGTATCTCTGGCTTTGCAGGATGGAAAGCAAATCTCAGAGCCAAAGTGGGGATCCCCTTGCAGGCACAATCACAGTGAGCAGCATGGCTGTGATGTCCCTGTTTGTTGGGTGAGGTGGGACATGGTTCCTAATTGCTAATCTCAAACCAAGGCTGGGGTTTGCTCCCAGTTGAGTGGACTCTGAGCAGTCATGTGCTCAGTCTGTTTGGCCCAAACCAAGAGATGCTTTAAGGGTCCTGCAGAGAGAAACTGCATTAAGGTGCATCACATTCTAGTTCCTGATTCCATCCTCATTTCCTTTTGCTGTAGCTTCTTCTCAATGACAACTCACTGTTTATGTATTGTGAAAACAGTGGGAATGTTGGCAGACTTACCAGGGAATTTTACAGCTTGAATTCTCAGAGTAAATGCTGGGTCTGGGTGCACACTCATCACTGAGAGATAACTGGTGCTGGTTTGGGGCAGGGGAGGGAGCTCCTTCCCCTCCCAAAGAGAGAAGCTTGCAGTGTTCAGCAGGGCTAGGAGTGGGCATTTTCAAGGCTGCAGTCTGGAATCAGTGTCAAAGGGAACTCAGTGATGATTAATTCCTCATGCAGCTTCTCGGTGAGCTGTAGTTCAGAAAATAAAGAGCTCAACTCCAATCTCACTTTTATCCTGGCAGGATATTCCCACCAGGATCATGCCATAATGGGTGCCTGAATGGATATTTTTGTCCTTTCCTAGGCTTTCCCTATACCCAGAGATGTCGCCTCACCAACTGCTCCATGGTGCCCGTGACATTCAAGCTCCGCATGTCGGACGATGGCACGCAGGCGGCTGTTGACAGCCTTGATCAAATACGCAAAGAAGGTGACCCATCCTGGAGGAAGGGAATTCATTTCTATGTGGAGCCAAGGGAGTTCACAATGAATCCCAGCCAAGGAACCATCCTCCCCCAGGGACACCAGGACATTGAGGTATGGGAAGAATCCAGCCGTAGATGCTTCAGCACCAGGGCTGAAGCTTCACTGGAGTGTGGGAGGGCTTTAGCTCTGGTGCCAGCTTTGAGCATCGTGGGAGTGAGAGATCTGCACTGCTGGGAGGCCTCTGCTAGCTGGCTTACCCGGGATGTTCCTCAAGGAGCACTGGTTTGTTTCCAAAATCCTACACTGAGATCAATACCATATGGTCAAGTCCTGAAGCCATTCTTTTGCTTTTGAGAGCGATTTCTTTGATTGCAAGTGGGCAGAGCAAGGATGAAGGCAGAAGGTGGTTGTTAGAGAGATGTCATTGTATAAAGCAGTTAGCTTTTCTTCTTGGTCTCATTTTCCCTCTCCTGAGGAGCAGAAAAATTTGTGTTCACTGCAGGGATCTCCAGTGGAGACAAAAACCTCTGCAGCCATGTGTTGCGGTTCAAATTGATTTTATCGATTCCTTGTTCTGTTGTACACCCATGTTCTCCCTGAGTTGGCTCACGCCTGTGTTTTACCCTCCCTCAATGCTGTCCCTCATGCCGTTCCCTGCCCCTTGTTCCAGCTCTTTTCCCTGCCTGTCTAGGCAACCCAGCCCCTTTTGTTCCCAAACCTTCTTTGCCACTTGAACCTCGGGCCAATCCCTGATTGCAATACCCCTTTGGAATTCCCCTATTCTTGGAGACCCCATTGGCCATGTGACCCATCCTCTTTACCCTCCTACCCCCAGTGGTCCCAGACACTTGATGTAATCCCCTCACTCCTCCCCTGAGGATTCCCTATTGATTTGCTGTTTGTATCCACCCCCTGATTTGTATTTTTACAAAAGCCCTTGCACAGGAGTGTCCAGGGCTCTTGTGCCTCTGATTCCTTTATTTGGAATAAACCCTTCCTTGTGGAACTTCAAGACAGAGAGCCTCCTCCTTTCTCCTCTGCCTGGTCCCTGTGGTGGCTTGTCTCTTGCGCTGTACAGCAAGTGGCTCTGAGGGCTCTGCCTCTGGTAAATGCCCACCCTGGGGCAGCTCCCCACTCCTGGCATGGTGCTGGAGTTCTAAGAGCCAGCCCGGGCTCTGGGTACCATGGCAGCCATGAACTGCCCAGCACCTGCTGGGCCACACTTTGCCCTCAGCCTTCTGCTGTAAAGCTGAACTCATTGTGTTCAAGTCAGATTTCCTCTGCATTTATGTCATTGTAGTCAGATGAGAAATTGGCCCCTTAATTTGAATACAGTGGTGTGTAGAGCTTTAGTCTAATGTTTTAATGAAGCTGACCGATGCTGTGATAGCAAGGTGTGTTTAACAAATCTGCTATTGCCAGAAGGCTTTTGTTACTCTGAGACTGTGCTCTACACATGGACCAGCAGAAGAATTAAAGCCAAATCCTTCCTCAAGAACTGGAGGATGTCACATGTGGGTAATGAGCTTTTGTAAGGAAGAATTTACTGTTCTTTTTTCTACCAGGTGACCCTGTGTTCCAACACCGTGATGGAATTCTACAGGAGATTGCTGGTGGACCTGGAGGGTTTTGGTGAGGGAGTGGCATCAGTGGTCATCACAGCCAGGTACCAGCCCTTCCTGGCCTCCCCCAGGCACCGCCTTGCACAGGCTTTGCTGGCTGCAGCTGCCAAGGAGAAGAGCTGCTGAATGGCCTCATGTTGTGCCAGCTGGACATGAGAACAGCAGTGCTTGGACAGCAGCCTGTGGTGAAAAGCACCCCTGCTCACAGCCCAGCACGGTCCTGGCCCTTTTCTAAAGGGACCAGGAATGGTATCATTGATTGGCCTGGGTTTTGGTGCTTGAGGTGGAACAAATTTCCCGAGGGCCTCCTCTCCTTCTTCCTGCAAGAGATGGAGTTGTGCTGGTTGTGACCACCCTGCATTGGTTTGGGACACACCAGGCAGCCTGCTGAGAGTCAGGGTCTGGTTCTGTCCATGAGGGCACATGACAGGGGAAAGTGGCTCCCAGCAAGAGTGGGGAGGGCAAGGTCTGACGAGGGGAAAGCAGCCTTGATGTGGCAGGTCAGCCCCAGTTTTTCTCCTTCCCTGTGCTTCCCATTTTGAGCTTTAATGTTGTCAGACTTAAACCAAAAGTCGTTGTTGCTGCAGCAGAATTCCACCCTGCTGTGCTGCTGTGGGTGTCAGTGTGATGCCAGAGGGATGCAGCTCCCTGGTGCTGTTCCCTCTCCCAGGCAGAGCCATCCAGGCAGTGCCTGGGCTGCCATTTTGTCAAGCAAATGGAGCTGGGGCCAGGGCCAGGCAGGGCCTGGAGCTGTGCAGTGAAGGAGCCAGGGAGCTGCAGGGCCTGGGAGGGGGTGGCTGATCAGCCACTCTGTGGGGCAGCTGCTGTCTCGTGCCCTCCAAGGCTGGGGCAAAGAGCTGAGTTCTCAGGCAGGGCAACAGCACCATGGCAGAGAAGGGAGTCATTTTTATGAGACACTAGGGTTGTGTGTTCCTTGAGCCTTAGTGAGCCCTGATCCTTGTTGGGATGGCTCCCCCAGAGCTCGTGGCTCACTGGGACTGTTCCAGGAGTCCTTGCAAGCCTTCTTGGGTAAAGGAGGGGCTGAGGCAGCTGTGGCACAAAGTGCTCTGCCTGGGGCACTGGGCAGCCTCGGGGTGCTGCCTCTCAGGGTTTGCCCCTCCTTGACAAGACATGTTGGAGTGGGAAGAGGTAGAAGGCAATTTATCCCTGTAGGGCTGTTCAATGTGCATTTGACAGTGACCAATGTGTTCTGCTCCATTGCACAATCTTTGGGGGGAAATGTTCTCCATTCTCTCAGTATCTCTGATTCCCCTGGGGTCATCTCTGTGCCCAGATGTCTCGTTCCTGAGCTCCAAGTGTCCTCCCCAGTCCTGATGTACGATGAGTGCCACCTGAAGGTGCCGTATGA
Organism: Agelaius tricolor; assembly: GCF_023055355.1. Classification (NCBI taxonomy): domain Eukaryota; kingdom Metazoa; phylum Chordata; class Aves; order Passeriformes; family Icteridae; genus Agelaius; species Agelaius tricolor. The sequence goes on along the minus strand of NW_027269311.1, from coordinate 1,494,317 downwards.
GAGGAAGATCATCATTAGGAATCCCAGCCACCTTCCTGGCTGCTACGGGCTCATTCCCCAGGTTTGGCATCACATCCACCTCCTTCTGTCAAATGTTACTGAGGAGATTATTAGGGGAAAAAAGGGTTTGGATAAGAACTGGTTTCTATTCAGTCTTATAGATCTGCTGAGAGCAGGATCCTACCCGACTGTAAACTTTAGGAGGCAGTTGAAGCTCCTGAGGAAACAGTTGATGTTCTGGTCTTCAGGGTGTTTTCATGTGGGAGATCTTAGAGGGTTGTGAAAAGCTGCTGCATCCACAGACACCAATGCCTGTGCTGGCAGCCTCCTTGCAGGTTCCCCTGGGAGTGCTAAGCCTACAATTCTTGCAGCTTGTTTGTGCCTTTACCTTTGTGCTGGGGAGTTTGAAACGTGTGTGTAAGTTGCTGTTACGGTGGATGTTAAGGAGTCTAAAGTTTCTCCAGAGGTGCCTCTGAAGTTGCATTTCATTCTGTCCCTTCCAGAAACGCAAGGAGGACTCTGCTGTGCTCTACTCCAGCCCCAAGCCCTGTGGGATTGTGCAGCCCCAGAGCACAGCAGAGATCCCAGTTGTGGTGGAAGTGCAGGCCCTGGGCACTCATCGCACCAACGTTGTCATCGGCGTGTTCGGGGATGAGAGAAACCCACTGGTGAGGCAAGGGGAGATGTGAGCCTGTGTGCAGCTGCTCCTGGCAGGGTGCACAGGGAGAGGGATTCTGCCGGGGAAAACAGGCCCAGGCTGCTGGGGAGAAGGACAGGAGGGATGGGGGGCACAAACAGCTCCTGCCTTAGAGGTGGCAATCTCAGTGTCTGACACAGAATGGAGCTCGGCTGAGCTGGAATCCAGGGGCATTTGAGTTCATTCTTCTTTCAAATGCTGTTAACTTTGGAAACATCTGTTTGAAAATGTCATCCCTCTGAGCACAAAAGAGGACGTCAGAAGACTTCTGGGAACCTTGAGCTTTCTGGAAAAGAAAGGAAAGCTGGCATTTGAAGGGTGGTTGTAAGGACTGAAACTTCTATTAAAACATATGGAAATGGCAATGCCAAATTCCCTGGATGGCACCAGACATCGGAACCTGGGCCATTGTGGCACTGCCTGTAAATCAGTGAACAGGAAGGACAGGCAATGCAGGCTGTGCCAGGGAGCCTGAAGTTTGACAAAACAGTTGCTTTCAACTATCAGGCTGCTTCCCTCAAAGAGGAGAGTTTCTCCCCACCAGAAGGACCAGTTGTTTAACTGTCAGCCTGGTCTTAACTAGAGATTTCTTGCAAAGGTAAAAGCTTTGGGCCAATAATTTTTAGTTGGAAAGGTTCTCTTACCTTAATCCTTTTTGATTTGGAGGTGAACGTGTAATTTTCTTTTTCCCCAAAAGCCCAGCATTTCAGCTGGAGAGTGGTAGCTGTCCCTAAAGAAATAACTTGAGCAAGGTTGAGCTGTTGAAGGTTTTTTAGATTTCCCTGTTGTGGTTTGTTTTGTGTTTTGTTTTTTTTTTAATATTTCTTGCTTGCTTCCTGGAACAGAGAGCACAACTACGGAGCTCAGGACAGCTGGCAGAAATCTCCCCAAGCCCAAGGCTGGCAGAGCTTGGCAGGATCCCAGCACCACAGCCTGTGTATGTATGGATGGATGGATGGATGGGGAATGCGACCTGAGTCGCCTGGGAGTGTTGGGAAATGTCAACCAACCCCCCAGCAGTGTCAGGGGAACATTCCTGATAAATCCCTGGTGGAGCTGCAGAGTTTCTGGCCTTGGGCACTGGGGGGGCTCTGCTGGCTGGGCACTGGCTGGGTCTGCCCCTCGGTGCCTCAGATCTCACCTTTTTGCTGCCTTCTCTGTCTTTCCCTCTCCCACTGTGCTTTCTGCATCCCCACCAGGTGTTCATGCCTGTCCTCTGTAGTTGCTCAATGCAAGCAGTTGCAGCTGCTGCAGCAGCTCAGGGTCATCCCTGGGCTGCCTTTAGAACAGACCTGCTCCAGCCTGGATTGGGAAGGGCTGGATCAAACCATTTCTCAGGTCAACGTGCCAGCACCCACCCAGGGGCTGCATCCTGGCCAGGAGCTGCTCGTGCAGGTGTCCCTCCCTCCCACTGCAGCTCCCTGTTCATAGTTGTGTTCTTTTCCAGATGTGAGCCTTACCCATCTAAATTCCAACCCCAACCACCAAAGGGGAAGAGACCCAGTTTGGATTCCTCAGCATCTCTAAGGAGACGCTTCAGGATTAGAAATGTGGAGGAGGCAGCCACAGCCCTGAAAGAATCGTGGGGTTTTGCCCAATCTCCAGGAGCAGAGGTAGATTTTCTTGTACCCCTACTGCTTGTGCTGCCTCCCCAGCCTGCCAGCACCAAGTCCTGCTCATGCTGAGCTCCCTTTTTGCTGCCCTGCTGTGCTGTGCTGACAGTGGGCTGGGCAGCAGGGCCAGTGGCTGGACATGGGCTGTGTGGGAGGGAGAAATAGGAGAGTTTTCCTTGGAGAAGCTGACTCAGAACCTACAGGCCTATGTTAAGTGTGGGATTTTTTTTTTTTGCCTTGTTTCCATCCCAAAGTAAGATGAGGCTTTTATCTGCATCATCATGGTAAGACCTCCAGCTTCCCTCCCAGAGCCAGCTGGGATGATCCTGATCTCCATGGAGCCTCTTCCCAAGGCAGCCAGACTCCCTGTTTGCAGGGCTCTGCTTTCACCCAGAGCTGCTGCTGCACTGCTGGCCCTGAAGCTGTCTCACAAAGGGAGACTTTGCAGAGTGGCTGTCTCTTCCTCCCAGCACAGAAAATGGCATGTTTTCCAGGTGCCAGCACCAACTCCTGCAAACCCTCACCTGCCACGAGGCTTGGAGGGATTCAGGTGCTCCCTGGACGTGGCGCACGCTCCCCTGGGAGCGGAGAAGGCAGGAGGGAATCTGTCTCACTGCCCATTGTCAGTGTGGCCAGCAGGGCTGGAGCTGCCAGTGCCGCTGGGGGCCCTCAGCATTGGCCACAGAGGGGCCTCCCATCCCTGCAGGCCCATCACAAAGTGCTGCTTAAGCAACTGGTAGTTGGAGAGGCCATGCAGGACACGTTGTAGGGCTGCCCAAGGACGCTGTGCAGCACCTGTGGAGGGCACTGCTCCCCCTGGAACTCCTCAGGTGCTCCACAGGAAGTTTTTGCAGGCGCTTTTGCTGTAGCACCATGAGAAAGCAGCATTTAAATCAGAGAGAGAGGGGAAGAGCCTCAGGAGTCAGATGAGCTGGGCTGGGCTCCTTCCCTCAGCTCCAAGAGCTCTCACTCTGAGTCTCCTCCTTTTCTAAAAGCAGGAAGTTTTGAAACTTTTTAAAGGCAAGTTGTGCATCAGAGAGAATTTCTACTGCCAGGAGACATCCCAGGTCACTTTCATATAATGTACTAATTAATGCATTGACCCGTGAGGATGGGAGAAGATTTTCCCCATGGTCCCTGCACTGGTCAGTGGCATGGATGCAGGATGAGGTGAGGGTGATTCTGGCAGTGTTTGGGGAATAGGCCCCTCTGGCTACAGCTGCACTTTGCTCCAAGATGCTCTTCTGCATCCATTTCCATGCTCAGCACCTCAATCTCTCCTGTCTTCCACCCAGGCTTTCAGTATCCTGCCAGTGCCAGCTGTGCTGCAGCCAGGAGAGAGCCAGCAGGTCTCCTCCACCTTCTCTGGCCACCTCAGCAGCACCTGCAGTGTCCCGGAGCTGTGCCACGTGGAGGGAGGCCCCAGCTACGAGGGGCTGGTGCCCAGGGAGGCCTCACGTGTCAGCTCCTCCCTGAGCCCCCGGGAGATCAACTGTGGCTCTCAGGCCCCTCTGAGGGAGAGGTGAGTCAGCCTTCCATGGGCTCCTGCTCTGCCATGGGTTATTGTCCCTGCAGGGCTTCCCTGCTCCAAGGACTCTGAGCTCAGAGGTGCTGCATAGCAAGGGCCAGCAGCAACACAGGGAGGGCCACTCTGAGCTCCCTGGCTGCCAAGAGAGGAAGGACCTTCTCCTGTTGAGACACAACATCTTCTTCTCTATTGGAGTGCTGAGCCCTCCTGGCTTAGCTGCTGCCTGCAGGGAGCTGGGCTCTGGGCTTGCCTTGGCACTGCCTCTAGAGGTGGCTTGAAGTGCATGGTGTTGAGTGGCATCTTCTTCATCATCTCCCTTCTTCACCAAAACAGTGGCATCGTGGTATGGGTAGGTGTGGGGCACAGAGCAAACCTTGCTTTGGGTCCTGCTCCTGCCCCAGATGAAGCCCTGGCAATGCTGATCTGCCAGGGTTCTCCTTATGGTGGGACAGCAGCCAGAAAAGCTCATGTCCTTTAGGCTCCCCTGCATCTGCAGCCGTGGGCAGGCACAGGAGAAGCTCAGCTCCAGCAAGGCAGCCCAGCTCAGGACACACAGGCCCAGGGTGGAGCTGGGAGTGGAGGCTGCTTCAAGCCAGCCTGTGCATCAGGACTTCTTCAGGCCAGGCTGAAGTTGGTTTCATGGGGAGGAGAGGGACGAGGCTGCTTCCAATGGTTTCCATGGCAGCCAGCACTGGTTTGCCTGGTCACAGCTGGGTTCCAGCAGGAAATCTGGCTGACAAGAGCCTGCCTTGCAGGAGAGGAGTTCCTGCAGCCTTTGCTTTCTGACTGATAGCATTGTTCTCATGAAGGAGCAGGCTAGGAGTCATTAAAACCGAAGGTCACGGACACAGACTCTCTAACTAATTAAAGTTAGACAGTGGTGTGTTTATTAACACCGGCGGGCGGCACCAGAGCCGTCCCTAAAAGGCGCGACCGCGCTGTCCAAGGTTCTTTGCCCTCTCTTTATTGCCCAAGATCTTACATACAATACATCTGCACAAGCCCAGCACCTCCCATCCCCGCTCTGTATTCAAATGAGCTCATTGGTCCTTCACACCTGTGCAATTCCTCCCTTGAATTGGGTCTCGAATTGGGTCTGTGGTCTTAAGGGATGAAGTCAGGAATGTCTTCATCAGGTCTCTGTGACCCTCTGGCACGATCCAAGGTCCCCTGCTTAGTGACTGATTGACATCAAGCCCAGGTCCTAAGCATTGTTCTCCTGGTTTCAAGATGTTCTTATAACAGTTCACTTCCTCCACTTCCTTCTAGAAAGAAGCTCCTCATGGTAAACAATAGAACATTCAGCTCCGGCTTAAGCATCTCATAATCATTAACCTATGGTCTGCCTGTCTAACTTACATCCTGATCAATGGGAATTGCTTCTAAGCCTCAGCTGAAATCTGAACTCTTTAAAATCATGCTTCAGCCATGCCCAGGAGGAAGGGGGCTGAATGAGCTGAGTAAGAATTGTAGGAGAGATAAGCAGATGTCAGCAATCTGTGCTCTGCTCTAAACTGGGAAGCCCAGAGACAAAGGGCGTTTTCAGGCACCAGCACAGAGAGCTGCTGGATCAGCCTTGGGCAGGGGCTGGAGGGGTCTGGCTGTGCCTTCAGAGGGAGCTTGCACAGTCAAGAGCTTATGATGGCAAAGCTGAGGTTTGGCTGGGCCTGGAGGTCCCCTTCCACCAATGGCCTCACTTGGGATGTTCCCAGCCTCTGTGGGTTGAGGAGAATTCACGGAAATGGCCTCAGGGTCAAGGAATGAAGTGCAGAGCCAGCCAGGACTGGGGAGCCCAAGTTTCTGGTAGGGACTCTCAGCCATGGTTTCTATTTTGTCTGCAGAAGGGAGCTGAAGCAGTCAGATAAAAAGCTTGAGGAGGAGGCAAAAGCCTTAGAGAGGTGGAAGGATGAAGAGAGGCAGAAGAAGGAGAAGAAGGGTGTCTCTGTGGGAAAGCAACCTCCAAAACTAGAGAAGGGGAAAGCCAAGACCCCAGAGAAGAAGGAAACCAAAATCCCAAAAAAGGAAACCAAATCTCCAGAGAGGAAGAAAACCAAAATCCCAGAGAAGAAGGAAACCAAAATCCCAGAGAAAAAGGAGACCAAAATGCCAGAGAAGAAGGAGACCAAAATTCCAGAGAAGAAGGAAACCAAAATCCCAGAGAAGAAGGAAACCAAAATCCCAGAGAAGAAAGAAACCAAGGCCCCAGAGAAGAAGGAAAGCAAAGCATCAGAGAGGAAGAAAGGCAAAGCATCAGAAAGGAAGGAAACCAATGCATCAGAGAGGAAGGAAACCAAAATCCCAGAGAAGAAGGAAACCAAAGCATCAGAGAGGAAGGAAACCAAAATCCCAGAGAAGAAGGACACCAAAGCCCCAGAGAGGAAGAAAACCAAAATCCCAGAGAAGAAGGAAACCAAAATCCCAGAGAAAAAGGAAACCAAAATCCCAGAGAAAAAGGAGACCAAAATGCCAGAGAAGAAGGAGACCAAAATTCCAAAGAAGGAAACCAAAATCCCAGAGAAGAAGGAAACCAAAATCTCAGAGAAGGAAACCAAAATCCCAGAGAAGAAGGAAAGCAAAGCATCAGAAAGGAAGAAAGGCAAAGCATCAGAAAGGAAGGAAACCAATGCATCAGAGAGGAAGGAAACCAAAATCCCAGAGAAGAAGGAAAGCAAAGCATCAGAGAGGAAGGAAACCAAAATCCCAGAGAAGAAGGACACCAAAGCCCCAGAGAGGAAGGAAAGCAAAATCCCACAGAAGAAGGCAGCCAAAACCTCAGAGAAGAAGGAACCCAAAGCCCCAAAGAAGAGGGAACCCAAAGCCCCAAAGAAGGGGGGAACTGAAATCCCAGAGGATCCAGCTGAGCTGGAGAACTCTTTATTCTTTATTCATGCAACTCATTTTACATAGTTTGAAAAACCTTGTGTTTTTCAACTTTAGTTTGTTCAGAGATTTCTTATCAGTTATTCTATTATTGGTTAATAAAATAGATTTTACTTGTGCATCAGATCTCTCTATTGTATTGTTTACCTGTTCTCTTCACTGATTCTCATGGGACAAATCCCTTGTTGTTGCAGGTGCATTTGTTTTTCACCCTCAGAACAGATTGCTCACAAAGTCTCATTCTCACAATAGCTTCACATGGGAACTTGTAACTGCTTAGCTGCACTCAGAAGTGATGGCAGGCCAGCTATTAACATGGCAGAACAAGGCCTTATTTCATAGGGCCTTTCTTTTATCATTATTCTACCTGTCTATGACATCTCCCCCTTTTCGTTCATTTAAAAAAGGCTCCTATGTTCTGATGTTGAAACAGCTCACTCTTGTGAGGGCATTATCTCATCAAGGTTATCACTGGTTATCTGTTAGATGTTGGATAAGATAGATAAAAGACCAATTACAATCAACAAAACTTACCAAATTCCATCAAGTCATTGACACAGGGTTTTGCAGCATGAGAAAACAAAAGAATAATGTCCAATGTCTCTTAGGGAAATGGAAAGAAATGACCATTGTTTCCAATGAGTTGAGAAGTATGAGAAAGTCTATGAGCTGGAAATGTTGATCTTTGACATCACTGAATGTCCTCCTGGGTGCTGGAACAGGGAATAACTGGAGAAGGTTCGTAGGAGCTCTGTACCGTGAGGATGCCAGGAGGCTTTTGTTGGCAAATTGCCTCTGTCAGTGTCCAGACACAGCCATGTCTGGGCAGTCCTCCTCCTGTTCCTGCCCTGGCCACAAGGGCTGCAAGGAAACCTTTTAAGCAAAGGCTGCAAGGTGATGAGGTTATTTCTCTTTGCACTGGGCCTCATTTTTTCAGAGCTGATCAGTATCTGATGGAATGAACAGGTGACTGCTTTGAACTGCTGCTGATGATGAAACACAGGCACATCTTCTCCTGAAGTTAATGAATCAATCAGGCTTCACTGTGGTACACTCAATTGGGATTTAGATGTGATGGTCTTTTTTCCAAATTTCTCATGTAAATATTGCATTATTCAAAATGATTAGTCATCCAAATTTCTCATGTACATATTGCATTATTTGAGCATTCTTACGGCATTCATTCCTTTTCTTTATTGTTTTTTAAGAATGAGATGCATGTATTTTGTTATGAGTATGAAGAAACATCATAGCAAAATAATACATGCAGTGGACAAGAAACTTAGAGCAATTAGGAATAATATGGATACAACAATCAGGAATATTTCAAATAGCAGACAAAGCTAACAACATAGGTGGAATTAGGTAAATAGCAATCTCCACAATAATGTACCATCATCCCAGAGTCTGCAAACAACTGACAAACCTCGCTTCAGGGGGGACTTGGAGAATTATTTCCAGATAATAATTCCCAAGCTCCCTTTAAAAAGAGTTCAACTGTCATATCTAGAGAGTCAAATTGCCAAGTCAAAACAACTCAAATCTAGTTTTGATGCAGAAAACATCTGGGTCTGTTGGCAGTTCCCATCCAGGAAGAGCAAAGGCCTGGCCACCACCCAAGCTCTAAGTGGGAGAGAATTCCCTAAATGTCATTTAAAACAAGGCTCTTGAGAATAGCACTTAGGAGTAAAGGTCTAGGGGTGACAGACTAATGAACCATGCAAGAGCTGTCTCCTCCAAAATTTCCTCAGCACAGAGATGCTTTAAACGCAGCAGAATGTTGGAGTGGTTCTGTAATAATAATTGGGGCTGCATCTGATTAGAGTAGATGCCACAATACCATCAGTTTAGAGGAGGCTTCCCACAAAGCTGAGATATCATTTCTTGGACCTCTGAAAAATACTTAAAAATGATGAGGCAGCATTGGGTCAAACCACAGAGCCAGAGTGCGGAGCCCAGCCAGAGGGGTAGTCTGGTCTGAGAGATACATAAGCAGCTAGAGAACAAAAGGAGGCTCCTGAAATGACACGTGTCTTGTAGATAACTACACCAAAAGATGGTAAAGCATATGAAAAGCTGGCTATAAAAACAGTAATACAAAGATTGATGTATTTATGACAGAATAAATGCATCAAAGGAAAACACTGAACAGCTCACTAGTAACATTTATGTTACCTCAGATTAAATAACAATCAAACCTGACAGAAATTTATTTGGACAGCGCTAGAGCTTAGCAAGAGGAACTTAAACTCAGCCCTAAATGGATTTCAAATTAAATTCATTATCACCTTAGTAGAACAAAAAGCGCACTCGAGAGAATTCAAAGTTAATTACTATTAATACCAAACATAACTGGACCCATAAAAACTGGAATAGAACATTGTTCAAATTTAGTAATACTGAAACTTAACAGAAATTAAATCTACAAAATTTAACAAAAAAACCTTTGCCTTATTTAATTTAACAGAATGTAACTGAGTATTACAATATTGGGCTTTAATTTAACAGAATTAAAATGAACATCCTTAAAAGTTACAGATAATGGCATGATGTAATTTTGTCCAAGGTTATTAACACAAAAAAACTACTTAAAGGTGAATAAGCCATAAGTGAAATAACAGCATGATGGTGCATTGGAGGGATTCAAGTTGTAACAAGCATGTTAGAATTATAAGTAAATCAGTTATGAGAAAAACCCACAGTAACTGCAAATTCCATGGAAACAGAAATTCAGTAAGACTTTTTGAAGCGCCGGGTTACTGGAAAATAAATATAATAACGTGCAATTTAGCATATTGCTGAACAACCCAACAGCTTTTTGTGACTGTATCTGGCATCATTTTATATGGCACATTTGTTAGCATTCTTGTTAAAGAAATCAGACCGTGTTAAAATTTGATAGGCAATAAGGCGTTGCATTTACCGCTTTTCAATACAGTTGATAGTTATCCATAGGGATAGTTACAGGCTTTGTTAATTGCTGATTTGTCTTTTTGGTATGTGTTTTTGGTCCGGTCAATTTCTGGCCAATTGTTTTTCAGACATCTAAAGTAAAATTTGACACAGTACGTGGCCTTGGAGGACCCCAACAGGTCCAATTCTTGGGGTTCCTCTAGAGCATTGGGCAGCATTTTTGTCCACCTGTCCCAAGTATCTGCCAGGTTGGGTCTCTTACCTGTGGTGCGGAGGAGCTCTGAGTTATAGACGGGCCAATCATCTGCTACAAAGGTGTCACGGTTTGACGCTGGTGCAATGCCAGTGCCCCCATGAAAATACATTCTCCCTGGTGTCTGCTGTGAGATGTGACCAGGAATAGGGCAAAGCAGGCTCCAGCTGAGGAATAAAAGGGGAAAAAAACCCCAAAAACTTTATTAACTTACAATATATAAAAGAAACACACAGAACTCAGGATGAAAACCTTCCAAACATTCCTCCTCCCCCCACCAAATTCCCAATACATCACAGTAAGACAAAACCTTGGACTCTCAATTCAGTTACCACCCCTCAGATCACCAACTCTCAGTCCATCACCACCCTTTAGATAATCAGTTCTCAGTTCATCAAGAAGAGAGGAGTCCCTCTTGTGCCATTGGCTTCCCCTGGAAACACAGTTGAGACCTTTTGTGTTTCCATGTCACACGTGGCACTGCCTGGAGATCATTTGCCATCGTGACATCTTCCTTTCATGCCCAGTGCTCTCACCACTGCACATGGACCAGAGCTGCTTCTAGGGCTCCCCTTTTAAGGATGCTTTGCCCAGTTCCAAAAAAAGCACAGTCTCTCACTTTCGGGACACCTGTCCCTCCCAAATTCAGCCCCTGGGGCCCAGGGGTCTCAAGAACAGAGATCTTCTTCTTCTTCCCTGAAGATGGAGAGCACCACCACCCTCCTCACCCGTTGTCTCTGTTCACGCACTCCTTCACATAACATCACTGCACTCTCTTGGCTCCAAGCCATTGCCTCCCCCTAGATGCAGTCTCTGTGTCACAGGAAAAAAATGGTTCTGTTCATGGCTATACAAGGAAAGTCCAGCCAAAGGCCATTCCATCACCTCCTCTCAACGAAGATTCTTCTCAACTTCTCTCGTGGCCCATTTCGTCTTATCTCATCTCTATCTCTCTTCTCATTCAACTCCAGGAGGATCAGTAAGGTTTCCATCATCCAAGAAAAGGGTTAAAAATCTCAGGCTCTGCCTGTCCAGAACTCCCATGGCTGCCCTGCCAGGCACCTTCTCGCTGCACCCCCCTTCTCCTTTATGGCCGGCTGTGCTGCCTGCATGTGATACTGAATTTCAAGCTGGCACAAGCACAGGCACAGGCTCACTCTCTTTCTCTCTCTCTTTCTCTCTTTCTCTCTGGGGGGCTGGCTGCCCGATGACTCTCCAATGTTCCTCCACCCTTCCATCCTGCAGGGGCCTTCACCTCCCCTCTCTGTCCAAGGCCCGGCCTACCTCACCCGGCCGCATGGCTTCCCCTCCCCTGCCAGCCCGCAGCCGGGCAGGGCAGCTCTGACCTCTTTCACAGACAGAACCCAAGAGAGCTTCCCCCTGGGAGTTCCCTGCTTTCAACCCCCTGTGTTCTCAGAGGCATATCCATGTCCTCAGTGGCCACACCAGGTGCCAATATTCAAATCTGAGCACCTATTGGTTTGACAACAGCATCCCAAAAAACTTGCGTCCTTTTCAAACCAGGACACTGGTGGAAAAATATTGCCATTTCTTGAAAGTACTCTAATGACCCAGATAATAAAGATTTGCTTGTGTATTATGAAACCAACAGGTATTAACACCTGTGCCAATTTCAAGGCAGACATCAGCTGTGTGCCCATCAACAGGCAGTGCCACTTGTGCCCTGAGGTGCCCTGAGCTGGGGCTGGATCTCTCCAAGAGCACCTGAGGGAGAGCAGAGCACCTTGCAAGCTGCAGGTCCCTGACAGCCCCACAGGGCTCCTGTGCCATCAACATCTGCTCTGCTCCAGTGTGAAACAGGGCCCAGCATGGTGCCGGGATCATCAGAGAGCTGAGGTGTGTGCTGGAATTCAATGGCCTCCCCATCCCGCAGGAGCCCTGCATTTCCCTGCTGCAGCCTTGGTCTCCAGCCCAGCCATGGAGGCTCTTTGGGCTCTGGAGTGTTGCTGCAGCCGCCAAGGGCAGCTGAGCTCTGCCTTTGGCACAGTCAGGCCTGGCCAGCGCAGGCCATGCTCAGCAATTGCTTGTGTGTGCCTGGCCTTGCTGTCAGCCCCGGCAGCGGCTGCGTGGCCCCTTTGTGGCCCTGTGCTGGCCCAGCCATGGTGGCCCAGCCCCTGTGCAGGCCCAGCCCAGGCCAGGAGCATTGCGGCTGGGAACGGCCCCTGTGCCGTGGTGCCCACAGCAGCCTTGGGGCTCTGTGCCCCATGGCCTCCCTGCTGGGCAGCCTCTGCCAGCTCCTGCAGAGCCCCTGGCACCTGTGGGGCTGCACAGACAGCCCTGCCCCGGGCTCTGCCGGCCTCTGGGCCAGCAGAGAGGCAGCCAGGGCTGGCCATGGCTGGGAACAGGCCCTGAGCCCTGCAGGAGGATGGAGCTGGGCCACAGCCAAACTCAGCCCAGGCCAAAGCTGGGCTCAGCAGCCAGGGCTGCCAACACATGGGCACAGAGGCTGGCACTGACAAATGTCCCGGGCCCCCTCCCTGCTCTGTCCCTGCCACCAAGGGCACAGAGCCGCCTCCTCTCTGGGCCACTTGCCTGTTTGCAATGCCTTGCACAGGCGCTGGCCCTGCCCCACAAGGCCTGGCCTGAGTCCTGCCCCTGCACGCTCAGCCAGGCTGAGATGGACACTGATGGTTTCTGGGCCAGGCTCTCGGAGCCCAGCCCAGCTCCCTGCAAGCTCTGCCAGCTGCCCTGAGCTCTGGGCAGCACCAAGGGCCTCTCTGAGCCCAGCCCAGCCCAGCCGGCTCTGGCCCCACAGCTCTGCTCAGGCCAGGCTGCTCTGGGCCCTGGCCCCACGGCCTCAGCCCCTGCCAAGGGCACAGCAGCAGCTGCAGCTGCCACAGGACTCAGCCCCAGCCATGGGGGAAGGTGCTGGGCCAAGGCCAAAGGAGGCTCCCTGGCTGCCCTGCTCCCCTTGGGCTGAGGTGCTGAGAGCTCTGCAGCCCCTGCTGCCATCCCATCTGCCCAGGGCAGCACCAGAGCCCTGGCCTTGGGGCCCTCAAGAGCTGCTCCTGCTCCAGGCCCAGGGCCCATGCCAAAGCTGGGACAGCAGTCACAAAGCTGTGCCCATTTCTGTTCATTGCTGCTCTGATAGGGATGGATCCTTGGCCACTTGGGAGTTGCTGATGAATTTTACTACTTCTCTTAAAAAGATGCATCTTCTTTTCTGAGCTCCTTGCTTCAGATATTCATTGAAAAAGGCTCATAAGCATTTGTTCAAAACAGTTGAACAAGAAAAGCACCTGCAAATAATCTAAGTTTTCAATTCTTCTGTGGTTAGTTAGACAGATTTCTGAAGTGTATTCAAATAGAATCTACTGTATTGAAAATAATGCAGAGACCTGTTTTTTCCTTTGTTATTTTCCTGTTTATAGATTGATTTTCCACAATGTCCTATTGACATTGATCCCAGAACCTTCTAATGCAGTGTGAACAGATATGAAAATCAAGACGCTTCATGGCTGATAATCAATAATACTTTGTCCCCACCCCCTCCCCACTATATCCCACATCCAACCCGTGGCACTCCTATGGATCAGGAATGGTGTGGCCAGCAGGAGCAGGGCAGGGATTCTTCCCCTGTGCTCAGCACTGGTTGGGCAGCACCTCAAGTGCTGTGTCCAGTTCTGGGCCCCCCCACTTTAGGAAGGACATGGAGGGGTTGGAGCGTGTCCAGAGAAGAGCAACAAGGCTGGGGAGGGGTGTGGAACACAAGTCCTGTGAGGAGCAGTGTCTGAGGGAGCTGGGGTTGTTTATCCTGGAGAAGAGCAGGCTCAGGGGAGACCTCATCACTCTCTACAACTCCCTGACAGGAGGGTGCAGCCAGGTGGGTATTAGGCTTTTTTCCTGGGGAACAGTGACAGGACAAGAGGACACAGCCTTCAGCTGCACTAGGGGATATTTAGGATGGACATTAGGAAATATTCTTCACAGGAAGTGTGATTGGGCATTGGAATGGGCTGCCCAGGGAGGTGAGTGAGTCACCATCCCTGTAAGTGTTTAATGAAAGACTGGATGTGGCACTCAGTGCCATGGTCTGACTGACAAGGGGGTGTTGGGTCCCAGGTTGGACTTGATGCTCTCCAAGGTCATTTCCAGCCTGGTTGATTCTCTGATGATTGTGACACTGCAGGGCCCTGGGGAAGCAAGGGGCCACTGTGACTCTGCGGGGCCTGGTGGCACTAAGAGGACCATGGTGACACTGTGTACGACATGGCAGCACAGAGCCAAGGGGCCATGGTGACACTGTGGAACCAAGGAGAGCATTGCTGCACTGCCAGACCTCATGGAACCAAGGATCCACTGTGACACTGCAGGGCCCAAGGATCCAAGGGACTTTGTGACACCAAGGGGTCCCATGGAACCAAAGGGACATTGTGACCCTGGGAGGCCTCATGAAATCATGGAGACCATTGGGACACTCTGGGGTCTCATGGAACCGTGGTGACACCAAGTTGTCTGGGAGAGTGGATCTGCTGGAGGGTAGGAGGGCTCTGCACAGGGCCCTGGACAGGCTGGATCCAGGGCCCAAATCCAACAAGGTGAGGTTTAACAAGTCCCAGTGCTGGGTCCTGCACTTTGGCCACAACAACCCCTGCAGCACTACAGGCTGGGGACAGAGTGGCTGGAGAGCAGCCAGGCAGAAAGGGAGCTGCAGGGACTGATGGACAGCAGGCTGGACATGAGGCAGCAGCGTGCCCAGGTGGCCAAGAAGGCCAATGGCTCCTGGCCTGGATCAGGAATGGTGTGGCCAGCAGGAGCAGGGCAGGGATTCTTCCCCTGTGCTGGGGACTGGTTGGGCAGCACCTCGAATGCTGTGTCCAGTTCTGGGCCCCCCAAATTAGGAAAGACATGGAGGGGCTGGAGCGTGTCCAGAGAAGGGCAACAAGGCAACAAGGGGAGGGGTCTGGAACACAAGTCCTGTGAGGAGTGGCTGAGGGAGCTGGGGTTGTTTATCCAGGAGAAGAGGAGGCTCAGGGGACAGAAGGCAGTGTCAGGGCACAGGCTGGACTTGATGATTTCCAAGGTCTTTTCCAGCCTTACTGATTCTGTGATTTTCTAAAACCACCCTTGGAGCAGTTGCAGGATGAGCCCTGGGCCTCCTCTTCAGAAGCTCCAGCAGCCCAGGTCCCTCAGCTTCTCCTGGCAGCCCCAAAGCCCATCCTGTCAGTCCTGCAGAGCCTCTGCAGCTCCTCCTCATTGCCCAGAACAGGGAGGCCCAGAGCCAGACACAGCAGCCCAGATGTGCCCCCCTGGCCTGGGGTGCCTCTGGCAAGGGAGCAGCACCAGGCACTGCAGGAGCCTGCAGACAATTCCTGCAGCACTTGTAGGATGATCCTGCTGCCCAAGGGACGTTCCCATGGTGCCAAGTCAGGAACTGCAATGGGGAGTGGGGCCAGAGAGGAAAGGGCCAACAGGGATGGGCTGTTTGCAGGGGAGGGAACAGGCATGGGCAGCAGGAAGAAATCTGGACCAATGAAGAGTAAAGAAAACAAAGGTGAGGCAAAGGAAATGGTCAGGGCAGTTTGGGGGTGGCTGCCAGGCAGCCCTGGCTCTGAGCAGCAGCGTCTGCAGTGGCACAGGAAACTCCCAGCTGATGGGAACAAACTCTCTGGCTGACTGCAGAGGCCAGGACAAAGCTGAGTGGTTTCCCTGGTGTCCCCCAGGCCTTGCTGGCCCCAGGGGCTGATGGCATTTGTGCTCCCTCAGGTTCATGTCCCCACAGCAACAGCATGGGGGTGCTGGCCCTGCTGTGTGCAATGCAAACAGGGGCTGCTGAGGCAGTGCTGCTGTGTCTGTGCCTGCAAGGATGGGGCACCTGTGTGAGCTGGGGCAGAGGCCAGGGCTGCAGAGGGGGGATGTTGTTGGCAGCTGCATGAGGACGCTCTGGGACGCTGCCCTGGGCTGTGCAGCACACTGGGCATGGATCAGCCCCTGCTCTGCTGCTCCTTCCCATCTGCCCCAGGGCCCTTGCAGAGCCCCAGCCATGCTGTTTGCCCCCAGCCTGCCCACGGCCAGCCTGGGGCTGCTCACGGGGGTTTCTGTGCTGAGCATTGGCCTGGCCGTGTTCTTGAGAGAGCCTGGGCAAGGAGCCTGGAGCCCCCAGGGCCTGGCCTGAGGCGTCAGCGCTGCCCCAGCAGTGCCCATGGCCTGTCCCTGCTGCAGCCCCGGCACTGCCACCCCCAGGGCTGTGCCCGGCCCCGAGAGCACTCAGGCCCTGCAGCAACACCAGGGCCACCAGGGCAGCGGGGCAGGGCCACGGCAGCAGCACTGGCAACACCAAGTGCTGCTGCTGCTGCTGCTGCTGGGCACAGCTGCTGGGCCAGCACTGATCTGCCCCAGCTCTGCACACAGACATTGCTGCTGCAGCTCCACAGAAGGCAACACAAGGGCACCTCTGCAGAAAACACTGCTGGGATTTGCTTTAGTTCCTTTAAACCCACCAAGGGAATAGCTCATCATTGACACAGTCTGTGGCCACAGGGAAGGGTGGAGAGAAACAAAATGAGAAATGGCACAATGACATTTCTTTGTGGACAACAAGATATAGTAATATAAAGGAAAAAAAGCCACAATCAAACCATCAATAAGATTACTTTCATTTCAACTTAACTTTAGAAATTGGCCAGCAGTTTAATGTTTCTGAAAGCATCCAGTCATCAATCTCCTCACTGCAGCCTTGAGCTCCTGGTTCCTCAGGCTGTAGATGAGGGGGTTCAGGGCTGGAGGCACCACTGAGTACAGAACTGACAGGGCCAGATCGAGGGATGGGGACGAAATGGAGGGGGGCATCATTTGAGCAAATGATGCAGTGCTGAGGAACAGAGAGACCACGGCCAGGTGAGGGAGGCAGGTGGAAAAGGCTTTGTGCCGCCCCCGCTCAGAGGGGATCCTCAGCACAACCCTGAAGATCTGCACATAGGAGAAAACAATGAACACAAAACAACACAATGCTAAACACACACTAACAGCAATGAGCCCAAGTTCCCTGAGGTTTGAGTGTGAGCAGGAGAGCTTGAGGATCTGTGGGATTTCACAGAAGAACTGGCCCAGGGCATTGCCATGGCACAGGGGCAGGGAAAATGTATTGGCTGTGTGCATGAGAGCAGTGAGAAAGGCACTGGCCCAGGCAGCTGCTGCCATGTGGGCACAAGCTCTGCTGCCCAGGAGGGTCCCATAGTGCAGGGGTTTGCAGATGGACACGTAGCGGTCGTAGCACATCACGGTCAGGAGGAAGTACTCTGATCCAAGGAAGAACAGAAAGAAAAAGACTTGGGCAGCACATCCAGTGTAGGAGATGTTGCTGGTGTCCCAGAGGGAATTGTGCATGACTTTGGGGACAGTGGTGCAGATGGAGCCCAGGTCAGCGAGGGCCAGGTTGAGCAGGAAGAAGAACATGGGCGTGTGCAGGTGGTGGCCGCAGGCTACGGCGCTGATGATGAGGCCGTTGCCCAGGAGGGCAGCCAGGGAGATGCCCAGCAAGAGGCAGAAGTGCAGGAGCTGCAGCTGCCGCGTGTCTGCCAATGCCAGCAGCAGGAAGTGCCTGATGCAGCTGCTGTTGGACATTTCCTCTGATGCCTTGGCATGGGGATCTGTAAGAAAAGTAATCATGGAATAGTTGGGTGTGGAGAGGACTTGAAATATCCCAGCACAGCCTGGGGGCACTTTCCCCCCACTGCCTGCCCAGGGCTCTGCTGCCTGGAGCTGTCCCTGCCAGCAGCTGCTTCCCTGTGCCCAGGGCTGGGCCCTGCCAGTGCTGCCAGAGCCCAGCCCAGCCCTGGGGGCTCAGCTCTGCCCTGCAGAGCCCTCCCAGCTCAGGCACTGCCCAGGGGCAGCTCTGGCTCTGCAGGCTCTGATGGCAACGTCAGAGCAACCCTGAGGAGACTGGAAAAGCAACACTGATGCTGCCTCTAAGGGGTCCTGTGGTGATTTCTGTTGCTTCCTGGCTTATTCTGATCTGAGAATTTTTTTTTTTTTTTCTCAACCTGAACTGAGTGATGAATATCATTGTGCAATTTCCAACTCAGCGCAGTAGATTAAAAAAGCAGGATATCCCCTTTTATGCAGCCCCTGCCTTGCTATACTCCCTGTATAATCTATTTGGAAATGTTCTGCAGTTCAATGCCATGCTGGGAGCAGTCCTGAACAATGCAGCATCCTCCCCACACAAGGAGAACACTCCCAAGCCTCACCAGCTGTCTCCCCCCACCCAGATCTTGTCCCCCAGTGCTGGAGCAGCTGCCAGGGCTGGCTGAGAGCTGTCCCTGGCAGGCAGCAGAGTCCCTGCCCCAGCACAGCGCCCTGGGCTGCAGGACCCTGCTCTGCAGGACAGCCCTGGGCACCCCTGGCTGCTCTGCACAAGAGACAAGCAGAGAATGTACTCACAGGCTCTGCAGGCATTGGCATGTTCCAGCTGCAGGAGATGGCTCCAGGAGCTGCAGCTGCACTGTCCTGCAGCCAGAGGTTCCTGTGCCAAGGGCTGGCAGTGATTGTGCCCCAGGCACTTCTCAGCCCCTTCCCAGCCCTGACTGATTGAAGCTCTCTGTGCCTCTGTGCTGTGCCCGGGCTGGCTGCAGGCAGTGCCCCAGCCCTGCTGGGCTGGCACAAGAGCTGCTCCTCAAGAGAAATGTGCTTTTGAAGCTCTTCTTGGTGAGCAGGAGCTGCCTCTGTGCCAGGAGCCCTGCCCAGCTCAGCAGCACAGACACAGCACAAGGACTTTAATCAGCCTCTGGGGCTTTGTGCTCAGGCCCTGAACATCAGTCCCTGAGAGGGAGCTGAAGAAACCTCTCCAGAACTCCAAGGCAGAATCCAACTCCAAACTTTCTTGGACTTTTAATGGGTCCCAGAGAGGGACACGACTGAGCAAGTGTCCCCAGGCCCCAGGCAGAGCAGAGAACTGCAGGCAGTGATGACAGGTGGGGACAAAGAGAAGCCAAGTCTTGGTGCCCTGGGGCACAGCAGGGTCTGTGCCAGCAAGGGCTGGGAGGAGACACCTTGTGCTGAGGCCCTGGGGCCTCCTGGCACAGCCCCAGCCAGGCTGGGCACTGTCAGCCCCTTGTGCTGCCCTCAGCATCCCCCCCTAGCCCACATCCCAGTGGCCTCAAGGATCTGCTGCAAGGAGTCCCTGGGGAGCCTTGCTCAGCAATGGCCCTGGGGGCTCCTGAATGCTCCCTGCAGGGACTGCAGCTTTTTCAAAGGACTTTGGCTTTGGCTTTTGCCTTGGAGTCTCTGAGAGGTTTGTGCAATCCTGGCCTCCAATTATCTGCTGTAATTAGTCCCTGGAGAGGCTTTGTCAGTAATGACACTCAGTGGGGCTCATTAATGCTTCAGGGTACTTCAGTTATTTGAAGGTACTTGGTGTTTCCCTTTTGATACAGACTCTGTGAGAGGTTTGTGCACCATGGCCCCAATTATCTGCTTTAACGAGTCCCTTGAGGGCTTTGCATTGACATTTAGTGGGGCTCATTAATACTTTGAAATACTCAAGTTTTTTAAGGTACTTTGGATTTTCCTTTCTACACTGAGTCTCTGAGAGGATTTTGTGCCATCCTGGCCTCCAATTCTCTCCTCCACGGAGTCCATGAGGTACCCTGTGTTGGAGATGGACCTCAGCAGGATGAGGTCCTTCATGCTTTGAGACACTTTTGGGTTTTCTTCTGACTTTGACTCCTGCAAAGGTTTTTGCAATCTCCTCTCAGGCCCTGAGGTTCCAGGGTTTAGCTCCAAATGCACCACAGGGCTTATTAGGATGAAGCATCTTTTGACAAACCATGGCTCTGCCTTGATTTCCCTCTGGTCTAGTCCACTTCAGCAGGACAGTTTCCTTTTACAGTTATGGAGAAGTATTTCAATGAGCTTCTAAGAAACATGTAATCCTATTTTAAAGAGTGTATTTTATGCTGTTCTCTTTAGAGAAGAGGTGATTGCAGCATTCTGTGATTGATATTGATCCAGGGTTTCTCCTAAGGAGGTCTGGCCAGATCAGTGAAGTTGTACCTTGAGGTCTGACCCAGTGAGGACAACTTTTCCCACATTCCCCAACCCCATGTGAGAAATGATTTTTACTTTCAAAAATTTAAATGGTTTATTAAGACTTTATCAAAATGCAACAGAAGACTGAATAAAGAAAAGAATACAGCACCGGGACCAAAGAATTCAGTCACTGTGTGCTCATCTACAAAATGGATGCTCTGTCTTTTACACCTCTAGCCCCTCCCAAAGTCTTGTCAATCGACTCCTTCTCTGTCCAGTGCTGGAGATCACTGTCTCACACCTTGATTGGAGGTCAGGTGCTGCCATAGGAACAAGCCAACCCTCCCAAATGCCCCAACTACTGAGGCCATCCTGTGATAGCAATGCAAGGGGGAGGGGAAAGATAACTGTACATCTACAAAATGTCACTTAACATATATTTAATATTCACCCGTTAATTGTGAGAGTCAACCATAGGGTTACTCTTCTATAACAAACCCCCCTTTTCTTTTTCTAGAAGTCCTTTTGCTTGAACAATTAAGTAAAACTCTGTCTCTCTCTTGTATGAGTCATACCAGCATCTGTTGATGTGGGCAAGGACAGTGGGAACAGGAAAAAAAAATCTCAGGTTTTCCATAGACACACTCATTTGGAATGGACAAAAGGGCATCCCAGAGGTCCAGTGTGGCTTTGACTCCCATCTACCGTGCCTATGTGGCTGCTGCCCATAGTTGGTGCATCTTAGGGGTGAGTCCAGAGGCCAACTCGGTCCTGCCCTCCAGTCCCTGTTGTATTAAAAGACAACTGAGGAATTACAGAGGTCTGGAATGGCCTTTTGTCCCTACCTTACCATGCCCATGGGGTTGCTACCCACAGCAGGGCTATGGAGCCTTCTTGGTAGCAAACAAAGGGGTCAACCCGGCCTTGTCCTCCTTCCTTTGTCTTATTTTCTTAAAGAAGCTGTCCCATTGCCTTTTACAGTCCCTTGTGTACTTCTCCTCAACAGCTGCTGGTAATTCTCACCCATGAAAACAGGAAGACAGTTCTTGAGCTGGCTGGTGGAAGCTTGACTCTGCTTTTTGGGCGTCTTGGTGTTTTCCTGATTGTCTCTCAGTCTCTGCTTGAGAGTCAATCTTGTTTCACCCAGCCTGGATGTTACAGTCCACTCTTTGGGTTCTTCTCCTGGGCCTTTGACTCTGTTGCCATGAGTCCATCCCCGCTCTGCAGCTCGCACGGCCGATTCGGTGGTGAGCAGTGCCTGAAAGGGACCTTCCCACTGAGGAGTTAGAGGCTGATCTCTCCATGGCTTAATCATCACCCAATCCCCGGGATTAATATTATGGATTCTGAAATCCAGGGTGGTAGTTTGAGGAATTGCCCCTTTATATCTTAGCCCTTCTAAGGTTTGTGCTATAGACATCACTTATTTCTTGGCATTGGCTTCCCCTTCCTCATGGGTGGCAGCCTTCTGGGGTGAGGTCAGGAAGGGAAACCCAAACATCATTTCATAGGGTGACACCCCCGGATCTGACTGGGGTTGGGTTCTAATTCTTAATAAGGCCAAAGGGAGACATTTTATCCATGACATTTGGGTTTCAGTCATTAGCTTAACTGGAGCTCTTTTAGGAGTTTGATTCATTTTCTCAACCTGACTGGAACTCTGTGGATGCCATGGAGTGTGTAATTCCCATTTTACTCCCCGGGCTTGAAAGACTCTCTGAAATATCTCTGATGTGAAATGAGTTCCCTGGTCTGAATCAATTGTGTTTGCCATCCCATATTGGGGTATGATTGATTCTAGAAGTGTTTTACTCACAACACTGGCATTGGCTTTCACAGTGGGCACCATCTCTACACAATGAGCCCTGTGATCTACTATCACTGGCAAAAACTTCCACTGTTGTACCTGGGGAAGCTCAGTAAAGTCTCCTTGGATGTTTTTAAAAATCTGTAAGGCCAGTTCTCGCCCTCCTCTAGGTATTTTCCTCATGACCTTCTTATTCACTTGTTGACATATCACACCCTGTTCAGTTACCTGCTTAGCTATCCTGAAAATTCCTGTGCATCCCAAATCCCTTAGAAATTGATCACTTAGTACTTGTGTACCCCAGTGTGTTGTTCCATGTATGCCTTCTAGCATTTTCCTGGCCAAGGGTTTATTCAACATTTGACTCCCATCTGCTAATCTCCACTTCCCTGCGTTATCTTTATTGGCTCCTATTTTAAGGAGTTCTTCCTCTTCTGTCCCACTGAATACAGAGACTTTTTGCATTTCTCTCATGGATGTTAATACTATTATTAGTTTTTCTGTCTCTGATTCAATTGCATTTTAAGCTTCTAAATCGGCTAAATTGTTCCCTTGTGCCTCTTGAGTCACCCTTTTTTGATGTCCTTTAAGGTACACCACTGCTACTTCCTCTGGTAATTGTAAGGTTTCTAACTCTTCTAAAATAAGTTTTTTGGGAATCAGTCCCTTTCCCTTTGAATTTCATAGCTCAATCTCTTCTAAATTTTTTCCTAAGATATGAACTATTGCAAAAGCATATTTTCAGTCTGTATATATTTTTCCCCTTTTCAGTGCTAATATTTCCAGAGCTCGCTTTATGGCATACAACTCACACCTTGGGCTGACCAGTTGGAAGGTAACTTTCTCTTTTCTGTGGCCACCATCCCTTCATGCACTGTAGCGTACCCCGATACCCTGTGCCCATTTATTACCTGTGAAGAGCTATCGATGTACAATCGTTTTCCACCTTGGAGTGGTTGATCTGTTAGGTCTTCTCTTCCTTTAGTTTGATAGTTTATAACCTCTAGGCAATTATGTATTAGTTCCTCATCTGGTTCTCCATACAAGAACTGGGCAGGGTTGAGTTGGTTACTCAGAATTAACATACAGGAATCAGTGAGCCATTTCTCAGCCTTTTGGGTTAGGATACTTCTAAAATGAGTGTGGGGTATATATTTTCAATTTTCCCGTAAAGGTTAATCTCTTGGTTTGAAGAGACAGGTGTCTACTAAGGAAGGCAGGAGCCTCCCTTGAAATGGAAAATGTAAGCCCCCTCCCTCTGAATTATAATAATTTTGAAATTAGAAGGCTCTCAGGCAAAGATATTGGAATAGGAATAACAGTTCTTTACTAGGAAAACTAAAAATACAAATGAAATAATACAAACAACAAAAAAAACCTACTGAGTCAGAATACTTGTTGGTCTTGGTAGCAGTCAGATTGAATGGTGGCTGCAGTGCTCCTGCAGTGACAGGTGGGGTTCTCTTGGAGCAGGGATCCTGTAGAAAGGTGTAGTTTTCCTCTGAACGTTCAGTGGTGGTGTAGATGGGCCTGGTCTTCCTCTGGGATCCAGTGGAGAAGAAAGCTGCTCCTCTGGGCATCCAGTGGGGCTGAAAGCTGCTCCTCTGAGAATCCAGTGGAAAGGCTGTACTGGTGTCCCAAAATCTCAGATTATATCTCAGTAGGAATGCTTGGCTCCTCACTCTGGGCAGAGCATCTCACAATGAGATTATGTAATTTTTATCAGTCATACAGTGAGACTCAATGGCCAATTAACAGAAGATACCTCCCCAGAGGGGGATTGATTGAGGCAAAGACAAAGAAAAACTGCCCAATTAACAGAAAAACTGCCCCATCTCTAACAGATGGGAATTGAATACACACCCAGCTACATCTTTCAACTTAAGGCATTTACAGATTTTGCCATTTGAAATTCTGAGTTTGGCTGCCCTAGTTTTTTTTTTCTACATGCTCTCGCAGCCCCCTTAAAAACTACCTGAGAGACCTGACCCTCCTTCCAAAGATGACACATCCTCTTTTTATTCTTAAGTTCCTCCAAAACCTCCTTGCCCATCCAGGCTGGGCATTTGCCTCATCGACTTGTCTTTCAGCACACAGGGACAGTCTGTTCCTGTGCCCTCAAGATCACTGTTTTGAGGCATGCCCACCCTTCCTGAACTCCTTTGTTTTTAAGGAACTCTCTGAATAAGTCTCCTAAACAGGCCAAAGTTTGCCCTCTGGAAGTCCAATGTAAAAATCTTATTGATGTTCCTCCTGACTTCACCAAATATTGAGAACTCTATGATTTCATGATTACTGTTCCCCAAGCAGCCTCCAACCACCACATCTCCCACTAGACCATCTCTACTTGCAAACAACAGATCTAACACAGTCCCTCCCCTGATGGGCTTACCCATCAGCTGCCACAAAAAGTTGTCCTCCACAAACTCTAAAACTTTCCTGGATTGCCTTTTTTCAGCTGTTTTAATTTCCCAGCAAATGTCTGGCAGGTTGAAATCGCCTACAAGTACAAGGGCTGATAAACCTGAAACATTCTCTAGCTGTTTATTGAATAAGTTGTCTGTCTCTTCTTCCTGGTTGGGTGGACAATAACAGACTCCCAGTAGGATGTCAGCCTTGTTGGTCTTCCCTCTAATTCTCACCCACAGGCATTCACCTTCATCATCATTAGTTTCAATACCTATGGTGTCCAAAGCCTCCCTAATATAAAGGGCCACCCCTCCACCTCTTCTCCCTTTCCTGTCTTTCCTGAAGAGCTTGTAGCCATCCAGTGCAGCGCTCCAGCCATGTGAGTCATCCCACCACGTTTCCCTGATGCCAATTACATCACAGCTTTGCTGCTGCACCATTGCCTCCAGCTCTTCTTGTTTGTTACCCATGCTGCATGCACTGGTATACATGCACCTCAGCTGGGCTGCTGATTTCAGCCCTAACTCAGGCTTGCCACCCTTGGGCCTGCTTCCAGACTGCCAGATGCATCCCCTTCCCCCTTCAAACCTAATTTAAAGCCCTCTCAACAAGTTCTGCCAGTTCATGAGCAAAAAATCTTCTGCCCTTAACAGAGAGATAGATCCCATCTGGTTCCAGTAGAGCAGGTGCTGTAAAAGTTGCCCCGTGATCAATGAATCCAAAATTCTGCTGATGACACCAACCATTGAGCCACTTGTTAATAATGTGAGCTCTCCTATTCCTTTCACCGTTTTTCTCAGCCACCAAAGGGCCTGAGGAAAAGATTACTTGTGTCCCTTTCCTATCAACCACTTGTCCCAGCACCCTAAAGTCCCTTTTAATTGTGCTGACATTCCTCTTTTCAATCTCATCACTGCCAGCCTGGAGTATCAGCAGTGGGTAATAATCAGAGGGCTGAATCAGCCCAGGCAGTCTCTCAGTAATATCCCATATCCAGGCCCCAGGGAGGCAGCAGACCTCTCTGTGGGGTGGGTCTGGTCGACATATGGGGCCCTCTGTTCCCTCAGAAGGGAGTCACCCACCATGATTACCCTTCTTTCCTTTTGGATGTTAGAGGTGGCAATCCCTCTCACAGATCAATCATAATTGGGATGCTCACTGGGCACATAATTTTCTTCTAAATCATTTAGCTGGCGCTCCAGATCCAAGGGCTCATACCTATACTTTAGTGGACCTGGCTAGGGGATGGGGGTTGGGAGGAGTTTTTATTAATACTTATTAATAAAAGGAGATTTTTGTTACTACTATAATTATTAAGGGCCCCTTTCCAGTCCCCTTCATCTACCAAGCGTTCTTCTATTGCCTGACAGTGGAAGGCAGAGGAGTCCTCTGACCCTTGCTGGGCCTCCCTCAAGGATGGAAGGGCAATCCACTGATCTCTTTCCCTTTCACTTTCCCTGATACTCCTTATTCTTTCAACTTCCTCTCTAAGGTCAGCCACCAATGTGAGAAGATCATCCACCTATTCACACCTCAGGCAAGTTCTGTCCTCAACCCCCCTGAAACCACAGAGAAGCTCAAACACTCTGCACAGGAATGAGTCTGTCCAGACACATCCTTTTTGGAGGGTTCCATTTGGTTACACACATTTGCACTAACTAGGAGTTTTGATCATGTGAAGACCATTACTAACAGAAACTCTGGAACCAAACCGCAAAAACACCAAAAGCAACGCACAGCAAACCTTTTGAACAGGGGACTCCTGGAAACCTGCAACCCTGCCAGTGTGAACTGCTGCGCAAACCACCATGCCACGCCCTCAGAGCCGTGCCAGACCCCTGTTTGCCCACAAACTGCCCTGCCACACCCTCAGAGCCATGCCAGGCCCCTGTTTGCCCACAAACTGCTGTGCCAGGCCCCTGTTTGCCCACAAACTGCCCTGCCACATCCTCAGAGCCATGCCAGGCCCCTGTTTGCCCACAAACTGCTGTGCCAGGCCCCTGTTTGCCCACAAACTGCCCTGCCACATCCTCAGAGCCATGCCAGGCCCCTGTTTGCTCACAAACTGCTGTGCCACACCCTCAAAGCTGTGCCAGGGCCCTGTTTGCCCACAAACTGCCCTGCCATGCCCTCAGAGCCGTGCCAGGCCCCTGTTTGCCCACAAACTGCCCTGCCATGCCCTCAGAGCCGTGCCAGGCCCCTGTTTGCCCACAAACTGCCCTGCCACACCCTCAGAGCCGTGCCAGGCCCCTGTTTGCTCACAAACTGCCCTGCCACACCCTCAGAGCCGTGCCAGGCCCCTGTTTGCCCACAAACTGCCCTGCCACAGCATCAGAGCCATGCTAGGCCCCTGTTTGCTCACAAACTGCCCTGCCACAGCATCAGAGCCATGCCAGGCCCCTGTTTGCCCACAAACTGCCCTGCCACACCCTCAAAGCCATGCCAGGCCCCTGTTTGCCCACAAACTGCCCTGCCACTCCCTCAGAGCCATGCCAGGCCCCTGTTTGCCCACAAACTGCCCTGCCATGCCCTCAGAGCCGTGCCAGGCCCCTGTTTGCCCACAAACTGCCCTGCCACGCCCCTGTTTGCCCCCTCTGGGTCACCCTGCTCCCCAGAGGCCTCTTTTAAAGCCCCCATCTCATGCCGCAGCCAAGAAAAACCCCTCTGAGCACCTGTGTGGACTAACAAGCACAACACAACCCACCTGCTCAGTGACACTATGGGGGTGCAGCCCCATCCTGCTCCCAGGGAGGGGAGTTTAGGAGCTTAGAAATGCTCCTTGGGCCTCAGCATTGTAGGTAAATTAAGGCAAACCCATTCTCTCTTCACATGGCAAAGAGGAAAACTGTTCCCTGGATACCCACAACATGGACCAGAGAAAGATGTTAACCCCAGGTGAATGACCTTGTTTCCCCACCTCCACAAGAACCACCGGGACCCCATTGCAGAGAAGCGCAGGGTCACCAAGGACAGATGGGACACTGCTGGAGCCAAGAGTCTTGTACTCTGTTTGATCTCTTCCCCACCCCAGTCCTGATCTTCCCCACACCCGTGCACCCCTACTCTTTCCTTCCCCACCCCATCCTTCATCTTCCCCTTTTTCCTTCTCACTCTCCTATTTCCTATCCCTTTCTATCTGTCTACTGCCCATTTATTGTTCAATAAATTCCTTGTTGTTGACTTTTTACAGGATTTCCTGGATTGCTCATCGTTCTCAAAGGAGAACCCAAAATACACATCGACCACAGCTTGAATCACATGCTGAAAAGCCTCTATTTATGCCAACTGATAAGCATAAATCATAATAAATAGAACTTTAGTTAAATTCTACACCATGCACCACATGTCTTCCTCAGATGTGGTTGCAATCTGCTGTAATAGCAATTAAAAGGAAAGGCAATGAGGGCACCTTGACCACTGATAAACAAAAGGTAATTTGGGATTATCACACTCTCTTTGAAAGTGTTTCCAATCTTGGTGACATCTTGTTAATGACACTTATTATCCCATTGATGGTAAAGTCACAGCTTTTCTTTTAACAATACTCTATGCCTTACACCCAATTATAGTGCTGATTAAATCCCAATGGAACTGTCCTCTATCTGTTAGAACATACAAGTGTGAGCCCCAAATGGGAGCAAATGGCCAACTGTGGATGTTGATGCCTGATGGACAGGAGCAGCAAGGATTTCTTTCTGAAAATAATACTATTAACAACTAAGAGATTTGCCTTGACTTTTAAGAAAACATCAATATCCTGTTGAAACCCCAGTGACTGTACTTGCACATGCTGGAAATGGATGTATCTGTATGAGAACTTGGTGTGATTCTATGTTTACAGAAAACACCACCTGAGAGACATCTGATTGCTCTAATAGTGATATCTGTAGTTTTAACAAAATGATGGGATGCAGCTTGAACAATTCAGCTCCCTCACAACTCAGCAATTGCTACAATCCAACTGCACACTGTGTCAAGTTTCATTGCCTGGAGTGAATCTGGCATTGGCAAGAAACTGTTGCAATATGATGATCTGAGTCCAAGAACCCGCATTACCACCCATCGTCAGGCAGAGAAGATGCACCATGTCCTGGAAAGAGGGAAGAAAGTTAGAGAACATTGCTGGCGGGAAACTATTTTTGGATGGCCACCCAGAGCAACTGGAATTTTGAATTTAATGTTGCATCCATCTATAGTTTTGTTAGGTTTGGCTTTATTGTGTTCATTGCTTATAATCATCCTGTATACCCTGTCAGAGGATAAACCAAATTATATCTATCAAACATGTAAACCACCTACAATGAACTCAGCACATGTAATGTTACATAATTTCACTATTTCTGACCCATAAATGAGAAAACCTATCAATTAATTGTACCCTTACCTCTAATCTGCAATATGCCACATAGTTATGACAAAGACACAAGAGTTTCTTACCACTCAAGGAGATGGTAATGTTTATTAAATGTAGGCACAGGGTAAAGAGACTCAAAGCTGGGCACAGGATATGAGGCGTGACCTCACCACTGCCCAGCACAAAGGGACAATCACTCCTGGTCCTGCTGGCCACACTATGGCTGACACAGAACACCAGGATGCCCCTGGCATATGCCTGACCATAATTCCACCCTTCCCCACCCACCCTATGAAATAATGAATGGACATTTTCCTTGGTCCTCCTTTGTTATTAATATTTGTTTTAAAAACACACTTTCTATAGCCTTTCACAGTAGCCATCAGATTGAGTTCAAATGGAGCTTTTGATGATCTTTCTATGGGAGGTCAGGCCTGAGGGCTGGGACCCAGGGTGGGCTGGGTGGGAAAAGCCCTTTGGTACTTTGGCTCAGGGCTTCCTTGGGGATGTTTAGGGGAGGAACACAAGGTGAAACAAGAGAGAGCTGCAGAACATTGAGAGAGGAACAAGAGCAGGCAAAGTTAAGGGGCAAAGGCATTAAAAAGGCCTTTGCGCCCAGGAGCATCAGCATGGAAACCGCCAGGCCTCTGGGAGAAAGGGCGGCCATGCCCACCAGGCCTTTGTGACCTGCGGTGACATCGGGCCCAGAGGCCATTGTGACCCGGGTGCATGTCATGGGCCTTGGGGCTGCCAATCCCTGCAGCGGCCACTCCCAGGAGAGCAGCTCTCTGAGGAGGCAGCAGCTTCTCTGGAGGCAGCAGCTCCCCTGGGTGGTTGTGGCCAGTGCTCACCACAATGTGGAAGAAGGAGGAGGTGAATGCCCACGGCCAGCCCCGTGAGGGGCAGCCACTGCTGTACCGGCGGCAACAGGTGAGGGACAGGGATGGAGGGACAGCCTGCAGTGGGACCTGGGGGAAGCCCTGGGGCAGAGACAGCCAGGCCTGGCACCAGGCCATGCTCTGCGGAGGGGACAGCGCTGGGATGGCCCAGGCACAGCAATGCCCAGAGGCAGCGAGCCCAGCTGGGAACCCGGCCCGGCCTGGCTGCTGTGGCCCTCACCTGCCTTGGGGCCAGGCCTGGGCTTGATGAGGGACACTGTGCCCACACAGCCAGCTCCATCCTGTGCCTCCTCCTGCTTCCCACAGGTGACCCACAGGCAGCCACAGGCGGCACCTCAGGTCACCTGGACGACCATCACGCCCATCCCTGGGGACAGGCCCACTCTGTTCCCAAAACCCATCCGGTCACGGAGCCCCACCTGGTCCTGCACACGCAGGGGCAGCCAGGAGGGCGGGCACTCAGTGCCCCACAGCTGTGTCACAGGGCCACAGAGATTGTCCGTGTCGGACTTGCCGCCTCTCCATGGCCCTAAGGTGACCCTGGCACCTCCAGGCCAGCTCAGTGGTCAAATGTCCAGGGTGTCCACTGGCAGTGCCAAGCTGCCCCCTCTGCCAGCAGCACCTGCAGCAGCAGCCTCTGGATCCTCTCCCAGAGGCACAGCCCGTGCTGTGGGCCCCATGGCCCGGGGCCAGCCAGAGCGTGTGCCACCTTCTCCATGGGGCACTCTGGCTGCAGGCAGAGCCCAGGGAACGCCTTCCCTGGGGAGCAGAACGGATGGGCTCTGGCAGGGGTCAGCGGCAAGGCAGGGCCACCGCCTGCCCCCCGTGACACCTGCACGTGGCGCGCCGCTCCGCACTGGGGCCCGGCCGGCCTGGAAGCACCTGGGGCGCTCTGGGAAAGAGGGGGGCATTGAGGTGCAGGAAGGGCACGGTGGCCACATCCACAAAGACCTTTTTGGAGGCCTCAGCCCACACCTGTCAGAAGACAGGTCCATCATGTCCACCTGCACTCACAAACAGTCAAGCGCCCACCAAGAGGTGGATGCAGAGCCCCAGGAGCTGCCCAGTGCTTCCAGCTCAACCAAAGGCTCCACAGAAGAGGCAGCAAAGTGCTCTGAGCTCCCTTCTCCTGCCCAGCTGGCAGAGCAGAGCTCTGTCTCTGGAAACTCACAGCCCTGGGACACTCCTGTCAAGGGGCTGGGGGAAAAGCGAGAGGAGGAAGAGCTCCCAGAAGCACAGGCTGCAGCACAGTGGGACAGCGACCTGCAGAGTTTGTGGCTTGCCCTGTTCTTGAAGGAGAATGAGGTAGAGGCAGAAGCTTCTGCCCTGGCTGGAGATCCCTGGGACAAGGGCCACAGCAAGCTCCTCCTCACATCAGAGCCTGAGGAAAGCTCACGCTTCTCAGCTTCTCCTTTCTCTGGAGGCCCCTGTGAGCAAAGGGCAACTGGTCGGCCAGCCAAGCATGCTGCACTTCACAAGCAGCTGTGCATGGGGCCTGAGGATTTGCTACAACTTAGGAGCAAAAAGAGAGAGGAGCTGGAGAAGCTGGAGGAAGAGAAAATGCATGCAGAGCTCTTTGGAGACATCTCCTCCTCCATGAGCAATGAAGAAAGCCCCATGACATCCAGCTACAACCTCAGGGATCCATCAGGCTCCACCCTGGAACCAGCTGCAGACCCCTTGGTGCCACTCAGCTCTTGCTGTGTGACCAAAGAGGCCACAGCAAAGACACAAAACTGCTCAGAGCTTGTGTCTCCTGAGCTGTTTGCAGACTTGGGATCTGACTCTGAGGACTCACTGTGCCTGGAAACTCTGCTGAAAGAGCTCCTGGAGAAGGGGGAGCAAGAAGTGGCAAGAGAGAGGGACAGAGAGGTAGAGAGCCCATTGTCACTCCTGCCACAAAATGAAGAGTTAGAGCCAGTGCCTACGCCTCCAGACAGTGACCTCAGCGCCCAGGGGCACAGCGAGCCTCTCCGCAGGGCTTTGCTCAAAGACCCGAATGTGTCTGTGGGTTATGCCCTGCCTGCTGACCCTGCGGAGGAGGCAGAAGAAGCAGGCATGGAGGCCGGCCGTGCCCAGGCCGCCCCTGCCCAGGCAAAGCCCTGCGGGCAGGAGCCGCCGGCAGGAGCTTGCCCGGAGCCTGCCCAGCCCCTGGCACGCAGCGTTCCTGCCCGCCCCGCTGGCAGCGCAGCCGCCCCGCAGCCCCCGGCCCCGCGGCCACGGCGCTCCATGGCCAGGACGGCCCGGCGGGCCCTGCGCCGCCTTTTCTCCTTCAGCTGCCTCAGGGGGCAGCCAGAGCACTGAGCCCGGGGCCCGCACCAGGACCATGCCCAGAGACGCCGGCTCCCCCTGAGCACGCCCAGCTCCCGGGGGCAGCGGCCGGTCCCAGAGCCGCCGGCAGCAGGGACGGACCAACCCCGGGCACACAGCCATGGATGGGTGGGTGGCGGCCAAGGCAAACCCTTGCCAAAGGTAGGTCCTGCTGCCGGCCCCAGCCCCTCAGCCCCAAGCCAACAGCAAGGCAGCCTGGTCAGGCAGAGCCGGCTGAGGAAGGGTGACAGCGCTGCCTCGTGCACTCCACAGAAGCTGACTTTAGGCCCGGGCTGCATTGTGGGGGTGCATCCCCACCCTGCCCCAGGGAGGGGGTTTGGGAGCTGAGAAATGCTCCTTGGGCCTCAGCATTGCAGGTGAATGAAGGCAAACCCATTCTCCTTTCACAGGGCAACTAGGAAAGTGCCTCCCAGGGTACCCGTAAAATAGAGTGGAGAAAGGTGTAAACCCTGGATGGATGGCCTGGGGTCCTCACCTCCACAAGAACCACCGGGACCCCAGTGCAGAGAAGCACAGGGCGAGGAGGGACCGATGGGACACTGCTGGAGACAAAGAGTCTTGTACTGTCCACTGTTTGATCTCTTCCCCAATCCACCCCACCCTCACTTTTCCCTCTTTCCTTCTCACTCTCCTGTTTCCAATCTGCTTCAATTTTTCTATCCCATATTTATTGTTAAATAAAATCCCTGTTGCTGACTTTGGTAGATGATCTCCTTGGCACCTTAATTCAATCAGAGCCATCTCTCCATAAGCACATATTCAATGCTGGTGCAGAGTGAAAGGCTGTGGACTTTAGGCTGAACCTGGAATGAAGTCTGATCTAGTGTGTGTGGATTTATATTTTGTACTGCATGTCATGACAGATTTTAGTTCCTTAGGGAAACTCCCCTACCTAAAATATTCCCTCTTGGAGCCTTGCTCAAAGCCATTTGGAAGACAGCTGGAGATAGAATTGTCTTTAGAGGTCATGTGGCAAGCCCCAAATGTAAGAGGATCTGCTCTTCCTGTGCTCCACTCTCCTCATTAGGCAGTTTCTCCTGGAGGTGCAGAGCTGCATTTTTGGTGTCCGTGGCTCCTGCCAATTCTCCTCCAGAAGATGGCAGGAGGCTGGATTTGCTCTGCAATGTCTTTTGGCACTGACAGCAAGCTGGGCACGTTATTTACAGAGGTTTATTGTGGCAGTGCAGGGAGGGCCGAGGGACATTTGCCTGTGAATAGCAGCAAAGTTTAAGACTCTGCTGTGTTTTATTTATGGCATGTTTCCAGATGCTGGGCACAGAAATAATTTGCTTAATAAATAATACAAATAAACAGACATCCAACACCTCGTGCTCGCAGCCCAGACAGCCACACACAGAGCCACAGCCTGCCAGGGAGCTGGAGGCTTTGCAGCAGTTCTGCTTTCATGGAACCCTTCAGGTTGGAAAAAACCTTCAAGATCATCGGGTCCAGTTTTTGAATTAATCCCACCACATCCACCAAACCAAGTGCAATGCCTACTCATTTTTGAGCACTTGAGGGATGATATCTCCACCATTTCCCTGGGCAGTCCATTCCAATGCTTAACCATCCTTTCAGTGAAGAAATTTTTCATAATATCCAACCTGGACCTGCTGTGTCACAGCTTGAGGCCCTTTCTCCATGTGCTATTCTTTCCTGGGAGAAGAAACCAACCCTCACCTCACTCAACCTCTTTTCAGTGGTTGTAGAGAGCAATAAGGTCTCTCCTGAGCCTCATTTTCTCCTTTTTAAGGTCTTCCTCAAGCCATTACTGTAATGAGTGACCAAGGGCTGGACAATTCTTTTCCAGCTGTTTTCCTCTCTTTCCAGAGCCCCATCAAGTATCCCAGGGCACAGTGAACAGCTCGTGACCCCCAGTGCTGGATGATGTGATTTCAGTATCTTTAGGTATCAGAATTAACCTTGGGGAAATTATTCCAGGCACTGAAATCTGTGAATTTTAGTTTACATTATCAGGCATTGGAACAGGCTTCCCAGAGTAGTGGTGGAGTCACCATCCCTGGAAGTGTTCAGAGGGGGTGTGGATGAGGACAGGATTTAATGGTGTTGACAGTTGGACTGGATGAACTTGGAGCCCTTTTCCAACCTTTGCCATTCTGCAATTCCATGATTTGGGTGATCTCCCAGGTCCCTCCGCCCCGGCTGCAGAAGTGATGTGTGGAGTCACCTCGTTGGCCTGGTCTTTG
This sequence comes from Agelaius tricolor, assembly GCF_023055355.1. Classification (NCBI taxonomy): domain Eukaryota; kingdom Metazoa; phylum Chordata; class Aves; order Passeriformes; family Icteridae; genus Agelaius; species Agelaius tricolor. The sequence continues at coordinate 1,460,436 of NW_027269311.1, read as the reverse complement.
GTTCCTGGAGCTATTTTAGGTGTCCCAAAGTGTCCAATGGGCTGTAGGAGAGAATGGGGCTCCTCTTGGCTTCCTGTCCTGTTGACCAGCAATATGTAAATGCATAGATTGGTTGACTAAAACTTCAATAAATTCAGTGCCAAGGCAGTTTCACCCTAAACCAGACGTGCACTTCGTCAAGCGATTCACACTCTAAACTCTATTCAGTTTGTTGATTAGATTGTCTTTAATTGATGATAATAAAATCAAGATGAATAAATTACAGACACCCCAAATTATGCAGATGAATCCCAGCCTTCTCCTGTGCCTCAGTTTCTCCACAGGAAGAACTTAATAAATTTTTATCTTGTAAGGCTAAATAAAAATATCAGCATATCCAACAGTAGAGAAAATGAGGTCAATATTCCTCTCTTATGTATTCATGGTTTGAAATGACTCGCTGGGAGAAGGCACCAGGCCTGGCTAAGACCTTTCTTCTTCTATTTGAGGTAAATATTTAAAAAGATCTAAAAAATGGAGGAATAGTCAGCATTGCCACGGGCTGGCACAGGAGGGGAGATTTCCCCCTGGAGAGGGGATCCTATTGCAGTTGTTGCATTCAGGCAGCTGCAGATCCCTCGGCTTTGGCTGCAGAGCAGCTGGAAATGCAAGTCCAGGAGCTCTGTCCATGGCCAGCCCCAGCAGGTGACAGCAAGGACAGGGCCCTGGCAGCTCCAGGACATTTGCAGGGAGCGCCTTCAGCAAGCGCTGGGGGCTGGGACTGGGTGCAGAAAACGCCCTGGGGCTCTCTGCAGCCAGGCTAAAGGAACAGAGTTTTGTTATTAATAAGAAACTTGACTAGGCCAATATTCAAGCAGCAATCAATTTATTATTTAATATGGTAAAGTATGAGCAATACAGCGCTGGGTACAGTGGGGGAAGTTTTCCCTCCAACTGCTCACCGATAATTGAGGGTTACAGGTATTTATAGGGGTACTCATCAGCTTTTTTCAGCAGTTTCTATTCCCAATTTTTTTACTCATCAGCAATTTTTATTCCAAATCATTACATCACAATTCTACACACTATTGTGATTTTAATTTCTCGGGATGTATTTTCAAAGGAGTATCCCCAGATGGTGGTGGTCCAGTTTCCAAAAGAGGAAAGACGAATCCCATCTGGTGGAGTCCAGCTCCCCAGATGTGGCTCCACCTTTTAATTGCAGAGACTATAAATCTCATAACAGTGATGTCCAGCTTCCCTTTGGTGGAAACCATAAATCCTTTAGGTGATGTTCATCTTCCTTTCTCAAGCTGTTTTTCTCTGCTTCAGTAAGGTGTGAGATAAGCATATTTCCTATATATATATTCCAAAGCTATAGTTTCAAGGATAGAAGTAATATTCTAAAATTATACTTGAAATGGTTATTATTGCAGAGCTCTTTATGGATTAAATGCAAGCAAGAAGCAACATCCTTAATGCTTTAATGCCAATGCTCCTAAATCAACCAGGGCTAATTGCAAACAAAAGATGGGTTCAAAGGCCTTTTTCCATGCTTTATTTTCCTCAGTTATTATTAGAATTTGCAACTATTCCATTGTCAATGTTCACACATTTCTCATTCACAAATACACACTTGGCCTGTTCGTACCTGACACCAAACACAGCTTTGATTTTCACAGTGAGAATTGCAGGAGGGGCTGAGCTGGCAGCGCCCATTGGGATCAGCCAGTCCAGCCCCCGGCCCTGCACAGATCCCCCAACAATCACAGCCCTGGGAGCGGTGTCCAAAGGCCTCTGGAGCTCCTTGGGCAGAGATCAGAGCTTGCCCAGAGCAGCTGTGGCTGCCCCTGGATCCCTGGCAGGGTCCAAGCCAGGCTGGACGGGGCTTGGAGCAGCCTGGGATAGTGGAAGGTGTCCCTGCCCAGGGCGGAGGGTGGAATGAAATGAACTTGAAGGTCTCTTTCAAACCATCTTAATTAATCTCATTCTGTGATTCTGTGATGTTGGGAGAGATGCTGAAGCTCTGGCTCAGCTTTATCCCAGACCCAGCAGCAGCCATGGGTGGGATCATCACCTCCTGCCATTCCCTGAGGCAGGAACTCACCCAGTGGCAGTGTCAAAAATGCCAAGCGCGTGCTAAAATTGTAGAAGCTTAACAGTAATAAAACAGTAATAAAAAATTAGAACAATAAGAATTTGGACCATCAAAGTTAGGGCAATAAAAGACAATAAAAGCAAAGAATTAGGGATGTCCAGGTGCTTTGCTCTGCCACAAAAACACACTTGGCTAACAAAGGAAGGAACCCTTAAGAGAAATAGCCTGTCGCATATTCATGTATCTCATACACAATTCAAACATTCCTTTCACACAAATGGTGTCTTCTGCTTAATTTTTGCTGCCCCCCCTCATCTTGTACATCAATTTCCTGGCTCCTAGAAGTCTGGAAGAAGTCTGGATTGTCCCGATAAGGGGGCAATAATTCTTCTTTTGGTGTCTTGTTGCTGTTTTCTTTATGTGAAGAGTTTCTTGGTTATCTTATCCATTCTTTGTGCTGCTTACAAAAAGTATCTTACATCACATAATTTTTATTTTAATAAAAAAATTTTTATTTTAAGAAAAAAATTTAACTACAAAAAAATTGATACAACAAAACTTTCCAACATAACATATATAGCATTCATTTTAATACTGGTGAAGAGCCAATCACATAATACACATTTTTCACACTCAATAACAGATACAAATCACATTCTGGCAACTCTCTAGGGTAAAAGCTTTTTAAAGACAGACCTATAGGGATAACTTTATTCCCTACAGATCCTTGGAAGTACTGCACAGGCTGTGATTAAGTCAAAGAAAGTATGGCAATACTTTCCCACCACCCTATGTGCAACTTATTTATTAATTATTCATACAGTATCTCAGTTGGACACCAAAAGAGAAAACCTGCATCAGCAGCAGCTGAAAACAAAGCTAGAATCTAAGTTGCCACGCTTCAAAATTTAATTTCTGGGCTTTAAAAGTCATTTGGCTCAATCCAGAAAACAGTTTACTCTCCTACTGAAAAAATAAATATTCTCATTACAACACATTTTCCAGTGATGCAGCTACTGTTAGGCAACAAGAGGAAACATATAGGCAGGCAGATTCCTCGCTCCTCTCGTTGTCATCTCAATAAATTTCCCACCGAGAAGCTGCTAGAACACAAAATTCTCTTCCAATTACATACACGAAAAGATATTTTATTTATTCTTCCCGAGTTAATTTGTAAGGCTTTCATAAAAGATTAGAATTGTGGTCTCCTCCGTTCCAGATGGAAAATGTTTCATTAGATGAAAGCTGATAAGCAGATCCTGGCCAGAGCCCTGGCGTTACCTGCTTCAGGCTGGAGCCCCCTGACAGAGTTCTTTTGGCATTTTGGTGTTTGGGGTGTCTTAGATTTAAACCATGCAAGAGCAAGCCAAAGGCAGGCATCATAGAAATAGCTGCTATATAAAAAAAGGTAATATTTTATCATAAAAATTATGCTTTTTCTAAGCTGAAAATCTTTGTGCTGAGCTCGAGACTGCACTGTATGGCTGACATGAGGCTTTGGTCACAGATTATGCATGAACAATCCAGAACCTCCTGAATTCTTCGTGAATTTGTATCTTGTGTATTTTGTCCTTGGCCCACACAAGCTAGAAAATTAAGAAAAACGTGCACAATGATAAAGAAAACACAATTGAGGTGCAATTTAGGAACCATTCAAGAAAATCATGGTTAAATTACCCATGTGTTACATCCAGAGACAACTCAAACAATTGCTGCTGAAGAACTTATACCATTAACTTTATTACAGATTTTCAAAGGCAGGTGGGTTTGCTCTTCCTGCTCAAACAATTTAACAGGATTCTTGCTACTGGCAATTAAATTATTATTTAATTCCACCTTAATATGATTTTAAAGATTCATTATGGCTCTAAACCTGTAGAATACTGTGTGCTTTGTGAGTAACTAGGCCAGGGAACAGTTAACAATTCTAGGGATTTATGTCTATCATATTGATTGGTCAGGGTAACACGTGAGCTCCTGTAAAATCCTTTTACAAAACCTTTATCATACTGTCCTAGGCTGACTATATGATGCTTTTATCCCCAATAATCTGTTCTGTTCATGCTGAATAATAAGTTTTGCACCTTTAACACTTGTTCCAAGAGCAAAGTGGGCAGAGAGAAGAAGTACAGAGTTTTGTTTTCAGACACTGCACTCACCCCTCCACATTCCTGCAGATGGACAGACAGCAGGACAGAGCTCTCCTTTGTTTTAGTTAGTTTTAGCTAGCCGAGGCAAAAAAGTTCCCTGGGCTTTGAGGTTTTTTTACTTTTCTTTGGACCTGTTTAGAACTGCTCTGGACACCAGAAGAGCACCAGGAGCTGCACCTGTGGCCCACCAGGCCAGGCCTGGGGCATTTCCAGCACCAGAGGGGCTGATCAGAGCCTGAGTGAGCTGAGCTGCAGCCTGGGGAGGGACTTTCTGAGTTTGTCATCTCTTTTCCAGCAGCAAGAGGTTTTATTGATTGATCTTGTTTGGGTTTTCCTGTTTAATAAACAGTTTTTTCCGCTTTTCTCCAAGGAGGGATTTTTTCCCCGACTGGCTGATTGAATCTGCTTCCTAGAGGAACCCCTTAGGGGATTCTCTCCCAAATTCACCCTGAACCAGCACACATACTTAACTTGAAAGGATTGTCTGTTCTTTACCATGTGTTAACTTCAAAGAGTCCCAGAATCAATGAGGTTGTAAGAGATCATCGCCTCAGGCTTTGGCCCAAACACCAAGGCCCTGGGTAGGGCCTTCCAATGCTTAAGAAACCTTTCAATGAAGAAATTCCTCTGATGTCCAACTGTTGTGTCTTCTTGTCCTGCCACTGCTTGTCTGTGAGGAGAGCCCAATCCCCATTTTACCACAATCTCCTGTCAGGATGGTGTAGAGAGTGACAATGCTCCCCCTGGGCCTCCTTTGCTCAAGACTGAGCCCCCCTGAGCTCCCTCAGTTCTCTCAGCCATTTCTCATCAGACTTACTCTCTAGACCCTTAATCAACCTCCTTTCTCTGCTCTGGATTTGGTCCAGATCCTCAATGTCCTCCTTCCTTGGATGATGCCAGGATGGGGCAGAGGGTGGATCTGCTGGAGGACAGGGAGGCTGCAGAGGGCCCTGGACAGGCTGGATCCATGGGCTGAGACCACTGGCACGAGGTTAAACAGGACCAAGTGCTGGGTTTGGCCACACGAACCCTCTGCAGCTCCCAGCTGTGGAAAGAGTGGCTGTGAAGCCGATTGACAACACCTGGACCTGAGCCCAGGTGTGCCCAGGTGGGGAAAAAGGCCAATAGCACAGGCCTGTATCAGCAATAGTGCAGCCATCAGGATCAGGGCAGTGATTGTCCTGTGCTGGCCACTGATGAAGACACATCTCGAGTGCTGTGTCACTTTCTGGGGCCTTCAATAATAATTAAAATTTCTCAAGCAATTGCTTTATTCATTATTTATTTGCCTCCCTTCCCTGCCTGGCTGTGACCAGAACTACACCAAAAGGAAAGTGCCTGCAGCCAAGGGAAAGCTGCCCTTGGGTTTCTGTTTCTGTTTGTTGCTGCTGGTGGTGTTGTTTGTTTGCCTTGCTGTACATATTGGTAAAGAACTGTTACTCCTCTTCCCATATCTTTGCCTGAAAGCCCCTCAATTTCAAAATTATAATAATTTGGAGGGAAGGGGGGTCACATTCTCCATTCTAGAGAGGTCCTGCAGATCTCTGTCTCTCAAACCAAGACAAGCTGACAATCAACAACTTATTAACAATTGTGTTTATTAACAATTAATTGAGAATTATCAATTACTTATCAATCTAATAAGCAGCTAATTAACTCAGGTAACTAAAAGGTAGGATAGAGGCCTTCACTGGAGCTTGAAAGGGACTATCAGCAGCAGAGGGCGCGGTGCTGCCGGCTCCTGCCGGATGCTCCAGCTGACACAAACGCTGCCCCTCGGGTGCTGCTCTCCACAGCCACTCCTTCTCGGCTCCCTGGCCTTTCTCTGTGTGGTGGTTTGACAGGAAATGTGTTTTTTTGGGATGCTGTGTTTTGGGCCAATGGATGTTTAGGCTTTAATATTGGCATTTAACCTGGCCATTGGGACATTGGATCAACCTCTGAGAGCATGGGGTTAAAAGCAGAGCTCTCCCCCTGGGAGGGTCCTTTTGGGTTTCCAGCGGGAAAGAGTTCGGGGAAAAGCCATGAGGCCGGGAGAGGTGGGCCTGAGCCCGGGGGTGGAAGGGTGGAAGAAAGAAAGAGAGAAAAAGAGAGAGACGGTGCCAGGGACTCTAACCTTGAGACTGGATAAACATGGGCCTGTGCCGGCAGCACGGCTGGGATGGAGAAGAAGGGGGGGTTCAGCCGGCCTCTTGTAGGAGCTTTTAACCCCTTTTCAGACAATGAAAACTTTACAGATCATTGACCTTTCCTAGAAGATAGAGTGGAAGATGAGGAAGGAAATGTGCAAGTGTGAGAGAGGTCTGGGTGAGTGAGAGATAGTGGAAGAATAGAGAAGAATCCTAGTGGGAAGAGATGATGGAGTAGCTTTTGCTGGACTCTTTTTGTACAGCCATGGACAGAACCATGTTCCTTGTGACACAGAGACTGCATTCTAGGGGGAGGCAATGCCTCAGAACCAAGAGGGTTCAGTGTTGGTGCCCCTTGGCCCCAGGGGGTGAAAAAATATGGGGGGGACAGGTGTCCCAAAGGAGAGATTGTGCCTTTTTTGGATCGGGACAGAGCATCCTTAAAAAAGACAACCCTAGAAGCAGCTCTGGTCCATGTTCAGTGGTGAGAGCACTGGACATGAAAGGAAGAGGTCACGACGGCAGATGTACTCCAGGCGGTGCCACGAGGGACACAGAAACACACAAAGCTTCAGCTGTGTTTCCAAGAGAAGCCCATGGTACAAGAAGGACTCGTCTCCTCTTGATGAACTGAGGATTGATTGTTTGAAAGGTAGTTCTAGACTAAGAGCTGGTGATTTAGAGAGTAGATGCATTGTATTGGAAATTTGGTGAATGGGGGAAGAAATGCATTTGTAAAGTTTTCATTTTCCCTGTGTGTGTTCCTTTTATCTATAGTTGTAGAGTAGTTAATAAAGTTCTGTTTTCTTTTCTTTCCTAAGTAGGAGCCTGCTTTGCTTATTCCTGGTCACATCTCACAGCAGAAACCAGAGAGAAAATATCTTCATAGAAGCACTAGCATTGTGCCAGTGTCAAACCATGACACTCCCCTTTCTCAAATACTTCTGTTGCCGTGTTCCCCCACACAATGATGTCATCAATATATTGCAGATGTTCTGGAGCCTCACCCTTTTCCAGTGCAGCCTGGATCAGTCCATGGCAGATGGTGGGGCTGTGCTTCCACCCCTGGGGCAGTCAGTTCCAGGTGTACTGCACAGCCCTCCAGGTGAAAGCAAACTGAGGCCTGCATTCTGCTGCCAGAGGAATGGAGACAAACATGTTAGCAATGTCTATAGTGGTAAAGCACTTTGCTGCCTTGGACTCCAGCTCATACTGGAGTTCCAGCATGTCCAGCACAGCAGCGCTCAGTGGTGGAGTCACTTCATTCAAGCCACGATAGTCCACAGTCAATCTCCATTCTCTGTCAGACTTGTGCACAGGCCAAATGGGGCTGTTGAAGGGTGAGTGGGTTTTGCTGACCACCCCTTGGCTCTCCAGCTCACGGATCATTTTGTGGATGAGGATCACGGCATCTCAATTTGTTCAATATTGCCGGCGGTGCACTGTCAAGGTAGCAATCGGCACTCGTTGCTCTTCCACCTTCAGGAGAGCTACTGCAGATGGGTTTTCTGATAGTCCAGGCAAAGTGTTCAACTGCTTGATGTTCTCAGCCTCTACAGCAGCTATGCCAAAAGCCCATCTGAGTCCCTTTGAGTCTTTGTAACAGCCATTCTGGAGGAAATCTATGCCCAGAATACACGGGGCCTCTGGGCCAGTCACAATAGGATGTTTCTGCCACTCCTTCCCAGTCAGGCTCACCTGGGCTCCCAACAGGGTCAATTGCTGGGATCCCCCCGTCACCCTGGCAATGGAAACAGGTTCTACCTCCACATGTCCCAATGGTATCAGGGTACACTGCGCACCAGTATCAACTAAGGCATCGTATTTTTGTGGCTCTGATGTGCCAGGCCATCGGATCCACACTGTCCAGAAAATCCGGTTTTCCCGTATCTCTTCCTGGTTAGAGGCAGGACCCCCCCTAGCCCTGGTTATTATTTCTTTCCTGGGCATACATGGTAGAGGTACCTTCCAGGGGATCTGACGGATCATACCCAGCAGCTCAGTCATGGGAGGTTGGGGCTACCTTCACTTTACTGAGTTCCCTCGATTAGTGTTTCCCTCCTTGAGCTGATGCATCCATGCTGCCAGGACAGAAGTGGGTTTCCCATCCCACCTTCCCATGTCTGCCCCATGGTCCTGCAGAAAGAACCACAGGTCAGCCCATGGGCTGTACCCTCTCTCTCTAGCTGGGGAACGTTGGGCTCTGACTCTGGGGCCTGTGACTCACACTGGTGCAATGTGGGAACTGTTCCTCCTCACCTCCTCCCTCATCTCCCTCATCTCCTCTCTGAGTTCTTGGACCACGGCAGAGACATGAGCCTGCATTGGGCCATTGATCACACTCTCATAATTTCTAAGCTTGTTGGCAACAGAACCCACTGTCTCTCGTTTCTTATTGGCATTAATCATTGCAATAAAGGTGGTGTATTGAGCTGGCCCCAGATTTGCCAGACTCCACAACATTTGCCCTGTGCACCTGACCTTCTTGGGGTCATTATCATGCTGTCCATCCCTCCCAAAGAGTACCTCCAATACTGCCACTTCTCTCAGCTCTTGGATCCCTTCCTCAAGAATCTTCCAGAGCACATTCTATGGTGCTGGTCCTGCATTCTCTCCCTGTGGACAAACCTCTCTCTGACACTCATTAAAAGCTGTTCCCAGAGGGAAAGGGACCTTGGCTCCCTTACAAAAATCAGATTCATACCTGAGTCCTGAGTCAAGTGTCCCAAATTCCTTGCCTCACCACCATCCAGCTGGACACCTGTACCCATAAGGTCCCAGACCCAAAGTAGCCAGGTTGTATAAGCCTCACGTCCCTGTCATACAATGTCTTTGTGCAGATTACGGAGACTTTCGTACGTCAGGGACTCGGTGATGACCTCAACTGTTGCCTCTCCTGGGCGTTGGGAAGGCTCTCCTTTCATATCCTCATCTGGGTGCTCTGATTTCATCTTAGATCTCCTTGTTTCCACCAGGGCCACTGCTGCTGGCTGTGACTGCCTTTGCAGTTCAGCTGGAACCTGGACAGTTGTAACATCTGTGGGTTCCACTGCTGCACCATCAGACTCTCCCTCTTTGAGGCAGGGGGATGGCTTTTCACCAGCTGTGGAAATGTACTCCTTCAGCACCTGGCCCATCTCTTTCATTAGAACCCTCATCCAGCCTGGGTGGTTCATTTCTGAGGTGGGCTGTGGGGCAGGGTCAGGCTCTGGGGCAGCAGCATCCCTGGTCTCTGGGGTAGGTGTCAGTGTGGTTATCCAGGTTAATCTTCCCTTATCTCTGAATGCTAAATGTAACAGGCCTATCAGCAACACAAGCCACTGTATGATATCATTAGCATTTAGAGTGGATCTGAACCCTTTGAAAACTGGTGGGGCAGACCCAAAGAGCTGGGTGAAGGGCTGGGAAAAAATTTGCCCCCGTGTCATTTCCTCACAGTAAGGACCATTATTAAAGTAACCCCCAAAACCATACACTTAGTGTGTGATAGCTCTGAATCCATGTGCCTGCCTTCCAGAGGAAGTTAAAGATCCATGAATTCCTCACCTCATTAAGCCATAAAGCAAACTGGATAACAGCCAGGGCAGCCTTAGTTTGGTTAGCCTGTGTTCCCAGGGATTGCCTGGGTGCTCCTGATGGGGCAGAAGGAAGAGCTCCAGGCCCTCCGTGAGGGTGATGAGGGCAGTGGGCTGTCAGCGGGGGCTGGCTGGGGGAGCTGCAATGCCTGGGAAGGGAGCTGCAATCCCTGCCCCGGCTGTGGTGGGCTTTGCTCCCTGTGTGGACCAGGGGTGGCGTGGGCAGAGCACACAGAGATTTCAGGGATGCGGGCAGGGGGATTCATGGCCAGCACTTTGCAGCTGATCCCCTTGGCCTCTCCTCTCTTGCGGCCATGGCAAGAGCTGGGTGGGATGGCTCTGGCAGGAAGGTCTCCTTGGATTCCTGCACATCCACGTTCTGACCGTGGCTCTGTTCCTCTCTCTTCCAGCCCTTCGAGCCCTGAGTGAAGATAACAGCCCCTCCTGCATAAGCACATTTGTTCAGGTGATGTTTGAGGGAAGAACTGCAGAACTTTCATCTGCTGGCTCAGAAGAACCAGTGTCTCTTTAAGACTTCCAGATCCCTTGGAAGGTGAGACCACCTGGAGACCAGAGGGGATCAGCTGGAGTTCCAGGCACAGCTGATGACTGGCACAACTGAGCCTGTGGGAAGCTCCCATGGCTCCTGCCTTCTCCCTCCCTGTTGACAGCTCCCTCCCTCCAGCCCTCAGACCCTGCCCATCCCCTTTCTTCCCTCCCAGCTCATCCCTTTGCTTCGCCTTCCATTAATAAACAGTTTGGCTTCTTTGCTTTACCTGCATCTCTGTGGAGCTGGAGCGATGAAAATCCATGGCCCTGGGACACACAGGCCCCTGCTGCTGTTCTCTCCCACGCCGTGTTTTGTGCACAGACACAGAGGAACGAGGGCAGGTCAGGATGGAAAGGTTCCTGTGCTGAAGGTGCAGTTGTACAGCACTGTGGAGTTCCAGATCTTGCTGAGCACCCTGGAGCCCCTGGACTTTTGAAGAGCAAACCTGAATATGCTCTAAACACAGCAGAGAGGGATTCCATGGCAAGCATCCATGGAGGGCAAAGGAGCTTGGAATGCTGGAAGTTTTCAAGAATAGCTTCCTGAAAGCACAGCAGTGCTCCATCCCTGCACAGGATGAGGAAGAGGGCAGAAGCAGAGACCATCCGGGCTTAGCAGGGAGCTCTGGGTGTGCCTAAGGGCAGATGAAGCAGCAGCACGGTGCCCGAGACTCGGACACGCGGCCGTGCCGGTGCCCGGAGCGCTGCCAGGCAGTGCCGGGATCCCGGCTGTGGTTCTGGTCCCCACAAGTGAGGAATGGCAGCCCCAGGCTCAGAGCCAGTCAGAAAGCCAACCAAGGGAGAGCAGAGGGAGGGCACCCTTCCAGTCTCTCTTGGGCATGGCCGCAAATCAACCCCTGCTGCTTCTTCCTCCGCCTGTGTTTGGGCTGTGCTGGTGGCAGAGCCAGCCAGGTTGTGCTCTGTGTTCCAAAGCCTGTTGGGAGCGGGCATGAAAAGCACGTGTGCACAGCAGAGAGTCCTGGAAGATGATTGCAAGAGCATCCTGTGGGGACAGGGCTCTGGGCTCTGGCTGGGAACAGCCTGGTTTTGGTGCTGTGAGCACAGGCAGGAGTTGAGGCAGGGGAAGAGGCAGCGGGCAGCTTGTGTTTGTAGAGGGCCTGGGGCTGCACCTCTGAACCTGCACCTGGACACACACTTGGGGGAATACAAGCTACAGCTGGAGTGCCCGTCCTGAAAGGACCTGGAGTCATTCAGCCTTGCCAGCTTTTCTTAAGAGTGTGTTGGTGTTGCCCAGGAAAGCCACACATTTGGGGAAATGCCTTTGGAGGAAAGGGGCTTGCTTCTCAAGGAAAGTGCTTCCCAGGGAGCTCCCAGTGAGGCAGGTGTGAGTGTCCCCCTTTGGCTCTCTCTGCTCCTTTCAGTCCTTGAGGCCCCTTGCACTTGGCAGAGGAGCAGGGCAAGGGAGAAGGCTGTGAAGAGCAGGTTTGGCATCCACCTGGACCTGCAGAGACCAAGCCAAGCACCTGCAGCAGGGTGTGTTCCCCCTCTTTGGACAGAGGGTGAGCAGGAGCATCTCTGTCCAGCCACAAGCCCCAAAGCTCTCTGTGAGAGCTGTGAATTAAAAGGCCTTTGCACACACACTTTTCACATCTTTCCTGTCTGCTGTGTTTCAACTCTTGGCAAAATGCATTTGCCTCCTGCTTGGTGGGAGCTGCTGTGGCCCAGGGCCAGCACAGAGCTGGGATGTGTGGGCCAGGCAGCAAGGAGAGCCTTGGCTGATCTTGGTGTGTCCCTGCACTCAGAAAAGGCCTCCCAAGGTGTCCTGCTCATTGGCTCTCCCTGTGCATCTTGGAGAGAACAAGGTGGGCATTTCTGGCAGCTGGGCATCAGCAGGCCTCAAAATGGGGGCGTGTGGTGGAGTGAGCCCAGCTGAGATCCCCTGAGAGGAGCCCAGTGCTCCTTGCTCCTCTCTGCTGAGCCGGGAGCGTTTGTCTGCTTTCGGGATGGCCCTGGCTGTGTCAGGGCTGCTCCGTGGACCCGAGACAGCCGCTCCTGTCCCGCTGGGTGCCAGCAGTGCCTGGCAGCAGCCCTGCATCCACGTCAGGATGCTGGCCAAGAGAGGCCCTGGGAGCTGAGGCAGCTGATTGGAAGCTTTTGCAGATACACACAGGGCATGGCCAGCAGTGTTCCCTCAGGATACAGCAGTGCTGAGGCGCCTCCCCAGAGCTGCCTGATGCTGCCCACTCCTTGTGGCACCAGTTGCTTTCCTGTGGGATGTTCTAGCTCCCCCAAGAGTGAAGAGGGAGCTGGAGAAAGAGCTGGCCAGGCTGCTCTGGATCCTTTCCCAGCAGCCCTGGCTGAGTGGAGCAGTCCGAGCTGAGCGCAGAGGTGCCCATGGAACAGCCGTGCCCAGGAAGGCTCGCTGGGAAGGGGGATCCAGGAACCACAGGCCTGGCAGCCTGAGCTGCCACCGGGGAAGGCCTTGGAGCAGATCCTCCTGAGTGCCAGCCCACGGCACGTGCAGGGAACCAGGGGATCTGCTGGAGGCTGGGAAAGCTCTGCAGAGGGACGGGCACAGCTGGGGCTCCTGGTGAGGTGTTGAGGGCTTCTGTGGGGGATTTTGGGGGGTAGGTGTTGGTGGGGTGTTGGGGAAGGAGTTGTCTGGAAGGTGAGAGGTCTGGGCTGGAATTTGAGTCAGTTTGAAGGCAGCATCTATGCTTTGGCACAGCTTTGGTTATGGAGGGCAGAAAGAATATCTGTGACTATTTCTATTCATGGTCCTGTTTCCCCTGCAGGGAACAAGAGGGGAGAGCTGTACTTTATTGGCCACTTAGATATCTGTACTGGGGGAGGATCAGCCCTTTTGCCATCTACTCATTTGTTTGGATTACTCTTGTAACACTGAGTGGTCTTTCATTCCTTGAGAGTTTTTATTCCTTAAGAAAATTAGGAGATTATCATCCCTTCATCAAAATCCATTTGCAAATCAAAGAATGGTCTTCTTTTTGGCTCTGTGTAGTGTTATGTTTTGTAAAGTGACATTCAATGGATTATAAGGCAAATGAGTTGCTGCTTCAGGATGGGACACAAACTTGTAGACCAGTCACATTCTCAGGCCATCCCAATAAATTTGGGAAGTTTGCAAATTTTGGAACGACTTGAGCTGAGCAATGGGAAGTGCAACTTTCCTGAAGTGAGGATTCCTTAATGCCAGATTCTTCTGTTTCTTCATGGCCAAGATATTTTTGTGGTGCAGGAAATGAGTTCAATGAGAAAATAATTCCAGCACAGAGTAAGAGCTTCTGACAGAGACCAAGTGTTGCCAGCAGTTGCTGCAGGTGCTGCTGCCATCAGCCCCCAATGCACGTGGGCTTTGGCTCCCTGTGGCACAGCAGCCCCCCGGGGGCACAGGTCTCTGGGGCAGGAGACGGGCACCAGCGCTGCCAGGGCTCGGGGGTGGCAGCTCTGCTTGGGCAGGGACTCTGCCACAGCTGCTGCTGTCAGCGCTGCCCGGGCCCCAGGGCTCAGAGCAGCATTCGTGCCCTGGCCCACACATTCCTTGTCTGTGTCACACCCGTGGGTTTGGGATGGCCACCGGCCGGGAGGTGTCCCAAGGAGGCCGTGCCAGCTTCCCTGGAAGGCCCCGTGCCCTTCCCAGCGCGGCTGCGTCGGCAGCCCTGGGGCTCCTTCTGCTGCCCTGAGCCCGCAGAGCAGGGCAGCGTTTGCTGATGCTCTGAGCCCTTCCTAAAGATCCTGTGGGGCTGCCTTAGGCACCTGGGGCCAGGCATTCCTTCCAGCCTGGGCCACTTTGGTTGGGCTGGGGACATCCCCAGGGCAGGGGGCAGTGTGTGCAGGGGCCCTTTGTGACACGGTGCAGCACGGTCACTGTGGCATAGAACGGGTGTCCAAGGGCCCTTTGTGACACGTGGGAAATAGAAGCTTGCCCGGCTGCTGGGAACAGGCAACGGGGCAGAACGGGACAGAGCGGTGCCGTGAGGAGCCCCCGCACAGCGCCCTCGTTCCTGTCCCACCCGAAACCTTTCCCAGGCGTTATTCCTGCAGGTGACCTCGAGGCCAGACCACAGGACTTGCTGACCCGTGGTCTCCCTGAGGCTTCTCTTCTGCAGGAGCCTTTGAGGCCAGACCCCAATCCTTGACAGGAGTCTCCTGTCCTTGTGGCAGGAGCCCTTGAGCCCGAGCGCAGGACTTGCCGTCCCGCAGCCTTCCTGAGGCTTCTGTCTTGGAGGTGCCTTCAAGGCAGCACTTGGTGACTTGGAGCTTTTGCAAGGCATCTCACCTGCAAATAGCCACAAATCCAGTCAGAGATATGGAGCAGAGACCCCCGAGAGTGCCCAAGCTGGCCTGGGTGGAGGAGGAGGAAGAAGGCCCTGCAGCGGCCCCAGCACAGGAGACCGAGGAGGTGGTGCCGTTCCAGCCACCGCAGGAGGGTGAGTGGCAGAGCTGGGAAAAAGGGGTTGGTGTCTGCAGCCAGCTTGACCCCATGCCATGCCATGCCATGCCATCCTATCCCCTGGGGAAATGCCCATGGACAGGACGGAAGAGGGCCTGGGCAGACACCCTGCAGTGGCCACGCTCCATCCCCTGGGCCATCCTGGGGCTCTCCCTGCCTGGGCAGCGCAGGGCTGGGCTGTGTTCTCCGGCCTCTCCCGCAGTTCCTCAGCTCTGGCTGCTCTCGCTCTTTGCCAGATGCAGCCCTGGAGTGCACACAAGAGCAGGAATCCAGCCGTGGCCACTTCCGCAGCACAGCGCAGGTACCTGCAGCCACCCCCACCTGGCTGGGCCTGCTGTCCCTGCTCAGCCCAGCACCGTGTGTGCAGCACTCCATGCAACATCCCCGGCTTCCTGCCCTTCTCCTACAGTTCATCTGCAAATTCATCAAGAGAATGCAGGAGGAGGAGACCATCACCATGGGCACTGGGCTCAGACCATACTCGCCCATCTTCAAAACCAAGCCCAGCGCTGCCCTCCTGTGTATGCTTGTAGAGGAAGGATTTTACTATCCAAACCAAGTAAGCAGTCTGTGGGCAGGGTTTGATCCTCCCAGGAATTGCTTGGCCTCCCAAGCCACGCATGCTGGTTGCTGTGAGCCTTTGAGGCCACGTGGCAGTGCGCTGGGAAGGGAAGCACTTCTCTGGGCAAGCTGGGAACATTGCTCCCCCTGGCAGCTTCCCAAGTCTCCCTGTGCCTTCTCCAGGTGCCCGCCATGGTGAGGTTCATCCACCAGTGGCTCGTGGCCAATGATTGTGCTGAAGCCAGGCTGGACGAGGCCCTGCTGGATCTGACAGAAGCACAGCCAGATGACGCAGTCCTGACGCTGCTGCGTGTGGCCCCGTCCTGTGACAGGTATGGGGCCCACCTGCCCAGAGGGCTCAGGCCTCCCCAGCCCATCAGCCTGTACAGCCTGCCGCAGGTGTCTGAGCAACAGAGACTTCCAGGGCCCTCTGGCTGCTGCCTTTCCCAGCCCTGGCATGTCAGCCCCTGAGCCTGCTGCCATGCTCCCTCCCTGCCCCTCAGGGCTCTGTCCCCACAGGCCTGGGCTGCCTGGCTGCTGCTGGCCAGGGCCAGTGGGCAGAGGCAGAGCTGGCAGCCAGCTCAGCTCCCCACGCTGCTGTGGCTGAGACCCCCCTGAGACAGAGCTCTGACTCCCCAGAGCTGCCATGGCCATGTGGAAGACCATCATGGGCTCAGCCAGGACTGCCGAGCTGGCACAGCTGATCCTCCTGGATGTGCTGGGGAGCTGGCCAGTGCACAGCATGTGCACCTCCGATGGGGACCAAACGGGTGTCTTTAACCTGGCTGTGAGTTTCTGCAAGTGGCCTTTGCTGGCCCCAAGGCCGCCTCTCCAGCAGCTCTCCATCCTCCTTCCCCCACTGCATCTGCCTGCCTCAGGCGCTGGCCTGAAACCTGGCCCAGGGGCAGCTTCAGGCCCAGCAGGCCCCGTGCTCCCCCTGCCAAGGTCTCTGCGGGCCTCTCCCTGCCACGCTCGGGCCCTGCCACACGGACGCCTGGGCACTGAGCGCTGTCTCGGGGGGGGGCCTTTGTCCCTTGCAGGCAACCGTGGTGATGTGGAAGATCCTGCAGGTGCCCTGTCTGCCACGGATATTGAAGGTGTATTTCCCCCGCCTATTTGTGCATCTGCTCTTCCAAGTGTTCTCCAGCACCTTGGAGATGCCAGAGGAGGTCGATGCCTTCTGGAAGCGATGCCAGCAAGAGCACGGCCTTGCCACCAGCCCCAACAGGTGCTCCATCCCACTCCTCCTGTCCCTGCCACGTGGCCTGCCAAGGAGCCAGTGCTGCCAGCGTCACCTGGCCTTTGCTGTGCACACAGGTTTGCAGTGCGCACCCTGAAGTCCCTGCTCTGCCTTCTCCGCTGTGAGGATGTGGTGGTGGCAATGGAACGCAGGTGTGGCTGGGACACGCTGCTCTCTCTTGACACCCACCACTTTGCCGTGGCTCTGCTGGCCAGGTGAGAGCCCCTTCTCCCTATGGCCTCTGACATTTGTGCTCTGTGCCTGGGGTGTCCTGCAAAACATGGTCATGGGCCAGAGGGCCTTGTCACTGCGGGATGGCCAAGCAGACTGGAAAAGGCTGGGAGAGGAGGGTGCCCATGAGAAAGCAACTCCCGAGTGGCCCAGGTCCCCTTGCTGGAAGGGTGGTGGGGAAAGATGAGAACTCTGTGAGTCACTCCTGGGAGAGATTTGCCCCACTGGCTCAGGGTCTTGTTTCCTTTTTCCTCTTTTTAGAGAAATTTCCCATTCAGCCCTACACTTTTGTTCCGGGATTGCATTCTACCTGCTCGCCATGCTCGGCCAAGAGATGCCATACTGGGATTTCCCTGCCCTGGCATTCCTTGTGGAGGTGAGCCTCAAGGCCAGCGCTGCCTCCCAGCTCTCTGCCCTCTCGTAGGCACAGCTGCCAGGACGGTGCCCGTGCCCTGTGCTGCTGCCTGGGCCCAGCCCTGTGCGGTTCCAGGCTCCTGCCGGCCGTCTCCCTGTCACTGCCCTGTGCCTTTCAGGTCCTCGAGTGCCTGGACTTGAGGGAATGCAGTGACAGTGTTCTGCAGATCATGGCACAGAACCTGCAGAGCCAGCACAGGGCCAGGCGTTACTTGGCACTCAGAGGCCTGGTAGTGCTGGGCAAGAATCCCTTGATGGTGAGAAGGGGGCAGTGGCTGAAGCCGTGCAGGCAGCATGGGGCCGGGCAAGGCAGTCGCTTGGCCTTGCCTGGGCTTGGGGCGCTGGGGCAGCTGCTCCCAGCTCTCCTGCCTCCTGCTTCAGCTGCCCCAGTACTTTGGGACAGGCCTTTGGCCTCTGGGCCCTGCGGCAGCAGACTGGCCTTTCACAAACTTGTGTTCTGCACAGGTTGAAAAAATGGGGAGCCTGACCCAAAGTCTTGTGGAGCTCCTGCAGGAAAATGATAGCCACATGATCAGGATGACCATTCTTCTACTCCGATATTTGCTCCTGGATATTGGGGGTGCCCCAATAGCCACCCCCATTGCCCTGCAGCTGGCTGAGGCGCTCCTGCCACTCTTTGACCACGTAAGGCTCTGTGCCCACAGCCACGGCCGCCGGCTGCTGCCCGCACACTTGGTGCCCTGTGCAGATGCAGGCCTGTGCCCTGGGGGGCCTGAAGCAGCTGATGCTGAGGTCTTTTGCCCTTCCTCTCCTACAGGATGATATCCGGGTGCAGCTGAGCTCCATGTGTGTCTTTCAAGAGATGCTGGACTTTTTAAGAGAAGATGGAAGAAAGGCCCTGAAGTCCCACATTCGCCAGAGCCTGGTCCCACTCTACGTCCACTGCCATGATGAGAATCAGATTGTTGCTGAGGTGAGGACCTGTGGCCACCTGCTGTGCCCCTGGCAGGGGACTGGGCTGCCTCCTGCCCTGGCACCTTGCGGGCTGCAGCCTCCTCCAGGCTGTGGCACTGGGATGCTCCTGTGCCCTGGCCTGTGGGGCCAACACCGCGTCTCTGCTGCTCTCCAGGCCTCCCGGGAAACGCTGCATTCTGCAGCCGGATTCCTGAAGAGGAGGAATCTCGAACAAATGCTCCAGGTGGATCAGACATGGAGGTTTGGCGAGTGCTTGGTAAGAGAAGCCGAGAACGCCCAGGCTCGCCTGGAGAAGGCCCCTGAGGGCGGTGCTCAGTGTGCAGGGCCGGGCAGCTGTGCCCCTGCACGCTGCTGCAGCCAGAGGCCGCGGGGGCTTTCTCCAGGCTCCCGTGGGCCCGAGCCGGGTGCCCATGGAGCCCCGGCCCGGCGGGGCTGCGGGCCGGCACCGCGGCTCCCCGGGCAGCAGCCGGCCCTCTGCCCCCTGCCCTCGGGAGCCCTTGGCCAGCGGCTGCTGTGGCCGCGCCTCAGGGCTGTGCGGGCAGGGGAGGCCGGGGCTGGGCGCAGGCAGCGCCCGGCCCAGGGGCTGAGCCCGCGCCAACCCTTCCCTCCTGCCGCTCTCTGCAGCTGTCCGAGGACAGGAGCCGAGCGGCCGAGCACCTGCGCCGGGCCCTGCGTTACCTGCAGAGCCCACAGGAGCCCCTGCGAGAGGCGGCCATCAGGTTCATGGGTGAGCCACGAGCCCGGGCTCCCTCCCCGTCCCGCCGCAGCTCGGCCCCGGCCCCGCCTGCTGCCCCGGCAGCGCCAGCCGGGCCGGGCACCGTGGAGCCCCGCCTGGGCTGGGCATTGCTGCTGCCGCCCTCTGGCAGCCGTGCCCTGGGGCGGCAGCGTGCGCCAAGGGCCGGGCTGAGCCCTGCCGGGCCAGCAGCCCGTGTGGCCGCAGCGCCGGCAGCGCCGCTGGCAGGGAGCTGTGCCGCTGGCGCCGTGACAGGCTCTGTGTTCACAGGCATGGCCGGGCGGCACCTGAGGGGGCAGCAGCAAGAGCTGCAGCTGATCTGCACTGGTGAGTGAGGCCAGCGGGCTGGCAGCGGGGCCTGCCGGGGGAAGAGCTGCAAGCCCTGCCCCGGCTGCGGAGGGCTCTGCTCCTGGGGGTAGAGCACACTGAGATTTCAGGGCCACGTGGGCCATTGGTGGCCAGCAGCTTCGGCCTGATCCCCTTGCTCCCTGCTCCCTCCTGGCCATAGCAAGAGCCGGCTGCGATGGCCCTGGCAGGGGGCTCTCCTCGGCTCCCCGCAGATCCGGCATCTGACCATGGCTCTGTTCCTCTCTCTTGCAGCCCTGGAACGCCTGACGGAGGACATGAGCAGTGCCGTGTCAGAGCTGGCACTTGAAACACTGCATGTCCTCCAAGCAACAGCCAGTGGGCGATATTCCATCTTCCAGAGGCTGCAGGACCAGCTGCACAGGGCATGGATCACTCGGCCTCGTCTGTCACGGCTGGGCTGGCTGCACTGCTGGAGCTCTGAGGACAGCTGATCCGGAAGGCTCTCTTTGCTGGGGCAGCCTGAGCCAGTGGGGATTTTTACTTTTCTTTAAGATTTTTCTTTTCTTCCATTCTATCTTTTACCCGATGTAAATATATACCCTGTTATAATATACACACTCTCAGGAGATTTTCTTTGCTGCCCAGGGTTTGTAGGGCATAGGGAAAGTGGAGAAAAGCCTGCTTCTACTTAGCATGCTGCCCATGCATGCAGTGCTGCAGGGAAAATGGCCAGAAGCCCCTTGGCCTGTGGTGGCTCTGCTGAAGCCTTTGTGCTGCCCACAGAGCGGCTGGGCAGGGCCCGGAGCTGCGGGGATCCCTGCCAGAGCGGTGCCTGGAGATGGCCACAAGCCCTGTGCCAGGCAGGAAGCGCCATCCGTGCCCTCCTGCCCGTCTGCTGCTGCCTGCCTTGCTGAGGGCTCCCAGGTGCCTCTGGCTGGGGCTGCTCTGGAGCTGCTGTGGGGCTGCGGCGCTGCTGCCGGGCAGCTTGGCCGGGCTGGGGCAGGGCCTGAGGGGCTGGGGCGCTGGCAAGCCCTGAGCAATGGGGCTGTCAGAGGCCACAAGCAGCCCCCTGGCAGCCGCCTTCTTCCTGCCAGAGTTGACTTGCAAGACAGATCCCAGGCACTCTGCAACTAACACTCTGCAACTAACAACTGCATCTCAGTGTTGTTGGAAAGCCAAATCCAGAGAAATGTCAGACCCTTGGTCTTGTCAGCAAAGCTCAGAATTAAACACAGCATTTGATCTGAGACCTTGGAAAGGGCTTCCGAACTCAGGTGCTAGAAGCCAGAACGCGGATTTCTAGTATCTAGCAGAGACACGGGGAAGAAAGTTGAAGTGGAGGAATGTTTAGAGTTTTAGAGTTCCAGATTTTGAAAAAATCCAAGTAGTTACAACAGTAAACAAGAAGTTTAGGATGCAGTGCTGTAGGTTTGTTGCGTCATGGCATGATTGGCTAAGGAAGCTTCCACTGTAGCATGATGTGGGAAGCCAGGAAATTCCTCGGGCTGCCCTGCAGGACTCGAGACCCTGTCAGAGGGCTCAGAGACCTTGGCACAGAGCCCAAGACCCCTGTGCCTTTGATTTAGCCCTTGGAAAAAACAATTCCCAACCTTGTATGAAGAATGACAAGCCACAAAATGAAAGGGAATTTATCACAGAGTGGAAAAATAGATTTTGGGGCTTTTTAGAATGGGGCTTCAGGGGGCAAGATGGAGGAATCTGGGCATGTCCAGCCTTTCTCCTTCTTCTTCTTGGCCTCCATCTTCTGCTGTGATGTTGGCACTTTTCGATTGGTTTAGAGTAGACGCTCACTGTCTAACGGAGATGATAGGTATGGGAAAGTAATTGTAACTATTGTACAGGTAGTTGTTTTTAGTAGAAAAAGATAACACCGCCCTGGGGGAGGCAGAGTGCCTTAGACTGTCTTGCTGAGCAGACCTCGGCAGGACAGGAGAAAGAATTTTCTAGATAAGATACAAGAAACAACCTTGAGACCGAGAAATGAAGAGCTCTTACTCCTTCTTCGACCACCGGGCTGGGAAAAGAGACTTTCTAACTTATCTCGGGGTCCCTCTGAGCAGCTAGAGACCCCGAGAGCATGAGTCCCTAAGAGGAAATATTGAAGGATTGGCTCCAAAACATAAATATCCTTGTTGGCCGTGTCTTCTTGGCCAAGAAATCCTTCAAAGCTCTTGGAACTACAAGTCTTGCGGCCCTGTGAGCCATGCGGTGGAGATGGGAGCCAAACTCACCCTTCCTGTCTATGTAGAAGAGAAGAAAAAGCAATGGCATCATCTAAAAAATTCAGAGGTCTTCTCTCTAGTTCATTCCAAACTCCTTCAACTCGCCCAAACTGGGATTTACCTACAAACACATGACAAGGACTTTTAGGGCTGGCTCTTTGACTCCAGAGTGGCTGCTTCAGAATCTTTCCCATAACCCTGTGTAGTTGTGTGCCAGCAAGGTCTCCTTTGAAGAAACTTTCCCAAGTGACTTGCATGGAGGTTTGTTTGAAGGGTGTTTGAGGGGAAAGGCTCCCAGCAGAGGTCTGGGCTTTGGCCTAGCTGTGTCCCCTGCTGATTGTGAAGTGTGCCATCAGCTGCAGGGCTTTCTGGGCTAAAAATACCATCAAGTCACTTGGACTTGCTCATTTTGGCCTATAAAAGCTGGACCCGCTTTCGGAGGAAATTTGGAGACCTCATCTATGGGTGGATGGAGCACCTAGGATTTTCCCAATTGCTGGGAATGGTTCTCCAGGTCCCTGGAGTATCCAGGGCCCTGGTAAGTTGCAGCTCCAAACATGCCTTGGCAATGAGAAGCAGAGGAACCCAGACCTTTTTGTGCTGCCTGTGTCACTGCACCGGGGCCATGGGATGGGCACACGCAGCCCTTGTGCTGGAGCTGAGCTGCTCTGCCCAGCACTGGTGGCCGCCATCCAAGCTGGTTTTGCTTGTCCTGGTTCCCTGACAGCTGGGGCCCTGGGCAGAGCCCTGAGAGCCTGGTCTCCCCCCAGGGAAGGAGCAGGAGCCCCTGGAGAAGCTGTACCGGGTGGGGATGCTGCTGCTGCTGCTGCTGCTGCTGCTGCTGCTGCTGCTGCTGCTGCTGCTGCTGCTGCTGGAGACAGCCAGGATGACATCAAGGATGACAAGCTCTTCCTCAGCCTGGCCACTGGAGGCTGAAGGTGATGGACTTTGATTCTGGCACCTTCTTCAAAGGCAAACTCCACAGGGAATTTGCAGATGAGTCCCCACCTGGGGAAATTCTCCCAGATTTGGGCATGGCCCAGCCTGGCAGGGAAGCAAAGGTTCCCCCTTTGCTGGGGCAGATGCAACTCATCCTTCAGTCGCTGCCCAGCTGCTTTTTGGCAGGGCTGTGGGGATGGGCTGGGCTGGGTACGAAATGGGAGTGGGCTCCTGGCCCTGCCAACAGCCCCCAGCACCCACCGTGCCCCGGGCTGGGGCTGGGGCTGGGGCAGCCAGCCTGACACAAACAAAACCCCATGGTGGGAGCAGAGGTGGGACTCCAGAACCTGTGCAGGGGCTGCTTTGCTGTGCAGGCAAGGAAGGGCTTGGGCTGCTCAGCTGCCCTTGTTTGCTTTGGGATCACGGTGATTTTGGGGGCAGTGCAGGGGGGAAGAGAGAAAGTGTGGGCTTCCCTCAGCCATGGCTGGGTTTTTCCCTACCATGTAGGAGTTGGGCCTTCCTCAAGGCCCTGACAGAGATAAGAGTTTTTACCGTTTTTCTTGCTTTCCCTTTTTGCATCTAATCTCTTTTCAAGAATGTGTTGGTTTTTTTCCAGAGGAAGCGTTCGAGGTGGTCCAGTGTGGATGGGGAAGTGCTTGGGAGCAGCTGTGGCATGGATGGGCCGTGCCCTTGGAGAAGGCTGAGGCCATGGTTTGGGAGCAGCTTTTCTTGCAGCCGTGGGTGGCGTGAGGTGGGTCCCTGTGTGCTTGGCAGGGTGGGATCAGAGCTTTTGGGAGATGGCAGCGAGCACAGGAGCATCCTGCTCTGGGCAGCTGCTGAGGGCTGGATGTGCCGTGGCTGGCTGCAGGCTGGGCACATGTCCTGCCCTCCTGCTCTGCTGCCAAAGGCAGCAGTTATGGGCAGCTCTGGGCACAGCTCTGGGCACAGCCAGCATGGCCTGGGCACCGCAGACCTTGGCACAAGGGCACAGGAGCCCTCAGCTGACGGGCGGTTTCTGCTTTCTCTCCTTGCAGCCGGGCTCTGCGGCTGCTGAGGCTGCTCTGGGCTCTGCCAGGGCTCTGCTGGGCTCAGCCCTGGGCCCAGCTGGGCTGGCTCTGCCCTCACATTGCTCTGACAGCTCTGCATCAGACGAGCCCGTTGTGAGCACAGCGCCTGAGCTTTCTGCTTTGGCAGGTGAGTGAGACTCTGCTGCAGGCCCAGAGATTGCAGCTGGGGACACACATCCAATTGGCAAGGACCCAAACTCTCCACAGTCCCAGCTGAACGCCTGCATCTCCACAGGGTGTTTGTCTGTCCCATTCTACCTTCTTGATTGGCTGGAATGGTGCAGTTGCACTTTCTTCCTCCTCTAGAAGTGCCACGAGTGGGCCAAAGCTGGCGAGTGGGCCGTGCTCCTGAGGCAGTGCAGTCTGGAGGTGATGGATGGAGAATTGCCCTTCTGCACCTCCAAACCAGAGCAAAAAGCTGTCAGTGGGACTTTGTGTCTTCAAGAAATCCCTGACAGTTTCAACGGGAATGTGCAGCTCATTTCCAGGCTGTGGTAGGCCAGGGACAGGCATTCGGAAGATTTCGGGCTGTAACGGAAAATTACAGGAATCCTTCTACCCCCCTCCCCATAGATAAGGATCACCCTTAGAATGTAGCCAGACGTGTAGCCCCCCTAACCTATGCATGCCAGTAACTTTCCACTCCACACTAACCCTAGAAAGTATAGCCAAACCCCTGTCTGACGTAGAGAGACCCCTTAGTCCATAAATACCCTTAAGACCCCTCAATAAAGGCCTTTAACCGTCCACCACATTGGTGTCAGCGTCTGTTATTGGCCACAAGGGATCCCACGAAGGAGATCGAAGTGCTGAACTCTGAAACCAGGTCATCGCGGCCTTCACAAGAAGGCAACATAGTGGTGCCAAAACCCGGGAGCAACGAGTCTGGGCGACAGGAGTACTCCTGGCCAGGGGACAGCACTCAACGCTGGAACGGCCATAGCGAAGAAGGGGGACGCCCCAGGACCCGCGATTCGTATAGAAGCGATAGCGAAGGTCGTAAGTTTGATACATATGCAATGGGGAATCAAATGTGAGCTCAGGAATTTTAATCTCGCATTGACGAGACTCCTAGACCTTGGGGTCATTACTAGACCCATAGATATATTGCACTCTGAGGTGTGGCAGAAATGCACTGTTGCGCTAGCAGAGGACACAAAAGCCACAGGCAGCAGCAAAAGCCTGAAAGCGTGGGGGAAGGCAGAAGCTGCCCTACGCAAAGCATTAGAAGAACAGGAGACGTGGAATGCTGCGCGCTCCTGTTTGTTAATCACGCCACAGCTGGGGGAGGGGGCGATAATATGAAACCCCCCTGGTGGCGACCCGATTGAAAACGGGGAGACGGGGGGGCTGGGCACATCCCATCCCTCCTCCAGCCCAAAGCCCCCGGAGCCCTCGGAGCCCCCGGGGGACCCCCTGACCCTTTCGGGGGACCCGCCGGGGCCCACACCACCTCCGGAGCCCCCTGGAGTGCCCGCAGACCCCTAACCCTAACCCTTCCCCGCCAATAGCCGACTTAGCGCAAGAAGCGGAGGGACTCGCACGGTCCTTTTGGGAGGGGTTGGCGGCAGAAGCCCGAAATATCGAGAGGGCTGGCGCGTGGGCGAGCGGCGGAGGGGATCCGCCGCCTTACCCGTTTGAATATGGCGCGGGTGGCCGGGGAGAGGGGTGGAGCCCGCCAGCCCGCGGCGGGAAGAACCCAGAACCGCGGCCAGCCGCGAACACGCATGCACGGGAAACCAGCGCTGAGCCCATGCCCGGCCGAGAGCCGCAGGTCCCAGCAGACGCGCATGCGTGGGGGTGCAACAGAGGGCAGGCACTCACCCGGGAGCCGCGCCCACTGCTGCCACCATATATGGGAGAGATCCCTCCCTGCGGGAGGCAGGGCGAGCCCAGGGGGCGGCACCGGCAGCGGCATCAGCACCGCCCCCGAGGGGAGGAGCGGGGCCGTAGCCGGACAAAACGGCAGCAGAGACCGGAAGTATATTGGCAGTCGACTTCCGACTCTGAAGGGAGCCACAGCTCCCCGGATCGCTCTGCGGAGCCCACCGAGTCCAGCAGCGACTCGGAAGCAGAGAAAACAGAATTAATGCAGTTTCGGACGAAACCAAATAAGACTTTTAACACAATCGGGAACCAGCCCCAATACGAACTCACCGACTGGGGTAAAATCAAAATCGAATGCGCGGAATGGGCACCCGCAGCATCGGTGCATGCCTTCCCGGTGAGAATTACAGGACCCCAGGGGAACCAGCAAAGAACGTATACTCCCGTTAATTCCAAAGACGTTCAGACAATAGTAAAAGCTATCTCAGAAAAAGGAATTAACTCAGGGATGGTTTCCACTCTCGTGGATGGTCTTTTTAGCAATGATGATTTACTCCCTTTTCATATAGTGCAAATAAGCCGTATGCTTTTTGAGAGGGAGGGGACGTGCGGGATTCAGCCCCCTCCCGCTATGGATGCGAGACGGCCCATCTATGCCAATCCATAGTGGGGCAGGGGATCTTCATACCCTATGCTCCCACAGGCAAAAGCACACAGAAAGGGAGAAACATGACCTACCCCAAACCCTTACCCACAAGGGTCACTGACGTCCCGACTGGCGATGAGGAAGCCTTCCAGATAGGCCAATCAGCCAGGTCAGGCTCGAACCCAATCCTTCGCATGTTAGAAGCTACCTTTTTATCCCTGAACGAATCTAACCCTAACCTAACCGAGTCCTGCTGGCTTTGCTACGATGTTAAACCCCCCTTTTACGAAGGAGTCGCTTTAGATACCCCCTTCAGCTATTCCACAGCCGATGCCCCTCGCCAGTGCAGATGGGACACAACCCGCAAAGGAATTACCCTGAGTCAAGTCACAGGTCAAGGCAGATGCTTCGGCAATGCAACCCTAGCTAAGCGGAAAGGCGACATCTGCACCGAAGTAGTTGAGCCCGACAGGAAAAATAATAAGTGGGTAGTCCCATCCACATCTGGGATGTGGGTTTGCCAGAGATCTGGAGTAAGTCCCTGCGTGTCTCTTGCCAAATTCGATAACTCTAACGATTTTTGTGTTCAAGTTCTGATCATCCCTAGGATCCTGTACCACTCAGACGAAGAGGTGTATCACCTTCTCGAAAACAACAACCGGCTCCACAAGAGAGAAATATTAACAGGTATAACTATCGCAATGCTGCTCGGCCTAGGAGCGGCTGGAACGGCAACAGGTGTCTCAGCCCTAGCAACTCAACACCAAGGACTGTCCCAGCTGCAGATGACCATCGATGAGGACCTGCAGAGGATCGAGAAATCCATTTCCTTTCTAGAAAAGTCAGTTTCTTCACTCTCAGAAGTGGTCCTGCAGAACAGGCGAGGACTGGATCTCCTGTTCATGCAGCAAGGGGGCCTGTGTGCTGCCTTGAAAGAGGAATGCTGTTTCTACGCTGACCATACAGGAGTCGTTAGAGACTCCATGGCAGAACTCCGAAACAGACTGGCTCAGAGACAGAAAGACAGGGAAGCCCAACAGAACTGGTTCGAATCCTGGTTCAACCAATCACCATGTCTAACTACCCTAATTTCTACCCTAATAGGTCCATTGGCAATGCTGCTTTTAGCTATTACCTTCGGGCCATGCCTGCTGAACAAGCTAGTCTCATTCGTTCAGGCCCGCCTAGAACGGGCTAACATCCTGTTCATGGGACAGCCACAATTCCTGTGAATTCAACAGGGGACCTGCCAGTCACGAGAGACTTGCCTGGCAGAAACTTACTCAGGTTTCCCAAGACCCTTTTCCCTAGTCAGATCTCAACTTCCTACCTCATTTTAGTGCCTATGTATAAGACTACCTCGTTCATTTGTGAAAGAGGGGGGGGAAGTGTGGTAGGCCAGGGACAGGCGTTCGGAAGATTTCGGGCTGTAACGGAAAATTACAGGAATCCTTCTACCCCCCTCCCCATAGATAAGGATCACCCTTGGAATGTAGCCAGACGTGTAGCCCCCCTAACCTATGCATGCCAGTAACTTTCCACTCCACACTAACCCTAGAAAGTATAGCCAAACCCCTGTCTGACGTAGAGAGACCCCTTAGTCCATAAATACCCTTAAGACCCCTCAATAAAGGCCTTTAACCGTCCACCACATTGGTGTCAGCGTCCGTTATTGGCCACAAGGGATCCCACGAAGGAGATCGAAGTGCTGAACTCTGAAACCAGGTCATCGCGGCCTTCACAAGAAGGCAACACCAGGCTGAGAAGGAAGGGCATCTTCTAAAGGATTTGGGCTTTGACAGAGTTTCCATTCCCAGTCCTGCTTGGAGCTGGAAGGGCACAAAGCAATTTCCTCTTGCTTCGAGCACAATTTAAAATAGCAATGTTGGAAACAAAGCCCAAAACCTTTTAAAAGGCTGCTGACGTCAGTAAGATGGATCCATGCTATCAGCACATTTACAATGTAAATAACTGAGTTCTCTTTTTCAAAAGATCATTTACCTCTTAATGCAAAGAATGTAACTTTGCATTTATGTTTTGTTTTTTTCACTAACATTATATTTTTTCTCTAACACTTGGATTTTATTCTTATCTTCTACAATTTACCTATTTTTTCCATTTTTCCTTTTTTTTCCTTTAAATAGAAAACATGTCCTATAAAAGGAATGTCCTTTGCTCCTGGTTCCCGTGTGGAGCAGCTCCCTTCCTGCTGGCTGAGCTGCTCAGGCAGAGCCTGGCAGCTCCTGGCCCTGCAGGGCTGAGGCTTTTCCCTGTTGCTGGGCACAGACTAATGGAGCAGCACTGCTGAACACGGGCAAACAGAGGGACCAGGAGCAGCTGCCTCTGCCCACCTGAGGCTCCAAGGCCCAAACTCTGAGCAGCCAGGGCTGGAAGAGACTGGCAGGATCTGATCCCTGACTCTGGGCCAGGCCTGCACAAATGACCCCACAGCAGCAGCAGCAGCAGCAGCAGCAGCAGCAGATGGAGCTGACTTTCAGCACAGCCCCTGCCCCTGTTCCCTCCTGTGTGCAGCGGTGTCACAGCAGCCTGAGGCACCTGGGAGCCCCCAGTGCCAGCAGAGACTTGAGATGGCAGCCCTGGGCTCCTGGAGGCTGTGCAGGGAACGGAGCTGGGCACTCCCTGTCCATGGGGAGCTTGCAGATGGAAAAGGCTGCTGTGCCCAGGCAGCTCCAAGGGCACAGAAAGGAGGCTCTGGAGCACTGGGTCTGTGCCAGTGCCACAGTCCTGGGCAGCAGCCAGCCAGCCCTGGGGAACAGAGGGCACAGCACGAGGGACAGAAGCAGGCAAGGGCAGAGACTGGAGAGAGCCAGAGCCAGGAGCAGGAACAGCTGCTCCATTGCACTCTTGGAGAAAGTTCTGGGCTGGTTCCAAGCGCTGAAAGGCGTGAAGGGCAGAGAGGAGGCCACAGCAAACAATGCTCTTGTTTGCACAGCCTCCCCTCTCCGTGTCCCAGAAGGAATTGCATGGACTGTGTTCTTCTCTCCGAGTCGTCTCGTTCAGCATGAGCAGCTCAGCACCAGGAGCTGAAGGAGCTGAAGCCTCAGGCCACAGGAGCTGGGCAAGAGGGAACTTTTGGAGCAAAGGAATGCTGCTAAAATAGCCCCAGCTGAATGCAGTGGATAGAATCATGGAATCACAGAATCCTTTCTGTTGGAAAAGCCCTCTGAGCTCACCCAGGGCAGCCGCTCACCCAGCAGTGCCAAGCCCAGCACTAAACCACGTCCCTGAAGTGCCAAGGCCTGGACACCAGCCCTGAGTGAGGCCTGAACAGCAGGCCCTGAGCCCAAGGTGGCCTCTGGATGAACCTTCCAGCCAAAGGTTATCTTTGTATCTGCTCCCTAATGAAATATGCATGGTCATTAGCACTGTGATAGATGTAGCCACTCATTAGTGAAACATGTATTGACCTTTGTGTATTTAGAAGCCGGACAAGGCCATGAAATCTGACATCTGGCCTTGTTTGGGGCTGAATGGTCAAAGTCACCTCCCTTGGTTCCTCCTGGGGCCCTGGCCAGCCTTTGGGAGGGACCCAAGAGGAGGATGAAAGCAGATGTTGCCACACTAGCAGTGCTGTCAGTTTGTCCATTCAGCACTGTCAGAGCTGGGCCCTCTCCCAGCGGGGTTGGAGCCTCACCTGGGGCTGGAGGCACCTGCAGGAATTGCCAGTGCCCAGGAGTGGCTCTGCAGCCCTTGGCTGTGACAGCTTCCCCAGCTGCTGTGTGGGTCTGGGCGATGGTAAAGGCTGAGGGTAACTGGGGCTGGATCTTTCTCAATCACTGCAGGCAATCTTTGGTGGGGATGGTTGGGTGCATTGCTGAGCTGCTCCTGTTGTGATTCTTTGCTGCTCTGAGCTGCAGGAAATGACACTGATTCCTTCAGTTGGTGTCTGTGTCTTTGGTGCTGACCCTGCCCACTGGCAAAACAAAACTGGCCCAGTCTGGCCAGATCCCAACAAAATGTCACTTGTTCAGTGTCAATGTGAGGAATCAGTGCCATCAGAAATTCCCAGATGGGAAGCCCTTCCCTGGAGTTCCCTGGCTCTGGAGTGGGCTGAGGTTGGAGCCCCGTGGGAGCAGTGGGGCAGTCGGGTAAAAGAGGCTGAACCCCTGGATGGCTTCAAATGCATCCAAAAATTGCACATGGAAAAGGAAAAGAACTTGTGGGCTTTGGAAGACGGGGGTGAATTTTGTTAATGACACATTGGAAACAGCACCAACAGAAAGAAAAACTGTTGTTGGAACACTCCCACATGGGGTGACAGAAGAAGGTTTTAATCTTGAGCTCAGGTTTACTTGTGCAAGTGATAATTATAATAATAATAATAGTAATAATAATAATAATAGTAAACCACAATAATAAACATTTATATATATAATTAAAAATTGATAATGTGAAATGAGGGTGACAGTAGTAATATGTCAGCTTTGGCTGCTCACTGTGACACTAAATACCCTACAGAACAGGATTGGCCAGGACTCTAATGTCAGTGGTAAACTTTGTGAATTTTATACAGACAATAAGGGAAAAAGTGATAAATTTGGCTATTTTTATCAGATTTGCTGATACTGTGATGCAGAGTGCTTTGTCTGTTCCTGTGAAAAATTCAGTGATTAAGCCTGCAGGGCTTTTCATATCCCAGAAAATCCACAAGCTGCAGGATTTGTTGAATGGGTGAAGGGGTTGTTAAAAAAGCAGTTGAAAAAATGAGGAGATGGGAACCTTTGCCCATGGAGAACCCATCTCCCAGATGTGCTCCATGCCCTTAACAATGGCCCACTGGGGAAATGGAAACCCCCTGGCTGTGCACGGCTGCCCCCAGTTTGCAAATCCAACCATGGGCAGTGAGACTTGGGCTGCCTGGGAAATTGTTCTGGCTGTGATGGCCCCTGGCAGGGCCAGCCCAGAGGCTGCAGGGCTGGGCCTTCATGCATTGGAATTAATGAGGAGCAATTCAAAGCAAATGAGAGCTATCAATACTGAAACAGGAATTCAGATTCCTCCAGGGCACTTTGGTTTGGTAACTGCTCCCTTGGAGCTTGGCCTTACAAAGTGTTCCTGTCATGGCAGGAGGAATTGATGCAGAATATCCAGGAGAAATTGCAGTAATTCTTTTAAAAGATAGTGACCAGGATTGGATTAGTCAACCCCATGACAGGGTAGCACAATTATCAATATTGCAATTTTAAGAAGGATTGTGAAGAAAGGAGATCCACCTGCAATCACCACCGTTTGTGGAGAGAAAGGGTTTGGATCCAGCAGCCCTAATAATGGAGCCAGAGTGTGGGTCCAGAGGCCAAATGGCCCTTCCGAGGCAGCTGAAGGAGCAGCTCCTGGGAAAGACAACTCTGAGTCCTGAAACCTGGGCAGGAACAATGGGAATGTGTCCCTGCAGCCAAGTGTTCTGTGTGAGAACAAGTAGATCTGACAGGATATTGTTTTACACATGCTGCCAGACCAAATCTCCCTGTTTGCCCCAAGGGCCCCTTTGGGAAATGCTCTGATCCACGGGGCTCCATGTGAAGGCTGCTGTGACACTGAGGGACTTGCACAGGAATTGCATCCAGGAGCCCGAGTGCCCCTCAGGGACTGGGACCCGGCCCCTTCCAGCCCGAGGGGAAAGGGCCCCCCCAGGCTGTGTTAGCCACAGACAGCATGGTAAAGCTGAACAGCAAAGGGCCTGGGGGCATTATTCTGGAATTATCATGGTGCCAGCTCCATGGACAACGGAATTCTTGTTCCTAACTTGAATGAGATTGAGAAAAATGGATGAAGAACGGTGTCACAAAAGTACTACAGGTGTCTGTAGGTTGTACCTTGATAGTCAGCCAGAATCTTTGTCTGCCACAAACACCTCTAGTGTTTCACCAAGGGGTTAGTCATCAAAATGTAATGATGAGTTCTGATGGATTGCTGAGCTTCTTTTGTAATTCTTTGCTAATGATGATGTGCTTTGCTGAGCTTATCCTTTTGTAATTCTTTGCAGCCTTGCATGATATAAATGACACAATTCCTTAAGTTGATGTCTGTGTCTTTGGTAGTGACCCTGCCCACTGGAGAAACAGGGCCCCCTCTTGCCTAAGTGTTACCTGGGAAGGCAGAAAGCCTCCCTCCAAAATTCCCCCTTCCTCCTTGTTCCCCCCCTTCATACCCTGAGCATGATGTGTGTGACTGTGGTCACAAGGGTTTTCAGGATGAAGAAGAGACGAGAATGTTGACTCCATGATCAGAAGGCTTCCCTTCCCCCTTGCATTGCTATCACAGGATGGCCTCAGTAGCTGGGGCATTTGGGAGGGTTGGCTTGTTCCTATGGCAGCACCTGACCTCCAATCAAGGGGTGAGACAGTGATCTCCACCACTGGACAGAGAAGAAGGAGTCGATTGACAAGACTTTGGGAGGGGCTGGAGGTGTAAAAGACAGAACATCCATTTTGTAGATGAGCACATGGTGACTGAATTCTTTACTCCTGGTGCTGTATCCTTTTCTTGATTCAGTCTTCTGCTGTATTTTGATATGGTCTTAATAAGGCATTACAATATTTTTGAAAGTGAAAACCTTTTCTCACATGGGGAATGTAGGGCAAGGTTGTCCACACGGGGTCAGCTCCAAGGTACAACTTCACTGACCTGGCCAGACCTCCTTAGGAGAGACTCTGGATCAATATCAATCACAGAATGCTGCAATCACCTTTTGTATAATAGGAAGAGCAATAAAAGACACCCTTTGAGATAGGAATACATATTACTTAGAAGCTCTTTGAAATATTTCTCTATAACAGTAAAAGGAAATCTTCCTGCTGAACTGCTCCAGGCCAGAGGAAATCAAGGCAGAGCCATGGTTTGTCAGGACTTGCTTGATCCTAATGAGCCCCGTGGTGAATTTGAAGCTGAGTCTGGAACCTCAGGGCCTGAGAGGAGATTGCAAAAAAACTTTCCAGGAGTCCAAGTCAAAAGAAAACCCCAAAGTGTCTCAAGGCATGAATGGGTCCCACTGAGGTCCATCTCCAACACAGGCTCCTCATGGAGTCCTTGGAGGAGAGAATTGGAGGCAGAAATTGGACAAAACACCTCTCAGAGATTCAGAGTGGAAAGGAACATCCAAAGTACCTGACGGGGTGTTAGATTTTGCAGGCTGCCAGATGTACAGGGGACTGGCCCTGGGCAGAAGGGAATGGATGTGCTTTATCTGGATCAGTGCCTACTTAGAGTTGTGTTTAAAGCTGCTTTTCTGGCAGGACTGGCTCAGTAGAAAGCACAGTCCAAAGGGGTAGGTGACCGAGGTGGGCTGTTGAGCAGGAAATTGGCAGCAAGCGACACGGAACACAATCCAGGTTAAGGATTGCCCTGGAGAGGGGCCTTGGGAACACCTCAGGGAAAGGCACAACTAAGGCACAGTGTGCTGCAGCCACTCCCTTCAGCAGACTGTGTCTCCTCATGGAGTCACACACAAGACCTGCTTGTGTCTCTGGTGTAACAACAGTGTGACTGGAGAAGGCAGACAAAGCAGGGCAGAGCCTTCTTAAAGCAATGTCTCTGCTCCAGAAGCATTTGCTGTTGTTGTGTCTTTCCAGACATGCCTCTGCAATGGTATTAAATAAGATGGCAATAATGACAAGAAAGCACCCATTTAAAGCTAATGGAAAAAGGAGATACCAACTCTACTCTTACCCAAGTCGCTGAGAAAATAATTGAACCTTATCCTCATTCAGCATTGTCATTCACTTGTCTTCTATCCTCATTCACTTGTCTTTTTCCTGACTTCATTTTTGCCTTTACCTGACTTCCTGACTTTATTTTTGCCTTTACCTCTGTTAGAAAGGCAGTAACTTTTAAATGCAATGAAAGGGGACAAAATCATCCAAGCAAAAGAAAACTGTTTATTAGCAACCACACACAGGGGCGTGTGTCTCCCTGCCCCCGAAAAGGAGCAAACACACCCTCCAAGAAAAAAGCAATCTTTGTATGCCCTTTGTACCCAGCTGGGACAGTCCCTGGCCCCTTTCCCCCGGAGGGGTACTCAAGAACTTCCATTCTCTCTGACCACCAACTTTTCTGTCCCCTCTCCTCTCATCCTCCTTCCTTTTGGTCAGGTCTTCAGCCAGTTGGTGCTGCCAACTCACAGCAACACCCAACACACCAAGCTGAACAAATCCAAACTACAAACAACACATAGTACCAACAAATTCCATTCTTTCACTTAAAAACCTTTTGGCTTCAGCCAAATACCACCTCATCTCTCACACCTCCTCTAGTACTGTTCTCTTCTTACTGATGCTTAAGTTCTAGTTCAAAACAGGTATTTGCAGTTGTGTGGGCCTCAGTTTCCCTGTCTCAGAGTAAAGGACATCCCAAAATTGAATCGGATGTAAATTTGTGGGTCTTACTTACTCCATGAGTGCTCAGTCAGTGCTCCAGTGGGCACAGGGCTGTGCTTAAGGAACGTGCTGCCTGGCATTCTGGAGAAGGAAAGCTGGAGAAATCAAAAGAGCAACTTGGCTTGAGCCTGCTCTAAGCTGATCAAGTAGTTCTTGATCAGCTCAGAGCAGAGGTGGGTGAGCCAGAGTTTGCCCAGTGTGTCCTGGGCACACATGCTCACCCAGAGTCTGTGCTTCACTGGGGATCAGTGTAAGGGATCCTTCATGAACTTTCCTCCCAGCAGCTGAACCTCTCCCTGCTCTCTCGCCTCTCCAGCTGTCACCAGCTCCCCCGAAACGGAGCGTGTTTGGGGTTTCCCCACGAGAGCTGGTATTTCAGAACGTCGTTGCTCATGAGGTCTCTGAAATGGTGCTGTCTATCATGAATAAGGACAAGGTAAGTGCTGGCACCTGGAGCTTTAACACTGTGCTGGAAGAGGAGAGTGCTGTCATTCCCCCAGTGTACAGCAAAGCAAGTTATCTGCTGCAGCACATCCAGAAGAAAATGTCTCAGCACCTTTGTTCTGCAAGTTGTGGAAATCTTCCTGTGCTGGGAACTGTCCCCTGATTTTGGCCATGCATTGATGGTATCTATGCCAAAGGAGTTTCCTGCTCTTGAAAGCTCTGGATTGGTAGGAATGTTGAGCCTGTACAGTTCTTACCTGCTCTCATGCTTTGCCTTGAGCTAGACCACATCCTGGGTTTCCTTGGTTAATCTTGGCTCCTGGTAGGAATCTCTGCCTCTCTCAGCCAGTTTGGCTCCCTTTGTGCAGCTCACAGTCAGCTCAGGGGCTGAGTCTTCTCCACTTTATGCTGGAATCACTTCTCATTCATGGCATTGGCACTGCAGGAAATGTGTTCTGAAAGAGCCCTGCAATCAGAGTGATGGAGCAGAAGCAGTGGGAGGCCTTTAGGTGCCACTTCAGGCTCCTGCTAAGTTTCATTCAGCTCTGCTCAGCTTTTCCAAAAGCAACACGGTGCTCTGCTTTCCCTTTGAAGAACCACAGCACATCCAACGCTCCTGGAGGTTTTCACCTTCACTTGTGATTGTTTTGCAGTTTCCCAAGAGAGTTGAGAGGGAAAAAGTTGAAAAATGTCACCAGTTGTGTTCCAGTGTAAAGAGGAAAACAGAGACCATTGGAATTTCTGTCAGGGAAACATTTCTCAAATGAGCCTTGTGCCAAGAGTGGGCTGGTGGGAAGAGACGGGAGGGAGTCCAAATCATCTGGTTTAGACTTTCTGAGAGCATTTTGGTGCTCAGGGGTTGATGATATCTGTGTGCTAGAAAATGCATGTGTGCTGTGTCTGTGAATCCCAGAGGGCAGCACCTGGCCTGCTGGCTGCAGGCAGGAATGCCCAGCAGCCCAGCTTGCCTGCACAGGCAGCAAGAAGCCCTGGAGAGCCAAGATTGGCTTTGCATACTGGAACCACACTGTCACTCAGTGCTGGTCATGTTTCTCCAGGCAGAAAATGCCTTTGAAGCCCAGAGTCAATAGGCACAGCCTGTCTGTGTTTCCATCACTTTTGGCAAGCTGAATGCTCTCATGGTTTTATGATTCCTCCTTGCTGCTTTACTGCCCGTTTAAATTCTCTTTGCCATCTCCTTGTTTTAGGGATTGTCTTGCTGTGTTCCTTCTTTTGCTTTTCAGGTTTACTTTTATTCCCAGGAAGGCCACAGTGGTTTGGTCTCCTCTCTTGCTGCTCTGCCTGCATGACTCTATCCCCAGAATGTCCCTACCCAAACCTCATCTGCTAGAAGGGAATTTTTTCCTTCCCCCAGGACAATTTGATGCTTTGCTTTCAGGTAGCACATTCGCCCCTGGAACATGACAACTTCATGGCTGTGTGCAGGCAGAAGCCAGCAGGTTTTTTGGCCTTGTTGAATATGCAGATGACTTGGTTCAGGTGCTCTGTCTCCATCCTGCTGGTGCTGACCTGCTTGGCCCTTCCTTCCCACCAGGCACTGCCTTACTGGCCCTGGCCACAATGCTGGAGCCAGACAGGAGGGATTCAAGCTCAGCCTTGTGAATGATGTGCCTGTGCCTGCACAGCTGAAAGTGCTTTGGGAAAGGGGCCAGGGAGGGATGTCAGCAGGGCACGGACAGGTCTCCTCTCGTTTCCACAAGTGGCAAAATCATCATGTGATGTCTTTGCTGCAGATTGCTCAGATGGTGAAGGTCTGCATGGAGAGCTCACCTTACTTCCAGCTGGCCTGCCCCAGTGATGTGTACCACATCGTGCCACCAGGCGCCTCTGCCCCTGTGCGCATCCGCTTCAGCCCCGACGAGAACAAGGTGAGGCTGGAGGAGCCAAAGCACACAATGATCTCCACAGCCATTGTTTTCCCTGCACTCTGCTCCAGCCCATTGCATGCTGTGAGCTGGGCTCCAGGCCCTGGGCAGGCAGCCTGCAGCAGCCAGTCACACCTTGGCACTGCTGGCAGGCACTGCAGCCAGGCCTGACAGGCTCTGCTTCCCCTCCCTGCACATCCCTGAGCATTCCCAAGGGAAGATGCACAGGGAACAGGATGAAAATGACAAAGAGATGTTGACAGATGTTCAGCCATCTCTAGGTCCAGTGGAAGGGGTTTCATTATTATGGAAAACACTCGAGGGACAAAGAGGTCAGAGAGCTTTCCTCCTTCCTGACTGCCAACAGCTTCCCTGCCTGCCCCTGGGCTGGAGCAAAGACGGTGCTTTTTCACCCCCTCTGTTCTGCAGCCTTGCAGCTGTGCTGTCCCAGAGCACAGGTGACCAGGGCACAGCTGCAGGGGCAGGGCAGAGGATGTGCTGTGCCCGTGAGCCCAGCCTGGCACAGGCACACTGGGCTCTGGGTGCCCTTGGTCAGCAGGAGGTTGCTGAGCTGCAGGGGACTTGGACACCTGCCTGAAGGAGCTCGTGTAGGGCAGGTACAAGCTGCAGGCAGAGCTGTGGGCCCAGAGCCTGTGGCAGTGGCACTGCTGGGGCTCTGTCTTCATGCCTGTCACTGTGCTTGCTCTGTCAGCTGGCACCCATTCCGTGCCAAAGGTGCTTCTGCATGGAGGTTTGAACGGCAGTGCTGAGGCCCTGGCAAGTCTGATCTCACTGCTGGCATCTGGAGACTTGTTCATACAGAAGGGTTTAGGACATGGCATGGAAGGGAGGAAGCCTTGCAGGCAAACAAAGAGAGGCCCTTTCCAACAGCATCCTGCAACCTCTTAGCACTGTTCTTCTCCTGACTTGGTTGGAGAGGCAAAGTTAGAGGGGAGTTCTGAGCCAACTGATGTTTCTGCACCAGGCCAGAGGTGCAGGATCTCTTTGGGTGCAGCTGTTTTCTCATCTTCCTCTTGCTGCTTAGAGTCAGTTGAACACTTTGTCCTATTCTCAGACAGTGGGAATATAGAAACCTAAAGAGGAATGTGCTGTGTTCCCTAGCTCCATGTTCCTTAGAAGGAGCTTAGGAATTATTTAATATCATTAAAATTTGTGAGTGAAAATGATGGTGGCCTAGGGCAGTTCTCCGTATGACCCAAGTGACACAAGAGCTTAATGCCACTGGGATAGCTTTTGCAAAGGGCACTGGTGCCTTTAAAATGTGACATATTAGAAAAACTCAGTGTTCATTTTAGGGTGGAATAGATAAATTGATGCCCAGTAAATTGATGCCATGGATGAGTTACAGGAAATGGTTTTTCTTCTGCCACGGGGATGGCACTAAATGCCCTGTGCTGAGCCAGTTTCTTTTCCTGCAGGATTATTCCCATGAGCTCACCTGTATCATGGCAAAGGAGAAGATCGTTGTGCCAATTCGGGCCATCGGTGCCCGAGCCATCCTGGACTTCCCTGCCCAGGTGGACTTCTCCGAGTGTCCGGTCAAGCACAGCACCCAGAAGACTCTGCTGGTTCGCAATGTCGGTAACCGGACAGCTCATTACCAGCTGAGCACCCAGAGGTGAGGCAGCTCATCTGTCCCTGTGCAAAGGATATCACCTTTGGGTGAGAGCAGAGTTGGGAAAGAGCAGCAAAGGAACCAGAGCATCAGAGCTGCTGCCCTGCAGCCCTGGCTGGAAGTGAGCAGGATGGATGGCATCTGCTCTTGCTTTCAGTGTTCTTAGCAGGATGCAGCCTTTGAGCTTTCTCTGTCCCAGATTTCCTGGAGGGTGCTGGAACACGTTGGTAGCTGGCTTGCTGAGCACAAGCAGCTTCTGAAATGCTTCCTCACCACTGCCAGCCAAACAGACCCATTCTCTGGGAGGCCCCAGGCACGTGGCTCTCCAGTGGTCCCTGCATCAGATGCCCAACATGAGCTGTGCTGTGGGCAGCTGGTGCAGTTCCTGTTACTAAAGCTGCTCTGATTTCCCTTGTCACCTCAGAGCATCAGCTGCCTTTTCTGTTCCATGATGAACCTTTGAAAGCCAGTTTAAGATTTCAAACAGATGATTTAAATCTCTGAATAAGGCTGTGCCCCCTTTCATTGAGATTTCTTTTGGAATACTCTGAAGTTCCTGTGTTTCTGCTGTTTTTTCTTTTTGGTTTGTGTTAAATGTTTTCCAAAAGATCATGAACTCTTCACTGGGAGCTTTCATGAAGGTCGAGCTCCTCTAATGCCTCTCAATGTACCACATGCCCATAGGTAGATGCACAGGTGTATAGGAAATAGGAGATATTTAGGGAAGATGTGAAAAGCACTTGGGCTGATTTAGAAGGTAAAAGTACAGAATAATTTCTGCTGGAAATCATCTGAGCAGACACACTGCTCAAAGCAAGACCAGTGTCTGGGGATTGCAAGGTGCCATTGGGAGATCTGGACCTGTCTTTAGATGCCATACAAGAAAACAAACAAACAAATGGACCTAGTTAAAAAGCAGAAGAAAACAACCTATTAAAACCCCCTCCATAGCTTCTCTTTTCTGCCTGTTGGGTGCAATGGTGATTCATTGAAAGGGCAGCTCTAACAGGGTGAGAACTGTCTTAAGGAACAGCTCACAATTAACAGAAAAAAGGCCAAAATTTAGCCTGCCAGCCCCATCTCTTGGCAGTGGTTTTCATTTGGTTCTTACAGTGTCAGGGATGTCTCCTTCACAGCTCTTCTATCTGTGGGCTCAGGGAACAGCTTAGTGATGTTGGCTGAAATGCAGATGACTGCTACAGCAGGAACAGAGGAGTCTAGTGGGTACAGCCCAGGGATGTAGGAGATGCAGGGGCTGATTTGCACTGAGTTTTTCAGTCCTGGAACTGAGTCCTGGACTTGGCTGGATCCTCTTCTCCTGATAATTTGAAAAGAGGAAGATACCTTCTTTCTCAGGCAAGAGAGAAAGAAGTCACCCCTGAAGTCACCCCGAGGAGTGTTATTCCCATCCTGCCATCTGAGGGCAGGAACATGTAACATGGGGCAGCAGTGGGAAGGGAATGGAATGGAATGGAATGGAATGGAATGGAATGGAATGGAATGGAATGGAATGGAATGGAAGGTAGTGCTGAAGTGTGGCCAGGGATTCCCTTAAATGGCAGCTTCTCTGTTCTGGTGGAATTTCTGGCAAAAGAATAAGAAGAAAATCCCGTGCCTTGCCCCCAGCAGGCACTGATCCCCCCGAGCCCCAGCAGGGACCTGCAGCAGTGCTGGCATCAGCCCCGGGGCAGATGCAGGAGCACGTGCACTGATCTGGCTCTGGGGCTGCTGAGGCCTTGTCTTTCCTCCCCTCCCTCCAAAGTCTCACGTCCAGCACATAAACATTGCTGGCCCAAGGCTTCTCCATCAGGCAGTGATGGTCTCACCAGTGGGAATGGGAACAGCTCAGCCCATCATTGCAGCAAGAGGTCCTGAATGAGCTGAACCTGAAGCAAGTGACATCAATCAAGCTCAGCTTGCCAGATGTTCTCTTTATTTCTGTGTGTGATGTAATCATCACCAAACTCCCCAGAACAGACTTTGAAATGACAGATTGACCAGCAGCAAAGCACCCAGGCCAGGAACTTTTGTTTCCTCAGTGGGGCTGGAGAAGAGCACAAAGCACATTTCCCCTGAGCTGTCCCTGAGCATCAAAGCACAGAGTCTTGTGCTTGTCAGGCAAGAGCTCTTTACCTGGTGACCAATCCTGATGGCTCCTGTTAAATCCAAAGTGCACCAACACATTTGCATTAACATTTCCAACACCTCACACAGAGTTTCTCTGCTGGGCCAAGCAACAGTTACCAGCCTGGATAACAAGCCACAGTCCCAGACTGCATTGTTGATAAACACACAGAAACCTCCTGTTCTGCTTCCTTGATGTGCTCCTGCTCATGGTGCTTCATTTAGCATGGGCATGGGCTCCTTCAGACTGTAAATAGCATCCTCCTTTTGGGTTTCCATGTCACTCTATTGCTCTAATCTGCATTTGCACTCTTTCAGAGTTTTGACTGCTCCTTTTCTTAGAGCAGCTTTCATTGAAATGTTGATTAAATGTGCCCTTTTTAGGCTAAATCAGGATATTTTCAAGGCAAAATAAACCAAAGAATCACACTGCAAATTCAACTGTAACTATTCCTTGGTCTTCAAGGAAAAGTTCCTTCTCCCTGTCTGATTCCTAGGCTGTAATATCCCAGGACAGGTAGTGCCCTAACATCTGCATCTCCTGAGATGAGGTTTATAGGCAGCAGGAAAAGAGAAATTCCTGAGGCAGTCAGTGTCAAGTTCTGCATGCAGATAGCTCTGAAGCCTCTCTGTGCTCTTCACAAACCATTCTCTGATGGGATTGCTGGCAGTGGGACCCTTGAGCCTCATTGCAGAGAGCTGGATGCAGAGTATGGGGGAGCTGAGGTCATTTTACCCCCAGGATCTTGTGAGGGCTGGATCTCCTCAGCAGTGGCTCAGTGGCTGTTTCTGAGCCTGTCTGTTCTGTCCTCTGCTGCCTGTGCTTGGTTTGCTCCCTGCTTGCCCAAGGGAGCTGCAGTGCAGCAGGAATCTCCTGGCCAGGTGTCCCCCCAGCCCTGATCCCTCTCTTTGTGTTGCAGTCCTTTCTCCGTGGTGCCGACCGCAGGAACTCTGGGTGCTGGGGACACCATGCAGGTGACAGTGACATTTCATGCGCTGACCAACGGGGAACATTTTGGGTCCCTGTGCTGCAACACAGGTGAGTGCTGGCCCTTGCAGGGCACAGGACAGTTCTCCACATGGCTCCCTGTTGTCCCTCCCCCTGCATTCCCTCCAGAGGTACCTCCCTGTTCAGCTTTAGCCCAAAGAAAACTGAAAACTCCTTGGTGTTCAGGGGCTTGAGAAAGTGGATCCCGTCTAAAGGGTGAAGATTTTTGATTCCTGTTTTGCTGGGAGTTGCTGAGTGGAGGAAGGAGGATCCCTGATTCTCCACTACCATGTGGCTATGCCTGGGTGAAGTTTTATTTGATTCCTGGGCCGTGCTGGATGTG
The DNA here is from genome assembly GCF_023055355.1 of Agelaius tricolor. Taxonomy (NCBI): domain Eukaryota; kingdom Metazoa; phylum Chordata; class Aves; order Passeriformes; family Icteridae; genus Agelaius; species Agelaius tricolor. The sequence goes on along the minus strand of NW_027269311.1, from coordinate 1,418,564 downwards.
AGGTCTCCATCAGACTCTCTCCAATGCAATGGATTTCTTGCACACCTCTGTCCCATATGCTGCTTCTCCACTGGCTTGTCACACATCCTTTTTCTATGTGGCCCTTACACATATATATAGTTTCTGTCTAATAACATTTTCAGGCCCTCAAGTTCCTGTTTGGTGACAAATCAAGACCAATTTTTCCCTGTGCCCATTTCCCAGGCTGTTCATGTTGGTACAAACCTCTCACATCTATCTCCCATTTGATTTCTAGACTGAGGAATCCCATTCAGTCTTAATGTAGAAGCTGCTCTGTACTTCTTAATCTTTCTATTGTCCCTTTTTTATTTAATGTGCAATGCGCCAGCTTGGTTTTTGAGATCAGAACAATAGAAAATATTTCAAGACTGATGTGGCTGTGGGTTTGGACAGGGAGATGATGATGATGATTTTCATGGTGTTCATTTGAGAGTGGTTTGTCATATTGCAGAGCCAGGCTGGTTGTGTTTCCTCACCTGTGTCCCCTCCTGCTGTGCGCTGTCACTTCACTTGTTCCTCTGGGCCTCCTTTTGCTGCCCACCTGCCCCCAGGCATATTTGCTGGTCAGCAACAAGGGATCCAAGGGATCAGGAGAGATGGGAGTCTCGTGGGATGCCCAGGGAGACCCTGGGCCAGGCAGGGCTGAACAGGGCTCCTCACCCTGTCACCTGAAGGACTTGGATGCAGAAATCCCAGTGATCTGAGTGGGTCACCAGAGCACACTGACCAATCCCACTGTCCATCCTGTCACCTTGGGGCCAAAGCTCTACAAACACACTCAGAAACAAGGGGTTTAAGGAGCTGCCCAGGACATCCTCACCACTCTACACACAGAGCTGTCAGGATGTGACAAATGGACTGATCCACAGAACTGCTCATTCAGATAAGAACTGTGACACCTTCTTTTGTGCCCTGGGATTTGTTCTGTTCCTTGTGCTTCCATCAGCCAGTGAGCTGAGCAAAGACTCCCCTTTGCTTTGTTCCAGATGAGCAAAGTATCCACACAAAGCTCCATGGAGATGCTGTAGATGTTGATGTTGTGTTGAGCACAAATTCTGTCGAGGCTGGCAAGACCTTCATCACCATGGCATACCAGACAACCGTGTTCCTGGAAAACAGGAGTAACATCACAGCCCACTTCCAGTGGAAGGCTTTGCCTTCTGAGGAAGATGACTATGAAGAGAAGAGGAGGTTGGTTTGGAAGATGCATTTCAGTGAGATATATGGCCCAAGACTGAAACTAACCTATGGCCTCAGGGGGGTGTTGGTGCTTTTGAATGGTTTAGGCCAAGTAAACCATGCCTGGCACTGGGGTGTGTGTCCCTGGGCTTCAGGAGCTCAGCACTCAGCATTCCAGTTCCATTTCTACTCCAACCAGGAATGGCATTTTGGGAAGGAAAGGTTGGTTGCAATGACTGATTTCCTCAGGTTCTAATTGGGCTCCTGTCTCTCTAATCTTCTTCCTACATGACCTGGCAACATCTCCCCTTCCCAGGGAAGGTGGGATGCTCTGTGACCTTTATGTGCATCCCCCAAGCAGCTCAGTGGGAGGAAAAGCCAGCTGAGGTGGTCGGTGGATTCTCCCTCAGTTTTGGCAGAGGCTTTGAGCCAGGAGGTTTCTCAGGAGGGATGTTGGCTTTGGAAACCTCTCCTGAGCTTGCAAGTGTGGGGTGAAACTCCCTGCTGTGCCAGTGAACAACAAGTTATCCTCTGATCCTTGTGGGACCCTCGTGGCTTGGCTCAGCCTTTGCTGGGGAGCTGCTGCTGCTCCTCCCCAAGTGCTTTGCTCTCCTGCACTCCCACTTCTCTCTGCAAATCTGTGGCTTATTAAATGATCAGCTGGCCTTGTCTCTCCCTGGGGCTGCAGGCAGTGTCGTTTGCTGCACCCATCGGGTGAGGAGTGGCTGGAAAACTTCACGGAGGAGAAAGAAGTAGAGAAGGTGCAGGGCTTTTCTGAAGATCACACTGCCCTCCTGAGAAGCAGGGTCCAGGAGAAGAAGGCAAAGGTGCAAGATGACCCCCTGCTGTTCGCCAGTGACAATTTTTTCATTGAGCCATTGGTAAGTGACACCCGAGAACCTCATTTTCTTCCTCTTCCTCTTCCTCCTCCCAAGCACCCTTCCCCTGGCTGCAGTCACTGGGCAGATCCTCAGCTGGCCCCATGTGCTGGCAGGGAGGACGTGGAGTTTCTGGAGCGGCTGCAGAGCTCCCTGCTCAAAGCATTTGTGCCCTGCAGGCTCAAGGCAGGGCTGGGAGCCTGACACAGCCCAGCTCTGCTGCCAGGCTGGAGCTCAAGGCCCTGTGTGCGTGTCCTTGCAGTGTCACAGGGAGCAGTTCCTGTAGGCAGGGGCTCCCCCCACACGTGGGGCTCAGCAGAGGCTGTTGGAGCACTGCCAGCTCACACACTGACCTGAAGCTTGCAATGGTTCCCTGGCAAAAGGAGGCCAAATTCAGCCCAAGGTTAATGACAGAAATGCCAATCCCCTCCTGTAACCAGGCCTTGCACTATTGCTGAGTGTCCCTTCCAGTGTCATCCTTGTGTGAGCCTGGACACAAGGGTGCAAGGCTGAAATGGGCCTTTGGAGTTCTCCTGCACACAGGGACACAAAACCTTTTCCTTTTCTGGTGATGCAAGCAAACTGCCACGTGCTCCCATCAGCCAGAGCCCTGATTCTGAGTACTGGCATTGGGAGAGATGATGAATGCCTGGTGTCTGCACGGAGCAAAATCCCTTCTCATCTTGCAGTAAAGCCCAGAATAATCCCAACCTCTGCTTTCTTTCAAAATAGCTTAACTAATATCTGTAGTTGCCTCTTCTTGGTTACTCCTATGGCCCATCTAAGGCCAAGAGCCACCAGTGCACAGTGGCACTTACATCCCATGGAGCTGACAGCAGCATGATGGGACCAAGAGCTTGTGTCAGAGCAGCAGGAATATTGTGGAGAGTGGCAGCTGATCAGCTGAGCATTGAGAGCTTCCAGCGCTGTGTTGAGCTGGGTTTGGAGGCTTTTCTTGGCTGCTTGTGTTGTTCACTCATCATTGATGCTCAATCAAGGCTTACAGGCCTGTGGTTGGAAACAAGAAATGTGGAGTTTGAAGAGCAATGCTTTGCTGTCTCTTTCTGTTGTAGGAGGGAGAAATTGGGCCGAATTGTTCGGCTGAAATCACGGTGACCTTCAAAGCCCTGGAAGCACTGGAGTATCAAAGTGTGGCTTACTGCCATGTCTCAGGTGCAGCTCCTTTGCCCTGCTCCTGTCCCCCTCAGTGAAGCCATGGTGCAAGCCTGAGCCCACTGGGCTCCCATGGAAGTGCTGGGAAGAGTCCCTGGTCAGCAGGGCAGTGCTGGCACATCCCCCCTGGCCCTGCAGCCTCCAGGGAGTCTCCTGTGCAAGGCCAGGGCTCAGAATGCTGGCTCTGCCTTACTGATCCCAGAACAGCCCAGGCAGTGCAGGGAGAGGTTTTCATGCCACGGCTTTGCCAGCATTTCCTCAAAGGCCAGAGAGCTCCAGAGCAGAACAGCTTTAGTGAACAAGCACTAAGCCCCTGCAGGCCCCTGGCCTCCAGGATGGGTCCATTTGCCATGGATCCATCATCAGGTGGAAGGAGCTGAGTTAGAAATGTGCTCCCTGGCCCTGGATCACCTCCCAGTGCCCAGACAGCAGCAGAGCAGAGGTGGCTGAGCCCCACTGAGCACAGGGTGTTTGTAGAAGGAGCACCCTTGGCCAGCAGCTGCTTCTCTGCCTGTGTGGGAGTTGTCCCCTTGCAGCTCTCACTCTGTGGAAACAGAACACAGTGCTGAGTGTCAGAAGGGGAGCACTTGGGCAACAAAGGCCTGTGCTCCTGGCCCGGGTAGTTTGGTAATTGCCAAACTCATCATGAGCTTTTGTGCCTGCACTGAATGGATTTCAAAGCTCCTCTAGGTGCACGGGAAGGAAACCACAGAATCACAGTATGATGAGGGTGGGGTGGACCTTAAAGATCATCTAGTGCCAAGGCCATGGGCAGGGACACCTCCCCCTAGACCAGGTAGCTCCAAGCATGAGTACATCCAGCTCAGAGTCAGGGACTAGCACTGAGGCAGCCTGGAAAATCCAGTGTGACAGAGGGAATGATTGTACTGCAATGGACATCTCTCCCCAGGCCGTGAGATCAGGCTGCCCCTGTGCCTCAGAGGGGAAGGCCAAGGACCCCTGGTTGAACTCAGCTCTCCTACGCTGAACCTTGGGAAGGTTTTTGTCTACACCCCCTATGTCTATGAGGTGAGCAGCAGGGCTTGGGATGGATCCTGATGGCTCCTGAGGCAGCAGCAAGCCTGGTGGAGCTGTGGAATTGCTGCCAACCTGGGCAGCTGTGAGCAGGGAATATTTGATGTACTGCTCAAACCTGGGGGGTCAGAAACGTGTGTCTGTTGTTCCTGAAGCCCCAGTCCCTGCTTTTGGGCAGCCTTCCTTAGGGATCAGCTGGGAGGCTTCCTGCAAAACAACCCCTTGCCACATGAAACCAACACTGGGTCAAAAAGCTGCATGTTCAGAGGCTTTTGTGGCAGTGCCAGACACAAGGCACCTTTGGACTGGGCTCTGCAGAAGCAGCTGCAACAAACTGGCTGCCTTTGAGCTTCAGCCCACTGCAAACAGCTTCCAGTCAAGTGTCCCTGCTTATTGCTGAAGTCACAGGAAATCCATCCAGCCTCCTGGCTCAGTGCTGGCCATTGCAAAGGGCTTGGGAGTTCTCTCCCTTGCTGACCAGTCCCTCACCACACTTCAGCCTTGGTGCATCTCTGGCTCTGGAAGGAGAAAAGTGTTCCTGGGAATAAAGCAAAGGATTTTTCTACCTATTTGCCTCCCCCCCAATAGTGTCAAGTTTGCAAAAAATTCATGAGAGAGCAACTGAAAGAGGTAGAAAATGAGGCACTACATCATGCCAGACACTTTCAAAAGCGCAGCTGGGGAAGGGAAAGACACGCTGAGTTTTCTTACCAAAGGATGGTGCTGTCTGTACATTTTGATGCTGATGCCTCATTCTCAATGAATTGTTTCCATGGTATGGGAAAAGGTGAATGAGTAGATGGTGCTGTTGGAGCTGTGCTCACTGGGGCAGCAGCAGCTCTGGGGTGATTCACTCCGCAGCTGCAATCACCCCACTCAGGGCTCTCAGGGCCAGCTCCCCATGAGCTTGGTGATGCTGAGCAGAGGTGCACTGCTCTGTGTCCATGGGATAAGCCCAGGGTGACTGCAGGTCTGTGGAGTTGCCACTGCTCTGCATGAAAACCCAAAGGCAGAACTTGTCCTGTTGTATCTTTTGACTTCTGCCATTCAGCAGCACAAAGCATCTTCTGCCTTTGCTGGGTGTTCATTGCATCATTAGACAATAACTCACAAGAAGGGAAGGTTCCACCTGTATTTCCATTTTGCTTTCTTGCTTCTGCAGGTGGAACTGATTAACCAAGGAGCTCTTGATGCTCCCTTCACCTATATCCCTTCAACCACAAATGTGGACTTCTGCTTCACGGTTGAGCCCGAGCGGGGCATGATTGCACCAGGTGGGACCCAGACTGTTCAGATCTCCTTCCATACCACCGTGCTGGGGAGCTTTGAGGAAAAATTCCAGTTCAGTGTGGCTGGATCTCCTACACCTGTGATCCTGACCATCAGGTAAGGACTCTGGGAGCTTGGTGGGCACATCTGTAGCTGTCTCTGGGACATCCCCCACCTACCTCATTTTGGGGTTGAGCAGAGAAAAAAGGTGATGCCTGAGGTCTTAATCTCTGCTGTGATCCTGGCATTGCCTTAGTGTCAGGATGCCTCCTGCCCTGTGTGGTACCCAGGAGCTGCAATGACTCCTCCCTGCAGGGATCTCCCTCTGCCTTGGGCCATGGCAGGCAGTGGGATGGAGCAGCTCTGGGCAGCAGCTGCTCTGGGATGTCCCACCTGAACACCCAGCAAGGCCCCCAGGGCTTTGCAGATGGGCCAGCCTGGGGGATTCTGCCCCAGCAGCAGTGTTTTTAAAAACTTCCATTAATAATCCATCCCAAATGGGCAGCAGCAGCCTCAGCTCCCCTCTCATGGCCATGCTGTGGGGGACAAGCTGTGCTCCCAGCTCCTGTGCACAGAGTGCTCTGGTGCCTCCTTTGCACAGCCAGCAAAGGGCTGATGTGGGAGTCAGGAACTGTGCAGCAGGAACTGTGCCAAGGACTGGGGTACCATCCCATGGGCTGGTGCCATGGCAGGAGACAATCCTGGCCCAGCCAAAGGGAGAAGGGCTGATCACAGGGGAGGCAGAGCTCAGTCCTCAGCACCACAGCAGTGTGAGGCCTTGTCCCTGCCAGCCTGAGCTATGTGCTGCTGGGATAATGCAGTGTGAGCAGGAGAGCTGATGCTGGCTGCTCTGCAGCTTTGGAGCTGGGCTCCTGCTGTTGGGGGGCACTGGCTCAAGGCAGTAAAGAAATGAAAGCAATCTGCACTTGATTGTACCAATAAGATAAGGGAGATGGATAAAAAGGAACAAGGAAGTTATTATTTGGCAAGAGAAAAGTGGTGAGTAGGTCTGCCCATAGTGGAGAAACAATTATGCTGGCTTTGTTTTTGGAGGAAAAGTGCTGCTTTTTTAGTTTGGAAATCAAGAGGGAACATTTCACCAGTCCTTTCCTCTAGGATTCACCTGTCCCCTGGGTAGAACTGTTGCTGCTCTTTTCAGAGGATGTTTGGGGCTCCCCTGGATTCATGTCTCAGAACTGTGTCTGTAATGATTGTGTGGGTCAAACTCTCCTGAGAAAGCTCCTCCACGGGAACAGCAGTTCCAGCTAAGAAGGAGCAAAGCAGGGCACCTGTGGCTGGAAAGGCTGGTTACAGAAGTTTGTGGGGACACCTTGATGTCCATCCCATTGCAGCTGGGGAAACTGAGGCACGGAGCCCTGTCTGGGTGTGTGTTCAGGGTCCTTCATGGGACCCCCAGCATCCCAGGGGCTTCTCCTGCCTGCCCATCAGTGGCTGTTGGCTGCTGGCCACTTGGCTTGAGCTGCCTCCTGTGCACAGGGCCCTGTGCTGAGCACACGGTGCTGTGTTGGTTGGAAACCCAGGGTGCCCTGAGCCCAGGTTTTGTGCCCCGAGCCACGACAGCCGGACCTTTGCAATGCCTTTAACCGAGCCCTTTCCTGCTCTGTCCTCGGCCTCCAGGGGCAGCGTCACTGCACCGAATTTACACTTCGACCTCCCTGAGCTCGACTTCGGGGACATCTCCTTTGGTGAGTGTTGCCTGGGCTGGGACACAGCGTCAGGGATCTGTGCCTTCCAACAGAAAAGCATCCCTCACTCCTGGTCTGCCCCAGCAGCCTCTTCAGGCTCTGAACTGCTGCTGCCTCAGGGGGCATTTTGCCATTGTGAGATCAAATAGAACCAAGGAATAGAAAGGCAGTATTTTCTAGTGTCTCTGTCCTGCTTTAAAAGACAGATCCCCACCATGTGTGGCGGTATCTCTGGCTTTGCAGGATGGAAAGCAAATCTCAGAGCCAAAGTGGGGATCCCCTTGCAGGCACAATCACAGTGAGCAGCATGGCTGTGGTGTCCCTGTTTGTTGGGTGAGGTGGGACATGGTTCCTAATTGCTAATCTCAAACCAAGGCTGGGGTTTGCCCCCAGTTGAGTGGACTCTGAGCTGTCATGTGCTCAGTCTGTTTGGCCCAAACCAAGAGATGCTTTAAGGGTCCTGCAGAGAGAAACTGCATTAAGGTGCATCACATTCTAGTTCCTGATTCCATCCTCATTTCCTTTTGCTGTAGCTTCTTCTCAATGACAACTCACTGTTTATGTATCGTGAAAACAGTGGGAATGTTGGCAGACTTACCAGGGAATTTGACAGCTTGAATTCTCAGAGTAAATGCTGGGTCTGGGTGCACACTCATCACTGCGAGATAACTGGTGCTGGTTTGGGGCAGGGGAGGGAGCTCCTTCCCCTCCCAAAGAGAGCAGCTTGCAGTGTTCAGCAGGGCTAGGAGTGGGCATTTTCAAGGCTGCAGTCTGGAATCAGTGTCAAAGGGAACTCAGTGATGATTAATTCCTCATGCAGCTTCTCGGTGAGCTGTAGTTCAGAAAATAAAGAGCTAAACTCCAATCTCACTTTTATCCTGGCAGGATATTCCCACCAGGATCATGCCATAATGGGTGCCTGAATGGATATTTGTGTCCTTTCCTAGGCTTTCCCTATACCCAGAGATGTCGCCTCACCAACTGCTCCATGGTGCCCGTGACATTCAAGCTCCGCATGTCGGACGATGGCACGCAGCCGGCTGTTGACAGCCTTGATCAAATCCGCAAAGAAGGTGACCCATCCTGGAGGAAGGGAATTCATTTCTATGTGGAGCCAAGGGAGTTCACAATGAATCCCAGCCAAGGAACCATCCTCCCCCAGGGACACCAGGACATTGAGGTATGGGAAGAATCCAGCCGTAGATGCTTCAGCACCAGGGCTGAAGCTTCACTGGAGTGTGGGAGGGCTTTAGCTCTGGTGCCAGCTTTGAGCATCGTGGGAGTGAGAGATCTGCACTGCTGGGAGGCCTCTGCTAGCTGGCTTACCCGGGATGTTCCTCAAGGAGCACTGGTTTGTTTCCAAAATCCTACACTGAGATCAATACCATATGGTCAAGTCCTGAAGCCATTCTTTTGCTTTTGAGAGCGATTTCTTTGATTGCAAGTGGGCAGAGCAAGGATGAGGCAGAAGGTGGTTGTTAGAGAGATGTCATTGTATAAAGCAGTTAGCTTTTCTTCTTGGTCTCATTTTCCCTCTCCTGAGGAGCAGAAAAATTTGTGTTCACTGCAGGGATCTCCAGTGGAGACAAAAACCTCTGCAGCCATGTGTTGCGGTTCAAATTGATTTTATCGATTCCTTGTTCTGTTGTACACCCATGTTCTCCCTGAGTTGGCTCACGCCTGTGTTTTACCCTCCCTCAATGCTGTCCCTCATGCCGTTCCCTGCCCCTTGTTCCAGCTCTTTTCCCTGCCTGTCTAGGCAACCCAGCCCCTTTTGTTCCCAAACCTTCTTTGCCACTTGAACCTCGGGCCAATCCCTGATTGCAATACCCCTTTGGAATTCCCCTATTCTTGGAGACCCCATTGGCCATGTGACCCATCCTCTTTACCCTCCTACCCCCAGTGGTCCCAGACACTTGATGTAATCCCCTCACTCCTCCCCTGAGGATTCCCTATTGATTTGCTGTTTGTATCCACCCTCTGATTTGTATTTTTACAAAAGCCCTTGCACAGGAGTGTCCAGGGCTCTTGTGCCTCTGATTCCTTTATTTGGAATAAACCCTTCCTTGTGGAACTTCAAGACAGAGAGCCTCCTCCTTTCTCCTCTGCCTGGTCCCTGTGGTGGCTTGTCTCTTGCGCTGTACAGCAAGTGGCTCTGAGGGCTCTGCCTCTGGTAAATGCCCACCCTGGGGCAGCTCCCCACTCCTGGCGTGGTGCTGGAGTTCTAAGAGCCAGCCTGGGCTCTGGGTACCATGGCAGCCATGAACTGCCCAGCACCTGCTGGGCCACACTTTGCCCTCAGCCTTCTGCTGTAAAGCTGAACTCATTGTGTTCAAGTCAGATTTCCACTGCATTTATGTCATTGTAGTCAGATGAGAAATTGGCCCCTTAATTTGAATACAGTGGTGTGTAGAGCTTTAGTCTAATGTTTTAATGAAGCTGACCGATGCTGTGATAGCAAGGTGTGTTTAACAAATCTGCTATTGCCAGAAGGCTTTTGTTACTCTGAGACTGTGCTCTACACATGGACCAGCAGAAGAATTAAAGCCAAATCCTTCCTCAAGAACTGGAGGATGTCACATGTGGGTAATGAGCTTTTGTAAGGAAGAATTTACTGTTCTTTTTTCTACCAGGTGACCCTGTGTTCCAACACCGTGATGGAATTCTACAGGAGATTGCTGGTGGACCTGGAGGGTTTTGGTGAGGGAGTGGCATCAGTGGTCATCACAGCCAGGTACCAGCCCTTCCTGGCCTCCCCCAGGCACTGCCTTGCACAGGCTTTGCTGCCTGCAGCTGCCAAGGAGAAGAGCTGCTTAATGGCCTCATGTTGTGCCAGCTGGACATGAGAACAGCAGTGCTTGGACAGCAGCCTGTGGTGAAAAGCACCCCTGCTCACAGCCCAGCACAGTCCTGGCCCTTTTCTAAAGGGACCAGGAATGGTATCATTGATTGGCCTGGGTTTTGGTGCTTGAGGTGGAACAAATTTCCCAAGGGCCTCCTCTCCTTCTTCCTGCAAGAGATGGAGTTGTGCTGGTTGTGACCACCCTGCATTGGTTAGGGCTGTTCAATGCCCATTTGACAGTGACCAACGTGTTCTGCTCCATTTCACAATCTTTGGGGGTAAATGTTCTCCATTCTCTCAGTATCTCTGATTCCCTTGGGGTCATCTCTTTGCCCAGATGTCTTGTTCCAAAGCTGCATGTGTACCCCCAAATCCTTCTGTACCACGAGTGCCACCTGAAAGTGCCGTACGAGAGGAAGCTCGTCATCAGGAACCTCAGCAACCTTCCTGGCTGCTATGGGCTTATTCCCCAGGTTTGGCATCACGTCCACCTCCTCCTGTCCAATATTATTGGGGAGACTATTAGTGGAAAAAAGGGTTTGGATAAGACCTTGCTGGTTTCTATTCAGTCTTAAAGATCTGCTGAGAAAAGGATCCTACCTGAATGTAAACCTTAGGATGCAGTTTAACCTCCTGAGGAAACAGTTTATGTTCTAGTCTAGTCTTCAGGGTGTTTTCTTGTGGGAGGTCTTAGAGGGTTGTGAAAAGCTGCTGCATCCACAGACACCAGTGCCTGTGCTGGCAGCCTCCTTGCAGGATCCCCTGGGAGTGCTAAGCCTACAATTCTTGCAGCTTGTTTGTGCCTTTACCTTTGTCCTGGGGAGTTTTAAACGTGTGTGTAAGTTGCTGTTGCGGTGGATGTTAAGGAGTCTAAAGTTTCTCCAGAGGTCCCTCTGAAGTTGCATTTCATTCTGTCCCTTCCAGCAACGCAAGGACGACTCTCCCGTGCTCTACTCCAGCCCCAAGCCCTGTGGGATTGTGCAGCCTTACGGCACTGCAGAGATCCCAGTTATCATCGAAGTGCAGACGCTGGGCGAGCATCGCACCAAGGCTCTCGTCGGCGTGTTCGGGGATGAGAGAAACCCACGGGTGAGTGCAAGGGGAGATGTGAGCCTGTGTGCAACTGCTCCTGGCAGGGTGCACAGGGACAGGGATTCTTCCAGGGAAAACAGGCCCAGGCTGCTGGGGAGAAGGACAGCAGGGATGGGTGGCACAAGCAGCCCATGCCTCATAGGTGGTGATCTCAGTGTCTGACGCAGAAGGGAGTTCATCTAAGCTGGAATTGAGGGTAGTTTTAGTTAATTAAGCTTTAAAATGCTGTTAACTTTGGAAACATCTGGTTTCAAATGTCATCCCTCTGAGCACAAAAGAAGATGTCAGAAGACTTCTGGGAACCTTGAGCTTTGTGTAAAAGAAAGGAAAGCTGGCATTTGAAGACTGGTTGCAAGGATTTAAACTTAGATTAAAACATAATGAAATGATGATGCCAAATTCCCTGGATGGCATCAAACATCTGAACCTGGGCCATTGTGGCACTGCATGTAAATCAGTGAACAGCAAGGACAGGCAATGCAGGCTGTGCCAGGGAGCTTGAAGTTTGACCAAACAGTTGCTTTCAACTATCAGGCTGCTTCCCTTAAAAAGGAGGGTTTCTCCCTGCCAGAATAACCAGTTGTTTAACTGTCAGCCTGGTCTTAACTAGAGATTTCTTGCAAAGCTTTTACCTTTGGGCCAATAATTTGTAGTTGGAAAGGTTCTCTTACCTTAATCCTTTTAAATTTGGAGGTGAACATGTAATTTTCTTTTCCTTTTTTCCCAAAAGCCCAGCATTTCAGCTGGAGTGTGGTAGCTGTCCCTAAAGCAATAACTTGAGCAGGGTTGAGCTGTTGAAGCTTTTTTAGGTTTCCCTGTTGTGGTTTGTTTTGAGTGGTTTTTAATCTTTCCTGCCTGCTTCCTGGAACAGGGAGTAGAATTACGGAGCTCTGGACGGCTGGCAGCAATCTACCCAAGTCCAAGTGTGTTAGAGTTTGGCAGCATCCCAGCTCTACAGCCTGCTTCACAAAGCTTTACCCTCTTCAACAAAGGTCTTGTCCCTGTAGACTTCAGCATGGAAATGGTAAGTATCTGTGGGGCTGTTTTCCAGGGAAATGGACTGGTCAGTAGCAGCCATGACTTGGCTTTTAAAAGCAAGATTTCCATATTGCCCTGTGTGAGAGGAGGCAAGATACTCCAGTATTCCCTCTGAGCGAGGCAAGAGGAACCTGGCTCTGGAGTGGTTTTAGCTGGGGCACCCCTCAGTGAGGTCAGGTGCAGAGATGTTGGAGCAGCAATTAATCTGGGTTGCGTTGACAAGTTCTCCCTTAATTTTATCTTTTGTCTTTAGCTGTGTGTGTCCCATTTTGGAGCTCCGAGATCAAGAGAAACCTGTGGTCCTTTGCTCCCCAGAGCATGGATTTCACTGTGGTTTCCCTGTCCCATCTACATTTGCTTTGTGCCAAACTGCTGTTAATAGTAGAGAGCAGGGTATGAGGTGTGTCCTCAGACTGCTGGTGGGGAGGCAATTTTCACACCTCCTGGGGGTCAAGCCAGCTGGGCAGTGCACACAAAGACAAGGGTGGGGGTTGTGCACCCCCCAGCCTGTGATCTCTGTGCTATTGAAGAGCATCTTTGGGGAGCAGCTGCAGAGAAAGGCTGTTTAATATGTGGGGGCTGCATAGGGCAGAAGGAGCTGGGGCTGCTCCCCTGGCAGGGGGAGCAGGGCTGGTGCAGCCAGGAAGGGCTTGTAGGCTGGGCCTGGGGCTGGCTGGGATGTCTGCTGGAGGGGGAGATCTGTGAGGGGCTTGAGGTTTCTTCTACTTCACGCTGGCTGTGTTGAACTTGTGGAGCTGGTTAAAACCTGATACCATGGACTTGGCTGTGTCTGTGGATAAAGCATCAGGCCATGTGGGAGAGTCCAGCCACAGCCTCCTGGGCCAAGGAGGAGGGGTGTGACTTTTCCTCTTGCTGCTTTTCCAGCTGTTTGGGAGATAAATGTTATTCTAAAGCGAGGGGTTTTTTCCAGGGCAGCTTTCCCTGACTCCACAATGGAGTTCTGCTTTCAGCCTCTGCAGGGAGCAATGCCCCTTGGCTGGGTGCTCATGGTGTGTAAAGGTTGGGTTTCATGTGCTCCTGCCAGGGCCAGACCTGCAGAGCAGTGTCTGCACAGCTGTGCTGGTGCAAGGCCTTTCCTCCCTCCTTTGGGCAGCCTCCAGCTCTCTTGGCCAATCTGTGAAGTCCATGAGAAAGCAGATGACAAGAGTTCTTGGGAAGAGTGGGCCATGCCCACAGAGCACATGTTGTCCAGTTTTCTTTCTGCTTCCTGCTTTCCTGCTCTGCTATAAGCATTTGGAGGTGACTTTTCTTTAGGCAGAGGGCACTGGGGCACCTCTCTACAGCTGATGATTGGTGGGGAGTGAGGGCTTCAGTCCTTTAGGGGATGTTGAGAAGCACTGATGGCCCCTTGGGAAAGATTAGTTTGGTATTGGGGTTTTGCTTACCTGGTTTTGCAGAGACATTCTTCAGGCTCTCAGCAGTGTCCTCCAGCCATGTGATTTCTGCAGTGGGATTTGAGCAGTCCTGCCTTCCTCTGGCCTTGAGCCTTCGTGAGAGGCCAGGAGAGAGAAAGCAGCTTTCCTTGGCCCACAGTGCAGAGAAAGACTGGGGAAGGAACACTCTCCTGAGGATAAGCATCCCTTGGGTTGGGCAAAACGGGGTTAATTGGGTGAGTCCCTTAAAGGAGGGGAAAATACAGGTTGTATGAGCTCTGCTGTTGCCCAGTACTGTAGCTTAACTTTAGGGAGATTAGGCCTTCAGGATTTTTATCCTCCCCTCTTTAGTCTTTCCTTTTCTTATATCCCACAAGACACCAGGGTGTGTGGTTTCCATCCTAAATGCATATTATGCTTGTCTTACAGGCTTCCAAATCCAACTGCTATGTTATTGAACCCAGTGAAGGAGCGATCCCTGCTAGGGGTGAGGTTCCTGTGACTGTCACAGCAACCCTGGATGACACTGTGGGTTTTGATGACACTGTCCAGCTGTTCATTGGGAACAGCCTTTGGAGCAGTGTCTTTCTCCAGGCTTTTGGCATTGGCACCACAATTGTCACAGACAAACCATTTGCCCCAGAGCTCAACTTGGGATACCAATTCAGGTAGGAGATCTCTCCACTCCCACCTCTCCTCCTGTCTCAACAAGGAGCAGTTTTTCTGTAGTCCTTCAGGCAAGATCTTCTTCAGAGTTCAAAGCCCTGACTCCTGCCCTAAAGGCAGAGATTCCTTTACAAACATGTGATGGGCACTTGAGAGTTGTTAGACACCTTCAAAAGCCACTGAAAGGGAAACCAGTTGCTAAATTGCCACAAACTGTCTCTAATTCTAATACATTGATGTCCTCACTTGATGGAGTAATGATCTCACAGGCTGCCCCAGAACTAAAGGTTCCTGAAATGGTGCCCAGATGAGGCAGTCCCTCCATGTGGCTGAGGCACCAAGGGAAGATCCTTTCTCTTGCCCTTGCCCTTTCCCAATGGCACCTGCCAGGCAAGCAGGGGCCCTGGGAACAAAGAGACAGGAGGGTGACAACCCCCACCAGGAAGGCAGGAGCCCACAGAGCAGTTCCAGAGGCAGAGTTGCCAGCAGAGTTTGCAAAGTTCACTTCCAAACAGTTTCTAATTGCAAAATGAAATTTCAAATGGCTACCAGTGCAGAGCCAAGGCTGATACGAACGAGAGAGGCTCTGCTCCCCTGGTTTCCTCTCCTGGAGCAGGCAGATGATTTTTACCAGCTTGCTGGGATCATCCAGAAACTGCCTCTGAGCCGGCTTTTAGGAATGCCTGCAATCCTACCCCCACACACAAGGTCCCCAAGGGCAGCATCTCAAAGATTCAGTTTCAGCTTTGGGCACAGATGAATACAAAATACAGCAACAGTATGAATCACCCCAGAACAAACCTTTTGGGGGAAAACACCACGTCCTGTTAGCCTCACCTGGAAAATGTTACATTACCATTAGAAACATATTTCTCTTTGCAATAATGACATCCAAAGGGCACCTTATCAGACACCACTTCTGGTCCACATTAAGAGCTGGAAATGAAGACAGTCTCTAAGCAATTAACACCTCAGGTTGCTCACTGGGAGCAATCTGATGACCAGGGAAATAGCTACTCTCATACTCTTTTCCATCCTGCCTTCTATTCCAGCCTCGTGCCCTGTATCCATCAGTTCAAAGTAACAAACAAGGGCCGCCGTTACCATCAGCTCTTCTGGAGTGCGGAATGCTACAGCCCACCTGAGGAGGGGGGCCAGAGTGTCTCAACCCTCAGTAGCCCCAGGGCCAAGGATGATTCCCAGCGCCCCAAACGTGCCAGCCCCGTCTTTGGGCTGGAGCCACTGTCAATGGACCTGCAGCCAGGCCAGTCTGAGGACATGGTGCTGCGAGGCTTCTCCCGCATGCCACAGGTGAGATCCCCTCCTCTGGGCTTGTTCCACAGGCCCTTGACATTTGCCTGGGGAAATGAGCAGGGGCCTTCACAAAACTGATTTAAGGCTACTCGTTTCTGTGGCAGCACCAGTTGCTTTCCTTGCTGGCCACCATCAGAGCAGCTGAGACTTTATTGTGATTCCACAGCTAGCAAAACCCAGTGCTGATCCCAAAGCAGGGGTGGATGGAAATATTGCTCTTTTGGGGCAAGCAGTGTTGCATGCTGAGTCAGCAAAGAAGGGCAGAGAAATAAGTTACACTTAGACTAGGAGTCCAGAAAGAAAGTGAACTAAACAAGTGCCGAGTGGTTTATCTGGGGTGAGCACGGAGTAAAACAAAAGCCATGTCAAGGGAGGGGGTTTCTCACAAGTGCCTTTTGTGCTTTTGGGGTGCAGTGTTACAGACAATTGAGCACAGGAAGAAAAGGGGGCAGGGACTGTAACTGTGGCAGGAATAGGGCCCGTGGTGGGTGCAGAGCCAATGCAGGGCATTTGCAGGGTGCCCTGCCACTACGCACTGGTGACAAGTGACTCTTGCTTGCAGGAGGTGCAGGATTATGTGTTCTGTGAAGCCATCATTGGGACATCCCCCAAGATGGAGAGGATAATAGAAACAATCATTACCTGTCAGTTCATTCACCCCTCTATAGAAGTATCAGCCAGACAATTCTCTTTCTATGTGGAGAAGGTAAGTCTGGATTGCATGCTGGCATTTTAACAGCATGGCTGAGGGGGGGGTGTGCTTGTGTTAAAGCCCCTCTTTACCCTTCCTGAGGCACTTTGTAAATGAGTGAAGATGCTTTTAGAGATGAGACTGGTATTTGACTTCCCCAAAGTAAAAGTGCAGTTCCAGCTGCAGTGCCACGGAGATGGTGGCCACCCCAGAGAAATGCCAGTTTCTGTGCTCACTGTAAAGGGAGGCTTTTGAGGACCCTCCAAGACACGGTGATGTCTCTACACTGATGCTGCAGGGAAGCTGGGAAAACTGGAGATTCCTGTGAATTCCTCAGGCTGACAAGGAAAAACCCAACATCTCCTGTGTCTCTTTGCCTTCTGTGCTGTTGGCATGGATGCTTGATGGTACAGCTATATGGATCAGCTCTGTGCATTTCCCTAAGCCTCCTCTGCTTCAAAGGACCCCCAGGCATCCTGCAACTGCAGTGATGATAACACTGCGGCAGAGCAGGTGCCCTTTAGTCTCTGGATCCCAACTCCAGCATCATCTTTCTGCCTCCTGCAAGTTGTCTGAAAAAGAGAAGATGGTTAATGATTTGGTTTCTGTAGTTTCAGGCCTCTCCTCTGGTTCCCAGGCTTCCAGTGAAGTACAGAATCCCTGGAACAGGCAGTTCAGATGTAATTGAGAAGCTTTTCAGCTCTCCCTGATTCTGCCTGGGTTCTGCTCGATGCCACACACCCAAACTGATTTATTGCATACTATGGCACAGCACCTGTTTGGTATCAGTACATGCAGAAGTCGTTTCCCAAAGTCTCTGGTTTCTCTAAACCATGCAGGAAGCCCAGCACAATGCTCAGACAGGAAGGAAGAGCCCAGGCTGATCAGAGCTTTGAGACCACAGACACCTTGTCCCTGTAGCAGGGGCTGCAGGACCCGTGGTGCAGACAAAGTGCTTTTTGAGGCTGCTAGAGCCAGGAAGGTTGTGAGAAATGACTGTATGTGAGTGAAGATCCTCTAGTGCTGTTCTGCCCAATAGAGAGACAAAAGTGGAGACAAATGGCCTGGATTCACTTTCTGCTTTAGATCTTGGGTCAAGCAGCCACCTCCTCTCAGGGGCCTATTCCCTCATCTGTACTTGGGAGTTTTCCCTGTCCTCCAGAGGATGCTGTGGTTTCTAAACATGAAAAGCATCTGCTGTCAAGAAATACCTCCTGGAAGGGTAGAAACAAATAGAAAGAGTAAATAGAAATGTATGCACTCGTGAGGCTGAAAAATGTGAGCTGCAGCAGAAGCAGAAGGAGGTCTGTTTCTAGTTGAGGCTGTTTTTCCTTGTCTCCTGTTTCCATAGAAACCCAGCGATGTCCTGACACTGCAGTACCAGCC
Organism: Agelaius tricolor; assembly: GCF_023055355.1. NCBI lineage: Eukaryota > Metazoa > Chordata > Aves > Passeriformes > Icteridae > Agelaius > Agelaius tricolor. The sequence goes on along the minus strand of NW_027269311.1, from coordinate 1,400,880 downwards.
TTTGTCTTTAAAAAACACCTGCCTGCTGCCACTGGACCTCATGCTGCACTTGGAGCAGCCATTCCTGGTCTGTGATAAGGAGCAGCAGCCCCTCCCAGGTGGCCAGGTGAGCAGCCCTGGCCTCCTCCAGTGGGGTCTGAAGAGGAGGGATGTGGTGGTGCCTTTCTGTTGGGAGCTCCTTGAGTCAAGAAGTTTATTCTGTAGCATCAGCAGTGGGCTGGCCTGAGCTGCATCAGCAAAGCTGCTGAAGGAATCAAAATCTTATCTGAATTGAGAAGATCCATCCTGGCTTTAAGGCACAGGGAGAGGGGAGCAGGCAGCTGGGTCTGGGCAAGCCATGCAGGGAAGGTGTCTCCTGGAAAGCCATGCCAGCTCTCCAGCAGCCACCCCCTTGTACTGGGGCTGAGCACAGAAACGGGAGCCTGAGGGATCCTGGACTGGACTGTGGTGCCTGCAGCCAGAGCCCTGCTGGAGAGAGATGAACCATGAACTGAGAAGCCCGTGCTGGGGTCACTTGGAGCATTGACTGTTTCATGCTGTCAGACCTTGGGACATCATCCCACAGGTGATTAATTACTGCTCATCTCCTTGCAGCCTGTGAGAGTGGATGTAGGGGAGACCTGTCATCTCTACATCGTGTTTGACCCAGCTTATGAACTGGATTTGAAGAGCTGGAAAAAAGAGAAGGTTCTGAAGATAGACATGGTCAGGGGCCATCCTTTTGTGGAGCATATCACCCTTCAGGGAGAAGTTCACTTCCCAAATCTCCAAATGCAGCCCAGCTCCGTGGAGTTTGGCTGCATCATGGCTGGCACTAAAAAAGTGCGTTCCCTGGAGATGACCAACTGCAGCCCACTGCCCGTCCAGTACCGCTGGTCATTCCGTTCCGACAGCGAGGTGACCAGGTTTAGGTATGTGCACCTTTGCCCTCCCCTTGAAGCTCTTCTTGCTGTGTCCTGTTTGTACTTGGCCAAGAGCAAAGCTGTTTGCCTGGCATCTGACAAATGGCACTGAGCAGCTGTGCTCAGGCTGGATGCTCAGGGAATAGGTTTTCCACCACTTTGGTGCTGCACAGCCCCCACAGTGGTTTCCCCTGGGAAGGAAAGCTGGGGTGAAAGCTGCTGTCTCAGACCTCTGTGGCCTGAGACCATGTCCACCTTGATGAAGGGCTCCTAGTCCCTGTAGTCTTGTAATTAAAAGGTAACTTTTGTAGTTACAAGAAGAACTATGTCAGTGGGGTTTTTTTTTAGAAAGGAATGAGGCACTCGAACCAGATAGCAGCCACAGGACAGCTAAATCTTTCAGAGAAAAGAATTTATTGCTCTCTTATCAGAAGAAATGAACTTCTTCCCGCCTCGAAGGCACTGTTAGGATTAGAAGGAAGAAGTAGATGAAGACCAGACAGAATCCTGTGTTTGAATGGAATTGATGCATCCTGTATGAAGTGTATGAATATGCAACGGGCTATTGTTCTCAAGGGTTAATCCTTTGTTAGTGGGGGTCCTTTTTCGGGCTCGTGCTGCCCAGAAAAAGGTACCCGGACGTCCGTAACTCTTTGTATTTGTTGTCCCATTTGTTGTCCTAATTCAAATTGTCCAAATTATTTTTACTCTAATTGTATTACTATTTTTATAACCGTTTTATTACTATTAAACTTTTAAAATTTTGAAAACAAGTGATTGGCATTTTTCACAATAGTTCTCTTATTTTCCAGAGATGAGCTTTGCCCACCTAAATTCAAACCCCAACCACCAAAAGGGAAGAATACCAGTTTGGAGTCCCCAGCATCTCGATGGAGACACTTCAAGATGAGACAGGAGCAGGCAGCCAGAATGCTGAAAGAAGTGGATGATTTTACCCAGTCTTTAAGAGACAAGGTAGATTTTCTTGTATATCTGCTGCTTGTGTTGCCTCCCCAGCCTGCCACCACCAAGTCATGCTCGTGCTGAGCTCCCTTTTTGCTGCCCTGCTGTCCTGTGCCCTGACAGTGGGCTGGGCAGCAGGGCCAGTGGCTGGACATGGGCTGTGTGGGAGGGAGAAATAGGAGAGTTTTCCTTGGAGAAGCTCACTCAGGTCCTACAGACCTGTGTTGAGTGTGGGATTTTTTGCCTTCACAATGAAAGATGAGGCTTTTATCTGCATCATCATGGTAAGGCCTCCAGCTTCCTTCCCAGAGCAAGCTGGGATGAGTCCTGATCTCCATGGAGCCTCTTCCCAAGGCAGCCAGACTCCCTGTTTGCAGGGCTCTGCTTTCACCCAGAGCTGCTATTGCACTGCTGGCCCTGGAGCTGTCTTACAAACGGAGACTTTGCAACGTGGCTGTCTCTTCCTCCCAGCATAGAAAATGGCTTCTTTTTCAGGTGCAATCAGATCAACTTCCTGAATTCCCCCGCCTCCAAGTAGGGTTTGAGGGAATCAGCAGCTCCGTGGACGAACCGCAGCCTTCCCTCGAAGCAGAGAAGGTAGGAGGGAATCTGTCTCACTTGCACATTGTCAGTGTGGCCAGCAGGGCTGGAGCTCCCAGTGCCACTGGTGGGCCTCAGCATTGGCCACAGAGGGGCCTCCCATCCCTGCAGGCCCATCACAAAGTGCTGCTGAAGCAACTGGTAGTTGGAGAGGCCATGCAGGACACGTTGTAGGGCTGCCCAAGGACACTTTGCAGCACCTATGGAGGGCACTGCTCCCCCTGGAACTCCTCAGGTGGTCCATAGGAAGCTTTTGCAGGAGCTTTTGCTGTAGCACCTTGAGAAAGCAGCATTTAAATCAGAGAGAGGGGAAGAGCCTCAGGAGTCAGATGAGCTGGGCTGGAGTCCTTCGCTCAGCTCCGAGAGCTCTCACTCTGAGCCTCCTCCTTTTCTAAAAGCAGTAAGAAATGCTTTTTAAAGGCAAGTTGTGCATCAGAGAGAATTTCTACTGCCAGGAGACATCCCAGTTCACTTTCACGTAATGTACTAATTAATGCATTGATCTGTGAGTGTGGGAGAAGATTTTCCCCATGGTCCCTGCACTGGTCAGTGGCATGGATGCAGGATGAGATGAGGGTGATTCTGGCAGTGTTTGGGGAATAGGCCCCTCCAGGTACAGCTGCACTTTGCTCCAAGATGCTCTTCTGCATCCATTGCCATGCTCAACAGCTCAATCTCTCCTGTCTTCCATCCAGGCTTTCAGTATCCTGCCAATGTCAGGTGTGCTGCAGCCAGGTGAGAGCCAGCAGGTCTCCTTCACCTTCTCTGGCCACCTCAACACCATCTCCGATGTCACGGCGCTGTGCCACGTGGAGGGAGGCCCCACCTACGAGGTGCTGGTGACCGGGGAGATCTCACGTGTCCGCTACTCCGTGAGGCCCCAGGAGATCAACTGTGGCTTACAGGTACCACACACATCCCTGGCACAGCTCCTTGCCTTGGCACCACGGCCAGCAGGTTCCTGCCCACCTCGCTCCAGGGCTCCCTTCCCAGCCCCTTTGTTGGCTCTGGGGCTTGGAAGCCCAACCTTTGAGGGACACATCTGGCATCCAAGCTGCTCTAAAATGGCCATCTCCAACCCTCTCCACAATGCTGGGAATGCCTCTTTTTCAGGGTACCTAACACTGCCTCTGGGGCAGGCAGGCTCCCAGTGGGGGTGCTCTGAGGGGTGTGTCCCTGAGACATCTCTCTGCTGATCCACACCTAAAGCCTGACCTCCAAGGAGATGCTCTTGTCTAAAGCTCTTGCTTAATCCACACAATAATCAAGGGAAGAAGTTGGGCTTCCAGTCACTACCGTTGGAGAGACTGTCTCAGAATAATCCCCACTTCACTCTTTTCCAGTCAAAAGCCCACAGATATTTCCAGCTGCTGGCCCTGTCTGTGTTGCCCTGGGTGACTCCCTTGTTGCATCTATGTTGCTTGCCAATACTTGTATGCAGGTGCCTTTTCTCCTGGAATGCCTCAGTGCTGTCTCTGTTTCTCCTGGCTGTTGGTGACCCCTCAGAGGGCAGAGGGCCTGTGTGCCCTGGTTCATTTATTGCTGGCCCTCACATGGTTGTTACCACAGCTCTGTGTGCTGCCAGAGCTGCCTGGTGCTGTGCAGGTACCCTGTGAGTCTCACTCACTGGATTTTGATGAGCAGTACCTTGAGGAGGAGAAGGTGAGAAGGCAGGTCTGGTCCCCATGGACACGCTGCCCAAGCTTCACAGCACTCCAGCATTCCCAGGCTTGTGCCAGGGAGATGGAGGCAATCCCCAGGGCAAAGCCAGCTCTGCTGACATGCTGTGGGAGGACCTAAACTAAATAGTTGGTGTTATTGGGAGGAAGGGAGGAGACAGAAAATGGGTTGATTGAGTCTGTGTGATGAAAGGCAAGAAAAGGAATCTTGCGTATGGTTTCTCTTCCCTCCACATACAGATCCTGCGGATGGCAGTGGGGTCTGAGTACCAAAAGAGCTTTGTTATGCCTCCACGTGCCATGGGTGAGACACTGCCTCCAGAGGTGCTGCAGGACCACGAAGCACACAGGAGGCCAAAGGCTCAACAGGCAGAGCTCAAGCCCATGGCAGAAGCCAAGGCCAGGGCTGAGTCTGAGTCCAAGGCCAAGGCCATGGGCAAGGCAGCAGCAGGTCAGAAAAACAGTGAGGGTTTGGTGGTGTCTGTTTTGCCTGTGGTCCAGCCCATACACCCTGAACTCTCTCTGTCACCTTGCTCTCCAGGGAAAGCCCATTCTTTTAGCAGCTGCCTGTTCCCCAGCTTGGTGGAGGAGCTCTTGGCTGAAGCGCTGTGGCATCCTCTACCAACCCTGAGTGTAGCCAAAGCAAGCTCCTATCTGCCTGCCATAGACTGGGGAAATCATCAGGATATTTCCTTGTGTCCCTTAGCCACAAAGACTAGGGCTGGATGAGTTCCTCAGCCAGTAGGACCAGGTCTAATATCACTGGCTCTTTTATATTTGCACCTTCCTAGCAACAAAAGAACAATCTCATCTTGCTTTCACCGAGTCTCCTTTCCTGGGATCCAAGGGCATGGGGACTTTACTGCCCAGCCATAGCTTGGGGGATTGTCTGAATTCTGGGGGGGGATACAAGCTCCCCAATATCTCCTGGGATGATAGGCTGGGTCAGGAAAAGCTGTGAATCCTTGCAGCTGACCCAGAGCACCCAGGTCAGCTTGCAGTCACTCATGGTTTCTCCTCTTTGTGCTAAAGAACTGCAGCGAGAGAAAGCTCTGCAGAGGAAAGCAGAAGTGGATAAAATAGCACTGGAAAGGAAGCTCATACGGAGGAAAAGGTGAGTAAGGCTTCCATGGGTTACTGCTGTTCCATGGGTTATTGTCCCTGGAGGGCTTCCCTGCTCCAAGGACTCTGAGCTCAGAGGTGCTGGATAGCAAAGGCCAGAAGCAGCACAGGGATGGCCATTCTGAGCTCCCTGGCTGCCAAGAGAGGAAGGACCTTCTTCTGTTGAGACAGAAGATCTTCTTCTCTATTGGAGTGCTGAGCCCTCCTGGCTTAGCTGCTGCCTGCAGGGAGCTGGGCTCTGGGCTTGCCTTGGCACTGCCTCTAGAGGTGTCTTTAGGTCCATGGTGTTGAGTTGCACCTTCTTGATCATCTCCCTTCACCAAAACAGTGGGATTGTGGTATGGGCAGGTGTGGGGCACAGAGCAAAGCTTGGTTTGGGTCCTGCTCCTGCCACAGCATTGCAAGTCCTTGCAATGCTGATCTGCCAGGCTTCTCCTTCTGGTGGGACACCACCCACAGAAGCTCACGTCCTTTAGGCTCCCCTTCAGCTGCAGCAGTAGGCCAGCCCAGGAGAAGCTCAGCTCCAGCAAGGCAGCCCAGCTCAGGACACACAGGCAAAGTGTGGAGCTGAGAGTGGAGGCTGGTTAAAGCAAGTCTGTGTATCAGCACTTCCTTCAGCCCAGGCTGAAGTTGGTTTCATGGGGAGGAGACAGATGAGGCTGTTTCAGATGGCTTTCATGGCAGAGAGCACCGGTTTGCTTGCTCACAGCTGGGTTCCTGCAGGAAATCTGGCTGACAAGAGCCTGTCTTGCAGGAGAGGAGTTCCTGCAGCCTTTGCTTTCTGACTGATAGGATTATTCTCATGAAGGAGCAGGCTGTGCCCTGAGGGGTGCTGAATGAGCTGAGTGAGAATTGTAGGAGAGATAAGCAGATGTCAGCAATCTGTGATCTGCTTTAAACTGGGAAATCAAGAGACAAAGAGCATTTTCAGGCATCAGCACAGAGAGCTGCTGGATCAGCCTTTGGCAGTGGGCTGGAGGTGTCTGGCTGTGCCTTAAGAGGGAGCTTGCACAGCCAAGACCTTATGATGGCAAGGTTCAGGTTTGGCTGGTCCTGGAGGTCCCCTTGCACCAATGGCATCACTTGGGATGTTCCCAACCTCTGTGGGTTGAGAAAAATTCACGGAAATGGTCTCGTGGTTCTGCCTGGCCTCAGGGTCAAGGAATGAAGTGCAGGGCCGGCCAGGACTGCTGAGCCCAAGTTTCTGGTGGGGACTCTCAGCGATTTTTTCTGTTTTGTTTGCTGAAGGGAGCTGAAGCAGCTGGCTCAAAAGCGTGAGGAAGAGGCAAAAGCCTTAGAGGAGGAAGAGAGGCGGAAGGAGGAAGAAAGGCGGAAGGAGGAAGAGAAGCGGAAGAAGGACAAGAAGGGTGTCTCTGTGGGGAAGCAACCTCCAAAAGCAGAGAAGGGGAAAACCAAACCCCCAGAGAAGAAGGAAACCAAGGCTCCAGAGAGGAAGGAAACCATGATCCCAGAGAAGAAAAACAAACCTCCAGAAAAGAAGGAAACCAAACCCCCAGAGAAGAAGGAGACGAAAATCCTAAAGAAGGCAACCGAACCCCCAGAGAAGAAAAACAAACCTCCAGAAAAGGAAACGAAATCCCCAGAGAGAAAGGCAACCAAAATCCCAGAGAAGGAAACCAAAGCTCCAAAGAAGGGAGAAGCAAAAGCCCCAGAGAAGGGGGAACCCAAAACCTCAAAGAAGGATGAAACCAAAGCCCCAGAGAAGGGGGGAACCAAAGCCCAAAAGAAGGGGAGAACCAAAGCCCCAAAGAAGGGAGAAACTGAAATCCCAGAGGACGCAGCTGAGATGGAGAACTTGATCCAGAGGTTTCAGATCTATGAGTCATTGCAGCAGAATTTCTCCTACTGGAACAGAGTTCAGGGTACTGTGCAGATACCTGTGATCCAGAAGGGAAACAAGTTCCAGCATGCAGCTGGAAACCAAGGTCAGAAGACCAATAAGCCTCAGGAGAAGGTGAAGAAGAAACCTGAACAAAAATGTAGAGACCAAAGCAATCTTTAGTCATCTCAGCTGGAGATGCAAAGCAAAGTTACAGAGGGGACAGTCAGATGATGATGTTCCACAATGACTGGGTATCATCTGTGCTGATGGGGAGGTTACCCCTTCTTGGGACTCAGTTTTTTCAGGCAGGGAAAGATTATTCTTTAATCACTCAACTCAGTTTCTACAGTTTCAGACCTCGTGTCCAACTTTAATTAGTTAATAGATTTCTTTCTAATTACGCTATTGGTTAATAAAATATATTTTACTTGTGCATCAAATCTCTCTATTGTATTGTTTACTTGTTCTCTGCACTGATTCTCATGGGACAAATCCTTGTTGTTGCAGGTACATTTGTTTTTCACCCTCAGAACAGATTGTTAACAAACTCTCATTCTCAAAATAGCTTCACATGGGAACTTGTAACTGCTTCTCTGCACTTAGAAGAGATGACAGGCCAGCTGTTAATATTGCAGAACAAGGCCTGATTTCATAAGGCCTTTCTTTTATCATTATTCTACCTGTCTATGACATCTCCCCCTTTTCATTCATTTAAAAAAGGCTCCTATGTTCTGATGTTGAAACAGCTCACTCTTGTGAGGGTATTATCTCATGAAGGTTTTCACTGGTTATTATCTGTTAGACAACTGAAAGGTGAATAAGCCATAAATGAAATAACAGCATGATGGTGTACTGGAGGGATTAAAGTTGTAAAAAGCATATTAGAATTCTAAGTAAATCAGTTATGAGAAAAACTCATGGGAACTGCAAATTCCATGGAAACAGAAATTCAGTACGACTTTTTAAAGTGCAGGGTTACTGAAAAATAAATAGAATAACGTGCAATTTAGCATATTGCTGAACAACCCAACAGCTTTTTGTGACTGTATCTGGCGTCATTTTATATGGCAAATTTGTTAGCATTCTTGTTAAAAATATCAGACCATGTTAAAATTTGATAGGTAATAAGGCGTTGCATTTACCGCTTTTCAATCTCTCCAGTAACTGTAAAACTATATAAAAGAATCAGAATTTAGTCAGAAAACGAAATAAACTTAAAAAAACCCTATAGCAACACGTTTTCAAGGCGCACAAACACAGTAGGTAAGGCTCCTGCCTCCTATCAGACAGAAGTAATCAAGCAGCTCTGCGCCAGAGCAGGGGCCTGTGCCGCCCACAGGGCAGAGGGAAAGCCCTACAAAAAGGGAAACTATGGGGAGAAGAGAGGACATTTAAAGTGCAATGACATAACTACACATCAATAAAGCTTCTCTTAATAGTCACACAATAGTCATCCCTTCATTGCGCGGGCCAATCCTCTCATTATCCATGGATCCCAGCAGGGCCCTGCGGCCGTGAATGCGGCCCGCTCTGGGCTCGCCTGGCTCGGCCGCCACAGCGCCCCCGGGGCCGCTGCACCTCTGCTCCCCCAAAACACCCGCGGGGAAAAGAGCAGGGCAAAGGCAGCAACACAAAACAAACTCTAAAACCCGCGCACAAAAAGATAAACACAGAAAAGGCACAAGCTGCATTTTATTTCATCTTCTGCCAACACAGTCACTGACTGAGAGTTGCATTTCCACGGCAAAGATCTGCCTTTTGAGAAACTTCAAACACAGAAATATCTTTTTTACTAGATGTGTACAAGGCCAGGCCTCATTGGAGGCACAGCTTTTCTCACAACTCTGCATCATCTTTAACTGAAAAAGAATTAAGCAGTATGGTCATGAGTCTGGCATCTCAGCCAGAAAGGCCAGGTATTAGAGGGAAGAAGTCAGCCTATAAAATCTGATTAGTTTTCCTCTTCCATTGGTCTGTCAATAATGTTAATCAGAATGTATCTCTACATGTTAACATGAAGGTGTTTGTATTTACATAAGCAGTAATATATCTATAAAGACTTTTGAATTCTCTTCAAGGACAAGAAAATTTGAACCAATAATCCTTTCCTAATAGACAGGTCCAGTTTAACTTTTCACTGAAGATGTTAAACCCAAGGGTAGTTCATGTAATGCTGTCCTTACATGTCGCTATCTTCATGCACAACAGCCCATCTTTATTCTTCACAGCTCACATTTAGATGGTTTTCTAAAGGCATTGTCTTTCATTTTAATTGGTTAGTAATTTACTGCAATTCGCTTCATTGGTTGGTAGTTGCTAAAGTACATGTTAGTCAAAACCTTTCCTCCCTAACGAGGTTTACATTCTTGTCTCCTGGATAGAAGCTGTGGGTAGAAGTCTTTCTTCTTTTTTCTTCTCCTTTCTCACAGGAACTTGTCAGGCTAGCTGTTAGCTGTACTTAGCTGAAGCAGCAGGCCTGAGCCATAATTTTACAAGGGTAACAAAGCTCTTCTTTTATACGGCTTTACAATATTGTATGTAACAATGTTGTATGCAACATTGACATATGATTATTTCAATCTTAAAGAATAATCTTAAATTTCTTTCCCATGAATTTTGACCTTTGTAATATTTGTGTATGATATATTTGGAGTTAAAATCTGGTTTGAATCATCCCTTCATAGAATCACAGACTCATGAAATCATCAAGGTTGGGAAAGCTCCCTGAGACCACGGAGTCCCAGCTGTGCCCGATGCCCACCTTGTCCCCAGCCCAGAGCCCTGAGTGCCACCTCCAGCCCTTCCTGGGACACCTGCAGGGATGGGCACTGCCAAGCTCCCTGGGCAGCCCCTGCCAAGGCCTGAGCAGCCTTTCCATGGGGAAATTCCTGCTGGTGCCCAGCCTGAGCCCAGCCTGAGGCCGTTCCCTCTGCTCCTGTCCCTGTCCCTGGGAGCACAGCCCGACCCCCCGGCTGTCCCCTCCTGGCAGGGAGTTGTGCAGAGCCACAAGGGCCCCCCTGAGCCTCCTTTGCTCCAGGCCCAGCCCCTGCCCAGCTCCCTCAGCCCCTGCTGGGGCTCCAGCCAGGATAGCATCCTAGTGCTATACAAAGAGCAGTGCCGTAGGTGCCTTTATCACCACATTTTAATCTTTCATAAATACAGAAAGACTCGTCAGAAAGCACTAAAGTCAAGTCAGCAGCAAAAGTGCCAATGTCCTCTGCAAAGCAGCGCGGCCCGGCCCGGGCCGGCCCCAGGCTCGGTGCCGCGGTTGCCCGGTAACCGCGCCCGGGCCCTCAGCGTCTGTGACGGCGCCGTGGCCTCAGCGCCCGCAGCCGGCGCTGCTGCTCATTCGCACTCGGCATTAGCCAAGCGAATGGTTCGCAGAGATTGGTCTCTACGAGTCCTGCGATTTCGCGGAGAATTGGTCTCTGTGAGCAACTCGGAAACTCGCACAACATTGGTTTCTGCTAGGGACTCCTAAATTCACAGAACATTGGTTTCTGTGAGGGAGTCCTGAACTTACAAAGCATTGGTCTTTGTGAGGGACTCCTAAATTCACAGAACATTGGTTTCTGTGAAGGAGTCCTGAACTGGCAAAGCATTGGTCATTGTGAGGGAGTCCTGAATTTCGTTTGAAGGTAAATATTGACTCAAGTTGTACTTTCTGGTTTTGACACATCTCTGCTCTGAAAGAGAATGCCAGAGGGAAATACAGGATGGGATAATGCCAGTCTTCAGTTTGGTGGCATGTACAGCTGAGGGGATGAACCATATATGGTCTGCTGATGGTGCTTTTTGTCTCACCGAAGAAATGCAACATTTCCTAAATATCCTAGTCTATCCATTTTTTCCTATAGTATTTATTTAAACTACTTATAGGTGAATGAGTTCTGTTCAAGTTTCAGGGGGTTGTTATGATCTGGTTATTAAAATTATTAAGGAGATGCCCCTGGATTAAGGTGCAAAACATGACCATGTGCCAAAGTCAACAGTTTGGATTTTATGGAACAGTAAATGTAAGGAAGAGAGAGGGATAAAGAAATAGCAAAAGGAGGGGGGGAGGGAGGGAGCTGGGAAGGGGGGAAGAAAGAGAGCGACAGAGAGAGATTTAGTAGAAAATATCACCATTCCATGGATCCCATCCCATTCAATCCTCTTCTGGTCTTCTCTGTGGTGAGGCCTCACAAAATGTAAGACTCCAAAGGATTAATGCAGATTTGGGCAAGGTGGCACTGCCCAGGTAGCTCCCTGGGGTGGGGCAAGTTTGGCTCTGTCTCTTGCTACTCTCAAATAATATAAAATCTTTAGCACTAGGATATCCTTTGAGTCTGCCCTGAATTGGGTTGTGGCTTTTCAGATCTGTTGTGTTACTTTGCATGCCCTGCAGTCGTCTGGTGCAAGGCCTCAGGAATGGCTCTGGGGGCACTTTGGAGGTCTTTGATGGGTTATGACACCCCCTCAGCTGCCCCTCATGGGAAGGTCCCCTGGATGTGGCCTTCTGGGGCTGGGGGCTTCTAGAGCTGAGCCAGTTTGCCTGAGGGAGGATGGGTGTCCACTGCCCCTTAGCAGAGGTTGTGCCACACGCCCAGAATTTCCTCCTCCCCCCTCTGTTGATGGAAGGTTTGAGTGCAAACCTGGCCTCAGCAGACGAGTCTGTGGCTATGACTTCCCCAGCCTGAAGGCAGACAGAGCTGGTTTTCAGCACAGCTGCTGGGTCTGGCTTTAGTGGGGATGTATTTTTCTCCCTCAGCCTTGTTCACTTCTCCCCAGACCTGAGCTAATGGGATGCTAGTGTCAGCTTTATCTTGTCTCAAGTTCCCTTAGGCAGCTTAACTCACAGTGCCAAGTTCCAGTCAGGAGGCATTTTCAGGGAAGGGTGGGCTTGGGGGTCTCAGCTTCTTTATTCAATTTTGTCACAATGGGCAAAAAGTTCTTTATAGCAATATTTAAGCCATTAACCATAACACTCCAGTCTCTCTCAAGTCCTGTGAGGAGCAGCTGAGAGAGCAGGGGTCATTTAGCCTAAAGAAGAGGAGGTCCACTCAAGCTGTTTTTAAATAATATTTAAGCTACAGCTTTGATTGTTCTAAGTATTTTTAATGTTGAGCATTTTAGCTCCAGGTTTCAGTATGATCCATCTTTGAATTGCACAAGGTAACCATGTAGTTCAAATAAAGTCCAACTAGAGGCCTAACAATACTAGCTGCTTATGCCAAACAAGCACATAGCTACTTTCAACTCATAGAAAATCTTTAGCACCAGTATATCCCTTGAGTCTGCCATGAACTGGGTTCTGGATTTTCAGAGTTCCATTGTTGTTCCTTCCAGTTCTGTTGAGGGACTGTCACTCATCTGTGACATCATCACTTCACAATGGCATCTGGATTCCCAGGAAGGACACCAACACCTCGACTTTTGCTTAGGGAAGGACTTAAGCCTAATACTGTGAGTAGCCCCTGGGGCTGTGTTCAGGCTGGAAACTGCCCTGGTGTCCCTGCTCTCCCTGCCCCTGTTGTCCAGCAGTGCTCTGAAGCTGCAGAGCCCCTCCCCAGCCCTCTGTGCCATGCTCCTGTTGCTGGGGCTGTCCTGGTGCAGTAGGGAACACTGTGGGATGTGTCAGGGACAGCCCAGCGCCTTGCCTGGCTGTGCCAGCAGAGCCAAGTGAAACCAATGTACAGCTGAAGCCCTCAGCATGGGCTTCTTTCCTTCCCCTTTGCCACAGCAATTCCTTCTGTCAGGCTGGGCACTCACCTGTGCTGCTCTGACCAAGCTGCCCTTGGGCACCTGGGCATGTGAGGGGGAAAGCTCAAACTCTGCCCCAAGCCTTGAGAGCCACGGCTGGTCCCAGCTGGAAGAGCTTCCAAAGCAGCTGTTCTCTCCCAGCTCCTGGGTGGGCACAGATGCAGCCCTGCAGGCAGCACTGGAGCCAGGGCCACAAAGGTCCCTTGCTGTCTGCAGCTCACTTGACTGAAGATGCCCCACTGCTGAGGCTCTGCCAAGGACATCCCTCTGTTTTCTTCTCTCGAGGGCTCTGTCAGCCCAGACAGAGAAAACCAATGCTAAGTAACAGAGAGAGCTAAAACTTGGACACATTCCTGTGCACCTCACTCTTGGTACAGCTTGTCTTGCTTGCTTCCCTTGGACTCAGCCAGCAGTGCTATCTCCTGCCTGGGAGTTTTGAGTGTTGTGCAGGGGTGGAGTTCAGGCAGTTCTGAGAGCTCCTCCCCACTCTCTGGAAAGGTCACTGCCTCAATCCAGTGAAATGGAAGAGGAAACAAATGCCCAAAGAGCAGAAATCCCCAAACATGTCCCATCAAATCACAGAGAGACTCATGGGACAGAGCCATGTGGCTGGAGTATGTCTATTGCACTCTGTATTATTAATTTATTGGTGCTAAGTATTTCAGCATGCAACTTCCAGGGTTTCCAGAACTGTCCTAGTGGCTGTGATCACAAATTATTCATCAGTGCCACTTGTTCAAGGAAAGCCTTTCTGAGCAAGCACATCTCTGACATTCTTGCTGTTTGGTTTTTTTTTGTTTTTGGTTGGTTTTTTGTTGTTTTTTTGTTTTTGCATTTCAGCTGCTTCCCTCTAAGTTCCAGAGGGAGAAGTTTGTCAACTCAAAGCAGGAGGCCAGCACTGGGGGGAGTTTTCTGCCCAGAATTGGCCCATGTGTCGACATGAGTGAGACTCGTCCAAAGGTAGCCTTTTCCCGCTCTTTTCCTTTCTGTTTAACATGAAGTTTGAAGAGGGTGAGTGCTTGTGACAGGCTCACCTCCAGCAAAAGACCTCAGTGTCCAGGTCCTGTTGTCATTGCAAACTGCTGGGAGTGGTGGACTGGGAGTCCTGATCTGCACTAAGCCAACACAAATGACCTCTGCTGAAGCTGCTGGGCTGTGCTGGAGTGTAGCTGCCATTGCTAAAACCAGGGGGGGAAGGCTGAGGACGCAAAGGCACCAAATTGCCATTTGCCATTCTCCTGCTGAAGGAGCCACCTCTTGCTTTGGTGTGGTCACCATCAAATGCTTGGGGTCACAGCATTCCCTCCACAGTGGCAGCGTTGGCCTTTGAGGCCGAGGACCTGCAGGAATTACTTCAGCTTTAGCAAAACAAATTGCATTACTGCTTTGGGCTGGAACAATGTGTTGGGACCCTGACGGGCTGTTAGATTTTGCAGGCTGCCAGATGTCCAGGGGACTGGCCCTGGGCAGAAGGGAATGGATGGGCTTTATCTGGATCAGTGCCTACTTAGAGTTGTGTTTAAAGCTGCTTTTCTGGCAGGACTGGCTCAGTAGAAAGCACAGTCCAAAGGGGTAGGTGACCGAGGTGGGCTGTTGAGCAGGAAATTGGCAGCAAGCGACACGGAACACAATCCAGGTTAAGGATTGCCCTGGAGAGGGGCCTTGGGAACACCTCAGGGAAAGGCACAACTAAGGCACAGTGTGCTGCAGCCACTCCCTTCAGCAGACTGTGTCTCCTCATGGAGTCACACACAAGACCTGCTTGTGTCTCGGGTGTAACAACAGTGTGACTGGAGAAGGCAGACAAAGCAGGGCAGAGCCTTCTTAAAGCAATGTCTCTGGTCCAGAAGCATTTGCTGTTGTTGTGTCTTTCCAGACATGCCTCTGCAATGGTATTAAATAAGGTGGCAATAATGACAAGAAAGCACCCATTTAAAGCTAATGGAAAAAGGAGATACCAACTCTACTCTTACCCAAGTCGCTGAGAAAATAATTGAACCTTATCCTCATTCAGCATTGTCATTCACTTGTCTTCTATCCTCATTCACTTGTCTTTTTCCTGACTTCATTTTTGCCTTTACCTGACTTCCTGACTTTATTTTTGCCTTTCCCTCTGTTAGAAAGGCAGTAACTTTTAAATGCAATGAAAGGGGACAAAATCATCAAAGCAAAAGAAAACTGTTTATTAGCAACCACACACAGAGGCGTGTGTCTCCCTGCCCCCGAAAAGGAGCAAACACACCCTCCAAGAAAAAAGCAATCTTTGTATCCCCTTTGTACCCAGCTGGGACAGTCCCTGGCCCCTTTTCCCCGGAGGGGTACTCAAGAACTTCCATTCTCTCTGACCACCAACTTTTCTGTCCCCTCTCCTCTCATCCTCCTTCCTTTTGGTCAGGTCTTCAGCCAGTTGGTGCTGCCAACTCACAGCAACACCCAACACACCAACCTGAACAAATCCAAACTACAAACAACACATAGTACCAACAAATTCCATTCTTTCACTTAAAAACCTTTTGGCTTCAGCCAAATACCACCTCATCTCTCACACCTCCTCTAGTACTGTTCTCTTCTTACTGATGCTTAAGTTCTAGTTCAAAACAGGTATTTGCAGTTGTGTGGGCCTCAGTTTCCCTGTCTCAGAGTAAAGGACATCCCAAAATTGAATCTGATGTAAATTTGTGGGTCTTACTTACTCCATGAGTGCTCAGTCAGTGCTCCAGTGGGCACAGGGCTGTGCTTAAGGAACGTGCTGCCTGGCATTCTGGAGAAGGAAAGCTGGAGAAATCAAAAGAGCAACTTGGCTTGAGCCTGCTCTAAGCTGATCAAGCAGTTCTTGATCAGCTCAGAGCAGAGGTGGGTGAGCCAGAGTTTGCCCAGTGTGTCCTGGGCACACATGCTCACCCAGAGTCTGTGCTTCACTGGGGATCAGTGTAAGGGATCCTTCATGAACTTTCCTCCCAGCAGCTGAACCTCTCCCTGCTCTCTCGCCTCTCCAGCTGTCACCAGCTCCCCCGAAACGGAGCGTGTTTGGGGTTTCCCCACGAGAGCTGGTATTTCAGAACGTCGTTGCTCATGAGGTCTCTGAAATGGTGCTGTCTATCATGAATAAGGACAAGGTAAGTGCTGGCACCTGGAGCTTTAACACTGTGCTGGAAGAGGAGAGTGCTGTCATTCCCCCAGTGTACAGCAAAGCAAGTTCTCTGCTGCAGCACATCCAGAAGAAAATGTCTCAGCACCTTTGTTCTGCAAGTTGTGGAAATCTTCCTGTGCTGGGAACTGTCCCCTGATTTTGGCCATGCATTGATGGTATCTATGCCAAAGGAGTTTCCTGCTCTTGAAAGCTCTGGATTGGTAGGAATGTTGAGCCTGTACAGTTCTTACCTGCTCTCATGCTTTGCCTTGAGCTATACCACATCCTGGGTTTCCTTGGTTAATCTTGGCTCCTGGTAGGAATCTCTGCCTCTCTCAGACTGTTTGGCTCCCTTTGTGCAGCTCACAGTCAGCTCAGGGGCTGAGTCTTCTCCACTTTATGCTGGAATCACTTCTCATTCATGGCATTGGCACTGCAGGAAATGTGTTCTGAAAGAGCCCTGCAATCAGAGTGATGGAGCAGAAGCAGTGGGAGGCCTTTAGGTGCCACTTCAGGCTCCTGCTAAGTTTCATTCAGCTCTGCTCAGCTTTTCCAAAAGCAACACGGTGCTCTGCTTTCCCTTTGAAGAACCACAGCACATCCAACGCTCCTGGAGGTTTTCACCTTCACTTGTGATTGTTTTGCAGTTTCCCAAGAGAGTTGAGAGGGAAAAAGTTGAAAAATGTCACCAGTTGTGTTCCAGTGTAAAGAGGAAAACAGAGACCATTGGAATTTCCGTCAGGGAAACATTTCTCAAATGAGCCTTGTGCCAAGAGTGGGCTGGTGGGAAGAGACAGGAGGGAGTCCAAATCATCTGGTTTAGACTTTCTGAGAGCATTTTGGTGCTCAGGGGTTGATGATATCTGTGTGCTAGAAAATGCATGTGTGCTGTGTCTGTGAATCCCAGAGGGCAGCACCTGGCCTGCTGGCTGCAGGCAGGAATGCCCAGCAGCCCAGCTTGCCTGCACAGGCAGCAAGAAGCCCTGCAGAGCCAAGATTGGCTTTGCATACTGGAACCACAGTGTCACTCAGTGCTGGTCATGTTTCTCCAGGCAGAAAATGCCTTTGAAGCCCAGAGTCAATAGGCACAGCCTGTCTGTGTTTCCATCACTTTTGGCAAGCTGAATGCTCTCATGGTTTTATGATTCCTCCTTGCTGCTTTACTGCCCGTTTAAATTCTCTTTGCCATCTGCTTGTTTTAGGGATTGTCTTGCTGTGTTCCTTCTTTTGCTTTTCAGGTTTACTTTTATTCCCAGGAAGGCCACAGTGGTTTGGTCTCCTCTCTTGCTGCTCTGCCTGCATGACTCTATCTCCACAACGTCCCTACCCAAACCTCATCTGCTAGAAGGGAATTTTTTCCTTCCCCCAGGACAATTTGATGCTTTGCTTTCAGGTAGCACATTCGCCCCTGGAACATGACAACTTCATGGCTGTGTGCAGGCAGAAGCTAGCAGGTTTTTTGGCCTTGTTGAATATGCAGATGACTTGGTTCAGGTGCTCTGTCTCCATCCTGCTGGTGCTGACCTGCTTGGCCCTTCCTTCCCACCAGGCACTGCCTTACTGGCCCTGGCCACAATGCTGGAGCCAGACAGGAGGGATTCAAGCTCAGCCTTGTGAATGATGTGCCTGTGCCTGCACAGCTGAAAGTGCTTTGGAAAAGGGGCCAGGGAGGGATGTCAGCAGGGCACGGACAGGTCTCCTCTCGTTTCCACAAGTGGCAAAATCATCATGTGATGTCTTTGCTGCAGATTGCTCAGATGGTGAAGGTCTCCATGGAGAGCTCACCTTACTTCCAGCTGGCCTGCCCCAGTGATGTGTACCACATCGTGCCACCAGGCGCCTCCGCCCCTGTGCACATCCGCTTCAGCCCCGACGAGAACAAGGTGAGGCTGGAGGAGCCAAAGCACACAATGATCTCCACAGCCATTGTTTTCCCTGCACTCTGCTCCAGCCCATTGCATGCTGTGAGCTGGGCTCCAGGCCCTGGGCAGGCAGCCTGCAGCAGCCAGTCACACCTTGGCACTGCTGGCAGGCACTGCAGCCAGGCCTGACAGGCTCTGCTTCCCCTCCCTGCACATCCCTGAGCATTCCCAAGGGAAGATGCACAGGGAACAGGATGAAAATGACAAAGAGATGTTGACAGATGTTCAGCCATCTCTAGGTCCAGTGGAAGGGGTTTCATTATTATGGAAAACACTCGAGGGACAAAGAGGTCAGGGAGCTTTCCTCCTTCCTGACTGCCAACAGCTTCCCTGCCTGCCCCTGGGCTGGAGCAAAGACGGTGCTTTTTCACCCCCTCTGTTCTGCAGCCTTGCAGCTGTGCTGTCCCAGAGCACAGGTGACCAGGGCACAGCTGCAGGGGCAGGGCAGAGGATGTGCTGTGCCTGTGAGCCCAGCCTGGCACAGGCACACTTGGCTCTGGGTGCCCTTGGTCAGCAGGAGGTTGCTGAGCTGCAGGGGACTTGGACACCTGCCTGAAGGAGCTCTCGTGTAGGGCAGGTACAAGCTGCAGGCAGAGCTGTGGGCCCAGAGCCTGTGGCAGTGGCACTGCTGGGGCTCTGTCTTCATGCCTGTCACTGTGCTTGCTCTGTCAGCTGGCACCCATTCCGTGCCAAAGGTGCTTCTGCATGGAGGTTTGAACGGCAGTGCTGAGGCCCTGGCAAGTCTGATCTCACTGCTGGCATCTGGAGACTTGTTCATCCAGAAGGGTTTAGGACATGGCATGGAAGGGAGGAAGCCTTGCAGGCAAACAAAGAGAGGCCCTTTCCAACAGCATCCTGCAACCTCTTAGCACTGTTCTTCTCCTGACTTGGTTGGAGAGGCAAAGTTAGAGGGGAGTTCTGAGCCAACTGATGTTCCTGCACCAGGCCAGAGGTGCAGGATCTCTTTGGGTGCAGCTGTTTTCTCATCTTCCTCTTGCTGCTTAGAGTCAGTTGAACACTTTGTCCTATTCTCAGACAGTGGGAATATAGAAACCTAAAGAGGAATGTGCTGTGTTCCCTAGCTCCATGTTCCTTAGAAGGAGCTTAGGAATTATTTAATATCATTAAAATTTGTGAGTGAAAATTATGGTGGCCTAGGGCAGTTCTCCATATGACCCAAGTGACACAAGAGCTTAATGCCACTGGGATAGCTTTTGCAAAGGGCACTGGTGCCTTTAAAATGTGACATATTAGAAAAACTCAGTGTTCATTTTAGGGTGGAATAGATAAATTGATGCCCAGTAAATTGATGCCATGGATGAGTTACAGGAAATGGTTTTTCTTCTGCCACGGGGATGGCACTAAATGCCCTGTGCTGAGCCAGTTTCTTTTCCTGCAGGATTATTCCCATGAGCTCACCTGTATCATGGCAAAGGAGAAGATCGTTGTGCCAATTTGGGCCATCGGTGCCCGAGCCATCCTGGACTTCCCTGCCCAGGTGGACTTCTCCGAGTGTCCGGTCAAGCACAGCACCCAGAAGACTCTGCTGGTTCGCAATGTCGGTAACCGGACAGCTCATTACCAGCTGAGCACCCAGAGGTGAGGCAGCTCATCTGTCCCTGTGCAAAGGATATCACCTTTGGGTGAGAGCAGAGTTGGGAAAGAGCAGCAAAGGAACCAGAGCATCAGAGCTGCTGCCCTGCAGCCCTGGCTGGAAGTGAGCAGGATGGATGGCATCTGCTCTTGCTTTCAGTGTTCTTAGCAGGATGCAGCCTTTGAGCTTTCTCTGTCCCAGATTTCCTGGAGGGTGCTGGAACACGTTGGTAGCTGGCTTGCTGAGCACAAGCAGCTTCTGAAATGCTTCCTCACCACTGCCAGCCAAACAGACCCATTCTCTGGGAGGCCCCAGGCACGTGGCTCTCCAGTGGTCCCTGCATCAGATGCCCAACATGAGCTGTGCTGTGGGCAGCTGGTGCAGTTCCTGTTACTAAAGCTGCTCTGATTTCCCTTGTCGCCTCAGAGCATCAGCTGCCTTTTCTGTTCCATGATGAACCTTTGAAAGCCAGTTTACGATTTCAAACAGATGATTTAAATCTCTGAATAAGGCTGTGCCCCCTTTCATTGAGATTTCTTTTTGAATACTCTGAAGTTCCTGTGTTTCTGCTGTTTTTTCTTTTTGGTTTGTGTTAAATGTTTTCCAAAAGATCATGAACTCTTCACTGGGAGCTTTCATGAAGGTCGAGCTCCTCTAATGCCTCTCAATGTACCACATGCCCATAGGTATATGCACAGGTGTATAGGAAATAGGAGATATTTAGGGAATATGTGAAAAGCACTTGGGCTGATTTAGAAGGTAAAAGTACAGAATAATTTCTGCTGGAAATCATCTGAGCAGACACACTGCTCAAAGCAAGACCAGTGTCTGGGGATTGCAAGGTGCCATTGGGAGATCTGGACCTGTCTTTAGATGCCATACAAGAAAACAAACAAACAAATGGACCTAGTTAAAAAGCAGAAGAAAACAACCTATTAAAACCCCCTCCATAGCTTCTCTTTTCTGCCTGTTGGGTGCAATGGTGATTCATTGAAAGGGCAGCTCTAACAGGGTGAGAACTGTCTTAAGGAACAGCTCACAATTAACAGAAAAAAGGCCAAAATTTAGCCTGCCAGCCCCATCTCTTGGCAGTGGTTTTCATTTGGTTCTTACAGTGTCAGGGATGTCTCCTTCACAGCTCTTCTATCTGTGGGCTCAGGGAACAGCTTAGTGATGTTGGCTGAAATGCAGATGACTGCTACAGCAGGAACAGAGGAGTCTAGTGGGTACAGCCCAGGGATGTAGGAGATGCAGGGGCTGATTTGCACTGAGTTTTTCAGTCCTGGAACTGAGTCCTGGACTTGGCTGGATCCTCTTCTCCTGATAATTTGAAAAGAGGAAGATACCTTCTTTCTCAGGCAAGAGAGAAAGAAGTCACCCCTGAAGTCACCCCGAGGAGTGTTATTCCCATCCTGCCATCTGAGGGCAGGAACATGTAACATGGGGCAGCAGTGGGAAGGGAATGGAATGGAATGGAATGGAATGGAATGGAATGGAATGGAATGGAATGGAATGGAATGGAAGGTAGTGCTGAAGTGTGGCCAGGGATTCCCTTAAATGGCAGCTTCTCTGTTCTGGTGGAATTTCTGGCAAAAGAATAAGAAGAAAATCCCGTGCCTTGCCCCCAGCAGGCACTGATCCCCCCGAGCCCCAGCAGGGACCTGCAGCAGTGCTGGCATCAGCCCCGGGGCAGATGCAGGAGCACGTGCACTGATCTGGCTCTGGGGCTGCTGAGGCCTTGTCTTTCCTCCCCTCCCTCCAAAGTCTCACGTCCAGCACATAAACATTGCTGGCCCAAGGCTTCTCCATCAGGCAGTGATGGTCTCACCAGTGGGAATGGGAACAGCTCAGCCCATCATTGCAGCAAGAGGTCCTGAATGAGCTGAACCTGAAGCAAGTGACATCAATCAAGCTCAGCTTGCCAGATGTTCTCTTTATTTCTGTGTGTGATGTAATCATCACCAAACTCCCCAGAACAGACTTTGAAATGACAGATTGACCAGCAGCAAAGCACCCAGGCCAGGAACTTTTGTTTCCTCAGTGGGGCTGGAGAAGAGCACAAAGCACATTTCCCCTGAGCTGTCCCTGAGCATCAAAGCACAGAGTCTTGTGCTTGTCAGGCAAGAGCTCTTTACCTGGTGACCAATCCTGATGGCTCCTGTTAAATCCAAAGTGCACCAACACATTTGCATTAACATTTCCAACACCTCACACAGAGTTTCTCTGCTGGGCCAAGCAACAGTTACCAGCCTGGATAACAAGCCACAGTCCCAGACTGCATTGTTGATAAACACACAGAAACCTCCTGTTCTGCTTCCTTGATGTGCTCCTGCTCATGGTGCTTCATTTAGCTGGCATGGGCTCCTTCAGACTGTAAAGAGCATCCTCCTTTTGGGTTTCCATGTCACTCTATTGCTCTAATCTGCATTTGCACTCTTTCAGAGTTTTGACTGCTCCTTTTCTTAGAGCAGCTTTCATTGAAATGTTGATTAAATGTGCCCTTTTTAGGCTAAATCAGGATATTTTCAAGGCAAAATAAACCAAAGAATCACACTGCAAATTCAACTGTAACTATTCCTTGGTCTTCAAGGAAAAGTTCCTTCTCCCTGTCTGATTCCTAGGCTGTAATATCCCAGGACAGGTAGTGCCCTAACATCTGCATCTGCTGAGATGAGGTTTATAGGCAGCAGGAAAAGAGAAATTCCTGAGGCAGTCAGTGTCAAGTTCTGCATGCAGATAGCTCTGAAGCCTCTCTGTGCTCTTCACAAACCATTCTCTGATGGGATTGCTGGCAGTGGGACCCTTGAGCCTCATTGCAGAGAGCTGGATGCAGAGTATGGGGGAGCTGAGGTCATTTTACCCCCAGGATCTTGTGAGGGCTGGATCTCCTCAGCAGTGGCTCAGTGGCTGTTTCTGAGCCTGTCTGTTCTGTCCTCTGCTGCCTGTGCTTGGTTTGCTCCCTGCTTGCCCAAGGGAGCTGCAGTGCAGCAGGAATCTCCTGGCCAGGTGTCCCCCCAGCCCTGATCCCTCTCTTTGTGTTGCAGTCCTTTCTCCGTGGTGCCGACCGCAGGAACTCTGGGTGCTGGGGACACCATGCAGGTGACAGTGACATTTCATGCGCTGACCAACGGGGAACATTTTGGGTCCCTGTGCTGCAACACAGGTGAGTGCTGGCCCTTGCAGGGCACAGGACAGTTCTCCACATGGCTCCCTGTTGTCCCTCCCCCTGCATTCCCTCCAGAGGTACCTCCCTGTTCAGCTTTAGCCCAAAGAAAACTGAAAACTCCTTGGTGTTCAGGGGCTTGAGAAAGTGGATCCCGTCTAAAGGGTGAAGATTTTTGATTCCTGTTTTGCTGGGAGTTGCTGAGTGGAGGAAGGAGGATCCCTGATTCTCCACTACCATGTGGCTATGCCTGGGTGAAGTTTTATTTGATTCCTGGGCCGTGCTGGATGTGAGGTCTCCATCAGACTCTCTCCAATGCAATGGATTTCTTGCACACCTCTGTCCCATATGCTGCTTCTCCACTGGCTTGTCACACATCCTTTTTCTATGTGGCCCTTACACATAGATGTAGTTTTTGTCTAATAACATTTTCAGGCCCTCAAGTTCCTGTTTGGTGACAAATCAAGACCAATTTTTCCCTGTGCCCATTTCCCAGGCTGTTCATGTTGTTACAAACCTCTCACATCTATCTCCCATTTGATTTCTAGACTGAGGAATCCCATTCAGTCTTAATGTAGAAGCTGCTCTGTACTTATTAATCTTTCTATTGTCCCTTTTTTATTTAATGTGCAATGCGCCAGCTTGGTTTTTGAGATCAGAACAATAGAAAATATTTCAAGAGTGATGTGGCTGTGGGTTTGGACAGGGAGATGATGATGATGATTTTCATGGTGTTCATTTGAGAGTGGTTTGTCATATTGCAGAGCCAGGCTGGTTGTGTTTCCTCACCTGTGTCCCCTCCTGCTGTGCGCTGTCACTTCACTTGTTCCTCTGGGCCTCCTTTTGCTGCCCACCTGCCCCCAGGCATATTTGCTGGTCAGCAACAAGGGACCCAAGGGATCAGGAGAGATGGGAGTCTCGTGGGATGCCCAGGGAGACCCTGGGCCAGGCAGGGCTGAACAGGGCTCCTCACCCTGTCACCTGAAGGACTTGGATGCAGAAATCCCAGTGATCTGAGTGGGTCACCAGAGCACACTGACCAATCCCACTGTCCATCCTGTCACCTTGGGGCCAAAGCTCTACAAACACACTCAGAACTAAGGGGTTTAAGGAGCTGCCCAGGACATCCTCACCACTCTACACACAGAGCTGTCAGGATGTGACAAATGGACTGATCCACAGAACTGCTCATTCAGATAAAAACTGTGACACCTTCTTTTGTGCCCTGGGATTTGTTCTGTTCCTTGTGCTTCCATCAGCCAGTGAGCTGAGCAAAGACTCCCCTTTGCTTTGTTCCAGGTGAAGAGAGTATCCACACAAAGCTCCATGGAGAAGCTGTAGATGTTGATGTTGCGTTGAGCACAAATTCCGTGGAGGCTGGCAAGACCTTCATCACCATGGCATACCAGACAACCATGTTCCTGGAAAACAGGAGTAACATCACAGCCCACTTCCAGTGGAAGGCTTTGCCTTCTGAGGAAGAAGAGAATAAAGAGAAGAGGAGGTTGGTTTGGAAGATGCATTTCAGTGAGATATATGGCCCAAGACTGAAACTAACCTATGGCCTCAGGGGGGTGTTGGTGCTTTTGAATGGTTTAGGCCAAGTAAACCATGCCTGGCACTGGGGTGTGTGTCCCTGGGCTTCAGGAGCTCAGCACTCAGCATTCCAGTTCCATTTCTACTCCAACCAGGAATGGCATTTTGGGAAGGAAAGGTTGGTTGCAATGACTGATTTCCTCAGGTTCTAATTGGGCTCCTGTCTCTCTAATCTTCTTCCTACATGACCTGGCAACATCTCCCCTTCCCAGGGAAGTGCTGCAGTGGGTGCTCTGTGACCTTTATGTGCATCCCCCAAGCAGCTCAGTGGGAGGAAAAGCCAGCTGAGGTGGTCGGTGGATTCTCCCTCAGTTTTGGCAGAGGCTTTGAGCCAGGAGGTTTCTCTGGAGGGATGTTGGCTTTGGAAACCTCTCCTGAGCTTGCAAATGTGGGGTGAAACTCCCTGCTGTGCCAGTGAACAACAAGTTATCCTCTGATCCTTGTGGGACCCTCGTGGCTTGGCTCAGCCTTTGCTGGGGAGCTGCTGCTGCTCCTCCCCAAGTGCTTTGCTCTCCTGCACTCCCACTTCTCTCTGCAAATCTGTGGCTTATTAAATGATCAGCTGGCCTTGTCTCTCCCTGGGGCTGCAGGCAGTGTCGTTTGCTGCACCCATCGGGTGAGGAGTGGCTGGAAAACTTCACGGAGGAGAAAGAAGTAGAGAAGGTGCAGGGCTTTTCTGAAGATCACACTGCCCTCCTGAGAAGCAGGGTCCAGGAGAAGAAGGCAAAGGTGCAAGATGACCCCCTGCTGTTCGCCAGTGACAATTTTTTCATTGAGCCATTGGTAAGTGACACCGGAGAACCTCATTTTCTTCCTCTTCCTCTTCCTCCTCCCAAGCACCCTTCCCCCGGCTGCAGTCACTGGGCAGATCCTCAGCTGGCCCCATGTGCTGGCAGGGAGGACGTGGAGTTTCTGGAGCGGCTGCAGAGCTCCCTGCTCAAAGCATTTGTGCCCTGCAGGCTCAAGGCAGGGCTGGGAGCCTGACACAGCCCAGCTCTGCTGCCAGGCTGGAGCTCAAGGCCCTGTGTGCGTGTCCTTGCAGTGTCACAGGGAGCAGTTCCTGTAGGCAGGGGCTCCCCCCACACGTGGGGCTCAGCAGAGGCTGTTGGAGCACTGCCAGCTCACACACTGACCTGAAGCTTGCAATGGTTCCCTGGCAAAAGGAGGCCAAATTCAGCCCAAGGTTAATGACAGAAATGCCAATCCCCTCCTGTAACCATGCCTTGCACTATTGCTGAGTGTCCCTTCCAGTGTCATCCTTGTGTGAGCCTGGACACAAGGGTGCAAGGTTGAAATGGGCCTTTGGAGTTCTCCTGCACACAGGGACACAAAACCTTTTCCTTTTCTGGTGATGCAAGCAAACTGCCATGTGCTCCCATCAGCCAGAGCCCTGATTCTGAGTACTGGCATTGGGAGAGATGATGAATGCCTGGTGTCTGCACGGAGCAAAATCCCTTCTCATCTTGCAGTAAAGCCCAGAATAATCCCAACCTCTGCTTTCTTTCAAAATAGCTTAACTAATATCTGTAGTTGTCTCTTCTTGGTTACTCCTATGGCCCATCTAAGGCCAAGAGCCACCAGTGCACAGTGGCACTTACATCCCATGGAGCTGACAGCAGCATGATGGGACCAAGAGCTTGTGTCAGAGCAGCAGGAATATTGTGGAGAGTGGCAGCTGATCAGCTGAGCATTGAGAGCTTCCAGCGCTGTGTTGAGCTGGGTTTGGAGGCTTTCCTTGGCTGCTTGTGTTGTTCACTCATCATTGATGCTCAATCAAGGCTTACAGGCCTGTGGTTGGAAACAAGAAATGTGGAGTTTGAAGAGCAATGCTTTGCTGTCTCTTTCTGTTGTAGGAGGGAGAAATTGGGCCGAATTGTTCGGCTGAAATCACGGTGACCTTCAAACCCCTGGAAGCACTGGAGTATCAAAGTGTGGCTTACTGCCATGTCTCAGGTGCAGCTCCTTTGCCCTGCTCCTGTCCCCCTCAGTGAAGCCATGGTGCAAGCCTGAGCCCACTGGGCTCCCATGGAAGTGCTGGCAAGAGTCCCTGGTCAGCAGGGCAGTGCTGGCACATCCCCCCTGGCCCTGCAGCCTCCAGGGAGTCTCCAGTGCAAGGCCAGGGCTCAGAATGCTGGCTCTGCCTTACTGATCCCAGAACAGCCCAGGCAGTGCAGGGAGAGGTTTTCATGCCACGGCTTTGCCAGCATTTCCTCAAAGGCCAGAGAGCTCCAGAGCAGAACAGCTTTAGTGAACAAGCACTAAGCCCCTGCAGGCCCCCGGCCTCCAGGATGGGTCCATTTGCCATGGATCCATCATCAGGTGGAAGGAGCTGAGTTAGAAATGTGCTCCCTGGCCCTGGATCACCTCCCAGTGCCCAGACAGCAGCAGAGCAGAGGTGGCTGAGCCCCACTGAGCACAGGGTGTTTGTAGAAGGAGCACCCTTGGCCAGCAGCTGCTTCTCTGCCTGTGTGGGAGTTGTCCCCTTGCAGCTCTCACTCTGTGGAAACAGAACACAGTGCTGAGTGTCAGAAGGGGAGCACTTGGGCAACAAAGGCCTGTGCTCCTGGCCCAGGTAGTTTGGTAATTGCCAAACTCATCATGAGCTTTTGTGCCTGCACTGAATGGATTTCAAAGCTCCTCTAGGTGCATGGGAAGGAAACCACAGAATCACAGTATGATGAGAGTGGGGTGGACCTTAAAGATCATCTAGTGCCAAGGCCATGGGCAGGGACACCTCCCCCTAGACCAGGTAGCTCCAAGCATGAGTACATCCAGCTCAGAGTCAGGGACTAGCACTGAGGCAGCCTGGAAAATCCAGTGTGACAGAGGGAATGATTGTACTGCAATGGACATCTCTCCCCAGGCCGTGAGATCAGGCTGCCCCTGTGCCTCAGAGGGAAAGGCCAAGGACCCCTGGTTGAACTCAGCTCTCCTACGCTGAACCTTGGGAATGTTTTTGTCTACACCCCCTATGTCTATGAGGTGAGCAGCAGGGCTTGGGATGGATCCTGATGGCTCCTGAGGCAGCAGCAAGCCTGGTGGAGCTGTGGAATTGCTGCCAACCTGGGCAGCTGTGAGCAGGGAATATTTGATGTACTGCTCAAACCTGGGGGGTCAGAAACGTGTGTCTGTTGTTCCTGAAGCCCCAGTCCCTGCTTTTGGGCAGCCTTCCTTAGGGATCAGCTGGGAGGCTTCCTGCAAAACAACCCCTTGCCACATGAAACCAACACTGGGTCAAAAAGCTGCATGTTCAGAGGCTTTTGTGGCAGTGCCAGACACAAGGCACCTTTGGACTGGGCTCTGCAGAAGCAGCTGCAACAAACTGGCTGCCTTTGAGCTTCAGCCCACTGCAAACAGCTTCCAGTCAAGTGTCCCTGCTTATTGCTGAAGTCACAGGAAATCCATCCAGCCTCCTGGCTCAGTGCTGGCCATTGCAAAGGGCTTGGGAGTTCTCTCCCTTGCTGACCAGTCCCTCACCACACTTCAGCCTTGGTGCATCTCTGGCTCTGGAAGGAGAAAAGTGTTCCTGGGAATAAAGCAAAGGATTTTTCTACCTATTTGCCTCCCCCCCAACAGTGTCAAGTTTGCAAAAAATTCATGAGGGAGCAACTGAAAGAGGTAGAAAATGAGGCACTACATCATGCCAGACACTTTCAAAAGTGCGGCTGGGGAAGGGAAAGACACGCTGAGTTTTCTTACCAAAGGATGGTGCTGTCTGTACATTTTGATGCTGATGCCTCATTCTCAATGAATTGTTTCCATGGTATGGGAAAGGTGAATGAGTAGATGGTGCTGTTGGAGCTGTGCTCACTGGGGCAGCAGCAGCTCTGGGGTGATTCACTCCACAGCTGCAATCACCCCACTCAGGGCTCTCAGGGCCAGCTCCCCATGAGCTTGGTGATGCTGAGCAGAGGTGCACTGCTCTGTGTCCATGGGATAAGCCCAGGGTGACTGCAGGTCTGTGGAGTTGCCACTGCTCTGCATGAAAACCCAAAGGCAGAACTTGTCCTGTTGTATCTTTTGACTTCTGCCATTCAGCAGCACAAAGCATCTTCTGCCTTTGCTGGGTGTTCATTGCATCATTAGACAATAACTCACAAGAAGGGAAGGTTCCACCTGTATTTCTATTTTGCTTTCTTGCTTCTGCAGGTGGAACTGATTAACAAAGGAGCTCTTGATGCTCCCTTCACCTATATCCCTTCAACCACAAATGTGGACTTCTGCTTCACGGTTGAGCCTGAGCAGGGCATGATTGCACCAGGTGGGACCCAGACTGTTCAGATCTCCTTCCATACCACCGTGCTGGGGAGCTTTGAGGAAAAATTCCAGTTCAGTGTGGCTGGATCTCCTACACCTGTGATCCTGACCATCAGGTAAGGACTCTGGGAGCTTGGTGGGCACATCTGTAGCTGTCTCTGGGACATCCCCCACCTACCTCATTTTGGGGTTGAGCAGAGAAAAAAGGTGATGCCTGAGGTCTTAATCTCTGCTGTGATCCTGGCATTGCCTTAGTGTCAGGATGCCTCCTGCCCTGTGTGGTACCCAGGAGCTGCAATGACTCCTCCCTGCAGGGATCTCCCTCTGCCTTGGGCCATGGCAGGCAGTGGGATGGAGCAGCTCTGGGCAGCAGCTGCTCTGGGATGTCCCACCTGAACACCCAGCAAGGCCCCCAGGGCTTTGCAGATGGGCCAGCCTGGGGGATTCTGCCCCAGCAGCAGTGTTTTTAAAAACTTCCATTAATAATCCATCCCAAATGGGCAGCAGCAGCCTCAGCTCCCCTCTCATGGCCATGCTGTGGGGGACAAGCTGTGCTCCCAGCTCCTGTGCACAGAGTGCTCTGGTGCCTCCTTTGCACAGCCAGCAAAGGGCTGATGTGGGAGTCAGGAACTGTGCAGCAGGAACTGTGCCAAGGACTGGGGTACCATCCCATGGGCTGGTGCCATGGCAGGAGACAATCCTGGCCCAGCCAAAGGGAGAAGGGCTGATCACAGGGGAGGCAGAGCTCAGTCCTCAGCACCACAGCAGCGTGAGGCCTTGTCCCTGCCAGCCTGAGCCATGTGCTGCTGGGATAATGCAGTGGAAGCAGGAGAGCTGATGCTGGCTGCTCTGCAGCTTTGGAGCTGGGCTCCTGCTGTTGGGGGGCACTGGCTCAAGGCAGTAAAGAAATGAAAGCAATCTGCACTTGATTGTACCAATAAGATAAGGGAGATGGATAAAAAGGAACAAGGAAGTTATTATTTGGCAAGAGAAAAGTGGTGAGTAGGTCTGCCCATAGTGGAGAAACAATTATGCTGGCTTTGTTTTTGGAGGAAAAGTGCTGCTTTTTTAGTTTGGAAATCAAGAGGGAACATTTCACCAGTCCTTTCCTCTAGGATTCACCTGTCCCCTGGGTAGAACTGTTGCTGCTCTTTTCAGAGGATGTTTGGGGCTCCCCTGGATTCATGTCTCAGAACTGTGTCTGTAATGATTGTGTGGGTCAAACTCTCCTGAGAAAGCTCCTCCACGGGAACAGCAGTTCCAGCTAAGAAGGAGCAAAGCAGGGCACCTGTGGCTGGAAAGGCTGGTTACAGAAGTTTGTGGGGACACCTTGATGTCCATCCCATTGCAGCTGGGGAAACTGAGGCACGGAGCCCTGTCTGGGTGTGTGTTCAGGGTCCTTCATGGGACCCCCAGCATCCCAGGGGCTTCTCCTGCCTGCCCATCAGTGGCTGTTGGCTGCTGGCCACTTGGCTTGAGCTGCCCCCTGTGCACAGGGCCCTGTGCTGAGCACACGGTGCTGTGTTGGTTGGAAACCCAGGGTGCCCTGAGCCCAGGTTTTGTGCCCCGAGCCACGACAGCCGGACCTTTGCAATGCCTTTAACCGAGCCCTTTCCTGCTCTGTCCTCGGCCTCCAGGGGCAGCGTCACTGGACCGAATTTACACTTCGACCTCCCTGAGCTCGACTTCGGGGACATCTCCTTTGGTGAGTGTTGCCTGGGCTGGGACACAGCGTCAGGGATCTGTGCCTTCCAACAGAAAAGCATCCCTCACTCCTGGTCTGCCCCAGCAGCCTCTTCAGGCTGTGAACTGCAGGGCTGCTGCTGCTGCTGCCTCAGGGGGCATTTTGCCATTGTGAGATCAAATAGAACCAAGGAATAGAAAGGCAGTATTTTCTAGTGTCTCTGTCCTGCTTTAAAAGACAGATCCCCACCATGTGTGGCGGTATCTCTGGCTTTGCAGGATGGAAAGCAAATCTCAGAGCCAAAGTGGGGATCCCCTTGCAGGTACAATCACAGTGAGCAGCATGGCTGTGATGTCCCCGTTTGTTGGGTGAGGTGGGACATGGTTCCTAATTGCTAATCTCAAACCAAGGCTGGGGTTTGCCCCCAGTTGAGTGGACTCTGAGCTGTCATGTGCTCAGTCTGTTTGGGCCTAACCAAGAGATGCTTTAAGGGTCCTGCAGAGAGAAACTGCATTAAGGTGCATCACATTCTAGTTCCTGATTCCATCCTCATTTCCTTTTGCTGTAGCTTCTTCTCAATGACAACTCACTGTTTATGTATCGTGAAAACAGTGGGAATGTTGGCAGACTTACCAGGGAATTTGACAGCTTGAATTCTCAGAGTAAATGCTGGGTCTGGGTGCACACTCATCACTGAGAGATAACTGGTGCTGGTTTGGGGCAGGGGAGGGAGCTCCTTCCCCTCCCAAAGAGAGAAGCTTGCAGTGTTCAGCAGGGCTAGGAGTGGGCATTTTCAAGGCTGCAGTCTGGAATCAGTGTCAAAGGGAACTCAGTGATGATTAATTCCTCATGCAGCTTCTCGGTGAGCTGTAGTTCAGAAAATAAAGAGCTAAACTCCAATCTCACTTTTATCCTGGCAGGATATTCCCACCAGGATCATGCCATAATGGGTGCCTGAATGGATATTTGTGTCCTTTCCTAGGCTTTCCCTATACCCAGAGATGTCGCCTCACCAACTGCTCCATGGTGCCCGTGACATTCAAGCTCCGCATGTCGGACGATGGCACGCAGCCGGCTGTTGACAGCCTTGATCAAATCCGCAAAGAAGGTGACCCATCCTGGAGGAAGGGAATTCATTTCTATGTGGAGCCAAGGGAGTTCACAATGAATCCCAGCCAAGGAACCATCCTCCCCCAGGGACACCAGGACATTGAGGTATGGGAAGAATCCAGCCGTAGATGCTTCAGCACCAGGGCTGAAGCTTCACTGGAGTGTGGGAGGGCTTTAGCTCTGGTGCCAGCTTTGAGCATCGTGGCAGTGAGAGATCTGCACTGCTGGGAGGCCTCTGCTAGCTGGCTTACCCGGGATGTTCCTCAAGGAGCACTGGTTTGTTTCCAAAATCCTACACTGAGATCAATACCATATGGTCAAGTGCTGAAGCCATTCTTTTGCTTTTGAGAGCAATTTCTTTGATTGCAAGTGGGCAGAGCAAGGATGAAGGCAGAAGGTGGCTGTCAGAGAGATGTCATTGTATAAAGCAGTTAGCTTTTCTTCTTGGTCTCATTTTCCCTCTCCTGAGGAGCAGAAAAATTTGTGTTCACTGCAGGGATCTCCAGTGTAGACAAGAACCTCTGCAGCCATGTGTTGCGGTTCAAATTGATTTTATCGATTCCTTGTTCTGTTGTACACCCATGTTCTCCCTGAGTTGGCTCACGCCTGTGTTTTACCCTCCCTCAATGCTGTCCCTCATGCCGTTCCCTGCCCCTTGTTCCAGCTCTTTTCCCTGCCTGTCTAGGCAACCCAGCCCCTTTTGTTCCCAAACCTTCTTTGCCACTTTAACCTCGGGCCAATCCCTGATTGCAATACCCCTTTGGAATTCCCCTATTCTTGGAGACCCCATTGGCCATGTGACCCATCCTCTTTACCCTCCTACCCCCAGTGGTCCCAGACACTTGATGTAATCCCCTCACTCCTCCCCTGAGGATTCCCTATTGATTTGCTGTTTGTATCCACCCTCTGATTTGTATTTTTACAAAAGCCCTTGCACAGGAGTGTCCAGGGCTCTTGTGCCTCTGATTCCTTTATTTGGAATAAACCCTTCCTTGTGGAACTTCAAGACAGAGAGCCTCCTCCTTTCTCCTCTGCCTGGTCCCTGTGGTGGCTTGTCTCTTGCGCTGTACAGCAAGTGGCTCTGAGGGCTCTGCCTCTGGTAAATGCCCACCCTGGGGCAGCTCCCCACTCCTGGCGTGGTGCCGGAGTTCTAAGAGCCAGCCCGGGCTCTGGGTACCATGGCAGCCATGAACTGCCCAGCACCTGCTGGGCCACACTTTGCCCTCAGCCTTCTGCTGTAAAGCTGAACTCATTGTGTTCAAGTCAGATTTCCACTGCATTTATGTCATTGTAGTCAGATGAGAAATTGGCCCCTTAATTTGAATACAGTGGTGTGTAGAGCTTTAGTCTAATGTTTTAATGAAGCTGACCGATGCTGTGATAGCAAGGTGTGTTTAACAAATCTGCTATTGCCAGAAGGCTTTTGTTACTCTGAGACTGTGCTCTACACATGGACCAGCAGAAGAATTAAAGCCAAATCCTTCCTCAAGAACTGGAGGATGTCACATGTGGGTAATGAGCTTTTGTAAGGAAGAATTTACTGTTCTTTTTTCTACCAGGTGACCCTGTGTTCCAACACCGTGATGGAATTCTACAGGAGATTGCTGGTGGACCTGGAGGGTTTTGGTGAGGGAGTGGCATCAGTGGTCATCACAGCCAGGTACCAGCCCTTCCTGGCCTCCCCCAGGCACTGCCTTGCACAGGCTTTGCTGGCTGCAGCTGCCAAGGAGAAGAGCTGCTTAATGGCCTCATGTTGTGCCAGCTGGACATGAGAACAGCAGTGCTTGGACAGCAGCCTGTGGTGAAAAGCACCCCTGCTCACAGCCCAGCACAGTCCTGGCCCTTTTCTAAAGGGACCAGGAATGGTATCATTGATTGGCCTGGGTTTTGGTGCTTGAGGTGGAACAAATTTCCCGAGGGCCTCCTCTCCTTCTTCCTGCAAGAGATGGAGTTGTGCTGGTTGTGACCACCCTGCATTGGTTTGGGACACACCAGGCAGCCTGCTGAGAGTCAGGGTCTGGTTCTGTTCATGAGGGCACATGACAGGGGAAAGTGGCTCCCAGCAAGAGTGGGGAGGGCAAGGTCTTATGAGGGGAAAGCAGCCTTGATGTGGCAGGTCAGCTCCAGTTTTTCTCCTTCCCTGTGCTTCCCATTTTGAGCTTTAATGTTGTCAGAGTTGAGCCCAAAAGTCGTTGTTGCTGCAGCAGAATTCCACCCTGCTGTGCTGCTGTGGGTGTCAGTGTGATGCCAGAGGGATGCAGCTCCCTGGCGCTGTTCCCTGTCCCAGGCAGAGCCATGCAGGCAGTGCCTGGGCTGCCATTCTGTAAAGCAGGTGGAGCTGGGGCCAGGCAGGGCCTGGAGCTGTGCAGTGAAGGAGCCAGGGAGCTGCAGGGCCTGGGAGGGGGTGATCAGCCCCTCTGTGGGGCAGCTGCTGTCTCGTGCCCTCCAAGGCTGGGGCCAGCAGCTGAGTTCTCAGGCAGGGCAACAGCACCATGGCAGAGAAGGGAGTCATTTTTATAAGACACTAGGGTTGTGTGTTCCTTGAGCCTTAGTGAGCCCTGATCCTTGTTGGGATGGCTCCCCCAGAGCTCGTGGCTCACTGGGACTGTTCCAGGAGTCCTTGCAAGCCTTCTTGGGTAAAGGAGGGGCTGAGGCAGCTGTGGGGCAAAGTGCTCTGCCTGGGGCACTGGGCAGCCTCTGGGTGCTGCCTCTCAGGGTTTGCCCCTCCTTGACAAGACGTGTTGGAGTGGGAAGAGGTAGAAGGCAATTTATCACTGTAGGGCTGTTCAATGTGCATTTGACAGTGACCAATGTGTTCTGCTCCATTGCACAATCTTTGGGGGTAAATGTTCTCCATTCTCTCAGTATCTCTGATTGCCCTGGGGTCATCTCTGTGCCCAGATGTCTCGTTCCTGAGCTCCAAGTGTCCTCCCCAGTCCTGCTGTACGATGAGTGCCACCTGAAGGTGCCGTATGAGAGGAAGATCCTCATTAGGAATCCCAGCCACCTTCCTGGCTGCTACGGGCTCATTCCCCAGGTTTGGCATCACATCCACCTCCTTCTGTCAAATATTACTGAGGAGATTATTAGGGGAAAAAAGGGTTTGGATAAGAACTTGCTGGTTTCTATTCAGTCTTATAGATCTGCTGAGAGCAGGATCCTACCCGACTGTAAACTTTAGGAGGCAGTTGAAGCTCCTGAGGAAACAGTTGATGTTCTGGTCTTCAGGGTGTTTTCATGTGGGAGATCTTAGAGGGTTGTGAAAAGCTGCTGCATCCACAGACACCAATGCCTGTGCTGGCAGCCTCCTTGCAGGTTCCCCTGGGAGTGCTAAGCCTACAATTCTTGCATCTTGTGTGTGCCTTTTACCTTTGTGCTGGGGAGTTTGAAACGTGTGTGTAAGTTGCTGTTGCGGTGGATGTTAAGGAGTCTAAAGTTTCTTCAGAGGTGCCTCTGAAGTTGCATTTCATTCTGTCCCTTCCAGAAACGCAAGGAGGACTCTGCTGTGCTCTACTCCAGCCCCAAGCCCTGTGGGATTGTGCAGCCCCAGAGCACAGCAGAGATCCCAGTTGTGGTGGAAGTGCAGGCCCTGGGCACTCATCGCACCAACGTTGTCATCGGCGTGTTCGGGGATGAGAGAAACCCACTGGTGAGGGCAAGGGGAGATGTGAGCCTGTGTGCAGCTGCTCCTGGCAGGGTGCACAGGGACAGGGATTCTGCTGGGGAAAACAGGCCCAGGCTGCTGGGGAGAAGGACAGGAGGGATGGGGGGCACAAACAGCTCCTGCCTTAGAGGTGGCAATCTCAGGGTCTGACACAGAATGGAGCTCGGCTGAGCTGGAATCCAGGGGCATTTGAGTTCATTCTTCTTTCAAATGCTGTTAACTTTGGAAACATCTGTTTGAAAATGTCATCTCTCTGAGCACAAAAGAGGACGTCAGAAGACTTCTGGGAACCTTGAGCTTCCTGTAAAAGAAAGGAAAGCTGGCATTTGAAGGGTGGTTGCAAGGATTGAAACTTCTATTAAAACATATGGAAATGGCAATGCCAAATTCCCTGGATGGCACCAGACATCGGAACCTGGGCCATTGTGGCACTGCCTGTAAATCAGTGAACAGGAAGGACAGGCAATGCAGGCTGCGCCAGGGAGCCTGAAGTTTGACAAAACAGTTGCTTTCAACTATCAGGCTGCTTCCCTTAAAGAGGAGGGTTTCTCCCCACCAGAAGGACCAGTTGTTTAACTGTCAGCCTTGTCTTAACTAGAGATTTCTTGTAAAGGTAAAAGCTTTGGGCCAATAATTTTTAGTTGGAAAGGTTCTCTTACCTTAATCCTTTTTGATTTGGAGGTGAACATGTAATTTTCTTTTTCCCCAAAAGCCCAGCATTTCAGCTGGAGAGTGGTAGCTGTCCCTAAAGAAATAACTTGAGCAAGGTTGAGCTGTTGAAGGTTTTTTAGGTTTCCCTGTTGTGGTTTGTTTTGTGTTTTTTTTTATTTTAAATCTTTCTTGCTTGCTTCCTGGAACAGAGAGCACAACTACGGAGCTCAGGACAGCTGGCAGAAATCTCCCCAAGCCCAAGGCTGGCAGAGCTTGGCAGGATCCCAGCACCACAGCCTGTGTATGTATGGATGGATGGATGGATGGGGAATGCGACCTGAGTCACCTGGGAGTGTTGGGAAATGTCAACCAACCCCCCAGCAGTGTCAGGGGAACATTCCTGATAAATCCCTGGTGGAGCTGCAGAGTTTCTGGCCTTGGGCACTGGGGGGGCTCTGCTGGCTGGGCACTGGCTGGGTCTGCCCCTCGGTGCCTCAGATCTCACCTTTTTGCTGCCTTCTCTGTCTTTCCCTCTCCCACTGTGCTTTCTGCATCCCCACCAGGTGTTCATGCCTGTCCTCTGTAGTTGCTCAATGCAAGCAGTTGCAGCTGCTGCAGCACCTCAGGGTCATCCCTGGGCTGCCTTTAGAACCGACCTGCTCCAGCCTGGATTGGGAAGGGCTGGATCAAACCATTTCTCAGGTCAACGTGCCAGCACCCACCCAGGGGCTGCATCCTGGCCAGGAGCTGCTCGTGCAGGTGTCCCTCCCTCCCACTGCAGGTCCCTGTTCATAGTTGTTATCTTATTTTCCAGAGATGAGCTCTACCCACATAAATTCAAACCCCAGCCACCAAAAGAGAAGAAAACCAGTTTGGGTTCCCTGGCCTCTCAATGGAGGCACTTCAGGACTGGACAGGAGGATACAGCCAGAGCCCTGAAAGAAGTGCAGGATTTTACCCACTCTTCAGGAGCAGAGGTAGATTTTCTTCTACATCCAGTGCTTGTGTTGCCTCCCCAGCCTGCCAGCACCAAGTCCTGCTCATGCTGAGCTCCCTTTTTGCTGCCCTGCTGTGCTGTGCTGACAGTGGGCTGGGCAGCAGGGCCAGTGGCTGGACATGGGCTGTGTGGGAGGGAGAAATAGGAGAGTTTTCCTTGGAGAAGCTGACTCAGATCCTACAGGCCTGTGCTGAGTGGGGGATTTTTTTGCCTTGTTTCCTTCCCAAAGTAAGATGAGGCTTTTCTCTGCATCATCATGGTAAGACCTCCAGCTTCCCTCCCAGAGCCAGCTGGGATGATCCTGATCTCCATGGAGCCTCTTCCCAAGGCAGCCAGACTCCCTGTTTGCAGGGCTCTGCTTTCACCCAGAGCTGCTGCTGCACTGCTGGCCCTGAAGCTGTCTCACAAAGGGAGACTTTGCAGAGTGGCTGTCTCTTCCTCCCAGCACAGAAAATGGCTTGTTTTCCAGGTGCCAGCACCAACTCCTGCAAACCCTCACCTGCCACGAGCCTTGGAGGGATTCAGGTGCTCCCTGGACGTGGCGCACGCTCCCCTGGAAGCAGAGAAGGCAGGAGGGAATCTGTCTCACTGCCCATTGTCAGTGTGGCCAGCAGGGCTGGAGCTGCCAGTGCCGCTGGGGGCCCTCAGCATTGGCCACAGAGGGGCCTCCCATCCCTGCAGGCCCATCACAAAGTGCTGCTGGAGCAGCTGCTTGTTGGAGAGGCCATGCAGGACACGTTGTAGGGCTGCCCAAGGACGCTGTGCAGCACCTGTGGAGGGCACTGCTCCCCCTGGAACTCCTCAGGTGCTCCACAGGAAGTTTTTGCAGGCGCTTTTGCTGTAGCACCATGAGAAAGCAGCATTTAAATCAGAGAGAGAGGGGAAGAGCCTCAGGAGTCAGATGAGCTGGGCTGGGCTCCTTCCCTCAGCTCCAAGAGCTCTCACTCTGAGTCTCCTCCTTTTCTAAAAGCAGGAAGTTTTGAAACTTTTTAAAGGCAAGTTGTGCATCAGAGAGAATTTCTACTGCCAGGAGACATCCCAGGTCACTTTCATATAATGTACTAATTAATGCATTGACCCGTGAGGATGGGAGAAGATTTTCCCCATGGTCCCTGCACTGGTCAGTGGCATGGATGCAGGATGAGGTGAGGGTGATTCTGGCAGTGTTTGGGGAATAGGCCCCTCTGGCTACAGCTGCACTTTGCTCCAAGATGCTCTTCTGCATCCATTTCCATGCTCAGCACCTCAATCTCTCCTGTCTTCCACCCAGGCTTTCAGTATCCTGCCAGTGCCAGGTGTGCTGCAGCCAGGAGAGAGCCAGCAGGTCTCCTCCACCTTCTCTGGCCACCTCAGCAGCACCTGCAGTGTCCCGGAGCTGTGCCACGTGGAGGGAGGCCCCAGCTACGAGGGGCTGGTGCCCGGGGAGGCCTCACGTGTCAGCTCCTCCCTGAGCCCCCGGGAGATCAACTGGGGCTCTCAGGCCCCTCTGAGGGAGAGGTGAGTCAGCCTTCCATGGGCTCCTGCTCTGCCATGGGTTATTGTCCCTGCAGGGCTTCCCTGCTCCAAGGACTCTGAGCTCAGAGGTGCTGCACAGCAAGGGCCAGCAGCAACACAGGGAGGGCCACTCTGAGCTCCCTGGCTGCCAAGAGAGGAAGGACCTTCTCCTGTTTAGACACAACATCTTCTTCTCTATTTGAGTGCTGAGCCCTCCTGGCTTAGCTGCTGCCTGCAGGGAGCTGGGCTCTGGGCTTGCCTTGGCACTGCCTCTAGAGGTGGCTTGAAGTGCATGGTGTTGAGTGGCATCTTCTTCATCATCTCCCTTCTTCACCAAAACAGTGGGATTGTGGTATGGGCAGGTGTGAGGCACAGAGCAAAGCTTGGTTTGGGTCCTGCTCCTGCCCCAGATGAAGCCCTGGCAATGCTGATCTGCCAGGGTTCTCCTTATGGTGGGACAGCAGCCAGAAAAGCTCATGTCCTTTAGGCTCCCCTGCAGCTGCAGCCGTGGGCAAGCACAGGAGAAGCTCAGCTCCAGCAAGGCAGCCCAGCTCAGGACACACAGGCCCAGGGTGGAGCTGGGAGTGGAGGCTGCTTCAAGCCAGCCTGTGCATCAGGACTTCTTCAGGCCAGGCTGAAGTTGGTTTCATGGGGAGGAGAGGGACGAGGCTGCTTCCAATGGTTTCCATGGCAGCCAGCACTGGTTTGCTTGGTCACAGCTGGGCTCCAGCAGGAAATCTGGCTGACAAGAGCCTGCCTTGCAGGAGAGGAGTTCCTGCAGCCTTTGCTTTCTGACTGATAGCATTGTTCTCATGAAGGAGCAGGCTAGGAGTCATTAAAACCAAAGGTCACGGACACAGACTCTCTAACTAATTAAAGTTAGACAGTGGTGTGTTTATTAACACCGGCGGGCGGCACCAGAGCCGTCCCTAAATGGCGTGACTGCGCTGTCCAAGGTTCTTTGCCCTCTCTTTATTGCCCAAATCTTACATACAATACATCTGCACAAGCCCAGCACCTCCCATCCCCTCTCTGTATTCAAATGAGCTCATTGGTCCTTCACACCTGTGCAATTCCTCGCTTGAATTGGGTCTCGAATTGGGTCTGTGGTCTTAAGGGATGAAGTCAGGAATGTCTTCATCAGGTCTCTGTGACCCTCTGGCACGATCCAAGGTCCCCTGCTTAGTGACTGATTGACATCAAGCCCAGGTCCTAAGCATTGTTCTCCTGGTTTCAAGATGTTCTTATAACAGTTCACTTCCTCCTTCTAGAAAGAAGCTCCTCATGGTAAACAATAGAACATTCAGCTCCGGCTTTAGCATCTCATAATCATTAACCTATGGTCTGCCTGTCTAACTTACATCCTGATCAATGGGAATTGCTTCTAAGCCTCAGCTGAAATCTGAACTCTTTAAAATCATGCTTCAGCTATGCCCAGGGGGCTGAATGAGCTGAGTGAGAATTGTAGGAGAGATGAGCAGATGTCAGCAATCTGTGCTCTGCTCTAAACTGGGAAGCCCAGAGACAAAGGGCGTTTTCAGGCACCAGCACAGAGAGCTGCTGGATCAGCCTTTGGCAGGGGCTGGAGGGGTCTGGCTGTGCCTTCAGAGGAAGCTTGCACAGTCAAGAGCTTATGATGGCAAAGCTGAGGTTTGGCTGGGCCTGGAGGTCCCCTTCCACCAATGGCCTCACTTGGGATGTTCCCAGCCTCTGTGGGTTGAGAAGAATTCACAGAAATGGCCTCAGGGCCAAGGAATGAAGTGCAGGGCCAGCCAGGACTAGGGAGCCCAAGTTTGTGGTAGGGAGTCTCAGCCATGGTTTCTGTTTTGTCTGCAGAAGGGAGCTGAAGCAGTCAGCTAAAAAGCTTGAGGAGGAGGCAAAAGCCTTAGAGGAGGAAGAGAGGCGGAAGGATGAAGAGAGGCAGAAGAAGGAAAAGAAGGGTGTCTCTGTGGGAAAGCAACCTCCAAAACCAGAGAAGGGGAAAGCCAAGACTCCAGAGAAGAAGGAAACCAAAATCCCAAAAAAGGAAACCAAATCCCCAGAGAGGAAGAAAACCAAAATCCCAGAGAAGAAGGAAACCAAAATCCCAGAGAAGAAAGAAACCAAAATCCCAGAGAAGAAGGAAACCAAAATCCCAGAGAAGAAAGAAACCAAGGCCCCAGAGAAGAAGGAAACCAAAGCATCAGAGAGGAAGGAAACCAAAATCTCAGAGAAGGAAACCAAAATCTCAGAGAAGAAGGAAAGCAAAGCATCAGAAAGGAAGAAAGGCAAAGCATCAGAGAGGAAGGAAACCAAAATCTCAGAGAAGAAGGAAACCAAAATCCCAGAGAAGAAAGAAACCAAGGCCCCAGAGAAGAAGGAAACCAAAGCATCAGAGAGGAAGGAAACCAAAATCCCAGAGAAGAAGGAAACCAAAGCATCAGAGAGGAAGGAAACCAAAATCCCAGAGAAGAAGGAAAGCAAAGCATCAGAGAGGAAGGACACCAAAGCCCCAGAGAGGAAGGAAAGCAAAATCCCACAGAAGAAGGCAGCCAAAACCTCAGAGAAGAAGGAACCCAAAGCCTCAAAGAAGAGGGAACCCAAAGCCCCAAAGAAGGAGGAACCCAAAGCCTCAAAGAAGGGGGGAACTGAAATCCCAGAGGACCCAGCTGAGCTGGAGAACTCTTTCTTCTTTATTCATGCAACTCATTTTACACAGTTTGAAAAACCTTGTGTGCAACTTTAGTAAGTTCAGAGATTTCTTATCAGTTATTCTATTATTGGTTAATAAAATAGATTTTACTTGTGCATCAGATCTCTCTATTGTATTGTTTACCTGTTCTCTTCACTGATTCTCATGGGACAAATCCCTTGTTGTTGCAGGTGCATTTGTTTTTCACCCTCAGAACAGATTGCTCACAAAGTCTCATTCTCACAATAGCTTCACATGGGAACTTGTAACTGCTTAGCTGCACTCCGAAGTGATGACAGGCCAGCTATTAACATGGCAGAACAAGGCCTGATTTCATAGGGCCTTTCTTTTATCATTATTCTACCTG
The DNA here is from genome assembly GCF_023055355.1 of Agelaius tricolor. NCBI lineage: Eukaryota > Metazoa > Chordata > Aves > Passeriformes > Icteridae > Agelaius > Agelaius tricolor. Next base: position 1,359,729 of record NW_027269311.1, on the reverse strand, counting down.
TCTATGACATCTCCCCCTTTTCGTTCATTTAAAAAAGGCTCCTATGTTCTGATGTTGAAACAGCTCACTCTTGTGAGGGCATTATCTCATCAAGGTTATCACTGGTTATCTGTTAGATGTGGGATAAGATAGATAAAAGACCAATTACAATCAACAAAACTTACCAAATTCCATCAAGTCATTGACGCAGGGTTTTGCAGCATGAGAAAACAAAAGAATAATGTCCAATGTCTCTTAGGGAAATGGAAAGAAATGACCATTGTTTCCAATGAGTTGAGAAGTATGAGAAAGTCTATGAGCTGGAAATGTTGATCTTTGACATCACTGAATGTCCTCCTGGGTGCTGGAACAGGGAATAACTGGAGAAGGTTCGTAGGAGCTCTGTACCGTGAGGATGCCAGGAGGCTTTTGTTGGCAAATTGCCTCTGTCAGTGTCCAGACACAGCCATGTCTGGGCAGTCCTCCTCCTGTTCCTGCCCTGGCCACAAAGGCTGCAAGGAAACCTTTTAAGCAAAGGCTGCAAGGTGATGAGGTTATTTCTCTTTGCACTGGGCCTCATTTTTTCAGAGCTGATCAGTATCTGATGGAATGAACAGGTGACTGCTTTGAACTGCTGCTGATGAAACACAGGCACATCTTCTCCTGAAGTTAATGAATCAATCAGGCTTCACTGTGGTACACTCAACTGGGATTTAGATGTGATGATCTTTTTTCCAAATTTCTCATGTACATACTGCATTATTCAAAATGATTAGTCGTCCAAATTTCTCATGTACATATTGCATTATTTGAACGTTCTTACGGCATTCATTCCCTTTCTTTATTGTTTTTTAAGAATGAGATGCATGTCTTTTGTTATGAGTATGAAGAAACATCATAGCAAAATAATACATGCAGTGGACAAGAAACTTAGAGCAATTAGGAATAATATGGATACAACAATCAGGAATATTTCAAATAGCAGACAAAGCTAACAACATAGGTGGAATTAGGTAAATAGCAATCTCCGCAATAATGTACCATCATCCCAGAGTCTGCAAACAGCTGACAAACCTCGATTCAGGGGGGACTTGGAGAATTATTTCCAGATAATAATTCCTAAGCTCCCTTTAAAAAGAGTTCAACTGTCATATCTAGAGAGTCAAATTGCCAAGTCAAAACAACTCAAATCTAGAAATTTAATTTCTTAACAGAAATTAAATCTACAAAATTTAACAAAAAACCCCTTTGCCTTATTTAATTTAACAGAATGTAACTGAGCATTACAATATTGGGCTTTAATTTAACAGAATTAAAATGAACATCCTTAAAAGTTACAGATAATGGCATGATGTAATTTTGTCCAAGGTTATTAACACAAAAAAACTACTTAAAGGTGAATAAGCCATAAGTGAAATAACAGCATGATGGTGCACTGGAGGGATTCAAGTTGTAACAAGCATGTTAGAATTATAAGTAAATCAGTTATGAGAAAAACCCATGGTAACTGCAAATTCCATGGAAACAGAAATTCAGTAAGACTTTTTGAAGTGCCGGGTTACTGGAAAATAAATATAATAACGTGCAATTTAGCATATTGCTGAACAACCCAACAGCTTTTTGTGACTGTATCTGGCATCATTTTATATGGCACATTTGTTAGCATTCTTGTTAAAGAAATCAGACCATGTTAAAATTTGATAGGCAATAAGGCGTTGCATTTACCGCTTTTCAATAGAGTTGATAGTTATCCATAGGGATAGTTACAGGCTTTGTTAATTGCTGATTTGTCTTTTTGGTATGTGTTTTTGGTCCGGTCAGTTTCTGGCCAATTGTTTTTCAGGCATCTAAAGTAAAATTTGACACAGTACGTGGCCTTGGAGGACCCCAACAGGTCCAATTCTTGGGGTTCCTCTAGAGCATTGGGCAGCATTTTTGTCCACCTGTCCCAAGTATCTGCCAGGTTGGGTCTCTTACCTGTGGTGCGGAGGAGCTCTGAGTTACAGACGGGCCAATCATCTGCTACAAAGGTGTCACGGTTTGACGCTGGCGCAATGCCAGTGCCCCCATGAAAATACATTCTCCCTGGTGTCTGCTGTGAGATGTGACCAGGAATAGGGCAAAGCAGGCTCCAGCTGAGGAATAAAAGGGAAAAAAACCAACTTTATTAACTTACAATATATAAAAGAAACACAGAGAACTCAGGATGAAAACCTTCCAAACATTCCTCCTCCCCCCACCAAATTCCCAATACATCACAGTAAGACAAAACCTTGGATTCTCAATTCAGTTACCACCCCTCAGATCACCAACTCTCAGTCCATCACCAGCCTTTAGATAATCAGTTCTCAGTTCATCAAGAAGAGAGGAGTCCCTCTTGTGCCATAGGCTTCCCCTGGAAACACAGTTGAGACCTTTTGTGTTTCCATGTCACACGTGGCACTGCCTGGAGATCATTTGCCATCGTGACATCTTCCTTTCATGCCCAGTGGTCTCACCACTGCACATGGACCAGAGCTGCTTCTAGGGTTCCCCTTTTAAGGATGCTTTGCCCAGTTCCAAAAAAAGCACAGTCTCTCACTTTTGGGACACCTGTCCCTCCCAAATTCAGCCCCTGGGGCCGAGGGGATCTCTGTCAAGAACAGAGATCTTCTTCTTCTTCCCTGAAGATGGAGAGCAACACCACCCTCCTCACCCGTTGTCTCTGTTCACGCACTCCTTCACATAACATCACTGCACTCCCTTGGCTCCAAGCCATTGCCTCCCCCTAGATGCAGTCTCTGCGTCACAGGAAAAAAATGGTTCTGTTCATGGCTATACAAGAGAAGTCCAGCCAAAGGCCATTCCATCACCTCCTCTCAACGAAGATTCTTCTCAACTTCTCTCGTGGCCCATTTCCTCTTATCTCATCTCTATCTCTCTTCTCATTCAACTCCAGGAGGATCAGTAAGGTTTCCATCATCCAAGAAAAGGGTTAAAAATCTCAGGCTCTGCCTGTCCAGAACTCCCATGGCTGCCCTGCCAGGCACCTTCTCGCTGCACCCCCCTTCTCCTTTATGGCCGGCCGTGCTGCCTGCATGTGATACTGAATTTCAAGCTGGCACAAGCACAGGCACAGGCTCACTCTCTTTCTCTCTCTCTTTCTCTCTTTCTCTCTGGGGGGCTGGCTGCCCGATGACTCTCCAATGTTCCTCCACCCTTCCATCCTGCAGGGGCCTTCACCTCCCCTCTCTGTCCAAGGCCCGGCCTACCTCACGCGGCTGCATGGCTTCCCCTCCCCTGCCAGCCCGCAGCCGGGCAGGGCAGCTCTGACCTCTTTCACAGACAGAACCCAAGAGAGCTCCCCCTGGGAGTTCCCTGCTTTTAACCCCCTGTGTTCTCAGAGGAGTATCCATGTCCTCAGTGGCCACACCAGGTGCCAAAATTCAAATCTGAGCACCTATTGGTTTGACAACAGCATCCCAAAAAACTCACATCCTTTTCAAACCAGGACACTGGTGGAAAACTATTGCCATTTCTTGAAAGTACTCTAATGACCCAGATAATAAAGATTTGCTTGTATATTATGAAACCAACAGGTATTAACACCTGTGCCAATTTCGAGGCAGACATCATCGAGGCAGTGCCACTTGTGCCCTGAGGTGCCCTGAGCTGGGATTGGATCTCTCCGAGAGCACCTGGGGGAGAGCAGAGCACCTTGCAAGCTGCAGGTCCCTGACAGTCCCACAGGGCTCTTGTCCCATCAACATCTGCTCTGCTCCAGGCTGAAACAGGGCCCAGCATGGTGCCGGGATCATCAGAGAGCTGAGGTGTGTGCTGGAATTCAATGGCCTCCCCATCCCGCAGCAGCCCTGTATTTCCCTCCTGCAGCCTTGGTCACCAGCACAGCCATGGAGGCTCTTTGGGCTCTGGAGTGTTGATGCAGCCGCCAAGGGCAGCTGAGCTCTGCCTTTGGCACAGTCAGGCCTGGCCAGCGCAGGCCATGCTCAGCAATTGCTTGTGTGGGCCTGGCCTTGCTGTCAGCCCTGGCAGCGGCTGCGTGGCCCCTTTGTGGCCCTGTGCTGGCCCAGCCATGGTGGCCCAGCCCCTGTGCAGGCCCAGCCATGGTGGCCCAGCCCCTGTGCAGGCCCAGCCCAGGCCAGGAGCATTGCGGCTGGGAACGGCCCCTGTGCCGTGGTGCCCACAGCAGCCTTGGGGCTCCGTGCCCCATGGCCTCCCTGCTGGGCAGCCTCTGCCAGCTCCTGCAGAGCCCCTGGCACCTGTGGGGCTGCACAGACAGCCCTGCCCCGGGCTCTGCCGGCCTCTGGGCCAGCAGAGAGGCAGCCAGGGCTGGCCATGGCCGGGAACAGGCCCTGAGCCCCGCAGGAGGATGGAGCTGGGCCACAGCCAAACTCAGCCCAGGCCAAAGCTGGGCTCAGCAGCCAGGGCTGCCAACACATGGGCACAGAGGCTGGCACTGACAAATGTCCTGGGCCCCCTCCCTGCTCTGTCCCTGCCACCAAGGGCACAGAGCAGCCTCCTCTCTGGGCCACTTGCCTATTTGCAATGCCTTGCACAGGCGCTGGCCCTGCCCCACAAGGCCTGGCCTGAGTCCTGCCCCTGCACGCTCAGCCAGGCTGAGATGGACACTGATGGTTTCTGGGCCAGGCTCTCGGAGCCCAGCCCAGCTCCCTGCAAGCTCTGCCAGCTGCCCTGAGCTCTGGGCAGCACCAAGGGGCTCTCTGAGCCCAGCCCAGCCCAGCCGGCTCTGCCCCCACAGCTCTGCTCAGGCCAGGCTGCTCTGGGCACTGGCCCCACGGCCTCAGCCCCTGCCAAGGGCACAGCAGCAGCTGCAGCTGCCACAGGACTCAGCCCCAGCCATGGGGGAAGGGGCTTGGCCAAGGCCAAAGGAGGCTCCCTGGCTGCCCTGCTCCCCTCGGCCTGAGGTGCTGAGAGCTCTGCAGCCCCTGCTGCCATCCCATCTGCCCAGGGCAGCACAAGAGCCCCGGCCTTGGGGCCCTCAAGAGCTGCTCCTGCTCCAGGCCCAGGGCCCATGCCAAAGCTGGGACAGCAGCCACAAAGCTGTGCCCATTTCTGTTCATTGCTGCTCTCATGGGGATGGATCCTCAACCACTTGCAGGCTGCTGATGGATTTTAGTGCCCTGGAGACTTCTTCTTTCTTGAGCTCTTCAGTTCAGGAATTCAGTGAGAAGAGCTCATAAACATTTGTTCAGAATACCTGAACAAGAAAAGGCCCTGGGGAACATTTCAAGTTTTCAGTTCTTAATGTGGTTAATTAGACAGATGACAGAAGTGTACTCAAAGTGAATATACAATAGTATAAAACAATGCAAAGAATACAGTTTTGTTTGGTTAAGTTTTATTTTCCTGTTTATAGATTGATCTCAGCAATGTCCAATTGATATTGATCCCCAGCAGCTTTTAAAGCAGTTTGAACAGATATGAAAATCAAGACCCTTCATGACTGACAATCAATCAGAATTTTTCCCCACCCCCTCCCCAGCATTTCCCTCATCCAGCCCCTGGCACTCCTATGGATCAGGAATGGTGTGGCCAGCAGGAGCAGGGCAGGGATTCTTCCCCTGTGCTCAGCACTGGTTGGGCAGCACCTCGAGTGCTGTGTCCAGTTCTGGGCCCCCAATTTAGGAAGGACATGGAGGAGCTGGAGCGTGTCCAGAGATGGGCAACAAGGCTGGTCAGAGGACTGGAAGAAAGTCTTGTGAGGAGCAGTGTCTGAGGGAGCTGGGGTTGTTTATCCTGGAGAAGAGGAGGCTCAGGGGAGACCTCATCTCTCTCTACAAATCCTTGACAGGAGGGTGCAGCCAGGTGGGGGGTCAGGCTCTTTTCCCAGGGAACAGGGACAGGACAAGAGGACACAGCCTTTTGCTGCACCAGGTAAAGTTTAGGCTGGACATTAGGAAATATTCTCCACACAAAGGGTGATTGGGCATTGGAATGGGCTGCCCAGGGAGGTGGGTGAGTCACCATCCCTGGAGGTGTTTAAGAAAAGACTGGATGTGGCACTCAGTGCCATGGTCTGGGTGACAAGGTGGTGTTGGGTGCCAGGTTGGCCTCGATACTCTCCAAGTTCATTTCCAGCCTGGTTGATTCTCTGATGATTGTGACACTGCAGGGCCTGGGGAAGCAAGGGGCCATTGTGACACTGCAGGCCTGGTGGCACCAAGAGGACCATGGTGACACTGTGTACGACATGGCAGCACAGAGCCAAGGGGCCAGGGTGACACTGTGGGGCTGAATGGAAGCAAGGAGTCCATGGTGACAGTCTGGGTCCTGCAGGAACCACAGAGGCCACTGTCACCCTGCAGGGACTTGTGGAACCAAGGGTCCATTGTGCCACTGCGGAACCAAGGAGAGCCTTGGGAGAGCCTGGGGACAATGGAATCAAGGGGCCATTGCTCCATTACAAGGACTCTGGGAACTGAGGGAACAATTGTGACACTGTGGTGCCCCATGGAACCAAGGGTCCCTGGGGACACTGCAGTATCTTGTGTCACCAGGGCTCCATTGTGACACTGCAGCACCAAGGAATTCATTGTGGCACTTTGAGGCCTCATGGAACCACAGAGGCCACTGTGACCCTGCAGGGCCTTGTGGAACCATGCAGAGCATTGTGACAGAGCAGGACCTGGTGTCATGATGGGGCCATTGTGACACTGCAGGGCCCCATGGAACCAAGGCGCCAGGGCTGCTCCTCAGGGACTCCTGGAATGAAGGAATCATATTTGATACCGTGGTGGCCCTTGGGACCAAGAGGCCATTGTGACACTGTGGCACCAAGGAGAGCATTGCTGCACTGCCAGACCTCATGGAACCAAGGATCCATTGTGACACTGCAGGGCCTGGGGGGAGCAATGGTCATTGTGACACTGCAGGGCCAAAGGATCCATGAGACATTGTGACACCAAGTGATCCCATGGAACCAAAGGGACATTGTGACACTGGGAGGCATCCTGAAATCATGGAGACCCTTGGGACACTCTGGGGCCTCATGGAACCCTGGTGACACCAAGTTGGCTGGGAGTGTGCATCTGCTGGAGGGTAGGAGGGCTCTGCACAGGGCCCTGGACAGGCTGGATCCAGGGCCCAAATCCAACAAGGTGAGGTTTAACAAGTCCCAGTGCCGGGTCCTGCACTTTGGCCACAAGAACCCCTGCTGTACTACAGCCTGGGGACAGAGTGGCTGGAGAGCAGCCAGGCAGAAAAGACCTGCAGGGACTGATGGACAGCAGGCTGGACATGAGCCAGCAGCGTGCCCAGGCCCTGGCCTGAGGCGTCAGCGCTGCCCCAGCAGTGCCCATGGCCTGTCCCTGCTGCAGCCCCGGCACTGCCACCCCCAGGGCTGTGCCCGGCCCCGAGAGCACTCAGGCCCTGCAGCAACACCAGGGCCACCAGGGCAGCGGGGCAGGGCCACGGCAGCAGCATTGGCAACACCAAGTGCTGCTGCTGCTGCTGCTGGGCCAGCACTGATCTGCCCCAGCTCTGCACACAGACATTGCTGCTGCAGCTCCAGAGAGGGCAACACAAGGGCATCTCTGCAGAAAACTCTGCTGGGAGATCCTTTAGTTCCCTTAAAGCCACCGAGAGTGCAGCCCCTCATTGACAGAGTGTGTGGCCACAGGGAAGGTGGAGAGAAACAAAATGAGAAATGGCACGAACAATGACATTTCTTTGTGGACAATAAGAAAAAATTAAAACAAAGGTAAAGAAACTCTAAAATGAAACCAAGAAGTATCAAATATGACTTTTATTACAAGTGATTTGGAAACACTGACCAGCAGTTTAATGCTTCTGAAATTTTCCAGTGATCAGGCTCCTCACTGCAGCCTTGAGCTCCTGGTTCCTCAGGCTGTAGATGAGGGGGTTCAGGGCTGGGGGCACCACTGAGTACAGAACTGACACTGACAGATCCAGGGATGGAGAGGTGATGAAGGGGGGCTTCAGGTAGGCAAACATGACAGTGCTGACAAACAGGGAGACCACAGCCAGGTGAGGGAGGCAGGTGGAAAAGGCTTTGTGCCGTCCCTGCTCAGAGGGGATCCTCAGCACAGCCCTGAAGATCTGCACATAGGAGAAAACAATGAACACAAAGCAACCAAATACCAAAGACACACTAACAGCAAGAAGTCCCAGTTCCCTGAGGTGGGATTTGGAGCATGAGAGCTTGAGGATCTGTGGGATTTCACAGAAGAACTGGCCCAGGGCATTGCCATGGCACAGGGGCAGGGAAAATGTATTGGCTGTGTGCATGAGAGCATTGAGAAAGGCACTGGCCCAGGCAGCTGCTGCCATGTGGGCACAAGCTCTGCTGCCCAGGAGGGTCCCGTAGTGCAGGGGTTTGCAGATGGACACGTAGCGGTCATAGCACATCACGGTCAGGAGGGAAAATTCTGCTGCGATGAAATATCCAAAAAAAAAGACCTGTGCAGCACATCCAGTGTAGGAGATGTTGCTGGTGTCCCAGAGGGAATTGTGCATGGCTTTGGGGACAGTGGTGCAGATGGAGCCCAGGTCAGCGAGGGCCAGGTTGAGCAGGAAGAAGAACATGGGCGTGTGCAGGTGGTGGCCGCAGGCTACGGCGCTGATGATGAGGCCGTTGCCCAGGAGGGCAGCCAGGGAGATGCCCAGCAAGAGGCAGAAGTGCAGGAGCTGCAGCTGCCGCGTGTCTGCCAATGCCAGCAGCAGGAACTGCCTGATGGAGCTGCTGTTGGACATTTCCTCTGATGCCTTGGCATGGGGATCTGTAAGAAAAGTAATCATGGAATAGTTGGGTTTGGAGAGGACTTGAAATATCCCAGCACAGCCTGGGGGCACTTTCCCCCCACTGCCTGCCCAGGGCTCTGCTGCCTGGAGCTGTCCCTGCCAGCAGCTGCTTCCCTGTGCCCAGGGCTGGGCCCTGCCAGTGCTGCCAGAGCCCAGCCCAGCCCTGGGGGCTCAGCTCTGCCCTGCAGAGCCCTCCCAGCTCAGGCACTGCCCCGGGGCAGCTCTGGCTCTGCAGGCTCTGATGGCAACGTCAGAGCAACCCTGAGGAGGCTGGAAAAGCAGCTCTGAGGCTGCCTGTAAGGGCTGATTTCTGTCACTGCGGAATTTATTCAGATCTGAGAGAAATTTTCTTTTTATTTTTCTCAGTCTTAACTGAGAGATGAATATCTATGGGCAATTTCCCATCTCAGGAACCAGCAGCAGTAGATTAAAAAAGCAGGATTTTCCCTTTTATGCATCCCCTGCCTTGCTGTACTCCCTGTATAATCTATTGGGAAATGTTCTGCAGTTCAATGCCATGCTGGGAGCAGTCCTGAACAATGCAGCATCCTCCCCACACAAGGAGAACACTCCCAAGCCTCACCAGCTGTCTCCTGCCACCCAGATCTTGTCCCCCAGTGCTGGGAGCAGCTGCCAGGGCTGGCTGAGAGCTGTCCCTGGCAGGCAGCAGAGTCCCTGCCCCAGCACAGCACCCTGGGCTGCAGGACCCTGCTCTGCAGGACAGCCCTGGGCACCCCTGGCTGCTCTGCACAAGAGACAAGCAGAGAATGTACTCACAGGCTCTGCAGGCATTGGCATGTTCCAGCTGCAGGAGATGGCTCCAGGAGCTGCAGCTGCATTGTCCTGCAGCCAGAGGTTCCTGTGCCAAGGGCTGGCAGTGATTGTGCCCCAGGCACTTCTCAGCCCCTTCCCAGCCCTGACTGATTGAAGCTCTCTGTGCCTCTGTGCTGTGCCCGGGCTGGCTGCAGGCAGTGCCCCAGCCCTGCTGGGCTGGCACAAGAGCTGCTCCTCAAGAGAAATGTGCTTTTGAAGCTCTTCTTGGTGACCAGGAGCTGCCTCTGGGCCAGGAGCCCAGCCCAGCTCAGCAGCACAGACACAGCACAAGGACTTTAATCAGCCTCTGGGGCTTTGTGCTCAGGCCCTGGACATCAGTCCCTGAGAGGGAGCTGAAGAAACCTCTCCAGAACTCCAAGGCAGAATCCAACTCCAAACTTTCTTGGACTTTTAATGGGTCCCAGTGAGGGACACGACTGAGCAAGTGTCCCCAGGCCCCAGGCAGAGCAGAGAACTGCAGGCAGTGATGACAGGTGGGGACAAAGAGAAGCCAAGTCTTGGTGCCCTGGGCCACAGCAGGGTCTGTGTCACCAAGGGCTGGGAGGAGACACCTTGTGCTGAGGCCCTGGGGCCTCCTGGCCCAGCCCCAGCCAGGCTGGGCACTGTCAGCCCCTTGTGCTGCCCTCAGCATCCCCCCCTAGCCCACATCCCAGTGGCCTCAAGGATCTGCTGCAAGGAGTCCCTGGGGAGCCTTGCTCAGCAATGGCCCTGGGGGCTCCTTCGTGCTCCCTGCAGGGACTGCAGGTTTTTCAAAGGACTTTGGCTTTGGCTTTTGCCTTGGAGTCTCTGAGAGGTTTGTGCAATCCTGGCCTCCAATTATCTGCTGTAATTAGTCCCTGGAGAGGCTTTGTCAGGAACAACACTCAGTGGGGCTCATTAATACTTTGAGATACTCAAGGTTTTTGAGGTACTTTATGGATTTTCCTTTCTACACTGAGTCTCTGAGAGGATCTCATGCCATCCTGGCCTCCAGTTCTCTCCTCCAAGGAGTCCATGAAGAGCCTCTGTTAAGGATGGACCTCAGAGGGACCCATTCATGCCTTGAGACACTTTGAGTTTTTCCTCTGACTTTGACTCCTGGAAAGGTTTGTGCAATCTCCTCTCAGGCCCTGAGGTTGAAGGGCTCAGCTCCAAATGCACCACAGGGCTCATTAGGATGCAGCAAGTCCTGACAAACCATGGCTCTGCCTTGATTTCCCTCTAGTCTTGTTGAGTTCAGCAGGAAGTTTTCCTTTTACAGTTATGGATGGTATAAATAAGAAGCTTGACTAGGCCAATATTCAAGCAGCAATCAATTTATTAATTAATATGGTAAAGTATGAGCAATACAGCGCTGGGAACAGTGGGGGAAGTTTTCCCTCCAACTGCACACCGATAGTTGAGGCTTACAGCTATTTATAGGGGTACTCACCAGCTTTCTCAGCAGTTTCTATTCCAATTCTTACTCATCAGCAGTTTCTATTCCCAATTTTTACGTCACAATTCTATGTACTATTGTGATTTAGCTTTTCTCAGGATATATCCCAGAAAGGAGTATCCCCAGATGGTGGTGGTCCAGTTTCCAAAAGAAGAAAGACGAATCCCATCTGGTGAGGTCCAGCTTTCCAGATGTGGGTCCTCCTTTTAATTGCAGAGACTATAAATCTAACAACAGTGATGTCCAGCTTCCCTTGGCTGAAACTAGAAATCCTTGAGGTGATGTTCATCTTCCTTTCTCAAGCTGTTTTTCTCTGCTTTATTAAGGCATGAGATCAGCATGTTTCCTTTATATATATTCCAAAGCTATAGTTTCAAGGATACAAGCAATGTTCTAAAATTATACTTCAAAAGGTTATTATTGCAGAACTCTTTAAGGATTAACTACAAGCAAGAAGCAACATTCTTAATGCTTTAATGCCAATGCTCCTAAATCAACCAAGGTTAATTGCAAACAAAAGATGGGTTCAAAGGACTTCTTCCATGCTTTACTTTCCTCAGTTATTATTAGAATTCACAACTGTCCCATTGCCGGTCTCCACAGATGTCGCAATCACAAATACACTCATTGCCTGTGTGTACCTGACACGACACACAGCTTTGTATTTCACATCCCCCCGTGTCCCCCTGTGTTCCCTGGGCAGGGAGCTGCTCTGGCCCGGGATGGCCGGGCCCAGCCGCGGGGCCTCGCCGGCAGCGGGCAGGAGCCGGCCCGGGCTGCGGGACACGGCGGGGGTGCCCGGCTGCAAAGCAGCTCTGGCTCCCGCCAGGGAGCTGTGGGCAAGGGGCTGCAGCCGTGCGGGAGGAAAGCCGCTGGGCCAGCCCCTAACGCTGCCCCGCAGGAAGGAAGGGCAGGAGGAAGCTGACAAATGAGCTCGGAATGTGGCAGTGCAGAGATGAAGGGACAAGTGCCCTTGGGGGCCGGGGCTCCGGGCCAGCCCTCGGGCACGGCTCCGAGCGGCTCCTGAGCCGGCCTAAGGGCTGCCTGTAAGGATTGCAGGCGGCAGCCCAGAGCAGCAGCGCCGGCAGTGCCAGCCGGGCCCCACGGCCACCTGCCCGTGCCTTCGCAGCCCGTGAGGGCCGCGGGCTCTGCAGCGCCGCTCCCGCTCCCACAGCCGGCCCGGAGCCTCAGGGCTGCCCCGCAGGCGCCGCGGCAGCAGCAGCGGCCTCAGGGCCCGGCCCGGGGCTCGATCTGCTCAGCCCGGGGCCAGAGCCACAGCAGGGGGGAAGGAGCTGAAGGAGCACCAGGGAGCCCGGAGAGAGACAGGCTGTGAGACAAGGCTCTGCCTATAATTTTAACAGTTTTTATTAACCTAATAACTATATACAATGTGAGATGCAAAGCTATGTTTCATGTCAGGTACAAACAGGCGAAGTGTGTACTTGTGAATGCGAAATGTGTGGACATTGACAATGGGATAGTTGCGAATTCTAATAATAACTGAGGAAAATAAAGCATGGAAAAAGGCCTTTGAACCTATCTTTTGTTTGCAATTAACCCTGGTTGATTTAGGAGCATTGGAATTAAGGTGTTAAGGATGTTGCTTGCATTTTGCTTGCATTTAATCCATAAAGAGCTCTGCAATAATAACATTTTGAAGTATAATTTTAGAACATTACTTGTATCCTTGAAACTATAGCTTTGGAATATATATATAGGAAATATGCTTATCTTACGCCTTATTGAAGCAGAGAAAAACAGTTTGAGAAAGGAAGATGAACATCACCTCAAGGATTTATGGTTTCCACCAAAGGGAAGCTGGACATCACTGTCATTAGATTGATAGTCTCTGGAATTAAAAGGTGGACACATCTGGAGAGCTGGACTCCACCAGATGGGATTTGTCTTTCCTCTTTTGGAAACTGGACCATCAGCATCTGGGGATACTCCTTTGAAAATACATCCTGAGAAATTCAAATCACAATAGTGTATAGAATTGTGATGTAATCATTTGGAATAAAAATTGCTGATGAGTAAAAATTGGAAATAGAAACATCTGAAAAAAGCTGATGAGTACCCCTATAAATACCTGTAACCCTCAATTATCGGGGTGCAGTTGGAGGGAAAACTTCCCCCCCTGTACCCAGCGCTGTATTGCTCATACTTTACCATATTAATTAATAAATTGATTGCTGCTTGAATATTGGCCTAGTCAAGCTTCTTATGCATAACATGCCTCACAACCGCTGTCAAGGACAGAGCTTGAAGCCCTCCCCAAGGACTGAGACTGAGACCCTTCAAATTCTAACCCAGGGGTGCTGGCCTGACTGGAGCGGGGTGTCTGCCATGGGAAGCGGGATGTTTCCCATAGGAACCAGTCCTGAAACAACGGGCCCCGCTCACTGCTGGCACCGATTTGTGCTCGAATATTGGCCTAGTCAAGTTCTCATTTATATAACGGTCCCAAAGGGATCTGGGCTGATCAGGATCCAATGGCTGCAGTAGGTGTGCCATTCCTAAATCCAGTTTGGGAGAGCCACGGCCATGTTGCTGTGTGAGCTCTGAGGTATCTGATGGTGGGAGATGCTCAGGTTTGTCCTGTTTGCATCCCCAGCTCCTGCAGAGCCGCTGTCAAACAGCGCCAGGGAATGCTCCTGGCACTGACGCTGGCCTGGCTCAGGGCTCAGCTTTCCTCCATCAATCCCACTTCAGATCTTCACTCTGGGGGGAAGGTGTTAGTGGGTTGGGAGCAGCACAATCCAGAGAATTGGAGGATGGCTTTATGTTGGTAATTCTGGGAATGGGTTTCTCTGGCAGGATGCTGGACACCAGGGATTTCTGCCCTCCTTTCTCAGGAGAGTTTGGGTTTCTCCTGTTAGTGATGTTCCACAGCTCCCACCATCCCTGCTCCTTTCATTGACACTTCCCCAGCTTCCCAGTGTCCTTTCTGAGGGGGAAGAAAGGAACATCCATGGTGGCACCCCTTGGCTGCCTGGGGCTCCAGCTGCTCCTGGAGCTGCAGCGTGTCCGGCACAGCCGCTGTCAGTGGGGCTGGGCCTTGGTTCAGGCCCCACAGTCCCCGTCAGTGCCCACTCCCCACTGGGCTCACGCTCTGGCCGTGTGGGGCTGCTGAAGGCTCAGTGGCTCTGGCTGAGCACTCCCAGCTCTGCAGCTCCTGACTCATCCCAGGGATGGGGTCCCGCAGCCCCGGTCGGGGCCGTGTTGCCAACGGGGCCCTGCTTTGGGGTGGCCATGGGTACCTGCTGTTCCTCCACCCTCAGCAGCCCCGCAGCAGAAGGGTCCTCTGAGAGCCCAGGCAAGGGATCCAGCTGTGCAATTCCCTCTGTGTCCACAGCAGCTCTCCCCAAAGTCCTTTGGGCTCCCTGAAATCCTGTCTCCTGAGGTGATCCATGCCAGGGCCTCTGGGCCAGTCCCAGGGGGTGTTTTTGCCATTCCCAGTCGTGGTCACTTCAGCTGCTGATGTGCTCAGGCCTGAGTAGCAGCCCTCAGCCAGAGCTGGCTTACAGGACAAACCCTGGGCATTATGTGACTAACACCATCAGTTTTAGTTAGCTAAAAATAGATGACCAAGGTGCTTCTGCAGCTGTTTAACACCAAACCAGCTGCTTTGGAGACTTTCACATAATCTTGTGTAGTTACCTGCAAGAAAAGTATTACTCTAAGAAATTTTCCCAACTGACATGAATAGAGGCTTGTAGGATATTTTAGGGGAAACCCTCCAAGCCAAGGGACTGGACTCTGGCCAAGTCCTGGGCCCTCCTGCTCAGCAAAAGTGCCAAGAGATCCAGGAGTTTATGTGCTAGAAGTATCATCAAGTCACTTTGACTTGCTCATTTGGGCCTATGAATGCTGAACCCACTTTTGGAGCAAATTTGGAGACCTCACCTGCTATTGGATGCACCATGTAGGATTTTCCAAAGTGCTTGGACTAGTTCTCCAGGTCCTCACTGTGAAATGGGGCTCCCTAGTGCCTGCGGACTCTGGATGATGGTAAAGTGTTTAGGCAATTGGGGATGTGTCTTTCTCAGTCCCTATCCTTTCTCTCCTGTAATAATGATTAGGTGCATTACCTTGCTTCTTTTTGCTTGTTGCTAAAGCCAAGCATGTAGTTGTATTGAATGTATAATTTTAATTTTGTGTTGCCTTAACACTCACAGTAAAATAAGACCATTCTTCCCATTGGTTTCTGTGTTCTTTAAATCAGCCCTGTCAGCTGGCAGAACAGGTATCAGAACCTGATGAAAGCCAGGCTCTGCTGTGATCTAGCTGGGCCCATGGAATGCAGAGGGCCACTGTCAGTCCATGGAACCCATGGAAGCAAGGCTCAGATGTGAGAAAGGCGTGCACCAAGGAACCCCAGAGACCCTGATGGAGCCAGGGCTGCAGGGTGTCACAGAGGGAGGGACCTCATGGAAGCAGGAGAGCATTGTGAGGCTGGGGAACAACGTGGCACCAAGGTTCCACTGGGACTTGACAGAACCCCATGGACGTGGATGGCCCCAAACGGGGCCCAGAGACACTTCCCAGACAAAGCCCAGGGAGGGGGATTTGCTTTATTCAGCGCCGGGTGTGCGGGGATATCTCCTCCTGACAGCACACAGAGATTACAATGGATGGTTATACTCTATGCACATTCATGGTTTTCCTTAGAAAAGGTGTGGTTATGCAAACGATCTCTCAGCACTCATTACCATCATTAGCGTGAGCCAGGCGCAGGCGCAGTGCGCACTGGTGCTGGCACTGAGGAAGGCACTGGGGAAGTGGCACTGAGGAAGGCTCCGCGTCTTCCTCGGGGGTCTCCTGATGAAGGCTGGACGTCTTCATCGCCGTGCCCTTTGCACCTTTCTCGTCTAGGCATGCACAGTCTCTTGTTGGCTGTTTCAGCAATTTCCTCACTGGTTTTAGCAGGCTCTGCCCTTGATTTCTGCCAATTTTGTTCCCTGTTTCTTGCCAACTTTCATCCTGTGTCTTGAGCTTGTGGCTGAATATTTGCAAGCTTCCATATTGGGTGCAGTGTCTCTTATTCTTGCCCAAGTATGCCTGGGCACAGTGCTTTTAACCCTTTCATAGCCAAGGACTGGAGAGCCACTCCTGGACCCTGGGAATTCCTGCAGGTGCACCCACCTTTGCAGGCAAGGAGGCTCCAACCTCACTGTGAGAGGGCCCAGCTTTTACACTGTTAAACAAACAAGCTGACACCACTGCTAGTGTGGGAACATCTGGTTTCATTCTCCTGATTGGCTTCTCCCAAAGCCCATTTCCCCAGTGGGCCATTGTTAAGGGCATGGAGCACATCTGGGAGATGGGTTCTCCATGGGCAAAGGTTCCCATCTCCTCATTTTTTCAACTGCTTTTTAAACAACCCCTTCACCCGTGCAACCAATCCTTCAGCTTGTGCATAGTCTGGTACATGAAAAACCCTGCAGGCTTCATCACTGAATTTTTCACAGGAACAGACAAAGCACTCTGCATCACAGTATCAGCAAACCCTGTAAAAACAGCCAATTTCCTCCCTTCCTCCTTTTTTCACTGCATACAATCTCACAAAGTTGACCACTGACATCAGGGTCCAGGCCAATCCTGTTCTGTAGGGTATTTAGTGTTACATCCCTGAGCAGCCAAAGCTACCAAATTAGTATTGTCAGCACTATTTCACATTATTATAATTTTATATGTAGATATACATTTGATATAGATAGACAGACCTAGACATACATATAAAAATATATAACAAATATATATGAAGGTCTTATTATCCTATAAATACATATATAGTATTTTATTATATTGATATTTCACTTGCACAAATGCATCTGAGCTCAGGATTAAAACCTGCTCTTGCTCTGTGTGGGAACATTCCAACAATAATTGTTCCTTCTGAAGGTGCTGTTTCCAATGGACTCTTAACAAATTCATCTTTGTCTGCCCAAACCCACAAGTTCTTTTCCTTTTCCATGTGCAATTTTTGGATGCATTTGAAGCCATCCAGGGGTTCGGCCTCTTTTACCCGACTGCCCCACTGCTCCCACGAGGCTCCAATCTCAGCCCACTCCAGAGCCAGGGAACTCCAGGGAAGGGCTTCCCATCTGGGAATTTCTGATGGCACTGATTCCTCACATTGACACTGAACAAGTGACATTTTGTTGGGATCTGGCCAGACTGGGCCAGTTTTGTTTTGCCAGTGGGCAGGGTCAGCACCAAAGACACAGACACCAACTGAAGGAATCAGTGTCATTTCCTGCAGCTCAAAGCAGCAAAGAATCACAACAGGAGCAGCTCAGCAATGCACCCAACCATCCCCACCAAAGATTGCCTGCAGTGATTGAGAAAGATCCAGCCCCAGTTACCCTCAGCCTTTACCATCGCCCAGACCCACACAGCAGCTGGGGAAGCTGTCACAGCCAAGGGCTGCAGAGCCACTCCTGGGCACTGGCAATTCCTGCAGGAGCCTCCAGCCACAGGTGAGGCTCCAACCCCGCTGGGAGAGGGCCCAGCTCTGACAGTGCTGAATGGACAAACTGACAGCACTGCTAGTGTGGCAACATCTGGTTTCATCCTCTCTTGGGTCCCTCCCAAAGGCTGGCCAGGGCCCCAGGAGGAACCAAGGGAGCTGACTTTGACCATTCAGCCTCAAACAAGGCCAGATGTCAGATTTCATGGCCTTGTCCGGCTTCTAAATACACAAAGGTCAATACATGTTTCACTAATGAGTGGCTACATCTATCACAGTGCTAATGACCATGCATATTTCATCAGGGAGCAGATACAAAGATAACCTTTGGCTGGAAGGTTCATCCAGAGGCCACCTTGGGCTCAGGGCCTGCTGTTCAGGCCTCACTCAGGGCTGGTGTCCAGGCCTTGGCACTTCAGGGACGTGGTTTAGTGCTGGGCTTGGCACTGCTAGGTGAGCGGCTGCACTGGGTGAGCTCAGAGGGCTTTTCCAACAGAAAGGATTCTGTGATTCCATGATTCTATCCACTGCATTCAGCTGGGGCTATTTTAGCAGCATTCCTTTGCTCCAAAAGTTCCCTCTTGCCCAGCTCCTGTGGCCTGAGGCTTCAGCTCCTTCAGCTCCTGGTGCTGAGCTGCTCATGCTGAACGAGACAACTCGGAGAGAAGAACACAGTCCATGCAATTCCTTCTGGGACACGGAGAGGGGAGGCTGTGCAAACAGGAGCATTGTTTGCTGTGGCCTCCTCTCTGCCCTTCACGCCTTTCAGCGCTTTGAACCAGCCCAGAGCTTTCTCCAAGAGTGCAATGGAGCAGCTGTTCCTGCTCCTGGCTCTGGCTCTCTCCAGTCTCTGCCCTTGCCTGCTTCTGTCCCTCGTGCTGTGCCCCCTGTTCCCCAGGGCTGGCTGGCTGCTGCCCAGGACTGTGGCACTGGCACAGATCCAGTGCTCCAGAGCCTCCTTTCTGTGCCCTTGGAGCTGCCTGGGCACAGCAGCCTTTTCCATCTGCAAGCTCCCCATGGACAGGGAGTGCCCAGCTCCATTCCTTGCACAGCCTCCAGGAGCCCAGGGCTGCCATCTCAAGTCCCTGCTGGCACTGGGGGCTCCCAGGTGCCTCAGGCTGCTGTGACACCGCTGCACACGGGAGGGAACAGGGGCAGGGGCTGTGCTGAAAGTCAGCTCCATCTGCTGCTGCTGCTGCTGCTGCTGCTGCTGTGGGGTCATTTGTGCAGCCCTGGCCCAGAGTCAGGGATCAGATCCTGCCAGTCTCTTCCAGCCCTGGCTGCTCAGAGTTTGGGCCTTGGAGCCTCAGGTGGGCAGAGGCAGCTGCTCCTGGTCCCTCTGTGTGCCCGTGTTCAGCAGTGCTGCTCCATCAGTCTGTGCCCAGCAACGGGGAAAAGCCTCAGCCCTGCAGGGCCAGGAGCTGCCGGGCTCTGCCTGAGCAGCTCAGCCAGCAGGAAGGGAGCTGCTCCACACAGGAACCAGGAGCAAAGGACATTCCTTTGATAGGACATGTTTTCTATTTAAAGGAAAAAAAAGGAAAAGGGAAAAAAATAGGTAAATTGTAGAAGATAAGAATAAAATCCAAGTGTTAGAGAAAAAATATAACATAATGTTAGTGAAAAAAACAAAACATAAATGCAAAGTTACATTCTTGGCATTAAGAGGTACATGATCTTTTGAAAAAGAGAACTCAGTTATTTACATTGTAAATCTGCTGATGGCATGGATCCATCTTACTGACCTCAGCAGCCTTTTAAAAGGTTTTGGGCTTTGTTTCCAACATTGCTATTTTAAATTGTGCTCGAAGCAAGAGGAAATTGCTTTGTGCCCTTCCAGCTCCAAGCAGGACTGGGAATAGAAACTCTGTCAAACCCCAAATCCTTTAGAAGATGCCCTTCCTTCTCAGCCTGGAAATGAGCCGCACATTCCCTTTGAAACTGTCAGGGATTTCTTGAAGACACAAAGTCCCACTGACAGCTTTTTGCTCTGGTTTGGAGGTGCAGAAGGGCAATTCTCCATCCATCAGCTCCAGACTGCACTGCCTCAGGAGCATGGCCCACTCGCCAGCTTTGGCCCACTCGTGGCACTTCTAGAGGAGGAAGAAAGTGCAACTGCACAATTCCAGCCAATCAAGAAGGAAGAATGGGACAGACAGAACAGCCTGGGGAGATCCAGGCATTCAGCTGGGACTGTGGAGAGTTTGGGTCCTTGCCAATTGGATGTGTGTCCCCAGCTGCAATCTCTGGGCCTGCAGCAGAGTCTCACTCACCTGCCAAAGCAGAAAGCTCAGGCGCTGTGCTCGCAACGGGCTCGTCTGATGCAGAGCTGTCAGAGCAATGTGAGGGCAGAGCCAGCCCAGCTGGGCCCAGGGCTGAGCCCAGCAGAGCCCTGGCAGAGCCCAGAGCAGCCTCAGCAGCCGCAGAGCCCGGCTGCAAGGAGAGAAAGCAGAAACCCCCCGTCAGCTGAGGGCTCCTGTGCCCTTGTGCCAAGGCCTGCGGTGCCCAGGCCGTGCTGGCTGTGCCCAGAGCTGTGCCCAGAGCTGCCCATCCCTGCTGCCTTTGGCAGCAGAGCAGGAGGGCAGGACATGTGCCCAGCCTGCAGCCAGCACTGCACATCCAGCCCTCAGCAGCTGCCCAGAGCCAAAAAGCAGCTGGGCATCGACTGAAGAATTCATTGCATCTGCCCCAGCAAAGGGGGAACCTTTGGTGCCCGGGCAGGCCGTGCCAGGCCCAGATCTGGGAGCATCCCCCTGCCTGTGGACTCACCTGCAAACTAGGCCTGGAGCCTGGCTTTGAAGAAGGTGCCAGAATCCAAGTCCATCATCTTCAGCTGGCCAGGCCGAGGAAGAGATTGTCACCCTTGAGCTTGTCCTTGGTGTCTCCAGCAGCAGCCCCACCTGGTACAGCTTCTCCAGGGGCTCCTTCTCCTTCCCTGGGGCCAGACCAGGCTGTCAGGGCTCTGCCCAGGGCCCCAGCCATCCATGAACCAGACAAACACAACCGGGGGGATGGTGGCCACCAGTGCTTGCCACCCCAGGTCTCCAGCTCAGCTCCAGCCCAAGAGCTGCGTGTTTCCTTCTGCTGACCCCTGCTCAGAGCTACACGCAGCACAAAACCAGCCTCGTTTGCTTTGCCACTGATTGCCAAGAGATGTGTGGAGCTGGTACCTGCCAGGCCCTGGATCCGACTGTGCACGTGGATCTCTCCCATCTTCTAGGGCAGAGGAACACCCTGCACCCAAGGATGGCAGAAAAGCTCTTCTAAGGACGGCCTGTCTGAGGGTTGCATGGACAAACACCTCTTAATGATATCCTGGCACTCTGGGGAGAGAAACCAGAAATCACCAGTCAGTTGGAGAAGTTGTCCCCCTGTTCCCGTGCCCAGGCCATGCTGGGTGTGCCCAGAGCTGGGCCTAAACTTCCCCATGGATGCTCTGTTTGGAGGAGAGCAGGAGAGCAGGACCTGTGCCACCTCCTCAGCAGCTGCCAGAGTGGGATGCCCACGAGCCCGCTGCTGTCTCCCAGCACTGGGATTCCCCCCATGCCCAGAGATGAGGATCCACCTTGAGAGAGCCATCGTGGGAACAAGATCCGCCCCCGGATGATCTCCTGGCCCCTCCTGAACGGGTGCTTGCCCATGACCAGGTGGCACAGCAGGAGGCCCAGGGACCAGATTGTCGCTGCCTCGCCGTGGTAGCATTGGTGCTGGATCCACTCTGGTGGGCTGTAGGACAGGGTTCCTGTGGAACACAGACACAGCTCAGCAGGGGGATGCTGCTGCTCCCAGAGCCCGGCCCCAGCATCCCTGGCCATGCGGGGGCTGCCCCAGAGCCACACGGGGTGAGCGCTGACCTCTCACCAGCACCTGGGGCTTGTGTACAAACTCGGGGCTGGAAAAGAAGCCACTGGTGCTGGAAGAGGGCAGCAGAAACCCTGGGAAGGCCCAACCATGACACACAAAGGAGAAACCCACTCAGTGGTGGAGAAAACCCACTCTCCTCCCCACCTGTATGGCCCCCAAAACTGTTAATAAGCCAAGGCAAACAAGGGGAGCAGAGCAGTCCAAGCCCTTCCTCGCCTGCACACCAAACCATCCGGGGCACGGGGTCAGACCCCGCTCTCTGCTACTCCCATGGGGGTTTGTGTTGGGCTGGCTGCCCCAGCTCCAGCCCCAGCCCAGGCCACAGTGGGTGCTGAAGGCTGTCGGCAGGGCTGGCAGCTGGCCCCCCTCACACCCCACCCAAATCAACTCGGCTGCAGCATCAATCCCATCCCGGCTGCAATAGGGGGAAGCCCCGGTGCTGCACCCAGGCTGGGCCATGAGATGCCCAGGAGCATGCCCTGGAGGGCTCACCTGCAAACTGGGTGTAGGCTGTGTCTTGGAGGAAGGCGCCACAGCCAAAGTCGATGAGTTTCAGCTGCCCGCTGGCCAGGTCGAGCAGGATGTTCTCGGGCTTGATGTCCCTGTGCAGGACCCCGCAGGCGGTGCAGTGCCGCACGGCCTCCAGCACCTGGCGGAACAGCGCCCGCGCCTCCTCCTCGGGCAGGAACCCCCGCTCCGCCAGGAAACCCGAGAGCTCCTGGCACCGCTCCGGATGCTCCAGCACCAGCAGGAAGCTGTCGGGGAGCTCGAGCCACTCCAGGAGCTGAATGACAGCGGCACAGCCACGGGACACCTTGGCCAGCAGCACGATCTCCAGCGGCGCGCTGCTGCCGTCGGGCTGCGGGAGGAGCGCGGTGCCGTCAGTGGGGCTGAGGCCGTGCCGGGGCTCTGGGAGCCCTCAGCCAGCCCGGGACGCTCTGCACGCCCCGCTCAGCCCACGCCCGCTCTCCCCGCAGGGCTCCCGGCGGCTCCCACCCTGCCGGGCCCCGGCTCCTCGCCGCCCGGCCCGGCCCGGCTGCTGCCGCTGGCCCCGCTCACTCACCAGCTCGCCCCAGTGCCGGATGCGATCCCGCGGCACGCGTTTGATGGCCACCTGCGAGCGAGGGAGAGCAGCGGGCTGAGCTCGCCGCCCGTCCTGCCCAGCCCCATCCTCCGCCCTTCTCCTCCTCCTCTTCCTCCTCCCCCTCCGCCCGCCGCCGGCCCCGCCGCTCACCGGGGCGCCGTCCGAGAGCCGCGTCCCCGAGCAGACGCTGCCGAAGCCGCCGCGCCCCAGCAGCGAACCCACTCGGTACCGCTCCTGCAGGGCCTCCTGCGCCTTCCCTGCGGGCGGGACGCGGCTGTCAGCGCTCGGCCCGGGGCCAGCAACGGCCCCCGAGCGCTCCCCGATCGGCCCGGGCCGGGCATCCCCACCCGCCCCGGGCCCCGGCGGCTCGGGGCCGGCGGCCGCGCTGCCGAGCGGCGGAGCTCGGGCCGGGGAAGCCGCAGCGGAGGCGGCGGGAGCGGCAGCGCCGCCTGTGTCCTCCGCAGGCCCCGGGACGAGCCGGGGCCGGGACTGGACCCCACGTCGGGTCCGGGGCCGGGCTCGGGCCAGGCGGAGCCGAAGGGCGGCGATGCCGCCCCCGCACCAGGCACTGACGCCCGCCCAGCAGCGCCACCGCCAGCACGGCCAGAGCCGGGCGGAGGCGAGAGCGCGGCGGGACGGGCGGGGCCGGGCACGGGGCAGCCCCGCCCGGGGCCGGGGGCGGGCCGGGGGCATGGCCCGGCCCGGCAGGGGGAGAGGGAGACGGGGAGAGGAGAGGGACGCCGGGCAAGGGACCCCGAGAGAAGGGTGCCCGACCGAGGGAAAGGGAGAAAAAGAAAAACAGAAGGAAAAACAGAAAGAGAAAGAGAAAGAAAGAAAGAAAGAGTGATCTAAAATATCTGTTTTGCTGCTGTCGCTGCTGCTGCCGCTGTCGCTGCTGCTGCCGCCGCTGCTGCTGCCGCCGCTGCCGCCGCTGCAACTGAAGCACCGGGGCGTCCCCGTGTCCGTTCCCCGCTCGCCCCACGAGCCCCACGTTCGAGCCCCGCGCGCCCCGGGCACAGCCCCTGAGTCTGTCCAAACACGGGAACTTTGCAGCCTTGAGCCCAGGTGCAGAGCCCTGACTCCTGCACACTGGCACAGCAATGCCCTCGCTTGCTGCTCTGCATTGTCCTGGCTGAGGGTCAAACACTGTCGGGCCACCTTCCCTTGGGGTAGGATTCCTACCTGACCCCAGCACTGTGCACTTACATCTCCAGTGTTGCCTTCCAGTAAAAACAGGGGAAGGAAAACTCTGTGTGGCTCATGGTATTTTAGAGTGTCTAAAAATCACTAAGTCACCGATCTTAGAGGTGAGGTGCATCTGGAATTACTGGGATGGAGAAGTAGTGCAACATGGAAAAGGGGAGCATAGAAATAAATAGAGGAAAACATCTTGGATTTTTTCTTTCATTTCACTTCTGGAAAGCTGTTTCAGTTTTCCAGGAATCTTCTCCTGTCTGCTCTTCCCAAGAATCTCTCGTGGAGAACAAAGTCAAGCTTCTGTCACAAGATTTGCCAGCAGGAAATTATGCCGCTGGTGAAATTTTCATGATGACTGTTTGTGCTGGCTTAGGGCAAATTTTGGGAGGAAACCTCCAGAAGGGATCCGTCTAGAAAGCAAGTTCAAGTGGCCCCTCCCCCTATGAGTTCAGGAAAAGTCTTCCCTCGAGAAAAGTGAAAAAACCTCAGTTTATTTAACAAGTAAAGTATTCACAAGCATGAAAAATTAATAATATTAAATAAAACCTCTGTCAGTGCTAAAGAGATGGCAAATTCAGAAAGTCCTTTTTGTGGGGTGTAGTTGGCACACTCGGTCTCTTCTAAGTCCCTCTGGTGCTGGAATGCAGCGTCCCAGAGCTCGGTGGGCCACAGGTGTGAGCTGCAGGTGTTTTTCTGGGTTTTCAGTCCAGAGCAGGTTTAAACAGTTCCAAGAAAAAGGAAAGTCACAGTCCCAGGAACTTCTCTACCTAAGCTAGCTAAAACCAAATTTAGGCTAGCTAGACTTGGGCTGTGAAGGCATCGGGAAATTTCCAAATCTGGGCGCTGGCGGTCCCAGCAAACACCAGATCTCGATGGTGCTGGAGCCAGAACCTGGTAAATGTCCAAATTTTGGCTTTCTGTGCCAGCAAATCACTGGACCTGGGCTGTGCTGGCACCAGGAAGTTTTCAGATCTGGGCACTGGCGCTGCCAGCAAACACCAGATCTGGGTGGTGTCGTTGCCAGCGACAGAAATCTGCCAGATTTGGGCTCTGCTGGCACCGGGAAATTTCCCAATCTGGGCACTGGCGCAGCAAACACAAGATGTGGGCAGTGCCAGAGCCAGTAGCAGAAAGTTGCCAGGTTTTGGATTTCTGTGCCAGTAAATTGCTGCTGCACTTGGGATGTGCCAGAATAGGGAAATTTCCAGGTCTGGACACTGATGGTTCCAGCAAACACCAGTGAAACCTTCTGGCCCTCGTCCAGACTGTTGACCAGTGGTTTCCCTGAGAACCAGCTCTGGCCACTTTACAGACAGAGACTGCTTCCATCTGGTGCTCTGGAAACAGAACTTTAATGAAGGCAAACACAACAAACAGGACGGCGTGCACAGTACACAGAGCAAAGCAGAAAAAAGCCTGGGTCCAGGGTCTAGCAGGGATATTTATCCATTTATTTATGGGGAGGGGTTAAGGTGGGATCTGAGGGAAGGATCCAAGAGGAAGGAAGGATTAAGAATGTTACAATTTTTGCAGTATAAAGTAACCAATGGTAGCAAAGAGAACTCAGAAGTTTCTAGTAACAATCTGCATAACTGAACAGGAGGATTATGGGCGGGAGCTCCTGCTGACCCCAACTTAAGAGGGTTTTCCCATGGCCTTAAGCCGAGGTCTCCCTGTTCTTTTAAACCAACCCCAACACACCAGATCTGGGCAGTGCCGGGTTTTGGCTTTCTTTGCCAGACAATTGCTGCATTTGGGTTGTGGTGGCTCAGGGAAATTGCCAGATCTGGGCACTGGCAGTGCCAGCTCACTGCAGATCTGGGTGGTGCTGGTGCTATCACCAGAAAATTGCCAGGTTTTGTCTTTCTGTGCCAGCAAACTGCTGGACTTGGGCTGTGCTGCCACTGGGAAACTGCTGGATCTGAGCACTGGCAGTGCCAGCAAACACCAGGTCTGGGTGGGGCCAGCACCAGCTATTTGCAAGGTTTTGGCTTTCTTTGCCAGAAAATTACTCGACTCGGGCTGTGCCGGCACTGGGAAATTCCCGCATCTGGGCACTGGTGGTGCCAGCAAACACCGGATCTTGGCATTGCCAATGACGGTAGCAGGGAATTGCCAGGTTTTGGCTTTCTTTGTCAGAAAATTGCTGGACTTGGCTCTGCCAGAACAGGGAAATATCCAGATCTGAGCACTGGCAGTGGCAGCAAACACCAGGTCTGGGCACCTGTATTGGCGTCAGGAAATTGCCAGATTTTGGCTTTCTGTGCCAGCAAATTGCTGGACTTGGGCTGTGCCAGCTCTGGGAAATTTCTGGATCTGGGCACTTGTGCAGCAAACACCAGATCTGGGTGGTGTGTTGTAGTTGTTTTTATACTTTGTAATATTTTGTAAAAGTTTTGTTTTTGAATCCCTGTATTTTTCCCAAATGGTTTGTTCCAGATGGTACCCCCCTCCCTTTACCTGTGTAATCCCTTTCCCTTGCTGAGATCATCCCCAAATCCCCACCCTGGCTCTCTGTCAATCACTCAGCATCCCATCCCTCCATCCAGAAGCTTCGGTCCAGGATGTCGAGTGATTAGCCAGAGGCCAGGGGTCAGCCCCCCAAGCCTTGCCCCATACGCTGTCCTAAATGTCCATCCCCCAGTACCCATCCCTTAGGGTCACTTCTTGGTTGGTAAAATGTTATCTACTTTGGGTTTCCACCTCCCTTAAAATGTAACCTTGGAACATCTCCCGGGGCTGTGGGCAGGAGGACCCTGAGGTGTAGGGGCTCCTTCGGGACTCCTAGAACAAAACCTTGGATTAACCCCTGCTAAGAGTCGGCCCTTTATCTTCTACTGATGTCTCTGGTGTCTCTTGTGCTGCAAAGGCGACCAGCCCAGGTGCCCTCAGTACCCTCGGGGCACAGAGAGTGTCTCCCTGCTGTCGGCCGTGTCGGGGCTGCCCCCGGTGTCTGCCGACTCGGGACTGGCCCAGGGTTCCTGAGAGGAACCCAGAGGGACCGAGACAAGCTTCAACTCCAAAATCCCAGTGGTCGGCCTCGAGTCTCCCCAGGCACCTTCTGCCAAAGGCTCCAGGACAAGCCATGGTTCCCGGCTGCAGAATAGAGCACGTTCTTCACCTCTGGTCCCATCCTGACTGAGCCAAGGGCAACCGCATGAGCGATCTCCTGCTTGATCTGGGCAAAGGCTTGTTGCTGCTCAGGGCCCCAGTGGAAAGTGTTCTTCTTGCCGGTGATCAGGTAAAGAGGCCTCACGATCTGACCGTATTTGGGAATGTGCATCCTCCAAAAACCTATGGCACCTAGGACAGCTTGTGTTTCCTTCTTGCTAGTTGGTGGAGACATCGTGGTGATTTTGTTGATGACCTCAGTGGGAATCTGACTCTGTCCATCTTGCCACTTCACACCCAGGATCTCCAGGGCAGGTCCCTTGACTTTACTC
The DNA here is from genome assembly GCF_023055355.1 of Agelaius tricolor. Classification (NCBI taxonomy): domain Eukaryota; kingdom Metazoa; phylum Chordata; class Aves; order Passeriformes; family Icteridae; genus Agelaius; species Agelaius tricolor. The sequence goes on along the minus strand of NW_027269311.1, from coordinate 1,332,661 downwards.
TTCTTGATAGCAGAATCCTGATGATCATCTCTCCTTTCTCAAACACTTCCATTATTGTGTGCCCCCACACAATGATGTCATCAATGTACTGCAAGTGCTCTGGATCCTCACCCTTTTCCAGTGCAGCCTGGATCAGTCCATGGCAGATGGTGGGGCTGTGCTTCCACCCCTGGGGCAGTCGGTTCCAGGTGTACTGCACAGCCCTCCAGGTGAAAGCAAACTGAGGCCTGCATTCTGCTGCCAGAGGAATGGAGACAAACACGTTAGCAATGTCAACAGTGGGTACCACTTTGCTGCCTTGGACTGCAGCTCGTACTGGAGTTCCAGCATGTCCGGCACAGCAGCGCTCAGTGGTGGAGTCACTTCATTCAAGCCACGATAGTCCACAGTCAATCTCCATTCTCTGTCAGACTTGCACACAGGCCAGATGGGGCTGTTGAAGGGTCAGTGGGTTTTGCTGACCACCCCTTGGCTCTCCAGCTCACGGATCATTTTGTGGATGAGGATCACGGCATCTCAATTAGTTCAATATTGCCGGCGGTGCACTGTCGAGGTGGCAATCAGCACTCGTTGCTCTTCCACCTTCAGGAGAGCTACTGCAGATGGGTTTTCTGATAGTCCAGGCAAAGTGTTCAACTGCTTGATGTTCTCAGCCTCTACAGCAGCTATGCCAAAAGCCCATCTGAGTCCCTTTTGGCCTTTGTAACAGCCATTCTGGAGGAAATCTATGCCCAGAATACACGGGCCTCTGGGCCAGTCACAATAGGATGTTTCTGCCACTCCTTCCCAGTCAGGCTCACCTGGGCTCCCAACAGGGTCAATTGCTGTGATTCCCCCGTCACCCCAGCAATGGAAACAGGTTCTGCCCCCACATGTCCCGATGGTATCAGGGTACACTGCGCACCAGTATCAACTAAGGCATTGTATTTTTGTGGTTCTGATGTGCCAGGCCATCGGATCCACACTGTCCAGAAAATCCGGTTTTCCCGTATCTCTTCCTGGTTAGAGGCAGGACCCCCCCTAGCCCTGGTTATTAATTCTTTCCTGGGCATACATGGTCGAGGTACCTTCCAGGGCATCTGACGGATCATACTCAGCAGCTCAGTCATGGAAGGTTGGGGCTACCTTCACTTTACTGAGTTCCCTCGATTAGTGTTTCCCTCCTTGAGCTGATGCACCCATGCTGCCAGGACAGAAGTGGGTTTTCCATCAAACCTTCCCATGTCTGCCCCATGGTCCTGCAAAAAGAACCACAGGTCAGCCCGTGGGCTGTACCCTCTCTCTCTAGCTGGGGAACGTTGGGCTCTGACTCTGGGGCCTGTGACTCACACTGGTGCAATGTGGGAACTGTTCCTCCTCACCTCCTCCCTCATCTCCCTCATCTCCTCTCTGAGTTCTTGGACCACGGCAGAGACATGAGCCTGCATTGGGCCATTGATCACACTCTCATAATTTCTAAGCTTGTTGGCAACAGAACCCACTGTCTCTCGTTTGTTATTGGCATTAATCATTGCAATAAAGGTGGTGTATTGAGCTGGCCCCAGATTTCCCAGACTCCACAACATTTGCCCTGTGCACCTGACCTTGTTGGGGTCATTATCATGCTGTTCATCCCTCCCAAAGAGTACCTCCAATACTGCCACTTCTCTCAGCTCTTGGATCCCTTCCTCAAGAGTCTTCCAGCACATTCTATGGTGCTGGTCCTGCATTCTCTCCCTGTGGACAAACCTCTCTCTGACACTCATTAAAAGCCACTCCCAGAGGGAAAGGGACCTTGGCTCCCTTACAAAAATCAGATTCATACCTGAGTCCTGAGTCAAGTGTCCCAAATTCCTTGCCTCACCACCATCCAGCTGGACACCTGTACCCATAAGGTCCCAGACCCAAAGTAGCCAGGTTGTATAAGCCTCACGTCCCTGTCATACAATGTCTTTGTGCAGATTATGGAGACTTTCGTACGTCAGGGACTCGGTGATGACCTCAACTGTTGCCTCTCCTGGGCGTTGGGAAGGCTCTCCTTTCGTATCCTCATCTGGGTGCTCTGATTTCATCTTAGATCTCCTTGTTTCCACCAGGGCCACTGCTGCTGGCTGTGACTGCCTTTGCAGTTCAGCTGGAACCTGGACAGTTGTAACATCTGTGGGTTCCACTGCTGCACCATCAGACTCTCCCTCTTTGAGGCAGGGGGATGGCTTTTCACCAGCTGTGGGAATGTACTCCTTCAGCACCTGGCCCATCTCTTTCATTAGAACCCTCATCCAGCCTGGGTGGTTCATTTCTGAGGTGGGCTGTGGGGCAGGGTCAGGCTCTGGGGCAGCAGCATCCCTGGTCTCTGGGGTAGGTGTCAGTGTGGTTATCCAGGTTAATCTTCCCTTATCTCTGAATGCTAAATGTAACAGGCCTATCAGCAACACCAGCCACTGTATGATATCATTAGCATTTAGAGTGGATCTGAACCCTTTGAAAAGTGGTGGGGCAGACCCAAAGAGCTGGGGGAAGGGCTGGGAAAAAATTTGCCCCCGTGTCATTTCCTCACAGTAAGGACCATTATTAAAGTAACCCCAAAACCATACGCTTAGTGTGTGATAGCTCTGAATCCATGTGCCTGCCTTCCAGAGGAAGTTAAAGATCCATGAATTCCTCACCTCATTAAGCCATAAAGCAAACTGGATAACAGCCAGGGCAGCCTTAGTTTGGTTAGCCTGTGTTCCCAGGGATTGCCTGGGTGCTCCTGATGGGGCAGAAGGAAGAGCTCCAGGCCCTCCGTGAGGGTGATGAGGGCAGTGGGCTGTCAGCGGGGGCTGGCTGGGGGAGCTGCAATGCCTGGGCAGGAGCTGCAATCCCTGCCCCGGCTGCGGTGGGCTTTGCTCCCTGTGTGGACCAGGGGTGGCGTGGGCAGAGCACACAGAGATTTCAGGGATGCAGGCAGGGGGATTCATGGCCAGCACTTTGCAGCTGATCCCCTTGGCCTCTCCTCTCTTGCGGCCATGGCAAGAGCTGGGTGGGATGGCTCTGGCAGGAAGGTCTCCTTGGATTCCTGCACATCCAGGTTCTGACCGTGGCTCTGTTCCTCTCTCTTGCAGCCCTTCGAGCCCTGAGTGAAGACAACAGCCCCTCCTGCATAAGCACATTTGTTCAGGTGATGTTTGAGGGAAGAGCTGCAGAACTTTCATCTGCTGGCTCAGAAGAACCAGTGACTCTTTAAGACCTCCAATCCCTTGGAAGGTGAGACCACCAGGAGACCAGAGGGGATCAGCTGGAGTTCCAGGCACAGCTGATGACTGGCACAACTGAGCCTGTGGGAAGCTCCCATGGCTCCTGCCTTCTCCCTCCCTGTTGACAGCTCCCTCCCTCCAGCCCTCAGACCCTGCCCATCCCCTTTCTTCCCTCCCAGCTCATCCCTTTGCTTCGCCTTCCATTAATAAACAGTTTGGCTTCTTTGCTTTACCTGCATCTCTGTGGAGCTGGAGCGATGAAAATCCGGAGCCCCTGGACACACAGGCCCCTCCTGCTGTTCTCTCCCATGCCGTGTTTTGTGCACAGACACAGAGGAACGAGGGCAGGTCAGGCTGGAAAGGTCCCTGTGCTGAAGGCGCAGTTGTACATCACTGTGGAGTTCCAGATCTTTCTGAGCACCTCGGAGCCCCTGGATTTTGGAAGAGCCAACCTGAGGATGCTCTGAACCCAGCTGAGAGGGATTCTATGGCAAGCATCCACAGAGGGAAAATGAGCTTGGAATGCTGGAAGTTTTCAAGAACAGCTTCCTGAAAGCACAGCAGTGCTCCATCCCTGCACAGGATGAGGAAGAGGGCAGAACCAGAGACCATCCGGGCTTAGCAGGGAGCTCTGGGTGTGCCTAAGGGCAGATGAAGCAGCAGCACGGTGCCCGAGACTCGGACACGCGGCCGTGCCGGTGCCCGGAGCGCTGTCAGGCAGTGCCGGGATCCCGGCTGTGGTTCTGGTCCCCACAAGTGAGGAATGGCAGCCCCAGGCTCAGAGCCAGTCAGAAAGCCAACCAAGGGAGAGCAGAGGGAGGGCACCCTTCCAGTCTCTCCCGGGCATGGCCGCAAATCAACCCCTGCTGCTTCTTCCTCCGCCCGTGTTTGGGCTGTGCTGGTGGCAGAGCCAGCCAGGTTGTGCTCTGTGTTCCAAAGCCTGTTGGGAGGGGGCATGAAAAGCGCTGCGTGCACAGCAGAGAGTCCTGGAAGGTGCTGGCAAGAGCATCCTGTGGGGACAGGGCTCTGGGCTCTGGCTGGGAACAGCCTGGTTTTGGTGCCGTGAGCACAGGCAGGAGCTGAGGCAGGGGAAGAGGCAGCGGGCAGCTTGTGTTTGTAGAGGGCCTGGGGCTGCACCTCTGAACCTGCACCTGGACACACACTTGGGGGAATACGAGCTACAGCTGGAGTGCCTGTCCTGAAAGGACCTGGAGTCATTCAGCCTTGCCAGCTTTTCTTAAGAGTGTGTTGGTGTTGCCCAGGAAAGCCACACATTTGGGGAAATGCCTTTGGAGGAAAGGGGCTTGCTTCTCAAGGAAAGTGCTTCCCAGGGAGCTCCCAGTGAGGCAGGCGCGAGTGTCCCCCTTTGTCTCTCTGTGCTCCTTTCAGTCCTTGAGGCCCGTTGCACTTGTCAGAGGAGCAGGGCAAGGGAGAAGGCTGTGAAGAGCAGGTTTGGCATCCGCCTGGACCTGCAGAGACCAAGCCAAGCACCTGCAGCAGGCTGTGTTCCCCCTCTTTGGACAGAGGGTGAGCAGGAGCATCTCTGTCCAGCCATGAGCCCCAAAGCTCTCTGTGAGAGCTGTGAATTAAAAGGCCTTTACACACACACACTTTTCACATCTTTCCTGTCTGCTGTGTTTCAACTCTTGGCAAAATGCATTTGCCTCCGGCTTGGTGGGAGCTGCTGTGGCCCAGGGCCAGCACAGAGCTGGGATGTGTGGGCCAGGCAGCGGGCAGAGCCTTGGCTGATCTTGGTGTGTCCCTGCACTCAGAAAAGGCCTCCCAAGGTGTCCTGCTCATTGGCTCTCCCTGTGCATCTTGGAGAGAACAAGGTGGTCATTTCTGTATGCTGGGCATCAGCAGGCCTCAAAATGGGGGCGTGTGGTGGAGTGAGCCCAGCTGAGATCCCCTGAGAGGAGCCCAGTGCTCCTTGCTCCTCTCTGCTGACCCGGGAGCGTTTGTCTGCTTTCGGGATGGCCCTGGCTGTGTCAGGGCTGCTCCGTGGACACGAGACAGCCGCTCCTGTCCCACTGGTCCCAGCAGTGCCTGGCAGCAGCCCTGCATCCACGTCAGGATGCTGGCCAAGAGAGGCCCTGGGAGCTGAGGCAGCTGATTGGAAGCTTTTGCAGATACACACAGGGCATGGCCAGCAGTGTTCCCTCAGGATACAGCAGTGCTGAGGCGCCTCCCCAGAGCTGCCTGATGCTGCCCACTCCTTGTGGCACCAGTTGCTTTCCTGTGGGATGTTCTAGCTCCCCCAAGAGTGAAGAGGGAGCTGGAGAAAGAGCTGGCCAGGCTGCTCTGGATCCTTTCCCAGCAGCCCTGGCTGAGTGGAGCAGTCCGAGCTGAGCGCAGAGGTGCCCATGGAACAGCCGTGCCCAGGAAGGCTCGCTGGGAAGGGGGATCCAGGAACCACAGGCCTGGCAGCCTGAGCTGCCACCAGGGAAGGCCTTGGAGCAGATCCTCCTGAGTGCCAGCCCACGGCACGTGCAGGGAACCAGGGCGTCTGCTGGAGGCTGGGAAAGCTCTGCAGAGGGACGGGCACAGCTGGGGCTCCTGGTGAGGTGTTGAGGGCTTCTCTGTGGGATTTTGGGGGGTTGGTGTCAGTGGGGTGTTGGGGAAGGAGTTGTCTGGAAGGTGAGAGGTCTGGGCTGGAATTTGAGTCAGTTTGAAGGCAGCATCTATGCTTTGGCACAGCTTTGGTTATGGAGGGCAGAAAGAATATCTGTGACTATTTCTATTCATGGTCCTGTTTCCCCTGCAGGGAACAAGAGGGGAGAGCTGTACTTTATTGGCCACTTAGATATCTGTACTGCAGGAGGATCAGCCCTTTTGCCATCTACTCATTTCTTTGGGTTACTCTTGTAACACTGAGTGGTCTTTCATTCCTTGAGAGCTTTTATTCCTTAAGAAAATTAGGAGATTATAATCCCTTCATCAAAATCCATTTGCAAATCAAAGAATGATCTTCTTTTTGGCTCTCTGTAGTCTTATGTTTTGTAAAGTGACATTCAATGGATGATAAGGCAAATGAGTTGCTGCTTCAGGATGGGACACAAACTTGTAGACCAGTCACATTCTCAGGCCATCCCAATAAATTTGGGAAGTTTGCAAATTTTGGAACGACTTGAGCTGAGCAATTGGAAGTACAACTTTCCTGAAGTGAGGATTCCTTAATGCCAGATTCTTCTGTGTCTTCATGGCAAAGATGTGTTTGTGGTCCAGGAAATGACTTCAATGAGAGAATAATTCCAGCATGGAGTAAGAGCTTCTGACAGAGACCAAGTGTTGCCAGCGGTTGCTGCAGGTGCTGCTGCCATCAGCCCCCAATGCACGTGGGCTTTGGCTCCCTGTGGCACAGCAGCCCCCCGGGGGCACAGGTCTCTGGGGCAGGAGACGGGCACCAGCGCTGCCAGGGCTCGGGGGTGGCAGCTCTGCTTGGGCAGGGACTCTGCCACAGCTGCTGCTATCAGCGCTGCCCGGGCCCCAGGGCTCAGAGCAGCATTTGTGCCCTGGCCCACACATTCCTTGTCTGTGTCACACCCGTGGGTTTGGGATGGCCACCGGCCGGGAGGTGTCCCAAGGAGGCCGTGCCAGCTTCCCTGGAAGGCCCCGTGCCCTTCCCAGCGCGGCTGCGTCGGCAGCCCTGGGGCTCCTTCTGCTGCCCTGAGCCCGCAGAGCAGGGCAGCGTTTGCTGATGCTCTGAGCCCTTCCTAAAGATCCTGTGGGGCTGCCTTAGACACCTGGGGCCAGGCATTCCTTCCAGCCTGGGCCACTTTGGCTGGGCTGGGGGCGGCCCCAGGGCAGGGGGCAGGGTGTGCAGGGGCCCTTTGTGACACGCTGCAGCACGGTCACTGTGGCATAGAACGGGTGTCCAAGGGCCCTTTGTGACACGTGGGAAATAGAAGCTTGCCCGGCTGCTGGGAACAGGCAACGGGGCAGAACGGGACAGAGCGGTGCCGTGAGGAGCCCCCGCACAGCGCCCTCGTTCCTGTCCCACCCGGAGCCTTTCCCAGGCGTTATTCCTGCAGGTGACCTCGAGGCCAGACCACAGGACTTGCTGACCCGTGGTCTCCCTGAGGCTTCTCTTCTGCAGGAGCCTTCGAGGCCAGACCCCAATCCTTGACAGGAGTCTCCTGTCCTTGTGGCAGGAGCCCTTGAGACCGAGCGCAGGACTTGCCCTCCTGCAGCCTTCCTGAGGCTTCTGTCTTGGAGGTGCCTTCAAGGCAGCACTTGGTGACTTGGAGCTTTTGCAAGGCATCTCACCTGCAAATAGCCACAAATCCAGTCAGAGATATGGAGCAGAGACCCCCGAGAGTGCCCAAGCTGGCCTGGGTGGAGGAGGAGGAGGAAGAAGGCCCTGCAGCGGCCCCAGAACAGGAGACCGAGGAGGTGGTGCCGTTCCAGCCACCGCAGGAGGGTGAGTGGCAGAGCTGGGCCACAGGGTTGGCGTCTGCAGCCAGCTTGACCCCATGCCATGCCATGCCATGCCATGCCATGCCATGCCATGCCATCCTATCCCCTGGGGAAATGCCCATGGACAGGACGGAAGAGGGCCTGGGCAGACACCCCGCAGTGGCCGCGCTCCATCCCCTGGGCCATCCCGGGGCTCTCCCTGCCTGGGCAGCGCAGGGCTGGCCTGTGTTCTCCGGCCTCTCCCGCAGTTCCTCAGCTCTGGCTGCGCTCGCTCTTTGCCAGATGCAGACCTGGAGTGCACACAAGAGCAGGAATCCAGCCGTGGCTGCTTCCGCAGCACAGCGCAGGTACCTGCAGCCACCCCCACCTGGGCTGGGCCTGCTGTCCCTGCTCAACCCAGCACCGTGTGTGCAGCACTCCATGCAACATCCCCGGCTTCCTGCCCTTCTCCTACAGTTCATCTGCAAATTCATCAAGAGAATGCAGGAGGAAGAGACCATGGCCATGGGCACTGGGCTCAGACCATACTCGCCCATCTTCAAAACCAAGCCCAGCGCTGCCCTCCTGTGTATGCTTGTAGAGGAAGGATTTTACTATCCAAACCAAGTAAGCAGCCTGTGGGCAGGGTTTGATCCTCCCAGGAATTGCTCAGCCTCCCAAGCCATGAATGCTGGTTGCTGTGAGCCTTTGAGGCCACATGGCAGTGCGCGGGGAAGGGAAGCACTTCTCTGGGCAAGCTGGGAACATTGCTCCCCCTGGCAGCTTCCCAAGTCTCCCTGTGCCTTCTCCAGGTGCCCACCATGGTGAGGTTCATCCACCAGTGGCTCATGGCCAATGATTGTGCTGAAGCCAGGCTGGACGAGGCCCTGCTGGATCTGACAGAAGCACAGCCAGATGACGCAGTCCTGACGCTGCTGCGTGTGGCCCCGTCCTGTGACAGGTATGGGGCCCACCTGCCCAGAGGGCTCAGGCCTCCCCAGCCCATCAGCTTGTACAGCCTGCCGCAGGTGTCTGAGCAACAGAGACTTCCAGGGCCCTCTGGCTGCTGCCTTTCCCAGCCCTGGCATGTCAGCCCCTGAGCCTGCTGCCATGCTCCCTCCCTGCCCCTCAGGGCTCTGTCCCCACAGGCCTGGGCTGCCTGGCTGCTGCTGGCCAGGGCCAGTGGGCAGAGGCAGAGCTGGCAGCCAGCTCAGCTCCCCACGCTGCTGTGGCTGAGACCCCCCTGAGACAGAGCTCTGACCCCCCAGAGCTGCCATGGCCATGTGGAAGACCATCATGGGCTCAGCCAGGTCTGCCGAGCTGGCACAGCTGATCCTCCTGGATGTGCTGGGGAGCTGGCCAGAGCACAGCACGTGCACCTCCGATGGGGACCAAACGGCTGTCTTTAACCTGGCTGTGAGTTTCTGCAAGTGGCCTTTGCTGGCCCCAAGGCCGCCTCTCCAGCAGCTCTCCATCCTCCTTCCCCCACTGCATCTGCCTGCCTCAGGCGCTGGCCTGAAACCTGGCCCAGGGGCAGCTTCAGGCCCAGCGGGCCCCGTGCTCCCCCTGCCAAGGTCTCTGCGGGCCTCTCCCTGCCACGCTCGGGCCCTGCCACACGGACGCCTGGGCACTGAGCGCTGTCTCGGGGGCCTTTGTCCCTTGCAGGCAACCGTGGTGATGTGGAAGATCCTGCAGGTGCCCTGTCTGCCACGGATATTGAAGGTGTATTTCCCCCGCCTATTTGTGCATCTGCTCTTCCAAGTGTTCTCCAGCACCTTGGAGATGCCAGAGGAGGTCGATGCCTTCTGGAAGGGATGCCAGCAAGAGCACGGCCTTGCCACCAGCCCCAACAGGTGCTCCATCCCACTCCTCCTGTCCCTGCCACGTGGCCTGCCAAGGAGCCAGTGCTGCCAGCGTCACCTGGCCTTTGCTGTGCACACAGGTTTGCAGTGCGCACCCTGAAGTCCCTGCTCTGCCTTCTCCACTGTGAGGATGTGGTGGTGGCAATGGAACGCAGGTGTGGCTGGGACACGCTGCTCTCTCTTGACACCCACCACTTTGCTGTGGCTCTGCTGGCCAGGTGAGAGCCCCTTCTCCCCACTGCCTCTGACATTTGTGCTCTGTGCCTGGGGTGTCCTGCAAAGTTTCCATGGTCATGGGCCAGAGGGCCTTGTCAGTGCGGGATGGCCAAGCAGACTGGAAAAGGCTGGGAGAGGAGGGTGCCCATGAGAAAGCAACTCCCGAGTGGCCCAGGTCCCCTTGCTGGAAGGGTGGTGGAGAAAGATGAGAACTCTGTGAGTCACTCCTGGGAGAGATTTGCCCCACTGGCTCAGGGTCTTGTTTCCTTTTTCCTCTCTTTAGAGAAATTTCCCATTCAGCCCTACACTTTTGTTCCGGGATTGCATTCTACCTGCTCGCCATGCTGGGCCAAGAGATGCCATACTGGGATTTCCCTGCCCTGGCATTCCTTGTGGAGGTGAGCCTCAAGGCCAGCGCTGCCTCCCAGCTCTCTGCCCTCTCGTAGGCACAGCTGCCAGAACGGTGCCCGTGCCCTGTGCTGCTGCCTGGGCCCGGCCCTGTGCGGTTCCGGGCTCCTGCCGGCCGGCTCCCTGTCACTGCCCTGTGCCTTTCAGGTCCTCGAGTGCCTGGACTTGAGGGAATGCAGTGACAGTGTTCTGCAGATCATGGCACAGAACCTGCAGAGCCAGCACAGGGCCAGGCGTTACTTGGCACTCAGAGGCCTCGTAGTGCTGGGCAAGAATCCCTTGATGGTGAGAAGGGGGCAGTGGCTGAAGCCGTGCAGGCAGCGTGGGGCCGGGCAACGCCGTCGCTTGGCCTTGCCTGGGCTTGGGGCGCTGGGGCGGCTGCTCCCAGCTCTCCTGCCTCCCGCTTCAGCGGCCCCAGTGCTTTGGGACAGGCCTTTGGCCTCTGGGCCCTGCGGCAGCAGACTGGCCTTTCACAAACTTGTGTTCTGCACAGGCTGAAAAAATGGGGAGCCTGACCCAAAGTCTTGTGGAGCTCCTGCAGGAAAATGATAGCCACATGATCAGGATGACCATTCTTCTACTCCGATATTTGCTCCTGGATATTGGGGGTGCCCCAATAGCCACCCCTATTGCCCTGCAGCTGGCTGAGGCGCTCCTGCCACTCTTTGACCACGTAAGGCTCTGTGCCCACAGCCACGGCCGCCGGCTGCTGCCCGCACACTTGGTGCCCTGTGCAGATGCAGGCCTGTGCCCTGGGGGGCCTGAAGCAGCTGATGCTGAGGTTTTTGCCCTTCCTCTCCTACAGGATGATATCCGGGTGCAGCTGAGCTCCATGTGTGTCTTTCAAGAGATGCTGGACTTTTTAAGAGAAGATGGAAGAAAGGCCCTGAAGTCCCACGTGCGCCAGAGCCTGGTCCCACTCTACGTCCACTGCCATGATGAGAATCAGATTGTTGCTGAGGTGAGGACCTGTGGCCACCTGCTGTCCCCCTGGCAGGGGACTGGGCTGCCTCCTGCCCTGGCACCTTGCGGGCTGCAGCCTCCTCCAGGCTGTGGCACTGGGATGCTCCTGTGCCCTGGCCTGTGGGGCCAACACCGCGTCTCTGCTGCTCTCCAGGCCTCCCGGGAAACGCTGCATTCTGCAGCCGGATTCCTGAAGAGGCGGAATCTCGAACAAATGCTCCAGGTGGATCAGACAAGGAGGTTTGGCGAATGCTTGGTAAGAGAAGCCGAGAACGCCCAGGCTCGGCCTGGAGAAGGCCCCTGAGGGCGGTGCTCAGTGTGCGGGGCCGGGCAGCTGTGCCCCTGCCCGCTGCTGCAGCCAGAGGCCGCGGGGGCTCTTCTCCAGGCTCCCGTGGGCCCGAGCCGGATGCCCATGGAGCCCCGGCCCGGCGGGGCTGCGGGCCGGCACCGCGGCTCCCCGGGCAGCAGCCGGCCCTCTGCCCCCTGCCCTCGGGAGCCCTTGGCCAGCGGCTGCTGTGGCCGCGCCTCAGGGCTGTGCGGGCAGGGGAGGCCGGGGCCGGGCGCAGGCAGCGCCCGGCCCAGGGGCTGAGCCCGCGCCAACCCTTCCCTCCTGCCGCTCTCTGCAGCTGGCAGAGGACAGGAGCCGAACGGCCGAGCACCTGCGCCGGGCCCTGCGCTACCTGCAGAGCCCACAGGAGCCCCTGCGAGAGGCGGCCATCAGGTTCATGGGTGAGCCACGAGCCCAGACTCCCTCCCCGTCCCGCCGCAGCTCGGCCCCGGCCCCGCCTGCTGCCCCGGCAGCGCCGGCCGGGCCCGGCGCCGTGGAGCCCCGCCTGGGCTGGGCATTGCTGCTGCCGCCCTCTGGCAGCCGTGCCCTGGGGCGGCAGCGTGCGCCAAGGGCCGGGCTGAGCCCTGCCGGGCCAGCAGCCCGTGTGGCCACAGCGCCGGCAGCGCCGCTGGCAGGGAGCTGTGCCGCTGGCGCCGTGACAGGCTCTGTGTTCACAGGCATGGCCGGGCGGCACCTGAGGGGGCAGCAGCAAGAGCTGCAGCTGATCTGCACTGGTGAGTGAGGCCAGCGGGCTGGCAGCGGGGGCTGCCGGGGGTAGAGCTGCAAGCCCTGCCCCGGCTGCGGAGGGCTCTGCTCCTGGGGGTAGAGCACACTGAGATTTCAGGGCCACGTGGGCCATTGGTGGCCAGCAGCTTCGGGCTGATCCCCTTGCTCCCTGCTCCCTCCTGGCCATGGCAAGAGCCGGCTGCGATGGCCCTGGCAGGGGGCTCTCCTCGGCTCCCCGCAGAGCCGGCATCTGACCATGGCTCTGTTCCTCTCTCTTGCAGCCCTGGATCGACTGACGGAGGACATGAGCAGTGCCATGTCAGAGCTGGCACTTGAAACACTGCATGTCCTCCGAGCAACAGCCAGTGGGCGATATTCCATCTTCCAGAGGCTGCACGACCAGCTGCACAGGGCATGGATCACTCGGCCTCGTCTGTCACGGCTCGGCTGGCTGCACTGCTGGAGCTCTGAGGACAGCTGATCCGGGAGGCTCTCTTTGCTGGGGCAGCCTGATTTAGTGGGGATTTTTACTTTTCTTTAAGATTTTTCTTTTCTTCCATTCTATTTTTTACCCGATGTAAATATATACCCTGTTATAATATACACACTCTCTGGTGATTTTCTTTGCTGCCCGGGGTCCGTAGGGCATAGGGAAAGTGGAGAAAAGCCTGCTTCTACTTAGCATGCTGCCCATGCATGCAGTGCTGCAGGGAAAATGGCCAGAAGCCCCTTGGCCTGTGGTGGCTCTGCTGAAGCCTTTGTGCTGCCCACAGAGCGGCTGGGCAGGGGCCGGAGCTGCGGGGATCCCTGCCAGAGCGGTGCCTGGAGATGGCCACAAGCCCTGTGCCAGGCAGGAAGCGCCATCCGTGCCCTCCTGCCCGTCTGCTGCTGCCTGCCTTGCTGAGGGCTCCCAGGTGCCTCTGGCTGGGGCTGCTCTGGAGCTGCTGTGGGGCTGCGGCGCTGCTGCCGGGCAGCTTGGCCGGGCTGGGGCAGGGCCTGAGGGGCTGGGGCGCTGGCAAGCCCTGAGCAATGGGGCTGTCAGAGGCCACAAGCAGCCCCCTGGCAGCCGCCTTGTTCCTGCCAGAGTTGACTTGCAAGACAGATCCCGGGCATTCTGCAACTAACAGCATCAGTGTTGTTGGAAAGCCAAATGCAGGGAAATGTCAGACCTTTGGTCTTGTCAGCAAAGCTTAGAATTAAACCCAGGATTTGATCTGAGACCTTAGAAAGGCCTTCCGAACTCAGGTGCTAGAAGTGAGAATGCAGATTTCTAGTTTCTAGCGGGGAGGAAAGTTGAAGTGGAGGAAAGTTTAGAGTTTTAGAGTTCAAGATCTAAAAAACTCAGAGGTCCGCTCTCTAGCTCATTCCAAACATCTTCAACTCCCCCAAAGTGGGATTTAGCTATAAATAGACGACAAAGGACTCTTAGTGCTGCCTCTTTGACTCCAGAGTAGCTGCTTTAGAATCTTTCCCATAACCCTGTGTAGTTATGTGCCAGCAAGGTCTCCTTTGAAGAAACTTTCCCAACTGACTTGCATGGAGGTTTGTTTGAAGGGTGTTTGAGGGGAAAGGCTCCCAGCAGAGGTCTGGGCTTTGGTCTAGCTATGTGCCGTGCTGATTGTGAAGTGTGCCATCAGCAGCAGGGCTTTCTGGGCTAAAAATATCATCAAGTCACTTGGACTTGCTCTTTTTGGCCTCTAAAAGCTGGACCTGCTTTCGGAGGAAATTTGGAGACCTCATCTATGGGTGGTTGGAGCACCTAGGATTTTCCCAATTTCTGGGAATGGTTCTCCAGGTCCCTGGAGTATCCAGGGCCCTGGTAAGTTCCAGCTCCACACATGCCTTGGCAATGAGAAGCAGAGGAGCCCAGACCTTTTTGTGCTGCCTGTGTCACTGCACCGGGGCCATGGGATGGGCACACGCAGCCCTTGTGCTGGAGCTGAGCTGCTCTGCCCAGCACTGGTGGCCGCCATCCAAGCTGGTTTTGCTTGTGCTGGTTCCCTGACAGCTGGGGCCCTGGGCAGAGCCCTGAGAGCCTGGTCTCCCCCCAGGGAAGGAGCGGGAGCCCCTGGAGAAGCTGTACCGGGTGGGGATGCTGCTGCTGCTGCTGCTGCTGCTGCTGCTGCTGCTGCTGCTGGAGACAGCCAGGATGACACCAAGGATGACAAGCTCTTCCTCAGCCTGGCCCCTGGAGGCTGAAGGTGATGGACTTTGATTCTGGCACCTTCTTCAAAGCCAGGCTCCACAGGGAATTTGCAGATGAGTCCCCACCTGGGGAAATTCTGCCAGATTTGGGCATGGGCCAGCCTGGCTGGGAAGCAAAGGTTCCCCCTTTGCTGGGGCAGATGCAACTCATCCTTCAGTCGCTGCCCAGCTGCTTTTTGGCAGGGCTGTGGGGATGGGCTGGGCTGGGTACGAAATGGGAGTGGGCTCCTGGCCCTGCCAACAGCCCCCAGCACCCACCGTGCCCCGGGCTGGGGCTGGGGCTGGGGCTGGGGCAGCCAGCCCGACACAAACAAAGCCCCATGGTGGGAGCAGAGGTGGGACTCCAGAACCTGTGCAGGGGCTGCTTTGCTGTGTAGGCAAGGAAGGGCTTGGGCTGCTCAGCTGCCCTTGTTTGCTTTGGGATCACCGTGATTTTGGGGGCAGTGCAGGGGGGAAGAGAGAAAGTGTGGGCTTCCCTCAGCCATGGCTGGGTTTTTCCCTACCATGTAGGAGTTGGGCCTTCCTCAAGGCCCTGACAGAGATAAGAGTTTTTACCATTTTTCTTGCTTTCCCTTTTTGCATCTAATCTCTTTTCAAGAATGTGTTGTTTGTTTTTCCAGAGGAAGTGTTCTAGGTGGTCCAGTGTGGATGGGGCAGTGCATGGGAGCAGCTGTGGTGTGAATGGGCCGTGCCCTTGGAGAAGGCTGAGGCCATGGTTTGGGAGCAGCTTTTCTTGCAGCCGTGGGTGGCGTGAGGTGGGTCCCTGTGTGCTTGGCAGGGTGGGATCAGAGCTTTTGGGAGATGGCAGCGAGCACAGGAGCATCCTGCTCTGGGCAGCTGCTGAGGGCTGGATGTGCCGTGGCTGGCTGCAGGCTGGGCACATGTCCTGCCCTCCTGCTCTGCTGCCAAAGGCAGCAGGGATGGGCAGCTCTGGGCACAGCTCTGGGCACAGCCAGCACGGCCTGGGCACCGCAGGCCTTGGCACAAGGGCACAGGAGCCCTCAGCTGACGGGCGGTTTCTGCTTTCTCTCCTTGCAGCCGGGCTCTGCGGCTGCTGAGGCTGCTCTGGGCTCTGCCAGGGCTCTGCTGGGCTCAGCCCTGGGCCCAGCTGGGCTGGCTCTGCCCTCACATTGCTCTGACAGCTCTGCATCAGACGAGCCCGTTGCGAGCACAGCGCCTGAGCTTTCTGCTTTGGCAGCTGAGTGAGACTCTGCTGCAGGCCCAGAGATTGCAGCTGGGGACACACATCCAATTGGCAAGGACCCAAACTCTCCACAGTCCCAGCTGAACGCCTGGATCTGTACAGGCTTTTTTGTCTCTCCCACTCTTCCTTCTTGATTGGCTGGAATGGTGCAATTGCACTTTCTTCCTCCTCTAGAAGTGCCACGAGTGGGCCAAAGCTGGCGAGTGGGCCGTGCTCCTGAGGCAGTGCCGTCTGGAGTTGATGGATGGAGAATTGCCCTTCTGCACTGCCAAACCAGAGCAAAAAGCTGTCAGTCGGACTTTGTGTCTTTAAAACATCCCTGACAGTTTCAAAGGGACTGTGCAGCTCATTTCCAAGCTGAGAAGGAAGGTCATCTTCTAAAGGATTTGGGGTTTGACAGAATTTCCATTCCCCGTCCTGCTTGGAGCTGGCAGGGCACGAAGAAATTTCCCATTGCTTCACCCACAATTTAACAATGTTGGAAACAACCTCAAAAGCTCTTAAAAAAGGGTGCAGAAGTCAGCAAGATGGATCCATGGCATCAGCACATTTACAATGTAAATAACTGAGTTCTCTTTTTCAAAAGATCATGTACCTCTTAATTCAAAGAATGTAACTTTGCATTTATGTTTTGTTTTTTTCACTAACATTATGTTATATTTTTTCTCTCACACTTGGATTTTATTCTTATCTTTTACAATTTACCTATTCTTTTCCTTTTTCCTTTTTTTTTCCTTTAAATAGAAAACATGTCCTATAAAAGGAATGTCCTTTGCTCCTGGTTCCCATGTGGAGCAGCTCCCTTCCTGCTGGCTGAGCTGCTCAGGCAGAGCCCAGCAGCTCCTGGCCCTGCAGGGCTGAGGCTTTTCCCCGTTGCTGGGCACAGACTGATGGAGCAGCACTGCTGAACACGGGCACACAGAGGGACCAGGAGCAGCTGCCTCTGCCCACCTGAGGCTCCAAGGCCCAAACTCTGAGCAGCCAGGGCTGGAAGAGACTGGCAGCATCTGATCCCTGACTCTGGGCCAGGGCTGCACAAATGACCCCACAGCAGCAGCAGCAGCAGCAGCAGCAGCAGATGGAGCTGACTTTCAGCACAGCCCTGCCCCTGTTCCCTCCCGTGTGCAGTGGTGTCACAGCAGCCTGAGGCACCTGGGAGCCCCCAGTGCCAGCAGGGACTTGAGATGGCAGCCCTGGGCTCCTGGAGGCTGTGCAAGGAACGGAGCTGGGCACTCCCTGTCCATGGGGAGCTTGCAGATGGAAAAGGCTGCTGTGCCCAGGCAGCTCCAAGGGCACAGAAAGGAGGCTCTGGAGCACTGGATCTGTGCCAGTGCCACAGTCCTGGGCAGCAGCCAGCCAGCCCTGGGGGAACAGAGGGCACAGCACGAGGGACAGAAGCAGGCAAGGGCAGAGACTGGAGAGAGCCAGAGCCAGGAGCAGGAACAGCTGCTCCATTGCACTCTTGGAGAAAGCTCTGGGCTGGTTCAAAGCGCTGAAAGGCGTGAAGGGCAGAGAGGAGGCCACAGCAAACAATGCTCCTGTTTGCACAGCCTCCCCTCTCCGTGTCCCAGAAGGAATTGCATGGACTGTGTTCTTCTCTCCGAGTCGTCTCGTTCAGCATGAGCAGCTCAGCACCAGCAGCTGAAGGAGCTGAAGGAGCTGAAGCCTCAGGCCACAGGAGCTGGGCAAGAGGAGACTTTTGGAGCAAAGTAATGCTGCTAAAATAGCCCCAGCTGAATGCAGTGGATAGAATCATGGAATCACAGAATCCTTTCTGTTGGAAAAGCCCTCTGAGCTCACCCAGTGCAGCCGCTCACCCAGCAGTGCCAAGCCCAGCACTAAACCACGTCCCTGAAGTGCCAAGGCCTGGACACCAGCCCTGAGTGAGGCCTGAACAGCAGGCCCTGAGCCCAAGGTGGCCTCTGGATGAACCTTCCAGCCAAAGGTTATCTTTGTATCTGCTCCCTAATGAAATATGCATGGTCATTAGCACTGTGATAGATGTAGCCACTCATTAGTGAAACATGTATTGACCTTTGTGTATTTAGAAGCCGGACAAGGCCATGAAATCTGACATCTGGCCTTGTTTGAGGCTGAATGGTCAAAGTCTCCTCCCTTGGTTCCTCCTGGGGCCCTGGCCAGCCTTTGGGAGGGAGCCAAGAGGAGGATGAAAGCAGATGTTGCCACACTAGCAGTGCTGTCAGTTTGTCCATTCAGCACTGTCAGAGCTGGGCCCTCTCCCAGCGGGGTTGGAGCCTCAGCTGGGGCTGGAGGCACCTGCAGGAATTGCCAGTGCCCAGGAGTGGCTCTGCAGCCCTTGGCTGTGACAGCTTCCCCAGCTGCTGTGTGGGTCTGGGCGATGGTAAAGGCTGAGGGTAACTGGGGCTGGATCTTTCTCAATCACTGCAGGCAATCTTTGGTGGGGATGGTTGGGTGCATTGCTGAGCTGCTCCTGTTGTGATTCTTTGCTGCTTTGAGCTGCAGGAAATGACACTGATTCCTTCAGTTGGAGTCTGTGTCTTTGGTGCTGACCCTGCCCACTGGCAAAACAAAACTGGCCCAGTCTGGCCAGATCCCAACAAAATGTCACTTGTTCAATGTCAATGTGAGGAATCAGTGCCATCAAAAATTCCCAGATGGGAAGCCCTTCCCTGGAGTTCCCTGGCTCTGGAGTGGGCTGAGGTTGGAGCCCCGTGGGAGCAGTGGGGCAGTCGGGTAAAAGAGGCTGCACCCCTGGATGGCTTCAAATGCATCCAAAAATTGCACATGGAAAAGGAAAAGACCTTGTGGGTTTGGGCAGACAAAGATGAATTTGTTAAAAGTACATTGGAAACAGTGCCTTCAGAAGGAACAATTATTGTTGGAATGTTCCCACACGGAGCAAGAGAAGGTTTTAATCCTGAGCTCAGATGCATTTGTGCAAGTGAAATATCAATATAATAAAATACTATATATGTATTTATAGTACAATAAGACCTTCATATATATTTGTTATATATTTTTATATGTATGTCTAGGTCTGTCTATCTATATCAAATGTATATCTACATATAAAATTATAATAATGTGAAGTAGTGCTGACAATACTAATTTGGTAGCTTTGGCTGCTCAGGGATGTAACACTAAATACCCTACAGAACAGGACTGGCCAGGACCCTGATGTCAGTGGTCAACTTTGTGAGATTGTATACAGTGAAAAAAGGAGGAAGGGAGGAAATTGGCTGTTTTTACAGGGTTTGCTGATACTGTGATGCAGAGTGCTTTGTCTGTTCCTGTGAAAAATTCAGTGATTAAGCCTGCAGGGTTTTTCATGTACCAGACTATGCACAAGCTGCAGGATTGGTTGCACGGGTGAAGGGGTTGTTTAAAAAGCAGTTGACAAAATGAGGAGATGGGAACCTTTGCCCATGGAGAACCCATCTCCCAGATGTGCTCCATGCCCTTAACAATGGCCCACTGGGGAAATGGAAACCCCCTGGCTGTGCATGGCTGCCCCCAATTTGCAAATCCAACCATGGGCAGTGAGACCTGGACTGCCTGGGAAATTGTTCTGGCTGTGATGGCCCCTGGCAGGGCCAGCCCAGAGGCTGCAGGGCTGGGCCTTCATGCATTGGAATTAATTAGGAGCAATTCAAAGCAAATGAGAGCTATCAATACTGAAACAGGAATTCAGATTTCTCCAGGACACTTTGGTTTGATAACTGCTCACTCGAGCTTGGTCTTGCAAAGTGTTCCTGTCATGAGAGGAGGAATTATTGTTGCAGATATCAAGGAGAAATTAAAGGAATTGTGTTAAACAATAGTGACCAGGATTGGGTTAGTCAACCCCATGACAGGGTAGCACAGTTATCAATATTGCAATTTTAAGAAGGATTGTGAAGAAAGGAGATCCACCTGCAATCACCACCGTTTGTGGAGATAAAGGGTTTGGATCCAGCAGGCCTAATAATGGAGCCAGAGTGTGGGTCCAGAGGCCAAATGGCCCTCCCGAGGCAGCTGAAGGAGCAGCTCCTGGGAAAGACAACTCTGAGTCCTGAAACCTGGGCAGGAACAATGGGAATGTGTCCCTGCAGCCAAGTGTTCTGTGTGAGAACAAGTAGATCTGACAGGATATTGTTTTCCACATGCTGCCCGACCAAATCTCCCTGTTTGCCCCAAGGGCCCCTTTGGGAAATGCTCTGATCCACGGGGCTCCATGGGAAGGCTGCTGTGACACTGAGGGACTTGCACAGGAATTGCATCCAGGAGCCCGGGTGCCCCTCAGGGACTGGGACCCGGCCCCTTCCAGCCCGAGGGGAAAGGGCCCCCCCAGGCCTTGTTAGCCACAGACAGCATGGTAAAGCTGAACAGCAAAGGGCCTGGGGGCATTATTCTGGAATTACCATGGTGCCAGCTCCATGGACAACGGAATTCTTGTTCCTAACTCGGATGAGATTGAGAAAAATGGATGAAGAACGGTGTCACTAAAGTACTACAGGTGTCTGTAAGTTGTACCTTGATAGTCAGCCAGAATCTTTGTCTGCCACAAACACCTCTAGTGTTTCACCAAGGGGTTAGTCATCCAAATGTAATGATGAGTTCTGATGGATTGCTGAGCTTCTTTTGTAATTCTTTGCTAATGATGATGTGCTTTGCTGAGCTTATCCTTTTGTAATTCTTTGCAGCTGTGCATGATATAAATGACACAATTCCTTCAGTTGGTGTCTGTGTCTTTGGTAGTGACCCTGCCCACTGGAGAAACAGGGCCCCCTCTTGCCTAAGTGTTACCTGGCAAGGCAGAAACCCTCCCTCCAAAATTCCCCCTTCCTCCTTGTTCCCCCCCTTCATACCCTGAGCATGATGTGCTCTGGTCTGGGCTGTGACCGGGGTCAGTTGGGGTCACCTGTCCTGGCTGTGTCCCCTGCCAAGCTCCCCCGCAGCCCCAGCCCCTCCCCAGCGTGGCTGGACGAGGGGCAGGACAGGCCTTGGCTGTGCTGCAGCTCAGCAAGAACAAAACCATCTCTGCGTGCTCAGCGCTGTGCTCAGCACCCGGCCCAGCAGTGTCTCAGTGCCAGGGGCTGTGCCCTCAGTGCCTGCCAGGGCTTTCCATGGCAACTGCCAGGCCAGGTGACCCAGGTGTCCCCCCAGTGCCGGTTGCCATGGAAACAGTGCCCAGCGCTGCCCCTTTCTGTCTGGCTGACCTGGCCTTTGGCCCTGGCAGTGCCCTTGGCTGCTGGTTCCTGGTGCCCGAGCAGCCAGCGCGGCACAGGGCAGGTGGCCATGGCACAGCCCCCAGCAAGGGATCCCCTCTGGCCCTGGGCACTGACACCAGCCCTGAGCAAGGTCCGGCTCCGGGCATTGGTTGCCTTGGCACCAATCTAAGGAACGGGTCCCTGTGTCCATTGCCATGGCACCTGGTGGCACCAACGAGTGTCACTGCAATTGTACCTGGAACAGCCCCGGCAGCGCTTTGTCCTCAGGGTTGCCATGGCAGCCCAGGGCAGCAACAGCTCTGCAGGCAAGGGGCCATGGAACCTGGCTGTAGAAATGGCTCCTTGGGCTGGTTTCCAAGGAAACCTGAACTGATGGGGGTTGCCATGGCAGCCAAAGCCAGCAGTGGGGTCCCTGCAGTGTCCATGGCAACAGCCCCTTGCAATGGCTCAGTGCAGGCTGGGATGATGATCCACCCTCACAGCTGGCCCAGGGCAGGTCTGGAGTGGTCTCGGTGGCACCTTGTGCTTGGCACACACTTGAGGAGGGTGTCTGTTTTCAACGGGGAAACTCAAAGAGTTTTAGATTGCTTGAAAAAATAAAAGAAGCAAAGCCGCTCTTTGGCTTTGTGCAGCCAGTTCTCCAAGCAAAGCAGGTCCCAGGTGAGTGAGGAGAGACAGGATGGGGTTGGGGAATGTGGAGCAAGGTTGTGCACACTGGGTCAGACTTAAAGGCACAGCTTCTCTGAGCAGGCTAGACTTCCTTAGGAGAGTCTCTGGATGAATATCAATCACAGAATGCTGCAATCACCTCTTGTGTAATAGGACAGCAATAAAAGGCACCCTTTCAAATAGAAATATGTATTTCCTAGAAGCTCGTTGAAATATTTCTCCATAGCTGTAGCAAGAAACCTACTTAGTGAACTGCACTAGAGCAGAGGGAAATCCTGGTTCCAGCAGAACCCAAACTGTCAGCATGGACTCCTTGCTTCCATTCAGCCCCACAGTGTCACCATGGCCCCTTGGCTCTGTGATGCCATGTCGTACACAGTGTCACCATGGTCCTCTTAGTGCCACCAGGCCCTGCAGTGTCACAATGGCCCCTTGCTTCCCCAGGGCCCTGCAGTGTCACAATCATCAGAGAATCAACCAGGCTGGAAAAGACCTTGGAGAGCATCAACGCCAACCTGGCACCCAACACCACCTTGTCACCCAGACCATGACACTCAGTCTTTCCTTTAACACCTCCAGGGACAGTGACTCACTTACCTGTCTGGGCAGCCCATTCCAATGCCCAATCACCCTCTGTGTGAAAAATATTTCCTAATTTCCAGCCTAAATGACCCTGGTGCAGCTCAAGGCTGTGTCCTCTTGTCCTGTCCCTGTTCCTGGAAAAAGAGCCCGACCCCCACCTGGCTGCACCCTCCTGTCAGGGAGTTGTAGAGAGTGATGAGGTCTCCCCTGAGCCTCCTCTTCTCCAGGATAAACAACCCCAGCTCCCTCAGACACTCCTCACAGGACTTGTGCTCCAGAGCCCTCCCCAGCCTTGTTGCCCTTCTCTGGACACGCTCCAGCCCCTCCATGTCCTTCCTAAATTGGGGGGCCCAGAACTGGACACAGCACTCGAGGTGCTGCCCAACCAGTGCCCAGCACAGGGGAAGAATCACTGCCCTGGTCCTCTGTGGTGGTGTTTGCAGGGGTCCCAGGACGAGGGAAGAGATGAGAATCTTGACTCCATGTTTCATAAGGCTGATTTATTATTTTATGATATATATTATATTAAAAGAAAATGCTATATTAAAACCATACTAAAAGAATAGAAGAAAGGATTTCCTCCAAAGGCTAGGAAGTAAAGGAATGGAATGATGATAAAATCTTGTGACTGACCAGAGTCCAAAATGGGCTGGATGTGTGATTGGTCATCAAGTAGGAACAATTTCACCTGGGGCGTAAACAATTCTCTAAATCGCATTCCAAAGTAGCAAAACATGGAAAAGCTGAAGCTTCCCAGCTTCTCAGGAGAAAAGATCCTAGTGTGATGGTCCTGCTGGCCACACCATTCCTGATCCATAGGAGTGCCAGGGGTTGGATGAGGGAAATGGTGGGGAGAGGGTGGGGACAAAGTCTGATTGATTGTCAGCCGTGAAGGGTCCGATCTTATCTATTCAGACTGCATTAGATGTTGCTGGGGGTCAATATCAATTGAAAATTGCTGATACCAAAATATAAACACAGAAAAAAAAACAGGACAAAAAAACCCAGTTCTCTCTGCTTTTTTTTCAATATAGCAGATTCATTTTGAATACACTTCTGAAATGTGTCTAATTAACCACAGAAGAATTGAAAACTAAAATTATTCAATGGGGCTTTTCTTGTTTGGGTATTTCATACAAATATTTATGAACTTTTCTCACTGAATTCCTGAACTGAAGAGCTCAAGAAAGAAGAGGCCTCTGGAGTAGTGAAATTCATCAGCAACCTCCAAGCGGCTGAGGATCCGTCCCCATCAGAGCAGCAGTGAACAGAAATGGGCACAGCTTTGTGGCTGCTGTCCCAGCTTTGGCATGGGCCCTGGGCCTGGAGGAGGAGCAGCTCTTGAGGGCCCCAAGGCCGGGGCTCTGGTGGTGCCCTGGGCAGATGGGATGGCAGCAGGGGCTGCAGAGCTCTCAGCACCTCAGGCCGAGGGGAGCAGGGCAGCCAGGGAGCCTCCTTTGGCCTTGGCCAAGCACCTTTCCCCATGGCTGGGGCTGAGTCCTGTGGCAGCTGCAGCTGCTGCTGTGCCCTTGGCAGGGGCTGAGGCCGTGGGGCCAGTGCCCAGAGCAGCCTGGCCTGAGCAGAGCTGTGGGGGCAGAGCCGGCTGGGCTGGGCTGGGCTCAGAGAGGCCCTTGGTGCTGCCCAGAGCTCAGGGCAGCTGGCAGAGCTTGCAGGGAGCTGGGCTGGGCTCCGAGAGCCTGGCCCAGAAACCATCAGTGTCCATCTCAGCCTGGCTGAGCATGCAGGGGCCAAGAAGAGACACCTTTCCCTTGCTTGTCCTCAGCTGTCATCACTGCCTCCAGTGTTCTGCTCTACCTGGAACCTGGGGACACTTTGTCACTCTTGTGCCTCACAGGAATCTATTTAAAGTACAAGAAACTTCAGTGTTTCAATTTAAGTTTGAGTTCCTGAGAAATTTTTGAGCCCTCTCTGGGGGACTGACTGATGAAAAGAGCACCAAAGCCTGAGAGGGCACCTCTGTGGCTGTGTCATGGAGGCACAGAGCAGCTGTGATGTCAGCAAGGGGCTGTGTGACAGCACAGAGTGGGTTGTGTGAGGGCACAGATTGGGCTATGAGATCACAGAGTTTGTTGTGTGAGATCATTGAGCAGCTACATAGAGGGGATTCTGTGACATAACAGAGCAGGCTGTGAGATCATGGCATGGATGTATGGCATCATAGAGTGGGATGTGAGGTCAAAGTGTGTGCTGTGACTTTACAGAGTGTCAGTATGACATCACAGAGAGGGTTTTGTGGCATCACTGAGGGGATTGTGACATCACACAACTGTCTGTGACATCACAATGTGAGGCCATAGAGCAGATCTTGCCATCATAGAGGGTGGCTCTGTGACATCTGAGAGTGGATTGTGACATCACTGGGTGGCTGTGTAATATCATAGAGCAGGCTGTGACATCACAGAACAAACTGTGACATTGCAGTGTGACTCTTTGACATCAGAGTCTTCTGTGACATTACAGAGCAGCTCTGTAACATCACAGGGGCCTATGTGACATCACAGGAGACTGTGTGACATCATAGGAGGCAATGTGACATCACAGGGGCCTCTGTGACATCACAGGAGGCAGTGTGACATCACAGTGGCTGTGTGACATCACAGGGGCCTGTGTGACATCACAGAGATGGCTGTGTGACATCACAGGGGCTGTGTGAGGTCACTGGGGAGGTCACTCTGCCCCGGCCCCCCTCACAGTTCCCCCCAGAGCAGTCCAACCCTGCTCGTGCACAGCGGGGTCCCCTGTCCCCCCGGGTCCCCCCGCCCCCGGCGCCGCAGCCTCCCCCAGAGGATGTTCCACGAGATCGACCCCAGAGCCTGACACGGGGACGGGGGGCCGGGGCCCTGGGGGTGGCACAGGGGGACAGGGACCCCCCGGCAGCGTCCCCGTGTCCCCCAGGGCCAGAGCCTGGGCCAGGGCTCCTTCACCCTGCTACCAACGAGGGGCTGAGAGCGCTGAAAAAATCCCCAGCAAGGGATCAGCAAAAACCAGATTTAATATTAAGGGACAGCAGCACAAAGTTCCTTGGCAAGAGTCACTCTGCTCCTGACTGGACACTTCAGGCACACCAAGGAAACAAAGCAACAACAAAAGCAAAAAAAATCCAGGCAACCAAACCAGAAATGAACTGAGGACTGTCCCTGTGTGTGTGTGTGTGTGACACAAGGACAGTGAGAGCAAGGATGAAAGGAATACAGTCCAAAAGCTGAACAGAGCTCAGACTTAAAAGGACTTAACTTATACCTTAACCTTAACTGATACCTTAAATTTCAAAATTTAGCAAAGGACAGCATTTAGCAGGATTTAATCTAACTTATAACCTATGTCTTTGCAATTTAACAGACGATTAACATTTAACAGTATTTAAGTCATCTTATAACTTATATTAAACATAACAACTAAGGAAAACAACAACTCTTAGCAGTGTTTAGACTTCACTTAGATCTTGTGACTTAACCTTACCTACAGGCAATGTAGGTACTGTTAAGTCATCCTGGCCACACTTGGCACCAACAGCTTTCTTTGGTAGGGTGAGAACAGGGATGTTGTGCCACTGAGGGAACAAAAGCAGTTCCCAGGGCTGCTCCTACAGAAAGCAGGAGCTGGTTGGGCAGCAGCAGTGCCTGGAGCAGACAGTGTTTGTGATGAGCTGCAGAGGAGCTGAGCCCAGGGGCTGTTGGCCAAGGCCGAGGCCCAAGGAGCATTTCTCATCTGGCAGGGTGGCCTGAGAAGGGCAGGGGGGAATGCAGCAGCACAGGGCCCATGGAACCAAGGGAGCATTGTGACACTGTGGGGCCCTGTGAGACCAAGGGAGCATTGTGACACTGTGGGGCACTGTGACACCAAGGGACCATTGTGACACTGTGGGGCCCTGTGAGACCAAGGGACCATTGTGACACTGTGGGTCCTCATGGAATAAGCAAAGCATTGTGACACTGTGAGGCCTCATGGAATCAGTGAGATCACTGTGACCCTGGGAATGCCCACAGAACCAAGAGAACCGTTGTGATACTGTGGGGCCTTGTGAAACCTTGGGGCCACTGTGACACTGTGGAACCCAATCGAAAGAAGGGTCTATTGTGACGCTGCTGGACCCCATGGAATCAAGTCACCATTATGACACTGCGGGGCCCCATGGGTCCAAGGAGCCATTGTGACACTATGGGCGCCATAAAACCAAAAGAACATGGAACAGGTTTGGCTGGTTTGGCCCCCCAGGGGCCACCTGACTGGTCCAGCTGACCTTGGCATGTCGAAGGTCTCTTCTCATCTGCTCTGAAGCACTGGGGTTCCATGCTTTCCTTCCCAATGGAAAAGAACTGTCCTTCTCTGCCAGGTACACATGGCCAGAATTGGGATTTCACCTCCAAATTTCCTTATATCCAGGGATTGTTCCCATAGGAGTATTGCCAGGACAAGTCTGGCTGGCAGTTGTTTCACAAGGGTCACCTCCTATCTGGTCCTTAAACTCTGGGGAAGGCTCCACGCTTTCCTTCCTATATAAAAGAACTGTCCTGCTTCTCAGGCATCCATGGCCAAGACTGGGTTCCACCTTCCCTAAATCCAACAACTGCTCCCAGACAAAATCTGCCATTACTGACAAGTCTGGCTGGCCTTGGCCTAGTGAGGCTCTCACGTGCCTTCCAAACACTGGGACTCTCTGCTTTCCTTCCTATAGGAAAGAACTGTTCTCCTCCAGGTACCCATAAGTAGAATTTGGATTGCACCTCCAACATGCCCTGTTGTGAGAGACTGGAGGAGATTGTTGGCTCAAAACATTTTGTGTGGAGGGGAGGAAGGGGCAGGTCCAGCCTTGCCCTGCCCTGGAACCCCAATCCCCCCAGAGCCTCTATCCCAGCCCAGCAGTGGCTGCCAGTCCCTGGCACAGCACAGGCAATGCTCCACAGCCACCTCTGCAGCCCCCAGCCCAGCTCCTGAGGGACCAAATGAGCCCAAGCCCCACCTGGGGGAAGGGCCCAGGGAGACCAAGGGGTATTGAAGGCTGACCACAAGGCAAGCACACATCTTGACCCTGGAACCCCTTGGAATTTCCATCTGAACAGTGCTGGAATCCAGGAGTTGGTAGCTGTGTGTGTGCTCCTATGTATCTTTTTTGTCTTTCTCTCTTTATGTGTATTCTTCTTCTATTTCTGTGCTCCTGTAAATTTTGATTAACATTAAATTGAACAGGCTTAGAGTTTGTGAAGTTGAATGGGCCAAATCAATGCTTTAAAAAGTGTTTTTGTTGGTTGAATGTTTGTCATAATTTGATATGAAAAGAATTTTAAAACGTAATATGAAAATTTTTGTGTAACTGACAATCTGTTAAACCACTGAGATACTGAACATGCCTCTGTGAAACACAAATGTTAAAGATGAAAAAACCCAGGAACCTCCTCTTTCTTTCCCAGTCAACAAAGAAGCAGCAAGCCCTGGCCCTGGCCACCATCTCAACCAAACCAAAGCAAACCAAACCAAACCAAACCAAACCA
The DNA here is from genome assembly GCF_023055355.1 of Agelaius tricolor. Taxonomy (NCBI): domain Eukaryota; kingdom Metazoa; phylum Chordata; class Aves; order Passeriformes; family Icteridae; genus Agelaius; species Agelaius tricolor. Next base: position 1,305,186 of record NW_027269311.1, on the reverse strand, counting down.
AACCAAGCAACCCTGCCATGGGCTGAGCCCCTTCCCCCCTCCCCAGGCTGCCCCCCCCATCAGCCCCATTCTGACCAAACCAAACCCCAACAACTCCCAAACAGGAAAACAAAAGAGGCTACAAAACCCCAACCAGAACAAACCCAGCCACAGCTATTAAAATCTTACTATCAAGTCCCCTCCATCCAACACAACTAAAATTAAAAACCCCTACAACCCATACAAAATAACCGTACAACTAAAAACTTAAACATAAAAAAAGCCAAAAACCAGCGATAAAACAAATCCTAACACAACCCCACCACAACTTCCACCACAAGTTACCGGCAGGTCAGTTGTTAACCCTTTCAATACTTCAATCATCCCTCGGGTAAAAGAAAAAAACAAAATATTAACATATAAAAAAATACAAGCATATAAAAAAAACCATAAAATCATCAAAGTCAGTAAAGAAGAAATTAAATCCCAAATCAAAAAGAAGAAAAAATATCTTAATCTTAAAACTAAAATCCTCCTATAAACTACAAAGAGAAAACTCTTTTTCTTTATAACACATAAAACTATAAAATATTCAAATTAATTTCAAACAAAAACCTGCATACTAAAATAAACAAATGTTAAAATAACTGTAATTTCATAAAAAGTTTAAATAGGGGGGGGGGAAAGTAATCCAGTATCTCCAAGAGAAGATCTCTATTCCCTAAAATAAAAATAATTTTAAAAGTAAATAAGAAAAACTTATAGCTTTAAATAACTCATCTTTAAAACAAAACCCCATAAGTCAACATGGCCCATCAACAAGCTGTGAAAAAGCTTGTAGCAATAAAAACAACTTCACAATAACAAAGTTCCCCAGACACATGTTATCCAGGACAAAATTAAGAACCACAAAAAAAATTTTTTCCTCTTGTAAAAAAATCTCCATAACCTTAACAAGAAAAACTTCTCTCCCTAAGTAAACTAAAAAAAGAGTATTCTTGAAACAGCAAACTAACTAGAAATTTTAAATTTACTTTCTTTATATTGTCAGTAAAAAGAAAAAAATTGAAAACAAAAAAAAAGTGTTCTGAAGAGTTTATTTTATTTCTTACTACCCTTTTTCTTTTTTAATTTCTATTTAATAAAATTTTATTTATACCCTTTTGGAATTTTAGGCCTACTTGACCATTCTCATATTCCTATCTCAAAACAAAATAAACACATTAATAATTAACCGACACTATAACCCGCCACACTCATCAATACATTAATTAGGAAATCTCAACATTAGAAAAATCTTAAATTAACAAAACAAAACTACTACAATGTCATAATAAATCTTTTGCCAAAGTTTCTCTGATTTTCTAATGCTCCCAGTAAAGGCTGTTTGGTTGTTTTGAGCTCCTGAGAATCTCTTGTTGGTATTTCCCCAGGGAGTCCAACTCAGAGTACACAAACAATTGTAATTCCTTTTAAATGTCTCCTTGAGTGAGTTTTTTAGTGGATGGGGGTCAGGGCTTGTGTGTCCTGCTTGGCCCAGCCCAGGCAGGGCTTTCCCAGCCACATTCCACACTCCATTGCCCAGCTGGAGCCGCTGGTGCCTCTGAGTTGTGCTGCCCCAGCCCCAGGGACGCTCTCCTTGTCTGCCCATTCCCCCACGCTCTCTGGGCAGGGATGGCCTCACTGGGGGCTGCTGACATCCTCAGCAACTTGGAGGCTGCTGCTGAATTTCCCTGCTCCAGAGGCTTGTTCAGCCTTCAGCTCTTCAGTGCAGGAATTCAGTGTCCCAGGGCTCATGAACATTCAGAACACCTGAACAAGCCAAGCCTCTGGGAGTAATTTGATTTCAGTTTCCAAATCTCGTATGGTTAATAAGAGAGATTTCAGAAGTGCATTCAACTGAATATGTTCGATTTGAAAAGACAGTGAGAAAACATTTTTCAGGTCCTGTTTTAAGTACATTTTTTCCCCTGTTAATAGCAATTTCCAATTGACACTGAATCCAAGTGCCTCCTCATGCAGTTTGAATAGGTGTGAAAATCAAGACCCTTCATGGCTGACAATCAATCACACTCTGTCCCTACCCCCACCCCACCATTCCCCCCATCCAAGCCCTGGCACTCAGAGCAGCCTTGTGCAAATCTGAGTTCCCTCCAGCCCAGGCTGCACCTGCAGCTTTCAGCTCTTTGGCTCCAACTTCCACCTGCTTTCCTTGGAGAAGGAGCTGCCCGAGACACAGAGGGATGTTCATTTCTTGTCAGCCAACAAAGCCAAGGGAAGGCACAACTCCATCAAATGCAAGTCATTCTTCTCTCTGGCTCTGCCCTGCACCTGATCCCCACAGCCTGTCCTGTTTCCTTTGTCCCTGCATTTCCAGGGACTTTCTGGCTGTGGAGGGAGGTCCAAGTGCAGCCACTGGAGTGGGAACCACAACTCATCAGGTTTGTATCCTTTGAGGAAGCAGGAACTGGTGAGACTCAGATTCAAAGAAAGTTTTTTCCTCATGGCCAGTATAAAAAATGTGAACATGATAAAATTTAAGAAACCTCAAAACTCTTCCCTCAGCTCCTTGTGATATCATAGCAACATCTGATATGTTCACCACCCTCAAGGCATTTCCATACAGGAAAGATTTTAGACAGAGACATTAGAAGGGGTGATATAAAAGATAAAAATACAACTAAGATGCTGACTAAGGTGTTATTTTAACTTCTGAAAGATTGGGCAACTCCCTGAAGCTCAAAGCATGAAGCCAGTCAAGGGAGATGCATTGGAATGACCTGAGAAGAGCTGCAGGAGGAAGTCTGGGAGCAAAGGAAAGGACAAAGATCCAGCGGCTCTAAATGAAGAGATGTCTGTAGACACGGCCATTTAAACAGGACAGCTGAAAACACATGAAGGAAGAGGGTCATGAAATATTAGACTGAATGTTGGTAGCAAAGGCAGAGGAGAAGATCAGTTTTTCTTCTCCTGCCATCAGGAGAAGAATCCAGTAGATCCAGGAAATTCGTGTTCCTGGTGGGAAAATATTGCCATATCTCAAAGGTACTCGAGTGACCCACATAAAAAAGATTTGCTTGTATAATTATGAAACTAACAGGTATTAACATCTGTGCCCCTTTCTAGGCAGACATCAGCTGTGTGCCCATGAACAGACAGTGCCACGTGTGCACTGAGGCGCCAAGCTGGGATTGGATCTCTCCCAGAGCACCTGAGGGAGATCAGAGCACCTTGCAAGCTGCAGGTCCCTGACAGCCCCGCAGGGCTCCTGTGCCATCAACATCTGCTCTGCTCCAGTCTAAAACAGGGCCCAGCATGGTGCCGGGATCATCAGAGAGCTGAGGTGTGTGCTGGAATTCAATGGCCTCCCCATCCCGCAGCAGCCCTGCATTTCCCTCCTGCAGCCTTGGTCTCCAGCCCAGCCATGGAGGCTCTTTGGGCTCTGGAGTGTTGCTGCAGCCCCCAAGGGCAGCTGAGCTCTGCCTTTGGCACAGTCAGGCCTGGCCAGCGCAGGCCATGCTCAGCAATTGCTTGTGTGTGCCTGGCCTTGCTGTCAGCCCCGGCAGCGACTGCGTGGCCCCTTTGTGGCCCTGTGCTGGCCCAGCCATGGTGGCCCAGCCCCTGTGCAGGCCCAGCCCAGGCCAGGAGCATTGCGGCTGGGAACGGCCCCTGTGCCGTGGTGCCCACGGCAGCCTTGGGGCTCTGTGCCCCATGGCCTCCCTGCTGGGCAGCCTCTGCCAGCTCCTGCAGAGCCCCTGGCACCTGTGGGGCTGCACAGACAGCCCTGCCCCGGCCTCTGCCGGCCTCTGGGCCAGCAGAGAGGCAGCCAGGGCTGGCCATGGCCGGGAACAGGCCCTGAGCCCCGCAGGAGGATGGAGCTGGGCCACAGCCAAACTCAGCCCAGGCCAAAGCTGGGCTCAGCAGCCAGGGCTGCCAACACATGGGCACAGAGGCTGGCGCTGACAAATGTCCTGGGCCCCCTCCCTGCTCTGTCCATGCCACCAAGGGCACAGAGCAGCCTCCTCTCTGGGCCACTTGCCTGTTTGCAATGCCTTGCACAGGCGCTGGCCCTGCCCCACAAGGCCTGGCCTGAGTCCTGCCCCTGCATGCTCAGCCAGGCTGAGATGGACACGGATGGTTTCTGGGCCAGGCTCTCGGAGCCCAGCCCAGCTCCCTGCAAGCTCTGCCAGCTGCCCTGAGCTCTGGGCAGCACCAAGGGCCTCTCTGAGCCCAGCCCAGCCCAGCCGGCTCTGGCCCCACAGCTCTGCTCAGGCCAGGCTGCTCTGGGCACTGGCCCCACGGCCTCAGCCCCTGCCAAGGGCACAGCAGCAGCTGCAGCTGCCACAGGACTCAGCCCCAGCCATGGGGGAAGGGGCTTGGCCAAGGCCAAAGGAGGCTCCCTGGCTGCCCTGCTCCCCTTGGGCTGAGGTGCTGAGAGCTCTGCAGCCCCTGCTGCCATCCCATCTGCCCAGGGCAGCACCAGAGCCCCGGCCTTGGGGCCCTCAAGAGCTGCTCCTGCTCCAGGCCCAGGGCCCATGCCAAAGCTGGGACAGCAGCCACAAAGCTGTGCCCATTGCTGTTCATTGCTGCTCTGATGGGGATGGATCCTCAGCCACTTGGAGCTTGCTGATGAATTTCACTACTCCAGAGGTCTCTTCTTTCTTGAGCTCTTCAGTTCAGGAATTCACTGAAAAAGGCTCAGAAAGATTTGTTCTAAAGACCCAAACAAGAAAAGCCCCATTGAATAATTTTAGTTTTCAATTCTTCTGTGGTTAATTAGACACATTTCAGAAGTGTATTCAAAGTGAATCTGCTATGTTGAAAAAAAAAAGTAGAGAGAACTGTTTTATCCTGGTTTTTTCTGTGTTTATAGTTTGGTATCAGCAATTTTCAATTGATATTGACCCCCAGCAACATCTAATGCAGTCTGAATAGATAAGATCAGGACCCTTCATGGCTGACAATCAATCAGACTTTGTCCCCACCCTCTCCCCACCATTTCCCTCATCCAACCCCTGGCACTCCTATGGCTCAGGAATGGTGTGGCCAGCAGGACCATCACACTAGGATCTTTTCTCCTGAGAAGCTGGGAAGCTTCAACCTTTCCATGTTTTGCTACTTTGGAATGCGATTTAGAGAATTGTTTACCCCCCCGGTGAAATTGTACCTACTTGATGACCAATCACACATCCAGCCCATTTTGGACTCTGGTCAGTCACAAGATTTTATCATCATTCCATTCCTTTACTTCCTAGCCTTTGGATGAAATCCTTTCTTCTGTTCTTTTAGTATGGTTTTAATATAGCATTTTCTTTTAATATAATATATATCATAAAATAATAAATCAGCCTTATGAAACATGGAGTCAAGATTCTCATCTCTTCCCTCATCCTGGGACCCCTGCAAACACCATCACAGAGGACCAGGGCAGTGATTCTTCCCCTGTGCTGGGCACTGGTTGAGCAGCACCTCAAGTGCTGTGTCCAGTTCTGGGCCCCCCAATTTAGGAAGGACATGGAGGGGCTGGAGCGTGTCCAGAGAAGGGCAACAAGGCTGGTCAGGGGACTGGAACACAAGTCCTGTGAGGAGTGGCTGAGGGACCTGTGGTTGTTTATCCTGGACAAGAGGAGGCTCAGGGGAGACCTCATCACTCTCTACAACTCCCTGACAGGAGGGTGCAGCCAGGTGGGGGTCAGGCTCTTTTCCCAGGGAACACTGACAGGACAAGATGACACAGCCTTCAGCTGCACCAGGGGATGTTTAGGCTAGATATTAGGAAATATTCTTTACAATTCTTCATATTGGAATCACGCATTGGAACTCTGGGCTTTGGAATGGGCTGCCCAGGGAGGTGGGTGAGTCACCATCCCTGGAGGTGTTTAAGGAAAGACTGGATGTGGCACTCAGTGCCATGGTCTGACTGACAAGGTGGTGTTGGGTCCCAGGTTGGCCTTGATGCTCTCCAAGGTCATTTCCAGCCTGGTTGATTCTCTGATGATTGTGACACTGCAGGGCCTGGAGAAGCAAGGGGCCATTGTGACACTGCGGGGCCTGGTGGCACTAAGAGGGCCATGGTGACACTGTGTGCGACATGGCAGCACAGAGCCAAGGGGCCAGGGTGACACTGTGGGGCTGAATGGAAGCAAGGAGTCCATGCTGACAGTTTGGGTTCTGCTGGAACCAGGATTTCCCCCCGCTCTAGTGCAGTTCACTAGGTAGGTTTCTTGCTACAGCTATGGAGAAATATTTCAACGAGCTTCTAGGAAATACATATTTCTATTTGAAAGGGTGCCTTTTATTTCCGTCCTATTACACAAGAGGTGATTGCAGCATTCTGTGACTGATATTGATCCAGGGACTCTCCTAAGGAAGTCTAGCCTGCTCAGAGAAGCTGTGCCTTTAAGTCTGACCCAGTGTGGACAACCTTGCTCCACATTCCCCAACCCCATCCTGTCTCTCCTCACTCACCTGGGACCTGCTTTGCTTGGAGAACTGGCTGCACAAAGCCAAAGAGTGGCTTTGCTTCTTTTATTTTTTCAACCAATCTAAAACTCTTTTGAGTTTCCCCATTGCAAACAGACACCCTCCTCAAGTGTGTGCCAAGCCCAAGGTGCCACCGAGACCACTCCAGACCTGCCCTGGGCCAGCTGTGAGGGTGGATCATCATCCCAACCTGCACTGAGCCATTGCAAGGGACTGTTGCCATGGACACTGCACTGACCCCACTGCTGGCTTTGGCTGCCATGGCAACCCCCATCAGTTCAGGTTTCCTTGGAAAGCAGCCCAAGGAGCCATTTCTGCAGCCAGGTTCCATGGCCCCTTGCCTGCAGAGCTGTTGCTGCCCTGGGCTGCCATGGCAACCCTGAGGACAAAGCGGTGCCGGGGCTGTTCCAGGTACAATTGCAGTGACACTGGTTGGTGCCACCAGGTGCCATGGCAATGGCCACAGGGACCCGTTCCTTAGATTGGTGCCAAGGCAACCAATGCCCAGAGCCGGACCTTGCTCAGGGCTGGTGTCAGTGCCCCGGGCCAGAGGGGATCCCTTGCTGGGGCTGTGCCATGGCCACCTGCCCTGTGCCGCGCTGGCCGCTCGGGCACCAGGAACCAGCAGCCAAGGGCACTGCCAGGGCCAAAGGCCAGGTCAGCCAGACAGAAAGGGGCAGCGCTGGGCACTGTTTCCATGGCAACCGGCACTGGGGGGACACCTGGGTCACCTGTCCTGGCAGTTGCCATGGAAAGCCCTGGCAGGCACTGAGGGCACAGCCCCTGGCACTGAGACACTGCTGGGCCGGGTGCTGAGCACAGCGCTGAGCACGCAGAGATGGTTTTGTTCTTGCTGAGCTGCAGCACAGCCAAGGCCTGTCCTGCCCCTCATCCAGCCACGCTGGGGAGGGGCTGGGGCTGCGGGGGAGCTTGGCAGGGGACACAGCCAGGACAGGTGACCCCAACTGACCCCGGGCACAGCCCAGACCAGAACACATCATGCTCAGGGTATGAAGGGAGGGAACAAGGAGGAAGGGGGAATTTTGGAGGGAGGGTTTCTGCCTTGCCAGGTAACACTTAGGCAAGAGGGGGCCCTGTTTCACCAGTGGGCAGGGTCACTACCAAAGTCACAGACATCAACTTAAGGAATTGTGTCATTTATATCATGCACAGCTGCAAAGAATTACAAAAGGATAAGCTCAGCAAAGCACATCATCATTAGCAAAGAATTACAAAAGAAGCTCAGCAATCCATCAGAACTCATCATTACATTTGGATGACTAACCCCTTGGTGAAACACTAGAGGTGTTTGTGGCAGACAAAGATTCTGGCTGACTATCAAGGTATAACTTACAGACACCTGTAGTACTTTAGTGACACCGTTCTTCATCCATTTTTCTCAATCTCATTCGAGTTAGGAACAAGAATTCTGTTGTCCATGGAGCTGACACCATTTTAATTCCAGAATAATGTCCCCAGGCCCTTTGCTGTTCAGCTTTACCATGCTGTCTGTGGCTAACAAGGCCTGGGGGGGCCCTTTCCCCTCGGGCTGGAAGGGGCCGGGTCCCAGTCCCTGAGGGGCACCCGGGCTCCTGGATGCAATTCCTGTGCAAGTCCCTCAGTGTCACAGCAGCCTTCCCATGGAGCCCCGTGGATCAGAGCATTTCCCAAAGGGGCCCTTGGGGCAAACAGGGAGATTTGGTCTGGCAGCATGTGTAAAACAATATCCTGTCAGATCTACTTGTTCTCACACAGAACCCTTGGCTGCAGGGACACATTCCCATTGTTCCTGCCCAGGTTTCAGGACTCAGAGTTGTCTTTCCCAGGAGCTGCTCCTTCAGCTGCCTCGGGAGGGCCATTTGGCCTCTGGACCCACACTCTGGCTCCATTAGTAGGGCTGCTGGATCCAAACCCTTTATCTCCACAAACGGTGGTGATTGGAGTTGGATCTCCTTTCTTCACAATCCTTCTTAAAATTGCAATATTGATAATAGTGCTACCCTGTCATGGGGTTGACTAATCCAATCCTGGTCACTATTGTTTAACACAATTCCTTTAATTTCTCCTTGATATCTGCAACAATAACTCCTCCTCTCATGACATGACCACTTTGCAAGGCCAAGCTCGAGTGAGCAGTTATCAAACCAAAGTGTCCTGGAGGAATCTGAATTCCTGTTTCAGTATTGATAGCTCTCATTTGCTTTGAATTTCTCCTAATTAATTCCAATGCATGAGGGCCCAGCCCTGCAGCCTCTGGGCTGGCCCTGCCAGGGGCCATCACAGCCAGAACAATTTCCCAGGCAGCCCAAGTCTCACTGCCCATGGTTGGATTTGCAAACTGGGGGCAGCCATGCACAGCCAGGGGGTTTCCATTTCCCCAGTGGGCCATTGTTAAGGGCATGGAGCACATCTGGGAGATGGGTTCTCCATGGGCAAAGGTTCCCATCTCCTCATTTTTTCAACTGCTCTTTTAACAACCCCTTCACCCATGCAACCAATCCTGCAGCTTGTGCATAGTCTGGTACATGAAAAACCCTGCAGGCTTAATCACTGCATTTTTCACAGGAACAGACAAAGCACTCTGCATCACAGTATCAGCAAACCCTGTAAAAATAGCCAATTTCCTCCCTTCCTCCTTTTTTCACTGTATACAATCTCACAAAGTTGACCACTGACATCAGGGTCCTGGCCAATCCTGTTCTGTAGGGTATTTAGTGTTACATCCCTGAGCAGCCAAAGCTAACAAATTAGTATTGTCAGCACTACTTCACATTATTATAATTTTATATGTAGATATACATTTGATATAGATAGACAGACCTAGACATACATGTAAAAATATATAACAAATATATATGAAGGTCTTATTATCCTATAAATACATATATAGTATTTTATTATATTGATATTTCACTTGCACAAATGCATCTGAGCTCAGGATTAAAACCTTCTCTTGCTCCGTGTGGGAACATTCCAACAATAATTGTTCCTTCTGAAGGTGCTGTTTCCAATGTACTCTTAACAAATTCATCTTTGTCTGCCCAAACCCACAAGGTCTTTTCCTTTTCCATGTGCAATTTTTGGATGCAGTTGAAGCCATCTAGGGGTGCAGCCTCTTTTACCCGACTGCCCCACTGCTCCCACGGGGCTCCAACCTCAGCCCACTCCAGAGCCAGGGAACTCCAGGGAAGGGCTTCCCATCTGGGAATTTCTGATGGCACTGATTCCTCACATTGACATTGAACAAGTGACATTTTGTTGGGATCTGGCCAGACTGGGCCAGTTTTGTTTTGCCAGTGGGCAGGGTCAGCACCAAAGACACAGACACCAACTGAAGGAATCAGTGTCATTTCCTGCAGCTCAAAGCAGCAAAGAATCACAACAGGAGCAGCTCAGCAATGCACCCAACCATCCCCACCAAAGATTGCCTGCAGTGATTGAGAAAGATCCAGCCCCAGTTACCCTCAGCCTTTACCATCGCCCAGACCCACACAGCAGCTGGGGAAGCTGTCACAGCCAAGGGCTGCAGAGCCACTCCTGGGCACTGGCAATTCCTGCAGGTGCCTCCAGCCCCAGGTGAGGCTCCAACCCCGCTGGGAGAGGGCCCAGCTCTGACAGTGCTGAATGGACAAACTGACAGCACTGCTAGTGTGGCAACATCTGCTTTCATCCTCTCTTGGGTCCCTCCCAAAGGCTGGCCAGGGCCCCAGGAGGAACCAAGGGAGGTGACTTTGACCATTCAGCCTCAAACAAGGCCAGATGTCAGATTTCATGGCCTTGTCTGGCTTCTAAATACACAAAGGTCAATACATGTTTCACTAATGAGTGGCTACATCTATCACAGTGCTAATGACCATGCATATTTCATTAGGGAGCAGATACAAAGATAACCTTTGGTTGGAAGGTTCATCCAGAGGCCACCTTGGGCTCAGGGCCTGCTGTTCAGGCCTCACTCAGGGCTGGTGTCCAGGCCTTGGCACTTCAGGGACGTGGTTTAGTGCTGGGCTTGGCACTGCTGGGTGAGCGGCTGCACTGGGTGAGCTCAGAGGGCTTTTCCAACAGAAAGGATTCTGTGATTCCATGATTCTATCCACTGCATTCAGCTGGGGCTATTTTAGCAGCATTACTTTGCTCCAAAAGTTCCCTCTTGCCCAGCTCCTGTGGCCTGAGGCTTCAGCTCCTTCAGCTCCTGGTGCTGAGCTGCTCATGCTGAACGAGACGACTCGGAGAGAAGAACACAGTCCATGCAATTCCTTCTCAGACACGGAGAGGGGAGGCTGTGCAAACAGGAGCATTGTTTGCTGTGGCCTCCTCTCTGCCCTTCACGCCTTTCAGCGCTTTGAACCAGCCCAGAGCTTTCTCCAAGAGTGCAATGGAGCAGCTGTTCCTGCTCCTGGCTCTGGCTCTCTCCAGTCTCTGCCCTTGCCTGCTTCTGTCCCTCGTGCTGTGCCCTCTGTTCCCCCAGGGCTGGCTAGCTGCTGCCCAGGACTGTGGCACTGGCACAGACCCAGTGCTCCAGAGCCTCCTTTCTGTGCCCTTGGAGCTGCCTGGGCACAGCAGCCTTTTCCACCTGGAAGCTCCCCATGGACAGTGAGTGCCCAGCTCTGTTCCTTGCACAGCCTCCAGGAGCCCAGGGCTGCCATCTCAATTCCCTGCTGGCACTGGGGGCTCCCAGGTGCCTCAGGCTGCTGTGACACTGCTGCACACGGGAGGGAACAGGGGCAGGGCTGTGCTGAAAGTCAGCTCCATCTGCTGCTGCTGCTGCTGCTGCTGCTGCTGCTGCTGCTGCTGCTGCTGCTGCTGCTGCTGTGGGGTCATTTGTGCAGCCCTGGCCCAGAGTCAGGGATCAGATGCTGCCAGTCTCTTCCAGCCCTGGCTGCTCAGTTTGGGCCTTGGAGCCTCAGGTGGGCAGAGGCAGCTGCTCCTGGTCCCTCTGTGTGCCCGTGTTCGGCAGTGCTGCTCCATCAGTCTGTGCCCAGCAACGGGGAAAAGCCTCAGCCCTGCAGGGCCAGGAGCTGCCGGGCTCTGCCTGAGCAGCTCAGCCAGCAGGAAGGGAGCTGCTCCACACAGGAACCAGGAGCAAAGGACATTCCTTTTATAGGACATGTTTTCTATTTAAAGGAAAAAAAAGGAAAAAGGAAAAAAATAGGTAAATTGTAAAAGATAAGAATAAAATCCAAGTGTTAGCGAAAAAACATAATGTTAGTGAAAAAAACAAAACATAAATGCAAAGTTACATTCTTTGCATTAGGAGGTACATGATCTTTTTAAAAAGAGAACTCAGTTATTTACATTGTAAATGTGCTGATGCCATGGATCCATCTTGCTGACTTCAGCACCCTTTTTAAAAAGTTTTTGAGGTTGTTTCCAACACTGTTAAATTGTGGGTGAAGCAATGGGAAATTGCTTTGTGCCCTGCCAGCTCCAAGCAGGATGGGGAATGGAAACTCTGTCAAACCCCAAATCCTTTAGAAGATGCCCTTCCTTCTCAGCCTGGAAATGAGCTGCACATTCCCGTAGAAACTGTCAGGGATTTCTTAAAGACACAAAGTCCCACTGACAGCTTTTTGCTCTGGTTTGGCAGTGCAGAAGGGCAATTCTCCATCCATCAGCTCCAGACTGCACTGCCTCAGGAGCACGGCCCACTCGCCAGCTTTGGCCCACTCGTGGCACTTCTAGAGGAGGAAGAAAGTGCAACTGCACAATTCCAGCCAATCAAGAAGGAAGAGTGGGACAGACAGAACATCCTGGGGAGATGCAGGCATTCAGCTGGGACTGTGGAGAGTTTGGGTCCTTGCCAATTGGATGTGTGTCCCCAGCTGCAATCTCTGGGCCTGCAGCAGAGTCTCACTCAGCTGCCAAAGCAGAAAGCTCAGGCGCTGTGCTCACAACGGGCTCGTCTGATGCAGAGCTGTCAGAGGAATGTGAGGGCAGAGCCAGCCCAGCTGGGCCCAGGGCTGAGCCCAGCAGAGCCCTGGCAGAGCCCAGAGCAGCCTCAGCAGCCGCAGAGCCCGGCTGCAAGGAGAGAAAGCAGAAACCGCCCGTCAGCTGAGGGCTCCTGTGCCCTTGTGCCAAGGCCTGCGGTGCCCAGGCCATGCTGGCTGTGCCCAGAGCTGTGCCCAGAGCTGCCCATCCCTGCTGCCTTTGGCAGCAGAGCAGGAGGGCAGCACATGTGCCCAGCCTGCAGCCAGCCACGGCACATCCAGCCCTCAGCAGCTGCCCAGAGCAGGATGCTCCTGTGCTCCCTACCATCTCCCAAAAGCTCTGATCCCACCCTGCCAAGCACACAGGGACCCACCTCACGCCAGCCACGGCTGGAAGAAAAGCTGCTCCCAAACCATGGCCTCAGCCTTCTCCAAGGGCATGGCCCATCCACGCCACAGCTGCTCCCAAGCACTTCCCCATACACACTGGACCACCTAGAACACTTCCTCTGGAAAAACAAACAGCACATTATTGAAAAGAGATTAGATGCAAAAAGGGAAAACAAGAAAAACGGGAAAAACTCTTTTTGCTGTTAAGGCCTTGAGAGAGGCCTAACTCCTACATGGTAGGGAAAAACCCAGCCATGGCTGAGGGAAGCCCACACTTTCTCTCTTCCCCCCTGCACTGCCCCCAAAATCACGGTGATCCCAAAGCAAACAAGGGCAGCTGAGCAGCCCAAGCCCTTCCTTGCCTGCACAGCAAAGCAGCCCCTGCACAGGTTCTGGAGTCCCACCTCTGCTCCCACCATGGGGCTTTGTTTGTGTCGGGCTGGCTGCCCCAGCCCCAGCCCCAGCCCCAGCCCGGGGCACGGTGGGTGCTGGGGGCTGTTGGCAGGGCCAGGAGCCCACTCCCATTTCGTACCCAGCCCAGCCCATCCCCACAGCCCTGCCAAAAAGCAGCTGGGCAGCGACTGAAGGATGAGTTGCATCTGCCCCAGCAAAGGGGGAACCTTTGCTTCCCAGCCAGGCTGGGCCGTGCCCAAATCTGGCAGAATTTCCCCAGGTGGGGACTCATCGGCAAATTCCCTGTGGAGCCTGGCTTTGAAGAAGGTGCCAGAATCAAAGTCCATCACCTTCAGCCTCCAGTGGCCAGGCTGAGGAAGAGCTTGTCATCCTTGGTGTCATCCTGGCTGTCTCCAGCAGCAGCAGCAGCAGCAGCAGCAGCAGCAGCAGCAGCAGCATCCCCACCCGGTACAGCTTCTCCAGGGGCTCCTGCTCCTTCCCTGGGGGGAGACCAGGCTCTCAGGGCTCTGCCCAGGGCCCCAGCTGTCAGGGAACCAGGACAAGCAAAACCAGCTTGCATGGCGGCCACCAGTGCTGGGCAGAGCAGCTCAGCTCCAGCACAAGGGCTGCGTGTGCCCATCCCATGGCCCCGGTGCAGTGACACAGGCAGCACAAAAAGGTCTGGCTTCCTCTGCTTCTCATTGCCAAGGCATGTGTGGAGCTGGAACTTACCAGGGCCCTGGATACTCCAGGGACCTGGAGAACCATTCCCAGCAATTGGGAAAATCCTAGGTGCTCCATCCACCCATAGATGAGGACTCCAAATTTGCCCCGAAAGTGGGTCCAGCTTTTAGAGGCCAAAATGAGCAAGTCCAAGTGACTTGATGATATTTTTAGCCCAGAAAGCCCTGCTGCTGATGGCACACTTCACAATCAGCAGGAGACACAGCTAGGCCAAAGCCCAGACCTCTGCTGGGAGCCTTTCCCCTCAAACACCCTTCAAACAAACCTCCATGCAAGTCAGTTGGGAAAGTTTCTTCAAAGGAGACCTTGCTGGCACACAACTACACAGGGTTATGGGAAAGATTCTAAAGCAGCCGCTCTGGAGTCAAAGAGCCAGCCCTAAAAGTCCTTGTCATGTGTTTGTAGCTAAATCCCAATTTGGGCGAGTTGAAGGAGTTTGGAATGAACTAGAGAGCGGACCTCTGAATTTTTTAGATGATGCCATTGCTTTTTCTTCTCTTCTACATAGACAGGAAGGGTGAGTTTGGCTCCCATCTCTACCGCATGGCTCACAGGGCCGCAAGACTTGTAGTTCCAAGAGCTTTGAAGGATTTCTTGGCCAAGAAGACACGGCCAACAAGGATATTTATGTTTTGGAGCCAATCCTTCAATATTTCCTCTTAGGGACTCATGCTCTCGGGGTCTCTAGCTGCTCAGAGGGACCCCGAGATAAGTTAGAAAGTCTCTTTTCCCAGCCCGGTGGTCGAAGAAGGAGCAAGAGCTCTTCATTTCTCGGTCTCAAGGTTGTTTCTTGTATCTTATCTATAAAATTCTTTCTCCTGTCCTGCCGAGGTCTGCTCAGCAAGACAGTCTAAGGCACTCTGCCTCCCCCGGGGCGGTGTTATCTTTTTATACTAAAAACAACTCCCTGTACAATATTTACAATTACTTTCCCATACCTATCATCTCCGTTAGACTGTGAGCATCTACTCTAAACCAATTGAAAAGTGCCAACATCACAGCAGAAGATGGAGGCCAAGAAGAAGAAGAAGAAGGAGAAAGGCTGGACATGCCCACATTCCTCCATCTTGCCCCCTGAAGCCCCATTCTAAAAGGCCCCAAAATCTATTTTTCCACTCTGTGATAAATTCCCTTTCATTTTGTGGCTTGTCATTCTTCATACAAGGTTGGGAATTGTTTTTTCCAAGGGCTAAATCAAAGGCACAGGGGTCTTGGGCTCTGTGCCAAGGTCTCTGAGCCCTCTGACAGGGTCTCGAGTCCTGCAGGGCAGCCCGAGGAATTTCCTGGCTTCCCACATCATGCTACAGTGGAAGCTTCCTTAGCCAATCATGCCATGACGCAACAAACCTACAGCACTGCATCCTAAACTTCTTGTTTACTGTTGTAACTACTTGGATTTTTTCTAGATCTAGAACTCTAAAACTCTAAACATTCCTCCACTTCAACTTTCCTCCCCGTGTCTCTCCTAGAAACTAGAAATCCGCATTCTGGCTTCCAGCACCTGAGTTCGGAAGCCCTTTCCAAGGTCTCAGATCAAATCCTGTGTTTAATTCTGAGCTTTGCTGACAAGACCAAAGGTCTGACATTTCCTTGCATTTGGCTTTCCAACAACACTGTTAGTTGCAGAGTGCCCGGGATCTGTCTTGCAAGTCAACTCTGGCAGGAACAAGGCGGCTGCCAGGGGGCTGCTTGTGGCCTCTGACAGCCCCATTGCTCAGGGCTTGCCAGCGCCCCAGCCCCTCAGGCCCTGCCCCAGCCCGGCCAAGCTGCCCGGCAGCAGCGCCGCAGCCCCACAGCAGCTCCAGAGCAGCCCCAGCCAGAGGCACCTGGGAGCCCTCAGCAAGGCAGGCAGCAGCAGACGGGCAGGAGGGCACGGATGGCGCTTCCTGCCTGGCACAGGGCTTGTGGCCATCTCCAGGCACCGCTCTGGCAGGGATCCCCGCAGCTCCGGCCCCTGCCCAGCCGCTCTGTGGGCAGCACAAAGGCTTCAGCAGAGCCACCACAGGCCAAGGGGCTTCTGGCCATTTTCCCTGCAGCACTGCATGCATGGGCAGCATGCTAAGTAGAAGCAGGCTTTTCTCCACTTTCCCTATGCCCTATGAACCCTGGGCAGCAAAGAAAATCTCCTGAGAGCGTGTATATTGTAACACGGTATATATTTCCATAGGGTAAAAGATAGAATGGAAGAAAAGAAAAATCTTAAAGAAAAGTAAAAATCCCCACTGGCTCAGGCTGTCCCAGCAAAGAGAGCCTCCCGGATCAGCTGTCCTCAGAGCTCCAGCAGTGCAGCCAGCCGAGCCGTGACAGACGAGGCCGAGTGATCCATGCCCTGTGCAGCTGGTCGTGCAGCCTCTGGAAGATGGAAGATCGCCCACTGGCTGTTGCTCGGAGGACATGCAGTGTTTCAAGTGCCAGCTCTGACACGGCACTGCTCATGTCCTCCCTCAGGCGTTCCAGGGCTGCAAGAGAGAGGAACAGAGCCATGGTCAGATGCCGGATCTGCGGGGAGCCGAGGAGAGCCCCCTGCCAGGGCCATCGCAGCCGGCTCTTGCCATGGCCAGGAGGGAGCAGGGAGCAAGGGGATCAGCCCGAAGCTGCTGGCCACCAATGGCCCACGTGGCCCTGAAATCTCAGTGTGCTCTGCCCCCAGGAGCAGAGCCCTCCGCAGCCGGGGCAGGGCTTGCAGCTCTACCCCCGGCAGCCCCCGCTGCCAGCCCGCTGGCCTCACTCACCAGTGCAGATCAGCTGCAGCTCTTGCTGCTGCCCCCTCAGGTGCCGCCCGGCCATGCCTGTGAACACAGAGCCTGTCACGGCGCCAGCGGCACAGCTCCCTGCCAGCAGCGCTGCCGGCGCTGCGGCCACACGGGCTGCTGGCCCGGCAGGGCTCAGCCCGGCCCTTGGCGCACGCTGCCGCCCCAGGGCACGGCTGCCAGAGGGCGGCAGCAGCAATGCCCAGCCCAGGCGGGGCTCCACGGCGCCGGGCCCGGCTGGCGCTGCCGGGGCAGCAGGCGGGGCCGGGGCCAAGCTGCGGCGGGACGGGGAGGGAGCCCGGGCTCGTGGCTCACCCATGAACCTGATGGCCGCCTCTCGCAGGGGCTCCTGTGGGCTCTGCAGGTAACGCAGGGCCCGGCGCAGGTGCTCGGCCGCTCGGCTCCTGTCCTCTGCCAGCTGCAGAGAGCGGCAGGAGGGAAGGGTTGGCGCGGGCTCAGCCCCTGGGCCGGGCGCTGCCTGCGCCCAGCCCCGGCCTCCCCTGCCCGCACAGCCCTGAGGCGCGGCCACAGCAGCCGCTGGCCAAGGGCCCCCGAGGGCAGGGGGCAGAGGGCCGGCTGCTGCCCGGGGAGCCGCGGTACCGGCCCGCAGCCCCGCCGGGCCGGGGCTCCATGGGCACCCGGCTCGGGCCCACGGGAGCCTGGAGAAGAGCCCCCGCGGCCTCTGGCTGCAGCAGCGGGCAGGGGCACAGCTGCCCCGCCCCGCACACTGAGCACCGCCCTCAGGGGCCTTCTCCAGGCCGAGCCTGGGCGTTCTCGGCTTCTCTTACCAAGCACTCGCCAAACCTCCATGTCTGATCCACCTGGAGCATTTGTTGGAGATTCCTCCTCTTCAGGAATCCGGCTGCAGAATGCAGCGTTTCCCGGGAGGCCTGGAGAGCAGCAGAGACGCAGTGTTGGCCCCACAGGCCAGGGCACAGGAGCATCCCAGTGCCACAGCCTGGAGGAGGCTGCAGCCCGCAAGGTGCCAGGGCAGGAGGCAGCCCAGTCCCCTGCCAGGGGGACAGCAGGTGGCCACAGGTCCTCACCTCAGCAACAATCTGATTCTCATCATGGCAGTGGACGTAGAGTGGGACCAGGCTCTGGCGCACGTGGGACTTCAGGGCCTTTCTTCCATCTTCTCTTAAAAAGTCCAGCATCTCTTGAAAGACACACATGGAGCTCAGCTGCACCCGGATATCATCCTGTAGGAGAGGAAGGGCAAAAGACCTCAGCATCAGCTGCTTCAGGCCCCCCAGGGCACAGGCCTGCATCTGCACAGGGCACCAAGTGTGCGGGCAGCAGCCGGCGGCCGTGGCTGTGGGCACAGAGCCTTACGTGGTCAAAGAGTGGCAGGAGCGCCTCAGCCAGCTGCAGGGCAATGGGGGTGGCTATTGGGGCACCCCCAATATCCAGGAGCAAATATCGGAGTAGAAGAATGGTCATCCTGATCATGTGGCTATCATTTTCCTGCAGGAGCTCCACAAGACTTTGGGTCAGGCTCCCCATTTTTTCAGCCTGTGCAGAACACAAGTTTGTGAAAGGCCAGTCTGCTGCCGCAGGGCCCAGAGGCCAAAGGCCTGTCCCAAAGCACTGGGGCCGCTGAAGCGGGAGGCAGGAGAGCTGGGAGCAGCTGCCCAAGGGCCCCAAGCCCCAGGCAAGGCCAAGCGACTGCCTTGCCCGGCCCCACGCTGCCTGCACGGCTTCAGCCACTGCCCCCCTCTCACCATCAAGGGATTCTTGCCCAGCACTACCAGGCCTCTGAGTGCCAAGTAACGCCTGGCCCTGTGCTCGCTCTGCAGGTTCCGTGCCATGATCTGCAGAACACTGTCACTGCATTCCCTCAAGTCCAGGCACTCGAGGACCTGAAAGGCACAGGGCAGTGACAGGGAGCCGGCCGGCAGGAGCCCGGATCCACACAGGGCCATGCCCAGGCAGCAGCACAGGGCACGGGCACCGTCCTGGCAGCTGTGGCTACGAGAGGGCAGAGAGCTGGGAGGCAACGCTGGCCTTGAGGCTCACCTCCACAAGGAATGCCAGGGCAGGGAAATCCCAGTATGGCATCTCTTGGCCCAGCATGGCGAGCAGGTAGAATGCAATCCCAGAACAAAAGTGTAGGGCTGAATGGGAAATTTCTCTAAAGAGAGGAAAAAGGAAACAAGACCCTGAGCCAGTGGGGCAAATCTCTCCCAGGAGTGACTCACAGAGTTCTCATCTTTCCCCACCACCCTTCCAGCAAGGGGACCTGGGCCATTCGGGAGTTGCTTTCTCATGGGCACCCTCCTCTCCCAGCCTTTTCCAGTCTGCTTGGCCGTCCCGCAGTGACAAGGCCCTCTGGCCCATGACCACGGAAACTTTGCGGGACACCCCGGGCACAGAGCACAAATGTCAGAGGCCGTGGGGAGAAGGGGCTCTCACCTGGCCAGCAGAGCCACGGCAAAGTGGTGGGTGTCAAGAGAGAGCAGCGTGTCCCAGCCACACCTGCGTTCCATTGCCACCACCACATCCTCACAGCGGAGAAGGCAGAGCAGGGACTTCAGGGTGCGCACTGCAAACCTGTGTGCACAGCAAAGGCCAGGTGACGCTGGCAGCACTGGCTCCTTGGCAGGCCACGTGGCAGGGACAGGAGGAGTGGCATGGAGCACCTGTTGGGGCTGGTGGCAAGGCCGTGCTCTTGCTGGCATCCCTTCCAGAAGGCATCGACCTCCTCTGGCATCTCCAAGGTGCTGGAGAACACTTGGAAGAGCAGATGCACAAATAGGCGGGGGAAATACACCTTCAATATCCGTGGCAGACAGGGCACCTGCAGGATCTTCCACATCACCACGGTTGCCTGCAAGGGACAAAGGCCCCCGAGACAGCGCTCAGTGCCCAGGCGTCCGTGTGGCAGGGCCCGAGCATGGCAGGGAGAGGCCCGCAGAGACCTTGGCAGGGGGAGCACGGGGCCTGCTGGGCCTGAAGCTGCCCCTGGGCCAGGTTTCAGGCCAGCGCCTGAGGCAGGGAGATGCAGTGGGGGAAGGAGGATGGAGAGCTGCTGGAGAGGCAGCCTTGGGGCCAGCAAAGACCACTTGAAGAAACTCACAGCCAGGTTAAAGACACCCGTTTGGTCCCCATCGGAGGTGCACGTGCTGTGCTCTGGCCAGCTCCCCAGCACATCCAGGAGGATCAGCTGTGCCAGCTCGGCAGTCCTGGCTGAGCCCATGATGGTCTTCCACATGGCCATGGCAGCTCTGGGGAGTCAGAGCTCTGTCTCAGGGGGCGTCTCAGCCACAGCAGCGTGGGGAGCTGAGCTGGCTGCCAGCTCTGCCTCTGCCCACTGGCCCTGGCCAGCAGCAGCCAGGCAGCCCAGGCCTGTGGGGACAGAGCCCTGAGGGGCAGGGAGGGAGCATGGCAGCAGGCTCAGGGGCTGACATGCCAGGGCTGGCAAAGGCAGCAGCCAGAGGGCCCTGGAAGTCTCTGTTGCTCAGACACCTGCGGCAGGCTGTACAGGCTGATGGGCTGGGGAGGCCTGAGCCCTCTGGGCAGGTGGGCCCCATACCTGTCACAGGACGGGGCCACACGCAGCAGCGTCAGGACTACGTCATCTGGCTGTGCTTCTGTGAGATCCAGCAGGGCCTCGTCCAGCCTGGCTTCAGCACAATCATTGGCCACGAGCCACTGGTGAATGAACCTCACCATGGCGGGCACCTGGAGAAGGCACAGGGAGACTTGGAAAGCTGCCAGGAGAAGCAATGTTCCCAGCTTGCCCAGAGAAGTGCTTCCCTTCCCAGCGTGCTGCCATGTGGCCTCAAAGGCTCACAGCAACCAGCATTCATGGCTTGGGAGGCCAAGCAATTCCTGGGAGGATCAAACCCTGCCCACAGGCTGCTTACTTGGTTTGGATAGTAAAAACCTTCCTCTACAAGCAGACACAGGAGGGCAGCACTGGGCTTGGTTTTGAAGATGGGCGAGTATGGTCCGAGCCCAGTGCCCATGGTGATGGTCTCCTCCTCCTGCATTCTCTTGATGAATTTGCAGATGAACTGTAGGAGAAGGGCAGGAAGCCGGGGATGTTGCATGGAGTGCTGCACACACGGTGCTGGGCTGAGCAGGGAGAGCAGGCCCAGCCCAGGTGGGGGTGGCTGCAGGTACCTGCGCTGTGCTGCGGAAGCGGCCACGGCTGGATTCCTGCTCTTGTGTGCACTCCAGGGCTGCATCTGTCAAAGAGCGAGAGCAGCCAGAGCTGAGGAACTGCGGGAGAGGCCGGAGAACACAGGCCAGCCCTGCGCTGCCCAGGCAGGGAGAGCCCCGGGATGGCCCAGGGGATGGAGCGCGGCCACTGCAGGGTGTCTGCCCAGGCCCTCTTCCGTCCTGTCCATGGGCATTTCCCCAGGGGATAGGATGGCATGGCATGGCATGGCATGGCATGGCATGGCATGGCATGGCATGGCATGGCATGGGGTCAAGCTGGCTGCAGATGCCAACCCTGTGGCCCAGCTCTGCCACTCACCCTCCTGCGGTGGCTGGAACGGCACCACCTCCTCGGTCTCCTGTGCTGGGGCAGCTCCAGGGCCTTCTTCCTCCTCCTCCACCCAGGCCAGCTTGGGCACTCTTGGGGGTCTCTGCTCCATGTCTTCTTCATCTCTGTTCCATTCTGTACATGGGAACATGCCCAGGAGATGATGGGATGGGATGGGATGGGATGGGATGGGATGGGATGGGATGGGATGCGATGTTGCCAAGCTGGCTGCAGGCACCAACCCTGCGGCCCAGCTCTGCCACTCACCTTCCTGCAGCAGCTCAAACAGCACCACCTCTTCGGTCTCCTGTGCTGGGGCAGCTCCAGGGCCTTCTTCCTCCTCCTCCACCCAGGCCAGCTTGGGCACTCTCGGGGGTCTCTGCTCCATGTCAGTGACTGGATTTGTGGCTACTTGCAGGAAAGATGCCTCAGAAATGCTCTGAGTCAGCAAGTCCTGCAGTGGTGCCTGGAAGGCACCTTCAAGAGAGAAGCCTCAGGGAGGCTTCAGGACAGCAAGTCCTGCACTCTGGTCTCGAGGGCTCCGGCCACCAGGACAGGAGACTCCTGTCAAGGATTGGGCTCTGGCCTCGAAGGCTCCTGCAGAAGAGAAGCCTCAGGGAGACCACGGGTCAGCAAGTCCTGTGGTCTGGCCTCAAGGTCACCTGCAGGAATAACGCCTCGGAAAGGCTCCGGGTGGGACAGGAACGAGGGCGCTGTGCGGGGGCTCCTCACGGCACCGCTCTGTCCCGTTCTGCCCCGTTGCCTGTTCCCAGCAGCCAGGCAAGCTTCTATTTCCCACGTGTCACAAAGGGCCCTTGGACACCCGTTCTATGCCACAGTGACCGTGCTTCACCGTGTCACAAAGGGCCCCTGCACACCCTGCCCCCTGCCCTGAGGCCGCCCCCAGCCCAGCCAAAGTGGCCCAGGCTGGAAGGAATGCCTGGCCCCAGGTGTCTAAGGCAGCCCCACAGGATCTTTAGGAAGGGCTCAGAGCATCAGCAAACGCTGCCCTGCTCTGCGGGCTCAGGGCAGCAGAAGGAGCCCCAGGGCTGCCGACGCAGCCGCGCTGGGAAGGGCACGGGGCCTTCCAGGGAAGCTGGCACGGCCTCCTTGGGACACCTCCCGGCCGGTGGCCATCCCAAACCCACGGGTGTGACACAGACAAGGAATGTGTGGGCCAGGGCACGAATGCTGCTCTGAGCCCTGCGGCCCGGGCAGCGCTGACAGCAGCAGCTGTGGCAGAGTCCCTGCCCAAGCAGAGCTGCCACCCCCGAGCCCTGGCAGCGCTGGTGCCCGTCTCCTGCCCCAGAGACCTGTGCCCCCGGGGGGCTGCTGTGCCACAGGGAGCCAAAGCCCACGTGCATTGGGGGCTGATGGCAGCAGCACCTGCAGCAACTGCTGGCAACACTTGGTCTCTGTCAGAAGCTCTTACTCTGTGCTGGAATTATTTTCTCATTGAAGTCATTTCCTGCACCACAAACACATCTTTGCCATGAAGACACAGAAGGATCTGGCATTAAGGAATCCTCACTTCAGGAAAGTTTTACTTCCCATTGCTCAGCTCAAGTAGTTCCAAAATTTGCAAACTTCCCAAATTTATTGGGATGGCCTGAGAATGTGACTGGTCTACAAGTTTGTGTCCCATCCTGAAGCAGCAACTCATTTGCCTTATCATCCACTGAATGTCACTTTACAAAACATAACACTACACAGAGCCAAAAAGAAGACCACTCTTTGATTTGCAAATGGATTTTGATGAAGGGATGATAATCTCCTAATTTTCTTAAGGAATAAATGCTCTCAAGGAATGAAAGACCACTCAGTGTTACAAGAGTAACCCAAACAAATGAGTAGATGGCAAAAGGGCTGATCCTCCCCCAGTACAGATCTCTAAGTGGCCAAGAAAGTACAGCTCTCCCCTCTTGTTCCCTGCAGGGGAAACAGGACCATGAATAGAAATAGTCACAGATATTCTTTCTGCCCTCCATAACCAAAGCTGTGCCAAAGCATAGATGCTGCCTTCAAACTGACTCAAATTCCAGCCCAGACCTCTAACCTTCCAGACAACTCCTTCCCCAACACCCCACTAACACCTACCCCCCAAAATCCCACAGAGAAGCCCTCAACACCTCACCAGGAGCCCCAGCTGTGCCCGTCCCTCTGCAGAGCTTTCCCAGCCTCCAGCAGACACCCTGGTTCCCTGCACGTGCCGTGGGCTGGCACTCAGGAGGATCTGCTCCAAGGCCTTCCCCGGTGGCAGCTCAGGCTGCCAGGCCTGTGGTTCCTGGATCCCCCTTCCCAGCGAGCCTTCCTGGGCACGGCTGTTCCATGGGCACCTCTGCGCTCAGCTCGGACTGCTCCACTCAGCCAGGGCTGCTGGGAAAGGATCCAGAGCAGCCTGGCCAGCTCTTTCTCCAGCTCCCTCTTCACTCTTGGGGGAGCTAGAACATCCCACAGGAAAGCAACTGGTGCCACAAGGAGTGGGCAGCATCAGGCAGCTCTGGGGAGGCGCCTCAGGACTGCTGTATCCTGAGGGAACACTGCTGGCCATCCCCTGTGTGTATCTGCAAAAGCTTCCAATCAGCTGCCTCAGCTTCCAGGGCCTCTCTTGGCCAGCATCCTGACGTGGATGCAGGGCTGCTGCCAGGCACTGCTGGGACCCAGCGGGACAGGAGCGGCTGTCTCGTGTCCACGGAGCAGCCCTGACACAGCCAGGGCCATCCCGAAAGCAGACAAACGCTCCCGGGTCAGCAGAGAGGAGCAAGGAGCACTGGGCTGCTCTCAGGGGATCTCAGCTGGGCTCACTCCACCACACGCCCCCATTTTGAGGCCTGCTGATGCCTAGCTGTCAGAAATGCCCACCTTGTTCTCTCCAAGATGCACAGGGAGAGCCAATGAGCAGGACACCTTGGGAGGCCTTTTCTGAGGCCAGGGACACACCAAGATCAGCCAGGGCTCTCCACGCTGCCTGGCCCACACAGCCCAGCTCTGTGCTGGCCCTGGGCCACAGCAGCTCCCACCAAGCAGGAGGCAAATGCATTTTGCCAAGAGTTGAAACACAGTAGACTGGAAAGATGTGAAAAGTGTGTGTGCAAAGGCCTTTTAATTCACAGCTCTCACAGAGAGCTTTGGGGCTCATGGCTGGACAGAGATGCTCCTGCTCACACCTCTGTCCAAAGGAAAGGAACACACCCTGCTGCAGGTGCTTGGCTTGGTCTCTGCAGGTCCAGGCGGATGCCAAACCTGCTCTTCACAGCCTTCTCCCTTGCCCTGCCCCTCTGCCAAGTGCAACGGGCCTCAAGGATTGAAAGGAACACAGAGAGACAAAGGGGGACACTCGCACCTGCCTTACTGGGAGCTCCCTGGGAAGCACTTTCCTTGAGAAGCAAGCCCCTTTCCTCCAAAGGTGTTTCCCCAAATGTGTGGCTTTCCTGGGGAACACCAACACACTCTTAAGCAAAGCTGGCAAGGCTGAATGACTCCAGGTCCTTTCAGGACAGGCACTCCAGCTGTAGCTCGTATTCCCCCAAGTGTGTGTCCAGGTGCAGGTTCAGAGGTGCAGCCCCAGGCCCTCTACAAACACAAGCTGCCCGCTGCCTCTTCCCCTGCCTCAGCTCCTGCCTGTGCTCACAGCACCAAAACCAGGCTGTTCCCAGCCAGAGCCCAGGGTCCTGTCCCCACAGGACGCTCTTGCCAGCACCTTCCAAGACTCTCTGCTGTGCACGCAGCGCTTTTCATGCCTGCTCCCAACAGGCTTTGGAACACAGAGCACAACCTGGCAGGCTCTGCCACCAGCACAGCCCAAACACCGGCGGAGGAAGAAGCAGCAGGGGTTGATTTGCGGCCATGCCCAAGAGAGACTGGAAGGGTGCGCTCCCTCTGCTCTCCCTTGGTTGGCTTTCTGACTGGCTCTGAGCCTGGGGCTGCCATTCCTCACTTGTGGGGACCAGAACCACAGCCGGGATCCCGGCACTGCCTGGCAGCGCTCCGGGCACCGGCACGGCCGCGTGTCCGAGTCTCGGGCACCGTGCTGCTGCTTCATTTGCCCTCAGGCACAGCCAGAGCTCCCTGCTAAGCCCGGATGGTCTCTGGTTCTGCCCTGTTCCTCATCCTGTGCAGGGATGGAGCATTGCTGTGCTTTCAGGAAGCTGTTCTTGAAAACTTCCAGCATTCCAAGCTCCTTTGCCCTCCGTGGATGCTTGCCATAGAATCCCTCTCAGCTGGGTTCAGAGCATCCTCAGGTTTGCTCTTCAGAAGTCCAGGGGCTCCAGGGTGCTCAGAAAGATCTGGAACTCCACAGTGCTATACAACTGCGCCTTCAGCACAGGAACATTTCCATCCTGATCTGCCCTCGTTCCTCTGTGTCTGTGCACAAAACACGGAGTGGGAGAGAACAGCAGGAGCAGCCTGTGTGTCCCAGGGCCCCGGATTTGCATCGCTCCAGCTCCACAGAGATGCAGGTAAAGCAAGGAAGCCAAACTGTTTATTAATGGAAGGCGAAGCAGAGGGATGAGCTGGGAGGGAAGAAAGGGGATGGGCAGGGTCTGAGGGCTGGAGGGAGGGAGCTGTCAACAGGGAGGGAGAAGGCAGGAGCCATGGGAGCTTCCCACAGGCTCAGTTGTGCCAGTCATCAGCTGTGCCTGGAACTCCAGCTGATCCCCTCTGGTCTCCTGGTGGTCTCACCTTCCAAGGGATCTGGAGGTCTTAAAGAGACACTGGTTCTTCTGAGCCAGCAGATGAAAGTTCTGCAGCTCTTCCCTCAAACATCACCTGAGCTTATGCAGGAGGGGCTGTTGTCTTCACTCAGGGCTCGAAGGGCTGGAAGAGAGAGGAACAGAGCCACGGTCAGAACGTGGATGTGCAGGAATCCAAGGAGACCTTCCTGCCAGAGCCATCCCACCCAGCTCTTGCCATGGCTGCAAGAGAGGAGAGGCCAAGGGGATCAGCTGCAAAGTGCTGGCCATGAATCCCCCTGCCCGCATCCCTGAAATCTCTGTGTGCTCTGCCCACGCCACCCCTGGTCCACACAGGGAGCAAAGCCCACCGCAGCCGGGGCAGGGATTGCAGCTCCTGCCCAGGCATTGCAGCTCCCCCAGCCAGCCCCCGCTGACAGCCCACTGCCCTCATCACCCTCACGGAGGGCCTGGAGCTCTTCCTTCTGCCCCATCAGGAGCACCCAGGCAATCCCTGGGAACACAGGCTAACCAAACTAAGGCTGCCCTGGCTGTTATCCAGTTTGCTTTATGGCTTAATGAGGTGAGGAATTCATGGATCTTTAACTTCCTCTGGAAGGCAGGCACATGGATTCAGAGCTATCACACACTAAGTGTATGTTTTTGGGGTTACTTTAATAATGGTTCTTACTGTGAGGAAATGACACGGGGGCAAATTTTTTCCCAGCCCTTCACCCAGCTCTTTGGGTCTGCCCCACCAGTTTTCAAAGGGTTCAGATTCACTCTAAATGCTAATGATATCATACAGTGGCTGGTGTTGCTGATAGGCCTGGTACATTTAGCATTCAGAGATAAGGGAAGATTAACCTGGATAACCACACTGACACCTACCCCAGAGACCAGGGATGCTGCTGCCCCAGAGCCTGACCCTGCCCCACAGCCCACCTCAGAAATGAACCACCCAGGCTGGATGAGGGTTCTAATGAAAGAGATGGGCCAGGTGCTTTCCACAGCTGGTGAAAAGCCATCCCCCTGCCTCAAAGAGGGAGAGTCTGATGGTGCAGCAGTGGAACCCACAGATGTTACAACTGTCCAGGTTCCAGCTGAACTGCAAAGGCAGTCACAGCCAGCAGCAGTCGCCCTGGTGGAAACAAGGAGATCTAAGATGAAATCAGAGCACCCAGATGAGGATATGAAAGGAGAGCCTTCACAACGCCCAGGAGAGGCAACAGTTGAGGTCATCACCAAGTCCCAGATGTACGAAAGTCTCTGTAATCTGCACAAAGACATTGTATGACAGGGACGTGAGACTTACACAACCTGGCTACTTTGGGTCTGGGACCTTATGGGTACAGGTGTCCAGCTGGATGGTGGTGAGGCAAGGAATTTGGGACACTTGACTCAGGACTCAGGTATGAATCTGATTTTTGTAAGGGAGCCAAGGTCCCTTTCCCTCTGGGAGTGGCTTTTAATGAGTGTCAGAGAGAGGTTTGTCCACAGGGAGAGAATGCAGGAGCAGCACCATAGAATGCACTGGAAGATTCTTGAGGAAGGGATCCAAGAGCTGAGAGAAGTGGCAGTATTGGAGGTACTCTTTGGGAGGGATGGACAGCATGATAATGACCCCAACAAGGTCAGGTGCACAGGGCAAATGTTGTGGAGTCTGGCAAATCTGGGGCCAGCTCAATACACCACCTTTATTGCAATGATTAATGCCGATACCAACCGAGAGACAGTGGGTTCTGTTGCCAACAAGCTTAGAAATTATGAGAGTGTGATCAATGGCCCAATGCAGGCTCACGTCTCTGCCGTGGTCCAAGAACTCAGAGAGGAGATGAGGGAGATGAGGGAGGAGGTGAGGAGGAACAGTTCCCACATTGCACCAGTGTGAGTCACAGGCCCCAGAGTCAGAGCCCAACGTTCCCCAGCTAGAGAGAGAGGGTACAGCCCACGGGCTGACCTGTGGTTCTTTCTGTGTGACCATGGGGAAGACATGGGAAGGTGGGATGGGAAACCCACTTCTGTCCTGGCAGCGCGGGTGCATCAGCAAGGAGGGAAACACTAATCGAGGGAACTCAGTAAAGTGAAGGTAGCCTCAACCTCCCATGACTGAGCTGCTGGGTATGATCCGTCAGATCCCCTGGAAGGAACCTCTACCATGTATGCCCGGGGTCAGAGGGGCCCTGCCTCTAACCAGGAAGAGATACAGGAAAACCGGATTTTCTGGACAGTGTGGATCCGATGGCCTGGGGCATCAGAACCACAAAAATACGATGCCTTAGTTGATACTGGTGCTCAGTGTACCCTGATACCATTGGGACATGTGGGGGCAGAACCTGTTTCCATTGCTGGGGTGACGGGGGGATCCCAGCAATTGACCCTGTTGGGAGCCCAGGTGAGCCTGACTGGGAAGGAGTGGCAGAAACATCCTATTGTGACTGGCCCAGAGGGCCTGTGTATTCTGGGCATAGATTTCCTCCAGAATGGCTGTTACAAAGGCCCAAAGGGACTCAGATGGGCTTTTGGCATAGCTGCTGTAGAGGCTGAGGACATCAAGCAGTTGAACACTTTGCCTGGACTATCAGAAAACCCATCTGCAGTAGGACTCCTGAAGGTGGAAGAGCAACAAGTGCCAATTGCCACCTCGACAGTGCACCGCCGGCAATATTGAACAAATTGAGATGCCGTGATCCTCATCCACAAAATGATCCGGGAGCTGGAGAGCCAAGGGGTGGTCAGCAAAACCCACTCACCCTTCAACAGCCCCACTTGGCCTGTGTGCAAGTCTGACAGAGAATGGAGATTGACTGTGGACTATCATGGTTTGAATGAAGTGACTCCACCACTGAGCGCTGCTGTGCCGGCCATGCTGGAACTCCAGTACGAGCTGGAGTCCAAGGCAGCAAACTGGTACCCACTATAGACATTGCTAACGTGTTTGTCTCCATTCCTCTGGCAGCAGAATGCAGGCCTCAGTTTGCTTTCACCTGGAGGGCTGTGCAGTACACCTGGAACCGACTGCCCCAGGGGTGGAAGCACAGCCCCACCATCTGCCATGGACTGATCCAGAGTGCACTGGAAAAGGGTGAGGCTCCAGAGCACTTGCAGTACATTGATGACATCATTGTGTGGGGGCACACGGCAATGGAAGTGTTTGAGAAAGGAGAGAGGATCATCAGGATTCTGCTATCAAGAAGAGCAAAGTCAAGGGACCTGCTCAACAGATCCAGTTCCTGGGTGTGAAGTGGCAAGACGGACGGCATCAGATTCCCACTGAGGTCATCAACAAAATCACTGCGATGTCTCCACCAACTAACAAGAAGGAAACACAAGCTTTCCTAGGCCCTATAGGTTTTTGGAGGATGCACATTCCTGAGTACAGCAAGATCGTGAGCCCTCTCTACCTGGTCACCCGCAAGAAGAACACTTTCCACTGGAGCCCTGAGCAGCAACAAGCCTTGCCCAGATTAAGCAGGAGATTGCTCATGTGGTTCCTCTTGGCCCAGTCAGGACAGGACCAGAGGTGAAGAACAAGCTCTACTCTGCAGCCAGGAACCATGGCTTGTCCTGGAGCCTTTGGCAGAAGGTGCCTGGGGAGACTCAAGGCTGACCACTGGGATTTTGGAGTCGAAGCTACAGAGGGTCTGAAGCCAACTACACTCCCACAGAGAAGGAAATCTTGGCTGCGTATGAAGGAGTTCAAGCCGCCTCAGAGGTGATTGGCACTGAAGCGCAACTCCTCCTGGCACCCCAACTACCAGTACTGGGGTGGATGTTTAAAGGCAAGGTTCCCTCTACGCACCACGCCACTGATGCTACATGGAGTAAATGGATTGCTCTTATCACACAGCGTGCCTGTATTGGAAACCTGAATTGCCCTGGGATTCTGGAGATAATTACAAACTGGCCAGAAGGTGAGAACTTTGGTCTGACTGATGAAGAGGCACATGAACCAGTAACACATGCTGAAGAAGCTCCTCCATATAACCAACTGCCCCCAGAGGAAACACGCTATGCTCTTTTCACTGACGGTTCCTGTCGCATCGTAGGGATGAACGGGAAGTGGAAAGCAGCCGGATGGAGCCCCACAGGACAGGTCACAGAGGCCACTGAAGGTGAAAGTGGATCGAGTCAACTTGCAGAACCCAAATCTGTTCGGCTGGCCCTGGACATTGCAGAAAGAGAGAAATGGCCAAAGCTCTACCTTTACACTGATTCATGGATGGTAGCCAATGCTCTGTGGGGATGGCTGGAGAGGTGGAAAGAGGCCAACTGGCAGTGTAGAGGAAAACCAATTTGGGCTGCTGAAGAGTTGAAAGATATTGCTACCAGGGTAGAGAAGCTTCCTGTGAAAGTCTGCCATGTGGATGCTCATGTTCCCAGGAGTAGAGCCAATGAGGAACACCAAAACAACGAGCAGGTAGATCTGGCAGCAAAAATAGAGGTGTCCAAGATAAACTTAGATTGGCAACAAAAGGGGGAGTTGTTCCTAGCTTGATGGGCCCATGATGCCTCAGGTCATCAGGGTTGAGATGCCACTTATCAGTGGGCACGAGAGTGAGGGGTGGATTGAACCATGGACAGAATTTCTCAGGTTATCCATGACTGTGAGACGTGTGCTGCCATCAAGCAGGCCAAGCGAGTGAAGCCCCTATGGTATGGTGGGCAGTGGTCCAAGTACAAGTATGGGGAGGCCTGGCAGATTGACTCCATCCCACTGCCCCAGACACGCCAGGGCAAGCGCTGCATGCTGACCATGGTGGAAGCCACCGCTGGATGGTTGGAGACCTACCCTGTGTCTCACACCACTGCCCAGAACACCATCCTGGGCCTGGAAAAGCAAATCCTGTGGAGACATGGAACCCTGGAGAGAACTGAGTTGGACAATGGGACCCATTTCAAGAACAGCCTTATCAACACCTGGGCCAGAGAACATGGCATTGAATGGATCTATTGTATCCCCTATCATGCACCAGCTGCTGGGAAAGTTGAATGGTTCAATGGATTACTTAAGACTACCCTGAAGGCACTTGGCAAGGGAACTTTTAGAAATTGGGAAATGACCTTAGCAAAAGCCACCTGGATGGTCAACACCAGAGGGTCCATCAGTTGAGCTGGTCCTGCCCAGAGGGAACCCCTGCACACAGTGGATGGAGAAAAGTCCCTGTTGTACACATGAAAGGTATCTTAAGAAAGACTGTTTGGATTACTCCCACCTCAGGCAAAGACAAACCCATCTGTGGGATTGTTTTTGTTCAAGGACCTGGTTACTCTTGGTGGGTAATGCAGAAAGATGGGGAAAGCCGTTGTGCACCACAGGGAAACCCAGTCATAAGTGAGAGCTGTGTGTAAGGTTTCATTGTGATGCAGATGGAAATAGAAGAAGGCATGGATAATGTCCTAGACTGCAAGGTAATGTGTGTGTTCAATTCCCATCTGTTAGAGGTGGGCCAGTTATCATCTGTTAATTGGGCAGTTTTTCTTTATCTCTTCCACAAACCAATCCTCCCTCTGGGCAGACATTTGCTGTTAATGGGCCATTGAGTGTCACTGCATGACTGATAAAATGACATCTTCCCATTGTGAGATGCTCTCCCCAGAGGGAGGAGCCAAGCGTTCCTGCCTGGATACAATCTGAGATTTTGGGACACCAGAACAGTCTTTCCACTGGATTCCCAGAGGAGCACCTGCCCCTTCCACTGGATTCCCAGAGGAAGACCAGGCCCATCTACACCACCACTGGATCTTCAGAGGAAGACTACACCCTTCTACAGCATCCCTGCTCCAACAGAACCACATCTGTCTGCAGGAAGGCTGCAGGAGGACTGCAGCCACTATTTTCATTGCACTGCTAGCAACACCCTGACCCACAGGGTGCCAGGTCATATTCTGATTCTATCAGTGTTGTTTTGTATTACTGCATTGTTCATTTTATTTTGATTTTCTTTGCTAATAAAGAACTGTTATTCCTGCTCCCATATCTGTGCCTGAGAGCCCCCTTAATTTCAAAACGTTAACAATTTGGAGGGAGGGGTTTTACATTTTCCATTTCAGGGGCAGTTCCTACCTTCATTAGCAGACACTTGTCTTTTCAAACCTAGACAAGGCAAAGGTTTCAAAGCCTCTGTTATAAAGCAAATAAAATTTGAAGGAACAAATAAAATAGGAATTGGGGATGTTCTGTTAGTTCCAGAAGCAGTGTGAAATTTCTTAGGACAGGATTTACAGGTGCAGTTTGACATTGGGGTGCTCCCAGTGAAAGGGAAAATGGTAGTTAAGCTTCTCCAATAAGGGAAGAAAATGAGGAGAAAATTCATGACATGATGTGAGCAAAACCAAAAAACTGAGGTAAATTAAACATGAAACCTATAGTAATAAAAGTAGTTAATGAAAACCATCCAGTTTGGGTATGACAATACTCACTTTCCCTGGAGGGGAGACAAGGACTACGGCCAGGGAGCCAGGACCTACTTGAGGACAGGACCTTAGAACCATAAATGTCCCCCCATAATACACCCATATTACCAGCAAAGAAGTCAGATGGGACTTACAGGTTTGTTCAAGATTTGAGAGAAGTGACAAAAAGAACTGTGAATCCATATCCGGTAATGCCAAATCCCTATACACTACTAAGTAACATCCCAGTGGTTTAGCGTGATAGACCTAAACGATGCTTCTTGGGCATACCCACTGGCAGAGGAAAGTGGGATATATTTGCTTTTGAATGGGAGGACCTCAGTTCTGGGAGGAAGCAACAGCTTCAATGGACTGGGTTACCCCAAGGGTTTTCCGAATCCCCAAACCTCTTCGGTCAACGCCTAGGAGAAGTACTACAGCTCTTCTCCATTAAACCTGAGATGTAGCTCATCCAATATGTAAATGATTTGCTTTTCTCAGGACAGGAAGAAAAAGAAGTTTGGGAATCCACCATGGTGTTGTTAAGTTTTCTGAGGGACCAAGGACTTTGGGTATCAAAAGGGATTCTCCAATTTGTAGAGTGAGAAGTAAAATACCAAGGACATGTGATTTGTCAAGGGAGCTGGGGGCTGAACCCTGAGAGAATCACGGGGATAGTCTCACTCCCATGGCCAAAAACTAAGAGGGAAGTAAGAAGGTTTTTAGGCCTGTTGGGATGTTGTAGGCTATGGATTGAAGGATACACGCAGGCCATCCAGTTCTTGTATGAAAAGTTAGCAGAAGAAGAGATTAGGTGGGAAAAAGACAATGAACAAAAGTTTGAAGCTTTAAAGCAAAAAATAGTCAGTGCACTGGCACAGAGTCTTCCTGCCTTAGACAAACCCTTCTATCTTTTTGTGGATATAGAAAAAGGGGTAGCACATGGAGTGTCAGCCCAGGACTGGGGAGGATCCAGGAACCCAGTGGCCTATTTATCAAAACTGCTAGACCCTGTCAGCCAGGGGTGGCCAACCTGCGTTCAGGCTGTGGCAGTGACTGCCCTACTCATAGCAGAAAGCAAAAAATTACCCTCTGGGGGAAAATTGAAGATATATATCCCAAACTCAGTAAGCAGTATCCTAAGCTGAGAAATGGCTCACTGATTCCCAAGTGCTAAAATATGAAGCCATTTTAATAGATAATGGTTTAGAGCTGATTGTGAGTAACCAACTCAACCCTGCCCAGTTCTTGTATGGAGAACCAAGTGAGGAACTAATACATAATTGCCTAGAGGTTATAAACTATCAAACTAAAGGAAGAGAGGACCTAACAGATCAACCACTCCAAGGTGGAAAATGATTGTACATCGATGGATCTTCACGGGTAATAAAGGGGCACAGGGTATCGGGGTACGCTATAGTGCATGAAGGGTTGGTGGCCATAGAAAAGGGAAAAGTTAGAAAAGTTACCTTCCAATTGGTCAGCCCAAAATATGAGTTGTGTGCCCTAAAAGGAGCTCTGGAAATATTGGCACAGAAAACGGGGAACAAAATATATACAGGAATCAAAATGCACTTTTGGAGTAGTGCATATCTTTGGAAAAATTTGGGAAGAGAGGGGGCTTTTAAATTCAAAGGGAAAGGGACTGATTCACAAAAAATTTCTTTTAGAAGAGATAGAAACCTTACAATTACCAGAGGAAGTAGCGGTGGTATATGTTGAAGGACATCAAAAAGGGGCACAAGGGAACAATTTAGCTGATTTAGAGGCTAAAAATGCAACTGAATCAGAGACAGAAAAACTAATAATAGTATTAACCCCCATGAGAGAAATGCAAAAAGTCCCTGTATTCAGTGGGACAGAAGAGGAAGAACTCCTTAAAATAGGAGCCAAGAAAGACAACAAAGGGAAGTGGAGATTAGCAGATGGGAGGCAAATGTTGAATAAACCCTTGGCCAGGGAAATGCTAGAAGGCATATATGGGACAACACATTGGGGTACACAAGCGCTGAGTGATCAATTTCTAAGGAACTGGGGATGCACAGGAATTTTCAGAATAGCTAAGCAGATAACTGAACAGGGTGTGATTTGTCAACAAGTGAATAATAAAATCATGACGAAAACACCCAGAGGAGGGCGAGAACTGGCCTTAAGGCCCTTCCAAAACATCCAAGTAGACTTTATTGAGCTTCCCCAGGTACAATGGTGGAAGTTTTTGCCAGTAATAGCAGATTACGTAACTCATTGGGAAGAGGTGGTACACCCTGTGAAAGCCAATGCCAATGTTGTGAGTAAAACAATTCCAGAATCAATCATTCCCCAATATGGGATGGCAAACAGGATTGATTCAGACTGGGGAACTCATTTCACATCAGAGATATTTCAGAGAGCCTTTCAGGCCCTGGGAGTAAAATGGGAATTACACACTCCATGGCATCCACAGAGTTCCAGTGGGGTTGAGAAAATGAATCAAACTCCTAAAAGAGCTCCAGTTAAGCTAATGATTGAAACCCAAATGTCATGGATAAAATGTCTCCCTTTGGCCTTATTAAGAATTAGAACCCAACCCCAGTCAGATCTGGGGGTCCCACCCTATGAAATGATGTTTGGGTTTCCCTTCCTGACCTCACCCCAGAAGGCTGCCACCCATGAGGAAGGGGAAGCCAATGCCAAGAAATAAGTGATGTCTATAGCACAAACCTTAGAAGGGCTAAGACATAAAGGGGCAATTCCTCAAACTACCACCCTGGATTTCAGAATCCATAATATTAATCCTGGGGATTGGGTGATGATTAAGCCATGGAGAGATCAGCCTCTAACTCCCCAGTGGGAAGGTCCCTTTCAGGCACTGCTCACCACCGAATCGGCCGTGCGAGCTGCAGAGCGGGGATGGACTCATGGCAACAGAGTCAAAGGCCCAGGAGAAGAAGCCAAAGAGTGGACTGTAACATCCAGGCTGGGTGAAACAAGATTGACTCTCAAGCAGACACTCAAAGACAACCAGGAAAACACCAAGACGCCCAAAAAGCAGAGTCAAGCTTCCACCAGCCAGCTCGAGAACTGTCTTCCTGTTTTCATGGGTGAGAATTACCAGCATCTGTTGAGGGGAAGTACACAAGGGACTGTAAAAGGCAATGGGACAGCTTCTTTAAGAAAATAAGACAAAGGAAGGAGGACAAGGCCGGGTTGACCCCTTTGTTTGCTACCAAGAAGGCTCCATAGCCCTGCTGTGGGTAGTAACCCCATGGGCATGGTAAGGTAGGGACAAAAGGCCATTCCAGACCTCTGTAATTCCTCAGTTGTCTTTTAATTCAACAGGGACTGGAGGGCAGGACCGAGTTGGCCTCTGTACTCACCCCTAAGATGCACCAACTATGGGCAGCAGCCACACAGGCACGGTAGATGGGAGTCAAAGGCACACTGGACCTCTGGGATGCCCTTTTGTCCATTCCAAATGAGTGTGTCTATGGAAAACCTGAGACTTTTTTTCTCCTGTTCCCACTCTCCTTGCCCACATCAACAGATGCTGGTATGACTCATACAAGAGAGAGACAGAGTTTTACTTAATTGTTCAAGCAAAAGGACTTCTAGAAAAAGAAAAGGGGGGTTTGTTATAGAAGAGTAACCCTATGGTTGACTCTCACAATTAACGGGTGAATATTAAATATATGTTAAGGGACATTTTGTAGATGTACAGTTATCTTTCCCCTCCCCCTTGCATTGCTATCACAGGATGGCCTCAGTAGCTGGGGCATTTGGGAGGGTTGGCTTGTTCCTATGGCAGCACCTGACCTCCAATCAAGGTGTGAGACAGTGATCTCCAGCACTGGACAGAGAAGGAGTCGATTGACAAGACTTTGGGAGGGGCTAGAGGTGTAAAAGACAGAGCATCCATTTTGTAGATGAGCACACAGTGACTGAATTCTTTGGTCCCGGTGCTGTATTCTTTTCTTTATTCAGTCTTCTGTTGCATTTTGATAAAGTCTTAATAAACCATTTAAATTTTTGAAAGTAAAAATCATTTCTCACATGGGGTTGGGGAATGTGGGAAAAGTTGTCCTCACTGGGTCAGACCTCAAGGTACAACTTCACTGATCTGGCCAGACCTCCTTAGGAGAAACCCTGGATCAATATCAATCACAGAATGCTGCAATCACCTCTTCTCTAAAGAGAACAGCATAAAATACACTCTTTAAAATAGGATTACATGTTTCTTAGAAGCTCATTGAAATACTTCTCCATAACTGTAAAAGGAAACCGTCCTGCTGAAGTGGACTAGACCAGAGGGAAATCAAGGCAGAGCCATGGTTTGTCAAAAGATGCTTCATCCTAATAAGCCCTGTGGTGCATTTGGAGCTAAACCCTGGAACCTCAGGGCCTGAGAGGAGATTGCAAAAACCTTTGCAGGAGTCAAAGTCAGAAGAAAACCCAAAAGTGTCTCAAAGCATGAAGGACCTCATCCTGCTGAGGTCCATCTCCAACACAGGGTACCTCATGGACTCCATGGAGGAGAGAATTGGAGGCCAGGATGGCACAAAATCCTCTCAGAGACTCAGTGTAGAAAGGAAAATCCAAAGTACCTTAAAAAACTTGAGTATTTCAAAGTATTAATGAGCCCCACTAAATGTCAATGCAAAGCCCTCAAGGGACTCGTTAAAGCAGATAATTGGGGCCATGGTGCACAAACCTCTCACAGAGTCTGTACCAAAAGTGAAACACCAAGTACTTTCAAATAACTGAAGTACCCTGAAGCATTAATGAGCCCCACTGAGTGTCATTACTGACAAAGCCTCTCCAGGGACTAATTACAGCAGATAATTGGAGGCCAGGATTGCACAAACCTCTCAGAGACTGCAAGGCAAAAGCCAAACCCAAAGTCCTTTGAAAAACCTGCAGTCCCTGCAGGGAGCATGAAGGAGCCCCCAGGGCCATTGCTGAGCAAGGTTCCCCAGGGACTCCTTGCAGCAGATCCTTGAGGCCACTGGGATGTGGGCTAGGGGGGGATGCTGAGGGCAGCACAAGGGGCTGACAGTGCCCAGCCTGGCTGGGGCTGGGCCAGGAGGCCCCAGGGCCTCAGGACAAGGTGTCTCCTCCCAGCCCTTGCTGGCACAGACCCTGCTGTGCCCCAGGGCACCAAGACTTGGCTTCTCTTTGTTCCCACCTGTCATCACTGCCTGCAGTTCTCTGCTCTGCCTGGGGCCTGGGGACACTTGCTCAGTCGTGTCCCTCTCTGGGACCCATGAAAAGTCCAAGAAAGTTTGGAGTTGGATTCTGCCTTGGAGTTCCGGAGAGGTTTCTTCAGCTCCCTCTCAGGGACTGATGTCCAGGGCCTGAGCACAAAGCCCCAGAGGCTGATTAAAGTCCTTGTGCTGTGTCTGTGCTGCTGAGCTGGGCTGGGCTCCTGGCCCAGAGGCAGCTCCTGGTCACCAAGAAGAGCTTCAAAAGCACATTTCTCTTGATGAGCAGCTCTTGTGCCAGCCCAGCAGGGCTGGGGCACTGCCTGCAGCCAGCCCGGGCACAGCCCAGAGGCACAGAGAGCTTCAATCAGGCAGGGCTGGGAAGGGGCTGAGAAGTGCCTGGGGCACAATCACTGCCAGCCCTTGGCACAGGAACCTCTGGCTGCAGGACAGTGCAGCTGCAGCTCCTGGAGCCATCTCCTGCAGCTGGAACATGCCAATGCCTGCAGAGCCTGTGAGTACATTCTCTGCTTGTCTCTTGTGCAGAGCAGCCAGGGGTGCCCAGGGCTGTCCTGCAGAGCAGGGTCCTGCAGCCCAGGGTGCTGTGCTGGGGCAGGGACTCTGCTGCCTGCCAGGGACAGCTCTCAGCCAGCCCTGGCAGCTGTTCCCAGCACTGGGGGACAAGATCTGGGTGGCAGGAGACAGCTGGTGAGGCTTGGGAGTGTTCTCCTTGTGTGGGGAGGATGCTGCATTGTTCAGGACTGCTCGCAGCATGGCATTTAACTGCAGAACATTTCCAATTAGATTATACAGGGAGCACAGCAAGGCAGAGGCTGCATAAAAGGGAAGATCCTGCTTTTTTATTCTACTGCTCTGGGTTGCCTGAATGGGAAACTGCACATAGATATTCATGTCTCAGTTCAGGTGGAAAAAAACCAAATTTCTCTCCGATCTGAATAAAGCAGGCAGAGACAGAAATCAGCACAGGGCCCCTCACAGGCAGCATCCGTGTTGCTTTTCCAGTCTCCTCAGGGTTGCTCTGACGTTGCCATCAGAGCCTGCAGAGCCAGAGCTGCCCCTGGGCAGTGCCTGAGCTGGGAGGGCTCTGCAGGGCAGAGCTGAGCCCCCAGGGCTGGGCTGGGCTCTGGCAGCACTGGCAGGGCCCAGCCCTGGGCACAGGGAAGCAGCTGCTGGCAGGGACAGCTCCAGGCAGCAGAGCCCTGGGCAGGCAGTGGGGGGAAAGTGTCCCCAGCCTGTGCTGGGATATTTCAAGTCCTCTCCAAACCCAACTATTCCATGATTACTTTTCTTACAGATCCCCATGCCAAGGCACCACAAATGTCCAACAGCAGCTGCATCAGGCACTTCCTGCTGCTGGCATTGGCAGACACGCGGCAGCTGCAGCTCCTGCACTTCTGCCTCTTGCTGGGCATCTCCCTGGCTGCCCTCCTGGGCAACGGCCTCATCATCAGTGCCGTAGCCTGCGGCCACCACCTGCACACGCCCATGTTCTTCTTCCTGCTCAACCTGGCCCTCGCTGACCTGGGCTCCATCTGCACCACTGTGCCCAAAGCCATGCACAATTCCCTCTGGGACACCAGCAACATCTCCTACACTGGATGTGCTGCTCAGCTCTTTCTCTTTCTGTTCTTCATCTCAGCAGAGTATTTCCTCCTGACCATCATGTGCTACGACCGCTATGTGTCCATCTGCAAACCCCTGCACTACGGGACCCTCCTGGGCAGCAGAGCTTGTGCCCACATGGCAGCAGCTGCCTGGGCCAGTGCCTTTCTCACTGCTCTCATGCACACAGCCAATACATTTTCCCTGCCCCTGTGCCATGGCAATGCCCTGGGCCAGTTCTTCTGTGAACTCCCCCAGATCCTCAAGCTCTCCTGCTCGAAACATTATATCAGGAAATTTGGCCTCATTGCAGTTAGTGCCTGTTTAGCATTGTGTTGTTTTGTGTTCATTTTTTTCTCCTATGTGCAGATTTTCAGGGCTGTGCTGAGGATCCCCTCTGAGCAGGGACGGCACAAAGCCTTTTCCACCTGCCTCCCTCACCTGGCTGTGATCTCCCTGTTCCTCAGCACTGGTATATTTTCTGACCTGAAGCCCCCCTCCATGTCCTCCCCATCCCTGGATCTAGCCCTGTCAGTTCTGTACTCGGTGGTGCCTCCAGTCCTGAACCCCCTCATCTACAGCCTTAGGAACCAGGAGCTCAAGGCTGCAGTGTGGAGACTGATGACTGGATGGTTTCAGGAACATTAAACTGCTGGCCTATTTTGCCAAATCACTTATAATAAATTTTATTTTTGTTACTTTTTGCTGGTTTCATTTTTAAGGTTCTTTTTGTTTTCTTTATATTTTTTCATGTTGTCCACAAATAAATGTAATTGTTTGTGCCATTTCTCATTTTGTTTCTCTCCACCTTCCCTGTGGCCATAGACTGTCAATGAGGGGCTGTGCTATTTGTGACTTTAAAGGAAATAAAGGATCTCCCAGCAGAGTTTTCTGCAGAGATGCCCTTGTGTTGCCTTCTCTGGAGTTGCAGCAGCAATGTCTGTGTGCAGAGCTGGGGCAGATCAGTGCTGGCCCAGCAGCTGTGCCCAGCAGCAGCAGCAGCAGCACTTGGTGTTGCCAGTGCTGCTGCCGTGGCCCTGCCCCGCTGCCCTGGTGGCCCTGGTGTTGCTGCAGGGCCTGAGTGCTCTCGGGGCCGGGCACAGCCCTGGGGGTGGCAGTGCCGGGGCTGCAGCAGGGACAGGCCATGGGCACTGCTGGGGCAGCGCTGACGCCTCAGGCCAGGCCCTGGGGGCTCCAGGCTCCTTACCCAGGCTCTCTCAAGAACACGGCCAGGCCAAGGCTCAGCACAGAAACCCCCGTGAGCAGCCCCAGGCTGGCCGTGGGCAGGCTGGGGGCAAACAGCATGGCTGGGGCTCTGCAAGGGCCCTGGGGCAGACGGGAAGGAGCAGCAGAGCAGGGGCTGATCCATGCCCAGTGCGCTGCACAGCCCAGGGCAGCGTCCCAGAGCGTCCTCATGCAGCTGCCAACAACATCCCCCCTCTGCAGCCCTGGCCTCTCCCCCAGCTCACACAGGTGCCCCATCCTTGCAGGCACAGACACGGCAGCACTGCCTCAGCAGCCCCTGTTTGCATTGCACACAGCAGGGGCAGCACCCCCATGCTGTTGCTGTGGGGACATGAACCTGAGGGAGCACAAATGCCATCAGCCCCTGGGGCCAGCAAGGGCTGCGGGACACCAGGGAAACCACTCAGCTTTGTCCTGGCCTCTGCACTCAGCCAGAAAGTTTGTTCCCATCAGCTGGGAGTTTCCTGTGCCACTGCAGATGCTGCTGCTCAGAGCCAGGGCTGCCTGGCAGCCACCCCCAAACTGCCCTGAGCATTTCCTTTGCCTCACCTTTGCCTTCTTAGCTCAACTGCTTCAAATTTCTTCCCATTGCCCACCCCTGTTCCCTCCCCTGCAAACAGCCCATCCCTGTTTGCCTTTTCCTCTCTGGCCCCACTCCCCATTGCAGTTCCTGACTTGCCCCCATGGGAACGTCCCTTGGGCAGCAGGATCATCCTACAAGTGCTGCAGGAATTGTCTGCAGGCTCTCGCAGTGCTTGGTGCTGCTCCCTTGCCAGAGGCACCCCAGGCCAGGGGGGCACATCTGGGCTGCTGTGTCTGCCTCTGGGGCTCCCTGTTCTGGGCAATGAGGAGGAGCTGCAGAGGCTCTGCAGGACTGACAGGATGGGCTTTGGGGCTGGCAGGAGAAGCTGAGGGACCTGGGCTGCTGGAGCTGCTGAAGAGGAGGCCCAGGGCTCATCCTGCAGCTGCTCCAAGGGTGGTTTCAGAGAATCACAGAATCAACAAGGCTGGAAAAGACCTTGGAGATGATCAAGTCCAACCTGTGCCCTGACATCACCTTGTCTCCCCTAACCCTCCTCTTCTCCAGGACAAACAAGCCCAGCTCCCTCAGCCACTCCTCACAGGACTTGTGCTCCAAACCCCTCCCCAGCCTTGTTTCCCTTCTCTGGACACGCTCCAGCCCCTCCATGTCCTTCCTAAATTGGGGGCCCCAAAACTGGACACAGCACTCAGGGTGCTGCCCAACCAGTCCCCAGCACAGGGGAAGAATCACTGCCCTGGTCCTGCTGGCCACACCATTCCTTATCCATAGGAGTGCCAGGGGTTGGATGAGGGAAATGGTGTGGATGGGGTTGGGACAAAGTGTTATTGATTGTCAGCCATGAAGGGTCTTGATTTTCATGTCTGTTCAGACAGCATTAGGAGGTGCTGGGGGTCAATATCAATTGGATATTTCTGATAATCAATCAATAAACAGGAAAAGAAAACAGGTCAAAACAGTTCTCTCTGCATTTTTTTCAAACCAGTATATTCAATTTGAATACAATTCTGAAATCTGTCTAATTAGCCACAGAATAATTGAACATTTGAATTATTCCCAAGAGCTTTTTTCATTCATGTGTTTTGAACAAATTTTTGTGAGCTTTTCTCACTGAATTCCTGAACTGAAAAGCGCAAGAAAGAAGAGGCCTCAAGAGTTGTAACATTCATGAGTACCCTCAAAGTGGCTGAGGATCCATCCCCATGGGAGCAGCAATGAACAGAAATGGGCACAGCTTTGTGGCTGCTGTCCCAGCTTTGGCATGGGCCCTGGGCCTGGAGCAGGAGCAGCTCTTGAGGGCCCCAAGGCCGGGGCTCTGGTGCTGCCCTGGGCAGATGGGATGGCAGCAGGGGCTGCAGAGCTCTCAGCACCTCAGGCCGAGGGGAGCAGGGCAGCCAGGGAGCCTCCTTTGGCCTTGGCCAAGCCCCTTCCCCCATGGCTGGGGCTGAGTCCTGTGGCAGCTGCAGCTGCTGCTGTGCCCTTGGCAGGGGCTGAGGCCGTGGGGCCAGTGCCCAGAGCAGCCTGGGCTGAGCAGAGCTGTGGGGCCAGAGCCGGCTGGGCTGGGCTGGGCTCAGAGAGGCCCTTGGTGCTGCCCAGAGCTCAGGGCAGCTGGCAGAGCTTGCAGGGAGCTGGGCTGGGCTCCGAGAGCCTGGCCCAGAAACCATCAGTGTCCATCTCAGCCTGGCTGAGTGTGCAGGGGCAGGACTCAGGCCAGGCCTTGTGGGGCAGGGCCAGCGCCTGTGCAAGGCATTGCAAACAGGCAAGTGGCCCAGAGAGGAGGCTGCTCTGTGCCCTTGGTGGCATGGACAGAGCAGGGAGGGGGCCCAGGACATTTGTCAGCGCCAGCCTCTGTGCCCATGTGTTGGCAGCCCTGGCTGCTGAGCCCAGCTTTGGCCTGGGCTGGGTTTGGCTGTGGCCCAGCTCCATCCTCCTGCAGGGCTCAGGGCCTGTTCCCGGCCATGGCCAGCCCTGGCTGCCTCTCTGCTGGCCCAGAGGCCGGCAGAGCCCGGGGCAGGGCTGTCTGTGCAGCCCCACAGGTGCCAGGGGCTCTGCAGGAGCTGGCAGAGGCTGCCCAGCAGGGAGGCCATGGGGCACAGAGCCCCAAGGCTGCTGTGGGCACCACGGCACAGGGGCCGTTCCCAGCCGCAATGCTCCTGGCCTGGGCTGGGCCTGCACAGGGGCTGGGCCACCATGGCTGGGCCAGCACAGGGCCACAAAGGGGCCACGCAGCTGCTGCTGGGGCTGACAGCAAGGCCAGGCACACACAAGCAATTGCTGAGCATGGCCTGCGCTGGCCAGGCCTGACTGTGCCAAAGGCAGAGCTCAGCTGCCCTTGGGGGCTGCAGCAACACTCCAGAGCCCAAAGAGCCTCCATGGCTGGGCTGGAGACCAAGGCTGCAGCAGGGAAATGCAGGGCTGCTGCGGGATGGGGAGGCCATTGAATTCCAGCACACACCTCAGCTCTCTGATGATCCCGGCACCATGCTGGGCCCTGTTTCACACTGGAGCAGAGCAGATGTTGATGGGACAGGATCCCTGCGGGGCTGTCAGGGCCCTGCAGCTTGCAAGGTGCTCTGCTCTCCCTCAGGTGCTCTCGGAGAGATCCAACCCCAGCTCAGGGCACCTCAGGGCACAAGTGGCACTGCCTGTTTATGGGCACACAGCTGATGTCTGCCTCGAAATTGGCACAGGTGTTAATACCTGTTGGTTTCATAATACACAAGCAAATCTTTATTATCTGGGTCATTAGAGTACTTTCAAGAAATGGCAATATTTTTCCGCCAGTGTCCTGGTTTGAAAAGGATGCGAGTTTTTTGGGATGCTGTTGTCAAACCAATAGGTGCTCAGATTTGAATATTGGTACCTGGTGTCGCCACTGAGGACATGGATACGCCTCTGAGAACACAGGGGGTTAAAAGCAGGGAACTCCCAGGGGGAGCTCTCTTGGGTTCTGTCTGTGAAAGAGGTCAGAGCTGCCCTGCCCGGCTGCGGGCTGGCAGGGGAGGGGAAGCCATGCGGCCGCGTGAGGTAGGCCGGGCCTTGGACAGAGAGGGGAGGTGAAGGCCCCTGCAGGATGGAAGGGTGGAGGAACACTGGAGAGTCATCGGGCAGCCTGCCCCCCAGAGAGAAAGAGAGAAAGAGAGAAAGAGAGAGAGAAAGAGAGTGAGCCTGTGCCTGTGCTTGTGCCAGCTTGAAATTCGGTATCACATGCAGGCAGCACGGCCAGCCATAAAGGAGAAGGGGGGTGCAGCGAGAAGGTGCCTGGCAGGGCAGCCATGGGAGTTCTGGACAGGCAGAGCCTGAGATTTTTAACCCTTTTCTTGGATGATGGAAACCTTACTGATCCTCCTGGAGTTGAATGAGAAGAGAGATAGAGATGAGATAAGAGGAAATGGGCCATGAGAGAAGTTGAGAAGAATCTTGGTTGAGAGGAGGTGATGGAATGGCCTTTGGCTGGACTTCTCTTGTATAGCCATGAACAGAACCATTTTTTTCCTGTGACACAGAGACTGCATCTAGGGGGAGGCAATGGCTTGGAGCCAAGAGAGTGCAGTGATGTTATGTGAAGGAGTGCGTGAACAGAGACAACGGGTGAGGAGGGTGGTGGTGCTCTCCATCTTCAGGGAAGAAGAAGAAGATCTCTGTTCTTGACAGAGATCCCCTCGGCCCCAGGGGCTTAATTTGGGAGGGACAGGTGTCCCCAAAGTGAGAGACTGTGCTTTTTTTGGAACTGGGCAAAGGGCAAAGCATCCTTAAAAGGGGAACCCTAGAAGCAGCTCTGGACCATGTGCAGTGGTGAGAGCACTGGGCATGAAAGGAAGATGTCACGATGGCAAATGATCTCCAGGCAGTGCCATGTGTGACATGGAAACACAAAAGGTCTCAACTGTGTTTCCAGGGGAAGCCTATGGCACAAGAGGGACTCCTCTCTTCTTGATGAACTGAGAACTGATTATCTAAAGGCTGGTGATGGACTGAGAGTTGGTGATCTGAGGGGTGGTAACTGAATTGAGAATCCAAGGTTTTGTCTTACTGTGATGTATTGGGAATTTGGT
This sequence comes from Agelaius tricolor, assembly GCF_023055355.1. Classification (NCBI taxonomy): domain Eukaryota; kingdom Metazoa; phylum Chordata; class Aves; order Passeriformes; family Icteridae; genus Agelaius; species Agelaius tricolor. Next base: position 1,260,318 of record NW_027269311.1, on the reverse strand, counting down.
GGGGGGAGGAGGAATGTTTGGAAGGTTTTCATCCTGAGTTCTGTGTGTTTCTTTTATATATTGTAAGTTAATAAAGTTGGGGTTTTTTCCCCTTTTATTCCTCAGCTGGAGCCTGCTTTGCCCTATTCCTGGTCACATCTCACAGCAGACACCAGGGAGAATGTATTTTCATGGGGGCACTGGCATTGCGCCAGCGTCAAACCGTGACACCTTTGTAGCAGATGATTGGCCCATCTATAACTCAGAGCTCCTCCGCACCACAGGTAAGAGACCCAACCTGGCAGATACTTGGGACAGGTGGACAAAAATGCTGCCCAATGCTCTAGAGGAACTCCAAGAATTGGACCTGTTGGGGTCCTCCAAGGCCACATACTGTGTCAAATTTTACTTTAGATGCCTGAAAAACAATTGGCCAGAAATTGACCGGACCAAAAACACATACCAAAAAGACAAATCAGCAATTAACAAAGCCTGTAACTATCCCTATGGATAACTATCAATTCTATTGAAAAGTGGCAAATGCAACACCTTATTGCCTATCAAATTTTAACATGGTCTGATTTCTTTAACAAGAATGCTAACAAACGTGCCATATAAAATGATGCCAGATACAGTCACAAAAAGCTGTTGGGTTGTTCAGCAATATGCTAAATTGCACGTTATTATATTTATTTTCCAGTAACCCGGCGCTTCAAAAAGTCTTACTGAATTTCTGTTTCCATGGAATTTGCAGTTACCGTGGGTTTTTCTCATGACTGATTTACTTATAATTCTAACATGCTTGTTACAACTTGAATCCCTCCAGTGCACCATCATGCTGTTATTTCACTTATGGCTTATTCACCTTAAAGTAGTTTTTTTGTGTTAATAACCTTGGACAAAATTACATCATGCCATTCTCTGTAACTTTTAAGGATGTTCATTTTAATTCTGTTAAATTAAAGCCCAATATTGTAATGCTCAGTTACATTCTGTTAAATTAAATAAGGCAAAGGGTTTTTTTGTTAAATTTTGTAGATTTAATTTCTGTTAAGTTTCAGTATTACTAAATTTGAACAATGTTCTATTCCAGTTTTTATGGGTCCAGTTATGTTTGGTATTAATAGTAATTAACTTTGAGTTCTCTCGAGTGCGCTTTTTGTTCTACTAAGGTGATAATGAATTTAATTTGAAATCCTTTTAGGGCTGAGTTTAAGTTCCTCTTGCTAAGCTCTAGCGCTGTCCAAATAAATTTCTATCAGGTTTGAGTGTTATTTAATATGAGGTATCATAAATGTTACTAGTGAGCTGTTCAGTGTTTTCCTTTGATGCATTTATTCTGTCATAAATACATCAATCTTTGTATTACTGTTTTTATAGCCAGCTTTTCATATGCTTTACCATCTTTTGGTGTAATTATCTACAAGACACGTGTCATTTCAGGATCCTCCTTTTGTTCTCTAGCTGCTTATGTATCTCTCAGACCAGACTACCCCTCTGGCTGGGCTCCGCACTCTGGCTCTATGGTTTGACCCAGTGCTGCCTCATCATTTTTAAGTATTTTTCAGAGTTCCAAGAAATGATATCTCAGCTTTGTGGGAAGCCTCCCCTAAACTGATGGTATTGTGACATCTACTCTAATCAGATGCAGCCCCAATTATTATTACAGAACCACTCCAACATTCTGCTGGGTTTAAAGCATCTCTGTGCTGAGGGAATTTTGGAGGAGACAGCTCTTGCATGGTTCATTCGTCTGTCACCCCTAGACCTTTACTCCTCAGTGCTATTCTCAAGAGCCTTGTTTTAAATGATGTTTAGGGAATTCTCTCCCACTTGAAGCTTGGGTGGTGGCCAGGCCTTTGCTCTTCCTGGATGGGAATTGCCAACAGACCCAGATGTTTTCTGCATCAAAACTAGATTTGAGTTGTTTTGACTTGGCAATTTGACTCTCTAGATATGACAGTTGAACTCTTTTTAAAGGCAGCTTGGGAATTATTATCTGGAAATAATTCTCCAAGTCCCCCCTGAAGCGAGGTTTGTCAGCTGTTTGCAGACTCTGGGATGATGGTACATTATTGCAGAGATTGCTATTTACCTAATTCCACCTATGTTGTTAGCTTTGTCTGCTATTTGAAATATTCCTGATTGTTGGATCCATATTATTCCTAATTGCTCTAAGTTTCTTGTCCACTGCATGTATTATTTTGCTATGATGTTTCTTCATACTCATAACAAAATACATGCATCTCATTCTTAAAAAAACAATAAAGAAAAGGAATGAATGCCGTAAGAACGTTCAAATAATGCAATATGTACATGAGAAATTTGGACGACTAATCATTTTGAATAATGCAATATTTACGTGAGAAATTGTGGAAAAAAGATCATCACATCTAAATCCCAATTGAGTGTACCACAGTGAAGCCTGATTGATTCATTAACTTCACGAGAAGATGTGCCTGTGTTTCATCAGCAGCAGTTCAAAGCAGTCACCTGTTCATTCCATCAGATACTGATCAGCTCTGAAAAAATGAGGCCCAGTGCAAAGAGAAATAACCTCATCACCTTGCAGCCTTTGCTTAAAAGGTTTCCTTGCAGCCTTTGTGGCCAGGGCAGGAACAGGAGGAGGACTGCCCAGACCAGACATGGCTGTGTCTGGACACTGACAGAGGCAATTTGCCAACAAAAGCCTCCTGGCATCCTCACGGTACAGAGCTCTTACGAACCTTCTCCAGTTATTCCCTGTTCCAGCACCCAGGAGGACATTCAGTGATGTCAAAGATCAGCATTTCCAGCTCACAGACTTTCTCATACTTCTCAACTCATTGGAAACAATGGTCATTTCTTTCCATTTCCCTAAGAGACATTGGACATTATTCTTTTGTTTTCTCATGCTGCAAAACCCTGTGTCAATGACTTGATAGAATTTGGTAAGTTTTGTTGATTGTAATTGGTCTTTTATCTATCTTATCCCATATCTAACAGATAACCAGTGATAACCTTGATGAGATAATACCCTCACAAGAGTGAGCTGTTTCAACATCAGAACATAGGAGCCTTTTTTAAATGAACGAAAAGGGGGAGATGTCATAGACAGGTAGAATAATGATAAAAGAAAGGCCCTATGAAATCAGGCCTTGTTCTGCCATGTTAATAGCTGGCCTGTCATCACTTCTGAGTGCAGCTAAGCAGTTGCAAGTTCCCATGTGAAGCCATTGTGAGAATGAGACTTTGTGAGCAATCTGTTCTGAGGGTGAAAAACAAATGCACCTGCAACAACAAGGGATTTGTCCCATGAGAATCAGTGAAGAGAACAGGTAAACAATACAATAGAGAGATCTGATGCACAAGTAAAATCTATTTTATTAACCAATAATAGAATAACTGATAAGAAATCTCTGAACTTACTAAAGTTGCACACAAGGTTTTTCAAACTGTGTAAAATGAGTTGCATGAATAAAGAATAAAGAGTTCTCCAGCTCAGCTGGGTCCTCTGGGATTTCAGTTCCCCCCTTCTTTGAGGCTTTGGGTTCCTCCTTCTTTGGGGCTTTGGGTTCCCTCTTCTTTGGGGCTTTGGGTTCCTTCTTCTCTGAGGTTTTGGCTGCCTTCTTCTGTGGGATTTTGCTTTCCTTCCTCTCTGGGGCTTTGGTGTCCTTCTCTGATGCTTTGCTTTCCTTCTCTGGGATTTTGGTTTCCTTCCTCTCTGATGCTTTGCCTTTCTTCCTTTCTGATGCTTTGCTTTCCTTCTTCTCTGAGATTTTGGTTTCCTTCTCTGAGATTTTGGTTTCCTTCCTCTCTGATGCTTTGGTTTCCTTCTTCTCTGGGGCCTTGGTTTCTTTCTTCTCTGGGATTTTGGTTTCCTTCTTCTCTGGGATTTTGGTTTCTTTCTTCTCTGGGATTTTGGTTTCTTTCTTCTCTGGGATTTTGGTTTCCTTCTTCTCTGGGATTTTGGTTTTCTTCCTCTCTGTGGATTTGGTTTCCTTTTTTGGGATTTTGGTTTCCTTCTTCTCTGGGGTCTTGGCTTTCCCCTTCTCTGGTTTTGGAGGTTGCTTTCCCACAGAGACACCCTTCTTTTCCTTCTTCTGCCTCTCTTCCTCCTTCCGCCTCTCTTCCTCCTTCCGCCTCTCTTCCTCCTCTAAGGCTTTTGCCTCCTCCTCAAGCTTTTTATCTGACTGCTTCAGCTCCCTTCTGCAGACAAAATAGAAAACATGGCTGAGAGTCCCTACCAGAAACTTGGGCTCCCTAGTCCTGGCTGGCCCTGCACTTCATTCCTTGACCCTGAGGCCATTTCTGTGAATTCTCCTCAACCCACAGGGGCTGGGAACATCCCAAGTGAGGCCATTGGTGGAAGGGGACCTCCAGGCTCAGCCAAACCTAAGCTTTGCCATCAGAGGCTCTTGACTGTGCAAGCTCCCTCTTAAGGCACAGCCAGACCCCTCCAGCCCCTGCCCAAGGCTGATCCAGCAGCTCTCTGTGCTGGTGCCTGAAAACGCCCTTTGTCTCTGGGCTTCCCAGTTTAGAGCAGAGCACAGATTGCTGACATCTGCTCATCTCTCCTACAATTCTTACTCAGCTCATTCAGCCCCCTTCCTCCTGGGCATAGCTGAAGCATGATTTTAAAGAGTTCAGATTTCAGCTGAGGCTTAGAAGCAATTCCCATTGATCAGGATGTAAGTTAGACAGGCAGACCATAGGTTAATGATTATGAGATGCTTAAGCCGGAGCTGAATGTTCTATTGTTTACCATGAGGAGCTTCTTTCTAGAAGGAAGTGGAGGAAGTGAACTGTTATAAGAACATCTTGAAACCAGGAGAACAATGCTTAGGACCTGGGCTTGATGTCAATCAGTCACTAAGCAGGGGACCTTGGATCGTGCCAGAGGGTCACAGAGACCTGATGAAGACATTCCTGACTTCATCCCTTAAGACCACAGACCCAATTCGAGACCCAATTCAAGGGAGGAATTGCACAGGTGTGAAGGACCAATGAGCTCATTTGAATACAGAGCGGGGACGGGAGGTGCTGGGGTTGTGCAGATGTATTGTATGTAAGATCTTGGGCAATAAAGAGAGGGCAAAGAACCTTGGACAGCGCGGTCACGCCTTTTAGGGACGGCTCTGGTGCCGCCCGCCGGTGTTAATAAACACACCACTGTCTAACTTTAATTAGTTAGAGAGTCTGTGTCCGTGACCTTCGGTTTTAACGACTCCTAGCCTGCTCCTTCATGAGAACAATGCTATCAGTCAGAAAGCAAAGGCTGCAGGAACTCCTCTCCTGCAAGGCAGGCTCTTGTCAGCCAGATTTCCTGTTGGAACCCAGCTGTGACCAAGCAAACCAGTGCTGGCTGCCATGGAAACCATTGGAAGCAGCCTCATCCCTCTCCTCCCCATGAAACCAACTTCAGCCTGGCCTGAAGAAGTCCTGATGCACAGGCTGGCTTGAAGCAGCCTCCACTCCCAGCTCCACCCTGGGCCTGTGTGTCCTGAGCTGGGCTGCCTTGCTGGAGCTGAGCTTCTCCTGTGCTTGCCCACGGCTGCAGCTGCAGGGGAGCCTAAAGGACATGAGCTTTTCTGGCTGCTGTCCCACCATAAGGAGAACCCTGGCAGATCAGCTTTGCCAGGGCTTCATCTGGGGCAGGAGCAGGACCCAAAGCAAGGTTTGCTCTGTGCCCCACACCTACCCATACCACGATGCCACTGTTTTGGTGAAGAAGGGAGATGATGAAGAAGATGCCACTCAACACCATGCACTTCAAGACACCTCTAGAGGCAGTGCCAAGGCAAGCCCAGAGCCCAGCTCCCTGCAGGCAGCAGCTAAGCCAGGAGGGCTCAGCACTCCAATAGAGAAGAAGATGTTGTGTCTCAACAGGAGAAGGTCCTTCCTCTCTTGGCAGCCAGGGAGCTCACAGTGGCCCTCCCTGTGTTGCTGCTGGCCCTTGCTATGCAGCACCTCTGAGCTCAGAGTCCTTGGAGCAGGGAAGCCCTGCAGGGACAATAACCCATGGCAGAGCAGGAGCCCATGGAAGGCTGACTCACCTCTCCCTCAGAGGGGCCTGAGAGCCACAGTTGATCTCCCGGGGGCTCAGGGAGGAGCTGACACGTGAGGCCTCCCTGGGCACCAGCCCCTCGTAGCTGGGGCCTCCCTCCACGTGGCACAGCTCCGGGACACTGCAGGTGCTGCTGAGGTGGCCAGAGAAGGTGAAGGAGACCTGCTGGCTCTCTCCTGGCTGCAGCACACCTGGCACTGGCAGGATACTGAAAGCCTGGGTGGAAGACAGGAGAGATTGAGGTGCTGAGCATGGAAATGGATGCAGAAGAGCATCTTGGAGCAAAGTGCAGCTGTAGCCAGAGGGGCCTATTCCCCAAACACTGCCAGAATCACCCTCACCTCATCCTGCATCCATGCCACTGACCAGTGCAGGGACCATGGGGAAAATCTTCTCCCATCCTCACGGGTCAATGCATTAATTAGTACATTATATGAAAGTGACCTGGGATGTCTCCTGGCAGTAGAAATTCTCTCTGATGCACAACTTGCCTTTAAAAAGTTTCAAAACTTCCTGCTTTTAGAAAAGGAGGAGACTCAGAGTGAGAGCTCTTGGAGCTGAGGGAAGGAGCCCAGCCCAGCTCATCTGACTCCTGAGGCTCTTCCCCTCTCTCTCTGATTTAAATGCTGCTTTCTCAAGGTGCTACAGAAAAAGTGCCTGCAAAAACTTCCTGTGGAGCACCTGAGGAGTTCCAGGAGGAGCAGTGCCCTCCATAGGTGCTGCAAAGTGTCCTTGGGCAGCCCTACAACGTGTCCTGCACGGCCTCTCCAACAAGCAGCTGCTCCAGCAGCCCTTTGTGATGGGCCTGCAGGGATGGGAGGCCCCTCTGTGGCCAATGCTGAGGGCCCCCAGCGGCACTGGCAGCTCCAGCCCTGCTGGCCACACTGACAATGGGCAGTGAGACAGATTCCCTCCTGCCTTCTCCGCTCCCAGGGGAGCGTGCGCCACGTCCAGGGAGCACCTGAATCCCTCCAAGCCTCGTGGCAGGTGAGGGTTTGCAGGAGTTGGTGCTGGCACCTGGAAAACATGCCATTTTCTGTGCTGGGAGGAAGAGACAGCCACTTTGCAAAGTCTCCCTTTGTGAGACAGCTTCAGGGCCAGCAGTGCAATAGCAGCTCTGGGTGAAAGCAGAGCCCTGCAAACAGGGAGTCTGGCTGCCTTGGGAAGAGGCTCCATGGAGATCAGGATCATCCCAGCTTGCTCTGGGAAGGAAGCTGGAGGTCTTACCATGATGATGCAGAGAAAAGCCTCATCTTACTTTGGGAAGAAAACCAGACAAAAAAAAATCCCCCACTCAGCACAGGCCTGTAGGATCTGAGTCAGCTTCTCCAAGGAAAACTCTCCTATTTCTCCCTCCCACACAGCCCATACCCAGCCACTGGCCCTGCTGCCCAGCCCACTGTCAGCACAGCACAGCAGGGCAGCAAAAAGGGAGCTCAGCACAAGCAGGACTTGGTGCTGGCAGGCTGGGGAGGCAGCACAAGCAGTAGGGGTACAAGAAAATCTACCTCTGCTCCTGGAGATTGGGCAAAACCCCACGATTCTTTCAGGGCTCTGGCTGCCTCCTCCACATTTCTAATCCTGAAGCGTCTCCTTAGAGATGCCGAGGAATCCAAACTGGGTCTCTTCCCCTTTGGTGGTTGGGGTTGGAATTTAGATGAGTAAGGCTCACATCTGGAAAAGAACACAACTATGAACAGGGACCTGCAGTGGGAGGGAGGGACACCTGCACGAGCAGCTCCTGGCCAGGATGCAGCCCCTGGGTGGGTGCTGGCACGTTGACCTGAGAAATGGTTTGATCCAGCCCTTCCCAATCCAGGCTGGAGCAGGTCTGTTCTAAAGGCAGCCCAGGGATGACACTGAGCTGCTGCAGCAGCTGCAACTGCTTGCATTGAGCAACTACAGAGGACAGGCATGAACACCTGGTGGGGATGCAAAAAGCACAGTGGGAGAGGGAAAGACAGAGAAGGCAGCAAAAAGGTGAGATCTGAGGCACTGAGGGGCAGACCCAGCCAGTGCCCAGCCAGCAGAGCCCCCCCAGTGCCCAAGGCCAGAAACTCTGCAGCTCCACCAGGGATTTATCAGGAATGTTCCCCTGACACTGCTGGGGGTTGGTTGACATTTCCCAACACTCCCAGGCGACTCAGGTCGCATTCCCCATCCATCCATCCATCCATACATACACAGGCTGTGGTGCTGGGATCCTGCCAAGCTCTGCCAGCCTTGGGCTTGGGGAGATTTCTGCCAGCTGTCCTGAGCTCCGTAGTTGTGCTCTCTGTTCCAGGAAGCAAGCAAGAAAGATTTAAAAAAAAAAAACCACAAAACAAACCACAACAGGGAAACCTAAAAAACCTTCAACAGCTCAACCTTGCTCAAGTTATTTCTTTAGGGACAGCGACCACTCTCCAGCTGAAATGCTGGGCTTTTGGGGAAAAAGAAAATTACATGTTCACCTCCAAATCAAAAAGGATTAAGGTAAGAGAACCTTTCCAATTAAAAATTATTGGCCCAAAGCTTTTACCTTTGCAAGAAATCTCTAGTTAAGACCAGGCTGACAGTTAAACAACTGGTCCTTCTGGTGGGGAGAAACCCTCCTCTTTAAGGGAAGCAGCCTGATAGTTGAAAGCAACTGTTTTATCAAACTTCAGGCTCCCTGGCGCAGCCTGCATTGCCTGTCCTTCCTGTTCACTGATTTACATGCAGTGCCACAATGGCCCAGGTTCCGATGTCTGGTGCCATCCAGGGAATTTGGCATTGCCATTTCCATATGTTTTAATAGAAGTTTCAGTCCTTGCAACCAGCCTTCAAATGCCAGCTTTCCTTTCTTTTACAGAAACTCAAGGTTCCCAGAAGTCTTCTGACGTCCTCTTTTGTGCTCAGAGGGATGACATTTTCAAACAGATGTTTCCAAAGTTAACAGCATTTGAAAGAAGAATGAACTCAAATGCCCCTGGATTCCAGCTTAGCCGAACTCCATTCTGTGTCAGACCCTGAGATTGCCACCTCTAAGGCAGGAGCTGTTTGTGCCCCCCATCCCTCCTGTCCTTCTCCCCAGCAGCCTGGGCCTGTTTTCCCCGGCAGAATCCCTGTCCCTGTGCACCCTGCCAGGAGCAGCTGCACACAGGCTCACATCTCCCCTTGCCCTCACCAGTGGGTTTCTCTCATCCCCGAACACGCCGATGACAACGTTGGTGCGATGAGTGCCCAGGGCCTGCACTTCCACCACAACTGGGATCTCTGCTGTGCTCTGGGGCTGCACAATCCCACAGGGCTTGGGGCTGGAGTAGAGCACAGCAGAGTCCTCCTTGCGTTTCTGGAAGGGACAGAATGAAATGCAACTTCAGAGGCACCTCTGGAGAAACTTTAGACTCCTTAACATCCACCGCAACAGCAACTTACACACACGTTTCAAACTCCCCAGCACAAAGGTAAAAGGCACACACAAGATGCAAGAATTGTAGGCTTAGCACTCCCAGGGGAACCTGCAAGGAGGCTGCCAGCACAGGCATTGGTGTCTGTGGATGCAGCAGCTTTTCACAACCCTCTAAGATCTCCCACATGAAAACACCCTGAAGACCAGAACATCAACTGTTTCCTCAGGAGCTTCAACTGCCTCCTAAAGTTTACAGTCGGGTAGGATACTGCTCTCAGCAGATCCATAAGACTGAATAGAAACCAGTTCTTATCCAAACCCTTTTTTCCCCTAATAATCTCCTCAGTAATATTTGACAGAAGGAGGTGGATGTGATGCCAAACCTGGGGAATGAGCCCGTAGCAGCCAGGAAGGTGGCTGGGATTCCTAATGATGATCTTCCTCTCATATGGCACCTTCAGGTGGCACTCATCGTACAGCACGACTGGGGAGGACACTTGGAGCTCAGGAACGAGACATCTGGGCAGAGAGATGACCCCAGGGCAATCAGAGATACTGAGAGAATGGAGAACGTTTCCCCCCAAAGATTGTGCAATGGAGCAGAACACATTGGTCACTGTCAAATGCACATTGAACAGCCCTACAGGGATAAATTGTCTTCTACCTCTTCCCATTCCAACATGTCTTGTTAAGGAGGGGCAAACCCTGAGAGGCAGCACCCAGAGGCTGCCCAGTGCCCCAGGCAGAGCACTTTGCCCCACAGCTGCCTCAGCCCCTGCTTTACCCAAGAAGGCTTGCAAGGACTCCTGGAACAGTCCCAGTAACCCACGAGCTCTGGGGGAGCCATCCCAACAAGGATCAGGGCTCACTAAGGCTCAAGGAACACACAACTCCAGTGTCTCAGTAAAAATGACTCCCTTCTCTGCCATGGTGCTGTTGCCCTGCCTGAGAACTCAGCTCTTTGCCCCAGCCCTGGAGGGCACGAGACAGCAGCTGCCCCACAGAGGGGCTGATCAGCCACCCCCTCCCAGGCCCTGCAGCTCCCTGGCTCCTTCACTGCACAGCTCCAGGCCCTGCCTGGCCCCAGCTCCATTTGCTTGACAAAATGGCAGCCCAGGCACTGCCTGGATGGCTCTGCCTGGGAGAGGGAACAGCACCAGGGAGCTGCATCCCTCTGGCATCACACTGACACCCACAGCAGCACAGCAGGGTGGAATTCTGCTGCAGCAAGAACGACTTTTGGTTTAAGTCTGAGAACATTAAAGCTCAAAATGGGAAGCACAGGGAAGGAGAAAAACTGGAGCTGACCTGCCACATCAAGGCTGCTTTCCCCTCATAAGACCTTGCCCTCCCCACTCTTGCTGGGAGCCACTTTCCCCTGTCATGTGCCCTCATGAACAGAACCAGACCCTGACTCTCAGCAGGCTGCCTGGTGTGTCCCAAACCAATGCAGGGTGGTCACAACCAGCACAACTCCATCTCTTGTAGGAAGAAGGAGAGGAGGCCCTCGGGAAATTTGTTCCACCTCAAGCACCAAAACCCAGGCCAATCAATGATACCATTCCTGGTCCCTTTAGAAAAGGGACAGGACTGTGCTGGGCTGTGAGCAGGGGTGCTTTTCACCACAGGCTGCTGCCCAAGCACTGCTGTTCTCATGTCCAGCTGGCACAACATGAGGCCATTCAGCAGCTCTTCTCCTTGGCAGCTGCAGCCAGCAAAGCCTGTGCAAGGCGGTGCCTGGGGGAGGCCAGGAAGGGCTGGTACCTGGCTGTGATGACCACTGATGCCACTCCCTCACCAAAACCCTCCAGGTCCACCAGCAATCTCCTGTAGAATTCCATCACGGTGTTGGAACACAGGGTCACCTGGTAGAAAAAAGAACAGTAAATTCTTCCTTACAAAAGCTCATTACCCACATGTGACATCCTCCAGTTCTTGAGGAAGGATTTGGCTTTAATTCTTCTGCTGGTCCATGTGTAGAGCACAGTCTCAGAGTAACAAAAGCCTTCTGGCAATAGCAGATTTGTTAAACACACCTTGCTATCACAGCATCGGTCAGCTTCATTAAAACATTAGACTAAAGCTCTACACACCACTGTATTCAAATTAAGGGGCCAATTTCTCATCTGACTACAATGACATAAATGCAGTGGAAATCTGACTTGAACACAATGAGTTCAGCTTTACAGCAGAAGGCTGAGGGCAAAGTGTGGCCCAGCAGGTGCTGGGCAGTTCATGGCTGCCATGGTACCCAGAGCCTGGGCTGGCTCTTAGAACTCCGGCACCACGCCAGGAGTGGGGAACTGCCCCAGGGTGGGCATTTACCAGAGGCAGAGCCCTCAGAGCCACTTGCTGTACAGCGCAAGAGACAAGCCACCACAGGGACCAGGCAGAGGAGAAAGGAGGAGGCTCTCTGTCTTGAAGTTCCACAAGGAAGGGTTTATTCCAAATAAAGGAATCAGAGGCACAAGAGCCCTGGACACTCCTGTGCCAGGGCTTTTGTAAAAATACAAATCAGGGGGTGGATACAAACAGCAAATCAATAGGGAATCCTCAGGGGAGGAGTGAGGGGATTACATCAAGTGTCTGGGACCACTGGGGGTAGGAGGGTAAAGAGGATGGGTCACATGGCCAATGGGGTCTCCAAGAATAGGGGAATTCCAAAGGGGTATTGCAATCAGGGATTGGCCCGAGGTTCAAGTGGCAAAGAAGGTTTGGGAACAAAAGGGGCTGGGTTGCCTAGACAGGCAGGGAAAAGAGCTGGAACAAGGGGCAGGGAACGGCATGAGGGACAGCATTGAGGGAGGGTAAAACACAGGCGTGAGCCAACTCAGGGAGAACATGGGTGTACAACAGAACAAGGAATCGATAAAATCAATTTGAACCGCAACACATGGCTGCAGAGGTTTTTGTCTCCACTGGAGATCCCTGCAGTGAACACAAATTTTTCTGCTCCTCAGGAGAGGGAAAATGAGACCAAGAAGAAAAGCTAACTGCTTTATACAATGACATCTCTCTGACAGCCACCTTCTGCCTTCATCCTTGCTCTGCCCACTTGCAATCAAAGAAATCGCTCTCAAAAGCAAAAGAATGGCTTCAGGACTTGACCATATGGTATTGATCTCAGTGTAGGATTTTGGAAACAAACCAGTGCTCCTTGAGGAACATCCCGGCTAAGCCAGCTAGCAGAGGCCTCCCAGCAGTGCAGATCTCTCACTCCCACGATGCTCAAAGCTGGCACCAGAGCTAAAGCCCTCCCACACTCCAGTGAAGCTTCAGCCCTGGTGCTGAAGCATCTACGGCTGGATTCTTCCCATACCTCAATGTCCTGGTGTCCCTGGGGGAGGATGGTTCCTTGGCTGGGATTCATGGTGAACTCCCTTGGCTCCACATAGAAATGAATTCCCTTCCTCCAGGATGGGTCACCTTCTTTGCGGATTTGATCAAGGCTGTCAACAGCCGGCTGCGTGCCATCGTCCGACATGCGGAGCTTGAATGTCACGGGCACCATGGAGCAGTTGGTGAGGCGACATCTCTGGGTATAGGGAAAGCCTAGGAAAGGACACAAATATCCATTCAGGCACCCATTATGGCATGATCCTGGTGGGAATATCCTGCCAGGATAAAAGTGAGATTGGAGTTGAGCTCTTTATTTTCTGAACTACAGCTCACCGAGAAGCTGCATGAGGAATTAATCATCACTGAGTTCCCTTTGACACTGATTCCAGACTGCAGCCTTGAAAATGCCCACTCCTAGCCCTGCTGAACACTGCAAGCTTCTCTCTTTGGGAGGGGAAGGAGCTCCCTCCCCTGCCCCAAACCAGCACCAGTTATCTCTCAGTGATGAGTGTGCACCCAGACCCAGCATTTACTCTGAGAATTCAAGCTGTCAAATTCCCTGGTAAGTCTGCCAACATTCCCACTGTTTTCACGATACATAAACAGTGAGTTGTCATTGAGAAGAAGCTACAGCAAAAGAAAATGAGGATGGAATCAGGAACTAGAATGTGATGCACCTTAATGCAGTTTCTCTCTGCAGGACCCTTAAAGCATCTCTTGGTTTGGGCCAAACAGACTGAGCACGTGACAGCTCAGAGTCCACTCAACTGGGGGCAAACCCCAGCCTTGGTTTGAGATTAGCAATTAGGAACCATGTCCCACCTCACCCAACAAACAGGGACATCACAGCCATGCTGCTCACTGTGATTGTACCTGCAAGGGGATCCCCACTTTGGCTCTGAGATTTGCTTTCCATCCTGCAAAGCCAGAGATACCGCCACACATGGTGGGGATCTGTCTTTTAAAGCAGGACAGAGACACTAGAAAATACTGCCTTTCTATTCCTTGGTTCTATTTGATCTCACAATGGCAAAATGCCCCCTGAGGCAGCAGCAGTTCACAGCCTGAAGAGGCTGCTGGGGCAGACCAGGAGTGAGGGATGCTTTTCTGTTGGAAGGCACAGATCCCTGACGCTGTGTCCCAGCCCAGGCAACACTCACCAAAGGAGATGTCCCCGAAGTCGAGCTCAGGGAGGTCGAAGTGTAAATTCGGTCCAGTGACGCTGCCCCTGGAGGCCGAGGACAGAGCAGGAAAGGGCTCGGTTAAAGGCATTGCAAAGGTCCGGCTGTCGTGGCTCGGGGCACAAAACCTGGGCTCAGGGCACCCTGGGTTTCCAACCAACACAGCACCGTGTGCTCAGCACAGGGCCCTGTGCACAGGAGGCAGCTCAAGCCAAGTGGCCAGCAGCCAACAGCCACTGATGGGCAGGCAGGAGAAGCCCCTGGGATGCTGGGGGTCCCATGAAGGACCCTGAACACACACCCAGACATGGCTCCGTGCCTCAGTTTCCCCAGCTGCAATGGGATGGACATCAAGGTGTCCCCACAAACTTCTGTAACCAGCCTTTCCAGCCACAGGTTCCCTGCTTTGCTCCTTCTTAGCTGCAACTGCTGTTCCCATGGAGGAGCTTTCTCAGGAGAGTTTGACCCACACAGTCATTACAGACACAGTTCTGAGACATGAATCCAGGGGAGCCCCAAACATCCTCTGAAAAGAGCAGCAACAGTTCTACCCAGGGGACAGGTGAATCCTAGAGGAAAGGACTGGTGAAATGTTCCCTCTTGATTTCCAAACTAAAAAAGCAGCACTTTTCCTCCAAAAACAAAGCCAGCATAATTGTTTCTCCACTATGGGCAGACCTACTCATCACTTTTCTCTTGCCAAATAATAACTTCCTTGTTCCTTTTTATCCATCTCCCTTATCTTATTGGTACAATCAAGTGCAGATTGCTTTCATTTCTTTACTGCCTTGAGCCAGTGCCCCCCAACAGCAGGAGCCCAGCTCCAAAGCTGCAGAGCAGCCAGCATCAGCTCTCCTGCTTCCACTCCATTATCCCAGCAGCACATGGCTCAGGCTGGCAGGGACAAGGCCTCACACTGCTGTGGTGCTGAGGACTGAGCTCTGCCTCCCCTGTGATCAGCCCTTCTCCCTTTGGCTGGGCCAGGATTGTCTCCTGCCATGGCACCAGCCCATGGGATGGTACCCCAGTCCTTGGCACAGTTCCTGCTGCACAGTTCCTGACTCCCACATCAGCCCTTTGCTGGCTGTGCAAAGGAGGCACCAGAGCACTCTGTGCACAGGAGCTGGGAGCACAGCTTGTCCCCCACAGCATGGCCATGAGAGGGGAGCTGAGGCTGCTGCTGCCCATCTGGCATGGATTATTAATGGAAGTTTTTAAAAACACTGCTGCTGGGGCAGAATCCCCCAGGCTGGCCCATCTGCAAAGCCCTGGGGGCCTTGCTGGGTGTTCAGGTGGGACATCCCAGAGCAGCTGCTGCCCAGAGCTGCTCCATCCCACTGCCTGCCATGGCCCAAGGCAGAGGGAGATCCCTGCAGGGAGGAGTCATTGCAGCTCCTGGGTACCACACAGGGCAGGAGGCATCCTGACACTAAGGCAATGCCAGGATCACAGCAGAGATTAAGACCTCAGGCATCACCTTTTTTCTCTGCTCAACCCCAAAATGAGGTAGGTGGGGGATGTCCCAGAGACAGCTACAGATGTGCCCACCAAGCTCCCAGAGTCCTTACCTGATGGTCAGGATCACAGGTGTAGGAGATCCAGCCACACTGAACTGGAATTTTTCCTCAAAGCTCCCCAGCACGGTGGTATGGAAGGAGATCTGAACAGTCTGGGTCCCACCTGGTGCAATCATGCCCCGCTCAGGCTCAACCATGA
Organism: Agelaius tricolor; assembly: GCF_023055355.1. NCBI lineage: Eukaryota > Metazoa > Chordata > Aves > Passeriformes > Icteridae > Agelaius > Agelaius tricolor. Next base: position 1,244,684 of record NW_027269311.1, on the reverse strand, counting down.
AGCAGAAGTCCACATTTGTGGTTGAAGGGATATAGGTGAAGGGAGCATCAAGAGCTCCTTGGTTAATCAGTTCCACCTGCAGAAGCAAGAAAGCAAAATGGAAATACAGGTGGAACCTTCCCTTCTTGTGAGTTATTGTCTAATGATGCAATGAACACCCAGCAAAGGCAGAAGATGCTTTGTGCTGCTGAATGGCAGAAGTCAAAAGATACAACAGGACAAGTTCTGCCTTTGGGTTTTCATGCAGAGCAGTGGCAACTCCACAGACCTGCAGTCACCCTGGGCTTATCCCATGGACACAGAGCAGTGCACCTCTGCTCAGCATCACCAAGCTCATGGGGAGCTGGCCCTGAGAGCCCTGAGTGGGGTGATTGCAGCTGCGGAGTGAATCACCCCAGAGCTGCTGCTGCCCCAGTGAGCACAGCTCCAACAGCACCATCTACTCATTCACCTTTCCCATACCATGGAAACAATTCATTGAGAATGAGGCATCAGCATCAAAATGTACAGACAGCACCATCCTTTGGTAAGAAAACTCAGCGTGTCTTTCCCTTCCCCAGCTGCGCTTTTGAAAGTGTCTGGCATGATGTAGTGCCTCATTTTCTACCTCTTTCAGTTGCTCTCTCATGAATTTTTTGCAAACTTGACATTATTGGGGGGGAGGCAAATAGGTAGAAAAATCCTTTGCTTTATTCCCAGGAACACTTTTCTCCTTCCAGAGCCAGAGATTCACCAAGGCTGAAGTGTGGTGAGGGACTGGTCAGCAAGGGAGAGAACTCCCAAGCCCTTTGCAATGGCCAGCACTGAGCCAGGAGGCTGGATGGATTTCCTGTGACTTCAGCAATAAGCAGGGACACTTGACTGGAAGCTGTTTGCAGTGGGCTGAAGCTCAAAGGCAGCCAGTTTGTTGCAGCTGCTTCTGCAGAGCCCAGTCCAAAGGTGCCTTGTGTCTGGCACTGCCACAAAAGCCTCTGAACATGCAGCTTTTTGACCCAGTGTTGGTTTCATGTGGCAAGGGGTTGTTTTGCAGGAAGCCTCCCAGCTGATCCCTAAGGAAGGCTGCCCAAAAGCAGGGACTGGGGCTTCAGGAACAACAGACACACGTTTCTGACCCCCCAGGTTTGAGCAGTACATCAAATATTCCCTGCTCACAGCTGCCCAGGTTGGCAGCAATTCCACAGCTCCACCAGGCTTGCTGCTGCCTCAGGAGCCATCAGGATCCATCCCAAGCCCTGCTGCTCACCTCATAGACATAGGGGGTGTAGACAAAAACATTCCCAAGGTTCAGCGTAGGAGAGCTGAGTTCAACCAGGGGTCCTTGGCCTTCCCCTCTGAGGCACAGGGGCAGCCTGATCTCACGGCCTGGGGAGAGATGTCCATTGCAGTACAATCATTCCCTCTGTCACACTGGATTTTCCAGGCTGCCTCAGTGCTAGTCCCTGACTCTGAGCTGGATGCACTCATGCTTGGAGCTACCTGGTCTAGGGGGAGGTGTCCCTGCCCATGGCAGGGGCCTTGGCACTAGATGATCTTTAAGGTCCACCCCACCCTCATCATACTGTGATTCTGTGGTTTCCTTCCCGTGCACCTAGAGGAGCTTTGAAATCCATTCAGTGCAGGCACAAAAGCTCATGATGAGTTTGGCAATTACCAAACTACCTGGGCCAGGAGCACAGGCCTTTGTTGCCCAAGTGCTCCCCTTCTGACACTCAGCACTGTGTTCTGTTTCCACAGAGTGAGAGCTGCAAGGGGACAACTCCCACACGGGCAGAGAAGCAGCTGCTGGCCAAGGGTGCTCCTTCTACAAACACCCTGTGCTCAGTGGGGCTCAGCCACCTCTGCTCTGCTGCTGTCTGGGCACTGGGAGGTGATCCAGGGCCAGGGAGCACATTTCTAACTCAGCTCCTCCCACCTGATGATGGATCCATGGCAAATGGACCCATCCTGGAGGCCAGGGGCCTGCAGGGGCTTAGTGCTTGTTCACTAAATCTGTTCTGCTCTGGAGCTCTCTGGCCTTTGAGGAAATGCTGGCAAAGCCGTGGCATGAAAACCTCTCCCTGCACTGCCTGGGCTGTTCTGGGATCAGTAAGGCAGAGCCAGCATTCTGAGCCCTGGCCTTGCACAGGAGACTCCCTGGAGGCTGCAGGGCCAGGGGGGATGTGCCAGCACTGCCCTGCTGACCAGGGACTCTTCCCAGCACTTCCATGGGAGCCCAGTGGGCTCAGGCTTGCACCATGGCTTCACTGAGGGGGACAGGAGCAGGGCAAAGGAGCTGCACCTGAGACATGGCAGTAAGCCACACTTTGATACTCCAGTGCTTCCAGGGCTTTGAAGGTCACCGTGATTTCAGCCGAACAATTCGGCCCAATTTCTCCCTCCTACAACAGAAAGAGACAGCAAAGCATTGCTCTTCAAACTCCACATTTCTTGTTTCCAACCACAGGCCTGTAAGCCTTGATTGAGCATCAATGATGAGTGAACAACACAAGCAGCCAAGGAAAGCCTCCAAACCCAGCTCAACACAGCGCTGGAAGCTCTCAATGCTCAGCTGATCAGCTGCCACTCTCCACAATATTCCTGCTGCTCTGACACAAGCTCTTGGTCCCATCATGCTGCTGTCAGCTCCATGGGATCTAAGTGCCACTGTGCACTGGTGGCTCTTGGCCTTAGATGGGCCACAGGAGTAACCAAGAAGAGACAACTACAGATATTAGTAAAGCTATTTTGAAAGAAAGCAGAGGTTGGGATTATTCTGGGCTTTACTGCAAGATGAGAAGGGATTTTGCTCCGTGCAGACACCAGGCATTCATCATCTCTCCCAATGCCAGTACTCAGAATCAGGGCTCTGGCTGATGGGAGCACGTGGCAGTTTGCTTGCATCACCAGAAAAGGAAAAGGTTTTGTGTCCCTGTGTGCAGGAGAACTCCAAAGGCCCATTTCAGCCTTGCACCCTTGTGTCCAGGCTCACACAAGGATGACACTGGAAGGGACACTCAGCAATAGTGCAAGGCATGGTTACAGGAGGGGATTGGCATTTCTGTCATTAACCTTGGGCTGAATTTGGCCTCCTTTTGCCAGGGAACCATTGCAAGCTTCAGGTCAGTGTGTGAGCTGGCAGTGCTCCAACAGCCTCTGCTGAGCCCCACGTGTGGGGGGAGCCCCTGCCTACAGGAACTGCTCCCTGTGACACTGCAAGGACACGCACACAGGGCCTTGAGCTCCAGCCTGGCAGCAGAGCTGGGCTGTGTCAGGCTCCCAGCCCTGCCTTGAGCCTGCAGGGCACAAATGCTTTGAGCAGGGAGCTCTGCAGCCGCTCCAGAAACTCCACGTCCTCCCTGCCAGCACATGGGGCCAGCTGAGGATCTGCCCAGTGACTGCAGCTGGGGGAAGGGTGCTTGGGAGGAGGAAGAGGAAGAGGAAGAAAATGAGGTTCTCCGGTGTCACTTACCAATGGCTCAATGAAAAAATTTTCACTGGCGAACAGCAGGGGGTCATCTTGCACCTTTGCCTTCTTCTCCTGGACCCTGCTTCTCAGGAGGGCAGTGTGATCTTCAGAAAAGCCCTGCACCTTCTCTACTTCTTTCTCCTCCGTGAAGTTTTCCAGCCACTCCTCACCCGATGGGTGCAGCAAACGACACTGCCTGCAGCCCCAGGGAGAGACAAGGCCAGCTGATCATTTAATAAGCCACAGATTTGCAGAGAGAAGTGGGAGTGCAGGAGAGCAAAGCACTTGGGGAGGAGCAGCAGCAGCTCCCCAGCAAAGGCTGAGCCAAGCCACGAGGGTCCCACAAGGATCAGAGGATAACTTGTTGTTCACTGGCACAGCAGGGAGTTTCACCCCACACTTGCAAGCTCAGGAGAGGTTTCCAAAGCTAACATCCCTCCTGAGAAACCTCCTGGCTCAAAGCCTCTGCCAAAACTGAGGGAGAATCCACCGACCACCTCAGCTGGCTTTTCCTCCCACTGAGCTGCTTGGGGGATGCACATAAAGGTCACAGAGCATCCCAATGTTCTCAGACTTAAACCAAAAGTCGTTCTTGCTGCAGCAGAATTCCACCCTGCTGTGCTGCTGTGGGTGTCAGTGTGATGCCAGAGGGATGCAGCTCCCTGGTGCTGTTCCCTCTCCCAGGCAGAGCCATCCAGGCAGTGCCTGGGCTGCCATTTTGTCAAGCAAATGGAGCTGGGGCCAGGCAGTGCCTGGAGTGTGGGAGAAGATTTTCCCCATGGTCCCTGCACTGGTCAGTGGCATGGATGCAGGATGAGATGAGGGTGATTCTGGCAGTGTTTGGGGAATAGGCCCCTCCAGGTACAGCTGCAGTTTGCTCCAAGATGCTCTTCTGCATCCATTGCCATGCTCAACAGCTCAATCTCTCCTGTCTTCCATCCAGGCTTTCAGTATCCTGCCAATGTCAGGTGTGCTGCAGCCAGGTGAGAGCCAGCAGGTCTCCTTCACCTACTCTGGCCACCTCAACACCATCTCTGATGTCACAGCGCTGTGCCACGTGGAGGGAGGCCCCACCTACGAGGTGCTGGTGACCGGGGAGATCTCACGTGTCCGCTACTCCGTGAGGCCCCAGGAGATCAACTGTGGCTTACAGGTACCACACACATCCCTGGCACAGCTCCTTGCCTTGGCACCACGGCCAGCAGGTTCCTGCCCACCTCGCTCCAGGGCTCCCTTCCCAGCCCCTTTGTTGGCTCTGGGGCTTGGAAGCCCAACCTTTGAGGGACACATCTGGCATCCAAGCTGCTCTAAAATGGCCATCTCCAACCCTCTCCACAATGCTGGGAATGCCTCTTTTTCAGGGTACCTAACACTGCCTCTGGGGCAGGCAGGCTCCCAGTGGGGGTGCTCTGAGGGGTGTGTCCCTGAGACATCTCTCTGCTGATCCACACCTAAAGCCTGACCTCCAAGGAGATGCTCTTGTCTAAAGCTCTTGCTTAATCCACACAATAATCAAGGGAAGAAGTTGGGCTTCCAGTCACTACCGTTGGAGAGACTGTCCCAGAATAATCCCCACTTCACTCATTTCCAGTCAAAAGCCCACAGATATTTCCAGCTGCTGGCCCTGTCTGTGTTGCCCTGGGTGACTCCCTTGTTGCATCTATGTTGCTTGCCAATACTTGCACGCAGGTGCCTTTTCTCCTGGAATGCCTCAGTGCTGTGTCTGTTTCTCCTGGCTGTTGGTGACCCCTCAGAGGGCAGAGGGCCTGTGTGCCCTGGTTCATTTATTGCTGGCCCTCACATGGTTGTTACCACAGCTCTGTGTGCTGCCAGAGCTGCCTGGTGCTGTGCAGGTGCCCTGTGAGTCTCACTCACTGGATTTTGATGAGCAGTACCTTGAGGAGGAGAAGGTGAGAAGGCAGGTCTGGTCCCCATGTACACGCTGCCCAAGCTTCACAGCACTCCAGCATTCCCAGGCTTGTGCCAGGGAGATGGAGGCAATCCCCAGGGCAAAGCCAGCTCTGCTGACATGCTGTGGGAGGACCTAAACTAAATAGTTGGTGTTATTGGGAGGAAGGGAGGAGACAGAAAATGGGTTGATTGAGTCTGTGTGATGAAAGGCAAGAAAAGGAATCTTGCATATGGTTTCTCTTCCCTCCACATACAGATCCTGCGGATGGCAGTGGGGTCTGAGTACCAAAAGAGCTTTGTTATGCCTCCACGTGCCATGGGTGAGACACTGCCTCCAGAGGTGCTGCAGGACCACGAAGCACACAGGAGGCCAAAGGCTCAACAGGCAGAGCTCAAGCCCATGGCAGAAGCCAAGGCCAGGGCTGAGTCTGAGGTCAAGGCCAAGGCCATGGGCAAGGCAGCAGCAGGTCAGAAAAACAGTGAGGGTTTGGTGGTGTCTGTTTTGCCTGTGGTCCAGCCCATACACCCTGAACTCTCTCTGTCACCTTGCTCTCCAGGGAAAGCCCATTCTTTTAGCAGCTGCCTGTTCCCCAGCTTGGTGGAGGAGCTCTTGGCTGAAGGGCTGTGGCATCCTCTACCGACCCTGAGTGTAGCCAAAGCAAGCTCCTATCTGCCTGCCATAGACTGGGGAAATAATCAGGATATTTCCTTGTGTCCCTTAGCCACAAAGACTAGGGCTGGATGAGTTCCTCAGCCAGTAGGACCAGGTCTAATATCACTGGCTCTTTTATATTTGCACCTTCCTAGCAACAAAAGAACAATCTCATCTTGCTTTCACCGAGTCTCCTTTCCTGGGATCCGAGGGCATGGGGACTTTACTGCCCGGCCATAGCTTGGGGGATTGTCTGAATTCTGGGGGGGGATACAAGCTCCCCAATATCTCCTGGGATGATAGGCTGGGTCAGGAAAAGCTGTGAATCCTTGCAGCTGACCCAGAGCACCCAGGTCAGCTTGCAGTCACTCATGGTTTCTCCTCTTTGTGCTAAAGAACTGCAGCGAGAGAAAGCTCTGCAGAGGAAAGCAGAAGTGGATAAAATAGCACTGGAAAGGAAGCTCATACAGAGGAAAAAGTGAGTAAGGCTTCCATGGGTTACTGCTGTTCCATGGGTTATTGTCCCTGCAGGGCTTCCCTGCTCCAAGGACTCTGAGCTCAGAGGTGCTGGATAGCAAAGGCCAGAAGCAGCACAGGGATGGCCATTCTGAGCTCCCTGGCTGCCAAGAGAGGAAGGACCTTCTTCTGTTGAGACAGAAGATCTTCTTCTCTATTGGAGTGCTGAGCCCTCCTGGCTTAGCTGCTGCCTGCAGGGAGCTGGGCTCTGGGCTTGCCTTGGCACTGCCTCTAGAGGTGTCTTTAGGTCCATGGGGTTGAGTTGCACCTTCTTGATCATCTCCCTTCACCAAAACAGTGGGATTGTGGTATGGGCAGGTGTGGGGCACAGAGCAAAGCTTGGTTTGGGTCCTGCTCCTGCCACAGCATTGCAAGTCCTTGCAATGCTGATCTGCCAGGCTTCTCCTTATGGTGGGACACCACCCACAGAAGCTCACGTCCTTTAGGCTCCCCTTCAGCTGCAGCAGTAGGCCAGCCCAGGAGAAGCTCAGCTCCAGCAAGGCAGCCCAGCTCAGGACACACAGGCAAAGTGTGGAGCTGAGAGTGGAGGCTGGTTAAAGCAAGTCTGTGTATCAGCACTTCCTTCAGCCCAGGCTGAAGTTGGTTTCATGGGGAGGAGACAGATGAGGCTGTTTCAGATGGCTTTCATGGCAGAGAGCACCGGTTTGCTTGCTCACAGCTGGGTTCCTGCAGGAAATCTGGCTGACAAGAGCCTGTCTTGCAGGAGAGGAGTTCCTGCAGCCTTTGCTTTCTGACTGATAGGATTATTCTCATGAAGGAGCAGGCTGTGCCCTGAGGGGTGCTGAATGAGCTGAGTGAGAATTGGTCGGAGAGATAAGCAGATGTCAGCAATCTGTGATCTGCTTTAAACTGGGAAATCAAGAGACAAAGAGCATTTTCAGGCATCAGCACAGAGAGCTGCTGGATCAGCCTTTGGCAGTGGGCTGGAGGTGTCTGGCTGTGCCTTAAGAGGGAGCTTGCACAGCCAAGACCTTATGATGGCAAGGTTCAGGTTTGGCTGGTCCTGGAGGTCCCCTTGCACCAATGGCATCACTTGGGATGTTCCCAACCTCTGTGGGTTGAGAAAAATTCACGGAAATGGTCTCGTGGTTCTGCCTGGCCTCAGGGTCAAGGAATGAAGTGCAGGGCCGGCCAGGACTGCTGAGCCCAAGTTTCTGGTGGGGACTCTCAGCGATTTTTTCTGTTTTGTTTGCTGAAGGGAGCTGAAGCAGCTGGCTCAAAAGCGTGAGGAAGAGGCAAAAGCCTTAGAGGAGGAAGAGAGGCGGAAGGAGGAAGAAAGGCGGAAGGAGGAAGAGAAGCGGAAGAAGGACAAGAAGGGTGTCTCTGTGGGGAAGCAACCTCCAAAACCAGAGAAGGGGAAAACCAAACCCCCAGAGAAGAAGGAAACCAAGGCTCCAGAGGGGAAGGAAACCAAGGCTCCAGAGAGGAAGGAAACCATGATCCCAGAGAAGAAAAACAAACCTCCAGAAAAGAAGGAAACCAAACCCCCAGAGAAGAAGGAGACGAAAATCCTAAAGAAGGCAACCGAACCCCCAGAGAAGAAAAACAAACCTCCAGAAAAGGAAACTAAATCCCCAGAGAGAAAGGCAACCAAAATCCCAGAGAAGCAAACCAAAGCTCCAAAGAAGGGGGAAGCAAAAGCCCCAGAGAAGGGGGAACCCAAAACCTCAAAGAAGGATGAAACCAAAGCCCCAGAGAAGGGGGGAACCAAAGCCCAAAAGAAGGGGAGAACCAAAGCCCCAAAGAACGGAGAAACTGAAATCCCAGAGGACGCAGCTGAGATGGAGAACTTGATCCAGAGGTTTCAGATCTATGAGTCATTGCAGCAGAATTTCTCCTACTGGAACAGAGTTCAGGGTACTGTGCAGATACCTGTGATCCAGAAGGGAAACAAGTTCCAGCATGCAGCTGGAAACCAAGGTCAGAAGACCAATAAGCCTCAGGAGAAGGTGAAGAAGAAACCTGAACAAAAATGTAGAGACCAAAGCAATCTTTAGTCATCTCAGCTGGAGATGCAAAGCAAAGTTACAGAGGGGACAGTCAGATGATGATGTTCCACAATGACTGGGTATCATCTGTGCTGATGGGGAGGTTACCCCTTCTTGGGACTCAGTTTTTTCAGGCAGGGAAAGATTATTCTTTATTCACTCAACTCAGTTTCTACAGTTTCAGACCTCGTGTGCAACTTTAATTAGTTAATAGATTTCTTTCTAATTACGCTATTGGTTAATAAAATATATTTTACTTGTGCATCAAATCTCTCTATTGTATTGTTTACTTGTTCTCTGCACTGATTCTCATGGGACAAATCCTTGTTGTTGCAGGTACATTTGTTTTTCACCCTCAGAACAGATTGTTAACAAACTCTCATTCTCAAAATAGCTTCACATGGGAACTTGTAACTGCTTCTCTGCACTTAGAAGAGATGACAGGCCAGCTGTTAATATTGCAGAACAAGGCCTGATTTCATAAGGCCTTTCTTTTATCATTATTCTACCTGTCTATGACATCTCCCCCTTTTCATTCATTTAAAAAAGGCTCCTATGTTCTGATGTTGAAACAGCTCACTCTTGTGAGGGCATTATGTCATGAAGGTTTTCACTGGTTATTATCTGTTAGACAACTGAAAGGTGAATAAGCCATAAATGAAATAACAGCATGATGGTGTACTGGAGGGATTAAAGTTGTAAAAAGCATATTAGAATTCTAAGTAAATCAGTTATGAGAAAAACTCATGGGAACTGCAAATTCCATGGAAACAGAAATTCAGTACGACTTTTTAAAGTGCAGGGTTACTGAAAAATAAATATAATAACGTGCAATTTAGCATATTGCTGAACAACCCAACAGCTTTTTGTGACTGTATCTGGCATCATTTTATATGGCAAATTTGTTAGCATTCTTGTTAAAAATATCAGACCATGTTAAAATTTGATAGGTAATAAGGCGTTGCATTTACCGCTTTTCAATCTCTCCAGTAACTGTAAAACTATATAAAACAATCAGAATTTAGTCAGAAAACGAAATAAACTTAAAAAAACCCTATAGCAACACGTTTTCAAGGCGCACAAACACAGTAGGTAAGGCTCCTGCCTCCTATCAGACAGAAGGAATCAAGCAGCTCTGCGCCAGAGCAGGGGCCTGTGCCGCCCACAGGGCAGAGGGAAAGCCCTACAATAAAGGGAAACTATGGGGAGAAGAGAGGACATTTAAAGTGCAATGACATAACTACACATCAATAAAGCTTCTCTTAATATTCACACAATAGTCATCCCTTCATTGCGCGGGCCAATCCTCTCATTATCCATGGATCCCAGCAGGGCCCTGCGGCCGTGAATGCGGCCCGCTCTGGGCTCGCCTGGCTCGGCCGCCACAGCGCCCCCGGGGCCGCTGCACCTCTGCTCCCCCAAAACACCCGCGGGGAAAAGAGCAGGGCAAAGGCAGCAACACAAAACAAACTCTAAAACCCGCACACAAAAAGATAAACACAGAAAAGGCACAAGCTGCATTTTATTTCATCTTCTGCCAACACAGTCACTGACTGAGAGTTGCATTTCCACAGCAAAGATCTGCCTTTTGAGAAACTTCAAACACAGAAATATCTTTTTTACTAGATGTGTACAAGGCCAGGCCTCATTGGAGGCACAGCTTTTCTCACAACTCTGCATCATCTTTAACTGAAAAAGAATTAAGCAGTATGGTCATGAGTCTGGCATCTCAGCCAGAAAGGCCAGGTATTAGAGGGAAGAAGTCAGCCTATAAAATCTGATTAGTTTTCCTCTTCCATTGGTCTGTCAATAATGTTAATCAGAATGTATCTCTACATGTTAACATGAAGGTGTTTGTATTTACATAAGCAGTAATATATCTATAAAGACTTTTGAATTCTCTTCAAGGACAAGAAAATTTGAACCAATAATCCTTTCCTAATAGACAGGTCCAGTTTAACTTTTCACTGAAGATGTTAAACCCAAGGGTAGTTCATGTAATGCTGTCCTTACATGTCGCTATCTTCATGCACAACAGCCCATCTTTATTCTTCACAGCTCACATTTAGATGGTTTTCTAAAGGCATTGTCTTTCATTTTAATTGGTTAGTAATTTACTGCAATTCGCTTCATTGGTTGGTAGTTGCTAAAGTACATGTTAGTCAAAACCTTTCCTCCCTAACGAGGTTTACATTCTTGTCTCCTGGATAGAAGCTGTGGGTAGAAGTCTTTCTTCTTCTTTCTTCTCCTTTCTCACAGGAACTTGTCAGGCTAGCTGTTAGCTGTACTTAGCTGAAGCAGCAGGCCTGAGCCATCATTTTACAAGGGTAACAAAGCTCTTCTTTTATACGGCTTTACAATATTGTATGTAACAATGTTGTATGCAACATTGACATATGATTATTTCAATCTTAAAGAATAATCTTAAATTTCTTTCACGTGAATTTTGACCTTTGTAATATTTGTGTATGATATATTTGGAGATAAAATCTGGTTTGAATCATCCCTTCATAGAATCACAGACTCATGAAATCATCAAGGTTGGGAAAGCTCCCTGAGACCACGGAGTCCCAGCTGTGCCCGATGCCCACCTTGTCCCCAGCCCAGAGCCCTGAGTGCCACCTCCAGCCCTTCCTGGGACACCTGCAGGGATGGGCACTGCCAAGCTCCCTGGGCAGCCCCTGCCAAGGCCTGAGCAGCCTTTCCATGGGGAAATTCCTGCTGGTGCCCAGCCTGAGCGCAGCCTGAGGCCGTTCCCTCTGCTCCTGTCCCTGTCCCTGGGAGCACAGCCCGACCCCCCGGCTGTCCCCTCCTGGCAGGGAGTTGTGCAGAGCCACAAGGGCCCCCCTGAGCCTCCTTTGCTCCAGGCTCAGCCCCTGCCCAGCTCCCTCAGCCCCTGCTGGGGCTCCAGCCAGGATAGCATCCTAGTGCTATACAAAGAGCAGTGCCGTAGGTGCCTTTATCACCACATTTTAATCTTTCATAAATACAGAAAGACTCGTCAGAAAGCACTAAAGTCAAGTCAGCAGCAAAAGTGCCAATGTCCTCTGCAAAGCAGCGCGGCCCGGCCCGGGCCGGCCCCAGGCTCGGTGCCGCGGTTGCCCGGTAACCGCGCCCGGGCCCTCAGCGTCTGTGACGGCGCCGTGGCCTCAGCGCCCTCAGCCGGCGCTGCTGCTCATTCGCACTCGGCATTAGCCAAGCGAACGGTTCGCAGAGATTGGTCTCTACGAGTCCTGTGATTTCGCGGAGAATTGGTCTCTGTGAGCAACTCGGAAACTCGCAAAACATTGGTTTTTGCTAGGGACTCCTAAATTCACAGAACATTGGTTTCTGTGAGGGAGTCCTGAACTTACAAAGCATTGGTCTTTGTGAGGGACTCCTAAATTCACAGAACATTGGTTTCTGTGAAGGAGTCCTGAACTGGCAAAGCATTGGTCATTGTGAGGGAGTCCTGAATTTCGTTTGAAGGTAAAGATTGACTCAAGTTGTACTTTCTGGTTTTGACACATCTCTGCTCTGAAAGAGAATGAAAAAGAGAAATACAGGATGGGATAATGCCAGTCTTCAGTTTGGTGGCATGTACAGCTGAGGGGATGAACCATATATGGTCTGCTGATGGTGCTTTTTGTCTCACCGAAGAAATGCAACATTTCCTAAATATACTAGTCTATCCTTTTTTTCCTATAGTATTTATTTAAACTACTTATAGGTGAATGAGTTCTGTTCAAGTTTCAGGGGGTTGTTATGATCTGGTTATTAAAATTATTAAGGAGATGCCCCTGGATTAAGGTGCAAAACATGACCATGTGCCAAAGTCAATAGTTTGGATTTTATGGAACAGTAAATGTGAGGAAGAGAGAGGGATAAAGAAATAGCAAAAGGAGGGGGGAGGGTGGGAGCTGGGAAGGGGGGAAGAAAGAGAGCGACAGAGAGAGATTTAGTAGAAAATATCACCATTCCATGGATCCCATCCCATTCAATCCTCTTCTGGTCTTCTCTGTGGTGAGGCCTCACAAAATGGAAGACTCCAAAGGATTAATGCAGATTTGGGCAAGGTGGCACTGCCCAGGTAGCTCCCTGGGGTGGGGCAAGTTTGGCTCTGTCTCTTGCTACTCTCAAATAATATAAAATCTTTAGCACTAGGATATCCTTTGAGTCTGCCCTGAATTGGGTTGTGGCTTTTCAGATCTGTTGTGTTACTTTGCATGCCCTGCAGTCGTCTGGTGCAAGGCCTCAGGAATGGCTCTGGGGGCACTTTGGAGGTCTTTGATGGGTTATGACACCCCCTCAGCTGCCCCTCATGGGAAGGTCCCCTGGATGTGGCCTTCTGGGGCTGGGGGCTTCTAGAGCTGAGCCAGTTTGCCTGAGGGAGGATGGGTGTCCACTGCCCCTTAGCAGAGGTTGTGCCACATGCCCAGAATTTCCTCCTCCCCCCTCTGTTGATGGGAGGTTTGAGTGCAAACCTGGCCTCAGCAGACGAGTCTGTGGCTATGACTTCCCCAGCCTGAAGGCAGACAGAGCTGGTTTTCAGCACAGCTGCTGGGTCTGGCTTTAGTGGGGATGTATTTTTCTCCCTCAGCCTTGTTCACTTCTCCCCAGACCTGAGCTAATGGGATGCTAGTGTCAGCTTTATCTTGTCTCAAGTTCCCTTAGGCAGCTTAACTCACAGTGCCAAGTTCCAGTCAGGAGGCATTTTCAGGGAAGGGTGGGCTTGGGGGTCTCAGCTTCTCTATACAGTTTTGTCACAATGGGCAAAAAGTTCTTTATAGCAATATTTAAACCATTAACCATAACACTCCAGTCTCTCTCAAGTCCTGTGAGGAGCAGCTGAGAGAGCAGGGGTCATTTAGCCTAAAGAAGAGGAGGTCCACTCAAGCTGTTTTTAAATAATATTTAAGCTACAGCTTTGATTGTTCTAAGTATTTTTAATGTTGAGCATTTTAGCTCCAGGTTTCAGTATGATCCATCTTTGAATTGCACAAGGTAACCATGTAGTTCAAATAAAGTCCAACTAGAGGCCTAACAATACTAGCTGCTTATGCCAAACAAGCACATAGCTACTTTCAACTCATAGAAAATCTTTAGCACCAGTATATCCCTTGAGTCTGCCATGAACTGGGTTCTGGATTTTCAGAGTTCCATTGTTGTTCCTTCCAGTTCTGTTGAGGGACTGTCACTCATCTGTGACATCATCACTTCACAATGGCATCTGGATTCCCAGGAAGGACACCAACACCTCGACTTTTGCTTAGGGAAGGACTTAAGCCTAATACTGTGAGTAGCCCCTGGGGCTGTGTTAAGGCTGGAAACCACCCTGGTGTCCCTGCTCTCCCTGCCCCTGTTGTCCAGCAGTGCTCTGAAGCTGCAGAGCCCCTCCCCAGCCCTCTGTGCCATGCTCCTGTTGCTGGGGCTGTCCTGGTGCAGTAGGGAACACTGTGGGATGTGTCAGGGACAGCCCAGCGCCTTGCCTGGCTGTGCCAGCAGAGCCAAGTGAAACCAATGTACAGCTGAAGCCCTCAGCATGGGCTTCTTTCCTTCCCCTTTGCCACAGCAATTCCTTCTGTCAGGCTGGGCACTCACCTGTGCTGCTCTGACCAAGCTGCCCTTGGGCACCTGGGCATGTGAGGGGGAAAGCTCAAACTCTGCCCCAAGCCTTGAGAGCCACGGCTGGTCCCAGCTGGAAGAGCTTCCAAAGCAGCTGTTCTCTCCCAGCTCCTGGGTGGGCACAGATGCAGCCCTGCAGGCAGCACTGGAGCCAGGGCCACAAAGGTCCCTTGCTGTCTGCAGCTCACTTGACTGAAGATGCCCCACTGCTGAGGCTCTGCCAAGGACATCCCTCGGTTTTCTTCTCTCGAGGGCTCTGTCAGCCCAGACAGAGAAAACCAATGCTAAGTAACAGAGAGAGCTAAAACTTGGACACATTCCTGTGCACCTCACTCTTGCTACAGCTTCTCTTGCTTGCTTCCCTTGGACTCAGCCAGCAGTGCTATCTCCTGCCTGGGAGTTTTGAGTGTTGTGCAGGGGTGAAGTTCAGGCAGTTCTGAGAGCTCCTCCCCACTCTCTGGAAAGGTCACTGCCTCAATCCAGTGAAATGTAAGAGGAAACAAATGCCCAAAGAGCAGAAATCCCCAAACATGTCCCATCCAATCACAGAGAGACTCATGGGACAGAGCCATGTGGCTGGAGTATGTCTATTGCACTCTGTATTATTAATTTATTGGTGCTAAGTATTTCAGCAGGCAACTTCCAGGGTTTCCAGAACTGTCCTAGTGGCTGTGATCACAAATTATTCATCAGTGCCACTTGTTCAAGGAAAGCCTTTCTGAGCAAGCACATCTCTGACATTCTTGCTGTTTGGTTTTTTTTTTTTTTTGGTTGGTTTTTTGTTGTTTTTTTGTTTTTGCATTTCAGCTGCTTCCCTCTAAGTTCCAGAGGGAGAAGTTTGTCAACTCAAAGCAGGAGGCCAGCACTGGGGGGAGTTTTCTGCCCAGAATTGGCCCATGTGTCGACATGAGTGAGACTCGTTCAAAGGTAGCCTTTTCCCGCTCTTTTCCTTTCTGTTTAACATGAAGTTTGAAGAGGGTGAGTGCTTGTGACAGGCTCGCCTCCAGCAAAAGACCTCAGTGTCCAGGTCCTGTTGTCATTGCAAACTGCTGGGAGTGGTGGACTGGGAGTCCTGATCTGCACTAAGCCAACACAAATGACCTCTGCTGAAGCTGCTGGGCTGTGCTGGAGTGTAGCTGCCATTGCTAAAACCAGGGGGGGAAGGCTGAGGACGCAAAGGCACCAAATTGCCATTTGCCATTCTCCTGCTGAAGGAGCCACCTCTTGCTTTGGTGTGGTCACCATCAAATGCTTGGGGTCACAGCATTCCCTCCACAGTGGCAGCGTTGGCCTTTGAGGCCGAGGACCTGCAGGAATGACTTCAGATTTAGCAAAACAAATTGCATTACTGCTTTGGGCTGGAACAATGTGTTGGGACCCTGACGGGGTGTTAGATTTTGCAGGCTGCCAGATGTACAGGGGACTGGCCCTGGGCAGAAGGGAATGGATGGGCTTTATCTGGATCAGTGCCTACTTAGAGTTGTGTTTAAAGCTGCTTTTCTGGCAGGACTGGCTCAGTAGAAAGCACAGTCCAAAGGGGTAGGTGACCGAGGTGGGCTGTTGAGCAGGAAATTGGCAGCAAGCGACACGGAACACAATCCAGGTTAAGGATTGCCCTGGAGAGGGGCCTTGGGAACACCTCAGGGAAAGGCACAACTAAGGCACAGTGTGCTGCAGCCACTCCCTTCAGCAGACTGTGTCTCCTCATGGAGTCACACACAAGACCTGCTTGTGTCTCTGGTGTAACAACAGTGTGACTGGAGAAGGCAGACAAAGCAGGGCAGAGCCTTCTTAAAGCAATGTCTCTGCTCCAGAAGCATTTGCTGTTGTTGTGTCTTTCCAGACATGCCTCTGCAATGGTATTCAATAAGATGGCAATAATGACAAGAAAGCACCCATTTAAAGCTAATGGAAAAAGGAGATACCAACTCTACTCTTACCCAAGTCGCTGAGAAAATAATTGAAGCTTATCCTCATTCAGCATTGTCATTCACTTGTCTTCTATCCTCATTCACTTGTCTTTTTCCTGACTTCATTTTTGCCTTTACCTGACTTCCTGACTTTATTTTTGCCTTTCCCTCTGTTAGAAAGGCAGTAACTTTGAAATGCAATGAAAGGGGACAAAATCATCCAAGCAAAAGAAAACTGTTTCTTAGCAACCACACAGAGAGGCGTGTGTCTCCCTGCCCCCGAAAAGGAGCAAACACACCCTCCAAGAAAAAAGCAATCTTTGTATCCCCTTTGTACCCAGCTGGGACAGTCCCTGGCCCCTTTTCCCCGGAGGGGTACTCAAGAACTTCCATTCTCTCTGACCACCAACTTTTCTGTCCCCTCTCCTCTCATCCTCCTTCCTTTTGGTCAGGTCTTCAGCCAGTTGGTGCTGCCAACTGACAGCAACACCCAACACACCAACCTGAACAAATCCAAACTACAAACAACACATAGTACCAACAAATTCCATTCTTTCACTTAAAAACCTTTTGGCTTCAGCCAAATACCACCTCATCTCTCACACCTCCTCTAGTACTGTTCTCTTCTTACTGATGCTTAAGTTCTAGTTCAAAACAGGTATTTGCAGTTGTGTGGGCCTCAGTTTCCCTGTCTCAGAGTAAAGGACATCCCAAAATTGAATCGGATGTCAATTTGTGGGTCTTACTTACTCCATGAGTGCTCAGTCAGTGCTCCAGTGGGCACAGGGCTGTGCTTAAGGAACATGCTGCCTGGCATTCTGGAGAAGGAAAGCTGGAGAAATCAAAAGAGCAACTTGGCTTGAGCCTGCTCTAAGCTGATCAAGCAGTTCTTGATCAGCTCAGAGCAGAGGTGGGTGAGCCAGAGTTTGCCCAGTGTGTCCTGGGCACACATGCTCACCCAGAGTCTGTGCTTCACTGGGGATCAGTGTAAGGGATCCTTCATGAACTTTCCTCCCAGCAGCTGAACCTCTCCCTGCTCTCTCGCCTCTCCAGCTGTCACCAGCTCCCCCGAAACGGAGCGTGTTTGGGGTTTCCCCACGAGAGCTGGTATTTCAGAACGTCGTTGCTCATGAGGTCTCTGAAATGGTGCTGTCTATCATGAATAAGGACAAGGTAAGTGCTGGCACCTGGAGCTTTAACACTGTGCTGGAAGAGGAGAGTGCTGTCATTCCCCCAGTGTACAGCAAAGCAAGTTATCTGCTGCAGCACATCCAGAAGAAAATGTCTCAGCACCTTTGTTCTGCAAGTTGTGGAAATCTTCCTGTGCTGGGAACTGTCCCCTGATTTTGGCCATGCATTGATGGTATCTATGCCAAAGGAGTTTCCTGCTCTTGAAAGCTCTGGATTGGTAGGAATGTTGAGCCTGTACAGTTCTTACCTGCTCTCATGCTTTGCCTTGAGCTAGACCACATCCTGGGTTTCCTTGGTTAATCTTGGCTCCTGGTAGGAATCTCTGCCTCTCTCAGACTGTTTGGCTCCCTTTGTGCAGCTCACAGTCAGCTCAGGGGCTGAGTCTTCTCCACTTTATGCTGGAATCACTTCTCATTCATGGCATTGGCACTGCAGGAAATGTGTTCTGAAAGAGCCCTGCAATCAGAGTGATGGAGCAGAAGCAGTGGGAGGCCTTTAGGTGCCACTTCAGGCTCCTGCTAAGTTTCATTCAGCTCTGCTCAGCTTTTCCAAAAGCAACACGGTGCTCTGCTTTCCCTTTGAAGAACCACAGCACATCCAACGCTCCTGGAGGTTTTCACCTTCACTTGTGATTGTTTTGCAGTTTCCCAAGAGAGTTGAGAGGGAAAAAGTTGAAAAATGTCACCAGTTGTGTTCCAGTGTAAAGAGGAAAACAGAGACCATTGGAATTTCTGTCAGGGAAACATTTCTCAAATGAGCCTTGTGCCAAGAGTGGGCTGGTGGGAAGAGACAGGAGGGAGTCCAAATCATCTGGTTTAGACTTTCTGAGAGCATTTTGGTGCTCAGGGGTTGATGATATCTGTGTGCTGGAAAATGCATGTGTGCTGTGTCTGTGAATCCCAGAGGGCAGCACCTGGCCTGCTGGCTGCAGGCAGGAATGCCCAGCAGCCCAGCTTGCCTGCACAGGCAGCAAGAAGCCCTGGAGAGCCAAGATTGGCTTTGCATACTGGAACCACACTGTCACTCAGTGCTGGTCATGTTTCTCCAGGCAGAAAATGCCTTTGAAGCCCAGAGTCAATAGGCACAGCCTGTCTGTGTTTCCATCACTTTTGACAAGCTGAATGCTCTCATGGTTTTATGATTCCTCCTTGCTGCTTTACTGCCCGTTTAAATTCTCTTTGCCATCTCCTTGTTTTAGGGATTGTCTTGCTGTGTTCCTTCTTTTGCTTTTCAGGTTTACTTTTATTCCCAGGAAGGCCACAGTGGTTTGGTCTCCTCTCTTGCTGCTCTGCCTGCATGACTCTATCTCCACAACGTCCCTACCCAAACCTCATCTGCTAGAAGGGAATTTTTTCCTTCCCCCAGGACAATTTGATGCTTTGCTTTCAGGTAGCACATTCGCCCCTGGAACATGACAACTTCATGGCTGTGTGCAGGCAGAAGCCAGCAGGTTTTTTGGCCTTGTTGAATATGCAGATGCCTTGGTTCAGGTGCTCTGTCTCCATCCTGCTGGTGCTGACCTGCTTGGCCCTTCCTTCCCACCAGGCACTGCCCTACTGGCCCTGGCCACAATGCTGGAGCCAGACAGGAGGGATTCAAGCTCAGCCTTGTGAATGATGTGCCTGTGCCTGCACAGCTGAAAGTGCTTTGGAAAAGGGGCCAGGGAGGGATGTCAGCAGGGCACGGACAGGTCTCCTCTCGTTTCCACAAGTGGCAAAATCATCATGTGATGTCTTTGCTGCAGATTGCTCAGATGGTGAAGGTCTCCATGGAGAGCTCACCTTACTTCCAGCTGGCCTGCCCCAGTGATGTGTACCACATCGTGCCACCAGGCGCCTCTGCCCCTGTGCGCATCCGCTTCAGCCCCAACGAGAACAAGGTGAGGCTGGAGGAGCCAAAGCACACAATGATCTCCACAGCCATTGTTTTCCCTGCACTCTGCTCCAGCCCATTGCATGCTGTGAGCTGGGCTCCAGGCCCTGGGCAGGCAGCCTGCAGCAGCCAGTCACACCTTGGCACTGCTGGCAGGCACTGCAGCCAGGCCTGACAGGCTCTGCTTCCCCTCCCTGCACATCCCTGAGCATTCCCAAGGGAAGATGCACAGGAACAGGATGAAAATGACAAAGAGATGTTGACAGTTGTTCAGCCATCTCTAGGTCCAGTGGAAGGGGTTTCATTATTATGGAAAACACTCGAGGGACAAAGAGGTCAGGGAGCTTTCCTCCTTCCTGACTGCCAACAGCTTCCCTGCCTGCCCCTGGGCTGGAGCAAAGACGGTGCTTTTTCACCCCCTCTGTTCTGCAGCCTTGCAGCTGTGCTGTCCCAGAGCACAGGTGACCAGGGCACAGCTGCAGGGGCAGGGCAGAGGATGTGCTGTGCCCGTGAGCCCAGCCTGGCACAGGCACACTGGGCTCTGGGTGCCCTTGGTCAGCAGGAGGTTGCTGAGCTGCAGGGGACTTGGACACCTGCCTGAAGGAGCTCGTATAGGGCAGGTACAAGCTGCAGGCAGAGCTGTGGGCCCAGAGCCTGTGGCAGTGGCACTGCTGGGGCTCTGTCTTCATGCCTGTCACTGTGCCTGCTCTGTCAGCTGGCACCCATTCCGTGCCAAAGGTGCTTCTGCATGGAGGTTTGAACGGCAGTGCTGAGGCCCTGGCAAGTCTGATCTCACTGCTGGCATCTGGAGACTTGTTCATACAGAAGGGTTTAGGACATGGCATGGAAGGGAGGAAGCCTTGCAGGCAAACAAAGAGAGGCCCTTTCCAACAGCATCCTGCAACCTCTTAGCACTGTTCTTCTCCTGACTTGGTTGGAGAGGCAAAGTTAGAGGGGAGTTCTGAGCCAACTGATGTTTCTGCACCAGGCCAGAGGTGCAGGATCTCTTTGGGTGCAGCTGTTTTCTCATCTTCCTCTTGCTGCTTAGAGTCAGTTTAACACTTTGTCCTATTCTCAGACAGTGGGAATATAGAAACCTAAAGAGGAATGTGCTGTGTTCCCTAGCTCCATGTTCCTTAGAAGGAGCTTAGGAATTATTTCATATCATTAAAATTTGTGAGTGAAAATTATGGTGGCCTAGGGCAGTTCTCCGTATGACCCAAGTGACACAAGAGCTTAATGCCACTGGGATAGCTTTTGCAAAGGGCACTGGTGCCTTTAAAATGTGACATATTAGAAAAACTCAGTGTTCATTTTAGGGTGGAATAGGTAAATTGATGCCTGGCAAATTGATGCCATGGATGAGTTACAGGAAATGGATGAGTTACAGGTTTTTCTTCTGCCACAGGGATGGCACTAAATGCCCTGTGCTGAGCCAGTTTCTTTTCCTGCAGGATTATTCCCATGAGCTCACCTGTATCATGGCAAAGGAGAAGATCGTTGTGCCAATTCGGGCCATCGGTGCCCGAGCCATCCTGGACTTCCCTGCCCAGGTGGACTTCTCCGAGTGTCCGGTCAAGCACAGCACCCAGAAGACTCTGCTGGTTCGCAATGTCGGTAACCGGACAGCTCATTACCAGCTGAGCACCCAGAGGTGAGGCAGCTCATCTGTCCCTGTGCAAAGGATATCACCTTTGGGTGAGAGCAGAGTTGGGAAAGAGCAGCAAAGGAACCAGAGCATCAGAGCTGCTGCCCTGCAGCCCTGGCTGGAAGTGAGCAGGATGGATGGCATCTGCTCTTGCTTTCAGTGTTCTTAGCAGGATGCAGCCTTTGAGCTTTCTCTGTCCCAGATTTCCTGGAGGGTGCTGGAACACGTTGGTAGCTGGCTTGCTGAGCACAAGCAGCTTCTGAAATGCTTCCTCACCACTGCCAGCCAAACAGACCCATTCTCTGGGAGGCCCCAGGCACGTGGCTCTCCAGTGGTCCCTGCATCAGATGCCCAACATGAGCTGTGCTGTGGGCAGCTGGTGCAGTTCCTGTTACTAAAGCTGCTCTGATTTCCCTTGTCACCTCAGAGCATCAGCTGCCTTTTCTGTTCCATGATGAACCTTTGAAAGCCAGTTTAAGATTTCAAACAGATGATTTAAATCTCTGAATAAGGCTGTGCCCCCTTTCATTGAGATTTCTTTTTCAATACTCTGAAGTTCCTGTGTTTCTGCTGTTTTTTCTTTTTGGGTTGTGTTAAATGTTTTCCAAAAGATCATCAACTCTTCACTGGGAGCTTTCATGAAGGTCGAGCTCCTCTAATGCCTCTCAATGTACCACATGCCCATAGGTAGATGCACAGGTGTATAGGAAATAGGAGATATTTAGGGAATATGTGAAAAGCACTTGGGCTGATTTAGAAGATAAAAGTACAGAAGAATTTCTGCTGGAAATCATCTGAGCAGACACACTGCTCAAAGCAAGACCAGTGTCTGGGGATTGCAAGGTGCCATTGGGAGATCTGGACCTGTCTTTAGATGCCATACAAGAAAACAAACAAACAAATGGACCTAGTTAAAAAGCAGAAGAAAACAACCTATTAAAACCCCCTCCATAGCTTCTCTTTTCTGCCTGTTGGGTGCAATGGTGATTCATTGAAAGGGCAGCTCTAACAGGGTGAGAACTGTCTTAAGGAACAGCTCACAATTAACAGATAAAAGGCCAAAATTTAGCCTGCCAGCCCCATCTCTTGGCAGTGGTTTTCATTTGGTTCTTACAGTGTCAGGGATGTCTCCTTCACAGCTCTTCTATCTGTGGGCTCAGGGAACAGCTTAGTGATGTTGGCTGAAATGCAGATGACTGCTACAGCAGGAACAGAGGAGTCTAGTGGGTACAGCCCAGGGATGTAGGAGATGAAGGGGCTGATTTGCACTGAGTTTTTCAGTCCTGAAACTGAGTCCTGGACTTGGCTGGATCCTCTTCTCCTGATAATTTGAAAAGAGGAAGATACCTTCTTTCTCAGGCAAGAGAGAAAGAAGTCACCCCTGAAGTCACCCCGAGGAGTGTTATTCCCATCCTGCCATCTGAGGGCAGGAACATGTAACATGGGGCAGCAGTGGGAAGGGAATGGAATGGAATGGAATGGAATGGAATGGAATGGAATGGAATGGAATGGAATGGAATGGAAGGTAGTGCTGAAGTGTGGCCAGGGATTCCCTTAAATGGCAGCTTCTCTGTGCTGGTGGAATTTCTGGCAAAAGAATAAGAAGAAAATCCCGTGCCTTGCCCCCAGCAGGCACTGATCCCCCCGAGCCCCAGCAGGGACCTGCAGCAGTGCTGGCATCAGCCCCGGGGCAGATGCAGGAGCACGTGCACTGATCTGGCTCTGGGGCTGCTGAGGCCTTGTCTTTCCTCCCCGCCCTCCAAAGTCTCACGTCCAGCACATAAACATTGCTGGCCCAAGGCTTCTCCATCAGCCAGTGATGGTCTCACCAGTGGGAATGGGAACAGCTCAGCCCATCATTGCAGCAAGAGGTCCTGAATGAGCTGAACCTGAAGCAAGTGACATCAATCAAGCTCAGCTTGCCAGATGTTCTCTTTATTTCTGTGTGTGATGTAATCATCACCAAACTCCCCAGAACAGACTTTGAAATGACAGATTGACCAGCAGCAAAGCACCCAGGCCAGGAACTTTTGTTTCCTCAGTGGGGCTGGAGAAGAGCACAAAGCACATTTCCCCTGAGCTGTCCCTGAGCATCAAAGCACAGAGTCTTGTGCTTGTCAGGCAAGAGCTCTTTACCTGGTGACCAATCCTGATGGCTCCTGTTAAATCCAAAGTGCACCAACACATTTGCATTAACATTTCCAACACCTCACACAGAGTTTCTCTGCTGGGCCAAGCAACAGTTACCAGCCTGGAGAACAAGCCACAGTCCCAGACTGCATTGCTGGTAAACACACAGAAACCTCCTGTTCTGCTTCCTTGATGTGCTCCTGCTCATGGTGCTTCATTTAGCTGGCATGGGCTCCTTCAGACTGTAAATAGCATCCTCCTTTTGGGTTTCCATGTCACTCTATTGCTCTAATCTGCATTTGCACTCTTTCAGAGTTTTGACTGCTCCTTTTCTTAGAGCAGCTTTCATTGAAATGTTGATAAAATGCTCCCTTTTTAGGCTAAATCAGGATATTTTCAAGGCAAAATAAACCAAAGAATCACACTGCAAATTCAACTGTAACTATTCCTTGGTCTTCAAGGAAAAGTTCCTTCTCCCTGCCTGATTCCTAGGCTGTAATATCCCAGGACAGGTAGTGCCCTAACATCTGCATCTCCTGAGATGAGGCTTATAGGCAGCAGGAAAAGAGAAATTCCTGAGGCAGTCAGTGTCAAGTTCTGCATGCAGATAGCTCTGAAGCCTCTCTGTGCTCTTCACAAACCATTCTCTGATGGGATTGCTGGCAGTGGGACCCTTGAGCCTCATTGCAGAGAGCTGGATGCAGAGTATGGGGGAGCTGAGGTCATTTTACCCCCAGGATCTTGTGAGGGCTGGATCTCCTCAGCAGTGGCTCAGTGGCTGTTTCTGAGCCTGTCTGTTCTGTCCTCTGCTGCCTGTGCTTGGTTTGCTCCCTGCTTGCCCAAGGGAGCTGCAGTGCAGCAGGAATCTCCGGGCCAGGTGTCCCCCCAGCCCTGATCCCTCTCTTTGTGTTGCAGTCCTTTCTCCGTGGTGCCGACCGCAGGAACTCTGGGTGCTGGGGACACCATGCAGGTGACAGTGACATTTCATGCGCTGACCAACGGGGAACATTTTGGGTCCCTGTGCTGCAACACAGGTGAGTGCTGGCCCTTGCAGGGCACAGGACAGTTCTCCACATGGCTCCCTGTTGTCCCTCCCCCTGCATTCCCTCCAGAGGTACCTCCCTGTTCAGCTTTAGCCCCAAGAAAACTGAAAACTCCTTGGTGTTCAGGGGCTTGAGAAAGTGGATCCCGTCTAAAGGGTGAAGATTTTTGATTCCTGTTTTGCTGGGAGTTGCTGAGTGGAGGAAGGAGGATCCCTGATTCTCCACTACCATGTGGCTATGCCTGGGTGAAGTTTTATTTGATTCCTGGGCCGTGCTGGATGTGAGGTCTCCATCAGACTCTCTCCAATGCAATGGATTTCTTGCACACCTCTGTCCCATATGCTGCTTCTCCACTGGCTTGTCACACATCCTTTTTCTATGTGGCCCTTACACATAGATGTAGTTTCTGTCTAATAACATTTTCAGGCCCTCAAGTTCCTGTTTGGGGACAAATCAAGACCAATTTTTCCCTGTGCCCATTTCCCAGGCTGTTCATGTTGTTACAAACCTCTCACATCTATCTCCCATTTGATTTCTAGACTGAGGAATCCCATTCAGTCTTAATGTAGAAGCTGCTCTGTACTTATTAATCTTTCTATTGTCCCTTTTTTATTTAATGTGCAATGCGCCAGCTTGGTTTTTGAGATCAGAACAATAGAAAATATTTCAAGACTGATGTGGCTGTGGGTTTGGACAAGGAGATGATGATGATGATTTTCATGGTGTTCATTTGAGAGTGGTTTGTCATATTGCAGAGCCAGGCTGGTTGTGTTTCCTCACCTGTGTCCCCTCCTGCTGTGCGCTGTCCCTTCACTTGTTCCTCTGGGCCTCCTTTTGCTGCCCACCTGCCCCCAGGCATATTTGCTGGTCAGCAACAAGGGATCCAAGGGATCAGGAGAGATGGGAGTCTCGTGGGATGCCCAGGGAGACCCTGGGCCAGGCAGGGCTGAACAGGGCTCCTCACCCTGTCACCTGAAGGACTTGGATGCAGAAATCCCAGTGATCTGAGTGGGTCACCAGAGCACACTGACCAATCCCACTGTCCATCCTGTCACCTTGGGGCCAAAGCTCTACAAACACACTCAGAAACAAGGGGTTTAAGGAGCTGCCCAGGACATCCTCACCACTCTACACACAGAGCTGTCAGGATGTGACAAATGGACTGATCCACAGAACTGCTCATTCAGATAAAAACTGTGACACCTTCTTTTGTGCCCTGGGATTTGTTCTGTTCCTTGTGCTTCCATCAGCCAGTGAGCTGAGCAAAGACTCCCCTTTGCTTTGTTCCAGATGAGCAAAGTATCCACACAAAGCTCCATGGAGATGCTGTAGATGTTGATGTTGTGTTGAGCACAAATTCCGTCGAGGCTGGCAAGACCTTCATCACCATGGCATACCAGACAACCGTGTTCCTGGAAAACAGGAGTAACATCACAGCCCACTTCCAGTGGAAGGCTTTGCCTTCTGAGGAAGAAGAGAATAAAGAGAAGAGGAGGTTGGTTTGGAAGATGCATTTCAGTGAGATATATGGCCCAAGACTGAAACTAACCTATGGCCTCAGGGGGGTGTTGGTGCTTTTGAATGGTTTAGGCCAAGTAAACCATGCCTGGCACTGGGGTGTGTGTCCCTGGGCTTCAGGAGCTCAGCACTCAGCATTCCAGTTCCATTTATACTCCAACCAGGAATGGCATTTTGGGAAGGAAAGGTTGGTTGCAATGACTGATTTCCTCAGGTTCTAATTGGGCTCCTGTCTCTCTAACCTTCTTCCTACATGACCTGGCAACATCTCCCCTTCCCAGGGAAGGTGGGATGCTCTGTGACCTTTATGTGCATCCCCCAAGCAGCTCAGTGGGAGGAAAAGCCAGCTGAGGTGGTCGGTGGATTCTCCCTCAGTTTTGGCAGAGGCTTTGAGCCAGGAGGTTTCTCTGGAGGGATGTTGGCTTTGGAAACCTCTCCTGAGCTTGCAAGTGTGGGGTGAAACTCCCTGCTGTGCCAGTGAACAACAAGTTATCCTCTGATCCTTGTGGGACCTTCGTGGCTTGGCTCAGCCTTTGCTGGGGAGCTGCTGCTGCTCCTCCCCAAGTGCTTTGCTCTCCTGCACTCCCACTTCTCTCTGCAAATCTGTGGCTTATTAAATGATCAGCTGGCCTTGTCTCTCCCTGGGGCTGCAGGCAGTGTCATTTGCTGCACCCATCGGGTGAGGAGTGGCTGGAAAACTTCACGGAGGAGAAAGAAGTAGAGAAGGTGCAGGGCTTTTCTGAAGATCACACTGCCCTCCTGAGAAGCAGGGTCCAGGAGAAGAAGGCAAAGGTGCAAGATGACCCCCTGCTGTTCGCCAGTGAAAATTTTTTCATTGAGCCATTGGTAAGTGACACCCGAGAACCTCATTTTCTTCCTCTTCCTCTTCCTCCTCCCAAGCACCCTTCCCCCGGCTGCAGTCACTGGGCAGATCCTCAGCTGGCCCCATGTGCTGGCAGGGAGGATGTGGAGTTTCTGGAGCGGCTGCAGAGCTCCCTGCTCAAAGCATTTGTGCCCTGCAGGCTCAAGGCAGGGCTGGGAGCCTGACACAGCCCAGCTCTGCTGCCAGGCTGGAGCTCAAGGCCCTGTGTGCGTGTCCTTGCAGTGTCACAGGGAGCAGTTCCTGTAGGCAGGGGCTCCCCCCACACGTGGGGCTCAGCAGAGGCTGTTGGAGCACTGCCAGCTCACACACTGACCTGAAGCTTGCAATGGTTCCCTGGCAAAAGGAGGCCAAATTCAGCCCAAGGTTAATGACAGAAATGCCAATCCCCTCCTGTAACCATGCCTTGCACTATTGCTGAGTGTCCCTTCCAGTGTCATCCTTGTGTGAGCCTGGACACAAGGGTGCAAGGCTGAAATGGGCCTTTGGAGTTCTCCTGCACACAGGGACACAAAACCTTTTCCTTTTCTGGTGATGCAAGCAAACTGCCACGTGCTCCCATCAGCCAGAGCCCTGATTCTGAGTACTGGCATTGGGAGAGATGATGAATGCCTGGTGTCTGCACGGAGCAAAATCCCTTCTCATCTTGCAGTAAAGCCCAGAATAATCCCAACCTCTGCTTTCTTTCAAAACAGCTTAACTAATATCTGTAGTTGCCTCTTCTTGGTTACTCCTATGGCCCATCTAAGGCCAAGAGCCACCAGTGCACAGTGGCACTTACATCCCATGGAGCTGACAGCAGCATGATGGGACCAAGAGCTTGTGTCAGAGCAGCAGGAATATTGTGGAGAGTGGCAGCTGATCAGCTGAGCATTGAGAGCTTCCAGCGCTGTGTTGAGCTGGGTTTGGAGGCTTTCCTTGGCTGCTTGTGTTGTTCACTCATCCTTGATGCTCAATCAAGCCTTACAGGCCTGTGGTTGGAAACAAGAAATGTGGAGTTTGAAGAGCAATGCTTTGCTGTCTCTTTCTGTTGTAGGAGGGAGAAATTGGGCCGAATTGTTCGGCTGAAATCACGGTGACCTTCAAAGCCCTGGAAGCACTGGAGTATCAAAGTGTGGCTTACTGCCATGTCTCAGGTGCAGCTCCTTTGCCCTGCTCCTGTCCCCCTCAGTGAAGCCATGGTGCAAGCCTGAGCCCACTGGGCTCCCATGGAAGTGCTGGGAAGAGTCCCTGGTCAGCAGGGCAGTGCTGGCACATCCCCCCTGGCCCTGCAGCCTCCAGGGAGTCTCCTGTGCAAGGCCAGGGCTCAGAATGCTGGCTCTGCCTTACTGATCCCAGAACAGCCCAGGCAGTGCAGGGAGAGGTTTTCATGCCACGGCTTTGCCAGCATTTCCTCAAAGGCCAGAGAGCTCCAGAGCAGAACAGCTTTAGTGAACAAGCACTAAGCCCCTGCAGGCCCCTGGCCTCCAGGATGGGTCCATTTGCCATGGATCCATCATCAGGTGGAAGGAGCTGAGTTAGAAATGTGCTCCCTGGCCCTGGATCACCTCCCAGTGCCCAGACAGCAGCAGAGCAGAGGTGGCTGAGCCCCACTGAGCACAGGGTGTTTGTAGAAGGAGCACCCTTGGCCAGCAGCTGCTTCTCTGCCTGTGTGGGAGTTGTCCCCTTGCAGCTCTCACTCTGTGGAAACAGAACACAGTGCTGAGTGTCAGAAGGGGAGCACTTGGGCAACAAAGGCCTGTGCTCCTGGCCCGGGTAGTTTGGTAATTGCCAAACTCATCATGAGCTTTTGTGCCTGCACTGAATGGATTTCAAAGCTCCTCTAGGTGCATGGGAAGGAAACCACAGAATCACAGTATGATGAGGGTGGGGTGGACCTTAAAGATCATCTAGTGCCAAGGCCCCTGCCATGGGCAGGGACACCTCCCCCTAGACCAGGTAGCTCCAAGCATGAGTACATCCAGCTCAGAGTCAGGGACTAGCACTGAGGCAGCCTGGAAAATCCAGTGTGACAGAGGGAATGATTGTACTGCAATGGACATCTCTCCCCAGGCCGTGAGATCAGGCTGCCCCTGTGCCTCAGAGGGAAAGGCCAAGGACCCCTGGTTGAACTCAGCTCTCCTACGCTGAACCTTGGGAAGGTTTTTATCAACACTTCCTATGTCTATGAGGTGAGCAGCAGGGCTTGGGATGGATCCTGATGGCTCCTGAGGCAGCAGCAAGCCTGGTGGAGCTGTGGAATTGCTGCCAACCTGGGCAGCTGTGAGCAGGGAATATTTGATGTACTGCTCAAACCTGGGGGGTCAGAAACGTGTGTCTGTTGTTCCTGAAGCCCCAGTCCCTGCTTTTGGGCAGCCTTCCTTAGGGATCAGCTGGGAGGCTTCCTGCAAAACAACCCCTTGCCACAAGAAACCAACACTGGGTCAAAAAGCTGCATGTTCAGAGGCTTTTGTGGCAGTGCCAGACACAAGGCACCTTTGGACTGGGCTCTGCAGAAGCAGCTGCAACAAACTGGCTGCCTTTGAGCTTCAGCCCACTGCAAACAGCTTCCAGTCAAGTGTCCCTGCATATTGCTGAAGTCACAGGAAATCCATCCAGCCTCCTGGCTCAGTGCTGGCCATTGCAAAGGGCTTGGGAGTTCTCTCCCTTGCTGACCAGTCCCTCACCACACTTCGGCCTTGGTGCATCTCTGGCTCTGGAAGGAGAAAAGTGTTCCTGGGAATAAAGCAAAGGATTTTTCTACCTATTTGCCTCCCCCCCAACAGTGTCAAGTTTGCAAAAAATTCATGAGGGAGCAACTGAAAGAGGTAGAAAATGAGGCACTACATCATGCCAGACACTTTCAAAAGCGCGGCTGGGGAAGGGAAAGACACGCTGAGTTTTCTTACCAAAGGATGGTGCTGTCTGTACATTTTGATGCTGATGCCTCATTCTCAATGAATTGTTTCCATGGTATGGGAAAGGTGAATGAGTAGATGGTGCTGTTGGAGCTGTGCTCACTGGGGCAGCAGCAGCTCTGGGGTGATTCACTCTGCAGCTGCAATCACCCCACTCAGGGCTCTCAGGGCCAGCTCCCCATGAGCTTGGTGATGCTGAGCAGAGGTGCACTGCTCTGTGTCCATGGGATAAGCCCAGGGTGACTGCAGGTCTGTGGAGTTGCCACTGCTCTGCATGAAAACCCAAAGGCAGAACTTGTCCTGTTGTATCTTTTGACTTCTGCCATTCAGCAGCACAAAGCATCTTCTGCCTTTGCTGGGTGTTCATTGCATCATTAGACAATAACTCACAAGAAGGGAAGGTTCCACCTGTATTTCCATTTTGCTTTCTTGCTTCTGCAGGTGGAACTGATTAACCAAGGAGCTCTTGATGCTCCCTTCACCTATATCCCTTCAACCACAAATGTGGACTTCTGCTTCACGGTTGAGCCCGAGCAGGGCATGATTGCACCAGGTGGGACCCAGACTGTTCAGATCTCCTTCCATACCACCGTGCTGGGGAGCTTTGAGGAAAAATTCCAGTTCAGTGTGGCTGGATCTCCTACACCTGTGATCCTGACCATCAGGTAAGGACTCTGGGAGCTTGGTGGGCACATCTGTAGCTGTCTCTGGGACATCCCCCACCTACCTCATTTTGGGGTTGAGCAGAGAAAAAAGGTGATGCCTGAGGTCTTAATCTCTGCTGTGATCCTGGCATTGCCTTAGTGTCAGGATGCCTCCTGCCCTGTGTGGTACCCAGGAGCTGCAATGACTCCTCCCTGCAGGGATCTCCCTCTGCCTTGGGCCATGGCAGGCAGTGGGATGGAGCAGCTCTGGGCAGCAGCTGCTCTGGGATGTCCCACCTGAACACCCAGCAAGGCCCCCAGGGCTTTGCAGATGGGCCAGCCTGGGGGATTCTGCCCCAGCAGCAGTGTTTTTAAAAACTTCCATTAATAATCCATCCCAAATGGGCAGCAGCAGCCTCAGCTCCCCTCTCATGGCCATGCTGTGGGGGACAAGCTGTGCTCCCAGCTCCTGTGCACAGAGTGCTCTGGTGCCTCCTTTGCACAGCCAGCAAAGGGCTGATGTGGGAGTCAGGAACTGTGCAGCAGGAACTGTGCCAAGGACAGGGGTACCATCCCATGGGCTGGTGCCATGGCAGGAGACAATCCTGGCCCAGCCAAAGGGAGAAGGGCTGATCACAGGGGAGGCAGAGCTCAGTCCTCAGCACCACAGCAGTGTGAGGCCTTGTCCCTGCCAGCCTGAGCCATGTGCTGCTGGGATAATGGAGTGGAAGCAGGAGAGCTGATGCTGGCTGCTCTGCAGCTTTGGAGCTGGGCTCCTGCTGCTGGGGGGCACTGGCTCAAGGCAGTAAAGAAATGAAAGCAATCTGCACTTGATTGTACCAATAAGATAAGGGAGATGGATAAAAAGGAACAAGGAAGTTATTATTTGGCAAGAGAAAAGTGGTGAGTAGGTCTGCCCATAGTGGAGAAACAATTATGCTGGCTTTGTTTTTGGAGGAAAAGTGCTGCTTTTTTAGTTTGGAAATCAAGAGGGAACATTTCACCAGTCCTTTCCTCTAGGATTCACCTGTCCCCTGGGTAGAACTGTTGCTGCTCTTTTCAGAGGATGTTTGGGGCTCCCCTGGATTCATGTCTCAGAACTGTGTCTGTAATGACTGTGTGGGTCAAACTCTCCTGAGAAAGCTCCTCCACGGGAACAGCAGTTCCAGCTAAGAAGGAGCAAAGCAGGGCACCTGTGGCTGGAAAGGCTGGTTACAGAAGTTTGTGGGGACACCTTGATGTCCATCCCATTGCAGCTGGGGAAACTGAGGCACGGAGCCATGTCTGGGTGTGTGTTCAGGGTCCTTCATGGGACCCCCAGCATCCCAGGGGCTTCTCCTGCCTGCCCATCAGTGGCTGTTGGCTGCTGGCCACTTGGCTTGAGCTGCCTCCTGTGCACAGGGCCCTGTGCTGAGCACATGGTGCTGTGTTGGTTGGAAACCCAGGGTGCCCTGAGCCCAGGTTTTGTGCCCCGAGCCACGACAGCCGGACCTTTGCAATGCCTTTAACCGAGCCCTTTCCTGCTCTGTCCTCGGCCTCCAGGGGCAGCGTCACTGCACCGAATTTACACTTCGACCTCCCTGAGCTCGACTTCGGGGACATCTCCTTTGGTGAGTGTTGCCTGGGCTGGGACACAGCGTCAGGGATCTGTGCCTTCCAACAGAAAAGCATCCCTCACTCCTGGTCTGCCCCAGCAGCCTCTTCAGGCTGTGAACTGCTGCTGCCTCAGGGGGCATTTTGCCATTGTGAGATCAAATAGAACCAAGGAATAGAAAGGCAGTATTTTCTAGTGTCTCTGTCCTGCTTTAAAAGACAGATCCCCACCATGTGTGGCGGTATCTCTGGCTTTGCAAATCTGGCTTTGCTTTGGATGGAAAGCAAATCTCAGAGGCAAAGTGGGGATCCCCTTGCAGGCACAATCACAGTGAGCAGCATGGCTGTGATGTCCCTGTTTGTTGGGTGAGGTGGGACATGGTTCCTAATTGCTAATCTCAAACCAAGGCTGGGGTTTGCTCCCAGTTGAGTGGACTCTGAGCTGTCATGTGCTCAGTCTGTTTGGCCCAAACCAAGAGATGCTTTAAGGGTCCTGCAGAGAGAAACTGCATTAAGGTGCATCACATTCTAGTTCCTGATTCCATCCTCATTTTCTTTTGCTGTAGCTTCTTCTCAATGACAACTCACTGTTTATGTATCGTGAAAACAGTGGGAATGTTGGCAGACTTACCAGGGAATTTTACAGCTTGAATTCTCAGAATTAATGCTGGGTCTGGGTGCACACTCATCACTGAGAGATAACTGGTGCTGGTTTGGGGCAGGGGAGGGAGCTCCTCCCCATCCCAAAGAGAGAAGCTTGCAGTGTTCAGCAGGGCTAGGAGTGGGCATTTTCAAGGCTGCAGTCTGGAATCAGTGTCAAAGGGAACTCAGTGATGATTAATTCCTCATGCAGCTTCTCGGTGAGCTGTAGTTCACAAAATAAAGAGCTCAACTCCAATCTCACTTTTATCCTGGCAGGATATTCCCACCAGGATCATGCCATAATGGGTGCCTGAATGGATATTTGTGTCCTTTCCTAGGCTTTCCCTATACCCAGAGATGTCACCTCACCAACTGCTCCATGGTGCCCGTGACATTCAAGCTCCGCATGTCGGACGATGGCACGCAGCCGGCTGTGGACAGCCTTGATCAAATACGCAAAGAAGGTGACCCATCCTGGAGGAAGGGAATTCATTTCTATGTGGAGCCAAGGGAGTTCACAATGAATCCCAGCCAAGGCACCATCCTCCCCCAGGGACACCAGGACATTGAGGTATGGGAAGAATCCAGCCGTAGATGCTTCAGCACCAGGGCTGAAGCTTCACTGGAGTGTGGGAGGGCTTTAGCTCTGGTGCCAGCTTTGAGCATCGTGGGAGTGAGAGATCTGCACTGCTGGGAGGCCTCTGCTAGCTGGCTTACCCGGGATGTTCCTCAAGGAGCACTGGTTTGTTTCCAAAATCCTACACTGAGATCAATACCATATAGTCAAGTCCTGAAGCCATTCTTTTGCTTTTGAGAGCGATTTCTTTGATTGCAAGTGGGCAGAGCAAGGATGAAGGCAGAAGGTGGCTGTCAGAGAGATGTCATTGTATAAAGCAGTTAGCTTTTCTTCTTGGTCTCATTTTCCCTCTCCTGAGGAGCAGAAAAATTTGTGTTCACTGCAGGGATCTCCAGTGGAGACAAAAACCTCTGCAGCCATGTGTTGCGGTTCAAATTGATTTTATCGATTCCTTGTTCTGTTGTACACCCATGTTCTCCCTGAGTTGGCTCACGCCTGTGTTTTACCCTCCCTCAATGCTGTCCCTCATGCCGTTCCCTGCCCCTTGTTCCAGCTCTTTTCCCTGCCTGTCTAGGCAACCCAGCCCCTTTTGTTCCCAAACCTTCTTTGCCACTTGAACCTCGGGCCAATCCCTGATTGCAATACCCCTTTGGAATTCCCCTATTCTTGGAGACCCCATTGGCCATGTGACCCATCCTCTTTACCCTCCTACCCCCAGTGGTCCCAGACACTTGATGTAATCCCCTCACTCCTCCCCTGAGGATTCCCTATTGATTTGCTGTTTGTATCCACCCCCTGATTTGTATTTTTACAAAAGCCCTTGCACAGGAGTGTCCAGGGCTCTTGTGCCTCTGATTCCTTTATTTGGAATAAACCCTTCCTTGTGGAACTTCAAGACAGAGAGCCTCCTCCTTTCTCCTCTGCCTGGTCCCTGTGGTGGCTTGTCTCTTGCGCTGTACAGCAAGTGGCTCTGAGGGCTCTGCCTCTGGTAAATGCCCACCCTGGGGCAGCTCCCCACTCCTGGCGTGGTGCCGGAGTTCTAAGAGCCAGCCCGGGCTCTGGGTACCATGGCAGCCATGAACTGCCCAGCACCTGCTGGGCCTCACTTTGCCCTCAGCCTTCTGCTGTAAAGCTGAACTCATTGTGTTCAAGTCAGATTTCCTCTGCATTTATGTCATTGTAGTCAGATGAGAAATTGGCCCCTTAATTTGAATACAGTGGTGTGTAGAGCTTTAGTCTAATGTTTTAATGAAGCTGACCGATGCTGTGATAGCAAGGTGTGTTTAACAAATCTGGCATTGCCAGAAGGCTTTTGTTACTCTTAGACTGTGCTCTACACATGGAGCAGCAGAAGAATTAAGGCCAAATCCTCCCTCAGGAACTGGAGGATATCACACGTGGGTAATGAGCTTATGTAAGGAAGAATTGACTGTTCTTCTCTTGCACCAGGTGACCCTGTGCTCCAACACGGTGATGGAGTTCTACCGGAGAATGCTGGTGGACCTGGAGGGTATTGGCAGGGGAGTGGCCACCCTGATCATCACAGCCAGGTACCAGCCCTTGCCTGGCCCCCCCAGGCACTGCCTTGCCCAGGCTTTGCTGGCTGCAGCTGCCAAGGAGAAGAGCTGCTGAATGGCCTCATGTTGTGCCAGCTGGACATGAGAACAGCAGTGCTTGGGCAGCAGCCTGTGGTGAAAAGCACCCCTGCTCACAGCCCAGCACAGTCCTGGGCCCTCTGCTAAAGGCACCAGGAATGATATCATTTCTTGGCCTGGTTTTTGGTGCTTGAGGTGGAACAAATTTCCCGAGGGCCTCCTCTCCTTCTTCTGCAAGAGGTGGAGTTGTGCTGGTTGTGAGCACTGTGCACTGGTTTGGGCCACACCAAGCAGCTGCTGAGAGTCAGGGTCTGGCTCTGTCCATGAGGGCACATGACAGGGGGGAAGTGGCTCCCAGCAAGAGTGGGGAGGGCAAGGTCTGACGAGGGGAAAGCAGCCCTTGATGTGGCAGGTCAGCTCCAGTTTTTCTCCTTCCCTCTGCTTCTCATTTTGAGCTTAAATGTTTTCAGAGTTGAGACCAAAAGTCGTTGTTGCTGCAGCAGAATTCCATGCTGCTGTTCTGCTGTGGGTGTCAGTGTGATGCCAGAGGGATGCAGCTCCCTGGTGCTGTTCCCTGTCCCAGGCAGAGCCATGCAGGCAGTGCCTGGGCTGCCATTCTGTAAAGCAGGTGGAGCTGGGGCCAGGCAGGGCCTGGAGCTGTGCAGTGAAGGAGCCAGGGAGCTGCAGGGCCTGGCAGGGGCTGATCAGCCCCTCTGTGGGGCAGCTGCTGTCTCGTGCCCTCCAGGGCTGGGGCAAAGAGCTGAGTTCTCAGGCAGGGCAACAGCACCATGGCAGAGAAGGGAGTCATTTGTACTGAGACACTAGGGTTGTGTGTTCCTTGAGCCTTAGTGAGCCCTGATCCTTGTTGGGATGGCTCCCCCAGAGCTCGTGGCTCACTGGGACTGTTCCAGGAGTCCTGTCAAGCCTTCTTGGGTAAAGGAGGGGCTGAGGCAGCTGTGGGGCAAAGGGCTCTGCCTGGGGCACTGGGCAGCCTCTGGGTGCTGCCTCTCAGGGTTTGCCCCTCTTTGACAAGACGTGTTGGAGTGGGAAGAGGTAGAAGGCAATTTATCCCTGTAGGGCTGTTCACTGTGCATTTGACAGTGACCAATGTGTTCTGCTCCATTGCACAATCTTTGGGGGGAAACGTTCTCCATTCTCTCAGTATCTCTGATTCCCCTGGGGTCATCTCTTTGCCCAGATGTCTCGTTCCTGAGCTCCAAGTGTCCTCCCCAGTCCTGCTGTACGATGAGTGCCACCTGAAGGTGCCATATGAGAGGAAGATCATCATTAGGAATCCCAGCCACCTTCCTGGCTGCTACGGGCTCATTCCCCAGGTTTGGCATCACATCCACCTCCTTCTGTCAAATATTACTGAGGAGATTATTAGGGGAAAAAAGGGTTTGGATAAGACCTTGCTGGTTTCTATTCAGCCTTAAAGATCTGCTGAGAGCAGGATCCTATCCGACTGTAAACTTTAGGAGGCAGTTGAAGCTCCTGAGGAAACAGTTGATGTTCTGGTCTTCAGGGTGTTTTCATGTGGGAGATCTTAGAGGGTTGTGAAAA
Organism: Agelaius tricolor; assembly: GCF_023055355.1. Lineage (NCBI taxonomy): Eukaryota > Metazoa > Chordata > Aves > Passeriformes > Icteridae > Agelaius > Agelaius tricolor. The sequence continues at coordinate 1,208,844 of NW_027269311.1, read as the reverse complement.
GCTGCTGCATCCACAGACACCAGTGCCTGTGCTGGCAGCCTCCTTGCAGGTTCCCCTGGGAGTGCTAAGCCTACAATTCTTGCATCTTGTGTGTGCCTTTTACCTTTGTGCTGGGGAGTTTGAAACGTGTGTGTAAGTTGCTGTTGCGGTGGATGTTAAGGAGTCTAAAGTTTCTCCAGAGGTGCCTCTGAAGTTGCATTTCATTCTGTCCCTTCCAGAAACGCAAGGAGGACTCTGCTGTGCTCTACTCCAGCCCCAAGCCCTGTGGGATTGTGCAGCCCCAGAGCACAGCAGAGATCCCAGTTGTGGTGGAAGTGCAGGCCCTGGGCACTCATCGCACCAACGTTGCCATCGGCGTGTTCGGGGATGAGAGAAACCCACTGGTGAGGGCAAGGGGAGATGTGAGCCTGTGTGCAGCTGCTCCTGGCAGGGTGCACAGGGACAGGGATTCTGCCAGGGAAAACAGGCCCAGGCTGCTGGGGAGAAGGACAGGAGGGATGGGGGGCACAAACAGCTCCTGCCTTAGAGGTGGCAATCTCAGGGTCTGACACAGAATGGAGTTCAGCTAAGCTGGAATCCAGGGGCATTTGAGTTCATTCTTCTTTCAAATGCTGTTCACTTTGGAAACATCTGTTTTCAAATGTCATCTCTCTGAGCACAAAAGAGGATGTCAGAAGACTTCTGGGAACCTTGAGCTTTCTGTAAAAGAAAGGAAGGCTGGCATTTGAAGGGTGGTTGCAAGGATTTAAACTTATATTAAAACATATGGAAATGGCGATGCCAAATTCCCTGGATGGCACCAGACATTGGAACCTGGGCCATTGTGGCACTGCCTGTAAATCAGTGAACAGGAAGGACAGGCAATGCAGGCTGTGCCAGGGAGCCTGAAGTTTGATAAAACAGTTGCTTTCAACTATCAGGCTGCTTCCCTTAGAGAGGAGGGTTTCTCCCCACCAGAAGGACCAGTTGTTTAACTGTCAGCCTGGTCTTAACTAGAGATTTCTTGCAAAGGTAAAAGCTGTGGGCCAATAATTTTTAGTTTGAAAGGTTCTCTTACCTTAATCCTTTTTGATTTGGAGGTGAACATGTAATTTTCTTTTTCCCCAAAAGCCCAGCATTTCAGCTGGAGAGTGGTAGCTGTCCCTAAAGAAATAACTTGAGCAAGGTTGAGCTGTTGAAGGTTTTTTAGGTTTCCCTGTTGTGGTTTGTTTTGTGTTTGTTTTTTTTTTTTTTTTAAATCTTTCTTGCTTGCTTCCTGGAACAGAGAGCACAACTACGGAGCTCAGGACAGCTGGCAGAAATCTCCCCAAGCCCAAGGCTGGCAGAGCTTGGCAGGATCCCAGCACCACAGCCTGTGTATGTATGGATGGATGGATGGATGGGGAATGTGACCTGAGTCGCCTGGGAGTGTTGGGAAATGTCAACCAACCCCCCAGCAGTGTCAGGGGAACATTCCTGATAAATCCCTGGTGGAGCTGCAGAGTTTCTGGCCTTGGGCACTGGGGGGGCTCTGCTGGCTGGGCACTGGCTGGGTCTGCCCCTCGGTGCCTCAGATCTCACCTTTTTGCTGCCTTCTCTGTCTTTCCCTCTCCCACTGTGCTTTTTGCATCCCCACCAGGTGTTCATGCCTGTCCTCTGTAGTTGCTCAATGCAAGCAGTTGCAGCTGCTGCAGCAGCTCAGTGTCATCCCTGGGCTGCCTTTAGAACAGACCTGCTCCAGCCTGGATTGGGAAGGGCTGGATCAAACCATTTCTCAGGTCAACGTGCCAGCACCCACCCAGGGGCTGCATCCTGGCCAGGAGCTGCTCGTGCAGGTGTCCCTCCCTCCCACTGCAGGTCCCTGTTCATAGTTGTGTTCTTTTCCAGATGTGAGCCTTACCCATCTAAATTCCAACCCCAACCACCAAAGGGGAAGAGACCCAGTTTGGATTCCTCGGCATCTCTAAGGAGACGCTTGAGGATTAGAAATGTGGAGGAGGCAGCCACAGCCCTGAAAGAATCGTGGGGTTTTGCCCAATCTCCAGGAGCAGAGGTAGATTTTCTTGTACCCCTACTGCTTGTGCTGCCTCCCCAGCCTGCCAGCACCAAGTCCTGCTCATGCTGAGCTCCCTTTTTGCTGCCCTGCTGTGCTGTGCTGACAGTGGGCTGGGCAGCCGGGCCAGTGGCTGGACATGGGCTGTGTGGGAGGGAGAAATAGGAGAGTTTTCCTTGGAGAAGCTGACTCAGATCCTACAGGCCTGTGTTAAGTGTGGGATTTTTTTTTTTTTTGCCTTGTTTCCTTCCCAAAGTAAGATGAGGCTTTTCTCTGCATCATCATGGTAAGACCTCCAGCTTCCCTCCCAGAACCAGCTGGGATGATCCTGATCTCCATGGAGCCTCTTCCCAAGGCAGCCAGACTCCCTGTTTGCAGGGCTCTGCTTTCACCCAGAGCTGCTGCTGCACTGCTGGCCCTGAAGCTGTCTCACAAAGGGAGACTTTGCAAAGTGGCTGTCTCTTCCTCCCAGCACAGAAAATGGCATGTTTTCCAGGTGCCAGCACCAACTCCTGCAAACCCTCACCTGCCACGAGGCTTGGAGGGATTCAGGTGCTCCCTGGACGTGGCGCACGCTCCCCTGGGAGTGGAGAAGGCAGGAGGGAATCTGTCTCACTGCCCATTGTCAGTGTGGCCAGCAGGGCTGGAGCTGCCAGTGCCGCTGGGGGCCCTCAGCATTGGCCACAGAGGGGCCTCCCATCCCTGCAGGCCCATCACAAAGGGCTGCTGGAGCAGCTGCTTGTTGGAGAGGCCGTGCAGGACACGTTGCAGGGCTGCCCAAGGATGCTGTGCAGCACCTGTGGAGGGCACTGCTCCCCCTGGAACTCCTCAGGTGCTGCACAGGAAGTTTTTGCAGGCTCTTTTGCTGTAGCACCTTGAGAAAGCAGCATTTAAATCAGAGAGAGAGGGGAAGAGCCTCAGGAGTCAGATGAGCTGGGCTGGGCTCCTTCCCTTAGCTCCAAGAGCTCTCACTCTGAGTCTCCTCCTTTTCTAAAAGCAGGAAGTTTTGAAACTTTTTAAAGGCAAGTTGTGCATCAGAGAGAATTTCTACTGCCAGGAGACATCCCAGGTCACTTTCATGTAATGTACTAATTAATGCATTGACCCGTGAGGATGGGAGAAGATTTTCCCCATGGTCCCTGCACTGGTCAGTGGCATGGATGCAGGATGAGGTGAGGGTGATTCTGGCAGTATTTGGGGAATAGGCCCCTCTGGCTACAGCTGCACTTTGCTCCAAGATGCTCTTCTGCATCCATTTCCATGCTCAGCACCTCAATCTCTCCTGTCTTCCACCCAGGCTTTCAGTATCCTGCCAGTGCCAGGTGTGCTGCAGCCAGGAGAGAGCCAGCAGGTCTCCTCCACCTTCTCTGGCCACCTCAGCAGCACCTGCAGTGTCCCGGAGCTGTGCCACGTGGAGGGAGGCCCCAGCTACGAGGGGCTGGTGCCCGGGGAGGCCTCACGTGTCAGCTCCTCCCTGAGCCCCCGGGAGATCAACTGTGGCTCTCAGGCCCCTCTGAGGGAGAGGTGAGTCAGCCTTCCATGGGCTCCTGCTCTGCCATGGGTTATTGTCCCTGCAGGGCTTCCCTGCTCCAAGGACTCTGAGCTCAGAGGTGCTGCAGAGCAAGGGCCAGCAGCAACACAGGGAGGGCCACTCTGAGCTCCCTGGCTGCCAAGAGAGGAAGGACCTTCTCCTGTTGAGACACAACATCTTCTTCTCTATTTGAGTGCTGAGCCCTCCTGGCTTAGCTGCTGCCTGCAGGGAGCTGGGCTCTGGGCTTGCCTTGGCACTGCCTCTAGAGGTGTCTTGAAGTGCATGGTGTTGAGTGGCATCTTCTTCATCATCTCCCTTCTTCACCAAAACAGTGGCATTGTGGTATGGGCAGGCGTGGGGCACAGAGCAAACCTTGCTTTGGGTCCTGCTGCTGCCCCAGATGAAGCCCTTGCAATGCTGATCTGCCAGGGTTCTCCTTATGGTGGGACAGCAGCCAGAAAAGCTCCTGTCCTTTAGGCTCCCCTGCATCTGCAGCCGTGGGCAAGCACAGGAGAAGCTCAGCTCCAGCAAGGCAGCCCAGCTCAGGACACACAGGCCCAGGGTGGAGCTGGGAGTGGAGGCTGCTTCAAGCCAGCCTGTGCATCAGGACTTCTTCAGGCCAGGCTGAAGTTGGTTTCATGGGGAGGAGAGGGACGAGGCTGCTTCCAATGGTTTCCATGCTAGCCAGCACTGGTTTGCCTGGTCACAGCTGGGTTCCAGCAGGAAATCTGGCTGACAAGAGCCTGCCTTGCAGGAGAGGAGTTCCTGCAGCCTTTGCTTTCTGACTGATAGCATTGTTCTCATGAAGGAGCAGGCTAGGAGTCATTAAAACCGAAGGTCACGGACACAGACTCTCTAACTAATTAAAGTTAGACAGTGGTGTGTTTATTAACACCGGCGGGAGGCACCAGAGCCGTCCCTAAAAGGCGTGACCGCGCTGTCCAAGGTTCTTTGCCCTCTCTTTATTGCCCAAGATCTTACATACAATACATCTGCACAAGCCCAGCACCTCCCATCCCCGCTCTGTATTCAAATGAGGTCATTGGTCCTTCACACCTGTGCAATTCCTCCCTTGAATTGGGTCTCGAATTGGGTCTGTGGTCTTAAGGGATGAAGTCAGGAATGTCTTCATCAGGTCTCTGTGACCCTCTGGCATGATCCAAGGTCCCCTGCTTAGTGACTGATTGACATCAAGCCCAGGTCCTAAGCATTGTTCTCCTGGTTTCAAGATGTTCTTATAACAGTTCACTTCCTCCACTTCCTTCTAGCAAGAAGCTCCTCATGGTAAACAATAGAACATTCAGCTCCGGCTTAAGCATCTCATAATCATTAACCTATGGTCTGCCTGTCTAACTTACATCCTGATCAATGGGAATTGCTTCTAAGCCTCAGCTGAAATCTGAACTCTTTAAAATCATGCTTCAGCTATGCCCAGGAGGAAGGGGGCTGAATGAGCTGAGTAAGAATTGTAGGAGAGATAAGCAGATGTCAGCAATCTGTGCTCTGCTCTAAACTGGGAAGCCAAGAGACAAAGGGCGTTTTCAGGCACCAGCACAGAGAGCTGCTGGATCAGCCTTGGGCAGGGGCTGGAGGTGTCTGGCTGTGCCTTCAGAGGGAGCTTGCACAGTCAAGAGCTTATGATGGCAAAGCTGAGGTTTGGCTGGGCCTGGAGGTCCCCTTCCACCAATGCCCTCACCTGGGATGTTCCCAGCCTCTGTGGGTTGAGGAGAATTCACGGAAATGGCCTCAGGGTCAAGGAATGAAGTGCAGGGCAGCCAGGACTAGGGAGCCCAAGTTTCTGGTAGGGACTCTCAGCCATGGTTTCTATTTTGTCTGCAGAAGGGAGCTGAAACAGTCAGCTAAAAAGCTTGAGGAGGAGGCAAAAGCCTTAGAGGAGGAAGAGAGGCAGAAGGATGAAGAGAGGCAGAAGAAGGAAAAGAAGGGTGTCTCTGTGGGACAGCAACCTCCAAAACCAGAGAAGGGGAAAGCCAAGACCCCAGAGAAGAAGGAAACCAAAATCCCAAAAAAGGAAACCAAATCCCCAGAGAGGAAGAAAACCAAAATCCCAGAGAAGAAGGAAACCAAAATCCCAGAGAAGAAAGAAACCAAGGCCCCAGAGAAGAAGGAAACCAAAATCCCAGAGAAGAAAGAAACCAAAATCTCAGAGAAGGAAACCAAAATCTCAGAGAAGAAGGAAAGCAAAGCATCAGAAAGGAAGAAAGGCAAAGCATCAGAAAGGAAGGAAACCAAAGCATCAGAGAGGAAGGAAACCAAAATCTCAGAGAAGAAAGAAACCAAAATCCCAGAGAAGAAAGAAACCAAGGCCCCAGAGAGGAAGGAAACCAAAATCCCAGAGAAGAAAGAAACCAAGGCCCCAGAGAAGAAGGAAACCAAAGCATCAGAGAAGAAGGAAAGCAAAACATCAGAGAGGAAGGAAACCAAAATCCCAGAGAAGAAGGAAACCAAAGCATCAGAGAAGAAGGACACCAAAGCCCCAGAGAGGAAGGAAAGCAAAATCCCACAGAAGAAGGCAGCCAAAACCTCAGAGAAGAAGGAACCCAAAGCCCCAAAGAAGAGGGAACCCAAAGCCCCAAAGAAGGAGGAACCCAAAGCCTCAAAGAAGGGGGGAACTGAAATCCCAGAGGACCCAGCTGAGCTGGAGAACTCTTTATTCTTTATTCATACAACTCATTTTACACAGTTTGAAAAACCTGGTGTGCAACTTTAGTTAGTTCAGAGATTTCTTATCAGTTATTCTATTATTGGTTAATAAAATAGATTTTACTTGTGCATCAAATCTCTCTATTGTATTGTTTACCTCTTCTCTTCACTGATTCTCATGGGACAAATCCCTTGTTGTTGCAGGTGCATTTGTTTTTCACCCTCAGAACAGATTGCTCACAAAATCTCATTCTCACAATGGCTTCACATGGGAACTTGTAACTGCTTAGCTGCACTCAGAAGTGATGACAGGCCAGCTATTAACATGGCAGAACAAGGCCTGATTTCATAGGGCCTTTCTTTTATCATTATTCTACCTGTCTATGACATCTCCCCCTTTTCGTTCATTTAAAAAAGGCTCCTATGTTCTGATGTTGAAACAGCTCACTCTTGTGAGGGTATTATCTCATCAAGGTTATCACTGGTTATCTGTTAGATATGGGATAAGATAAAAGACCAATTACAATCAACAAAACTTACCAAATTCTATCAAGTCATTGACACAGGGTTTTGCAGCATGAAAAATCAAAAGAATAATGTCCAATGTCTCTTAGGGAAATGGAAAGAAATGACCATTGTTTCCAATGAGTGGAGAAGTATGAGAAAGTCTATGAGCTGGAAATGTTGATCTTTGACATCACTGAATGTCCTCCTGGGTGCTGGAACAGGGAATAACTGGAGAAGGTTCATAGGAGCTCTGTACCGTGAGGATGCCAGGAGGCTTTTGTTGGCAAATTGCCTCTGTCAGTGCCCAGACACAGCCATGTCTGGGCAGTCCTCCTCCTGTTCCTGCCCTGGCCACAAAGGCTGCAAGGAAACCTTTTAAGCAAAGGCTGCAAGGTGATGAGGTTATTTCTCTTTGCACTGGGCCTCATTTTTTCAGAGCTGATCAGTATCTGATGGAATGAACAGGTGACTGCTTTGAGCTGCTGCTGATGAAACACAGGCACATCTTCTCCTGAAGTTAATGAATCAATCAGGCTTCACTGTGGTACACTCAACTGGGATTTAGATGTGATGATCTTTTTTCCAAATTTCTCATGTACATATTGCATTATTCAAAATGATTAGTCGTCCAAATTTCTCATGTACATATTGCATTATTTGAACGTTCTTACGGCATTCATTCCTTTTCTTTATTGTTTTTTAAGAATGAGATGCATGTATTTTGTTATGAGTATGAAGAAACATCATAGCAAAATAATACATGCAGTGGACAAGAAAGAGCAATTAGGAATAATATGGATACAAGAATCAGGAATATTTCAAATAGCAGACAAAGCTAACAACATAGGTGGAATTAGGTAAATAGCAATCTCCGCAATAATGTACCATCATCCCAGAGTCTGCAAACAGCTGACAAACCTCGATTCAGGGGGGACTTGGAGAATTATTTCCAGATAATAATTCCCAAGCTGCCTTTAAAAAGAGTTCAACTGTCATGTCTAGAGAGTCAAATTGCCAAGTCAAAACACCTCAAATCTAGTTTTGATGCAGAAAACATCTGGGTCTGTTGGCAATTCCCATCCAGGAAGAGCAAAGGCCTGGCCACCACCCAAGCTCTAAGTGGAAGAGAATTCCCTAAACGTCATTTAAAACAAGGCTCTTGAGAATAGCACTTAGGAGTAAAGGTCTAGGGGTGACAGACTAATGAACCATGCAATAGCTGTCTCCTCCAAAATTCCCTCAGCACAGAGATGCTTTAAACCCAGCAGAATGTTGGAGTGGTTCTGTAATAATAATTGGGGCTGCATCTGATTAGAGTAGATGTCACAATGCCATCAGTTTAGAGGAGGCTTCCCACAAAGCTGAGATATCATTTCTTGGAACTCTGAAAAATACTTAAAAATGATGAGGCAGCACTGGGTCAAACCATAGAGCCAGAGTGCGGAGCCCAGCCAGAGGGGTAGTCTGGTCTGAGAGATACATAAGCAGCTAGAGAACAAAAGGAGGATCCTGAAATGACACGTGTCTTGTAGATAATTACACCAAAAGATGGTAAAGCATATGAAAAGCTGGCTATAAAAACAGTAATACAAAGATTGATGTATTTATGACAGAATAAATGCGTCAAAGGAAAACACTGAACAGCTCACTAGTAAAATTTATGATACCTCAGATTAAATAACAATCAAACCTGACAGAAATTTATTTGGACAGCGCTAGAGCTTAGCAAGAGGAACTTAAACTCAGCCCTAAAAGGATTTCAAATTAAATTCATTATCACCTTAGTAGAACAAAAAGCGCACTCAAGAGAACTCAAAGTTAATTACTATTAATACCAAACATAACTGGACCCATAAAACCTGGAATAGAACATTGTTCAAATTTAGTAATACTGAAACTTAACAGAAATTAAATCTACAAAATTTAACAAAAAAACCTTTGCCTTATTTAATTTAACAGAATGTAACTGAGTATTACAATATTGGGCTTTAATTTAACAGAATTATAATGAACATCCTGAAAAGTTACAGATAATGGCATGATGTAATTTTGTCCAAGGTTATTAACACAAAAAAACTACTTAAAGGTGAATAAGCCATAAGTGAAATAACAGCATGATGGTGCACTGGAGGGATTCAAGTTGTAACAAGCATGTTAGAATTATGAGTAAATCAGTTATGAGAAAAACCCACAGTAACTGCAAATTCCATGGAAACAGAAATTCAGTAAGACTTTTTGAAGTGCCGGGTTACTGGAAAATAAATATAATAACGTGCAATTTAGCATATTGCTGAAAAACCCAACAGCTTTTTGTGACTGTATCTGGCATCATTTTATATGGCACATTTGTTAGCATTCTTGTTAAAGAAATCAGACCGTGTTAAAATTTGATAGGCAATAAGGCGTTGCATTTACTGCTTTTCAATACAGTTGATAGTTATCCATAGGGATAGTTACAGGCTTTGTTAATTGCTGATTTGTCTTTTTGGTATGTGTTTTTGGTCCGGTCAGTTTCTGGCCAATTGTTTTTCAGGCATCTAAAGTAAAATTTGACACAGTACGTGGCCTTGGAGGACCCCAACAGGTCCAATTCTTGGGGTTCCTCTAGAGCATTGGGCAGCATTTTTGTCCACCTGTCCCAAGTATCTGCCAGGTTGGGTCTCTTACCTGTGGTGCGGAGGAGCTCTGAGTTATAGACGGGCCAATCATCTGCTACAAAGGTGTCACGGTTTGACGCTGGCGCAATGCCAGTGCCCCCATGAAAATACATTCTCCCTGGTGTCTGCTGTGAGATGTGACCAGGAATAGGGCAAAGCAGGCTCCAGCTGAGGAATAAAAGGGAAAAAAACCAACTTTATTAACTTACAATATATAAAAGAAACACAGAGAACTCAGGATGAAAACCTTCCAAACATTCCTCCTCCCCCCACCAAATTCCCAATACACCACAGTAAGACAAAACCTTGGATTCTCAATTCAGTTACCACCCCTCAGATCACCAACTCTCAGTCCATCACCAGCCTTTAGATAATCAGTTCTCAGTTCATCAAGAAGAGAGGAGTCCCTCTTGTGCCATAGGCTTCCCCTGGAAACACAGTTGAGACCTTTTGTGTTTCCATGTCACACGTGGCACTGCCTGGAGATCATTTGCCATCGTGACATCTTCCTTTCATGCCCAGTGCTCTCACCACTGCACATGGACCAGAGCTGCTTCTAGGGTTCCCCTTTTAAGGATGCTTTGCCCAGTTCCAAAAAAAGCACAGTCTCTCACTTTTGGGACACCTGTCCCTCCCAAATTCAGCCCCTGGGGCCGAGGGGATCTCTGTCAAGAACAGAGATCTTCTTCTTCTTCCCTGAAGATGGAGAGCACCACCACCCTCCTCACCCGTTGTCTCTGTTCACGCACTCCTTCACATAACATCACTGCACTCTCTTGGCTCCAAGCCATTGCCTCTCCCTAGATGCAGTCTCTGTGTCACAGGAAAAAAATGGTTCTGTTCATGGCTATACAAGGAAAGTCCAGCCAAAGGCCATTCCATCACCTCCTCTCAACCAAGATTCTTCTCAACTTCTCTCGTGGCCCATTTCCTCTTATCTCATCTCTATCTCTCTTCTCATTCAACTCCAGGAGGATCAGTAAGGTTTCCATCATCCAAGAAAAGGGTTAAAAATCTCAGGCTCTGCCTGTCCAGAACTCCCATGGCTGCCCTGCCGGGCACCTTCTCGCTGCACCCCCCTTCTCCTTTATGGCCGGCCGTGCTGCCTGCATGTGATACTGAATTTCAAGCTGGCACAAGCACAGGCACAGGCTCACTCTCTTTCTCTCTCTCTTTCTCTCTTTCTCTCTGGGGGGCTGGCTGCCCGATGACTCTCCAATGTTCCTCCACCCTTCCATCCTGCAGGGGCCTTCACCTCCCCTCTCTGTCCAAGGCCCGGCCTACCTCACGCGGCCGCATGGCTTCCCCTCCCCTGCCAGCCCGCAGCCGGGCAGGGCAGCTCTGACCTCTTTCACAGACAGAACCCAAGAGAGCTCCCCCTGGGAGTTCCCTGCTTTTAACCCCCTGTGTTCTCAGAGGAGTATCCATGTCCTCAGTGGCCACACCAGGTGCCAAAATTCAAATCTGAGCACCTATTGGTTTGACAACAGCATCCCAAAAAACTCACATCCTTTTCAAACCAGGACACTGGTGGAAAACTATTGCCATTTCTTGAAAGTACTCTAATGACCCAGATAATAAAGATTTGCTTGTATATTATGAAACCAACAGGTATTAACACCTGTGCCAATTTCGAGGCAGACATCATCGAGGCAGTGCCACTTGTGCCCTGAGGTGCCCTGAGCTGGGGTTGGATCTCTCCGAGAGCACCTGGGGGAGAGCAGAGCACCTTGCAAGCTGCAGGTCCCTGACAGTCCCACAGGGCTCTTGTCCCATCAACATCTGCTCTGCTCCAGGCTGAAACAGGGCCCAGCATGGTGCTGGGATCATCAGAGAGCTGAGGTGTGTGCTGGAATTCAATGGCCTCCCCATCCCGCAGCAGCCCTGCATTTCCCTGCTGCAGCCTTGGTCTCCAGCCCAGCCATGGAGGCTCTTTGGGCTCTGGAGTGTTGCTGCAGCCGCCAAGGGCAGCTGAGCTCTGCCTTTGGCACAGTCAGGCCTGGCCAGCGCAGGCCATGCTCAGCAATTGCTTGTGTGTGCCTGGCCTTGCTGTCAGCCCCGGCAGCGGCTGCGTGGCCCCTTTGTGGCCCTGTGCTGGCCCAGCCATGGTGGCCCAGCCCCTGTGCAGGCCCAGCCCAGGCCAGGAGCATTGCGGCTGGGAATGGCCCCTGTGCCGTGGTGCCCACAGCAGCCTTGGGGCTCTGTGCCCCATGGCCTCCCTGCTGGGCAGCCTCTGCCAGCTCCTGCAGTGCCCCTGGCACCTTTGGGGCTGCACAGACAGCCCTGCCCCGGGCTCTGCCGGCCTCTGGGCCAGCAGAGAGGCAGCCAGGGCTGGCCATGGCCGGGAACAGGCCCTGAGCCCCGCAGGAGGATGGAGCTGGGCCACAGCCAAACTCAGCCCAGGCCAAAGCTGGGCTCAGCAGCCAGGGCTGCCAACACATGGGCACAGAGGCTGGCACTGACAAATGTCCTGGGCCCCCTCCCTGCTCTGTCCCTGCCACCAAGGGCACAGAGCAGCCTCCTCTCTGGGCCACTTGCCTGTTTGCAATGCCTTGCACAGGCGCTGGCCCTGCCCCACAAGGCCTGGCCTGAGTCCTGCCCCTGCACGCTCAGCCAGGCTGAGATGGACACTGATGGTTTCTGGGCCAGGCTCTCGGAGCCCAGCCCAGCTCCCTGCAAGCTCTGCCAGCTGCCCTGAGCTCTGGGCAGCACCAAGGGCCTCTCTGAGCCCAGCCCAGCCCAGCCGGCTCTGGCCCCACAGCTCTGCTCAGCCCAGGCTGCTCTGGGCACTGGCCCCACGGCCTCAGCCCCTGCCAAGGCCACAGCAGCAGCTGCAGCTGCCACAGGACTCAGCCCCAGCCATGGGGGAAGGTGCTTGGCCAAGGCCAAAGGAGGCTCCCTGGCTGCCCTGCTCCCCTTGGGCTGAGGTGCTGAGAGCTCTGCAGCCCCTGCTGCCATCCCATCTGCCCAGGGCAGCACAAGAGCCCCGGCCTTGGGGCCCTCAAGAGCTGCTCCTGCTCCAGGCCCAGGGCCCATGCCAAAGCTGGGACAGCAGCCACAAAGCTGTGCCCATTTCTGTTCATTGCTGCTCTCATGGGGATGGATCCTCAACCACTTGCAGGCTGCTGATGGATTTTAGTGCTCCGGAGACTTCTTCTTTCTTGAGCTCTTCAGTTCAGGAATTCAGTGAGAAGAGCTCATAAACATTTGTTCAGAATACCTGAACAAGAAAAGGCCCTGGGGAACATTTCAAGTTTTCAGTTCTTAATGTGGTTAATTAGACAGATGACAGAAGTGTACTCAAAGTGAATATACAATAGTATAAAACAATGCAAAGAATACAGTTTTGTTTGGTTAAGTTTTATTTTCCTGTTTATAGATTGATCTCAGCAATGTCCAATTGATATTGATCCCCAGCAGCTTTTAAAGCAGTTTGAACAGATATGAAAATCAAGACCCTTCATGACTGACAATCAATCAGAATTTTTCCCCACCCCCTCCCCAGCATTTCCCTCATCCAGCCCCTGGCACTCCTATGGATCAGGAATGGTGTGGCCAGCAGGAGCAGGGCAGGGATTCTTCCCCTGTGCTGGGCACTGGTTGGGCAGCACCTCGAGTGCTGTGTCCAGTTCTGGGCCCCCAATTTAGGAAGGACATGGAGGAGCTGGAGCATGTCCAGAGATGGGCAACAAGGCTGGTCAGAGGACTGGAAGAAAGTCTTGTGAGGAGCAGTGTCTGAGGGAGCTGGGGTTGTTTATCCTGGAGAAGAGGAGGCTCAGGGGAGACCTCATCTCTCTCTACAAATCCTTGACAGGAGGGTGCAGCCAGGTGGGGGTCAGGCTCTTTTCCCAGGGAACAGGGACAGGACAAGAGGACACAGCCTTTTGCTGCACCAGGTAAAGTTTAGGCTGGACATTAGGAAATATTCTCCACACAAAGGGTGATTGGGCATTGGAATGGGCTGCCCAGGGAGGTGGGTGAGTCACCATCCCTGGAGGTGTTTAAGAAAAGACTGGATGTGGCACTCAGTGCCATGGTCTGGGTGACAAGGTGGTGTTGGGTGCCAGGTTGGCCTCGATACTCTCCAAGTTCATTTCCAGCCTGGTTGATTCTCTGATGATTGTGACACTGCAGGGCCTGGGGAAGCAGGGGGCCATTGTGACACTGCAGGCCTGGTGGCACCAAGAGGACCATGGTGACACTGTGTACGACATGGCAGCACAGAGCCAAGGGGCCAGGGTGACACTGTGGGGCTGAATGGAAGCAAGGAGTCCATGGTGACAGTCTGGGTCCAGCTGGAACCACAGAGGCCACTGTGACCCTGCAGGGACTTGTGGAACCAAGGGTCCATTGTGCCACTGCGGAACCAAGGAGAGCCTTGGGAGAGCCTGGGGACAATGGAATCAAGGGGCCATTGCTCCATTACAAGGACTCTGGGAACTGAGGGAACAATTGTGACACTGTGGTGCCCCATGGAACCAAGGGTCCCTGGGGACACTGCAGTATCTTGTGTCACCAGGGCTCCATTGTGACACTGCAGCACCAAGGAATTCATTGTGGCACTTTGAGGCCTCATGGAACCACAGAGGCCACTGTGACCCTGCAGGGCCTTGTGGAACCATGCAGAGCATTGTGACAGAGCAGGACCTGGTGTCATGATGGGGCCATTGTGACACTGCAGGGCCCCATGGAACCAAGGCGCCAGGGCTGCTCCTCAGGGACTCCTGGAATGAAGGAATCATATTTAATACTGTGGTGGCCCTTGGGACCAAGAGGCCATTGTGACACTGTGGAACCAAGGAGAGCATTGCTGCACTGCCAGACCTCATGGAACCAAGGATCCATTGTGACACTGCAGGGCCTTGCGGGAGCAATGGTCATTGTGACACTGCAGGGCCAAAGGATCCATGAGACATTGTGACACCAAGTGATCCCATGGAACCAAAGGGACATTGTGACACTGGGAGGCCTCCTGAAATCATGGAGACCCTTGGGACACTCTGGGGCCTCATGGAACCCTGGTGACACCAAGTTGGCTGGGAGTGTGCATCTGCTGGAGGGTAGGAGAGCTCTGCACAGGGCCCTGGACAGGCTGGATCCAGGGCCCAAATCCAACAAGGTGAGGTTTAACAAGTCCCAGTGCCGGGTCCTGCACTTTGGCCACAAGAACCCCTGCTGTACTACAGCCTGGGGACAGAGTGGCTGGAGAGCAGCCAGGCAGAAAAGACCTGCAGGGACTGATGGACAGCAGGCTGGACATGAGCCAGCAGCGTGCCCAGGCCCTGGCCTGAGGTGTCAGCGCTGCCCCAGCAGTGCCCATGGCCTGTCCCTGCTGCAGCCCCGGCACTGCCACCCCCAGGGCTGTGCCCGGCCCCGAGAGCACTCAGGCCCTGCAGCAACACCAGGGCCACCAGGGCAGCGGGGCAGGGCCACGGCAGCAGCACTGGCAACACCAAGTGCTGCTGCTGCTGCTGCTGCTGGGCACAGCTGCTGGGCCAGCACTGATCTGCCCCAGCTCTGCACACAGACATTGCTGCTGCAGCTCCAGAGAAGGCAACACAAGGGCATCTCTGCAGAAAACTCTGCTGGGAGATCCTTTAGTTCCCTTAAAGCCACCGAGAGTGCAGCCCCTCATTGACAGAGTGTGTGGCCACAGGGAAGGTGGAGAGAAACAAAATGAGAAATGGCACGAACAATGACATTTCTTTGTGGACAATAAGAAAAAATTAAAACAAAGGTAAAGAAACTCTAAAATGAAACCAAGAAGTATCAAATATGACTTTTATTACAAGTGATTTGGAAACACTGACCAGCAGTTTAATGCTTCTGAAATTTTCCAGTGATCAGGCTCCTCACTGCAGCCTTGAGCTCCTGGTTCCTCAGGCTGTAGATGAGGGGGTTCAGGGCTGGGGGCACCACTGAGTACAGAACTGACACTGACAGATCCAGGGATGGAGAGGTGATGAAGGGGGGCTTCAGGTAGGCAAACATGACAGTGCTGACAAACAGGGAGACCACAGCCAGGTGAGGGAGGCAGGTGGAAAAGGCTTTGTGCCGTCCCTGCTCAGAGGGGATCCTCAGCACAGCCCTGAAGATCTGCACATAGGAGAAAACAATGAACACAAAGCAACCAAATACCAAAGACACACTAACAGCAAGAAGTCCCAGTTCCCTGAGGTGGGATTTGGAGCATGAGAGCTTGAGGATCTGTGGGATTTCACAGAAGAACTGGCCCAGGGCATTGCCATGGCACAGGGGCAGGGAAAATGTATTGGCTGTGTGCATGAGAGCATTGAGAAAGGCACTGGCCCAGGCAGCTGCTGCCATGTGGGCACAAGCTCTGCTGCCCAGGAGGGTCCCGTAGTGCAGGGGTTTGCAGATGGACACGTAGCGGTCATAGCACATCACGGTCAGGAGGGAAAATTCTGCTGCGATGAAATATCCAAAAAAAAAGACCTGTGCAGCACATCCTGTGTAGGAGATGTTGCTGGTGTCCCAGAGGGAATTGTGCATGGCTTTGGGCACAGTGGTGCAGATGGAGCCCAGGTCAGCGAGGGCCAGGTTGAGCAGGAAGAAGAACATGGGCGTGTGCAGGTGGTGGCCGCAGGCTACGGCGCTGATGATGAGGCCGTTGCCCAGGAGGGCAGCCAGGGAGATGCCCAGCAAGAGGCAGAAGTGCAGGAGCTGCAGCTGCCGCGTGTCTGCCAATGCCAGCAGCAGGAACTGCCTGATGGAGCTGCTGTTGGACATTTCCTCTGATGCCTTGGCATGGGGATCTGTAAGAAAAGTAATCATGGAATAGTTGGGTTTGGAGAGGACTTGAAATATCCCAGCACAGGCTGGGGGCACTTTCCCCCCACTGCCTGCCCAGGGCTCTGCTGCCTGGAGCTGCCCCTGCCAGCAGCTGCTTCCCTGTGCCCAGGGCTGGGCCCTGCCAGTGCTGCCAGAGCCCAGCCCAGCCCTGGGGGCTCAGCTCTGCCCTGCAGAGCCCTCCCAGCTCAGGCACTGCCCAGGGGCAGCTCTGGCTCTGCAGGCTCTGATGGAAACATGGTAAAAACCTTGAGGAGCTGTTGGAAAAGCGACACTGATGCTGCCCCTAAGGGCTGATTTCATTTACTGTCTGGTTTTGTAAGACCTCAAAAAAAAAAAAAAATTTCTACCTGAACTGAGGGATGAATATCTATGGGCAATTTCCTGTCCATGCAACCTAGAGAAGTAGATTAATAAAGCAGGATTTTCCCTTTTATTCAGGTCCTCCCTTGCTGTGCTCCCTGTATAACCTACTTGGAAATGTTCTGCAGTTAAATGCCATGCTGGGAGCAGTCCTGAACAATGTAGCATCCTCCCCACACAAGGAGAACACTCCCAAGCCTCACCAGCTGTCTCCTGCCACCCAGATCTTGTCCCCCAGTGCTGGGAGCAGCTGCCAGGGCTGGCTGAGAGCTGTCCCTGGCAGGCAGCAGAGTCCCTGCCCCAGCACAGCGCCCTGGGCTGCAGGACCCTGCTCTGCAGGACAGCCCTGGGCACCCCTGGCTGCTCTGCACAAGAGACAAGCAGAGAATGTACTCACAGGCTCTGCAGGCATTGGCATGTTCCAGCTGCAGGAGATGGCTCCAGGAGCTGCAGCTGCATTGTCCTGCAGCCAGAGGTTCCTGTGCCAAGGGCTGGCAGTGATTGTGCCCCAGGCACTTCTCAGCCCCTTCCCAGCCCTGACTGATTGAAGCTCTCTGTGCCTCTGTGCTGTGCCCGGGCTGGCTGCAGGCAGTGCCCCAGCCCTGCTGGGCTGGCACAAGAGCTGCTCCTCAAGAGAAATGTGCTTTTGAAGCTCTTCTTGGTCACCAGGAGCTGCCTCTGGGCCAGGAGCCCAGCCCAGCTCAGCAGCACAGACACAGCACAAGGACTTTAATCAGCCTCTGGGGCTTTGTGCTCAGGCCCTGGACATCAGTCCCTGAGAGGCAGCTGAAGAAACCTCTCCAGAACTCCAAGGCAGAATCACACTCCAAAGTTTCTTCAACTTTTAATGGGTCCCAGAGAGGGACACGACTGAGCAAGTGTCCCCAGGCCCCAGGCAGAGCAGAGAACTGCAGGCAGTGATGACAGGTGGGGACAAAGAGAAGCCAAGTCTTGGTGCCCTGGGGCACAGCAGGGTCTGTGCCAGCAAGGGCTGGGAGGAGACACCTTGTCCTGAGGCCCTGGGGCCTCCTGGCCCAGCCCCAGCCAGGCTGGGCACTGTCAGCCCCTTGTGCTGCCCTCAGCATCCCCCCCTAGCCCACATCCCAGTGGCCTCAAGGATCTGCTGCAAGGAGTCCCTGGGGAGCCTTGCTCAGCAATGGCCCTGGGGGCTCCTTCATGCTCCCTGCAGGGACTGCAGGTTTTTCAAAGGACTTTGGGTTTGGCTTTTGCCTTGCAGTCTCTGAGAGGTTTGTGCAATCCTGGCCTCCAATTATCTGCTGTAATTAGTCCCTGGAGAGGCTTTGTCAGTAACAACACTCAGTGGGGCTCATTAATGCCTCAGGGTACTCCAGTTATTTCAAGCTACTTGGTGCTTGCGTTTTGCCAAAGACTCTATGAGAAAGATTGTGCAGTTGCAGCATCCAATTATCTGCTTTAATTAGTCTCCTGAGAGCCTTAATCAGTAATGACAATCATTGAGGTAATTAATGCTTCAAGATACTTCAGTTATTTTAAGGTATTTTGTTTTTTCCTTTTGATACAGACTCTGTGAGAGGTTTGTGCAATCATGGCCCCAATTATCTGCTTTAATGAGTCCCTGGAGAGCTTTGTACTGACACTCAGTGGGGCTCACTAATTCTTTGAGATACTCAAGGTTTTTAAGGTACTCGGGATGTTCCTTTTCACTCTGAGTCTTTGAGAGGTTTTTGTGTAATCCTGGCCTCCAATTCTCTCCTCCAAGGACGCCATGAGGAGCCTGTGTTGACCTCAGTGGGACCCATTCATGCTTTGAGACACTTTGGGATTTTTCCTCTGACTTTGACTCCTGGCAAGGTTTGTGCAATCCCCTCTCAGGCCCTGAGGTTCCAGACTCAGCTCCAAATGCACCACGGGGCTCATTAGGATCAAGCAACTCCTGAGAAGCCATGGCTCTGCCTTGATTTCCCTCTGCTCTCGTGCAGTTCATCAGGATGATTTCCTTTTACAGTTATGGAGAAATATTTCAAAGAGCTTCTAAGAAATATGTATTCCTATTTTAAAGGGTGTCTTTATTGCTGTTCTTATTACACAGGATGTGATTGCAGCATTCTGTGATTGATATTGATCCAGGGACTCTCCTAAGGAGGTCTGGCCAGGTCAGAGAAGCTTTGCCTTGAGGTCTGACCCAGTGTGGACAACCTTGCTCCACATTCCCCAATGCCATCCTGTCTCTCCTCACTCACCTGGGACCTGCTTTGCTTGGAGAACTGGCTGCACAAAGCCAAAGAGCGGCTTTGCTTCTTTTATTTTTTCAAGCAATCTAAAACTCTTTGAGTTTCCCCATTGCAAACAGACACCCTCCTCAAGTGTGTGCCAAGCCCAAGGTGCCACCGAGACCACTCCAGACCTGCCTGGGCCAGCTGTGAGGGTGGATCATCATCCCAACCTGCACTGAGCCATTGCAAGGGACTGTTGCCATGGACACTGCAGGGACCCCACTGCTGGCTTTGGCTGCCATGGCAACCCCCATCAGTTCAGGTTTCCTTGGAAAGCAGCCCAAGGAGCCATTTCTGCAGCCAGGTTCCATGGCCCCTTGCCTGCAGAGCTGTTGCTGCCCTGGGCTGCCATGGCAACCCTGAGGACAAAGCGGTGCCGGGGCTGTTCCAGGTACAATTGCAGTGACACTCGTTGGTGCCACCAGGTGCCATGGCAATGGACACAGGAACCCATTCCTTAGATTGGTGCCAAGGCAACCAATGCCCAGAGCCGGACCTTGCTCAGGGCTGGTGTCAGTGCCCAGGGCCAGAGGGGATCCCTTGCTGGGGGCTGTGCCATGGCCACCTGCCCTGTGCCGCGCTGGCCGCTCGGGCACCAGGAACCAGCAGCCAAGGGCACTGCCAGGGCCAAAGGCCAGGTCAGCCAGACAGAAAGGGGCAGCGCTGGGCACTGTTTCCATGGCAACCGGCACTGGGGGGGACACCTGGGTCACCTGGCCTGGCAGTTGCCATGGAAAGCCCTGGCAGGCACTGAGGGCACAGCCCCTGGCACTGAGACACTGCTGGGCCGGGTGCTGAGCACAGCGCTGAGCACGCAGAGATGGTTTTGTTCTTGCTGAGCTGCAGCACAGCCAAGGCCTGTCCTGCCCCTCGTCCAGCCACGCTGGGGAGGGGCTGGGGCTGCGGGGGAGCTTGGCAGGGGACACAGCCAGGACAGGTGACCCCAACTGACCCCGGGCACAGCCCAGACCAGAGCACATCATGCTCAGGGTATGAAGGGGGGGAACAAGGAGGAAGGGGGGAATTTTGGAGGGAGGGTTTCTGCCTTCCCAGGTAACACTTAGGCAAGAGGGGGCCCTGTTTCTCCAGTGGGCAGGGTCACTACCAAAGACACAGACACCAGCTTAAGGAATTGTGTCATTTATATCATGCACAGCTGCAAAGAATTACAAAAGGATAAGCTCAGCAAAGCACATCATCATTAGCAAAGAATTACAAAAGAAGCTCAGCAATCCATCAGAACTCATCATTACATTTGGATGACTAACCCCTTGGTGAAACACTAGAGGTGTTTGTGGCAGACAAAGATTCTGGCTGACTATCAAGGTACAACTTACAGACACCTGTAGTACTTTAGTGACACCGTTCTTCATCCATTTTTCTCAATCTCATTGGAGTTAGGAACAAGGATTCTGTTGTCCATGGAGCTGGCACCATGGTAATTCCAGAATAATGCCCCCAGGCCCTTTGCTGTTCAGCTTTACCATGCTGTCTGGGGCTAACAAGGCCTGGGGGGGCCCTTTCCCCTCGGGCTGGAAGGGGCCGGGTCCCAGTCCCTGAGGGGCACCCGGGTTCCTGGATGCAATTCCTGTGCAAGTCCCTCAGTGTCACAGCAGCCTTCCCATGGAGCCCCGTGGATCAGAGCATTTCCCAAAGGGGCCCTTGGGGCAAACAGGGAGATTTGGTCTGGCAGCATGTGTAAAACAATATCCTGTCAGATCTACTTGTTCTCACACAGAACACTTGGCTGCAGGGACACATTCCCATTGTTCCTGCCCAGGTTTCAGGACTCAGAGTTGTCTTTCCCAGGAGCTGCTCCTTCAGCTGCCTCGGGAGGGCCATTTGGCCTCTGGACCCACACTCTGGCTCCATTATTAGGGCTGCTGGATCCAAACCCTTTATCTCCACAAATGGTGGTGATTGCAGGTGGATCTCCTTTCTTCACAATCCTTCTTAAAATTGCAATATTGATAATTGTGCTACCCTGTCATGGGGTTGACTAATCCAATCCTGGTCACTATTGTTTAACAAAATTACTGTAATTTCTCCTGGATATTCTGCATCAATTCCTCCTGCCATGACATGACCACTTTGTAAGGCCAAGCTCCAAGGGAGCAGTTATCAAACCAAAGTGTCCTGGAGGAATCTGAATTCCTGTTTCAGTATTGATAGCTCTCATTTGCTTTGAATTTCTCCTCATTAATTCCAATGCATGAAGGCCCAGCCCTGCAGCCTCTGGGCTGGCCCTGCCAGGGGCCATCACAATCAGAACAATTTCCCAGGCAGTTCAAGTCTCACTGCCCATGGTTGGATTTGCAAATTGGGGGCAGCCGTGCACAGCCAGGTGGTTTCCATTTCCCCAGTGGGCCATTGTTAAGGGCATGGAGCACATCTGGGAGATGGGTTCTCCATGGGCAAAGGTTCCCATCTCCTCATTTTGTCAACTGCTTTTTAAACAACCCCTTCACCCATGCAACCAATCCTGCAGCTTGTGCATAGTCTGGCACATTAAAAACCCTGCAGGCTTAATCACTGAATTTTTCACAGGAACAGACAAAGCACTCTGCATCACAGTAGCAGCAAACCCTGTAAAAACAGCCAATTTCCTCCCTTCCTCCTTTTTTCATTGTATACAATCTCACAAAGTTGACCACTGACATTAGGGTCCTGGCCAATCCTGTTCTGTAGGGTATTTAGTGTTACATCCCTGAGCAGCCAAAGCTACCAAATTAGCATTGTCAGCACTATTTCACATTATTATAATTTTATATGTAGATATACATTTGATATAGATAGACAGACCTAGACATACATATAAAAATAAATAACAAATATATATGAAGGTCTTATTGTACTATAAATAGATATATAGTTATTTATAATATTGATATTTCCCTTGCACCACCTTGAGCTCAAGATTAAAACCTTCTGTTGCTCCACATGGGAGCATTCCAACAATAATTGTTCCTTCTGAAGGTGCTGTTTCCAATGTACTCTTAACAAATTCATCTTTGTCTGCCCAAACCCACAAGTTCTTTTCCTTTTCCATGTGCAATTTTTGGATGCATTTGAAGCCATCCAGGGGTGCAGCCTCTTTTACCCGACTGCCCCACTGCTCCCACGGGGCTCCAACCTCAGCCCACTCCAGAGCCTGGGAACTCCAGGGAAGGGCTTCCCATCTGGGAATTTCTGATGGCACTGATTCCTCACATTGACACTGAACAAGTGACATTTTGTTGGGATCTGGCCAGACTGGGCCAGTTTTGTTTTGCCAGTGGGCAGGGTCAGCACCAAAGACACAGACACCAACTGAAGGAATCAGTGTCATTTCCTGCAGCTCAAAGCAGCAAAGAATCACAACAGCAGCAGCTCAGCAATGCACCCAACCATCCCCACCAAAGATTGCCTGCAGTGATTGAGAAAGATCCAGCCCCAGTTACCCTCAGCCTTTACCATCGCCCAGACCCACACAGCAGCTGGGGAAGCTGTCACAGCCAAGGGCTGCAGAGCCACTCCTGGGCACTGGCAATTCCTGCAGGTGCCTCCAGCCACAGCTGAGGCTCCAGCCCCGCTGGGAGAGGGCCCAGCTCTGACAGTGCTGAATGGACAAACTGACAGCACTGCTAGGGTGGCAACATCTGCTTTCATCCTCTCTTGGGTCCCTCCCAAAGGCTGGCCAGGGCCCCAGGAGGAACCAACAGAGGTGACTTTGACCATTCAGCCTCAAACAAGGCCAGATGTCAGATTTCATGGCCTTGTCCAGCTTCTAAATACACAAAGGTCAATACATGTTTCACTAATGAGTGGCTACATCTATCACAGTGCTAATGACCATGCATATTTCATTAGGGAGCAGATACAAAGATAACCTTTGGCTGGAAGGTTCATCCAGAGGCCACCTTGGGCTCAGGGCCTGCTGTTCAGGCCTCACTCAGGGCTGGTGTCCAGGCCTTGGCACTTCAGGGACATGGTTTAGTGCTGGGCTTGGCACTGCTGGGTGAGCGGCTGCACTGGGTGAGCTCAGAGGGCTTTTCCAACAGAAAGGATTCTGTGATTCCATGATTCTATCCACTGCATTCAGCTGGGGCTAGTTTAGCAGCATTACTTTGCTCAGAAAGTTCCCTCTTGCCCAGCTCCTGTGGCCTGAGGCTTCAGCTCCTTCAGCTCCTGGTGCTGAGCTGCTCATGCTGAACGAGACGACTCGGAGAGAAGAACACAGTCCATGCAATTCCTTCTGGGACACGGAGAGGGGAGGCTGTGCAAACAGGAGCATTGTTTGCTGTGGCCTCCTCTCTGCCCTTCACGCCTTTCAGCGCTTGGAACCAGCCCAGAGCTTTCTCCAAGAGTGCAATGGAGCAGCTGTTCCTGCTCCTGGCTCTGGCTCTCTCCAGTCTCTGCCTTTGCCTGCTTCTGTCCCTCATGCTGTGCCCTCTGTTCCCCCAGGGCTGGCTGGCTGCTGCCCAGGACTGTGGCACTGGCACAGATCCAGTGCTCCAGAGCCTCCTTTCTGTGCCCTTGGAGCTGCCTGGGCACAGCAGCCTTTTCCATCTGCAAGCTCCCCATGGACAGGGAGTGCCCAGCTCCGTTCCTTGCACAGCCTCCAGGAGCCCAGGGCTGCCATCTCAAGTCCCTGCTGGCACTGGGGGCTCCCAGGTGCCTCAGGCTGCTGTGACACCGCTGCACACGGGAGGGAACAGGGGCAGGGGCTGTGCTGAAAGTCAGCTCCATCTGCTGCTGCTGCTGCTGCTGCTGCTGTGGGGTCATTTGTGCAGCCCTGGCCCAGAGTCAGGGATCAGATCCTGCCAGTCTCTTCCAGCCCTGGCTGCTCAGAGTTTGGGCCTTGGAGCCTCAGGTGGGCAGAGGCAGCTGCTCCTGGTCCCTCTGTGTGCCCGTGTTCAGCAGTGCTGCTCCATCAGTCTGTGCCCAGCAACGGGGAAAAGCCTCAGCCCTGCAGGGCCAGGAGCTGCCGGGCTCTTCCTGAGCAGCTCAGCCAGCAGGAAGGGAGCTGCTCCACACGGGAACCAGGAGCAAAGGACATTCCTTTTATAGGACATGTTTTCTATTTAAAGGAAAAAAAAGGAAAAAGGAAAAGAATAGGTAAATTGTAGAAGATAAGAATAAAATCCAAGTGCTAGAGAAAAAATAGAACATAATGTTAGTGAAAAAAACAAAACATAAATGCAAAGTTACATTCTTGATATTAAGAGGTACATGATCTTTTTAAAAAGAGAACTCAGTTATTTACATTGTAAATGTGCTGCTGCCATGGATCCATCTTGCTGACTTCAGCACCCTTTTTTAAAAGTTTTTGAGGTTGTTTCCAACATTGTTAAATTGTGGGTGAAGCAATGGGAAATTGCTTTGTGCTCTGCCAGCTCCAAGCAGGACTGGGAATAGAAACTCTGTCAAACCCCAAATCCTTCAGAAGATGCCCTTCCTTCTCAGCCTGGAAATGAGCTGCACAGTCCCTTTAAAACTGTCAGGGATTTTTTAAAGACACAAAGTCCCACTGACAGCTTTTTGCTCTGGTTTGGAGGTGCAGAAGGGCAATTCTCCATCCACCAGCTCCAGACTGCACTGCCTCAGGAGCACGGCCCACTCGCCAGCTTTGGCCCACTCGGGGCACTTCTAGAGGAGGAAGAAAGTGCAACTGCACAATTCCAGCCAATCAAGAAGGAAGAATGGGACAGACAGAACATCCTGGGGAGATCCAGGCGTTCAGCTGGGACTGTGGAGAGTTTGGGTCCTTGCCAATTGGATGTGTGTCCCCAGCTGCAATCTCTGGGCCAGCAGCAGAGTCTCACTCAGCTGCCAAAGCAGAAAGCTCAGGCGCTGTGCTCGCAAGGGGCTCGTCTGATGCAGAGCTGTCAGAGCAATGTGAGGGCAGAGCCAGCCCAGCTGGGCCCAGGGCTGAGCCCAGCAGAGCCCTGGCAGAGCCCAGAGCAGCCTCAGCAGCCGCAGAGCCCGGCTGCAAGGAGAGAAAGCAGAAACCGCCCGTCAGCTGAGGGCTCCTGTGCCCTTGTGCCAAGGCCTGCGGTGCCCAGGCCGTGCTGGCTGTGCCCAGAGCTGTGCCCAGAGCTGCCCATCCCTGCTGCCTTTGGCAGCAGAGCAGGAGGGCAGGACATGTGCCCATCCTGCAGCCAGCCACGGCACATCCAGCCCTCAGCAGCTGCCCAGAGCAGGATGCTCCTGTGCTCGCTGCCATCTCCCAAAAGCTCTGATCCCACCCTGCCAAGCACACAGGGACCCACCTCACGCCACCCACGGCTGCAAGAAAAGCTGCTCCCAAACCATGGCCTCAGCCTTCTCCAAGGGCACGGCCCATCCACGGCACAGCTGCTCCCAAGCACTTCCCCATCCACACTGGACCACCTAGAACGCTTCCTCTGGAAAAACAAACAACACATTATTGAAAAGAGATTAGATGCAAAAAGGGAAAACAAGAAAAACGATAAAAACTCTTATCTCTGTCAGGGCCTTGAGGAAGGCCCAACTCCTACATGGAAGGGAAAAACCCAGCCATGGCTGAGGGAAGCCCACACTTTCTCTCTTCCCCCCTGCACTGCCCCCAAAATCACGGTGATCCCAAAGCAAACAAGGGAGGCTGAGCAGCCCAAGCCCTTCCTTGCCTACACAGCAAAGCAGCCCCTGCACAGGTTCTGGAGTCCCACCTCTGCTCCCACCATGGGGCTTTGTTTGTGTCGGGCTGGCTGCCCCAGCCCCAGCCCCAGCCCGGGGCACGGTGGGTGCTGGGGGCTGTTGGCAGGGCCAGGAGCCCACTCCCATTTCGTACCCAGCCCAGCCCATCCCCACAGCCCTGCCAAAAAGCAGCTGGGCAGCGACTGAAGGATGAGTTGCATCTGCCCCAGCAAAGGGGGAACCTTTGCTTCCCAGCCAGGCTGGCCCATGCCCAAATCTGGCAGAATTTCCCCAGCTGGGGACTCATCTGCAAATTCCCTGTGGAGTTTGGCTTTGAAGAAGGTGCCAGAATCAAAGTCCATCACCTTCAGCCTCCAGTGGCCAGGCTGAGGAAGAGCTTGTCATCCTTGATGTCATCCTGGCTGTCTCCAGCAGCAGCAGCAGCAGCAGCAGCATCCCCACCCGGTACAGCTTCTCCAGGGGCTCCCGCTCCTTCCCTGGGGGGAGACCAGGCTCTCAGGGCTCTGCCCAGGGCCCCAGCTGTCAGGGAACCAGCACAAGCAAAACCAGCTTGGATGGCGGCCACCAGTGCTGGGCAGAGCAGCTCAGCTCCAGCACAAGGGCTGTGTGTGCCCATCCCATGGCCCCTGTGCAGTGACACAGGCAGCACAAAAAGGTCTGGGTTCCTCTGCTTCTCATTGCCAAGACATGTGTGGAGCTGGAACTTACCAGGGCCCTGGATACTCCAGGGACCTGGAGAACCATTCCCAGCAATTGGGAAAATCCTAGGTGCTCCATCCACCCATAGATGAGGTCTCCAAATTTGCCCCGAAAGTGGGTCCAGCTTTTAGAGGCCAAAATGAGCAAGTCCAAGTGACTTGATGGTATTTTTAGCCCAGAAAGTCCTGCAGCTGATGGCACACTTCACAATCAGCAGGAGACACAGCTAGGCCAAAGCCCAGACCTCTGCTGGGAGCCTTTCCCCTCAAACACCCTTCAAACAAACCTCCATGCAAGTCAGTTGGGAAAGTTTCTTCAAAGGAGACCTTGCTGGCACACAACGACACAGGGTTATGGGAAAGATTCTAAAGCAGCCGCTCTGGAGTCAAAGAGCCAGCCCTAAAAGTCCTTGTCATGTGTTTGTAGCTAAATCCCACTTTGGGCGAGTTGAAGGAGTTTGGAATGAGCTAGAGAGCAGACCTCTGAATTTTTTAGATGATGCCATTGCTTTTTCTTCTCTTCTACAAAGACAGGAAGGGTGAGTTTGGCTCCCATCTCCACCGCATGGCTCACAGGGCCGCAAGACTTGTAGTTCCAAGAGCTTTGAAGGATTTCTTGGCCAAGAAGACACGGCCAACAAGGATATTTATGTTTTGGAGCCAATCCTTCAATATTTCCTCTTAGGGACTCATGCTCTCGGGGTCTCTAGCTGCTCAGAGTGACCCCGAGATAAGTTAGAAAGTCTCTTTTCCTAGCCCCATGGTCGAAGAAGGAGTAAGAGCTCTTCATTTCTCGGTCTCAAGGTTGTTTCTTGTATCTTATCTAGAAAATTCTTTCTCCTGTCCTGCCGAGGTCTGCTCAGCAAGACAGTCTAAGGCACTCTGCCTCCCCCGGGGCGGTGTTATCTTTTTATACTAAAAACAACTACCTGTACAATATTTACAATTACTTTCCCATACCTATCATCTACGTTAGACAGTGAGCTTCTACTCGTAACCAATCTAAAAGTGCCAACATCACAGCAGAAGATGGAGGCCAAGAAGAAGAAGGAGAAAGGCTGGACATGCCCACATTCCTCCATCTTGCCCCGTGAAGCCCCATTCTAAAAACCCCCAAAATCTATTTTTCCACTCTGTGATGAATTCCCTTTCATTTTGTGGCTTGTCATTCTTCATACAAGGTTGGGAATTGTTTTTTCCAAGGGCTAAATCAAAGGCACAGGGGTCTTGGGCTCTGTGCCAAGGTCTCTGAGCCCTCTGACAGGGTCTCGAGTCCTGCAGGGCAGCCCGAGGAATTTCCTGGCTTCCCACATCATGCTACAGTGGTGGCTTCCTTAGCCAATCATGCCATGACGCAACAAACCTACAGCACTGCATCCTAAACTTCTTCTTTACTGTTGTAACTACTTGGATTTTTTCTAGATCTGGAACTCTAAAACTCTAAACATTCCACCACTTCAACTTTCCTCCCCATGTCTCTGCTAGAAACGAGAAATCCGCATTCTGGCTTCTAGCACCTGAGTTCGGAAGCCCTTTCCAAGGTCTCAGATCAAATCCTGGGTTAAATTCTGAGCTTTGCTGACAAGACCAAAGGTCGGAGATTTCCCTGCATTTGGCTTTCAACCAACACTGTTAGTTGCAGAGTGCCCAGGATCTGTCTTGCAAGTCAACTCTGGCAGGAAGAAGGCGGCTGCCAGGGGGCTGCTTGTGGCCTCTGACAGCCCCATTGCTCAGGGCTTGCCAGCGCCCCAGCCCCTCAGGCCCTGCCCCAGCCCGGCCAAGCTGCCCGGCAGCAGCGCCGCAGCCCCACAGCAGCTCCAGAGCAGCCCCAGCCAGAGGCACCTGGGAGCCCTCAGCAAGGCAGGCAGCAGCAGACGGGCAGGAGGGCACGGATGGCGCTTCCTGCCTGGCACAGGCCTTGTGGCCATCTCCAGGCACCGCTCTGGCAGGGATCCCCGCAGCTCCGGCCCCTGCCCAGCCGCTCTGTGGGCAGCACAAAGGCTTCAGCAGAGCCACCACAGGCCAAGGGGCTTCTGGCCATTTTCCCTGCAGCACTGCATGCATGGGCAGCATGCTAAGTAGAAGCAGGCTTTTCTCCACTTTCCCTATGCCCTATGGACCCTGGGCAGCAAAGAAAATCTCCTGAGAGTTTGTATATTATAACAGGGTATATATTTCCATAGGGTAAAAGATAGAATGGAAGAAAAGAAAAATCTTAAAGAAAAGTAAAAATCCCCACTGGCTCAGGCGGCCCCAGCAAAGAGAGCCTCCCGGATCAGCTGTCCTCAGAGCTCCAGCAGTTCAGCCAGCCGAGCCGTGACAGACGAGGCCGAGTGATCCATGCCCTGTGCAGCTGGTCGTGCAGCCTCTGGAAGATGGAAGATCGCCCACTGGCTGTTGCTCGGAGGACATGCAGTGTTTCAAGTGCCAGCTCTGACACGGCACTGCTCATGTCCTCCCTCAGGCGTTCCAGGGCTGCAAGAGAGAGGAACAGAGCCATGGTCAGATGCCGGCTCTGCGGGGAGCCGAGGAGAGCCCCCTGCCAGGGCCATCGCAGCCGGCTCTTGCCATGGCCAGGAGGGAGCAGGGAGCAAGGGGATCAGCCCGAAGCTGCTGGCCACCAATGGCCCACGTGGCCCTGAAATCTCAGTGTGCTCTACCCCCAGGAGCAGAGCCCTCCGCAGCCGGGGCAGGGCTTGCAGCTCTACCCCCGGCAGCCCCCGCTGCCAGCCCGCTGGCCTCACTCACCAGTGCAGATCAGCTGCAGCTCTTGCTGCTGCCCCCTCAGGTGCCGCCCGGCCATGCCTGTGAACACAGAGCCTGTCACGGCGCCAGCGGCACAGCTCCCTGCCAGCGGCGCTGCCGGCGCTGCGGCCACACGGGCTGCTGGCCCGGCAGGGCTCAGCCCGGCCCTTGGCGCACGCTGCCGCCCCAGGGCACGGCTGCCAGAGGGCGGCAGCAGCAATGCCCAGCCCAGGCGGGGCTCCACGGTGCCCGGCCCGGCTGGCGCTGCCGGGGCAGCAGGCGGGGCCGGGGCCGAGCTGCGGCGGGCCGGGGAGGGAGCCCGGGCTCGTGGCTCACCCATGAACCTGATGGCCGCCTCTCGCAGGGGCTCCTGTGGGCTCTGCAGGTAACGCAGGGCCCGGCGCAGGTGCTCGGCCGCTCGGCTCCTGTCCTCTGCCAGCTGCAGAGAGCGGCAGGAGGGAAGGGTTGGCGCGGGCCCAGCCCCTGGGCCGGGCGCTGCCTGCGCCCAGCCCCGGCCTCCCCTGCCCGCACAGCCCTGAGGCGCGGCCACAGCAGCCGCTGGCCAAGGGCTCCCGAGGGCAGGGGGCAGAGGGCCGGCTGCTGCCCGGGGAGCCGCGGTGCCGGCCCGCAGCCCCGCCGGGCCGGGGCTCCATGGGCACCTGGCTCGGGCCCACGGGAGCCTGGAGAAGAGCCCCCGCGACCTCTGGCTGCAGCAGCGGGCAGGGGCACAGCTGCCCGGCCCCGCACACTGAGCACCGCCCTCAGGGGCCTTCTCCAGGCTGAGCCTGGGCGTTCTGGGCTTCTCTTACCAAGCACTTGCCAAACCTCCATGTCTGATCCACCTGGAGCATTTGTTCGAGATTCCTCCTCTTCAGGAATCCGGCTGCAGAATGCAGCGTTTCCCGGGAGGCCTGGAGAGCAGCAGAGACGCGGTGTTGGCCCCACAGGCCAGGGCACAGGAGCATCCCAGTGCCACAGCCTGGAGGAGGCTGCAGCCCGCAAGGTGCCAGGGCAGGAGGCAGCCCAGTCCCCTGCCAGGGGGACAGCAGGTGGCCACAGGTCCTCACCTCAGCAACAATCTGATTCTCATCATGGCAGTGGAAGTAGAGTGGGACCAGCCTCTGGCGCACGTGGGACTTCAGGGCCTTTCTTCCATCTTCTCTTAAAAAGTCCAGCATCTCTTGAAAGACACACATGGAGCTCAGCTGCACCCGGATATCATCCTGTAGGAGAGGAAGGGCAAAAGACCTCAGCATCAGCTGCTTCAGGCCCCCCAGGGCACAGGCCTGCATCTGCACAGGGCACCAAGTGTCCGGGCAGCAGCCGGCGGCCGTGGCTGTGGGCACAGAGCCTTACGTGGTCAAAGAGTGGCAGGAGCGCCTCAGCCAGCTGCAGGGCAATGGGGGTGGCTATTGGGGCACCCCCAATATCCAGGAGCAAATATCGGAGTAGAAGAATGGTCATCCTGATCATGTGGCTATCATTTTCCTGCAGGAGCTCCACAAGACTTTGGGTCAGGCTCCCCATTTTTTCAGCCTGTGCAGAACACAAGTTTGTGAAAGGCCAGTCTGCTGCCGCAGAGCCCAGAGGCCAAAGGCCTGTCCCAAAGCACTGGGGCAGCTGAAGCGGGAGGCAGGAGAGCTGGGAGCAGCTGCCCCAGGGCCCCAAGCCCAGGCAAGGCCAAGCGACTGCCTTGCCCGGCCCCACGCTACCTGCATGGCTTCAGCCACTGCCCTCTTCTAACCATCAAGGGATTCTTGCCCAGCACTACCAGGCCTCTGAGTGCCAAGTAACGCCTGGCCCTGTGCTGGCTCTGCAGGTTCTGTGCCATGATCTGCAGAACACTGTCACTGCATTCCCTCAAGTCCAGGCACTCGAGGACCTGAAAGGCACAGGGCAGTGACAGGGAGCCGGCTGGCAGGAGCCCGGAACCGCACAGGGCTGGGCCCAGGCAGCAGCACAGGGCACGGGCACCGTTCTGGCAGCTGTGCCTACAAGAGGGCAGAGAGCTGGGAGGCAGCGCTGGCCTTGAGGCTCACCTCCACAAGGAATGCCAGGGCAGGGAAATCCCAGTATGGCATCTCTTGGCCCAGCATGGCGAGCAGGTAGAATGCAATCCCGGAACAAAAGTGTAGGGCTGAATGGGAAATTTCTCTAAAGAGAGGAAAAAGGAAACAAGACCCTGAGCCAGTGGGGCAAATCTCTCCCAGGAGTGACTCACAGAGTTCTCATCTTTCTCCACCACCCTTCCAGCAAGGGGACCTTGGCCACTCGGGAGTTGCTTTCTCATGGGCACCCTCCTCTCCCAGCCTTTTCCAGTCTGCTTGGCTGTCCCGCAGTGACAAGGCCCTCTGGCCCATGACCATGTTTTGCAGGACACCCCGGGCACAGAGCACAAATGTCAGAGGCCGTGGGGAGAAGGGGCTCTCACCTGGCCAGCAGAGCCACAGCAAAGTGGTGGGTGTCAAGAGAGAGCAGCGTGTCCCAGCCACACCTGCGTTCCATTGCCACCACCACATCCTCACAGTGGAGAAGGCAGAGCAGGGACTTCAGGGTGCGCACTGCAAACCTGTGTGCACAGCAAAGGCCAGGTGACGCTGGCAGCACTGGCTCCTTGGCAGGCCACGTGGCAGGGACAGGAGGAGTGGGATGGAGCACCTGTTGGGGCTGGTGGCAAGGCCGTGCTCTTGCTGGCATTGCTTCCAGAAGGCATCGACCTCCTCTGGCATCTCCAAGGTGCTGGAGAACACTTGGAAGAGCAGATGCACAAATAGGCGGGGGAAATACACCTTCAATATCCGTGGCAGACAGGGCACCTGCAGGATCTTCCACATCACCACGGTTGCCTGCAAGGGACAAAGGCCCCCCCCGAGACAGCGCTCAGTGCCCAGGCGTCCGTGTGGCAGGGCCTGAGCGTGGCAGGGAGAGGCCCGCAGAGACCTTGGCATGGGGAGCACGGGGCCTGCTGGGCCTGAAGCTGCCCCTGGGCCAGGTTTCAGGCCAGCGCCTGAGGCAGGCAGATGCAGTGGGGGAAGGAGGATGGAGAGCTGCTGGAGAGGCGGCCTTGGGGCCAGCAAAGGCCACTTGCAGAAACTCACAGCCAGGTTAAAGACAGCCGTTTGGTCCCCATCGGAGGTGCACGTGCTGTGCACTGGCCAGCTCCCCAGCACATCCAGGAGGATCAGCTGTGCCAGCTCGGCAGTCCTGGCTGAGCCCATGATGGTCTTCCACATGGCCATGGCAGCTCTGGGGGGTCAGAGCTCTGTCTCAGGGGGGTCTCAGCCACAGCAGCGTGGGGAGCTGAGCTGGCTGCCAGCTCTGCCTCTGCCCACTGGCCCTGGCCAGCAGCAGCCAGGCAGCCCAGGCCTGTGGGGACAGAGCCCTGAGGGGCAGGGAGGGAGCATGGCAGCAGGCTCAGGGGCTGACATGCCAGGGCTGGGAAAGGCAGCAGCCAGAGGGCCCTGGAAGTCTCTGTTGCTCAGACACCTGCGGCAGGCTGTACAGGCTGATGGGCTGGGGAGGCCTGAGCCCTCTGGGCAGGTGGGCCCCATACCTGTCACAGGACGGGGCCACACGCAGCAGCGTCAGGACTACGTCATCTGGCTGTGCTTCTGTCAGATCCAGCAGGGCCTCGTCCAGCCTGGCTTCAGCACAATCATTGGCCATGAGCCACTGGTGGATGAACCTCACCATGGCGGGCACCTGGAGAAGGCACAGGGAGACTTGGGAAGCTGCCAGGGGGAGCAATGTTCCCAGCTTGCCCAGAGAAGTGCTTCCCTTCCCCGCGCACTGCCATGTGGCCTCAAAGGCTCACAGCAACCAGCATTCATGGCTTGGGAGGCTGAGCAATTCCTGGGAGGATCAAACCCTGCCCACAGGCTGCTTACTTGGTTTGGATAGTAAAATCCTTCCTCTACAAGCATACACAGGAGGGCAGCGCTGGGCTTGGTTTTGAAGATGGGCGAGTATGGTCTGAGCCCAGTGCCCATGGCCATGGTCTCTTCCTCCTGCATTCTCTTGATGAATTTGCAGATGAACTGTAGGAGAAGGGCAGGAAGCCGGGGATGTTGCATGGAGTGCTGCACACACGGTGCTGGGTTGAGCAGGGACAGCAGGCCCAGCCCAGGTGGGGGTGGCTGCAGGTACCTGCGCTGTGCTGCGGAAGCAGCCACGGCTGGATTCCTGCTCTTGTGTGCACTCCAGGGCTGCATCTGGCAAAGAGCGAGCGCAGCCAGAGCTGAGGGGCTGCGGGAGAGGCCGGAGAACACAGGCCAGCCCTGCGCTGCCCAGGCAGGGAGAGCCCCGGGATGGCCCAGGGGATGGAGCGCGGCCACTGCGGGGTGTCTGCCCAGGCCCTCTTCCGTCCTGTCCATGGGCATTTCCCCAGGGGATAGGATGGCATGGCATGGCATGGCATGGCATGGCATGGCATGGCATGGCATGGCATGGCATGGCATGGGGTCAAGCTGGCTGCAGACGCCAACCCTGTGGCCCAGCTCTGCCACTCACCCTCCTGCGGTGGCTGGAACGGCACCACCTCCTCGGTCTCCTGTTCTGGGGCCGCTGCAGGGCCTTCTTCCTCCTCCTCCTCCACCCAGGCCAGCTTGGGCACTCTCGGGGGTCTCTGCTCCATATCTCTGACTGGATTTGTGGCTATTTGCAGGTGAGATGCCTTGCAAAAGCTCCAAGTCACCAAGTGCTGCCTGGAAGGCACCTCCAAGACAGAAGCCTCAGGAAGGCTGCAGGAGGGCAAGTCCTGCGCTCGGTCTCAAGGGCTCCTGCCACAAGGACAGGAGACTCCTGTCAAGGATTGGGGTCTGGCCTCGAAGGCTCCTGCAGAAGAGAAGCCTCAGGGAGACCACGGGTCAGCAAGTCCTGTGGTCTGGCCTCGAGGTCACCTGCAGGAATAACGCCTGGGAAAGGCTCCGGGTGGGACAGGAACGAGGGCGCTGTGCGGGGGCTCCTCACGGCACCGCTCTGTCCCGTTCTGCCCCGTTGCCTGTTCCCAGCAGCCGGGCAAGCTTCTATTTCCCACTTGTCACAAAGGGCCCTTGGACACCCGTTCTATGCCACAGTGACCGTGCTACACCATGTCACAAAGGGCCCCTGCACACACTGCCGCCTGCCCTGGGGCCGCCCCCAGCCCAGCCAAAGTGGCCCAGGCTGGAAGGAATGCCTGGCCCCAGGTGTCTAAGGCAGCCCCACAGGATCTTTAGGAAGGGCTCAGAGCATCAGCAAACGCTGCCCTGCTCTGCGGGCTCAGGGCAGCAGAAGGAGCCCCAGGGCTGCCGACGCAGCCGCGCTGGGAAGGGCACGGGGCCTTCCAGGGAAGCTGGCACGGCCTCCTTGGGACACCTCCCGGCCGGTGGCCATCCCAAACCCACGGGTGTGACACAGACAAGGAATGTGTGGGCCAGGGCACAAATGCTGCTCTGAGCCCTGGGGCCCGGGCAGCGCTGATAGCAGCAGCTGTGGCAGAGTCCCTGCCCAAGCAGAGCTGCCACCCCCGAGCCCTGGCAGCGCTGGTGCCCGTCTCCTGCCCCAGAGACCTGTGCCCCCGGGGGGCTGCTGTGCCACAGGGAGCCAAAGCCCACGTGCATTGGGGGCTGATGGCAGCAGCACCTGCAGCAACCGCTGGCAACACTTGGTCTCTGTCAGAAGCTCTTACTCCATGCTGGAATTATTCTCTCATTGAAGTCATTTCCTGGACCACAAACACATCTTTGCCATGAAGACACAGAAGAATCTGGCATTAAGGAATCCTCACTTCAGGAAAGTTGTACTTCCAATTGCTCAGCTCAAGTCGTTCCAAAATTTGCAAACTTCCCAAATTTATTGGGATGGCCTGAGAATGTGACTGGTCTACAAGTTTGTGTCCCATCCTGAAGCAGCAACTCATTTGCCTTATCATCCATTGAATGTCACTTTACAAAACATAAGACTACAGAGAGCCAAAAAGAAGATCATTCTTTGATTTGCAAATGGATTTTGATGAAGGGATTATAATCTCCTAATTTTCTTAAGGAATAAAAGCTCTCAAGGAATGAAAGACCACTCAGTGTTACAAGAGTAACCCAAAGAAATGAGTAGATGGCAAAAGGGCTGATCCTCCCCCAGTACAGATATCTAAGTGGCCAATAAAGTACAGCTCTCCCCTCTTGTTCCCTGCAGGGGAAAGAGGAGCATGAATAGAAATAGTCACAGATATTCTTTCTGCCCTCCATAACCAAAGCTGTGCCAAAGCATAGATGCTGCCTTCAAACTGACTCAAATTCCAGCCCAGACCTCTCACCTTCCAGACAACTCCTTCCCCAACACCCCACTGACACCAACCCCCCAAAATCCCACAGAGAAGCCCTCAACACCTCACCAGGAGCCCCAGCTGTGCCCGTCCCTCTGCAGAGCTTTCCCAGCCTCCAGCAGACGCCCTGGTTCCCTGCACGTGCCGTGGGCTGGCACTCAGGAGGATCTGCTCCAAGGCCTTCCCCGGTGGCAGCTCAGGCTGCCAGGCCTGTGGTTCCTGGATCACCCTTCCCAACGAGCCTTCCTGGGCATGGCTGTTCCATGGGCACCTCTGTGCTCAGCTCGGACTGCTCCACTCAGCCAGGGCTGCTGGGAAAGGATCCAGAGCAGCCTGGCCAGCTCTTTCTCCAGCTCTCTCTTCACTCTTGGGGGAGGTAGAACATCCCACAGGAAAGCAACTGGTGCCACAAGGAGTGGGCAGCATCAGGCAGCTCTGGGGAGGCGCCTCAGCACTGCTGTATCCTGAGGGAACACTGCTGGCCATGCCCTGTGTGTATCTGCAAAAGCTTCCAATCAGCTGCCTCAGCTCCCAGGGCCTCTCTTGGCCAGCATCCTGACGTGGATGCAGGGCTGCTGCCAGGCACTGCTGGGACCCAGCGGGACAGGAGCGGCTGTCTCGTGTCCACGGAGCAGCCCTGACACAGCCAGGGCCATCCCGAAAGCAGACAAACGCTCCCGGCTCAGCAGAGAGGAGCAAGGAGCACTGGGCTGCTCTCAGGGGATCTCAGCTGGGCTCACTCCACCACACGCCCCCATTTTGAGGCCTGCTGATGCCCAGCTGCCAGAAATGACCACCTTGTTCTCTCCAAGATGCACAGGGAGAGCCAATGAGCAGGACACCTTGGGAGGCCTTTTCTGAGTGCAGGGACACACCAAGATCAGCCAAGGCTCTGCCCGCTGCCTGGCCCACACATCCCAGCTCTGTGCTGGCCCTGGGCCACAGCAGCTCCCACTAAGCAGGAGGCAAATGCATTTTGCCAAGAGTTGAAACACAGCAGACAGGAAAGATGTGAAAAGTGTGTGTGTAAAGGCCTTTTAATTCACAGCTCTCACAGAGAGCTTTGGGGCTCATGGCTGGACAGAGATGCTCCTGCTCACCCTCTGTTCAAAGAGGGGGAACACACCCTGCTGCAGGTGCTTGGCTTGGTCTCTGCAGGTCCAGGCGGATGCCAAACCTGCTCTTCACAGCCTTCTCCCTTGCCCTGCTCCTCTGCCAAGTGCAACGGGCCTCAAGGACTGAAAGGAGCACAGAGAGCCAAAGGGGGACACTCGCGCCTGCCTCACTGGGAGCTCCCTGGGAAGCACTTTCCTTGAGAAGCAAGCCCCTTTCCTCCAAAGGCATTTCCCCAAATGTGTGGCTTTCCTGGGGAACACCAACACACTCTTAAGAAAAGCTGGCAAGGCTGAATGACTCCAGGTCCTTTCAGGACAGGCACTCCAGCTGTAGCTCGTATTCCCCCAAGTGTGTGTCCAGGTGCAGGTTCAGAGGTGCAGCCCCAGGCCCTCTACAAACACAAGCTGCCCGCTGCCTCTTCCCCTGCCTCAGCTCCTGCCTGTGCTCACAGCACCAAAACCAGGCTGTTCCCAGCCAGAGCCCAGAGCCCTGTCCCCACAGGATGCTCTTGCCAGCACCTTCCAGGACTCTCTGCTGTGCACATGTGCTTTTCATGCCCGCTCCCAACAGGCTTTGGAACACAGAGCACAACCTGGCTGGCTCTGCCACCAGCACAGCCCAAACACCGGCGGAGGAAGAAGCAGCAGGGGTTGATTTGCGGCCATGCCCGGGAGAGACTGGAAGGGTGCCCTCCCTCTGCTCTCCCTTGGTTGGCTTTCTGACTGGCTCTGAGCCTGGGGCTGCCATTCCTCACTTGTGGGGACCAGAACCACAGCCGGGATCCCGGCACTGCCTGGCAGCGCTCCGGGCACCGGCACGGCCGCGTGTCCGAGTCTCGGGCACCGTGCTGCTGCTTCATTTGCCCTCGGGCACAGCCAGAGCTCCCTGCTAAGCCCGGATGGTCTCTGGTTCTGCCCTCTTCCTCATCCTGTGCAGGGATGGAGCACTGCTGTGCTTTCAGGAAGCTGTTCTTGAAAACTTCCAGCATTCCAAGCTCATTTTCCCTCTGTGGATGCTTGCCATAGAATCCCTCTCAGCTGGGTTCAGAGCATCCTCAGGTTGGCTCTTCCAAAATCCAGGGGCTCCGAGGTGCTCAGAAAGATCTGGAACTCCACAGTGATGTACAACTGCGCCTTCAGCACAGGGACCTTTCCAGCCTGACCTGCCCTCGTTCCTCTGTGTCTGTGCACAAAACACGGCATGGGAGAGAACAGCAGGAGGGGCCTGTGTGTCCCAGGGCCCCGGATTTTCATCGCTCCAGCTCCACAGGGATGCAGGTAAAGCAAAGAAGCCAAACTGTTTATTAATGGAAGGCGAAGCAAAGGGATGAGCTGGGAGGGAAGAAAGGGGATGGGCAGGGTCTGAGGGCTGGAGGGAGGGAGCTGTCAACAGGGAGGGAGAAGGCAGGAGCCATGGGAGCTTCCCACAGGCTCAGTTGTGCCAGTCATCAGCTGTGCTTGGAACTCCAGCTGATCCCCTCTGGTCTCCAGGTGGTCTCACCTTCCAAGGGATTGGAGGTCTTAAAGAGTCACCGGTTCTTCTGAGCCAGCAGATGAAAGTTCTGCAGCTCTTCCCTCAAACATCACCTGAAGAAATGTGCTTATGCAGGAGGGGATGTTGTCTTCACTCAGGTCTTGAAGGGCTGGAAGAGAGAGGAACAGAGCCACGGTCAGAACCTGGATGTGCAGGAATCCAAGGAGACCTTCCTGCCAGAGCCATCCCACCCAGCTCTTGCCATGGCCGCAAGAGAGGAGAGGCCAAGGGGATCAGCTGCAAAGTGCTGGCCATGAATCCCCCTGCCCGCATCCCTCAAATCTCTGTGTGCTCTGCCCACGCCACCCCTGGTCCACACAGGGAGCAAAGCCCACCGCAGCCGGGGCAGGGATTGCAGCTCCTGCCCAGGCATTGCAGCTCCCCCAGCCAGCCCCTGCTGACAGCCCACTGCCCTCATCACCCTCACGGAGGGCCTGGAGCTCTTCCTTCTGCCCCATCAGGAGCACCCAGGCAATCCCTGGGAACACAGGCTAACCAAACTAAGGCTGCCCTGGCTGTTATCCAGTTTGCTTTATGGCTTAATGAGGTGAGGAATTCATGGATCTTTAACTTCCTCTGGAAGGCAGGCACATGGATTCAGAGCTATCACACACTAAGTGTATGGTTTTGGGGGTTACTTTAATAATGGTCCTTACTGTGAGGAAATGACACGGGGGCAAATTTTTTCCCAGCCCTTCCCCCAGCTCTTTGGGTCTGCCCCACCAGTTTTCAAAGGGTTCAGATCCACTCTAAATGCTAATGATATCATACAGTGGCTGGTGTTGCTGATAGGCCTGTTACATTTAGCATTCAGAGATAAGGGAAGATTAACCTGGATAACCACACTGACACCTACCCCAGAGACAAGGGATGCTGCTGCCCCAGAGCCTGACCCTGCCCCACAGCCCACCTCAGAAATGAACCACCCAGGCTGGATGAGGGTTCTAATGAA
This sequence comes from Agelaius tricolor, assembly GCF_023055355.1. Lineage (NCBI taxonomy): Eukaryota > Metazoa > Chordata > Aves > Passeriformes > Icteridae > Agelaius > Agelaius tricolor. The sequence continues at coordinate 1,170,023 of NW_027269311.1, read as the reverse complement.
AGAGATGGGCCAGATGCTGAAGGAGTACATTCCCACAGCTGGTGAAAAGCCATCCCCCTGCCTCAAAGAGGGAGAGTCTGATGGTGCAGCAGTGGAACCCACAGATGTTACAACTGTCCAGGTTCCAGCTGAACTGCAAAGGCAGTCACAGCCAGCAGCAGTGGCCCTGGTGGAAACAAGGAGATCTAAGATGAAATCAGAGCACCCAGATGAGGATACGAAAGGAGAGCCTTCCCAACGCCCAGGAGAGGCAACAGTTGAGGTCATCACCGAGTCCCTGACGTACGAAAGTCTCCATAATCTGCACAAAGACATTGTATGACAGGGACGTGAGGCTTACACAACCTGGCTACTTTGGGTCTGGGACCTTATGGGTACAGGTGTCCAGCTGGATGGTGGTGAGGCAAGGAATTTGGGACACTTGACTCAGGACTCAGGTATGAATCTGATTTTTGTAAGGGAGCCAAGGTCCCTTTCCCTCTGGGAGTGGCTTTTAATGAGTGTCAGAGAGAGGTTTGTCCACAGGGAGAGACTGCAGGACCAGCACCATAGAATGCACTGGAAGATTCTTGAGGAAGGGATCCAAGAGCTGAGAGAAGTGGCAGTATTGGAGGTACTCTTTGGGAGGGATGGACAGCATGATAATGACCCCAACAAGGTCAGGTGCACAGGGCAAATGTTGTGGAGTCTGGGAAATCTGGGGCCAGCTCAATCCACCACCTTTATTGCAATGATTAATGCCAATAACAAACGAGAGACAGTGGGTTCTGTTGCCAACAAGCTTAGAAATTATGAGAGTGTGATCAATGGCCCAATGCAGGCTCATGTCTCTGCCGTGGTCCAAGAACTCAGAGAGGAGATGAGGGAGATGAGGGAGGAGGTGAGGAGGAACAGTTCCCACATTGCACCAGTGTGAGTCACAGGCCCCAGAGTCAGAGCCCAACGTTCCCCAGCTAGAGAGAGAGGGTACAGCCCACGGGCTGACCTGTGGTTCTTTTTGCAGGACCATGGGGCAGACATGGGAAGGTTTGATGGAAAACCCACTTCTGTCCTGGCAGCATGGGTGCATCAGCTCAAGGAGGGAAACACTAATCGAGGGAACTCAGTAAAGTGAAGGTAGCCCCAACCTTCCATGACTGAGCTGCTGAGTATGATCCGTCAGATGCCCTGGAAGGTACCTCGACCATGTATGCCCAGGAAAGAAATAATAACCAGGGCTAGGGGGGGTCCTGCCTCTAACCAGGAAGAGATACGGGAAAACCGGATTTTCTGGACAGTGTGGATCCGATGGCCTGGCACATCAGAGCCACAAAAATGCGATGCCTTAGTTGATACTGGTGCGCAGTGTACCCTGATACCATCGGGACATGTGGGGGCAGAACCTGTTTCCATTGCCGGGGTGATGGGGGGATCACAGCAATTGACCCTGTTGGGAGCCCAGGTGAGCCTGACTGGGAAGGAGTGGCAGAAACATCCTATTGTGACTGGCCCAGAGGCCCGTGTATTCTGGGCATAGATTTCCTCCAGAATGGCTGTTACAAAGGCCCAAAGGGACTCAGATGGGCTTTTGGCATAGCTGCTGTAGAGGCTGAGAACATCAAGCAGTTGAACACTTTGCCTGGACTATCAGAAAACCCATCTGCAGTAGCTCTCCTGAAGGTGGAAGAGCAACGAGTGCGGATTGCCACCTCGACAGTGCACCGCCGGCAATATTGAACTAATTGAGATGCCGTGATCCTCATCCACAAAATGATCCGTGAGCTGGAGAGCCAAGGGGTGGTCAGCAAAACCCACTGACCCTTCAACAGCCCCATCTGGCCTGTGTGCAAGTCTGACAGAGAATGGAGATTGACTGTGGACTATCGTGGCTTGAATGAAGTGACTCCACCACTGAGCGCTGCTGTGCCGGCCATGCTGGAACTCCAGTACAAGCTGGAGTCCAAGGCAGCAAAGTGCTTTACCACTGTTGACATTGCTAACGTGTTTGTCTCCATTCCTCTGGCAGCAGAATGCAGGCCTCAGTTTGCTTTCACCTGGAGGGCTGTGCAGTACACCTGGAACCGACTGCCCCAGGGGTGGAAGCACAGCCCCACCATCTGCCATGGACTGATCCAGGCTGCACTGGAAAAGGGTGAGGATCCAGAGCACTTGCAGTACATTGATGACATCATTGTGTGGGGGCACACAATAATGGAAGTGTTTGAGAAAGGAGAGATGATCATCAGGATTCTGCTATCAAGAAGAGTAAAGTCAAGGGACCTGCCCTGGAGATCCTGGGTGTGAAGTGGCAAGATGGACAGAGTCAGATTCCCACTGAGGTCATCAACAAAATCACCACGATGTCTCCACCAACTAGCAAGAAGGAAACACAAGCTGTCCTAGGTGCCATAGGTTTTTGGAGGATGCACATTCCCAAATACGGTCAGATCGTGAGGCCTCTTTACCTGATCACCGGCAAGAAGAACACTTTCCACTGGGGCCCAGAGCAGCAACAAGCCTTTGCCCAGATCAAGCAGGAGATCGCTCATGCGGTTGCCCTTGGCTCAGTCAGGATGGGACCAGAGGTGAAGAACGTGCTCTATTCTGCAGCCGGGAACCATGGCTTGTCCTGGAGCCTTTGGCAGAAGGTGCCTGGGGAGACTCGAGGCCGACCACTGGGATTTTGGAGTTGAAGCTTGTCTCGGTCCCTCTGGGTTCCTCTCAGGAACCCTGGGCCAGTCCCGAATCAGCAGACACCGGGGGCAGCCCCGACACGGCCGACAGCAGGGAGACACTCTCTGTGCCCCGAGGGTACTGAGGGCACCTGGGCTGGTCGCCTTTGCAGCACAAGAGACACCAGAGACATCAGTAGAAGATAAAGGGCCGACTCTTAGCAGGGGTTAATCCAAGGTTTTGTTCTAGGAGTCCCGAAGGAGCCCCTACACCTCAGGGTCCTCCTGCCCACAGCCCCGGGAGATGTTCCAAGGTTACATTTTAAGGGAGGTGGAAACCCAAAGTAGATAACATTTTACCAACCAAGAAGTGACCCTAAGGGATGGGTACTGGGGGATGGACATTTAGGACAGCGTATGGGGCAAGGCTTGGGGGGCTGAGCCCTGGCCTCTGGCTAATCACTCGACATCCTGGACCGCAGCTTCTGGATGGAGGGATGGGATGCTGAGTGATTGACAGAGAGCCAGGGTGGGGGTTTGGGGATGATCTCAGCAAGGGAAAGGGATTACACAGGTAAAGGGAGGGGGGTACCATCTGGAACAAACCATTTGGGAAAAATACAGGGATTCAAAAACAAAACTTTTACAAAATATTACAAAGTATAAAAACAACTACAACACACCACCCAGATCTGGTGTTTGCTGCACAAGTGCCCAGATCCAGAAATTTCCCAGAGCTGGCACAGCCCAAGTCCAGCAATTTGCTGGCACAGAAAGCCAAAATCTGGCAATTTCCTGACGCCAATACAGGTGCCCAGACCTGGTGTTTGCTGCCACTGCCAGTGCTCAGATCTGGATATTTCCCTGTTCTGGCAGAGCCAAGTCCAGCAATTTTCTGACAAAGAAAGCCAAAACCTGGCAATTCCCTGCTACCGTCATTGGCAATGCCAAGATCCGGTGTTTGCTGGCACCACCAGTGCCCAGATGCGGGAATTTCCCAGTGCCGGCACAGCCCGAGTCGAGTAATTTTCTGGCAAAGAAAGCCAAAACCTTGCAAATAGCTGGTGCTGGCCCCACCCAGACCTGGTGTTTGCTGGCACTGCCAGTGCTCAGATCCAGCAGTTTCCCAGTGGCAGCACAGCCCAAGTCCAGCAGTTTGCTGGCACAGAAAGACAAAACCTGGCAATTTTCTGGTGATAGCACCAGCACCACCCAGATCTGCAGTGAGCTGGCACTGCCAGTGCCCAGATCTGGCAATTTCCCTGAGCCACCACAACCCAAATGCAGCAATTGTCTGGCAAAGAAAGCCAAAACCCGGCACTGCCCAGATCTGGTGTGTTGGGGTTGGTTTAAAAGAACAGGGAGACCTCGGCTTAAGGCCATGGGAAAACCCTCTTAAGTTGGGGTCAGCAGGAGCTCCCGCCCATAATCCTCCTGTTCAGTTATGCAGATTGTTACTAGAAAGTTCTGAGTTCTCTTTGCTACCATTGGTTACTTTATACTGCAAAAATTGTAACATTCTTAATCCTTCCTTCCTCTTGGATCCTTCCCTCAGATCCCACCTTAACCCCTCCCCATAAATAAATGGATAAATATCCCTGCTAGACCCTGGACCCAGGCTTTTTTCTGCTTTGCTCTGTGTACTGTGCACGCCGTCCTGTTTGTTGTGTTTGCCTTCATTAAAGTTCTGTTTCCAGAGCACCAGATGGAAGCAGTCTCTGTCTGTAAAGTGGCCAGAGCTGGTTCTCAGGGAAACCACTGGTCAACGGTCTGGACGAGGGCCAGAAGGTTTCACTGGTGTTTGCTGGAACCATCAGTGTCCAGACCTGGAAATTTCCCTATTCTGGCACATCCCAAGTGCAGCAGCAATTTACTGGCACAGAAATCCAAAACCTGGCAACTTTCTGCTACTGGCTCTGGCACCGCCCACATCTTGTGTTTGCTGCGCCAGTGCCCAGATTGGGAAATTTCCCGGTGCCAGCAGAGCCCAAATCTGGCAGATTTCTGTCGCTGGCAACGACACCACCCAGATCTGGTGTTTGCTGGCAGCGCCAGTGCCCAGATCTGAAAACTTCCTGGTGCCAGCACAGCCCAGGTCCAGTGATTTGCTGGCACAGAAAGCCAAAATTTGGACATTTACCAGGTTCTGGCTCCAGCACCATCGAGATCTGGTGTTTGCTGGGACCGCCAGCGCCCAGATTTGGAAATTTCCCGATGCCTTCACAGCCCAAGTCTAGCTAGCCTAAATTTGGTTTTAGCTAGCTTAGGTAGAGAAGTTCCTGGGACTGTGACTTTCCTTTTTCTTGGAACTGTTTAAACCTGCTCTGGACTGAAAACCCAGAAAAACACCTGCAGCTCACACCTGTGGCCCACCGAGCTCTGGGACGCTGCATTCCAGCACCAGAGGGACTTAGAAGAGACCGAGTGTGCCAACTACACCCCACAAAAAGGACTTTCTGAATTTGCCATCTCTTTAGCACTGACAGAGGTTTTATTTAATATTATTAATTTTTCATGCTTGTGAATACTTTACTTGTTAAATAAACTGAGGTTTTTTCACTTTTCTCGAGGGAAGACTTTTCCTGAACTCATAGGGGGAGGGGCCACTTGAACTTGCTTTCTAGACGGATCCCTTCTGGAGGTTTCCTCCCAAAATTTGCCCTAAGCCAGCACAAACAGTCATCATGAAAATTTCACCAGCGGCATAATTTCCTGCTGGCAAATCTTGTGACAGAAGCTTGACTTTGTTCTCCACGAGAGATTCTTGGGAAGAGCAGACAGGAGAAGATTCCTGGAAAACTGAAACAGCTTTCCAGAAGTGAAATGAAAGAAAAAATCCAAGATGTTTTCCTCTATTTATTTCTATGCTCCCCTTTTCCATGTTGCACTACTTCTCCATCCCAGTAATTCCAGATGCACCTCACCTCTAAGATCGGTGACTTAGTGATTTTTAGACACTCTAAAATACCATGAGCCACACTGAGTTTTCCTTCCCCTGTTTTTACTGGAAGGCAACACTGGAGATGTAAGTGCAGTGCTGGGGTCAGGTAGGAATCCTACCCCAAGGGAAGGTGGCCCGACAGTGTTTGACCCTCAGCCAGGACAATGCAGAGCAGCAAGCGAGGGCATTGCTGTGCCAGTGTGCAGGAGTCAGGGCTCTGCACCTGGGCTCACCGCTGCAAAGTTCCCGTGTTTGGACAGACTCAGGGGCTGTGCCCGGGGCGCGCGGGGCTCGAACGTGGGGCTCGTGGGGCGAGCGGGGAACGGACACGGGGACGCCCCGGTGCTTCAGTTGCAGCGGCGGCAGCGGCGGCAGCAGCAGCGGCGGCAGCAGCAGCGACAGCGGCAGCAGCAGCGACAGCAGCAAAACAGATATTTTAGATCACTCTTTCTTTCTTTCTTTCTCTTTCTCTTTCTGTTTTTCCTTCTGTTTTTCTTTTTCTCCCTTTCCCTCGGTCGGGCACCCTTCTCTCGGGGTCCCTTGCCCGGCGTCCCTCTCCTCTCCCCGCCTCCCTCTCCCCCTGCCGGGCCGGGCCATGCCCCCGGCCCGCCCCCGGCCCCGGGCGGGGCTGCCCCGTGCCCGGCCCCGCCCGTCCCGCCGCGCTCTCGCCTCCGCCCGGCTCTGGCCGTGCTGGCGGTGGCGCTGCTGGGCGGGCGTCAGTGCCTGGTGCGGGGGCGGCATCGCCGCCCTTCGGCTCCGCCTGGCCCGAGCCCGGCCCCGGACCCGACGTGGGGTCCAGTCCCGGCCCCGGCTCGTCCCGGGGCCTGCGGAGGACACAGGCGGCGCTGCCGCTCCCGCCGCCTCCGCTGCGGCTTCCCCGGCCCGAGCTCCGCCGCTCGGCAGCGCGGCCGCCGGCCCCGAGCCGCCGGGGCCCGGGGCGGGTGGGGATGCCCGGCCCGGGCCGCTCGGGGGGCGCTCGGGGGCCGTTGCTGGCCCCGGGCCGAGCGCTGACAGCCGCGTCCCGCCCGCAGGGAAGGCGCAGGAGGCCCTGCAGGAGCGGTACCGCCTGGGTTCGCTGCTGGGGCGCGGCGGCTTCGGCAGCGTCTGCTCGGGGACGCGGCTCTCGGACGGCGCCCCGGTGAGCGGCGGGGCCGGCGGCGGGCGGAGGGGGAGGAGGAAGAGGAGGACGAGAAGGGCGGAGGATGGGGCTGGGCAGGACGGGCGGCGAGCTCAGCCCGCTGCTCTCCCTCGCTCGCAGGTGGCCATCAAACGCGTGCCGCGGGATCGCATCCGGCACTGGGGCGAGCTGGTGAGTGAGCGGGGCCAGCGGCAGCAGCCGGGCCGGGCCGGGCGGCGAGGAGCCGGGGCCCGGCAGGGTGGGAGCCGCCGGGAGCCCTGCGGGGAGAGCGGGCGTGGGCTGAGCGGGGCGTGCAGAGCATCCCGGGCTGGCTGAGGGCTCCCAGAGCCCCGGCACGGCCTCAGCCCCACTGACGGCACCGCGCTCCTCCCGCAGCCCGACGGCAGCAGCGCGCCGCTGGAGATCGTGCTGCTGGCCAAGGTGTCCCGTGGCTGTGCCGCTGTCATTCAGCTCCTGGAGTGGCTCGAGCTCCCCGACAGCTTCCTGCTGGTGCTGGAGCGTCCGGAGCGGTGCCAGGAGCTCTCGGGTTTCCTGGCGGAGCGGGGGTTCCTGCCCGAGGAGGAGGCGCGGGCGCTGTTCCGCCAGGTGCTGGAGGCCGTGCGGCACTGCACCGCCTGCGGGGTCCTGCACAGGGACATCAAGCCCGAGAACATCCTGCTCGACCTGGCCAGCGGGCAGCTGAAACTCATCGACTTTGGCTGTGGCGCCTTCCTCCAAGACACAGCCTACACCCAGTTTGCAGGTGAGCCCTCCAGGGGATGCTCCTGGGCATCTCATGGCCCAGCCGGGTGCAGCACCGGGGCTTCCCCCTATTGCAGCCGGGATGGGATTGATGCTGCAGCCGAGTTGATTTGGGTGGGGTGTGAGGGGGGCCAGCTGCCAGCCCTGCCGACAGCCTTCAGCACCCACTGTGGCCTGGGCTGGGGCTGGAGCTGGGGCAGCCAGCCCGACACAAACCCCCATGGGGGTAGCAGAGAGGGGGGTCTGACCCCGTGCCCCGGATGGTTTGGTGTGCAGGCGAGGAAGGGCTTGGACTGCTCTGCTCCCCTTGTTTGCTTTGGCTTATTAACATTTTTGGGGGCCATGCAGGTGGGGAGGAGAGTGGGTTTTCTCCACCACTGAGTGGGTTTCTCCTTTGTGTGTCATGGTTGGGCCTTCCCAGGGTTTCTGCTGCCCTCTTCCAGCACCAGTGGCTTCTTTTCCAGCCCCAAGTTTGTACACAAGTCCCAGGTGCTGGTGAGAGGGCAGCGCTCACCCCGTGTGGCTCTGGGGCAGCCCTCACATGGCCAGGGATGCTGGGGCCGGGCTCTGGGAGCAGCAGCATCCCCCTGCTGAGCTGTGTCTGTGTTCCACAGGAACCCTGTCCTACAGCCCACCAGAGTGGATCCAGCACCAACGCTACCACGGCGAGGCAGCAACGATCTGGTCCCTGGGCCTCCTGCTGTGCCACCTGGTCATGGGCAAGCACCCGTTCAGGAGGGGCCAGGAGATCATCCGGGGGCGGATCTTGTTCCCACGATGGCTCTCTCAAGGTGGATCCTCATCTCTGGGCACGGGGGGAATCCCAGTGCTGGGAGACAGCAGCGGGCTCGTGGGCATCCCGCTCTGGCAGCTGCTGAGGAGGTGGCACAGGTCCTGCTCTCCTGCTCTCCTCCAAACAGAGCATCCATGGGGAAGTTTAGGCCCAGCTCTGGGCACACCCAGCATGGCCTGGGCATGGGAACAGGGGGACAACTTCTCCAGCTGACTGGTGATTTCTGGTTTCTCTCCCCAGAGTGCCAGGATATCATTAAGAGGTGTTTGTCCATGCAACCCTCAGACAGGCCGTCCTTAGAAGAGCTTTTCTGCCATCCTTGGGTGCAGGGTGTTCCTCTGCCCTAGAAGATGGGAGAGATCCACGTGCACAGTCGGATCCAGGGCCTGGCAGGTACCAGCTCCACACATCTCTTGGCAATCAGTGGCAAAGCAAACCAGGCTGGTTTTGTGCTGCCTGTAGCTCTGAGCAGGGGTCAGCAGAAGGGAACACGCAGCTCTTGGGCTGGAGCTGAGCTGGAGACCTGGGGTGGCAAGCACTGGTGGCCACCATCCCCCCTGGTTTGGTTTGTCTGGTTCATGGATGGCTGGGGCCCTGGGCAGAGCCCTGACAGCCTGGTCTGGCCCCAGGGAAGGAGAAGGAGCCCCTGGAGAAGCTGTACCAGGTGGGGCTGCTGCTGGAGACACCAAGGACAAGCTCAAGGATGACACTCTCTTCCTCGGCCTGGCCAGCTGAAGATGATGGACTTGGATTCTGGTACCTTCTTCAAAGCCAGGCTCCAGGCCCAATTTGCAGGTGAGTCCACAGGCAGGGGGATGCTCCCAGATCTGGGCCTGGCATGGCCTGGCCGGGCACCAAAGGTTCCCCCTTAGCTGGGGCAGATGCAATGAATTCTTCAGTCGCTGTCCAGCTGCTTTTTGGCTCTGGGCAGCTACTGAGGGCTGGATGTGCCGTGGCTGGCTGCAGGCTGGGCACATGTGCTGCCCTCCTGCTCTGCTGCCAAAGGCAGCAGGGATGGGCAGCTCTGGGCACAGCTCTGGGCACAGCCAGCACGGCCTGGGCACCGCAGGCCTTGGCACAAGGGCACAGGAGCCCTCAGCTGACGGGCGGTTTCTGCTTTCTCTCCTTGCAGCCGGGCTCTGCGGCTGCTGAGGCTGCTCTGGGCTCTGCCAGGGCTCTGCTGGGCTCAGCCCTGGGCCCAGCTGGGCTGGCTCTGCCCTCACATTGCTCTGACAGCTCTGCATCAGACGAGCCCGTTGCGAGCACAGCGCCTGAGCTTTCTGCTTTGGCAGCTGAGTGAGACTCTGCTGCTGGCCCAGAGATTGCAGCTGGGGACACACATCCAATTGGCAAGGACCCAAACTCTCCACAGTCCCAGCTGAACGCCTGGATCTGTACAGGCTTTTTTGTCTGTCCCATTCTTCCTTCTTGATTGGCTGGAATGGTGCAGTTGCACTTTCTTCCTCCTCTAGAAGTGCCACGAGTGGGCCAAAGCTGGCGAGTGGGCCGTGCTCCTGAGGCAGTGCAGTCTGGAGCTGGTGGATGGAGAATTGCCCTTCTGCACTGCCAAACCAGAGCAAAAAGCTGTCAGTGGGACTTTGTGTCTTTAAGAAATCCCTGACAGTTTCAAAGGGAATGTGCAGCTCATTTCCAGGCTGAGAAGGAAGGTACTCTTCTAAAGGATTTGGGGTTTGACAGAGTTTCCATTCCCAGTCCTGCTTGGAGCTGGAAGGGCACAAAGCAATTTCCTCTTGCTTCGAGCACAATTTAAAATAGCAATGTTGGAAACAAAGCCCAAAACCTTTTAAGAGGCTGCTGAGGTCAGTAAGATGGATCCATGCTATCAGCACATTTACAATTTAAATAACTGAGTTCTCTTTTTCAAAAGATCATTTACCTCCTAATGCAAAGAATGTAACTTTGCATTTATGTTTTGTTTTTTTCACTAACATTATGTTATGTTTTTTTCTCTAACACTTGGATTTTATTCTTATCTTCTACAATTTACCTATTTTTTTCCCTTTTCCTTTTTTTTCCTTTAAATATAAAACATGTCCTATAAAAGGAATGTCCTTTGCTCCTGGTTCCCGTGTGGAGCAGCTCCCTTCCTGCTGGCTGAGCTGCTCAGGCAGAGCCCGGCAGCTCCTGGCCCTGCAGGGCTGAGGCTTTTCCCCGTTGCTGGGCACAGCCTGATGGAGCAGCACTGCTGAACACGGGCACACAGAGGGACCAGGAGCAGCTGCCTCTGCCCACCTGAGGCTCCAAGCCCAAACTCTGATCAGCCAGGGCTGGAAGAGACTGGCAGGATCTGATCCCTGACTCTGGGCCAGGGCTGCACAAATGACCCCACAGCAGCAGCAGCAGCAGCAGCAGCAGCAGCAGATGGAGCTGACTTTCAGCACAGCCCCTGCCCCTGTTCCCTCCCGTGTGCAGCGGGGTCACAGCAGCCTGAGGCACCTGGGAGCCCCCAGTGCCAGCAGGGACTTGAGATGGCAGCCCTGGGCTCCTGGAGGCTGTGCAGGGAACGGAGCTGGGCACTCCCTGTCCATGGGGAGCTTGCAGATGGAAAAGGCTGCTGTGCCCAGGCAGCTCCAAGGGCACAGAAAGGAGGGTCTGGAGCACTGGATCTGTGCCAGTGCCACAGTCCTGGGCAGCAGCCAGCCAGCCCTGGGGGAACAGAGGGCACAGCACGAGGGACAGAAGCAGGCAAGGACAGAGACTGGAGAGAGCCAGAGCCAGGAGCAGGAACAGCTGCTCCATTGCACTCTTGGAGAAAGCTCTGGGCTGGTTCAAAGCGCTGAAAGGCGTGAAGGGCAGAGAGGAGGCCACAGCAAACAATGCTCCTGTTTACACAGCCTCCCCTCTCGGTGTCCCAGAAGGAATTGCATGGACTGTGTTCTTCTCTCCGAGTCGTCTCGTTCAGCATGAGCAGCTCAGCACCAGGAGCTGAAGGAGCTGAAGCCTCAGGCCACAGGAGCTGGGCAAGAGGGAACTTTTGGAGCAAAGGAATGCTGCTAAAATAGCCCCAGCTGAATGCAGTGGATAGAATCATGGAATCACAGAATCCTTTCTGTTGGAAAAGCCCTCTGAGCTCACCCAGTGCAGCCGCTCACCCAGCAGTGCCAAGCCCAGCACTAAACCACGTCCCTGAAGTGCCAAGGCCTGGACACCAGCACTGAGTGAGGCCTGAACAGCAGGCCCTGAGCCCAAGGTGGCCTCTGGATGAACCTTCCAGCCAAAGGTTATCTTTGTATCTGCTCCCTAATGAAATATGCATGGTCATTAGCACTGTGATAGATGTAGCCACTCATTAGTGAAACATGTATTGACCTTTGTGTATTTAGAAGCCGGACAAGGCCATGAAATCTGACATCTGGCCTTGTTTGGGGCTGAATGGTCAAAGTCAGCTCCCTTGGTTCCTCCTGGGGCCCTGGCCAGGCTTTGGGAGGGACCCAAGAGGAGGATGAAACCAGATGTTGCCACACTAGCAGTGCTGTCAGTTTGTCCATTCAGCACTGTCAGAGCTGGGCCCTCTCCCAGTGGGGTTAGAGCCTCAGCTGTGGCTGGAGGCACCTGCAGGAATTGCCAGTGCCCAGGAGTGGCTCTGCAGCCCTTGGCTGTGACAGCTTCCCCAGCTGCTGTGTGGGTCTGGGCGATGGTAAAGGCTGAGGGTAACTGGGGCTGGATCTTTCTCAATCACTGCAGGCAATCTTTGGTGGGGATGGTTGGGTGCATTGCTGAGCTGCTCCTGTTGTGATTCTTTGCTGCTTTGAGCTGCAGGAAATGACACTGATTCCTTCAGTTGGTGTCTGTGTCTTTGGTGCTGACCCTGCCCACTGGCAAAACAAAACTGGCCCAGTCTGGCCAGATCCCAACAAAATGTCACTTGTTCAATGTCAATGTGAGGAATCAGTGCCATCAGAAATTCCCAGATGGGAAGCCCTTCCCTGGAGTTCCCAGGCTCTGGAGTGGGCTGAGGTTGGAGCCCCGTGGGAGCAGTGGGGCAGTCGGGTAAAAGAGGCTGCACCCCTGGATGGCTTCAAATGCATCCAAAAATTGCACATGGAAAAGAAAAAGACCTTTTGGATTTGGGCAGACAAAGATGAATTTGTTAAGAGTACATTGGAAACAGCACCTTTAGAAGGAACAATTATTGTTGGAATGCCCCCACGTGGAGCAAGAGAAGAAGGTTTTAATCCTGAGCTCAGATGCATTGGTGCAAGGGAAATATCAATATAATAAATAACTGTATATGTATTTATAGTATAATAAGACCTTCATGTTTATATTTATAGATTTTTAAATATTTATATGTCTATATCTACATATCTATATCTGTACTTCTATATCACTCTCTACATATAAAATTATAATAATGTGAAATAGTGCTGACAATGCTAATTTGGTAGCTTTGGCTGCTCAGGGATGTAACACTAAATACCCTACAGAACAGGATTGGCCAGGACCCTGATTTCAGTGGTCAACTTTGTGAGATTGTATACAGTGAAAAAAGGAGGAAGAGAGGAAATTGGCTGTTTTTACAGGGTTTGCTGATACTGTGATGCAGAGTGCTTTGTCTGTTCCTGTGAAAAATTCAGTGATTAAGCCTGCAGAGTTTTTAATGTACCAGATTATGCACAAGCTGCAGGTTTTGCACGGGTGAAGGGGTTGTTTCAAAAGCAGTTGAAAAAATGAGGAGATGGGAACCTTTGCCCATGGAGAACCCATCTCCCAGATGTGCTCCATGCCCTTAACAATGGCCCACGGGGGAAATGGAAACCCCCTGGCTGTGCACGGCTGCCCCCAGTTTGCAAATCCAACCATGGGCAGTGAGACTTGAACTGCCTGGGAAATTGTTCTGGCTGTGATGGCCCCTGGCAGGGCCAGCCCAGAGGCTGCAGGGCTGGGCCTTCATGCATTGGACTTAATGAGGAGAAATTCAAAGCAAATGAGAGCTATCAATACTGAAACAGGAATTCAGATTCCTCCAGGACACTTTGGTTTGATAACTGCTCACTCGAGCTTGGCCTTGCAAAGTGTTCATGTCATGAGAGGAGGAGTTATTGTTGCAGATATCAAGGAGAAATTAAAGGAATTGTGTTAAACAATAGTGACCAGGATTGGATTAGTCAACCCCATGACAGGGTAGCACAGTTATCAATATTGCAATTTTAAGAAGGATTGTGAAGAAAGGAGATCCACCTGCAATCACCACCATTTGTGGAGATAAAGGGTTTGGATCCAGCAGCCCTAATAATGGAGCCAGAGTGTGGGTCCAGAGGCCAAATGGCCCTCCCGAGGCAGCTGAAGGAGCAGCTCCTGGGAAAGACAACTCTGAGTCCTGAAACCTGGGCAGGAACAATGGGAATGTGTCCCTGCAGCCAAGTGTTCTGTGTGAGAACAAGTAGATCTGACAGGATATTGTTTTACACATGCTGCCAGACCAAATCTCCCTGTTTGCCCCAAGGGCCCCTTTGGGAAATGCTCTGATCCACGGGGCTCCATGGGAAGGCTGCTGTGACACTGAGGGACTTGCACAGGAATTGCATCCAGGAACCCGGGTGCCCCTCAGGGACTGGGACCCGGCCCCTTCCAGCCCGAGGGGAAAGGGCCCCCCCAGGCCTTGTTGGCCACAGACAGCATGGTAAAGCTGAACAGCAAAGGGCCTGGGGGCATTATTCTGGAATTACCATGGTGCCAGCTCCATGGACAACAGAATTCTTGTTCCTAACTCAAATGAGATAGAGAAAAATGGATGAAGGAATGGTGTCACTAAAGTACTACAGGTGTCTGTAAGTTGTACCTTGATAGTCAGCCAGAATCTTTGTCTGCCACAAGCACCTCCAGTGTTTGACCAAGGGGTTAGTCATCAAAATGTAATGATGAGTACTGATGGATTGCTGAGCTTCTTTTGTAATTCTTTGCTAATGATGATGTGCTTTGCTGAGCTTATCCTTTTGTAATTCTTTGCAGCTGTGCATGATATAAATGACACAATTCCTTAAGTTGGTGTCTGTGTCTTTGGTAGTGACCCTGCCCACTGGAGAAACAGGGCCCCCTCTTGCCTAAGTGTTACCTGGCAAGGCAGAAACCCTCCCTCCAAAATTCCCCCTTCCTCCTTGTTCCCCCCCTTCATACCCTGAGCATGATGTGCTCTGGTCTGGGCTGTGCCCGGGGTCAGTTGGGGTCACCTGTCCTGGCTGTGTCCCCTGCCAAGCTCCCCCGCAGCCCCAGCCCCTCCCCAGCGTGGCTGGACAAGGGGCAGGACAGGCCTTGGCTGTGCTGCAGCTCAGCAAGAACAAAACCATCTCTGCGTGCTCAGCGCTGTGCTCAGCACCCGGCCCAGCAGTGTCTCAGTGCCAGGGGCTGTGCCCTCAGTGCCTGCCAGGGCTTTCCATGGCAACTGCCAGGCCAGGTGACCCAGGTGTCCCCCCCAGTGCCGGTTGCCATGGAAACAGTGCCCAGCGCTGCCCCTTTCTGTCTGGCTGACCTGGCCTTTGGCCCTGGCAGTGCCCTTGGCTGCTGGTTCCTGGTGCCCGAGCGGCCAGCGCGGCACAGGGCAGGTGGCCATGGCACAGCCCCCAGCAAGGGATCCCCTCTGGCCCTGGGCACTGACACCAGCCCTGAGCAAGGTCCGGCTCTGGGCATTGGTTGCCTTGGCACCAATCTAAGGAACGGGTCCCTGTGTCCATTGCCATGGCACCTGGTGGCACCAACGAGTGTCACTGCAATTGTACCTGGAACAGCCCCGGCACCGCTTTGTCCTCAGGGTTGCCATGGCAGCCCAGGGCAGCAACAGCTCTGCAGGCAAGGGGCCATGGAACCTGGCTGCAGAAATGGCTCCTTGGGCTGCTTTCCAAGGAAACCTGAACTGATGGGGGTTGCCATGGCAGCCAAAGCCAGCAGTGGGGTCAGTGCAGTGTCCATGGCAACAGTCCCTTGCAATGGCCCAGTGCAGGCTGGGATGATGATCCACCCTCACAGCTGGCCCAGGCAGGTCTGGAGTGGTCTCGGTGGCACCTTGGGCTTGGCACACACTTGAGGAGGGTGTCTGTTTGCAATGGGGAAACTCAAAGAGTTTTAGATTGCTTGAAAAAATAAAAGAAGCAAAGCCGCTCTTTGGCTTTGTGCAGCCAGTTCTCTGAGCACAGCAGGTCCCAGGTGAGTGAGGAGAGACAGGATGGGGTTGGGGAATGTGGAGCAAGGTTGTGCACACTGGGTCAGACCTCAAGGCAAAGCTTCTCTGACCTAGCCAGACCTCCTTAGGAGAGTCCCTGGATCAATATCAATCACAGAATGCTGCAATCACATCCTGTGTAATAAGAACAGCGATAAAGACACCCTTTAAAATAGGAATACATATTTCTTAGAAGCTCTTTGAAATATTTCTCCATAACGGTAAAAGGAAATCATCCTGATGAACTGCACGAGAGCAGAGGGAAATCAAGGCAGAGCCATGGCTTCTCAGGAGTTGCTTGATCCTAATGAGCCCCGTGGTGCATTTGGAGCTGAGTCTGGAACCTCAGGGCCTGAGAGGGGATTGCTCAAACCTTGCCAGGAGTCAAAGTCAGAGGAAAAATCCCAAAGTGTCTCAAAGCATGAATGGGTCCCACTGAGGTCAACACAGGCTCCTCATGGCGTCCTTGGAGGAGAGAATTGGAGGCCAGGATTACACAAAAACCTCTCAAAGACTCAGAGTGAAAAGGAACATCCCGAGTACCTTAAAAACCTTGAGTATCTCAAAGAATTAGTGAGCCCCACTGAGTGTCAGTACAAAGCTCTCCAGGGACTCATTAAAGCAGATAATTGGGGCCATGATTGCACAAACCTCTCACAGAGTCTGTATCAAAAGGAAAAAACAAAATACCTTAAAATAACTGAAGTATCTTGAAGCATTAATTACCTCAATGATTGTCATTACTGATTAAGGCTCTCAGGAGACTAATTAAAGCAGATAATTGGATGCTGCAACTGCACAATCTTTCTCATAGAGTCTTTGGCAAAACGCAAGCACCAAGTAGCTTGAAATAACTGGAGTACCCTGAGGCATTAATGAGCCCCACTGAGTGTTGTTACTGACAAAGCCTCTCCAGGGACTAATTACAGCAGATAATTGGAGGCCAGGATTGCACAAACCTCTCAGAGACTGCAAGGCAAAAGCCAAGCCCAAAGTCCTTTGAAAAACCTGCAGTCCCTGCAGGGAGCATGAAGGAGCCCCCAGGGCCATTGCTGAGCAAGGCTCCCCAGGGACTCCTTGCAGCAGATCCTTGAGGCCACTGGGATGTGGGCTAGGGGGGGATGCTGAGGGCAGCACAAGGGGCTGACAGTGCCCAGCCTGGCTGGGGCTGGGCCAGGAGGCCCCAGGGCCTCAGGACAAGGTGTCTCCTCCCAGCCCTTGTGGCACAGACCCTGCTGTGCCCCAGGGCACCAAGACTTGGCTTCTCTTTGTCCCCACCTGTCATCACTGCCTGCAGTTCTCTGCTCTGCCTGGGGCCTGGGGACACTTGCTCAGTCGTGTCCCTCTCTGGGACCCATTAAAAGTTGAAGAAACTTTGGAGTGTGATTCTGCCTTGGAGTTCTGGAGAGGTTTCTTCAGCTGCCTCTCAGGGACTGATGTCCAGGGCCTGAGCACAAAGCCCCAGAGGCTGATTAAAGTCCTTGTGCTGTGTCTGTGCTGCTGAGCTGGGCTGGGCTCCTGGCCCAGAGGCAGCTCCTGGTGACCAAGAAGAGCTTCAAAAGCACATTTCTCTTGAGGAGCAGCTCTTGTGCCAGCCCAGCAGGGCTGGGGCACTGCCTGCAGCCAGCCCGGGCACAGCACAGAGGCACAGAGAGCTTCAATCAGTCAGGGCTGGGAAGGGGCTGAGAAGTGCCTGGGGCACAATCACTGCCAGCCCTTGGCACAGGAACCTCTGGCTGCAGGACAATGCAGCTGCAGCTCCTGGAGCCATCTCCTGCAGCTGGAACATGCCAATGCCTGCAGAGCCTGTGAGTACATTCTCTGCTTGTCTCTTGTGCAGAGCAGCCAGGGGTGCCCAGGGCTGTCCTGCAGAGCAGGGTCCTGCAGCCCAGGGCGCTGTGCTGGGGCAGGGACTCTGCTGCCTGCCAGGGACAGCTCTCAGCCAGCCCTGGCAGCTGCTCCCAGCACTGGGGGACAAGATCTGGGTGGCAGGAGACAGCTGGTGAGGCTTGGGAGTGTTCTCCTTGTGTGGGGAGGATGCTGCATTGTTCAGGACTGCTCCCAGCATGGCATTTAACTGCAGAACATTTCCAAGTAGGTTATACAGGGAGCACAGCAAGGGAGGACCTGAATAAAAGGGAAAATCCTGCTTTATTAATCTACTTCTCTAGGTTGCATGGACAGGAAATTGCCCATAGATATTCATCCCTCAGTTCAGGTAGAAATTTTTTTTTTTTTTTGAGGTCTTACAAAACCAGACAGTAAATGAAATCAGCCCTTAGGGGCAGCATCAGTGTCGCTTTTCCAACAGCTCCTCAAGGTTTTTACCATGTTTCCATCAGAGCCTGCAGAGCCAGAGCTGCCCCTGGGCAGTGCCTGAGCTGGGAGGACTCTGCAGGGCAGAGCTGAGCCCCCAGGGCTGGGCTGGGCTCTGGCAGCACTGGCAGGGCCCAGCCCTGGGCACAGGGAAGCAGCTGCTGGCAGGGACAGCTCCAGGCAGCAGAGCCCTGGGCAGGCAGTGGGGGGAAAGTGCCCCCAGGCTGTGCTGGGATATTTCAAGTCCTCTCCAAACCCAACTATTCCATGATTACTTTTCTTACAGATCCCCATGCCAAGGCATCAGAGGAAATGTCCAACAGCAGCTGCATCAGGCACTTCCTGCTGCTGGCATTGGCAGACACGCGGCAGCTGCAGCTCCTGCACTTCTGCCTCTTGCTGGGCATCTCCCTGGCTGCCCTCCTGGGCAACGGCCTCATCATCAGCGCCGTAGCCTGCGGCCACCACCTGCACACGCCCATGTTCTTCTTCCTGCTCAACCTGGCCCTCGCTGACCTGGGCTCCATCTGCACCACTGTCCCCAAAGCCATGCACAATTCCCTCTGGGACACCAGCAACATCTCCTACACTGGATGTGCTGCACAGGTCTTTTTTTTTGGATATTTCATCGCAGCAGAATTTTCCCTCCTGACCGTGATGTGCTATGACCGCTACGTGTCCATCTGCAAACCTCTGCACTACGGGACCCTCCTGGGCAGCAGAGCTTGTGCCCACATGGCAGCAGCTGCCTGGGCCAGTGCCTTTCTCAATGCTCTCATGCACACAGCCAATACATTTTCCCTGCCCCTGTGCCATGGCAATGCCCTGGGCCAGTTCTTCTGTGAAATCCCACAGATCCTCAAGCTCTCATGCTCCAAATCCCACCTCAGGGAACTGGGACTTCTTGCTGTTAGTGTGTCTTTGGTATTTGGTTGCTTTGTGTTCATTGTTTTCTCCTATGTGCAGATCTTCAGGGCTGTGCTGAGGATCCCCTCTGAGCAGGGACGGCACAAAGCCTTTTCCACCTGCCTCCCTCACCTGGCTGTGGTCTCCCTGTTTGTCAGCACTGTCATGTTTGCCTACCTGAAGCCCCCCTTCATCACCTCTCCATCCCTGGATCTGTCAGTGTCAGTTCTGTACTCAGTGGTGCCCCCAGCCCTGAACCCCCTCATCTACAGCCTGAGGAACCAGGAGCTCAAGGCTGCAGTGAGGAGCCTGATCACTGGAAAATTTCAGAAGCATTAAACTGCTGGTCAGTGTTTCCAAATCACTTGTAATAAAAGTCATATTTGATACTTCTTGGTTTCATTTTAGAGTTTCTTTACCTTTGTTTTAATTTTTTCTTATTGTCCACAAAGAAATGTCATTGTTCGTGCCATTTCTCATTTTGTTTCTCTCCACCTTCCCTGTGGCCACACACTCTGTCAATGAGGGGCTGCACTCTCGGTGGCTTTAAGGGAACTAAAGGATCTCCCAGCAGAGTTTTCTGCAGAGATGCCCTTGTGTTGCCCTCTCTGGAGCTGCAGCAGCAATGTCTGTGTGCAGAGCTGGGGCAGATCAGTGCTGGCCCAGCAGCTGTGCCCAGCAGCAGCAGCAGCAGCACTTGGTGTTGCCAGTGCTGCTGCCGTGGCCCTGCCCCGCTGCCCTGGTGGCCCTGGTGTTGCTGCAGGGCCTGAGTGCTCTCGGGGCCGGGCACAGCCCTGGGGGTGGCAGTGCTGGGGCTGCAGCAGGGACAGGCCATGGGCACTGCTGGGGCAGCGCTGACACCTCAGGCCAGGGCCTGGGCACGCTGCTGGCTCATGTCCAGCCTGCTGTCCATCAGTCCCTGCAGGTCTTTTCTGCCTGGCTGCTCTCCAGCCACTCTGTCCCCAGGCTGTAGTACAGCAGGGGTTCTTGTGGCCAAAGTGCAGGACCCGGCACTGGGACTTGTTAAACCTCACCTTGTTGGATTTGGGCCCTGGATCCAGCCTGTCCAGGGCCCTGTGCAGAGCCCTCCTACCCTCCAGCAGATGCACACTCCCAGCCAACTTGGTGTCACCAGGGTTCCATGAGGCCCCAGAGTGTCCCAAGGGTCTCCATGATTTCAGGAGGCCTCCCAGTGTCACAATGTCCCTTTGGTTCCATGGGATCACTTGGTGTCACAATGTCTCATGGATCCTTTGGCCCTGCAGTGTCACAATGACCATTGCTCCCCCCAGGCCCTGCAGTGTCACAATGGATCCTTGGTTCCATGAGGTCTGGCAGTGCAGCAATGCTCTCCTTGGTTCCACAGTGTCACAATGGCCTCTTGGTCCCAAGGGCCACCACAGTATTAAATATGATTCCTTCATTCCAGGAGTCCCTGAGGAGCAGCCCTGGCGCCTTGGTTCCATGGGGCCCTGCAGTGTCACAATGGCCCCATCATGACACCAGGTCCTGCTCTGTCACAATGCTCTGCATGGTTCCACAAGGCCCTGCAGGGTCACAGTGGCCTCTGTGGTTCCATGAGGCCTCAAAGTGCCACAATGAATTCCTTGGTGCTGCAGTGTCACAATGGAGCCCTGGTGACACAAGATACTGCAGTGTCCCCAGGGACCCTTGGTTCCATGGGGCACCACAGTGTCACAATTGTTCCCTCAGTTCCCAGAGTCCTTGTAATGGAGCAATGGCCCCTTGATTCCATTGTCCCCAGGCTCTCCCAAGGCTCTCCTTGGTTCCGCAGTGGCACAATGGACCCTTGGTTCCACAAGTCCCTGCAGGGTGACAGTGGCCTCTGTGGTTCCTGCAGGACCCAGACTGTCACCATGGACTCCTTGCTTCCATTCAGCCCCACAGTGTCACCCTGGCCCCTTGGCTCTGTGCTGCCATGTCGTACACAGTGTCACCATGGTCCTCTTGGTGCCACCAGGCCTGCAGTGTCACAATGGCCCCCTGCTTCCCCAGGCCCTGCAGTGTCACAATCATCAGAGAATCAACCAGGCTGGAAATGAACTTGGAGAGTATCGAGGCCAACCTGGCACCCAACACCACCTTGTCACCCAGACCATGGCACTGAGTGCCACATCCAGTCTTTTCTTAAACACCTCCAGGGATGGTGACTCACCCACCTCCCTGGGCAGCCCATTCCAATGCCCAATCACCCTTTGTGTGGAGAATATTTCCTAATGTCCAGCCTAAACTTTACCTGGTGCAGCAAAAGGCTGTGTCCTCTTGTCCTGTCCCTGTTCCCTGGGAAAAGAGCCTGACCCCCCACCTGGCTGCACCCTCCTGTCAAGGATTTGTAGAGAGAGATGAGGTCTCCCCTGAGCCTCCTCTTCTCCAGGATAAACAACCCCAGCTCCCTCAGACACTGCTCCTCACAAGACTTTCTTCCAGTCCTCTGACCAGCCTTGTTGCCCATCTCTGGACACGCTCCAGCTCCTCCATGTCCTTCCTAAATTGGGGGCCCAGAACTGGACACAGCACTCGAGGTGCTGCCCAACCAGTGCTGAGCACAGGGGAAGAATCCCTGCCCTGCTCCTGCTGGCCACACCATTCCTGTTCCATAGGAGTGCCAGGGGCTGGATGAGGGAAATGCTGGGGAGGGGGTGGGGAAAAATTCTGATTGATTGTCAGTCATGAAGGGTCTTGATTTTCATATCTGTTCAAACTGCTTTAAAAGCTGCTGGGGATCAATATCAATTGGACATTGCTGAGATCAATCTATAAACAGGAAAATAAAACTTAACCAAACAAAACTGTATTCTTTGCATTGTTTTATACTATTGTATATTCACTTTGAGTACACTTCTGTCATCTGTCTAATTAACCACATTAAGAACTGAAAACTTGAAATGTTCCCCAGAGCCTTTTCTTGTTCAGGTATTCTGAACAAATGTTTA
This sequence comes from Agelaius tricolor, assembly GCF_023055355.1. Classification (NCBI taxonomy): domain Eukaryota; kingdom Metazoa; phylum Chordata; class Aves; order Passeriformes; family Icteridae; genus Agelaius; species Agelaius tricolor. The sequence goes on along the minus strand of NW_027269311.1, from coordinate 1,148,406 downwards.
TGAGCTCTTCTCACTGAATTCCTGAACTGAAGAGCTCAAGAAAGAAGAAGTCTCCAGGGCACTAAAATCCATCAGCAGCCTGCAAGTGGTTGAGGATCCATCCCCATGAGAGCAGCAATGAACAGAAATGGGCACAGCTTTGTGGCTGCTGTCCCAGCTTTGGCATGGGCCCTGGGCCTGGAGCAGGAGCAGCTCTTGAGGGCCCCAAGGCCGGGGCTCTTGTGCTGCCCTGGGCAGATGGGATGGCAGCAGGGGCTGCAGAGCTCTCAGCACCTCAGCCCAAGGGGAGCAGGGCAGCCAGGGAGCCTCCTTTGGCCTTGGCCAAGCACCTTCCCCCATGGCTGGGGCTGAGTCCTGTGGCAGCTGCAGCTGCTGCTGTGGCCTTGGCAGGGGCTGAGGCCGTGGGGCCAGTGCCCAGAGCAGCCTGGGCTGAGCAGAGCTGTGGGGCCAGAGCCGGCTGGGCTGGGCTGGGCTCAGAGAGGCCCTTGGTGCTGCCCAGAGCTCAGGGCAGCTGGCAGAGCTTGCAGGGAGCTGGGCTGGGCTCCGAGAGCCTGGCCCAGAAACCATCAGTGTCCATCTCAGCCTGGCTGAGCGTGCAGGGGCAGGACTCAGGCCAGGCCTTGTGGGGCAGGGCCAGCGCCTGTGCAAGGCATTGCAAACAGGCAAGTGGCCCAGAGAGGAGGCTGCTGTGTGCCCTTGGTGGCAGGGACAGAGCAGGGAGGGGGCCCAGGACATTTGTCAGTGCCAGCCTCTGTGCCCATGTGTTGGCAGCCCTGGCTGCTGAGCCCAGCTTTGGCCTGGGCTGAGTTTGGCTGTGGCCCAGCTCCATCCTCCTGCAGGGCTCAGGGCCTGTTCCCGGCCATGGCCAGCCCTGGCTGCCTCTCTGCTGGCCCAGAGGCCGGCAGAGCCGGGGGCAGGGCTGTCTGTGCAGCCCCACAGGTGCCAGGGGCTCTGCAGGAGCTGGCAGAGGCTGCCCAGCAGGGAGGCCATGGGGCACAGAGCCCCAAGGCTGCTGTGGGCACCACGGCACAGGGGCCGTTCCCAGCCGCAATGCTCCTGGCCTGGGCTGGGCCTGCACAGGGGCTGGGCCACCATGGCTGGGCCAGCACAGGGCCACAAAGGGGCCACGCAGCCGCTGCCGGGGCTGACAGCAAGGCCAGGCACACACAAGCAATTGCTGAGCACGGCCTGCGCTGGCCAGGCCTGACTGTGCCAAAGGCAGAGCTCAGCTGCCCTTGGCGGCTGCAGCAACACTCCAGAGCCCAAAGAGCCTCCATGGCTGTGCTGGTGACCAAGGCTGCAGGAGGGAAATACAGGGCTGCTGCGGGATGGGGAGGCCATTGAATTCCAGCACACACCTCAGCTCTCTGATGATCCCAGCACCATGCTGGGCCCTGTTTCAGCCTGGAGCAGAGCAGATGTTGATGGGACAAGAGCCCTGTGGGACTGTCAGGGACCTGCAGCTTGCAAGGTGCTCTGCTCTCCCCCAGGTGCTCTCGGAGAGATCCAACCCCAGCTCAGGGCACCTCAGGGCACAAGTGGCACTGCCTCGATGATGTCTGCCTCGAAATTGGCACAGGTGTTAATACCTGTTGGTTTCATAATATACAAGCAAATCTTTATTATCTGGGTCATTAGAGTACTTTCAAGAAATGGCAATAGTTTTCCACCAGTGTCCTGGTTTGAAAAGGATGTGAGTTTTTTGGGATGCTGTTGTCAAACCAATAGGTGCTCAGATTTGAATTTTGGCACCTGGTGTGGCCACTGAGGACATGGATACTCCTCTGAGAACACAGGGGGTTAAAAGCAGGGAACTCCCAGGGGGAGCTCTCTTGGGTTCTGTCTGTGAAAGAGGTCAGAGCTGCCCTGCCCGGCTGCGGGCTGGCAGGGGAGGGGAAGCCATGCGGCCGCGTGAGGTAGGCCGGGCCTTGGACAGAGAGGGGAGGTGAAGGCCCCTGCAGGATGGAAGGGTGGAGGAACATTGGAGAGTCATCGGGCAGCCAGCCCCCCAGAGAGAAAGAGAGAAAGAGAGAGAGAAAGAGAGTGAGCCTGTGCCTGTGCTTGTGCCAGCTTGAAATTCAGTATCACATGCAGGCAGCACGGCCGGCCATAAAGGAGAAGGGGGGTGCAGCGAGAAGGTGCCCGGCAGGGCAGCCATGGGAGTTCTGGACAGGCAGAGCCTGAGATTTTTAACCCTTTTCTTGGATGATGGAAACCTTACTGATCCTCCTGGAGTTGAATGAGAAGAGAGATAGAGATGAGATAAGAGGAAATGGGCCACGAGAGAAGTTGAGAAGAATCTTCGTTGAGAGGAGGTGATGGAATGGCCTTTGGCTGGACTTCTCTTGTATAGCCATGAACAGAACCATTTTTTTCCTGTGACGCAGAGACTGCATCTAGGGGGAGGCAATGGCTTGGAGCCAAGAGAGTGCAGTGATGTTATGTGAAGGAGTGCGTGAACAGAGACAACGGGTGAGGAGGGTGGTGGTGCTCTCCATCTTCAGGGAAGAAGAAGAAGATCTCTGTTCTTGACAGAGATCCCCTCGGCCCCAGGGGCTGAATTTGGGAGGGACAGGTGTCCCAAAAGTGAGAGACTGTGCTTTTTTTGGAACTGGGCAAAGCATCCTTAAAAGGGGAACCCTAGAAGCAGCTCTGGTCCATGTGCAGTGGTGAGACCACTGGGCATGAAAGGAAGATGTCACGATGGCAAATGATCTCCAGGCAGTGCCACGTGTGACATGGAAACACAAAAGGTCTCAACTGTGTTTCCAGGGGAAGCCTATGGTACAAGAGGGACTCCTCTCTTCTTGATGAACTGAGAACTGATTATCTAAAGGCTGGTGATGGACTGAGAGTTGGTGATCTGAGGGGTGGTAACTGAATTGAGAATCCAAGGTTTTGTCTTACTGTGATGTATTGGGAATTTGGTGGGGGGAGGAGGAATGTTTGGAAGGTTTTCATCCTGAGTTCTCTGTGTTTCTTTTATATATTGTAAGTTAATAAAGTTGGTTTTTTTCCCTTTTATTCCTCAGCTGGAGCCTGCTTTGCCCTATTCCTGGTCACATCTCACAGCAGACACCAGGGAGAATGTATTTTCATGGGGGCACTGGCATTGCGCCAGCGTCAAACCGTGACACCTTTGTAGCAGATGATTGGCCCGTCTATAACTCAGAGCTCCTCCGCACCACAGGTAAGAGACCCAACCTGGCAGATACTTGGGACAGGTGGACAAAAATGCTGCCCAATGCTCTAGAGGAACCCCAAGAATTGGACCTGTTGGGGTCCTCCAAGGCCACGTACTGTGTCAAATTTTACTTTAGATGCCTGAAAAACAATTGGCCAGAAACTGACCGGACCAAAAACACATACCAAAAAGACAAATCAGCAATTAACAAAGCCTGTAACTATCCCTATGGATAACTATCAACTATATTGAAAAGCGGTAAATGCAACGCCTTATTGCCTATCAAATTTTATCATGGTCTGATTTCTTTAACAAGAATGCTAACAAATGTGCCATATAAAATGATGCCAGATACAGTCACAAAAAGCTGTTGGGTTGTTCAGCAATATGCTAAATTGCACGTTATTATATTTATTTTCCAGTAACCCGGCGCTTCAAAAAGTCTTACTGAATTTCTGTTTCCATGGAATTTGCAGTTACTGTGGGTTTTTCTCATAACTGATTTACTCATAATTCTAACATGCTTGTTACAACTTGAATCCCTCCACTGCACCACCATGCTGTTATTTCACTTATGGCTTATTCACCTTTAAGTAGTTTTTTTGTGTTAATAACTTTGGACAAAATTACATCATGCCATTATCTGTAACTTTTAAGGATGTTCATTTCAATTCTGTTAAATTAAAGCCCAATATTGTAATGCTCAGTTACATTCTGTTAAATTAAATAAGGCAAAGGTTTTTTTGTTAAATTTTGTAGATTTAATTTCTGTTAAGTTTCACTATTACTAAATTTGAACAATGTTCTATTCCAGTTTTTATTGGTCCAGTTATGTTTGGTATTAATAGTAATTAACTTTGAGTTCTCTCGAGTGCGCTTTTTGTTCTACTAAGGTGATAATGAATTTAATTTGAAATCCTTTTAGGGCTGAGTTTAAGTTCCTCTTGCTAAGCTCTAGCGCTGTCCAAATAAATTTCTGTCAGGTTTGATTGTTATTTAATCTGATGTATCATAAATTTTACTAGTGAGCTGTTCAGTGTTTTCCTTTGACGCATTTATTCTGTCATAAATACATCAATCTTTGTATTACTGTTTTTATAGCCAGCTTTTCATATGCTTTACCATCTTTTGGTGTAATTATCTGCAAGACACGTGTCATTTCAGGATCCTCCTTTTGTTCTCTAGCTGCTTCTGTATCTCTCAGACCAGACTACCCCTCTGGCTGGGCTCCGCACTCTGGCTCTATGGTTTGACCCAGTGCTGCCTCATCATTTTTAAGTATTTTTCAGAGTTCCAAGAAATGATATCTCAGCTTTGTGGGAAGCCTCCTCTAAACTGATGGTATTGTGACATCTACTCTAATCAGATGCAGCCCCAATTATTATTACAGAACCACTCCAACATTCTGCTGGGTTTAAAGCATCTCTGTGCTGAGGAAATTTTGGAGGAGACAGCTCTTGCATGGTTCATTAGTCTGTCACCCCTAGACCTTTACTCCTAAGTGCTATTCTCAAGAGCCTTGTTTTAAATGATGTTTAGGGAATTCTCTCCCACTTGAAGCTTGGGTGGTGGCCAGGCCTTTGCTCTTCCTGGATGGGAATTGCCAACAGACCCAGATGTTTTCTGCATCAAAACTAGATTTGAGTTGTTTTGACTTGGCAATTTGACTCTCTAGACATGACAGTTGAACTCTTTTTAAAGGCAGCTTGGGAATTATTATCTGGAAATAATTCTCCAAGTCCCCCCTGAATCGAGGTTTGTCAGCTGTTTGCAGACTCTGGGATGATGGTACATTATTGCAGAGATTGCTATTTACCTAATTCCACCTATGTTGTTAGCTTTGTCTGCTATTTGAAATATTCCTGATTGTTGTATCCATATTATTCCTAATTGCTCTAAGTTTCTTGTCCACTGCATGTATTATTTTGCTATGATGTTTCTTCATACTCATAACAAAAGACATGCATCTCATTCTTAAAAAACAATAAAGAAAAGGAATGAATGCCGTAAGAACGTTCAAATAATGCAATATGTACATGAGAAATTTGGATGACTAATCATCTTGAATAATGCAATATTTACATGAGAAATTTGGAAACAAGATCATCACATCTAAATCCCAGTTGAGTGTACCACAGTGCAGCCTGATTGATTCATTTACTTCAGGAGAAGATGTGCCTGTGTTTCATCAGCAGCAGCTCAAAGCAGTCACCTGTTCATTCCATCAGATACTGATCAGCTCTGAAAAAATGAGGCCCAGTGCAAAGAGAAATAACCTCATCACCTTGCAGCCTTTGCTTAAAAGGTTTCCTTGCAGCCTTTGTGGCCAGAGCAGGAACAGGAGGAGGACTGCCCAGACATGGCTGTGTCTGGAAACTGACAGAGGCAATTTGCCAACAAAAGCCTCCTGGCATCCTCACGGTACAGAGCTCCTACGAACCTTCTCCAGTTATTCCCTGTTCCAGCACCCAGGAGGACATTCAGTGATGTCAAAGATCAACATTTCCAGCTCAGGACTTTCTCATACTTCTCAACTCATTGGAAACAATGGTCATTTCTTTCCATTTCCCTAAGAGACATTGGACATTATTCTTTTGTTTTCTCATGCTGCAAAACCCTGTGACAATGACTTGATAGAATTTGGTAAGTTTTGTTGATTGTAATTGGTCTTATATCTATCTTATCCCATATCTAACAGATAACCAGTGATAACCTTGATGAGATAATACCCTCACAAGAGTGAGCTGTTCCAACATCAGAACATAGGAGCCTTTTTTAAATGAACAAAAAGGGGGAGATGTCATAGACAGGTAGAATAATGATAAAAGAAAGGCCCTATGAAATCAGGCCTTGTTCTGCCATGTTAATAGCTGGCCTGCCATCACTTCTGAGTGCAGCTAAGCAGTTACAAGTTCCCATGTGAAGCCATTGTGAGAATGAGACTTTGTGAGCAATCTGTTCTGAGGGTGAAAAACAAATGCACCTGCAACAACAAGGGATTTGTCCCATGAGAATCAGTGAAGAGAACAGGTAAACAATACAATAGAGAGATTTGATGCACAAGTAAAATCTATTTTATTAACCAATAATAGAATAACTGATAAGAAATCTCTGAACTAACTAAAGTTGAAAAACACAAGGTTTTTCAAACTGTGTAAAATGAGTTGCATGAATAAAGAAGAAAGAGTTCTCCAGCTCAGCTGGGTCCTCTGGGATTTCAGTTCCCCCCTTCTTTGAGGCTTTGGGTTCCTCCTTCTTTGGGGCTTTGGGTTCCCTCTTCTTTGAGGCTTTGGGTTCCTTCTTCTCTGAGATTTTGGCTGCCTTCTTCTGTGGGATTTTGCTTTCCTTCCTCTCTGGGGCTTTGGTGTCCTTCTTCTCTGATGCTTTGGTTTCCTTCTTCTCTGGGATTTTGGTTTCCTTCCTCTCTGATGCTTTGGTTTCCTTCTTCTCTGGGGCCTTGGTTTCTTTCTTCTCTGGGATTTTGGTTTCCTTCTCTGGGATTTTGGTTTTCTTCCTCTCTGGGGATTTGGTTTCCTTTTTTGGGATTTTGGTTTCCTTCTTCTCTGGGGTCTTGGCTTTCCCCTTCTCTGGTTTTGCAGGTTGCTTTCCCACAGAGACACCCTTCTTTTCCTTCTTCTGCCTCTCTTCCTCCTCTAAGGCTTTTGCCTCCTCCTCAAGCTTTTTAGCTGACTGCTTCAGCTCCCTTCTGCAGACAAAACAGAAACCATGGCTGAGAGTCCCTACCAGAAACTTGGGCTCCCTAGTCCTGGCTGGCCCTGCACTTCATTCCTTGACTCTGAGGCCATTTCCGTGAATTCTCCTCAACCCACAGAGGCTGGGAACATCCCAAGTGAGGCCATTGGTGGAAGGGGACCTCCAGGCCCAGCCAAACCTCAGCTTTGCCATCATAAGCTCTTGACTGTGCAAGCTCCCTCTGAAGGCACAGCCAGACCCCTCCAGCCCCTGCCCAAGGCTGATCCAGCAGCTCTCTGTGCTGGTGCCTGAAAACGCCCTTTGTCTCTTGGCTTCCCAGTTTAGAGCAGAGCACAGATTGCTGACATCTGCTCATCTCTCCTACAATTCTTACTCAGCTCATTCAGCCCCCTTCCTCCTGGGCATAGCTGAAGCATGATTTTAAAGAGTTCAGATTTCAGCTGAGGCTTAGAAGCAATTCCCATTGATCAGGATGTAAGTTAGATAGGCAGACCATAGGTTAATGATTATGAGATGCTTAAGCTGGAGCTGAATGTTCTATTGTTTACCATGAGGAGCTTCTTTCTAGAAGGAAGTGGAGGAAGTGAACTGTTATAAGAACATCTTGAAACCAGGAGAACAATGCTTAGGATCTGGGCTTGATGTCAATCAGTCACTAAGCAGGGGACCTTGGATCATGCCAGAGGGTCACAGAGACCTGATGAAGACATTCCTGACTTCATCCCTTAAGACCACAGACCCAATTCAAGACCCAATTCAAGGGAGGAATTGCACAGGTGTGAAGGACCAATGACCTCAGTTGAATACAGAGCGGGGACGGGAGGTGCTGGGCTTGTGCAGATGTATTGTATGTAAGATCTTGGGCAATAAAGAGAGGGCAAAGAACCTTGGGCAGCGCGGTCGCGCCTTTTAGGGACGGCTCTGGTGCCTCCCGCCGGTGTTAATAAACACACCACTGTCTAACTTTAATTAGTTAGAGAGTCTGTGTCCGTGACCTTCGGTTTTAATGACTCCTAGCCTGCTCCTTCATGAGAACAATGCTATCAGTCAGAAAGCAAAGGCTGCAGGAACTCCTCTCCTGCAAGGCAGGCTCTTGTCAGCCAGATTTCCTGCTGGAACCCAGCTGTGACCAAGCAAACCAGTGCTGGCTGCCATGGAAACCATTGGAAGCAGCCTCGTCCCTCTCCTCCCCATGAAACCAACTTCAGCCTGGCCTGAAGAAGTCCTGATGCACAGGCTGGCTTGAAGCAGCCTCCACTCCCAGCTCCACCCTGGGCCTGTGTGTCCTGAGCTGGGCTGCCTTGCTGGAGCTGAGCTTCTCCTGTGCTTGCCCACAGCTGCAGATGCAGGGGAGCCTAAAGGACATGAGCTTTTCTGGCTGCTGTCCCACCATAAGGAGAACCCTGGCAGATCAGCATTGCCAGGGCTTCATCTGGGGCAGCAGCAGGACCCAAAGCAAGGTTTGCTCTGTGCCCCACGCCTGCCCATACCACAATCCCACTGTTTTGGTGAAGAAGGGAGATGATGAAGAAGATGCCACTCAACACCATGCACTTCAAGACACCTCTAGAGGCAGTGCCAAGGCAAGCCCAGAGCCCAGCTCCCTGCAGGCAGCAGCTCAGCCAGGAGGGCTCAGCACTCAAATAGAGAAGAAGATGTTGTGTCTCAACAGGAGAAGGTCCTTCCTCTCTTGGCAGCCAGGGAGCTCAGAGTGGCCCTCCCTGTGTTGCTGCTGGCCCTTGCTATGCAGCACCTCTGAGCTCAGAGTCCTTGGAGCAGGGAAGCCCTGCAGGGACAATAACCCATGGCAGAGCAGGAGCCCATGGAAGGCTGACTCACCTCTCCCTCAGAGGGGCCTGAGAGCCACAGTTGATCTCCCGGGGGCTCAGGGAGGAGCTGACACGTGAGGCCTCCCCGGGCACCAGCCCCTCGTAGCTGGGGCCTCCCTCCACGTGGCACAGCTCCGGGACACTGCAGGTGCTGCTGAGGTGGCCAGAGAAGGTGGAGGAGACCTGCTGGCTCTGTCCTGGCTGCAGCACACCTGGCACTGGCAGGATACTGAAAGCCTGGGTGGAAGACAGGAGAGATTGAGGTGCTGAGCATGGAAATGGATGCAGAAGAGCATCTTGGAGCAAAGTGCAGCTGTAGCCAGAGGGGCCTATTCCCCAAACACTGCCAGAATCACCCTCACCTCATCCTGCATCCATGCCACTGACCAGTGCAGGGACCATGGGGAAAATCTTCTCCCATCCTCACGGGTCAATGCATTAATTAGTACATTGCATGAAAGTGACCTGGGATGTCTCCTGGCAGTAGAAATTCTCTCTGATGCACAACTTGCCTTTAAAAAGTTTCAAAACTTCCTGCTTTTAGAAAAGGAGGAGACTCAGAGTGAGAGCTCTTGGAGCTGAGGGAAGGAGTCCAGCCCAGCTCATCTGACTCCTGAGGCTCTTCCCCTCTCTCTGATTTAAATGCTGCTTTCTCAAGGTGCTACAGCAAAAGCTCCTGCAAAAACTTCCTGTGGAGCACCTGAGGAGTTCCAGGGGGAGCAGTGCCCTCCACAGGTGCTGCACAGCGTCCTTGGGCAACCCTGCAACGTGTCCTGCACGGCCTCTCCAACAAGCAGCTGCTCCAGCAGCCCTTTGTGATGGGCCTGCAGGGATGGGAGGCCCCTCTGTGGCCAATGCTGAGGGCCCCCAGCGGCACTGGCAGCTCCAGCCCTGCTGGCCACACTGACAATGGGCAGTGAAACAGATTCCCTCCTGCCTTCTCCGCTCCCAGGGGAGCGTGCACCACGTCCAGGGAGCACCTGAATCCCTCCAAGCCTCGTGGCAGGTGAGGGTTTGCAGGAGTTGGTGCTGGCACCTGGAAAACATGCCATTTTCTGTGCTGGGAGGAAGAGACAGCCACTCTGCAAAGTCTCCCTTTGTGAGACAGCTTCAGGGCCAGCAGTGCAGCAGCAGCTCTGGGTGAAAGCAGAGCCCTGCAAACAGGGAGTCTGGCTGCCTTGGGAAGAGGCTCCATGGAGATCAGGATCATCCCAGCTTGCTCTGGGAGGGAAGCTGGAGGTCTTACCATGATGATGCAGAGAAAAGCCTCATCTTACTTTGGGAAGGAAACAAGGCAAAAAAAAATCCCACACTCAGCACAGGCCTGTAGGATCTGAGTCAGCTTCTCCAAGGAAAACTCTCCTATTTCTCCCTCCCACACAGCCCATACCCAGCCACTGGCCCTGCTGCCCAGCCCACTGTCAGCACAGCACAGCAGGGCAGCAAAAAGGGAGCTCAGCATGAGCAGGACTTGGTGCTGGAAGGCTGGGGGGGCAGCACAAGCAGTAGGGGTACAAGAAAATCTACCTCTGCTCCTGGAGATTGGGCAAAACCCCACGATTCTTTCAGGGCTGTGGCTGCCTCCTCCACATTTCTAATCCTGAAGTGTCTCCTTAGAGATGCCGAGGAATCCAAACTGGGTCTCTTCCCCTTTGGTGGTTGGGGTTGGAATTTAGATGGGTAAGGCTCACATCTGGAAAAGAACCCAACTATGAACAGGGACCTGCAGTGGGAGGGAGGGACACCTGCACGAGCAGCTCCTGGCCTGGATGCAGCCCCTGGGTGGGTGCTGGCACGTTGACCTGAGAAATGGTTTGATCCAGCCCTTCCCAATCCAGGCTGGAGCAGGTCTGTTCTAAAGGCAGCCCAGGGATGACCCTGAGCTGCTGCAGCAGCAGCAACTGCTTGCATTGAGCAACTGCAGAGGACAGGCATGAACACCTGGTGGGGATGCAAAAAGCACAGTGGGAGAGGGAAAGACAGAGAAGGCAGCAAAAAGGTGAGATCTGAGGCACCGAGGGGCAGACCCAGCCAGTGCCCAGCCAGCAGAGCCCCCCCAGTGCCCAAGGCCAGAAACTCTGCAGCTCCACCAGGGATTTATCAGGAATGTTCCCCTGACACTGCTGGGGGGTTGGTTGACATTTTCCAACACTCCCAGGCGACTCAGGCCGCATTCCCCATCCATCCATCCATCCATACATACACAGGCTGTGGTGCTGGGATCCTGCCAAGCTCTGCCAGCCTTGGGCTTGGGGAGATTTCTGCCAGCTGTCCTGAGCTCCGTAGTTGTGCTCTCTGTTCCAGGAAGCAAGCAAGAAAGATTTAAAAAACAAACCACAAAACAAACCATAACAGGGAAACCTAAAAAACCTTCAACAGCTCAACCTTGCTCAAGTTATTTCTTTAGGGACAGCGACCACTCTCCAGCTGAAATGCTGGGCTTTTGGGGAAAAAGAAAATTACATGTTCACCTCCAAATCAAAAAGGATTAAGGTAAGAGGACCTTTCAAACTAAAAATTATTGGCCCAAAGCTTTTGCCTTTGCAAGAAATCTCTAGTTAAGACCAGGCTGACAGTTAAACAACTGGTCCTTCTGGTGGGGAGAAACCCTCCTCTCTAAGGGAAGCAGCCTGATAGTTGAAAGCAACTGTTTGGTCAAACTTCAGGCTCCCTGGCACAGCCTGCATTGCCTGTCCTTCCTGTTCACTGATTTACAGGCAGTGCCACAATGGCCCAGGTTCCTATGTCTGGTGCCATCCAGGGAATTTGGCATTGCCATTTCCATATGTTTTAATAGAAGTTTCAATCCTTGCAACCCCCTTCAAATGCCAGCTTTCCTTTCTTTTACAGAAAGCTCAAGGTTCCCAGAAGTCTTCTGACGTCCTCTTTTGTGCTCAGAGAGATGACATTTTCAAACAGATGTTTCCAAAGTTAACAGCATTTGAAAGAAGAATGAACTCAAATGCCTCTGGATTCCAGCTTAGCCGAGCTCCATTCTGTGTCAGACCCTGAGATTGCCACCTCTAAGGCAGGAGCTGTTTGTGCCCCCCATCCCTCCTGTCCTTCTCCCCAGCAGCCTGGGCCTGTTTTCCCCGGCAGAATCCCTGTCCCTGTGCACCCTGCCAGGAGCAGCTGCACACAGGCTCACATCTCCCCTTGCCCTCACCAGTGGGTTTCTCTCATCCCCGAACACGCCGATGGCAACGTTGGTGCGATGAGTGCCCAGGGCCTGCACTTCCACCACAACTGGGATCTCTGCTGTGCTCTGGGGCTGCACAATCCCACAGGGCTTGGGGCTGGAGTAGAGCACGGGAGAGTCGTCCTTGCGTTTCTGGAAGGGACAGAATGAAATGCAACTTCAGAGGCACCTCTGAAGAAACTTTAGACTCCTTAACATCCACCGCAACAGCAACTTACACACACGTTTCAAACTCCCCAGCACAAAGGTAAAAGGCACACACAAGATGCAAGAATTGTAGGCTTAGCACTCCCAGGGGAACCTGCAAGGAGGCTGCCAGCACAGGCATTGGTGTCTGTGGATGCAGCAGCTTTTCACAACCCTCTAAGATCTCCCACATGAAAACACCCTGAAGACCAGAACATCAACTGTTTCCTCAGGAGCTTCAACTGCCTCCTAAAGTTTACAGTCGGGTAGGATCCTGCTCTCAGCAGATCTATAAGACTGAATAGAAACCAGCAAGGTCTTATCCAAACCCTTTTTTCTCCTAATAATCTCCTCAGTAATATTTGACAGAAGGAGGTGGATGTGATGCCAAACCTGGGGAATGAGCCCGTAGCAGCCAGGAAGGTGGCTGGGATTCCTAATGATGATCTTCCTCTCATATGGCACCTTCAGGTGGCACTCATTGTACATCAGGACTGGGGAGGACACTTGGAGCTCAGGAACGAGACATCTGGGCACAGAGATGACCCCAGGGCAATCAGAGATACTGAGAGAATGGAGAACGTTTCCCCCCAAAGATTGTGCAATGGAGCAGAACACATTGGTCACTGTCAAATGCACAGTGAACAGCCCTACAGGGATAAATTGCCTTCTACCTCTTCCCACTCCAACATGGCTTGTCAAGGAGGGGCAAACCCTGAGAGGCAACACCCAGAGGCTGCCCAGTGCCCCAGGCAGAGCACTTTGAGCCACAGCTGCCTCAGCCCCTCCTTTACCCAAAAAGGCTTGCAAGGACTCCTGGAACAGTCCCAGTGAGCCACGAGCTCTGGGGGAGCCTTCCCAACAAGGATCAGTGCTCCTTAAGGCTCAAGGAACACACAACTCCAGTGTCTCAGTAAAAATGACCCTTCTCTGCCATGGTGCTGTTGCCCTGCCTGAGAACTCAGCTCTTTGCCCCAGCCCTGGAGGGCACGAGACAGCAGCTGCCCCACAGAGGGGCTGATCAGCCCCTGCCAGGCCCTGCAGCTCCCTGGCTCCTTCACTGCACAGCTCCAGGCCCTGCCTGGCCCCAGCTCCACCTGCTTTACAGAATGGCAGCCCAGGCACTGCCTGCATGGCTCTGCCTGGGAGAGGGAACAGCACCAGGGAGCTGCATCCCTCTGGCATCACACTGACACCCACAGCAGCACAGCAGCATGGAATTCTGCTGCAGCAACAACGACTTTTGGGCTCAACTCTGACAACATTAAAGCTCAAAATGGGAAGCACAGGGAAGGAGAATAACTGGAGCTGACCTGCCACATCAAGGGCTGCTTTCCCCTCGTCAGACCTTGCCCTCACCACTCTTGCTGGGAGCCACTTCCCCCCTGCCATGGGCCCTCATGGACAGAGCCAGACCCTGACTCTCAGCAGCTGCTTGGTGTGGCCCAAACCAGTGCACAGTGCTCACAACCAGCACAACTCCACCTCTTGCAGAAGAAGGAGAGGAGGCCCTTGGGAAATTTGTTCCACCTCAAGCACCAAAAACCACGCCAAGAAATGATATCATTCCTGGTGCCTTTAGCAGAGGGCCCAGGCCCATGCTGGGCTGTGAGCAGGGGTGCTTTTCACCACAGGCTGCTGCCCAAGCACTGCTGTTCTCATGTCCAGCTGGCACAACATGAGGCCATTAAGCAGCTCTTCTCCTTGGCAGCTGCAGCCAGCAAAGCCTGTGCAAGGCAGTGCCTGGGGGAGGCCAGGAAGGGCTGGTACCTGGCTGTGATGATCAGGGTGGCCACTCCCCTGCCAATACCCTCCAGGTCCACCAGCATTCTCCGGTAGAACTCCATCACCGTGTTGGAGCACGGGTCACCTGGTGGGAGAGAAGAACAGTCAATTCTTCCTTACATAAGCTCATTACCCACGTTTGATGTCCTCCAGTTCCTGAGGGAGGATTTGGCCTTAATTCTTCTGCTGCTCCGTGTGTAGAGCACAGTCTCAGAGTAACAAAAGCCTTCTGGCAATGCCAGATTTGGTAAACACCCCTTGCTATCAGGGCACAGGTCAGCTACATTAAAACATTAGACTAAAGCTCTATGCACCACTGCATTCAAATTAAGGGGCAAATTTTTCATCTGACTACAAAGACATCCATGCAGAGGAAACCTGACTTGAACACAATGAGTTCAGCTTCACAGCAGGAAGCTGAGGGCAAAGTGTGGCCCAGCAGGTGCTGGGCAGTTCATGGCTGCAGAGTTTTTTGTCCCCACTGGAGATTCCTCCAGTGAACACAAATCGTTCTGCTCCCCAGGAGGGGGGAAATGAGACCAAGAAGAAAAGCTAACTGCTTTATCCAATGACATCTCTCTAACAGCCACCTTCTGCCCTCATCCTTCTGCTGCCCACTTGCAATCAAATAACTTGCTCTCAAAAACACAAGAATGGCTTCAGGCCTTGACCATAAGGTATGTGACCTGAGCATGTGATTTTGGAAACCAAAGAGTGCTCCTTGAGGAACATCCCGAGTAAGCCAGCTAGCAGAGGCCTCCCAGCAGTGCAGATCTCTCACTGCCAGGATGCTCAAAGCTGGCACCAGAGCTAAAGCCCTCCCACACTGCAGTGCAGCTCCAGCCCTGGTGCTGCAGCGTCTGTGGCTGGGCTCTGGCCGTACCTCGATGTCCTGGTGTCCCTGGGGGAGGATGGTTCCTTGGCTGGGATTCATGGTGAACTCCCTGGGCTCCACATAGAAATGGATTCCCTCCCTCCAGGCCGGGTCAGTGTCCCTGCGGATCTGATCCACGCTGTCCACAGCCGGCTGCGTGCCATCGTCCGACATGCGGAGCTGGAACGTCAGCGGCACCGGGGAGCAGTTGGTGAGGCGGCAGCGCCGCGTGTAGGGAAAGCCTGGGGAAGGACACAAATATCCATTCAGGCACCCACTAGGGCATGATCCTGGGGGAATATCCTGGCAGGATGAAAGTGGGATTGGAGTTGAGCTCTTTATTTTCTGAACTACAGCTCACCGAGAAGCTGCGTGAGGAATGAATCGTCACTGAGTTCCCTTGGACACAGATTCCAGACTGCAGCCTTGAAAATGCCCACTCCTAGCCCTGCTGAACACTGCAAGCTTCTCTCTTTGGGATGGGAAGGAGCTCCCTCACCTGCCCCAAACCAGCACCAGTTCTCTCTCAGTGATGAGTGTGCACCCAGACCTAGCATTGACTCTGAGAATTCAAGCTGTCAAATTCCCTGGTCAGCCTGCCAACATTCCCACCGTTTTCAAGATATATAAACAGTGAGTTGTCATTGAGAAGAAGCTACAACAAAAGGAAGTGAGGATGGAATCAGGGACTAGAACGTGATGCACCTTAATGCAGTTTCTCACTGCAGGATCCTGAAGGCATCTCTTGGTTTGGGCCAAACAGACTGAGCACGTGACAGCTCAGAGCCCACTCAACTGGGGCACACCCAAGCCTTGCTTTGAGATCAGCAATTAGGAACCAGGTCCCACCTCACCCAACAAACGGGGACACCACAGCCATGCTGCTCACTGTGATTGCTGCCTGCAAGGGTTTCCCCCACTCTAGCTCTGAGATTTGCTCTCCATCCTGCAAAGCCAGAGATACAGCCACTCATGGTGGGGATGTCCTGCAGAGCCCGCAGAGCAGCCACAGCCTGCTCTGCAGTGCACATCTGGCTGGGCTGGCAGCTCTGTGGGGAGGAGACTTCTCCCCAGGCCTGCTCACCAAGAGTCACTGGAACACAGATGGGGAGAACAAACAACTGCAGCTGCAGCCCAGAGCTTCTCTATGCCCATCCAAGTGACCACTGCCAGCTCCAGCAGGGACTGCAGCAGGGAGGCAAGAGAGGCACAAAAAGGACAAACCCAGGTGGCAAAACCTCAAATGAGACTGAGGCCAGCACATGCAGACAACAGTCAACAGTTACAAAGAAGCAAAGATACAACAGCTGCCTTCAGCTGAAGAGACCTTAGGAATGAAATGGCATTCAGCAGGATCAATCTCCTACTTCAGAACCATATTTCCATCTGTTGCCTTTCTTGTATCATTTCTTCAAAAGGCAGCTTGACAAGTGCCTCCGTGGTGATGCAGGCTGGGGCAGAAGCAGCTCAGGAAAGGCAATGAGTTTCCATCAGAAGTTCATCAATTTCATTGTCCTGGGTTTAGGCTTGGCAGTGAATGTTGCCCTTGGTCTGGGAAGGGGGATAGGGGTTTTGGGGGGTTTTGGCCCTGGGCTGGGCTTTTCCGCTGGGGTTTTTGGGAGCTGTGGCGTGATGCCGTGGGCGGCTGGGCAGTGGGAGCTGAGGCTGGGCAGGGAGCGGAGCTTCCCTTCCTCCCGCTGGGGATCGCAGCTCGGCCGCTGCTGCTGCGGGAGGTTGTGTGCTTGGCCCGGGACTGCCCTGGCTGCAGCTCAGCGCTGCCATCGGCCCTGCCTGCCTGCCCCGCTCCTGCCTGCTGCTGCTGGGCACTGCCCACATCCCCCTGCCCTTTGGGGCTCTGCACAAGGAGCATTTCCTCTTTCCCTTCCCTTCCCTTCCCGCACCGGCTGGGAGGGGATCCCTGCCCTGCCAGAGCCCACAGCTCCTCCTGCTGTGACCACAACTCCACCAAAGGGGAAAAACGGGACTTGGCCCCTGGGAAACGTCTGTTCTTGCCTTCTTGTCTGTGCTCTCCTGAGATAGTCTAGGAAAGAACTGTTATTCCTTTTCCCATAGTTTTGCCTGGCAGCCCTGTCATTTCAAAGGGATAATAATTTGGAGGGAATGGCTCATCTTTCCATTGCAGGAAGATTCCCACCTTCCTTGGCAGACATCTGTCTTTTCAAGCAGCACAGAGACACCAGAAAATACCGACTTTCTATTCCTTGCTTCTATTGGATCTCACAATGGCAAAATGCCCCCTGAGGCAGCAGCAGTTCACAGCCTGAAGAGGCTGCTGGGGCAGACCAGGAGTGAGGGATGCTTTTCTGTTGGAAGGCACAGATCCCTGACGCTGTGTCCCAGCCCAGGCAACACTCACCAAAGGAGATGTCCCCGAAGTCGAGCTCAGGGAGGTCGAAGTGTAAACTCGGTGCAGTGACGCTGCCCCTGGAGGCCGAGGACAGAGCAGGAAAGGGCTCGGTTAAAGGGATTGCAAAGGTCCGGCTGTCGTGGCTTGGGGGCACAAAACCTGGGCTCAGGGCACCCTGGGTTTCCAACCAACACAGCACCGTGTGCTCAGCACAGGGCCCTGTGCACAGGGGGCAGCTCAAGCCAAGGGGCAGCAGCCAACAGCCCCTGATGGGCTTTGGGCACAGGGCAGGCAGGAGAAGCCCCTGGCTTGCTGGGGGTCCCATGAAGGACCCTGAACACACACCCAGACATGGCTCTGTGCCTCAGTTTCCCCAGCTGCAATGGGGTGGACATCAAGGTGTCCCCACAAACTTCTGTAAGCAGCCCTGCCAGCCACAGGTGCCCTGCTTTGCTCCTTCTTAGCTGCAACTGCTGTTCCCATGGAGGAGCTTTCTCAGGAGAGTTTGACCCACCCAATCATTACAGACACAGTTCTGAGACACAAATCCAGGGCATTCCCAAACATCCTCTGGAAAGAGCAGCAACAGTTCTACCCAGGGGACAGATGAATCCTAGAGGAAAGGACCAGCTTGTCAGCAGTGCCCCAGCTGGCACAGCCAAGAGCAAGAGCTTCAACAAGCAAACAAGGAAGTCCTGAATCTAGCACAGCACCTCACCTGGCCTTGAACTCAGCAGACACACTCCAAAAGTCACCAACATCCCCTGAAATCAGCACCTGAAGCTGCACAACACTCACCAGTTGATTTCATGTTTGATGCCAATCAGTGCCCACTCTGCCTTTTGGTTCCAAATCAAGGAGCAGTGACCTGGGCCTTGTGTTGTATTCACAGGACTGGCCCTGGCTCTGCTCTGCACATCTCAGCAAGAGACACCTGCCCTTGCTCCAGGAGAAAGCTGCTTATGCACAAACACCCCATGACCACTTTGGGGGAGGGACAGAGGAGAATCAATTCTTTGATGGTGAAAGGTTCCCTCTTGATTTCCAAAAGAAAAAAGCAGCACTTTTCCTCCAAAAACAAAGCCAGCATCATTGTTTCTCCAGTATGGGCTCACCTACTCACCACTTTTCTCTTGCTAAGGAATAACTTCCCTGTTCTTTTTTATCCATCTCCCTTATCTTATTGCTATCATCCAGTGCAGATTGCTTTCATTTCTTGACTGCCTTGAGCCAGTGCCTGCCAAGAGCAGCAGCCCAGCTCCAAAGCTGCAGAGCAGCCAGCATCAGCTCTCCTGCTCACACTGCATTATCCTGCCAGCACATGGCTCAGGCTGGCAGGGACAAGGCCTCACGCTGCTGTGGTGCTGAGGACTGAGCTCTGCCTCCCCTATGACCACCCCTTCTCCCTTTGGCTGGGCCAGGACTGTCTCTTGCCATGTGTTCCAGATTGCAATGCAAGATCTTTTCCATTACCATCTGTATGGCAGACTACCTTT
The DNA here is from genome assembly GCF_023055355.1 of Agelaius tricolor. Lineage (NCBI taxonomy): Eukaryota > Metazoa > Chordata > Aves > Passeriformes > Icteridae > Agelaius > Agelaius tricolor. The sequence continues at coordinate 1,129,771 of NW_027269311.1, read as the reverse complement.
GTCAAGTGGGCAGTTTGCTTTATCTCTCTCTTTGAGTGACCACAATCACTCCTCCCTGGGGAGGGGACATCTGCTGATAACAGACTATTGAATGTCACTGCACGACTGATAAGAACTATAATATCCCATTGGGAGATGCTCCGCCCAGAGGGAGGAGCCAAGCATTGCTACCCAGATAGAATCCAGAGGTTTTGAAACACCAGCAAGGCTTTCTCCACTGGATTCTCCAGAGGAACAGCAGCTGCCTCTTCTTCCTCCACTGGATCTTCAGAGGAAGAATACATCCTTCTCCACAGGTGCCCCTTGCTCCAACAGAACCACCCCTGACACTGCAGGAGGGCTGCAGCCACATTTCCAATTGGACTGCTCCCAACACCCCACAGGGTGTCAGGTTGGGTTCTGACTCTGTCAGTGTTGTTCTAGTGTACTGCATTGTTGATTTTATCCTTTTTTTTTTTCTTTTCCCTATTAAGGGACTGCTATTTCCTGCTCCCGCATTTTTGCCTGAGAGCCCCCTTAATTTAAAATTTATAGCAATTCGGAGGGGTGGGGAGGGTTTACATTCTCCATTTCAGGAGAGGCTCCTGCCTTCCTTAGCAGACTCCTGTCTTTCCAAACCAAGATATGCACAAGGACAGATCCTCAGCTCTGGGTGCTCAGCTGGTACCGAGCTGCCTGGTTACCAACATTGCGCACCAGCGGAGTCTCCTGGGTTCTGTACCTGACCGGACACTTGGAGAAGTCCAGCTGGGCAGGGAAGTCCAGGGTAGCTCGGGCACCAATGGCCCGAATTGGCACAACTATCCTTTCATTCTCAGTGACACAGACCAGCTCGTGGGAATAATCCTGCAGGAAAAGAAACTGGCTCAGCACAGGACATTTAGTGCCATCCCCATGGCAGAAGAAAAACCATTGCCTAGAACCCTTCAAGGGCATCAATTTACCTTTTCCACCCTAAAATGAACACTAACTTCTACTAATGTGTCACATTTTGAAGGCACCAGTGCACTTTGCAAAACCTATCTCAGTGGCTTTAAGCTCTTTTATCACTTGGGTCATCCAGAGAAATGCCCTAGGTCACCACAATTTTTACTCTAAATTTCAATGATGTGAAATAATTCCTAAGTCCCTTCTAAGGAACATGGAGCTGTCACAGACATGTTTTATGAAAAATCCTTTCCTTGGGATTTTTCCTCCTGAGAAGCTGAGAAGCCTCAGGAACAAAATGTAAACAATGATTATCTGCTGCTGTGGAATACAACAGGTGGATCTTTGATTGGTCCATGTTGGTTGTTTCTAATCAATGGCCAATCACAGCCCAGCTGGCTTGGACAGAGAGCCGAGCCACAAACCTTTGTTATCATTCCTTCCTATTCTATTCTGAGCTAGCCTTCTGATGAAACCTTTTCTTCTATTCTTTTAGTATAGTTTTAATGTAATGTCTATCATAAAATAATAAATCAAGCCTTCCGAAACATGGAGTCAGATCCTCATCTCTTCCCTCATCCAAGAAACCCTGTGAACACTGTCACACCTAGAGATGGCCAAAGATCTATCAACAGCCCTCTGTCATTTTCACTGTTCCCTGTGCATCTTCCCCTGGCAATGCTCAGGGATGTGCAGGGAGGGGAAGCAGAGCCTGTCAGGCCTGGCTGCAGTGCCCTCATTTTCACTGTTCCCTGTGCATCTTCCCCTGGCATTGCTCAGGGATGTGCAGGGAGGGGAAGCAGAGCCTGTCAGGCCTGGCTGCAGTGCCCTCATTTTCACTGTTCCCTGTGCATCTTCCCCTGGCATTGCTCAGGGATGTGCAGGGAGGGGAAGCAGAGCCTGTCAGGCCTGGCTGCAGTGCCTGCCAGCAGTGCCAAGGTGTGACTGGCTGCTGCAGGCTGCCTGCCCAGGGCCTGGAGCCCAGCTCACAGCATGCAATGGGCTGGAGCAGAGTGCAGGGAAAACAATGGCTGTGGAGATCATTGTGTGCTTTGGCTCCTCCAGCCTCACCTTGTTCCCGCCGGGGCTGAAGCGGATGCGCACAGGGGCAGACGCGCCCGGCGGCACCAGACGGAAAACATCGCTGGAGCACGAGAGCTGGAAGTAAGGGGAGCTCTCCATGGAGACCTTCACCATCTGAGGAACCTGCAGCAAAGACATGAAATGTAAGAGCTTGAATGAGGCATGTGGGACTCCAGGCAGCTCTCCAAATGCAGTTCATTCCATCCAAGAGGTTACAGCAGTCCAGGGTCGTGGGGGACAGAGCCTGTGCCTACAGCTGTCAGCCCCAGCTGCAGGCAGGCCTGGAGACCCTTTAATTTTGGTTACAATCTATTATATACTTCTCTTTGCTCAGCATCTTCATACAGTAGAACCAATCTATACCTTAACTATTACCTATAGCCTATCATAACTACTGTAATTACCATATTCATGTTATTATTCTGCAATCACTAAAAGTTAGTACATTACAGTTTAAGCTAGAAATTGTTTTTCAGTTTTCTTGCATTGGAAAGTTCTGAGACCTTTTTTCTACTTGCCACATCAGCAGGCTTGTTTGCCTGTGCTATCTTCTTGTTTGGTAAAAACATTTTCTTGTTTGGGGTGGGTTTATCCTTTGCTCTAAGCCATAAAAACCCCTTCTAACTAACACACCCTTTGGCTCCTTGGTTATCCAGTAAGACTGGCTCAGATATTCTTTTCTTCTATATCAAAACTTGCTTCCAACTCTATTCCTTCATCAGACTCCACATTTAAAATCTTTCTGCTAAGCATATGTATCTGTGAGACTTTCTTGTCAAACTTTCATCCTTCCCAACAATGAAATAATGATTTTGCCCCTTTTGAAACAATAATTTTGCCACTTGTGGAAACAGGACGAGAGGAGACCTGTCTGTACCCTGCTGACATCCCTCCTTGGCCCCTTTTCCAAAGCACTTTCAGCTGTGCAGGTGCAGGCACATCATTCACATGGGTGAACTCAGATCCCTTCTGTCTGGGTCCAGAATTTTGGCCAGGGGCAGTTGGGCAGTGCCTGGTGGGATGGAAGGGCCGAGCAGGTCAGCACCAGCAGGATGGAGACAGAGCACCTGAACCAAGTCATCTGTGTGGGAATCCACAGAATCAAAGGGTTTTGGGAAAGCTGCAAAAGGCAGGCCCCAGAGACAGCAGAACTGTGATTAGAGCTAAGCAGCTGCCATGAGATAGGTCAGCAGAAAAATTATTTAAAATTAGAAAATCAAGGACAAATAGAAGAATGGTCTGTGTATTAATGCTTGTCTAGAATAACTCCCTAAGCTACAGAAAAGTTTATCTAGCAAGATATTAGGAAAGTTGAAGCTTAATAATGGAGCTCTGTGCATTGTGTTTTAAGGCTTACAAGCAGATATTGTATTCAAAATAAACAAGCAGCGTTTTAACCAAAGGTACGTGTGCTTATAGTGGTTGGATGGAACTACTGTCAATGTGCTTTTGCTTTATGTGATTGGTCAAAAAACTTGTAAAGTAAGTTGTAACATTAAGTTCTTGGTCTGCTGCCTGGGATGTGAGCTGCTGGCATCTTCCCATTGTCATAATCATGTAATGAGAGTGATGCTGGAAAATAAAACAGCTCAAGGCAGTTCCACAGCAGCCCTGTCCCGTTTGTGATTTGTACAGAGCCCCCACCTGGTGATAAACTGAAATTCAACAAGGTCAAAAAACCTGCTGGCTTCTGCCTGCACACAGCCATGCAATCGTGGTCCAGAGGGGGAATGTGCTACCTGAAAGCAAACCAGCACATTGTCCTGCGGGAAGGAAGAAATTCCCTTCTAGCAGATCAGGTTTGGGCAGGGCAGTTCTGGGGATAGAGTCATGCAGGCAGAGCAGCAAGAGAGGACACCAAACCCTGTGGCCTTACTGGGAGTAAAAGCAAACCTGAAAAGCAAAAGAAGGAACACAGCAAGGCAACCCCTAAAACAAGGAGATGGCAAAGAGAATTTAAATGGGCATGAAAGCAGCAAGGAAGAATCATCAAACCATGAGAGCAATCAGCTGGCCAAAAGTGACAGAAACACTGACAGGCTGTGCCTATCACTATGGGCTTCAAAGGCATTTTCTGCCTGGAGAAACATGACCAGCACTGAGTGACAGTGTGGTTCCAGTATGCAAAGCCAATCTTGGCTCTGCAGGGCTTCCTGCAGCCTGTGCAGGCAAGCTGGGCTGCTGGGCATTCCTGCCTGCAGCCAGCAGGCCAGGTGCTGCCCTCTGGGATTCACAGACACAGCACACATGCATTTTCTAGCACATAGATATCAACCCCCAAGCACCAAAATGCTCTCCAAAAGTCTAAACCAGATGATTTGGACACCCTCCTGTCTCTTCCCACCAGCCCACTCCTGCCACAAGCTTCATTTGAGAAAATGTTTCCCTGACTGAAATTCCAATGGTCTCAGTTTTCCTCTTTACAGTGGAACACAACTGCTGACTTTTTTCAACTTTTTCCCTCTCAGCTCTCTTGAGAAACTGCAAAACACTCACAATTTTTTCAAGTGAAGGTAAAAGCCTCCAGGAGCACATGGCTTTGGATGTGCTGTGGTTCTCCAAAGGGAAAGCAGAGCACCGTGTTGCTTTTGGAAAAGCTGAGCAGAGCTGGATGAAGCTGAGCAGGAGCCTCAAGTGGCACCTAAAGGCCTCTCACTGCTTCTGCTCCATCACTCTGATTGCAGGGCTCTTTCAGAACACGGTTCCTGCAGTGCCAATGCCATGAATGAGAAGTGATTCCAGCACAAAGTGGAGGAGACTCAGCCCCTGAGCTTTGGCTGTGAGCTGCACAAAGGGAGCCAAACTGGCTGAGAGAGACAGAGGAGCCAAGATGAACCAAGGAGACACAGAGTGAGGTACAGACTCAAGGCCAAGCACGAGAGCAGGTAAGAACTGCACAGCCCTCAACATTCCTACCAATCCAGAGCTTTCAAGAGAAGCCACCTCCTCTGGGATTGATACCATCAACACATGGCCAGAATCAGGGGACAATTCCCAGCACAGGAAGATTTCCAAAGGTGCTGAGACATTTTCTTCTGGACGTGCTGCAGCAGATAACTTGCTTTGCTGTACACTCTGGGAATTACACCTCTCTCCTCTTCCAGCACAGCATTAAAGCTCTGTGGAAACCCAGGACAATGGGAGCATTTCTCTGTCTGCTCTGGGCTGTCCTGACCCCCAGGGGAGCACTGACTTTGACCCTCATGCATAGAGAAAGTTTCCTAGACTTCAAGATAGACTAGAATCCACAAACGTGTGCAATAGATTATAGGGAGCAGTGTAGGTGTATCACTTGGTGAGAAATTTAGGTTTTGGGATTTTTAGTACGTCATGGATGGAAGCAGGATGGAGGGCACAGGGTGTCATCCTGAGTTTCTTCTTCGTGCTTCTTCTTCCTTCTTCCTCATGGGTTTGGGTGGCATTTTGTAATTGGACAGAAAAGTCTGCATTGCAGGCTCTTTGGGATCACTTCTTGGGTTAAAAGGGAAAATAATCTAAGTGTTAGTTCTTAACTAGATAGTTTAGTCTTAAAAGACCTTGTAACAAGAGATTATTATTCTTTTGTGCCTTGCTAATGAAAAGCTGCTGAACTCATGGTTGTGAGACTGCTTTACTGATAAGAAATAATAAACACCTGATTCCAAACATGAACTACCATCTCAAGTGCCTTCAATCCAGACCCAGAGAAACCAAGAAAGCTCCACGTCCCAGCACTTACCTTGCCCACATTGGTGAGAGACAGAGCCATTTCAGAGACACCACGCGTGTCGAAGTTCTGAAATACCACCTCTGGTGGGGAAATCTGAAACAAGTTCTGCTTGGGGGGATCTGACGGCAGCTGGAGAGGTGAGAGAGAGCGGGGAGAGGTTCAGCTGCTGGGAGGAAGGTTCATGAAGGATCCCATGCACTGATCCCCAGTGAAGTACAGGCTCTGGGTGAGCACACCTGGGCAAACAGTGGCTCACCCACCTCTGCTCTGAGCTGATCCACAGCTGCTGGGCCACACAGAGCTGCCTCAAGCCAAGCTGCTCTTCTGGCATGGATTTCTCCAGGTTTCCTTCTCCAGAGTGCCAGGCAGCACTTTCCTTGAGCACAGCCCTGTGCCCATGTGGTCACAGAGCTCTGGGGCACTGCCTGAGCACTCGTGGAGTAAGAAAAACCCACAAATTTACATCAAACTCCACGGGAAACGATTTTGGGATGTCCTTTACTCTGAGACAGGGAAACTGAGGCCCACACAACTGCAAATATCTGTTTTGATCTAGAACTTAGGCATCAGTAAGAAGAGAACAGTACCAGAGGAGGAGTGAGAGATGAGGTGATATTTTGCTGAAGCCAAAAGGTTATTAAGTTAAAGAATGAAAGTTGTTGGTTCTGTGTGTTGTGTTTGGATCGTTTGGGTTTGTTGGGTGTTCCTGTGAGCTGGGAGAGGGACAGGGTTGAAGACCTGACCAAAAGGAAGCAGGGGGAGAGAGGAGGGGACAGAAAAGCTGGAGATCTGAGAGAATGGAAGTTCCCAAGTACCCATCCAAGGGGAAAGGGGACGGGGGCAGCCCTGGCTGGGTATAAAGGGGATAGAAAGATTGCCATTTTCTCAGAGGCTGTGTTTGTTCATCTCCAGAGGGAGGAAGAAACACCCGGCTCAGCTGAATCGTTACAAAAGTTTCCTTTTGCTTCCATGATTTTGTCCCCTTTAATTGTATTTAAAAGTTAGTGTGTTTCTAACAGAGGTAAAGGCAAAAATCAAGTAACACAGAAGTTAGGAAAAAGACAAATGAGGTCAATGCTGAATGAAAAGGTTCAGTTATTTTCTCAGCAACTTGGCTAAAAGTAGAGTTGCTATCTCTGTTTTCCATGTGCTTTAAATGGGTGATTTCTTGTAATTCTTGCTATCTTATAATTATTGCTATATTATTGATACCATTGTAGAGGCACTTCTGGAATGACAGAACAACAGCAAATGATTCTGGAGCAGAGGCATTGCTTGGAGAAAACTCTCCCCTGCTTTGTCTGGGCAATCCTTAACCAGTGTGTTACATGGCTCTTGCTGCCAATTTCTTGCTCAACAGTGTGATAGATGAATCTGATTCGTGCTAACAATTGTAACTATATTTTAAATATTTTAGAAAATATTTGTTAAAAAGTAATAGAGGAAAGGGATATGGAATTAGTGTCACAAAACAGATGTTTTCAGATGTTCATGAGAAAACAGGATGCAGGATGTAGTTTGAGATAAGTAACATCCCAAAATGCAATAGGCCTCACGATAATGAAAGAATCGGCCTTGAAACAGACAAAATTGGGATGATTCCAGGTATCTATGAAATAATAAGGCTTCTTTTTGGAATATAATGCTGGCTTCTATAACACAAGACTTGGGGTGCATGTGCAGCTTGTGGGGTTGTTCAAAGGACAGTGATGATGAGGAGAAGCCTTCGTGGGAAGCGACCACCAAAACCAAAAGACCCCTTAGAAACAAGCAGAGCATGCACTGTGCAGTACAGTGACATAGATTTCAAGAATCAAAAATAGGAGGAGATTGACAGAAAATTATTGATGAATATGTATTAGCATACAGTCTATAAGTTGTGTTTGGATTCTTTATCTTTTGAATGGGAGGCAGGGTGAGAAAACCCCCCTGTATCCTGACTGGTTTTGCTTATGCTTTATCCAAACCACTGCCAAATTCTTTTGTATCTGCTTGATTATATTTGATTGCATTATTTCATATAAAATTGCTGCTCAATTAAAATTGCTGCTAAATTCTAATGTTGGTTGATTAAATTAGACATACAGGGACCTCATTCATAGCAACAGCCCACCTCAGTCACCTACCCGTTGGGACTGTGCTTTCTACTGAGCCAGTCCTGCCAGAAAAGCAGCTTCAAACACACCTCTAAGAAGGCACTGATCCACATAAAGCCCATCCATTCCCCTCTGCCCAGGGCCAGTCCCCTGTACATCTGGCAGCCTGCAAAATCTAACACCCCCTCAGGGTCCAACACATTGTTCCAGCCCAAAGCATAAAGGCAATTTGTTTTGTTAAAGCTGAAGTAATTCCTGCAGGTCCTCGGCCTTCCAAGGCCAATGCTGCCACTCCGGAGGGAATCCTGTGACCCCGAGCATTTGATGGTGACCACACCAAAGCAAGAGGTGGCTCCTTCAGCAGGAGAATGGCACATGGCAATGCTGTGCCTTTGTGTCCCCAGCCTTCCCTGCATTGTTTCAGCAATGGCAGCTACACTTAGGCAGCTTCAGCAGAGCTTATTTGTGTTGGCTTAGTGCAGATCAGGACTCCCAGCCCACCTCTAACAGCAGCTGGCAATGACAACAGGACCTGCACACTGAGGTCTTTTGCTGGAGGCAAGCCTGTCACAAGCACTCACCCTCTTCAAACTTCCCATCAAACAGAAAGGAGAAGAGCAGGAAAAGGCTACCTTTGGACCAGTCTCACTCATGTCGACACATGGGCCAATTCTGGGCAGAAAACTCCCCCCAGTGCTGGCCTTCTTCTTCATGTTGAGAAACTTCTCCCACAGGAACTTAGAGGGAAGCAGCTGAAAGGCAAAAATAAACCAGCTAGAGCCTCAGAGCTGGGCTTGTTCAGAAAGGCTTTTCTTGAACAAGTGGCACTGGTGAACAATTTGTGGTCACATTGTCCAGGACAGTCCTGGAAGCCCTGGAAGTTGCTTGCTGAAATACTCAGCACCAATAAATTAACAATACAGAGTGCAATACACATACTCCAACCACATGGCTCTGTCCCATCAGCTTCTCCGTGATTGCATGTGACATGGTTGGGGATTTCTGCTCTTGGGGCATTTGTTTCCTCTTTAGGTTCATTGCATTGAGGCAGTGACCTTTTCAAAGAATGGGGAGGAGCTCTCAGAACTGCCCTGACTCCATCCCTGTACAGCACTGAGAACTCACAGCAAGGAGATAGCACTGCTGGCTGAGGCCAAGAGAGGCAAGAAAGGAACGCTGTACCAGGAGTGAGGAGCACAGGAATGTGTCCAAGTTTTAGTTCTCTCTGTTAATTAGCATTTGTTTTCTCTCTCTGGGCTCACAGACTCCTCCACAGAAGAAAACAGAGGGATCTCCTGGACAGAGCCTCAGCAGTGGGGCATCTTCAGTCAAGTGAGCTCCAGACACCAAGGGACCTTTGTGGCCCTGGCTCCAGGGAGCAGGTGAGAACTGTACAGCCCTCAAGATTCCTACCAATCCAGAGCTTTCAAGAGAAGCCAACTCCTTTGGGAGAGATACCATCAACACATGGTAAACCAAAACCAGGGGAGAATTCCCAGCACAGGAAGATTTCCACCATCCTGCAGAACAAAGGTGTGATGGTGTTCACAGGGGTCTTAGGATGAGGGAAGAGATGAGGATCTGACTCCATGGTTCAGCAGGCTTGATTTATTATTTTGTGATACATAATATATTAAAACTACACTAAAAGAATAGAAGAAAGGATTTCATCAGAAGGCTAGCTCAGAATAGAAGAGGAAGGAATGATAACAAAGGCTTCTGGCCTGGACTCTCTGTCTGAGCCAGCTGGGCTGTGATTGGCCATTAATTACAAACATCCAACATGGGCCAATCAAAGATCCACCTGTTGCATTCCACAGCAGCAGATAATAATTGTTTACATTTTGTTCCTGAGGCTTCTCAGCTTCTCAGGAGGAAAAATCCTAAGGAAAGGATTTTTCATAAAAGATGTCTGCGACACAAAGGTGCTGAGACATTTTCTTCTGGACGTGCTGCAGCAGATAACTTGCTTTGCTGTACACTGTGTCTGCAGGGCTGGATCCGTGCCCACACAGGAGCTGAGAGAGAACAGCTGCTTTGGAAGCTCTTCCAGCTGGGACCAGCCCTGTCTCACAGGGCTTTGGGCAGAGTTTGAGCTTCCCCCCAACATGCTCAGGTGCCCAAGGGCAGCTTGGTCTTGACACCAGCAGGGGCTATTTACAAATCACAAACGGGACAGGGCTGCTGTGGAACTGCCTTGAGCTGTTTTATTTTCCAGCATCACTCTCATTACATGGTTATGACAATGGGAAGATGCCAGCAGCTCACATCCCAGGCAGCAGACCAAGAACTTAATGTTACAACTTCCTTTATAAGTTTCTTGACCAATCACACAAAGCAAAAGCACATTGACAGTAGTTCTATCCAACCACTATAAGCACACATACCTTTGGTTAAAACAATGCTTGCTTATTTTGAATACAATACCTGCTTGTAAGCCTTAAAGCACAATGCACAGAGCTCCATTATTAAGCCTTAACCCTCCTAATATCTTGCTAGATAAACTTTTCTGTAGCTTAAGGAGTTATTCTAGACAAGTATTAATACACAGACCATTGTTCTATTTGTCCTTGCTTTTCTACTTTTTAAATAATTTTTCTGCTGACCTATCTCATGGCAGCTGCTTAGCTCTAATCACAGTTCTACTGTATCTGAGGCTTGCCTTTTGCAGCTTTCCCAAAACCCTCTAATTTAGTGGATTCCCACAATTCCCCCTCTCTTTTCAGCTAAAAAGAAACCTTCATAATTGTGTCATTTATTACTTGCATTTCGTAGCCTTACTGTAATATTTCTGCCTATTACCTACTTAAAGCATTTTCTTGCTTGCACTAAAGCAGGGGCAGGGAGAGCAGGGACACCAGGGCAGTTTGCAGCCTTAACACAGCCCAGTGGGTACTTACAGTGAAAGATGTCAGTCTTTCCCTGGACAAAAGACGAGGTGTCGAGCTCTTCTTTGGGAATCCAGAAGCCATTTTGAAGGCAGGATCTCCCAGATGAGTGACAATGCCTCAACAGAACTGGAAGGAGCAACAATGGAACTCTGAAAATCCAGAACCCAATTCATGGCAGATTCAAGGCATATACTGGTGCTAAACATTTTCTATGATTTGAAAGTAGCTAAGTGCTTGTTTGGCATAAGCAGCTAGTATTGTTAGGCCTCTAGTTGGACTTTATTTGAACTATAGGGCTGCCTTGTGCAATTCAAAGATGGATCATACTGAAACCTGGAGCTAAAATGCTCAACATTAAAAATACTTAGAACAATCAAAGCCGTAGCTTAAATATTATTTAAAAACAGCTTGAGTGGACCTCCTCTTCTTAAGGCTAAACAACCCCTGCTCTCTCAGCTGCTCCTCACAGGACTTGAGAGAGACTGGAGTGTTATGGTTAATGGCTTAAATATTGCTATAAAGGACTTTTTGCCCATTGTGACAAAACTGTATAGAGAAGCTGAGACCCCCAAGCCCACCCTTCCCTGAAAATGCCTCTGGACTGGAACTTGGCACTGTGAGTTAAGCTGCCTAAGGGAACTTGAGACAAGACAAAGGTGACACTATTGTCCCATGAGCTCAGGGCTGGGGAGAAGTAAACAAGGCTGAGGAGAAAAACCTATCCACAACAAAGCCAAACCTAGCAGCTGTCCTGAAAATCAGCTCTGTCTGGCTTCAAGGTGGGGAAGTCATAGCCACAGACTCGTCTGCTGAGGCCAGGTTTGCACACAAACCTCCCATCAAAGACCTCCACAGTGCCCCCAGACCCATTCCTGAGGCCTTGCACCAGACGACTGCAGGGCACACAAAGTAACACAACAGAGCTGAAAATCCAGAAGCCAATTGATGGCAGACTCAAAGGACAGACAGATGCTAAAGATTTTATATTATTTGAAAGTAGCAATAGACAGGGTCCAACTTGCCCCACCCCAGGGAGGCACCTGGGAGGTCCCACCTTGCCCAAATCTGCATGAATCCATTGGAGTCTTACGTTTTGCCAGACCTCACCACAGAGAAGACCAGAAGAGGATTTTATGGTATGCCAATGGGATCCATGGAATGGTGATGTTTTTCACTTCATCTGTCTCTGTCACTCTCTTTCTTCCCCTTCTTCCCAACCCCCCCATCCTCCCCCCGCCACCCCCCTGCTTCTTTTTCTTTTCCTTTCTCTCTCTCTTCCTCACATTTACTGTTACATAAAATCCAGACTATTGATTTTGGCATATGGTCTCATTTACACCTCAATTCACAGGCCTCTCCATAATAATTGTAATAACCAGATGATAACAATGCACTGAAACTTGAAAAGACCTCGTTAACCTTTAAGCAGTTTAAGCAACCACTATACGGGAAAAAAAGTATAGACCAGTACATTTAGAAAATGTTGCATTCCTTCAGTGCAAAACAAAAGCACAATCAGTAGAGCATATATTGTTCATCCACTCAGCTGTGCATTGTGGTGGTGTTCACAGGGGTCTTAGGATGAGGGAAGAGATGAGGATCTGACTCTTGATTTATTATTTTATTATATATATTCTATTAAAATTATACTAAAAGAATAGAAGAAAGGATTTCATCAGAAGGCTAGCAAAGAATAGAAAAAGAAAGAATGAATAACAAAAGCTTGTGTCTCAGACAGAGTCCAAGTCAGCTGACTGTGAGTGGCCATTAATTAGAAACAACTCTAGGAGACCAATCACAGATGCACCTGTTGCATTCCAAAGCAGCAGATAACCATTGTTTACATTTTGTTCCTGAGGTCTCTCAGCTTCTTAGGAGAAAAAACCCAAAGGAAAGGATTTTTCATAAAACATGTCTGTGACAGTGCAGACCACTGAACTGCTACACCAGAAGACGGGCATTATCCCATCCTGTATTTCCCTTTGGCATTCTCTCTCAGAGTGCAGATGAGACAAAACCAAAAAGTTCAACTTGAGTCAATCTTTACCTTCAAAGGAAATTCAGGAACTTTCTGCAGAGGCCAATGCTCTGCACGCTGATGAACTCCTTGCAGAGGCCAATGCTCTGCATGCTCAGGAACTTTGCAGAGGCCAATGCTCCGCGAACAATTCCCCTGGCGAATCGCCCAGCGAAGCCGCCTGCAGGAGCCCAGGCTGCGCACAAGCAGCCAGGGCCGCGTTCTCAGGCAGCTGAGGCCGCGCCGCTGTCACAGACGCTGCCGCCGCCTTCGTGGTTTCCAGGCAGCCGCGGAACCCGGCAGCCGCCGCCCTTTCCCGGATCCTGCCCCTCCCGGCCCCGCACGCCCCCCAAGATGCTGCCGGGGCTCGGGGGCTTCGTCTGCCTGGGCTGGGGCTCGGCCTCCCCTGCGGGACAAGGTGAGGGGGGGTCCCCGGGGGTCGTGTCCCCCCGGGAGCATGTGTGAGTCCCCCATGTCCCCCCCAAGCCGGGGTCACCCCCTTTTCTCTGCCCAGAGCTCCTGAGCCAGCTCCTGCTGCCGCCTGGGAGGGGCTTTGGGGAGCCCCCCGGGGACCCCCTTGAATGCCCATTCCTGGGCACTGGGACCCTTCGCATCTCACTTCCCCAGCTGCAGGACCCCCTGCACCCCCTTATCCTGCCCCGACAACCCCTGCACCCCCTTTCCCGGGTATCCTCCTCTCCCGGCCCCTGGATCCCCCGTTTCCATGAGCCCGGGGACCCCCGGACCCCATTCCCGGCCAGCCCGGGGCACCTCAGCCCCAGGCCTTCCTTTGCCCGGCGACCGGTGACGTCACTGCAGACTCGGGCCGCCATTGGCGAGCAGCAAAGAGCAGCGCCAATGGCGGGGCCGGAGGCGGCTCAGGGGCCGTGAAGAGCCTTGAGCTGTGAGGGGCCATGAGGGGCCATGAAGGGCCGTGAGGTGTCACTCTTGCGCCGAGAATGACACAGGAACAGGCAGGAGGCGGTATTGCAGAAAGACTAAAAGAAGGTTTTATTCAAGAGAACCCTGCGGTTTTTATAGAGTGATACGATATATTCTATTTGATTGGCTAGTTAACAAAAAACATTCTTTATACACCGTCCTTGAGAAGAAGAGAAAGACGAAGTAGAAGAACACCACCTGCAGATTGTTTATACTGAAGTTCTCACATTCTTACAACTTGCTAATAATTCTTACAAGCTGCTGTGAGAAACACTTGCTGTTTCTCTCTCTGTGCCATGGCATCCACAGTGAGGGGCTGTGAGGGGTCTTGGGCAACTGTGAGGGAGCCATGAGGGGTCATGAGGGGCCATGAGGGGCTATAAGGGTCTGTGAGGATCCATGAAGTGCTGTGAGGGGTCTTGGGGAACTGTGAGGGAGCCATGAGGGGCCATAAGGGGCCATGGGGAACCGTGAGGGAGCCATGAGGGGTTGTGAGGGTCCATGAGGGGCCATGAGCTGTGAGGGGCCATGGAGAACGGTGAGGGAGCCATGAGGGGCTGTGAGGGACAATGAGGGGCCATAAGAGTCTGTGAGGGGCTGTGGGAGGCCAGGCACCCCATGGAACCAAGGGGCCATTGTGACTCTGTGGAACCAAGGAGATCATTGTTGACAGTACGGAACCTCATGGAACCAAGGGGCCACTGTGGCGCAGCAAGGCCTTGTGGAACCAAAGGGACCATGGTGACACTATGGAACCTCATGGTACCACAGGTCCATTGTTACACGGCAGCCACAGCAGGGCTGCAGAACCAAGGAGATCATTGTGACACTACACAACCTCATGGAATCAGGGCGTCCATGTTACACCAATGAATGTCAGGGAGCAAAGGGTCTGTTGTGACACTGTGGAACCAAGGAGACTGTTGTTGGCAGCCTTACAAATTTATTGGTATTAGTTAGGGTGAGTTTAGGGTTATCTTTTATAGTGCTAATTTGGAAATGGAGACTACTACAGCAAATAGCAGTGTTGTCCTCCTTATGGCAAAGCATTAAGGGACACCTATTATCTTAGAATGTTGCAGTGTGATGCCATTTCCTGTTTCACCTATCCCAGCCCCCCAGGTGTGCCAACCTCTGCTTTCCCCTCCCCCTGTCCCTGGGCTTAAAAGGAGACGGGACCATGCGGTCGGGATTCTATTGGGAGATGTTGCAAGATTCAGAGGTCTGTCATCCTGGAATAAAACTCTGGATTTAAACTCTACGACAGAATCCTCTCCCTTTTCTCTTCACCATCACCTGAACCTTTTCCACCACAGGTAAACTGAGTTCCTACTATGCCTGGATTTGTTCCAAGTGCCTAGCTGCAGCATCCAGCCGGCCAAAGGTATCTCTGAGGTGAAACACCACAGCTGCCGCCTTTTGGCCCAGCAGCAAGGGTCAGACCAGGCCAGGCACGTCACATCCAGAAATATTGGGATTAACATTCCATACCTCCCCCTCCTTTCTATCACAGTTAGATTTTGCTCATCTTCTGAGGAGAGGGATCAGGTGACAGTGGGAGAGGAGGATAAAGAGGGAAGGGTGTACTAGACGAGACAGGTTCAGGATTAGGTGAGGTAGGAGCAGGCAGTGGGATAGGGACAGATGAAGCAGGTGGGATAGGGCTAGGTTCTCTTGGTCTTATTGGAGCTACCTGTAAATCAATATCTGCATAATTTTCCCTACTCAGACTTTCTTTCAACGCCAAGTGTTCTGAACAACGTTCCTCACCAACCCCACACTTATCTCTTGCAGATGCTCTAACCACCATTAATCCACATTCATCCTGCCATTCTGGCTTTCCCCGTAAATAGAAAAACAAATCAACATACGGAACCTCATCCCATTTTCCTTCTTGTTTACAAAATGACATTAACTGCGAAATAGTGTTATATTGCAGAGTTCTGTATTTTGGCCATTTTTTACCATTCTCCAAGACATATTCTGGCCACCATGTATTACAATAATCAATCAACTTAGCTTTATGTAATTCTTCCCCAAAATTACCCTGTTTCCAATGTGCTAATAGGCACCCCAAAGGAGAACTTTGCGGAATAGAGGCATTGCTGCCCAAAATCCCTTTGAGCTTCTCCATCCAAAAACACAACTGCTGAACCCGCAACGCTTTTCACGATTGTCTTATGGAACGGTGCCTAGGCAATACCACCAGGAATTCCTTAGCCCAATCCAAGCGTAGCTTTCACTGCGTCTCATTGGCAGGCACCCAAACCAAAGTAAAAAGCACCTTACCTTTCTCCCGGGGATGTTTTGAGTGGCAGAAGCGGTCGTGGCCGATTGAGCTCCCTGAGAATCCCTCGGTGCCGGCTGGAGCGTGGTCGAGTCGCGAAACTCGCTTCAGCAGCACCCGCAGGGTCCCATCTGGGGTCGCCAAAATGTTAGCGTTCAAAAACACAGAATCACAGAAGCGATTATATGCGGTGGTTTTTATCGAAGAGCTCTGGGAATCGGGGTGATTTCCACCCAAATCTGATTCCGACCATACATTCAAGGTGTACGTGTTTTATACTCTATCGTTATATAACTTTCATGATAATTATCAAACTTATATTGTTCTATTGTATACACAGATTTCAGCTAAACATAGCCCCCTTTAAATTTCCAACATAGTTTCTCAGGATTCTTCTTATGGTTATATAATAATTACATTTAACTACTAAACAATCATCACATCTAACAATTATATCATTTATCATACTGCTTACGCAGGTGCAGTGACCTGAGAAAATACAAGGCCTAATATTTTCAAAGATTATTTTTAACATTTTCCAGGGCTCCACTATCAAGAGCATTGTCAGGATTTCATAATTTTGAGGCATGTCAGCTCCATCTACACCGTTCCAATATCTTCATTAGGTTCTTGACTTCAAGAGTGCATTGTTCCTTTTAAATAGCAATTACTTGTTGATAACCAGAAGAATCCTCATAGTCTTTTGGAAAGTTTGGCTGTTTTGTTCAGGATTAGAGTTTGAGTTTTTCTGAGAAGGTCACTTTAATATCAAAAGTCATTTTAATATCAAAAACTGCCAATTTGTCAAAAACTTAAAATTTTGATGGAAGCATACCATTTCAACAAAACTTACAGCTGGAAAAGTTGTTTTGGCTCCAGGTACAGTTCCTAGTCAAATCCTGAATCTGACATAACAGCCCAGTTTGGGGGTTTGGAATAGATGCAAATTTGGGTTCCTGAGTCCCTGAAGGTGGTGCAGATAAAAGTTCTCCTGTTCACACTATTTAAAAGATGCAGAAACTCAAGGGCAGTCTGCATTTAATATACAACTCCTTTTCCCATGAAATGGATCACTTCTAATTCACATTATCCTGTAGATTATGTTTTGTTTTTTGAGGGACTGAACTCCTTATTATCATTACATCAGTCTTTCAGTTCAAATATGTGGTTGAAGTGTTGGAGCAGCTTAAAGATTGATATAGAATTTGGATAATTTTTATTTTGAAGGGGAATATCTCTTGATAATAAAGCTAGAATTGTAGCCTAAGGTTTAAATAAGATGTATTGAGGAAAATATGGCTGTAATGTACCTCCACAGAGTTAACTAATTGGCAGAACAGTCTTGTAAACATCACACCAGGTTAATAAAAGGCTGTGCCAGTTTTAAGGTAGTAAAAGTACCACAAAATAAAACTTTTCAGTAGAGTTTTTCAGCAGTCTGATGTGACAGTTGGCAGAAAGCATCAGAGGACTGAGCCACTTTCTCAGGCTGAGAGATGAGCAATGCCCTGGGAACGGGTCTTTCTGGCATTTAGTGCCCCTCTTTGTTGCCATGGCATTGCAATATTTAGAAGTTTGGCATTCTAGTACAGATTTTGGAATCTAGCAGACTGTAGCAGATCCCTTTTGGCATTCTGTTTGTTATTAAGCTGGTTTTTTGTGGTTTTTTTTTTCAATTATATCTTATCGCATCTATCTATTCACTTGTTCCTTATTGGTAGAAAGGGATTGGTTGGAATCTAGGGGAGGTTACCCATTTCAGAGTTGCCACCTCTTTAAACTCTTTCAAAGCAGGACAACTTGTTTGTAGCTCTGGGCAATGCTGAAGCTCAAAAGCTCATCTAGGATTAATAACCACAAGGAATTGGGGTAACACTGGAGTTTAGGCCTTTCCCCATGTGTGTTCATGGTTACAATAGTGGATTCCAGAAAGATAGTAGGTGGCAAATAAGATGATGCATCTTGGTTTGGACAGTAGATGGGAGTTAGAAGAAAACTTTTAATCCAGATTGCTGTAGAACAGATCCTTTTGTGTGCAAATGTTCCAGGGCCAAATTTTTGCTTTGTTCAAAGTCACAAACCTTTTGAATTCTTGATGACTGAAGGGCTTCCTGAAGGCCAAAAGAAGTGTGGTCAAAGGGTATTGAAAAGAAAAATCCTGAGAGCACAAGGAGCAAAGTGATATGGGAAGATGGCAGGATTTTGGCAGAGCAGTGGTAGGCACAGAGTTTGTGGGAATTGGGGTGGGGCCGTGGCCAAGCCTCACCCCTAATTGGCTACAGCTGTGCAGAAGAGGTGAGCAGCATTGAAGGCAAGGAGTGCCCAGGGGCACTGAGCAAGCACCAAAGGGAGCAGGGGGCACACAGGTGCAGGGCATCAACAGGAGGGGATAAAAGGCTGGGCTGAAGGACAAGAAGGGCAGCTCCTTGCAGCCTTCTGAAGTGATGTGGTGTTGCTCTGTGTGGGCAGACGCCAGAAGCCTTCTGATGCGGAAAGGTGTTCCTGTGGATTGGAAAATGCTTCAAACCTTCTGAAATGGTGTGGTGGAACTCTGTGTGTTGTGGCTGTCTCAACTATGACATGTGCTGTGACAAGCAGCCATGTCCAGTTTCTGAGGCAGTGGAACATTGCAGGATTGGAGTGGGTAAGCATGGCAGCATTTGAGAAGGTTGGTGCCCTTTAGGCACTGAGAGGCGCTCTGATGTCTCCCTGGAGCCTTCTCTTCTCCAGGCTGAACAAGCCCAGGTCTCTCCGCCCATCTCCATAGCAGAAGATGCAGCCCTTGGATCATTGCTGTGACCCTTCTCTGGAGTCACTCCAGTGGGTGCATGTTCTTATGCTGGGGACCCCAGATCTGAGTGCAGAATTCCCTTTGGGTTCAAGTGGGTGTTTATTCATCACAGTTACACCCACTGTAGGCCAGCTCAGGTGGGAGCAGAGGTCCCTCCATCCTGTTCCCATCCCACCTTCAGCCCATTGCATGGTGCTTTTTTCTGCTGCTTCCCATGAGCTGTTGGCCCTTGCCTTGCCCTGACTGCCCTGGCCTGTGGACAGCACACAGAGATCTGTTGCCAGCTCTCTGGAATTTGAAGGAAAACCCCAACTAATCTCTGAATCAAAGTAAAGCTCTTTGTCTTGCAAACAACCTAATCCTTTGTAAAGCTGGATTAATGCGCAATAAAATTCAAATCTATCTGTTCATTTCCCTCTTAGGCTTTATTCCTTGTTTGAGAGAGCTCTAGTGATGAGTCATTTAGGACTTGTGATACCTTGGTTCCCTTTTTAGAATGGTGCAAATATTGGAGTTTTGCAGCCCATTTTCTTTAAATCCTGCGAGTTTCCGTTCCCTTTTCATTTCAAATATTTCCACAATTTAATATGAAATGCTGGGTAACAAAACCCAGTAGCACTTCCAGTTGGAAAAAAGATGTTGTGCGTAACTGAGAGGAGGAATTCTGCTTGCAAAGTGATGTCTTTGCACTGAGGTGCATCAAGCAGGTGCTCAGTTGGATGCTGGTGCTGAAGCACTTTTCTTGTGGCTTGAGTGTCTGATGGCAACAGCCTGAGATTTTCATAGCAGAAAGAAGGGATTTCCTACTAATTTTCCTCTGGAAACTTGTACAGTCTTTTCCAGCCTCACACAGTCTGACCTGTATCTTCTCCAAAAGCTGTTGAATTTTTTTATACTTTTTAAACTTTTTGTCCCATTTGCAGAGGACAGGAGGGTGCTGCCTATTTTTCTTTCAGATGCTGTGTATTTTGACTGAGGAGGGGCTGGGCTTAGTTTTGCCTTCTCAGCGTGAGCTGTACTAGCCCAGTTACTCTCCAGGCTGGTACATGCAACCTCAGTGGCAGCAATGGTAGATTGAAATGTGCCTGGGCTGTGTTGGGAGAAGAATAATCCTGGTGCATCCATGATTTTCCCTCCTGGGCACCTGCAGCAGGTAGAGCTGTGCCTTCCCACTTGAGGCTGCCTGAGCCAGGAATGCTTGCAAAATCTCCTTGGCCCTTTTGCAGCGTTCTGTTTTTCCCCTGGCAGAAGCAGGGCCGGTATCTCCAGGCCACGGGACATGATGACACTGGGTGTTGCCGTGGGACGGCTTGGGTGTTTGAGGGCACACCCGTGCTGGAGTGTCTCACTGAGCTGAGGCCCCTGTGTGGACATCAGCTGCAGATGATAGTGGAGCCCTGGAAAATGTTAAAAATAGTCTTTGAAAATATTAGGCCTTGTATTTTCTCAGGTCACTGCACCTGCGTAAGCAGTATGATAAATGATATAATTGTTAGATGTGATGATTGTTTAGTAGTTAAATGTAATTATTATATAACCATAAGAAGAATCCTGAGAAACTATGTTGGAAATTTAAAGGGGGCTATGTTTAGCTGAAATCTGTGTATACAATAGAACAATATAAGTTTGATAATTATCATGAAAGTTATATAACGATAGAGTATAAAACACGTACACCTTGAATGTATGGTCGGAATCAGATTTGGGTGGAAATCACCCCGATTCCCAGAGCTCTTCAATAAAAAGCACCGCATATAATCGCTTCTGTGATTATGTGTTTTTGAACGCTAACATTTTGGCGACCCCAGATGGGACCCTGCGGGTGCTGCTGAAGCGAGTTTCGCGACTCGACCACGCTCCAACCGGCACCGAGGGATTCTCAGGGAGCTCGATCGGCCACGACCGCTTCTGTCGCTCAAAACATCCCTGGGAGAAAGGTAAGGTGCTTTTTACTTTGGTTTGGGTGCCTGCCAATAAGACGCAGCGAAAGCTACGCTTGGTTGGGCTAAAGGAATTCCTGGTGGTATTGCCTAGGCACCGTTCCATAAGACAATCGTGAAAAGCGTTGCAGGTTCGGCAGCTGTGGTGTGTTTTTGGATGGAGAAGCTCAAAGGGATTTTGGGCAGCAATGCCTCTATTCCGCAAAGTTCTCCTTTGGGGTGCCTATTAGCACATTGGAAACAGGGTAATTTTGGGGAAGAATTACATAAAGCTAAGTTGATTGATTATTGTAATACATGGTGGCCAGAATATGTCTTGGAGAATGGTAAAAAATGGCCAAAATACAGAACTCTGCAATATAACACTATTTCGCAGTTAATGTCATTTTGTAAACAAGAAGGAAAATGGGATGAGGTTCCGTATGTTGATTTGTTTTTCTATTTATGGGGAAAGCCAGAATGGCAGGATGAATGTGGATTAATGGTGGTTAGAGCATCTGCAAGAGATAAGTGTGGGGTTTGTGAGGAACGTTGTTCAGAACACTTGGCATTGAAAGAAAGTCTGAGTAGGGAACATTATGCAGATATTGATTTACAGGTAGCTCCAATAAGACCAAGAGAACCTAGCCCTATCCCACCTGCTTCATCTGTCCCTATCCCACTGCCTGCTCCTACCTCACCTAATCCTGAACCTGTCTCGTCTAGTACACCCTTCCCTCTTTATCCTCCTCTCCCACTGTCACCTGATCCCTCTCCTCAGAAGATGAGCAAAATCTAACTGTGATAGAAAGGAGGGGGAGGTATGGAATGTTAACCCCAATATTTCCAGGTGTGATGTGCCTGGCCTGGTCTGACCCTTGCTGCTGGGCCAATAGGCGGCAGCTGTGGTGTTTCACCTCAGAGATACCTTTGGCCGGCTGGATGCTGCAGCTAGGCACTCGCAACAAATGCAGGCATAGTAGGAACTCAGTTTACCTGTGGTGGCAAAGGTTCAGGTGATGGTGAAGAGAAAAAGGAGAGGATTCTATCATAGAGTTTAAATCCAGAGTTTTATTCCAGGATGACAGACCTCTGAATCTTGCAACATCTCCCAATAGAATCCAGCCCGCATGGTCCCGTCTCCTTTTAAGCCCAGGGACAGGGGGAGGGGAAAGCAGAGGTTGGCACACCTGGGGGGCTGGGATAGGTGAAACAGGAAATGGCATCACACTGCAACATTCTACGATAATAGGTGTCCCTTAATGCTTTGCCATGTACATTTGATAAGGAGGACAACACTGCTCTTTGCTGTAGTATTCTCCATTTCCAAATTAGCACTATAAAAGATAACCCTAAACTCACCCTAACTAATACCAATAAATTTGTAAGGCTGCCAACAACAGTCTCCTTGGTTCCACAGTGTCACAACGGACCCTTTGCTCCATGAGGTTCATCGGTGCAACATGGATGCCCTGATTCCATGAGGTTGTGTAGTGTCACAATGATCTCCTTGGTTCTGCAGCCCTGCTGTGGCTGCCGTGTAACAATGGACCTGTGGTACCATGAGGTTCCATAGTGTCACCATGGTCCCATTGGTTCCACAAGGCCTTGCTGCACCACAGCGGCCCCTTGGTTCCATGAGGTTCCAAACTGTCAACAATGATCTCCTTGGTTCCACAGTGTGACAATGGCCCCTTGGTTCCATGGGGTGCCTGGCCTCCCACAGCCCCTCACAGACTCTTATGGCCCCTCATTGTCCCTCACAGCCCCTCATGGCCCCTCACAGCACATGGCCCCTCACAGTTCTCCATGGCCCTCATGGCCCCTCACAGCACATGGCCCCTCATGGCCCCTCACAGCTCATGGCCCCTCATGGCCCCTCACAGCCCCTCATAGCTCCCTCACAGTTCCCCAAGACCCCTCACAGCCCCTCACTGTGGATGCCATGGCACAGAGAGAGAGAAACAGCAAGTGTTTCTCACAGCAGCTTGGGAGAATTATTAGCAAGTTGTAAGAATGTGAGAACTTCAGTATAAACAATCTGCAGGTGGTGTTCTTCTACTTCGTCTTTCTCTTCTTCTCAAGGACGGTGTATAAAGAATGTTTTTTGTTAACTAGCCAATCAAATAGAATATATCATATCACTCTGTAAAAACCGCACGGTTCTCTTGAATAAAACCTTCTTTTAGTCTTTCTGCAATACTGCCTCCTGCCTGTTCCTGTGTCATTCTCGGCGCAAGAGTGACACCTCACGGCCCTTCATGGCCCCTCATGGCCCCTCACAGCTCAAGGCTCTTCACGGCCCCTGAGCCGCCTCCGGCCCCGTCATTGGCGCCGCTCTTTGCTGCTCGCCAATGGCGGCCCGAGTCTGCAGTGACGTCACCGGTCGCCGGGCAAGGAAGGCCTGGGGCTGAGGTGCCCCGGGCTGGCCGGGAATGGGGTCCGGGCGTCCCCGGGCTCATGGAAACGGGGGATCCAGGGGCTGGGAGAGGAGGACACCCGGGAAAGGGGGTGCAGGGGGTGTCGGGGCAGGATAAGGGGGTGCAGGGGGTCCTGCAGCTGGGGAAGGAGATGCGAAGGGTCCCAGTGCCCAGGAATGGGCATTCAAGGGGGTCCCCGGGGGGGCTCCTCAAAGCCCCTCCCAGGGGGCAGCAGGAGCTGTCTCAGGAGCTCTGGGCAGAGAAAAGGGGGTGACCCCGGCTTGGGGGGGACATGGGGGACTCACCCACGCTCCCGGGGGGACACGACCCCCGGGGACCCCCCCTCACCTTGTCCCGCAGGGGAGGCCGAGCCCCAGCCCAGGCAGACGAAGCCCCCGAGCCCCGGCAGCATCTTGGGGGGCGTGCGGGGCCGGGAGGGGCAGGATCCGGGAAAGGGCGGCGGCTGCCGGGTTCCGCGGCTGCCTGGAAACCACGAAGGCGGCGGCAGCGTCTGTGACAGCGGCGCGGCCTCAGCTGCCTGAGAACGCGGCCCTGGCTGGTTGTGCGCAGCCTGGGCTCCTGCAGGCGGCTTCACTGGGCGATTCGCCAGGGGAATTGTTCGCGGAGCATTGGCCTCTGCAAAGTTCCTGAGCGTGCAGAGCATTGGCCTCTGCAAGGAGTTCATCAGCGTGCAGAGCATCGGCCTCTGCAGAAAGTTCCTGAATTTCCTTTGAAGGTAAAGATTGACTCAAGTTGAACTTTTTGGTTTTGTCTCATCTGCACTCTGAGAGAGAATGCCAAAGGGAAATACAGGATGGGATAATGCCCGTCTTCCGGTGCAGCAGTTTGGTGGTCTGCACTGTCACAGACATGTTTTATGAAAAATCCTTTCCTTTGGGTTTTTTCTCCTGAGAAGCTGAGAGACCTCAGGAACAAAATGTAAACAATGGTTATCTGCTGCTGGGAATGCAACAGGTGCCTCTGTGATTGGTCTCCTAGAGTTGTTTCTAATTAATGGCCACTCACAGTCAGCTGGCTCAGACTGTCTGTCTGAGACACAAGCTTTTGTTATTCATTCTTTCTTTTTCTATTCTTAGCTAGCCTTCTGATGAAATCCTTTCTTCTATTCTTTTGGTATAATTTTAATAGAATATATATCATAAAATAATAAATCTAGAGTCAGATCCTCATCTCTTCCCTCATCCTAAGACCCCTGTGAACACCACCACAATGCACAGCTGAGTGGATGAACAATATATGCTCTACTGATTGTGCTTTTTTTTTGCACTGAAGGAATGCAACATTTTCTAAATGTACTGGTCTATACTTTTTTTCCCGTATAGTGGTTGCTTAAACTGCTTAAAGGTGACCAAGGTCTGTTCAAGTTTCAGTGGGTTGTTATCATCTGGTTATTAAAATTATTATGGAGAGGCCTGTGAATTGAGATGCAAACGAGACCATATGCCAAAATCAATAGTCTGGATTTTATGTAACAGTAAATGTGAGGAAGAGATAGAGAAAGGAAAAGAAAAAGAAGCAGGGGGTGGCAGGGGGGGGATGGGGGGTTGGGAAGAAGGGGAAGAAGGAGAGTGACAGAGACAGATGAAGTGAAAAACATCACCATTCCATGGATCCCATTGGCATACCATCAAATCCTCTTCTGGTCTTCTCTGTGGGGAGGTCTGGCAAAACGTAAGACTCCAATGGATTCCTGCAGATTTGGGCAAGGTGGGACCTCCCAGGTGCCTCCCTGGGGTGGGGCAAGTTGGACTCTGTCTATTGCTACTTTCAAATAATATAAAATCTTTAGCATCTGTCTGTCCTTTGAGTCTGCCATCAATTGGCTTCTGGATTTTCAGCTCTGTTGTGTTACTTTGCGTGCCCTGCAGTCGTCTGGTGCAAGGCCTCAGGAATGGGTCTGGGGGCACTGTGGAGGTCTTTGATGGGAGGTTTGTGTGCAAACCTGGCCTCAGCAGACGAGTCTGTGGCTGTGGCTTCCCCACCTTGAAGCCAGACAGAGCTGATTTTCAGCACAGCTGCTGGGTTTGGCTTTGTTGTGGATAGGTTTTTCTCTGCAGCCTTGTTTACTTCTCCCCAGCCCTGAGCTAATGGGACAATAGTGTCACCTTGATCTTGTCTCAAGTTCCCTTAGGCAGCTTAACTCACAGTGCCAAGTTCCAGTCCAGAGGCATTTTCAGGGAAGGGTGGGCTTGGGTGGTCGCAGCTTCTTTATACAGTTTTGTCCCAATGGGCAGAAAGTCCTTTATAACAGTTTTTAAGCCATTAGCCATAACATTCCAGTCTCTCCCAAGTCCTGTGAGAAGCAGCTGAGAGAGCAGGGGTGCTTTGGCCTAAAGAAGAGGATGTCCACTCTAGCTATTTTAAAGTAATATTTAGGCTGCAGCTTTGTCTGTTCTAACTCTTATTAACGTTCAGATTTTGAGCTCCAGGTTTCAGTATGATCCATCTTTGAATTGCACAAGGCAGCCCTATAGTTCAAATAAAGTCCAACTAGAGGCCTAACATACCAGCTACTTACACCAAACAAGCACTTAGCTACTTTCAAATCATAGAAAATGTTTAGCACCAGTATATGCCTTGAATCTGCCATGAATTGGGTTCTGGATTTTCAGAGTTCCATTGTTGCTTCTTCCAGTTTTGTTGGGGCATTGTCACTCATCTGGGAGATCCTGCCTTCAAAATGGCTTCTGGATTCCCAAAGAAGACCTCGACACCTCGTCTTTTGTCCAGGGAAAGACTGACATCTTTCACTGTAAGTACCCACTGGGCTGTGTTAAAGCTGCAAACTGCCCTGGTGTCCCTGCTCTCCCTGCCCCTGCTTCAGTGCAAGCAAGAAAATGCTGTAAGTAGGTAATAAGCAGAAATATTATAGTAAGGCTACGAAACACAAGTAATGAATGACACAATTATGAAGGTTTCTTTTTAGCTGAAAAGAGAGGGGGAATTGTGGGAATCCACAAAATCAAAGGGTTTTGGGAAAGCTGCAAAAGGCAGCCTCAGAGACAGTAGAACTGTGATTAGAGCTAAGCAGCAGCCATGAGATAGGTCAGCAGAAAAATTATTTAAAAAGTAGAAAAGCAAGGACAAATAGAACAATGGTTTGTGTATTAATACTTGTCTAGAATAACTCCCTAAGCTACAGAAAAGTTTATCTAGCAAGATATTAGGAGGGTTAAGGCTTAATAATGGAGCTCTGTGCATTGTGCTTTAAGGCTTACAAGCAGGTATTGTATTCAAAATAAGCAAGCATTGTTTTAACCAAAGGTATGTGTGCTTATAGTGGTTGGATAGAACTACTGTCAATGTGCTTTTGCTTTGTGTGATTGGTCAAGAAACTTATAAAGGAAGTTGTAACATTAAGTTCTTGGTCTGCTGCCTGGGATGTGAGCTGCTGGCATCTTCCCATTGTCATAACCATGTAATGAGAGTGATGCTGGAAAATAAAACAGCTCCAGGCAGTTCCACAGCAGCCCTGTCCCGTTTGTGATTTGTAAATTGCCCCTGCTGGTGTCAAGACCAAGCTGCCCTTGGGCACCTGAGCATGTTGGGGGGAAGCTCAAACTCTGCCCAAAGCCCTGTGAGACAGGGCTGGTCCCAGCTGGAAGAGCTTCCAAAGCAGCTGTTCTCTCCCAGCTCCTGTGTGGGCACGGATCCAGCCCTGCAGACACAGTGTACAGCAAAGCAAGTTATCTGCTGCAGCACATCCAGAAGAAAATGTCTCAGCACCTTTGTGTCGCAGACATCTTTTATGAAAAATCCTTTCCTTAGGATTTTTCCTCCTGAGAAGCTGAGAAGCCTCAGGAACAAAATGTAAACAATTATTATCTGCTGCTGTGGAATGCAACAGGTGGATCTTTGATTGGCCCATGTTGGATGTTTGTAATTAATGGCCAATCACAGCCCAGCTGGCTCAGACAGAGAGTCCAGGCCAGAAGCCTTTGTTATCATTCCTTCCTCTTCTATTCTGAGCTAGCCTTCTGATGAAATCCTTTCTTCTATTCTTTTAGTGTAGTTTTAATATATTATATATCACAAAATAATAAATCAAGCCTGCTGAACCATGGAGTCAGATCCTCATCTCTTCCCTCATCCTAAGACCCCTGTGAACACCATCACACCTTTGTTCTGCAGGATGGTGGAAATCTTCCTGTGCTGGGAATTCTCCCCTGGTTTTGGTTTACCATGTGTTGATGGTATCTCTCCCAAAGGAGTTGGCTTCTCTTGAAAGCTCTGGATTGGTAGGAATCTTGAGGGCTGTACAGTTCTTTCCTGCTCCCTGGAGCCAGGGCCACAAAGGTCCCTTGGTGTCTGGAGCTCACTTGACTGAAGATGCCCCACTGCTGAGGCTCTGTCCAGGAGATCCCTCTGTTTTCTTCTGTGGAGGAGTCTGTGAGCCCAGAGAGAGAAAACAAATGCTAATTAACAGAGAGAACTAAAACTTGGACACATTCCTGTGCTCCTCACTCTTGGTACAACGTTCCTTTCTTGCCTCTCTTGGACTCAGCCAGCAGTGCTATCTCCTTGCTGTGAGCTCTGAGTGTTGTGCAGGGATGGAGTCAGGGCAGTTCTGAGAGCTCCTCCCCATTCTTTGAAAAGGTCACTGCCTCAATCCAATAGAACTAAAGAGGAAACAAATGCCCCAAGAGCAGAAATCCCCAACCATGTCACATGCAATCACGGAGAAGCTGATGGGACAGAGCCATGTGGTTGGAGTATGTGTATTGCCCTCTGTATTGTTAATTTATTGGTGCTGAGTATTTCAGCAAGCAACTTCCAGGGCTTCCAGGACTGTCCTGGACAATGTGACCACAAATTGTTCACCAGTGCCACTTGTTCAAGAAAAGCCTTTCTGAACAAGCCCAACTCTGAGGCTCTAGCTGGTTTATTTTTGCCTTTCAGCTGCTTCCCTCTAAGTTCCTGTGGCAGAAGTTTCTCCACATGAAGAAGAAGGCCAGCACTGGCGGGAGTTTTCTACCCAGAATTGGCCCATGTGTAGACCTGGGGAAGACTGGTCCAAAGGTAGCCTTTTCCTGCTCTTCTCCTTTCTGTTTGATGGGAAGTTTGAAGAGGGTGTGTGCTTGTGACAGGCTTGCCTCCAGCAAAATGCCTCAGTGTGCAGGTCCTGTTGTCATTGCCAGCTGCTGTTAGAGGTGGGCTGGGAGTCCTGATCTGCACTAAGCTAACACAAATAAGCTCTGCTGAAGCTGTCTAAGTGTAGCTGCCATTGCTGAAACAATGGGGGGAAGGCTGGGGACACAAAGGCACAGCATTGCCATGGGCCATTCTCCTGCTGAAGGAGCCACCTCTTGCTTTGGTGTGGTCACCATCAAATGCTTGGGGTCACAGCATTCCCTCCACAGTGGCAGCGTTGGCCTTGGAAGGCCGAGGACCTGCAGGAATGACTTCAGCTTTAACAAAACAAATTGCATTACTGCTTTGGGCTGGAACAATGTGTTGGGACCCTGAGGGGGTGTTAGATTTTGCAGGCTGCCAGATGTCCAGGGGACTGGCCCTGGGCAGAAGGGAATGGATGTGCTTTATCTGGATCAGTGCCTACTTAGAGTTGTGTTTAAAGCTGCTTTTCTGGCAGGACTGGCTCAGTAGAAAGCACAGTCCAAAGGGGTAGGTGACCGAGGTGGGCTGTTGAGCAGGAAATTGTCAGTGAGAGACACAGAACACACTGGTTAAGGATTGCCCTGGAGAGGGGCCTTGGGAACACCTCAGGGAAGGGCACAGCTCAGGGACAGTGTGCTGCAGCCACTCCCTTCAGCAGAATGTGTCTGCTGTGAAGTCACAGAGGAGACCTGCTTGCGTCTCTGCAGTGACAGCAGTGTGGCTGGAGAAGGCAGACAAAGCAGGGCAGAGTTTTCTCCAAGCAATGTCTCTGCTCCAGAAGCATTTGCTGTTGTTGTGTCATTCCAGACGTGCCTCTACAATGGCATTCAATAAGATGGCAATAATGACAAGAAAGCACCCATTTAAAGCCCATGGAAAAAGGAGATACCAACTCTACTTTTACCCAAGTTGCTGAGAAAATAACTGAACCTTATCCTCATTCAGCATTCTTCTCATTGTTCTTTTTATTTTCAACTCATTTGTCTTTTTCCTAACTTCAGTGTTACTTTATTTTTGCCTTTACCTCTGTTAGAAATGCACTATTAAATACAATTAAAGGGGACAAAGTCATCGAAGCAAAAGAAAACTGTTTATTAGTAATGATTCAGCCGAGCTGGTTGTGTCTCCCTCCCCTCCGGAGATGAACAAACACAGCCTCCAACAAAATGGCAATCTTTGTATGCCCTTTGTACCCGGCTGGAGTGGTCCCCGTCCCCTTTCCTCTTGGATGGGTACTTGGGAACTTCTATTCTCTCAGATTGCCAGCCTTTGTGTCCCCTCCCCTCTCATCCTGCTTCCTTTTGGTCAGGTCTTCAACCCCGTCCCTCTGCCAGCTCACAGCAACGCCCAACAAGCAAACCTGAACAATTCCAAACAGTCCAAACAACACCACACAGAACCAACAACTTTCATTCTTTAACTTAATAACCTTTTAGCTTCAGCAAAATATCGCCTCATCTCTCACACCTCCTCTGGTCCTGTGCTCTTCTTACTGATGTCTAAATTCTAGAGCAAAAAAGATATTTGCAGTTGTGTGGGCCTCGGTTTCCCTGTCTCAGAGTAAAGGACATCCCAAAATCATTTCCCATGGAGTCTAATGTAAATTCATGAATTGTACTTCATGAGTGCTCAGGCAGTGCCCCAGAGCTCTGTGACCACATGGGCACAGGGCTGTGCTTAAGGAAAGTGCTGCCTGGCACTCTGGAGGAGGAAACCTGGAGAAATCCATGCCAGAAGAGCAGCTTGGCTTGAGGCAGCTCTGTGTGGCCCAGCAGCTGTGGATCGGCTCAGAGCAGAGGTGGGTGAGCCACTGTTTGCCCAGGTGTGCTCACCCAGAGCCTGTACTTCACTGGGCATCAGTGCATGGGATCCTTCATGAACCTTCCTCCCAGCAGCTGAACCTCTCCCTGCTCTCTCTCCTCTCCAGCTGCCTTCAGTTCCCCCAAAGCAGAGCTCGTTCCAGATTTCCCCACCAGAGGTGGTATTTCAGAACTTCGACACTTGTGATGTCTGTGAAATGACACTGTCTCTCATGAATAAGGGCAAGGTAAGTGTTGGGACATGGAGCTTTAACACTGGGCTGGAAGAGGAGAGTGCTGTCATTCCCCCAGTGTACAGCAAAGCAAGTTATCTGCTGCAGCACATCCAGAAGAAAATGTCTCAGCACCTTTGTCCTGCAAGATGGTGGAAATCTTCCTGTGCTTGGAATTGTCCCCTGATTCTGGCCATGTGTTGATGGTATCAATCCCAAAGGAGTTTCCTTCTCTTGCAAGCTCTGGATTGATAGGAATCTTGAGGGCTGTACAGTTTTTACCTGCTCTCATGCTTTGCCTTGAGTCTATAGCACATCCTCTGTCTCCTTGACTAATCTTGGTAGGAATCTCTGCCTCTCTCAGCCAGTTTGGCTCCCTTTGTGCAGCTCAGAGTCAGAGCTCAGGGGCTGAGTCTTCTCCACTTTGTGCTGGAATCACTTCTCATTCATGGCATTGGCACTGCAGGAACCGTGTTCTGAAAGAGCCCTGCAATGAGACTGATGGAGCAGAAGCAGTGAGAGGCCTTTAGGTGCCACTTGAGGCTCCTGCTCAGCTTCATTCAGCTCTGCTCAGCTTTTCCAAAAGCAACACGGTGCTCTGCTTTGCCTTTGGAGAACCACAGCACATCCAAAGTCATGTGCTCCTGGAGGTTTTCACCTTCACTTGAAAAAATTGGGATTGCTTTGCAGTTTCCCAAGAGAACTGAGAGGGAAAAAGTTGAAAAATGTCACCAGTTGTGTTCCACTGTAAAGAGGAAAACGGAGACCATTGGAATTTCAGTGAGGGAAACATTTTCTCAAATGAAGCTTGTGGCAGGAGTGGGCTGGTGGGAAGAGACAGGAGGGAGTCCAAATCATCTGGTTTAGACTTTTGGAGAGCATTTTGGTGCTCAGGGGTTGATGATATCTGTGTGCTAGAAAATGCATGTGTGCTGTGTCTGTGAATCCCAGAGGGCAGCACCTGGCCTGCTGGCTGCAGGCAGGAATGCCCAGCAGCCCAGCTTGCCTGCACAGGCAGCAAGAAGCCCTGGAGAGCCAAGATTGGCTTTGCATACTGGAACCACACTGTCACTCAGTGCTGGTCATGTTTCTCCAGGCAGAAAATGCCTTTGAAGCCCAGAGTCAATAGGCACAGCCTGTCTGTGTTTCCATCACTTTTGGCAAGCTGATTGCTCTCATGGTTTGATGATTCTTCCTTGCTGCTTTACTGCCCATTTAAATTCTCTTTGCCATCTGCTTGTTTTAGGGGTTGCCTTGCTGTGTTCCTCCTTTTGCTTTTCAGGTTTACTTTTACTCCCAGTAAGGCCACAGGGTTTGGTGTCCTCTCTTGCTGCTCTGCCTGCATGACTCTATCCCCAGAACTGCCCTGCCCAAACCTGATCTGCTAGAAGGGAATTTCTTCCTTCCCGCAGGACAATTTGATGCTTTGCTTTCAGGTAGCACATTCCCCCTCTGGACCATGATTGCATGGCTGTGTGCAGGTAGAAGCCAGCAGGTTTTTTGACCTTGTTGAATTTCAGTTTATCACCAGCTGGGGGCTCTGTACAAATCACAAACGGGACAGGGCTGCTGTGGAACTGCCTTGAGCTGTTTTATTTTCCAGCATCACTCTCATTACATGATTATGACAATGGGAAGATGCCAGCAGCTCACATCCCAGGCAGCAGACCAAGAACTTAATGTTACAACTTACTTTACAAGTTTCTTGACCAATCACATAAAGCAAAAGCAC
Source organism: Agelaius tricolor (assembly GCF_023055355.1). Classification (NCBI taxonomy): domain Eukaryota; kingdom Metazoa; phylum Chordata; class Aves; order Passeriformes; family Icteridae; genus Agelaius; species Agelaius tricolor. The sequence goes on along the minus strand of NW_027269311.1, from coordinate 1,097,789 downwards.
ATTGACAGTAGTTCTATCCAACCACTATAAGCACACGTACCTTTGGTTAAAACACTGCTTGCTTATTTTGAATACAATACCTGCTTGTAAGCCTTAAAACACAATGCACAGAGCTCCATTATTAAGCTTCAACTTTCCTAATATCTTGCTAGATAAACTTTTCTGTAGCTTAGGGAGTTATTCTAGACAAGCATTAATACACAGACCATTGTTCTATTTGTCCTTGATTTTCTACTTTTTAAATAATTTTTCTGCTGACCTATCTCATGGCTGCTGCTTAGCTCTAATCACAGTTCTGCTGTCTCTGGGGCCTTCCTTTTGCAGCTTTCCCAAAACCCTTTGATTTTGTGGATTCCCACACAGATGACTTGGTTCAGGTGCTCTGTCTCCATCCTGCTGGTGCTGACCTGCTCGGCCCTTCCATCCCACCAGGCACTGCCCAACTGCCCCTGGCCAAAATTCTGGACCCAGACAGAAGGGATCTGAGTTCACCCATGTGAATGATGTGCCTGCACCTGCACAGCTGAAAGTGCTTTGGAAAAGGGGCCAAGGAGGGATGTCAGCAGGACACAGACAGGTCTCCTCTCGTCCTGTTTCCACAAGTGGCAAAATTATTGTTTCAAAAGTGGCAAAATCATTATTTCATTGTTGGGAAGGATGAAAGTTTGACAAGAAAGTCTCACAGATACGTATACTTAGCAGAAAGATTTTTAAATGTGGAGTCTGATGAAGGAATAGAGTTGGAAGCAAGTTTTGATATAGAAGAAAAGAATTGCTGAGCCAGTCTTACTGGCTAACCAAGGAGCCAAAGGGTGTGTTAGTTCGAAGGGGTTTTTATGGCTTAGATCAAAGGATAAACCCACCTCAAACAAGAAAATGTTTTTACCAAACAAGAAGATAGCACAGGCAAACAAGCCTGCTGATGTGGCAAGTAGAAAAAAGGTCTCAGAATTTTCCACTGCAAGAAAACTGAAAAACAATTTCTAGCTTAAACTGTAATGTACTAACTTTTAGTGATTGGAGAATAGTAACATGAATGTGGTAATGATGGTAGTTATGATAGGCTATAGATAATAGGTAAGGTATAGATTGGTTCTACTGTATGAAGATGCTGAGCAAAGAGAAGTATATAATGCATTGTAACCAAAATTAAAGGGTCTCCAGGCTTGCCTGCAGCTGGGGCTGACAGCTGTAGGCACAGGCTCTGTCCCCCACGACCCTGGACTGCTGTAACCTCTTGGATGGCATGAACTGCATTTTGGAGAGCTGCCTGGAGTCCCACATGCCTCATTCAGGCTCTTACATTTCATGTCTTTGCTGCAGGTTCCTCAGGTGGTGAAGGTCTCCATGGAGAGCTCCCCTTACTTCCAGCTCTCGTGCTCCAGCGATGTTTTCCGTCTGGTGCCGCCGGGCGCGTCTGCCCCTGTGCGCATCCGCTTCACCCCCGGCGGGAACAAGGTGAGGCTGGAGGGGCCAAAACACAGAATGATCTCCACAGCCACTGTTTTCCCTGCACTCTGGGGATAGAGCCCATTGCATGCTGTGAGCTGGGCTCCAGGCCCTGGGCAGGCAGCCTGCAGCCAGTCACACCTTGGCACTGCTGGCAGGCACTGCAGCCAGGCCTGACAGGCTCTGCTTGCCCTCCCTGCACATCCCTGAGCATTGCCAGGGGAAGATGCACAGGGAACAGTGAAAATGAGGGCACTGCAGCCAGGCCTGACAGGCTCTGCTTGCCCTCCCTGCACATCCCTGAGCATTGCCAGGGGAAGATGCACAGGGAGCAGTGAAAATGAGGGCACTGCAGCCAGGCCTGACAGGCTCTGCTTGCCCTCCCTGCACATCCCTGAGCATTGCCAGGGGAAGATGCACAGGGAACAGTGAAAATGACAGAGGGCTGTTGATAGATCTTTGGCCATCTCTAGGTGTGACAGTGTTCACAGGGTTTCTTGGATGAGGGAAGAGATGAGGATCTGACTCCATGTTTCAGAAGGCTTGATTTATTATTTTATGATAGATATTACATTAAAACTATACTAAAAGAATAGAAGAAAAGGTTTCATCAGAAGGCTAGCTCAGAATAGAATAGGAAGGAATGATAACAAAGGTTTGTGGCTCGGCTCTCTGTCTGAGCCAGCTGGGCTGTGATTGGCCATTGATTAGAAACAACCAACATGGACCAATCGAAGATCCACCTGTTGTATTCCACAGCAGCAGATAATCATTGTTTACATTTTGTTCCTGAGGCCTCTCAGCTTCTCAGGAGGAAAAATCCTAAGGAAAGGATTTTTCATAAAAGATGCCTGCGACATCTAGGTCCAGTGGAAGGGATTTCATTATGATGGAAAACAGCAGAGGAACAACGAGGTCAGAGAGCTTTCCTCCTTGCTGACTGCCAACAGCATCCTGCTGCCTCTTGGCACTGTTCTTCTCCTGCCTTGGTTGGAGAGGCAAAGTTAGAGGGGAGTTCTGAGCCAACTGATGTTTCTGCACCAGGCCAGAGGTGCAGGATCTCTTTGGGTACAGCTGCTTTCTCATCTTCTTTTTGCTGCTTAGAGTCAGTTCAACACTTTATCCTATTCTCAGACAGTGGGAATATAGAAACCTAAAGAGGAATGTCCTGTGTTCCCCAGCTCCATGTGACTGTGTTCCCAGGGGTCTTAGGATGAGGGAAGAGACAAGGGTCTGACTCCATGTTTCAGAAGGCTTGATTTATTATTTTATGATATATATTATATAAAAACTATACTAAAAGAATAGAAGAAGGGATTTCATCAGAAGGCTAGCTAAGAATAGAATAGGAAGGAATGATAACAAAGGCTTCTGGCCTGGACTCTCTGTCTGAGCCAGCTGGGCTGTGATTGGCCATTAATTACAAACATCCAGCATGGGCCAATCACAGATGCACCTGTTACATTCCACAGCAGCAGATAATCATTGTTTCCATTTTGTTCCTGAGGTCTCTCAGCTTCTCAGGAGGAAAAATCCCAAGGAAAGGATTTTCATAAAAGATGTCTGTGACAGCTCCATGTTCCTTAGAAGGGACTTAGGAATTATTTAACATCATTGAAATTTAGAATAAAAATTGTGGTGGCCTAGGGCATTTCTCTGGATGACCCAAGTGACAAAAGGGCTTAATGCCACTGAGATAGGTTTTGCAAAGTGCACTGGTGCCTTTAAAATGTGACACATTAGTAGAACTTGGTGTTCATTTTAGGGTGGCAAAGGTAAATTGATGCCCTTGAAGGGTTCTAGGAAATGGTTTTTCTTCTGCCATGGGGATGGCACTAAATGTCCTGTGCTGAGCCAGTTTCTTTCCCTGCAGGATTATTCCCACGAGCTGGTCTGTGTCACTGAAAATGAAAGGATAGTTGTGCCAATTCGGGCCATTGGTGCCCGAGCTACCCTGGACTTCCCTGCCCAGCTGGACTTCTCCAAGTGTCCGGTCAGGTACAGAACCCAGGAGACTCCGCTGGTGCGCAATGTTGGTAACCAGGCAGCTCGGTACCAGCTGAGCACCCAGAGCTGAGGATCTGTCCTTGTGCATATCTTGGTTTGGAAAGACAGGAGTCTGCTAAGGAAGGCAGGAGCCTCTCCTGAAATGGAGAATGTAAACCCTCCCCACCCCTCCGAATTGCTGTAAATTTTAAATTAAGGGGGCTCTCAGGCAAAAATACGGGAGCAGGAAATAGCAGTCCCTTAATAGGGAAAAGAAAAAAAAGGATAAAATCAACAGTGCAGTACACTAGAACAACACTGACAGAGTCAGAACCCAACCTGACACCCTGTGGGGTGTTGGGAGCAGTCCAATTGGAAATGTGGCTGCAGCCCTCCTGCAGTGTCAGGGGTGGTTCTGTTGGAGCAAGGGGCACCTGTGGAGAAGGATGTATTCTTCCTCTGAAGATCCAGTGGAGGAAGAAGAGGCAGCTGCTGTTCCTCTGGAGAATCCAGTGGAGAAAGCCGTGCTGGTGTCTCAAAAACCTCTGGATTCTATCTGGGTAGCAATGCTTGGCTCCTCCCTCTGGGCGGAGCATCTCCCAATGGGATGTTATAGTTCTTATCAGTCGTGCAGTGACATTCAATAGCTGTTATCAGCAGATGTCCCCTCCCCAGGGAGGAGTGATTGTGGTCACTCAAAGAGAGAGATAAAGCAAACTGCCCACTTGACAGAGGTAGTCTGCCATACAGATGGTAATGGAAAAGATCTTGCATTGCAATCTGGAACACATGGCAAGAGACAATCCTGGCCCAGCAAAAGGGAGAAGGGGTGGTCATAGGGGAGGCAGAGCTCAGTCCTCAGCACCACAGCAGCGTGAGGCCTTGTCCCTGCCAGCCTGAGCCATGTGCTGGCAGGATAATGCAGTGTGAGCAGGAGAGCTGATGCTGGCTGCTCTGCAGCTTTGGAGCTGGGCTGCTGCTCTTGGCAGGCACTGGCTCAAGGCAGTCAAGAAATGAAAGCAATCTGCACTGGATGATAGCAATAAGATAAGGGAGATGGATAAAAAAGAACAGGGAAGTTATTCCTTAGCAAGAGAAAAGTGGTGAGTAGGTGTGCCCATAGTGGGGAAACAATGATGCTGGCTTTGTTTTTGGAGGAAAAGTGCTGCTTTTTTCTTTTGGAAATCAAGAGGGAACCTTTCACCATCAAAGAATTGATTCTCCTCTGTCCCTCCCCCAAAGTGGTCATGGGGTGTTTGTGCATAAGCAGCTTTCTCCTGGAGCAAGGGCAGGTGTCTCTTGTTGAGATGTGCAGAGCAGAGCCAGGGCCAGTCCTGTGAATACAACACAAGGCCCAGGTCACTGCTCCTTGATTTGGAACCAAAAGGCAGAGTGGGCACTGATTGGCATCAACCATGAAATCAACTGGTGAGTGTTGTACAGCTTCAAGTGCTGATTTCAGGGGATGTTGGTGACTTTTGGAGTGTGTCTGCTGAGTTCAAGGCCAGGTGAGGTGCTGTGCTAGATTCAGGACAGCCTTGTTTGCTTGTTGAAGCTCTTGCTCTTGGCTGTGCCAGCTGGGGCACTGCTGACAAGCTGGTCCTTTCCTCTAGGATTCATCTGTCCCCTGGGTAGAACTGTTGCTGCTCTTTCCAGAGGATGTTTGGGAATGCCCTGGATTTGTGTCTCAGAACTGTGTCTGTAATGATTGTGTGGGTCAAACTCTCCTGGGAAAGCTCCTCCATGGGAACAGCAGTTGCAGCTAAGAAGGAGCAAAGCAGGGAACCTGTGGCTGGCAGGGCTGCTTACAGAAGTTTGTGGGGACACCTTGATGTCCACCCCATTGCAGCTGGGGAAACTGAGGCACGGAGCCCTGTCTGGGTGTGTGTTCAGGGTCCTTCATGGGACCCCCAGCAAGCCAGGGGCTTCTCCTGCCTGCCCTGTGCCCAGAGCCCATCAGGGGCTGTTGGCTGCTGCCCCTTGGCTTGAGCTGCCTCCTGTGCACAGGGCCCTGTGCTGAGCACACGGTGCTGTGTTGGTTGGAAACCCAGGGTGCCCTGAGCCCAGGTTTTGTGCCCCGAGCCACGACAGCCGGACCTTTGCAATGCCTTTAACCCAGCCCTTTCCTGCTCTGTCCTCGGCCTCCAGGGGCAGCGTCACTGGACCGAATTTACACTTCGACCTCCCTGAGCTCGACTTCGGGGACATCTCCTTTGGTGAGTGTTGCCTGGGCTGGGACACAGCGTCAGGGATCTGTGCCTTCCAACAGAAAAGCATCCCTCACTCCTGGTCTGCCCCAGCAGCCTCTTCAGGCTGTCAACTGCAGGGCTGCTGCTGCTGCTGCCTCAGGGGGCATTTTGCCATTGTGAGATCCAATAGGAGCAAGGAATAGAAAGTCGGTATTTTCTGGTGTCTCTGTGCTGCTTGAAAAGACAGATGTCTGCCAAGGAAGGTGGGAATCTTCCTGCAATGGAAAGATGAGCCGTTCCCTCCAAATTATTATCCCTTTGAAATGACAGGGCTCCCAGGCAAAACTATGGGAAAAGGAATAACAGTTCTTTCCTAGACTATCTCAGGAGAGCACAGACAAGAAGGCAAGAACAGACGTTTGCCAGGGGCCAAGTCCCGTTTTTCCCCTTTGGTGGAGTTGTGGTCACAGCAGGAGGAGCTGTGGGCTCTGGCAGGGCAGGGATCCCCTCCCAGCCGGTGCAGGAAGGGAAGGGAAGGGAAAGAGGAAATGCTCCTTGTGCAGAGCCCCAAAGGGCAGGGGGATGTGGGCAGTGCCCAGCAGCAGCAGGCAGGAGCGGGGCAGGCAGGCAGGGCCGATGGCAGCGCTGAGCTGCAGCCAGGGCAGTCCCGGGCCAAGCACACAACCTCCCGCAGCAGCAGCGGCCGAGCTGCGATCCCCAGCGGGAGGAAGGGAAGCTCCGCTCCCTGCCCAGCCTCAGCTCCCACTGCACAGCTGCCCACGGCATCACGCCACAGCTCCCAAAAACCCCAGCGGAAAAGCCCAGCCAGGGGCCAAAACCCCCCAAAACCCCTATCCCCCTTCCCAGACCAAGGGCAACATTCACTGCCAAGCCTAAACCCAGGACAATGAAATTGATGAACTTCTGATGGAAACTCATTGCCTTTCCTGAGCTGCTTCTGCCCCAGCCTGCATCACCACGGAGGCACTTGTCAAGCTGCCTTTTGAAGAAATGATACAAGAAAGGCAACAGATGGAAATATGGTTCTGAAGCAGGAGATTGATCCTGCTGAATGCCATTTCATTCCTAAGGTCTCTTCAGCTGAAGGCAGCTGTTGGATCTTTGCTTCTTTGTAACTGTTGACTGTTGTCTGCATGTGCTGGCCTCAGTCTCATTTGAGGTTTTGCCACCTGGGTTTGTCCTTTTTGTGCCTCTCTTGCCTCCCTGCTGGAGTCCCTGCTGGAGCTGGCAGTGGTCACTTGGATGGGCACAGAGAAGCTCTGGGCTGCAGCTGCAGTTGTTTGTTCTCCCCATCTGTGTTCCAGTGACTCTTGGTGAGCAGGCCTGGGGAGAAGTCTCCTCCCCACAGAGCTGCCAGCCCAGCCAGATGTGCACTGCAGAGCAGGCTGTGGCTGCTCTGCGGGCTCTGCAGGACATCCCCACCATGAGTGGCTGTATCTCTGCCTTTGCAGGATGGAAAGCAAATCTCAGAGCTAGAGTGGGGGAAACCCTTGCAGGCAGCAATCACAGTGAGCAGCATGGCTGTGATGTCCCCGTTTCTTGGGTGAGGTGGGACATGGTTCCTAATTGCTAATCTCAAAGCAAGGCTTGGGTGTGCCCCAGTTGAGTGGGCTCTGAGCTGTCACGTGCTCAGTCTGTTTGGCCCAAACCAAGAGATGCCTTAAGGATCCTGCAGAGACAAGCTGCATTAGGGTGCTTTGCATCACGTTCTAGTTCCTGATTCCATCCTCCCTTTTGCTGTAGCTTCTTCTCAATGACAACTCACTGTTTATATATCTTGAAAACGGTGGGAGTGTTGGCAGGCTGACCAGGGAATTTGACAGCTTGAATTCTCAGAGTAAATGCTGGGTCTGGGTGCACACTCATCACTGAGAGAGAGCTGGTGCTGGTTTGGGGCAGGTGAGGGAGCTCTTTCCCATCCCAAAGAGAGAAGCGTGCAGTGTTCAGCAGGGCTAGGAGTGGGCATTTTCAAGGCTGCAGTCTGGAATCTGTGTCCAAGGGAACTCAGTGATGATTAATTCCTCACGCAGCTTCTCGCTGAGCTGTAGTTTAGCTAATAAAGAGCTCAACTCCAATCCCACTTTCATCCTGCCAGGATATTCCCCCAGGATCATGCCCTAGTGGGTGCCTGAATGGATATTTGTGTCCTTCCCCAGGCTTTCCCTACACGCGGCGCTGCTGCCTCACCAACAGCTCCCCGGTGCCCCTGACGTTCCAGCTCCGCATGTCGGACGCTGTGGACAGCGTGGATCAGATCCGTAGGGACACTGACCCGGCCTGGAGGGAGGGAATTCATTTCTATGTGGAGCCCAGGGAGTTCACCATCAATCCCAGCCAAGGCACCATCCTCCCCCAGGGACACCAGGACATCGAGGTACGGCCAGAGCCCAGCCACAGACGCTGCAGCACCAGGGCTGGAGCTGCACTGCAGTGTGGGAGGGCTTTAGCTCTGGTGCCAGCTCTGAGCATCCTGGCAGTGAGAGATCTGCACTGCTGGGAGGCCTCTGCTAGCTGGCTTACTCGGGATGTTCCTCAAGGAGCACTGTTTGGTTTCCAAATTCATATGCTGAGGTCACATACCTTATGGTCAAGGCCTGAAGCCATTCTTGTGTTTTTGAGAGCGAGTTATTTGATTGCAAGTGGGCAGCAGAAGGATGAGGGCAGAAGGTGGCTGTTAGAGAGATGTCATTGGATAAAGCAGTTAGCTTTTCTTCTTGGTCTCATTTCCCCCCTCCTGGGGAGCAGAATGATTTGTGTTCACTGCAGGAATCTCCAGTGGGGACAAAAAACTCTGCAGCCATGAACTGCCGAGCACCTGCTGGGCCACACTTTGCCCTCAGCTTCCTGCTGTGAAGCTGAACTCATTGTGTTCAAGTCAGGTTTCCTCTGCATGGATGTCTTTGTAGTCAGATGAAAAATTGGCCCCTTAATTTGAATGCAGTGGTGCATAGAGCTTTAGTCTAATGTTTTAAAGTAGCTGACCTGATAGCAAGGGGTGTTTAACAAATCTGGCATTGCCAGAAGGCTTTTGTTACTCTGAGACTGTGCTCTAAACATGGAGCAGCAGAAGAATTAAGGCCAAATCCTCCCTCAGGAACTGGAGGATATCACACGTGGGTAATGAGCTTATGTAAGGAAGAATTGACTGTTCTTCTCTTTCACCAGGTGACCCTGTGCTCCAACACGGTGATGGAGTTCTACAGGAGATTGCTGGTGGACCTGGAGGGTTTTGGTGAGGGAGTGGCATCAGTGGTCATCACAGCCAGGTACCAGCCCTTGCCTGGCCCCCCCAGGCACCGCCTTGCACAGGCTTTGCTGGCTGCAGCTGCCAAGGAGAAGAGCTGCTGAATGGCCTCATGTTGTGCCAGCTGGACATGAGAACAGCAGTGCTTGGGCAGCAGCCTGTGGTGAAAAGCACCCCTGCTCACAGCCCAGCATGGGCCTGGGCCCTCTGCTAAAGGCACCAGGAATGATATCATTTCTTGGCCTGGTTTTTGGTGCTTGAGGTGGAACAAATTTCCCAAGGGCCTCCTCTCCTTCTTCTGCAAGAGGTGGAGTTGTGCTGGTGGTGAGCACCGTGCACTGGTTTGGGCCACACCAAGCAGCTGCTGAGAGTCAGGGTCTGGCTCTGTCCATGAGGGCCCATGGCAGGGGGGAAGTGGCTCCCAGCAAGAGTGGGGAGGGCAAGGTCTGACGAGGGGAAAGCAGCCCTTGGTGTGGCAGGTCAGCTCCAGTTATTCTCCTTCCCTCTGCTTCCCATTTTGAGCTTTAATGTTGTCAGAGTTGAGACCAAAAGTCGTTGTTGCTGCAGCAGAATTCCATGCTGCTGTGCTGCTGTGGGTGTCAGTGTGATGCCAAGAGGGATGCAGCTCCCTGGCGCTGTTCCCTGTCCCAGGCAGAGCCATGCAGGCAGTGCCTGGGCTGCCATTTTGTCAAGCAGGTGGAGCTGGGGCCAGGCAGGGCCTGGAGCTGTGCAGTGCAGGAGCCAGGGAGCTGCAGGGCCTGGGAGGGGGTGGCTGATCAGCCACTCTGTGGGGCAGCTGCTGTCTCGTGCCCTCCAGGGCTGGGGCAAAGAGCTGAGTTCTCAGGCAGGGCAGCAGCACCATGGCAGAGAAGGGAGTCATTTTTACTGAGACACTGGAGTTGTGTGTTCCTTGAGCCTTAGGGAGCCCTGATCCTTCTTGGGAAGGCTCCCCCAGAGCTCGTGGCTCACTGGGACTGTTCCAGGAGTCCTTGCAAGCCTTCTTGGGTAAAGGAGGGGCTGAGGCAGCTGTGGCTCAAAGTGCTCTGCCTGGGGCACTGGGCAGCCTCTGGGTGCTGCCTCTCAGGGTTTGCCCCTCCTTGACAAGCCATGTTGGAGTGGGAAGAGGTAGAAGGCAATTTATCCCTGTAGGGCTGTTCAATGTGCATTTGACAGTGACCAACGTGTTCTGCTCCATTGCACAATCTTTGGGGGGAAACGTTCTCCATTCTCTCAGTATCTCTGATTGCCCTGGGGTCATCTCTCTGCCCAGATGTCTCGTTCCTGAGCTCCAAGTGTCCTCCCCAGTCCTGATGTATGATGAGTGCCACCTGAAGGTGCCATATGAGAGGAAGATCATCATTAGGAATCCCAGCCACCTTCCTGGCTGCTACGGGCTCATTCCCCAGGTTTGGCATCACATCCACCTCCTTCTGTCAAATATTACTGAGGAGATTATTAGGGGAAAAAAGGGTTTGGATAAGAACTGGTTTTTATTCAGTCTTATAGATCTGCTGAGAGCAGGATCCTCCCGACTGTAAACTTTAGGAGGCAGTTGAAGCTCCTGAGGAAACAGTTGATGTTCTGGTCTTCAGGGTGTTTTCATGTGGGAGATCTGAGAGGGTTGTGAAAAGCTGCTGCATCCACAGACACCAATGCCTGTGCTGGCAGCCTCCTTGCAGGCTCCCCTGGGAGTGCTAAGCCTACAATTCTTGCATCTTGTGTGTGCCTTTTACCTTTGTGCTGGGGAGTTTGAAACGTGTGTGTAAGTTGCTGTTGCGGTGGATGTTAAGGAGTCTAAAGTTTCTTCAGAGGTGCCTCTGAAGTTGCATTTCATTCTGTCCCTTCCAGAAACGCAAGGAGGACTCTGCTGTGCTCTACTCCAGCCCCAAGCCCTGTGGGATTGTGCAGCCCCAGAGCACAGCAGAGATCCCAGTTGTGGTGGAAGTGCAGGCCCTGGGCACTCATCGCACCAACGTTGTCATCGGCGTGTTCGGGGATGAGAGAAACCCACTGGTGAGGGCAAGGGGAGATGTGAGCCTGTGTGCAGCTGCTCGTGGCAGGGTGCACAGGGACAGGGATTCTGCCGGGGAAAACAGGCCCAGGCTGCTGGGGAGAAGGACAGGAGGGATGGGGGGCACAAACAGCTCCTGCCTTAGAGGTGGCAATCTCAGTGTCTGACACAGAATGGAGCTCGGCTGAGCTGGAATCCAGGGGCATTTGAGTTCATTCTTCTTTCAAATGCTGTTAACTTTGGAAACATCTGTTTGAAAATGTCATCCCTCTGAGCACAAAAGAGGACGTCAGAAGACTTCTGGGAACCTTGAGTTTCTGTAAAAGAAAGGAAAGCTGGCATTTGAAGGGTGGTTGCAAGGACTGAAACTTAGATTAAAACATATGGAAATGGCAATGCCAAATTCCCTGGATGGCACCAGACATCGGAACCTGGGCCATTGTGGCACTGCATGTAAATCAGTGAACAGCAAGGACAGGCAATGCAGGTGTGCCAGGGAGCCTGAAGTTTGATAAAACAGTTGCTTTCAACTATCAGGCTGCTTCCCTTAAAGAGGAGGGTTTCTCCCCACCAGAAGGACCAGTTGTTTAACTGTCAGCCTGGTCTTAACTAGAGATTTCTTGCAAAGGTAAAAGCTTTGGGCCAATAATTTTTAATTGGAAAGGTTCTCTTACCTTAATCCTTTTTGATTTGGAGGTGAACATGTAATTTTCTTTTTCCCCAAAAGCCCAGCATTTCAGCTGGAGAGTGGTAGCTGTCCCTAAAGAAATAACTTGAGCAAGGTTGAGCTGTTGAAGGTTTTTTAGGTTTCCCTGTTGTGGTTTGTTTTGTGGTTTTTTTTTTTTTAAATCTTTCTTGCTTGCTTCCTGGAACAGAGAGCACAACTACGGAGCTCAGGACAGCTGGCAGAAATCTCCCCAAGCCCAAGGCTGGCAGAGCTTGGCAGGATCCCAGCACCACAGCCTGTGTATGTATGGATGGATGGATGGATGGGGAATGCGACCTGAGTCACCTGGGAGTGTTGGGAAATGTCAACCAACCCCCAGCAGTGTCAGGGGAACATTCCTGATAAATCCCTGGTGGAGCTGCAGAGTTTCTGGCCTTGGGCACTGGGGGGGCTCTGCTGGCTGGGCACTGGCTGGGTCTGCCCCTCGGTGCCTCAGATCTCACCTTTTTGCTGCCTTCTCTGTCTTTCCCTCTCCCACTGTGCTTTCTGCATCCCCACCAGGTGTTCATGCCTGTCCTCTGCAGTTGCTCAATGCAAGCAATTGCAGCTGCTGCAGCAGCTCAGGGTCATCCCTGGGCTGCCTTTAGAACAGACCTGCTCCAGCCTGGATTGGGAAGGGCTGGATCAAACCATTTCTCAGGTCAACGTGCCAGCACCCACCCAGGGGCTGCATCCTGGCCAGGAGCTGCTCGTGCAGGTGTCCCTCCCTCCCACTGCAGGTCCCTGTTCATAGTTGTGTTCTTTTCCAGATGTGAGCCTTACCCATCTAAATTCCAACCCCAACCACCAAAGGGGAAGAGACCCAGTTTGGATTCCTCGGCATCTCTAAGGAGACGCTTCAGGATTAGAAATGTGGAGGAGGCAGCCACAGCCCTGAAAGAATCGTGGGGTTTTGCCCAATCTCCAGGAGCAGAGGTAGATTTTCTTGTACCCCTACTGCTTGTGCTGCCTCCCCAGCCTGCCAGCACCAAGTCCTGCTTGTGCTGAGCTCCCTTTTTGCTGCCCTGCTGTGCTGTGCTGACAGTGGGCTGGGCAGCAGGGCCAGTGGCTGGGTATGGGCTGTGTGGGAGGGAGAAATAGGAGAGTTTTCCTTGGAGAAGCTGACTCAGATCCTACAGGCCTGTGCTGAGTGTGGGATTTTTTTTTTGTCTGGTTTTCTTCCCAAAGTAAGATGAGGCTTTTCTCTGCATCATCATGGTAAGACCTCCAGCTTCCTTCCCAGAGCAAGCTGGGATGATCCTGATCTCCATGGAGCCTCTTCCCAAGGCAGCCAGACTCCCTGTTTGCAGGGCTCTGTTTTCACCCAGAGCTGCTGCTGCACTGCTGGCCCTGAAGCTGTCTCACAAAGGGAGACTTTGCAAAGTGGCTGTCTCTTCCTCCCAGCACAGAAAATGGCATCTTTTCCAGGTGCCAGCACCAACTCCTGCAAACCCTCACCTGCCACGAGGCTTGGAGGGATTCAGGTGCTCCCTGGACGTGGCGCACGCTCCCCTGGGAGCGGAGAAGGCAGGAGGGAATCTGTCTCACTGCCCATTGTCAGTGTGGCCAGCAGGGCTGGAGCTGCCAGTGCCGCTGGGGGCCCTCAGCATTGGCCACAGAGGGGCCTCCCATCCCTGCAGGCCCATCACAAAGGGCTGCTGGAGCAGCTGCTTGTTGGAGAGGCCGTGCAGGACACGTTGTAGGGCTGCCCAAGGACGCTGTGCAGCACCTATGGAGGGCACTGCTCCTCCTGGAACTCCTCAGGTGCTCCACAGGAAGTTTTTGCAGGCACTTTTTCTGTAGCACCTTGAGAAAGCAGCATTTAAATCAGAGAGAGAGGGGAAGAGCCTCAGGAGTCAGATGAGCTGGGCTGAGCTCCTTCCCTCAGCTCCAAGAGCTCTCACTCTGAGTCTCCTCCTTTTCTAAAAGCAGGAAGTTTTGAAACTTTTTAAAGGCAAGTTGTGCATCAGAGAGAATTTCTACTGCCAGGAGACATCCCAGGTCACTTTCATGTCATGTACTAATTAATGCATTGACCCGTGAGGATGGGAGAAGATTTTCCCCATGGTCCCTGCACTGGTCAGTGGCATGGATGCAGGATGAGGTGAGGGTGATTCTGGCAGTGTTTGGGGAATAGGCCCCTCTGGCTACAGCTGCACTTTGCTCCAAGATGCTCTTCTGCATCCATTTCCATGCTCAGCACCTCAATCTCTCCTGTCTTCCACCCAGGCTTTCAGTATCCTGCCAGTGCCAGGTGTGCTGCAGCCAGGAGAGAGCCAGCAGGTCTCCTCCACCTTCTCTGGCCACCTCAGCAGCACCTGCAGTGTCCCGGAGCTGTGCCACGTGGAGGGAGGCCCCAGCTACGAGGGGCTGGTGCCCGGGGAGGCCTCATGTGTCAGCTCCTCCCTGAGCCCCCGGGAGATCAACTGTGGCTCTCAGGCCCCTCTGAGGGAGAGGTGAGTCAGCCTTCCATGGGCTCCTGCTCTGCCATGGGTTATTGTCCCTGCAGGGCTTCCCTGCTCCAAGGACTCTGAGCTCAGAGGTGCTGCAGAGCAAGGGCCAGCAGCAACACAGGGAGGGCCACTGTGAGCTCCCTGGCTGCCAAGAGAGGAAGGACCTTCTCCTGTTGAGACACAACATCTTCTTCTCTATTGGAGTGCTGAGCCCTCCTGGCTTAGCTGCTGCCTGCAGGGAGCTGGGCTCTGGGCTTGCCTTGGCACTGCCTCTAGAGGTGGCTTGAAGTGCATGGTGTTGAGTGGCATCTTCTTCATCATCTCCCTTCTTCACCAAAACAGTGGCATTGTGGTATGGGCAGGCGTGGGGCACAGAGCAAACCTTGCTTTGGGTCCTGCTGCTGCCCCAGATGAAGCCCTTGCAATGCTGAGTTGCCAGGGCTCTCCTTATGGTGGGACAGCAGCCAGAAAAGCTCATGTCCTTTAGGCTCCCCTGCATCTGCAGCAGTGGGCAAGCACAGGAGAAGCTCAGCTCCAGCAAGGCAGCCCAGCTCAGGACACACAGGCCCAGGGTGGAGCTGGGAGTGGAGGCTGCTTCAAGCCAGCCTGTGCATCAGGACTTCTTCAGGCCAGGCTGAAGTTGGTTTCATGGGGAGGAGAGGGACGAGGCTGCTTCCAATGGTTTCCATGGCAGCCAGCACTGGTTTGCTTGGTCACAGCTGGGTTCCAGCAGGAAATCTGGCTGACAAGAGCCTGCCTTGCAGGAGAGGAGTTCCTGCAGCCTTTGCTTTCTGACTGATAGCATTGTTCTCATGAAGGAGCAGGCTAGGAGTCATTAAAACCGAAGGTCACGGACACAGACTCTCTAACTAATTAAAGTTAGACAGTGGTGTGTTTATTAACACCGTCGGGAGGCACCAGAGCCGTCCCTAAAAGGCGTGACCGCGCTGCCCAAGGTTCTTTGCCCTCTCTTTATTGCCCAAGATCTTACATACAATACATCTGCACAAGCCCAGCACCTCCCGTCCCCGCTCTGTATTCAACTGAGGTCATTGGTCCTTCACACCTGTGCAATTCCTCCCTTGAATTGGGTCTCGAATTGGGTCTGTGGTCTTAAGGGATGAAGTCAGGAATGTCTTCATCAGGTCTCTGTGACCCTCTGGCACGATCCAAGGTCCCCTGCTTAGTGACTGATTGACATCAAGCCCAGGTCCTAAGCATTGTTCTCCTGCTTTCAAGATGTTCTTATAACAGTTCACTTCCTCCACTTCCTTCTAGAAAGAAGCTCCTCATGGTAAACAATAGAACATTCAGCTCCGGCTTAAGCATCTCATAATCATTAACCTATGGTCTGCCTGTCTAACTTACATCCTGATCAATGGGAATTGCTTCTAAGCCTCAGCTGAAATCTGAACTCTTTAAAATCATGCTTCAGCTATGCCCAGGAGGGAGGGGGCTGAATGAGCTGAGTAAGAATTGTAGGAGAGATGAGCAGATGTCAGCAATCTGTGCTCTGCTCTAAACTGGGAAGCCAAGAGACAAAGGGCGTTTTCAGGCACCAGCACAGAGAGCTGCTGGATCAGCCTTGGGCAGGGGCTGGAGGGGTCTGGCTGTGCCTTCAGAGGGAGCTTGCACAGTCAAGAGCTTATGATGGCAAAGCTGAGGTTTGGCTGGGCCTGGAGGTCCCCTTCCACCAATGGCCTCACTTGGGATGTTCCCAGCCTCTGTGGGTTGAGGAGAATTCACGGAAATGGCCTCAGGGTCAAGGAGTGAAGTGCAGGGCCAGCCAGGACTAGGGAGCCCAAGTTTCTGGTAGGGACTCTCAGCCATGGTTTCTATTTTGTCTGCAGAAGGGAGCTGAAGCAGTCAGCTAAAAAGCTTGAGGAGGAGGCAAAAGCCTTAGAGGAGGAAGAGAGGCAGAAGAAGGAAGAGAAGCAGAAGAAGGAAAAGAAGGGTGTCTCTGTGGGAAAGCAACCTCCAAAACCAGAGAAGGGGAAAGCCAAGACCCCAGAGAAGAAGGAAACCAAAATCCCAAAAAAGGAAACCAAATCCCCAGAGAGGAAGAAAACCAAAATCCCAGAGAAGGAAACCAAAATCCCAGAGAAGAAAGAAACCAAGGCCCCAGAGAAGAAGGAAACCAAAGCATCAGAGAGGAAGGAAACCAAAATCTCAGAGAAGGAAACCAAAATCTCAGAGAAGAAGGAAAGCAAAGCATCAGAGAAGAAGGACACCAAAGCCCCAGAGAGGAAGGAAAGCAAAATCCCACAGAAGAAGGCAGCCAAAACCTCAGAGAAGAAGGAACCCAAAGCCCCAAAGAAGAGGGAACCCAAAGCCTCAAAGAAGGAGGAACCCAAAGCCTCAAAGAAGGGGGGAACTGAAATCCCAGAGGACCCAGCTGAGCTGGAGAACTCTTTCTTCTTTATTCATGCAACTCATTTTACACAGTTTGAAAAACCTTGTGTGCAACTTTAGTTAGTTCAGAGATTTCTTATCAGTTATTCTATTATTGGTTAATAAAATAGATTTTACTTGTGCATCAGATCTCTCTATTGTATTGTTTACCTGTTCTCTTCACTGATTCTCATGGGACAAATCCCTTGTTGTTGCAGGTGCATTTGTTTTTCACCCTCAGAACAGATTGCTCACAAAGTCTCATTCTCACAATGGCTTCACATGGGAACTTGTAACTGCTTAGCTGCACTCAGAAGTGATGACAGGCCAGCTATTAACATGGCAGAACAAGGCCTGATTTCATAGGGCCTTTCTTTTATCATTATTCTACCTGTCTATGACATCTCCCCCTTTTCGTTCATTTAAAAAAGGCTCCTATGTTCTGATGTTGAAACAGCTCACTCTTGTGAGGGCATTATCTCATCAAGGTTATCACTGGTTATCTGTTAGATATGGGATAAGATAGATAAAAGACCAATTACAATCAACAAAACTTACCAAATTCTATCAAGTCATTGACGCAGGGTTTTGCAGCATGAGAAAACAAAAGAATAATGTCCAATGTCTCTTAGGGAAATGGAAAGAAATGACCATTGTTTTCAATGAGTTGAGAAGTATGAGAAAGTCTATGAGCTGGAAATGCTGATCTTTGACATCACTGAATGTCCTCCTGGGTGCTGGAACAGGGAATAACTGGAGAAGGTTCGTAGGAGCTCTGTACCGTGAGGATGCCAGGAGGCTTTTGTTGGCAAATTGCCTCTGTCAGTTTCCAGACACAGCCATGTCTTGGCAGTCCTCCTCCTGTTCCTGCCCTGGCCACAAAGGCTGCAAGGAAACCTTTTAAGCAAAGGCTGCAAGGTGATGAGGTTATTTCTCTTTGCACTGGGCCTCATTTCTTCAGAGCTGATCAGTATCTGATGGAATGAACAGGTGACTGCTTTGAGCTGCTGCTGATGAAACACAGGCACATCTTCTCCTGAAGTTAATGAATCAATCAGGCTGCACTGTGGTACACTCAATTGGGATTTAGATGTGATGATCTTTTTTCCAAATTTCTCATGTAAATATTGCGTTATTCAAAATGATTAGTCGTCCAAATTTCTCATGTACATATTGCATTATTTGAACGTCCTTATGGCATTCATTCCTTTTCTTTATTGTTTTTTAAGAATGAGATGCATGTCTTTTGTTATGAGTATGAAGAAACATCATAGCAAAATAATACATGCAGTGGACAAGAAACTTAGAGCAATTAGGAATAATATGGATACAACAATCAGGAATATTTCAAATAGCAGACAAAGCTAACAACATAGGTGGAATTAGGAAAATAGCAATGTCTGCAATAATGTACCATCATCCCAGAGTCTGCAAACAGCTGACAAACCTCGATTCAGGGGGGACTTGGAGAATTATTTCCAGATAATAATTCCCAAGCTCCCTTTCAAAAGAGTTCAACTGTCATATCTAGAGAGTCAAATTGCCAAGTCAAAACAACTCAAATCTAGAAATTTAATTTCTTAACAGAAATTAAATCTACAAAATTTAACAAAAAAACCCTTTGCCTTATTTAATTTAACAGAATGTAACTGAGCATTACAATATTGGGCTTTAATTTAACAGAATTAAAATGAACATCCTTAAAAGTTACAGATAATGGCATGATGTAATTTTGTCCAAGGTTATTAACACAAAAAAACTACTTAAAGGTGAATAAGCCATAAGTGAAATAACAGCATGATGGTGCACTGGAGGGATTCAAGTTGTAACAAGCATGTTAGAAATATAAATAAATCAGTTATGAGAAAAACCCACGGTAACTGCAAATTCCATGGAAACAGAAATTCAGTAAGACTTTTTGAAGTGCCGGGTTACTGGAAAATAAATATAATAACATGCAATTCAGCATATTGCTGAACAACCCAACAGCTTTTTGTGACTGTATCTGGCATCATTTTATATGGCACATTTGTTAGCATTCTTGTTAAAGGAATCAGACCATGTTAAAATTTGATAGGCAATAAGGCGTTGCATTTACCGCTTTTCAATACAGTTGATAGTTATCCATAGGGATAGTTACAGGCTTTGTTAATTGCTGATTTGTCTTTTTGGTATGTGTTTTTGGTCCGGTCAGTTTCTGGCCAATTGTTTTTCAGGCATCTAAAGTAAAATTTGACACAGTACGTGGCCTTGGAGGACCCCAACAGGTCCAATTCTTGGGGTTCCTCGAGAGCATTGGGCAGCATTTTTGTCCACCTGTCCCAAGTATCTGCCAGGTTGGGTCTCTTACCTGTGGTGCGGAGGAGCTCTGAGTTATAGACGGGCCAATCATCTGCTACAAAGGTGTCACGGTTTGACGCTGGTGCAATGCCAGTGCCCCCATGAAAATACATTCTCCCTGGTGTCTGCTGTGAGATGTGACCAGGAATAGAGCAAAGCAGGCTCCAGCTGAGGAATAAAAGGGGAAAAAAACCCCAAAAACTTTATTAACTTACAATATATAAAAGAAACACACAGAACTCAGGATGAAAACCTTCCAAACATTCCTCCTCCCCCCACCAAATTCCCAATACATCACAGTAAGACAAAACCTTGGACTCTCAATTCAGTTACCACCCCTCAGATCACCAACTCTCAGTCCATCACCAGCCTTTAGATAATCAGTTCTCAGTTCATCAAGAAGAGAGGAGTCCCTCTTGTACCATAGGCTTCCCCTGGAAACACAGTTGAGACCTTTTGTGTTTCCATGTCACACGTGGCACTGCCTGGAGATCATTTGCCATCGTGACATCTTCCTTTCATGCCCAGTGCTCTCACCACTGCACATGGACCAGAGCTGCTTCTAGGGTTCCCCTTTTAAGGATGCTTTGCCCAGTTCCAAAAAAAGCACAGTCTCTCACTTTTGGGACACCTGTCCCTCCCAAATTCAGCCCCTGGGGCTGAGGGGTCTCAAGAACAGAGATCTTCTTCTTCTTCCCTGAAGATGGAGAGCACCACCACCCTCCTCACCCGTTGTCTCTGTTCACGCACTCCTTCACATAACATCACTGCACTCTCTTGGCTCCAAGCCATTGCCTCCCCCTAGATGCAGTCTCTGTGTCACAGGAAAACAATGGTTCTGTTCATGGCTATACAAGAAAAGTCCAGCCAAAGGCCATTCCATCACCTCCTCTCAACCAAGATTCTTCTCAACTTCTCTCATGGGACATTTCCTCTTATCTCATCTCTATCTCTCTTCTCATTCAACTCCAGGAGGATCAGTAAGGTTTCCATCATCCAAGAAAAGGGTTAAAAATCTCAGGCTCTGCCTGTCCAGAACTCCCATGGCTGCCCTGCCAGGCACCTTCTCGCTGCACCCCCCTTCTCGTTTATGGCCGGCCGTGCTGCCTGCATGTGATACCGAATTTCAAGCTGGCACAAGCACAGGCACAGGCTCACTCTCTTTCTCTCTCTCTTTCTCTCTTTCTCTCTGGGGGGCTGGCTGCCCGATGACTCTCCAATGTTCCTCCACCCTTCCATCCTGCAGGGGCCTTCACCTCCCCTCTCTGTCCAAGGCCCGGCCTACCTCACGCGGCCGCATGGCTTCCCCTCCCCTGCCAGCCCGCAGCCGGGCAGGGCAGCTCTGACCTCTTTCACAGACAGAACCCAAGAGAGCTTCCCCTGGGAGTTCCCTGCTTTTAACCCCCTGTGTTCTCA
Source organism: Agelaius tricolor (assembly GCF_023055355.1). Classification (NCBI taxonomy): domain Eukaryota; kingdom Metazoa; phylum Chordata; class Aves; order Passeriformes; family Icteridae; genus Agelaius; species Agelaius tricolor. Next base: position 1,077,583 of record NW_027269311.1, on the reverse strand, counting down.
GAGGAGTACCCATGTCCTCAGTGGCCACACCAGGTGCCAAAATTCAAATCTGAGCACCTATTGGTTTGAAAACAGCATCCCAAAAAACTCGTGTCCTTTTCAAACCAGGACACTGGTGGAAAACTATTGCCATTTCTTGAAAGTACTCTAATGACCCAGATAATAAAGATTTGCTAGTGTATTATGAAACCAACAGGTATTAAAACCTGTGCCAATTTCGAGGCAGACATAATCGAGGCAGTGCCACTTGTGCCCTGAGGTGCCCTGAGCTGGGGTTGGATCTCTCCCAGAGCAGCTGGGGGAGATCAGAGCACCTTGCAAGCTGCAGGTCCCTGACAGTCCCGCAGGGCTCTTATCCCATCAACATCTGCTCTGCTCCAGTGTGAAACAGGACCCAGCATGGTGCTGGGATCATCAGAGAGCTGAGGTGTGTGCTGGAATTCAATGGCCTCCCCATCCTGCAGCAGCCCTGTATTTCCCTCCTGCAGCCTTGGTCACCAGCACAGCCATGGAGGCTCTTTGGGCTCTGGAGTGTTGCTGCAGCCGCCAAGGGCAGCTGAGCTCTGCCTTTGGCACAGTCAGGCCTGGCCAGCGCAGGCCATGCTCAGCAATTGCTTGTGTGTGCCTGGCCTTGCTGTCAGCCCCGGCAGCAGCTGCGTGGCCCCTTTGTGGCCCTGTGCTGGCCCAGCCATGGTGGCCCAGCCCCTGTGCAGGCCCAGCCCAGGCCAGGAGCATTGCGGCTGGGAACGGCCCCTGTGCCGTGGTGCCCACAGCAGCCTTGGGGCTCTGTGCCCCATGGCCTCCCTGCTGGGCAGCCTCTGCCAGCTCCTGCAGAGCCCCTGGCACCTGTGGGGCTGCACAGACAGCCCTGCCCCGGGCTCTGCCGGCCTCTGGGCCAGCAGAGAGGCAGCCAGGGCTGGCCATGGCCAGGAACAGGCCCTGAGCCCCACAGGAGGATGGAGCTGGGCCACAGCCAAACCCAGCCCAGGCCAAAGCTGGGCTCAGCAGCCAGGGCTGCCAACGCATGGGCACAGAGGCTGGCGCTGACAAATGTCCTGGGCCCCCTCCCTGCTCTGTCCCTGCCACCAAGGGCACACAGCAGCCTCCTCTCTGGGTCACTTGCCTGTTTGCAATGCCTTGTACAGGCGCTGGCCCTGCCCCACAAGGCCTGGCCTGAGTCCTGCCCCTGCACGCTCAGCCAGGCTGAGATGGACACTGATGGTTTCTGGGCCAGGCTCTCGGAGCCCAGCCCAGCTCCCTGCAAGCTCTGCCAGCTGCCCTGAGCTCTGGGCAGCACCAAGGGCCTCTCTGAGCCCAGCCCAGCCCAGCCCAGCCGGCTCTGGCCCCACAGCTCTGCTCAGCCCAGGCTGCTCTGGGCACTGGCCCCACGGCCTCAGCCCCTGCCAAGGGCACAGCAGCAGCTGCAGCTGCCACAGGACTCAGCCCCAGCCATGGGGGAAGGTGCTGGGCCAAGGCCAAAGGAGGCTCCCTGGCTGCCCTGCTCCCCTCGGCCTCAGGTGCTGAGAGCTCTGCAGCCCCTGCTGCCATCCCATCTGCCCAGGGCAGCACCAGAGCCCCGGCCTTGGGGCCCTCAAGAGCTGCTCCTGCTCCAGGCCCAGGGCCCATGCCAAAGCTGGGACAGCAGCCACAAAGCTGTGCCCATTTCTGTTCATTGCTGCTCTCATGGGGATGGATCCTCAACCACTTGCAGGCTGCTGATGGATTTTAGTGCCCTGGAGACTTCTTCTTTCTTGAGCTCTTCAGTTCAGGAATTCAGTGAGAAGAGCTCATAAACATTTGTTCAGAATACCTGAACAAGAAAAGGCCCTGGGGAATATTTCAAGTTTTCAGTTCTTAATGTGGTTAATTAGACAGATGACAGAAGTGTACTCAAAGTGAATATACAATAGTATAAAACAATGCAAAGAATACAGTTTTGTTTGGTTAAGTTTTATTTTCCTGTTTATAGATTGATCTCAGCAATGTCCAATTGATATTGATCCCCAGCAGCTTTTAAAGCAGTTTTAACAGATATGAAAATCAAGACCCTTCATGGCTGACAATCAATCAGAATTTTTCCCCACCCCCTCCCGAGCATTTCCCTCATCCAGCCCCTGGCACTCCTATGGATCAGGAATGGTGTGGCCAGCAGGAGCAGGGCAGGGATTCTTCCCCTGTGCTGGGAACTGGTTGGGCAGCACCTCGAGTGCTGTGTCCAGTTCTGGGCCCCCAATTTAGGAAGGACATAGAGGAGCTGGAGCGTGTCCAGAGATGGGCAACAAGGCTGGTCAGAGGACTGGAAGAAAGTCTTGTGAGGAGCAGTGGCTGAGGGAGCTGGGGTTGTTTATCCTGGAGAAGAGGAGGCTCAGGGGAGACCTTATCTCTCTCTACAAATCCTTGACAGGAGGGTGCAGACAGGTGGGGGTCGGGCTCTTTTCCCAGGGAACAGGGACAGGACAAGAGGACACAGCCTTTTGCTGCACCAGGTAAAGTTTAGGCTGGACATTAGGAAATATTCTCCACACAAAGGGTGATTGGGCATTGGAATGGGCTGCCCAGGGAGGTGGGTGAGTCACCAGCTGTGGTCGTGTTTAAGGAAAGACTGGATGTGGCACTGAGTGCCATGGTCTGGGTGACAAGGTGGTGTTGGGTCCCAGGTTGGCCTCGATGCTCTCCAAGGTCATTTCCAGCCTGGTTGATTCTCTGATGATTGTGACATTGCAGGCCCTGGGGAAGCAAGGGGCCATTGTGACACTGTGGGGCCTGGTGGCACCAAGAGGACCATGGTGACACTGTGTACGACATGGCAGCACAGAGCCAAGGGGCCATGGTGACACTGTGGAACCAAGGAGAGCATTGCTGCACTGCCAGACCTCATGGAACCAAGGATCCATTGTGACACTGCAGGGCCCAAGGATCCAAGGGACTTTGTGACACCAAGGGGTCCCATGGAACCAAAGGAACATTGTGACACTGGGAGGCCTCATGAAATCATGGAGACCATTGTGACACTCAGGGGCCTCAAGGAATCATGGTTACACAAAGTTGCTGGGAGTGTTGATCTGCTGGAGGGTAGGAGGGCTCTGCACAGGGCCCTGGACAGGCTGGATCCAGGGCCCAAATCCAACAAGGTGAGGTTTAACAAGTCCCAGTGCCGGGTCCTGCACTTTGGCCACAACAACCCCTGCAGCACTACAGGCTGGGGACAGAGTGGCTGGAGAGCAGCCAGGCAGAAAGGGACCTGCAGGGACTGATGGACAGCAGGCTGGACATGAGCCAGCAGTGTGCCCAGGTGGGCAAGAAGGCCAATGGCTCCTGGCCTGGATCAGGAATGGTGTGGCCAGCAGGAGCAGGGCAGGGATTCTTCCCCTGAGCTCAGCACTGGTTGGGCAGCACCTCGAATGCTGTGTCCAGTTCTGGGCCCCCAATTTAGGAAGGACATGGAGGGGCTGGAGCATGTCCAGAGAAGAGCAACAAGGCAACAAGGGGAGGGGTCTGGAACACAAGTCCTGTGAGGAGTGGCTGAGGGAGCTGGGGTTGTTTATCCAGGAGAAGAGGAGGCTCAGGGGACAGAAGGCAGTGTCAGGGCACAGGCTGGACTTGATGATGTCCATGGCCTTTTCCAGCCTTGCTGATTCTGGGATTTTCTAAAACCACCCTTGGAGCAGTTGCAGGATGAGCCCTGGGCCTCCTCTTCAGCAGCTCCAGCAGCCCAGGTCCCTCAGCTTCTCCTGCCATCACCAAAGCCCATCCTGTCAGTCCTGCAGAGCCTCTGCAGCTCCTCCTCATTGCCCAGAACAGGGAGCCCCAGAGGCAGACACAGCAGCCCAGATGTGCCCCCCTGGCCTGGGGTGCCTCTGGCAAGGGAGAAGCACCAGGCACTGCAGGAGCCTGCAGACAATTCCTGCAGCTCTTGTAGGATGATCCTGCTGCCCAAGGGACGTTCCCATGGGGGCAAGTCAGGAACTGCAATGGGGAGTGGGGCCAGAGAGGAAAGGGCAAACAGGGATGGGCTGTTTGCAGGGCAGGGAAGAGGGCTGGGAAAGAGGAAGAAATTTGTACCAGGAAGAGTAAAGACAGCAAAGGTGAAGCAAAGGAAATGCTCCGGGCAGTTTGGGGGTGGCTGCCAGGCAGCCCTGGCTCTGAGCAGCAGCGTCTGCAGTGGCACAGGAAACTCCCAGCTGATGGGAACAAACTTTCTGGCTGAGTGCAGAGGCCAGGACAAAGCTGAGTGGTTTCCCTGGTGTCCCGCAGGCCTTGCTGGCCCCAGGGGCTGATGGCATTTGTGCTCCCTCAGGTTCATGTCCCCACAGCAACAGCATGGGGGTGCTGCCCCTGCTGTGTGCAATGCAAACAGGGGCTGCTGAGGCAGTGCTGCCGTGTCTGTGCCTGCAAGGATGGGGCACCTGTGTGAGCTGGGGGAGAGGCCAGGGCTGCAGAGGGGGGATGTTGTTGGCAGCTGCATGAGGACGCTCTGGGACGCTGCCCTGGGCTGTGCAGCGCACTGGGCATGGATCAGCCCCTGCTCTGCTGCTCCTTCCCGTCTGCCCCAGGGCCCTTGCAGAGCCCCAGCCATGCTGTTTGCCCCCAGCCTGCCCACGGCCAGCCTGGGGCTGCTCACGGGGGTTTCTGTGCTGAGCATTGGCCTGGCCGTGTTCTTGAGAGAGCCTGGGCAAGGAGCCTGGAGCCCCCAGGGCCTGGCCTGAGGCGTCAGCGCTGCCCCAGCAGTGCCCATGGCCTGTCCCTGCTGCAGCCCCGGCACTGCCACCCCCAGGGCTGTGCCCGGCCCCGAGAGCACTCAGGCCCTGCAGCAACACCAGGGCCACCAGGGCAGCGGGGCAGGGCCACGGCAGCAGCACTGGCAACACCAAGTGCTGCTGCTGCTGCTGCTGCTGGGCACAGCTGCTGGGCCAGCACTGATCTGCCCCAGCTCTGCACACAGACATTGCTGCTGCAGCTCCAGAGAAGGCAACACAAGGGCACCTCTGCAGAAAACTCTACTGGGAGATCCTTTAGTTCCTTTAAACCCACCAAGGGAATAGCTCATCATTGACACAGTCTGTGGCCACAGGGAAGGGTGGAGAGAAACAAAATGAGAAATGGCACAAACAATGACATTTCTTTGTGGACAAAAAGATATAGTAATATAAAGGAAAAAAAGCCACATTCAAACCATCAATAAGATTACTTTCATTTCAACTTAACTTTAGAAATTGGCCAGCAGTTTAATGTTTCTGAAAGCATCCAGTCATCAGTCTCCACACTGCAGCCTTGAGCTCCTGGTTCCTCAGGCTGTAGATGAGGGGGTTCAGGGCTGGAGGCACCACCGAGTACAGAACTGACAGGGCCAGATCCAGGGATGGGGACGAAATGGAGGGGGGCATCATTTGAGCAAATGATGCAGTGCTGAGGAACAGAGAGACCACGGCCAGGTGAGGGAGGCAGGTGGAAAAGGCTTTGTGCCGCCCCCGCTCAGAGGGGATCCTCAGCACAACCCTGAAGATCTGCACATAGGAGAAAACAATGAACACAAAACAGCCAAATGCTAAACACACACTAACAGCAATGAGCCCAAGTTCCCTGAGGTTTGAGTGTGAGCAGGAGAGCTTGAGGATCTGTGGGATTTCACAGAAGAACTGGCCCAGGGCATTGCCATGGCACAGGGGCAGGGAAAATGTATTGGCTGTGTGCATGAGAGCATTGAGAAAGGCACTGGCCCAGGCAGCTGCTGCCATGTGGGCACAAGCTCTGCTGCCCAGGAGGGTCCCATAGTGCAGGGGTTTGCAGATGGACACGTAGCGGTCGTAGCACATGATGGTCAGGAGGGAAAGCTCTGATCCAAGGAAGAAGTAAATCAAAAAGAGCTGTGCAGCACATCCAGTGTAGGAGATGTTGCTGGTGTCCCAGAGGGAATTGTGCATGGCTTTGGGGACAGTGGTGCAGATGGAGCCCAGGTCAGCGAGGGCCAGGTTGAGCAGGAAGAAGAACATGGGCGTGTGCAGGTGGTGGCCGCAGGCTACGGCGCTGATGATGAGGCCGTTGCCCAGGAGGGCAGCCAGGGAGATGCCCAGCAAGAGGCAGAAGTGCAGGAGCTGCAGCTGCCGCGTGTCTGCCAATGCCAGCAGCAGGAAGTGCCTGATGCAGCTGCTGTTGGACATTTCCTCTGATGCCTTGGCATGGGGATCTGTAAGAAAAGTAATCATGGAATAGTTGGGTTTGGAGAGGACTTGAAATATCCCAGCACAGCCTGGGGGCACTTTCCCCCCACTGCCTGCCCAGGGCTCTGCTGCCTGGAGCTGTCCCTGCCAGCAGCTGCTTCCCTGTGCCCAGGGCTGGGCCCTGCCAGTGCTGCCAGAGCCCAGCCCAGCCCTGGGGGCTCAGCTCTGCCCTGCAGAGCCCTCCCAGCTCAGGCACTGCCCAGGGGCAGCTCTGGCTCTGCAGGCTCTGATGGCAACGTCAGAGCAACCCTGAGGAGGCTGGAAAAGCGACACTGATGCAGCCTCTAAGGGCTGATTTCTGTCACTGCCCAATTTATTAAAATCTGAGAGAAATTTTTTTCATTTTTCTCAGGCTTAAGTGAGAGATGAATGTCTATGGGCAATTTCCCATGCCAGCAACCCACAATAGTAGATTAAAAAAACAGGATTTTCCCTTTAATGCAGCCCCATCCTTGCTGTGCTCCCTGTATAATCTACTTGGAAATGTTCTGCAGTTCAATGCCATGCTGGGAGCAGTCCTGAACAATGCAGCATCCTCCCCACACAAGGAGAACACTCCCAAGCCTCACCAGCTGTCTCCTGCCACCCAGATCTTGTCCCCCAGCGCTGGGAGCAGCTGCCAGGGCTGGCTGAGAGCTGTCCCTGGCAGGCAGCAGAGTCCCTGCCCCAGCACAGCGCCCTGGGCTGCAGGACCCTGCTCTGCAGGACAGCCCTGGGCACCCCTGGCTGCTCTGCACAAGAGACAAGCAGAGAATGTACTCACAGGCTCTGCAGGCATTGGCATGTTCCAGCTGCAGGAGATGGCTCCAGGAGCTGCAGCTGCACTGTCCTGCAGCCAGAGGTTCCTGTGCCAAGGGCTGGCAGTGATTGTGCCCCAGGCACTTCTCAGCCCCTTCCCAGCCCTGACTGATTGAAGCTCTCTGTGCCTCTGTGCTGTGCCCGGGCTGGCTGCAGGCAGTGCCCCAGCCCTGCTGGGCTGGCACAAGAGCTGCTCCTCAAGAGAAATGTGCTTTTGAAGCTCTTCTTGGTGACCAGGAGCTGCCTCTGGGCCAGGAGCCCAGCCCAGCTCAGCAGCACAGACACAGCACAAGGACTTTAATCAGCCTCTGGGGCTTTGTGCTCAGGCCCTGGACATCAGTCCCTGAGAGGGAGCTGAAGAAACCTCTCCAGAACTCCAAGGCAGAATCCAACTCCAGACTTTCTTGGACTTGTAATGGGTCCCAGTGAGGGACACGACTGAGCAAGTGTCCCCACGCCCCAGGCAGAGCAGAGAACTGCAGGCAGTGATGACAGGTGGGGACAAAGAGAAGCCAAGTCTTGGTGCCCTGGGGCACAGCAGGGTCTGTGCCAGCAAGGGCTGGGAGGAGACACCTTGTGCTGAGGCCCTGGGGCCTCCTGGCACAGCCCCAGCCAGGCTGGGCACTGTCAGCCCCTTGTGCTGCCCTCAGCATCCCCCCCTAGCCCACATCCCAGTGGCCTCAAGGATCTGCTGCAAGGAGTCCCTGGGGAGCCTTGCTCAGCAATGGCCCTGGGGGCTCCTTCATGCTCCCTGCAGGGACTGCAGCTTTTTCAAAGGACTTTGACTTTGGCTTTTGCCTTGCAGTCTCTGAGAGGTTTGTGCAATCCTGGCCTCCAATTATCTGCTGTAATTAGTCCCTGGAGAGGCTTTGTCTGTAACAACACTCAGTGGCGCTCATTAATGCTTCAAGGTACTCAATTATTTTAAGGTACTTGGTGTTTCACTTTTGATACAGACTCTGTGAGAGGTTTGTGCAATCATGGCCCCAATTATCTGCTTTAACGAGTCCCTGGAGAGCTTTGTACTGACACTCAGTGGTGCTCAGTAATGCTTTCAGATACTCAAATTTTTTAAGGTAGTTTGGATTTTCTTTTCGACTCTGAATCTCTGAGAAAGTTTTTGTGCCATCCTGGCCTCCAGTCTGTTCTCCAAGGAGTCCATGAGGAGCCTGTGTTGGGGATGGACCTCAGAGGGACCCATTCATGCTTTGAGACACTTTGAGTTTTTCCTCTGACTTTGACTCCTGGCAAGGTTTGTGCAATCTCCTCTCAGGCCCTGAGGTTCCAGGCTCAGCTCCAAATGCACCACAGGGCTCATTAGGATCAAGTAAGTCCTGACGAACCATGGCTCTGCATTGATTTCCCTCTGCTCTCGTGCAGTTCATTAGGAAAATTTCCTTTTACAGTTATGGAGAAATCTTTCAAAGTGCTTCTAAAAATATGTATTCTTATCCTAAAGGTTCCTTTATTGCTGTTCTTATTATACAAGAGGTGATTGCAGCATTCTGTGATTGATATTGATCCAGGGTCTCTCCTAAGGAGGTCTGGCCAGGTCAGAGAAGTTTTTCCTTGAGAGCTGACCCAATGTGAATAACCTTGCCCCACATTCCCCAACCCCATGTGAGAAACAATTTTCACTTTCAAAAATTTAAATGGTTTATTAAGACCTTATCAAAATACAGCAGAAGACTGAATAAAGAAAAGAATACAGTGCCAGAGCAAAGGATTCAGTCAGTTTGTAGGGCCCCAAGAGAGGGGCTTCAGTCCCAGCAATGGTTCATCCTGGCCACACTTGGCACCAACAGCTTTCTTTGGCAGTGTGAGAACAGGGATGTTGTGCCACTGAGGGAACAAAAGCAGTTCCCAGGGCTGCTCCTACAGAAAGCAGGAGCTGGTTGGGCAGCAGCAGTGCCAGGAGCAAAGAATTCAGGCTCCCAACCCTTCATGTACTATAGTGTACCCTGATACCCTGTGCCCCTTTATTATGAAGATCCATTGACGTACAATCATTTTCCACCTTGGAGTGGTTGATCTGTTAGGTCCTCTCTTCCTTTAGTTTGATAGTTTATAACCTCTAGGCAATTACGTATTAGTTCCTGACTTGGTTCTCCATACAAGAACTGGGCAGGGTTGAGTTGGTTACTCATGATCAGCTCTAAACCATTATCTCTTAAGATGTCCTCATACTTAAGCACTTGGGAATCAGTGAGCCATTTCTCAGCTCAGGATACTCCTTACTGAGTTTGGATATATATCTTCTATTTCCCCCAAAGGGTAATTTTTTGCTTTCTGCTATGAGTAGGGCAGTCACTGCCACAGCCTGAATGCAGGTTGGCCACCCCTGGCTGACAGGATCTAGCAGTTTTGATAAATAGGCCACTGGGTTCCTGGATCCTCCCCAGTCCTGGGCTGACACTCCATGTGCTACCCCTTTTTCTATATCCACAAACAATAGAAGGGTTTGTCTAAGGCAGAAAGACTCTGTGCCAATGCACTGACTAATTTTTGCTTTAAAGCTTCAAACTTTTGTTCATCATCTTTTTCCCACCTAATCTCTTCTTCTGCTAACTTTTCATACAAGAACTGGATGGCCTGCGTGTATCCTTCAATCCATAGCCTACAACATCCCAACAGGCCTAAAAACCTTCTTACTTCCCTCTTAGTTTTTGGCAGTGGGAGTGAAACAATCCCCATAATTCTCTCACAGTTCAACCCCCAGCTCCCTTGACAAATCACATGTCCTAGGAATTTTACTTCTTGCTCTACAAATTGGAGTTTCCCTTTTGATACCCAAAGTCCTTGGTCCCTCAGAAAACTTAACAACACCATGGTGGATTCCCAAACTTCTTTTTCTTCCTGTCCTGAGAAAAGCAAATCATTTACATATTGGATGAGCTACATCTCAGGTTTAATGGAGAAGAGCTGTAGTACTTCTCCTAGGCGTTGACCGAAGAGGTTTGGGGATTCAGAAAACCCTTGGGGTAACCCAGTCCAGTGCAGCTGTTGCTTCCTCCCAGAATCGAGGTCCTCCCATTCAAAAGCAAATATATCCCACTTTCCTCTGCCAGTGGGTATGCCCAAGAAGCATCGTTTAGGTCTATCACGCTAAACCACTCAGATGTTACTTAGTAGCGTATAGGGATTTGGCATTACCAGATATGGATTCACAGTTCTTTTGTTCACTTCTCTCACATCTTGGACAAGCCTGTAAGTCCCATCTGACTTCTTTGCTGGTAATATGGGTGTATTATGGGGGGACATTTATGGTTCTAAGGTCCTGTCCTCAAGTAGGTCCTGGCTCCCTGGCCGTAGTCCTTGTCTCCCCTCCAGGGAAAGTGGGTATTGTCATACCCAAACTGGATGGTTTTCATTAACTACTTTTATTACTATAGGTTTCATGTTTAATTTACCTCAGTTTTTTGGTTTTGCTCACATCATGTCATGAATTTTCTCCTCATTTTCTTCCCTTATTGGAGAAGCTTAACTACCATTTTCCCTTTCACTGGGAGCACCCCAATGTCAAACTGCACCGGTAAATCCTGTCCTAAGAAATTTCACACTGCTTCTGGAACTAATAGAACATCCCCAATTCCTATTTTATTTGTTCCTTCAAACTTTATTTGCTTTATAAGTGAGGCTTTGAAACCTTTGCCTTGTCTAGGTTTGAAAAGACAAGTGTCTGCTAATGAAGGCAGGAGCTGCCCCTGAAATGGAAAATGTAAAACCCCTCCCTCCAAATTGTTAAAGTTTTGAAATTAAGGGGGCTCTCAGGCACAGATATGGGAGCAGGAATAACAGTTCTTTATTGGCAAAGAAAATCAAAATAAAATAAACAATGCAGTAATACAAAACAACACTGATAGAATCAGAAAATGACCTGACACACTGTGGGTCAGGGTGTTGCTAGCAGTGCAATGAAAATAGTGGCTGCAGTCCTCCTGCAGTCTTCCTGCAGACAGATGTGGTTCTGTTGGAGCAGCGATCCTGTAGAAGGGTGTAGTCTTCCTCTGAAGATCCAGTGGTGGTGTAGATGGGCCTGGTCTTCCTCTGGGAATGCAGTGGAAGGGGCAGATGCTCCTCTGGGAATCCAGTGGAAAGACTGTTCTGGTGTCCCAAAATCTCAGATTGTATCCAGGCAGGAACGCTTGGCTCCTCCCCCTGGGGAGAGCATCTCACAATGGGAAGATGTCATTTTATCAGTCATGCAGTGACACTCAATGGCCCATTAACAGCAGATGTCTTCCCAGAGGGAGGATTGGTTTGTGGAAGAGATAAAGAAAAACTGCCCAATTAACAGATGATAACTGGCCCACCTCTAACAGATGGGAATTGAACACACACATTACCTTGCAGTCTAGGACATTATCCATGCCTTATTCTATTTCCATCTGCATCACAATGAAACCTTACACACAGCTCTCACTTATGACTGGGTTTCCCTGTGGTACACAATGGCTTTCCCCATCTTTCTGCATTACCCACCAAGTGTAACCAGGTCCTTGAACAAAAACAATCCCACAGATGGGTTTGTCTTTGCCCGAGGTGGGAGTAACCTAAAAAGTCTTCCTAAAATACCTTTCATGTGTACAACAGGGACTTTTCTCCATCCACTGTGTGCAGGGGTTCAGACTGGGCAGGACCAGCTCAACTGATGGACCCTCTGGTGTTGACCATCCAGATGGCTTTTGCTAAGGTCATTTCCCAATTTCTAAAAGTTCCCTTGCCAAGTGCCTTCAGGGTAGTCTTAAGTAATCCATTGAACCATTCAACTTTCCCAGCAGCTGGTACATGATAGGGGATACAATAGATCCATTCAATACCATGTTCTCTGGACCAGGTGTTGATAAGGCCGTTCTTGAAATGGGTCCCATTGTCCGACTCAGTTCTCTCCAGGGTTCCATGTCTCCACAGGATTTGCTTTTCCAGGCCCAGGATGTGTTCTGGGCCACAGCATGAGACACAGGGTAGGTCTCCAACCATCCAGTGGTGGCTTCCACCATGGTCAGCATGCAGCGCTTGCCCTGGCGTGTCTGGGGCAGTGGGATGGAGTCAATCTGCCAGGCCTCCCCATACTTGTACTTGGACCACTGCCCACCATACCACAGGGGCTTCACCCGCTGGGCCTGCTTGATGGCAGCACATGTCTCACAGTCATGGATAACCTGAGAAATACTGTCCATGGTTAGATCCACCCCTCGGTCTCGTGCCCACTTATAGGTGGCATCTCTGCCCTGATGGCCTGAGGCATCATGGGCCCATCAAGCTAGGAACAACTCCCCCTTTTGTTGCCAATCTAAGTTTATCTTGGACACCTCTATTTTGGCTGCCAGATCTACCTGCTCGTTGTTTTGGTGCTCCTCATTGGCTCTGCTCCTGGGAACATGAGCATCCACATGGCAGACTTTCACAGGAAGCTTCTCTACCCTGGTAGCAATATCTTTCAACTCTTCAGCAGCCCAAATTGGTTTTCCTCTACACTGCCAGTTGGCCTCTTTCTACCTCTCCAGCCATCCCCACAGAGCATTGGCTACCATCAATGAATCAGTGTAGAGGTAGAGCTTTGGCCATTTCTCTCTTTCTGCAATGTCCAGGGCCAGCCGAACAGCTTTGGGTTCTGCAAGTTGACTTGATCCACCTTCACCTTCAGTGGCCTCTGTGACCTGTCCTGTGGGGCTCCATCCGGCTGCTTTCCACTTCCCGTTCATCCCTACGATGCGACAGGAACCGTCAGTGAAAAGAGCATAGCGTGTTTCCTCTGGGGGCAGTTGGTTATATGGAGGAGCTTCTTCAGCATGTGTTACTGGTTCTTGTGCCTCTTCATCAGTCAGACCAAAGTTCTCACCTTCTGGCCAGTTTGTAATTATCTCCAGAATCCCAGGGCAATTCAGGTTTCCAATACGGGCACGCTGTGTGATAAGAGCAATCCATTTACTCCATGTAGCATCAGTGGTGTGGTGCATAGAGGGAACCTTGCCTTTAAACATCCACCCCAGTACTGGTAGTCGGGGTGCCAGGAGGAGTTGCGCTTCAGTGCCAATCACCTCTGAGGCGGCTTGAACTCCTTCATAGGCAGCCAAGATTTCCTTCTCTGTGGGAGTGTAGTTGGCTTCAGACCCTCTGTAGCTTCCACTCCAAAATCCCAGTGGTCAGCCTTGAGTCTCCCCAGGCACCTTCTGCCAAAGGCTCCAGGACAAGCCATGGTTCCTGGCTGCAGAGTAGAGCTTGTTCTTCACCTCTGGTCCTGTCCTGACTGGGCCAAGAGCAACCACATGAGCAATCTCCTGCTTAATCTGGGCAAAGGCTTGTTGCTGCTCAGGGCTCCAGTGGAAAGTGTTCTTCTTGCGGGTGACCAGGTAGAGAGGGCTCACGATCTTGCTGTGCTCAGGAATGTTCATCCTACAAAAACCTATAGGGCCTAGGAAAGCTTGTGTTTCCTTCTTGTTAGTTGGTGGAGACATCGCGGTGATTTTGTTGATGACCTCAGTGGGAATCTGATGCCGTCCATCTTGCCACTTCACACCCAGGAACTGGATCTGTTGAGCAGGTCCCTTGACTTTTCTCTTCTTGATAGCAGAATCCTGATGATCCTCTCTCCTTTCTCAAACACTTCCATTGCCGTGTTCCACCACACAATGATGTCATCAATGTACTGCAAGTGCTCTGGATCCTCACCCTTTTCCAGTGCACTCTGGATCAGTCCATGGCAGATGGTGGGGCTGTGCTTCCACCCCTGGGGCAGTCAGTTCCAGGTGTACTGCACAGCCCTCCAGGTGAAAGCAAACTGAGGCCAGCATTCTGCTGCCAGAGGAATGGAGACAAACACGTTAGCAATGTCTATAGTGGCAAAGCACTTTGCTGCCTTGGACTCCAGCTCATACTGGAGTTCCAGCATGTCCGGCACAGCAGCGCTCAGCGGTGGAGTCACTTCATTCAAGCCATGATAGTCCACAGTCAATCTCCATTCTCTGTCAGACTTGCACACAGGCCAGATGGGGCTGTTGAAGGGTGAGTGGGTTTTGCTGACCACCCCTTGGCTCGCCAGCTCACGGATCATTTTGTGGATGAGGATCACGGCATCTCAATTTGTTCAATATTGCCGGCGGTGCACTGTCGAGGTGGCAATCGGCACTCGTTGCTCTTCCACCTTCAGGAGAGCTACTGCAGATGGGTTTTCTGATAGTCCAGGCAAAGTGTTCAACTGCTTAATGTCCTCTGCCTCTACAGCAGCTATGCCAAATGCCCATCTGAGTCCCTTTGGGTCTTTGTAACAGCCATTCTGGAGGAAATCTATGCCCAGAATACACGGGCCCTCTGGGCCAGTCACAATAGGATGTTTCTGCCACTCCTTCCCAGTCAGGCTCACCTGGGCTCCCAACAGGGTCAATTGCTGTGATCCCCGCGTCACCCCAGCAATGGAAACAGGTTCTGCCCCCACATGTCCCAATGGTATCAGGGTACACTGCGCACCAGTATCAACTAAGGCATCGTATTTTTGTGGCTCTGATGCCCCAGGCCATCGGATCCACACTGTCCAGAAAATCCGGTTTTCCCATATCTCTTCCTGGTTAGAGGCAGGACCCCGCCTAGCCCTGGTTATTATTTCTTTCCTGGGCATACACGGTCAAGGTTCCTTCAAGGGGAACTGACGGATCATACCCAGCAGCTCAGTCATGGAACGTTGGGGCTACCTTCACTTTACTGAGTTCCCTCGATTAGTGTTTCCCTCCTTGAGCTGATGCATCCATGCTGCCAGGACAGAAGTGGGTTTCACATCCCACCTTCCCATGTCTCCCCCATGGTCACGCAGAAAGAACCACAGGTCAGCCCGTGGGCTGTACCCTCTCTCTGTAGCTGGAGGACGTTGGGCTCTGACTCTGGGGCCTGTGACTCACACTGGTGCAATGTGGGAACTGTTCCTCCTCACCTCCTCCCTCATCTCCCTCATCTCCTCTCTGAGTTCTTGGACCACGGCAGAGACATGAGCCTGCATTGGGCCGTTGATCACACTCTCATAATTTCTAAGCTTGTTGGCAACAGAACCCACTGAATCTCATTTGTTATTGGCAATAATCATTGCAATAAAGGTGGTGTATTGAGCTGGCCCCAGATTTGCCAGACTCCACAACATTTGCCCTGTGCACCTGACCTTGTTGGGGTCATTATCATGCTGTCCATCCCTCCCAAAGAGTACCTCCAATACTGCCACTTCTCTCAGCTCTTGGATCCCTTCCTCAAGAATCTTCCAGTGCATTCTATGGTGCTGGTCCTGCATTCTCTCCTGTGGACAAACCTCTCTCTGACACTCATTAAAAGCCACTCCCAGAGGGAAAGGGACCTTGGCTCCCTTACAAAAATCAGATTCATACCTGAGTCCTGAGTCAAGTGTCCCAAACTCCTTGCCTCACCACCATCCAGCTGGACACCTGTACCCATAAGGTCCCAGACCCAAAGTAGCCAGGTTGTGTAAGCCTCACATCCCTGTCATACAATGTCTTTGTGCAGATTACGGAGACTTTCGTACGTCAGGGACTCGGTGATGACCTCAACTGTTGCCTCTCCTGGGTGTTGGGAAGGCTCTCCTTTCATATCCTCATCTGGGTGCTCTGATTTCATCCTAGATCTCCTTGTTTCCACCAGGGCACTGCTGCTGGCTGTGACTGCCTTTGCGGTTCAGCTGGAACCTGGACAGTTGTAACATCTGTGGGTTCCACTGCTGCACCATCAGCCTCTCCGTCTTTGAGGCAGGGGGATGGCTTTTATCCAGCTGTGGGAATGTACTCCTTCAGCACCTGGCCCATCTCTTTCATTAGAACCCTCATCCAGCCTGGGTGGTTCATTTCTGAGGTGGGCCGTGGGGCAGGGTCAGGCTCTGGGGCAGCAGCATCCCTTGTCTCTGGGGTAGGTGTCAGTGTGGTTATCCAGGTTAATCTTCCCTTATCTCTGAATGCTAAATGTAACAGGCCTATCAGCAACACCAGCCACTGTATGATATCATTAGCATTTAGAGTGGATCTGAACCCTTTGAAAACTGGTGGGGCAGACCCAAAGAGCTGGGTGAAGGGCTGGGAAAAAATTTGCCCCCGTGTCATTTCCTCACAGTAAGAACCATTATTAAAGTAACCCCAAAACCATACACTTAGTGTGTGATAGTCTGAATCCATGTGCCTGCCTTCCAGAGGAAGTTAAAGATCCATTAATTCCTCACCTCATTAAGCCATAAAGCAAACTGGATAACAGCCAGGGCAGCCTTAGTTTGGTTAGCCTGTGTTCCCAGGGATTGTCTGGGTGCTCCTGATGGGGCAGAAGGAAGAGCTCCAGGCCCTCCGTGAGGGTGATGAGGGCAGTGGGCTGTCAGCGGGGGCTGGCTGGGGGAGCTGCAATGCCTGGGCAGGAGCTGCAATCCCTGCCCCGGCTGCGGTGGGCTTTGCTCCCTGTGTGGACCAGGGGTGGCGTGGGCAGAGCACACAGAGATTTCAGGGATGCGGGCAGGGGGATTCATGGCCAGCACTTTGCAGCTGATCCCCTTGGCCTCTCCTCTCTTGCGGCCATGGCAAGAGCTGGGTGGGATGGCTCTGGCAGGAAGGTCTCCTTGGATTCCTGCACATCCAGGTTCTGACCGTGGCTCTGTTCCTCTCTCTTCCAGCCCTTCGAGCCCTGAGTGAAGACAACAGCCCCTCCTGCATAAGCACATTTCTTCAGGTGATGTTTGAGGCAAGAGCTGCAGAACTTTCATCTGCTGGCTCAGAAGAACCGGTGTCTCTTTAAGACCTCCAGATCCCTTGGAAGGTGAGACCACCTGGAGACCAGAGGGGATCAGCTGGAGTTCCAGGCACAGCTGATGACTGGCACAACTGAGCCTGTGGGAAGCTCCCATAGCTCCTGCCTTCTCCCTCCCTGTTGACAGCTCCCTCCCTCCAGCCCTCGGACCCTGCCCATCCCCTTTCTTCCCTCCCAGCTCATCCCTCTGCTTCGCCATCCATTAATCAACAGTTTGGCTTCCTCACTTTACCTGTATCTCTGTGGAGCTGGAGCGATGCAAATCCGGGGCCCTGGGACACACAGGCCCCTGCTGCCATTCTCTTCCACACCGTGTTTTGTGTACAGACACAGAGGAATGAGGGCAGGTCAGGCTGGAAAGGTTCCTGTGCTGAAGGTCCAGTTCCACAACACTGTGCAGTTACAGATCTTTCTGAGCACCCTGGAGCCCCTGGATGTTGGAAGAGCAAACCTGATGATGCTCTGAACCCAGCTGAGAGGTATTCTACAGCAAGCATCCATGGAGGGCAAAGGAGCTTGGAATGCTGGAAGTTTTCAAGAATAGCTTCCTGAAAGCACAGCACTGCTCCATCCCTGCACAGGATGAGGAAGAGGGCAGAAGCAGAGACCATCCGGGCTTAGCAGGGAGCTCTGGGTGTGCCTAAGGGCAGATGAAGCAGCAGCACGGTGCCCGAGACTCGGACACGCGGCCGTGCCGGTGCCCGGAGCGCTGTCAGGCAGTGCCGGGATCCCGGCTGTGGTTCTGGTCCCAAGTGAGGAATGGCAGCCCCAGGCTCAGAGCCAGTCAGAAAGCCAACCAAGGGAGAGCAGAGGGAGGGCACCCTTCCAGTCTCTCTTGGGCATGGCTGCAAATCAACCCCTGCTGCTTCTTCCTCCGCCTGTGTTTGGGCTGTGCTGGTGGCAGAGCCAGCCAGGTTGTGCTCTGTGTTCCAAAGCCTGTTGGGAGCAAGCATGAAAAGCGCTGTGTGCACAGCAGAGAGTCTTGGAAGGTGCTGGCAAGAGCATCCTGTGGGGACAGGGCTCTGGGCTCTGGCTGGGAACAGCCTGGTTTTGTTGCCGTGAGCACAGGCAGGAGCTGAGGCAGGGGAAGAGGCAGCGGGCAGCTTGTGTTTGTAGAGGGCCTGGGGCTGCACCTCTGAACCTGCACCTGGACACACACTTGGGGGAATACGAGCTAGAGCTGGAGTGCCTGTCCTGAAAGGACCTGGAGTCATTCAGCCTTGCCAGCTTTTCTTAAGAGTGTGTTAGTGTTCCCCAGGAAAGCCACACATTTGGAGAAACACCTTTGGAGGAAAGGGGCTTGCTTCTCAAGGAAAGTGCTTCCCAGGGAGCTCCCAGTGAGGCAGGTGTGAGTGTCCCCCTTTGGCTCTCTGTGCTCCTTTCAGTCCTTGAGGCCCCTTGCACTTGGCAGAGGAGCAGGGCAAGGGAGAAGGCTGTGAAGAGCAGGTTTGGCATCCGCCTGGACCTGCAGAGACCAACCCAAGCACTTGCAGCAGGGTGTGTTCCCCTCCTTTGGACAGAGGTGTGAGCAGGAGCATCTCTGTCCAGCCATGAGCCCCAAAGCTCTCTGTGAGAGCTGTGAATTAAAAGGCCTTTGCACACACACTTTTCACATCTTTCCAGTCTACTGTGTTTCAACTCTTGGCAAAATGCATTTGCCTCCTGCTTGGTGGGAGCTGCTGTGGCCCAGGGCCAGCACAGAGCTGGGATGTGTGGGCCAGGCAGCGTGGAGAGCCTTGGCTGATCTTGGTGTGTCCCTGGCCTCAGAAAAGGCCTCCCAAGGTGTCCTGCTCATTGGCTCTCCCTGTGCATCTTGGAGAGAACAAGGTGGGCATTTCTGGCAGCTGGGCATCAGCAGGCCTCAAAATGGGGGCGTGTGGTGGAGTGAGCCCAGCTGAGATCCCCTGAGAGCAGCCCAGTGCTCCTTGCTCCTCTCTGCTGACCCGGGAGCGTTTGTCTGCTTTCGGGATGGCCCTGGCTGTGTCAGGGCTGCTCCGTGGACACGAGACAGCCGCTCCTGTCCCACTGGGTCCCAGCAGTGCCTGGCAGCAGCCCTGCATCCACGTCAGGATGCTGGCCAAGAGAGGCCCTGGGAGCTGAGGCAGCTGATTTGAAGCTTTTGCAGATACACACAGGGCATGGCCAGCAGTGTTCCCTCAGGATACAGCAGTGCTGAGGCGCCTCCCCAGAGCTGCCTGATGCTGCCCACTCCTTGTGGCACCAGTTGCTTTCCTGTGGGATGTTCTACCTCCCCCAAGAGTGAAGAGGGAGCTGGAGAAAGAGCTGGCCAGGCTGATCTGGATCCTTTCCCAGCAGCCCTGGCTGAGTGGAGCAGTCCGAGCTGAGCGCAGAGGTGCCCATGGAACAGCCGTGCCCAGGAAGGCTCGCTGGGAAGGGTGATCCAGGAACCACAGGCCTGGCAGCCTGAGCTGCCACCGGGGAAGGCCTTGGAGCAGATCCTCCTGAGTGCCCGCCCACGGCACGTGCAGGGAACCAGGGCGTCTGCTGGAGGCTGGGAAAGCTCTGCAGAGGGACGGGCACAGCTGGGGCTCCTGGTGAGGTGTTGAGGGCTTCTGTGTGGGATTTTGGGGGGTAGGTGTTGGTGGGGTGTTGGGGAAGGAGTTGTCTGGAAGGTGAGAGGTCTGGGCTGGAATTTGAGTCAGTTTGAAGGCAGCATCTATGCTTTGGCACAGCTTTGGTTATGGAGGGCAGAAAGAATATCTGTGACTATTTCTATTCATGGTCCTCTTTCCCCTGCAGGGAACAAGAGGGGAGAGCTGTACTTTATTGGCCACTTAGATATCTGTACTGGGGTGGATCAGCCCTTTTGCCATCTACTCATTTGTTTGGGTTACTCTTGTAACACTGAGTGGTCTTTCATTCCTTGAGAGTTTTTATTCCTTAAGAAAATTAGGAGATTATCATCCCTTCATCAAAATCCATTTGCAAATCAAAGAATGGTCTTCTTTTTGGCTCTGTGTAGTGTTATGTTTTGTAAAGTGTCATTCAATGGAGGATAAGGCAAAGGAGTTGCTGCTTCAGCATGGGACACAAACTTGTAGACCAGTCACATTCTCAGGCCATCCCAATAAATTTGGGAAGTTTGCAAATTTTGGAACGACTTGAGCTGAGCAATGGGAAGTAAAACTTTCCTGAAGTGAGGATTCCTTAATGCCAGATTTTTCTGTGTCTTCATGGCCAAGATGTTTTTATGGTGCAGGAAATGACTTCAATGAGAAAATAATTCCAGCACAGAGTAAGAGCTTCTGACAGAGACCAAGTGTTGCCAGCAGTTGCTGCAGGTGCTGCTGCCATCAGCCCCCAATGCACGTGGGCTTTGGCTCCCTGTGGCACAGCAGCCCCCCGGGGGCACAGGTCTCTGGGGCAGGAGACGGGCACCAGCGCTGCCAGGGCTCGGGGGTGGCAGCTCTGCTTGGGCAGGGACTCTGCCACAGCTGCTGCTGTCAGCGCTGCCCGGGCCCCAGGGCTCAGAGCAGCATTCGTGCCCTGGCCCACACATTCCTTGTCTGTGTCACACCCGTGGGTTTAGGATGGCCACCGGCCGGGAGGTGTCCCAAGGAGGCCGTGCCAGCTTCCCTGGAAGGCCCCGTGCCCTTCCC
The DNA here is from genome assembly GCF_023055355.1 of Agelaius tricolor. Taxonomy (NCBI): domain Eukaryota; kingdom Metazoa; phylum Chordata; class Aves; order Passeriformes; family Icteridae; genus Agelaius; species Agelaius tricolor. The sequence continues at coordinate 1,057,170 of NW_027269311.1, read as the reverse complement.
AGCGCGGCTGCGTCGGCAGCCCTGGGGCTCCTTCTGCTGCCCTGAGCCCGCAGAGCAGGGCAGCGTTTGCTGATGCTCTGAGCCCTTCCTAAAGATCCTGTGGGGCTGACTTAGGCACCTGGGGCCAGGCATTCCTTCCAGCCTGGGCCACTTTGGTTGGGCTGGGGGCGACCCCAGGGCAGGGGGCAGGGTGTGCAGGGGCCCTTTGTGACACGGTGCAGCACGGTCACTGTGGCATAGAACGGGTGTCCAAGGGCCCTTTGTGACACGTGGGAAATAGAAGCCTGCCCGGCTGCTGGGAACAGGCAACGGGGCAGAACGGGACAGAGCGGTGCCGTGAGGAGCCCCCGCACAGTGCCCTCGTTCCTGTCCCACCCGGAGCCTTTCCGAGGCGTTATTCCTGCAGGTGACCTCGAGGCCAGACCACAATCCTTGACAGGAATCTCCTGTCCTGGTGGCCGGAGCCCTCGAGACTAGAGTGCAGGACTTGCTGTCCTGAAGCCTCCCTGAGGCTTCTCTCTTGAAGGTGCCTTCCAGGCATCACTGCAGGACTTGCTGACTCAGAGCATCTCTGAGAATGCCCCGAGAATGCCCAAGCTGGCCTGGGTGAAAGAGGAGGAAGAAGGCCCTGGAGCTGCCCCAGCACAGGAGACCGAAGAGGTGGTGCCGTTTGAGCTGCTGCAGGAAGGTGAGTGGCAGAGCTGGGCCGCAGGGTTGGTGCCTGCACCAGCTTGGCAACATCGCATCCCATCCCATCCCATCCCATCCCATCCCATCCCATCCCATAATATCCTGGGCATGTTCCCATGTACAGAATGGAACAGAGATGAAGAACACATGGAGCAGAGACCCCCAAGAGTGCCCAAGCTGGCCTGGGTGGAGGAGGAGGAAGAAGGCCCTGCAGCTGCCCCAGCACAGGAGACTGAGGAGGTGGTGCCGTTCCAGCCACCGCAGGAGGGTGAGTGGCAGAGCTGGTCCACAGGGTTGGCATCTGCAGCCAGCTTGACCCCATGCCATGCCATGCCATGCCATGCCATGCCATGCCATGCCATGCCATCCTATCCCCTGGGGAAATGCCCATGGACAGGACGGAAGAGGGCCTGGGCAGACACCCTGCAGTGGCCGCGCTCCATCCCCTGGGCCATCCCGGGGCTCTCCCTGCCTGGGCAGCGCAGGGCTGGCCTGTGTTCTCCGGCCTCTCCCGCAGTTCCTCAGCTCTGGCTGCTCTCGCTCTTTGCCAGATGCAGCCCTGGAGTGCACACAAGAGCAGGAATCCAGCCGTGGCCGCTTCCGCAGCACAGCGCAGGTACCTGCAGCCACCCCCACCTGGGCTGGGCCTGCTGTCCCTGCTCAGCCCAGCACCGTGTGTGCAGCACTCCATGCAACATCCCCGGCTTCCTGCCCTTCTCCTACAGTTCATCTGCAAATTCATCAAGAGAATGCAGGAGGAGGAGACCATCGCCATGGGCACTGGGCTCAGACCACACTCGCCCATCTTCAAAACCAAGCCCAGCGCTGCCCTCCTGTGTATGCTTGTAGAGGAAGGGTTTTACTATCCAAACCAAGTAAGCAGCCTGTGGGCAGGGTTTGATCCTCCCAGGAATTGCTCAGCCTCCCAAGCCACGCATGCTGGTTGCTGTGAGCCTTTGAGGCCACATGGCAGTGTGCTGGGAAGGGAAGCACTTCTCTGGGCAAGCTGGGAACATTGCTCCCCCTGGCAGCTTCTCAAGTCTCCCTGTGCCTTCTCCAGGTGCCCGCCATGGTGAGGTTCATCCACCAGTGGCTCGTGGCCAATGATTGTGCTGAAGCCAGGCTGGACGAGGCCCTGCTGGATCTCACAGAAGCACAGCCAGATGACGCAGTCCTGACGCTGCTGCGTGTGGCCCCGTCCTGTGACAGGTATGGGGCCCACCTGCCCAGAGGGCTCAGGCCTCCCCAGCCCATCAGCCTGTACAGCCTGCCGCAGGTGTCTGAGCAACAGAGACTTCCAGGGCCCTCTGGCTGCTGCCTTTCCCAGCCCTGGCACGTCAGCCCCTGAGCCTGCTGCCATGCTCCCTCCCTGCCCCTCAGGGCTCTGTCCCCACAGGCCTGGGCTGCCTGGCTGCTGCTGGCCAGGGCCAGTGGGCAGAGGCAGAGCTGGCAGCCAGCTCAGCTCCCCACGCTGCTGTGGCTGAGACCCCCCTGAGACAGAGCTCTGACCCCCCAGAGCTGCCATGGCCATGTGGAAGACCATCATGGGCTCAGCCAGGACTGCCGAGCTGGCACAGCTGATCCTCCTGGATGTGCTGGGGAGCTGGCCAGTGCACAGCACGTGCACCTCTGATGGGGACCAAACGGCTGTCTTTAACCTGGCTGTGAGTTTCTGCAAGTGGCCTTTGCTGGCCCCAAGGCCGCCTCTCCAGCAGCTCTCCATCCTCCTTCCCCCACTGCATCTGCCTGCCTCAGGCGCTGGCCTGAAACCTGGCCCAGGGGCAGCTTCAGGCCCAGCAGGCCCCGTGCTCCCCCTGCCAAGGTCTCTGTGGGCCTCTCCCTGCCACGCTCAGGCCCTGCCACACGGACGCCTGGGCACTGAGCGCTGTCTCGGGGGCCTTTGTCCCTTGCAGGCAACCGTGGTGATGTGGAAGATCCTGCAGGTGCCCTGTCTGCCACGGATATTGAAGGTGTATTTCCCCCGCCTATTTGTGCATCTGCTCTTCCAAGTGTTCTCCAGCAGCTTGGAGATGCCAGAGGAGGTCGATGCCTTCTGGAAGCGATGCCAGCAAGAGCACGGCCTTGCCACCAGCCCCAACAGGTGCTCCATCCCACTCCTCCTGTCCCTGCCACGTGGCCTGCCAAGGAGCCAGTGCTGCCAGCGTCACCTGGCCTTTGCTGTGCACACAGGTTTGCAGTGCGCACCCTGAAGTCCCTGCTCTGCCTTCTCCGCTGTGAGGATGTGGTGGTAGCAATGGAACGCAGGTGTGGCTGGGACACGCTGCTCTCTCTTGACACCCACCACTTTGCCGTGGCTCTGCTGGCCAGGTGAGAGCCCCTTCTCCCCACGGCCTCTGACATTTGTGCTCTGTGCCCGGGGTGTCCTGCAAAACATGGTCATGGCCAGAGGGCCTTGTCACTGCGGGACAGCCAAGCAGACTGGAAAAGGCTGGCAGAGGAGGGTGCCCATGAGAAACCAACTCCCGAGTGGCCCAGGTCCCCTTGCTGGAAGGGTGGTGGGGAAAGATGAGAACTCTGTGAGTCACTCCTAGGAGAGATTTGCCGCACTGGCTCAGGGTCTTGTTTCCGTTTTCCTCTTTTTAGAGAAATTTCTCATTCAGCCCTACACTTTTGTTCCGGGATTGCATTCTACCTGCTCACCATGCTCGGCCAAGAGATGCCATACTGGGATTTCCCTGCCCTGGCATTCCTTGTGGAGGTGAGCCTCAAGGCCAGTGCTGCCTCCCATCTCTCTGCCCTCTTGTAGGCACAGCTGCCAGAACGGTGCCCGTGCCCTGTGCTGCTGCCTGGGCCCAGCCCTGTGCGGCTCCGGGCTCCTGCCGGCCGGCTCCCTGTCACTGCCCTGTGCCTTTCAGGTCCTCGAGTGCCTGGACTTGAGGGAATGCAGTGACAGTGTTCTGCAGATCATGGCACAGAACCTGCAGAGCCAGCACAGGGCCAGGCGTTACTTGGCACTCAGAGGCCTGGTAGTGCTGGGCAAGAATCCCTTGATGGTGAGGAGGGGGCAGTGGCTGAAGCCATGCAGGCAGCGTGGGGCCGGGCAAGGCAGTCGCTTGGCCTTGCCTGGGCTTGGGGCCCTGGGGCAGCTGCTCCCAGCTCTCCTGCCTCCCGCTTCAGCTGCCCCAGTGCTTTGGGACAGGCCTTTGGCCTCTGGGCCCTGCGGCAGCAGACTGGCCTTTCACAAACTTGTGTTCTGCACAGGCTGAAAAAATGGGGAGCCTGACCCAAAGTCTTGTGGAGCTCCTGCAGGAAAATGATAGCCACATGATCAGGATGACCATTCTTCTACTGCGATATTTGCTCCTGGATATTGGGGGTGCCCCAATAGCCACCCCCATTGCCCTGCAGCTGGCTGAGGCGCTCCTGCCACTCTTTGACCACGTAAGGCTCTGTGCCCACAGCCACGGCCGCCGGCTGCTGCCCGCACACTTGGTGCCCTGTGCAGATGCAGGCCTGTGCTCTGGGAGGCCTGAAGCAGCTGATGCTGAGGTCTTTTGCCCTTCCTCTCCTACAGGATGATATCCGGGTGCAGCTGAGCTCCATGTGTGTCTTTCAAGAGATGCTGGACTTTTTAAGAGAAGATGGAAGAAAGGCCTTGAAGTCCCACGTTCGCCAGAGCCTGGTCCCACTCTATGTCCACTGCCATGATGAGAATCAGATTGTTGCTGAGGTGAGGAGCTGTGGCCACCTGCTGTCCCCCTGGCAGGGGACTGGGCTGCCTCCTGCCCTGGCACCTTGCGGGCTGCAGCCTCCTCCAGGCTGTGGCACTGGGATGCTCCTGTGCCCTGGCCTGTGGGGCCAAGACCGCGTCTCTGCTGCTCTCCAGGCCTCCCGGGAAACGCTGCATTCTGCAGCCGGATTCCTGAAGAGGCGGAATCTCGAACAAATGCTCCAGGTGGATCAGACATGGAGGTTTGGCGAATGCTTGGTAAGAGAAGCCGAGAACGCCCAGGCTCGGCCTGGAGAAGGCCCCTGAGGGCGGTGCTCAGTGTGTGGGGCCGGGCAGCTGTGCCCCTGCCCGCAGCTGCAGCCAGAGGCCGCGGGGGCTCTTCTCCAGGCTCCCGTGGGCCCGAGCCGGGTGCCCATGGAGCCCCGGCCCGGCGGGGCTGCGGGCCGGCGCCGCGGCTCCCCGGGCAGCAGCCGGCCCTCTGCCCCCTGCCCTCGGGAGCCCTTGGCCAGCGGCTGCTGTGGCCGCGCCTCAGGGCTGTGCGGGCAGCGCCCGGCCCAGGGGCTGAGCCCGCGCCAACCCTTCCCTCCTGCCGCTCTCTGCAGCTGGCAGAGGACAGGAGCCGAGCGGCCGAGCACCTGCGCCGGGCCCTGCGTTACCTGCAGAGCCCACAGGAGCCCCTGCGAGAGGCGGCCATCAGGTTCATGGGTGAGCCACGAGCCCGGGCTCCCTCCCCGTCCCGCCGCAGCTCGGCCCCGGCCCCGCCTGCTGCCCCGGCAGCGCCAGCCGGGCCCGGCGCCGTGGAGCCCCGCCTGGGCTGGGCATTGCTGCTGCCGCCCTCTGGCAGCCGTGCCCTGGGGCGGCAGCGTGCGCCAAGGGCCGGGCTGAGCCCTGCCGGGCCAGCAGCCCGTGTGGCCACGGCGCCGGCAGCGCCGCTGGCAGGGAGCTGTGCCGCTGGCGCCGTGACAGGCTCTGTGTTCACAGGCATGGCCGGGCGGCACCTGAGGGGGCAGCAGCAAGAGCTGCAGCTGATCTGCACTGGTGAGTGAGGCCAGCGGGCTGGCATCGGGGGCTGCCGGGGTTAGAGCTGCAAGCCCTGCCCCGGCTGCGGAGGGCTCTGCTCCTGGGGGTAGAGCACACTGAGATTTCAAGGCCACGTGGGCCATTGGTGGCCAGCAGCTTCGGGCTGATCCCCTTGCTCCCTGCTCCCTCCTGGCCATGGCAAGAGCCGGCTGCGATGGCCCTGGCAGGGGGCTCTCCTCGGCTCCCCGCAGATCCGGCATCTGACCATGGCTCTGTTCCTCTCTCTTGCAGCCCTGGAACGCCTGAGGGAGGACATGAGCAGTGCCGTGTCAGAGCTGGCACTTGAAACACTGCATGTCCTCCGAGCAACAGCCAGTGGGCGATCTTCCATCTTCCAGAGGCTGCACGACCAGCTGCACAGGGCATGGATCACTCGGCCTCGTCTCTCACGGCTCGGCTGGCTGCACTGCTGGAGCTCTGAGGACAGCTGATCCGGGAGGCTCTCTTTGCTGGGGCAGCCTGAGCCAGTGGGGATTTTTACTTTTCTTTAAGATTTTTCTTGTCTTCCATTCTATTTTTTACCCGATGTAAATATATACCATGTTATAATATACACACTCTCAGGAGATTTTCTTTGCTGCCCAGGGTTCATCGGGCATAGGGAAAGTGGAGAAAAGCCTGCTTCTACTTAGCATGCTGCCCATGCATGCAGTGCTGCAGGGAAAATGGCCAGAAGCCCCTTGGCCTGTGGTGGCTCTGCTGAAGCCTTTGTGCTGCCCACAGAGCGGCTGGGCAGGGGCCGGAGCTGCGGGGATCCCTGCCAGAGCGGTGCCTGGAGATGGCCACAAGCCCTGTGCCAGGCAAGAAGCGCCATCCGTGCCCTCCTGCCCGTCTGCTGCTGCCTGCCTTGCTGAGGGCTCCCAGGTGCCTCTGGCTGGGGCTGCTCTGGAGCTGCTGTGGGGCTGCGGCGCTGCTGCCGGGCAGCTTGGCCGGGCTGGGGCAGGGCCTGAGGGGCTGGGGCGCTGGCAAGCCCTGAGCAATGGGGCTGTCAGAGGCCACAAGCAGCCCCCTGGCAGCCGCCTTCTTCCTGCCAGAGTTGACTTGCAAGACAGATCCCGGGCACTCTGCAACTAACAGCATCAGTGTTGTTGGAAAGCCAAATCCAGAGAAATGTCAGACCTTTGGTCTTGTCAGCAAAGCTTAGAATTAAACCCAGGATTTGATCTGAGACCTTGGAAAGGGCTTCCGAACTCAGGTGCTCGAAGCAAGAATGAGGATTTCTAGTTTCTAGCAGAGACACAGGGAGGAAAGTTGAAGTGGAGGAAAGTTTAGAGTTTTAGAGTTCCAGATGTAGAAAAAATCAAAGTAGTTACAAGAGTAAACAAGTTTAGGATGCAGTGCTGTAGGTTTGTTGCGTCATGGCATGATTGGCTAAGGAAGCTTCCACTGTAGCATGATGTGGGAAGCCAGGAAATTCCTCGGGCTGCCCTGCAGGACTCGAGACCCTGTCAGAGGGCTCAGAGACCTTGGCACAGAGCCCAAGACCCCTGTGCCTTTGATTTAGCCCTTGGAAAAAACAATTCCCAACCTTGTATGAAGAATGACAAGCCACCAAATGAAAGGGAATTTATCACAGAGTGGAAAAATAGATTTTGGGTGTTTTTAGAATGGGGCTTCAGGGGGCAAGATGGAGGAATGTGGGCATGTCCAGCCTTTCTCCTTCTTCTTCTTCTTGCCTCCATTTCTGCTGTGACGTTGGCACTTTTCAATTGGTTTAGAGTAGAAGCTCACTGTCTAACGTAGATGATAGGTATGGGAAAGTAATTGTAAATATTGTACAGGTAGTTGGTTTTAGTATAAAAAGATAACACCGCCCCGGGGGAGGCAGACTGCCTTAGACTGTCTTGCTGAGCAGACCTCGGCAGGACAGGAGAACGAATTTTATAGATAAGATACAAGAAACAACCTTGAGACCGAGAAATGAAGAGCTCTTACTCCTTCTTCGACCACCGGGCTGGGAAAAGAGACTTTCTAACTTATCTCAGGGTCACTCTGAGCAGCTAGAGACCCCGAGAGCATGAGTCCCTAAGAGGAAATATTGAAGGATTGGCTCCAAAACATAAATATCCTTGTTGGCCGTGTCTTCTTGGCCAAGAAATCCTTCAAAGCTCTTGGAACTACAAGTTTTGCGGCCCTGTGAGCCATGCGGTGGAGATGGGAGCCAAACTCACCCTTCCTGTCTATGTAGAAGAGAAGAAAAAGCAATGGCATCATCTAAAAAATTCAGAGGTCCGCTCTCTAGCTCATTCCAAACTCCTTCAACTCCCCCAAAGTGTGATTTAGCTACAAACACATGACAAGGACTTTTAGGGCTGGCTCTTTGACTCCAGAGTGGCTGCTTTAGAATCTTTCCCATAACCCTGTGTCGTTGTGTGCCAGCAAGGTCTCCTTTGAAGAAACTTTCCCAAGTGACTTGCATGGAGGTTTGTTTGAAGGGTGTTTGAGGGGAAAGGCTCCCAGCAGAGGTCTGGGCTTTGGCCTAGCTGTGTCTCCTGCTGATTGTGAAGTCTGCCATCAGCAGCAGAGCTTTCTGGGCTAAAAATACCATCAAGTCACTTGGACTTGCTCATTTTGGCCTCTAAAAGCTGGACCCACTTTTGGGGCAAATTTGGAGACCTCATCTATGGGTGGATGGAGCACCTAGGATTTTCCCAATTGCTGGGAATGGTTCTCCAGGTCCCTGGAGTATCCAGGGCCCTGGTAAGTTCCAGCTCCACACATGCCTTGGCAATGAGAAGCAGAGGAAGCCAGACCTTTTTGTGCTGCCTGTGTCACTGCACCGGGGTCATGGGATGGGCACACGCAGCCCTTGTGCTGGAGCTGAGCTGCTCTGCCCAGACCTGGTGGCCGCCATCCAAGCTGGTTTTGCTTGTCCTGGTTCCCTGACAGCTGGGGCCCTGGGCAGAGCCCTGAGAGCCTGGTCTCCCCCCAGGGAAGGAGCAGGAGCCCCTGGAGAAGCTGTAGGAGTTGGGCCTTCCTCAAGGCCCTGACAGAGATAAGAGTTTTTCCTGTTTTTCTTGCTTTCCCTTTTTGCATCTAATCTCTTTTCAAGAATGTGTTGTTTGTTTTTCCAGAGGAAGCGTTCTAGGTGGTCCAGTGTGGATGGGGAAGTGCTTGGGAGCAGCTGTGGCGTGGATGGGCCGTGCCCTTGGAGAAGGCTGAGGCCATGGTTTGGGAGCAGCTTTTCTTGCAGCCGTGGCTGGCGTGAGGTGGGTCCCTGTGTGCTTGGCAGGGTGGGATCAGAGCTTTTGGGAGATGGCAGCGAGCACAGGAGCATCCTGCTCTGGGCAGCTGCTGAGGGCTGGATGTGCCGTGGCTGGCTGCAGGCTGGGCACATGTGCTGCCCTCCTGCTCTGCTGCCAAAGGCAGCAGGGATGGGCAGCTCTGGGCACAGCTCTGGGCACAGCCAGCATGGCCTGGGCACCGCAGGCCTTGGCACAAGGGCACAGGAGCCCTCAGCTGACGGGCGGTTTCTGCTTTCTCTCCTTGCAGCCGGGCTCTGCGGCTGCTGAGGCTGCTCTGGGCTCTGCCAGGGCTCTGCTGGGCTCAGCCCTGGGCCCAGCTGGGCTGGCTCTGCCCTCACATTGCTCTGACAGCTTTGCATCAGACGAGCCCGTTGCGAGCACAGCGCCTGAGCTTTCTGCTTTGGCAGGTGAGTGAGACTCTGCTGCAGGCCCAGAGATTGCAGCTGGGGACACACATCCAATTGGCAAGGACCCAAACTCTCCACAGTCCCAGCTGAACGCCTGCATCTCCACAGGATGTTTGTCTGTCCCACTCTTCCTTCTTGATTGGCTGGAATTGTGCAGTTGCACTTTCTTCCTCCTCTAGAAGTGCCACGAGTGGGCCAAAGCTGGCGAGTGGGCTGTGCTCCTGAGGCGGTGCAGGCTGGAGGTGATGGATGGAGAATTGCCCTTCTGCACTGCCAAACCAGAGCAAAAAGCTGTCAGTGGGACTTTGTGTTTTTAAGAAATCCCTGACAGTTTCAAAGGGAATGTGCAGCTCATTTCCAGGCTGAGAAGGAAGGTCATCTTCTAAAGGATTTGGGGTTTGACAGAGTTTCCATTCCCAGTCCTGCTTGGAGCTGGAAGGGCACAAAGCAATTTCCTCTTGCTTCGAGCACCATTTAAAATAGCAATGTTGGAAACAAAGCCCAAAACCTTTTAAAAGGCTGCTAAGGTCAGTAAGATGGATCCATGCCATCAGCAGATTTACAATGTAAATAACTGAGTTCTCTTTTTCAAAAGATCATGTACCTCTTAATGCAAAGAATGTAACTTTGCATTTATGTTTTGTTTTTTTCACTAAGATTATGTTATGTTTTTTTTTACTAACACTTGGATTTTATTCTTATCTTTTACAATTTACCTTTTTTTTCCCCTTTTCCCTGTTTTTTTCCTTTAAATAGAAAACATGTCCTATCAAAGGAATGTCCTCTGCTCCTGGTTCCCATGTGGAGCAGCTCCCTTCCTGCTGGCTGAGCTGCTCAGGCAGAGCCTGGCAGCTCCTGGCCCTGCAGGGCTGAGGCTTTTCCCCGTTGCTGGGCACAGACTGATGGAGCAGCACTGCTGAACACGGGCACACAGAGGGACCAGGAGCAGCTGCCTCTGCCCACCTGAGGCTCCAAGGCCCAAACTCTGATCAGCCAGGGCTGGAAGAGACTGGCAGGAACTGATCCCTGACTCTGGGCCAGGGCTGCACAAATGACCCCACAGCAGCAGCAGCAGCAGCAGCAGCAGCAGCAGATGGAGCTGACTTTCAGCACAGTCCCTGCCCCTGTTCCCTCCCGTGTGCAGCGGTGTCACAGCAGCCTGAGGCACCTGGGAGTCCCCAGTGCCAGCAGGGACTTGAGATGGCAGCCCTGGGCTCCTGGAGGCTGTGCAAGGAATGGAGCTGGGCACTCCCTGTCCATGGGGAGCTTGCAGATGGAAAAGGCTGCTGTGCCCAGGCAGCTCCAAGGGCACAGAAAGGAGGCTCTGGAGCACTGGATCTGGGCCAGTGCCACAGTCCTGGGCAGCAGCCAGCCAGCCCTGGGGAACAGAGGGCACAGCACGAGGGACAGAAGCAGGCAAGGGCAGAGACTGGAGAGAGCCAGAGCCAGGAGCAGGAACAGCTGCTCCATTGCACTCTTGGAGAAAGCTCTGGGCTGGTTCCAAGCGCTGAAAGGCGTGAAGGGCAGAGAGGAGGCCACAGCAAACAATGCTCCTGTTTGCACAGCCTCCCCTCTGCGTGTCCCAGAAGGAATTGCATGGACTGTGTTCTTCTCTCCAAGTGGTCTCGTTCAGCATGAGCAGCTCAGCACCAGGAGCTGAAGGAGCTGAAGCCTCAGGCCACAGGAGCTGGGCAAGAGGAGACTTTCTGAGGAAAGGAATGCTTCTAAAATAGCCCCAGCTGAATGCAGTGGATAGAATCATGGAATCACAGAATCCTTTCTGTTGGAAAAGCCCTCTGAGCTCACCCAGTGCAGCCGCTCACCCAGCAGTGCCAAGCCCAGCACTAAACCACGTCCCTGAAGTGCCAAGGCCTGGACACCAGCCCTGAGTGAGGCCTGAACAGCAGGCCCAGAGCCCAAGGTGGCCTCTGGATGAACCTTCCAGCCAAAGGTTATCTTTGTATCTGCTCCCTAATGAAATATGCATGGTCATTAGCACTGTGATAGATGTAGCCACTCTTTAGTGAAACATGTATTGACCTTTGTGTATTTAGAAGCCGGACAAGGCCATGAAATCTGACATCTGGCCTTGTTTGGGGCTGAATGGTCAAAGTCACCTCCCTTGGTTCCTCCTGGGGCCCTGGCTAGGCTTTGGGAGGAACCCAAGAGGAGGATGAAACCAGATGCTGCCACACTAGCAGTGCTGTCAGTTTGTCCATTCAGCACTGTCAGAGCTGGGCCCTCTCCCAGCGGGGTTGGAGCCTCACCTGGGGCTGGAGGCACCTGCAGGAATTGCCAGTGCCCAGGAGTGGCTCTGCAGCCCTTGGCTGTGACAGCTTCCCCAGCTGCTGTGTGGGTCTGGGCGATGGTAAAGGCTGAGGGTAACTGGGGCTGGATCTTTCTCAATCACTGCAGGCAATCTTTGGTGGGGATGGTTGGGTGCATTGCTGAGCTGCTCCTGTTGTGATTCTTTGCTGCTTTGAGCTGCAGGAAATGACACTGATTCCTTCAGTTGGAGTCTGTGTCTTTGGTGCTGACCCTGCCCACTGGCAAAACAAAACTGGCCCAGTCTGGCCAGATCCCAACAAAATGTCACTTTTAATATGTCAATGTGAGGAATCAGTGCCATCAGAAATTCCCAGATGGGAAGCCCTTCCCTGGAGTTCCCTGGCTCTGGAGTGGGCTGAGGTTGGAGCCCCGTGGGAGCAGTGGGGCAGTCGGGTAAAAGAGGCCGAACCCCTGGATGGCTTCAAATGCATCCAAAAATTGCACATGGAAAAGGAAAAGAACTTGTGGGTTTGGGCAGACAAAGATGAATTTGTTAAGAGTACATTGGAAACAGCACCTTCAGAAGGAACAATTATTGTTGGAATGTTCCCACACGGAGCAAGAGAAGGTTTTAATCCTGAGCTCAGATGCATTTGTGCAAGTGAAATATCAATATAATAAAATACTATATATATATTTATAGGATAATAAGACCTTCATATATATTTGTTATATATTTTTACATGTATGTCTAGGTCTGTCTATCTATATCAAATATATATCTACATCTAAAATTATAATAATGTGAAGTAGTGCTGACAATACTAATTTGGTAGCTTTGGCTGCTCAGGGATGTAACACTAAATACCCTACAGAACAGGATTGGCCAGGACCCTGATGTCAGTGGTCAACTTTGTGAGATTGTATACAGTGAAAAAAGGAGGAAGGGAGGAAATTGGCTGTTTTTACAGGGTTTGCTGTTACTGTGATGCAGAGTGCTTTGTCTGTTCCTGTGAAAAATTCAGTGATTAAGCCTGCAGGGTTTTTCATGTGCCAGACTATGCACAAGCTGCAGGATTGGTTGCACGGGTGAAGGGGTTGTTTAAAAAGCAGTTGACAAAATGAGGAGATGGGAACCTTTGCCCATGGAGAACCCATCTCCCAGATGTACTCCATGCCCTTAACAATGGCCCACTGGGGAAATGGAAACCCCCTGGCTGTGCATGGCTGCCCCCAGTTTGCAAATCCAACCATGGGCAGTGAGACATGAACTGCCTTGGAAATTGTTCTGGCTGTGATGGCCCCTGGCAGGGCCAGCCCAGAGGCTGCAGGGCTGGGCCTTCATGCATTGGAATTAATTAGGAGAAATTCAAAGCAAATGAGAGCTATCAATACTGAAACTGGAATTCAGATTCCTCCAGGACACTTTGGTTTGATAACTGCTCACTCGAGCTTGGTCTTGCAAAGTGTTCATGTCATGAGAGGAGGAATTGTTGCAGATATCAAGGAGAAATTAAAGGAATTGTGTTAAACAATAGTGACCAGGATTGGATTAGTCAACCCCATGACAGGGTAGCACAGTTATCAATATTGCAATTTTAAGAAGGATTGTGAAGAAAGGAGATCCACCTGCAATCACCACCGTTTGTGGAGATAAAGGGTTTGGATCCAGCAGCCCTAATAATGGAGCCAGAGTGTGGGTCCAGAGGCCAAATGGCCCTCCCGAGGCAGCTGAAGGAGCAGCTCCTGGGAAAGACAACTCTGAGTCCTGAAACCTGGGCAGGAACAATGGGAATGTGTCCCTGCAGCCAAGTGTTCTGTGTGAGAACAAGTAGATCTGACAGGATATTGTTTTACACATGCTGCCAGACCAAATCTCCCTGTTTGCCCCAAGGGCCCCTTTAGGAAATGCTCTGATCCACGGGGCTCCATGGGAAGGCTGCTGTGACACTGAGGGACTTGCACAGGAATTGCATCCAGGAGCCCGGGTGCCCCTCAGGGACTGGGACCCGGCCCCTTCCAGCCCGAGGGGAAAGGGCCCCCCCAGGCCTTGTTAGCCACAGACAGCATGGTAAAGCTGAACAGCAAAGGGCCTGGGGGCATTATTCTGGAATTACCATGGTGCCAGCTCCATGGACAACGGAATTCTTGTTCCTAACTCAAATGACATTGAGAAAAATGGATGAAGAACGGTGTCACTAAAGTACTACAGGTGTCTGTAAGTTGTACCTTGATAGTCAGCCAGAATCTTTGTCTGCCACAAGCACCTCTAGTGTTTCACCAAGGGGTTAGTCATCAAAATGTAATGATGAGTTCTGATGGATTGCTGAGCTTCTTTTGTAATTCTTTGCTAATGATGATGTGCTTTGCTGAGCTTATCCTTTTGTAATTCTTTGCAGCTGTGCATGATATAAATGACACAATTCCTTCAGTTGGTGTCTGTGTCTTTGGTAGTGACCCTGCCCACTGGAGAAACAGGGCCCCCTCTTGCCTAAGTGTTACCTGGCAAGGCAAAAACCCTCCCTCCAAAATTTCCCCTTCCTCCTTGTTCCCCCCCTTCATACCCTGAGCATGATGTGCTCTGCTCTGGGGTGTGCCCGGGGTCAGTTGGGGTCACCTGTCCTGGCTGTGTCCCCTGCCAAGCTCCCCCGCAGCCCCAGCCCCTCCCCAGCGTGGCTGGACGAGGGGCAGGACAGGCCTTGGCTGTGCTGCAGCTCAGCAAGAACAAAACCATCTCTGCGTGCTCAGCGCTGTGCTCAGCACCCGGCCCAGCAGTGTCTCAGTGCCAGGGGCTGTGCCCTCAGTGCCTGCCAGGGCTTTCCATGGCAACTGCCAGGCCAGGTGACCCAGGTGTCCCCCCCAGTGCCGGTTGCCATGGAAACAGTGCCCAGCGCTGCCCCTTTCTGTCTGGCTGACCTGGCCTTTGGCCCTGGCAGTGCCCTTGGCTGCTGGTTCCTGGTGCCCGAGCGGCCAGCGCGGCACAGGGCAGGTGGCCATGGCACAGCCCCCAGCAAGGGATCCCCTCTGGCCCTGGGCACTGACACCAGCCCTGAGCAAGGTCCGGCTCCAGGCATTGGTTGCCTTGGCACCAATCTAAGGAATGGGTTCCTGTGTCCATTGCCATGGCACCTGGTGGCACCAACGAGTGTCACTGCAATTGTACCTGGAACAGCCCCGGCACCGCTTTGTCCTCAGGGTTGCCATGGCAGCCCAGGGCAGCAACAGCTCTGCAGGCAAGGGGCCATGGAACCTGGCTGCAGAAATGGCTCCTTGGGCTGGTTTCCAAGGAAACCTGAACTGATGGTGGTTGCCATGGCAGCCAAAGCCAGCAGTGGGGTCAGTGCAGTGTCCATGGCAACAGTCCCTTGTAATGGCTCAGTGCAGGTTGGGATGATGATCCACCCTCACAGCTGGCCCAGGGCAGGTCTGGAGTGGTCTCGGTGGCACCTTGGGCTTGGCACACACTTGAGGAGGGTGTCTGTTTGCAATGGGGAAACTCAAAGAGTTTTAGATTGCTTGAAAAAATAAAAGAAGCAAAGCCGCTCTTTGGCTTTGTGCAGCCAGTTCTCTGAGCAAAGCAGGTCCCAGGTGAGTGAGGAGAGACAGGATGGGGTTGGGGAATGTGGAGCAAGGTTGTCCACACTGGGTCAGACCTCAAGGCAAAGCTTCTCTGACCTGGCCAGACCTCCTTAGGAGAGTCCCTGGATCAATATCAATCACAGAATGCTGCAATCACATCCTGTGTAATAAGAACAGCAATAAAGACACCCTTTAAAATAGGAATACATATTTCTTAGAAGCTCTTTGAAATATTTCTCCATAACGGTAAAAGGAAATCATCCTGATGAACTGCACGAGAGCAGAGGGAAATCAAGGCAGAGCCATGGCTTCTCAGGAGTTGCTTGATCCTAATGAGCCCCGTGGTGCATTTGGAGCTGCGTCTGGAACCTCAGGGCCTGAGAGGGGATTGCACAAACCTTGCCAGGAGTCAAAGTCAGAGGAAAAATCCCAAAGTGTCTCAAAGCATGAATGGGTCCCACTGAGGTCAACACAGGCTCCTCATGGCGTCCTTGGAGGAGAGAATTGGAGGCCAGGATTACACAAAAACCTCTCAAAGACTCAGAGTGAAAAGGAACATCCCGAGTACCTTAAAAACCTTGAGTATCTCAAAGAATTAGTGAGCCCCACTGAGTGTCAGTACAAAGCTCTCCAGGGACTCATTAAAGCAGATAATTGGGGCCATGATTGCACAAACCTCTCACAGAGTCTGTATCAAAAGGAAAAAACAAAATACCTTAAAATAACTGAAGTATCTTGAAGCATTAATTACCTCAATGATTGTCATTACTGATTAAGGCTCTCAGGAGACTAATTAAAGCAGATAATTGGATGCTGCAACTGCACAATCTTTCTCATAGAGTCTTTGGCAAAACGCAAGCACCAAGTAGCTTGAAATAACTGGAGTACCCTGAGGCATTAATGAGCCCCACTGAGTGTTGTTACTGACAAAGCCTCTCCAGGGACTAATTACAGCAGATAATTGGAGGCCAGGATTGCACAAACCTCTCAGAGACTGCAAGGCAAAAGCCAAGCCCAAAGTCCTTTGAAAAAGCTGCAGTCCCTGCAGGGAGCATGAAGGAGCCCCCAGGGCCATTGCTGAGCAAGGCTCCCCAGGGACTCCTTGCAGCAGATCCTTGAGGCCACTGGGATGTGGGCTAGGGGGGGATGCTGAGGGCAGCACAAGGGGCTGACAGTGCCCAGCCTGGCTGGGGCTGTGCCAGGAGGCCCCAGGGCCTCAGCACAAGGTGTCTCCTCCCAGCCCTTGCTGGCACAGACCCTGCTGTGCCCCAGGCCACCAAGACTTGGCTTCTCTTTGTCCCCACCTGTCATCACTGCCTGCAGTTCTCTGCTCTGCCTGGGGCCTGGGGACACTTGCTCAGTCGTGTCCCTCTCTGGGACCCATTAAAAGTCCAAGAAAGTTTGGAGTTGGATTCTGCCTTGGAGTTCTGGAGAGGTTTCTTCAGCTGCCTCTCAGGGACTGATGTCCAGGGCCTGAGCACAAAGCCCCAGAGGCTGATTAAAGTCCTTGTGCTGTGTCTGTGCTGCTGAGCTGGGCTGGGCTCCTGGCACAGAGGCAGCTCCTGCTCACCAAGAAGAGCTTCAAAAGCACATTTCTCTGGATGAGCAGCTCTTGTGCCAGCCCAGCAGGGCTGGGGCACTGCCTGCAGCCAGCCCGGGCACAGCACAGAGGCACAGAGAGCTTCAATCAGTCAGGGCTGGGACGGGGCTGAGAAGTGCCTGGGGCACAATCACTGCCAGCCCTTGGCACAGGAACCTCTGGCTGCAGGACAGTGCAGCTGCAGCTCCTGGAGCCATCTCCTGCAGCTGGAACATGCCAATGCCTGCAGAGCCTGTGAGTACATTCTCTGCTTGTCTCTTGTGCAGAGCAGCCAGGGGTGCCCAGGGCTGTCCTGCAGAGCAGGGTCCTGCAGCCCAGGGCGCTGTGCTGGGGCAGGGACTCTGCTGCCTGCCAGGGACAGCTCTCAGCCAGCCCTGGCAGCTGCTCCCAGCACTGGGGGACAAGATCTGGGTGGCAGGAGACAGCTGGTGAGGCTTGGGAGTGTTCTCCTTGTGTGGGGAGGATGCTGCATTGTTCAGGACTGCTCGCAGCATGGCATTTAACTGCAGAACATTTCCAAGTAGGTTATACAGGGAGCACAGCAAGGGAGGACCTGAATAAAAGGGAAAATCCTGCTTTATTAATCTACTTCTCTAGGTTGCATGGACAGGAAATTGCCCATAGATATTCATCCCTCAGTTCAGGTAGAAATTTTTTTTTTTTTTTGAGGTCTTACAAAACCAGACAGTAAATGAAATCAGCCCTTAGGGGCAGCATCAGTGTCGCTTTTCCAACAGCTCCTCAAGGTTTTTACCATGTTTCCATCAGAGCCTGCAGAGCCAGAGCTGCCCCTGGGCAGTGCCTGAGCTGGGAGGGCTCTGCAGGGCAGAGCTGAGCCCCCAGGGCTGGGCTGGGCTCTGGCAGCACTGGCAGGGCCCAGCCCTGGGCACAGGGAAGCAGCTGCTGGCAGGGACAGCTCCAGGCAGCAGAGCCCTGGGCAGGCAGTGGGGGGAAAGTGCCCCCAGCCTGTGCTGGGATATTTCAAGTCCTCTCCAAACCCAACTATTCCATGATTACTTTTCTTGTGCAGCCCCAGCAAATGTCCAACAGCAGCTGCATCAGGCACTTCCTGCTGCTGGCACTGGCAGACAAGCGGCAGCTGCAGCTCCTGCACTTCTGCCTCTTGCTGGGCATCTCCCTGGCTGCCCTCCTGGGCAACGGCCTCATCATCAGCGCCGTAGCCTGCGGCCACCACCTGCACACGCCCATGTTCTTCTTCCTGCTCAACCTGGCCCTCGCTGACCTGGGCTCCATCTGCACCACTGTCCCCAAAGCCATGCACAATTCCCTCTGGGACACCAGCAACATCTCCTACACTGGATGTGCTGCTCAGCTCCTTTTCTTTGTGTTCTTTCTGTCAGCAGAGCTTTATCTCCTGACCATCATGTGCTACGACCGCTACGTGTCCATCTGCAAACCCCTGCACTACGGGACCCTCCTGGGCAGCAGAGCTTGTGCCCACATGGCAGCAGCTGCCTGGGCCAGTGCCTTTCTCAATGCTCTCATGCACACGGCCAATACATTTTCCCTGCCCCTGTGCCATGGCAATGCCCTGGGCCAGTTCTTCTGTGAAATCCCACAGATCCTCAAACTCTCCTGCTCCAAATCCTATCTCAGGGAATCTGGGCTTCTTGCTATTAGTGTGTGTTTGGTATTCGGTTGTTTTGTGTTCATTGTTTTCTCCTATGTGCAGATCTTCAGGGCTGTGCTGAGGATCCCCTCTGAGCAGGGGCGGCACAAAGCCTTTTCCACCTGCCTCCCTCACCTGGCTGTGGTCTCTCTCTTTGTCAGCACTGGCACATTTGCTCACCTGCAGCCCCCCTTCCTGTCCTCCCCATCCCTGGATCTGGCCCTGTCAGTTCTGTACTCGGTGGTGCCTCCAGCCCTGAACCCCCTCATCTACAGCCTGAGGAACCAGGAGCTCAAGGCTGCAGTGTGGAGACTGATGAGTGGATGCTTTTAGAAACATTAAACTGCTGGCCAATTTCTGCAAATCACTTGTAATAAAAGTCACCTTTGATAGTACATGTTGGCTTCATTTTGGAGGTTCTTTATCTTTTATTTTAGGTTTTTAATCTTGTCTACAAATAAATGTCATTGTTTGTGCCATTTCTCATTTTGTTTCTCTCCACCTTCCCTGTGACCACAGACTGTGTCAATGAGGGGCTGCACTCTCGATGGCTTTAAAGGAACTACAGGATGTCCCAGCAGAGTTTTCTGCAGAGATGCTCTTTTGTTGCCTTCTCTGGAGCTGCAGCAGCAATGTCTGTGTGCAGAGCTGGGGCAGATCAGTGCTGGCCCAGCAGCTGTGCCCAGCAGCAGCAGCAGCAGCAGCACTTGGTGTTGCCAGTGCTGCTGCCGTGGCCCTGCCCCGCTGCCCTGGTGGCCCTGGTGTTGCTGCAGGGCCTGAGTGCTCTCGGGGCCGGGCACAGCCCTGGGGGTGGCAGTGCCGGGGCTGCAGCAGGGACAGGCCATGGGCACTGCTGGGGCAGCGCTGACGCCTCAGCCCAGGCCCTGGGGGCTCCAGGCTCCTTGCCCAGGCTCTCTCAAGAACACAGCCAGGCCAATGCTCAGCACAGAAACCCCCGTGAGCAGCCCCAGGCTGGCCGTGGGCAGGCTGGGGGCAAACAGCATGGCTGGGGCTCTGCAAGGGCCCTGGGGCAGACGGGAAGGAGCAGCAGAGCAGGGGCTGATCCATGCCCAGTGCGCTGCACAGCCCAGGGCAGCGTCCCAGAGCCTCCTCATGCAGCTGCCAACAACATCCCCCCTCTGCAGCCCTGGCCTCTCCCCCAGCTCACACAGGTGCCCCATCCTTGCAGGCACAGACACGGCAGCACTGCCTCAGCAGCCCCTGTTTGCATTGCACACAGCAGGGGCAGCACCCCCATGCTGTTGCTGTGGGGACATGAACCTGAGGGAGCACAAATGCCATCAGCCCCTGGGGCCAGCAAGGCCTGCGGGACACCAGGGAAACCACTCAGCTTTGTCCTGGCCTCTGCAGTCAGCCAGAAAGTTTGTTCCCGTCAGCTGGGAGTTTCCTGTGCCACTGCAGACGCTGTTGCTCAGAGCCAGGGCTGCCTGGCAGCCACCCCTAAACTGCCCTGACCATTTCCTTTGCTTCACCTTTGCTGTCTTTACTCTTCCTGGTACAAATTTCTTCCTCTTTCCCAGCCCTCTTCCCTGCCCTGCAAACAGCCCATCCCTGTTTTCCCTTTCCTCTCTGGCCCCACTCCCCATTGCAGTTCCTGACTTGGCCCCATGGGAACGTCCCTTGGGCAGCAGGATCATCCTACAAGTGCTGCAGGAATTGTCTGCAGGCTCCTGCAGTGCCTGCTGCTGCTCCCTTGCCAGAGGCACCCCAGGCCAGGGGGGCACATCTGGGCTGCTGTGTCTGGCTCTGGGGCTCCCTGTTCTGGGCAGTGAGGAGGAGCTGCAGAGGCTCTGCAGGACTGACAGGATGGGCTTTGGGGCTGGCAGGAGAAGCTGAGGGACCTGGGCTGCTGGAGCTTCTGAAGAGGAGGCCCAGGGCTCATCCTGCAACTGCTCCAAGGGTGGTTTTAGAAAATCACAGAATCAGCAAGGCTGGAAAAGACCTTGGAAATCATCAAGTCCAGCCTGTGCCCTGACACTGCCTTCTGTCCCCTGAGCCTCCTCTTCTCCTGGATAAACAACCCCAGCTCCCTCAGCCACTCCTCACAGGACTTGTGTTCCAGACCCCTCCCCTTGTTGCCTTGTTGCCCTTCTCTGGACACGCTCCAGCCCCTCCATGTCCTTCCTAAATTGGGGGCCCAGAACTGTACACAGCATTCGAGGTGCTGCCCAAGCAGTGCTGAGCTCAGGGGAAGAATCCCTGCCCTGCTCCTGCTGGCCACACCATTCCTGATCCAGGCCAGGAGCCATTGGCCTTCTTGCCCCCCTGGGCACACTGCTGCCTCATGTCCAGCCTGCTGTCCATCAGTCCCTGCAGCTCCCTTTCTGCCTGGCTGCTCTCCAGCCACTCTGTCCCCAGCCTGTAGTGCTGCAGGGGTTGTTGTGGCCAAAGTGCAGGACCCAGCACTTGGACTTGTTAAACCTCACCTTGTTGGATTTGGGCCCTGGATCCAGCCTGTCCAGGGCCCTGTGCAGAGCCCTCCTACCCTCCAGCAGATCAACACTCCCAGACAACTTGGTGTCACCACGGTTCCATGAGACCCCAGAGTGTCCCAATGGTCTCCATGATTTCATGAGGCCTCCCAGGGTCACAATGTCCCTTTGGTTCCATGGGACCCCTTGGTGTCACAAAGTCCCTTGGATCCTTGGGCCCTGCAGTGTCACAGTGGATCCTTGGTTCCATGAGGTCTGGCAGTGCAGCAATGCTCTCCTTGGTTCCACAGTGTCACCATGGCCCCTTGGCTCTGTGCTGCCATGTCGCACACAGTGTCACCATGGTCCTCTTAGTGCCACCAGGCCCCGCAGAGTCACAGTGGCCCCTTGCTTCCCCAGGGCCCTGCAGGGTCACAATCATCAGAGAATCAACCAGGCTGGAAATGACCTTGGAGAGCATCAAGTCCAACCTGGGACCCAACACCCCCTTGTCACCCAGACCATGGCACTGAGTGCCACATCCAGTATTTCATTAAACACTTACAGGGATGTGACTCACTCACCTCCCTGGGCAGCCCATTCCAATCCCCAATCACACTTCCTGTGAAGAATATTTCCTAATGTCCATCCTAAATGTCCCCTAGTGCAGCTGAAGGCTGTGTCCTCTTGTCCTGTCACTGTTCCCCAGGAAAAAAGCCTAATACCCACCTGGCTGCACCCTCCTGTCAGGGAGTTGTAGAGAGTGATGAGGTCTCCCCTGAGCCTCCTCTTCTCCAGGAGAAACAACCCCAGCTCCCTCAGCTGCTCCTCACAGGACTTGTGTTCCACACCCCTCCCCAGCCTTGTTGCTCTTCTCTGGACACGCTCCAGCCCCTCCATGTCCTTCCTAAAGTGGGGGGGCCCAGAACTGGACACAGCACTTGAGGTGCTGCCCAACCAGTGCCCAGCACAGGGGAAGAATCCCTGCCCTGCTCCTGCTGGCCACACCATTCCTGATCCATAGGAGTGCCACGGGTTGGATGTGGGATATAGTGGGGAGGGGGTGGGGACAAAGTATTATTGATTATCAGCCATGAAGCGTCTTGATTTTCATATCTGTTCACACTGCATTAGAAGGTTCTGGGATCAATGTCAATAGGACATTGTGGAAAATCAATCTATAAACAGGAAAATAACAAAGGAAAAAACAGGTCTCTGCATTATTTTCAATACAGCAGATTCTATTTGAATACACTTCAGAAATCTGTCTAACTAACCACCTAAGAATTGAAAACTTAGATTATTTGCAGGTGCTTTTCTTGTTCAACTGTTTTGAACAAATGCTTATGAGCCTTTTTCAATGAATATCTGAAGCAAGGAGCTCAGAAAAGAAGATGCATCTTTTTAAGAGAAGTAGTAAAATTCATCAGCAACTCCCAAGTGGCCAAGGATCCATCCCTATCAGAGCAGCAATGAACAGAAATGGGCACAGCTTTGTGGCTGCTGTCCCAGCTTTGGCATGGGCCCTGGGCCTGGAGCAGGAGCAGCTCTTGAGGGCCCCAAGGCCGGGGCTCTTGTGCTGCCCTGGGCAGATGGGATGGCAGCAGGGGCTGCAGAGCTCTCAGCACCTCAGCCCAAGGGGAGCAGGGCAGCCAGGGAGCCTCCTTTGGTCTTGGCCAAGCCCCTTCCCCCATGGCTGGGGCTGAGTCCTGTGGCAGCTGCAGCTGCTGCTGTGCCCTTGGCAGGGGCTGAGGCCGTGGGGCCAGTGCCCAGAGCAGCCTGGGCTGAGCAGAGCTGTGGGGCCAGAGCCGGCTGGGCTGGGCTGGGCTCAGAGAGGCCATTGGTGCTGCCCAGAGCTCAGGGCAGCTGGCAGAGCTTGCAGGGAGCTGGGCTGGGCTCTGAGAGCCCGGCCCAGAAACCATCAGTGTCCATCTCAGCCTGGCTGAGCGTGCAGGGGCAGGACTCAGGCCAGGCCTTGTGGGGCAGGGCCAGCGCCTGTGCAAGGCATTGCAAACAGGCAAGTGGCCCAGAGAGGAGGCTGCTCTGTGCCCTTGGGGGCATGGACAGAGCAGGGAGGGGGCCCAGGACATTTGTCAGCGCCAGCCTCTGTGCCCATGTGTTGGCAGCCCTGGCTGCTGAGCCCAGCTTTGGCCTGGGCTGAGTTGGGCTGTGGCCCAGCTCCATCCTCCTGCAGGGCCCAGGGCCTGTTCCCGGCCATGGCCAGCCCTGGCTGCCTCTCTGCTGGCCCAGAGGCCGGCAGAGCCCGGGGCAGGGCTGTCTGTGCAGCCCCACAGGTGCCAGGGGCTCTGCAGGAGCTGGCAGAGGCTGCCCAGCAGGGAGGCCATGGGGCACAGAGCCCCAAGGCTGCTGTGGGCACCACGGCACAGGGGCCGTTCCCAGCCGCAATGCTCCTGGCCTGGGCTGGGCCTGCACAGGGGCTGGGCCACCATGGCTGGGCCAGCACAGGGCCACAAAGGGGCCACGCAGCCGCTGCCGGGGCTGACAGCAAGGCCAGGCACACACAAGCAATTGCTGAGCATGGCCTGCGCTGGCCAGGCCTGACTGTGCCAAAGGCAGAGCTCAGCTGCCCTTGGGGGCTGCAGCAACACTCCAGAGCCCAAAGAGCCTCCATGGCTGGGCTGGAGACCAAGGCTGCAGGAGGGAAATGCAGGGCTGCTGCGGGATGGGGAGGCCATTGAATTCCAGCACACACCTCAGCTCTCTGATGATCCCAGCACCATGCTGGGCCCTGTTTCACACTGGAGCAGAGCAGATGTTGATGGCACAGGAGCCCTGTGGGGCTGTCAGGGACCTGCAGCTTGCAAGGTGCTCTGCTCTCCCTCAGGTGTTCTCAGAGAGATCCAATCCCAGCTGGGCACCTCAGGGCAAAAGTGGCACTGCCTGTTCATGGGCACACAGCTGATGTCTGCCTGGAAAGGGGCACAGGAGTTAATACCTGTTAGTTTCATAGTATACCAGCAAATCTTTATTTTCTGAGTCGTTTGAGTACTTTTAAGAAAAGGCAAAATTTTCCGCCCCGAAGTTCCTGGAAGTGTACTGATGGCAGAAGAAGAAGAAATGCTGGTCTTCCTGTGGACTTGTTTCACCTATATCCACTGTATTCCTTCCTCTCCCTCTTCCTTCAGTTGTTTCCAGGTCACCTGTTTAAATGGCCATGTCTAAGGACACCCCTTCACTAGACCAGCTGAATCTATGTCCACCTTGCTGCTTTCAGATTTCCTCCTCCAGATGCTCTCTGGGCATTCAAGTGCCTGTCGAATGACTGGTTTCATGCTTTGGGCTGCAAGGACTTGCCCAATATTTCTGAAATTCAAATAAATATCACATTAGTCACGATCTTTATTGTGTTTATATCTATCACAGATTTTTTCTTATGTCTTTGCCTAAAACTGTTCTGTACAGAAATCCCTTGGGGATGGGGGACATGTCAGATGCGGCTGGGACATCCCAGAGAGCTGAGGGAAGAGCTGTGATGGTTATTAAACTGTTCAAATGTTCAACTTGTGTTTGTTGGCAAGAAACCTTTCTGTGCCTCTCAGTGTCACCAGGCCCTGAGCCCAAAGGACACAAACCTGATGAGTTGTGGTTCCCACTGCAGGGGCTGCACTTGGACCTTGGCTCTGCACAGGAGAGCTCTTCATCCCCTTTCTCTCTTTTGCTCCCTCTGGGCATGGAGGAAGCTCCTGACTTCAGTGTGTGACTTGTGTGTGCAAAGAGCAAATCTGGGCAGAATCGGGGCAGGGAGGGTTTGGGGGGACCTTGGGATCTGTGCTGGGCACAGAAGGTGTTTTCCATTGCTCTGAGACTGTCTGCTGTGCAAAGTGGATTTAATATCCAGCAGAGGAATGACTTTTGCATTTGATGGAGCTGTGCCTTCCCTTGGCTTTGTTGGCTGACAAGAAATGAACATCCCTCTGTGTCTCGGGCAGCTCCTTCTGCAAGGAAAGCAGGTGGGAGTTGGAGCCAAGGAGCTGAAAGCTGCAGGTGCAGCCTGGGCTGGAGGGAGCTCAGATTTGCACAAGGCTGCTCTGAGTGCCAGGGCTTGGATGGGGGAAATGGTGGGGTGGGGGTAGGGACAGAGTCTGATTGATTGTCAGCCATGAAGGGTCTTGATTTTCATATCTATTCAAACTGCATGAGGAGGTACTTGGATTCAGTGTCAATTGGAGATTGCACATATCAATGAATTAACAGGGGAAAAAAAACTAAACAGGACCTGAAAAATCTTTTCTCACTGTCTTTTTAAATATATCGCATTCACTGTGGATATATTACTGAGATCTGTCTTATTAGCCACAAATGATTTGAAAATTAAAATCAAATGATTCCAGAGGCTTGGCTTGTTCAGGTGTTCTGAATGTTCATGAGCCCTGGGACACTGAATTCCTGCGCTGAAGAGCTGAAGGCTGGACAAGCCTCTGGAGCAGGGAAATTCAGCAGCAGCCTCCAGGTTGCTGAGGATGTCAGCAGCCCCCAGTGAGGCCATCCCTGCCCAGAGAGCGTGGGGGAATGGGCAGACAAGGAGAGCGTCCCTGGGGCTGGGGCAGCACAACTCAGAGGCACCAGCGGCTCCAGCTGGGCAATGGAGTGTGGAATGGGGCTGGGAAAGCCCTGCCTGGGCTGGGCCAAGCAGCACAGACAAGCCTTGACCCCCATCCACTAAATGACTCTCTCAAGGAGATATTTGAAAGGAATTACAGTTGTTTGTGTCCTCTGAGTTGCACGCACTGGAGAAATACTGACAGGAAATCCTCAAGAGCTCAAAACAACCAAACAGCCTTTACTGGCAACTTTAGAAAATTTGAGAAACTTTGGCAAATGGTTTAATGTCACATTCATTCAACAGGAAAGACTTCTCAAAGCATTACCTTGGCCCATTCAACTACATAAACTCAAAGCCCATTCAATTTTAAGTTACTCAACATTTGTGCAAGGACAGTAATAGAAGAAGACATAGAGAGAGCTAAAGACAGAAAAGATATAGAGAAGCACACACACAGCTACCAACTCCTGGATTCCAGCGCTGTTCCGATGGAAATTCCAAGGGGATCCAGGGTCAAGATGTGTGCTTGCCTTGTGGTCAGCCTTCAATACCCCTTGGTCTCCCTGGGCCCTTCCCCCAGGTGGGGCTTGGGCTCATTTGGTCCCTCAGGAGCTGGGCTGGGGGCTGCAGAGGTGGCTGTGGAGCATTGCCTGTACTGTGCCAGGGACTGGCAGCCACTGCTGGGCTGGGATAGAGGCTCTGGGGGGATTGGGGTTCCAGGGCAGGGCAGGGCTGGGCTTCCAGGGCAGGGCAGGGCAGGGCTGGACCTGCCCCTTCCTCCCCCACACACAGAATGTTTCCTGCCAACAATCTCCTCCAATTTGTCACAATAGGGAAGGTTGGAGATGAAATCCCAATTCTGGCCATGGGCGACATGCGGAGAAGGACAGTTCTTTTTCATGCAAAGGAAAACATGGAGCCCCAATGTTTGGAAGGCACGTGAGAACCTCACTAGGCCAAGGCCAGCCAGACTTGTCAGGAATGGCAGATTTTGTCTGCGAGTCGTCTTTGGTTTTAGGGAGTTTTAGAGATGGAATCCCAATCTTGGTAATGGGCACCTGGAGAAGCAGGACAGTTCTTTCCCATAGGAAGGAAAGCACGGAGCCTTTCCCAGTGTTTTGGGGACAGATGGGAAGTGACCCTTGTGAAACCACTGCAAGACAGACTTGTCCTGGCAATATTGCTATGTGAACAATCCCTGGATATAAGGAAATTTGGAGGTGAAATCCCAGTTCTGGCCATGGGTACCTGGAGATGAAGGTCTTTTCCATAGGAAGGAAAGCACAGAGCCCCATTGTTTTATTAGCAGAAGAGAAGAGACCCTCAACATGCCAAGGTCAGCTGGACCTATCAGGTGGCCCCTGGGAGGCCAAGCCAGACCTGTTCTGCGTTCCCTTTGTTTTATGGGGCCCTGCAGTGTGACAATGGCCCCTAGGTTCCATAAGGCCCCACAGTGTCACAATGGTTTCAAAAATTCCATGAGGCCTTGCAGTGTCACAATGGTCTCCGTGGTTCCCCAGCCCCCACACTGTCACGGGACTCCTCTGTTCCATGAGCCCTGCAATGTCACAATGGACCTTTGGACCCTGGGGGTTTGCAGTGTCACAATGGTCTCCTTTGGCTCCACAGTGTCACAATGGACCTCTGATGACATCAGGCCCTTTAATGTCACAATGGCCCTTTGCTTTCATGCAGCCCTG
Organism: Agelaius tricolor; assembly: GCF_023055355.1. Classification (NCBI taxonomy): domain Eukaryota; kingdom Metazoa; phylum Chordata; class Aves; order Passeriformes; family Icteridae; genus Agelaius; species Agelaius tricolor. Next base: position 1,030,284 of record NW_027269311.1, on the reverse strand, counting down.
CAGTGTCACAAAGGCCTCTTGGTTTCACCAGGCCCCAGAGTATCACAATGGTCCTCTTGGTTCTGTGGGGACCCCCAGGGTCACCATGGTCTCACTGGTTCCATGAGGCCTGACAGTTTCACAATGCTTTGCTTATTCCATGGGCCCTCATGTCATCACAATGGTCTCCATGATCCCATGAGTCCCCTCACTGTAACAATGGTTTCCGTGGTTCCATGGTGCCCCTCAGTGTCACAACGGCCCCTTGGTTCCATGAGGCCCTCAAATGTCTTAATGGTGTCTCCATGGTTCCATGAGGTCCTGCAATGTCACAATGGACCTTTGGCTCCATGGGGTCTTGCAATGTCACAATGGCTCCTTGGTTCCATGACAGCTCCAAGTGTCATAATGGCCTCCTCAGTTTCAGGAGGCCCCACAGTGTCACAATGGACCCTTGGTTGTCCTTGGGCCTCTCAGTGTCACAATGATCCCTGCATTCCATGGAGCCACACATTGTCAGTATGGTCTCCTTGGTTCCATGAGGCCCAGCAATGTCACAGGGCTCTCCATGATTCCATGAGGCCTGACACTGTCACAATGGTCCCTTGGTCTCACAGGACCCCACAGTGTCACAATGGTCCCTTGGTCTCACAGGGCCCCACAGTGTCACAATGCTCCCTTGGTTCCATGGGCCCTGTGCTGCTGCATTCCCCCCTCCCCTTCTCAGGCCGCCCTGCCAGATGAGAAATGCTCCTTGGGGCTCGGCCTTGGCCAACAGCCCCTGGGCTCAGCTCCTCTGCAGCTCATCACAAACACTGTCTGCTCCAGGCACTGCTGCTGCCCAACCAGCTCCTGCTTTCTGTAGGAGCAGCCCTGGGAACTGGTTTTGTTCCCTCAGTGGCACAACATCCCTGTTCTCACACTGCCAAAGAAAGCTGTTGGTGCCCAGTGCGGCCAGGATGAACCATTGCTGGGACTGAAGCCCCTCTCTTGGGGCCCTGCAAACAGCGCTCCAAAAGGAGCCCTTGGAGCTCTCCTGGGCCAGCGACTCCCTCTGAGTGGGGCCTCTCCCAGCCGGGAACTCTCCCGTTTGCTGCACTCGGGGATCCCCAACAACGACGGAGCCTGGGCTGATCCCCCCACTCCTCCAGGCTCAGCCCTTTACCTGCTGGGGAGATGCCAAAGGATCCACAGGGAGCATTTCCTGCCCTCAGGGGAATTTCTCCCAGGTGCCTTGCAGTGACTCTTTGTGTCTGTGTGCACACAGGAGTGCCTGTGCTGGGGAAATGTGGCAGAAATGCTGCTCTCTGAGGGGTTTGAGTGCCTTGGATAGCTGAGTCAGTCAGGCCTGTACGAAATGTTCAGTCATGAGGTATGAGCTAAGTTAAATGCTCCTGAGAGTTGTTCTTTTCCTAAGTTGTTATTTTAATGTAAGTTATTAGGCTAAGTTAAATACTGTTAAGTGTTATTCCTCTGTTAAATTGCAAAGTCATAGGTTCTAAGTTAGGTTAAATACTGTTAGCTGCTCTTTTTGCCTAAGTTGTGACATTTAAGCTATCAGTTACGGTAAAGTCCTGTTAAGTTTGAGCTCTTTTAAACCTTTGGGCTGTATTCCTTTTATCCTTCCCCTCACTGTCCTTGTGTCACACACATGCACAGGAACAGTTCTCAGTTCATATCTGGTTTGACTGCCTGCATTTTGTTTGGTTTTGTTGTTGCTTTGTTTCCTTGGTGTGCTTGAAGTGTCCAGTCAGGAGCACAGTGACTCTTGCCAAGGAACTCTGTGCTGCTGTCGCTTAATATTCAATCTGGTTTTTGCTGCTCCCTTGCTGGGGATTTTTTCAGCGCTCTCAAGGCCTCGTTGGTACCAGGGTGAAGGAGCCCTGGCCCAGGCTCTGGCCCTGGGGGACACGGGGACACTGCCGGGGGGTCCCTGTCCCCCTGTGCCACCCCCAGGGCCCCGGCCCCCCGTCCCCGTGTCAGGCTCTGGGGTCAATCTCGTGGAACATCCTCTGGGGGAGGCTGCGGCACCGGGGCGGGGGGACCCGGGGGGACAGGGGAACCCGCTGTGCACGAGCAGGGTTGGACTGCTCTGGGGGGAACTGTGAGGGGGGCCGGGGCAGAGTGACCTCCCCAGTGACCTCACACAGCCCCTGTGATGTCACACAGCCATCTCTGTTATGTCACAATGCCTACACTGTGATGTCACCCTGTGATGTCCTACAGCTGTGCTATGATGTTTCAGAAGACTCTGAAATGTCACAAAGTTACCCTGTGATGTCACTGTCTGTTTTGTGATGTCACAGCTGCTCTATGATGTTACACAGCCACCCGGTGATGTCACAACCCACTCTCTCATGTCACAGAGCCACCCTCTATGATGGCAAGATCTGCTCTATGGCTTCACACTATGATGTCACAGACAGCTGTGTGATGTCAGAACCCCCTCAGTGATGTCACAAAACCCTCTCTGTGATGTCATACTGACACTCTGTAATGTCACAGCACACACTTTGACCTCACAGCCTGCTCTATGATGTCATACAGCCATGCCATGATGTCACAGCCTGCTCTGTGATGTCACAGAGTTCCCTCTATGATGCTGTAGCTGCTCAATGACCTCACACAACAAACTCTGTGATGTCATAGCCCAGTCTGTGACCTCACACAGCCCACCCTGTGCTGTCACACAGCCCCTTGCTGACATCCCAGCTGCTCTGTGCCTCCATGACACAGGCACAGAGGAGCTGCTGTGACACAGCCCCCTCTGGGACATGCCACAGCCCCTGCCAGTGCTGAGCCCCTGTGAACTCTGTCTGTGCCCTGCTGGTGTCCCTGAGGGGCCCTGGCAGTGCCCCAGCCCTGCTGGGCTGTGCACAGGAGCTGCTCCTGGCCAGAGCTGTCTCTCTGCAGCTCTGCTGCCCTTGCCAGGAGCTGCCTCTGGGCCAGGAGCTGCCTCTGGGCCAGGAGCCCGGCCCAGCTCAGCAGCACAGACACAGCACAAGGACTGTAATGACCCTCTGGGGCTTTGGTGCTCTTTGCATCGGACTCAGTCCCTCAGAGTGTGCTCAAAGAACTTCTCAGGGATTCAAAAAGAGGGTGAAACACTGAAGTTTCTCATACTTTAAATAGATCCTTCTGAGGGACAGGACTGAGAAAGTGTCCCCAGGTTCCAGGTAGAGCAGAACACTGGTGGCAGTGATGACAGGTGGGGACAAGCAGGGCAAAGGTGTCTCTGGTGCTGAGCAAACCTGCGCCTCTGTCCCTGCAGGCTGTGGGCATCCCCCGGCTGCCCCACCTGGCTGGCCCCTTCCTTTGCTGCCAGCTCTGCCTCCTGCCTGCCTCTGCCTGCCCACACAAAGCCTTGGGCTGCTCCAGCCTCCTGCTGGGGGACGTGCTGCACCACAGCCCTGCCCTGGCAGGGAAATTCCTTTCTCCTGGTGTCCACTCTGCACCTCCCCAGCTGCCCTTGGCATTAATTCTTAATTTCTCTGGCTGTTCTCTACTATGTCAGAAGGATCCACCATCTCTGAAACCATCCTTCAATCTGTCCCAGGGCTCTCCTCTGCTGTCCTCAGTCTCCACCCCACTAAGTACAGAGCTCCTGTGTCCCTATACAGTGGTCAAGTGTTTGAGGCCAAGAGTGCCTGGACAAGAGGCACAGTTCTTTTCTATAGGAAGGAAACCACAGAACCCCAGGGTTTGAAGGCAGATGAGAAGCAGTCACCAGAGGCCAAGGCAAGCCAGACCTGTCTGTCCCTGCAGCTTTTGACTGAAAGCAGCCTTTGGATATATGGGGAATTTGGGAGGTGGAATTCCATTTCAGCCATGGGTTCCTGGACTGGAATGACAGTTCTCCATAGGAAGGAAAGGGTGGAGTCCCAGTGTTTCAAAGGCTGATTAGAGGCTGCCCCAAGGAGGCCAAGACCAGCCAGACTTGTTGTCAGGGAAGAATCCTTGGAGAGACAGAATTTGGGAGGCCAAACCCCACTTTTGTCTACGGGGATCTGGATGAGAAGGACAGTTTCTTTCCATAGGAAGGAAAGTGTGGAACCCCAGAGTTTCAAAGGTAGATGAGAGCTGGCCCTCAAGAAACCAAGGGAACCTAAACAGTCCTGGCAGCTTTTGTCTGGTAGTTATCCTTGGATTTAAGGCATTTTGGAGGTGGATTCCCAATTTTGGCTATGTATGCCTGGACTTGAAAGATATTTTTTTCCATGGGAAGAAAAGCACAGGCCCACAGTGTTTTGAAGGCAGATGAGAGGTGGCCCCCAAGAGGCCAAGGCCAGCCAGAGCTGTCTGTCCTGGCAGGTTTCATATGGGAATAATCCTTGGATATAATCAAATTTGGAGGAAGAATCCCAATTTCAGCCATGAACTCCTGGAAGAGAAGGACAGTCCTTTCTCACAGGAAGAGAAGGATGGAACTCCAGGGTTACAGGGGCAGATGAGAAGTGACCTTCAACATGCCAAAGTCAGCTGGACCAGTCAGACAGCCCCCAGGAGGCCCAGCCAGCCAGATCTGTTCCATGTTCTTGGATCCTTGGGGCCCTGCACCATCACAATGGCCCCTTGGTTCCATGAGGCCCTGTAGGATCACAACAGATCTTTGTTTCCATGAGGCCCAGTGATATAACAATGGTCTCCTTGGCTCCACGGTGGCACAATGGCCCCTTGCTTCCATGAGGCCTTGCAGTGTCAAAATGGTTTCCTTGTTTCCATGGGACTGCGCAATGCCACAATGGCCCATTGGTTCCATGAGGTCACAGAGTCTCAAAACGGCCCCTTGGTTCTATTGGGTTCCCCAGGATGACAATGGCCCCGTAGTTCCAGCAGGCCTGGATGTGTTACACTGGTCCCTTGCTTCCATGGGGACCTGCAGTGTCACAATGGCCCCTTGCTTCCATAAGACCTTGCAGTGTCACAGTGGTTGCCTTGGTTATATGAGACCCTGTGGTGTCACAGTGGCCCCTTGGTTCCAGTGGGTCCCTAAGTGTCATATCAGTCTCTGTGGTTCTGTGAGGCCCCACAACATCACAAAGGACTTTTGATTCCATGAGCTTTTGTACTGCCAATAACAGCCAACAACAGTCTCCTTGGTTCCATGGTGTCACATTGGACCCTTGGTTTTATTGGGACTCACAGTGTCAGAAGGGGCTCCTTGGTTCCATGAGGCCCTGCAGAGCCCCTTGATTCAACAGGGCCTCAAAGTGTCATAATGGCCTCCAGGATTCCATGAGGCCTTGCAGTGTCACAATGGAACTTTTGTTCCATGAAGTCCCACACTGTTACATGGATCCTTATTTCCATGGGGTCCTGTAGTGTCACAATGGACTCCTTGGTTCCATGGTGCCACAGAGTGTGACAACTGCCCCTTGGCCTGCCAATACTCCATAGTGTCACAATGGCCTCCTTGCTTCCATGAGACTTTGTAGTGTCACACTGGCCCCCTGGTTCATTGAGGCCTTTGGTGTCACCATGGTCTATGTGATTGCATAAGGCCCTGCAGTGTCACAACACACTATTGGTTTCACTGAGCCCCACAGTGTCTCTGTGGTCCCCTTGGCTCCACAAGGCTCTGAAGTGCCACAAAAGCCCTTTGGTTCCACAAGGCCTCAAAGTGTAAAAATGGCCTCCATGGTTTCATGAAGCCCCCCAAAGTCACTGTGCTCCCCTTGGTCCCACAGGGCCCCACAGTGGAACAATGGACTCCTGGTTCCATGAGGTTCCTAAGTCGCAATGGTCACCTTGGATCCACAGTGTCACAGTGGCCCCTTGGCTCCATGTGGCCACGCTGTGTCACAATGGCTCATGGTTCCATGAGGCCACACATTTTAACAACAGACCCTTGGTTTCATAAAGCCTTGCTGTGCCACAATGGATTTCTGGTTCCATGAACGTTCATACTGCCAACAACAGTCTCCTTGGTTCTGCAGTGTCACCATGGTACCTTTGTTCCATGAGGTTCCATAGCAGAACATGGTCACCTTGATTCCGTGAGGTTCTGCAGTGCCACAATGGACCCATGGTTCCACCAGGCCTTGCTGTGTCACAATAGCCCCTTGGTTCCAAGAGGTTTCTCAGGGTCAAAATGGTCTCCTTGGATCTGCAGTACCACAATGGACAATTGGATCAATGTGGCCCCAATGTGCCAAAATGGATTTTGGTTCCATGGGGTTCTGCTGTGTCACAATGGACCCTTTGTTCCATGGGTTTGCACAGTGTCACAGCTGACTCCTTGGTTCTGTGAGACCCTACCATCACCAAATCTCCAAAATATCAGAATAAGGCTCATTAACAGTAATTTTCTATTAACAAGGGTATAATTTATTCAGGCCTGAGGTCTAGTGAAGGATAACTCCTAACCTTATGTGGACATGTAATTCTACCAGTGTCACTAAATGCATACTACAATTTACCCGTTACTATGAAACCCACCCCAAGTTCCCAGATTCAGTCCCTGTAATTTCTATCACTGCATTCTTGAGCCAAGATGTCTTCTTCTTCTCTTCCAACCATACCTGCTGGGAAAGCAGGCCCTGCATGCCTTGTTCCCGTACTAAAAGTTCACAGGCACAGTAAAAATTGAATTAACCATTTTCGTATCAAGGCCAAGGCTTTGTGTGGGCAGGCAGAGGCAGACAGGAGGCAGAGCTGTCAGCAAAGGAAGGGCCCAGCCAGGTGGGGCAGCCGGGGGATGCCGACAGCCTGCAGGGACAGAGGCGCAGGGCAGGGACACCGTAGGAAAGCCTGGGCTGCACAGGGCACAGGGATGGGCAGCAGCTGCAAGGCCCTGCCAGAGCCAACTTGGGCAGCACTTTGGCCATGGCTGCTGGCCCTGGGCCTAAGGCCACGAGGGGACAAGTGACCCTTGTAGGCCTGGGGCCTCATTGCCTCCTTGTCCCTGCTCAGCAGCCTGGCAGGGGCTGCCCCATGCTCCTGCCCTTGGCATTGCCCATCCCCAGATCCCAGGGCCCATCCCGGGAAGAGCCCTGAGCACTGAGGCAGGGACAGGATCTGCCTGGCCAGGGGCTGGGGCTCAGGCCTTGGCCCTTTGCTTCCTGAGACACATCTAGGTTTGCTCAGCACCAGAGACACCTTTGCCTTGCTTGTCCCCAGCTGCCATCACTGACTCCAGAGTTCTGCTCTACCTGGAACCTGGGGACACTTTCTCAGTTGTGTCCCTGACAGGGACCTCTTCAAAGTACAAGAAAATTAAGTGTTTCAATGTAACTGAGTTCTTGAGGGCTTTGTGAAATCACTAAGGGGGTGGTGACATCACAGAGCTGGCTGTGACATCCCAGAGTAGGATATGAGGCTATAGAGCAGAGTCTGCCATTATAGAGGGTGGATCAGTGGCATCAGAAAGTGGGTTGTGACACCACCTGGTGGCTGTGTAACATCATAGACCAGGCTGTGACATCACAGGCATCACAGAGTGACTTTGTGACATCAGTCTTCTGTGACATCACAGCACTGCTATATGACATCACGATCATAGAGTTGGCTCTGTGACATCAAAGGGGCTGTGTGATATCACAGGGGCAGTGTGACATCACAGGGCTCTGTGATGTCACAGAGTTGGCTGTGTGACATCACAGGGGCTGTGTGACATCACAGGAGCTGTGTGAGGTCACTGGGGAGGTCACTCTGCCCCAGCCCCCCTCACAGTTCCCCCCAGAGCAGTCCAACCCTGCTCGTGCACAGCGGGGTCCCCTGTCCCCCCGGGTCCCCCCGCCCCTGGCGCCGCAGCCTCCCCCAGAGGATGTTCCACAAGATCGACCCCAGAGCCTGACACGGGGCCGGGGGGCCGGGGCCCTGGGGGTGGCACAGGGGCACAGGGACCCCCCGGCAGCGTCCCCATGTCTCCCAGGGCCAGAGCCTGGGCCAGGGCTCCTTCACCCTGGTACCAACGAGGCCTTGAGAGCGCTGAAAAAATCCCCAGCAAGGGAGCAGCAAAAACCAGATTGAATATTAAGGGACAGCAGCACAAACTTGCTTGGCAAGAGTCACTCTGCTCCTGACTGGACACTTCAGGCACACCAAGGAAACAAAGCAACAACAAAACCAAACCAAATCCAGGCAATCAAACCAGAAATGAACCAAGACCTGTCCCTGTGTTTGTGTGTGACAATAGGACACTGAGGGTAAGGATAAAAGGAATAGAGCCTAAAAGCTTAACAGAGCTCAAACTTAACAGGACTTGAACTTACACCTTAACCTTAGCTGATACCTTCAACTTCAGAATTTGGCAAAAGAACAGCACTTAACAGTATTTAAGCTAATTTATACAACCTATGACTTAACACTTTAACAGAGGAATAACACTTAACAGTATTTAACTTAGCCTAATAACATATTAAACTTAACAACTTAGCAAAAGAACAACTCTTAGCAGCATTTAACTTTGCTTAGACCTCATAACTTAACCTCACTAACTGATATTTGGATATCTGCCCGACTCAGCTATGCAAGGGACTCAAAGCCCTGAGAGAGCAGCATTTCTGCCACATTTCCCCAGCACAGGCACTCCTGTGTGCACACAGACACAAAGAGTCACTGCAAGGCACCTGGGAGAAATTCCCCTGAGGGCAGGAAATGCTCCCTGTGGATCCTTTGGCATCTCCCCAGCAGGTAAAGGGCTGAGCCTGGAGGAGTGGGGGGATCAGCCCAGGCTCCGTCGTTGTTGGGGATCCCCGAGTGCAGCAAACGGGAGAGTTCCCGGCTGGGAGAGGCCCCACTCAGAGGGAGTCGCTGGCCCAGGAGAGCTCCAAGGGCTCCTTTTGGAGCGCTGTTTGCAGGGCCCCAAGAGAGGGGCTTCAGTCCCAGCAATGGTTCATCCTGGCCGCACTGGGCACCAACAGCTTTCTTTGGCAGTGTGAGAACAGGGATGTTGTGCCACTGAGGGAACAAAACCAGTTCCCAGGGCTGCTGCTACAGAAAGCAGGAGCTGGTTGGGCAGCAGCAGTGCCTGGAGCAGACAGTGTTTGTGATGAGCTGCAGAGGAGCTGAGCCCAGGGGCTGTTGGCCAAGGCCGAGCCCCAAGGAGCATTTCTCAGCTGGCAGGGCGGCCTGAGAAGGGCAGGGGGGAATGCAGCAGCACAGGGCCCATGGAACCAAGGGAGCATTGTGACACTGTGGGGCCCTGTGAGACCAAGGGACCATTGTGACACTGTGGGGCCCTGTGAGACCAAGGGACCATTGTGACACTGTGGGTCCTCATGGAATAAGCAAAGCATTGTGACCCTGGGGGTCCCCACACAACCAAGAGGACCATTGTGATACTGTGGGGCCTCGTAAAACCAAGAGGCCTTTGTGACACTGCAGGGCTGCATGTAACCAAAGGCCCATTGTGACATTGTGGGGCCTTGTGTCATCAGTGGTCCATTGTGACACTGTGGAGCCAAAGGAGACCATTGTGACACCACAAACCCCCAGGGTCCAAGGTCCATTGTGACATTGCAGGGCTCATGAACAGACTAGTCCCTCCCGTGTCATTGATAGGCCTGGGGAACCACGGAGACCATTGTGACACTGCAAGGCCTCGTGGAATCGTTGGGACTATTGTGTCACTGTGGGGCCTTATGAAACCTTGGGGCCACTGTGACACTGTGGAACCCAATTGAAAGAAGGGTCTATTGTGACACTGCTGGACCCCACGGAATCAAGTCACCATTATGACACTGCAGGGCCCCATGGGTCCAAGGAGCCATTGTGACACTATGGGGCACCATAAAACCAAAAGAACATGGAACAGGTCTGGCTGGCTTGGCCTCCTAGGGACCACCTGACTGGTCCAGCTGACCTTGGCATGTTGAGGGTCTCTTCTCATCTGCTGCTGAAGCACTGGGGTTCCATTCTTTCCTTCCCAATAGAAAAGAACTGTCCTTCTCTGCCAGGCACCCATGGCCAGAATTGAGATTTCACCTCCAAATTTCCTTATATCCAGGGATTGTTCCCATAGGAGCATTGCCAGGACAAGTCTGGCTGGCAGTTGTTTCACAAGGGTCACCTGCTATCTGGTCCTTAAACTCTGGGGAAGGCTGCATGCTTTCCTTCCTATATAAAAGAATTGTCCTGCTTCTCCAGGCATCCATGGCCAAGACTGGGTTCCACTTTCCCTAAATCCAACAACTGCTCCCAGACAAAATCTGCCATTACTGACAAGTCTGCCAGACCTTTCCCTAGTGAGGCTCTCACCTGCCTTCCAAACACTGGGACTCTCTGCTTTCCTTCCTATAGGAAAGAACTGTTCTCCTCCAGGCACCCATAAGTAGAATTTGGATTGCACCTCCAACATTCCCTGTTGTGAGAGTCTGGCGGAGATTGTCAGCTCAAAACATTCTGTGTGTGGGGGAGGAAGGGGCAGGTCCAGCCCTGCCCTGCCCTGGAAGCCCAGCCCTGCCCTGCCCTGGAACCCCAATCCCCCCAGAGCCTCCATCCCAGCCCAGCAGTGGCTGCCAGTCCCTGGCACAGCACAGGCAATGCTCCACAGCCACCTCTGCAGCCCCAGCCCAGCTCCTGAGGGACCAAATGAGCCCAAGCCCCTCCTGGGGGAAGGGCCCAGGGAGACCAAGGGGTATTGAAGGCTGACCACAAGGCAAGCACACATCTTGACCCTGGATCCTCTTGGAATTTCCATCAGAACAGTGCTGGAATCCAGGAGTTGGTAGCTGTGTGTGTGCTTCTCTGTATCTTTTATGTCTTTCTCTCTTTCTATGTCTTCTTCTATTTCTGTGCTCCTGTAAATTTTGATTAACAATAAAGTGAACAGGCTTAGAGTTTGTGAAGTTGAATGGGCCAAGTCAATGCTTTAAAAAGTGTTTTTGTTGGTTGAATGTTTGTCGTAGTTTGATATGAGAAGAATTTTAAAACGTAATACAAAACTTTTCCTTTAACTGACAATCTGTTAAACCACTGAGATACTGAACACGCCTCTGTGAAACACAAATGTTAAAGATGAAAAAACCCAGGAACCTCCTCTTTCTTTTCCAGTCAACAAAGAAGCAGCGGGACCCAGCCCCCGCCTCAACCAAACCAAACCAAACCAAACCAAACCAAACCAAACCAAACCAAACCAAACCAAACCAAACCAAGCAACCCTGCCATGGGCTGAGCCCCTTTCCCCCTCCCCAGGCTGCCCCCCCCCCCCCCCCCTCGGCCCCATTCTGACCAAACCAAACCCCAACAACTCCCAAACAGGAAAACTAAAGAGGCTACAAAACCCCAACCAGAACAAAGCCAGCCACAGCTATTAAAATCTTACCATCAAGTCCCCTCCCCCCAACACAACTAAACCAAAAACCCCTACAACCTACACCCATACAAAAAACCTTACAACTAAATACTTAAACACAAAAAAAAAAACCAAACCAACCATAAAACCAATCCTAACACAACCCAACCACAACTTCCAGCACAAGTTACCAGCAGGTCAGGTGTTAACCCTTTCAATACTTCAATCCTCCCTCAAGTAAAAGAAAAAAACAAAATACAAACATATAAAGGAAACCATAAAACCATCAAAAACAGTAAAGAAGAAGTTAAATCCCAAATAAAAAAGAAAAAAAACCCTTAATCTTAAAACTAAAATATTTTTATAAACTATAAAGAAAAAACCCTTTTCCTTATAACATCTAAAACTATTAAAAAATTTAAATATTAAAAATAATATCAAACAAAAAGGTCTATACTAAAATAAACAAATGTTAAAATAACTGCAATTTCATCCAAATTTTAAACAGAAGCAAAAAAAGTAATCCAGTATCCCCAAGAGATTTCTATTCCCAGAGATAAAAATAATTCTAAAAGTAAACAATAAAAACTATTACCTTTGAACAACTCATCTTTAAAACAATGCCCCGTAAGTGGACATGGCCCATAAACAAAGTGTAAAAAAGCTTGCAGTAATAAAAAAACTTCACGAGAACAAAGTTCCCCAGACAACTGTTATCCATGACAGAATTAAGAACCACAAAAAAATATTATTTCCTCTTGTAAAAAATCTCCATAATCTTAACAACAGAAGCTACTCTCCATAAGTAAACTAAAAGAAGACTATACTAGAAATAGTAAACTAAATAGAAATTTGAAGTTTACTTTGTTTACATTGTCAGTAAAAAAAAGGTTGTAATAGAAAAGTGTTCTAAAGAGTTTATTTTAATTCTTACTTCATTTTTTCTTTTATTTACTTTTAATAAAATTTTCTTTATACTCTTTTAAAATTTTACACCTTCTTTAGCTTTCTCCTAAACATATTTCACAATAAAAAAAATACATAAATAATTAACCAATACTAAAACCCATCACACTCATCAATCCATTAATTAAGAAAACTCAAGATTAGAAAAATCTTAAATTAACAAAACAAAACCACTACAATGTCATAATAAATCTTTTGCCAAAGTTTCTCTGATTTTCTAAAGTTGCCAGTAAAGGCTGTTTGGTTGTTTTGAGCTCCTGAGAATCTCTTGTTGGTATTTCTCCAGGGAGTCCAACTCAGAGGACACAAACAATTGTAATTCCTTTAAATGTATCCTTGAGAGAGTTGTTTGGGGGATGGGGGTCAGGGCTTGTGTGTCCTGCTTGGCCCAGCCCAGGCAGGGCTTTCCCAGCCACATTCCACACTCCATTGCCCAGCTGGAGCCGCTGGTGCCTCTGAGTTGTGCTGCCCCAGCCCCAGGGACGCTCTCCTTGTCTGCCCATTCCCCCACGCTCTCTGGGCAGGGATGGCCTCACTGGGGGCTGCTGACATCCTCAGCAACTTGGAGGCTGCTGCTGAATTTCACTGCTCCAGAGGCTTGTTCAGCCTTCAGCTCTTGAGTGCAGGAATTCAGTGTCCCAGGGCTCATGAACATTCAGAACACCTGAACAAGCCCAGCCTCTGGGAATCATTTGAATTTAATTTTCAAATAATTTGTGGTTAATTAGACAGATCTCAGTAGTATATCCAAAGTGAATGCAATATATTTAAAAAGACAGTGAGAAAAAGATTTTTCAGGTCCTGTTTAGTTTTTTTTTAATTTTAGTTTTAGTTTTTAGTTTTAGTTTTTTAGTTTTAGGTTTTTTTGTTAATTAAATGATGTGTGCAATTTCCAATTGACACGGAATCCAAGTACCTCCTCATGAATTTTAAATAGATATGAAAATCAAGACCCTTCATGGCTGACAATCAATCAGACTCTGTCCCTACCCCCAGCCCACCATTTCCCCCATCCAAGCCCTGGCACTCACAGCAGCCTTGTGCAAATCTGAGCTCCCTCCAGCCCAGGCTGCACCTGCAGCTTTCAGCTCCTTGGCTCCAATTCCCACCTGCTTTCCTTGCAGAAGGAGCTGCCTGAGACACAGAGGGATGTTCATTTCTTGTCAGCCAACAAAGCCAAGGGAAGGCACAGCTCCATCCAATGCAAAAGTCATTCCTCTGCTGGATATTAAATCCACTTTCCACAGCAGACAGTCTCAGAGCAATGGAAAACACCTTCTGTGCCCAGCACAGATCCCAAGGTCCCCCCAAACCCTCCCTGCTCTGATTCTGCCCAGATTTGCTCTTTGCACACACGAGTCACAGGCTGAAGTCAGGAGCTTCCTCCATGCCCAGAGGAGGAAGAGAGAAAGGGGATGAAGAGCTCTCCTGTGCAGAGCCAAGGTCCAAGTGCAGCCCCTGCAGTGGGAACCAAAACTCATCAGGTTTGTGTCCTTTGGGCTCAGGGCGTGGTGACACTGAGAGGCACAGAAGGGTTTCTTGTCAACAAACACAAGTTGAACATTTGAACAGTTTAATAACCATCACAGCTCTTCCCTCAGCTCTCTGGGATGTCCCAGCAGCATCTGAAATGTCCCCCATCCACCAGGAATTTCTGTACAGGAACAGTTTTTGACAAAGACATAAGAAAAGGTAATTCAGTGATAGATATAAACACAATTAAGATATTGACTAATGTGATATTTATTTGAATTTAAGAAAGACTGGGCAACTCCCTACAGGTCAAAGCATGAAACCAGTCAGTTGAGAGGCACTTGAATGACCAGAGAGCATCTGGAGGAGAAAATCTGGAAGGAATGGGAAGAATAAAGTTCCAGAGAGCCTAGTGAAGAGATGCCCTTAGACATGGCCGTTTAAACAAGAGAGCTGAAAACACATGAAGGAAGAGCGAGAGGAAATATTAGACAGAATATTGGTGACAAAAGTAGATGGGAAGATCAGTATTTCTTCTTCTGCCATTATTAGAAGAATCCAGTAGATCCAGGAAATTCCTGTTCCTGATGGGAAAACATTGCCATTTCTTAAAAGGACTCAAATGACCCAGATAATAAAGATTTGCTTGTATATTATGAAACTAACAGGTATTAACACCTGTGCCCCTTTCCAGGCAGACATCAACTGTGTGCCCATGAACAGGCAGTGCCACTTGTGCCCTGAGGTGCCCAGCTGGGATTGGATCTCTCCCAGAGCACCTGAGGGAGAGCAGAGCACCTTGCAAGCTGCAGGTCCCTGCCAGCCCCACAGGGCTCCTGTCCCATCAACATCTGCTCTGCTCCAGGCTGAAACAGGGCCCAGCATGGTGCCGGGATCATCAGAGAGCTGAGGTGTGTGCTGGAATTCAATGGCCTCCCCATCCCGCAGCAGCCCTGCATTTCCCACCTGCAGCCTTGGTCTCCAGCCCAGCCATGGAGGCTCTTTGGGCTCTGGAGTGTTGCTGCAGCCCCCAAGGGCAGCTGAGCTCTGCCTTTGGCACAGTCAGGCCTGGCCAGCGCAGGCTATGCTCAGCAATTGCTTGTGTGTGCCTGGCCTTGCTGTCAGCCCCGGCAGCGGCTGCGTGGCCCCTTTGTGGCCCTGTGCTGGCCCAGCCATGGTGGCCCAGCCCCTGTGCAGGCCCAGCCCAGGCCAGGAGCATTGCGGCTGGGAACGGCCCCTGTGCCGTGGTGCCCACAGCAGCCTTGGGGCTCTGTGCCCCATGGCCTCCCTGCTGGGCAGCCTCTGCCAGCTCCTGCAGAGCCCCTGGCACCTGTGGGGCTGCACAGACAGCCCTGCCCCGGGCTCTGCTGGCCTCTGGGCCAGCAGAGAGGCAGCCAGGGCTGGCCATGGCCGGGAACAGGCCCTGAGCCCCGCAGGAGGATGGAGCTGGGCCACAGCCAAACTCAGCCCAGGCCAAAGCTGGGCTCAGCAGCCAGGGCTGCCAACACATGGGCACAGAGGCTGGCGCTGACAAATGTCCTGGGCCCCCTCCCTGCTCTGTCCACACCACCAAGGGCACAGAGCAGCCTCCTCTCTGGGCCACTTGCCTGTTTGCAATGCCTTGCACAGGTGCTGGCCCTGCCCCACAAGGCCTGGCCTGAGTCCTGCCCCTGCACGCTCAGCCAGGCTGAGATGGACACTGATGGTTTCTGGGCCAGGCTCTCGGAGCCCAGCCCAGCTCCCTGCAAGCTCTGCCAGCTGCCCTGAGCTCTGGGCAGCACCAAGGGCCTCTCTGAGCCCAGCCCAGCCCAGCCGGCTCTGGCCCCACAGCTCTGCTCAGCCCAGGCTGCTCTGGGCACTGGCCCCACGGCCTCAGCCCCTGCCAAGGGCACAGCAGCAGCTGCAGCTGCCACAGGACTCAGCCCCAGCCATGGGGGAAGGTGCTTGGCCAAGGCCAAAGGAGGCTCCCTGGCTGCCCTGCTCCCCTGGGGCTGAGGTGCTGAGAGCTCTGCAGCCCCTGCTGCCATCCCATCTGCCCAGGGCAGCACCAGAGCCCCGGCCTTGGGGCCCTCAAGAGCTGCTCCTGCTCCAGGCCCAGGGCCCATGCCAAAGCTGGGACAGCAGCCACAAAGCTGTGCCCATTTCTGTTCATTGCTGCTCTCCTGGGCATGGATCCTCAGCCATTTGGAGGTTGCTAATGAATTTTATTACTCCAGAGGCCTCTTTCTTGAGCTCATCACTTAAGGAATTCAGTGAAAAAGGCTCATATACATTTTTTAAAAACACCTGAACAAGAACACCCCTGAGGAATAATCAACGTTTTCAATTCTTCTCTTGTTCATTAGACAAATTTCAGAAGTGTTTTCAATGTGAATCTGCAGTATTAAAAAAAAAAGGGAAGAGAACTGTTTTATCCAGTATTCTCTTCCTGTTTAGAGTTTGGTATAATCAATGTCCAATTGATATTGACCCCCAGCACCTCCTAATGCTGTATGAAGAGATATAAAAATCAAGACCCTTCATGGCTGGCAATCAATAACACTTTGTCCCCACCCCCTCTCCACCATTTCCCTCATCCAACCCCTGGCACTCCTATGGATCAGGAATGGTGTGGCCAGCAGGAGCAGGGCAGTGATTCTTCCCCCGTGCTCAGCACTGGTTGGGCAGCACCTTGAGTGTTGTGTCCAGTTCTGGGCCCCCAATTTAGGAAGGACATGGAGGGGCTGGAGCCTGTCCAGAGAAGGGCAACAAGGCTGGGGAGGGGTCTGGAACACAAGTCCTGTGAGGAGTGTCTGAGGGAGCTGGGGTTGTTTATCCTGGAGAAGAGGAGGCTCAGGGGAGACCTCATCACTCTCTACAACTCCCTGACAGGAGGGTGCAGCCAGGTGGGGGTCAGGCTCTTTTCCCAGGGAACAGTGACAGGACAAGATGACACAGCCTTCAGCTGCACCAGGAGATGTTTAGGCTAGATATTAGGAAATATTCTTTACAATTCTTCATATTGGAATCACACATTGGAACTCTGGGCTTTGGAATGGGCTGCCCAGGGAGGTGGGTGAGTCACCATCCCTGGAGGTGTTTAAGGAAAGACTGGATGTGGCACTCATTGCCATGGTCTGACTGACAAGGTGGTGTTGGGTCCCAGGTTGGCCTTGATGCTCTTCAAGGTCTTTTCCAGCCTGGCTGATTCTCTGATGATTGTGACACTGCAGGGCCCTGGGGAAGCAAGGGGCCATTGTGACACTGCAGGGCCTGGTGGCACTAAGAGGACCATGGTGACACTGTGTACGACATGGCAGCACAGAGCCAAGGGGCCATGGTGACACTGTGGGGCTGGATGGAAGCAAGGAGTCCATGCTGACAGTTTGGGTTCTGCTGGAACCAGGATTTCCCTCAGCTCTAGTGCAGTTCACTAGGTAGGTTTCTTGCTACAGCTATGGAGAAATATTTCAACGAGCTTCTAGGAAATACATATTTGTATTTGAAAGGGTGCCTTTTATTGCTGTCCTATTACACAAGAGGTGATTGCAGCATTCTGTGACTGATATTGATGCAGGGACTCTCCTAAGGAAGTCTAGCCTGGTCAGAGAAGCTGTGCCTTTAAGTCTGACCCAGTGTGGACAACCTTGCTCCACATTCCCCAACCCCATCCTGTCTCTCCTCACTCACCTGGGACCTGCTTTGCTCAGAGAACTGGCTGCACAAAGCCAAAGAGCAGCTTTGCTTCTTTTATTTTTTCAAGCAATCTAAAACTCTTTGAGTTTCCCCATTGCAAACAGACACCCTCCTCAAGTGTGTGCCAAGCCCAAGGTGCCACCGAGACCACTCCAGACCTGCCCTGGGCCAGCTGTGAGGGTGGATCATCATCCCAGCCTGCACTGGGCCATTGCAAGGGACTGTTGCCATGGACACTGCACTGACCCCACTGCTGGCTTTGGCTGCCATGGCAACCCCCATCAGTTCAGGTTTCCTTGGAAACCAGCCCAAGGAGCCATTTCTGCAGCCAGGTTCCATGGCCACTTGCCTGCAGAGCTGTTGCTGCCCTGGGCTGCCATGGCAACCCTGAGGACAAAGCGGTGCCGGGGCTGTTCCAGGTACAATTGCAGTGACACTCGTTGGTGCCACCAGGTGCCATGGCAACGGCCACAGGGACCCGTTCCTTAGATTGGTGCCAAGGCAACCAATGCCCGGAGCCGGACCTTGATCAGGGCTGGTGTCAGTGCCCAGGGCCAGAGGGGATCCCTTGCTGGGGGCTGTGCCATGGCCACCTGCCCTGTGCCGCGCTGGCCGCTCGGGCACCAGGAACCAGCAGCCAAGGGCACTGCCAGGGCCAAAGGCCAGGTCAGCCAGACAGAAAGGGGCAGCGCTGGGCACTGTTTCCATGGCAACCAGCACTGGGGGGGACACCTGGGTCACCTGGCCTGGCAGTTGCCATGGAAAGCCCTGGCAGGCACTGAGGGCACAGCCCCTGGCACTGAGACATTGCTGGGCCGGGTGCTGAGCACAGCGCTGAGCACGCAGAGATGGTTTTGTTCTTGCTGAGCTGCAGCACAGCCAAGGCCTGTCCTGCCCCTCGTCCAGCCACGCTGGGGAGGGGCTGGGGCTGCGGGGGAGCTTGGCAGGGGACACAGCCAGGACAGGTGACCCCAACTGACCCCGGGCACAGCCCAGACCAGAGCACATCATGCTCAGGGTATGAAGGGGGGGAACAAGGAGGAAGGGGGAATTTTGGAGGGAGGGTTTCTGCCCTCCCAGGTAACACTTAGGCAAGAGGGGGCCCTGTTTCTCCAGTGGGCAGGGTCACTACCAAAGACACAGACACCAACTGAAGGAATTGTGTTATTTATATCATGCACAGCTGCAAAGAATTACAAAAGGATAAGCTCAGCAAAGCACATCATCGTTACCAAAGAATTACAAAAGAAGCTCAGCAATCCATCAGAACTCATCATTACATTTTGATGACTAACCCCTTGGTGAAACACTAGAGGTGTTTGTGGCAGACAAAGATTCTGGCTGACTATCAAGGTACAACTTACAGACACCTGTAGTACTTTAGTGACACCGTTCTTCATTCATTTTTCTCAATCTCATTTGAGTTAGGAACAAGAATTCTGTTGTCCATGGAGCTGGCACCATGGTAATTCCAGAATAATGCCCCCAGGCCCTTTGCTGTTCAGCTTTACCATGCTGTCTGTGGCTAACAAGGCCTGGGGGGGCCCTTTCCCCTTGGGCTGGAAGGGGCCGGGTCCCAGTCCCTGAGGGGCACCCGGGCTCCTGGATGCAATTCCTGTGCAAGTCCCTCAGTGTCACAGCAGCCTTCCCATGGAGCCCCGTGGATCAGAGCATTTCCCAAAGGGGCCCTTGGGGCAAACAGGGAGATTTGGTCTGGCAGCATGTGGAAAACAATATCCTGTCAGATCTACTTGTTCTCACACAGAACACTTGGCTGCAGGGACACATTCCCATTGTTCCTGCCCAGGTTTCAGGACTCAGAGTTGTCTTTCCCAGGAGCTGCTCCTTCAGCTGCCTCGGGAGGGCCATTTGGCCTCTGGACCCACACTCTGGCTCCATTATTAGGGCTGCTGGATCCAAACCCTTTATCTCCACAAACGGTGGTGATTGCAGGTGGATCTCCTTTTTTCACAATCCTTCTTAAAATGGCAATATTGATAATTGTGCTACCCTGTCATGGGGTTGACTAATCCAATCCTGGTCACTATTGTTTAACAGAATTCCTTTAATTTCTCCTTGATATCTGCAACAATAATTCCTCCTCTCATGACATGACCACTTTGCAAGGCCAAGCTCGAGTGAGCAGTTATCAAACCAAAGTGTCCTGGAGGAATCTGAATTCCTGTTTCAGTATTGATAGCTCTCATTTGCTTTGAATTTCTCCTCATTAATTCCAATGCATGAAGGCCCAGCCCTGCAACCTCTGGGCTGGCCCTGCCAGGGGCCATCACAGCCAGAACAATTTCCCAGGCAGCCCAAGTCTCACTGCCCATGGTTGGATTTGCAAACTGGGGGCAGCCATGCACAGCCAGGGGGTTTCCATTTCCCCAGTGGGCCATTGTTAAGGGCATGGAGCACATCTGGGAGATGGGTTCTCCATGGGCAAAGGTTCCCATCTCCTCATTTTTTCAACTGCTTTTTAAACAACCCCTTCACCCATGCAACCAATCCTGCAGCTTGTGCATAGTCTGGTACATGAAAAACCCTGCAGGCTTAATCACTGAATTTTTCACAGGAACAGACAAAGCACTCTGCATCACAGTATCAGCAAATCCTGTAAAAACAGCCAATTTCCTCCCTTCCTCCTTTTTTCATTGTATACAATCTCACAAAGTTGACCACTGAAATCAGGGTCCTGGCCAATCCTGTTCTGTAGGGTATTTAGTGTTACATCCCTGAGCAGCCAAAGCTACCAAATTAGTATTGTCAGCACTACTTCACATTATTATAATTTTATATGTAGATATACATTTGATATAGATAGACAGACCTAGACCTACATATAAAAATATATAACAAATATATATGAAGGTCTTATTGTACTATAAATAGATATATAGTTATCTATAATATTGATATTTCCCTTGCACAAATGCATCTGAGCTCAAGATTAAAACCTTCTTCTGTTGCTCCACGTGGGAGCATTCCAACAATAATTGTTCCTTCTGAAGGTGCTGTTTCCAATGTACTCTTAACAAATTCATCTTTGTCTGCCCAAACCCACAAGCTCTTTTCCTTTTCCATGTGCAATTTTTGGATGCATTTGAAGCCATCCAGGGGTTCAGCCTCTTTTACCTGACTGCCCCACTGCTCACACGGTTTAACCTTCCAACCAAAGGTTATCTTTGTATCTGCTCCCTGATGAAATATGCATGGTCATTAGCACTGTGATAGATGTAGCCACTCTTTAGTGGAACATGTATTGACCTTTGTGTATTTAGAAGCCAGACAAGGCCATGAAATCTGACATCTGGCCTTGTTTGGGGCTGAATGGTCAAAGTCACCTCGCTTTGTTCCTCCTGGGGCCCTGGCCAGGCTTTGGGAGGAACCCAAGAGGAGGATGAAAGCAGATGTTGCCACACTAGAAGTGCGGCTCTGACCTCAGCCCACTCCAGAGCCAGGGAACTCCAGGGAAGGGCTTCCCATCTGGGAATTTCTGATGGCACTGATCCCTCACATTGACATTGAACAAGTGACATTTTGTTGGGATCTGGCCAGACTGGGCCAGTTTTGTTTGACCAGTGGGCAGGGTCAGCACCAAAGACACAGACTCCAACTGAAGGAATCAGTGTCATTTCCTGCAGCTCAAAGCAGCAAAGAATCACAACAGGAGCAGCTCAGCAATGCACCCAACCATCCCCACCAAAGATTGCAGCAGTGATTGAGAAAGATCCAGCCCCGGTTACCCTCAGCCTTTACCATCGCCCAGACCCACACAGCAGCTGGGGAAGCTGTCACAGCCAAGGGCTGCAGAGCCACTCCTGGGCACTGGCAATTCCTGCAGGTGCCTCCAGCCACAGGTGAGGCTCCAACCCCGCTGGGAGAGGGCCCAGCTCTGACAGTGCTGAATGGACAAACTGACAGCACTGCTAGTGTGGCAACATCTGCTTTCAACCTCCTCTTGGGTCCCTCCCAAAGCCTGGCCAGGGCCCCAGGAGGAACCAAGGGAGGTGACTTTGACCATTCAGCCCCAAACAAGGCCAGATGTCAGATTTCATGGCCTTGTCCAGCTTCTAAATACACAAAGGTCAATACATGTTTCACTAAAGAGTGGCTACATCTATCACAGTGCTAATGACCATGCATATTTCATTAGGGAGCAGATACAAAGATAACCTTTGGCTGGAAGGTTCATCCAGAGGCCACCTTGGGCTCAGGGCCTGCTGTTCAGGCCTCACTCAGGGCTGGTGTCCAGGCCTTGGCACTTCAGGGACGTGGTTTAGTGCTGGGCTTGGCACTGCTGGGTGAGTGGCTGCACTGGGTGAGCTCAGAGGGCTTTTCCAAGAGAAAGGATTCTGTGATTCCATGATTCTATCCACTGCATTCAGCTGGGGCTATTTTAGCAGCATTACTTTGCTCAGAAAGTCTCCTCTTGCCCAGCTCCTGTGGCCTGAGGCTTCAGCTCCTTCAGCTCCTGGTGCTGAGCTGCTCATGCTGAACGAGACGACTCGGAGAGAAGAACACAGTCCATGCAATTCCTTCTGGGACACGGAGAGGGGAGGCTGTGCTCCCAGGTGCCTCAGGCTGCTGTGACACCGCTGCACACGGGAGGGAACAGGGGCAGGGGCTGTGCTGAAAGTCAGCTCCATCTGCTGCTGCTGCTGCTGCTGCTGCTGTGGGGTCATTTGTGCAGCCCTGGCCCAGAGTCAGGGATCAGATCCTGCCAGTCTCTTCCAGCCCTGGCTGATCAGAGTTTGGGCCTTGGAGCCTCAGGTGGGCAGAGGCAGCTGCTCCTGGTCCCTCTGTGTGCCCGTGTTCAGCAGTGCTGCTCCATCAGTCTGTGCCCAGCAACGGGGAAAAGCCTCAGCCCTGCAGGGCCAGGAGCTGCCGGGCTCTGCCTGAGCAGCTCAGCCAGCAGGAAGGGAGCTGCTCCACACGGGAACCAGGAGCAAAGGACATTCCTTTTATAGGACATGTTTTCTATTTAAAAGAAAAAAAAAAGGAAAAAGGAAAAAAAATAGGTAAATTGTAAAAGATAAGAATAAAATCCAAGTGTTAGAGAAAAAATATAACATAATGTTAGTGAAAAAAAACAAAACATAAATGCAAAGTTACATTCTTTGCATTAAGAGGTAAATGATCTTTTGAAAAAGAGAACTCAGTTATTTACATTGTAAATGTATTGATGGCATGGATCCATCTTACTGATCTCAGCAGCCTTTTAAAAGGTTTTGGGCTTTGTTTCCAACATTGCTATTTTAAATTGTGCTTGAAGCAAGAGGAAATTACTTTGTGCCCTTCCAGCTCCAAGCAGGACGGGGAATGGAAACTCTGTCAAAGCCCAAATCCTTTAGAAGATGCCCTTCCTTCTCAGCCTGGAAATGAGCTGCACATTCCCTTTGAAACTGTCAGGGATTTTTTAAAGACACAAAGTCCCACTGACAGCTTTTTGCTCTGGTTTGGCAGTGCAGAAGGGCAATTCTCCATCCATCACCTCCAGACTGCACTGCCTCAGGAGCACGGCCCACTCGCCAGCTTTGGCCCACTCGTGGCACTGCTAGAGGAGGAAGAAAGTGCAACTGCACAATTCCAGCCAATCAAGAAGGAAGAATGGGACAGACAAAAAAGCCTGTACAGATCCAGGCGTTCAGCTGGGACTGTGGAGAGTTTGGGTCCTTGCCAATTGGATGTGTGTCCCCAGCTGCAATCTCTGGGCCTGCAGCAGAGTCTCACTCAGCTGCCAAAGCAGAAAGCTCAGGCGCTGTGCTCGCAACGGGCTCGTCTGACGCAGAGCTGTCAGAGCAATGTGAGGGCAGAGCCAGCCCAGCTGGGCCCAGGGCTGAGCCCAGCAGAGCCCTGGCAGAGCCCAGAGCAACCTCAGCAGCCGCAGAGCCCGGCTGCAAGGAGAGAAAGCAGAAACCGCCCGTCAGCTGAGGGCTCCTGTGCCCTTGTGCCAAGGCCTGCGGTGCCCAGGCCGTGCTGGCTGTGCCCAGAGCTGTGCCCAGAGCTGCCCATCCCTGCTGCCTTTGGCAGCAGAGCAGGAGGGCAGGACATGTGCCCAGCCTGCAGCCAGCCACGGCACATCCAGCCCTCAGCAGCTGCCCAGAGCAGGATGCTCCTGTGCTCGCTGCCATCTCCCAAAAGCTCTGATCCCACCCTGCCAAGCACACAGGGACCCACCTCACGCCAGCCACGGCTGCAAGAAAAGCTGCTCCCAAACCATGGCCTCAGCCTTCTCCAAGGGCACGGCCCATCCATGCCACAGCTGCTCCCAAGCACTTCCCCATCCACACTGGACCACCTAGAACGCTTCCTCTGGAAAAACAAACAACACATTCTTGAAAAGAGATTAGATGCAAAAAGGGAAAGCAAGAAAAATGGGAAAAACTCTTATCTCTGTCAGGGCCTTGAGGGAGGCCCAACTCCTACATGGTAGGGAAAAACCCAGCCATGGCTGAGGGAAGCCCACACTTTCTCTCTTCCCCCCTGCACTGCCCCCAAAATCACGGTGATCCCAAAGCAAACAAGGGCAGCTGAGCAGCCCAAGCCCTTCCTTGCCTACACAGCAAAGCAGCCCCTGCACAGGTTCTGGAGTCCCACCTCTGCTCCCACCATGGGGCTTTGTTTGTGTCGGGCTGGCTGCCCCAGTCCCAGCCCCAGCCCCAGCCCGGGGCACGGTGGGTGCTGGGGGCTGTTGGCAGGGCCAGGAGCCCACTCCCATTTCGTACCCAGCCCAGCCCATCCCCACAGCCCTGCCAAAAAGCAGCTGGGCAGCGACTGAAGGATGAGTTGCATCTGCCCCAGCAAAGGGGGAACCTTTGCTTCCCAGCCAGGCTGGCCCATGCCCAAATCTGGCAGAATTTCCCCAGCTGGGGACTCATCTGCAAATTCCCTGTGGAGTTTGGCTTTGAAGAAGGTGCCAGAATCAAAGTCCATCACCTTCAGCCTCCAGTGGCCAGGCTGAGGAAGAGCTTGTCATCCTTGATGTCATCCTGGCTGTCTCCAGCAGCAGCAGCAGCAGCAGCCCCACCCGGTACAGCTTCTCCAGGGGCTCCTGCTCCTTCCCTGGGGGGAGACCAGGCTCTCAGGGCTCTGCCCAGGGCCCCAGCTGTCAGGGAACCAGCACAAGCAAAACCAGCTTGGATGGCGGCCACCAGTGCTGGGCAGAGCAGCTCAGCTCCAGCACAAGGGCTGCGTGTGCCCATCCCATGGCCCCGGTGCAGTGACACAGGCAGCACAAAAAGGTCTGGCTTCCTCTGCTTCTCATTGCCAAGGCATGTGTGGAGCTGGAACTTACCAGGGCCCTGGATACTCCAGGGACCTGGAGAACCATTCCCAGCAATTGGGAAAATCCTAGGTGCTTCATCCACCCATAGATGAGGTCTCCAAATTTGCCCCGAAAGTGGGTCCAGCTTTTAGAGGCCAAAATGAGCAAGTCCAAGTGACTTGATGGTATTTTTAGCCCAGAAAGCCCTGCAGCTGATGGCACATTTCACAATCAGCAGGAGACACAGCTAGGCCAAAGCCCAGACCTCTGCTGGGAGCCTTTCCCCTCAAACACCCTTCAAACAAACCTCCATGCAAGTCAGTTGGGAAAGTTTCTTCAAAGGAGACCTTGCTGGCACACAACTACACAGGGTTATGGGAAAGATTCTAAAGCAGCCACTCTGGAGTCAAAGAGCCAGCCCTAAAAGTCCTTGTCATGTGTTTGTAGCTAAATCCCACTTTGGGCGAGTTGAAGGAGTTTGGAATGAGCTAGAGAGCAGACCTCTGAATTTTTTAGATGATGCCATTGCTTTTTCTTCTCTTCTACATAGACAGGAAGGGTGAGTTTGGCTCCCATCTCCACCGCATGGCTCACAGGGCCGCAAGACTTGTAGTTCCAAGAGCTTTGAAGGATTTCTTGGCCAAGAAGACACGGCCAACAAGGATATTTATGTTTTGGAGCCAATCCTTCAATATTTCCTCTTAGGGACTCATGCTCTCGGGGTCTCTAGCTGCTCAGAGTGACCCCGAGATAAGTTAGAAAGTCTCTTTTCCTAGCCCCATGGTCGAAGAAGGAGTAAGAGCTCTTCATTTCTCGGTCTCAAGGTTGTTTCTTGTATCTTATCTAGGAAATTCTTTCTCCTGTCCTGCCGAGGTCTGCTCAGCAAGACAGTCTAAGGCACTCTGCCTCCCCTGGGGCGGTGTTATCTTTTTATACTAAAAACAACTACCTGTACAATATTTACAATTACTTTCCCATACCTATCATCTACGTTAGACAGTGAGCTTCTACTCGTAACCAATCTAAAAGTGCCAACATCACAGCAGAAGATGGAGGCCAAGAAGAAGAAGGAGAAAGGCTGGACATGCCCAGATTCCTCCATCTTGCCCCCTCAAGCCCCATTCTAAAAACCCCCAAAATCTATTTTTCCACTCTGTGATGAATTCCCTTTCATTTTGTGGCTTGTCATTCTTCATACAAGGTTGGGAATTGTTTTTTCCAAGGGCTAAATCAAAGGCACAGGGGTCTTGGGCTCTGTGCCAAGGTCTCTGAGCCCTCTGACAGGGTCTCGAGTCCTGCAGGGCAGCCCGAGGAATTTCCTGGCTTCCCACATCATGCTACAGTGGTGGCTTCCTTAGCCAATCATGCCATGACGCAACAAACCTACAGCACTGCATCCTAAACTTCTTCTTTACTGTTGTAACTACTTGGATTTTTTCTAGATCTGGAACTCGAAAACTCTAAACATTCCTCCACTTCAACTTTCCTCCCCGTGTCTCTGCTAGAAACTAGAAATCCGCATTCTGGCTTCTAGCACCTGAGTTCGGAAGCCCTTTCCAAGGTCTCAGATCAAATCCTGGGTTAAATTCTGAGCTTTGCTGACAAGACCAAAGGTCTGACATTTCCTTGCATTTGGCTTTCCAACAACACTGTTAGTTGCAGAGTGCCCGGGATCTGTCTTGCAAGTCAACTCTGGCAGGAAGAAGGCGGCTGCCAGGGGGCTGCTTGTGGCCTCTGACAGCCCCATTGCTCAGGGCTTGCCAGCGCCCCAGCCCCTCAGGCCCTGCCCCAGCCCAGCCAAGCTGCCCGGCAGCAGCGCCGCAGCCCCACAGCAGCTCCAGAGCAGCCCCAGCCAGAGGCACCTGGGAGCCCTCAGCAAGGCAGGCAGCAGCAGACAGGCAGGAGGGCACGGATGGCGCTTCCTGCCTGGCACAGGGCTTGTGGCCATCTCCAGGCACCGCTCTGGCAGGGATCCCCGCAGCTCCGGCCCCTGCCCAGCCGCTCTGTGGGCAGCACAAACGCTTCCGCAGAGCCACCACAGGCCAAGGAGCTTCTGGCCATTTTCCCTGCAGCACTGCATGCATGGGCAGCATGCTAAGTAGAAGCAGGCTTTTCTCCACTTTCCCTATGCCCTATGGACCCTGGGCAGCAAAGAAAATCTCCTGAGAGTTTGTATATTATAACAGGGTATATATTTCCATAGGGTAAAAGATAGAATGGAAGAAAAGAAAAATCTTAAAGAAAAGTAAAAATCCCCACTGGCTCAGGCGGCCCCAGCAAAGAGAGCCTCCCGGATCAGCTGTCCTCAGAGCTCCAGCAGTGCAGCCAGCCGAGCCGTGAGAGACGAGGCCGAGTGATCCATGCCCTGTGCAGCTGGTCGTGCAGCCTCTGGAAGATGGAAGATCGCCCACTGGCTGTTGCTCGGAGGACATGCAGTGTTTCAAGTGCCAGCTCTGACACGGCACTGCTCATGTCCTCCGTCAGGCGTTCCAGGGCTGCAAGAGAGAGGAACAGAGCCATGGTCAGATGCCGGATCTGCGGGGAGCCGAGGAGAGCCCCCTGCCAGGGCCATCGCAGCCGGCTCTTGCCATGGCCAGGAGGGAGCAGGGAGCAAGGGGATCAGCCCGAAGCTGCTGGCCACCAATGGCCCACGTGGCCCTGAAATCTCAGTGTGCTCTACCCCCAGGAGCAGAGCCCTCCGCAGCCGGGGCAGGGCTTGCAGCTCTACCCCCGGCAGCCCCCGCTGCCAGCCCGCTGGCCTCACTCACCAGTGCAGATCAGCTGCAGCTCTTGCTGCTGCCCCCTCAGGTGCCGCCCGGCCATGCCTGTGAACACAGAGCCTGTCACGGCGCCAGCGGCACAGCTCCCTGCCAGCGGCGCTGCCGGCGCTGCGGCCACACGGGCTGCTGGCCCGGCAGGGCTCAGCCCGGCCCTTGGCGCACGCTGCCGCCCCAGGGCACGGCTGCCAGAGGGCGGCAGCAGCAATGCCCAGCCCAGGCGGGGCTCCACGGCGCCGGGCCCGGCTGGCGCTGCCGGGGCAGCAGGCGGGGCCGGGGCCGAGCTGCGGCGGGACGGGGAGGGAGCCCGGGCTCGTGGCTCACCCATGAACCTGATGGCCGCCTCTCGCAGGGGCTCCTGTGGGCTCTGCAGGTAACGCAGGGCCCGGCGCAGGTGCTCGGCCGCTCGGCTCCTGTCCTCTGCCAGCTGCAGAGAGCGGCAGGAGGGAAGGGTTGGCGCGGGCTCAGCCCCTGGGCCGGGCGCTGCCTGCGCCCAGCCCCGGCCTCCCCTGCCCGCACAGCCCTGAGGCGCGGCCACAGCAGCCGCTGGCCAAGGGCTCCCGAGGGCAGGGGGCAGAGGGCCGGCTGCTGCCCGGGGAGCCGCGGCGCCGGCCCGCAGCCCCGCCGGGCCGGGGCTCCATGGGCACCTGGCTCGGGCCCACGGGAGCCTGGAGAAGAGCCCCCGCGGCCTCTGGCTGCAGCAGTGGGCAGGGGCACAGCTGCCCGGCCCCGCACACTGAGCACCGCCCTCAGGGGCCTTCTCCAGGCTGAGCCTGGGCGTTCTCGGCTTCTCTTACCAAGCACTTGCCAAACCTCCATGTCTGATCCACCTGGAGCATTTGTTCGAGATTCCTCCTCTTCAGGAATCCGGCTGCAGAATGCAGCGTTTCCCGGGAGGCCTGGAGAGCAGCAGAGACGCGGTGTTGGCCCCACAGGCCAGGGCACAGGAGCATCCCAGTGCCACAGCCTGGAGGAGGCTGCAGCCCGCAAGGTGCCAGGGCAGGAGGCAGCCCAGTCCCCTGCCAGGGGGACAGCAGGTGGCCACAGGTCCTCACCTCAGCAACAATCTGATTCTCATCATGGCAGTGGAAGTAGAGTGGGACCAGGCTCTGGCGCACGTGGGACTTCAGGGCCTTTCTTCCATCTTCTCTTAAAAAGTCCAGCATCTCTTGAAAGACACACATGGAGCTCAGCTGCACCCGGATATCATCCTGTAGGAGAGGAAGGGCAAAAGACCTCAGCATCAGCTGCTTCAGGCCCCCCAGGGCACAGGCCTGCATCTGCACAGGGCACCAAGTGTGCGGGCAGCAGCCGGCGGCCATGGCTGTGGGCACAGAGCCTTACGTGGTCAAAGAGTGGCAGGAGCGCCTCAGCCAGCTGCAGGGCAATGGGGGTGGCTATTGGGGCACCCCCAATATCCAGGAGCAAATATCGCAGTAGAAGAATGGTCATCCTGATCATGTGGCTATCATTTTCCTGCAGGAGCTCCACAAGACTTTGGGTCAGGCTCCCCATTTTTTCAGCCTGTGCAGAACACAAGTTTGTGAAAGGCCAGTCTGCTGCCGCAGAGCCCAGAGGCCAAAGGCCTGTCCCAAAGCACTGGGGCAGCTGAAGCGGGAGGCAGGAGAGCTGGGAGCAGCTGCCCCAGGGCCCCAAGCCCAGGCAAGGCCAAGCGACTGCCTTGCCCGGCCCCACGCTACCTGCATGGCTTCAGCCACTGCCCTCTTCTAACCATCAAGGGATTCTTGCCCAGCACTACAAGGCCTCTGAGTGCCAAGTAACGCCTGGCCCTGTGCTGGCTCTGCAGGTTCTGTGCCATGATCTGCAGAACACTGTCACTGCATTCCCTCAAGTCCAGGCACTCGAGGACCTGAAAGGCACAGGGCAGTGACAGGGAGCCGGCCGGCAGGAGCCCGGAACCGCACAGGGCTGGGCCCAGGCAGCAGCACAGGGCACGGGCACCGTTCTGGCAGCTGTGCCTACAAGAGGGCAGAGAGCTGGGAGGCAGCGCTGGCCTTGAGGCTCACCTCCACAAGGAATGCCAGGGCAGGGAAATCCCAGTATGGCATCTCTTGGCCCAGCATGGCGAGCAGGTAGAATGCAATCCCGGAACAAAAGTGTAGGGCTGAATGGGAAATTTCTCTAAAGAGAGGAAAAAGGAAACAAGACCCTGAGCCAGTGGGGCAAATCTCTCCCAGGAGTGACTCACAGAGTTCTCATCTTTCTCCACCACCCTTCCAGCAAGGGGACCTGGGCCACTCGGGAGTTGCTTTCTCATGGGCACCCTCCTCTCCCAGCCTTTTCCAGTCTGCTTGGCTGTCCCGCAGTGACAAGGCCCTCTGGCCCATGACCATGGAAACTTTGCAGGACACCCCAGGCACAGAGCACAAATGTCAGAGGCAGTGGGGAGAAGGGGCTCTCACCTGGCCAGCAGAGCCACGGCAAAGTGGTGGGTGTCAAGAGAGAGCAGCGTGTCCCAGCCACACCTGCGTTCCATTGCCACCACCACATCCTCACAGTGGAGAAGGCAGAGCAGGGACTTCAGGGTGCGCACTGCAAACCTGTGTGCACAGCAAAGGCCAGGTGACGCTGGCAGCACTGGCTCCTTGGCAGGCCACGTGGCAGGGACAGGAGGAGTGGGATGGAGCACCTGTTGGGGCTGGTGGCAAGGCCGTGCTCTTGCTGGCATCGCTTCCAGAAGGCATCGACCTCCTCTGGCATCTCCAAGGTGCTGGAGAACACTTGGAAGAGCAGATGCACAAATAGGCGGGGGAAATACACCTTCAATATCCGTGGCAGACAGGGCACCTGCAGGATCTTCCACATCACCACGGTTGCCTGCAAGGGACAAAGGCCCCCGAGAGAGCGCTCAGTGCCCAGGCGTCCGTGTGGCAGGGCCCGAGCGTGGCAGGGAGAGGCCCGCAGAGACCTTGGCAGGGGGAGCACGGGGCCTGCTGGGCCTGAAGCTGCCCCTGGGCCAGGTTTCAGGCCAGCGCCTGAGGCAGGCAGATGCAGTGGGGGAAGGAGGATGGAGAGCTGCTGGAGAGGCGGCCTTGGGGCCAGCAAAGGCCACTTGCAGAAACTCACAGCCAGGTTAAAGACAGCCGTTTGGTCCCCATCGGAGGTGCACGTGCTGTGCACTGGCCAGCTCCCCAGCACATCCAGGAGGATCAGCTGTGCCAGCTCGGCAGTCCTGGCTGAGCCCATGATGGTCTTCCACATGGCCATGGCAGCTCTGGGGGGTCAGAGCTCTGTCTCAGGGGGGTCTCAGCCACAGCAGCGTGGGGAGCTGAGCTGGCTGCCAGCTCTGCCTCTGCCCACTGGCCCTGGCCAGCAGCAGCCAGGCAGCCCAGGCCTGTGGGGACAGAGCCCTGAGGGGCAGGGAGGGAGCATGGCAGCAGGCTCAGGGGCTGACGTGCCAGGGCTGGCAAAGGCAGCAGCCAGAGGGCCCTGGAAGTCTCTGTTGCTCAGACACCTGCGGCAGGCTGTACAGGCTGATGGGCTGGGGAGGCCTGAGCCCTCTGGGCAGGTGGGCCCCATACCTGTCACAGGACGGGGCCACACGCAGCAGTGTCAGGACTGCGTCATCTGGCTGTGCTTCTGTCAGATCCAGCAGGGCCTCGTCCAGCCTGGCTTCAGCACAATCATTGGCCATGAGCCACTGGTGGATGAACCTCACCATGGCGGGCACCTGGAGAAGGCACAGGGAGACTTGGGAAGCTGCCAGGGGGAGCAATGTTCCCAGCTTGCCCAGAGAAGTGCTTCCCTTCCCCGCGCACTGCCATGTGGCCTCAAAGGCTCACAGCAACCAGCATTCATGGCTTGGGAGGCTGAGCAATTCCTGGGAGGATCAAACCCTGCCCACAGGCTGCTTACTTGGTTTGGATAGTAAAATCCTTCCTCTACAAGCATACACAGGAGGGCAGCGCTGGGCTTGGTTTTGAAGATGGGCGAGTATGGTCTGAGCCCAGTGCCCATGGCCATGGTCTCTTCCTCCTGCATTCTCTTGATGAATTTGCAGATGAACTGTAGGAGAAGGGCAGGAAGCCGGGGATGTTGCATGGAGTGCTGCACACACGGTGCTGGGTTGAGCAGGGACAGCAGGCCCAGCCCAGGTGGGGGTGGCTGCAGGTACCTGCGCTGTGCTGCGGAAGCAGCCACGGCTGGATTCCTGCTCTTGTGTGCACTCCAGGTCTGCATCTGGCAAAGAGCGAGCGCAGCCAGAGCTGAGGGGCTGTGGGAGAGGCCGGAGAACACAGGCCAGCCCTGCGCTGCCCAGGCAGGGAGAGCCCCGGGATGGCCCAGGGGATGGAGCGCGGCCACTGCGGGGTGTCTGCCCAGGCCCTCTTCCGTCCTGTCCATGGGCATTTCCCCAGGGGATAGGATGGCATGGCATGGCATGGCATGGCATGGCATGGCATGGCATGGCATGGGGTCAAGCTGGCTGCAGACGCCAACCCTGTGGCCCAGCTCTGCCACTCACCCTCCTGCGGTGGCTGGAACGGCACCACCTCCTCGGTCTCCTGTTCTGGGGCCGCTGCAGGGCCTTCTTCCTCCTCCTCCTCCACCCAGGCCAGCTTGGGCACTCTCGGGGGTCTCTGCTCCATATCTCTGACTGGATTTGTGGCTATTTGCAGGTGAGATGCCTTGCAAAAGCTCCAAGTCACCAAGTGCTGCCTGGAAGGCACCTCCAAGACAGAAGCCTCAGGAAGGCTGCAGGAGGGCAAGTCCTGCGCTCGGTCTCAAGGGCTCCTGCCACAAGGACAGGAGACTCCTGTCAAGGATTGGGGTCTGGCCTCGAAGGCTCCTGCAGAAGAGAAGCCTCAGGGAGACCACGGGTCAGCAAGTCCTGTGGTCTGGCCTCGAGGTCACCTGCAGGAATAACGCCTGGGAAAGGCTCCGGGTGGGACAGGAACGAGGGCGCTGTGCGGGGGCTCCTCACGGCACCGCTCTGTCCCGTTCTGCCCCGTTGCCTGTTCCCAGCAGCTGGGCAAGCTTCTATTTCCCACGTGTCACAAAGGGCCCTTGGACACCCGTTCTATGCCACAGTGACCGTGCTGCACCATGTCACAAAGGGCCCCTGCACACCCTGCCGCCTGCCCTGGGGCCGCCCCCAGCCCAGCCAAAGTGGCCCAGGCTGGAAGGAATGCCTGGCCCCAGGTGTCTAAGGCAGCCCCACAGGATCTTTAGGAAGGGCTCAGAGCATCAGCAAACGCTGCCCTGCTCTGCGGGCTCAGGGCAGCAGAAGGAGCCCCAGGGCTGCCGACGCAGCCGCGCTGGGAAGGGCACGGGGCCTTCCAGGGAAGCTGGCACGGCCTCCTTGGGACACCTCCCGGCCGGTGGCCATCCCAAACCCACGGGTGTGACACAGACAAGGAATGTGTGGGCCAGGGCACGAATGCTGCTCTGAGCCCTGGGGCCCGGGCAGCGCTGACAGCAGCAGCTGTGGCAGAGTCCCTGCCCAAGCAGAGCTGCCACCCCCGAGCCCTGGCAGCGCTGGTGCCCGTCTCCTGCCCCAGAGACCTGTGCCCCCGGGGGGCTGCTGTGCCACAGGGAGCCAAAGCCCACGTGCATTGGGGGCTGATGGCAGCAGCACCTGCAGCAACTGCTGGCAACACTTGGTCTCTGTCAGAAGCTCTTACTCTGTGCTGGAATTATTCTCTCATTGAAGTCATTTCCTGCACCACAAACACATCTTTGCCAGGAAGAAACAGAAGAATCCGGCATTAAGGAATCCTCACTTCAGGAAAGTTGTACTTCCCATTGCTCAGCTCAAGTCGTTCCAAAATTTGCAAACTTCCCAAATTTATTGGGATGGCCTGAGAATGTGACTGGTCTACAAGTTTGTGTCCCATCCTGAAGCAGCAACTCATTTGCCTTATCCTCCATTGAATGTCACTTTACAAAACATAACACTACAGAGAGCCAAAAAGAAGACCATTCTTTGATTTGCAAATGGATTATAATCTCCTAATTTTCTTAAGGAATAAAAACTCTCAAGGAATGAAAGACCACTCAGTGTTACAAGAGTAAGCCAAACAAATGAGTAGATGGCAAAAGGGCTGATCCTCCCGCAGTACAGATATCTAAGTGGCCAATAAAGTACAGCTCTCCCCTCTTGTTCCCTGCAGGGGAAACAGGACCATGAATAGAAATAGTCACAGATATTCTTTCTGCCCTCCATAACCAAAGCTGTGCCAAAGCATAGATGCTGCCTTCAAACTGACTCAAATTCCAGCCCAGACCTCTCACCTTCCAGACAACTCCTTCCCCAACACCCCACCAACACCCACCCCCCAAAATCCCCCACAGAAGCCCTCAACACCTCACCAGGAGCCCCAGCTGTGCCCGTCCCTCTGCAGAGCTTTCCCAGTCTCCAGCAGACGCCCTGGTTCCCTGCACGTGCCGTGGGCTGGCACTCAGGAGGATCTGCTCCAAGGCCTTCCCCGGTGGCAGCTCAGGCTGCCAGGCCTGTGGTTCCTGGATCCCCCTTCCCAGCGAGCCTTCCTGGGCACGGCTGTTCCATGGGCACCTCTGCGCTCAGCTCGGACTGCTCCACTCAGCCAGGGCTGCTGGGAAAGGATCCAGAGCAGCCTGGCCAGCTCTTTCTCCAGCTCCCTCTTCACTCCTGGGGGAGGTAGAACATGCCACAGGAAAGCAACTGGTGCCACAAGGAGTGGGCAGCATCAGGCAGCTCTGGGGAGGCGCCTCAGCACTGCTGTATCCTGAGGGAACACTGCTGGCCATGCTCTGTGTGTATCTGCAAAAGCTTCCAATCAGCTGCCTCAGCTCCCAGGGACTCTCTTGGCCAGCATCCTGACGTGGATGCAGGGCTGCTGCCAGGCACTGCTGGGGCCCAGCGGCACAGGAGCGGCTGTCTCGTGTCCACGGAGCAGCCCTGACACAGCCAGGGCCATCCCGAAAGCAGACAAACGCTCCCGGGTCAGCAGAGAGGAGCAAGGAACACTGGGCTGCTGTCAGGGGATCTCAGCTGGGCTCACTCCACCACACGCCCCCATTTTGAGGCCTGCTGATGCCCAGCTGCCAGAAATGTCCACCTTGTTCTCTCCAAGATGCACAGGGAGAGCCAATGAGCAGGACACCTTGGGAGGCCTTTTCTGAGGCCAGGGACACACCAAGATCAGCCAAGGCTCTCCTCGCTGCCTGGCCCACACAGCCCAGCTCTGTGCTGGCCCTGGGCCACAGCAGCTCCCACCAAGCAGGAGGCAAATGCATTTTGCCAAGAGTTGAAACACAGCAGACAAGAAAGATGTGAAAAGTGTGTGTGCAAAGGCCTTTTAATTCACAGCTCTTACAGAGATCTTTGGGGCTCATGGCTGGACAGAGATGCTCCTGCTCACCCTCTGTTCAAAGAGGGGGAACACACCCTGCTGCAGGTGCTTGG
Source organism: Agelaius tricolor (assembly GCF_023055355.1). Classification (NCBI taxonomy): domain Eukaryota; kingdom Metazoa; phylum Chordata; class Aves; order Passeriformes; family Icteridae; genus Agelaius; species Agelaius tricolor. The sequence continues at coordinate 995,506 of NW_027269311.1, read as the reverse complement.
CTTGGTCTCTGCAGGTCCAGGCGGATGCCAAACCTGCTCTTCACAGCCTTCTCCCTTGCCCTGCCCCTCTGCCAAGTGCAAGGGGCCTCAAGGACTGAAAGGAGCACAGAGAGCCAAAGGGGGACACTCGCACCTGCCTCACTGGGAGCTCCCTGGGAAGCACTTTCCTTGAGAAGCAAGCCCCTTTCCTCCAAAGGTGTTTCCCCAAATGTGTGGCTTTCCTGGGGAACACCAACACACTCTTAAGGAAAGCTGGCAAGGCTGAATGACTCCAGGTCCTTTCAGGACAGGCACTCCAGCTCCAGCTCATATTCCCCCAAGTGTGTGTCCAGGTGCAGGTTCAGAGGTGCAGCCCCAGGCCCTCTACAAACACAAGCTGCCCGCTGCCTCTTCCCCTGCCTCAGCTCCTGCCTATGCTCACAGCACCAAAACCAGGCTGTTCCCAGCCAGAGCCCAGAGCCCTGTCCCCACAGGATGCTCTTGCCAGCACCTTCCAGGACTCTCTGCTGTGCACACAGCGCTTTTCATGCCCGCTCCCAACAGGCTTTGGAACACAGAGCACAACCTGGCTGGCTCTGCCACCAGCACAGCCCAAACACAGGCGGAGGAAGAAGCAGCAGGGGTTGATTTGCGGCCATGCCCAAGAGAAACTGGAAGGGTGCCCTCCCTCTGCTCTCCCTTGGTTGGCTTTCTGACTGGCTCTGAGCCTGGGGCTGCCATTCCTCACTTGTGGGGACCAGAACCACAGCCGGGATCCCGGCACTGCCTGGCAGCGCTCCGGGCACCGGCACGGCCGCGTGTCCGAGTCTCGGGCACCGTGCTGCTGCTTCATTTGCCCTTAGGCACACCCAGAGCTCCCTGCTAAGCACGGATGGTCTCTGGTTCTGCCCTCTTCCTCATCCTGTGCAGGGATGGAGCACTGCTGTGCTTTCAGGAAGCTATTCTTGAAAACTTCCAGCATTCCAAGCTCCTTTGCCCTCCATGGATGCTTGCCGTGGAATCCCTCTCAGCTGGGTTCAGAGCATCATCAGGTCGGCTCTCCCAAAATCCAGGGGCTCCAGGGTGCTCAGCAAGATCTGTAACTCCACAGTGTTGTGGAACTGCACCTTCAGCACAGGAACCTTTCCAGCCTGACCTGCCCTCGTTCCTCTGTGTCTGTGCACAAAACACAGTGTGGGAGAGAACGGCAGGAGGGGCCTGTGTGTCCCAGGGCCCCGGATTTGAATCACTCCAGCTCCACAGAGATGCAGGTAAAGTGAGGAAGCCAAACTGTTTATTAATGGAAGGCGAAGCAGAGGGATGAGCTGGGAGGGAAGAAAGGGGATGGGCAGGGTCTGAGGGCTGGAGGGAGGGAGCTGTCAACAGGGAGGGAGAAGGCAGGAGCCATGGGAGCTTCCCACAGGCTCAGTTGTGCCAGTCATCAGCTGTGCCTGGAACTCCAGCTGATCCCCTCTGGTCTCCAGGTGGTCTCACCTTCCAAGGGATCTGGAGGTCTTAAAGAGACACTGGTTCTTCTGAGCCAGCAGATGAAAGTTTGGCAGCTCTTCCCTCAAACATCACCTGAACAAATGTGCTTATGCAGGAGGGGCTTTTGTCTTCACTCAGGGCTCGAAGGCTGGAAGAGAGAGGAACAGAGCCATGGTCAGAACCTGCATGTGCAGGAATCCAAGGAGACCTTCCAGCCAGAGCCATCCTACCCAGCTCTTGCCATGGCCGCAAGAGAGGAGAGGCCAAGGGGATCAGCTGCAAGGTGCTGGCCATGAATCCCCCTGCCCGCATCCCTGAAATCTCTGTGTGCTCTGCCCACGCCACCCCTGGTCCACACAGGGAGCAAAGCCCACCGCAGCCAGGGCAGGGATTGCAGCTCCTGCCCAGGCATTGCAGCTCCCCCAGCCAGCCCCCGCTGACAGCCCACTGCCCTCATCACCCTCACGGAGGGCCTGGAGCTCTTCCTTCTGCCCCATCAGGAGCACCCAGGCAATCCCTGGGAACACAGGCTAACCAAACTAAGGCTGCCCTGGCTGTTATCCAGTTTGCTTTATGGCTTAATGAGGTGAGGAATTCATGGATCTTTAACTTCCTCTGGAAGGCAGGCACATGGATTCAGAGCTATCACACACTAAGTGTATGTTTTTGGGGTTACTTTAATAATGGTACTTAATGTGAGGAAATGACACGGGAGCAATTTTTTTCCCAGCCCTTCCCCCAGCTCTTTGGGTCTGTCCCACCAGTTTTCAAAGGGTTCAGATCCACTCTAAATGCTAATGATATCATACAGTGGCTGGTGTTGCTGATAGGCCTGCTACATTTAGCATTCAGAGATAAGGGAAGATTAACCTGGATAACCACGCTGACACCTACCCCAGAGACCAGGGATGCTGCTGCCCCAGAGCCTGACCCTGCCCCACAGCCCACCTCAGAAATGAACCACCCAGGCTGGATGAGGGTTCTAATGAAAGAGATGGGCCAGGTGCTGAAGGAGTACATTTCCACAGCTGGTGAAAAGCCATCCCCCTGCCTCAAAGAGGGAGAGTCTGATGGTGCAGCAGTGGAACCCACAGATGTTACAACTGTCCAGGTTCCAGCTGAACTGCAAACGCAGTCACAGCCAGCAGCAGTGGCCCTGGTGGAAACAAGGAGATCTAAGATGAAATCAGAGCACCCAGATGAGGATATGGAAGGAGAGCCTTCCCAACACCCAGGAGAGGCAACAGTTGAGGTCATCACCGAGTCCCTGACGTACGAAAGTCTCCGTAATCTTCACAAAGACATTGTATGACAGGGACGTGAGGCTTACACAACCTGGCTACTTTGGGTCTGGGACCTTATGGGTACAGGTGTCCAGCTGGATGGTGGTGAGGCAAGGAGTTTGGGACACTTGACTCAGGACTCAGGTATGAATCTGATTTTTGTAAGGGAGCCAAGGTCCCTTTCCCTCTGGGAACAGCTTTTAATGAGTGTCAGAGAGAGGTTTGTCCACAGGGAGAGAATGCAGGACCAGCACCATAGAATGCACTGGAAGATTCTTGAGGAAGGGATCCAAGAGCTGAGAGAAGTGGCAGTATTGGAGGTACTCTTTGGGAGGGATGGACAGCATGATAATGACCCCAACAAGGTCAGGTGCACAGGGCAAATGTTGTGGAGTCTGGTAAATCTGGGGCCAGCTCAATACACCACCTTTATTGCAACGATTAATGCCGATAACAAACGAGAGACAGTGGGTTCTGTTGCCAACAAGCTTAGAAATTATGAGAGTGTGATCAATGGCCCAATGCAGGCTCATGTCTCTGCCGTGGTCCAAGAACTCAGAGAGGAGATGAGGGAGATGAGGGAGGAGGTGAGGAGGAACAGTTCCCACATTGCACCAGTGTGAGTCACAGGCCCCAGAGTCAGAGCCCAACGTTCCCCAGCTAGAGAGAGAGGGTACAGCCCACGGGCTGACCTGTGGTTCTTTCTGCGTGACCATGGGGCAGACATGGGAAGGTGGGATGGAAAACCCACTTCTGTCCTGGCAGCATGGGTGCATCAGCTCAAGGAGGGAAACACTAATTGAGGGAACTCAGTAAAGTGAAGGTAGCCTCAACCTCCCATGACTGAGCTGCTGAGTATGATCCGTCAGATCCCCTGGAAGGAACCTCTACCATGTATGCCCAGGGTTAGAGGGGCCCTGCCTCTAGCCAGGGAGAGGCACGGGAAAACCGGATTTTCTGGACGGTGTGGATCCGATGGCCTGGCACATCAGAGCCACAAAAATACGATGCCTTAGTTGATACTGGTGCGCAGTGTACCCTGATACCATTGGGACATGTGGGGTAGAACCTGTTTCCATTGCCAGGGTGATGGGGGGATCCCAGCAATTGACCCTGTTGGGAGCCCAGGTGAGCCTGACTGGGAAGGAGTGGCAGAAACATCCTATTGTGACTGGCCCAGAGGCCCCGTGTATTCTGGGCATAGATTTCCTCCAGAATGGCTGTTACAAAGACCCAAAGGGACTCAGATGGGCTTTTGGCATAGTTGCTGTGAAGGCAGAAAACATCAAGCAGTTGATCACTTTGCCTGGACTATCAGAAAACCCATCTGCAGTAGCTCTCCTGAAGGTGGAAGAGCAACGAGTGCCGATTGCCACCTCGACAGTGCACCGCCGGCAATATTGAACAAATTGAGATGCCGTGATCCTCACCCACAAAATGATCTGTGAGCTGGAGAGCCAAGGGGTGGTCAGCAAAACCCACTCACCCTTCAACAGCCCCATCTGGCCTGTGCACAAGTCTGACAGAGAATTGAGATTGACTGTGGACTCTCATGGCTTGAATGAAGTGACTCCACCACTGAGCGCTGCTGTGCCGGACATGCTGGAACTCCAGTACGAGCTGGAGTCCAAGGCAGCAAAGTGCTTTGCCACTATAGACATTGCTAACGTGTTTGTCTCCATTCCTCTGGCAGCAGAATGCAGGCCTCAGTTTGCTTTCACCTAGAGGGCCGTGCAGTACACCTGGACCCGACTGCCCCAGGGGTGGAAGCACAGCCCCACCATCTGCCATGGACTGATCCAGACTGCACTGGAAAAGGGTGAGGCTCCAGAACATCTGCAATATATTGATGACATCATTGTGTGGGGGCACACATTAATGGAAGTGTTTGAGAAAGGAGAGACGATCATCAGGATTCTGCTATCAAGAAGAGTAAAGTCAAGGGACCTGCCCTGGAGATCCTGGGAATGAAGTGGCAAGACGGACGGCATCAGATTCCCACTGAGGTCATCAACAAAATCACCACGATGTCTCCACCAACTAACAAGAAGGAAACACAAGCTTTCCTAGGCCCTATAGGTTTTTGGAGGATGCACATTCCTGAGTACAGTCAGATCGTGAGCCCTCTCTACCTGGTCACCCGCAAGAAGAACACTTTCCACTGGGGCCCTGAGCAGCAACAAGCCTTTACCCAGATCAAGCAGGAGATCGCTCATGTGGTTGCTCTTGGCCCAGTCAGGACAGGACCAGAGGTGAAGAACGTGCTCTATTCTGCAGTCAGGAACCATGGCTTGTCCTGGAGCCTTTGGCAGAAGGTGCCTGGGGAGACTCAAGGCTGACCACTGGGATTTTGGAGTTGAAGCTACAGAGGGTTTGAAGCCAACTCCACTCCCACAGAGAAGGAAATCTTGGCTGCCTATGAAGGAGTCCAAGCCGCCTCAGAGGTGATTGGCACTGAAGCGCAACTCCTCCTGGCACCCCGACTACCGGTGCTGGGGTGGATGTTCAAAGCAAAAGTTCCCTCTACGCACCATGCCACCAGTGCTACATGGAGCAAATGGATTGCTGTTATCACACAGCGCGCCCGTATAGGTAAACTGAATTGCCCTGGGATTCTGGAAATAATTACAAACTGGCCAGAAGGTGAACACTTTGGTCTCACTGATGAAGGGCAACAAGAAGTGACACGGGCTGAAGAAGCTCCACCATACAACCAACAGCCAGCGGAAGATACACGCTACGCTCTTTTTACTGATGGTTCTTGCCACATTGTGGGAATGAACCGGAAGTGGAAAGCAGCCGTATGGAGCCCCACAGGACTGGTCACAGAGGCCACTGAAGGAGAAGGTGGATCAAGCCAACTTGCTGAACTCAAAGCTGTTCAACTGGCCCTGGACATTGCTGAGAGAGAGAAGTGGCCGAAGCTCTACCTTTACACTGATTCATGGATGGTAGCCATTGCTCTGTGGGGATGGCTGGAGAGGTGGAAAGAGGCACACTGGCATAGGGGAAAACCAATCTGGGCTGCTGATGAGTGGAAAGACATTGCTACCAGGGTAGAGAAGCTACCTGTGAAAGTCCGCCATGTAGATGCCCATGTCCCCAAGAGCAGAGCTAATGAGGAGCACCAAAACAGTGAGCAGGTAGACCAGGCTGCAAAGATAGAGGTGTCAATGATAGACTTAGATTGGCAACATAAGTTCCGAGCTCGATGGGCCCATGATGCCTCAGGTCATCAGGGCAGAGATGCCACCTATAAGTGGGCACGAGACCGAGGGGTGGATTTAACCATGGACAGAATTTCTCAGGTTATCCATGACTGTGAGACGTGTGCTGCCATCAAGCAGGCCAAGCGAGTGAAGCCCCTGTGGTATGGTGGGCGGGGGTCCAAGTACAAGTATGGGGAGGCCTGGCAGATTGACTCCATCCCACTGCCCCAGACACGCCAGGGCAAGCGCTGCGTGCTGACCATGCTGGAAGCCACCGCTGGATGGTTGGAGACCGACCCCGTGTCTCACACCACTGCCCGGAACACCATCCTGGGCCTGGAAAAGCAAATCCTGTGGAGACATGGCACCTCTGAGAGAATTGAATCACTCAATGGGACCCATTTCAGGAACAGCCTTATCAATACCTGGTCCAGAGAACATGGCATTGAATGGATCTATCATATCCCCTACCGTGCACCAGCTGCTGGGAAAGTTGAATGGTTCAATGGATTACTTAAGACTACCCTGAAGGCACTTGGCAAGGGAACTTTTAGAAATTGGGAAATGACCTTAGCAAAAGCCATCTGGATGGTCAACACCAGAGGGTCCATCAGTTGAGCTGGTCCTGCCCAGAGGGAACCCCTGCACACAGTGGATGGAGATAAAGTCCCTGTTGTACACATGAAAGGTATTTTAGGAAAGACTGTTTAGGTTACTCCCACCTCAGGCAAAGACAAACTCATCCGTGGAATTGTTTTTGTTCAAGGACCTGGTTACACTTGGTGGGTAATGCAGAAAGATGGGGAAAGCCATTGTGTACCACAGGGAAACCCAGTCATAAGTGAGAATTGTGTGTAAGGTTTCATTGTGATGCAGATGGAAATAGAATTAGGCATGGATAATGTCCTAGACTGCAAGGTAATGTGTGTGTTCAATTCCCATCTGTTAGAGGTGGGCCAGTTATCATCTGTTAATTGGGCAGTTTTTCTTTATCTCTTCCACAAACCAATCCTCCCTCTGGGCAGACATCTGCTGTTAATGGGCCATTGAGTGTCACTGCATGACTGATAAAATTACATCTTCCCATTGTGAGATGGTCTCCCCAGAGGGAGGAGCCAAGCGTTCCTGCCTGGATACAATCTGAGATTTTGGGACACCAAAACAGTCTTTCCACTGGATTCCCAGAGGAGCACCTGCCCCTTCCACTGGATTCCCAGAGGAAGACCAGGCCCATCTACACCACCACTGTATCTTCAGAGGAAGACTACACCCTTCTACAGGATCGCTGCTCCAACAGAACCACATCTGTCTGCAGGAAGACTGCAGGAGGACTGCAGCCACTATTTTCATTGCACTGCTAGCAACACCCTGACCCACAGTGTGTCAGGTCATATTCTGATTCTATCAGTGTTGTTTTGTATTACTGCATTGTTCATTTTATTTTGATTTTCTTTGCTAATAAAGAACTGTTATTCCTGCTCCCATATCTGTGCCTGAAAGCCCCCTTAATTTCAAAACTTTAACAATTTGGAGGGAGGGGGCTTTACATTTTCCATTTCAGGGGCAGCTCCTACCTTCATTAGCAGACATTTGTCTTTTCAAACCTAGACAAGGCAAAGGTTTCAAAGCCTCACTTATAAAGCAAATAAAGTTTGAAGGAACAAATAAAATAGGAATTGGGGATGTTCTGTTAGTTCCAGAAGCAGTGTGAAATTTTTTAGGACAGGATTTACAGGTGCAGTTTGACATTGGGGTGCTCCCAGTAAAAGGGAAAATGGTAGTTAAGCTTCTCCAATAAGGGAAGAAAATAAGGAGAAAATTCATGACATGATGTGAGCAAAACCAAAAAACTGAGGTAAATTAAACATGAAACCTATAGTAATAAAAGTAGTTAATGAAAACCATCCAGTTTGGGTATGACAATACTCACTTCCCTGGAGGGGAGACAAGGACTACGGCCGCTGATCCAGGACCTACTTGAGGACAGGACCTTAGAACCATAAATGTCCCCCCATAATACACCCATATTACCAGCAAAGAAGTCAGATGGGACTTACAGGCTTGTCCAAGATGTGAGAGAAGTGAACAAAAGAACTGTGAATCCATATCTGGTAATGCCAAATCCCTATACACTACTAAGTAACATCCCAGTGGTTTAGCGTGATAGACCTAAGAGATACTTCTTTGGCATACCCACTGGCAGAGGAAAGTGGGATATGTTTGCTTTTGAATGGGAGGACCTTGATTCTGGGAGGAAGCAACAGCTGCGGTGGACTGGGTTACCCCAAGGGTTTTCTGAATCCCCAAACCTCTTTGGTCAACGCCTAGGAGAAGTACTACAGCTCTTCTCCATTAAACCTGAGATATAGCTCATCCAATATGTAAATGATTTGCCTTTCTCAGGACAGGAAGAAAAAGAAGTTTGGGAATCCACCATAGTGTTGTTAAGTTTTCTGAGGGACCAAGGACTTTGGGTATCAAAAGGGATTCTCCAATTTGTAGAGCGAGAAGTAAAATACCAAGGACATGTGATTTGTCAAGGGAGCTGCCAGCTGAACCCTGAGAGAATCACAGGGACAGTCTCACTCCCGTGGCCAAAAACTAAGAGCGAAGTCAGAAGGTTTTTAGGCCTGTTGGGATGTTGTAGGCTATGGATTGAAGGATACATGCAGGCCATCCAGTTCTTGTATGAAAAGTTAGCAGAAGAAGAGATGAGGTGGGAAAAAGACAATGAACAAAAGTTTGAAGCTTTAAAGCAAAAATTAGTCAGTGCACTGGCACTGAGTCTTCCTGCCTTAGACAAACCCTTCTATTGTTTGTGGATATAGAAAAAGGGGTAGCATGGAGTGTCAATCCAGGACTGGGGAGGATCCAGGAAACCAGTGGCCTATTTATCAAAACTGCTAGATCCTGTCAGCCGGGGGTGGCCAACCTGCATTCAGGCTGTGGCAGTGACTGCCCTACTTATAGCAGAAAGCAAAAAATTACCCTTTGGGGGAAAATTGAAGATATATATCCCAAACTCAGTAAGCAGTATCCTGAGCCAAAAGGCTAAGAAATGGCTCACTGATTCCCAAGTGCTAAAGTATGAAGCCATCTTAATAGATAATGGTTTAGAGCTGATCGTGAGGAACCAACTCAACCCTGCCCAGTTCTTGTATGGAGAACCAAGTCAGGAACTAATACATAATTGCCTAGAGGTTATAAACTATCAAACTAAAGGAAAAGAGGACCTAACAGATCAACCACTCCAAGATGGAAAATGATTGTACATCAATGGATCTTCACGGGTAATAAAGGGGCACAGGGTATCGGGGTACGCTACAGTGCATGAAGGGATGGTGGCCATAGAAAAGGGAAAGTTACCTTCCAATTGGTCAGCCCAAAATATGAGTTGTGTGCCCTAAAACGAGCTCTGGAAATATTAGCACAGAAAAGGGGAACAAAATATACAGACTAAAAATATGCTTTTGGAACAGTGCATATCTTTGGAAAAATTTGGGAAGAGAGGGGACTATTAAATTCAAAGGGAAAGTGACCGATTCATGAAAAATTTGTCTTTGAAGAGTTAGAAACCTTACAATTACCAGAGGAAGTAGTGGTGGTATATGTTGAAGGACATCAAAAAGGGGCACAAGGGAACAATTTAGCCAATTTAGAAGCTAAAAATGCAACTGAATCAGAGACAGAAAAACTAATAATAGTATTAACCCCCATGAGAGAAATGCAAAAAGTCCCTGCATTCAGTGGGACAGAAGAGGAAGAACTCCTTAAAACATGAGCCAAGAAAGATAACGCAGGGAAGTGGAGATTAGCAGATGGGAGGCAAATGTTGAATAAACCACTAGGCAAGAAAATGCTAGAAGGCATAAATGAAACAACACACTGGGGTAGACAAGTGCTCAGTTCTTCATTGGGGTAGACAAGTGATCAATTTCTAAGGGATTGGGGATGCACAGGAATTTTCAGAATAGCTAAGCAGGTAACTGAACAGGGTGTAATATTTCAACAAGTGAATAAGAAAATGATGAGGAAAACACCCAGGGGAGGGCGAGAACTGGCCTTAGGGCCCTTCCAAAACACCCAAGTAGACTTTACTGAGCTTCCCCAGGTACAATGGTGGAAGTTTTGCCAGTGATAGTAGATCACGTGACTCATTGGGTTGAGGTGGTACCCACTGTGAAAGCCAATGCCAGTGTTGTGAGTAAAACACTTCTAGAATCAATCATTCCCCAATATGGGATGGCAAACAGGATTGATTCAGACTGGGGAACTCATTTCACATTGAAGATATTGCAGAAAGTTGTTCAGACCCGGGAGTAAAATTGGAATTAGACACTCCATGGCATCCACAGAGTTCTGGTCAGGTTGAGAGAATGAATCAAACTCCTAAAAGAGCTCCAGTTAAGCTAATGATTGAAACCCAAATGTCATGGATAAAATGTCTCCCTTTGGCCTTATTAAGAATTAGAGCCCAACCCCAGTCAGATCTGGGGGTCCCACCCTATGAAATGATGTTTGGGTTTCCCTTCCTGACCTCACCCCAGAAGGCTGCCACCCATGAGGAAGGGGAAGCCAATGCCAAGAAATAAGTGATGTCTATAGCACAAACCTTAGAAGGGCTAAGACATAAAGGGGCAATTCCTCAAACTACCACCCTGGATTTCAGAATCCATAATATTAATCCTGGGGATTGGGTGATGATTAAGCCATGGAGAGATCAGCCTCTCACTCCTCAGTGGGAAGGTCCCTTTCAGGCACTGCTCACCACCGAATCGGCCGTGCGAGCTGCAGAGCGGGGATGGACTCATGGCAACAGAGTCAAAGGCCCAGGAGAAGAACCCAAAGAGTGGACTGTAACATCCAGGCTGGGTGAAACAAGATTGACTCTCAAGCAGAGACTGAAAGACAACCAGGAAAACACCAAGATGCCCAAAAAGTAGAGTCAAGCTTCCACCAACCAGCTCGAGAACTGTCTTCCTGTTTTCATGGGTGAGAATTACCAGCATCTGTTGAGGGGAAGTACACAAGGGACTGTAAAAGGTAATGGGACAGCTTCTTCAAGAAAATAAGACAAAGGAAGGAGGGCAAGGCCAGGTTGGCCCCTTTGTTTGCTACCAAGAAGGCTCCATAGCCCTGCTGTGGGTAGCAACCCCATGGGCATGGTAAGGTAGGGACAAAAGGCCATTCCAGACCTCTGTAATTCCTCAGGTGTCTTTTAATTCAACAGGGACTGGAGGGCAGGACCGAGTTGGCCTCTGGACTCACCCCTAAGATGCACCAACTATGGGCAGCAGCCACACAGGCACGGTAGATGGGAGTCAAAGCCATACTGGACCTCTGGGATGCCCTTTTGTCCATTCCAAATGAGTGTGTCTAAGGAAAACCTGAGATTTTTTCTCCTGTTCCCACTGTCCTTGCCCACATCAACAGATGCTGGTATGACTCATACAAGAGAGAGAGAAAAATTTTGACTCAATTGTTTGAACAAAATGACTTATAGAAAAAGAAAGGTGAGTTTGTTATAGAAGAGTAATCCTAGGGTTGACTCTCACAATTAAGGGGTGAATATTAAATATATGTTAAGAGAAGTTTTGTAGATGTACAGTTATCCTTCCCCTCCCCCTTGCATTGCTATCACAGGATGGCCTCAGTAGTTGGGGCATTTGGGAGGGTTGGCTTGTTCCTATGGCAGCACCTGACCTCCAATCAAGGTGTGAGACAGTGATCTCCACCACTGGACAGAGAAGGAGTCGATTGACAAGACTTTGGGAGGGGCTAGAGGTATAAAAGACAGAACATCCATTTTGTAGATGAGCACATGGTGAATGAATCCTTTGCTCCTGGCATTGTATCCTTTTCTTTATTCAGTCTTCAGTTGTATTTTGATAAGGCCTTAATAAGGCATTTAAATTTTTGAAACTCTTTTCTCACATGGGGTTGGGAAATGTGGGGCAAGGTTGTCCACACTGGGTCACCTGTGAAGGTACAACTTCACTGATGTGGTCAGACCTCCTTAGGAGAGACTCTGGATTAATATCAATCACAGAATGCTGCAATCAGCTCTTCTATAACAAGAATGGCAACAAAAGACACCCTTTAAGACAGGAATACATATTTCTTAGAAGCACTTTGAAATAATTCTCCATAACTGTAAAAGGAAAATTTCCTGATGAATTGCATTAGCGCAGAGGGAACTCAAGGCAGAGCCATGGTTTGTCAGGACTTGCTTGATCCTAATGAGCCCCGTGGTGCATTTGGAAATGAGCCCTGGAACCACAAGGCCTGAGAGGAGAATGCACAAACCTTTCCAGGAGTCCAAGTCAGAAGAAAACCCCAAAGTGTCTCGAGGCATGAATGGGTCTCACATAGGTCCATGCCCAACACAGGCTCCTCATGGACTCTTTGGAGGAGAGAACTGGAGGCCAGGATGGCACAAAATCCTCTCAGAGACTCAGTGTGGAATGGAAATCCAAAGTACCTTAAAAACCTTGAGTATCTCAAGGCATTGATGAGCCCCACTGAGTGTCAGTACAAAGCTCTCAAGGGACTCATTAAGCAAATGACTGGGGCCATGATTGCACAAACTTCTCACAGAGTCTGTATCAAAAATGAAACACCAAGTACCTTAAAATAATTGAGTACCTTGAAGCATTAATGACCCCACTGAGTCTCCTTACTGACAAAGCCTCCCCAGGGACTAATGACAGCAGATAATTGGAGGCTGTGACTGCACAATCTTTCTCATAGCATCTGTATCAAAGGGAAACACCAAGTAGCTTAAAAAACTGAAGTACCCTGAAGCATTAATGAGCCCCACTGAGTGTTGTTACTGACAAAGCCTCTCCAGGGACTAATTACAGTAGATAATTGGAGGCCAGGATTGCACAAACCTCTCAGAGACTCCAAGGCAAAAGCCAAACCCAAAGTCCTTTGAAAAAGCTGCAGTCCCTGCAGGGAGCATGAAGGAGCCCCCAGGGCCATTGCTGAGCAAGGCTCCCCAGGGACTCCTTGCAGCAGATCCTTGAGGCCACTGGGATGTGGGCTAGGGGGGGATGCTGAGGGCAGCACAAGGGGCTGACAGTGCCCAGCCTGGCTGGGGCTGGGCCAGGAGGCCCCAGGGCCTCAGCACAAGGTGTCTCCTCCCAGCCCTTGCTGGCACAGACCCTGCTGTGCCCCAGGGCACCAAGACTTGGCTTCTCTCTGTCCCCACCTGTCATCACTGCCTGCAGTTCTCTGCTCTGCCTGGGGCCTGGGGACACTTGCTCAGTCGTGTCCCTCGCTGGGACCCATTAAAAGTCCAAGAAAGTTTGGAGTTGGATTCTGCCTTGGAGTTCTGGAGAGGTTTCTTCAGCTCCCTCTCAGGGACTGATGTTCAGGGCCTGAGCACAAAGCCCCAGAGGCTGATTAAAGTCCTTGTGCTGTGTCTGTGCTGCTGAGCTGGGCTGGGCTCCTGGCGCAGAGGCAGCTCCTGGTCACCAAGAAGAGCTTCAAAAGCACATTTTTCTGGATGAGCAGCTCTTGTGCCAGCCCAGCAGGGCTGGGGCACTGCCTGCAGCCAGCCCGGGCACAGCCCAGAGGCACAGAGAGCTTCAATCAGTCAGGGCTGGGAAGGGGCTGAGAAGTGCCTGGGGCACAATCACTGCCAGCCCTTGGCACAGGAACCTCTGGCTGCAGGACAGTGCAGCTGCAGCTCCTGGAGCCATCTCCTGCAGCTGGAACATGCCAATGCCTGCAGAGCCTGTGAGTACATTCTCTGCTTGTCTCTTGTGCAGAGCAGCCAGGGGTGCCCAGGGCTGTCCTGCAGAGCAGGGTCCTGCAGCCCAGGGCGCTGTGCTGGGGCAGGGACTCTGCTGCCTGCCAGGGACAGCTCTCAGCCAGCCCTGGCAGCTGCTCCCAGCACTGGGCAGAAGCTCTGGGGGGAAGGAGCTGCCCTGAGCAGGGCAGGGGCTGCTGCTGAGAGGGGCTGGGTGGGGCAGGGCTGCTCCCAGCTCCAGACCAGCCTGGGCACAGCTCCGCAGGGCACCTCCCAAAGAAGGTAAGCCTGGAATTGCTGTAAAGATCAGGAGCTTTCCTGAGAGTGTTTTCAATTTCCTGCTTGGAGAAGGATGGGAGAGTTGGCATGATGACAAAAAGATTTTTGCTTTTTTTACATTTTTATATATTCATGGCTCTGTAAGTTATTATTATATAGTTTTAAAACTAAATTCCTTACTCTATTCTATTAATCTCTTAATTAACTCGATTAAGCAACTATTATATAGTTCTATACCTTATAATCATTAATTAACTCAAGTACATTTCCTAACTTTCTTTTAGATTTTAGAACAATAAGCTGACAGTCTACATTACTGAAATACTTTCTTATTATCCGTCTTATTATCAAATAGTCATATTATCAGGAAGAGAACCTACTAAAACATTTTTTTATTGACCAGATAAATAAGCAGTCATAACAAAAAGTGAAGGTAAAGAAGCCCTTGGACCTACTCCAATGGATTGAGCCAGGACTGTGTAACTGGGGCAACTGAATCTCCTACTGGATATTCCTGTTAAATATCCTAATTAATCAACCTTAATAAATTGTTGAAATCAGGGACCAAGTGTGCCCCATCCCCACTGGGACACCTGGAAGCTTCCAATTATTATCTGCTTTTTCCTTTACTGTTCCAACACTGTTGCAAGGGTTTTTTCTCTTTGGATTCTAGACAACAGGGGGATGAGAGAAGCAGAACAGGAATTGTAATCCCAGAATCACAGAATATTCTGAGTTGAAAGGGACACACAGGATCATCAAAGGAATGTTTGATCTTTTACAGGGACTGCAAAACTGTAAATTAAGTTGATCAGTGTCTCTGCTGGGAGCCTCCCAAAGGGCCCTCAGCCACTCCTCAGCCCTGCACAGCAGCAGCATCACCTTTGCAGGGCCCAGCAGGGCTCTCCTGAGCTGCCCTTGCCCAGCTGCACACAGAGCCTGCCCCAGCCAGGGCCCTGCACACAGGCAGGTTTCTGTAGGGCCCCAGCCAGGGCACGCAGGCTGGGATGGGCTCTGTGAGCGCTGGCAGGGACAAGGCTCCTCTCAGGAGGGAATGTCCAGGCCCAGGGAGATGCTCAGGGAAGCAGAGGGGGCTGGAGAGAGCAGGGCTGGGGCAGGAGGGCACTGTTGGTGTGTGGGAGGTGCCGGGCACAGCTGGGCACGGGAACACTGTCCTGAGTGCCCGGCTGTCTCTGCCCTGCCCTCTCAGGCACAGCACCACAACATCTGCTCTTGCTTCTGCACTGCCCTGACATTGGCACTGTTATCTGCTGCTCTCAGGGAGGCTCTGGCATCTGCAGCAGCTGAGTCAGGCACTGCCCTTGGCATTCCTGCCAGGCAGGGCTGTCCATGGCAATGGGGTGTCCAAGCTCCCCTGGCACCTGTGGGGCTGTGGGCAAAGCAGTCCATGGCAAAGGGGAATGAGCTGAGCCCCCTCCCTGAGATCCCATCATGGGCACAGCCAGGGATCTCCTTGCTGTGCCCCGCCAGGCTCTGAGCTGCCCTCCTGGGTGCAGATCTGTGCCAGAGCCTCTGGGAGTTCCCTGAGTGTCCCACGGGCAAGGGCAGAGCTGCCACAGCTGAGGAAATGCTGCTGGGTTTGCCCAGGGAGCCGTGAGTGTCCTTGGCACAAGGGGGTGCTGAGACCTTGCCCAGAGACCTTGAGAGAGGGTGAGACATTCAGGGATCCCTCTGCTCTGGGCAGGGTCTGGTTTATCCCAGGGTGACCCGGGAGTGTGACTGGGCTCTGATTGCAGCCAAAGGTGCAAAGCCAGGGCAGTTGGGAACAAGCCCATCCAGCCCCTCACCTTCCCTGAGCCATAGGGAATCCTTTGCCTCTCCCATCTCTCAGTGGCAAACTCTGAGTGCAGCAGAAATGCTGGGGATTTGTGACCTCAGAGAGCCAGGAATGATGTATGGGTAAGAAAAAATTCTTTAAACCAGCACCTGCCACCCATGTCCTATAGAATTGGGAGTGCAGATGCTACCAAGACTTCCTGCAGTAGGAGTGATTCCCCTGACAAATCCTGAATATCCAGCCTTGTCCCTCTGCCACATGGCCACAAACCCAGGGCAGTGGGGCAGGGATGGCTACTCGAGAGCCCCCATGCACAGGCCTGGCTGCTCCTTGCACACTCAGCCAGCACAACTGGAGCTCAGGCAGGGACCTGGGTGAAGGTTTTCCCAGAGCAGGAACAAGGCTGGGTGAGTCCCAGCGGGGCAGTCTGCAGGGAATGGCCCAGGTTTGGCCCAAAGCAGCCTCTCCTGACTTTTCACTGTCCTTTCTCCATGAACAGGTGCCCATGTGCAGCCGCAGCAAATGTCCAACAGCAGCTCCATCAGGCACTTCCTGCTGCTGGCATTGGCAGACACGCGGCAGCTGCAGCTCCTGTACTTCTGCCTCTTGCTGGGCATCTCCCTGGCTGCCCTCCTGGGCAACGGCCTCATCATCAGCGCCGTAGCCTGCGGCCACCACCTGCACACGCCCATGTTCTTCTTCCTGCTCAACCTGGCCCTTGCTGACCTGGGCTCCATCTGCACCACTGTCCCCAAAGCCATGCACAATTCCCTCTGGGACACCAGCAACATCTCCTACACTGGATGTGCTGCTCAGCTATTTCTGATTTACTTCTTCCTTGGAACAGAGTTTTCCCTCCTGACCATCATGTGCTACGACCGCTACGTGTCCATCTGCAAACCCCTGCACTACGGGACCCTCCTGGGCAGCAGAGCTTGTGCCCACATGGCAGCAGCTGCCTGGGCCAGTGCCTTTCTCTATTCACTGCTGCACACGGCCAATACATTTTCGCTGCCCCTGTGCCATGGCAATGCCCTGGGCCAGTTCTTCTGTGAAATCCCACAGATCCTCAAGCTCTCCTGCTCAAATTCCTCCCTCAGGGAACATGGGCTAATTGCAGTTAGTGCCTGTTTGGTATTTGGCTGTTTTGTGTTCATTGTTTTCTCCTATGTGCAGATCTTCAGGGCTGTGCTGAGGATCCCCTCTGAGCAGGGACGGCACAAAGCCTTTTCCACCTGCCTCCCTCACCTGGCCGTGGTCACTCTGTTCATCAGTAGTGTCATATTTGCTCACCTGAAGCCCCCCTCCATCTCCTCTCCATCCCTGGATCTGGCCCTGTCAGTTCTGTACTCGGTGGTGCCTCCAGCCCTGAACCCCCTCATCTACAGCCTGAGGAACCAGGAGCTCAAGGCTGCAGTGTGGAGACAGATGACTGGATGGTCTCAGGAACATTAAACTGCTGGCAAATTTCTGCAAATCACCTGTAATAAAAGTCATCTTTGAGTCTTCTTGTTGGTTTCATCTTGGATGTTCTTTTGCTTCATTTTAGTTAATATTGTCGCCAAAGAAATGTCATGGTTTGTGGCAGTTTTGTTGTGTTTATCTTCACATTGCCTGTGGCCACAGACTGTGGCAATGATGGGCTGTACTCTTGGTGTATTTAAAAGAGATAAAGGATGTCCCAGCAGAGTTTTCTGCAGAGATGCCCTTTTGTTGCCTTCTCTGGAGCTGCAGCAGCAATGTCTGTGTGCAGAGCTGGGGCAGATCAGTGCTGGCCCAGCAGCTGTGCCCAGCAGCAGCAGCAGCAGCAGCACTTGGTGTTGCCAGTGCTGCTGCCGTGGCCCTGCCCCGCTGCCCTGGTGGCCCTGGTGTTGCTGCAGGGCCTGAGTGCCCTCAGGGCCGGGCACAGCCCTGGGGGTGGCAGTGCTGGGGCTGCAGCAGGGACAGGCCATGGGCACTGCTGGGGCAGCGCTGACGCCTCAGGCCAGGGCCTGGGCACACTGCTGCCTCATGTCCAGCCTGCTGTCCATCAGTCCCTGCAGGTCTTTTCTGCATGGCTGCTCTCCAGCCACTCTGTCCCCAGCCTGTAGTGCTGCAGGGGTTGTTGTGGCCAAAGTGCCGAACCCGGCACTTGGACTTGTTAAACCTCACCTTGTTGGATTTGGGCCCTGGATCCAGCCTGTCCAGGGCCCTGTGCAGAGCCGTCCTACCCTCCAGCAGATCCACACTCCCAGCCAACTTGGTGTCACCACGGTTCCATGAGGCCCCAGAGTGTCCCAATGGTCTCCATGATTTCATGAGGCCTCCCAGTGTCACAATGTCCCTTTGGTTCCATATGAGCACTTGGTGTCACACAGTCCCTTGGATCCTTGGGCCCTGCAGTGTCACAATGGCCATTGCTCCCCCAAGGCCCTGCAGTGTCACAATGGATCCTTGCTTCCATGAGGTCTGGCAGTGCAGCAATGCTCCCCTTGGTTCCACTCTGTCACAATGGCCTCTTGGTCCCAAGGGCCACCACGGTATCAAATATGATTCCTTCATTCCAGGAGTCCCTGAGGAGCAGAACTGGCCCCTTGGTTCCATGGGGCCCTGCAGTGTCACAATGGCCCCATCGTGGCACCAGGTCCTGCTCTGTCACAATGCTCTGCATGGTTCCACAGGGCCCTGAAGTGTCATAGTGGCCTCTTGGCTCCATGAGGCCTCAGAGTGCCACAATGAATTCCTTGGTGCTGCAGTGTCACAATGGAGCCCTGGTGACACAAGATCCTGCAGTGTCCCCAGGGACCCTTGGTTCCATGGGGCACCACAGTGTCACAATTGTTCCCTCAGTTCCCAGAGTCCTTGAAATGGAGCAATGGCCCCTTGATTCCATTGTCCCCAGGCTCTCCCAAGGCTCTCCTTGGTTCCACAGTGGCACAATGGCCCCTTGGTTCCATAAGGGCCTGCAGTGTCACAGTGGCCTCTGTGGTTCCAGCAGGACCCAGACTGTCACCATGGACTCCTTGCTTCCATTCAGCCCCACAGTGTCACCCTGGCCCCTTGGCTCTGTGCTGCCATGTCGTACACAATGTCACCATGGTCCTCTTAGTGCCACCAGGCCCCGCAGTGCCACAATGGCCCCTTGCTTCCCCGGGGCCCTGCAGGGTCACAATCATCAGAGAATCAACCAGGCTGGAAATGACCTTGGAGAGCATCAAGGCCAACCTGGGACCCAACACCACCTTGTCACCCAGACCATGGCACTGAGTGCCACATCCAGTCTTTCCTTAAACACCACCACAGCTGGTGACTCACCCACCTCCCTGGGCAGCCCATTCCAATGCCCAATCACCCTTTGTGTGGAGAATATTTCCTAATGTCCGCCCTAAACTTTACCTGGTGCAGCAAAAGGCTGTGTTCTCTTGTCCTGTCGCTGTTCCCTGGGAAAAAAGCCTGACCCACACCTGGCTGCACCCTCCTGTCAGGGAGATGTAGAGAGAGATAAGGTCTCCCCTGAGCCTCCTCTTCTCCAGGATAAACAACCCCAGCTCCCTCAGACACTGCTCCTCACAAGACTTTCTTCCAGTCCTCTGACCAGCCTTGTTGCCCATCTCTGGACATGCTCCAGCTCCTCCATGTCCTTCCTAAATTAGGGGCCCAGAACTGGACACAGCACTCGAGGTGCTGCCCAACCAGTTCCCAGCACAGGGGAAGAATCCCTGCCCTGCTCCTGCTGGCCACACCATTCCTGATCCATAGGAGTGCCAGGGGCTGGATGAGGGAAATGCTGGGGAGGGGGTGGGGAAAAATTCTCATTGATTGTCAGCCATGAAGGGTCTTGATTATCATATCTGTTCAAACTGCTTTAAAAGCTGCTGGGGATCAATATCAATTGGACATTGCTGAGATCAATCTATAAACAGGAAAATAAAACTTAACAGAACAAAACTGTACTCTTGGCATTGTTTTATACTATTGTATATTCACTTTGAGTACACTTCTGTCATCTGTCTAATTAACCACATTAAGAACTGAAAATTTGAAATATTCCCCAGGGCCTTTTCTTGTTCAGGTATTCTGAACAAATGTTTATGAGCTCTTCTCACTGAATTCCTGAACTGAAGAGCTCAAGAAAGACGAAGTCTCCGGAGCACTAAAATCCATCAGCAGCCTGCAAGTGGCTGAGGATCCATGCCCATGGGAGCAGCAATGAACAGAAATGGGCACAGCTTTGTGGCTGCTGTCCCAGCTTTGGCATGGGCCCTGGGCCTGGAGCAGGAGCAGCTCTTGAGGGCCCCAAGGCCGGGGCTCTGGTGCTGCCCTGGGCAGATGGGATGGCAGCAGGGGCTGCAGAGCTCTCAGCACCTCAGGCCGAGGGGAGCAGGGCAGCCAGGGAGCCTCCTTTGGCCTTGGCGCAGCACCTTCCCCCATGGCTGGGGCTGAGTCCTGTGGCAGCTGCAGCTGCTGCTGTGCCCTTGGCAGGGGCTGAGGCCGTGGGGCCAGTGGCCAGAGCAGCCTGGGCTGAGCAGAGCTGTGGGGCCAGAGCCGGCTGGGCTGGGCTGGGCTCAGAGAGGCCCTTGGTGCTGCCCAGAGCTCAGGGCAGCTGGCAGAGCTTGCAGGGAGCTGGGCTGGGCTCCGAGAGCCTGGCCCAGAAACCATCAGTGTCCATCTCAGCCTGGCTGAGCGTGCAGGGGCAGGACTCAGGCCAGGCCTTGTGGGGCAGGGCCAGCGCCTGTGCAAGGCATTGCAAACAGGCAAGTGGCCCAGAGAGGAGGCTGCTCTGTGCCCTTGGTGGTGTGGACAGAGCAGGGAGGAGGCCCAGGACATTTGTCAGCGCCAGCCTCTGTGCCCATGTGTTGGCAGCCCTGGCTGCTGAGCCCAGCTTTGGCCTGGGCTGAGTTTGGCTGTGGCCCAGCTCCATCCTCCTGCGGGGCTCAGGGCCTGTTCCCAGCCATGGCCAGCCCTGGCTGCCTCTCTGCTGGCCCAGAGGCCGGCAGAGCCCGGGGCAGGGCTGTCTGTGCAGCCCCACAGGTGCCAGGGGCTCTGCAGGAGCTGGCAGAGGCTGCCCAGCAGGGAGGCCATGGGGCACAGAGCCCCAAGGCTGCCGTGGGCACCACGGCACAGGGGCCGTTCCCAGCCGCAATGCTCCTGGCCTGGGCTGGGCCTGCACAGGGGCTGGGCCACCATGGCTGGGCCAGCACAGGGCCACAAAGGGGCCACGCAGCCGCTGCCGGGGCTGACAGCAAGGCCAGGCACACACAAGCAATTGCTGAGCATGGCCTGCGCTGCCCAGGCCTGACTGTGCCAAAGGCAGAGCTCAGCTGCCCTTGGCGGCTGCAGCAACACTCCAGAGCCCAAAGAGACTCCATGGCTGTGCTGGAGACCAAGGCTGCAGGAGGGAAATGCAGGGCTGCTGCGGGATGGGGAGGCCATTGAATTCCAGCACACACCTCAGCTCTCTGATGATCCCAGCACCATGCTGGGCCCTGTTTCAGCCTGGAGCAGAGCAGATGTTGATGGCACAGGAGCCCTGCGGGGCTGTCAGGGACCTGCAGCTTGCAAGGTGCTCTGCTCTCCCTCAGGTGTTCTGGGACAGATCCAATCCCAGCTGGGCACCTCAGGGCACAAGTGGCACTGCCTGTTCATGGGCACACAGCTGATGTCTGCCTGGAAAGGGGCACAGGTGTTAATACCTGTTAGTTTCATAATATACAAGCGAATCTTTATTATGTGGGTCACTTGAGTACTTTTAAGAAATGGCAAAATTTTCCGACCAGGAACACAAAGTTCCTGGAAGTGTCTTCTGATGGCAGAAGGAGAAGAAATGCTGGTCTTCCTGTGGACTTGTGTCACCAATATCCACTGTATTCCTTCCTCTCCCTCTTCCTTCAGTTGTTTCCAGGTCACCTGCTTAAATGGCCATGTCTAAGGACACCCCTTCACTGGACCAGCTGGCACTATGTCCACCTTGCTGCTTTCAGATTTCCTCCTCCAGATGCTCTCTGGTCATTCAAGTGCCTGTCAGATGACTGGTTTCGTGCTTTGGGCTGCAGGGACCTGCCCAATATTTCTGAAGTTCAAATAAATATCACATTAGTCAAGATCTTAATTGTGTTTCTATCTATCACAGAATTTTTCTTATGTCTTTGCCTAAAACTGTTCTGTACAGAAATCCCTTGGAGATGGGGGACATGTCAGATGCTGCTGGGACATCCCAGAGAGCTGAGGGAAGAGCTGTGATGGTTATTAAACTGTTCAAATGTTCAACTTGTGTTTGTTGGCAAGAAACCTTTCTGTGCCTCTGAGTGTCACCAGGCCCTGAGCCCAAAGGACACAAACCTGATGAGTTGTGGTTCCCACTGCTGGGGCTGCACTTGGACCTTGGCTCTGCACAGGAGAGCTCTTCATCCCCTTTCTCTCTTCTCCTCCCTCTGGGCGCGGAGGGAGCTCCTGACTTCAGCCCATAACTCGTGTGTGCAAAGAGCAAATCTGGGCAGAATCGGGGCAGGGAGGGTTTGGGGGACATTTGGATCTGTGCTGGGCACAGAAGGTGTTTTCCATTGCTCTGAGACTGTCTGCTGTGCAAAGTGGATTTATTATCCAGCAGAGGAATGACTCTGGCATTTGATGGAGCTGTGCCTTCCCTTGGCTTTGTTGACTGACAAGAAATGAACATCCCTCTGTGTCTCGGGCAGCTCCTTCTGCAAGGAAAGCAGGTGGGAGCTGGAGCCAAGGAGCTGAAAGCTGCAGGTGCAGCCTGGGCTGGAGGGAGCTCAGATTTGCACAAGGCTGCTCTGAGTGCCAGGGCTTGGATGGGGGAAATGGTGGGCTGGGGGTAGGGACAGAGTCTGATTGATTGTCAGCCATGAAGGGTCTTGATTTCCATATCTATTCCAACTGCATGAGGAGGTACTTGGATTCAATGTCAATTGGAGATTGCACATGTCAATGAATTAACAGGAAAGCAAAACTAAAGAGGACTTAAAAACTCTTTTCTCACTGTCTTTTTAAATATCAGGTATTTAGTTTGAATATACTACTCAGATCTACTTAACCACAAAGGATTTGGAAATTAAAATCAAATGATTCCCAGAGGCTTGGCTTGTTAAGGTGTTCTGAATGTTCATGAGCCCTGGGACACTGAATTCCTGCACTGAAGAGCTGAAGGCTGAACAAGCCTCTGGAGCAGGGAAATTCAGCAGCAGCCTCCAAGTTGCTGAGGATGTCAGCAGCCCCCAGTGAGGCCATCCCTGCCCAGAGAGCGTGGGGGAATGGGCAGACAAGGAGAGCGTCCCTGGGGCTGGGGCAGCACAACTCAGAGGCACCAGCGGCTCCAGCTGGGCAATGGAGTGTGGAATGTGGCTGGGAAAGCCCTGCCTGGGCTGGGCCAAGCAGGACACACAAGCCCTGATCCCCATCCACTAAAAAACTCTCTCAAGGAGACATTTAAGAAGAATTACAATTGTTTCTGTACCCAAAGTTGGATACACTGGAGAAATACTGACAGGAAATCCTCAAGAGCTCAAAACAACCAAACAGCCTTTACTGGCAACTTTAGAAAATCAAAGAAATTTTTGCAAATGTTTTAATAGGACATTCAATCAACAAAACAACACTTCTCAAAACATTAATTTGGCCCATTCAACTTCACAAACTCTAAGCCTTTGCAATTTTAAGTTAATCGAAATTTGCAGGAGGACAAAAGAAGAAGTATTTTTCTTTCTCTCTCTCAGAGAGACAGAAAGAAAAATAAGATACAGAGAAGCAAACACACAGCTACCAACTCCTGGATTCCAGCAGTGTTGAGATGGAAATTCCAAGAGGATCCAAGGTCAAGATCTCTGCTTGCCTTGTGGTCAGCCTTCAATACCCCTTGGTCTCCCTGGGCCCTTCCCCCAGCTGGGGCTTGGGCTCATTTGGTCCCTCAGGAGCTGGGCTGGGGCTGCAGAGGTGGCTGTGGAGCATTGCCTGTGCTGTGCCAGGGACTGGCAGCCACTGCTGGGCTGGGATAGAGGCTCTGGGGGGATTGGGCTTCCAGGGCAGGGCAGGGCTGGGGTTCCAGGGCAGGGCAAGGCTGGACCTTTCTCCCCCAAACACAAAATCCTTTGAGCCACAATCTCCTCCAATCTTTCACAACAGGCAGTGTTGCAGGTGAAATCCCAATTCTGGCCATGAACACCTGGCCAAGAAGGGCAGTTCTTTTCCATAGGAAGGAAAGCACAGAGCTCCAGTGTTTGGAAGGCAGGTGAGAGCCTCACTAGGCCAAGGCCAGCCTGACTTGTCAGAAATGACATATTTTGTCTGGGAGCTATCTTTGGATGTAGGGAATTTTGGAGGTAGAATCCCAATCTCGGCCATGGGCACCTGGAGAAGCAGGACAGTTCTTTCCCATGGGAAGGAAATCTCAGAGCCTTCCCCAATGTTTTGGGACAGATGGGAGGTGAAACCAATGCAAGACAGACTTGTCCTGGCAATATTCCTATGGGAGCAATCCCTGGATATAAGGAAATTTGGAGGTGAAATCCCAATTCTGGCCATGGGTCCCTAGAGGAGAAGGACAGTTTTTTCTATTGGGAAGGAAAGCACAGAGCCCCAGTGCTTCAGCAGCAGATGAGAAGAGACCTTCAACATGCCAAGGTCAGCTGGACCAGTCAGGTGGCTCCTGGGAGGCCAAGCCAGCCAGACCTGTTCCATGTTCTTTTGGTTTTATGGTGCCCCATAGTGTCACAATGGCTCCTTGGACCCATGGGGCCCCGCAGTGTCATAATGGTGACTTGATTCCATGGGGTCCAGCAGTGTCACAATAGACCCTTCTTTTGATTGGGTTCCACAGTGTCACAGTGGCCCCAAGGTTTCATAAGGCCCCAAAGTGTCACAATGGTCCCAATGATTCCATGAGGCCCTGCAGTGTCACAATGGTCTCAGAGGTTCCCCAGGCCCCACAATGACATGGGACTCCTCGGTTCATGAGCCCTGCAATGTCACAATGGACCTTGGACCCTGGGGGTTTGCAGCTTCACAATGGTCTCCTTTGGCTCCACAGTGTCACAATGAACCACTGATGACAGGAGGCCCCTCTGTGTCACCCTGGAGCTTTGGTTCCACACAGCCCTGCAGCGTCACAATGAACCCTTGGTTGAATGGGGTTCCACAATGTCACCATGGCCCCAAGGTTCCATGCAGCCCTGCAGTGTCACAATGGCCTCTTGGTTTCACCAGGCCCCACAGTATCACAATGGTCCTCTTGGTTCCATGGAGACCCCAGGGTCACAATGGTCTCACTGGTTCCATGAGGCCTCAACATGTCACAATGCTTTGCTTATTCCATGAGGCCTCATAGTGTCACAATGGCCTCCATGATCTCATGAGTCCCCTCAGTGTCACAGTTCCATGAAGCTGTCAAGTGTCTTAATGGGGTCTCCATTGTTCCATGAGGCTTGAAATGTCACAATGAACCTTTGGCTCCACGGGGTCTCGCAGTGTCACAATGGCCCCTTTGTTCCATGACACCCCAAAGTGTCACAATGGTCTCCACAGTTCAATGAGGCCCCGTGGTGTCACAATGGACCCTTGGTTTGATGGGGCCTCTCAGTATCACAGTGATCCCTACATTCCATGGAGCCACACAGTGTCAGTACAGTCCCCTTGGTTCCATGAGGCCCAGCAATGTCACAGTGCTCTCCATGATTCCATGAGGCCCCACAGTGTCACAAGGGTCCCTTGGTCTCACAGGGCCCCACAGTGTCACAATGGTCCCTTGGTCTCACAGGGCCCCACAGTGTCACAATGCTCCCTTGGTTCCATGGGCCCTGTGCTGCTGCATTCCCCCCTCCCCTTCTCAGGCCACCCTGCCAGATGAGAAATGCTCCTTGGGCCTCAGCCTTGGCCAACAGCCCCTGGGCTCAGCTCCTCTGCAGCTCATCACAAACACTGTCTGCTCCAGGCACTGCTGCTGCCAACCAGCTCCTGCTTTCTGTAGGAGCAGCCCTGGGAACTGGTTTGGTTCCCTCAGTGGCACAACATCCCTGTTCTCACACTGCCAAAGAAAGCTGTTGGTGCCAAGTGTGGCCAGGATGAACCATTGCTGGGACTGAGGCCCCTCTCTTAGGGCCCTACAAACAGCGCTCCAAAAGGAGCCCTTGGAGCTCTCCTGGGCCAGCGACTCCCTCTGAGTGGGGCCTCTCCCAGCCGGGAACTCTCCCGTTTGCTGCACTCGGGGATCCCCAACAACGACGGAGCCTGGGCCGATCCCCCCACTCCTCCAGGCTCAACCCTTCACCCCCTGGGGAGATGCCAGAGGATCCACAGTGTGCATTTCCTGCCGTCAGGGGAATTTCTCCCAGGCGCCTTGTGCTGACTCTTTGTGTCTGTGTGCACACAGGAGTGCCTGTGCTGGGGAAATGGGGCAGAAATGCTGCTCTCTGAGGGGTTTGAGTGCCTTGGATAGCTGAGACTGTCAGGCCTGTAGGCCAGGCCAAATCACAAGGTCTAAGCTAAGTTAAATGCTCCTAGGAGTTGTTCTTTCACTAAATTGTTATGTTTAATCAAAGTTATAAGCTAAGCTAATATTGTTAAATATTATTCCTCTGTTAAATTGCTAAGTCATAGGTTTTAAGTTAGGTTAAATACTGTTTAGTGTTATTCTTTTGCTATATTGTGAAGATGAAAGTATCAGTTAAGGTTAAGGTGTAACTTAAGTCCTATTAGGTTTGACCTCTGTAAGTTTTTGGGCCATATTCCTTTTATCCTTGCTCTCACTGTCCTTGTGTCCACACACACACAGTGGTCAACAAAGCTGACCACTGACATTAGGGTCCTGGCCAGTCCTGTTCTGTAGGGTATTTAGTGTTACATCCCTGAGCAGCCAAAGCTACCAAATTAGTATTGTCAGCACTACTTCACATTATTATAATTTTAGATGTAAATAGTGATATAGAAATATTGATATAGATATAGATTTGGATAGATACAGACATATATATATAAATCTATAAATATATATTAACGTCTTATTGTCCTAGAAATATGTATATAGTTATTTATTATATTGATATTTCACTTGCACAAATGCATCTGAGCTCAGGATTAAAACCTTCTTCTCTTGCTCTGTGTGGGGG
Organism: Agelaius tricolor; assembly: GCF_023055355.1. Lineage (NCBI taxonomy): Eukaryota > Metazoa > Chordata > Aves > Passeriformes > Icteridae > Agelaius > Agelaius tricolor. Next base: position 968,618 of record NW_027269311.1, on the reverse strand, counting down.
TATTCCAACAATAATTGTTCTTTCTGAAGGTGCTGTTTCCAATGTACTCTTAACAAATTCATCTTTGTCTGCCCAAACCCACAAGGACTTTTCCTTCTCCATGTGCAATTTTTGGATGCATTTGAAGCCATCCAGGGGTTCAGCCTCTTTTACCCGACCGCCCCACTGCTCACAAGGGGCTCCAACCTCAGCCCACTCCAGAGCCAGGGAACTCAAGGGAAGGGCTTCCCATCTGGGAATTTCTGATGGCACTGATTCCTCACATTTACGTTTAAAAAGTGACATTTTGTCGTGATCTGGCCAGACTGGGCCAGTTTTGTTTTACCAGTGGGCAGAGTCAGCACCAAAGACACAGACACCAACTGAAGGAATCAGGGTCATTTCCTGCAGCTCAAAGCAGCAAAGAATCACAACAGGAGCAGCTCAGCAATGCACCCAACCATCCCCACCAAAGATTGCCTGCAGTGATTGAGAAAGATCCAGCCCCAGTTACCCTCAGCCTTTACCATCGCCCAGACCCACACAGCAGCTGGGGAAGCTGTCACAGCCAAGGGCTGCAGAGCCACTCCTGGGCACTGGCAATTCCTGCAGGTGCCTCCAGCCACAGGTGAGGCTCCAACCCCGCTGGGAGAGGGCCCAGCTCTGACAGTGCTGAATGGACAAACTGACAGCACTTCTAGTGGGGCAACATCTGGTTTCATCCTCCTCTTGGGTCCCTCCCAAAGCCTGGCCAGGGCCCCAGGAGGAACCAAGGGAGGTGACTTTGACCATTCAGCCCTCAAACAAGGCCAGATGTCAGATTTCATGGCCTTGTCCGGCTTCTAAATACACAAAGGTCCATACATATTTCACTAATGAGTGGCTACATCTATCACAGTGCTAATGACCATGCATATTTCATCAGGGAGCAGATACAAAGATAACCTTTGGCTGGAAGGTTCATCCAGAGGCCACCTTGGGCTCAGGGCCTGCTGTTCAGGCCTCACTCAGGGCTGCTGTCCAGGCCTTGGCACTTCAGGGACGTGGTTTAGTGCTGGGCTTGGCACTGCTGGGTGAGCGGCTGCACTGGGTGAGCTCAGAGGGCTTTTCCAAGAGAAAGGATTCTGTGATTCCATGATTCTATCCACTGCATTCAGCTGGGGCTATTTTAGCAGCATTACTTTGCTCAGAAAGTTCCCTCTTGCCCAGCTCCTGTGGCCTGAGGCTTCAGCTCCTTCAGCTCCTGGTGCTGAGCTGCTCATGCTGAACGAGACGACTCGGAGAGAAGAACACAGTCCATGCAATTCCTTCTGGGACACGGAGAGGGGAGGCTGTGCAAACAGGAGCATTGTTTGCTGTGGCCTCCTCTCTGCCCTTCACGCCTTTCAGCGCTTTGAACCAGCCCAGAGCTTTCTCCAAGAGTGCAATGGAGCAGCTGTTCCTGCTCCTGGCTCTGGCTCTCTCCAGTCTCTGCCCTTGCCTGCTTCTGTCCCTCGTGCTGTGCCCTCTGTTCCCCCAGGGCTGGCTGGCTGCTGCCCAGGACTGTGGCACTGGCACAGATCCAGTGCTCCATACCCTCCTTTCTGTGCCCTTGGAGCTGCCTGGGCACAGCAGCCTTTTCCACCTGGAAGCTCCCCATGGACAGGGAGTTCCCAGCTCCGTTCCCTGCACAGCCTCCAGGAGCCCAGGGCTGCCATCTCAAGTCCCTGCTGGCACTGGGGGCTCCCAGGTGCCTCAGGCTGCTGTGACACCGCTGCACACGGGAGGGAACAGGGGCAGGGGCTGTGCTGAAAGTCAGCTCCATCTGCTGCTGCTGCTGCTGCTGCTGCTGCTGCTGTGGGGTCATTTGTGCAGCCCTGGCCCAGAGTCAGGGATCAGATCCTGCCAGTCGCTTCCAGCCCTGGCTGCTCAGAGTTTGGGCCTTGGAGCCTCAGGTGGGCAGAGGCAGCTGCTCCTGGTCCCTCTGTGTGCCCGTGTTCAGCAGTGCTGCTCCATCAGGCTGTGCCCAGCAACGGGGAAAAGCCTCAGCCCTGCAGGGCCAGGAGCTGCCGGGCTCTGCCTGAGCAGCTCAGCCAGCAGGAAGGGAGCTGCTCCACATGGGAACCAGGAGCAAAGGACATTCCTTTTATAGGACATGTTTTCTATTTAAAGGAAAAAAAAAGGGAAAGGGGAAAAAATAGGTAAATTGTAGAAGATAAGAATAAAATCCAAGTGTTAGAGAAAAAATATAACATAATGTTAGAGAAAAAAACAAAACATAAATGCAAAGTTACATTCTTTGCATTAAGAGGTACATGATCTTTTGAAAAAGAGATCTCAGTTATTTACATTGTAAATCGGCTGATGCCATGGATCCATCTTACTGGCCTCAGCAGCCTTTTAAAAGGTTTTGGGCTTTGTTTCCAACATTGCTATTTTTGATTGTGCTCGAAGCAACAGGAAATTGCTTTGTGCCCTGCCAGCTCCAAGCAGGACTGGGAATGGAAACTCTGTCAAACCCCAAATCCTTTAGAAGATGACCTTCCTTCTCAGCCTGGAAATGAGCTGCACAGTCCCTTTGAAACTGTCAGGGATTTCTTAAAGACACAAAGTCCCACTGACAGCTTTTTGCCCTGGTTTGGCAGTGCAGAAGGGCAATTCTCCATCCACCAGCTCCAGACTGCACTGCCTCAGGAGCACGGCCCACTCGCCAGCTTTGGCCCACTCGTGGCACTTCTAGAGGAGGAAGAAAGTGCAACTGCACCATTCCAGCCAATCAAGAAGGAAGAATGGGACAGACAAAACACCCTGTGCAGATCCAGGCGTTCAGCTGGGACTGTGGAGAGTTTGGGTCCTTGCCAATTGGATGTGTGTCCCCAGCTGCAATCTCTGGGCCTGCAGCAGAGTCTCACTCAGCTGCCAAAGCAGAAAGCTCAGGCGCTGTGCTCGCAACGGGCTCGTCTGATGCAGAGCTGTCAGAGCAATGTGAGGGCAGAGCCAGCCCAGCTGGGCCCAGGGCTGAGCCCAGCAGAGCCCTGGCAGAGCCCAGAGCAGCCTCAGCAGCCGCAGAGCCCGGCTGCAAGGAGAGAAAGCAGAAACCGCCCGTCAGCTGAGGGCTCCTGTGCCCTTGTGCCAAGGCCTGCGGTGCCCAGGCCATGCTGGCTGTGCCCAGAGCTGTGCCCAGAGCTGCCCATCCCTGCTGCCTTTGGCAGCAGAGCAGGAGGGCAGGACATGTGCCCAGCCTGCAGCCAGCCACGGCACATCCAGCCCTCAGCAGCTGCCCAGAGCAGGATGCTCCTGAGCTCGCTGCCATCTCCCAAAAGCTCTGATCCCACCCTGCCAAGCACACAGGGACCCACCTCACGCCAGCCACGGCTGCAAGAAAAGCTGCTCCCCAACCATGGCCTCAGCCTTCTCCAAGGGCACGGCCCATCCACGCCACAGCTGCTCCCAAGCACTTCCCCATCCACACTGGACCACCTAGAACGCTTCCTCTGGAAAAACAAACAACACATTCTTGAAAAGAGATTAGATGCAAAAAGGGAAAGCAAGAAAAACGGTAAAAACTCTTATCGCTGTTAAGGCCTTGAGGGAGGCCTAACTCCTACATGGTAGGGAAAAACCCAGCCATGGCTGAGGGAAGCCCACACTTTCTCTCTTCCCCCCTGCACTGCCCCCAAAATCACCGTGATCCCAAAGCAAACAAGGGCAGCTGAGCAGCCCAAGCCCTTCCTTGCCTGCACAGCAAAGCAGCCCCTGCACAGGTTCTGGAGTCCCACCTCTGCTCCCACCATGGGGCTTTGTTTGTGTCGGGCTGGCTGCCCCAGCCCCAGCCCCAGCCCCAGCCCGGGGCACGGTGGGTGCTGGGGGCTGTTGGCAGGGCCAGGAGCCCACTCCCATTTCGTACCCAGCCCAGCCCATCCCCACAGCCCTGCCAAAAAGCAGCTGGGCAGTGACTGAAGGATGAGTTGCATCTGCCCCAGCAAAGGGGGAACCTTTGCTTCCCAGCCAGGCTGGCCTATGCCCAAATCTGGCAGAATTTCCCCAGGTGGGGACTCATCGGCAAATTCCCTGTGGAGCCTGGCTTTGAAGAAGGTGCCAGAATCAAAGTCCATCACCTTCAGCCTCCAGTGGCCAGGCTGAGGAAGAGCTTGTCATCCTTGATGTCATCCTGGCTGTCTCCAGCAGCAGCAGCAGCAGCAGCAGCAGCAGCAGCAGCAGCAGCAGCAGCAGCAGCAGCAGCAGCCCCACCCGGTACAGCTTCTCCAGGGGCTCCTGCTCCTTCCCTGGGGGGAGACCAGGCTCTCAGGGCTCTGCCCAGGGCCCCAACTGTCAGGGAACCAGCACAAGCAAAACCAGCTTGGATGGCGGCCACCAGTGCTGGGCAGAGCAGCTCAACTCCAGCACAAGGGCTGCGTGTGCCCATCCCATGGCCCCGGTGCAGTGACACAGGCAGCACAAAAACGTCTGGGTTCCTCTGCTTCTCATTGCCAAGGCATGTGTGGAGCTGGAACTTACCAGGGCCCTGGATACTCCAGGGACCTGGAGAACCATTCCCAGCAACTGGGAAAATCCTAGGTGCTCCATCCACCCATAGATGAGGTCTCCAAATTTGCCCCGAAAGCGGGTCCAGCTTTTATAGGCCAAAATGAGCAAGTCCAAGTGACTTGATGATATTTTTAGCCCAGAAAGCCCTGCAGCTGATGGCACACTTCACAATCAGCAGGAGACACAGCTAGGCCAAAGCCCAGACCTCTGCTGGGAGCCTTTCCCCTCAAACACCCTTCAAACAAACCTCCATGCAAGTCAGTTGGGAAAGTTTCTTCAAATGATAAATTTCTGGCACACAACTACACAGGGTTATGGGAAAGATTCTAAAGCAGCTGCTCTGGACACAAAGAGGCAGCACTAAGAATCCTTTGTCATCTATTTATAGCTAAATCCCACTTTGGGGGAGTTGAAGGAGTTTGGAACGAGCTAGAGAGCAGACCTCTGAGTTTTTTAGATCTTGAACTCTAAAACTCTAAACTTTCCTCCACTTCAACTTTCCTCCTCATGTCTCTGCTAGAAACTGGAAATCCTCATTCTTGCTTCGAGCACCTGAGTTCGGAAGCCCTTTCCAAGGTCTCAGATCAAATCCTGGGTTTAATTCTAAGCTTTGCTGACAAGACCAAAGGTCTGACATTTCCCTGCATTTGGCTTTCCAACAACACTGATGCTGTTAGTTGCAGAGTGCCCGGGATCTGTCTTGCAAGTCAACTCTGGCAGGAAGAAGGCGGCTGCCAGGGGGCTGCTTGTGGCCTCTGACAGCCCCATTGCTCAGGGCTTGCCAGCGCCCCAGCCCCTCAGGCCCTGCCCCAGCCCGGCCAAGCTGCCCGGCAGCAGCGCCGCAGCCCCACAGCAGCTCCAGAGCAGCCCCAGCCAGAGGCACCTGGGAGCCCTCAGCAAGGCAGGCAGCAGCAGACGGGCAGGAGGGCACGGGTGGCGCTTCCTGCCTGGCACAGGGCTTGTGGCCATCTCCAGGCACCGCTCTGGCAGGGATCCCCGCAGCTCCGGCCCCTGCCCGGCCGCTCTGTGGGCAGCACAAAGGCTTCAGCAGAACCACCACAGGCCAAGGGGCTTCTGGCCATTTTCCCTGCAGCACTGCATGCATGGGCAGCATGCTAAGTAGAAGCAGGCTTTTCTCCACTTTCCCTATGCCCTACGGACCCTGGGCAGCAAAGAAAATCTCCTGAGAGTGTGTATATTATAACATGGTATATATTTCCATGGGGTAAAAGATAGAATGGAAGAAAAGAAAAATCTTAAAGAAAAGTAAAAATCTCCACTGGCTCAGGCGGCCCCAGCAAAGAGAGCCTCCCGGATCAGCTGTCCTCAGAGCTCCAGCAGTGCAGCCAGCCCAGCCGTGAGAGACGAGGCCGAGTGATCCATGCCCTGTGCAGCTGGTCGTGCAGCCTCTGGAAGATGGAATATCGCCCACTGGCTGTTGCTCGGAGGACATGCAGTGTTTCAAGTGCCAGCTCTGACACGGCACTGCTCATGTCCTCCGTCAGGCGTTCCAGGGCTGCAAGAGAGAGGAAAAGAGCCATGGTCAGATGCCGGATCTGCGGGAAGCCAAGGAGAGCCCCCTGCCAGGGCCATCGCAGCCGGCTCTTGCCATGGCCAGGAGGGAGCAGGGAGCAAGGGGATCAGCCCGAAGCTGCTGGCCACCAATGGCCCACGTGGCCCTGAAATCTCAGTGTGCTCTGCCCCCAGGAGCAGAGCCCTCCGCAGCCGGGGCAGGGCTTGCAGCTCTACCCCCGGCAGCCCCCGCTGCCAGCCCGCTGGCCTCACTCACCAGTGCAGATCAGCTGCAGCTCTTGCTGCTGCCCCCTCAGGTGCCGCCCGGCCATGCCTGTGAACACAGAGCCTGTCACGGCGCCAGCGGCACAGCTCCCTGCCGGCGGCGCTGCCGGCGCTGTGGCCACACGGGCTGCTGGCCCGGCAGGGCTCAGCCCGGCCCTTGGCGCACGCTGCCGCCCCAGGGCACGGCTGCCAGAGGGCGGCAGCAGCAATGCCCAGCCCAGGCGGGGCTCCACGGTGCCCGGCCCGGCTGGCGCTGCCGGGGCAGCAGGCGGGGCCGGGGCCGAGCTGTGGCGGGACGGGGAGGGAGCCCGGGCTCGTGGCTCACCCATGAACCTGATGGCCGCCATTCGCAGGGGCTCCTGTGGGCTCTGCAGGTAACGCAGGGCCCGGCGCAGGTGCTCGGCCGCTCGGCTCCTGTCCTCGGCCAGCTGCAGAGAGCGGCAGGAGGGAAGGGTTGGCGCGGGCTCAGCCCCTGGGCCGGGCGCTGCCTGCGCCCAGCCCCGGCCTCCCCTGCCCGCACAGCCCTGAGGCGCGGCCACAGCAGCCGCTGGCCAAGGGCTCCCGAGGGCAGGGGGCAGAGGGCCGGCTGCTGCCCGGGGAGCCGCGGCGCCGGCCCGCAGCCCCGCCGGGCCGGGGCTCCATGGGCACCCGGCTCGGGCCCACGGGAGCCTGGAGAAGAGCCCCCGCGGCCTCTGGCTGCAGCAGCGGGCAGGGGCACAGCTGCCCGGCCCCGCACACTGAGCACCGCCCTCAGGGGCCTTCTCCAGGCCGAGCCTGGGCATTCTCGGCTTCTCTTACCAAGCACTCGCCAAACCTCCATGTCTGATCCACCTGGAGCATTTGTTCGAGATTCCTCCTCTTCAGGAATCCGGCTGCAGAATGCAGCGTTTCCCGGGAGGCCTGGAGAGCAGCAGAGACGCGGTGTTGGCCCCACAGGCCAGGGCACAGGAGCATCCCGGTGCCACAGCCTGGAGGAGGCTGCAGCCCGCAAGGTGCCAGGGGAGGAGGCAGCCCAGTCCCCTGCCAGGGGCACAGCAGGTGGCCACAGGTCCTCACCTCAGCAACAATCTGATTCTCATCATGGCAGTGGATGTAGAGTGGGACCAGGCTCTGGCGCACGTGGGACTTCAGGGCCTTTCTTCCATCTTCTCTTAAGAAGTCCAGCATCTCTTGAAAGACACACATGGAGCTCAGCTGCACCCGGATATCATCCTGTAGGAGAGGAAGGGCAAAAGACCTCAGCATCAGCTGCTTCAGGCCCCCCAGGGCACAGGCCTGCATCTGCACAGGGCACCAAGTGTGCGGGCAGCAGCTGGCGGCCGTGGCTTTGGGCACAGAGCCTTACGTGGTCAAAGAGTGGCAGGAGCGCCTCAGCCAGCTGCAGGGCAATGGGGGTGGCTATTGGGGCACCCCCAATATCCAGGAGCAAATATCGGAGTAGAAGAATGGTCATCCTGATCATGTGGCTATCATTTTCCTGCAGGAGCTCCACAAGACTTTGGGTCAGGCTCCCCATTTTTTCAGCCTGTGCAGAACACAAGTTTGTGAAAGGCCAGTCTGCTGCCGCAGGGCCCAGAGGCCAAAGGCCTGTCCCAAAGCACTGGGGCCGCTGAAGCGGGAGGCAGGAGAGCTGGGAGCAGCTGCCCCAGGGCCCCAAGCCCAGGCAAGGCCAAGCGACTGCCTTGCCCGGCCCCACGCGGCCTGCATGGCTTCAGCCACTGCCCCCTTCTCACCATCAAGGGATTCTTGCCCAGCACTACCAGGCCTCTGAGTGCCAAGTAACGCCTGGCCCTGTGCTCGCTCTGCAGGTTCTGTGCCATGATCTGTAGAACGCTGTCACTGCATTCCCTCAAGTCCAGGCACTCGAGGACCTGAAAGGCACAGGGCAGTGACAGGGAGCCAGCCGGCAGGAGCCCGGAACCGCACAGGGCCGGGCCCAGGCAGCAGCACAGGGCACGGGCACCGTCCTGGCAGCTGTGCCTACGAGAGGGCAGAGAGCTGGGAGGCAGCGCTGGCCTTGAGGCTCACCTCCACAAGGAATGCCAGGGCAGGGAAATCCCAGTATGGCATCTCTTGGCCCAGCATGGCGAGCAGGTAGAATGCAATCCCGGAACAAAAGTGTAGGGCTGAATGGGAAATTTCTCTAAAAAGAGGAAAAAGGAAACAAGACCCTGAGTCAGTGGGGGAAGTCTCTCCCAGGAGTGACTCACAGAGTTCTCATCTTTCCCCACCACCCTTCCAGCAAGGGGACCTGGGCCACTCGGGAGTTGCTTTCTCATGGGCACCCTCCTCTCCCAGCCTTTTCCAGTCTGCTTGGCTGTCCCGCAGTGACAAGGCCCATGACCACGGAAACTTTGCGGGACACCCTGGGCACAGAGCACAAATGTCAGAGGCCGTGGGGAGAAGGGGCTCTCACCTGGCCAGCAGAGCCACGGCAAAGTGGTGGGTGTCAAGAGAGAGCAGCGTGTCCCAGCCACACCTGCGTTCCATTGCCACCACCACATCCTCACAGCGGAGAAGGCAGAGCAGGGACTTCAGGGTGCGCACTGCAAACCTGTGTGCACAGCAAAGGCCAGGTGACGCTGGCAGCACTGGCTCCTTGGCAGGCCACGTGGCAGGGACAGGAGGAGTGGGATGGAGCACCTGTTGGGGCTGGTGGCAAGGCCGTGCTCTTGCTGGCATCCCTTCCAGAAGGCATCGACCTCCTCTGGCATCTCCAAGGTGCTGGAGAACACTTGGAAGAGCAGATGCACAAATAGGCGGGGGAAATACACCTTCAATATCCGTGGCAGACAGGGCACCTGCAGGATCTTCCACATCACCACGGTTGCCTGCAAGGGACAAAGGCCCCCGAGACAGCGCTCAGTGCCCAGGCGTCCGTGTGGCAGGGCCCGAGCGTGGCAGGGAGAGGCCCGCAGAGACCTTGGCAGGGGGAGCACGGGGCCTGCTGGGCCTGAAGCTGCCCCTGGGCCAGGTTTCAGGCCAGCGCCTGAGGCAGGCAGATGCAGTGGGGGAAGGAGGATGGAGAGCTGCTGGAGAGGCGGCCTTGGGGCCAGCAAAGGCCACTTGCAGAAACTCACAGCCAGGTTAAAGACAGCCGTTTGGTCCCCATCGGAGGTGCACGTGCTGTGCACTGGCCAGCTCCCCAGCACATCCAGGAGGATCAGCTGTGCCAGCTCGGCAGTCCTGGCTGAGCCCATGATGGTCTTCCACATGGCCATGGCAGCTCTGGGGAGTCAGAGCTCTGTCTCAGGGGGGTCTCAGCCACAGCAGCGTGGGGAGCTGAGCTGGCTGCCAGCTCTGCCTCTGCCCACTGGCCCTGGCCAGCAGCAGCCAGGCAGCCCAGGCCTGTGGGGACAGAGCCCTGAGGGGCAGGGAGGGAGCATGGCAGCAGGCTCAGGGGCTGACGTGCCAGGGCTGGGAAAGGCAGCAGCCAGAGGGCCCTGGAAGTCTCTGTTGCTCAGACACCTGCGGCAGGCTGTACAGGCTGATGGGCTGGGGAGGCCTGAGCCCTCTGGGCAGGTGGGCCCCATACCTGTCACAGGACGGGGCCACACGCAGCAGCGTCAGGACTGCGTCATCTGGCTGTGCTTCTGTGAGATCCAGCAGGGCCTCATCCAGCCTGGGTTCAGCACAATCATTGGCCACGAGCCGCTGGTGGATGAACCTCACCATGGCAGGCACCTGGAGAAGGCACAGGGAGACTTGGGAAGCTGCCAGGGGGAGCAATGTTCCCAGCTTGCCCAGAGAAGTGCTTCCCTTCCCCGCGCACTGCCATGTGGCCTCAAAGGCTCACAGCAACCAGCATGCGTGGCTTGGGAGGCTGAGCAATTCCTGGGAGGATCAAACCCTGCCCACAGGCTGCTTACTTGGTTTGGATAGTAAAAACCATCCTCTACAAGCAGACACAGGAGGGCAGCACTGGGCTTGGTTTTGAAGATGGGCGAGTATGGTCTGAGCCCAGTGCCCATGGCCATGGTCTCCTCCTCCTGCATTCTCTTGATGAATTTGCAGATGAACTGTAGGAGAAGGGCAGGAAGCCGGGGATGTTGCATGGAGTGCTGCACACACGGTGCTGGGCTGAGCAGGGACAGCAGGCCCAGCCCAGGTGGGGGTGGCTGCAGGTACCTGCGCTGTGCTGCGGAAGCGGCCACGGCTGGATTCCTGCTCTTGTGTGCACTCCAGGGCTGCATCTGGCAAAGAGCGAGAGCAGCCAGAGCTGAGGGGCTGTGGGAGAGGCCGGAGAACACAGGCCAGCCCTGCGCTGCCCAGGCAGGGAGAGCCCCGGGATGGCCCAGGGGATGGAGCACGGCCACTGCAGGGTGTCTGCCCAGGCCCTCTTCCGTCCTGTCCATGGGCATTTCCCCAGGGGATAGGATGGCATGGCATGGGGTCAAGCTGGCTGCAGATGCCAACCCTGTGGCCCAGCTCTGCCACTCACCCTCCTGCGGTGGCTGGAACGGCACCACCTCCTCGGTCTCCTGTGCTGGGGCAGCTCCAGGGCCTTCTTCCTCCTCCTCCACCCAGGCCAGCTTGGGCACTCTTGGGGGTCTCTGCTCCATGTCTTCTTCATCTCTGTTCCATTCTGTACATGGGAACATGCCCAGGAGATGATGGGATGGGATGCGATGGGATGGGATGGGATGGGATGGGATGGGATGGGATGGGATGCGATGTTGCCAAGCTGGCTGCAGGCACCAACCCTGCGGCCCAGCTCTGCCACTCACCTTCCTGCAGCAGCTCAAACAGCACCACCTCTTCGGTCTCCTGTGCTGGGGCAGCTCCAGGGCCTTCTTCCTCCTCCTCCACCCAGGCCAGCTTGGGCACTCTCGGGGGTCTCTGCTCCATGTCAGTGACTGGATTTGTGGCTACTTGCAGGAAAGATGCCTCAGAAATGCTCTGAGTCAGCAAGTCCTGCAGTGGTGCCTGGAAGGCACCTTCAAGAGAGAAGCCTCAGGGAGGCTTCAGGACAGCAAGTCCTGCACTCTGGTCTCGAGGGCTCCGGCCACCAGGACAGGAGACTCCTGTCAAGGATTGGGCTCTGGCCTCAAAGGCTCCTGCAGAAGAGAAGCCTCAGGGAGACCACGGGTCAGCAAGTCCTGTGGTCTGGCCTCGAGGTCACCTGCAGGAATAACGCCTGGGAAAGGCTCCGGGTGGGACAGGAACGAGGGCGCTGTGCGGGGGCTCCTCACGGCACCGCTCTGTCCCGTTCTGCCCCGTTGCCTGTTCCCAGCAGCCGGGCAGGCTTCTATTTCCCACGTGTCACAAAGGGCCCTTGGACACCCGTTCTATGCCACAGTGACCGTGCTGCACCGTGTCACAAAGGGCCCCTGCACACCCTGCCGCCTGCCCTGGGGCCGCCCCCAGCCCAGCCAAAGTGGCCCAGGCTGGAAGGAATGCCTGGCCCCAGGTGTCTAAGGCAGCCCCACAGGATCTTTAGGAAGGGCTCAGAGCATCAGCAAACGCTGCCCTGCTCTGCGGGCTCAGGGCAGCAGAAGGAGCCCCAGGGCTGCCGACGCAGCCGCGCTGGGAAGGGCACGGGGCCTTCCAGGAAAGCTGGCACGGCCTCCTTGGGACACCTCCCGGCCGGTGGCCATCCCAAACCCACGGGTGTGACACAGACAAGGAATGTGTGGGCCAGGGCACGAATGCTGCTCTGAGCCCTGGGGCCCGGGCAGCGCTGACAGCAGCAGCTGTGGCAGAATCCCTGCCCAAGCAGAGCTGCCACCCCCGAGCCCTGGCAGCGCTGGTGCCCGTCTCCTGCCCCAGAGACCTGTGCCCCTGGGGGGCTGCTGTGCCACAGGGAGCCAAAGCCCACGTGCATTGGGGGCTGATGGCAGCAGCACCTGCAGCAACTGCTGCCAACACTTGGTCTCTGTCAGAAGCTCTTACTCTGTGCTGGAATTATTTTCTCATTGAAGTCATTTCCTGCACCATAAAAACATCTTGGCCATGAAGACACAGAAAAATCTGGCATTAAGGAATCCTCACTTCAGGAAAGTTTTACTTCCCATTGCTCAGCTCAAGTCGTTCCAAAATTTGCAAACTTCCCAAATTTATTGGGATGGCCTGAGAATGTGACTGGTCTACAAGTTTGTGTCCCATCCTGAAGCAGCAACTCCTTTGCCTTATCCTCCATTGAATGACACTTTACAAAACATAACACTACACAGAGCCAAAAAGAAGACCATTCTTTGATTTGCAAATGGATTTTGATGAAGGGATGATAATCTCCTAATTTTCTTAAGGAATAAAAACTCTCAAGGAATGAAAGACCACTCAGTGTTACAAGAGTAAGCCAAACAAATGAGTAGATGGCAAAAGGGCTGATCCTCCCACAGTACAGATATCTAAGTGGCCAATAAAGTACAGCTCTCCCCTCTTGTTCCCTGCAGGGGAAACAGGACCATGAATAGAAATAGTCACAGATATTCTTTCTGCCCTCCATAACCAAAGCTGTGCCAAAGCATAGATGCTGCCTTCAAACTGACTCAAATTCCAGCCCAGACCTCTCACCTTCCAGACAACTCCTTCCCCAACACCCCACCAACACCTACCCCCCAAAATCCCACACAGAAGCCCTCAACACCCCAGCAGGAGCCCCAGCTGTGCCCGTCCCTCTGCAGAGCTTTCCCAGCCTCCAGCAGACGCCCTGGTTCCCTGCACGTGCCGTGGGCTGGCACTCAGGAGGATCTGCTCCAAGGCCTTCCCCGGTGGCAGCTCAGGCTGCCAGGCCTGTGGTTCCTGGATCCCCCTTCCCAGCGAGCCTTCCTGGGCACGGCTGTTCCATGGGCACCTCTGCGCTCAGCTCGGACTGCTCCACTCAGCCAGGGCTGCTGGGAAAGGATCCAGAGCAGCCTGGCCAGCTCTTTCTCCAGCTCCCTCTTCACTCTTGGGGGAGGTAGAACATCCCACAGGAAAGCAACTGGTGCCACAAGGAGTGGGCAGCATCAGGCAGCTCTGGGGAGGCACCTCAGCACTGCTGTATCCTGAGGGAACACTGCTGGCCATGCCCTGTGTGTATCTGCAAAAGCTTCAAATCAGCTGCCTCAGTTTCCAGGGCCTCTCTTGGCCAGCATCCTGACGTGGATGCAGGGCTGCTGCCAGGCACTGCTGGGGCCCAGCGGGACAGGAGCGGCTGTCTCGTGTCCACGGAGCAGCCCTGACACAGCCAGGGCCATCCCGAAAGCAGACAAACGCTCCCAGGTCAGCAGAGAGGAGCAAGGAGCACTGGGCTCCTCTCAGGGGATCTCAGCTGGGCTCACTCCACCACACGCCCCCATTTTAAGGCCGGCTGATGCCCAGCATACAGAAATGCCCACCTTGTTCTCTCCAAGATGCATAGGGAGAGCCAATGAGCAGGACACCTTGGGAGGCCTTTTCTGAGGCCAGGGACACACCAAGATCAGCCAAGGCTCTCCACGCTGCCTGGCCCACACAGCCCAGCTCTGTGCTGGCCCTGGGCCACAGCAGCTCCCACTAAGCAGGAGGCTAATGCCTTTTGCCATGAGTTGAAACACAGCAGACAGGAAAGATGTGAAAAGTGTGTGTGTAAAGGCCTTTTAATTCACAGCTCTCACAGAGATCTTTGGGGCTCGTGGCTGGACAGAGATGCTCCTGCTCACCCTCTGTCCAAAGAGGGGGAACACACCCTGCTGCAGGTGCTTGGCTTGGTCTCTGCAGGTCCAGGCGGATGCCAAACCTGCTCTTCACAGCCTTCTCCCTTGCCCTGCTCCTCTGCCAAGTGCAAGGGGCCTCAAGGACTGAAAGGAGCACAGAGAGCCAAAGGGGGACACTCGCACCTGCCTCACTGGGAGCTCCCTGGGAAGCACTTTCCTTGAGAAGCAAGCCCCTTTCCTCCAAAGGCATTTCCCCAAATGTGTGGCTTTCCTGGGGAACACCAACACACTCTTAAGCAAAGCTGGCAAGGCTGAATGACTCCAGGTCCTTTCAGGACAGGCACTCCAGCTCTAGCTCGTATTCCCCCAAGTGTGTGTCCAGGTGCAGGTTCAGAGGTGCAGCCTCAGGCCCTCTACAAACACAAGCTGCCTGCTGCCTCTTCCCCTGCCTCAGCTCCTGCCTGTGCTCACAGCACCAAAACCAGGCTGTTCCCAGCCAGAGCCCAGAGCCCTGTCCCCACAGGACGCTCTTGCCAGCACCTTCCAGGACTCTCTGCTGTGCACACAGCGCTTTTCATGCCCGCTCCCAACAGGCTTTGGAACACAGAGCACAACCTGGCTGGCTCTGCCACCAGCACAGCCCAAACACAGGCGGAGGAAGAAGCAGCAGGGGTTGATTTGCGGCCATGCCCAAGAGAGACTGGAAGGGTGCCCTCCCTCTGCTCTCCCTTGGTTGGCTTTCTGACTGGCTCTGAGCCTGGGGCTGCCATTCCTCACTTGTGGGGACCAGAACCACAGCCGGGATCCCGGCACTGCCTGACAGCGCTCCGGGCACCGGCACGGCCGCGTGTCCGAGTCTTGGGCACCGTGCTGCTGCTTCATTTGCCCTTAGGCACACCCAGAGCTCCCTGCTAAGCCCGGATGGTCTCTGGTTCTGCCCTCTTCCTCATCCAGTGCAGGGGTGGAGCAGTGCTGTGCTTTCAGGAAGCTGTTCTTGAAACCTTCCAGCATTCCAAGCTCCTTTGCCCTCCTTGGATGCTTGCCATAGAATCCCTCTCAGCTGGGTTCAGAGCATCATCAGGTTTGCTCTTCCAAAATCCAGGGGCTCCAGGGTGCTCAGCAAGATCTGTAACTCCACAGTGCTGTACAACTGCGCCTTCAGCACAGGAACCTTTCCAGCCTGACCTGCCCTCATTCCTCTGTGTCTGTGCACAAAACACAGTGTGGGAGAGAACGGCAGCAGGGGCCTGTGTGTCCCAGGGCCACGGATTTGCATCGCTCCAGCTCCACAGAGATGCAGGTAAAGCAAAGAAGCCAAACTGTTTATTAATGGAAGGCGAAGCAAAGGGATGGGCTGGGAGGGAAGAAAGGGGATGGGCAGGGTCTGAGGGCTGGAGGGAGGGAGCTGTCAACAGGGAGGGAGAAGGCAGGACCCATGGGAGCTTCCCACAGGCTCAGTTGTGCCAGTCATCAGCTGTGCCTGGAACTCCAGCTGATCCCCTCTGGTCTCCAGGTGGTCTCACCTTCCAAGGGATCTGGAGGTCTTAAAGAGACACTGGTTCTTCTGAGCCAGCAGATGAAAGTTCTGCAGCTCTTCCCTCAAACATCACCTGAACAAATGTGCTTATGCAGGAGGGGCTGTTGTCTTCACTCAGGGCTCGAAGGGCTGGAAGAGAGAGGAACAGAGCCACGCTCAGAACCTGGATGTGCAGGAATCCAAGGAGACCTTCCTGCCAGAGCCATCCCACCCAGCTCTTGCCATGGCCGCAAGAGAGGAGAGGCCAAGGGGATCAGCTGCAAAGTGCTGGCCATGAATCCCCCTGCCTGCATCCCTGAAATCTCTGTGTGCTCTGCCCACGCCACCCCTGGTCCACACAGGGAGCAAAGCCCACCGCAGCCGGGGCAGGGATTGCAGCTCCTGCCCAGGCATTGCAGCTCCCCCAGCCAGACCCCGCTGACAGCCCACTGCCCTCATCACCCTCACGGAGGGCCTGGAGCTCTTCCTTCTGCCCCATCAGGAGCACCCAGGCAATCCCTGGGAACACAGGCTAACCAAACTAAGGCTGCCCTGGCTGTTATCCAGTTTGCTTTATGGCTTAATGAGGTGAGGAATTCATGGATCTTTAACTTCCTCTGGAAGGCAGGCACATGGATTCAGAGCTATCACACACTAAGTGTATGTTTTTGGGGGTTACTTTAAAAATGGTACTTACTGTGAGGAAATGACACAGGGGCAAATTTTTTCCCAGCCCTTCACCCAGCTCTTTGGGTCTGCCCCAGCAGTTTTCAAAGGGTTCAGATCCACTCTAAATACTAATGATATCATACAGTGGCTGGTGTTGCTGATAGGCCTGTTACATTTAGCATTCAGAGATAAGGGAAGATTAACCTGGATAACCACACTGACACCTACCCCAGAGACAAGGGATGCTGCTGCCCCAGAGCCTGACCCTGCCCCACAGCCCACCTCAGAAATGAACCACCCAGGCTGGATGAGGGTTCTAATGAAAGAGATGGGCCAGGTGCTGAAGGAGTACATTTCCACAGCTGGTGAAAAGCCATCCCCCTGCCTCAAAGAGGGAGAGTCTGATGGTGCAGCAGTGGAACCCACAGATGTTACAACTGTCCAGGTTCCAGCTGAACTGCAAAGGCAGTCAGAGCCAGCAGCAGTCGCCCCTGTGGAAACAAGGAGATCTAAGATGAAATCAGAGCACCCAGATGAGGATATGAAAGGAGAGCCTTCCCAACGCCCAGGAGAGGCAACAGTTGAGGTCATCACCAAGTCCCTGACGTACAAAAGTCTCCGTAATCTGCACAAAGACATTGTATGACAGGGACGTGAGGCTTATACAACCTGGCTACTTTGGGTCTGGGACCTTATGGGGACAGGTGTCCAGCGGGATGGTGGTGAGGCAAGGAATTTGGGACACTTGA
Organism: Agelaius tricolor; assembly: GCF_023055355.1. Lineage (NCBI taxonomy): Eukaryota > Metazoa > Chordata > Aves > Passeriformes > Icteridae > Agelaius > Agelaius tricolor. The sequence goes on along the minus strand of NW_027269311.1, from coordinate 951,762 downwards.
CCCAGGACTCAGGTATGAATCTGATTTTTGTAAGGGAGCCAAGGTCCCTTTCCCTCTGGGAACAGCTTTTAATGAGTGTCAGAGAGAGGTTTGTCCACAGGGAGAGAATGCAGGACCAGCACCATAGAATGCACTGGAAGACTCTTGAGGAAGGGATCCAACAGCTGAGAGAAGTGGCAGTATTGGAGGTACTCTTTGGGAGGGATGGACAGCATGATAATGACCCCAACAAGGTCAGGTGCACAGGGCAAATGTTGTGGAGTCTGGCAAATCTGGGGCCAGCTCAATACACCACCTTCATTGCAATGATTAATGCCAATAACAAACAAGAGACAGTGGGTTCTGTTGCCAACAAGCTTAGAAATTATGAGAGTGTGATCAATGGGCCAATGCAGGCTCATGTCTCTGCTGTGGTCCAAGAACTCAGAGAGGAGATGAGGGAGATGAGGGAGGAGGTGAGGAGGAACAGTTCCCACATTGCACCAGTGTGAGTCACAGGCCCCAGAGTCAGAGCCCAACGTTCCCCAGCTAGAGAGAGAGGGTACAGCCCACGGGCTGACCTGTGGTTCTTTCTGCATTATCATGGGGCAGACATGGGAAGGTGGGATGGGAAACCCACTTCTGTCCTGGCAGCACGGGTGCATCAGCTCAAGGAGGGAAACACTAATCGAGGGAACTCAGTAAAGTGAAGGTAGCCCCAACCTCCCATGACTGAGCTGCTGAGTATGATCCATCAGATCCCCTGGAAGGTACCTCGACCATGTATGCCCAGGAAAGAAATAATAACCAGGGCTAGGGGGGGTCCTGCCTCTAACCAGGAAGAGATACGGGAAAACCGGATTTTCTGGACAGTGTGGATCCGATGGCCTGACACATCAGAGCCATAAAAATACGATGTCTTAGTTGATACTGGTGCGCAGTGTACCCTGATACCATCGGGACATGTGGGGGCAGAACCTGTTTCCATTGCTGGGGTGACAGGGGGATCACAGCAATTGACCCTGTTGGGAGCCCAGGTGAGCCTGACTGGGAAGGAGTGGCAGAAACATCCTATTGTGACTGGCCCAGAGGCCCCGTGTATTCTGGGCATAGATTTCCTCCAGAATGGCTGTTACAAAGACCCAAAGGGACTCAGATGGGCTTTTGGCATAGCTGCTGTAGAGGCTGAGAACATCAAGCAGTTGAACACCTTTCCTGGACTATCAGAAAACCCATCTGCAGTAGCTCTCCTGAAGGTGGAAGACCAACGAGTGCCGATTGCTTCCTCGACAGTGCACCGCCGGCAATATTGAACAAATTGAGATGCCGTGATCCTCATCCACAAAATGATCCGTGAGCTGGAGAGCCAAGGGGTGGTCAGCAAAACCCACTGACCCTTCAACAGCCCCATCTGGCCTGTGCACAAGTCTGACAGAGAATGGAGATTGACTGTGGACTATCATGGCTTGAATGAAGTGACTCCACCACTGAGGGCTGCTGTGCTGGACATGCTGGAACTCCAGTATGAGCTGGAGTCCAAGGCAGTAAAGTGCTTTGCCACTATAGACATTGCTAACGTGTTTGTCTCCATTCCTCTGGCAGCAGAATGCAGGCCTCAGTTTGCTTTCACCTGGAGGGCTGTGCAGTACACCTGGAACCGACTGCCCCAGGGGTGGAAGCACAGCCCCACCATCTGCCATGGACTGATCCAGGCTGCACTGGAAAAGGGTGAGGCTCCAGAACATCTGCAATATATTGATGACACCATTGTGTGGGGGAAGACAGCAGCAGAAGTGTTCGAGAAAGGGGAGAAAATCATTCAGATTCTCATAAAAGCCATCAAGAAGAGCAAATTAAAGGGACCTGCTCAAGAGATCCAGTTCCTGGGAGTGAAGTGGCAAGATGGACGGTGTCAGATTCCCACCAATGTCATCAACAAGATCACTGCGATGTCTCCACCAACTAGCAAGAAGGAAACACAAGTTTTCCTGGGTGCCATCGGTTTTTGGAGGATGCACATTCCTGAGTACAGTCAGATTGTGAGCCCTCTCTACCTGGTCACCCTCAAGAAGAACGAGTTCCACTGGGGCCCTGAGCAGCAACAAGCCTTTACCCAGATCAAGCAGGAGATCGCTCATGTGGTTGCCCTTGGCCCAGTCAGGACAGGACCAGATGTGAAGAACATGCTCTACTCTGCAGCCAGGAACCATGGCTTGTCCTGGAGCCTTTGGCAGAAGGTGCCTGGGGAGACTCAAGGCCGACCACTGGGATTTTGGAGTTGAAGCTACAGAGGGTTTGAAGCCAACTACGCTCCCACAGAGAAGGAAATCTTGGCTGCCTATGAAGGAGTCCAAGCTGCCTCAGAGGTGAATGGTACAGAAGCACAACTCCTCCTGGCACCCCGACTGCTGGTGCTGGGGTGGATATTTAAAGCAAAAGTTCCCTCTATGCACCATGCCACCAGTGCTACATGGAGCAAATGGATTGCTGTTATCACACAGCGCGCCCATATTGGAAACCTGAATTGCCCTGGGATTCTGGAAATAATTACAAACTGGCCAGAAGGTGAAAACTTTGGTCTCGCTAATGAAGGGCAACAAGAAGTGACACGGGCTGAAGAAGCTCCACCATACAACCAACTGCCAGCAGAAGATCCACGCTACGCTCTTTTTACTGATGGTTCTTGCCACATTGTGGGAGTGAACCAGAAGTGGAAAGCAGCCATATGGAGCCCCACAGGACAGGTCACAGAGGCCACTGAAGGAGAAGGTGGATCAAGTCAATTTGCAGAACTCAAAGCTGTTCAGCTGGCCCTGGACATTGCTGAGAGAGAGAAGTGGCCGAAGCTCTACCTTTACACTGATTCATGGATGGTAGCCAATGCTCTGTGGGGATGGCTGGAGAGGTGGAAAGAGGTTAACTGGCAGCATGGAGGAAAACCGATTTGGGCTGTTGATGAATGGAAAGACATTCTCATTTGGGTGGAGAAGCTGCCTGTAAATGTCCTCCATGTAGATGCCCATGTCCCCAAGAGCAGAGCCAATGAGGAACACCAAAACAACGAGCAGGAAGACCAGGCTGCAAAGATAGAGGTGTCCAAGATAGACCTAGATTGGGAACACAAGGGAGAGTTATTCCCAGCTCAATGGGCCCATGATGCCTCAGGCCATCAGGGCAGAGATGCCACCTATAAGTGGGCACGAGACCGAGGGGTGGATTTAACCATGGACAGAATTTCTCAGGTTATCCATGACTGTGAGACGTGTGCTGCCATCAAGCAGGCCAAGCGAGTGAAGCCCCTATGGTATGGTGGGCAGTGGTCCAAGTACAAGTATGGGGAGGCCTGGCAGATTGACTCCATCCCACTGCCCCAGACACGCCAGGGCAAGCGCTGCGTGCTGACCATGCTGGAAGCCACCGCTGGATGGTTGGAGACCGACCCCGTGTCTCACACCACTGCCCAGAACACCATCCTGGGCCTGGAAAAGCAAATCCTGTGGAGACATGGAACCCTGGAGAGAACTGAGTCGGACAATGGGACCCATTTCAAGAACGGCCTTATCAACACCTGGTCCAGAGAACATGGCATTGAATGGATCTATTGTATCCCCTATCATGCACTAGCTGCTGGGAAAGTTGAATGGTTACTTAAGACTACGCTGAAGGCACTTGGCAAGGGAACTTAGAAATTGGGAAATGACCTTAGCAAAAGCCATCTGGATGGTCAACACCAGAGGGTCCATCAGTTGAGCTGGTCCTGCCCAGAGGGAACCCCTGCACACAGTGGATGGAGAAAAGTCCCTGTTGTACACATGAAAGGTATCTTAAGAAAGACTGTTTGGATTACTCCCACCTCAGGCAAAGACAAACCCATCCGTGGGATTGTTTTTGTTCAAGGACCTGGTTACACTTGGTGGGTAATGCAGAAAGATGGGGAAAGCCATTGTGTACCACAGGGAAACCCAGTCATAAGTGAGAGCTGTGTGTAAGGTTTCTTTGTGATGCAGATGGAAATAGAATAAGGCATGGATAATGTCCTAGACTGCAAGGTAATGTGTGTGTTCAATTCCCATCTGTTAGAGGTGGGCCAGTTATCATCTGTTAATTGGGAATTTTTCTTTATCTCTTCCACAAACCAATCCTGCCTCTGGGCAGACATCTGCTGTTAATGGGCCATTGAGTGTCACTGCATGACTGATAAAATGACATCTTCCCATTGTGAGATGCTGTCCCCAGAGGGAGGAGCCAAGCGTTCCTGCCTGGATACAATCTGAGATTTTGGGACACCAGAACAGTCTTTCCACTGGATTCCCAGAGGAGCACCTGCCCCTTCCACTGGATTCCCAGAGGAAGACCAGGCCCATCTACACCACCACTGGATCTTCAGAGGAAGACTACACCCTTCTACAGGATCCCTGCTCCAACAGAACCGCATCTGTCTGCAGGAAGACTGCAGGAGGACTGCAGCCACTATTTTCATTGCACTGCTAGCAACACCCTGACCCACAGTGTGTCAGGTCATATTCTGATTCTATCAGTGTTGCTTTGTATTACTGCATTGTTTATTTTATTTTGATTTTCTTTGCTAATAAAGAACTGTTATTCCTGCTCCCATATCTGTGCCTGAGAGCCCCCTTAATTTCAAAACTTTAACAATTTGGAGGGAGGGGTTTTACATTTTCCGTTTCAGGGGCAGCTCCTGCCTTCATTAGCAGACACTTGTCTTTTCAAACCTAGACAAGGCAAAGGTTTCAAAGCCTCACTTATAAAGCAAATAAAGTTTGAAGGAACAAATAAAATAGGAATTGGGGATGTTCTATTAGTTCCAGAAGCAGTGTGAAATTTCTTAGGACAGGATTTACAGGTGCAGTTTGACATTGGAATGCTCCCAGAGAAGGGAAAATGGTAATTAAGCTTCTCCAACAAGGGAAGAGGATGAGGAGAAAATTCATGAGATGGTGTGGGCAAAACCAAAAAACTGAGGTAAATTAAACAGGAAACCTATAGTAATAAAAGTAGTTAATGAAAACCATCCAGTTTGGGTATGACAATACCCACTTTCCCTGGAGGGGAGACAAGGACTGCAGCCGCTGATCCAGGACCTACTTGAGGACAGGACCTTAGAACCATAAATGTCCCCCCATAATACACCCATATTACCAGCAAAGAAGTCAGATGGGACTTACAGGCTTGTTCAAGATTTGAGAGAAGTGAACAAAAGAACTGTGAATCCATATCCGGTAATGCCAAATCCCTATACGCTACTAAGTAACATCCCAGTGGTTTAGCGTGATAGACCTAAACGATGCTTCTTGGGCATACCCACTGGCAGAGAAAAGTGGGATATATTTGCTTTTGAATGGGAGGACCTCGATTCTGGGAGGAAGCAACAGCTTCAATGGACTGGGTTACCCCAAGGGTTTTCCGAATCCCCAAACCTCTTCGGTCAACGCCTAGGAGAAGTACTACAGCTCTTCTCCATTAATCCTGAGATAAAGCTCATCCAATATATAAATTATTTCATTCTCTCAGGACGGGAAGAAAAAGAAGTTCAGGGATCTACCATAGCATTGTTAAATTTCCTGGGGGACCAAGGACTTTGGGTATCAAAAGGGATTCTCCAATTTGTAGAGCGAGAAGTAAAATACCAAGGACGTGATTTGTCAAGGGAGCTGCCAGCTGAACCCTGAGAGAATCACAGGGACAGTCTCACTCCCATGGCCAAAAACTAAGAGCGAAGTCAGAAGGTTTTTAGGCCTGTTGGGATGTTGTAGGCTATGGATTGAAGGATACATGCAGGCCATCCAGTTCTTGTATGAAAAGTTAGCAGAAGAAGAGATGAGGTGGGAAAAAGACAATGAACAAAAGTTTGAAGCTTTAAAGCAAAAATTAGTCAGTGCACTGGCACAGAGTCTTCCTGCCTTAGACAAACCCTTCTATTGTTTGTGGATATAGAAAAAGGGGTAGCACATGGAGTGTCAGCCCAGGACTGGGGAGGATCCAGGAAACCAGTGGCCTATTTATCAAAACTGCCAGACCCTGTCAGCCAGGGGTGGCCAACCTGCATTCAGGCTGTGGCAGTGACTGCCCTACTTATAGCAGAAAGCAAAAAATTACCCTTTGGGGGAAAATTGAAGATATATATCCAAACTCAGTAAGCAGTATCCTGAGCCAAAAGGCTAAGAAATGGCTCACTGATTCCGAAGTGCTAAAGTATGAAGCCATCTTAATAGATAATGGTTTAGAGCTGATCGTGAGTAACCAACTCAACCCTGCCCAGTTCTTGTATGGAGAACCAAGTCAGGAACTAATACATAATTGCCTAGAGGTTATAAACTATCAAACTAAAGGAAAAGAGGACCTAACAGATCAACCACTCCAAGGTGGAAAATGATTGTACATCAATGGATCTTCATGGGTAATAAAGGGGCACAGGGTATCGGGGTACGCTACAGTGCACGAAGGGATGGTGGCCATAGAAAAGGGAAAGTTACCTTCCAATTGGTCAGCCCAAAATATGAGTTGTGTGCCCTAAAACGAGCTCTGGAAATATTAGCACAGAAAAGGAGAACAAAATATACAGACTAAAAATATGCTTTTGGAACAGTGCATATCTTTGGAAAAATTTGGGAAGAGAGGGGACTATTAAATTCAAAGGGAAAGTGACCGATTCATGAAAAATTTGTCTTAGAAGAGTTAGAAACCTTACAATTACCAGAGGAAGTAGTGGTGGTATATGTTGAAGGACATCAAAAAGGGGCACAAGGGAACAATTTAGCCAATTTAGAAGCTAAAAATGCAACTGAATCAGAGACAGAAAAACTAATAATAGTATTAACCCCCATGAGAGAAATGCAAAAAGTCCCTGCATTCAGTGGGACAGAAGAGAAAGAACTCCTTAAAACATGAGCCAAGAAAGATAACGCAGGGAAGTGGAGATTAGCAGATCTCACTTGTTGAATATGTTGAATAAACCACTAGGCAAGAAAATGCTAGAAGGCATAAATGAAACAACACACTGGGGTAGACAAGTGCTCAGTTCTTCATTGGGGTAGACAAGTGATCAATTTCTAAGGGATTGGGGATGCACAGGAATTTTCAGAATAGCTAAGCAGGTAACTGAACAGGGTGTAATATTTCAACAAGTGAATAAGAAAATGATGAGGAAAACACCCAGGGGAGGGCGAGAACTGGCCTTAGGGCCCTTCCAAAACATCCAAGCAGACTTTACTGAGCTTCCCCAGGTACAATGGTGGAAGTTTTGCCAGTGATAGTAGATCACGTGACTCATTGGGTAGAGGTGGTACCCACTGTGAAAGCCAATGCCAGTGTTGTGAGTAAAACACTTCTAGAATCAATCATACCCCAATATGGGATGGCAAACAGGATTGATTCAGACTGGGGAACTCATTTCACATTGAAGATATTGCAGAAAGTTGTTCAGGCCCGGGAGTAAAATTGGAATTAGACACTCCATGGCATCCACAGAGTTCTGGTCAGGTTGAGAGAATGAATCAAACTCCTAAAAGAGCTCTAGTTAAGCTAATGATTGAAACCCAAATGTCATGGATAAAATGTCTCCCTTTGGCCTTATTAAGAATTAGAGCCCAACCCCAGTCAGATCTGGGGGTCCCACCCTATGAAATGATGTTTGGGTTTCCCTTCCTGACCTCACCCCAGAAGGTTGCCACCCATGAGGAAGGGGAAGCCAATGCCAAGAAATAAGTGATGTCTATAGCACAAACCTTATAAGGGCTAAGACATAAAGGGGCAATTCCTCAAACTACCACCCTGGATTTCAGAATCCATAATATTAATCCCGGGGATTGGGTGATGATTAAGCCATGGAGAGATCAGCCTCTAACTCCCCAGTGGGAAGGTCCCTTTCAGGCACTGCTCAGCACCGAATCGGCCGTGCGAGCTGCAGAGCGGGGATGGACTCATGGCAACAGAGTCAAAGGCCCAGGAGAAGAACCCAAAGAGTGGACGGTAACATCCAGGCTGGGTGAAACAAGATTGACTCTCAAGCAGAGACTGAAAGGCAACCAGGAAAACACCAAGATGCCCAAAAAGCAGAGTCAAGCTTCCACCAGCCAGCTCGAGAACTGTCTTCCTGTTTTCATGGGTGAGAATTACCAGCAGCTGTTGAGGGGAAGTACACAAGGGACTGTAAAAGGCAATGGGACAGCTTCTTTAAGAAAATAAGACAAAGGAAGGAGGGCAAGACTGGGTTGGCCCCTTTGTTTGCTACCAAGAAGGCTCCATAGCCCTGCTGTGGGTAGCAACCCCATGGGCATGGTAAGGTAGGGACAAAAGGCAATTCCAGACCTCTGTAATTCCTCAGGTGTCTTTTAATTCAACAGGGACTGGAGGTCAGGACCGAGTTGGCCTCTGTGCTCACCCCTAAGATGCACCAACTATGGGTAGCAGCCACAGAGGCACGGTAGATGGGAGTCAAAGCCACACTGGACCTCTGGGATGCCCTTTTGTCCATTCCAAATAAGTGTGTCTAATGAAAACCTGAGATTTTTTTCTCCTGTTCCCACTGTCCTTGCCCCCATCAACAGATGCTGGTATGACTCATACAAGAGAGAGAAAAATTTTGACTCAATTGTTTGAACAAAATGACTTATAGAAAAGAAAGGTGAGTTTGTTATAGAAGAGTAATCCTAGGGTTGACTCTCACAATTAAGGGGTGAATGTTAAATATATGTTAAGAGAAGTTTTGTAGATGTACAGTTATCCTTCCCCTCCCCCTTGCATTGCTATCACAGGATGGCCTCAGTAGTTGGGGCATTTGGGAGGGTTGGCTTGTTCCTATGGCAGCACCTGACCTCCAATCAAGGGGTGAGACAGTGATCTCCACCACTGGACAGTGAAGAAGGAGTCAATTGACAAGACTTTGGGAGGGGCTAGAGGTATAAAAGACAAATCATACATTTTATAGATGAGCACTCAGTGACTGAATTCTTTCGTCCCAGTGCTGTATTCTTTGCTTTATTCAGTCTTCTGTTGTATTTTGATAAGGTCTTAATAAAGCATTTAAATTTTTGAAAGTAAAAATCATTTCTCACATGGGGTTGGGGAATGTGGGGCAAGGTTGTCCACACTGGGTCAACTCCAAGGTACAATTTCACTGACCTGCCAGACCTCCTTAGGAGAGACCCTGGATCAATATCAAGCACTACATGCTTCAATAAGTTCTTCCTTAAGAGAGCAATAATAAATACACTCTTTAAAATAGGTTTACATATTTCTTAGAAGCTCGTTGAAATATTTCTCCCAGACTATAAAAGGAAATCTTCCTGCTGAAGTGGCCTAGACAAGAGGAAAGTCAAGGCAGAGTCGTGGTTTGTCAGGACTTGCCTGATCCTAATGAGCCCTGTGATGCATTTGGAGTTCAGCCCTGGAACCTCAGGGCCTGAGAGGAGATTGCAAAAAATCTTTCCAGGAGTCAAAGTCAAAAGAAAACCCCAAAGTGTCTCAAGGCATGAATGGGCCCCACTGAGGTCCATCTCCAACAAAGGCTCCTCATGGACTCCTTGGAGGGCAGAATTGGAGGCAGAAATTGGACAAAAAACTCTCAGAGATTCAGAGTGGAAAGGAGAATCCAAAGTACCTTAAAAACCTTCAGTATCTCAAGGCATTAATGAGCCCCACTGAGTGTCAGTACAAAGCTCTCCAGGGACTCGTTAAAGCAGATAATTGGGGCCATGATTGAACAAACCTCTCACAGAGTCTGGATCAAAAGGGAAACACCAAGTACCTTAAAATAATTGAGTACCTTGAAGCATTAATGAGTCCCACTGAGTGTTGTTACTGACAAAGCCTCTCCAGGGACTAATTACAGCAGATAATTGGAGGCCATGATTGCACAATCCTCTCAGAGACTCCAAGGCAAAAGCCAAAGCCAAAGTCCTTTGAAAAAGCTGCAGTCCCTGCAGGGAGCATGAAGGAGCCCCCAGGGCCATTGCTGAGCAAGGCTCCCCAGGGACTCCTTGCAGCAGATCCTTGAGGCCACTGGGATGTGGGCTAGGGGGGGATGCTGAGGGCAGCACAAGGGGCTGACAGTGCCCAGGCTGGCTGGGGCTGTGCCAGGAGGCCCCAGGGCCTCAGGACAAGGTGTCTCCTCCCAGCCCTTGGTGGCACAGACCCTGCTGTGCCCCAGGGCACCAAGACTTGGCTTCTCTTTGTCCCCACCTGTCATCACTGCCTGCAGTTCTCTGCTCTGCCTGGGGCCTGGGGACACTTGCTCAGTCGTGTCCCTCACTGGGACCCATTAAAAGTCCAAGAAACTTTGGAGTTGGATTCTGCCTTGGAGTTCTGGAGAGGTTTCTTCAGCTCCCTCTCAGGGACTGATGTTCAGGGCCTGAGCACAAAGCCCCAGAGGCTGATTAAAGTCCTTGTGCTGTGTCTGTGCTGTTGAGCTGGGCTGGGCTCCTGGCCCAGAGGCAGCTCCTGGTCACCAAGAAGAGCTTCAAAAGCACATTTCTCTTGATGAGCAGCTCTTGTGCCAGCCCAGCAGGGCTGGGGCACTGCCTGCAGCCAGCCCGGGCACAGCACAGAGGCACAGAGAGCTTCAATCAGTCAGGGCTGGGAAGGGGCTGAGAAGTGCCTGGGGCACAATCACTGCCAGCCCTTGGCACAGGAACCTCTGGCTGCAGGACAGTGCAGCTGCAGCTCCTGGAGCCATCTCCTGCAGCTGGAACATCCCAATGCCTCCAAAGCCTGTGAGTACAACTCTGAGTCATTCTGGTGCAGGGGAGGTGAAATGCTCATGAATCTCTCACATGCTGAGGGGTTTTGATCAGTCATAGAATATTTCCAGGGCAAGGGTTTTGTTCAAAATGAGGAAATTTCCTAAGATTAGGTATTCAGTTTACAACTACTGGAGAATGGCAGGGAGGAGGGGATACATATTAAAGGTTAATTCTGAATTATTGATTATGAATTTTGACAAGAGCTTCAGACATCCGAACTGTTCCTTTTAGTGACCAATAGGTTCACAGGAGATCCCTAATGTGCTTTCAGCCACTCTGCCCATGGACAGCAGCAGCATCATATTTGCTGGAGCCATCAGGCCCAGTCTGAGCTGTCCTTTCTCCAAGCTGCAAACAGAACCTGCCCCCAGCCAGTGCCCTGCAAACAGGCAGGGTTCTGTAGGGCCAAGGAGAGTGCACAGAGATTTGGGCTCTGTGAGTGCTGGCAGGGAGAGATCAGGCACAGGGAAACACCTGCAGGAGGAAAATCTGCAGGAAGCAGAGAGAAGATCAGGCAATGAGAGAAAACAAAGCCCAGCAATGCTGTGGCAGGGAGAGTTGAGAGATGCCCACAGGAGCCCCTGCAGTGCAGCCCCTCCCTCTGAACAAGCCCCCTCCCTCCTGTGCCCCAGCCAAGCCTCTGCCCTCAGGGCCGGGGCTCCAAGGCGCGCAGCCCCTCCTGTGCAGGCAGAGCTGCAGCAGAGCCGTGGGGCAGCTCTGCAGCCCCGGGCCCAGTTCCCTCTGCAGAGCACAGGGCTGGGAGCAGCTGCCTGGCCCTGGGGGCTCTGGCAGGGGGCACAGCTGGCTCAGGGTGACGCTGTCCCCAGTGCCCAGCTCTGGGCAATGCTGTCAGTGCAGCCAGGGAAGGAGCTGCATCTCCCACAGTCCAATGCCATCAGAAGGACACTTGGAAGTCTCCCTGAGATTTCAGTCCAAGCTGGGAGCTTCAATCCAGGGTGCAAACCTGTCCTAGAGCATCTCTGAGTTATAAGATTCATGGGGAAAGGCAGAGGTGTTGTGACACTGAAAATGCTTCTGGGTTGGTGAAATGAGCAGAGTGAGTCCTTGGCTACAAATGTGGAGCTGGGCTGTGCTGGATCCATCTGCTCCCAGCAGTAACTGGTGACATTTTAGGTGTAGCATGGGAAGGTGATCACCCTCCACCTGAGCAAGGTTAAAACCCAGAGAAATCCTGAAGAGGTCAGAAGGCCAGACCATCTCCCCTCACTCTCCACTCATCACTTTGCCTCACAGAACTTGCTCTGTTTTCCAAAAATGTAGCAAAATTGCTGAGCATTTCTGATATTCAAGAATATCACAAGAGACAAGGGGGGAGCTTAAAAAGAAAACCCCAGATCTTGAAAATACTAAACAGCATGTCTGTGTGTTACAGAGGAGGGTATATGGGAAATGGCTTTGATTTCGGTTACAGATATCTGCTCCAACTCTTCACTGTCCTTTCTCCAAGAACAGATCTGCATTTGCAGCCCCAGCAAATGTCCAACAGCAGCTGCATCAGGCACTTCCTCCTGCTGGCATTGGCAGACACGCGGCAGCTGCAGCTCCTGCACTTCTGCCTCTTGCTGGGCATCTCCCTGGCTGCCCTCCTGGGCAACGGCCTCATCATCAGCGCCGTAGCCTGCGGCCACCACCTGCACATGCCCATGTTCTTCTTCCTGCTCAACCTGGCCCTCGCTGACCTGGGCTCCATCTGCACCACTGTCCCCAAAGCCATGCACAATTCCCTCTGGGACACCAGCAACATCTCCTACACTGGATGTGCTGCACAGCTCTTTTTCTTTATGTTTTTCATCTCAGCAGAATTTTATCTGCTGACCATCATGTGCTACAACCGCTACGTGTCCATCTGCAAACCCCTGCACTACGGGACCCTCCTGGGCAGCAGAGCTTGTGCCCACATGGCAGCAGCTGCCTGGACCAGTGCCTTTCTCTATTCATTGCTGCACACGGCCAATACATTTTCCCTGCCCCTGTGCCATGGCAATGCCCTGGGCCAGTTCTTCTGTGAAATCCCACAGATCCTCAAGCTCTCCTGCTCAGAAACAAACCTGAGGGAATTTGGGCTTCTTGCTTTTAGTGCTTTTCTTTTTTTGGGTTGTTTTGTGTTCATTGTTTTCTCCTATGTGCAGATCTTCAGGGCTGTGCTGAGGATCCCCTCTGAGCAGGGACGGCACAAAGCCTTTTCCACCTGCCTCCCTCACCTGGCCGTGCTCTCCCTGTTCCTTAGCATTGGCACATTTGCCCACCTGAAGCCCCCCTCTATCTCCTCCCCATCCCTGGATCTGTCCCTGTCAGTTCTGTACTCGGTGGTGCCTCCAGCCCTGAACCCCCTCATCTACAGCCTGAGGAACCAGGAGCTCAAGGCTGCAGTGTGGAGACTGATGACTGGATGATTTCAGAAACATTAAAATGCTGGGCAATATCTGCATATCACTTGTACTAAAATTCATCTTTCATACTTCTTGTTGGTTTCATTTTGGAAGTTCGTTTATTTTTTTTTTACTTTTTCATATTAACTACAAATAAATGTCATTGTGCCATTGGTCATTTTGTTTCTCTCCACCCTTCCCTGTGGCCACACACTGTGTCAATGAGGGGCTGTGCTCTTGGTGGCTTTAAAGGAACTAAAGGATGTCCCAGCAGAGTTTTCTGCAGAGATGCCCTTTTGTTGCCTTCTCTGGAGCTGCAGCAGCAATGTCTGTGTGCAGAGCTGGGGCAGATCAGTGCTGGCCCAGCAGCTGTGCCCAGCAGCAGCAGCAGCACTTGGTGTTGCCAGTGCTGCTGCCGTGGCCCTGCCCCGCTGCCCTGGTGGCCCTGGTGTTGCTGCAGGGCCTGAGTGCTCTCGGGGCCGGGCACAGCCCTGGGGGTGGCAGTGCCGGGGCTGCAGCAGGGACAGGCCATGGGCACTGCTGGGGCAGCGCTGACGCCTCAGGCCAGGCCCTGGGGGCTCCAGGCTCCTTGCCCAGGCTCTCTCAAGAACACGGCCAGGCCAATGCTCAGCACAGAAACCCCCGTCAGCAGCCCCAGGCTGGCCGTGGGCAGGCTGGGGGCAAACAGCATGGCTGGGGCTCTGCAAGGGCCCTGGGCCAGACGGGAAGGAGCAGCAGAGCAGGGGCTGATCCATGCCCAGTGCGCTGCACAGCCCAGGGCAGCGTCCCAGAGCCTCCTCATGCAGCTGCCAACAACATCCCCCCTCTGCAGCCCTGGCCTCTCCCCCAGCTCACACAGGTGCCCCATCCTTGCAGGCACAGACACGGCAGCACTGCCTCAGCAGCCCCTGTTTGCATTGCACACAGCAGGGGCAGCACCCCCATGCTGTTGCTGTGGGGACATGAACCTGAGGGAGCACAAATGACATCAGCCCCTGGGGCCAGCAAGGCCTGCGGGACACCAGGGAAACCACTCAGCTTTGTCCTGGCCTCTGCACTCAGCCAGAAAGTTTGTTCCCATCAGCTGGGAGTTTCCTGTGCCACTGCAGACGCTGCTGCTCAGAGCCAGGGCTGCCTGGCAGCCACCCCCAAACTGCCCTGACCATTTCCTTGGCTTCACCTTTGCTGTCTTTACTCTTCCTGGTACAAATTTCTTCCTCATTCCCAGCCCTGTTCCCTGCCCTGCAAACAGCCCATCCCTGTTTGCCCTTTCCTCTCTGGCCCCACTCCCCGTTGCAGTTCCTGACTTGGCACCTTGGGAACGTCCCTTGGGCAGCAGGATCATCCTACAAGTGCTGCAGGAATTGTCTGCAGGCTCCTGCAGTGCCTGCTGCTGCTCCCTTGCCAGAGGCACCCCAGGCCAGGGGGGCACATCTGGGCTGCTGTTTCTGGCTCTGGGGCTCCCTGTTCTGGGCAATGAGGAGGAGCTGCAGAGGCTCTGCAGGACTGACAGGATGGGCTTTGGGGCTGTCAGGAGAAGCTGAGGGACCTGGGCTGGAGCTTCTGAAGAGGAGGCCCAGGGCTCATCCTGCAACTGCTCCTAGGGTGGTTTTAGAAAATCGCAGAATCAGCAAGTTTGGAAAAGACCTTGGAGATCATCAAGTCCAACCTGTGCCCTGACACGGCCTTCTGTCCCCTGAGCCTCCTCTTCTCCAGGATAAACAACCCCAGCTCCCTCAGCCACTCCTCACAGACCCCTCCCCAGCCTTGTTGCCCTTCACTGGACACGCTCCAGCCCCTCCATGTCCTTCCTAAATTGGGGGCCCAGAACTGGACACAGCACTGGAGGTGCTGCCCAACCAGTGCTGAGAACAGGGGAAGAATCACTGCCCTGGTCCTGCTGGCCACACCATTCCTGATCCATAGGAGTGCCAGGGGCTGGATGAGGGAAATGGTGGGGAGGGGGTTGGGGACAAAGTTTCATGTGTTATCAGCCATGAAGGGTCTTGATCTTTATATCTCTTTAGAGTGCATTAGAAGGTACTGGGGGGTCAATATCAGTTGGACATTGCTGATACCAAGCTATAAACAGGAAAAGAATACAGGACAAAACTGTTCTCTCTGCATTGTCTTCAATACAATATATTCACATTAAATAAACTATTGAAATCCCTTAATTAACCAGAGAAGAATTGAACATTTAAATGATTCCCAGGGGCTTTTCTTGTTCAGGTGTTTTGAACACATGTGTATGAGACTTTTTCAGTGAATTCCTGAACTGAAGAGCTCAAGAAAGAAGAGACCTCTGGAGTAATAAAATTCATCAGCATCCTCCAAGTGGCTGAGGATCCATCCCTATCAGAGCAGCAATGAACAGCAATGGGCACAGCTTTGTGGCTGCTGTCCCAGCTTTGGCATGGGCCCTGGGCCTGGAGCAGGAGCAGCTCTTGAGGGCCCCAAGGCCGGGGCTCTGGTGCTGCCCTGGGCAGATGGGATGGCAGCAGGGGCTGCAGAGCTCTCAGCACCTCAGCCCAAGGGGAGCAGGGCAGCCAGGGAGCCTCCTTTGGCCTTGGCCCAGCACCTTCCCCCATGGCTGGGGCTGAGTCCTGTGGCAGCTGCAGCTGCTGCTGTGCCCTTGTCAGGGGCTGAGGCCGTGGGGCCAGTGCCCAGAGCAGCCTGGGCTGAGCAGAGCTGTGGGGCCAGAGCCGGCTGGGCTGGGCTGGGCTCAGAGAGGCCCTTGGTGCTGCCCAGAGCTCAGGGCAGCTGGCAGAGCTTGCAGGGAGCTGGGCTGGGCTCCGAGAGCCTGGCCCAGAAACCATCAGTGTCCATCTCAGCCTGGCTGAGCGTGCAGGGGCAGGACTCAGGCCAGGCCTTGTGGGGCAGGGCCAGCGCCTGTGCCAGGCATTGCAAACAGGCAAGTGGCCCAGAGAGGAGGCTGCTCTGTGCCCTTGGTGGCAGGGACAGAGCAGGGAGGGGGCCCAGGACATTTGTCAGCGCCAGCCTCTGTGCCCATGTGTTGGCAGCCCTGGCTGCTGAGCCCAGCTTTGGCCTGGGCTGAGTTTGGCTGTGGCCCAGCTCCATCCTCCTGCGGGGCTCAGGGCCTGTTCCCGGCCATGGCCAGCCCTGGCTGCCTCTCTGCTGGCCCAGAGGCCGGCAGAGCACGGGGCAGGGCTGTCTGTGCAGCCCCACAGGTGCCAGGGGCTCTGCAGGAGCTGGCAGAGGCTGCCCAGCAGGGAGGCCATGGGGCACAGAGCCCCAAGGCTGCTGTGGGCACCACGGCACAGGGGCCGTTCCCAGCCGCAATGCTCCTGGCCTGGGCTGGGCCTGCACAGGGGCTGGGCCACCATGGCTGGGCCAGCACAGGGCCACAAAGGGGCCACGCAGCCGCTGCCAGGGCTGACAGCAAGGCCAGGCACACACAAGCAATTGCTGAGCATGGCCTGCGCTGGCCAGGCCTGCCTGTGCCAAAGTCAGAGCTCAGCTGCCCTTGGCGGCTGCAGCAACACTCCAGAGCCCAAAGAGCCTCCATGGCTGTGCTGGAGACCAAGGCTGCAGCAGGGAAATGCAGGGCTGCTGTGGGATGGGGAGGCCATTGAATTCCAGCACACACCTCAGCTCTCTGATGATCCCGGCACCATGCTGGGCCCTGTTTCACACTGGAGCAGAGCAGATGTTGATGGGACAGGAGCCCTGCGGGGCTGGCAGGGACCTGCAGCTTGCAAGGTGCTCTGCTCTCCCTCAGGTGCTCTGGGAGAGATCCAATCCCAGCTGGGCACCTCAGGGCACAAGTGGCACTGCCTCTTCATGGGCACACAGCTGATGTCTGCCTGGAAAGGGGCACAGGTGTTAATACCTGTTAGTTTCATAATATACAAGCGAATCTTTATTTTCTGGGTCATTTGAGTACTTTTAAGAAATGGCAAAATTTTCCGACCAGGAACACCAAGTTCCTGGAAGTGTCTTCTGATGGCAGAAGGAGAAGAAATGCTGGTCTTCCTGTGGACTTGTGTCACCACAATCCACTGTATTACTTCCTCTCCCTCTTCCTTCAGGTGTTTCCAGGTCACCTGCTTAAATGGCCATGTCTAAGGACACCCCTTCACTGGACCAGCTGGAACTATGTCCACCTTGCTGCTTTCAGATTTCCTCCTCCAGATGCTCTCTGGTCATTCAAGTGCCTGTCAAATGACTGGTTTCATGCTTTGGGCTGCAGGGACCTGCCCAATATTTCTGAAGTTCAAATAAATATCACATTAGTCAAGATCTTAATTGTGTTTCTATCTATCACAGAATTTTTCTTATGTCTTTGCCTAAAACTGTTCTGTACAGAAATCCCTTGGGGATGGGGGACATGTCAGATGCTGCTGGGACATCCCAGAGAGCTGAGAGAAGAGCTGTGATGGTTATTAAACTGTTCAAATGTTCAACTTGTGTTTGTTGGCAAGAAACCCTTCTGTGCCTCTGAGTGTCACCAGGCCCTGAGCCCAAAGGACACAAACCTGATGAGTTGTGGTTCCCACTGCAGGGGCTGCACTTGGACCTTGGCTCTGCACAGGAGAGCTCTTCACCCCCTTTCTCTCTTCCTCCTCTGGGCATGGAGGGAGCTCCTGACTTCAGCCTGTGACTTGTGTGTGCAAAGAGCAAATCTGGGCAGAATCAGAGCAGGGAGGGTTTGGGGGGACTTTGGGATCTGTGCTGGGCACAGAAGGTGTTTTCCATTACTCTGAGACTGTCTGCTGTGCAAAGTGGATTTATTATCCAGCAGAGGAATGACTTTTGCATTTGATGGAGCTGTGCCTTCCCTTGGCTTTGTTGACTGACAAGAAATGAACATCCCTCTGTGTCTCGGGCAGCTCCTTCTCCAAGGAAAGCAGGTGGGAGTTGGAGCCAAGGAGCTGAAAGCTGCAGGTGCAGCCTGGGCTGGAGGGAGCTCAGATTTGCACAAGGCTGCTCTGAGTGCCAGGGCTTGGATGGGGGAAATGGTGTGGCGGGGGTAGGGACAGAGTCTGACTGATTGTCAGCCATGAAGGGTCTTGATTTTCATATCCATTCAAACTGCATGAGGAGGTACTTGGATTCAGTGTCAATTGGAGATTGCACATGTCAATGAATTAACAGGAAAGCTAAACTAAACAGGACTTAAAAAATCTTTTCTCACTATCTTTTTAAATATCAGGTATTTAGTTTGAATATACTACTCAGATCTACTTAACCACAAAGGATTTGGAAATTAAAATCAAATGATTCCCAGAGGCTTGGCTTGTTCAGGTGTTCTCAATGTTCATGAGCCCTGGGACACTGAATTCCTGCACTGAAGAGCTGAAGGCTGAACAAGCCTCTGGAGCAGGGAAATTCAGCAGCAGCCTCCAAGTTGCTGAGGATGTCAGCAGCCCCCAGTGAGGCCATCCCTGCCCAGAGACGGTGGGGGAATGGGCAGACAAGGAGAGCGTCCCTGGGGCTGGGGCAGCACAACTCAGAGGCACCAGCGGCTCCAGCTGGGCAATGGAGTGTGGGATGTGGCTGGGAAAGCCCTGCCTGGGCTGGGCCAAGCAGGACACACAAGCCCTGAGCCCCATCCACTAAAAAACTCACTCAATGAGACATTTAAAAGGAATTACAATTGTTTGTGTCCTCTGAGTTGGACTCCCTGGGGAAATACCAACAAGAGATTCTCAGGAGCTCAAAACAACCAAACAGCCTTTACTGGGAGCATTAGAAAATCAGAGAAACTTTGGCAAAAGATTTATTATGACATTGTAGTAGTTTTGTTTTTTTAATTTAAGATTTTTCTAATGTTGAGATTTCCTAATTAATGTATTGATGAGTGTGGCGGGTTATAGTGTCGGTTAATTATTAATGTGTTTATTTTGTTTTGAGATAGGAATATGAGAATGGTCAAGTAGGCCTAAAATTCCAAAAGGGTATAAATAAAATTTTATTAAATAGAAATTAAAAAAGAAAAAGGGTAGTAAGAAATAAAATAAACTCTTCAGAACACTTTTTTTTTGTTTTCAATTTTTTTCTTTTTACTGACAATATAAAGAAAGTAAATTTAAAATTTCTAGTTAGTTTGCTGTTTCAAGAATAGTCTTTTTTTAGTTTACTTAGGGAGAGAAGTTTTTCTTGTTAAGGTTATGGAGATTTTTTTACAAGAGGAAAAATTTTTTTTTGTGGTTCTTAATTTTGTCCTGGATAACATTTGTCTGGGGAACTTTGTTATTGTGAAGTTGTTTTTATTGCTACAAGCTTTTTCACAGCTTGTTGATGGGCCATGTTGACTTATGGGGTTTTGTTTTAAAGATGAGTTATTTAAAGCTATAAGTTTTTCTTATTTACTTTTAAAATTATTTTTATTTTAGGGAATAGAGATCTTCTCTTGGAGATACTGGATTACTTTTCCCCCCCCCATTTAAACTTTTTATGAAATTACAGTTATTTTAACATTTGTTTATTTTAGTATGCAGGTTTTTGTTTGAAATTAATTTGAATATTTTATAGTTTTATGTGTTATAAAGAAAAAGAGTTTTCTCTTTGTAGTTTATAGGAGGATTTTAGTTTTAAGATTAAGATATTTTTTCTTCTTTTTTATTTGGGATTTAATTTCTTCTTTATTGACTGATGATTTTATGGTTTTTTTTATATGCTTGTATTTTTTTATATGTTCATATTTTGTTTTTTTCTTTTACCCGAGGGATGATTGAAGTATTGAAAGGGTTAACAACTGACCTGCCGGTAACCTGTGGTGGAAGTTGTGGTGGGGTTGTGTTAGGATTTGTTTTATTGCCGGTTTTTGGCTTTTTTTATGTTTAAGTTTTTAGTTGTAGGGTTATTTTGTATGGGTTGTAGGGGTTTTTAATTTTAGTTGTGTTGGATGGAGGGGACTTGATAGTAAGATTTTAATAGCTGTGGCTGGGTTTGTTCTGGTTGGGGTTTTGTAGCCTCTTTTGTTTTCCTGTTTGGGAGTTGTTGGGGTTTGGTTTGGTCAGAATGGGGCCAATGGGGGCGGGCAGCCTGGGGAGGGGGAAAGGGGCTCAGCCCATGGCAGGGTTGCTTGGTTTGGTTTGGTTTGGTTTGGTTTGGTTTGGTTTGGTTTGGTTGAGATGGGGGCCAGGGCCAGGGCTTGCTGCTTCTTTGTTGACTGGGAAAGAAAGAGGAGGTTCCTGGGTTGTTTCATCTTTAACATTTGTGTTTCACAGAGGCATGTTCAGTATCTCAGTGGTTTAACAGATTGGCAGTAGCACAAAAATTTTCATATTACGTTTTAAAATTCTTTTCATATCAAATTATGACAAACATTCAACCAACAAAAACACTTTTTAAAGCATTGATTTGGCCCATTCAACTTCACAAACTCTAAGCCTGTTCAATTTAATGTTAATCAAAATTTACAGGAGCACAGAAATAGAAGAAGAATACACATAAAGAGAGAAAGACATAAAAGATACAGAGAAGCACACACACAGCTACCAACTCCTGGATTCCAGCAGTGTTCAGATGGAAATTCCAAGTGGATCCAGGGTCAAGCTGTGTGCTTGCCTTGTGGTCAGCCTTCAATACCCCTTGGTCTCCCTGGGCCCTTCCCCCAGGTGGGGCTTGGGCTCATTTGGTCCCTCAGGAGCTGGGCTGGGGCTGCAGAGGTGGCTGTGGAGCATTGCCTGTGCTGTGCCAGGGACTGGCAGCCACTGCTGGGCTGGGATAGAGGCTCTGGGGGGATTGGGGTTCCAGGGCAGGGCAAGGCTGGACCTGCCCCTTCCTCCCCTCCACACAAAATGTTTTGAGCCAACAATCTCCTCCAGTCTCTCACAACAGGGAATGTTGGAGGTGCAATCCAAATTCTACTTATGGGTACCTGGAGGAGAACAGTTCTTTCCTATAGGAAGGAAAGCACAGAGCCCCAGTGTTTGGAAGGCACGTGAGAGCCTCACTAGGCCAAGGTCTGGCAGACTTGTCAGTAATGGCAGATTTTGTCTGGGAGCAGTTGTTGGATTTAGGGAAGGTGGAACACAGTCTTGGCCATGGATGTCTGGAGAAGCAGGACAATTCGTTTATATAGGAAGGAAAGCACGCAGCCTTCCCCAGGGTTTAAGGGACAGATGGGAGGTGACCCTTGTGAAACAACTGCCAGACAGACTTGTCCTGGCAATACTCCTATGGGAACAATCACTGGATATAAGGAAATTTGGAGGTGGAATTCCCAATTCTGGCCAAGGGTGCCTGGAGAAGAAGGACAGTTCTTTTCCATTGGGAAGGAAAACATGGAACCCCAGTACTTCAGAGCAGATGAGAAGAGACCTTCAACATGCCAAGGTCAGCTGGACCAGTCAGGTGGCCCCTGGGAGGCCAAGCCAGCCAGACCTGTTCCATGTTCTTTTGGTTTATGGCGCCCATAGTGTCACAATGGCTCCTTGGACCCATGGGGCCCTGCAGTGTCATAATGGTGCTTTGATTCCATGGGGTCCAGCAGTGTCACAATAGACCCTTCTTTCGATTGGGTTCCACAGTGTCCCAGTGGCCCCAAGGTTTCATAAAAAAGTGTCACAATGGTCCCAAGGATTCCATGAGGCCTTGTAGTGTCACAATGGTCTCTGTGGTTCCCCAGGCCCCACAATGAACATGGGACTCCTTGGTTCCATGAGCCCTGCAATGTCACAATGGACCTTTGGACCCTGGGGGTTTGTGGTGTCACAATGGTCTCTTTTGGCTCCACAGTGTCACAATGGACCAATGATGACACAAGGCCCCACATGTCACAATGGACCTTTGGTTCCATGCAGCCCTGCAGTGTCATAAAGGCCTCTTGGTTTAACAAGGCCCCACAGTATCACAATGGTGCTCTTGGTTCTGTGGGGACTCCCAGGGTCACAATGGTCGCACTGGTTCCATGAGACCTCACAGTGTCACAATGCTTTGCTTATTCCAGGGGCCTCATAGTGTGACAATGGTCCCTTGGTCTCACAGGGCCCCACAGTGTCACAATGGTCCCTTGGTTCCAGGGGCCCTGTGCTGCTGCATTCCCCCCTCCCCTTCTCAGGCCGCCCTGCCAGCTGAGAAATGCTCCTTGGGCCTCGGCCTTGGCCAACAGTCCCTGGGCTCAGCTCCTCTGCAGCTCATCACAAACACTGTCTGCTCCAGGCACTGCTGCTGCCCAACCAGCTCCTGCTTTCTGTAGCAGCAGCCCTGGGAACTGGTTTTGTTCCCTCAGTGGCACAACATCCCTGTTCTCACACTGCCAAAGAAAGCTGTTGGTGCCAAGTGTGGCCAGGATGTCTTAACCTTACCTACATTGCCTTAGTCACGAGGTCTAAGTGAAGCTAAACACCGCTAAGAGTTGAGAGTTGTTGTTTCCCTAAGTTGCTATGTATAATATAAGTTATAAGCTGAGTCAAATACTGTTAAATATTAATCCTCTGTTAAATAGCAAAGTCATAGGTTATAAGTTAGATTAAATCCTGCTAAATGCTGTTTTTTGCTTAATTGTGAAAATGAAGGTATCAGTTAAGATGAAGGTATAAGTTAAGTCCTGTTAAGTTTGAGCTCTGTTAAGCTTTTGGGCCATATTCCTTTCATCCTTGCCCTCACTGTCCTTGTGTCACACACACACAGGGACAGTTCTCAGTTCATTTCTAGTTTGATTGCCTGGACTTTGTTTGGTTTTTTTGTTGTTTTGTTTCCTTGGTGTGCCTGAAGTGTCCAGTCAGGAGCAGAGTGACTCTTGCCAAGGAACTTTGTGCTGCTGTCCCTTAATATTCAATCTGGTTTTTGCTGCTCCCTTGCTGGGGATTTTTTCAGCGCTCTAAAGCCATCATTCGTACCAGGTTGAAGGAGCCCTGGCCCAGGCTCTGGCCCTGGGGGACATGGGGACGCTGCCGGGGGGTCCCTGTCCCCCTGTGCCACCTCCAGGGCCCCGGGCCCCCATCCCCGTGTCAGGCTCTGGGGTCGATCTCGTGGAACATCCTCTGGGGGAGGCTGCGGCGCCGGGGGCGGGGGGACCCGGGGGGACAGGGGACCCTACTGTGCATGAGCAGGGTTGGACTGCTCTGGGGGGACTGTGAGGGGGGCCGGGGCAGAGTGACCTCCCCAGTGACCTCACACAGCCCCTGTGATGTCACACAGCAACCTGTGATGTCACAGAGCCAGCTCTGGGATGTCACCCCAGAATGTCATGCAGCAGCACTGTGATGTCACAGAAGACTCTGTGATGTCAAAATGTCACCCTGTGATTCCACAATTTGTACTGTGATGTCACAGGCTGCTCTATGATGTTACACAGCCAGGCAGTGATGTCACAACCCTCTCTCTGATATCACAGAGCCACCCTCTATGATGGCAGGATCTGTTCTATGACCTCACACCCTACCCTATGATGTCACAGACGGATGTGTGATATCACAACCCCCTCAGTGATATCACAAAACCCTCTCTGTGATGTCATACTGACACTTGTAAGGTCACAGTACACACTTTTACCTCACAGCCAGCTCTATGATGCCATACAGCCGTGCCATGATGTCACAGCCTGCTCTGTGATGTCACAGAATCCCCGCTATGTTGCTGTAGCTGCTAAATGACCACATACAACAAACTCTGTGATGTCATAGCCCAACCTGTGACCTCACACAGCCCACTCGGTGCTGTCACACAGCCCCTTGCTGACATCCCAGCTGCTCTGTGCCTCCATGACACAGCCACAGAGGAGCTGCTGTGACACAGCCCCCTCTGGGACATGCCACAGCCCCTGCCAGTGCTGAGCCCCTGGGAGCTCTGTCTGTGCCCTGCTGGTGTCCCTGAAGGGCCCTGGCAGTGCCCCAGCCCTGCTGGGCTGTGCACAGGAGCTGCTCCTGGCCAGAGCTGTCTCTCTGCAGCTCTGCTGCCCTTGCCAGCAGCTGCCTCTGGGCCAGGAGCCCAGCCCAGCTCAGCAGCACAGACACAGCACAAGGACTGTAATGACCCTCTGGGGCTTTGGTGCGCTTTGTGTCTGTCATGGCCAAAGTGCTGCCCAAGTTGGCTCTGTCAGGGCTGTCTTGCAGCTGCTGCCCATCCCTGTGCCCTGTGCAGCCCAGGCTGTCCTACGGTGTGCCTGCCCTGCGCCTCTGTCCCTGCAGGCTGTTGGCATCCCCCGGCTGCCCCACCTGTCTGGGCCCTTCCTTTGCTGACAGCTCTGCCTCCTGCCTGCCTCTGCCTGCCCACACAAAGCCTTAGCCTTGATACCAAAAGGGTTAAATCAATTTTTACTGTGCCTGAGAACTTTTAGCACAGGAACAAGGCATGCAGGGGCTGCTTTCCCAGCAAGGATGTCTGGAAGACAGGAAGACATCTGGGTCAAGAATGTAGTGGCAAAAAAAAAAAAAGGACTGAAACTGGGAACTTGGGGTGGGTTTTGTGGTAATGAGTAAATTATAATACACATTTAGCAATGCCGGTAGAATTACATGTCCACATAAGATTGGGGCTATCCCTCACTAGACCTCAGGCCTGAATAAATGATACCCTCTTAAATAGGAAATTAGTGTTAAGGAGCCTTATTCTGATATTTCAGAGATTTGGTGACAGCAAGGCCTCACAGAACAAGGAGTCAGCTGTGACACTGTGCAAACTCATGGAACAAAGGGTCCATTGTGACTCTGCAGAACCCCATGGAACCAAAATCCATTTTGGCACATTGGGGCTACATTGAACCAATTGTGATACACCACATTGGGATACTGCAGATCCAAGAACACCATTGTGACCCTGAGAAACCTCTTGGAACCAAGGGGCCATTCTGACTCATCAAGGCCTTGTGGAATCATGGGTCCATTGTGACACTGCAGAACCAAGGAGATGCTGTTGGCTGTGTGAAAGCTCATGGAACCAGAAATCCATTGTGGCACAGCAAGGCCTTATGGAACCAAGGGTCCCTTGTTAAACTCTGTGGCCTCATGGAATCATGAGCCATTGTGACACAGTATGGCCACATGGAGTCAAGGGGCCACTGTGACACTGCGGATCCAAGGAGACCATTGTCACTGGGGAACCTCATGGAACCGAGAGTCCATTGTTCCACTGTGGGGCCGGTGGAACCAAGGGGACCACAGTGACTTTGTGGGGCCTCATGGAACAATGGAGACTGACACTTTAGGACCCACTGGAACCAAAGGGCCATTATAGACTGGCAGGGCCTCATGGAGTCAAGGGAACTACAGTGAACCCTGGGGGTCTCCATGGGATGAAGGGTCCAAGGAACCAAGGATACCATTGTGACACTCTGGGGCATCATGGAACCAAAGGTCCATTGGGACCCAGCAGGGCCTCATGGAACCATGGAGGCCATTTTTACACTTTGAGGCCTTGTGAAACTAAAGGGCCTTTGTGGCACTTCAGAGCCTTGTGGAGCCAAGGGGACCACAGTGACACTGTGGGGCTCAGTGAAACCAATGGTCTGTTGTGACACTGCAAGACCTTATGGAATCATGGAGACCATGGTGACACCAAAGGCCTCATTGAACCAAGGGGCCATTGGGACACTACAAGGCCTCTTGGAAGCAAGGCATCATTGTGGTACCATGGAGCGTTGGCATGCCAAGGGGCAGTTGTCACACTGTGTGGCACCAAGGAGTCCATTGTGACACTACAGGGCCCCATGGAATTAAGGATTCATGGAACAGTGCTGGCACAAATGGAACCAAAGCTCCATTGTGACACTGAGGGGCCTCATGGAATCCTGGAGGCCATGATGACACTTTGAGGCCCTGTTGAATCAAGGGGCTCTGCAGGGCCTCATGGAACCAAGGAGCCCCTTCTGACACTGTGAGTCCCAATAAAACCAAGGGTCCAGTGTGACACCGTGGAACCAAGGGGACTGTTGTTGTCTGGTTTTGGCAGTACAAAAGCTCATGGAACAAAAAGTCCATTGTGACATTGTGGGGCCTCATAGAACCAAGGAGACTGATATGACACTTAGGGACTCACTGGAACCAAGGGGCCATTGTGACACCACAGGGCCTCATAGAACCAAGGAGCCATTGTAGCACAGCAGGGCCTCATGGAATCAAGGGGATCACAGTGACCCTGTGGGGCTCCACAAGGGGCTGTGGGGCTCTATAAGGGGTTTTGGGGCTCCATGAGACCATGGGGCCATTCTAACTGTGGAACCAAGGATACCATTGTTACACTATGGGGCATCATGGAACCAAGGAGGCCATTGTGAACCAGTCAGGGAACCTGCTGAGACCATTGTGACACTTCAAGGGCCATTGTGGAGGTGCAGGGCCTCGTGGAACTAATGAGACCATTGTGACATGGCACGGTCTCATGGGAGCAAGGGGCAGTTGTGACACTATGGGGCCTTGTAGAGCTGAGGGGCCCTTGTGACCCTGAGTGGCACCATGAAACCAAGGAGAGCACTGTGACACTGCAGGGCTCCGTGGAACTGGGAACTCGTGTGGCAGGGAGGAGCCCAATGGAACCAAGGCGCCATTCCGTACTTCAGGGCTTCACGGAACCAAGGTGCCATTGTGACACGGCAGAACCAAAAGAGACCATTGTGACACTGAGGGGCTTCATGGAACCAATGAGACCATTCTGGCACTCTGAGTCCCCATGGAACCAAGGGGTCATTGTGACACCACAGGGCCTCATAGAACCAAGGCAACCACTGTGACACTGCAAGGTCTCATGGAAACAAGGGGCCACTGTGACACTGCAGGTCCCCGTGGAAGCAAGAGGCCAGTATAACACATCCAGGCCTCTTGGAACCAAGGGGCCATTGTGATCCTGAGGAACCCATGGAAGCAAGGAGCCATTTTAAGACCAGGAACTCATGGAACCAATGGGCCCATTGTGGCATTGCACAATCCCATGGAAACAAGGAAACCATTTTGACACTGCAAGGCCTCATGGAAGCAAGGGGCCATTGTGCCACCATGGAGCCAAGGAGACCATTGTTATATCAGTGGGCCTCATGGAAACAAAGATCTGTTGTGATCCTACAGGGCCTCATGGGACCCAAGGGGCCATTGTGATGCTGCAGGGCCCCAAGGATCCAAGAACATGGAACAGGTCTGGCTGGTTGGGCCTCCTGAGGGCTGCCTGACTAGTCCAGCTGACCTTGGCATATTGAGGGCTGCTTCTCATCAGCCCCTGAAACCCTGGAGTTCCATGCTTTCCTCCTGTGGGAAAGAACTGTCCTTCTCCTCCAGGGGTTGATGGCTGAAATTTGGATTCTTCCTCCAAATTTGATTATATCCAAGGATTATTTCCATATGAAACCTGCCAGGACAGACAGCTCTGGCTGGCCTTGCCCTCTTGGGGGCCACCTCTCATCTGCCTTCAAAACACCGGGGGCCTGTGCTTTTCTTCTCATGGAAAAAAACATCTTTCAAGTCCAGGCATCCATGGCCAAAACTGAGAATTCACCTCCAGAATTCCTTAAATCCAAGGACAGCTCCAGACAAAAGCTGCCAGGACTATCTAGGTTCCCTTGGTGTCCTGAGGGCCAGCTCTCATCTTCCTTTGAAGCACTGGGGTTCCACACTTTCCTTCCTATGGAAAAGAACTGTCCTTCTTGTCCAGAGCCCAATACACAAATGTGGGGTTTGGCCTCCCAAATTCTGTCTGTCCAAGGATTCTTCCCTGACAAGAGATCTGGCTGCCTTGGCCTCCTTGGGGCTGCCTCTAATCAGCCTTTGGAACACTGGGGCTCTGTCCTTTCCTTCCTATGGAGAACTGTCATTCCAGTCCAGGAACCCATGGCTGAAATGGAATTCCACCCACAAAACTCCCCTTATATCCAAAGGCTGCTTTCAGACAAAAGCTGCAGGGACAGACAGGTCTGGCTGGCCCTGGCCTCTGGTGACTGCTTCTCACCTGCCTTCAAACCCTGGGGTTCTGTGGTTTCCTTCCTATAGAAAAGAACTGTGCCTCTTGTCCAGGCACTCTTGGCCTCAAGCACTTGACCACTCTATAGGGACACATCACTTAGGGGGTTGTGACATCACACAGCTATCTTTGACATCATAGAGTAAGGGTAAGGACATAGAGCAGATCCTGCCATCATAGGGGATGGAATTTTGACATCAGAGAGTGAGTTGTGACATCACTGGCCGGCTGTAAAATCATAGAGTAGGCTGTGACATCACAGAACAGACAGTGACATCACATGATGACTTTGTGATATCACAGTGTCTTCTATGTCATCACAGAGCAGATGTATCACATCACAGAGTGGTGTGGCTGTGAGGTCAAAGTGCCTGTTGTGACATTCCAGAGTGGCAGTATGGCATCACAGAGAGGGTTTTGGGACATCACTGAGGGGGTTGTGACATCACACAGCTGTCTGTGACATCATAGTGTGAAGCCATAGAGCAGATCTTGCCATCATAGAGGGTGGCTCAGTGACATGAGGGAGTGGGTTGTGAAATCACCAGGTGGCTGTGTAACATCATAGAGCAGCCTGTGACATCACAGAACAAACTGTGACATTGCAGAGTGACTCTTTGACATCGGAGTCTTCTATAACATCAAAGAGCAACTGTGTAACATCACAGGAGGCTGTGTGACATCATAGGGGACTGTGTGATATCACAGAGAGGACTGTGTGACATCACAGGGCTCTGTGACATCACTGGGGCTGTGTGACATCACAGGGGCTGTGTGACATCACAGGGGCTGTGTGAGGTCCCTGGGGAGGTCACTCTGCCCCGGCCCCCCTCACAGTTCCCCCCAGAGCAGTCCAACCCTGCTCGTGCACAGCAGGGTCCCCTGCCCCCCGGGTCCCCCCGCCCCCGGCGCCGCAGCCTCCCCCAGAGGATGTTCCACGAGATCGACCCCAGAGCCTGACACGGGGACGGGGGGCCGGGGCCCTGGGGGTGGCACAGGGGGACAGGGACCCCCCGGCAGCGTCCCCGTGTCCCCCAGGGCCAGAGCCTGGGCCAGGGCTCCTTCACCCTGCTACCAACGAGGCCTTGAGAGCGCTGAAAAAATCCCCAGCAAGGGAGCAGTAAAAACCAGATTTAATATTAAGGGACAGCAGCACAAAGTTCCTTGGCAAGAGTCACTCTGCTCCTGACTGGACACTTCAGGCACACCAAGGAAACAAAGCCACAACAAAACCAAACAAAATGCAGGCAGTCAAACCAGAAATGAACCGAGAACTGTCTTTGTGTGTGTGTGTGTGACACAAGGACAGTGAGGGGAAGGATAAAAGGAATACAGCCCAAAGGTTTAACAGAGCTCAAACTTAACAGGACTTTACCGTAACTGATAGCTTAAATGTCACAATTTAGGCAAAAAGAGCAGCTAACAGTATTTAACCTAACTTATAACCTATGACTTTGCAATTTAACAGAGGAATAACACTTAACAGTATTTAACTTAGCCTAATAACTTACATTAAAATAACAACTTAGCAAAAGAACAACTCTAAGCAGCATTTAACTTTGTTCATACCTCATGACTGAACATTTCGTACAGGCCTGACTGACTTCAGCTATCCAAGGCACTCAAAGCCCTCAGAGAGCAGCATTTCTGCCATATTTCCCCAGCACAGGCACTCCTGTGTGCACACAGACACAAAGAGTCAGTGCAAGGCACCTGGGAGAAATTCCCCTCAGGGCAGGAAATGCTCCCTGAGAATGCTTTGGCATCTCCCCAGGGGGTGAAGGGTTGAGCCTGGAGGAGTGGGGGGATCAGCCCAGGCTCCGTCGTTGTTGGGGATCCCGAGTGCAGCAAACGGGAGAGTTCCCGGCTGGGAGAGGCCCCACTCAGAGGGAGTCGCTGGCCCAGGAGAGCTCCAAGGGCTCCTTTTGGAGCGCTGTTTGCAGGGCCCCAAGAGAGGGGCTTCAGTCCCAGCAATGGTTCATCCTGGCCACACTTGGCACCAACAGCTTTCTTTGGCAGGGTGAGAACAGGGATGTTGTGCCACTGAGGGAACAAAACCAGTTCCCAGGGCTGCTGCTACAGAAAGCAGGAGCTGGTTGGGCAGCAGCAGTGCCTGGAGCAGACAGTGTTTGTGATGAGCTGCAGAGGAGCTGAGCCCAGGGACTGTTGGCCAAGGCCGAGGCCCAAGGAGCATTTCTCAGCTGGCAGGGCGGCCTGAGAAGGGGAGGGGGGAATGCAGCAGCACAGGGCCCATGGAACCAAGGGACCATTGTGACACTGTGGGCCCTGTGAGACCAAGGGACCATTGTGACACTGTGGGGCCTCATGGAATCATGGAGAGCACTGTGACATTGCTGGGCCTCATGGAACCATGGGGACCATTCTGACACTGTGTGGCTCCATGGAATGTAGGGATCATTGTGACACTGAGAGGCCCCATCAAACCAAGAGTTCATTGTGACACCGTGGGGCCTCATGGAACTGTAAAGCTATGAGACCAAGGGGCTGTTGTGACACTGCAAGACCCCAGGGAGCCAAAGGTCTATTGTGACATTACAAGACCTTATAGAACCTAATGGGGAGACCATTTCGACACTTCATAGCCTCATGGAACCAAGGTCCATTGTGACACTGAGGGGATTCATAGAATCATGGAGACTCATAGAATCATTGGCACACTGTGAGGCCCTATGGAATAAGGAAAGCATTGTGACACTGTGAGGCCTCATGGAACCAGTGAGACCATTGTGGCCCTGGGAATCTCCACAGAACCAAGAGGACCATTGTGATGCTGTGGGGCCTGGTGAAACCAAGAGGCCTTTGTGACACTGCAGGGCTGCATGGAACCAAAGCTCCAGGGTGACATTGCAGGGCCTGATGTCATCAGTGGTCCATTGTGACACTGTGGAGCCAGAGGAGACCATTGTGACACCACAAACCCCCAGGGTCCAAAGGTCCATTGTGACATTGCAGGGCTCATGGAACAGAGGAGTCCCGTGACATTGTGGGGCCTGTGGAACCACGGAGACAATTGTGACACTGCAAGGCCTCATGGAATCCTTGGGACCATTGTGACACTGCAGGGCCTTCTGGAACCTAGGGGCCACTGTGACACTCTGGGACCCCATTGAACTGAGGGTCCATTGTTGCACTCCTGGACCCAATGGAATCAAAGTATCACTGGGACACTGTGGGGCCCCATGGAACCAAGGGGACCATGGTGATACTGCAGGACCTCATAAAAGAAAGGGAACACAGAACAGCTCTGGCTGGTTGGGCCTCCCATTCACTGCCTGACTGGTCCAGCTGACCATTGCATGTTGAGGGTCTCTTCTCATCTGCTGCTGAATCACTGGGGCTCTGTGCTTTCCCTCCCAATGGAAAAGAACTGTCCTTCTCCTCCCGGCACCTATGGCATGAATTGGCATTTCTCCTCCAAATTTCCTTATATCCAAAGATAGTTCCAATAGGAATATTGCCAGGAAAAGTCTGGCTGGAAATGGTTTCACAAGGGTCATGTCTCACCCGTCCCTAAAACCCTGGGGAAGGCTCCATGCTCACCTTCCTATGGAAAAGAACTTTCCTGCTTCTGCATGTGCCCATGGTTGAGATTGTGGTTCCACCTCCAAAATTCCTTAAATCCAAAGACTGCTCCCAGAAAAAATCTGCCATTCCTGGCAAGTCTGGCTGGCCTTGGACGAGTGAGGCTTTCACCTGCCTTCCAAACACTGGGGTTCTGTGCTTTCCTTCCTATGGAAAAGAGCTGCCCTTCTTGTCCAGATGCCCATGGCCAGAATTGGGATTTCATCTCCAACATTCCCTGTTGTGACAGACTGGAGGAGATTGTTGGCTGGAAACATTTCATGTGTGGAGGAGGAAGGGGCAGGTCCAGCCTTGCCCTGCCCTGGAAGCCCAGCCCTGCCCTGCCCTGGAACCCCAATCCCCCCAGAGCCTCTATCCCAGCCCAGCAGTGGCTGCCAGTCCCTGGCACAGCACAGGCAATGAACCAAGAG
This sequence comes from Agelaius tricolor, assembly GCF_023055355.1. Lineage (NCBI taxonomy): Eukaryota > Metazoa > Chordata > Aves > Passeriformes > Icteridae > Agelaius > Agelaius tricolor. The sequence continues at coordinate 919,764 of NW_027269311.1, read as the reverse complement.
GGTTCAGTGTTGGTGCCCCTCGGCCCCAGGGGGTGAAAAAATATGGGGGGGACAGGTGTCCCAAAGGAGAGACTGTGCCTTTTTTGGATCGGGACAGAGCATCCTTAAAAAAGACAACCCTAGAAGCAGCTCTGGTCCGTGTTCAGTGGTGAGAGCATTGGACATGAAAGGAAGAGGTCACGATGGCAGATGTACTCCGGGCGGTGCCACGAGTGACACAGAAACACACAAAGCTTCAGCTGTGTTTCCAAGAGAAGCCCATGGTACAAGAAGGACTCCTCTTCTCTTGATGAACTGAGGATTGATTGTCTAAAAGGTGGTGCTGGACCGAGAGTTGGTGATTTGAAGAATAGATGTATTGTGTTGGAAATTTGGTGGGGGGAGGAGGCAATGTATTTGTGAGTTTTTCATTTTCCCTGTGTGTGTTCCTTTTATCTGTAGTCATAGAGTAGATAATAAAGTTCTGTTTTTTTTTTTTTTTTTCCTTTCCTAGGTAGGAGCCTGCTTTGCTTATTCCTGGTCACATCTCACAGCAGAAACCAGGGAGAAGGTATCTTCATAGAGGCACTGGCATTGTGCCAGTGTCAAATCATGACAACCACAAGGCAAGCACACATCTTGCCCATACCTCCTCTTGGAATTTCCATCAGAAAATTCACATGGAAATGCAAGAGTTGGTAGCTGTGTGTGCGCTTCTCTGGATCTTTTATTTCTTTCTCTCTTTTTGTGGCTTGTTCTTCTGTTTCTGTGCTCCTGCAAATTTTGATTAACATTAAATTGAACAGGCTTAGAGTTTGTGAAGTTGAATGGGCCAAGTCAATGCTTTGAGAAGTATTTTTTGTTGACTATCTGTCGTAGTTTGACATGAGAAGAATTTTAAAAAGTGATTCTTAACTTTTTGTGTAACTCACAAACTCTTAAACCACTAAGATTCTGAACACGCCTCTGTGAAACACAAATGTTAAAGATGAAAAAACCCAGGAACCTCCTCTTTCTTTTCCAGTCAACAAAGAAGCAGCGGGCCCCGGCCCCCATCTCAACCAAAACAAACCAAACCAAACCAAACCAAACCAAACCAAACCAAGCAACCCTGCCATGGGCTGAGCCCCTTCCCTCCTCCCCAGACCACCCCCCACCCCCATCGGCCCCATTCTGACCAAACCAAACCCCAACAACTCCCAAACAGGAAAACAAAAGAGGCTACAAAACCCCAATCAGAACAAAGCCAGCCACAGCTATTAAAATCTTACCATCAAGTCCCCTCTCCCAACACAACTCAAACCAAAAACCCCTACAATCTACAACCCATACAAAAAAACCCTACAACTAAAATTAAACACAAAAAACGCCCAAAACCAACCATAAAACCAATCCTAACACAACCCAACCGCAACTTCCACCACAAGTTACCAGCGGGTCAGGTGTTAACCCTTTCAATACTTCAATCCTCCCTCGAGTAAGAGAAAAACAAAATGCAAGCCTATTAAAAAACAAAAAACCATCAAAGCCAGTAAAGGAGAAATTAAATCCCGAATAAAAAAAGACAAAAAATAACCTTAATTTAAAACTAAAATCCTCTTATAAGGTATAAAGAAAATCTCTTTTTCTTTATAACACAAAAACACTCTTAAAAATAATCAAATTAATCTCAAACAAAAACCTCTAAACTAAAATAAACAAATGTTAAAATTACTGTAATTTCATCGAAAGATTAAATGGGGGAAAAGAAAATTAGTAATTCGGTACCCCCAAGAGAAGATCTCTATTCCCAGAGATAAAAATAATTTTGAAAGTAAATAATAAAATCTTTTAAAGAAGCCATCTTTAAAACAACACCCCATAAGTTGACATGGCCAATCAATAAGCTGTAAAAAAGCTTGTAGCAATAAAAACAATTGCACAATATCAAAGCTCCCCAGATAACTGATATCCGTGACAAAATTAAGAACCACAAAAAACCTCTTGGAAAAAAAACTCCATACCTTAACAAGAAAAACTTCTCTCCCTAAGTAAACTAATAAAAGACTATTCTAGAAATAGTAAACTAACTAGAAAATGTAAGTTTACTTTATTTAGATTGTCAGTAAATAGAAAACGTGGTAGAGTAAAAAAAAGTGATCTAAAGATTTATTTTAATTCTTACTACCTTTCTCTTTTTATTTCTTTTTAATAAATTTTTTCTTTAGACCCTTTTAAAATTTTTGGTATACTTTACCATTCTTGTAATCCAATCTCACAATAAAATAAATACATAAATAATTAACTGACACTAAAACTCACCAGATTCATCAATAAATTAATTAGGAAATGTCAAAATTAAGAAAATCCTAAATTAACAAACCAAAACCCCTACAATGTCATAATAAATCTTTTGCCAAAGTTTCTGTGATTTTCTAAAACTGCCAATAAAGGCTGTTTTGTTGTTTTGAGCGCCTCAGAATCTCTTGTCAGTATTTCTCCAGGGAGTCCAACTCAGAGTACACAAACAATTGTAATTCCTTTTAAATGTCTCCTTGAGTGAGTTTTTTAGTGGATGGGGGTCAGGGCTTGTGTGTCCTGCTTGGCCCAGCCCAGGCAGGGCTTTCCCAGCCACATTCCACACTCCATTGCCCAGCTGGAGCCGCTGGTGCCTCTGAGTTGTGCTGCCCCAGCCCCAGGGACGCTCTCCTTGTCTGCCCATTCCCCCACGCTCTCTGGGCAGGGATGGCCTCAGTGGGGGCTGCTGACATCCTCAGCAACTTGGAGGCTGCTGCTGAATTTCCCTGCTCCAGAGGCTTGTTCAGCCTTCAGCTCTTCAGTGCAGGAATTCAGTGTCCCAGGGCTCATTAACATTGAGAACACCTGAACAAGCCAAGCCTCTGGGAATCATTTGATTTTAATTTTTACTCTTTTCTGGTTAATTCGACAGATCTCAGTAGTATATTCAAACTGAATATGTTCTTTTTAAAAAGACAATGAGAAAACATTTTTAAGTCCTGTTTAACTTTTTTTTCTATTAATTCATTGATATGTGCAATCTCCAATTGTCACTGAATCCAAGTGCCTCCTCATGCAGTTTGAATGGATATGGAAATCAAGACCCTTCATGGCTGACAATCAATCAGACTCTGTCCCTACCCCCGCCACACCATTTCCCCCATCCAAGCCCTGGCACTCAGAGCAGCCTTGTGCAAATCTGAGCTCCCTCCAGCCCAGGCTGCACCTGCAGCTTTCAGCTCCTTGGCTCCAACTCCCACCTGCTTTCCTTGCAGAAGGAGCTGCCCGAGACACAGAGGGATGTTCATTTCTTGTCAGCCAACAAAGCCAAGGGAAGGCACAGCTCCATCAAATGCAAAAGTCATTCCTCTGCTGGATATTAAATCCACTTTGCACAGCAGACAGCCTCAGAGCAATGGAAAACACCTTCTGTGCCCAGCACAGATCCCAAGGTCCCCCCAAACGTTCCCTTGCCCCGATTCTGTCCAGATTTGCTCTTTGCACACATGAGTCACAGGCTGAAGTCAGGAGCTCCCTCCATGCCCAGAGGGAGGAAAAGAGAGAAAGGGGATGAAGAGCTCTCCTGTGCAGAGCCAAGGTCCAAGTGCAGCCCCTGCAGTGGGAACTACAACTCATCAGGTTTGTGTCCTTTGGGCTCAGGGCCTGGTGACACTCAGAGGCACAGAAGGGTTTCTTGCCAACAAACACAAATTGAAAATTTGAACAGTTTAATAACCATCACAGCTCTTCCCTCAGCTCTCTGCGATGTCCCAGCAGCATCTGAAATGTCCCGCATCCACCAGGAATTTCTGTACAGGAACAGTTTTAGACAAAGACATAAGAAAAGGTAATTCAGTGATAGATATAAACACAATTAAGATGTTGCCTAATGTGATATTTATTTGAATTTAAGAAAGACTAGGCAACTCCCTGCAGGTCAAAGCATGAAACCAGTCAGTTGAGAGGCACTTGAAGGACCAGAGAGCATCTGGAGGAGAAAATCTGGAAGGAATGGGAAGAATAAAGTTCCAGAGAGCCTAGTGAAGAGATGCCCTTAGACATGGCCATTTAAACAAGAGAGCTGAAAACACATGAAGGAAGAGAAAGAGGAAATATTAGACAGAATATTGGTGACACAAGTAGAGGGGAAGATCAGTATTTTATCTTCTGCCATTATTAGAAGAATCCAGTAGATCCAGGAAATTCCTGTTCCTGATGGGAAAACATTGCCATTTCTTAAAAGGACTCAAATGACCCAGATAATAAAGATTTGCTTGTATATTATGAAAATAACAGGTATTAAAACCTGTGCCCCTTTCCAGGCAGACATCAGCTGTGTGCCCATGAACGGGCAGTGCCACTTGTGCCCTGAGGTGCCCAGCTGGGATTGGATCTCTCCAAGAGCACCTGAGGGAGAGCAGAGCACCTTGCAAGCTGCAGGTCCCTGCCAGCCCCGCAGGGCTCCTGTCCCATCAACATCTGCTCTGCTCCAGTGTGAAACAGGGCCCAGCATGGTGCCGGGATCATCAGAGAGCTGAGGTGTGTGCTGGAATTCAATGGCCTCCCCATCCCGCAGCAGCCCTGCATTTCCCTCCTGCAGCCTTGGTCTCCAGCGCAGCCATGGAGGCTCTTTGGGCTCTGGAGTGTTGCTGCAGCCCCCAAGGGCAGCTGAGCTCTGCCTTTGGCACAGTCAGGCCTGGCCAGCGCAGGCCATGCTCAGCAATTGCTTGTGTGTGCCTGGCCTTGCTGTCAGCCCCGGCAGCGGCTGCGTGGCCCCTTTGTGGCCCTGTGCTGGCCCAGCCATGGTGGCCCAGCCCCTGTGCAGGCCCAGCCCAGGCCAGGAGCATTGCGGCTGGGAACGGCCCCTGTGCCGTGGTGCCCACAGCAGCCTTGGGGCTCTGTGCCCCATGGCCTCCCTGCTGGGCAGCCTCTGCCAGCTCCTGCAGAGCCCCTGGTACCTGTGGGGCTGCACAGACAGCCCTGCCCCGTGCTCTGCCGGCCTCTGGGCCAGCAGAGAGGCAGCCAGGGCTGGCCATGGCCGGGAACAGGCCCTGAGCCCCGCAGGAGGATGGAGCTGGGCCACAGCCAAACTCAGCCCAGGCCAAAGCTGAGCTCAGCAGCCAGGGCTGCCAACACATGGGCACAGAGGCTGGCGCTGACAAATGTCCTGGGCCCCCTCCCTGCTCTGTCCCTGCCACCAAGGGCACAGAGCAGCCTCCTCTCTGGGCCACTTGCCTGTTTGCAATGCCTTGCACAGGCGCTGGCCCTGCCCCACAAGGCCTGGCCTGAGTCCTGCCCCTGCATGCTCAGCCAGGCTGAGATGGACACTGATGGTTTCTGGGCCAGGCTCTCGGAGCCCAGCCCAGCTCCCTGCAAGCTCTGCCAGCTGCCCTGAGCTCTGGGCAGCACCAAGGGCCTCTCTGAGCCCAGCCCAGCCCAGCCGGCTCTGGCCCCACAGCTCTGCTCAGCCCAGGCTGCTCTGGGCACTGGCCCCACGGCCTCAGCCCCTGCCAAGGGCACAGCAGCAGCTGCAGCTGCCACAGGACTCAGCCCCAGCCATGGGGGAAGGTGCTGGGCCAAGGCCAAAGGAGGCTCCCTGGCTGCCCTGCTCCCCTTGGGCTGAGGTGCTGAGAGCTCTGCAGCCCCTGCTGCCATCCCATCTGCCCAGGGCAGCACAAGAGCCCCGGCCTTGGGGCCCTCAAGAGCTGCTCTTGCTCCAGGCCCAGGGCCCATGCCAAAGCTGGGACAGCAGCCACAAAGCTGTGCCCATTTCTGTTCACTGCTTCTCTGATGGGCATGGATCCTCAGCCACTTGGAGTTTCCTAATGAGTTTTACTACTCCAGAGGCCTCTTCTTTCTTGAGCTCTTCAGTTCAGGAATTCAGTCAGGAAGGCTTATAAACATTTTTGCAAAAATTCCAGAACAACAAAAGCCATAGGGAATATTCTATGTTTTTATTAAATTCTCTGAAAGATTAGACAGATTTCAGAAGTGTATTCTAAGTGAATACATTGTATTGAAAACAATGCAGAAAGAAGTGTTTTGTCATGTTAAGTTTTCTTTACCTGTTTGTAGATTGGTATCAGCACTCTCCAATTGATATTGACTTCTAGCACCTTCTAATCCAGTCTGAACAGATATGAAAATCAAGACACTTCATGGATGACAATCTAGAACACTTTGTCCCTATCCCCTCCCCACCATTTCCCTCATCCAACCCCTGGCACTCCAATGGATCAGGAATGGTGTGGCCAGCAGCACCAGGGCTGTGATTCTGTGATTGGGCATTGGAATGGGCTGCCCAGGGAGGTGGCTAAATCACCATCCCCGGAAGTGTTTAAGGAAAGACTGGATGTGGCACTGAGTGCCATGGTCTGGGTGACAAGGTGGTGTTGGGTGCCAGGTTGGACTTGATGCTCTCCAAGGTCATTTCCAGCCTGGTTGATTCTCTGATGATTGTGACACTGCAGGGCCCTGGGGAAGCAAGGGGCCATTGTGACACTGCGGGGCCTGGTGACACTAAGAGGACCATGGTGACACTGTGTGCGACATGGCAGCACAGAGCCAAGGGGCCAGGGTGACACTTGTGTCACCAGGGCTCCATTGTGACACTGCAGCACCAAGAAATTCATTGTGGAACTCTGAGGCCTCATGGAACCACAGAGGCCACTGTGACCCTGCAGGGCTTTGTGAAACCATGGAGAGCATTGTGACAGAGCAGGACCTGGTGTCACGATGGGGTCATTGTGACACTGCAGGGCCCATGAAACCAAAGGGACATTGTGACACTGGGAGGCCTCATGAAATCATGGAAACCATTGGGACACTCTGGGGCCTCATGGAACCCTGGTGACACCAAGCTGGGTGTAAGTGTGGATCTGCTGGAGGGTAGGAGGGCTCTGCACAGGGCCCTGGACAGGCTGGATCCAGGGCCCAAATCCAACAAGTTGAGGTTTAACACGTCAAAGTGCCGGGTCCTGCACTTGGGCCACAACAACCCCTGCAGCACTACAGGCTGGGGACAGAGTGGCTGGAGAGCAGACAGGCAGAAAGGGACCTGCAGGGACTGATGGACAGCAGGCTGGACATGAGGCAGCAGTGCGCCCAGGTGGGCAAGAAGGCCAATGGCTCCTGGCCTGGATCAGGAATGGTGTGGCCAGCAGGAGCAGGGAAGACATTGGCTGTTTGCAGGGGAGGGAACAGGGCTGGGCAGCAGGAAGAAATCTGGACCAGAGAAGAGTAAAGAAAGCAAAGGTGCAGCCAAGGAAATGGTCAGGGCAGTTTGGGGGTGGCTGCCAGGCAGCCCTGGCTCTGAGCAACAGCGTCTGCAGTGGCACAGGAAACTCCCAGCTGATGGGAACAAACTTTCTGGCTGACTGCAGAGGCCAGGACAAAGCTGAGTGGTTTCCCTGGTGTCCCGCAGGCCTTGCTGGCCCCAGGGGCTGATGGCATTTGTGCTCCCTCAGGTTCATGTCCCCACAGCAACAGCATGGGGGTGCTGCCCCTGCTGTGTGCAATGCAAACAGGGGCTGCTGAGGCAGTGCTGCCGTGTCTGTGCCTGCAAGGATGGGGCACCTGTGTGAGCTGGGGGAGAGGCCAGGGCTGCAGAGGGGGGATGTGGTTGGCAGCTGCATGAGGACGCTCTGGGACGCTGCCCTGGGCTGTGCAGCGCACTGGGCATGGATCAGCCCCTGCTCTGCTGCTCCTTCCCGTCTGCCCCAGGGCCCTTGCAGAGCCCCAGCCATGCTGTTTGCCCCCAGCCTGCCCACGGCCAGCCTGGGGCTGCTGACGGGGGTTTCTGTGCTGAGCATTGGCCTGGCCGTGTTCTTGAGAGAGCCTGGGCAAGGAGCCTGGAGCCCCCAGGGCCTGGGCTGAGGCGTCAGCGCTGCCCCAGCAGTGCCCATGGCCTGTCCCTGCTGCAGCCCCGGCACTGCCACCCCCAGGGCTGTGCCCGGCCCCGAGAGCACTCAGGCCCTGCAGCAACACCAGGGCCACCAGGGCAGCGGGGCAGGGCCACGGCAGCAGCACTGGCAACACCAAGTGCTGCTGCTGCTGCTGCTGGGCACAGCTGCTGGGCCAGCACTGATCTGCCCCTGCTCTGCACACAGACATTGCTGCTGCAGCTCCAGAGAAGGCAACACAAGGGCATCTCTGCAGAAAACTCTGCTGGGAGATCCTTTACTTCCTTTAAAGCCACCGAGAGTGCAGCCCATCATTGCCACAGTCTGTGGCCACAGGGAACTTGGAGAGTAACAAAATGAGAAATGGCACAAACAATGAAATTTATTTGTAGATAATACGGAAAAAGTAAAAGAAAGAAGCAGAACCCCCGAAATGGGAACAACAAGAAATATCAAAGATGACTTTTATTACAAGTGATTTGCAGAAATTGGCCAACAGTTTAATGTTTCTGAAAGCATCCAGTCATCAGTCTCCACACTGCAGCCTTGAGCTCCTGGTTCCTCAGGCTGTAGATGAGGGGGTTCAGGGCTGGAGGCACCACCGAGTACAGAACTGACAGGGCCAGATCCAGGGATGGGGAGGACATGGAGGGGGGCTTCAGGTGAGCAAATGATGCAGTGCTGAGGAACAGAGAGACCACGGCCAGGTGAGGGAGGCAGGTGGAAAAGGCTTTGTGCCGTCCCTGCTCAGAGGGGATCCTCAGCACAGCCCTGAAGATCTGCACATAGGAGAAAACAATGAACACAAAACAGCCAAAACATAAACAGATACTAACAGCAATGAGCCCAAGTTCCTTGAGGTTGGACTGTGAGCAAGAGAGCTTGAGGATCTGTGGGATTTCACAGAAGAACTGGCCCAGGGCATTGCCATGGCACAGGGGCAGGGAAAATGTATTGGCCGTGTGCATGAGAGCATTGAGAAAGGCACTGGCCCAGGCAGCTGCTGCCATGTGGGCACAAGCTCTGCTGCCCAGGAGGGTCCCGTAGTGCAGGGGTTTGCAGATGGACACGTAGCGGTCGTAGCACATGATGGTCAGCAGGAAATACTCTGATCCAAGGAAGAAGAAAATCAGAAAAACTTGGGCAACACATCCTGAGTAGGAGATGTCCCTGGTGTCCCAGAGGGAATTGTGCATGGCTTTGGGGACAGTGGTGCAGATGGAGCCCAGGTCAGTGAGGGCCAGGTTGAGCAGGAAGAAGAACATGGGCGTGTGCAGGTGGTGGCCGCAGGCTACGGCGCTGATGATGAGGCCGTTGCCCAGGAGGGCAGCCAGGGAGATGCCCAGCAAGAGGCAGAAGTGCAGGAGCTGCAGCTGCCGCGTGTCTGCCAATGCCAGCAGCAGGAAGTGCCTGATGCAGCTGCAGTTGGACATTTCTTCTGTCTTGGCATGGGGACCTGTAAGAAAAGTAATCATGGAATAGTTGGGTTTGGAGAGGACTTGAAATATCCCAGCACAGCCTGGGGTCACTTTCCCCCCACTGCCTGCCCAGGGCTCTGCTGCCTGGAGCTGTCCCTGCCAGCAGCTGCTTCCCTGTGCCCAGGGCTGGGCCCTGCCAGTGCTGCCAGAGCCCAGCCCAGCCCTGGGGGCTCAGCTCTGCCCTGCAGAGCCCTCCCAGCTCAGGCACTGCCCAGGGGCAGCTCTGGCTCTGCAGGCTCTGAGGGCAACATCAGAGCAACCCTGAGGAGTCTGGAAAAGCAGCAGTGATGCTTCTGCTAAGGGCCCCTGTGCTGATTTCCTTAATTACCTGGTTTATTCATATCTGAGAGAATTTTTTTTTTTTATTTTTCTCAGTCTGAATTGAGAGATGTATATCTATGAGCAATTTCCCATCCAGGCAACTGAGAGCAGTAGATTAAAAAACCAGGAATTCCTCTTTTATGCAGCCCCTTCTTCACTGTGCAACCTGTATAATCCACTTGGAAATGTTCTGCAGTTAAATATCATGCAGGAGCAATTCTGAACAATGCAGCATCCTCCCCACACAAGGAGAACACTCCCAAGCCTCACCAGCTGTCTCCTCCCACCCAGATCTTGTCCCCCAGTGCTGGGAGCAGCTGCCAGGGCTGGCTGAGAGCTGTCCCTGGCAGGCAGCAGAGTCCCTGCCCCAGCACAGCACCCTGGGCTGCAGGACCCTGCTCTGCAGGACAGCCCTGGGCACCCCTGGCTGCTCTGCACAAGAGACAAGCAGAGAATGTACTCACAGGCTCTGCAGGCATTGGCATGTTCCAGCTGCAGGAGATGGCTCCAGGAGCTGCAGCTGCATTGTCCTGCAGCCAGAGGTTCCTGTGCCAAGGGCTGGCAGTGATTGTGCCCCAGGCACTTCTCAGCCCCTTCCCAGCCCTGCCTGATTGAAGCTCTCTGTGCCTCTGTGCTGTGCCCGGGCTGGCTGCAGGCAGTGCCCCAGCCCTGCTGGGCTGGCACAAGAGCTGCTCCTCAAGAGAAATGTGCTTTTGAAGCTCTTCTTGGTGACCAGGAGCTGCCTCTGGGCCAGGAGCCCAGCCCAGCTCAGCAGCACAGACACAGCACAAGGACTTCAATCAGCCTCTGGGGCTTTGTGCTCAGGCCCTGAACATCAGTCCCTGAGAGGGAGCTGAAGAAACCTCTCCAGAAGTCCAAGGCAGAATCCAACTCCAAACTTTCTTGGACTTTTAATGGGTCCCAGAGAGGGACACGACTGAGCAAGTGTCCCCAGGCCCCAGGCAGAGCAGAGAACTGCAGGCAGTGATGACAGGTGGGGACAAAGAGAAGCCAAGTCTGGGTGCCCTGGGGCACAGCAGGGTCTGTGCCAGCAAGGGCTGGGAGGAGACACCTTGTCCTGAGGCCCTGGGGCCTCCTGGCCCAGCCCCAGCCAGGCTGGGCACTGTCAGCCCCTTGTGCTGCCCTCAGCATCCCCCCCTAGCCCACATCCCAGTGGCCTCAAGGATCTGCTGCAAGGAGTCCCTGGGGAGCCTTGCTCAGCAATGGCCCTGGGGGCTCCTTCATGCTCCCTGCAGGGACTGCAGCTTTTTCAAAGGACTTTGGGTTTGGCTTTTGCCTTGGAGTCTCTGAGAGGTTTGTGCAGTCATGGCCTCCAATTATCTGCTGTAATTAGTCCCTGGAGAGGCTTTGTCAGTAACAACACTCAGTGGGGCTCATTAATGCTTCAAGGTGCTTCAGTTTTTTAAGCTACTTGGTGTTTCCCTTTGATACAGATGCTATGAGAAAGATTGTGCAATCACAGCCTCCAATTATCTGCTGTAATTAGTCCCTTGGGAGGCTTTGTCAGTAAGGAGACTCAGTGGGGTCATTAATGCTTCAAGGTACTCAATTATTTTAAGGTACTTGGTGTTTCCATTTTGATCCAGACTCTGTGAGAAGTTTGTGCAATCATGGCCCCAGTCATTTGCTTAATGAGTCCCTTGAGAGCTTTGCACTGACACTCAGTGGGGCTCATTAATGCCTTGAGATACTCAAGGTTTTTAAGGTACTTTGGATGTTCCTTTCCACTCTGAATCTCTGAGAGGTGTTTTGTCCAATTCTGGCCTCCAATTCTCTCCTCCAAGGAGTCCATGAGGAGCCTGTGTTGGAGATGGACCTCAGTGGGGCCCAGTCATTCTTTGAGACACTTTTGGGTTTTCTTTTGACTTTGACTCCTGGAAAGTTATTTTGCAATCTCCTCTCAGGCCCTGAGGTTCCAGACTCGGCTCCAAATTCACCACAGGGTTCATTAGGATCAAGCAAATCCTGACAAACCATGGCTCTGCCTTGATTTCCTCTGGTCTGGAGCAGTTCAGCAGGAAGATTTCCTTCTACAGTTATGGAGAAATATTTAAAAGAGCTTCTAAGAAATATGTATTCCTATTTTAAAGAGTGTATTTTATTACTGTTCTCTTTAGAAAAGAGCTGATTGCAGCATTCTGTGCTTGATATTGATCCAAGATCTCTCCTAAGGAGATCTGGCCAGGTCAGTGAAGTTGTACCTTGAGAACTGACCCAGTGTGGACAACCTTGCCCCACATTCCCCAACCCCATGTGAGAAACAATTTTCACTTTCAAAAATGTAAATGCTTTAATAAGACCATATCAAAATAAAGCAGAAGACTGAAGAAAGAAAAGAATACAGCAGCAGGAGCAAAGAATTCAGTCACTGTGTTCTCATCTACAAAATGGATGCTCTGTCTTTTATACGTCTGGCCCCTCCCAAAGTCTTGTCAATTGACTCCTTCTTCTCTGTCCAGTGGTGGAGATCACTGTCTCACACCTTGATTGGAGGTCAGGTGCTGCCATAGGAACAAGCCAACCCTCCCAAATGCCCCAGCTACTGAGGCCATCCTGTGATAGCAATGCAAGGGGGAGGGGAAAGATAACCATACATCTACAAAACTTCTCTTAACATATATTTAATATTCACCCCTTAATTGTGAGAGTCAACCCTAGGATTACTCTTCTATAACAAACCCCCCTTTTCTTTTTCTAGAAGTCCTTTTGCTTGAACAATTAAGTAAAACTCTGTCTCTCTCTTGTATGAGTCATACCAGCATCTGTTGATGTGGGCAAGGACAGTGGGAACAGGAGAAAAAAATCTCAGGTTTTCCATAGACACACTCATTTGGAATGGACAAAAGGGCATCCCAGAGGTCCAGTGTGCCTTTGACTCCCATCTACCGTGCCTATGTGGCTGCTGCCCATAATTGGTGCATCTTAGGGGTGAGTCCAGAGGCCAACTCGGTCCTGCCCTCCAGTCCCTGTTGTATTAAAAGACAACTGAGGAATTACAGAGGTCTGGAATGGCCTTTTGTCCCTACCTTACCATGCCCATGGGGTTGCTACCCACAGCAGGGCTATGGAGCCTTCTTGGTAGCAAACAAAGGGGCCAACCCGGCCTTGCCCTCCTTCCTTTGTCTTATTTTCTTAAAGAAGCTGTCCCATTACCTTTTACTGTCCCTTGTGTACTTCCCCTCAACAGCTGCTGGTAATTCTCACCCATGAAAACAGGAAGACAGTTCTCGAGCTGGCTGGTGGAAGCTTGACTCTGCTTTTTGGGCGTCTTGGTGTTTTCCTGGTTGTCTTTCAGTCTCTGCTTGAGAGTCAATCTTGTTTCACCCAGCCTGGATGTTACAGTCCACTCTTTGGGTTCTTCTCCTGGGTCTTTGACTCTGTTGCCATGAGTCCATCCCCGCTCTGCAGCTCGCACGGCCGATTCGGTGGTGAGCAGTGCCTGAAAGGGACCTTCCCACTGGGGAGTTAGAGGCTGATCTCTCCATGGCTTAATCATCACCCAATCCCCAGGATTAATATTATGGATTCTGAAATCCAGGGTGGTAGTTTGAGGAATTGCCCCTTTATGTCTTAGCCCTTCTAAGGTTTGTGCTATAGACATCACTTATTTCTTGGCATTGGCTTCCCCTTCCTCATGGGTGGCAGCCTTCTGGGGTGAGGTCAGGAAGGGAAACCCAAACATCGTTTCATAGGGTGGGACCCCCAGATCTGACTGGGGTTGGGTTCTAATTCTTAATAAGGCCAAAGGGAGACATTTTATCCATGACATTTGGGTTTCAATCATTAGCTTAACTAGAGCTCTTTTAAGAGTTTGATTCATTCTCTCAACCTGACCGGAACTCTGTGGATGCCATGGAGTTTGTAATTCCCATTTTACTCCCAGGGCCTGAAAGACTCTCTGAAATATCTCTGATGTGAAATGAGTTCCCCAGTCTGAATCAATCCTGTTTGCCATCCCATATTGGGGAATGATTGATTCTGGAATTGTTTTACTCACAACATTGGCATTGGCTTTCACAGGGTGTACCACCTCTTCCCAATGAGTTACGTAATCTGCTATTACTGGCAAAAACTTCCACCATTGTACCTGGGGAAGCTCAATAAAGTCTACTTGGATGTTTTGGAAGGGCCTTAAGGCCAGTTCTCGCCCTCCTCTGGGTGTTTTCGTCATGATTTTATTATTCACTTGTTGACAAATCACACCCTGTTCAGTTATCTGCTTAGCTATTCTGAAAATTCCTGTGCATCCCCAGTTCCTTAGAAACTGATCACTCAGCGCTTGTGTACCCCAATGTGTTGTCCCATATATGCCTTCTAGCATTTCCCTGGCCAAGGGTTTATTCAACATTTGCCTCCCATCTGCTAATCTCCACTTCCCTTTGTTGTCTTTCTTGGCTCCTATTTTAAGGAGTTCTTCCTCTTCTGACCCACTGAATACAGGGACTTTTTGCATTTCTCTCATGGGGGTTAATACTATTATTAGTTTTTCTGTCTCTGATTCAGTTGCATTTTTAGCCTCTAAATCAGCTAAATTGTTCCCTTGTGCCCCTTTTTGATGTCCTTCAACATATACCACCGCTACTTCCTCTGGTAATTGTAAGGTTTCTATCTCTTCTAAAAGAAATTTTTTGTGAATCAGTCCCTTTCCCTTTGAATTTAAAAGCCCCCTCTCTTCCCAAATTTTTCCAAAGATATGCACTACTCCAAAAGTGCATTTTGATTCCTGTATATATTTTGTTCCCCGTTTTCTGTGCCAATATTTCCAGAGCTCCTTTTAGGGCACACAACTCATATTTTGGGCTGACCAATTGGAAGGTAACTTTTCTAACTTTTCCCTTTTCTATGGCCACCAACCCTTCATGCACTATAGCGTACCCCGATACCCTGTGCCCCTTTATTACCCGTGAAGATCCATCGATGTACAATCATTTTCCACCTTGGAGTGGTTGATCTGTTAGGTCCTCTCTTCCTTTAGTTTGATAGTTTATAACCTCTAGGCAATTATGTATTAGTTCCTCACTTGGTTCTCCATACAAGAACTGGGCAGGGTTGAGTTGGTTACTCACAATCAGGTCTAAACCATTATCTATTAAAATGGCTTCATATTTTAGCACTTGGGAATCAGTGAGCCATTTCTCAGCTTAGGATACTCCTTACTGAGTTTGGGATATATATCTTCAATTTTCCCCCAGAGGGTAATTTTTTGCTTTCTGCTATGAGTAGGGCAGTCACTGCCACAGCCTGAATGCAGGTTGGCCACCCCTGGCTGACAGGGTCTAGCAGTTTTGATAAATAGGCCACTGGGTTCCTGGATCCTCCCCAGTCCTGGGCTGACACTCCATGTGCTACCCCTTTTTCTATATCCACAAAAAGATAGAAGGGTTTGTCTAAGGCAGGAAGACTCTGTGCCAGTGCACTGACTATTTTTTGCTTTAAAGCTTCAAACTTTTGTTCATTGTCTTTTTCCCACCTAATCTCTTCTTCTGCTAACTTTTCATACAAGAACTGGATGGCCTGCGTGTATCCTTCAATCCATAGCCTACAACATCCCAACAGGCCTAAAAACCTTCTGACTTCCCTCTTAGTTTTTGGCCATGGGAGTGAGACTATCCCCGTGATTCTCTCAGGGTTCAGCCCCCAGCTCCCTTGACAAATCACATGTCCTTGGTATTTTACTTCTCGCTCTACAAATTGGAGAATCCCTTTTGATACCCAAAGTCCTTGGTCCCTCAGAAAACTTAACAACACCATGGTGGATTCCCAAACTTCTTTTTCTTCCTGTCCTGAGAAAAGCAAATCATTTACATATTGGATGAGCTACATCTCAGGTTTAATGGAGAAGAGCTGTAGTACTTCTCCTAGGCGTTGACCGAAGAGGTTTGGGGATTCGGAAAACCCTTGGGGTAACCCAGTCCATTGAAGCTGTTGCTTCCTCCCAGAACTGAGGTCCTCCCATTCAAAAGCAAATATATCCCACTTTCCTCTGCCAGTGGGTATGCCCAAGAAGTATCTCTTAGGTCTATCATGTTAAACCACTGGGATGTTACTTAGTAGCGTATAGGGATTTGGCATTACCGGATATGGATTCACAGTTCTTTTGTTCACTTCTCTCACATCTTGGACAAGCCTGTAAGACCCATCTGACTTCTTTGCTGGTAATATGGGTGTATTATGGGGGGACATTTATGGTTCTAAGGTCCTGTCCTCAAGTAGGTCCTGGATCAGCGGCCGTACTCCTTGTCTCCCTTCCAGGGAAAGTGGGTATTGTCATACCCAAACGGGATGGTTTTCATTAACTACTTTTATTACTATATGTTTCCTGTTTAATTTACCTCAGTTTTTTGGTTTTGCCCACATCATGTCATGAATTTTCTCCTCATCCTCTTCCCTTATTGGAGAAGCTTAATTACCATTTTCCCTTCTCTGGGAGCCCTCCAATGTCAAACTGCACCTGTAAATCCTGTCCTAAAAAATTTCTCACTGCTTCTGGAACTAACAGAACATCCCCAATTCCTATTTTATTTGTCCTTTCAAACTTTATTTGCTTTATAACTGAAGCTTTGAAAATTTTGCCTTGTCTAGATTTGAAAAGACAAGTGTCTGCTAATGAAGGCAGGAGCTGCCCCAAAACGGAAAATGTAAAACCCCCTCCCTCCGAATTGTTGTAATTTTGAAATTAAGGGGGCTCTCAGGCACAGATATGGGAGCAGGAATAACAGTTCTTTATTAGCAAAGAAATCAAAATAAAATAAACAATGCAGTAATACAAAACAACACTGATAGAATCAGAAAATGACCTGACACACTGTGGGTCAGGGTGTTGCTAGCAGTGCAATGAAAATAGTGGCTGCAGTCCTCCTGCAGTCTTCCTGCAGACAGATGTGGTTCTGTTGGAGCAGGGATCCTGTAGAAGGGTGTAGTCTTCCTCTGAAGATCCAGTGGTGGTGTAGATGGGCCTGGTCTTCCTCTGGGAATCCAGTGGAAGGGGCAGGTGCTCCTCTGGGAATCCAGTGGAAAGACTGTTCTGGTGTCCCAAAATCTCAGATTGTATCCAGGCAGGAACGCTTGGCTCCTCCCTCTGGGGAGACCATCTCACAATGGGAAGATGTCATTTTATCAGTCATGCAGTGACACTCAATGGCCCATTAACAGCAGATGTCTTCCCAGAGGGAGGATTGGTTTGTGGAAGAGATAAAGAAAAACTGCCCAATTAACAGATGATAACTGGCCCACCTCTAACAGATGGGAATTGAACACACACATTACCTTGCAGTCTAGGACATTATCCATGCCTTATTCTATTTCCATCTGCATCCCAATGAAACCTTACACACAGCTCTCACTTATGACTGGGTTTCCCTGTGGTACACAATGGCTTTCCCCATCTTTCTGCATTACCCACCAAGTGTAACCAGGTCCTTGAACAAAAACAATCCCACAGATGGGTTTGTCTTTGCCCGAGGTGGGAGTAACCTAAAAAGTCTTCCTAAAATACCTTTCATGTGTACAACAGGGACTTTTCTCCATCCACTGTGTGCAGGGGTTCAGACTGGGCAGGACCAGCTCAACTGATGGACCCTCTGGTGTTGACCATCCAGGTGGCTTTTGCTAAGGTCATTTCCCAATTTCTAAAAGTTCCCTTGCCAAGTGCCTTCAGGGTAGTCTTAAGTAATCCATTGAACCATTCAACTTTCCCAGCAGCTGGTACATGATAGGGGATACAATAGATCCATTCAATACCATGTTCTCTGGACCAGGTGTTGATAAGGCCGTTCTTGAAATGGGTCCCATTGTCCGACTCAGTTCTCTCCAGGGTTCCATGTCTCCACAGGATTTGCTTTTCCAGGCCCAGGATGTGTTCTGGGCAGTGGTATGAGACACAGGGTAGGTCTCCAACCATCCAGTGGTGGCTTCCACCATGGTCAGCATGCAGCGCTTGCCCTGGCGTGTCTGGGGCAGTGGGATGGAGTCAATCTGCCAGGCCTGCCCATACTTGTACTTGGACCACTGCCCACCATACCACAGGGGCTTCACCCGCTGGGCCTGCTTGATGGCAGCACATGTCTCACAGTCATGGATAACCTGAGAAATACTGTCCATGGTTAGATCCACCCCTCGGTCTCGTGCCCACTTATAGGTGGCATCTCTGCCCTGATGGCTTGAGGCATAATGGGCCCATCGAGCTAGGAACAACTTCCCCTTTTGTTGCCAATCTAAGTCTATCTTTGACACCTCTATCTTTGCAGCCTGGTCTACCTGCTCACTGTTTTGGTGCTCCTCATTGGCTCTGCTCTTGGGGACATGGGCATCTACATGGCGGACATTCACAGGTAGCTTCTCTACCCTGGTACCAATGTCTTTCCACTCATCAGCAGCCCAAATTGGTTTTCCCCTATGCCAGTGTGCCTCTTTCCACCTCTCCAGCCATCCCCACAGAGCATTGGCTACCATCCATGAATCAGTGTAAAGGCAGAGCTTTGGCCAATTCTCTCTTTCTGCGATGTTCAGGGCCAGCTGAACAGCTTTGAGTTCTGCAAGTTGGCTTGATCCACCTTCTCCTTCAGTGGCCTCTGTGACCAGTCCTGTGGGGCTCCATACGGCTGCTTTCCACTTCTGGTTCATTCCCACAATGTGGCAAGAACCATCAGTAAAAAGAGCGTAGCGTGGATCTTCTGCTGGCAGTTGGTTGTATGGTGGAGCTTCTTCAGCCCGTGTCACTTCTTGTTGCCCTTCATCAGCGAGACCGAAGTGTTCACCTTCTGGCCAGTTTGTAATTATTTCCAGAATCCCAGGGCAATTCAGTTTACCTATACGGGCGCGCTGTGTGATAACAGCAATCCATTTGCTCCATGTAGCACTGGTGGCATGGTGTGTAGAGGGAACTTTTGCTTTAAACATCCACCCCAGCACTGGTAGTCGGGGTGCGAGGAGGAGTTGTGCTTCTGTGCCAATCACCTCTGAGGCAGCTTGGACTCCTTCAGAGGCAGCCAAGATTTCCTTCTCTGTGGGAGTGTAGTTGGCTTCAGACCCTCTGTAGCTTCGACTCCAAAATCACAGTGGTCAGCCTTTAGTCTCCCCAGGCACCTTCTGCCAAAGGCTCCAGGACAAGCCATGGTTCCTGGCTGCAGAGTAGAGCACGTTCTTCACCTCTGGTCCTGTCCTGACTGGGCCAAGAGCAACCACATGAGTGATCCCCTGCTTTGCTCTTCTTGATAGCAGAATCCTGATGATCATCTCTCCTTTCTCAAACACTTCCATTGCCGTGTTCCCCCACACAATGATGTCATCAATGTACTGCAAGTGCTCTGGAGCCTCACCCTTTTCCAGTGCAGCCTGGATCAGTCCATGGCAGATGGTGGGGCTGTGCTTCCACCCCTGGGGCAGTCAGTTCCAGGTGTACTGCACAGCCCTCCAGGTGAAAGCAAACTGAGGCCTGCATTCTGCTGCCAGAGGAATGGAGACAAACATGTTAGCAATGTCTATAGTGGCAAAGCACTTTGCTGCCTTGGACTCCAGCTCGTACTGGAGTTCCAGCATGGCCGGCACAGCAGCGCTCAGCGGTGAAGTCACTTCATTCAAGCCACGATAGTCCACAGTCAATCTCCATTCTCTGTCAGACTTGTGCACAGGCCAGATGGGGCTGTTGAAGGGTGAGTGGGTTTTGCTGACCACCCCTTGGCTCTCCAGCTCACGGATCATTTTGTGGATGAGGATCACGGCATCTCAATTTGTTCAATATTGCCGGCGGTGCACTGTCGAGGTGGCAATTGGCACTCGTTGCTCTTCCACCTTCAGGAGAGCTACTGCAGATGGGTTTTCTGATAGTCCAGGCAAAGTGTTCAACTGCTTGATGTTCTCAGCCTCTACAGCAGCTATGCCAAAAGCCCATCTGAGTCCCTTTGGGCCTTTGTAACAGCCATTCTGGAGGAAATCTATGCCCAGAATACACGGGGCCTCTGGGCCAGTCACAATAGGATGTTTCTGCCACACCTTCACAGTCAGGCTCACCTGGGCTCCCAACAGGGTCAATTGCTGTGATCCCCGCGTCACCCCAGCAATGGAAACAGGTTCTGCCCCCACATGTCCCGATGGTATCAGGGTACACTGCGCACCAGTATCAACTAAGGCATCGTATTTTTGTGGCTCTGATGTGCCAGGCCATCGGATCCACACTGTCCAGAAAATCCGGTTTTCCCGTGCCTCTCCCTGGCTAGAGGCAGGGCCCTCCCTAGCCCTGGTTATTATTTCTATTCTGGGCATACATGGTCGAGGTACCTTCCAGGGGATCTGACGGATCATACCCAGCAGCTCAGTCATGGGAGGTTGGGGCTACCTTCACTTTACTGGAATTCCCTCAATTAGTGTTTCCCTCCTTGAGCTGATGCATCCATGCTGCCAGGACAGAAGTGGGTTTTCCATCCCACCTTCCCATGTCTCCCCCATGGTCACGCAGAAAGAACCACAGGTCAGCCCATGGGCTGTACCCTCTCTCTCTAGCTGGGGAACGTTGGGCTCTGACTCTGGGGCCTGTGACTCACACTGGTGCAATGTGGGAACTGTTCCTCCTCACCTCCTCCCTCATCTCCCTCATCTCCTCTCTGAGTTCTTGGACCACGGCAGAGACATGAGCCTGCATTGGGCCATTGATCACACTCTCATAATTTCTAAGCTTGTTGGCAACAGAACCCACTGTCTCTCGTTTCTTATTGGCATTAATCATTGCAATGAAGGTGGTGTATTGAGCTGGCCCCAGATTTGCCAGACTCCACAACATTTGCCCTGTGCACCTGACCTTGTTGGGGTCATTATCATGCTGTCCATCCCTCCCAAAGAGTACTTCCAATACTGCCACTTCTCTCACCTCTTGGATCCCTTCCTCAAGAATCTTCCAGAGCACATTCTGTGGTGCTGGTCCTGCATTCTCTCCCTGTGGACAAACCTCTCTCTGACATTCATTAAAAGCCACTCCCAGAGGGAAAGGGACCTTGGCTCCCTTACAAAAATCAGATTCATACCTGAGTCCTGAGTCAAGTGTCCCAAATTCCTTGCCTCACCACCATCCCGCTGGACACCTGTACCCATAAGGTCCCAGACCCAAAGTAGCCAGGTTGTATAAGCCTCACGTCCCTGTCATACAATGTCTTTGTGCAGATTACGGAGACTTTCGTACGTCAGGGACTCGGTGATGACCTCAACTGTTGCCTCTCCTGGGCGTTGGGAAGGCTCTCCTTTCATATCCTCATCTGGGTGCTCTGATTTCATCTTAGATCTCCTTGTTTCCACCAGGGCCACTGCTGCTGGCTGTGACTGCCTTTGCAAGTTCAGCTGGAACCTGGACAGTTGTAACATCTGTGGGTTCCACTGCTGCACCATCAGACTCTCCCTCTTTGAGGCAGGGGGATGGCTTTTATCCAGCTGTGGAAATGTACTCCTTCAGCACCTGGCCCATCTCTTTCATTAGAACCCTCATCCAGCCTGGGTGGTTCATTTCTGAGGTGGGCTGTGGGGCAGGGTCAGTCTCTGGGGCAGCAGCATCCCTTGTCTCTGGGGTAGGTGTCAGTGTGGTTATCCAGGTTAATCTTCCCTTATCTCTGAATGCTAAATGTAACAGGCCTATCAGCAACACCAACCACTGTATGATATCATTAGCATTTAGAGTGGATCTGAACCCTTTGAAAACTGGTGGGGCAGACCCAAAGAGCTGGGTGAAGGGCTGGGAAAAAATTTGCCCCCGTGTCATTTCCTCACAGTAAGTACCATTATTAAAGTAACCCCCAAAACCATACACTTAGTGTGTGATAGCTCTGAATCCATGTGCCTGCCTTCCAGAGGAAGTTAAAGATCCATTAGTTCCTCACCTCATTAAGCCATAAAGCAAACTGGATAACAGCCAGGGCAGGCTTAGTTTGGTTAGCCTGTGTTCCCAGGGATTGTCTGGGTGCTCCTGATGGGGCAGAAGGAAGAGCTCCAGGCCCTCCGTGAGGGTGATGAGGGCAGTGGGCTGTCAGCGGGGGCTGGCTGGGGGAGCTGCAATGCCTGGGCAGGGAGCTGCAATCCCTGCCCCGGCTGTGGTGGGCTTTGCTCCCTGTGTGGACCAGGGGTGGCGTGGGCAGAGCACACAGAGATTTCAGGGATGCAGGCAGGGGGATTCATGGCCAGCACTTTGCAGCTGATCCCCTTGGCCTCTCCTCTCTTGCGGCCATGGCAAGAGCTGGGTGGGATGGCTCTGGCAGGAAGGTCTCCTTGGATTCCTGCACATCCACGTTCTGACCGTGGCTCTGTTCCTCTCTCTTCCAGCCCTTCGAGCCCTGAGTGAAGATAACAGCCCCTCCTGCATAAGCACATTTGTTCAGGTGATGTTTGAGGGAAGAACTGCAGAACTTTCATCTGCTGGCTCAGAAGAACCAGTGTCTCTTTAAGACCTCCAATCCCTTGGAAGGTGAGACCACCTGGAGACCAGAGGGGATCAGCTGGAGTTCCAGGCACAGCTGATGACTGGCACAACTGAGCCTGTGGGAAGCTCCCATGGCTCCTGCCTTCTCCCTCCCTGTTGACAGCTCCCTCCCTCCAGCCCTCAGACCCTGCCCATCCCCTTTCTTCCCTCCCAGCTCATCCCTTTGCTTCACCTTCCATTAATAAACAGTTTGGCTTCTTTGCTTTACCTGCATCTCTGTGGAGCTGGAGCGATGAAAATCCGTGGCCCTGGGACACACAGGCCCCTGCTGCTGTTCTCTCCCACGCCGTGTTTTGTGCACAGACACAGAGGAACGAGGGCAGGTCAGGATGGAAAGGTTCCTGTGCTGAAGGTGCAGTTGTACAGCACTGTGGAGTTCCAGATCTTGCTGAGCACCCTGGAGCCCCTGGACTTTTGAAGAGCAAACCTGAATATGCTCTAAACACAGCAGAGAGGGATTCCATGGCAAGCATCCATGGAGGGCAAAGGAGCTTGGAATGCTGGAAGTTTTCAAGAATAGCTTCCTGAAAGCACAGCAGTGCTCCATCCCTGCACAGGATGAGGAAGAGGGCAGAACCAGAGACCATCCGGGCTTTGCATGGAGCTCTGGGTGTGCCTAAGGGCAGATGAAGCAGCAGCACGGTGCCCGAGACTCGGACACACGGCCGTGCCGGTGCCCGGAGCGCTGCCAGGCAGTGCCGGGATCCCGGCTGTGGTTCTGGTCCCCACAAGTGAGGAATGGCAGCCCCAGGCTCAGAGCCAGTCAGAAAGCCAACCAAGGGAGAGCAGAGGGAGGGCACCCTTCCAGTCTCTCTTGGGCATGGCCGCAAATCAACCCCTGCTGCTTCTTCCTCCGCCTGTGTTTGCGCTGTGCTGGTGGCAGAGCCAGCCAGGTTGTGCTCTGTGTTCCAAAGCCTGTTGGGAGCGGGCATGAAAAGCACGTGTGCACAGCAGAGAGTCCTGGAAGATGATTGCAAGAGCATCCTGTGGGGACAGGGCTCTGGGCTCTGGCTGGGAACAGCCTGGTTTTGGTGCTGTGAGCACAGGCAGGAGCTGAGGCAGGGGAAGAGGCAGCGGGCAGCTTGTGTTTGTAGAGGGCCTGGGGCTGCACCTCTGAACCTGCACCTGGACACACACTTGGGGGAATACGAGCTACAGCTGGAGTGCCCGTCCTGAAAGGACCTGGAGTCATTCAGCCTGGCCAGCTTTTCTTAAGAGTGTGTTGGTGTTGCCCAGGAAAGCCACACATTTGGGGAAATGCCTTTGGAGGAAAGGGGCTTGCTTCTCAAGGAAAGTGCTTCCCAGGGAGCTCCCAGTGAGGCAGGTGCGAGTGTCCCCCTTTGGCTCTCTGTGCTCCTTTCAGTCCTTGAGGCCCGTTGCACTTGGCAGAGGAGCAGGGCAAGGGAGAAGGCTGTGAAGAGCAGGTTTGGCATCCACCTGGACCTGCAGAGACCAAGCCAAGCACCTGCAGCAGGGTGTGTTCCCCCTCTTTGGACAGAGGGTGAGCAGGAGCATCTCTGTCCAGCCACGAGCCCCAAAGCTCTCTGTGAGAGCTGTGAATTAAAAGGCCTTTGCACACACACTTTTCACATCTTTCCAGTCTGCTGTGTTTCAACTCTTGGCAAAATGCATTTGCCTCCTGCTTGGTGGGAGCTGCTGTGGCCCAGGGCCAGCACAGAGCTGGGATGTGTGGGCCAGGCAGCAAGGAGAGCCTTGGCTGATCTTGGTGTGTCCCTGGCCTCAGCAAAGGCCTCCCAAGGTGTCCTGCTCATTGGCTCTCCCTGTGCATCTTGGAGAGAACAAGGTGGGCATTTCTGGCAGCTGGGCATCAGCAGGCCTCAAAATGGGGGCGTGTGGTGGAGTGAGCCCAGCTGAGATCCCCTGAGAGGAGCCCAGTGCTCCTTGCTCCTCTCTGCTGACCCAGGAGCGTTTGTCTGCTTTTGGGATGGCCCTGGCTGTGTCAGGGCTGCTCCGTGGACACGAGACAGCCGCTCCTGTGCCGCTGGGTCCCAGCAGTGCCTGGCAGCAGCCCTGCATCCACGTCAGGATGCTGGCCAAGAGAGGCCCTGGGAGCTGAGGCAGCTGATTTGAAGCTTTTGCAGATACACACAGGGCATGGACAGCAGCGTTCCCTCAGGATACAGCAGTGCTGAGGCGCCTCCCCAGAGCTGCCTGATGCTGCCCACTCCTTGTGGCACCAGTTGCTTTCCTGTGGGATGTTCTACATCCCCCAAGAGTGAAGAGGGAGCTGGAGAAAGAGCTGGCCAGGCTGCTCTGGATCCTTTCCCAGCAGCCCTGGCTGAGTGGAGCAGTCCGAGCTGAGCGCAGAGGTGCCCATGGAACAGCCGTGCCCAGGAAGGCTCGCTGGGAAGGGTGATCCAGGAACCACAGGCCTGGCAGCCTGAGCTGCCACCGGGGACGGCCTTGGAGCAGATCCTCCTGAGTGCCAGCCCACGGCACGTGCAGGGAACCAGGGCGTCTGCTGGAGGCTGGGAAAGCTCTGCAGAGGGACGGGCACAGCTGGGGCTCCTGGTGAGGTGTTGAGGGCTTCTCTGTGGGATTTTGGGGGGTTGGTGTTGGTGGGATGTTGGGGAAGGAGTTGTCTGGAAGGTGAGAGGTCTGGGCTGGAATTTGAGTCAGTTTGAAGGCAGCATCTATGCTTTGGCACAGCTTTGGTTATGGAGGGCAGAAAGAATATCTGTGACTATTTCTATTCATGGTCCTGTTTCCCCTGCAGGGAACAAGAGGGGAGAGCTGTACTTTATTGGCCACTTTGATATCTGTACTGCGGGAGAATCAACCCTTTTGCCATCTACTCATTTGTTTGGGTTACTCTTGTAACACTGAGTGGTCTTTCATTCCTTGAGAGCTTTAATTCCTTAAGAAAATTAGGAGATTATCATCCCTTCATCAAAATCCATTTGCAAATCAAAGAATGGTCTTTTTGGCTCTGTGTAGTGTTATGTTTTCTAAAGTGTCATTCAATGGATGATAAGGCAAATGAGTTGCTGCTTCAGGATGGGACACAAACTTGTAGACCAGTCACATTCTCAGGCCATCCCAATAAATTCGGAAAGTTTGCAAATTTATAATTACTTGAGCTGAGCAATGGGAAGTACAACTTTCCTGAAGTGAGGATTCCTTAATGCCAGATTCTTCTGTGTCTTCATGGCCAAGATGTGTTTGTGGTGCAGGAAATGACTTCAATGAGAGAATAATTCCAGCACAGAGTAAGAGCTTCTGACAGAGACCAAGTGTTGCCAGCAGTTGCTGCAGGTGCTGCTGCCATCAGCCCCCAATGCACGTGGGCTTTGGCTCCCTGTGGCACAGCAGCCCCCCGGGGGCACAGGTCTCTGGGGCAGGAGACGGGCACCAGCGCTGCCAGGGCTCGGGGGTGGCAGCTCTGCTTGGGCAGGGACTCTGCCACAGCTGCTGCTGTCAGCGCTGCCCGGGCCCCAGGGCTCAGAGCAGCATTCGTGCCCTGGCCCACACATTCCTTGTCTGTGTCACACCCGTGGGTTTGGGATGGCCACCGGCCGGGAGGTGTCCCAAGGAGGCCGTGCCAGCTTCCCTGGAAGGCCCCGTGCCCTTCCCAGCGCGGCTGCGTCGGCAGCCCTGGGGCTCCTTCTGCTGCCCTGAGCCCGCAGAGCAGGGCAGCGTTTGCTGATGCTCTGAGCCCTTCCTAAAGACCTGTGGGGCTGCCTTAGACACCTGGGGCCAGGCATTCCTTCCAGCCTGGGCCACTTTGGCTGGGCTGGGGGCAGCCCCAGGGCAGGGGGCAGTGTGTGCAGGGGCCCTTTGTGACACGGTGCAGCACGGTCACTGTGGCATAGAACGGGTGTCCAAGGGCCCTTTGTGACACGTGGGAAATAGAAGCTTGCCCGGCTGCTGGGAACAGGCAATGGGGCAGAACGGGACAGAGCGGTGCCGTGAGGAGCCCCCGCACAGCGCCCTCGTTCCTGTCCCACCTGGAGCCTTTGCGAGGCGTTATTCCTGCAGGTGACCTCGAGGCCAGACCACAGGACTTGGTGACCCGTGGTCTCCCTGAGGCTTCTCTTCTGCAGGAGCCTTCGAGGCCAGACCCCAATCCTTGACAGGAGTCTCCTGTCCTGGTGGCCGGAGCCCTCGAGACCGAGCGCAGGACTTGCTGTCCTGAAGCCTCCCTGAGGCTTCTCTCTTGAAGGTGCCTTCCAGGCACCACTGCAGGACTTGCTGACTCAGAGCATTTCTGAGGCATCTTTCCTGCAAGTAGCCACAAATCCAGTCACTGACATGGAGCAGAGACCCCCGAGAATGCCCAAGCTGGCCTGGGTGAAAGAGGAGGAAGAAGGCCCTGGAGCTGCCCCAGCACAGGAGACCGAAGAGGTGGTGCCGTTTGAGCTGCTGCAGGAAGGTGAGTGGCAGAGCTGGGCCGCAGGGTTGGTGCCTGCAGCCAGCTTGGCAACATCGCATCCCATCCCATCCCATCCCATCCCATCCCATCCCATCCCATCCCATCCCATCCCATCCCATAATATCCTGGGCATGTTCCCATGTACAGAATGGAACAGAGATGAAGAACACATGGAGCAGAGACCCCCAAGAGTGCCCAAGCTGGCCTGGGTGGAGGAGGAGGAAGAAGGCCCTGCAGCTGCCCCAGCACAGGAGACTGAGGAGGTGGTGCCGTTCCAGCCACCGCAGGAGGGTGAGTGGCAGAGCTGGTCCACAGGGTTGGCATCTGCAGCCAGCTTGACCCAATGCCATGCCATGCCATGCCATGCCATGCCATGCCATGCCATGCCATGCCATGCCATCCTATCCCCTGGGGAAATGCCCATGGACAGGACGGAAGAGGGCCTGGGCAGACACCCTGCAGTGGCCGTGCTCCATCCCCTGGGCCATCCCGGGGCTCTCCCTGCCTGGGCAGCGCAGGGCTGGCCTGTGTTCTCCGGCCTCTCCCGCAGTTCCTCAGCTCTGGCTGCTCTCGCTCTTTGCCAGATGCAGCCCTGGAGTGCACACAAGAGCAGGAATCCAGCCGTGGCCGCTTCCGCAGCACAGCGCAGGTACCTGCAGCCACCCCCACCTGGGCTGGGCCTGCTGTCCCTGCTCAGCCCAGCACCGTGTGTGCAGCACTCCATGCAACATCCCCGGCTTCCTGCCCTTCTCCTACAGTTCATCTGCAAATTCATCAAGAGGATGCAGGAGGAAGAGACCATCGCCATGGGCACTGGGCTCAGACCATACTCGCCCATCTTCAAAACCATGCCCAGTGCTGCCCTCCTGTGTATGCTTGTAGAGGAAGGTTTTTACTATCCAAACCAAGTAAGCAGCCTGTGGGCAGGGTTTGATCCTCCCAGGAATTGCTCGGCCTCCCAAGCCATGAGTGCTGGTTGCTGTGAGCCTTTGAGGCCACATGGCAGTGCGCGGGGAAGGGAAGCACTTCTCTGGGCAAGCTGGGAACATTGCTCCCCCTGGCAGCTTCCCAAGTCTCCCTGTGCCTTCTCCAGGTGCCCGCCATGGTGAGGTTCATCCACCAGTGGCTCGTGGCCAATGATTGTGCTGAAGCCAGGCTGGACGAGGCCCTGCTGGATCTGACGGAAGCACAGCCAGATGACGCAGTCCTGACTCTGCTGCGTGTGGCCCCGTCCTGTGACAGGTATGGGGCCCACCTGCCCAGAGGGCTCAGGCCTCCCCAGCCCATCAGCCTGTACAGCCTGCCGCAGGTGTCTGAGCAACAGAGACTTCCAGGGCCCCCTGGCTGCTGCCTTTGCCAGCCCTGGCACGTCAGCCCCTGAGCCTGCTGCCATGCTCCCTCCCTGCCCCTCAGGGCTCTGTCCCCACAGGCCTGGGCTGCCTGGCTGCTGCTGGCCAGGGCCAGTGGGCAGAGGCAGAGCTGGCAGCCAGCTCAGCTCCCCACACTGCTGTGGCTGAGACCCCCCTGAGACAGAGCTCTGACTCCCCAGAGCTGCCATGGCCATGTGGAAGACCATCATGGGCTCAGCCAGGACTGCCGAGCTGGCACAGCTGATCCTCCTGGATGTGCTGGGGAGCTGGCCAGTGCACAGCACGTGCACCTCTGATGGGGACCAAACGGCTGTCTTTAACCTGGCTGTGAGTTTCTGCAAGTGGCCTTTGCTGGCCCCAAGGCTGCCTCTCCAGCAGCTCTCCATCCTCCTTCCCCCACTGCATCTGCCTGCCTCAGGCGCTGGCCTGAAACCTGGCCCAGGGGCAGCTTCAGGCCCAGCAGGCCCCGTGCTCCCCATGCCAAGGTCTCTGTGGGCCTCTCCCTGCCACGCTCAGGCCCTGCCACACGGACGCCTGGGCACTGAGCGCTGTCTCGGGGGCCTTTGTCCCTTGCAGGCAACCGTGGTGATGTGGAAGATCCTGCAGGTGCCCTGTCTGCCACGGATATTGAAGGTGTATTTCCCCCGCCTATTTGTGCATCTGCTCTTCCAAGTGTTCTCCAGCACCTTGGAGATGCCAGAGGAGGTCGATGCCTTCTGGAAGGGATGCCAGCAAGAGCACGGCCTTGTCACCAGCCCCAACAGGTGCTCCATCCCACTCCTCCTGTCCCTGCCACGTGGCCTGCCAAGGAGCCAGTGCTGCCAGCGTCACCTGGCCTTTGCTGTGCACACAGGTTTGCAGTGCGCACCCTGAAGTCCCTGCTCTGCCTTCTCCGCTGTGAGGATGTGGTGGTGGCAATGGAACGCAGGTGTGGCTGGGACACGCTGCTCTCTCTTGACACCCACCACTTTGCCGTGGCTCTGCTGGCCAGGTGAGAGCCCCTTCTCCCCACTGCCTCTGACATTTGTGCTCTGTGCCCGGGGTGTCCTGCAAAACATGGTCATGGCCAGAGGGCCTTGTCACTGCGGGACAGCCAAGCAGACTGGAAAAGGCTGGGAGAGGAGGGTGCCCATGAGAAAGCAACTCCCGAGTGGCCCAGGTCCCCTTGCTGGAAGGGTGGTGGGGAAAGATGAGAACTCTGTGAGTCACTCCTAGGAGAGATTTGCCCCACTGGCTCAGGGTCTTGTTTCCTTTTTCCTCTCTTTAGAGAAATTTCCCATTCAGCCCTACACTTTTGTTCCGGGATTGCATTCTACCTGCTCACCATGCTCGGCCAAGAGATGCCATACTGGGATTTCCCTGCCCTGGCATTCCTTGTGGAGGTGAGCCTCAAGGCCAGCGCTGCCTCCCAGCTCTCTGCCCTCTCGTAGGCACAGCTGCCAGGACGGTGCCCGTGCCCTGTGCTGCTGCCTGGGCCCAGCCCTGTGCGGTTCCGGGCTCCTGCCGGCCGGCTCCCTGTCACTGCCCTGTGCCTTTCAGGTCCTCGAGTGCCTGGACTTGAGGGAATGCAGTGACAGTGTTCTGCAGATCATGGCACAGAACCTGCAGAGCGAGCACAGGGCCAGGCGTTACTTGGCACTCAGAGGCCTCGTAGTGCTGGGCAAGAATCCCTTGATGGTGAGAAGGGGGCAGTGGCTGAAGCCATGCAGGCAGCGTGGGGCCGGGCAAGGCAGTCGCTTGGCCTTGCCTGGGCTTGGGGCCCTGGGGCAGCTGCTCCCAGCTCTCCTGCCTCCCGCTTCAGCGGCCCCAGTGCTTTGGAACAGGCCTTTGGCCTCTGGGCCCTGCGGCAGCAGACTGGCCTTTCACAAACTTGTGTTCTGCACAGGCTGAAAAAATGGGGAGCCTGACCCAAAGTCTTGTGGAGCTCCTGCAGGAAAATGATAGCCACATGATCAGGATGACCATTCTTCTACTCCGATATTTGCTCCTGGATATTGGGGGTGCCCCAATAGCCACCCCCATTGCCCTGCAGCTGGCTGAGGCGCTCCTGCCACTCTTTGACCACGTAAGGCTCTGTGCCCATAGCCACGGCCGCCAGCTGCTGCCCGCACACTTGGTGCCCTGTGCAGATGCAGGCCTGTGCTCTGGGGGGCCTGAAGCAGCTGATGCTGAGGTCTTTTGCCCTTCCTCTCCTACAGGATGATATCCGGGTGCAGCTGAGCTCCATGTGTGTCTTTCAAGAGATGCTGGACTTTTTAAGAGAAGATGGAAGAAAGGCCCTGAAGTCCCACGTTCGCCAGAGCCTGGTCCCACTCTACGTCCACTGCCATGATGAGAATCAGATTGTT
This sequence comes from Agelaius tricolor, assembly GCF_023055355.1. NCBI lineage: Eukaryota > Metazoa > Chordata > Aves > Passeriformes > Icteridae > Agelaius > Agelaius tricolor. Next base: position 889,502 of record NW_027269311.1, on the reverse strand, counting down.
GCTGAGGTGAGGACCTGTGGCCACCTGCTGTCCCCCCGGCAGGGGACTGGGCTGCTTCCTGCCCTGGCACCTTGCGGGCTGCAGCCTCCTCCAGGCTGTGGCACTGGGATGCTCCCGTGCCCTGGCCTGTGGGGCCAACACCGCGTCTCTGCTGCTCTCCAGGCCTCCCGGGAAACGCTGCATTCTGCAGCCGGATTCCTGAAGAGGCGGAATCTTGAACAAATGCTCCAGGTGGATCAGACATGGAGGTTTGGCGAGTGCTTGGTAAGAGAAGCCGAGAACGCCCAGGCTCGGCCTGGAGAAGGCCCCTGAGGGCGGTGCTCAGTGTGCGGGGCCGGGCAGCTGTGCCCCTGCCCGCTGCTGCAGCCAGAGGCCGCGGGGGCTCTTCTCCAGGCTCCCGTGGGCCCGAGCCGGGTGCCCATGGAGCCCCGGCCCGGCGGGGCTGCGGGCCGGCGCCGCGGCTCCCCGGGCAGCAGCCGGCCCTCTGCCCCCTGCCCTCGGGAGCCCTTGGCCAGCGGCTGCTGTGGCCGCGCCTCAGGGCTGTGCGGGCAGGGGAGGCCGGGGCTGGGCGCAGGCAGCGCCCGGCCCAGGGGCTGAGCCCGCGCCAACCCTTCCCTCCTGCCGCTCTCTGCAGCTGGCAGAGGACAGGAGCCGAGCGGCCGAGCACCTGCGCCGGGCCCTGCGTTACCTGCAGAGCCCACAGGAGCCCCTGCGAGAGGCGGCCATCAGGTTCATGGGTGAGCCACGAGCCCGGGCTCCCTCCCCGGCCCGGCCCGCCGCAGCTCGGCCCCGGCCCCGCCTGCTGCCCCGGCAGCGCCAGCCGGGCCCGGCGCCGTGGAGCCCCGCCTGGGCTGGGCATTGCTGCTGCCGCCCTCTGGCAGCCGTGCCCTGGGGCGGCAGCGTGCGCCAAGGGCCGGGCTGAGCCCTGCCGGGCCAGCAGCCCGTGTGGCCACAGCGCCGGCAGCGCCGCTGGCAGGGAGCTGTGCCGCTGGCGCCGTGACAGGCTCTGTGTTCACAGGCATGGCCGGGCGGCACCTGAGGGGGCAGCAGCAAGAGCTGCAGCTGATCTGCACTGGTGAGTGAGGCCAGCGGGCTGGCAGCGGGGGCTGCCGGGGTTAGAGCTGCAAGCCCTGCCCCGGCTGCGGAGGGCTCTGCTCCTGGGGGCAGAGCACACTGAGATTTCAGGGCCACGTGGGCCATTGGTGGCCAGCAGCTTCGGGCTGATCCCCTTGCTCCCTGCTCCCTCCTGGCCATGGCAAGAGCCGGCTGCGATGGCCCTGGCAGGGGGCTCTCCTCGGCTCCCCGCAGATCCGGCATCTGGCCATGGCTCTGTTCCTCTCTCTTGCAGCCCTGGAACGCCTGACGGAGGACATGAGCAGTGCCGTGTCAGAGCTGGCACTTGAAACACTGCATGTCCTCCGAGCAACAGCCAGTGGGCGATATTCCATCTTCCAGAGGCTGCACGACCAGCTGCACAGGGCATGGATCACTCGGCCTCGTCTGTCACGGCTCGGCTGGCTGCACTGCTGGAGCTCTGAGGACAGCTGATCCGGAAGGCTCTCTTTGCTGGGGCAGCCTGAGCCAGTGGGGATTTTTACTTTTCTTTGAGATTTTTCTTTTCTTCCATTCTATTTTTTACCCGATGTAAATATATACCATGTTATAATATACACACTCTCAGGAGATTTTCTTTGCTGCCCAGGGTCCGTAGGGCATAGGGAAAGTGGAGAAAAGCCTGCTTCTACTTAGCATGCTGCCCATGCATGCAGTGCTGCAGGGAAAATGGCCAGAAGCCCTTTGGCCTGTGGTGGTTCTGCTGAAGCCTTTGTGCTGCCCACAGAGCGGCTGGGCAGGGGCCGGAGCTGCGGGGATCCCTGCCAGAGCGGTGCCTGGAGATGGCCACAAGGCCTGTGCCAGGCAGGAAGCGCCATCCGTGCCCTCCTGCCCGTCTGCTGCTGCCTGCCTTGCTGAGGGCTCCCAGGTGCCTCTGGCTGGGGCTGCTCTGGAGCTGCTGTGGGGCTGCGGCGCTGCTGCCGGGCAGCTTGGCCGGGCTGGGGCAGGGCCTGAGGGGCTGGGGCGCTGGCAAGCCCTGAGCAATGGGGCTGTCAGAGGCCACAAGCAGCCCCCTGGCAGCCACCTTGTTCCTGCCAGAGTTGACTTGCAAGACAGATCCCGGGCAATCTGCAACTAACAGTGTTGTTGGAAAGCCAAATGCAGGGAAATCCCAGACCTTTGGTCTTGTCAGCAAAGCTCAGAATTAAACACAGCATTTGATCTGAGACCTTGGAAAGGGCTTCCGAACTCAGGTGCTAGAAGCAAGAATGAGGATTTCTAGTTTCTAGCAAAGACACGGGGAGGAAAGTTGAAGTGGAGGAATGTTTAGAGTTTTAGAGTTCCAGATCTAGAAAAAATCAAAGTAGTTACAACAGTAAACAAGAAGTTTAGGATGCAGTGCTGTAGGTTTGTTGCGTCATGGCATGATTGGCTAAGGAAGCCACCACTGTAGCATGATGTGGGAAGCCAGCAAATTCCTCGGGCTGCCCTGCAGGACTCGAGACCCTGTCAGAGGGCTCAGAGACCTTGGCACAGAGCCCAAGACCCCTGTGCCTTTGATTTAGCCCTTGGAAAAAACAATTCCCAACCTTGTATGAAGAATGACAAGCCACAAAAAGAAAGGGAATTTATCACAGAGTGGAAAAATAGATTTTGGGGCTTTTTAGAATGGGGCTTCAGGGGGCAAGATGGAGGAATCTGGGCATGTCCAGCCTTTCTCCTTCTTCTTCTTGGCCTCCAGTTCTGCTGTGATGTTGGCACTTTTCGATTGGTTACGAGTAGAAGCTCACTGTCTAACGTAGATGATAGGTATGGGAAAGTAATTGTAAATATTGTACAGGTAGTTGTTTTTAGTAGAAAAAGATAACACGGCCCCGGGGGAGGCAGAGTGCCTTAGACTGTCTTGCTGAGCAGACCTCGGCAGGACAGGAGAAAGAATTTTATAGATAAGATACAAGAAACAACCTTGAGACCGAGAAATGAAGAGCTCTTACTCCTTCTTCGACCACGGGGCTGGGAAAAGAGACTTTCTAACTTATCTTGGGGTCACTCTGAGCAGCTAGAGACCCCGAGAGCATGAGTCCCTAAGAGGAAATATTGAAGGATTGGCTCCAAAACTTAAATATCCTTGTTGGCCGTCTCTTCTTGGCCAAGAAATCCTTCAAAGCTCTTGGAACTACAAGTCTTGCGGCCCTGTGAGCCATGCGGTGCAGATGGGAGCCAAACTCACCCTTCCTGTCTATGTAGAAGAGAAGAAAAAGCAATGGCATCATCTAAAAAATTCACAGGTCCGCTCTCTAGCTCATTCCAAACTCCTTCAACTCGCCCAAAGTGTGATTTAGCTACAAATAGATGACAGGGACTTTTAGTGCTGCCTCTTTGACTCCAGAGTGGCTGCTTTAGAATCTTTCCCATAACCCTGTGTAGTTGTGTGCCAGCAAGGTCTCCTTTGAAGAAACTTTCCCAACTGACTTGCATGGAGGTTTGTTTGAAGGGTGTTTGAGGGGAAAGGCTCCCAGCAGAGGTCTGGGCTTTGGCCTAGCTGTGTCTCCTGCTGATTGTGATGTGTACCATCAGCTGCAGGGCTTTCTGGGCTAAAAATATCATCAAGTCACTTGGACTTGCTCTTTTTGGCCTATAAAAGCTGGACCCACTTTTGGGGCAAATTTGGAGACCTCATCTATGGGTGGTTGGAGCACCTAGGATTTTCCCAGTTGTTGGGAATGGTTCTCCAGGTCCCTGGAGTATCCAGGGCCCTGGTAAGTTCCAGCTCCACACATGCCTTGGCAATGAGAAGCAGAGGAACCCAGACCTTTTTGTGCTGCCTGTGTCACTGCACCGGGGCCATGGGATGGGCACACGCAGCCCTTGTGCTGGAGCTGAGCTGCTCTGCCCAGCACTGGTGGCCGCCATCCAAGCTGGTTTTGCTTGTCCTGGTTCCCTGACAGCTGGGGCCCTGGGCAGAGCCCTGAGAGCCTGGTCTGCCCCCAGGGAAGGAGCAGGAGCCCCTGGAGAAGCTGTACTGGGTGGGGATGCTGCTGCTGCTGCTGCTGCTGCTGCTGCTGCTGCTGCTGCTGCTGCTGCTGCTGCTGCTGGAGACAGCCAGGATGACATCAAGGATGACAAGCTCTTCCTCAGCCTGGCCCCTGGAGGCTGAAGGTGATGGACTTTGATTCTGGCACCTTCTTCAAAGCCAGGCTGCGCAGGGAATTTGCAGATGAGTCCCCAGCGGGGAAATTCTGCCAGATTTGGTCATGGCCCAGCCTGGCTGGGAAGCAAAGGTTCCCCCTTTGCTGGGGCAGATGCAACTCATCCTTCAGTCACTGCCCAGCTGCTTTTTGGCAGGGCTGTGGGGATGGGCTGGGCTGGGTACAAAATGGGAGTGGGCTCCTGGCCCTGCCAACAGCCCCCAGCACCCACCGTGCCCCGGGCTGGGGCTGGGGCTGGGGCTGGGGCAGCCAGCCCAACACAAACAAAGGCCCATGGTGGGAGCAGAGGTGGGACTCCAGAACCTGTGCAGGGGCTGCTTTGCTGTGCAGGCAAGGAAGGGCTTGGGCTGCTCAGCTGCCCTTGTTTGCTTTGGGATCACGGTGATTTTGGGGGCAGTGCAGGGGGGAAGAGAGAAAGTGTGGGCTTCCCTCAGCCATGGCTGGGTTTTTCCCTACCATGTAGGAGTTGGGCCTTCCTCAAGGCCCTGACAGAGATCAGAGTTTTTCCTGTTTTTCTTGCTTTCCCTTTTTGCATCTAATCTCTTTTCAATAATGTGTTGTTTGTTTTTCCAGAGGAAGCGTTCAAGGTGGTCCAGTGTGGATGGGGAAGTGCTTGGGAGCAGCTGTGGCGTGGATGGGCCGTGCCCTTGGAGAAGGCTGAGGCCATGGTTTGGGAGCAGCTTTTCTTCCAGCCATGGCTGGCGTGAGGTGGGTCCCTGTGTGCTTGGCAGGGTGGGATCAGAGCTTTTGGGAGATGGCAGCGAGCACAGGAGCATCCTGCTCTGGGCAGCTGCTGAGGGCTGGATGTGCCGTGGCTGGCTGCAGGCTGGGCACATGTCCTGCCCTCCTGCTCTGCTGCCAAAGGCAGCAGGGATGGGCAGCTCTGGGCACAGCTCTGGGCACAGCCAGCACGGCCTGGGCACCGCAGGCCTTGGCACAAGGGCACAGGAGCCCTCAGCTGACGGGCACTTTCTGCTTTCTCTCCTTGCAGCCGGGCTCTGCGGCTGCTGAGGCTGCTCTGGGCTCTGCCAGGGCTCTGCTGGGCTCAGCCCTGGGCCCAGCTGGGCTGGCTCTGCCCTCACATTGCTCTGACAGCTCTGCATCAGATGAGCCCCTTGCGAGCACAGCGCCTGAGCTTTCTGCTTTGGCAGCTGAGTGAGACTCTGCTGCAGGCCCAGAGATTGCAGCTGGGGACACACATCCAATTGGCAAGGACCCAAACTCTCCACAGTCCCAGCTGAATGCCTGGATCTCCCCAGGAAGTTTTGTCTGTCCCACTCTTCCTTCTTGATTGGCTGGAATTGTGCAATTGCACTTTCTTCCTCCTCTAGAAGTGCCCTGAGTGGGCCAAAGCTGGCGAGTGGGCCGTGCTCCTGAGGCAGTGCAGTCTGGAGCTGGTGGATGGAGAATTGCCCTTCTGCACTGCCAAACCAGAGCAAAAAGCTGTCAGTGGGACTTTGTGTCTTTAAAAAATCCCTGACAGTTTCAAAGGGAATGTGCAGCTCATTTCCAGGCTGAGAATGAAGGGCATCTTCTAAAGGATTTGGGGTTAGACAGAGTTTCCATTCCCCGTCCTGCTTGGAGCTGGCAGGGGACAAAGCAATTTCCCATTGCTTCACCCACAATTTAACAATGTTGGAAACAACCTGAAAAACTTTTAAAAAAGGCTGCTGAAGTCAGCAAGATGGATCCATGGCATCAGCACATTTACAATGTAAATAACTGAGTTCTCTTTTTCAAAAGATCATGTACCTCTTAATGCAAAGAATGTAACTTTGCATTTATGTTTTGTTTTTTTCACTAACATTATGTTATGTGTTTTCACTAACACTTGGATTTTATTCTTATCTTTTACAATTTACCTATTGTTTTCCTTTTTCCTTTTTTTTCCTTTAAATAGAAAACATGTCCTATATAAGGAATGTCCTTTGCTCCTGGTTCCTGTGTGGAGCAGCTCCCTTCCTGCTGGCTGAGCTGCTCAGGCAGAGCCCGGCAGCTCCTGGCCCTGCAGGGCTGAGGCTTTTCCCCGTTGCTGGGCACAGACTGATGGAGCAGCACTGCTGAACACGGGCACACAGAGGGACCAGGAGCAGCTGCCTTTGGCCACCTGAGGCTCCAAGGCCCAAACTCTGAGCAGCCAGGGCTGGAAGAGACTGGCAGGATCTGATCCCTGACTCTGGGCCAGGGCTGCACAAATGACCCCACAGCAGCAGCAGCAGCAGCAGCAGATGGAGCTGACTTTCAGCACAGCCCCTGCCCCTGTTCCCTCCCGTGTGCAGCGGTGTCACAGCAGCCTGAGGCACCTGGGAGCCCCCAGTGCCAGCAGGGACTTGAGATGGCAGCCCTGGGCTCCTGGAGGCTGTGCAGGGAACGGAGCTGGGCACTCCCTGTCCATGGGGAGCTTCCAGGTGGAAAAAGCTGCTGTGCCCAGGCAGCTCCAAGGGCACAGAAAGGAGGCTCTGGAGCACTGGATCTGTGCCAGTGCCACAGTCCTGGGCAGCAGCCAGCCAGCCCTGGGGGAACAGAGGGCACAGCACGAGGGACAGAAGCAGGCAAGGGCAGAGACTGGAGAGAGCCAGAGCCAGGAGCAGGAACAGCTGCTCCATTGCACTCTTGGAGAAAGCTCTGGGCTGCTTCAAAGCGCTGAAAGGCGTGAAGGGCAGAGAGGAGGCCACAGCAAACAATGCTCCTGTTTGCACAGCCTCCCCTCTCCGTGTCCCAGAAGGAATTGGATGGACTGTGTTCTTCTCTCCGAGTCGTCTCGTTCAGCATGAGCAGCTCAGCACCAGGAGCTGAAGGAGCTGAAGCCTCAGGCCACAGGAGCTGGGCAAGAGGAGACTTTTGGAGCAAAGTAATGCTGCTAAAATAGCCCCAGCTGAATGCAGTGGATAGAATCATGGAATCACAGAATCCTTTCTGTTGGAAAAGCCCTCTGAGCTCACCCAGTGCAGCCGCTCACCCAGCAGTGCCAAGCCCAGCACTAAACCACGTCCCTGAAGTGCCATGGCCTGGACACCAGCCCTGAGTGAGGCCTGAACAGCAGGCCCTGAGCCCAAGGTGGCCTCTGGATGAACCTTCCAACCAAAGGTTATCTTTGTATCTGCTCCCTAATGAAATATGCATGGTCATTAGCACTGTGAAAGATGTAGCCACTCATTAGTGAAACATGTATTGACCTTTGTGTATTTAGAAGCTGGACAAGGCCATGAAATCTGACATTTGGCCTTGTTTGGGGCTGAATGGTCAAAGTCACCTCCCTTGGTTCCTCCTGGGGCCCTGGCCAGGCTTTGGGAGGGAGCCAAGAGAGGATAAAAGCAGATGTTGCCACACTAGCAGTGCTGTCAGTTTGTCCATTCAGCACTGTCAGAGCTGGGCCCTCTCCCAGCGGGGTTGGAGCCTCACCTGTGGCTGGAGGCACCTGCAGGAATTGCCAGTGCCCAGGAGTGGCTCTGCAGCCCTTGGCTGTGACAGCTTCCCCAGCTGCTGTGTGGGTCTGGGCGATGGTAAAGGCTGAGGGTAGCTGGGGCTGGATCTTTCTCAATCACTGCAGGCAATCTTGGTGGGGATGGTTGGGTGCATTGCTGAGCTGCTCCTTTTGTAATTATTTTCTAATGATTATGTGCTTTGCTGAGCCTCTCCTATTGTAGTTTTTTGCAGACATACATTATATAAATTACACAATTCCTTCAGTTGCTGTCTGTGTCTTTGGTGCTGACCCTGCCCACTGGCAAAACTGACCCTGTGGGGTTCCATAGAACCAAGGGGGCCCTTGTGACACTGAAGGGCCTCCTGTAACCAGGGGACCGTGGTGACCCTATGGGGCTCCATGGAACCATGGAGACCATTCTGACTCTGTGGGGGCTCATGGGGACAAGGCTCCACTGTTTTCCCCTCCCTGCCCCTGCCCCAGCCCAGCAGAGCAGCAGAGTCAGGTCAGGCCCTGCAGCAGGAACTGGAGGCCCTGGAGGTCAGGGACAGCCACTCTGTGTCTGGGATGCTCAGCAGATGCTCAGCTTGGGCAGCTCCTGCAGCCCCAGGGCCAGCCCTGCTGCCCAGCCCAGCAGCAGAGTTGGCCCCGGGGCTCCTCAGGCAGCTCCTGCTGGCCCAGGGACAGGGCAGCCTCTTGCCAGGGCTCCTCTGCACCCCCACGGGCTCCTGCCCTGCTCCTGGCCCATGCCAGCTGCCCCCAGAGCCTTTCCCAGGGGAACCCGTCTGTGCTGGCCCGAGCAGCCATTGCTGCAGCCCTGCCCTGCTGCCCAGAGCCCCGAGCTGGGGCTGCTGCTCTGCAGAGCACGGGGGCTGTGCTGCCCGGGGCCCTGGGCTGCCTCTGCTGGGCTCTGCTGCTCAGCCTGGGACACAGAGGCAGCTGAGGGTGCTCCTGCCCTGACCCCCTCCCACACGGGCTCTGCGGGGCCATGGAGGGGCTCAGAGGTGCCTGCCTTGTTCCAGGGCTGCCAGAGGGGCTCGGGGCTGCCCTGGATCCTCCTGGGGGAGATCCCTGAGGGGCAGAGGAGTCAGTGCCCAGACTCCTTTCCCTGTGCCTGCTGTGTCCCTGGGCTGCAGAGCTCTCCTGGCTCACAGCAGACATTCAGGCCTTGATCTCAGGGTGACCCCACCCTGGCCAGGTCTGTGCCCAGTGAGCTCCACTCCCTGCTGGTCCCTGGCACACTCTGTCCCTGCAGGTCCCCTGTGCTCTCCTGCAGCTCCCAAGGCCCTCCAGACAAACATTCCCCTGCCATCAGCCCTGGCACAAGAGCCCCTGCAGAGCCCCAGGAAGGTTCAGCACAGACCATTCAGCATCTGATGGGCACTGGCCACCAACAAGCAAAACCTGACCCAGACCTGAGTCCCCTGAAGGCCACAGATCTCATCCCACTGAGCCCTGGGAGAGCAAGGAACAAAAGGAGCCTCTTGAGAGGCCTGAGAGTGACTCTGGAGGGGAGCAAAGCCTCCCTGCCCTGCCCTCAGGAGATGCCCTTTGCTGATGGAGCTGCTGTGCTGGAGCCCAGCTGTGTCCCAGCAGTGCCCATGGCCTGTCCCTGCCTGAGGTCACAGCAGGGACATGCAGCAGGACAGGGACCAAGCTGCCAGAGCACTCTGGCCTTGCACCCACAGCAGGGCTGGGAAGGGGAGTGTGGAGCTGGGGGGAGCAGATGTGCAAAGAGGCAGGGCCATTGTCCCTGGCCGTGCTGCTGTGCTGGGAGCCCCTTCCCTCAGCCTCTGCTCACAGGCACTGCCCCTGCAGAGCCAGAGAAGGGCTGAGGAAATGCCTTGGACACACAAGGCAGGGCAGACACTGGATTTTATTGAAATGAACAGGGAACAAGCCTCCTGCAAGTCTTCGTGTTACACAAGAAAAGTAGATGTTCATGTAGACATGCTCAGCAAAGTACTACAGTATTTTATAAAAAACATTATAACACTAGTAAAATAATAAGAAAAGGTCCCAGTGAAAAACTGCACAACTAGGAAAAAAAGGCTGAGATTGTAAAGAGTTCCATTCTGAAGGTTCTGAAGCAGAAAAGAGAGAATTTATTGTTTCTGAAAGATAAAGTAATCATTTTCCTCAGGGCATCCTTGAGCTCCTGGTTCCTCAGGCTGTAGATGAGGGGGTTCAGGGCTGGAGGCACCACCGAGTACAGAACTGACAGGGCCACATCCAGGGATGGGGAGGACATGGAGGGGGGCTTGAGATAAGCAAATGTGCCAGTGCTGAGGTACAGGGAGAGCACAGCCAGGTGAGGGAGGCAGGTGGAAAAGGCTTTGTGCTGTCCCTGCTCAGAGGGGATCCTCAGCACAGCCCTGAAGATCTGCACATAGGAGAAAACAATGAACACAAAACAGCCCAAAAAAAGAAAAGCACTAAAAGCAAGAAGCCCAAATTCCCTCAGGTATGTGACTGAGCCTGAGAGCTTGAGGATCTGAGGGATTTCACAGAAGAACTGGCCCGGGGTATTGCCATGGCCCAATGGCAGTTGTGTCAGGTTTGTGTCCTTTGGGCTCAGGACCTGGTGACACTCAGAGGCACAGAAAGGTTTTTTGCCAACAAACAAAAGTTGAACATTTGAACAGTTTAATAACCATCACAGCTCTTCCCTCAGCTCTCTGGGATGTCCCAGCAGCATCTGTTATGTCCCCTATTCCCAAGAGGTTTCTGTACAGGAACAGTTTAAGACAAAGACATAAGAAAAGGTTATTCTGTGAGAGATATTAACACAAAGAACATGATTATTAATTATATATTTATTTTACCTTCAGAAAGATTGGGAAATGTCCTGCCACTCAAAGCATGAAAGCGGTCAGTTTAGAGGCCCTTGACTGACCAGAGAGCACCTGGCAGAGGAAATCAAAGAGCAGTAGGAAGCACATAGATCCACCTACTCTAAATGAAGAGATGTTCTTTGACATTGCCATTTAAACAAGAGAGCTGCAAACACCTGAAAGAAGAGGGAGAGGAAACAATGAACAGAATATTGGAGCCACCAGTAGAAGGCAAGATCAGGACTTCTTCTCCCCTACCATCAGTACACCTCAAAAAAATTGCTCGTTGCTGGTGGGAAAGCTTCGCTATTTCTTAAAAGTACTCAAGTGACCTGTCGTAACGGCGGGAGAGATGCGACACACCATATGCGATGAATAGCAAATCCCGAAGTTTATTGAAACTCCACACATATTTATATTAGTGTTAATGAAGCTTATACATATTGCAAAAGCCGAGCTCATTATTGGTTAAAGCACACTTAGATCAAACACACCTACTTCTATCTCTTAACAATTATTTTGCTTCTATGTGTACATTCTTCTAATTTCTCTACCTTGGGATAGCTACATTTTCTGGCAAGCAATTTTCTCCCCCGTCTTCCCGTTTTAGAGAAGGTCACTGTGACCTTCGTCAGTAATTGGGCACCGGTTGCTTAGTTCCCAGCTTGTTTCTCTTACCCTTATCCATCGGTATCACATCGGAATGTCCTTTCTCAGCTAACCAATTATCCAAAAAGCTCTCTACATCTCCCCTGTTTTTCTGTTGAACAAGCATAGTTTGATTAAATGCAGTAGTTATTATCTTTCGCACCATATTCTGCAAGCATATACAAAAACAAGGCAAAACTAATACTAACAACAAAACTACAATAGCTACTACAATGCTAACCTTAATAATTGAACGTAACCAAGATCCTAAGTTTAAAGATTTGAGCCATCCATCAATACCAAGGCCTGATTCCACTTGTAAGTTCCATCAAGCACAGCTGCTCGGGTCCATTTAGCAGGTACCCACAAAGGTCCTGTAGGAGTAGAAACACAAAGATATCCGCGGCCCCAGTATAACACCTTAGCAGGACTTTGTCATTGTCCTGACTTGGGATCCCTGTATCTCACCCACACATCTTTCTTTACACCATCTGCTTCACGTACATAGTGACGAATCACAGCAGGAACCTTGTTTTCCCGAAAAACACACAGGTGGTTCAAAACAAACAAGCACTTTAACAATCTCTCTTGTGGCTCTCTGGTATCCTTATATTTACTCAGATATCTTTTTAAGGTACCATTTGCTCTCTCAACAATCGCTTGTCCTGTAGGAGAATTGGGGATGCCGGTTATGTGCTCTATTCCCCACATTTGCAGAAATTGCTTTATTCTTTTGCTACTGTAAGCAGGCCCATTGTCTGTCTTGATACGCTGTGGTACTCCCACTACTGCAAAACAACTGCTGAGATGTCTCTCTACCTGCCCTGCTTTCTCACCAGTCTGCGCTGTGGCCCATATAAAATGACTGTAAGTGTCTATGGTAACATGTACATACTTCAACCTCCCAAACTCTGCCACATGTGTGACATCCATTTGCCAGGTCTCATTTGTGCTCAGCCCTCTTGGGTTAACTCCCAGACCTAAACCACAGCCTCCATTATGATGACTGCATATAGGACAGGCTTTGACTATTGCCCGTGCCTCCTCCATAGATATTTGAAATTCTCTATGAAGGCCTTTTGCATTATGGTGGAACATGGAGTGTGCCTCTCTGGCTATGGTCTGTTTGGGAATCGGAGTTGCTTGTGTGATTGAGACTAACTTATCTGCTCGCATGTTACCTTCTCCCAGACCAATATCCCATTTGTGACTTCTGATATGGATAACACAAAAGGAATGCTTTCTTAGCCTAATTGCTCTCTGCAGTTGCATAAACAGCTCATGTAACCTCCTGTTTTGAACCTCTTTTATGGAGGCATCCTCTATTCTCTCACACACTCCTGCAACATACAAAGAATCTGTTACAATGTTAAGAGGTCCAGAGAAATGCATCATGGCCCATACAACAGCCAAAAGCTCCATCGTTTGTAAAGTGTCCACCTCAGTAGCTCGGAGTATGTGATGATGCCATTGTCCCTTTTCTCGCCAGGTCACTGCAGCAGTTTTAGATTTTCTTCCTGCATCAGTGTAGGCAGTTGTAGCATCCGACAAGGGCTTCAGTGATCTTTTTGGGCATTGAATCCAACCCCATTGTCCTACCCAATTCAATGGTACATTGGGAATATCATCAGTGGCAGTCACACTACCGGCTCCCAACAGAGCCTCTTGTAACTCCATACTGTTTGCCAGATACCATGTCAATGTATCCTTTTTCATTGGTATCTGTATCTGATCAGGTTCCTTTCCCATAATCTGTATTGTCCGTTCACGACCCTTTTTAAGGAGATCAGCTAGACTTTCAATTTTCTGAAGAAGGGTTTTCTGTTGTTGAAGTGGAGGAGATATCCATTCCAAGGCCCATGTCTCCCCCGTTTTTCTGTTGTGCTGAGTAAGTGCACCCAGTAAAAATTTTGGTCCACACCAAACTGTCAGCTGTATAGGAAGGTCGAGATCACGTCTCCGAACACTGCCTTGTGTAACACAGTCCAATATCCGCTGCAGTGTCTCAGCCTGTTCAGGGGCTATACGAACAGGCTGTGCCGGATCAGTCCCCTTCAGTAAAGGTCGAAGCTCGTCCAAGAGGTCATTAGGGATACCAACAATGGGGCATAGCCACTGTAGATCCCCCAGTAACTTCTGAACATCATGCAATGTATGCAATTTGATGTTTAATTGCAATTTCTGAGGGGTAACAATTTGATCAGTAAGTGTCCACCCCAAATATTTCCACGGTGCAGACAACTGAATTTTTTCAGGAGCTACAGTCAGTCCATGGAGCTTCAGAGCATCATGTATTGCCTGAATTTGTTGACGCGCAAAAGGTTCTGGTTGTGCAAATAGAATGTCATCCATATAATGATAAATAATTGTGTCAGGCCAGGCATGTCGCAAGGGCTGTAGAGCTGCAGCGACATAAAGTTGACACAAGGTGGCGCTGTTCCGCATTCCCTGGGGAAGAGAAACCCATTCGAATCTCGTGTCCGGCTCCGCTCTGTTTAAAGACAGCAAAGTGAATGCAAACCTGCGAGTATCTCGAGGATGCAGAGCAATAGTAAAAAAGCAGTCCTTCAGATCAATAATCAAAAGTGGCCAGTCCCTTGGTAGCATAGCCGGGTTAGGTAAACCAGGTTGTAGGGCCCCCATTGGCTCCATCTGTTCATTGACAGCTCGCAAATCATGTATCAAGCGATACTTTCCCGACTTCTTCTTAATCACAAAGATGGGCGTGTTCCATGGACTTGTTGACAGCTGTAAATGTCCATGTGTATATTGTTCGTATACCAGCATGTGAACCTGCTCGAGACTTTCCCTTTTTAAAGGCCACTGCTTAACCCATACCGGTGTGTTCGTGGTCCAGGTCAATGGGATTGGGAAAGTCCATGCAATGGCCCTTAGCCTAAAGGGTGCTCATTTGTCAAAACCACACCCATCTGAGCCAGAATGTCCCGACCGATTAGACACTGCACAGTAGGAGGCAAAGGTACAACTGACAAAACACCCCGTACAGCTTTATCCTCAATAGTCACAGTTAACATGGGTGTCTTCCTTGCAAATGTCAGGCCTCCAACTCCGGTTACTGGCATAGTAGTTGACTGCAATGGCCAAGTGTGGGGCCAAAAATCCGGACTCACAATGCTGGAGTCTGCGCCAGTGTCTAACAGTCCTTCCAAGGTTCGCCTTTCGCCCTGATAGTCCAAAATGACAGTGCACTTTGGCCGTTCATTTAAGTTCATTGTCAAAAGAGCAAGGCCTCCAGTGGATCCGAATCCATGCTCTCCTCTGGACTGTGCCTGACGAGGAGGTACAGTTTTAGCCAACTGTTGCAAAGGAATTAATTGAGCTATCCTTTGTCCTTTTTCGATCCGCATCGGTGGAAAAAGAGTATGCACCATAATGGAAATCTCCCCTGTATAATCAGCGTCTATCACTCCAGATAAAACAAATAATCCCATCATTGTAGCCGAGGAACACCCTAAAAGCAGAGCTCCCATAGGTAATCCATCAATAAGTGGTCCTTTTACCCCAGTTGGAACCTTTTCTGGGTGAGTAGTCATCAAAGTCACGGTTGCTGCTGCTTCGAGGTCTAATCCAAGGCTCCCGGCGGTGGCGGGCTGGAGGCAGGTTGAGCCGAAGTGGTGACAGCTGCTACTTGTGTCCGGGCGCGGCGGCTGGTGGGCGCGCTGGCTCTGCCGTTTCCCGAGCGGCGTCTGCAGATTCCGGTATTGTGGGTGTCCAGGCGGCAATCCTTACACCAAACACTGACGGCGGGACAGTCCCGTCGCGTATGTCCCATTCCTCCACATCGGTAGCATCTGAATCGGCTAGTAGATGGAGCTCGTGGAGCATTTATTGCTGCTGCCTGGAGCGGGGCGAGGGCCGCCAGCACTTGGTTTTGAGAAGACTCTGCCTGCTTCTGTAACCCGACCCCTAGCTCTTTAATAGCATCTACTAACATTGCCTGTGATCCCAGCGGGACATTAGCTAATCGTTCTAAAGCTTCCTCTATAGACCAATTAGCTCCCAGGGTATTTATCACATTCTTGGTAAGCTGATTGCTGTTTTGAAGTGCACACTGCTTTAACAAGGTCCCTTTCATGAATTCAGGGACTCCTACCCGTTCAATAGCGCTGGCTACCCTGTCTATAAAAGCTCCGAAAGACTCTTCCGTACCTTGCTTCATCCCCATGTAAGAAGGAATTCCTCCCGGATCTTTAATTCTATCGATAGCTAAATGTGCTAACCGCATAGCCTCTCTGCACTTCTCGGGACCAATCAATGCTTGTGCCTCCGTTCTAAGAAACGGCCCGAACCCCATTAACTCCTCCAGGGTCACCCCATATAACGGATCCCCTGGTTGCTGTACCACTGCGACACATTGCTGACAAATCGCGTGCCAATGGGCATTAAACAAAAGCTGTTGGTGTTGAGTAAAAATGAGCCGTATTACTGTCCTGCAATCTGCCGGCAGCAAAACCTGAGTGCCCCAGATGTAATCCAGTTTTGTGGGTTCACTAGTTACTCCAAATTGACTAACCATGGATCATAACTGCGATAACAGTTTCCAATCCAAGGCAGTTATTGTGGCTTGAAACCCTCCCCCTGCCAGGGGAGAATAAACCACTGGGCAAGCCATTTCCATAGCAGCCGATCTCGCCTCCTCATCCCCCGTGTCCATAAATTCTTTAGCTACCGCCGCCCATGCCTCCCTTCGCTGCTGAGCAACGGCCCTTGCAAGGTCACCGTCTGACCCGGGGACGGTCGAACCGCTAAGCGGAGGAGGTGTAGGGTTTGACACCGGGACAGGCGGCGCGGACGGCACAGCCGGAGGACACGCGGGGGGGGGCTGCTGCCCGAAAGAGGAACTGGTAGCGGCGGGGAGCCGTTGTCTGGAGCGGGGGCTGGGGTTGGCGGGGAGCCGCTGCTTATTGCAGATGCCGGTGCTGGCGGCAGACCGCCACCTGAGGCAGGAACTGAAATCGGTGAGGGGGTGCCCGTCAAAACAGGCGCCGAAGCTGGCGGGGCCGTGCTGCTTAAAGCAGGCACCGATGGGGGTGGGGAACTGCCGTTTAAGGTAGAAGGCGATGCCGGCGGCAGATTGACTGTGGACGTAACAGGAGGCAGCGGGGAACCAAACCAGTCCCCATAACTCCTGTTCCTTTCATGAGCTGCACTGGCCTGCCGGGCAGCTCTTTCCTCTGCCTGGTATTTTAGCAATTCATCATGAACGACTCGCCATAACTTCCCCCACTTTTTCGCGGTCTTATCGTCATCTATGACTGCGTGCCACAGCTTATCCCCGAATATACGCCACTCCGACAATTCATGCACTGTATGTGGATTACGAAAAAGCCCCTGTGCACACCCATAAGCTAACAACCCAGCAAGTTCTTTCTGTAAATCTATTCCTCTAATCTGACGCCCTCGTAAAAAGTCAGTAAATAAATCATATGCTGCTTGCCTGTCTTTATCCATTTTAACGACGATAGCGCGCTTCTTGCGGCTCTATTCAGGTCCGGCAGCACGTAGCAGCCGGGCACTCCTCTGAGCTCACCCGGGGCACTTGACACCTTCTTTTTTCAGCGGTGTTTTTTGCCGTCCCCAGCCGCGAAAGGACCTGCACTTGACTTTCACGCCTCCGACCGTGGCTAGTCCCGAAGGAACACGTCCGGGGTCACCATTTGTCGTAACGGCGGGAGAGATGCGACACACCATATGCGATGAATAGCAAATCTCGAAGTTTATTGAAACTCCACACATATTTATATTAGTGTTAATGAAGCTTATACATATTGCAAAAGCCGAGCTCATTATTGGTTAAAGCACACTTAGATCAAACACACCTACTTCTATCTCTTAACAATTATTTTGCTTCTATGTGTACATTCTTCTAATTTCTCTACCTTGGGATAGCTACATTTTCTGGCAAGCAATTTTCTCCCCCGTCTTCCCGTTTTAGAGAAGGTCACTGTGACCTTCGTCAGTAATTGGGCACCGGTTGCTTAGTTCCCAGCTTGTTTCTCTTACCCTTATCCATCGGTATCACATCGGAATGTCCTTTCTCAGCTAACCAATTATCCAAAAAGCTCTCTACAGTGGTGCCTTTCTGTTGGGAGCTCCTTGAGTCAAGAAGTTTATTCTGTAGCATCAGCAGTGGGCTGGCCTGAGCTGCATCAGCAAAGCTGCTGAAGGAATCAAAATCTTCTCTGAATTGAGAAGATCCATCCTGGCTTTAAGGCACAGGGAGAGGGGAGCAGGCAGCTGGGTCTGGGCAAGCCATGCAGGGAAGGTGTCTCCTGGAAAGCCATGCCAGCTCTCCAGCAGCCACCCCCTTGTACTGGGGCTGAGCACAGAAACGGGAGCCTGAGGGATCCTGGACTGGACTGTGGTGCCTGCAGCCAGAGCCCTGCTGGAGAGAGATGAACCATGAACTGAGAAGCCCGTGCTGGGGTCACTTGGAGCATTGACTGTTTCATGCTGTCAGACCTTGGGACATCATCCCACAGGTGATTAATTACTGCTCATCTCCTTGCAGCCTGTGAGAGTGGATGTAGGGGAGACCTGTCATCTCTACATCGTGTTTGACCCAGCTTATGAACTGGATTTGAAGAGCTGGAAAAAAGAGAAGGTTCTGAAGATAGACATGGTCAGGGGCCATCCTTTTGTGGAGCATATCACCCTTCAGGGAGAAGTTCACTTCCCAAATCTCCAAATGCAGCCCAGCTCCGTGGAGTTTGGCTGCATCGTGGCTGGCACTAAAAAAGTGCGTTCCCTGGAGATGACCAACTGCAGCCCACTGCCCGTCCAGTACCGCTGGTCATTCCGTTCCGACAGCGAGGTGACCAGGTTTAGGTATGTGCACCTTTGGCCTCCCCTTGAAGCTCTTCTTGCTGTGTCCTGTTTGTACTTGGCCAAGAGCAAAGCTGTTTGCCTGGCATCTGACAAATGGCACTGAGCAGCTGTGCTCAGGCTGGATGCTCAGGGAATAGGTTTTCCACCACTTTGGTGCTGCACAGCCCCCACAGTGGTTTCCCCTGGGAAGGAAAGCTGGGGTGAAAGCTGCTTTCTCAGACCTCTGTGGCCTGAGACCATGTCCACCTTGATGAAGGGCTCCTAGTCCTTGTAGTCTTGTAATTAAAAGGTAACTTTTGTAGTTACAAGAAGAACTATGTCAGTGGGGTTTTTTTTTAGAAAGGAATGAGGCACTCGAACCAGATAGCAGCCACAGGACAGCTAAATCTTTCAGAGAAAAGAATTTATTGCTCTCTTATCAGAAGAAATGAACTTCTTCCCGCCTCGAAGGCACTGTTAGGATTAGAAGGAAGAAGTAGATGAAGACCAGACAGAATCCTGTGTTTGAATGGAATTGATGCATCCTGTATGAAGTGTATGAATATGCAACGGGCTATTGTTCTCAAGGGTTAATCCTTTGTTAGTGGGGGTCCTTTTTCGGGCTCGTGCTGCCCAGAAAAAGGTACCCGGACGTCCGTAACTCTTTGTATTTGTTGTCCCATTTGTTGTCCTAATTCAAATTGTCCAAATTATTTTTACTCTAATTGTATTACTATTTTTATAACCATTTTATTACTATTAAACTTTTAAAATTTTGAAAACAAGTGATTGGCATTTTTCACAATAGTTCTCTTATTTTCCAGAGATGAGCTTTGCCCACCTAAATTCAAACCCCAACCACCAAAAGGGAAGAATACCAGTTTGGAGTCCCCAGCATCTCGATGGAGACACTTCAAGATGAGACAGGAGCAGGCAGCCAGAATGCTGAAAGAAGTGGATGATTTTACCCAGTCTTTAAGAGACAAGGTAGATTTTCTTGTACATCTGCTGCTTGTGTTGCCTCCCCAGCCTGCCACCACCAAGTCATGCTCGTGCTGAGCTCCCTTTTTGCTGCCCTGCTGTCCTGTGCCCTGACAGTGGGCTGGGCAGCAGGGCCAGTGGCTGGACACGGGCTGTGTGGGAGGGAGAAATAGGAGAGTTTTCCTTGGAGAAGCTCACTCAGGTCCTACAGACCTGTGCTGAGTGTGGGATTTTTTGCCTTCACAATGAAAGAAGAGGCTTTTATCTGCATCATCATGGTAAGGCCTCCAGCTTCCTTCCCAGAGCCAGCTGGGATGAGTCCTGATCTCCATGGAGCCTCTTCCCAAGGCAGCCAGACTCCCTGTTTGCAGGGCTCTGCTTTCACCCAGAGCTGCTATTGCACTGCTGGCCCTGGAGCTGTCTTACAAACGGAGACTTTGCAACGTGGCTGTCTCTTCCTCCCAGCATAGAAAATGGCTTCTTTTTCAGGTGCAATCAGATCAACTTCCTGAATTCCCCCGCCTCCAAGTAGGGTTTGAGGGAATCAGCAGCTCCGTGGACGAACCGCAGCCTTCCCTCGAAGCAGAGAAGGCAGGAGGGAATCTGTCTCACTTGCACATTGTCAGTGTGGCAAGCAGGGCTGGAGCTGCCAGTGCCACTGGTGGGCCTCAGCATTGGCCACAGAGGGGCCTCCCATCCCTGCAGGCCCATCACAAAGGGCTGCTGAAGGAACTGGTAGTTGGAGAGGCCATGCAGGACACGTTGTAGGGCTGCCCAAGGACACTTTGCAGCACCTATGGAGGGCACTGCTCCCCCTGGAACTCCTCAGGTGGTCCATAGGAAACTTTTGCAGGAGCTTTTGCTGTAGCACCTTGAGAAAGCAGCATTTAAATCAGAGAGAGGGGAAGAGCCTCAGGAGTCAGATGAGCTGGGCTGGAGTCCTTCGCTCAGCTCCGAGAGCTCTCACTCTGAGCCTCCTCCTTTTCTAAAAGCAGTAAGAAATGCTTTTTAAAGGCAAGTTGTGCATCAGAGAGAATTTCTACTGCCAGGAGACATCCCAGGTCACTTTCACGTAATGTACTAATTAATGCATTGATCTGTGAGTGTGGGAGAAGATTTTCCCCATGGTCCCTGCACTGGTCAGTGGCATGGATGCAGGATGAGATGAGGGTGATTCTGGCAGTGTTTGGGGAATAGGCCCCTCCAGGTACAGCTGCACTTTGCTCCAAGATGCTCCTCTGCATCCATTGCCATGCTCAACAGCTCAATCTCTCCTGTCTTCCATCCAGGCTTTCAGTATCCTGCCAATGTCAGGTGTGCTGCAGCCAGGTGAGAGCCAGCAGGTCTCCTTCACCTACTCTGGCCACCTCAACACCATCTCCGATGTCACGGCGCTGTGCCACGTGGAGAGAGGCCCCACCTACGAGGTGCTGGTGACCGGGGAGATCTCACGTGTCCGCTACTCCGTGAGGCCCCAGGAGATCAACTGTGGCTTACAGGTACCACACACATCCCTGGCACAGCTCCTTGCCTTGGCACCACGGCCAGCAGGTTCCTGCCCACCTCGCTCCAGGGCTCCCTTCCCAGCCCCTTTGTTGGCTCTGGGGCTTGGAAGCCCAACCTTTGAGGGACACATCTGGCATCCAAGCTGCTCTAAAATGGCCATCTCCAACCCTCTCCACAATGCTGGGAATGCCTCTTTTTCAGGGTACCTAACACTGCCTCTGGGGCAGGCAGGGTCCCAGTGGGGGTGCTCTGAGGGGTGTGTCCCTGAGACATCTCTCTGCTGATCCACACCTAAAGCCTGACCTCCAAGGAGATGCTCTTGTCTAAAGCTCTTGCTTAATCCACACAATAATCAAGGGAAGAAGTTGGGCTTCCAGTCACTACCGTTGGAGAGACTGTCCCAGAATAATCCCCACTTCACTCTTTTCCAGTCAAAAGCCCACAGATATTTCCAGCTGCTGGCCCTGTCTGTGTTGCCCTGGGTGACTCCCTTGTTGCATCTATGTTGCTTGCCAATACTTGCATGCAGGTGCCTTTTCTCCTGGAATGCCTCAGTGCTGTCTCTGTTTCTCCTGGCTGTGGGTGACCCCTCAGAGGGCAGAGGGCCTGTGTGCCCTGGTTCATTTATTGCTGGCCCTCACATGGTTGTTACCACAGCTCTGTGTGCTGCCAGAGCTGCCTGGTGCTGTGCAGGTACCCTGTGAGTCTCACTCACTGGATTTTGATGAGCAGTACCTTGAGGAGGAGAAGGTGAGAAGGCAGGTCTAGTCCCCATGTACACGCTGCCCAAGCTTCACAGCACTCCAGCATTCCCAGGCTTGTGCCAGGGAGATGGAGGCAATCCCCAGGGCAAAGCCAGCTCTGCTGACATGCTGTGGGAGGACCTAAACTAAATAGTTGGTGTTATTGGGAGGAAGGGAGGAGACAGAAAATGGGTTGATTGAGTCTGTGTGATGAAAGGCAAGAAAAGGAATCTTGCGTATGGTTTCTCTTCCCTCCACATACAGATCCTGCGGATGGCAGTGGGGTCTGAGTACCAAAAGAGCTTTGTTATGCCTCCACGTGCCATGGGTGAGACACTGCCTCCAGAGGTGCTGCAGGACCACGAAGCACACAGGAGGCCAAAGGCTCAACAGGCAGAGCTCAAGCCCATGGCAGAAGCCAAGGCCAGGGCTGAGTCTGAGTCCAAGGCCAAGGCCATGGGCAAGGCAGCAGCAGGTCAGAAAAACAGTGAGGGTTTGGTGGTGTCTGTTTTGCCTGTGGTCCAGCCCATACACCCTGAACTCTCTCTGTCACCTTGCTCTCCAGGGAAAGCCCATTCTTTTAGCAGCTGCCTGTTCCCCAGCTTGGTGGAGGAGCTCTTGGCTGAAGGGCTGTGGCATCCTCTACCAACCCTGAGTGTAGCCAAAGCAAGCTCCTATCTGCCTGCCATAGACTGGGGAAATCATCAGGATATTTCCTTGTGTCCCTTAGCCACAAAGACTAGGGCTGGATGAGTTTCTCAGCCAGTAGGACCAGGTCTAATATCACTGGCTCTTTTATATTTGCACCTTCCTAGCAACAAAAGAACAATCTCATCTTGCTTTCACCGAGTCTCCTTTCCTGGGATCCGAGGGCATGGGGACTTTACTGCCCGGCCATAGCTTGGGGGATTGTCTGAATTCTGGGGAGGGATACAAGCTCCCCAATATCTCCTGGGATGATAGGCTGGGTCAGGAAAAGCTGTGAATCCTTGCAGCTGACCCAGAGCACCCAGGTCAGCTTGCAGTCACTCATGGTTTCTCCTCTTTGTGCTAAAGAACTGCAGCGAGAGAAAGCTCTGCAGAGGAAAGCAGAAGTGGATAAAATAGCACTGGAAAGGAAGCTCATAGGGAGGAAAAGGTGAGTAAGGCTTCCATGGGTTACTGCTGTTCCATGGGTTATTGTCCCTGGAGGGCTTCCCTGCTCCAAGGACTCTGAGCTCAGAGGTGCTGCATAGCAAAGGCCAGAAGCAGCACAGGGATGGCCATTCTGAGCTCCCTGGCTCCCAAGAGAGGAAGGACCTTCTTCTGTTGAGACACAACATCTTCTTCTCTATTGGAGTGCTGAGCCCTCCTGGCTTAGATGCTGCCTGCAGGGAGCTGGGCTCTGGGCTTGCCTTGGCACTGCCTCTAGAGGTGTCTTTAGGTCCATGGTGTTGAGTTGCACCTTCTTGATCATCTTCCTTCACCAAAACAGTGGGATTGTGGTATGGGCAGGTGTGGGGCACAGAGCAAACCTTGGTTTGGGTCCTGCTCCTGCCACAGCATTGCAAGTCCTTGCAATGCTGATCTGCCAGGCTTCTCCTTATGGTGGGACACCACCCACAGAAGCTCACGTCCTTTAGGCTCCCCTTCAGCTGCAGCAGTAGGCCAGCCCAGGAGAAGCTCAGCTCCAGCAAGGCAGCCCAGCTCAGGACACACAGGCAAAGTGTGGAGCTGAGAGTGGAGGCTGGTTAAAGCAAGTCTGTGTATCAGCACTTCCTTCAGCCCAGGCTGAAGTTGGTTTCATGGGGAGGAGACAGATGAGGCTGTTTCAGATGGCTTTCATGGCAGAGAGCACCGGTTTGCTTGCTCACAGCTGGGTTCCTGCAGGAAATCTGGCTGACAAGAGCCTGTCTTGCAGGAGAGGAGTTCCTGCAGCCTTTGCTTTCTGACTGATAGGATTATTCTCATTAAGGAGCAGGCTGTGCCCTGAGGGGTGCTGAATGAGCTGAGTGAGAATTGTAGGAGAGATAAGCAGATGTCAGCAATCTGTGATCTGCTTTAAACTGGGAAATCAAGAGACAAAGAGCATTTTCAGGCATCAGCACAGAGAGCTGCTGGATCAGCCTTTGGCAGTGGGCTGGAGGTGTCTGGCTGTGCCTTAAGAGGGAGCTTGCACAGCCAAGACCTTATGATGGCAAGGTTCAGGTTTGGCTGGTCCTGGAGGTCCCCTTGCACCAATGGCATCACTTGGGATGTTCCCAACCTCTGTGGGTTGAGAAAAATTCACGGAAATGGTCTCGTGGTTCTGCCTGGCCTCAGGGTCAAGGAATGAAGTGCAGGGCCGGCCAGGACTGCTGAGCCCAAGTTTCTGGTGGGGACTCTCAGCGATTTTTTCTGTTTTGTTTGCTGAAGGGAGCTGAAGCAGCTGGCTCAAAAGCGTGAGGAAGAGGCAAAAGCCTTAGAGGAGGAAGAGAGGCGGAAGGAGGAAGAAAGGCGGAAGGAGGAAGAGAAGCGGAAGAAGGACAAGAAGGGTGTCTCTGTGGGGAAGCAACCTCCAAAACCAGAGAAGGGGAAAAACAAACCTCCAGAAAAGAAGGAAACCAAACCCCCAGAGAAGAAGGAGACGAAAATCCTAAAGAAGGCAACCGAACCCCCAGAGAAGAAAAACAAACCTCCAGAAAAGGAAACTAAATCCCCAGAGAGAAAGGCAACCAAATTCCCAGAGAAGGAAACCAAAGCTCCAAAGAAGGGGGAAGCAAAAGCCCCAGAGAAGGGGGAACCCAAAACCTCAAAGAAGGATGAAACCAAAGCCCCAGAGAAGGGGGGAACCAAAGCCCAAAAGAAGGGGAGAACCAAAGCCCCAAAGAAGGGAGAATCTGAAATCCCAGAGGACGCAGCTGAGATGGAGAACTTGATCCAGAGGTTTCAGATCTATGAGTCATTGTAGCAGAATTTCTCCTACTGGAACAGAGTTCAGGGTACTGTGCAGATACCTGTGATCCAGAAGGGAAACAAGTTCCAGCATGCAGCTGGAAACAAAGGTCAGAAGACCAATAAGCCTCAGGAGAAGGTGAAGAAGAAACCTGAACAAAAATGTAGAGACCAAAGCAATCTTTAGTCATCTCAGCTGGAGATGCAAAGCAAAGTTACAGAGGGGACAGTCAGATGATGATGTTCCACAATGACTGGGTATCATCTGTGCTGATGGGGAGGTTACCCCTTCTTGGGACTCAGTTTTTTCAGGCAGGGAAAGATTATTCTTTAATCACTCAACTCAGTTTCTACAGTTTCAGACCTCGTGTGCAACTTTAATTAGTTAATAGATTTCTTTCTAATTACGCTATTGGTTAATAAAATATATTTTACTTGTGCATCAAATCTCTCTATTGTATTGTTTACTTGTTCTCTGCACTGATTCTCATGGGACAAATCCCTTGTTGTTGCAGGTACATTTGTTTTTCACCCTCAGAACAGATTGTTAACAAACTCTCATTCTCAAAATAGCTTCACATGGGAACTTGTAACTGCTTCTCTGCACTTAGAAGAGATGACAGGCCAGCTGTTAATATTGCAGAACAAGGCCTGATTTCATAAGGCCTTTCTTTTATCATTATTCTACCTGTCTATGACATCTCCCCCTTTTCATTCATTTAAAAAAGGCTCCTATGTTCTGATGTTGAAACAGCTCACTCTTGTGAGGGTATTATCTCATGAAGGTTTTCCCTGGTTATCTGTTAGACAACTGAAAGGTGAATAAGCCATAAATGAAATAACAGCATGATGGTGTACTGGAGGGATTAAAGTTGTAAAAAGCATATTGGAATTCTAAGTAAATCAGTTATGAGAAAAACTCATGGGAACTGCAAATTCCATGGAAACAGAAATTCAGTACGACTTTTTAAAGTGCAGGGTTACTGGAAAATAAATATAATAACGTGCAATTTAGCATATTGCTGAACAACCCAACAGCTTTTTGTGACTGTATCTGGCATCATTTTATATGGCAAATTTGTTAGCATTCTTGTTAAAAATATCAGACCATGTTAAAATTTGATAGGTAATAAGGCGTTGCATTTACCGCTTTTCAATCTCTCCAGTAACTGTAAAACTATATAAAAGAATCAGAATTTAGTCAGAAAACGAAATAAACTTAAAAAAACCCTATAGCAACACGTTTTCAAGGCACACAAACACAGTAGGTAAGGCTCCTGCCTCCTATCAGACAGAAGTAATCAAGCAGCTCTGCGCCAGAGCAGGGGCCTGTGCCGCCCACAGGGCAGAGGGAAAGCCCTACAATAAAGGGAAACTATGGGGAGAAGAGAGGACATTTAAAGTGCAATGACATAACTACACATCAATAAAGCTTCTCTTAATATTCACACAATAGTCATCCCTTCATTGCGCGGGCCAATCCTCTCATTATCCATGGATCCCAGCAGGGCCCTGCGGCCGTGAATGCGGCCCGCTCTGGGCTCGCCTGGCTCGGCCGCCACAGCGCCCCCGGGGCCGCTGCACCTCTGCTCCCCCAAAACACCCGCGGGGAAAAGAGCAGGGCAAAGGCAGCAACACAAAACAAACTCTAAAACCCGCACACAAAAAGATAAACACAGAAAAGGCACAAGCTGCATTTTATTTCATCTTCTGCCAACACAGTCACTGACTGAGAGTTGCATTTCCACGGCAAAGATCTGCCTTTTGAGAAACTTCAAACACAGAAATATCTTTTTTACTAGATGTGTACAAGGCCAGGCCTCATTGGAGGCACAGCTTTTCTCACAACTCTGCATCATCTTTAACTGAAAAAGAATTAAGCAGTATGGTCATGAGTCTGGCATCTCAGCCAGAAAGGCCAGGTATTAGAGGGAAGAAGTCAGCCTATAAAATCTGATTATTTTTCCTCTTCCATTGGTCTGTCAATAATGTTAATCAGAATGTATCTCTACATGTTAACATGAAGGTGTTTGTATTTACATAAGCAGTAATATATCTATAAAGACTTTTGAATTCTCTTCAAGGACAAGAAAATTTGAACCAATAATCCTTTCCTAATAGACAGGTCCAGTTTAACTTTTCACTGAAGATGTTAAACCCAAGGGTAGTTCATGTAATGCTGTCCTTACATGTCGCTATCTTCATGCACAACAGCCCATCTTTATTCTTCACAGCTCACATTTATATGGTTTTCTAAAGGCATTGTCTTTCATTTTAATTGGTTAGTAATTTACTGCAATTCGGTTCCTTGGTTGGTAGTTGCTAAAGTACATGTTAATCAAAACCTTTCCTCCCTAACGAGGTTTACATTCTTGTCTCCTGGATAGAAGCTCTGGGTAGAAGTCTTTCTTCTTCTTTCTTCTCCTTTCTCACAGGAACTTGTCAGGCTAGCTGTTAGCTGTACTTAGCTGAAGCAGCAGGCCTGAGCCATCATTTTACAAGGGTAACAAAGCTCTTCTTTTATACGGCTTTACAATATTGTATGTAACAATGTTGTATGCAACATTGACAAATGATTATTTCAATCTTAAAGAATAATCTTAAATTTCTTTCACGTGAATTTTGACCTTTGTAATATTTGTGTATGATATATTTGGAGTTAAAATCTGGTTTGAATCATCCCTTCATAGAATCACAGACTCATGAAATCATCAAGGTTGGGAAAGCTCCCTGAGACCACGGAGTCCCAGCTGTGCCCGATGCCCACCTTGTCCCCAGCCCAGAGCCCTGAGTGCCACCTCCAGCCTTTCCTGGGACACCTGCAGGGATGGGCACTGCCAAGCTCCCTGGGCAGCCCCTGCCAAGGCCTGAGCAGCCTTTCCATGGGGAAATTCCTGCTGGTGCCCAGCCTGAGCCCAGCCTGAGGCCGTTCCCTCTGCTCCTGTCCCTGTCCCTGGGAGCACAGCCCGACCCCCCGGCTGTCCCCTCCTGGCAGGGAGTTGTGCAGAGCCACAAGGGCCCCCCTGAGCCTCCTTTGCTCCAGGCTCAGCCCCTGCCCAGCTCCCTCAGCCCCTGCTGGGGCTCCAGCCAGGATAGCATCCTAGTGCTATACAAAGAGCAGTGCCGTAGGTGCCTTTATCACCACATTTTAATCTTTCATAAATACAGAAAGACTCGTCAGAAAGCACTAAAGCCAAGTCAGCAGCAAAAGTGCCAATGTCCTCTGCAAAGCAGGGCGGCCCGGGCCGGGCCGGCCCCAGGCTCGGTGCCGCGGTTGCCCGGTAACCGCGCCCGGGCCCTCAGCGTCTGTGACGGCGCCGTGGCCTCAGCGCCCTCAGCCGGCGCTGCTGCTCATTCGCACTCGGCATTAGCCAAGCGAATGGTTCGCAGAGATTGGTCTCTACGAGTCCTGTGATTTCGCGGAGAATTGGTCTCTGTGAGCAACTCGGAAACTCGCACAACATTGGTTTTTGCTAGGGACTCCTAAATTCACAGAACATTGGTTTCTGTGAGGGAGTCCTGAACTTACAAAGCATTGGTCTTTGTGAGGGAGTCCTGAATTTCGTTTGAAGGTAAAGATTGACTCAGGTTGTACTTTCTGGTTTTGTCACATCTCTGCTCTGAAAGAGAATGCCAGAGGGAAATACAGGATGGGATAATGCCAGTCTTCAGTTTGGTGGCATGTACAGCTGAGGGGATGAACCATATATGGTCTGCTGATGGTGCTTTTTGTCTCACCGAAGAAATGCAACATTTCCTAAATATACTAGTCTATCCTTTTTTTTCTATAGTATTTATTTAAACTACTTATAGGTGAATGAGTTCTGTTCAAGTTTCAGGGGGTTGTTATGATCTAGTTATTAAAATTATTAAGGAGATGCCCCTGGATTAAGGTGCAAAACATGACCATGTGCCAAAGTCAATAGTTTGGATTTTATGGAACAGTAAATGTGAGGAAGAGAGAGGGATAAAGAAATAGCAAAAGGAGGGGGGGAGGGAGGGAGCTGGCAAGGGGGGAAGAAAGAGAGCGACAGAGAGAGATTTAGTAGAAAATATCCCCATTCCATGGATCCCATCCCATTCAATCCTCTTCTGGTCTTCTCTGTGGTGAGGCCTCACAAAATGGAAGACTCCAAAGGATTAATGCAGATTTGGGCAAGGTGGCACTGCCCAGGTAGCTCCCTGGGGTGGGGCAAGTTTGGCTCTGTCTCTTGCTACTCTCAAATAATAGAAAATCTTTAGCACTAGGATATCCTTTGAGTCTGCCCTGAATTGGGTTGTGGCTTTTCAGATCTGTTGTGTTACTTTGCATGCCCTGCAGTCGTCTGGTGCAAGGCCTCAGGAATGGCTCTGGGGGCACTTTGGAGGTCTTTGATGGGTTATGACACCCCCTCAGCTGCCCCTCATGGGAAGGTCCCCTGGATGTGGCCTTCTGGGGCTGGGGGCTTCTAGAGCTGAGCCAGTTTGCCTGAGGGAGGATGGGTGTCCACTGCCCCTTAGCAGAGGTTGTGCCACACGCCCAGAATTTCCTCCTCCCCCCTCTGTTGATGGGAGGTTTGAGTGCAAACCTGGCCTCAGCAGACGAGTCTGTGGCTATGACTTCCCCAGCCTGAAGGCAGACAGAGCTGGTTTTCAGCACAGCTGCTGGGTCTGGCTTTAGTGGGGATGTATTTTTCTCCCTCAGCCTTGTTCACTTCTCCCCAGACCTGAGCTAATGGGATGCTAGTGTCAGCTTTATCTTGTCTCAAGTTCCCTTAGGCAGCTTAACTCCCAGTGCCAAGTTCCAGTCAGGAGGCATTTTCAGGGAAGGGTGGGCTTGGGGGTCTCAGCTTCTCTATACAGTTTTGTCACAATGGGCAAAAAGTTCTTTATAGCAATATTTAAGCCATTAACCATAACACTCCAGTCTCTCTCAAGTCCTGTGAGGAGCAGCTGAGAGAGCAGGGGTTGTTTAGCCTTAAGAAGAGGAGGTCCACTCAAGCTGTTTTTAAATAATATTTAAGCTACAGCTTTGATTGTTCTAAGTATTTTTAATGTTGAGCATTTTAGCTCCAGGTTTCAGTATGATCCATCTTTGAATTGCACAAGGTAACCATGTAGTTCAAATAAAGTCCAACTAGAGGCCTAACAATACTAGCTGCTTATGCCAAACAAGCACATAGCTACTTTCAAATCATAGAAAATCTTTAGCACCAGTATATCCCTTGAGT
Organism: Agelaius tricolor; assembly: GCF_023055355.1. Classification (NCBI taxonomy): domain Eukaryota; kingdom Metazoa; phylum Chordata; class Aves; order Passeriformes; family Icteridae; genus Agelaius; species Agelaius tricolor. The sequence goes on along the minus strand of NW_027269311.1, from coordinate 860,150 downwards.
CTGCCATGAACTGGGTTCTGGATTTTCAGAGTTCCATTGTTGTTCCTTCCAGTTCTGTTGAGGGACTGTCACTCATCTGTGACATCATCACTTCACAATGGCATCTGGATTCCCAGGAAGGACCCCAACACCTCGACTTTTGCTTAGGGAAGGACTTAAGCCTAATACTGTGAGTAGCCCCTGGGGCTGTGTTAAGGCTGGAAACTGCCCTGGTGTCCCTGCTCTCCCTGCCCCTGTTGTCCAGCAGTGCTCTGAAGCTGCAGAGCCCCTCCCCAGCCCTCTGTGCCATGCTCCTGTTGCTGGGGCTGTCCTGGTGCAGTAGGGAACACTGTGGGATGTGTCAGGGACAGCCCAGCGCCTTGCCTGGCTGTGCCAGCAGAGCCAAGTGAAACCAATGCACAGCTGAAGCCCTCAGCATGGGCTTCTTTCCTTCCCCTTTGCCACAGCAATTCCTTCTGTCAGGCTGGGCACTCACCTGTGCTGCTCTGACCAAGCTGCCCTTGGGCACCTGGGCATGTGAGGGGGAAAGCTCAAACTCTGCCCCAAGCCTTGAGAGCCACGGCTGGTCCCAGCTGGAAGAGCTTCCAAAGCAGCTGTTCTCTCCCAGCTCCTGGGTGGGCACAGATGCAGCCCTGCAGGCAGCACTGGAGCCAGGGCCACAAAGGTCCCTTGCTGTCTGCAGCTCACTTGACTGAAGATGCCCCACTGCTGAGGCTCTGCCAAGGACATCCCTCTGTTTTCTTCTCTCGAGGGCTCTGTCAGCTCCAGACAGAGAAAACCAATGCTAAGTAACAGAGAGAGCTAAAACTTGGACACATTCCTGTGCACCTCACTCTTGCTACAGCTTCTCTTGCTTGCTTCCCTTGGACTCAGCCAGCAGTGCTATCTCCTGCCTGGGAGTTTTGAGTGTTGTGCAGGGGTGGAGTTCAGGCAGTTCTGAGAGCTCCTCCCCACTCTCTGGAAAGGTCACTGCCTCAATCCAGTGAAATGTAAGAGGAAACAAATGCCCAAAGAGCAGAAATCCCCAAACGTGTCCCATCAAATCACAGAGAGACTCATGGGACAGAGCCATGTGGCTGGAGTATGTCTATTGCACTCTGTATTATTAATTTATTGGTGCTAAGTATTTCAGCAGGCAACTTCCAGGGTTTCCAGAACTGTCCTAGTGGTTGTGATCACAAATTATTCATCAGTGCCACTTGTTCAAGGAAAGCCTTTCTGAGCAAGCACATCTCTGACATTCTTGCTGTTTGGTTTTTTTTGTTTTTGGTTGGTTTTTTGTTGTTTTTTTGTTTTTGCATTTCAGCTGCTTCCCTCTAAGTTCCAGAGGGAGAAGTTTGTCAACTCAAAGCAGGAGGCCAGCACTGGGGGGAGTTTTCTGCCCAGAATTGGCCCATGTGTCGACATGAGTGAGACTCGTCCAAAGGTAGCCTTTTCCCGCTCTTTTCCTTTCTGTTTAACATGAAGTTTGAAGAGGGTGAGTGCTTGTGACAGGCTCGCCTCCAGCAAAAGACCTCAGTGTCCAGGTCCTGTTGTCATTGCAAACTGCTGGGAGTGGTGGACTGGGAGTCCTGATCTGCACTAAGCCAACACAAATGACCTCTGCTGAAGCTGCTGGGCTGTGCTGGAGTGTAGCTGCCATTGCTAAAACCAGGGGGGGAAGGCTGAGGACGCAAAGGCACCAAATTGCCATTTGCCATTCTCCTGCTGAAGGAGCCACCTCTTGCTTTGGTGTGGTCACCATCAAATGCTTGGGGTCACAGCATTCCCTCCACAGTGGCAGCGTTGGCCTTTGAGGCCGAGGACCTGCAGGAATGACTTCAGCTTTAGCAAAACAAATTGCATTACTGCTTTGGGCTGGAACAATGTGTTGGGACCCTGACGGGGTGTTAGATTTTGCAGGCTGCCAGATGTACAGGGGACTGGCCCTGGGCAGAAGGGAATGGATGGGCTTTATCTGGATCAGTGCCTACTTAGAGTTGTGTTTAAAGCTGCTTTTCTGGCAGGACTGGCTCAGTAGAAAGCACAGTCCAAAGGGGTAGGTGACCGAGGTGGGCTGTTGAGCAGGAAATTGGCAGCAAGCGACACGGAACACAATCCAGGTTAAGGATTGCCCTGGAGAGGGGCCTTGGGAACACCTCAGGGAAAGGCACAACTAAGGCACAGTGTGCTGCAGCCACTCCCTTCAGCAGACTGTGTCTCCTCATGGAGTCACACACAAGACCTGCTTGTGTCTCTGGTGTAACAACAGTGTGACTGGAGAAGGCAGACAAAGCAGGGCAGAGCCTTCTTAAAGCAATGTCTCTGGTCCAGAAGCATTTGCTGTTGTTGTGTCTTTCCAGACATGCCTCTGCAATGGTATTAAATAAGATGGCAATAATGACAAGAAAGCACCCATTTAAAGCGAATGGAAAAAGGAGATACCAACTCTACTCTTACCCAAGTCGCTGAGAAAATAATTGAACCTTATCCTCATTCAGCATTGTCATTCACTTGTCTTCTATCCTCATTCACTTGTCTTTTTCCTGACTTCATTTTTGCCTTTACCTGACTTCCTGACTTTATTTTTGCCTTTCCCTCTGTTAGAAAGGCAGTAACTTTTAAATGCAATGAAAGGGGACAAAATCATCCAAGCAAAAGAAAACTGTTTCTTAGCAACCACACAGAGAGGCGTGTGTCTCCCTGCCCCCGAAAAGGAGCAAACACACCCTCCAAGAAAAAAGCAATCTTTGTATCCCCTTTGTACCCAGCTGGGACAGTCCCTGGCCCCTTTTCCCCGGAGGGGTACTCAAGAACTTCCATTCTCTCTGACCACCAACTTTTCTGTCCCCTGTCCTCTCATCCTCCTTCCTTTTGGTCAGGTCTTCAGCCAGTTGGTGCTGCCAACTCACAGCAACACCCAACACACCAACCTGAACAAATCCAAACTACAAACAACACATAGTACCAACAAATTCCATTCTTTCACTTAAAAACCTTTTGGCTTCAGCCAAATACCACCTCATCTCTCACACCTCCTCTAGTACTGTTCTCTTCTTACTGATGCTTAAGTTCTAGTTCAAAACAGGTATTTGCAGTTGGGTGGGCCGTGTGGGCCTCAGTTTCCCTGTCTCAGAGTAAAGGACATCCCAAAATTGAATCTGATGTAAATTTGTGGGTCTTACTTACTCCATGAGTGCTCAGTCAGTGCTCCAGTGGGCACAGGGCTGTGCTTAAGGAACGTGCTGCCTGGCATTCTGGAGAAGGAAAGCTGGAGAAATCAAAAGAGCAACTTGGCTTGAGCCTGCTCTAAGCTGATCAAGCAGTTCTTGATCAGCTCAGAGCAGAGGTGGGTGAGCCAGAGTTTGCCCAGTGTGTCCTGGGCACACATGCTCACCCAGAGTCTGTGCTTCACTGGGGATCAGTGTAAGGGATCCTTCAGGAACTTTCCTCCCAGCAGCTGAACCTCTCCCTGCTCTCTCGCCTCTCCAGCTGTCACCAGCTCCCCCGAAACGGAGCGTGTTTGGGGTTTCCCCACGAGAGCTGGTATTTCAGAACGTCGTTGCTCATGAGGTCTCTGAAATGGTGCTGTCTATCATGAATAAGGACAAGGTAAGTGCTGGCACCTGGAGCTTTAACACTGTGCTGGAAGAGGAGAGTGCTGTCATTCCCCCAGTGTACAGCAAAGCAAGTTCTCTGCTGCAGCACATCCAGAAGAAAATGTCTCAGCACCTTTGTTCTGCAAGTTGTGGAAATCTTCCTGTGCTGGGAACTGTCCCCTGATTTTGGCCATGCATTGATGGTATCTATGCCAAAGGAGTTTCCTGCTCTTGAAAGCTCTGGATTGGTAGGAATGTTGAGCCTGTACAGTTCTTACCTGCTCTCATGCTTTGCCTTGAGCTATACCACATCCTGGGTTTCCTTGGTTAATCTTGGCTCCTGGTAGGAATCTCTGCCTCTCTCAGACTGTTTGGCTCCCTTTGTGCAGCTCACAGTCAGCTCAGGGGCTGAGTCTTCTCCACTTTATGCTGGAATCACTTCTCATTCATGGCATTGGCACTGCAGGAAATGTGTTCTGAAAGAGCCCTGCAATCAGAGTGATGGAGCAGAAGCAGTGGGAGGCTTTTAGGTGCCACTTCAGGCTCCTGCTAAGTTTCATTCAGCTCTGCTCAGCTTTTCCAAAAGCAACACGGTGCTCTGCTTTCCCTTTGAAGAACCACAGCACATCCAACGCTCCTGGAGGTTTTCACCTTCACTTGTGATTGTTTTGCAGTTTCCCAAGAGAGTTGAGAGGGAAAAAGTTGAAAAATGTCACCAGTTGTGTTCCAGTGTAAAGAGGAAAACAGAGACCATTGGAATTTCAGTCAGGGAAACATTTCTCAAATGAGCCTTGTGCCAAGAGTGGGCTGGTGGGAAGAGACAGGAGGGAGTCCAAATCATCTGGTTTAGACTTTCTGAGAGCATTTTGGTGCTCAGGGGTTGATGATATCAGTGTGCTAGAAAATGCATGTGTGCTGTGTCTGTGAATCCCAGAGGGCAGCACCTGGCCTGCTGGCTGCAGGCAGGAATGCCCAGCAGCCCAGCTTGCCTGCACAGGCAGCAAGAAGCCCTGCAGAGCCAAGATTGGCTTTGCATACTGGAACCACACTGTCACTCAGTGCTGGTCATGTTTCTCCAGGCAGAAAATGCCTTTGAAGCCCAGAGTCAATAGGCACAGCCTGTCTGTGTTTCCATCACTTTTGGCAAGCTGAATGCTCTCATGGTTTTATGATTCCTCCTTGCTGCTTTACTGCCCGTTTAAATTCTCTTTGCCATCTCCTTGTTTTAGGGATTGTCTTGCTGTGTTCCTTCTTTTGCTTTTCAGGTTTACTTTTATTCCCAGGAAGGCCACAGTGGTTTGGTCTCCTCTCTTGCTGCTCTGCCTGCATGACTCTATCTCCACAACGTCCCTACCCAAACCTCATCTGCTAGAAGGGAATTTTTTCCTTCCCCCAGGACAATTTGATGCTTTGCTTTCAGGTAGCACATTCGCCCCTGGAACATGACAACTTCATGGCTGTGTGCAGGCAGAAGCCAGTAGGTTTTTTGGCCTTGTTGAATATGCAGATGACTTGGTTCAGGTGCTCTGTCTCCATCCTGCTGGTGCTGACCTGCTTGGCCCTTCCTTCCCACCAGGCACTGCCCTACTGGCCCTGGCCACAATGCTGGAGCCAGACAGGAGGGATTCAAGCTCAGCCTTGTGAATGATGTGCCTGTGCCTGCACAGCTGAAAGTGCTTTGGAAAAGGGGCCAGGCAGGGATGTCAGCAGGGCACGGACAGGTCTCCTCTCGTTTCCACAAGTGGCAAAATCATCATGTGATGTCTTTGCTGCAGATTGCTCAGATGGTGAAGGTCTGCATGGAGAGCTCACCTTACTTCCAGCTGGCCTGCCCCAGTGATGTGTACCACATCGTGCCACCAGGCGCCTCTGCCCCTGTGCGCATCCGCTTCAGCCCCGACGAGAACAAGGTGAGGCTGGAGGAGCCAAAGCACACAATGATCTCCACAGCCATTGTTTTCCCTGCACTCTGCTCCAGCCCATTGCATGCTGTGAGCTGGGCTCCAGGCCCTGGGCAGGCAGCCTGCAGCAGCCAGTCACACCTTGGCACTGCTGGCAGGCACTGCAGCCAGGCCTGACAGGCTCTGCTTGCCCTCCCTGCACATCCCTGAGCATTCCCAAGGGAAGATGCACAGGGAACAGGATGAAAATGACAAAGAGATGTTGACAGTTGTTCAGCCATCTCTAGGTCCAGTGGAAGGGGTTTCATTATTATGGAAAACACTCGAGGGACAAAGAGGTCAGGGAGCTTTCCTCCTTCCTGACTGCCAACAGCTTCCCTGCCTGCCCCTGGGCTGGAGCAAAGACGGTGCTTTTTCACCCCCTCTGTTCTGCAGCCTTGCAGCTGTGCTGTCCCAGAGCACAGGTGACCAGGGCACAGCTGCAGGGGCAGGGCAGAGGATGTGCTGTGCCCGTGAGCCCAGCCTGGCACAGGCACACTGGGCTCTGGGTGCCCTTGGTCAGCAGGAGGTTGCTGAGCTGCAGGGACTTGGACACCTGCCTGAAGGAGCTCGTGTAGGGCAGGTACAAGCTGCAGGCAGAGCTGTGGGCCCAGAGCCTGTGGCAGTGGCACTGCTGGGGCTCTGTCTTCATGCCTGTCACTGTGCTTGCTCTGTCAGCTGGCACCCATTCCGTGCCAAAGGTGCTTCTGCATGGAGGTTTGAATGGCAGTGCTGAGGCCCTGGCAAGTCTGATCTCACTGCTGGCATCTGGAGACTTGTTCATACAGAAGGGTTTAGGACATGGCATGGAAGGGAGGAAGCCTTGCAGGCAAACAAAGAGAGGCCCTTTCCAACAGCATCCTGCAACCTCTTAGCACTGTTCTTCTCCTGACTTGGTTGGAGAGGCAAAGTTAGAGGGGAGTTCTGAGCCAACTGATGTTTCTGCACCAGGCCAGAGGTGCAGGATCTCTTTGGGTGCAGCTGTTTTCTCATCTTCCTCTTGCTGCTTAGAGTCAGTTGAACACTTTGTCCTATTCTCAGACAGTGGGAATATAGAAACCTAAAGAGGAATGTGCTGTGTTCCCTAGCTCCATGTTCCTTAGAAGGAGCTTAGGAATTATTTAATATCATTAAAATTTGTGAGTGAAAATTATGGTGGCCTAGGGCAGTTCTCAGTATGACCCAAGTGACACAAGAGCTTAATGCCACTGGGATAGCTTTTGCAAAGGGCACTGGTGCCTTTAAAATGTGACATATTAGAAAAACTCAGTGTTCATTTTAGGGTGGAATAGATCAATTGATGCCCAGTAAATTGATGCCATGGATGAGTTACAGGAAATGGTTTTTCTTCTGCCACGGGGATGGCACTAAATGCCCTGTGCTGAGCCAGTTTCTTTTCCTGCAGGATTATTCCCATGAGCTCACCTGTATCATGGCAAAGGAGAAGATCGTTGTGCCAATTCGGGCCATCGGTGCCCGAGCCATCCTGGACTCCCCTGCCCAGGTGGACTTCTCCGAGTGTCCGGTCAAGCACAGCACCCAGAAGACTCTGCTGGTTCGCAATGTCGGTAACCGGACAGCTCATTACCAGCTGAGCACCCAGAGGTGAGGCAGCTCATCTGTCCCTGTGCAAAGGATATCACCTTTGGGTGAGAGCAGAGTTGGGAAAGAGCAGCAAAGGAACCACAGCATCAGAGCTGCTGCCCTGCAGCCCTGGCTGGAAGTGAGCAGGATGGATGGCATCTGCTCTTGCTTTCAGTGTTCTTAGCAGGATGCAGCCTTTGAGCTTTCTCTGTCCCAGATTTCCTGGAGGGTGCTGGAACACGTTGGTAGCTGGCTTGCTGAGCACAAGCAGCTTCTGAAATGCTTACTCACCACTGCCAGCCAAACAGACCCATTCTCTGAGTGGCCCCAGGCACGTGGCTCTCCAGTGGTCCCTGCATCAGATGCCCAACATGAGCTGTGCTGTGGGCAGCTGGTGCAGTTCCTGTTACTAAAGCTGCTCTGATTTCCCTTGTCACCTCAGAGCATCAGCTGCCTTTTCTGTTCCATGATGAACCTTTGAAAGCCAGTTTAAGATTTCAAACAGATGATTTAAATCTCTGAATAAGGCTGTGCCCCCTTTCATTGAGATTTCTTTTGGAATACTCTGAAGTTCCTGTGTTTCTGCTGTTTTTTCTTTTTGGTTTGTGTTAAATGTTTTCCAAAAGATCATGAACTCTTCACTGGGAGCTTTCATGAAGGTCGAGCTCCTCTAATGCCTCTCAATGTACCACATGCCCATAGGTATATGCACAGGTGTATAGGAAATAGGAGATATTTAGGGAAGATGTGAAAAGCACTTGGGCTGATTTAGAAGGTAAAAGTACAGAATAATTTCTGCTGGAAATCATCTGAGCAGACACACTGCTGAAAGCAAGACCAGTGTCTGGGGATTGCAAGGTGCCATTGGGAGATCTGGACCTGTCTTTAGATGCCATACAAGAAAACAAACAAACAAATGGACCTAGTTAAAAAGCAGAAGAAAACAACCTATTAAAACCCCCTCCATAGCTTCTCTTTTCTGCCTGTTGGGTGCAATGGTGATTCATTGAAAGGGCAGCTCTAACAGGGTGAGAACTGTCTTAAGGAACAGCTCACAATTAACAGATAAAAGGCCAAAATTTAGCCTGCCAGCCCCATCTCTTGGCAGTGGTTTTCATTTGGTTCTTACAGTGTCAGGGATGTCTCCTTCACAGCTCTTCTATCTGTGGGCTCAGGGAACAGCTTAGTGATGTTGGCTGAAATGCAGATGACTGCTACAGCAGGAACAGAGGAGTCTAGTGGGTACAGCCCAGGGATGTAGGAGATGCAGGGGCTGATTTGCACTGAGTTTTTCAGTCCTGAAACTGAGTCCTGGACTTGGCTGGATCCTCTTCTCCTGATAATTTGAAAAGAGGAAGATACCTTCTTTCTCAGGCAAGAGAGAAAGAAGTCACCCCTGAAGTCACCCCGAGGAGTGTTATTCCCATCCTGCCATCTGAGGGCAGGAACATGTAACATGGGGCAGCAGTGGGAAGGGAATGGAATGGAATGGAATGGAATGGAATGGAATGGAATGGAATGGAATGGAAGGTAGTGCTGAAGTGTGGCCAGGGATTCCCTTAAATGGCAGCTTCTCTGTTCTGGTGGAATTTCTGGCAAAAGAATAAGAAGAAAATCCCGTGCCTTGCCCCCAGCAGGCACTGATCCCCCCGAGCCCCAGCAGGGACCTGCAGCAGTGCTGGCATCAGCCCCGGGGCAGATGCAGGAGCACGTGCACTGATCTGGCTCTGGGGCTGCTGAGGCCTTGTCTTTCCTCCCCTCCCTCCAAAGTCTCACGTCCAGCACATAAACATTGCTGGCCCAAGGCTTCTCCATCAGGCAGTGATGGTCTCACCAGTGGGAATGGGAACAGCTCAGCCCATCATTGCAGCAAGAGGTCCTGAATGAGCTGAACCTGAAGCAAGTGACATCAATCAAGCTCAGCTTGCCAGATGTTCTCTTTATTTCTGTGTGTGATGTAATCATCACCAAACTCCCCAGAACAGACTTTTAAATGACAGATTGACCAGCAGCAAAGCACCCAGGCCAGGAACTTTTGTTTCCTCAGTGGGGCTGGAGAAGAGCACAAAGCACATTTCCCCTGAGCTGTCCCTGAGCATCAAAGCACAGAGTGCTTGTCAGGCAAGAGCTCTTTACCTGGTGACCAATCCTGATGGCTCCTGTTAAATCCAAAGTGCACCAACACATTTGCATTAACATTTCCAACACCTCACACAGAGTTTCTCTGCTGGGCCAAGCAACAGTTACCAGCCTGGATGACAAGCCACAGTCCCAGACTGCATTGCTGGTAAACACACAGAAACCTCCTGTTCTGCTTCCTTGATGTGCTCCTGCTCATGGTGCTTCATTTAGCTGGCATGGGCTCCTTCAGACTGTAAATAGCATCCTCCTTTTGGGTTTCCATGTCACTCTATTGCTCTAATCTGCATTTGCACTCTTTCAGAGTTTTGACTGCTCCTTTTCTTAGAGCAGCTTTCATTGAAATGTTGATAAAATGTGCCCTTTTTAGGCTAAATCAGGATATTTTCAAGGCAAAATAAACCAAAGAATCACACTGCAAATTCAACTGTAACTATTCCTTGGTCTTCAAGGAAAAGTTCCTTCTCCCTGTCTGATTCCTAGGCTGTAATATCCCAGGACAGGTAGTGCCCTAACATCTGCATCTCCTGAGATGAGGCTTATAGGCAGCAGGAAAAGAGAAATTCCTGAGGCAGTCAGTGTCAAGTTCTGCATGCAGATAGCTCTGAAGCCTCTCTGTGCTCTTCACAAACCATTCTCTGATGGGATTGCTGGCAGTGGGACCCTTGAGCCTCATTGCAGAGAGCTGGATGCAGAGTATGGGGGAGCTGAGGTCATTTTACCCCCAGGATCTTGTGAGGGCTGGATCTCCTCAGCAGTGGCTCAGTGGCTGTTTCTGAGCCTGTCTGTTCTGTCCTCTGCTGCCTGTGCTTGGTTTGCTCCCTGCTTGCCCAAGGGAGCTGCAGTGCAGCAGGAATCTCCTGGCCAGGTGTCCCCCCAGCCCTGATCCCTCTCTTTGTGTTGCAGTCCTTTCTCCGTGGTGCCGACCGCAGGAACTCTGGGTGCTGGGGACACCATGCAGGTGACAGTGACATTTCATGCGCTGACCAACGGGGACCATTTTGGGTCCCTGTGCTGCAACACAGGTGAGTGCTGGCCCTTGCAGGGCACAGGACAGTTCTCCACATGGCTCCCTGTTGTCCCTCCCCCTGCATTCCCTCCAGAGGTACCTCCCTGTTCAGCTTTAGCCCCAAGAAAACTGAAAACTCCTTGGTGTTCAGGGGCTTGAGAAAGTGGATCCCGTCTAAAGGGTGAAGATTTTTGATTCCTGTTTTGCTGGGAGTTGCTGAGTGGAGGAAGGAGGATCCCTGATTCTCCACTCCCATGTGGCTATGCCTGGGTGAAGTTTTATTTGATTCCTGGGCCGTGCTGGATGTGAGGTCTCCATCAGACTCTCTCCAATGCAATGGATTTCTTGCACACCTCTGTCCCATATGCTGCTTCTCCACTGGCTTGTCACACATCCTTTTTCTATGTGGCCCTTACACATAGATGTAGTTTCTGTCTAATAACATTTTCAGGCCCTCAAGTTCCTGTTTGGTGACAAATCAAGACCAATTTTTCCCTGTGCCCATTTCCCAGGCTGTTCATGTTGTTACAAACCTCTCACATCTATCTCCCATTTGATTTCTAGACTGAGGAATCCCATTCAGTCTTAATGTAGAAGCTGCTCTGTACTTCTTAATCTTTCTATTGTCCCTTTTTTATTTAATGTGCAATGCTCCAGCTTGGTTTTTGAGATCAGAACAATAGAAAATATTTCAAGACTGATGTGGCTGTGGGTTTGGACAGGGAGATGATGATGATTTTCATGGTGTTCATTTGAGAGTGGTTTGTCATATTGCAGAGCCAGGCTGGTTGTGTTTCCTCACCTGTGTCCCCTCCTGCTGTGCGCTGTCACTTCACTTGTTCCTCTGGGCCTCCTTTTGCTGCCCACCTGCCCCCAGGCATATTTGCTGGTCAGCAACAAGGGATCCAAGGGATCAGGAGAGATGGGAGTCTCGTGGGATGCCCAGGGAGACCCTGGGCCAGGCAGGGCTGAACAGGGCTCCTCACCCTGTCACCTGAAGGACTTGGATGCAGAAATCCCAGTGATCTGAGTGGGTCACCAGAGCACACTGACCAATCCCACTGTCCATCCTGTCACCTTGGGGCCAAAGCTCTACAAACACACTCAGAAACAAGGGGTTTAAGGAGCTGCCCAGGACATCCTCACCACTCTACACACAGAGCTGTCAGGATGTGACAAATGGACTGATCCACAGAACTGCTCATTCAGATAAAAACTGTGACACCTTCTTTTGTGCCCTGGGATTTGTTCTGTTCCTTGTGCTTCCATCAGCCAGTGAGCTGAGCAAAGACTCCCCTTTGCTTTGTTCCAGGTGAAGAGAGTATCCACACAAAGCTCCATGGAGAAGCTGTAGATGTTGATGTTGTGTTGAGCACAAATTCCGTGGAGGCTGGCAAGACCTTCATCACCATGGCATACCAGACAACCGTGTTCCTGGAAAACAGGAGTAACATCACAGCCCACTTCCAGTGGAAGGCTTTGCCTTCTGAGGAAGAAGAGAATAAAGAGAAGAGGAGGTTGGTTTGGAAGATGCATTTCAGTGAGATATATGGCCCAAGACTGAAACTAACCTATGGCCTCAGGGGGGTGTTGGTGCTTTTGAATGGTTTAGGCCAAGTAAACCATGCCTGGCACTGGGGTGTGTGTCCCTGGGCTTCAGGAGCTCAGCACTCAGCATTCCAGTTCCATTTCTACTCCAACCAGGAATGGCATTTTGGGAAGGAAAGGTTGGTTGCAATGACTGATTTCCTCAGGTTCTAATTGGGCTCCTGTCTCTCTAATCTTCTTCCTACATGACCTGGCAACATCTCCCCTTCCCAGGGAAGTGCTGCAGTGGATGCTCTGTGACCTTTATGTGCATCCCCCAAGCAGCTCAGTGGGAGGAAAAGCCAGCTGAGGTGGTCGGTGGATTCTCCCTCAGTTTTGGCAGAGGCTTTGAGCCAGGAGATTTCTCAGGAGGGATGTTGGCTTTGGAAACCTCTCCTGAGCTTGCAAGTGTGGGGTGAAACTCCCTGCTGTGCCAGTGAACAACAAGTTATCCTCTGATCCTTGTGGGACCCTCGTGGCTTGGCTCAGCCTTTGCTGGGGAGCTGCTGCTGCTCCTCCCCAAGTGCTTTGCTCTCCTGCACTCCCACTTCTCTCTGCAAATCTGTGGCTTATTAAATGATCAGCTGGCCTTGTCTCTCCCTGGGGCTGCAGGCAGTGTCGTTTGCTGCACCCATCGGGTGAGGAGTGGCTGGAAAACTTCACGGAGGAGAAAGAAGTAGAGAAGGTGCAGGGCTTTTCTGAAGATCACACTGCCCTCCTGAGAAGCAGGGTCCAGGAGAAGAAGGCAAAGGTGCAAGATGACCCCCTGCTGTTCGCCAGTGAAAATTTTTTCATTGAGCCATTGGTAAGTGACACCCGAGAACCTCATTTTCTTCCTCTTCCTCTTCCTCCTCCCAAGCACCCTTCCCCTGGCTGCAGTCACTGGGCAGATCCTCAGCTGGCCCCATGTGCTGGCAGGGAGGATGTGGAGTTTCTGGAGCGGCTGCAGAGCTCCCTGCTCAAAGCATTTGTGCCCTGCAGGCTCAAGGCAGGGCTGGGAGCCTGACACAGCCCAGCTCTGCTGCCAGGCTGGAGCTCAAGGCCCTGTGTGCGTGTCCTTGCAGTGTCACAGGGAGCAGTTCCTGTAGGCAGGGGCTCCCCCCACACGTGGGGCTCAGCAGAGGCTGTTGGAGCACTGCCAGCTCACACACTGACCTGAAGCTTGCAATGGTTCCCTGGCAAAAGGAGGCCAAATTCAGCCCAAGGTTAATGACAGAAATGCCAATCCCCTCCTGTAACCATGCCTTGCACTATTGCTGAGTGTCCCTTCCAGTGTCATCCTTGTGTGAGCCTGGACACAAGGGTGCAAGGCTGAAATGGGCCTTTGGAGTTCTCCTGCACACAGGGACACAAAACCTTTTCCTTTTCTGGTGATGCAAGCAAACTGCCACGTGCTCCCATCAGCCAGAGCCCTGATTCTGAGTACTGGCATTGGGAGAGATGATGAATGCCTGGTGTCTGCACGGAGCAAAATCCCTTCTCATCTTGCAGTAAAGCCCAGAATAATCCCAACCTCTGCTTTCTTTCAAAACAGCTTAACTAATATCTGTAGTTCAAGGAAGGGGATCATGTTCTCTTCTTGGTTACTCCTATGGCCCATCTAAGGCCAAGAGCCACCAGTGCACAGTGGCACTTACATCCCATGGAGCTGACAGCAGCATGATGGGACCAAGAGCTTGTGTCAGAGCAGCAGGAATATTGTGGAGAGTGGCAGCTGATCAGCTGAGCATTGAGAGCTTCCAGCGCTGTGTTGAGCTGGGTTTGGAGGCTTTCCATGGCTGCTTGTGTTGTTCACTCATCATTGATGCTCAATCAAGGCTTACAGGCCTGTGGTTGGAAACAAGAAATGTGGAGTTTGAAGAGCAATGCTTTGCTGTCTCTTTCTGTTGTAGGAGGGAGAAATTGGGCCGAATTGTTCGGCTGAAATCACGGTGACCTTCAAAGCCCTGGAAGCACTGGAGTATCAAAGTGTGGCTTACTGCCATGTCTCAGGTGCAGCTCCTTTGCCCTGCTCCTGTCCCCCTCAGTGAAGCCATGGTGCAAGCCTGAGCCCACTGGGCTCCCATGGAAGTGCTGGGAAGAGTCCCTGGTCAGCAGGGCAGTGCTGGCACATCCCCCCTGGCCCTGCAGCCTCCAGGAAGTCTCCTGTGCAAGGCCAGGGCTCAGAATGCTGGCTCTGCCTTACTGATCCCAGAACAGCCCAGGCAGTGCAGGGAGAGGTTTTCATGCCACGGCTTTGCCAGCATTTCCTCAAAGGCCAGAGAGCTCCAGAGCAGAACAGCTTTAGTGAACAAGCACTAAGCCCCTGCAGGCCCCTGGCCTCCAGGATGGGTCCATTTGCCATGGATCCATCATCAGGTGGAAGGAGCTGAGTTAGAAATGTGCTCCCTGGCCCTGGATCACCTCCCAGTGCCCAGACAGCAGCAGAGCAGAGGTGGCTGAGCCCCACTGAGCACAGGGTGTTTGTAGAAGGAGCACCCTTGGCCAGCAGCTGCTTCTCTGCCTGTGTGGGAGTTGTCCCCTTGCAGCTCTCACTCTGTGGAAACAGAACACAGTGCTGAGTGTCAGAAGGGGAGCACTTGGGCAACAAAGGCCTGTGCTCCTGGCCCAGGTAGTTTGGTAATTGCCAAACTCATCATGAGCTTTTGTGCCTGCACTGAATGGATTTCAGAGCTCCTCTAGGTGCACGGGAAGGAAACCACAGAATCACAGTAGGATGAGGGTGGGGTGGACCTTAAAGATCATCTAGTGCCAAGGCCCCTGCCATGGGCAGGGACACCTCCCCCTAGACCAGGTAGCTCCAAGCATGAGTACATCCAGCTCAGAGTCAGGGACTAGCACTGAGGCAGCCTGGAAAATCCAGTGTGACAGAGGGAATGATTGTACTGCAATGGACATCTCTCCCCAGGCCGTGAGATCAGGCTGCCCCTGTGCCTCAGAGGGGAAGGCCAAGGACCCCTGGTTGAACTCAGCTCTCCTACGCTGAACCTTGGGAATGTTTTTGTCTACACCCCCTATGTCTATGAGGTGAGCAGCAGGGCTTGGGATGGATCCTGATGGCTCCTGAGGCAGCAGCAAGCCTGGTGGAGCTGTGGAATTGCTGCCAACCTGGGCAGCTGTGAGCAGGGAATATTTGATGTACTGCTCAAACCTGGGGGGTCAGAAACGTGTGTCTGTTGTTCCTGAAGCCCCAGTCCCTGCTTTTGGGCAGCCTTCCTTAGGGATCAGCTGGGAGGCTTCCTGCAAAACAACCCCTTGCCACATGAAACCAACACTGGGTCAAAAAGCTGCATGTTCAGAGGCTTTTGTGGCAGTGCCAGACACAAGGCACCTTTGGACTGGGCTCTGCAGAAGCAGCTGCAACAAACTGGCTGCCTTTGAGCTTCAGCCCACTGCAAACAGCTTCCAGTCAAGTGTCCCTGCTTATTGCTGAAGTCACAGGAAATCCATCCAGCCTCCTGGCTCAGTGCTGGCCATTGCAAAGGGCTTGGGAGTTCTCTCCCTTGCTGACCAGTCCCTCACCACACTTCAGCCTTGGTGCATCTCTGGCTCTGGAAGGAGAAAAGTGTTCCTGGGAATAAAGCAAAGGATTTTTCTACCTATTTGCCTCCCCCCCAACAGTGTCAAGTTTGCAAAAAATTCATGAAGGAGCAACTCAAAGAGGTAGAAAATGAGGCACTACTGCATGCCAGACACTTTCAAAAGCGCGGCTGGGGAAGGGAAAGACACGCTGAGTTTTCTTACCAAAGGATGGTGCTGTCTGTACATTTTGATGCTGATGCCTCATTCTCAATGAATTGTTTCCATGGTATGGGAAAGGTGAATGAGTAGATGGTGCTGTTGGAGCTGTGCTCACTGGGGCAGCAGCAGCTCTGGGGTGATTCACTCCGCAGCTGCAATCACCCCACTCAGGGCTCTCAGGGCCAGCTCCCCATGAGCTTGGTGATGCTGAGCAGAGGTGCACTGCTCTGTGTCCATGGGATAAGCCCAGGGTGACTGCAGGTCTGTGGAGTTGCCACTGCTCTGCATGAAAAGCCAAAGGCAGAACTTGTCCTGTTGTATCTTTTGACTTCTGCCATTCAGCAGCACAAAGCATCTTCTGCCTTTGCTGGGTGTTCATTGCATCATTAGACAATAACTCACAAGAAGGGAAGGTTCCACCTGTATTTCCATTTTGCTTTCTTGCTTCTGCAGGTGGAACTGATTAACCAAGGAGCTCTTGATGCTCCCTTCACCTATATCCCTTCAACCACAAATGTGGACTTCTGCTTCATGGTTGAGCCTGAGCAGGGCATGATTGCACCAGGTGGGACCCAGACTGTTCAGATCTCCTTCCATACCACCGTGCTGGGGAGCTTTGAGGAAAAATTCCAGTTCAGTGTGGCTGGATCTCCTACACCTGTGATCCTGACCATCAGGTAAGGACTCTGGGAGCTTGGTGGGCACATCTGTAGCTGTCTCTGGGACATCCCCCACCTACCTCATTTTGGGGTTGAGCAGAGAAAAAAGGTGATGCCTGAGGTCTTAATCTCTGCTGTGATCCTGGCATTGCCTTAGTGTCAGGATGCCTCCTGCCCTGTGTGGTAGCCAGGAGCTGCAATGACTCCTCCCTGCAGGGATCTCCCTCTGCCTTGGGCCATGGCAGGCAGTGGGATGGAGCAGCTCTGGGCAGCAGCTGCTCTGGGATGTCCCACCTGAACACCCAGCAAGGCCCCCAGGGCTTTGCAGATGGGCCAGCCTGGGGGATTCTGCCCCAGCAGCAGTGTTTTTAAAAACTTCCATTAATAATCCATCCCAAATGGGCAGCAGCAGCCTCAGCTCCCCTCTCATGGCCATGCTGTGGGGGACAAGCTGTGCTCCCAGCTCCTGTGCACAGAGTGCTCTGGTGCCTCCTTTGCACAGCCAGCAAAGGGCTGATGTGGGAGTCAGGAACTGTGCAGCAGGAACTGTGCCAAGGACTGGGGTACCATCCTATGGGCTGGTGCCATGGCAGGAGACAATCCTGGCCCAGCCAAAGGGAGAAGGGCTGATCACAGGGGAGGCAGAGCTCAGTCCTCAGCACCACAGCAGCGTGAGGCCTTGTCCCTGCCAGCCTGAGCCATGTGCTGCTGGGATAATGGAGTGGAAGCAGGAGAGCTGATGCTGGCTGCTCTGCAGCTTTGGAGCTGGGCTCCTGCTGTTGGGGGGCACTGGCTCAAGGCAGTAAAGAAATGAAAGCAATCTGCACTTGATTGTACCAATAAGATAAGGGAGATGGATAAAAAGGAACAAGGAAGTTCTTATTTGGCAAGAGAAAAGTGGTGAGTAGGTCTGCCCATAGTTGAGAAACAATTATGCTGGCTTTGTTTTTGGAGGAAAAGTGCTGCTTTTTTAGTTTGGAAATCAAGAGGGAACATTTCACCAGTCCTTTCCTCTAGGATTCACCTGTCCCCTGGGTAGAACTGTTGCTGCTCTTTTCAGAGGATGTTTGGGGCTCCCCTGGATTCATGTCTCAGAACTGTGTCTGTAATGATTGTGTGGGTCAAACTCTCCTGAGAAAGCTCCTCCACGGGAACAGCAGTTGCAGCTAAGAAGGAGCAAAGCAGGGAACCTGTGGCTGGAAAGGCTGGTTACAGAAGTTTGTGGGGACACCTTGATGTCCATCCCATTGCAGCTGGGGAAACTGAGGCACGGAGCCATGTCTGGGTGTGTGTTCAGGGTCCTTCATGGGACCCCCAGCATCCCAGGGGCTTCTCCTGCCTGCCCATCAGTGGCTGTTGGCTGCTGGCCACTTGGCTTGAGCTGCCTCCTGTGCACAGGGCCCTGTGCTGAGCACACGGTGCTGTGTTGGTTGGAAACCCAGGGTGCCCTGAGCCCAGGTTTTGTGCCCTGAGCCACGACAGCCGGACCTTTGCAATGCCTTTAACCGAGCCCTTTCCTGCTCTGTCCTCGGCCTCCAGGGGCAGCGTCACTGGACCGAATTTACACTTCGACCTCCCTGAGCTCGACTTCGGGGACATCTCCTTTGGTGAGTGTTGCCTGGGCTGGGACACAGCGTGAGGGATCTGTGCCTTCCAACAGAAAAGTATCCCTCACTCCTGGTCTGCCCCAGCAGCCTCTTCAGGCTGTGAACTGCAGGGCTGCTGCTGCTGCTGCCTCAGGGGGCATTTTGCCATTGTGAGATCAAATAGAACCAAGGAATAGAAAGGCAGTATTTTCTAGTGTCTCTGTCCTGCTTTAAAAGACAGATCCCCACCATGTGTGGCGGTATCTCTGGCTTTGCAGGATGGAAAGCAAATCTCAGAGCCAAAGTGGGGATCCCCTTGCAGGCAGCAATCACAGTGAGCAGCATGGCTGTGATGTCCCTGTTTGTTGGGTGAGGTGGGACATGGTTCCTAATTGCTAATCTCAAACCAAGGCTGGGGTTTGCCCCCAGTTGAGTGGGCTCTGAGCTGTCATGTGCTCAGTCTGTTTGGCCCAAAGCAAGAGATGCTTTAAGGGTCCTGCAGAGAGAAACTGCATTAAGGTGCATCACATTCTACTTCCTGATTCCATCCTCATTTCCTTTTGCTGTAGCTTCTTCTCAATGACAACTCACTGTTTATGTATCGTGAAAACAGTGGGAATGTTGGCAGACTTACCAGGGAATTTGACAGCTTGAATTCTCAGAGTAAATGCTGGGTCTGGGTGCACACTCATCACTGAGAGATAACTGGTGCTGGTTTGGGGCAGGGGAGAGAGCTCCTTCCCCTCCCAAAGAGAGAAGCTTGCAGTGTTCAGCAGGGCTAGGAGTGGGCATTTTCAAGGCTGCAGTCTGGAATCAGTGTCAAAGGGAACTCAGTGATGATTAATTCCTCATGCAGCTTCTCGGTGAGCTGTAGTTCACAAAATAAAGAGCTCAACTCCAATCTCACTTTTATCCTGGCAGGATATTCCCACCAGGATCATGCCATAATGGGTGCCTGAATGGATATTTGTGTCCTTTCCTAGGCTTTCCCTATACCCAGAGATGTCGCCTCACCAACTGCTCCATGGTGCCCGTGACATTCAAGCTCCGCATGTCGGACGATGGCACGCAGCCGGCTGTGGACAGCCTTGATCAAATACGCAAAGAAGGTGACCCATCCTGGAGGAAGGGAATTCATTTCTATGTGGAGCCAAGGGAGTTCACAATGAATCCCACCCAAGGCACCATCCTCCCCCAGGGACACCAGGACATTGAGGTATGGGAAGAATCCAGCCGTAGATGCTTCAGCACCAGGGCTGAAGCTTCACTGGAGTGTGGGAGGGCTTTAGCTCTGGTGCCAGCTTTGAGCATCGTGGGAGTGAGAGATCTGCACTGCTGGGAGGCCTCTGCTAGCTGGCTTACCCGGGATGTTCCTCAAGGAGCACTGGTTTGTTTCCAAAATCCTACACTGAGATCAATACCATATGGTCAAGTCCTGAAGCCATTCTTTTGCTTTTGAGAGCGATTTCTTGGATTGCAAGTGGGCAGAGCAAGGATGAAGGCAGAAGGTGGCTGTCAGAGAGATGTCATTGTATAAAGCAGTTAGCTTTTCTTCTTGGTCTCATTTTCCCTCTCCTGAGGAGCAGAAAAATTTGTGTTCACTGCAGGGATCTCCAGTGGAGACAAAAACCTCTGCAGCCATGTGTTGCGGTTCAAATTGATTTTATCGATTCCTTGTTCTGTTGTACACCCATGTTCTCCCTGAGTTGGCTCACGCCTGTGTTTTACCCTCCCTCAATGCTGTCCCTCATGCCGTTCCCTGCCCCTTGTTCCAGCTCTTTTCCCTGCCTGTCTAGGCAACCCAGCCCCTTTTGTTCCCAAACCTTCTTTGCCACTTTAACCTCGGGCCAATCCCTGATTGCAATACCCCTTTGGAATTCCCCTATTCTTGGAGACCCCATTGGCCATGTGACCCATCCTCTTTACCCTCCTACCCCCAGTGGTCCCAGACACTTGATGTAATCCCCTCACTCCTCCCCTGAGGATTCCCTATTGATTTGCTGTTTGTATCCACCCCCTGATTTGTATTTTTACAAAAGCCCTTGCACAGGAGTGTCCAGGGCTCTTGTGCCTCTGATTCCTTTATTTGGAATAAACCCTTCCTTGTGGAACTTCAAGACAGAGAGCCTCCTCCTTTCTCCTCTGCCTGGTCCCTGTGGTGGCTTGTCTCTTGCGCTGTACAGCAAGTGGCTCTGAGGGCTCTGCCTCTGGTAAATGCCCACCCTGGGGCAGTTCCCCACTCCTGGCGTGGTGCCGGAGTTCTAAGAGCCAGCCCGGGCTCTGGGTACCATGGCAGCCATGAACTGCCCAGCACCTGCTGGGCCACACTTTGCCCTCAGCCTTCTGCTGTAAAGCTGAACTCATTGTGTTCAAGTCAGATTTCCTCTGCATTTATGTCATTGTAGTCAGATGAGAAATTGGCCCCTTAATTTGAATACAGTGGTGTGTAGAGCTTTAGTCTAATGTTTTAATGAAGCTGACCGATGCTGTGATAGCAAGGTGTGTTTAACAAATCTGCTATTGCCAGAAGGCTTTTGTTACTCTGAGACTGTGCTCTACACATGGACCAGCAGAAGAATTAAAGCCAAATCCTTCCTCAAGAACTGGAGGATGTCACATGTGGGTAATGAGCTTTTGTAAGGAAGAATTTACTGTTCTTTTTTCTACCAGGTGACCCTGTGTTCCAACACCGTGATGGAATTCTACAGGAGATTGCTGGTGGACCTGGAGGGTTTTGGTGAGGGAGTGGCATCAGTGGTCATCACAGCCAGGTACCAGCCCTTCCTGGCCTCCCCCAGGCACCGCCTTGCCCAGGCTTTGCTGGCTGCAGCTGCCAAGGAGAAGAGCTGCTTAATGGCCTCATGTTGTGCCAGCTGGACATGAGAACAGCAGTGCTTGGACAGCAGCCTGTGGTGAAAAGCACCCCTGCTCACAGCCCAGCACAGTCCTGGCCCTTTTCTAAAGGGACCAGGAATGGTATCATTGATTGGCCTGGGTTTTGGTGCTTGAGGTGGAACAAATTTCCCAAGGGCCTCCTCTCCTTCTTCCTGCAAGAGATGGAGTTGTGCTGGTTGTGAGCACCCTGCATTGGTTTGGGACACACCAGGCAGCCTGCTGAGAGTCAGGGTCTGGTTCTGTTCATGAGGGCACATGACAGGGGAAAGTGGCTCCCAGCAAGAGTGGGGAGGGCAAGGTCTTATGAGGGGAAAGCAGCCTTGATGTGGCAGGTCAGCTCCAGTTTTTCTCCTTCCCTGTGCTTCCCATTTTGAGCTTTAATGTTCTCAGACTTAAACCAAAAGTCGTTCCTGCTGCAGCAGAATTCCACCCTGCTGTGCTGCTGTGGGTGTCAGTGTGATGCCAGAGGGATGCAGCTCCCTGGTGCTGTTCCCTGTCCCAGGCAGAGCCATGCAGGCAGTGCCTGGGCTGCCATTTTGTCAAGCAAATGGAGCTGGGGCCAGTCAGTGCCTGGAGCTGTGCAGTGAAGGAGCCAGGGAGCTGCAGGGCCTGGGAGGGGGTGGCTGATCAGCCCCTCTGTGGGGCAGCTGCTGTCTCGTGCCCTCCAGGGCTGGGGCAAAGAGCTGAGTTGTCAGGCAGGGCAACAGCACCATGGCAGAGAAGGGAGTCATTTTTACTGAGACACTAGGGTTGTGTGTTCCTTGACCCTTAGGGAGCACTGATCCTTGTTGGGAAGGCTCCCCCAGAGCTCGTGGCTCACTGGGACTGTTCCAGGAGTCCTTGCAAGCCTTCTTGGGTAAAGGAGGGGCTGAGGCAGCTGTGGCTCAAAGTGCTCTGCCTGGGGCACTTGGCAGCCTCTGGGTGCTGCCTCTCAGGGTTTGCCCCTCCTTGACAAGACATGTTGGAGTCGGAAGAGGTAGAAGGCAATTTATCCCTGTAGGGCTGTTCAATGTGCATTTGACAGTGACCAATGTGTTCTGCTCCATTGCACAATCTTTGGGGGGAAACGTTCTCCATTCTCTCAGTATCTCTGATTGCCCTGGGGTCATCTCTCTGCCCAGATGTCTCGTTCCTGAGCTCCAAGTGTCCTCCCCAGTCCTGATGTATGATGAGTGCCACCTGAAGGTGCCATATGAGAGGAAGATCCTCATTAGGAATCCCAGCCACCTTCCTGGCTGCTACGGGCTCATTCCCCAGGTTTGGCATCACATCCACCTCCTTCTGTCAAATATTACTGAGGAGATTATCAGGGGAAAAAAGGGTTTGGATAAGACCTTGCTGGTTTCTATTCAGTCTTATAGATCTGCTGAGAGCAGGATCCTACCCAACTGTAAACTTTAGGAGGCAGTTGAAGCTCCTGAGGAAACAGTTGATGTTCTGGTCTTCAGGGTGTTTTCATGTGGGAGATCTTAGAGGGTTGTGAAAAGCTGCTGCATCCACAGACACCAATGCCTGTGCTGGCAGCCTCCTTGCAGGTTCCCCTGGGAGTGCTAAGCCTACAATTCTTGCATCTTGTGTGTGCCTTTTACCTTTGTGCTGGGGAGTTTGAAACATGTGTGTAAGTTGCTGTTGCGGTGGATGTTAAGGAGTCTAAAGTTTCTTCAGAGGTGCCTCTGAAGTTGCATTTCATTCTGTCCCTTCCAGAAACGCAAGGAGGACTCTGCTGTGCTCTACTCCAGCCCCAAGCCCTGTGGGATTGTGCAGCCCCAGAGCACAGCAGAGATCCCGGTTGTGGTGGAAGTGCAGGCCCTGGGCACTCATCGCACCAACGTTGTCATCGGCGTGTTCGGGGATGAGAGAAACCCACTGGTGAGGGCAAGGGGAGATGTGAGCCTGTGTGCAGCTGCTCCTGGCAGGGTGCACAGGGACAGGGATTCTGCCGGGGAAAACAGGCCCAGGCTGCTGGGGAGAAGGACAGGAGGGATGGGGGGCACAAACAGCTCCTGCCTTAGAGGTGGCAATCTCAGTGTCTGACACAGAATGGAGCTCGGCTAAGCTGGAATCCAGGGGCATTTGAGTTCATTCTTCTTTCAAATGCTGTTAACTTTGGAAACATCTGTTTGAAAATGTCATCTCTCTGAGCACAAAAGAGGACGTCAGAAGACTTCTGGGAACCTTGAGCTTTCTGTAAAAGAAAGGAAAGCTGGCATTTGAAGGGTGGTTGCAAGGATTTAAACTTCTATTAAAACATATGGAAATGGCAATGCCAAATTCCCTGGATGGCACCAGACATCGGAACCTGGGCCATTGTGGCACTGCATGTAAATCAGTGAACAGGAAGGACAAGCAATGCAGGCTGTGCCAGGGAGCCTGAAGTTTGACCAAACAGTTGCTTTCAACTATCAGGCTGCTTCCCTTAGAGAGGAGGGTGTCTCCCCACCAGAAGGACCAGTTGTTTAACTGTCAGCCTGGTCTTAACTAGAGATTTCTTGCAAAGGCAAAAGCTTTGGGCCAATAATTTTTAGTTGGAAAGGTCCTCTTACCTTAATCCTTTTTGATTTGGAGGTGAACATGTAATTTTCTTTTTCCCCAAAAGCCCAGCATTTCAGCTGGAGAGTGGTAGCTGTCCCTAAAGAAATAACTTGAGCAAGGTTGAGCTGTTGAAGGTTTTTTAGGTTTCCCTGTTGTGGTTTGTTTTGTGGTTTTTTTTTTTTTTTAATCTTTCTTGCTTGCTTCCTGGAACAGAGAGCACAACTACGGAGCTCAGGACAGCTGGCAGAAATCTCCCCAAGCCCAAGGCTGGCAGAGCTTGGCAGGATCCCAGCACCACAGCCTGTGTATGTATGGATGGATGGATGGATGGGGAATGCGACCTGAGTCACCTGGGAGTGTTGGGAAATGTCAACCAACCCCCCATCAGTGTCAGGGGAACATTCCTGATAAATCCCTGGTGGAGCTGCAGAGTTTCTGGCCTTGGGCACTGGGGGGGCTCTGCTGGCTGGGCACTGGCTGGGTCTGCCCCTCGGTGCCTCAGATCTCACCTTTTTGCTGCCTTCTCTGTCTTTCCCTCTCCCACTGTGCTTTCTGCATCCCCACCAGGTGTTCATGCCTGTCCTCTGCAGTTGCTCAATGCAAGCAGTTGCAGCTGCTGCAGCAGCTCAGTGTCATCCCTGGGCTGCCTTTAGAACAGACCTGCTCCAGCCTGGATTGGGAAGGGCTGGATCAAACCATTTCTCAGGTCAACGTGCCAGCACCCACCCAGGGGCTGCATCCAGGCCAGGAGCTGCTCGTGCAGGTGTCCCTCCCTCCCACTGCAGCTCCCTGTTCATAGTTGTGTTCTTTTCCAGATGTGAGCCTTACCCACATAAATTCAAACCCCAGCCACCGAAAGAGAAGAAAACCAGTTTGGGTTCCCTGGCATCTCAATGGAGGCACTTCAGGACTCGACAGGAGGATACAGCCAGAGCCCTGAAAGAAGTGCAGGATTTTCCCCACTGTTCAGGAGCAGAGGTAGATTTTCTTCTACATCCAGTGCTTGTGCTGCCCCCCCAGCCTGCCAGCACCAAGTCCTGCTGATGCTGAGCTCCCTTTTTGCTGCCCTGCTCTGCTGTGCCCTGACAGTGGGTGGGCAGCAGGGCCAGTGGCTGGGTATGGGCTGTGTGGGAGGGAGAAATAGGAGAGTTTTCCTTGGAGAAGCTGATTCAGATTCTACAGGCCTGTGTTAAGTGTGGGATTTTGTTTTTGCCTGGTTTTCTTCCCAAAGTAAGATGAGGCTTTTCTCTGCATCATCATGGTAAGACCTCCAGCTTCCTTCCCAGAGCAAGCTGGGATGATCCTGATCTCCATGGAGCCTCTTCCCAAGGCAGCCAGACTCCCTGTTTGCAGGGCTCTGCTTTCACCCAGAGCTGCTGCTGCACTGCTGGCCCTGAAGCTGTCTCACAAAGGGAGACTTTGCAAAGTGGCTGTCTCTTCCTCCCAGCACAGAAAATGGCATGTTTTCCAGGTGCCAGCACCAACTCCTGCAAACCCTCACCTGCCACGAGGCTTGGAGGGGTTCAGGTGCTCCCTGGACGTGGCGCCCGCTCCCCTGGGAGCAGAGAAGGCAGGAGGGAATCTGTCTCACTGCCCATTGTCAGTGTGGCCAGCAGGGCTGGAGCTGCCAGTGCCGCTGGGGGCCCTCAGCATTGGCCACAGAGGGGCCTCCCATCCCTGCAGGCCCATCACAAAGTGCTGCTGGAGCAGCTGCTTGTTGGAGAGGCCGTGCAGGACACGTTGTAGGGCTGCCCAAGGATGCTGTGCAGCACCTGTGGAGGGCACTGCTCCCCCTGGAACTCCTCAGGTGCTCCACAGGAAGTTTTTGCAGGCGCTTTTGCTGTAGCACCTTGAGAAAGCAGCATTTAAATCAGAGAGAGAGGGGAAGAGCCTCAGGAGTCAGATGAGCTGGGCTGGGCTCCTTCGCTCAGCTCCAAGAGCTCTCACTCTGAGTCTCTTCCTTTTCTAAAAGCAGGAAGTTTTGAAACTTTTTAAAGGCAAGTTGTGCATCAGAGAGAATTTCTACTGCCAGGAGACATCCCAGGTCACTTTCATGTAATGTACTAATTAATGCATTGATCTGCGAGTGTGGGAGAAGATTTTCCCCATGGTCCCTGCACTGGTCAGTGGCATGGATGCAGGATGAGATGAGGGTGATTCTGGCAGTGTTTGGGCAATAGGCCCCTCTGGCTACAGCTGCACTTTGCTCCAAGATGCTCTTCTGCATCCATTTCCATGCTCAGCACCTCAATCTCTCCTGTCTTCCACCCAGGCTTTCAGTATCCTGCCAGTGCCAGCTGTGCTGCAGCCAGGAGAGAGCCAGCAGGTCTCCTCCACCTTCTCTGGCCACCTCAGCAGCACCTGCAGTGTCCCGGAGCTGTGCCACGTGGAGGGAGGCCCCAGCTACGAGGGGCTGGTGCCCGGGGAGGCCTCACGTGTCAGCTCCTCCCTGAGCCCCCGGGAGATCAACTGTGGCTCTCAGGCCCCTCTGAGGGAGAGGTGAGTCAGCCTTCCATGGGCTCCTGCTCTGCCATGGGTTATTGTCCCTGCAGGGCTTCCCTGCTCCAAGGACTCTGAGCTCAGAGGTGCTGCATAGCAAGGGCCAGCAGCAACACAGGGAGGGCCACTCTGAGCTCCCTGGCTGCCAAGAGAGGAAGGACCTTCTCCTGTTGAGACAGAACATCTTCTTCTCTATCTGAGTGCTGAGCCCTCCTGGCTTAGCTGCTGCCTGCAGGGAGCTGGGCTCTGGGCTTGCCTTGGCACTGCCTCTAGAGGTGGCTTGAAGTGCATGGTGTTGAGTGGCATCTTCTTCATCATCTCCCTTCTTCACCAAAACAGTGGCACTGTGGTATGGGCAGGCGTGGGGCACAGAGCAAACCTTGCTTTGGGTCCTGCTGCTGCCCCAGATGAAGCCCTTGCAATGCTGATCTGCCAGGGTTCTCCTTATGGTGGGACAGCAGCCAGAAAAGCTCATGTCCTTTAGGACAGCTGCAGCCGTGGGCAAGCACAGGAGAAGCTCAGCTCCAGCAAGGCAGCCCAGCTCAGGACACACAGGCCCAGGGTGGAGCTGGGAGTGGAGGCTGCTTCAAGCCAGCCTGTGCATCAGGACTTCTTCAGGCCAGGCTGAAGTTGGTTTCATGGGGAGGAGAGGGACGAGGCTGCTTCCAATGGTTTCCATGGCAGCCAGCACTGGTTTGCTTGGTCACAGCTGGGTTCCAGCAGGAAATCTGGCTGACAAGAGCCTGCCTTGCAGGAGAGGAGTTCCTGCAGCCTTTGCTTTCTGACTGATAGCATTGTTCTCATGAAGGAGCAGGCTAGGAGTCATAAAACCAAAGGTCACGGACACAGACTCTCTAACTAATTAAAGTTAGACAGTGGTGTGTTTATTAACACCGGCGGGAGGCACCAGAGCCGTCCCTAAAAGGCGCGACCGCGCTGTCCAAGGTTCTTTGCCCTCTCTTTATTGCCCAAGATCTTACATACAATACATCTGCACAAGCCCAGCACCTCCCGTCCCCGCTCTGTATTCAAATGAGCTCATTGGTCCTTCACACCTGTGCAATTCCTCCCTTGAATTGGGTCTCGAATTGCGTCTGTGGTCTTAAGGGATGAAGTCAGGAATGTCTTCATCAGGTCTCTGTGACCCTCTGGCACGATCCAAGGTCCCCTGCTTAGTGACTGATTGACATCAAGCCCAGGTCCTAAGCATTGTTCTCCTGGTTTCAAGATGTTCTTATAACAGTTCACTTCCTCCTTCTAGAAAGAAGCTCCTCATGGTAAACAATAGAACATTCAGCTCCGGCTTAAGCATCTCATAATCATTAACCTATGGTCTGCCTTTCTAACTTACATCCTGATCAATGGGAATTGCTTCTAAGCCTCAGCTGAAATCTGAACTCTTTAAAATCATGCTTCAGCTATGCCCAGGAGGAAGGGGGCTGAATGAGCTGAGTAAGAATTGTAGGAGAGATAAGCAGATGTCAGCAATCTGTGCTCTGCTTTAAACTGGGAAGCCAAGAGACAAAGGGCGTTTTCAGGCACCAGCACAGAGAGCTGCTGGATCAGCCTTTGGCAGGGGCTGGAGGGGTCTGGCTGTGCCTTCAGAGGGAGCTTGCACAGTCAAGAGCTTATGATGGCAAAGCTGAGGTTTGGCTGGGCCTGGAGGTCCCCTTCCACCAATGGCCTCACTTGGGATGTTCCCAGCCTCTGTGGGTTGAGGAGAATTCACGGAAATGGCCTCAGGGTCAAGGAATGAAGTGCAGAGCCAGCCAGGACTAGGGAGCCCAAGTTTCTGGTAGGGACTCTCAGCCATGTTTTCTATTTTGTCTGCAGAAGGGAGCTGAAGCAGTCAGCTAAAAAGCTTGAGGAGGAGGCAAAAGCCTTAGAGGAGGAAGAGAGGCAGAAGAAGGAAAAGAAGGGTGTCTCTGTGGGAAAGCAACCTGCAAAACCAGAGAAGGGGAAAGCCAAGACCCCAGAGAAGAAGGAAACCAAAATCCCAAAAAAAGAAACCAAATCCCCAGAGAGGAAGAAAACCAAAATCCCAGAGAAGAAGGAAACCAAAATCCCAAAAAAGGAAACCAAATCCCCAGAGAGGAAGAAAACCAAAATCCCAGAGAAGAAGGAAACCAAAATCCCAGAGAAGAAAGAAACCAAAATCCCAGAGAAGAAGAAAACCAAGGCCCCAGAGAAGAAGGAAACCAAAGCATCAGAGAAGAAGGAAACCAAAACCCCAGAGAAGAAGGAAACCAAAATCCCAGAGAAGAAAGAAACCAAAATCCCAGAGAGGAAGAAAACCAAGGCCCCAGAGAAGAAGGAAACCAAAATCTCAGAGAAGAAGGAAAGCAAAGCATCAGAAAGGAAGAAAGGCAAAGCATCAGAAAGGAAGGAAACCAATGCATCAGAGAGGAAGGAAACCAAAATCCCAGAGAAGAAGGAAAGCAAAGCATCAGAGAGGAAGGACACCAAAGCCCCAGAGAGGAAGGAAAGCAAAATCCCACAGAAGAAGGCAGCCAAAACCTCAGAGAAGAAGGAACCCAAAGCCCCAAAGAAGAGGGAACCCAAAGCCCCAAAGAAGGAGGAACCCAAAGCCTCAAAGAAGGGGGGAACTGAAATCCCAGAGGACCCAGCTGAGCTGGAGAACTCTTTCTTCTTTATTCATGCAACTCATTTTACACAGTTTGAAAAACCTTGTGTTTTTCAACTTTAGTTAGTTCAGAGATTTCTTATCAGTTATTCTATTATTGGTTAATAAAATAGATTTTACTTGTGCATCAGATCTCTCTATTGTATTGTTTACCTGTTCTCTTCACTGATTCTCATGGGACAAATCCCTTGTTGTTGCAGGTGCATTTGTTTTTCACCCTCAGAACAGATTGCTCACAAAGTCTCATTCTCACAATGGCTTCACATGGGAACTTGCAACTGCTTAGCTGCACTCAGAAGTGATGACAGGCCAGCTATTAACATGGCAGAACAAGGCCTGATTTCATAGGGCCTTTCTTTTATCATTATTCTACCTGTCTATGACATCTCCCCCTTTTCGTTCATTTAAAAAAGGCTCCTATGTTCTGATGTTGAAACAGCTCACTCTTGTGAGGGCATTATCTCATCAAGGTTATCACTGGTTATCTGTTAGATATGGGATAAGATAAAAGACCAATTACAATCAACAAAACTTACCAAATTCTATCAAGTCATTGACACAGGGTTTTGCAGCATGAGAAAACAAAAGAATAATGTCCAATGTCTCTTAGGGAAATGGAAAGAAATGACCATTGTTTCCAATGAGTGGAGAAGTATGAGAAAGTCTATGAGCTGGAAATGCTGATCTTTGACATCACTGAATGTCCTCCTGGGTGCTGGAACAGGGAATAACTGGAGAAGGTTCGTAGGAGCTCTGTACCGTGAGGATGCCAGGAGGCTTTTGTTGGCAAATTGCCTCTGTCAGTGTCCAGACACAGCCATGTCTGGGCAGTCCTCCTCCTGTTCCTGCCCTGGCCACAAAGGCTGCAAGGAAACCTTTTAAGCAAAGGCTGCAAGGTGATGAGGTTATTTCTCTTTGCACTGGGCCTCATTTTTTCAGAGCTGATCAGTATCTGATGGAATGAACAGGTGACTGCTTTGAGCTGCTGCTGATGAAACACAGGCACATCTTCTCGTGAAGTTAATGAATCAATCAGGCTTCACTGTGGTGAAACACTCAACTGGGATTTAGATGTGATGATCTTTTTTCCAAATTTCTCA
Source organism: Agelaius tricolor (assembly GCF_023055355.1). Taxonomy (NCBI): domain Eukaryota; kingdom Metazoa; phylum Chordata; class Aves; order Passeriformes; family Icteridae; genus Agelaius; species Agelaius tricolor. The sequence continues at coordinate 830,657 of NW_027269311.1, read as the reverse complement.
CGTAAATATTGCATTATTCAAAATGATTAGTCGTCCAAATTTCTCATGTACATATTGCATTATTTGAACGTTCTTACAGCATTCATTCCCTTTCTTTATTGTTTTTTAAGAATGAGATGCATGTATTTTGTTATGAGTATGAAGAAACATCATAGCAAAATAATACATGCAGTGGACAAGAAACTTAGAGCAATTAGGAATAATATGGATCCAACAATCAGGAATATTTCAAATAGCAGACAAAGCTAACAACATAGGTGGAATTAGGTAAATAGCAATCTCTGCAATAATGTACCATCATCCCAGAGTCTGCAAACAGCTGACAAACCTCGATTCAGGGGGGACTTGGAGAATTATTTCCAGATAATAATTCCCAAGCTCCCTTTAAAAAGAGTTCAACTGTCATGTCTAGAGAGTCAAATTGCCAAGTCAAAACACCTCAAATCTAGTTTTGATGCAGAAAACATCTGGGTCTGTTGGCAATTCCCATCCAGGAGGAGCAAAGGCCTGGCCACCACCCAAGCTCTAAGTGGAAGAGAATTCCCTAAACGTCATTTAAAACAAGGCTCTTGAGAATAGCACTTAGGAGTAAAGGTCTAGGGGTGACAGACGAATGAACCATGCAATAGCTGTCTCCTCCAAAATTTCCTCAGCACAGAGATGCTTTAAACCCAGCAGAATGTTGGAGTGGTTCTGTAATAATAATTGGGGCTGCATCTGATTAGAGTAGATGTCACAATGCCATCAGTTTAGAGGAGGCTTCCCACAAAGCTGAGATATCATTTCTTGGAACTCTGAAAAATACTTAAAAATGATGAGGCAGCACTGGGTCAAACCATAGAGCCAGAGTGCGGAGCCCAGCCAGAGGGGTAGTCTGGTCTGAGAGATACAGAAGCAGCTAGAGAACAAAAGGAGGATCCTGAAATGACACGTGTCTTGTAGATAATTACACCAAAAGATGGTAAAGCATATGAAAAGCTGGCTATAAAAAGAGTAATACAAAGATTGATGTATTTATGACAGAATAAATGCGTCAAAGGAAAACACTGAACAGCTCACTAGTAAAATTTATGATACCTCAGATTAAATAACAATCAAACCTGACAGAAATTTATTTGGACAGCGCTAGAGCTTAGCAAGAGGAACTTAAACTCAGCCCTAAAAGGATTTCAAATTAAATTCATTATCACCTTAGTAGAACAAAAAGCGCACTCGAGAGAACTCAAAGTTAATTACTATTAATACCAAACATAACTGGACCTATAAAAACTGGAATAGAACATTGTTCAAATTTAGTAATACTGAAACTTAACAGAAATTAAATCTACAAAATTTAACAAAAAAACCTTTGCCTTATTTAATTTAACAGAATGTAACTGAGTATTACAATATTGGGCTTTAATTTAACAGAATTAAAATGAACATCCTGAAAAGTTACAGATAATGGCATGATGTAATTTTGTCCAAGGTTATTAACACAAAAAAACTACTTAAAGGTGAATAAGCCATAAGTGAAATAACAGCATGATGGTGCAGTGGAGGGATTCAAGTTGTAACAAGCATGTTAGAATTATAAGTAAATCAGTTATGAGAAAAACCCACAGTAACTGCAAATTCCATGGAAACAGAAATTCAGTAAGACTTTTTGAAGTGCCGGGTTACTGGAAAATAAATATAATAACGTGCAATTTAGCATATTGCTGAACAACCCAACAGCTTTTTGTGACTGTATCTGGCATCATTTTATATGGCACATTTGTTAGCATTCTTGTTAAAGAAATCAGACCATGTTAAAATTTGATAGGCAATAAGGCATTGCATTTACCGCTTTTCAATAGAGTTGATAGTTATCCATAGGGATAGTTACAGGCTTTGTTAATTGCTGATTTGTCTTTTTGGTATGTGTTTGTGGTCCGGTCAGTTTCTGGCCAATTGTTTTTCAGGCATCTAAAGTAAAATTTGACACAGTATGTGGCCTTGGAGGACCCCAACAGGTCCAATTCTTGGGGTTCCTCTCGAGCATTGGGCAGCATTTTTGTCCACCTGTCCCAGGTATCTGCCAGGTTGGGTCTCTTACCTGTGGTGCAGAGGAGCTCTGAGTTATAGACGGGCCAATCATCTGCTACAAAGGTGTCACGGTTTGACACTGGCGCAATGCCAGTGCCCCCATGAAAATACATTCTCCCTGGTGTCTGCTGTGAGATGTGACCAGGAACAGGGCAAAGCAGGCTCCAGCTGAGGAATAAAAGGGGAAAAAAACCCTTTATTAATTTACAATATATAAAAGAAACACACAGAACTCAGGATGAAAACCTTCCAAACATTCCTCCTCCCCCCACCAAATTCCCAGTACATCACAGTAAGACAAAACCTTGGACTCTCAATTCAGTGACCACCCCTCAGATCACCAACTCTCAGTCCATCACCACCCTTTAGATAATCAGTTCTCAGCTCATCAAGAAGAGAGGAGTCCCTCTTGTGCCATAGGCTTCCCCTGGAAACACAGTTGAGACCTTTTGTGTTTCCATGTCACACGTGGCACTGCCTGGAGATCATTTGCCATCGTGACATCTTCCTTTCATGCCCAGTGCTCTCACCACTGCACATGGACCAGAGCTGCTTCTAGGGTTCCCCTTTTAAGGATGCTTTGCCCAGTTCCAAAAAAAGCACAGTCTCTCACTTTTGGGACACCTGTCCCTCCCAAATTCAGCCCCTGGGGCTGAGGGGTCTCAAGAACAGAGATCTTCTTCTTCCCTGAAGATGGAGAGCACCACCACCCTCCTCACCCGTTGTCTCTGTTCACGCACTCCTTCACATAACATCACTGCACTCTCTTGGCTCCAAGCCATTGCCTCCCCCTAGATGCAGTCTCTGTGTCACAGGAAAAAAATGGTTCTGTTCATGGCTATACAAGAAAAGTCCAGCCAAAGGCCACTCCATCATCTCCTCTCAACCAAGATTCTTCTCAACTTCTCTCGTGGCCCATTTCCTCTTATCTCATCTCTATCTCTCTTCTCATTCAACTCCAGGAGGATCAGTAAGGTTTCCATCATCCAAGAAAAGGGTTAAAAATCTCAGGCTCTGCCTGTCCAGAACTCCCAAAGCTGCCCTGCCAGGCACCTTCTCGCTGCACCCCCCTTCTCCTTTATGGCTGGCCGTGCTGCCTGCATGTGATACCGAATTTCAAGCTGGCACAAGCGCAGGCACAGGCTCACTCTCTTTCTCTCTCTCTTTCTCTCTTTCTCTCTTTCTCTCTGGGGGGCTGGCTGCCCGATGACTCTCCAATGTTCCTCCACCCTTCCATCCTGCAGGGGCCTTCACCTCCCCTCTCTGTCCAAGGCCCGGCCTACCTCACGCGGCCGCATGGCTTCCCCTCCCCTGCCAGCCCGCAGCCGGGCAGGGCAGCTCTGACCTCTTTCACAGACAGAACCCAAGAGAGCTCCCCCTGGGAGTTCCCTGCTTTTAACTCCCTGTGTTCTCAGAGGCGTATCCATGTCCTCAGTGGCCACACCAGGTGCCAATATTCAAATCTGAGCACCTATTGGTTTGACAACAGCATCCCAAAAAACTCGCGTCCTTTTCAAACCAGGACACTGGCGGAAAAATATTGCCATTTCTTGAAAGTACTCTAATGACCCAGATAATAAAGATTTGCTTGTGTATTATGAAACCAACAGGTATTAACACCTGTGCCAATTTCGAGGCAGACATCAGCTGTGTGCCCATCAACAGGCAGTGCCACTTGTGCCCTGAGGTGCCCTGAGCTGGGGCTGGATCTCTCCAAGAGCACCTGAGGGAGAGCAGAGCACCTTGCAAGCTGCAGGTCCCTGACAGCCCCGCAGGGCTCCTGTCCCATCAACATCTGCTCTGCTCCAGTGTGAAACAGGGCCCAGCATGGTGCTGGGATCATCAGAGAGCTGAGGTGTGTGCTGGAATTCAATGGCCTCCCCATCCCGCAGCAGCCCTGCATTTCCCTGCTGCAGCCTTGGTCTCCAGCCCAGCCATGGAGGCTCTTTGGGCTCTGGAGTGTTGCTGCAGCCGCCAAGGGCAGCTGGGCTCTGCCTTTGGCACAGTCAGGCCTGGCCAGCGCAGGCCATGCTCAGCAATTGCTTGTGTGGGCCTGGCCTTGCTGTCAGCCCCGGCAGCGGCTGCGTGGCCCCTTTGTGGCCCTGTGCTGGCCCAGCCATGGTGGCCCAGCCCCTGTGCAGGCCCAGCCCAGGCCAGGAGCATTGCGGCTGGGAACGGCCCCTGTGCCGTGGTGCCCACGGCAGCCTTGGGGCTCTGTGCCCCATGGCCTCCCTGCTGGGCAGCCTCTGCCAGCTCCTGCAGAGCCCCTGGCACCTGTGGGGCTGCACAGACAGCCCTGCCCCGGGCACTGCCAGCCTCTGGGCCAGCAGAGAGGCAGCCAGGGCTGGCCATGGCCGGGAACAGGCCCTGAGCCCCGCAGGAGGATGGAGCTGGGCCACAGCCAAACTCAGCCCAGGCCAAAGCTGGGTTCAGCAGCCAGGGCTGCCAACACATGGGCACAGAGGCTGGCGCTGACAAATGTCCTGGGCCCCCTCCCTGCTCTGTCCCTGCCACCAAGGGCACAGAGCAGCCTCCTCTCTGGGCCACTTGCCTGTTTGCAATGCCTTGCACAGGCGCTGGCCCTGCCCCACAAGGCCTGGCCTGAGTCCTGCCCCTGCACGCTCAGCCAGGCTGAGATGGACACTGATGGTTTCTGGGCCAGGCTCTCGGAGCCCAGCCCAGCTCCCTGCAAGCTCTGCCAGCTGCCCTGAGCTCTGGGCAGCACCAAGGGCCTCTCTGAGCCCAGCCCAGCCCAGCCGGCTCTGGCCCCACAGCTCTGCTCAGCCCAGGCTGCTCTGGCCACTGGCCCCACGGCCTCAGCCCCTGCCAAGGGCACAGCAGCAGCTGCAGCTGCCACAGGACTCAGCCCCAGCCATGGGGGAAGGGGCTTGGCCAAGGCCAAAGGAGGCTCCCTGGCTGCCCTGCTCCCCTTGGCCTGAGGTGCTGAGAGCTCTGCAGCCCCTGCTGTCATCCCATCTGCCCAGGGCAGCACCAGAGCCCCGGCCTTGGGGCCCTCAAGAGCTGCTCCTGCTCCAGGCCCAGGGCCCATGCCAAAGCTGGGACAGCAGCCACAAAGCTGTGCCCATTTCTGTTCACTGCTTCTCTGATGGGCATGGATCCTCAGCCACTTGGAGTTTCCTAGTGAGTTTTACTACTCCAGAGGCCTCTTCTTTCTTGAGCTCTTCAGTTCAGGAATTCAGTCAGGAAGGCTCATAAACATTTTTGCAAAAATTCCAGAACAACAAAAGCCATAGGGAATATTCTATGTTTTTATTAAATTCTCTGAAAGATTAGACAGATTTCAGAAGTGTATTCTAAGTGAATACATTGTATTGACAACAATGCAGAAAGAAGTGTTTTGTCATGTTAAGTTTTCTTTACCTGTTTGTAGATTGGTATCAGCACTCTCCAATTGATATTGACTTCTAGCACCTTCTAATCCAGTCTGAACAGATATGAAAATCAAGACACTTCATGGATGACAATCTAGAACACTTTGTCCCTATCCCCTCCCCACCATTTCCCTCATCCAACCACTGGCACTCCAATGGATCAGGAATGGTGTGGCCAGCAGCACCAGGGCTGTGATTCTGTGATTGGGCATTGGAATGGGCTGCCCAGGGAGGTGGCTAAATCACCATCCCCGGAAGTGTTTAAGGAAAGACTGGATGTGGCACTCAGTGCCATGGTCTGGGTGACAAGGTGGTTTTGGGTGCCAGGTTGGACTTGATGCTCTCCAAGGTCATTTCCAGCCTGGTTGATTCTCTGATGATTGTGACACTGCAGGGCCCTGGGGAAGCAAGGGGCCATTGTGACACTGCGGGGCCTGGTGACACTAAGAGGACCATGGTGACACTGTGTACGACATGGCAGCACAGAGCCAAGGGGCCATGGTGACACTTGTGTCACCAGGGCTCCATTGTGACACTGCAGCACCAAGAAATTCATTGTGGAACTCTGAGGCCTCATGGAACCACAGAGGCCACTGTGACCCTGCAGGGCTTTGTGAAACCATGGAGAGCATTGTGACAGAGCAGGACCTGGTGTCACGATGGGGTCATTGTGACACTGCAGGGCCCATGGAACCAAGGGTCCAGGGCTGCTCCTCAGGGATTCCTGGAATGAAGGAAACATGTTTGACACTGTGGTGGCCCTTGGGACCAAGAGGCCATTGTGACATTGTGGAACCAAGGAGAGCATTGCTGCACTGCCAGACCTCATGGAAGCAAGGATCCACTGTGACACTGCAGGGCCTTGGGAAACCATGGTGCCATTGTGACACTGCAGGGCCCATGGAACCAAAGGGACATTGTGACACTGGGAGGCCTCATGAAATCATGGAAACCATTGGGACACTCTGGGGCCTCATGGAACCCTGGTGACACCAAGCTGGGTGTAAGTGTGGATCTGCTGGAGGGTAGGAGGGCTCTGCACAGGGCCCTGGACAGGCTCGATCCAGGGCCCAAATCCAACAAGTTGAGGTTTAACACGTCAAAGTGCCGGGTCCTGCACTTGGGCCACAACAAGCCCTGCAGCACTACAGGCTGGGGACAGAGTGGCTGGAGAGCAGCCAGGCAAAAAGGGACCTGTAGGGACTGATGGACAGCAGGCTGGACATGAGGCAGCAGTGTGCCCAGGTGGGCAAGAAGGCCAATGGCTCCTGGCCTGGATCAGGAATGGTGTGGCCAGCAGGAGCAGGGAAGACATTGGCTGTTTGCAGGGGAGGGAACAGGGATGGGCAAGAGGAAGAAATCTGGACCAGAGAAGAGTAAAGAAAGCAAAGGTGCAGCCAAGGAAATGCTCAGGGCAGTTTGGGGGTGGCTGCCAGGCAGCCCTGGCTCTGAGCAACAGCGTCTGCAGTGGCACAGGAAACTCCCAGCTGATGGGAACAAACTTTCTGGCTGAGTGCAGAGGCCAGGACAAAGCTGAGTGGTTTCCCTGGTGTCCCGCAGGCCTTGCTGGCCCCAGGGGCTGATGGCATTTGTGCTCCCTCAGGTTCATGTCCCCACAGCAACAGCATGGGGGTGCTGGCCCTGCTGTGTGCAATGCAAACAGGGGCTGCTGAGGCAGTGCTGCCGTGTCTGTGCCTGCAAGGATGGGGCACCTGTGTGAGCTGAGGGAGAGGCCAGGGCTGCAGAGGGGGGATGTGGTTGGCAGCTGCATGAGGAGGCTCTGGGACGCTGCCCTGGGCTGTGCAGCGCACTGGGCATGGATCAGCCCCTGCTCTGCTGCTCCTTCCCGTCTGGCCCAGGGCCCTTGCAGAGCCCCAGCCATGCTGTTTGCCCCCAGCCTGCCCACGGCCAGCCTGGGGCTGCTCACGGGGGTTTCTGTGCTGAGCATTGGCCTGGCCGTGTTCTTGAGAGAGCCTGGGCAAGGAGCCTGGAGCCCCCAGGGCCTGGCCTGAGGCGTCAGCGCTGCCCCAGCAGTGCCCATGGCCTGTCCCTGCTGCAGCCCCGGCACTGCCACCCCCAGGGCTGTGCCCGGCCCCGAGAGCACTCAGGCCCTGCAGCAACACCAGGGCCACCAGGGCAGCGGGGCAGGGCCACGGCAGCAGCACTGGCAACACCAAGTGCTGCTGCTGCTGCTGCTGCTGGGCACAGCTGCTGGGCCAGCACTGATCTGCCCCAGCTCTGCACACAGACATTGCTGCTGCAGCTCCAGAGAAGGCAACACAAGGGCATCTCTGCAGAAAACTCTGCTGGGACATCCTTTAGTTCCTCTAAAGCCACCAAGAGCACAACCCCTCATTGACACAGTCTGTGACTACAGGGAAGGTGGAGAGAAACAAAATGAGAAATGGCACAAAGATTGACATTTCTTTGTGGACAATAAGAAAATACTAAAACAAAGGAAAAGAACCTCCAAAATTAAATCAACAAGAAGGATCAAAGATAACTTTTATTACAAATGATTTGCAGAAATTGGCCAACAGTTTAATGTTTCTGAAAGCATCCAGTCATCAGAGTCCACACTGCAGTCTTGAGCTCCTGGTTCCTCAGGCTGTAGATGAAGGGGTTCAGGGTTGGAGGCACCACCGAGTACAGAACTGACAGGGCCAGATCCAGGGATGGGGAGGACAGGGAAGGGGGCTTCAGGTAGGCAAAAAAGCCAGTGCTGAGGAACAGGGAGAGCACAGCCAGGTGAGGGAGGCAGGTGGAAAAGGCTTTGTGCCGTCCCTGCTCAGAGGGGATCCTCAGCACAGCCCTGAAGATCTGCACATAGGAGAAAACAATGAACACAAAACAACCAGAAGATAAACACACACTAACAGCAAGAAGCCCAAGTTCCCTGACATAGGATTTGGAGCAGGAGAGCTTGAGGATCTGTGGGATTTCACAGAAGAACTGGCCCAGGGCATTGCCATGGCACAGGGGCAGGGAAAATGTATTGGCTGTGAGCACGAGAGCAGTGAGAAAGGCACTGGCCCAGGCAGCTGCTGCCATGTGGGCACAAGCTCTGCTGCCCAGGAGGGTCCCGTAGTGCAGGGGTTTGCAGATGGACACGTAGCGGTCGTAGCACATGATGGTCAGGAGGGAAAACTCTGCTACAATAAAGAAGAGAAAGAAAAAGAGCTGTGCAGCACATCCAGTGTAGGAGATGTTGCTGGTGTCCCAGAGGGAATTGTGCATAGCGTTGGGGACAGTGGTGCAGATGGAGCCCAGGTCAGCGAGGGCCAGGTTGAGCAGGAAGAAGAACATGGGCGTGTGCAGGTGGTGGCCGCAGGCTACGGCGCTGATGATGAGGCCGTTGCCCAGGAGGGCAGCCAGGGAGATGCCCAGCAAGAGGCAGAAGTGCAGGAGCTGCAGCTGCCGCGTGTCTGCCAATGCCAGCAGGAGGAAGTGTCTGATCCAGCTGCTGTTGGACATTTGCTGTGTTGCCTTGGCATGGGGATCTGTAAAAGAAGTAATCATGGAATAGTTGGGTTTGGAGAGGACTTGAAATATCCCAGCACAGCCTGGGGGCACTTTCCCCCCACTGCCTGCCCAGGGCTCTGCTGCCTGGAGCTGTCCCTGCCAGCAGCTGCTTCCCTGTGCCCAGGGCTGGGCCCTGCCAGTGCTGCCAGAGCCCAGCCCAGCCCTGGGGGCTCAGCTCTGCCCTGCAGAGCCCTCCCAGCTCAGGCACTGCCCAGGGGCAGCTCTGGCTCTGCAGGCTCTGATGGCAACATCAGAGCAACCCTGAGGAGGCTGGAAAAGCAACACTGAGGCTGCCTGTGAGGGGCCCTGTGCTGATTTCTGTCACTGCCTGGTTTATTCATATCTGAGACAAAATGTTTTTACTATTCCAACCTTAACTGAGAGATGAATATCTATGAGTAATTTCCCACCCAGGCTACCCAGAGCAGTACATTAAAAAAGCAGAATTTTATCCTTTATGCAGGCCCTGCCTTGCTGTGCTGCTTGTATAATCTACTTGGAAATGTTCTGCAGTTCAATGCCATGCTGGGAGCAGTCCTGAACAATGCAGCATCCTCCCCACACAAGGAGAACACTCCCAAGCCTCACCAGCTGTCTCCTGCCACCCAGATGTTGTCCCCCAGTGCTGGGAGCAGCTGCCAGGGCTGGCTGAGAGCTGTCCCTGGCAGGCAGCAGAGTCCCTGCCCCAGCACAGCGCCCTGGGCTGCAGGACCCTGCTCTGCAGGACAGCCCTGGGCACCCCTGGCTGCTCTGCACAAGAGACAAGCAGAGAATGTACTCACAGGCTCTGCAGGCATTGGCATGTTCCAGCTGCAGGAGATGGCTCCAGGAGCTGCAGCTGCATTGTCCTGCAGCCAGAGGTTCCTGTGCCAAGGGCTGGCAGTGATTGTGCCCCAGGCACTTCTCAGCCCCTTCCCAGCCCTGACTGATTGAAGCTCTCTGTGCCTCTGTGCTGTGCCCGGGCTGGCTGCAGGCAGTGCCCCAGCCCTGCTGGGCTGGCACAAGAGCTGCTCATCCAGAGAAATGTGCTTTTGAAGCTCTTCTTGGGGACCAGGAGCTGCCTCTGTGCCAGGAGCCCTGCCCAGCTCAGCAGCACAGACACAGCACAAGGACTTTAATCAGCCTCTGGGGCTTTGTGCTCAGGCCCTGGACATCAGTCCCTGAGAGGGAGCTGAAGAAACCTCTCCAGAACTCCAAGGCAGAATCCAACTCCAAACCTTCTTGGACTTTTAATGGGTCCCAGTGAGGGACACGACTGAGCAAGTGTCCCCAGGCCCCAGGCAGAGCAGAGAACTGCAGGCAGTGATGACAGGTGGGGACAAAGAGAAGCCAAGTCTTAGTGGCCTGGGCCACAGCAGGGTCTGTGCCAGCAAGGGCTGGGAGGAGACACCTTGTGCTGAGGCCCTGGGGCCTCCTGGCCCAGCCCCAGCCAGGCTGGGCACTGTCAGCCCCTTGTGCTGCCCTCAGCATCCCCCCCTAGCCCACATCCCAGTGGCCTCAAGGATCTGCTGCAAGGAGTCCCTGGGGAGCCTTGCTCAGCAATGGCCCTGGGGGCTCCTTCATGCTCCCTGCAGGGACTGCAGCTTTTTCAAAGGACTTTGGCTTTGGCTTTTGCCTTGCAGTCTCTGAGAGGTTTGTGCAATCCTGGCCTCCAATTATCTGCTGTAATTAGTCCCTTGAGAGGCTTTGTCAGTAACAACACTCAGTGGGGCTCATTAATGCTTCAAGGTACTTCAGTTTTTAAGGTACTTGGTGTTTCCCTTTTGATACAGACTCTGTGAGAGGTTTGTGCAATCATGGCCCCAATTATCTGCTTTAATGAGTCCCTGGAGAGCTTTTTTACTGACACTCAGTGGGGCTTATTAATGCCTTGAGATACTCAAGGTTTTTAAGGTACTTAATGGATTTAAGGATACTTTTAGATACTTTTAAGGATTTTCCTTCCCACACTGAGTCTCTGAGAGGTTTTTGTGCCATCCTGGCCTCCAATTCTCTCCTCCAAGGAGTCCATGAGGAGCCTGTGTTGGGTATCTTCCCCCTTTCTGTTTTACAACAAAGATGGAACTGAAAGAATTTTTAAGACTTTCTAAAAGCATCCAAACAAACTTGGGACAATTAACAATACAACAACAACCACTAAGAGAATTACTAGTTCTGTTTCAGCTAGACATCATCCATCCCTTTAGTCCCTTGGATTGGAAGAGTTTATTGACCCAGTCTTTGTTTTCCACTTGAAGCTTCTTGCACCCTTCCTGCAGTACCTGAATGCTCTTGTGGATTGACTCGCTGTGGCTGGAGAGGTTCATGCAGCACATGCCCTCAGAGTCTACACAGCCATGCCCATGTGCCCAGAGTAAAAACTCTATCGCTGTTCTGCACGGTGGCGTGTCTGATGGTCTCTGTGTCTGAGAGAAGGCCACTCAATGTGAGGGAGGCAGCATTGGTTTGCTTACTCAACAGGCACCCAGGATGGTCTGACTGTCCTAAAGCTTTAGCTGCAGCCACCCAAGGGAGTCCAAATTGGGGGTGCTACCATCCGATACCTGGATTAAAGCTTTCAAAGCCATCTCTTTGATATCATCCAATACTTCTCTGGGGATACCTGCTGCTTGATCATTTGGTAGGCTGTGTTGCCCTTCTCCAGCTGGATGGTTGATTGTCAATTCTGCCCTTGCCTCATTATTAGCCTAGTCTGCTATTAATTGATTTAGTGAACACTTCCATCCCCTTCCCACAGGGTGTATTCTGTAGGTGACAACAACATGGTCATAATATATTTTGAATTATAGGGAGTTAAAACATGTGCTGTAAACATGGCCCTCATTAGGCCATTAAAACAAGGTAAGTCCTTCCTATGGTCTTTAGCTGCCCTACACAGATCCTTGATTTCCCCGTAAAGCAATGGTTGATACCTGGGATTCTGCCCCTTTCTTTCATAACATCCCAGGGCAATGAGGAGTTTCGAGGTTATTTGCCAGTCTCCTTCCTTAACTGGAGCCGTGGCCCAGGGTGGAGAGGATGATTGACAGTGGGGGCATGACCCGCAGTTGTGGGGGTGGAGTCTGGAGGTTCGTTCAGGGCGGAAGAGAAGGCTGTGGGAGCAGGAAGTGGAGGAGCCAAGATGGAGGGAGGATGGTTGGGCTCCCGAGTCACATTTGGGCTCCTTCCATCTTGAGTCTCCAGGGCATGATGCTCCAAGACAGCGTGGCCATTGCCATCTTGGACCATCGTGGAAGGTGTGAGAAAGGCAGGCTTGAGGGGAGGTCCCGAGTTAGGAGTGACCAATGGATTGAGTTTTCAACAAAATGCTTGCTGGTGAATGGTGGTGTGGAAGATGGGGAGCATGCGGGGTGCAGTGGGGTCCCTTTTGATCAAAAGCTTATACAATTTAACTCCCACTGAGTCCCAAAATTCTGTGGTATGGATTTCATCAGCAGAGGCGTCTGGAAAATTTTTAATGATCCTCCTCATGATTGATTTTAATTCGTTCTTTGAGAATATTTTGTCATGATCAGTGAGAATTGAAGCATCCGTATATGCTCCTTTCTACTTTGGACCTCTGGCTGCCCATTTTTCTCTTTCTCTGCCTTAGGGGGAAGTGCCACCGGAGGACCCCAAATCAATTATGGGATGTGGGTGCATATTGTAAAAACACAGTGGCAAAACGGGCAATAAATGTCTTGCATTTCCCCAAACCCACCTGCAATCCTATGCAGGTGAAACCATCGTTGTCCCTGCCGATCCTGTGCAAGGTCCCTTGAAGCAACAATGAATCCACTGGGCCCTGCACAATCCAAAATCCCAGGGAGCGCTGGCCTATCCATCAGCTAACCCCAGCTGACGTGACTGACACAGGGAGCCCTGAGTGTCATGGTCCCTGTTTGGGTGCCAAATGTCACAATGAGGGTGGCTGTGACAAACCTCTCTGGTTCCCTGACTTCAGGGTGAGGGTGGCAAAAATGAAAAGGAGCAGGATCGATGGAGTTGTTTAGAAGGAACTTTAAGAACTGGGTGAAAAACAATATAAACATGAAGAACATGGGAACAGTATGAGGGGCAGGATCCAAAGACCCGAGAAAAGGGGGAAGCAACAAAATATACACTTGAGGGTAGAACACTCTAGAACAATAACCCTATAGGGGAAACAAGTAACCAATAGGGGAGGAGAACTTGGACAAGTTAGCATAACAACACTAAAGGCTTATGGGGGAACTCTCAAACTCACCCTAAGTTAAACAAATGATTCCCAGGGCTTGAAACTCATGCCCAGTTCTTCCGGGGTAAAATCTGGCTGACTCTGAGGTACACCCAGGCTAACTCCCACACTGCTGCTTTGCTCTGGTCCCTTGGGACCATGTGGCCCAGCAGAGCCACAATGATGTCCTTGGTTCCACGAGGCCCCACAGTGTCACAATGATCCCTTGGATCCATGGTGCTCTGCAGTGTCACAATGGCCCCTGCATTTCACAAGGCTCCCAAGTGTCACATTGGTCTCCATAGGAAGGAAACCACAGAGCCCCCATGTTTCAGGAGCTGATGAACAGCAGCCAGCAGAGGCCAAGGCAAGCCTGACCTGTCTGTCCTGGCAGGTTTGCTTGGAGTAACCCCTTGATATTTGAAATTACGAATGCGGACTCCTAATTTAAAACATTTGTGCCAGGAGAAGGATGATTATTTCCATACAAAGAAAAGCACAGAGCCCTTTCTAGTGTTTAGAAAACAGGTGAGTTCTGGCACTCAGGAGTTAAAGACCAGCCAGACCTGTCTGTCCTGCCAGCTTTTGTCTGGGAGCAATCCTTGGATGCACAGAAATTTGGAGACGGAATCCAAATTTTGGCCATGGATGCCTGGAAAAAATGAACAATTCTTTTCCATTAAAAGAAGAGCCCAGAGCCCCAGTGTTTCAGGGGCAGATGGGAGTGGCCTTCCACATTCCAAGGTCAGCCAGACCTGTCAGGTGACCCCTGGGAGGCCAAGGCAGCCACACCTATTTCATGTTCCCTTGGTTCCACAGGGGCCCTGCAGTGTCACAATGGCTCCTTGCTTCCATGAGGCCTTGCAGTGCCACAATGGTTCTCTGGCTTCCATGATGCCCTCAGGTGTCATAATGGCCCCTTGGTTACACAAGTCCTTAAGGATCTTAATGGTCTCCATGTTTCCCCAAGGCCCCACAGTGTCACAATGCTCTATTGGTTCCATGAAGCCTGGCTGTGTCCAATGGCCCCCTGGTTCCATTGGGGCCCAGTAGTGCAACAATGATTCCCTTGGTTCCACAAGTTCCCACAGTGTCACAGTGGTCTCCATAGGAAGGAAACAAGTGAGCCCCAGTGGTGCAGGGGCAGATGAGAGGCAGTCACCAGAGGCCAAGGCTGGCCAGACTTGACTGTAAGGGCAGATTTTGTCTGGGAGTAACCCTTGGATATAGGGAATTTTAGATGCAGAATCCCAATTTTGGCCATGGGTGCCTAGACAGGAAAGACAGTTCTTTCCCATAGGAATAAAAGCACAGAGCCCCAGTGCTTCATGGTCAGATGGGAAGTGGCCCTTGACATGCCAAATTCAGTGGCACCTGTCAGACAGCCCCCAGGAGGCCAAACCAGGCAGACCTGTTCCATTGACTTCATGGGTGCCCACACTGTCACAATGGTCTCCTTGATTCCATGAGGTCTGGCAATGTCACAATGGCTTCTTGGTTTCATCAGCCCCAGCAGAGTCACAAGGGTCCATTGGCCCCACTCAGCCCCGCTGTGAAACAATGGCTCCTTGTTTCTATTTTAAATCAATCACAATCAAACCACAGTTTGATCATTGATCCTTGCTTCCATAGGGCCCATGATTTGCACAATGGTCTCCTTGATTCCACGATTCCTGGATTCCACAGTCTCACCATCATTTCCTTGGATCTCCATTGTCACAATGACCCAGGGCTCCATGAGGTTCCGTAGTGTCACCGTGGTGGCTGTCAGAGGCTGGATGAGATCCATGTCCCGAGACACCTTGGGATGCTCGGAATGCCCGTGTGGGGCCAGGGCCGGGTCAGGCCTTGGTTTGTGGTGGGACAGAGCCCCGCCCCCAGCCCTGGCCTGGCAGAGCTGCCAATCACACAGCAGGGGGTGATGTTAACCCAGCTCTGATTGGCCCAGCTGTCAATCAATCAATCAATCAATCAATCAATCAATCACACAGCAGCAGGTGGTGCTACTCTGGCTCTGATTGGACAAGCAACTGGCAGTCCCACCCCAGGGGCGGGGCCATGAAAGCCCAGGGGGTTAAAAGCCGGAGCACGAGGCCAGCCCAGGGTCTGGATCCTGCCTTCTCCTGGGGTTCCTCTGTTGGTGATGCTGGAACCCCAGCAGTTGGTACCCATGTGCATGTCTTTCTCGGGATCTTCTGTCTTTCTGTTGTTTTCTGTTTCTTCTCCTTCTAATCCTACTTACCGGAACATTTTTGGGTAAATTCACATGTTAAGTGTTAAAGGATTTTAGGTTAAATGTGTGGGAATCCAGGGAACTGGGAATATTTCTCTGTCTGCTCTGAGGGGTCCTTACCCCCAGAGAAACACTGCATTTAACCTTTGCCCATGGAGAGGGAGAGATTAGAAATCTCTAATTTGAGATAGATTAGAATTCACCAAAATCTGAAATAGATCAGAGGGTAGTATTGTATGTCACTTGGGTGAGAAATTTAGTTTTTGGGATTTTTAGTATGGTGTAGATAAGAAGCAAGAAGGAGGAATTTGGGTGTAGTCCCTGTCTTCTTCTTCATCTACTCCATTTTCTGCAGTGTTGGTGGCACAGGGTGTTTGGTCAAGGAAAGCGCAGTGCAGAGGTTATGGTGACAGTCAAGGGACAAGTTATTGGTAGATAAGTAGAAATAATGTAGGTTTTAAAAGTTAATTGGTTAAGACAACTTTAAAAGACCTTGAAACTGTACATTTTGGGGCCATTTTGCGGTGTTTTTCCAGCACACTGAGCCTGGGGTGCACAGCATGCAAAACTTTAGAAAAGATAACAATAAGTAAGAAGTTGAAGACTGAAAAAGTCCCATGCATCCCCTTTCACCTGGCATAGAACTGCTACTGGAGGTTTTTCCCCATCCAGGGAGTCCCCAGAAAGGCCCAACATGAAACAAACATAAATAACTGTTGCTCTGACAATGGCTGTTATACATTGGCTTTTTTCCATAAAGTTGTTTGCTGAAGGGTGTTGTCTTAATTGGCCAATCATGTGAAATGTGTTGATTAAGGTCCACCTGTAGCAAAACAATGAGGTCCACCTTTAGCAAACCAGGATATAAAAGGACTGAATAAAATGGTGGGCGTTAGCCCTTAGCCTTCTGATCTGAGTCAGTGTCATCTCTGATTCAGCGGTACCATTTGGGGATCCTTTCTGCGCCTCGTGACCCAACAGGAGCTTCTCTAACTATGCCTGAAGCTCCCACTGTGCCCATGACAGGAACCCCTGTGAGTGTCTGGGCCATCCCGGCTCTTTGGCAGCCTGGGGACTCCTGGGATGTCACCGTGGAGCCCCCGTGAGTGCCTGTGACAGATGGGTGCCTTTGCAGCCCAAGGTGCCCTGGGATGTCACCATGGAATGGCTGTGACTGCCTCTGACCACAGGGCTCTTTACCATCCCCAGAAAGCCCTGGGAGGTGTCCATGGAGCCCCTGTCTCTGCATGTGACATTCCAGCTCAGGAACAGCCTGGAGACTCTTGGAAAGTCCCCATGGAGCCCCTCTGAGGGCCTGTTGTAAATCTGATCCTTAGCAGGCAACCATCACCAGGAGCCTGTTGGTATGGTCAGTTTCCATGGCAACCATCCCCAGCCCCCTGTTGCTATGGTCAGTTTCCATGGCAACCATCACCAGGACCCTGTTGCTGTGGTCAGTTTCCATGGCAACCATCCCCAGCCCCTTGTTGCTATGCTCAGTCCCTTGGCAGCTCCATGGAGACCCCATGCCAGGGGTGGTTGCCATGGACACCAGCTCAGGCCTGCAGCCAGAGCCCGTTGCCATGGCAACCATTGGCAGCCCCCATCCCCAGGCTCATGGGATCCCAGAAGCACAGAATTGGCTGAGCTGGGAGGGACCCATCAGGATCCTCCAGTCCAACTGCTGGCCCTGCACAGGACACCCCAACAATGCCAGCCTGGGCCTGGCAGCGCTGGCCAAACGCTGCTGCAGCTCAGAGAGCCCTGGAGCTGGGACCCTTCCCTGGGGAGCCTGGCCAGGGCCCCAGCAGCCTCTGGGCAAAAACCTTTTCCTGACATCCAACCTGAGCCTGCCCCGACTCAGCTGCAGCCGCTCCCTCCACTCCTGTCCCTGGGCACCAGAGGGAAGAGGTTCCCACAGCCCCAGCCAGGGACCCGCTCCCAAGGCTGCTGCCATGGCCACCAGGGCTGCCACCAGCTGGGATGCTCGGTTTCCATGGGCCGGGCTTCAGCAATGGCATTCCCCAATTTCCTGCTCCCGCTAAAACCGCGCTGCCCTCGCTGCCCTCCCGCCTCCCATGGAAAGCACAAAAGGCAAAGATCCCGGGCTGGGATAAGAACAATTTATTGGGAAGAACAACAAGATAAGGAACAACAGGAAAAAAACAATATTGTCAACAGAAAGGATAAGAAAAACTATTTACAGGGAAAACTACAACATCAACAACTGTCTGCCTGGCCACGTATTTCATCCTGATTGGAAAGGACACCCTTCTCCTCAGGGAGAGAGAGTCCCTTTCCTGCCCCTGGCAATGCCCTGAGGTGGGAGTGAATGTAATGACATGTCGATGGCCAGACCCTCATGTTCTTCCATCCCACATCAGGTCATTGGCAGGGGCAGGAAAAGGGAGAGGTGTCTTCCTAGCATGGATCACAGGGAACATGGATCACCAGGGCTGTTCCCAACATGGAACCTCCAATGGGGGATGAAGTTGGAGCTGGGCAAAAAGATCTTCCTGCATTTGGGGCTCACGCAGAACTTCCCTTACTGATGACTCCATTGGTGTCTGGTCAAGTGACAGCTCATGGTGAAGCTCTTCCCATGAAGTGGAGAACTCTTTGGGCCTCTCCCCAGTGTTGATGCGCTGGTGCCTTATGAGGGTGAATATTTTCCTGAAGCCCTTCCCACAGTCAGGGCAGTGGAAGGGCCTCTCCTCAGTGTGAATGTGCTCAAGCAGGCAGAGATGTGAGCTGGTCTGAAACCTCTTCCCACTGGTGGGGCACTCGTAGGGCCTCTCCCCAGTGTGGATGCGCTGGTGCCTGATGAGGTGGGAGCTGCAGCTGAAGCCCTTACACACTTCAAGCACTTGTGGGGCTTCTCCCCATTGTGAAGCTGCCCATGGACCACCAGCTCAGAGCTCCGGCTGAAGCTCTGTCCACCTTCCTGGCCCAGGGTGGGTCTTTCCTCCTCAGAGCACCCTGGGATGGGTTTGGAGCCTCTCCTCCTGCAGGATCTCTGTGGTATTTCCTCCATGTTGGACTCCGCTACCAGGGAGCTGCTCATACGGCCTCTTCCATGAGGTTCTGCCAAGGGGATTTGTCCTCCCTGGTCTCCATCCTCAGCTTCTTCCCTGGGGAAGGAAGGACAACGAGAGGATGGGATTTGCCTCCGTGCCACAGGGAAGGGGAAGGAGATCCCCCCAGTGCATCCCCAGCAGGACAGGGTTGGCAGCAGGGTTGTCCTGCAGCCGGGGGCCGTGCTGGGCTGGGAGATGGAGCAGGAGAGAGGGGGAAATGGGCACTGACTTCCTCCTCACCTGCCTGCGTGTCCCAGGGCTCCTTCCTCTTCCTCTTCCTCGCAGCCTCCTCCTCCATCCAATCAAGACTTGGGAATGGGAAATTCTGTTCTGGGAACCAAAAAGAGGGTGCACACATTGTCTTTTGTTCTGGTTTGAAGGCAAACCTGGGGAAGAGTCTAAGCCAGAATTACAATTTAATAAGAAAATGAAGATCAAGGCAATGTTACAGAAACACTGCCTTAAACTGACAGAGTCAGGATATAACCTGACACCCTGTTGCTGGTCAGGGTGGTGGCTGCAGTCCTGTGGGAGTGATGAACGTGATTCTGTCCAAGCAGGATCCTGTAGAAGGGTCTGGTCTTCCTCTGGAGGTCCAGGGGTGGTTCTGGAGCTCTTGTCCTCTGGGAATCCAGTAGGCAAGCTGCTCCTGGTGCTGCAAGGCTCAGCTTATATCCGGGTAGGAATGCTTGGATCCTCCCCCTGGGTGGAGCATCCCACAATGGGATGATGGAATTTTATCAGCCCTGCAGTGACACACAATGGCCCATTCACAGCAGATATCTCCCCTGGAGGGCGTTATCAGGGCTGAGTCATGGAAGAGATAAAGAACCCTGCCCCACCTGTTTCTAGCAGTTGATGAAGATGGGCATTGAAAACATGCATTTGGTTCCATCTTACATTGCAGCCTGAAACAGTGGGGGAATCCCTGCTCAGGGGGTGAACACCACCCCCCTTACCCAAACTGGCTCAGGTGTAAAACCCCCACCCCGGGAAGGCCACACACACAGGGGACAATGTCACACTTGCCCTGCCCCAGGGGAGGTCTCTGTCCCTGTCACTCCCTTGCTCTCCTCCTTTTCTCTTTCTTTCCATCTCTCTCACGACCTCAAATTTACTGTTCAATAAAATCCATGTTGAATTTTTTCTCGTTAGCACCTTAATTGGAGCAGAGGCCTCTCTCTAATAATTTTCTTAACCAGATTGTGACATTATTTTGGCACAGTGAGTTCAGGGCACTGTTCTCTGACCCCAAGTGCTTTTGACAACATCATAGTTCTGTCCTCTGAGGACGTTGTGGTTCTCTCTGGAGAAACTCTTGGAAACTTGGATGCAGCCTTCTCTGAGCAACTTACAGGAGAACTGATGAGGAAAATGGCCGTTGTGGGTGGCCATTGTAAAGAAAATATTTTCTTTTCCTTCCTTGAAAAGTTTGTTAAAATCACTGGAGGAAAGGGAGCAAATGTTGCCAGCGACACTGACAAGGTTCATTCACTCCAAGGTGAGGATCACAAGGCTCCTAGAAGTCCCACAAGAAGCCCAGCTCAAGTAGCTAAATTCCCGAAAAACTACTGAATTCCCACGCTTGGGGGCTTTGCCAAATGTGAGAATCATGATTCTCTTCATCCCTGTCACCTTCATGACAGGTACACAGAGCTTTTCCTTCCTTTTAATAATTTTTATTCAGCCAAATTTGCTCTTTTCTTTTATCAGAAAATGCCAGCAGCTGAGCTAGAGCTTTGCAGGGGCTGATGAAACTTGGAATTGCCACAGAATTGCTTCTATTGTCAGTTTATTCATGTTTGGGATTTGTTTGTGTTTTCATCACATGTGACTTGTGGGAAAATCAAATATTCATCAAAGTGATTTATGCAGAGCTAAGTTTGATTTCTGCCAAGTTGATTTTGTCCAGTGCCCAGGGGATGCTCAAGGGGTCTCTGTGTCTCTTGCCCTGGGGGATGCTTGGGAGGGCTTTGGGGGGTTGTCCCTGTCCCTGTCACCCCAGGCCATTCCCCAGGGCTGTTCCTGTCCCTCTCACCCCAGGCCATTCCCCAGGGGTGTCCCTGTCCCTGTGACCCCAGGCCATTCCCCAGGGGTCTCCATCATTCTCACCCAGGGAATGCCTGGGGGGTCTCCCTCCCTCTCACCCCTGTGCCAGGGGGTGCTCGGGGCAGTCTCTGTCCCTCTCAGCCCAGGGGATGCTCGGGGGGTCTCCATCCCTCTGGCCTCAGGCAATGCCTGTGCAGGGCTGGGCACCAGGGGCTCTGTGTCCCTCTCACCGCTGAGGCTGCTCGGGGCTGGGGGGGCTCTGCCACCTTCTCACCCCTGGGGAGGCCGGGGGGGTCTCTGTCCCTCTCAGCCCTGCTGGGACCCCACCCAAACATCATCGGGGCCACAGGGACAGAGACACCCCCAAACCCCCAGAAGGGCTGAACCTGGGATTTGGTTTGGGGCTGAGGATTTAGGAAGGGGCTGGAATTGGGGCTGGGCTTGGAGTTGGGGCTGAGATTTGGATTAGAGCTGGGATTGGGGTTAAGGCTAGACATGGGATTGGCTTTAGGGCTGGGGTTGGGATTGGGTCTGGGGCTAGATGAGTTTGGGACTGGGATGGGATTAAATACAGAACTGTGAGTGTGTCGAAACATGGAGTGAGATTGAGACCAGGATCAGGGTCAGGTTTGGGACTGAGCTCACCCAGAGCAGGACAGGACGGGATGTCACTGTGAGAAGGTTTGGGGAAAATACTGATTTGGGGAAAAACAAGGTGTGAATGCCTTGGGTTGGGGATTCCTCCCACACAAGTCCATCTCTAGAAGTCACCTGATGTCCATAAAAACCTCCAAAAATCAAGAGTGAATAAAAAAAAGCCACCACGAGTGTCCCATTTCCAGTCTCATCCCTCTGGTGTTCTCGTGGTCTCCTGTGTCCGGGCTGCTGGCGATCCCATGGGTCCTGGGGATCCCCCCTATTCCAGGGTCCTTCTTAGGGATGCAGGCGGATTTTGGAGTCTCAGGGTCCCCCTCTCCAGCCTCCCCTCAATCCAGCCACTTGGGGTTCCCCCTTCTTTCCACTGCCCTGTCCTTGTTTAGGGCAAATTTGGTTGAAAACCCCCAAAAGGAGTTTCCTCTAGAATGCAGATTCAGCAGCCCCACCCTCAGGCAGTTCGGGAAAATATTTCCTTGGAGAAAAGTGGAAAAAAACTTTATTTACCAGGCAAAGCATTCACCAGCACAAAAATTGAACAATATTAAGCAATAAAACCTCCTGCTGCTTCAAAATAGATGACAAACTCCACAAGTCCCTCCTTGGGCTGTAGCTCAGTGCACTCAGTCTCTTATCAGTCTCTTATCAGTCTCTTATCAGTCCCTCCAGCGCTGGAAATGCCATGGCCCAGGCCTGGCCAGGTGGGCCACAGGTGGGAGCTGCTGGTGGTTTTCTGGGTTTTTAGTCCAGAGCAGGTTTAAACAGCTCCAAAGAAAAAGAAAAACCACAGTCCAGGCAACTTCTCTGCCTCAGAGAGCTAAAAACTAACTAAAAGCAAAGGAGAGCTCTGTCCTGCCTTCTGTCCATCCAGGAGCTGGAATGTGGAGGAGTGAGTGCAGTGTCTGAAAACAAACTGCAGCTTCTTCCTCCTCCCCTTGGCTCTCAGAACCAGCCTTAAAGGTGCAGAACTCATTTCTGGGCTAAAGGGACCGATGGGGCACGAGCATCATGAAGTCACCCCAGGACACGCCCCTGTCAGGGTCAGGGGGTCCCGTCCCCACCTCATCTCCGGGCTGCCGGGGGTGCCCCAGCTCCGGTATCGCCCCTTCCCCTCTCCCCGCCCTGGGGGTCCCCCGTTCCACAGCCCCGGCTCTCACAGGGATCCCCAAAACCAATGTCCCGCCCCGTCGGTACCGGGCCATCCCCACGTGGACCCCCAGGGACCCTCCCGAGGGGCGATCGCGGCTCCTCTGCCCCCGAAAAAGCTCCTCTTAGGGAGCCCGGAGATACCCGGGGCTCGAGTCCGGGATCTGCCGGCTCCGAACGCTCTCCAAAAAAATCCTCCCGGAGACCCCTGGCTGGAGTTATTTGGGAATTTAGCTACTTGAGCTGGGCTTCTTGTAGGACTTTTAGCAGCCTTGTGTTCCTCACCTTTGAGTAAATGAACTTTGTCAATGACGCTGATATAATTTGCTCCCTCTTCTCCAGTGATTTTAACAAACTTTTCAAGGAAGGACAACAAAATATTTTCTTTTTCACTGGCCACCCACAACAGCCATTTTCTGCATCAGTTCTTCCATAAGTTCCCCAGGAGGAAGGAGGGACTGTGTCCAAGTTTCCAAGAATTCTTCCAGAAAAAACCACAACCTCCTCAGAGGGAACCATGATGTTGTCAAAGGCACCTGGGGTGAGACAAGAGTGCCCTGAACTCACTGTGCAAAAATAATGTCACAATCTGGTTACGCAAATTGTTAGAGAAATGCCTCTGCCCCGGTTAAGGTGCTAACGAGACCAAATCCAAAGTAGATTTTATTGAACAGTAAATGTGAGCTAGAGAGAGAGATGGAAAGAAAGAGAAAAGGGGGAGAGAGCAAGGGAGTGACAGGGAGAGAGACCTCCCCTGGGGCAGGGCAAGTGTGACATTGTCCCCTGTGGGTGTGGCCTTCCCGGGGTGGGGGTTTTACACCTGAGCCAGTTTGGGTAAGGGGGGTGGTGTTCACCCCCTGAGCAGGGATTCCCCCACTGTTTCAGGTTGCAGTGTAAGATGGAACCCAATGCATGTTTTCAATCCCCATCTTCATCAACTGCTAGAAACAGGTGGGGCAGTGTACTTGATCTCTTCCATGACTCAGCCCTGATAACGCCCTCCAGGGGAGATATCTGCTGTGAATGGGCCATTGTGTGTCACTGCAGGACTGATAAAATTCCATCAACCCATTGTGGGTTGCTCCGCCCAGGGGGAGGATCCAAGCATTCCTACCCGGATATAAGCTGAGCCTTGCAGCACCAGGAGCAGCTTGCCTACTGGATTCCCAGAGGACAAGAGCTCCAGAACCACCACTGGACCTTCAGAGGAAGACCAGACCCTTCTACAGGATCACTGCTTGGACAGAATCACGTTCATCACTCCAACAGGACTGCAGCCACCATTTAATGGGACTGCAGCCACCACCCTGACCAGCCACAGGGTGTCAGGTTATATCCTGACTCTGTCAGTTTAAGGCAGTGTTTCTGTAGCATTGCCTTGATCTTCATTTTCTTATTCAATTGTAATTCTGATTTAGACTCTCCCCCAGGTTTGCCTTCAATCCAGTTCAAAAGACAATGTGTGCACCCTTTGTTTGGTCCCCGAAACAGGATTTCCCATTCCCAAATCTCGATTGGATGGACGAGGAGGCTGCGAGAAACAGGAAGGAGCCCTGGGACACGCAGGCAGGTGAGGAGGAAGTCAGTGCCCCTTTCCCCCTCTCTCCTGCTCCATCTCCCAGCCCAGCACAGCCCCCGGCTGCAGGACAACCCTGCTGCCAACCCCGTCCTGCCAAGGATGCACTGGGGGGATCTCCTTCCCCTTCCCTCTGGCATGGAGGCAAATCCCATCCTCTCCTTGTTCTTCCTCCCCCAGGGAAGGGGCTGAGGATGGAGACCAGGGAGGACAAATCCCCACAGCAAAACCTCGTGGAAGAGGCCATTTTAAGTGGCTCCACACTGCTGAATTCCAAGATACAGGAAAAGCCCCAGAGATCCCGCTGGAGGAGGGGCTCCAAACCCAGCCCAGGGGGCTCTGAGGAGGAAAGACCCACCCTGAGCCACCTTCTGAGGAAGGTGGACAGAGCTTCAGCCAGAGCTCAGAGCTGGTGGCCCATGGGCAGCTTCACAATGGGGAGCAGCCCCACAAGTGCTTGGAGTGTGGGAAGAGCTTCAGGCAGAGCAGCACCCTGATCAGCCAACAGATGATCCACACCGAGGAATGGCCCTACGAGTGTGGGGAGTGTGGGAAGGGCTTCAGCTGCAGCTCTGCCCTCATCATCCACCAAAGCATTCACGCTGGGGAGAGGCCCTACGAGTGTCCCCAGTGTCAGAAGAGGTTTCATAGAATCTCCCATCTCCTCCAACACCAGCGGATTCACACCCAGGAGAGGCCCTTCCTCTGCCCTGACTGTGGGAAGGGCTTCAAGCACAACTGCAATCTCGTCACCCACTGGCGCATCCACACTGGGGAGAGGCCCTACGAGTGTCCCCAGTGTGGGAAGAGCTTCACCAGAAGTTCTCATATGAAAAGACACCAACAGAGGCACTAGTAAGGGAAGCCTTGCAAATGCCTCGATTGCAGGAGCAGCTTCATTCACCACTCCAGCTTCATCCCCCATGGGAGAACCCACATTGGGAAGGGCCCTGGTGATCCATGTTCCCTGTGATCCATGCTAGGAAGACACCTGCACCTTTTCCTGCCCCTGCCAATGACCTGATGTGGGATGGAAGAATGTGAGGGTCTGGCCATGGTCCTGTCATTACATTCACTCCCACCTCAGGTCATTGCCAGGGGCAGGAAAGGGACTCTCTCTCCCTGAGGAGAAGGGTGTCCATTCCAGACAGGATGAAATATGTGGCCAGGCAGACAGTTGTTGATGTTGTAGTTTTCCCTGTAAATAATTTTTCTTATCCTTTCTGTTGACAATATTGTTTTTATTCCTGTTTGTTCCTTATCTCGTTGCTGCTCCCAATAAATTGTTCTTATCCCAGCCCGGGATCTTTGCCTTTTGTGCTTTCCATGGGAGGTGGGAGGGCAGCGAGGGCAGCGCGGTTTTAGCGGGAGCAGGAAATTGGGGAATGCCATTGCTGAAGCCCGGCCCATGGAAACCGAGCATCCCAGCTGGTGGCAGCCCTGGTGGCCATGGCAGCAGCCTTGGGAGCGGGTCCCTGGCTGGGGCTGTGGGAACCTCTTCCCTCTGGTGCCCAGGGACAGGAGTGGAGGGAGCGGCTGCAGCTGAGTCGGGGCAGGCTCAGGTTGGATGTCAGGAAAAGGTTTTTGCCCAGAGGCTGCTGGGGCCCTGGCCAGGCTCCCCAGGGAAGGGTCCCAGCTCCAGGGCTCTCTGAGCTGCAGCAGCGTTTGGCCAGCGCTGCCAGGCCCAGGCTGGCATTGTTGGGGTGTCCTGTGCAGGGCCAGCAGTTGGACTGGAGGATCCTGATGGGTCCCTCCCAGCTCAGCCAATTCTGTGCTTCTGGGATCCCATGAGCCTGGGGATGGGGGCTGCCAATGGTTGCCATGGCAACGGGCTCTGGCTGCAGGCCTGAGCTGGTGTCCATGGCAACCACCCCTGGCATGGGGTCTCCATGGAGCTGCCAAGGGACTGAGCATAGCAACAAGGGGCTGGGGATGGTTGCCATGGAAACTGACCACAGCAACAGGGTCCTGGTGATGGTTGCCATGGAAACTGACCATAGAAACAGGGTCCTGGTGATGGTTGCCTGCTAAGGATCAGATTTACAAAAGGCCCTCAGAGGGGCTCCATGGGGACTTTCCAAGAGTCTCCAGGCTGTTCCAGAGCTGGAATGTCACAGGCAGAGACAGGGGCTCCATGGACACCTCCCAGGGCTTTCTGGGGATGGTAAAGAGCCCTGTGGTCAGAGGCAGTCACAGCCATTCCATGGTGACATCCCAGGGCACCTTGGGCTGCAAAGGCACCCATCTGTCACAGGCACTCACGGGGGCTCCACGGTGACATCCCAGGAGTCCCCAGGCTGCCAAAGAGCCGGGATGGCCCAGACACTCACAGGGGTTCCTGTCATGGGCACAGTGGGAGCTTCAGGCATAGTTAGAGAAGCTCCTGTTGGGTCACGAGGCGCAGAAAGGATCCCCAAATGGTACTGCTGAATCAGAGATGACACTGACTCAGATCAGAAGGCTAAGGGCTAACGCCCACCATTTTATTCAGTCCTTTTATATCCTGGTTTGCTAAAGGTGGACCTCATTGTTTTGCTACAGGTGGACCTTAATCAACACATTTCACATGATTGGCCAATTAAGACAACACCCTTCAGCAAACAACTTTATGGAAAAAAGCCAATGTATAACAGCCATTGTCAGAGCAACAGTTATTTATGTTTGTTTCATGTTGGGCCTTTCTGGGGACTCCCTGGATGGGGAAAAACCTCCAGTAGCAGTTCTATGCCAGGTGAAAGGGGATGCATGGGACTTTTTCAGTCTTCAACTTCTTACTTATTGTTATCTTTTCTAAAGTTTTGCATGCTGTGCACCCCAGGCTCAGTGTGCTGGAAAAACACCGCAAAATGGCCCCAAAATGTACAGTTTCAAGGTCTTTTAAAGTTGTCTTAACCAATTAACTTTTAAAACCTACATTATTTCTACTTATCTACCAATAACTTGTCCCTTGACTGTCACCATAACCTCTGCACTGCGCTTTCCTTGACCAAACACCCTGTGCCACCAACACTGCAGAAAATGGAGTAGATGAAGAAGAAGACAGGGACTACACCCAAATTCCTCCTTCTTGCTTCTTATCTACACCATACTAAAAATCCCAAAAACTAAATTTCTCACCCAAGTGACATACAATACTACCCTCTGATCTATTTCACACTTTGGTAAATTCTAATCTATCTCAAAGTCCTGGAAGTCCTCTCCATGGGCAAAGGTTAAATGCAGTGTTTCTCTGGGGGTAAGGACCCCTCAGAGCAGACAGAGAAATATTCCCAGTTCCCTGGATTCCCACACATTTAACCTAAAATCCTTTAACACTTAACATGTGAATTTACCCAAAAATGTTCCGGTAAGTAGGATTAGAAGGAGAAGAAACAGAAAACAACAGAAAGACAGAAGATCCCGAGAAAGACATGCACATGGGTACCAACTGCTGGGGTTCCAGCATCACCAACAGAGGAACCCCAGGAGAAGGCAGGATCCAGACCCTGGGCTGGCCTCGTGCTCCGGCTTTTAACCCCCTGGGCTTTCATGGCCCCGCCCCTGGGGTGGGACTGCCAGTTGCTTGTCCAATCAGAGTCAGGGTAGCACCAGCTGCTGGTGTGTGATTGATTGATTGATTGATTGATTGACAGCTGGGCCAATCAGAGCTGGGTTAACATCACCCCCTGCTGTGTGATTGGCAGCTCTGCCAGGCCAGGGCTGGGGGCGGGGCTCTGTCCCACCACAAACCAAGGCCTGACCCGGCCCTGGCCCCACACGGGCATTCCGAGCATCCCAAGGTGTCTCGGGACATGGATCTCATCCAGCCTCTGACAGCCACCACGGTGACACTACGGAACCTCATGGAGCCATGGGTCAGTTGGGACAATGGAGATCCAAGGAAACCATGGTGAGACTGTGGAATCCAGGAATCGTGGAATCAAGGAGACCATTGTGCAAATCATGGGCCCTATGGAAGCAAGGATCAGTGGTCAAACTGTGGTTTGATTGTGATTGATTTAAAATAGAAACAAGGAGCCATTGTTTCACAGCGGGGCTGCGTGGGGTCAATGGACCCTTGTGACTCTGTTGGGGCTCATGAAACCAAGAAGCCATTGTGACATTGCCAGACCTCATGGAATCAAGGAGACCATTGTGACAGTGTGGGCACCCATGAAGTCAATGGAACATGGAACAGGTCTGCCTGGTTTGGCCTCCTGGGGGCTGTCTGACAAGTCCCACTGAATTTGGCATGTCAAGGGCCACTTCCCATCTGACCGTGAAGCACTGGGGCTCTGTGCTTTTATTCCTATGGGAAAGAACTGTCTTTCCTGTCTAGGCACCCATGGCCAAAATTGGGATTCTGCATCTAAAATTCCCTATATCCAAGGGTTACTCCCAGACAAAATCTGCCCTTACAGTCAAGTCTGGCCAGCCTTGGCCTCTGGTGACTGCCTCTCATCTGCCCCTGCACCACTGGGGCTCACTTGTTTCCTTCCTATGGAGACCATTGTGACACTGTGGGGCATTGTGGAACCAGTGGGCCATGGTGACACTGCAGGCCCCTGTGGAACCTGTTACACTGTAGGAACTTGTGGAACCAAGGGGAACATTGTGACCCTGCAGGGTACCATGGATCCAAGGGGACACTGTGATACTGTGGGGCCTCGTGGAACCAAGAACATCTTTCGGTTCTCGTGGAACCAAGAATTTGTGGCTCTGTGTGGCCACATGGTCCCAAGGGGCCAGTGTGAAGCAGCAGGGCTTTGTGGAACCAGAGGCCATTGCTGCATTTCAGGGCCTTGTGGAGCCAAAGGACCAGTGTGATCCTGCAGGACACCGTGGATCCATGGAGAGCATTGTGGCACTGCAAGGCCCCATGGAATAATGGAGACCATTGTGACCTGCAGGGCCTCATGGAAGGAAGGGGCCATTGTGACACTATGGGGACTTGTGGAACCAAGGGAATCATTGTTGCACTACTGGGCCCCAATGGAACCAAGGGGCCATTGGACACAGCCAGGCTTCATGGAACCAATAGAGCATTGTGACACTGTGGGGCCTTGTGGAACCATGGAGACCATTAAGATCCTTAAGAACTTGTGTAACCAAGGGGCAATTATGACACCTGAGGGCATCATGGAAGCCAGAGAACCATTGTGGCACTGCAAGGCCTCATGGAAGCAAGGAGCCATTGTGACGCTGCAGGGCCCCTGTGGAACCAGGGGAACATGAAATAGGTGTGGCTGCCTTGGCCTCCCAGGGGTCACCTGACAGGTCTGGCTGACCTTGGAATGTGGAAGGCCACTCCCATCTGCCCCTGAAACACTGGGGCTCTGGGCTCTTCTTTTAATGGAAAAGAACTGTTCATTTTTTCCAGGCATCCATGGCCAAAATTAGGATTCCACTTCCAAATTTTTGTTTATTCAAGGATTGCTCCCAGACAAAAGTTGCCAGGACAGACAGGTCTGGCTGGTCTTTCACTCCTAAGGGGCAGCATTTTCCTATTTTCCAAACACTGGAAAGGGCTCTGTGCTTTTCTTTTTATGCAAAAAAAATAAAAATCCCTCTTTTCCAGGCACAAATGTTTTAAATTAGGACTCTGCATTCATAATGTGAAATATGCAAAGGTTGTTTCAAGCATGCCTGCCAGGACAGACAGGACCCTGCCTTAGCCTCTGCTGGTTGCTGTTCATCAGCTCCTGAAACACAGGGGCTCTGTGGTTTCCTTCCTATGGAGACCAATGTGACACTTGGGAGCCTTGTGAAATGCAGGGGCCATTGTGACACTGCAGAGCACCATGGATCCAAGGGATCATTGTGACACTGTGGGGCCTCGTGGAACCAAGGACATCATTGTGGCTCTGTTGGGCCGCATGGTCCCAAGGGACCAGAGCAAAGCAGCGGTGTGGGAGTTAGCCTGGGTGTACCTCAGAGTCATCCAGATTTTACCCCGGAAGAACTGGGCATGAGTTTCAAGCCCTGGGAATCATTTGTTTAACTTAGGGTGAGTTTGAGAGTTCCCCCATAAGCCTTTAGTGTTGTTATGCTAACTTGTCCAAGTTCTCCTCCCCTATTGGTTACTTGTTTCCCCTATAGGGTTATTGTTCTAGAGTGTTCTACCCTCAAGTGTATATTTTGTTGCTTCCCCCTTTTCTCGGGTCTTTGGATCCTGCCCCTCATACTGTTCCCATGTTCTTCATGTTTATATTGTTTTTCACCCAGTTCTTAAAGTTCCTTCTAAACAACTCCATCGATCCTGCTCCTTTTCACTTTTGCCACCCTCACCCTGAAGTCAGGGAACCAGAGAGGTTTGTCACAGCCACCCTCATTGTGACATTTGGCACCCAAACAGGGACCATGACACTCAGGGCTCCCTGTGTCAGTCACGTCAGCTGGGGTTAGCTGATGGATAGGCCAGCGCTCCCTGGGATTTTGGATTGTGCCAGGCCCAGTGGATTCATTGTTGCTTCAAGGGACCTTGCACAGGATCGGCAGGGACAACGATGGTTTCACCTGCATAGGATTGCAGGTGGGTTTGGGGAAATGCAAGACATTTATTGCCCGTTTTGCCACTGTGTTTTTACAATATGCACCCACATCCCATAATTGATTTGGGGTCCTCCGGTGGCTCTTCCCCATAAGGCAGAGAAAGAGAAAAATGGGCAGCCAGAGGTCCAAAGTAGAAAGGAGCATATACGGATGCTTCAATTCTCACTGATCATGACAAAATATTCTCAAAGAACGAATTAAAATCAATCATGAGGAGGATCATTAAAAATTTTCCAGACGCCTCTGCTGATGAAATCCATACCACAGAATTTTGGGACTCAGTGGGAGTTAAATTGTATAAGCTTTTGATCAAAAGGGACCCCACTGCACCCTGCATGCTCCCCATCTTCCACACCACCATTCACCAGCAAGCATTTTGTTGAAAACTCAATCCGTTGGTCACTCCTAACTCGGGACCTCCCCTCAAGCCTGCCTTTCTCACACCTTCCACGATGGCCCAAGCTGGCAATGGCCACGCTGTCTTGGAGCATCATGCCCTGGAGACTCAAGACAGAAGGAGCCCGAATGTGACTCGGGAGCCCAACCATCCTCCCTCCATCTTGGCTCCTCCACTTCCTGCTCCCACAGCCTTCTCTTCCGCCCTGAACGAACCTCCAGACTCCACCCCCACAACTGCAGGTCACGCCCCCACTGTCAATCATCCTCTCCACCCTGGGCCATGCCTCCAGGTAAGGAAGGAGACTGGCAAATAACCTCGAAACTCCTCATTGCCGCTGTATATTAGAAGGGGTCAGAATCCCAGCTATCAGCCATTGCTTTATGGGGAAATCAAGGATCTGTGTAGGGCAGCTAAAGACCATAGGAAGGACTTACCTTGTTTTAATGGCCTAATGAGGGCCATATTTACATGTCTTAACTCCCTATGATTTAAAATATATTATGACCATGTTGTTGTCACCTACAGAATACACCCTGTGAGAAGGGGATGGAAGTGTTTACTAAATCAATTAATAGCAGACTATGCTAATAATGAGGCAAGGGCAGAATTGACAATCAACCATCTAGCTGGAGAAGGACAGCACAGCCTACCAGATGATCAAGCAGCAGGTATCCACAGAGAAGTATTGGATGATATCAGAGAGATGGCTTTAAAAGCTTTAATCCAGGCGTCAGATGGTAGCACCCCCAATTTGGACTCCCTTGGGTGGCTGCAGCTAAAGCTTTAGGACAATCAGACCATCCTGGGTGCCTGTTGAGTAAGCAAACCAATGCTGCCTCCCTCACATTGAGTGGCTGCTCTCAGACACAGAGACCATCAGACACGCCACCTTGCAGAACAGCGATAGAGTTTTTACTCTGGGCACATGGGCATGGCTGTGTAGACTCTGAGGGCATGTGCTGCATGAACCTCTCCAGCCACAGCGAGTCAATCCACAAGAGCATTCAGGCACTGAAGGAAGGGTTCAAGAAGCTTCAAGTAGAAAACAAAGACTGGTTCAATAAACTCTTCCAATCCAAGGGACTAAAGGGTTGGATGATGTCTGGCTAAAAGAGGACATTTAATTCTCTTAGTGGTTGTTGTTGTATTGATAATTGTCCCATGTTTGTTTTCATGCTTTTAGAAAGTCTTACAAAATTCTTTCAATTCCATCTTTGTTGTAAAACAGAAAGGGGGAAGATACCCAACACAGGCTCCTCATGGACTCCTTGAAGGAGAGAATTGGAGGCCAGGATGGCACAAAAACCTCTCAGAGACTCAGTATGGGAAGGAAAATCCTTAAAAGTATCTAAAAGTATTCTAAAATTCATAAAGTACCTTAAAAACCTTGAGTATCTCAAAGCATTAATGAGCCCCACTAAGTGTCAGTACAAAGCTCTCCAGGGGACTCGTTAAAGCAGATAATTGGGGCCATGATTGCACAAACCTCTCACAGAGTCTCTATCAAAAGGGAAACACCAAGTACCTTCAAATAACTGAAGTACCTTGAAGCATTAATGAGCCCCACTGAGTGTTGTTACTGACAAAGCCTCTCCAGGGACTAATTACAGCAGATAATTGGAGGCCATGACTGCACAAACCTCTCAGAGACTGCAAGGCAAAAGCCAAAGCCAAAGTCCTTTGAAAAAGCTGCAGTCCCTGCAGGGAGCATGAAGGAGCCCCCAGGGCCATTGCTGAGCAAGGCTCCCCAGGGACTCCTTGCAGCAGATCCTTGAGGCCACTGGGATGTGGGCTAGGGGGGGATGCTGAGGGCAGCACAAGGGGCTGACAGTGCCCAGCCTGGCTGGGGCTGGGCCAGGAGGCCCCAGGGCCTCAGGACAAGGTGTCTCCTCCCAGCCCTTGGTGGCACAGACCCTGCTGTGCCCCAGGGCACCAAGACTTGGCTTCTCTTTGTCCCCACCTGTCATCACTGCCTGCAGTTCTCTGCTCTGCCTGGGGCCTGGGGACACTTGCTCAGTCGTGTCCCTCTCTGGGACCCATTAAAAGTCCAAGAAAGTTTGGAGCTGGATTCTGCCTTGGAGTTCTGGAGAGGTTTCTTCAGCTCCCTCTCAGGGACTGATGTCCAGGGCCTGAGCACAAAGCCCCAGAGGCTGATTAAAGTCCTGGTGCTGTGTCTGTGCTGCTGAGCTGGGCTGGGCTCCTGGCACAGAGGCAGCTCCTGGTCCCCAAGAAGAGCTTCAAAAGCACATTTCTCTGGATGAGCAACTCTTGTGCCAGCCCAGCAGGGCTGGGGCACTGCCTGCAGCCAGCCCGGGCACAGCACAGAGGCACAGAGAGCTTCAATCAGTCAGGGCTGGGAAGGGGCTGAGAAGTGCCTGGGGCACAATCACTGCCAGCCCTTGGCACAGGAACCTCTGCCTGCAGGACAGTGCAGCTGCAGCTCCTGGAGCCATCTCCTGCAGCTGGAACATGCCAATGCCTGCAGAGCCTGTGAGTACATTCTCTGCTTGTCTCTTGTGCAGAGCAGCCAGGGGTGCCCAGGGCTGTCCTGCAGAGCAGGGTCCTGCAGCCCAGGGCGCTGTGCTGGGGCAGGGACTCTGCTGCCTGCCAGGGACAGCTCTCAGCCAGCCCTGGCAGCTGTTCCCAGCACTGGGGGACAAGATCTGGGTGGCAGGAGACAGCTGGTGAGGCTTGGGAGTGTTCTCCTTGTGTGGGGAGGATGCTGCATTGTTCAGGTCTGCTCCCAGCATGGCATTGAACTGCAGAATATTTTCAAGTGGATTATACAGGGAGCACAGCAAGGCAGGGGCTGCATGAAAGGGGAAATCCTGCTTTTTTAATCTACTGCTCTGGGTTGCTGGGATTGGAAATTGCCCATAGATATTAATCTCTCAGTTCAGGCTAAGAAAAATGAAAAAATTTTCTCTCTGATCAGAACAAACAAGGCAGTGACAGAAATGAGGGCTCCTTAGAGACCATGTCAGTGTTGCTTTTCCAGCCTCCTCAGGGTTGCTCTGATGTTGCCATCAGAGCCTGCAGAGCCAGAGCTGCCCCTGGGCAGTGCCTGAGCTGGGAGGGCTCTGCAGGGCAGAGCTGAGCCCCCAGGGCTGGGCTGGGCTCTGGCAGCACTGGCAGGGCCCAGCCCTGGGCACAGGGAAGCAGCTGCTGGCAGGGACAGCTCCAGGCAGCAGATCCCTGGGCAGGCAGTGGGGGGAAAGTGCCCCCAGCCTGTGCTGGGATATTTCAAGTCCTCTCTAAACCCAACTATTCCATGATTACTTTTCTTACAGATCCCCATGTGAAGCAAATGTCCAACAGCAGCTGCATCAGGCACTTCCTGCTGCTGGCATTGGCAGACCCGCGGCAGCTGCAGCTCCTGCACTTCTGCCTCTTGCTGGGCATCTCCCTGGCTGCCCTCCTGGGCAACGGCCTCATCATCAGCGCCGTAGCCTGCGGCCACCACCTGCACACGCCCATGTTCTTCTTCCTGCTCAACCTGGCCCTCGCTGACCTGGGCTCCATCTGCACCACTGTCCCCAAAGCCATGCACAATTCCCTCTGGGACACCAGAAACATCTCCTACACTGGATGTGCTGCACAGCTCTTTTTCTTACTGTTCTTCATTTCAACAGAGTTTTATCTGCTGACCATCATGTGCTACGACCGCTACGTGTCCATCTGCAAACCCCTGCACTATGGGACCCTCCTGGGCAGCAGAGCTTGTGCCCACATGGCAGCAGCTGCCTGGGCCAGTGCCTTTCTCAATGCTCTCATGCACACAGCCAATACATTTTCCCTGCCCCTGTGCCATGGCAATGCCCTGGGCCAGTTCTTCTGTGAAATCCCACAGATCCTCAAGCTCTCCTGTTCCAAATCCTATCTCAGGGAACTGGGGCTTCTTGTGCTTACAGTCAGTTTATCGTTGTGTTGTTTTGTGTTCATTGTTTTCTCCTATGTGCAGATTTTCAGGGTCGTGCTGAGAATACCCTCTGAGCAGGGACAGCACAAAGCCTTTTCCACCTGCCTCCCTCACCTGGCTGTGGTCTCCCTGTTCCTCAGCACTCTTGTGTTTGCTCACATGAGGCCCCCCTTCATCTCGTCCCCATCCCTGGATCTGGCCCTGTCAGTTCTGTACTCGGTGGTGACTCCAACCCTGAACCCCCTCATCTACAGCCTGAGGAACCAGGAGCTCAAGGCTGCAGTGTGCACACTGATGACTGGATGCTTTTAGGAACATTAAACATGTGGCCAATTTCAGCAAAAAACTTTGAATAAAGTAATTTTTGATAATTTCTGTTGGTTTGCATGTGGGTATTTTTTTCCATGTTTTAGTTTTTCATATTTTCCATAAAGAAATGTCATTTCTTGTGCCATTTCTCATTATGTTTTTCTTTGCCTTCCCTGTGGCCACAGACTGTATCAATGAGGGGTTGCGCTCTTTGTGGCTTTAAATGAAGTAAAGGATTTCCCAGCAGAGTTTTCTGCAGAGATGCCCTTGTGTTGCCTTCTCTGGAGCTGCAGCAGCAATGTCTGTGTGCAGAGCTGGGGCAGATCAGTGCTGGCCCAGCAGCCGTGCCCAGCAGCAGCAGCAGCAGCACTTGGTGTTGCCAGTGCTGCTGCCGTGGCCCTGCCCCGCTGCCCTGGTGGCCCTGGTGTTGCTGCAGGGCCTGAGTGCTCTCGGGGCCGGGCACAGCCCTGGGGGTGGCAGTGCCGGGGCTGCAGCAGGGACAGGCCATGGGCACTGCTGGGGCAGCGCTGACGCCTCAGGCCAGGCCCTGGGGGCTCCAGGCTCCTTGCCCAGGCTCTCTCAAGGACACGGCCAGGCCAATGCTCAGCACAGAAACCCCCGTGAGCAGCCCCAGGCTGGCCGTGGGCAGGCTGGGGGCAAACAGCATGGCTGGGGCTCTGCAAGGGCCCTGGGGCAGACGGGAAGGAGCAGCAGAGCAGGGGCTGATCCATGCCCAGTGCGCTGCACAGCCCAGGGCAGCGTCCCAGAGCCTCCTCATGCAGCTGCCAACAACATCCCCCCTCTGCAGCCCTGGCCTCTCCCCCAGCTCACACAGCTGCCCCATCCTTGCAGGCACAGGCACGGCAGCACTGCCTCAGCAGCCCCTGTTTGCATTGCACACAGCAGGGGCAGCACCCCCATGCTGCTGCTGTGGGGACATGAACCTGAGGGAGCACAAATGCCATCAGCCCCTGGGGCCAGCAAGGCCTGCGGGACACCAGGGAAACCACTCAGCTTTGTCCTGGCCTCTGCACTCAGCCAGAAAGTTTGTTCCCATCAGCTGGGAGTTTCCTGTGCCACTGCAGACGCTGTTGCTCAGAGCCAGGGCTGCCTGGCAGCCACCCCCAAACTGCCCTGAGCATTTCCTTGGCTTCTCCTTTGCTTTCTTTATTCTTCCTTGGTCCAGATTTCTTCCTGATGCCCAGCTCTGTTCCCTCCCCTGCAAACAGCCCATCCCTGTTTGCCCTTTCCTCTCTGGCCACACTCCCCATTGCAGTTCCTGGCTTGGCCCCATGGGAACGTCCCTTGGGCAGCAGGATCATCCTACAAGTGCTGCAGGAATTGTCTGCAGGCTCCTGCAGTGCCTGCTGCTGCTCCCTTGCCAGAGGCACCCCAGGCCAGGGGGGCACATCTGGGCTGCTGTGTCTGGCTCTGGGGCTCCCTGTTCTGGGCAACGAGGAGGAGCTGCAGAGGCTCTGCAGGGCTGACAGGATGGGCTTTGGGGCTGCCAGGAGAAGCTGAGGGACCTGGGATGCTGGAGCTTCTGAAGAGGAGGCCTAGGGCTCATCCTGCACCTGCTCCAAGGGTGGTTTCAGAGAATCCAGAATCGGGAAGGTTGGAAAAGACCTTGGAGATCATCAAGTCACACCTGTGCCCTGTCACCACCTTGTCTCCCCTGAGCCTCCACTCCTCCAGGATAAACAACCCCAGCTCCCTCAGCCTCTCCTCACAGGACTTTTGTTCCAGACCCTTCCCGAGCCTTGCTTCTCTGGACATGCTCCAGCCCCTCCATGTCCTTCCTGAATTGCGGGACTCAGAACTGGACACAGCACTCGAGGTGCTGCCCAACCAGTGCCCCCGAGCACAGGGGAAGAATCCCTGCCCTGCTCCTGCTGGTCACACCATTCCTGATCCAGGCCAGGAGCCATTGGCCTTCTTGGCCACCTGGGCACACTGCTGCCTCATGTCCAGCCTGCTGTCCATCAGTCCCTGCAGCTCCCTTTCTGCCTGGCTGCTCTCCAGCCACTCTGTCCCCAGCCTGTAGTGCAGCAGGGGTTGTTGTGGCCAAAGTGCAGGACCCGGCACTTGGACTTGTTAAACCTCACCTTGTTGGATTTGGGCCCTGGATCCAGCCTGTCCAGGGCCCTGTGCAGAGCCCTCCTACCCTCCAGCAGATCCACTCTCCCAGACAACTTAGTGTCACCACGGTTCCATGAGACCCCAGAGTGTCCCAATGGTCTCCATGATTCCATGAGGCCTCCCAGGGTCACAATGTCCCTTTGGTTCCATGGGACCCCTTGGTGTCACAAAGTCCCTTGGATCCTTGGGCCCTGCAGTGTCACAGTGGATCCTTGGTTCCATGAGGTCTTGCAGTGCAGCAATGCTCTCCTTGGTTCCACAGTGTCACCGTGGCCCCTTGGCCCATGTGCTGCCATGTTGTACACAGTGTCACCATGGTCCTCTTAGTGCCACCAGGCCCCGCAGAGTCACAGTGGCCCCTTGCTTCCCCAGGGCCCTGCAGTGTCACAATCATCAGAGAATCAACCAGGCTGGAAATGACCTTGGAGAGCATCAAGTCCAACCTGGCACCCAACACCACCTTGTCACCCAGATCATGGCACTCAGTGCCACATCCAGTCTTTCCTTAAACACTTCCAGGGACAGTGACTCACCCACCTCCCTGGGCAGCCCATTCCAATGCCCAATCACCCTTTGTGTGGAGAATATTTCCCAATGTCCTGTCTAAATGTCCCCTCGTGCAGCTGAAGGCTGTGTCATCTTGTCCTGTCCCTGTTCCCTGGGAGAAGAGCCCGACCCCCACCTGGCTGCACCCTCCTGTCAGGGAGTTGTGGAGAGTGATGAGGTCTCCCCTGAGCCTCCTCTTCTCCAGGATAAACAACCCCAGCTCCCTCAGCTGCTCCTCACAGGACTTGTGTTCCAGTCCCCTGACCAGCCTTGTTGCCCTTATCTGGACACGCTCCAGCCCCTCCATGTCCTTCCTAAATTGGGGGGCCCAGAACTGGACACAGCACTCGAGGTGCTGCCCAACCAGTGCTGAGCACAGGGGAAGAATCCCTGCCCTGCTCCTGCTGGTTACACCATTCCTGATCCATAGGAGTGACAGGGGTTGGATGGGGGAAATGGTGGGGAGGGGCTGGGGACAAAGTCTGATTGATTGTCAGCCATAAATGGTCTTGATTTTCATATCTGTTCACACAGCATTAGAAGGTGCTGGGGGTCAATATCAATTAGACATTGCTGATACCAAATATAAAGAGGAGATGAATACCGGACAAAACAGTTCTTTCTGCTTTATTTTTTTTTCAATATAGCAGATTCACTTTGAGTACATTTCTGAAATTTGTCTAATTAACCACAGAAGAATTGAGAACTTAGATTATTCCCAGGGGCTTTTCTTGTTCATGCATTTTGAACAAATGTTTATGAGCCTTTTTCATTGAATTCCTGAACTGAAGAGCTCCAGAAGGTAGAGGCCTCTGGAGTAGTGAAATTCATCAGCAACCCCCAAGTGGCTGAGGATCCATCCCCATGAGAGCAGCAATGAACAGAAATGGGCACAGCTTTGTGGCTGCCTGTCACGGTTTGACGCTGGCGCAATGCCAGTGCCCCCATGAAAATACATTCTCCCTGGTGTCTACTGTGATATGTGACCAGGAATAGAGCTAGGCAGGCTCCAGCTTAGGAATAGAAGGAAAAAAACTTTATTAACTTACAATATATAAAAGAAACACACACAGAACTCAGGATGAAAACCTTCCAAACGTTCCTCCTCCACCCACCAAATTCCCAATACATCACAGTAAGACAAAACTTTGGATTGTCAATTCACTTATTACCCCTCAGATCACCAACTCTCAGTCCATCACCACCCTTCAGATAATCAATTCTCAGTTCATCAAGAGGAGGGAAGTCCTTCTTGTGCCACAGGCTTCCCCAGGAAACACAGCCGAAACCTCTTTTGTTCCCATGTCTCACGTGGCACCGCCAGAGATCATTTGCCATCGTGACATCTTCCTTTCATGCCCAGTGCTCTCACCACTGCGCATTGACCAGAGCTGCTTCTAGGGTTTTCCTTTTACGAGTGCTTTGTCCAGTTCCAAAAAGAGCACAGTCTCTCACTTTCAGGACACCTGTCCCCGCCCCCCCCCAAAATTTCACCCCCTGGGGCTGAGGGGTACCAACACTGAACTCTCTTGGCTCCAAGCCATTGCCTCCCCCTAAATGCAGTCTCTGTGTCACAGGAAAATAAAACAGTTCGGTCCATGGCTATACAAGAAAAGTCCAGCCAAAGGCAACTCCATCATCTCCTGCCACCTAGAATTCTTCTCAACTTCTCTTGGACATCTTTCACTTGCATGGACTTTCATCACACTTGCCCATTTCCTGCTATTCATCCCTATCTCTCTTCTCATTCAGGAGGAGGATCAGCATTTGTAAGGTTTCCATCATCCAAGAAAAGGGTAAAAATCTCAGGCTCTGCCTGTCCAGAACGCCCACGCTGCTCTGCCAGGCACCTTCTCACTGCACACCCCCGGCCCCACCACCCTTCTCCTTCTCTCCTTCTTGGCCGGTCACTGTGCTATCACATTTCAAGGTGGCACAGGCATAGGCTGGCGCTCTCTCTCTCTCCCTCCTGGAGGTGCAGGGGGGGCGGGTGGCTGCCCTAGGCCCTCAGGCCCAGGCCTGCCTCACCCGGCCACATGCCTTCCCCCTCCCCGCCCAGCCGCAGCAGCTGGGCATGGAAGCTCTGAACCTTTCCCTGACCGGAAACAAGAGAAAGTTTTCCTGGGAGTTCTCTGCTTTAAACCCCCTGTGTTCTCAGAGGCGTATCCATGTCCTCAGTGGCCACACCAGGTGCCAATATTCAAATCTGAGCATCTATTGGTTTGAACACAGCATCCCAAAAAACTCACTTCCTCTCACACCAGGATACTGCCCCAGCTTTGGCATGGGCCCTGGGCCTGGAGCAGGAGCAGCTCTTGAGGGCCCCAAGGCCGGGGCTCTTGTGCTGCCCTGGGCTGATGGGATGGCAGCAGGGGCTGCAGAGCTCTCAGCACCTCAGCCCAAGGGGAGCAGGGCAGCCAGGGAGCCTCCTTTGGCCTTGGCCAAGCACCTTCCCCCATGGCTGGGGCTGAGTCCTGTGGCAGCTGCAGCTGCTGCTGTGCCCTTGGCAGGGGCTGAGGCCGTGGGGCCAGTGGCCAGAGCAGCCTGGCCTGAGCAGAGCTGTGGGGCCAGAGCCGGCTGGGCTGGGCTGGGCTCAGAGAGGCCCTTGGTGCTGCCCAGAGCTCAGGGCAGCTGGCAGAGCTTGCAGGGAGCTGGGCTGGGCTCCGAGAGCCTGGCCCAGAAACCATCAGTGTCCATCTCAGCCTGGCTGAGCGTGCAGGGGCAGGACTCAGGCCAGGCCTTGTGGGGCAGGGCCAGCGCCTGTGCAAGGCATTGCAAACAGGCAAGTGGCCCAGAGAGGAGGCTGCTCTGTGCCCTTGGTGGCACGGACAGAGCAGGGAGGGGGCCCAGGACATTTGTCAGCGCCAGCCTCTGTGCCCATGTGTTGGCAGCCCTGGCTGCTGAGCCCAGCTTTGGCCTGGGCTGAGTTTGGCTGTGGCCCAGCTCCATCCTCCTGCGGGGCTCATGGCCTGTTCCCGGCCATGGCCAGCCCTGGCTGCCTCTCTGCTGGCCCAGAGGCCGGCAGAGCCCGGGGCAGGGCTGTCTGTGCAGCCCCACAGGTGCCAGGGGCTCTGCAGGAGCTGGCAGAGGCTGCTCAGCAGGGAGGCCATGGGGCACAGAGCCCCAAGGCTGCTGTGGGCACCACGGCACAGGGGCCGTTCCCAGCCGCAATGCTCCTGGCCTGGGCTGGGCCTGCACAGGGGCTGGGCCACCATGGCTGGGCCAGCACAGGGCCACAAAGGGGCCACGCAGCCGCTGCCGGGGCCGACAGCAAGGCCAGGCACACACAAGCAATTGCTGAGCATGGCCTGCGCTGGCCAGGCCTGACTGTGCCAAAGGCAGAGCTCAGCTGCCCTTGGGGGCTGCAGCAACACTCCAGAGCCCAATGAGCCTCCATGGCTGTGCTGGAGACCAAGGCTGCAGCAGGGAAATGCAGGGCTGCTGTGGGATGGGGAGGCCATTGAATTCCAGCACACACCTCAGCTCTCTGATGATCCCAGCACCATGCTGGGCCCTGTTTCAGACTGGAGCAGAGCAGATGTTGATGGGACAGGAGCCCTGCGGGGCTGTCAGGGACCTGCAGCTTGCAAGGTGCTCTGCTCTCCCTCAGGTGCTCTGGGAGAGATCCAATCCCAGCTGGGTACCTCAGGGCACAAGTGGCACTGCCTCTTCATGGGCACACAGCTGATGTCTCCCTGGAAAGGGGCACAGGTGTTAATACCTGTTAGTTTCATAATATACAAACAAATCTTTATTTTCTGGGTCATTTGAGTACTTTTAAGAAATGGCAAAATTTTCCGACCAGGAACACGAAGTTCCTGGAAGTGTCTTCTGATGGCAGAAGGAGAAGAAATGCTGGTCTTCCTGTGGACTTGTGTCACCAATATCCACTGTATTACTTCCTCTCCCTCTTCCTTCAGGTGTTTCCAGGTCACCTGCTTAAATGACCATGTCTAAGGACACCCCTTCACTGGACCAGCTGGAACTATGTCCACCTTGCTGCTTTCAGATTTCCTCATCCAGATGCTCTCTGGTCATTCAAGTGCCTGTCAAATGAACTGGTTTCGTGCTTTGGGCTGCAGGGACCTGCCCAATATTTCTGAAGTTCAAATAAATATCACATTAGTCAAGATCTTAATTGTGTTTCTATCTATCACAGAATTTTTCTTATGTCTTTGCCTAAAACTGTTCTGTACAGAAATCCCTTGGAGATGGGGGACATGTCAGATGCTGCTGGGACATCCCAGAGAGCTGAGAGAAGAGCTGTGATGGTTATTAAACTGTTCAAATGTTCAACTTGTGTTTGTTGGCAAGAAACCCTTCTGTGCCTCTGAGTGTCACCAGGCCCTGAGCCCAAAGGACACAAACCTGATGAGTTGTGGTTCCCTCTGCAGGGGCTGCACTTGGACCTTGGCTCTGCACAGGAGAGCTCTTCATCCCCTTTCTCTCTTTTGCTCCCTCTGGGCATGGAGGGAGCTCCTGACTTCAGCCTGTGACTCGTGTGTGCAAAGAGTAAATCTGGGCAGAATCAGAGCAGGGAGGGTTTGGGGGGACCTTGGGATCTGTGCTGGGCACAGAAGGTGTTTTCCATTGCTCTGAGACTGTCTGCTGTGCAAAGTGGATTTAATCCACCAGCAGAGGAATGACTTTTGCATTTGATGGAGCTGTGCCTTCCCTTGGCTTTGCTGGCTGACAAGAAATGAACATCCCTCTGTGTCTCAGGCAGCTCCTTCTCCAAGGAAAGCAGGTGGGAGTTGGAGCCAAGGAGCTGAAAGCTGCAGGTGCAGCCTGGGCTGGAGGGAGCTCAGATTTGCACAAGGCTGCTCTGAGTGCCAGGGCTTGGATGGGGGAAATGGTGGGGTGGGGGTAGGGACAGAGTCTGATTGATTGTCAGCCAGGAAGGGTCTTGATTTTCATATCCATTCCAACTGCATGAGGAGGTACATGGATTCAGTGTCAATTGGATATTGCACATATCACTGAATTAACAGGAAAAAAAACCTGAACAGGACCTGAAAATTTTTTTCTCACTGTCTTTTTAAATATATTGCATTCTCTTTGGATATACTACTGAGATCTGTCTAATTAACCACAAAAAGATTTGAACACTGGAATCAAATGATTCCCAGAGGCTTGGCCTGTTAAGGTGTTCTGAATGTCA
Organism: Agelaius tricolor; assembly: GCF_023055355.1. Taxonomy (NCBI): domain Eukaryota; kingdom Metazoa; phylum Chordata; class Aves; order Passeriformes; family Icteridae; genus Agelaius; species Agelaius tricolor. The sequence goes on along the minus strand of NW_027269311.1, from coordinate 787,741 downwards.
ATGAGCCCTGGGACACTGAATTCCTGCACTGAAGAGCTGAAGGCTGAACAAGCCTCTGGAGCAGGGAAATTCAGCAGCAGCCTCCAAGTTGCTGAGGATGTCAGCAGCCCCCAGTGAGGCCATCCCTGCCCAGAGAGCGTGGGGGAATGGGCAGACAAGGAGAGCGTCCCTGGGGCTGGGGCAGCACAACTCAGAGGCACCAGCAGCTCCAGCTGGGCAATGGAGTGTGGAATGTGGCTGGGAAAGCCCTGCCTGGGCTTGGCCAAGCAGGACACACAAGCCCTGACCCCCATCCCCCAAACATCTCTCTCAACAAGACATTTAAATGGAATTACAATTGTTTGTGCTCTCTGAGTTAGGTGCACTGGAGAAATACCAATACAAGAGATTCTAGGAGCTCAAAACAACCAAACAGCCTTCCCTGGGAAGTTCAGAAAATTGGAGAAACTTTGGCAAAAGGTTTATTATGACATTGTAGTGGTTATGGTTTGTTAATTTAAGATTTTTCTAATTTTGAGATTTCTTAATTAATGTATTGATGAGTGTTATAGGTTTTAGTGTAAGTTTTTTTTATTGTGAGATTAGATTCGAGAAAGCTAAAGTATGCCAAAAATTTTAAAAGGGTATAAAGGAAAATTTTAATAAAAATAAATTAAAAAGAGAAAGGTGGTAAGAATTAAATAAAAAATCGTTAGAACATTTATTTTTCTCTACAACTTTTTCTTTTTACTGACAATCTAAATAAGGTAAACTTAAAATTTCTCGTTCATTTACTTTTTCTAGAATAGTCTTTATTTAGTTTACTTTGGGAGAGAAGTTTTTCTTGTAAGGGTATGGGGACTTTTTTACAAGAGGAAAAAATAGGAGTTTTGTGGTTCTTAATTCTGTCATGGATAACAGTTGTCTGGGGAACTCTGTTATTGTGAAGTTCTATTTATTGCCAGAAGCTTTTTTACAGCTTGTTGATGGGCCATGTCAACTTCTGAGGTATTGTTTTAAAGATGAGTTATTTAAAGGTATAAGTTTTTATTATTTACTTTTAAAATTATGTTTATCTCTGGGAACAGACATCTTCTCTTGGGGGTACAGGATTATGTTTTTATTTTTTCCTGTTTAAACTTTTGATGATATTACAGTTATTTAAACATTTGTTTATTTTAGAATGCAGGTTTTTGTTTGATAATAATTTGAATATTTTGTAGCCTCTTTTGTTTTCCTGTTTGGGAGTTGTTGGGGTTTGGTTTTATTAGAGTGGGGCCGATGGGGGTGGGGCAGCCTGGGGAGGGGGAAAGGGGCTCAGCCCACGGCAGGGTTGATTGGTTTGGTTTGGTTTGGGTTGGTTTGGTTTGGTTTGGTTTGGTTTGGTTTGGTTTGGTTTGGTTGAGATGGGGGTTGGGGCCAGGGCCCGCTGCTTCTTTGTTGGCAGGAAAAGAAAGAGGAGGTTCCTGGGTTTTCTCATCTTTAAAATTTGTGTTTCACAGAGGTGTGTTCAGTATCTCAGTGGTTTAACAGATTGTCAGTTACACAAAAAGTTTTGTATTACGTTTTAAAATTCTTCTCATATCAAACTACGACAAAAATTAAACCAACAAAAACACTTTTCAAAGCATTGACTTGGCCCATTCAACTTCACAAACTCTAAGCCTGTTCAATTTAATGTTAATCAAAATTTACAGGAGCACAGAAATAGAAGAAGACACATAAAGAGAGAAAGACATAAAAGATACAGAGAAGCACACACACAGCTACCAACTCCTGGATTCCAGCACTGTTCTCTGATGGAAATTCCAAGAGGATCCAGGGTCAAGCTGTGTGCTTGCCTTGTGGACAGCCTTCAATACCCCTTGGTCTCCCTGGGCCCTTCCCCCAGGTGGGGCTTGGGCTCATTTGGTCCCTCAGGAGCTGGGCTGGGGGCTGCAGAGGTGGCTGTGGAGCATTGCCTGTGCTGTGCCAGGGACTGGCAGCCACTGCTGGGCTGGGATAGAGGCTCTGGGGGGATTGGGGTTCCAGGGCAGGGCAGGGCTGGGGCTCCAGGGCAGGGCAAGGCTGGACCTGCCCCTTCCTCCCCCACACACAAAATGTTTTGAGCCAACAATCTCTGCCAGTCTCTCACAACAGGGAATGTTGGAGGTGCAATCCAAATTCTACTTATGGGTACCTGGAGGAGAACAGTTCTTTCCTATAGGAAGGAAAGCACAGAGCCCCAGTGTTTGGAAGGCAGGTGAGAGCCTCACTAGGCCAAGGTCTGGCAGACTTGTCAGGAATGGCAGATTTTGTCTGGGAGCAGTTGTTGGATTTAGGGAAGGTGGAACCCAGTCTTGGCCATGGATGCCTGAGAAGCAGGACAGTTCTTTTCCATAGGAAGGAAAGCACGCAGCCTTCCCCAGGGTATAAGGGACAGATGGGAGGTGACCCTTGTGAAACCATTCCAGCCAGACTTGTCCTGGCAATACTCCTATGGGAACAATCCCTGGATATAAGGAAATTTGGAGGTGAAATCCCAATTCTGGCCAAGGGTGCCTGGAGGAGAAGGACAGTTCTTTTCCCTTGGGAAGGAAAGCATGGAACCCCAGTGCTTCAGAGCAGATGAGAAGAGACCTTCAACATGCCAAGGTCAGCTGGACCAGTCAGGTAGCCCCTGGGAGGCCAAACCAGCCAAACCTGTTCCATGTTCTTTTGGTTTTATGGTGCCCCATAGTGTCACAATGGCTCCTTGGACCCATGGGGCCCTGCAGTGTCATAATGGTGCTTTGATTCCATGGGGTCCAGCAGCGTCACAATAGACCCTTCTTTCAATTGGGTTCCACAGTGTCCCAGTGGCCCCAAGGTTTCATAAGGCCCTGCAGTGTCACAACGGTTCTCTTGGTTCTGTGGGGACTCCCAGGGTCACAATGGTCTCACTGGTTCCATGAGGCCTCACAGTGTCACAAAGCTTTGCTTATTCCATGAGGACCCACAGTGTCACAATGGTCCCTTGGTCTCACAGGGCCCCACAGTGTCACAATGGTCCCTTGGTGTCACAAGGCCCCACAGTGTCACAGTGGTCCCTTGGTCTCACAGGGCCCCACAGTGTCACAATGGTCCCTTGGTTCCATGGGCCCTGTGCTGCTGCATTCCCCCCTCCCCTTCTCAGGCCGCCCTGCCAGCTGAGAAATGCTCCTTGGGCCTCGGCCTTGGCCAACAGCCCCTGGGCTCAGCTCCTCTGCAGCTCCTCACAAACACTGTCTGCTCCAGGCACTGCTGCTGCCCAACCAGCTCCTGCTTTCTGTAGGAGCAGCCCTGGGAACTGCTTTTGTTCCCTCAGTGGCACAACATCCCTGTTCTCACACTGCCAAAGAAAGCTGTTGGTGCCCAGTGCGGCCAGGATGAACCATTGCTGGGACTGAAGCCCCTCTCTTGGGGCCCTACAAACAGCGCTCCAAAAGGAGCCCTTGGAGCTCTCCTGGGCCAGCGACTCCCTCTGAGTGGGGCCTCTCCCAGCTGGGAACTCTCCCGTTTGCTGCACTCGGGGATCCCAAACAGCAATGGAGCCTGGGCCGATCCCCCCACTCCTCCAGGCTCAACCCTTCACCCCCTGGGGAGATGCCAAAGGATCCACAGGGAGCATTTCCTGCCCTCAGGGGAATTTCTCCCAGGTGCCTTGCACTGACTCTTTGTGTCTGTGTGCACATAGGAGTGCCCGTGCTGGGGAAATGTGCCAGAAATGCTGCTCTCTGAGGAGTTTGAGTGGCTTGGATAGGTGAGTCAGTCAGGCCTGTACGAAATGTTCAGTCATGAGGTATGTGCTAAGTTAAATGCTCCTGAGAGTTGTTCTTTTGCTAAGTTCTTATTTTAATGTAAGTTATTAGGCTAAGTTAAATACTGTTAAGTGTTATTCCTCTGTTAAATTGCAAAGTCATAGGTTAGAAGTTAGGTTAAATACTGTTAGCTGCTCTTTTTTCCTAAATTGTGACATTTAAGCTATCAGTTACGGTAAAGTCCTGTTAAGTTTGAGCTCTTTTAAACCTTTGGGCTGTATTCCTTTTATCCTTCCCCTCACTGTCCTTGTGTCACACACATGCACAGGAACAGTTCTCGGTTCATTTCTGGTTTGACTGCCTGCATTTTGTTTGGTTTTGTTGTTGCTTTGTTTCTTTGGTGTGCTTGAAGTGTCCAGTCAGGAGCACAGTGACTCTTGCCAAGGAACTCTGTGCTGCTGTCGCTTAAAATTAAATCTGGTTTTTGCTGCTCCCTTGCTGGGGATTTTTTCAGCGCTCTCAAGGCCTCGATGGTAACAGGGTGAAGGAGCCCTGGCCCAGGCTCTGGCCCTGGGGGACACGGGGACGCTGCCGGGGGGTCCCTGTCCCCCTGTGCCACCCCCAGGGCCCCGGCCCCCCGTCCCCGTGTCAGGCTCTGGGGTCGATCTCGTGGAACATCCTCTGGGGGAGGCTGCGGTGCCAGGGGCGGGGGGACCCGGGGGGACAGGGGACCCCGCTGTGCACGAGCAGGGTTGGACTGCTCTGGGGGGAACTGTGAGGGGGGCCGGGGCAGAGTGACCTCCCCAGTGACCTCACACAGCCCCTGTGATGTCACACAGCCATCTCTGTGATGTCACAATGCCTACACTGTGATGTCACCCTGTGATGTCCTACAGCTGTGCTATGATGTTTCAGAAGACTCTGAAATGTCACAAAGTTACCCTGTGATGTCACTGTCTGTTTTGTGATGTCACAGCTGCTCTATGATGTTACACAGCCAGCCAGTGATGTTACAACCCACTCCCTCATGTCACAGAGCTACCCTCTATGATGGCAGGATCTGCTCTATGGCCTCACACTATGATGTCCCAGACAGCTGTGTGATGTCACAACCCCCTCAGTGATGCCACAAAACCCTCTCTGTGATGTCATACTTCCACTCTGTGATGTCACAGCACACACTTTGACCTCACAGCCAGCTCTATGATGTCATACAGCCATGCCATGATGTCACAGCCCTCTCTGGGATGTCACACAGTCCCCTCTATGATGCTCTGTGACCTCAATGACCGCACACAAAGAACTCTGTGATGTCATAGCCCAATCTGTGACCTCACACAGCCCACTCTGTGCTGTCACACAGCCCCTTGCTGACATCACAGCTGCTCTGTGCCTCCATGACACAGCCACAGAGGAGCTGCTGTTACACAGCCCCCTCTGGGACATGCCACAGCCCCTGCCAGGGCTGAGCCCCTGGGAGCTCTGTCTGTGCCCTGCTGGTGTCCCTGAGGGGCCCTGGCAGTGCCCCAGCCCTGCTGGGCTGTGCACAGGAGCTGCTCCTGGCCAGAGCTGTCTCTCTGCAGGACCTCTTGCCAGGAGCTGCCTCTGGGCCAGGAGCCCGGCCCAGCTCAGCAGCACATACACAGCACAAGGGCTTTAATGACCCTCTGGGGCTTTGGTGCTCTTTTCATCAGACACAGTCTCTTACAGCATGCTCAAAGAACTTCTCAAGAACTCAAAGTGAGGTTTTTCATGCATAAAATTGATCCTTCTGAGGGACAGGACTGAGAAAGCATCCCCAGGTTCCAGGTAGAGCAGAACACTGGTGGCAGTGATGACAGGTGGGGACAAGCAAGGCAAAGGTGTCTCTGGTGCTGAGCAAACCTGCGCCTCTGTCCCTGCAGCTGTCGGCATCCCCCGGCTGCCCCACCTGGCTGGCCCCTTCCTTTGCTGACAGCTCTGCCTCCTGCCTGCCTCTGCCTGCCCACACAAAGCCTGGGGCTGCTCCAGGCTCCTGCTGGGGGAGGTGCTGCACCACAGCCCTGCCCTGGCAGGGAAATTCCTTTCTCCTGGTGTCCACTCTGGGCCTCCCCAGCTGCCCTTGGTGCTATCATGTCTTCTTCAGGCTCATTCCCACTAGGAAGAAAAGCTCCAGCCTCTCTGAAACCACCCTTCCATCCCTCCCAGGCTACTCCTGTTCTGTCCTCAGTCTCCACACCTCTTAGCCCAGAGCCTGCAGACTCTCCCTGCTGGTTTTATGATGAGGCCTCCAAACCCCATCTTGGGAGATTTTTTACTCCTCTCCAAGGTCTGTGAAAATGGAAAAATAGTGATCAAAGTTATTTTCTCCCAAATCTTGCAGTGAAAAAACAAGGATCAATATCTCTAAGCTAAATGAGGGAAGATTTACATTTGTTAGAACAGGAAATATTTTGCAATTATGAAAGTGACATGAAACTGCAACTGTTTTTCCAGAGAATTGGATGCCCCATCCCAGGAATTGTCCAAGATCAGGAGCTTTGTGCACCCTGACCCAGTGAAACCCCCTGCCCTCCCCAGTGGCAGAATTCCTGTCGTGTGGGCTCTCTGCTGTGCTGGGTGCCCTCACAACGCTTCTGGCCAGAATGTCTGCTGAGGGCAGCCAGGCTGCTGCAGGGGCAGTGCCCTCACAGCCATCACCATGGCAGCCCTGTCCCCTGGGCCTGGCTCTGCCCTTTCCTCTGCCCCTGCCTTGGCTCTGCTGGCATGAAGAGTTTTGTCATTGATATCTTGTCCCCATGGTGCTGGGGCCAATGGCTTCCCAGTCAGGCTCCTGGGGCAGAAGTGGCTTTTCAGAGGCCAGCCAGGAATGAGCCCTGAGGCAGCAGCTCTGCAGTGGTGGCCACCAGGCCGGGCTGCCAAGGGAGGCTTGTGGCCATGGCCTGCAAGCAGCTGCTGCTGCCAAGGTGCCTTTGGTGCCTCAGGCTCTCCCTGGCACAGCTCCCAGCACGGCACTCTGCCCTTGTGCCCGAGGCCTTCCCTGTGCTGGGGCTGGCCTGGGGCTTTTCCTGCAGCGGGACCTGCCCTGCTGATGGCACAGGAAAGGCAATTCCTGCTGGAGCAGGAGGCTCTGCCTGCAATGGGCTCCAACACCTCCAGCAAGGCCCTGTTGACTTCAAAATTGCTGCCTAGAGCACGATATTCTAATAATTGTTATAGCTCCTGTACTGTGGAGTAAATAACTGTGCTAGTGATCTTTCCCTCTGATCATGATCAGAATCAATCAGAGGTGTATTTATACTAATTTATCTGGTATTCTATCATTAATCCTGTAGGACAAAATGTGTTAAAGTTCAATTTCACCTGTCCAATGCTTTCGACCTTTGACAAAGTCAGGGGCAGGAATGTGATCCAGCCGCTGCCAGTCTCCTCTCTTAGAAGGAATTTGAGAAGTCTAGGGGCCCTGCAGGGATTTGAGAATCCATGGTGGCTGTTGGCTGTCATTTCTCCACCTCATGTCTCAGAAGGAGTTTCTCCAATAAAGAAATAAAGCTTTCGCCTGAAGCTCCCACTGTGCCCATGACAGGAACTCCTGTGAGTGTCTGGGACATCCCGGCTCTTTGGCAGCCTGGGGACTCCTGGGATGTCACCATGGAGCCCCCGTGAGTGCCTGTGACAGATGGGTGCCTTTGCAGCCCAAGGTGCCCTGGGATGTCACCATGGAATGGCTGTGACTGCCTCTGACCACAGGGCTCTTTACCATCCCCAGAAAGTTCTGGGAGGGCTCCATGGAGCCCCTGTCTGTGCCTGTGACATTCCAGCTCTGGAACAGCCTGGAGACTCTTGGAAAGTCCCCATGGAGCCCCTCTGAGGACCTGTGACAAATCTGATCCTTAGCAGGCAACCATCACCAGCCCCCTGTTGCTATGGTCAGTTTCCATGGCAACTATCACCAGCCCCCTGTTGCTATGGTCAGTTTCCATGGCAACCATCACCAGACCCCCCTGTTGCTATGCTCAGTCCCTTGGCAGCTCCATGGAGACCCCATGCCAGGGGTGGTTGCCATGGCCACCAGGGCTGCCACCAGCTGGGATGCTCGGTTTCCACGGGCCAGGCTTCAGGATTGGGATTCCCTAATTTCCTGCCCCCACTAAAACCGTGCTGCCCTCGCTGCCCTCGCTGCCCTCCCGCCTCCCATGGAAAGCACAAAAGGCAAAGATCCTGGGGTGGGATAAGAACAAGTTATTGGTAACAGCAATGAGATAAGGAACAAACAGAAACAAAAACAAGATTGATAACAGAAGGGATAAATAAAACTGTTTACAGGGAAGATTAAAACACAACTCACTGGGTCTGCCTGGCCACAATTTCCCCTGCCTGGAAAGGAGACCCTTCTCCTCACTGAGGGAAAGAGAGACACCCTTTCCTGCCCCTGGCAATGACCTGAGGTGGGAGTGAATGTAATGACAGGGCCATGGCCAGACCATCATATTTTTCAATCCCACATCATATCATCAGCACAGGCAGGAAAAGGGACAGGTGTCTTCCCAGCATGGATTACAGGGAACATGGATCCCCAGGACTCTTGCCAATGTGGGCCCTCTAATGGGAGATGAAGCTGGAGTGTGCATGAAGATCTTCCTGCAGCTGGGGCATTTGCAGGGCTTCCCTTACTGGTGGCTCCGTTGGTGTCTGGTCAAGTTAGAGCTGGTGGTGAAGCTCTTTCCACACTGGGGACACTCGTAGGGCCTCTCCCCAGTGTGGATGCGCCGGTGGTTGACGAGGGTGGAGTTTTGCTTGAAGCCCTTCCCACAGTCAGGGCAGAGGAAGGGCCTCTCCTCGGTGTGAATCCACTGATGGCAGAGGAGATCAGAGCTGGTCTGAAACCTCTTCTGACACTGGGGACACTCGTAGGGCCTCTCCCCAGTGTGGATGAGTTGGTGGGTGATGAGGGCGGAGCTGCAGCTGAAGCCCTTCCCACACTCCCCACACTCGTGGGGCCATTCCCCAGTGTGGATCATCTGGTGGCGGATGAGGTGGTTACTCTTGCTGAAGCACTTCCCACACTCCAAGCACTTGTAAGGCTTCTCCCCATCATGAAGCTGCTTAGGGACCACCAGCTCTGAGCTCTGGCTGAAGCTCTGCCCACCTTCCTGGCTCAGGGTGGGTCTTTCCACCTCAGAGCACCCTGGGCTGGGTTTGCAGCCCTTCCTCCTGTGGAAACTCTGGGGCTTTTCCTCCACGTTGGAATTCTGCACTGTGGAGCCACTCAAAATGGCCTCTTCATGAGATTCTGCTGTGGGGATTTGTCCTCCCTGGCCTCCATCCTCAGCTTCTTCCCTGGGGGAGAAAGGACAAGGAGAGGATTGGATTTGCCTCCGTGCCACAGGGAAGGGGAAGGAGATCCCCCCAGTGCATCCCTGGCAGGACGGGGTTGGCAGCAGGGTTGTCCTGCAGCTGGGGGCTGTGCTGGGCTGGGAGATGGAGCAGGAGAGAGGGGGAAAGGGGCAATGACTTCCTCCTCACCTGCCTGCGTGTCCCAGGGCTCCTTCCTGTTCCTCACAGACTCCTCCTCCATTGAGTCAAGGTTTGGGAATGGGAAATCCTGTTTCGGGGACCAAACAAAGGGTGCACACATTGTCTTTTGTACAGAATTAAAGGGAAACCTGGGGGAGAGTCTAAACCAGGATTACAATTTAATAAGAAAATGAAGGCAATGATACAGAAACACAGCTTTAAACTGTCAGAGTCAGGATATAACCTGACACCCTGATGCTGGTCAGGGTGGTGGTTGCAGTCCCATTAAATGGTGGCTGCAGTCCTGTTGGAGTGATGAACGTGATTCTGTCCAAGCAGTGATCCTGTAGAAGGGTCTGGTCTTCCTCTGGAGGTCCAGGGGTGGTTCTGGAGCTCTTGTCCTCTAGGAATCCAGCAGGCAAGCTGCTCCTGGTGCTGCAAGGCTCAGCTTATATCCAGGTAGGAATGCTTGGATCCGCCCCCTGGGTGGAGCATCCCACAATGGGATGATGGAATTTTATCAGTCCTGCAGTGACACACAATGGCCCATTCACAGCAGATATCTCCCCTGGAGGGCGTTATCAGGGCTGAGCCATGGAAGAGATAAAGAACACTGCCCCACCTGTTTCTAGCAGTTGATGAAGATGGGGATTGAAAACATGCATTTGGTTCCATCTTACATTGCAGCCTGAAACAGTGGGGGAATCCCTGCTCAGGGGGTGAACACCACCCCCCTTACCCAAACTGGCTCAGGTGTAAAACCCCCACCCCGGGAAGGCCACACACACAGGGGACAATGTCACACTTGCCCTGCCCCAGGGGAGGTCTCTCTCCCTGTCACTCCCTTGCTCTCCCCCCTTTTCTCTTTCTTTCCATCTCTCTCTCTACCTCACACTTACTGTTTAATAAAATCCAGTTTGGATTTGGTCTCATTAGCACCTTAACTGGGGCAGAGGCATTTCTCTAACAGTTTGCGTAACCAGATTGTGACATTATTTTGGCACAGTGAGTTCAGGGCACTCTTGTCTCACCCCAGGTGCCTTTGACAACATCATGGTTCCCTCTGAGGAGGTTGTGGTTTTTTCTGGAAGAACTCTTGGAAACTTGGACACAGTCCCTCCTTCCTCCTGGGGAACTTATGGAAGAACTGATGGGGAAAATGCCTCTTGTGGGTGGCCAGTGAAAAAGAAAATATTTTGTTGTCCTTCCTTGAAAAGTTTGTTAAAATCACTGGAGAAGAGGGAGCAAATTATATCAGCGTCACTGACAAAGTTCATTTACTCAAAGGTGAGGAACACAAGGCTGCTGAAAGTCCCACAGGAAGCCCAGCTCAAGTAGCTAAATTCCCAAATAACTCCAGCCAGGGGTCTCCGGGAGGATTTTTTTGGAGAGTGTTCGGAGCCGGCAGATCCCGGACTCGAGCCCCGGATATCTCCGGGCTCCCTAAGAGGAGCTTTTTCGGGGGCAGAGGAGCCGCGATCGCCCCTCGGGAGGGTCCCGGGGGGTCCACGTGGGGATGGCCCGGTACCGACGGGGCGGGACATTGGTTTTGGGGATCCCCGTGAGAGCCGGGGCTGTGGAACGGGGGACCCCCGGGGCGGGGAGAGGGGAAGGGGCGATACCGGAGCTGGGGCACCCCCGGCAGCCCAGAGATGAGGCGGGGACGGGACCCCCTGACCCTGACAGGGGCGTGTCCTGGGGTGATTTCATGATGCTCGTGCCCCATCGGTCCCTTTAGCCCAGAAATGAGTTCTGCACCTTTAAGGCTGGTTCTGAGAGCCAAGGGGAGGAGGAAGAAGCTGCAGTTTGTTTTCAGACACTGCACTCACTCCTCCACATTCCAGCTCCGGGATGGACAGAGGGCAGGACAGAGCTCTCCTTTGCTTTTAGTTAGTTTTTAGCTCTCTGAGGCAGAGAAGTTCCCTGGGCTGTGGTTTTTCTCTTTCTTTGGAGCTGTTTAAAACCTGCTCTGGACTGAACACCCAGAACACCACCGGCAGCTCCCACCTGTGGCCCATTTGGCCGGGCGTGGACCAAGGCATTTCCAGTGCTGGAGGGACTGATAAGAGACTGATAAGAGACTGATAAGAGACTGATAAGAGACTGATAAGAGACTGAGTGCACTGAGCTACAGCCCACAGAGGGACTTTCGGAGTTTGTTTTCTCTTTTGGAGCAGCAGCAGATTTTATTGCCTAATATTGTTCAATTTTTGTGCTGGTGAATGCTTTGCCTGGTAAATAACGCGCTTTTTTTCCACTTTTCTCCAAGGAAATATTTTCCCGAACTGACTGAGGGTGGGGCTGCTGAATCTGCATTCTAGAAGAAACCCCTTTTGGGGGTTTTCAACCAAATTTGCCCTAAACCAGGACAGGGCAGTGGAAAGAAGGGGGAACCCCAAGTGGCTGGATTGAGGGGAGGCTGGAGAGGGGGACCCTGAGACTCCAAAATCCGCCTGCATCCCTAAGAAGGACCCTGGAGAAGGGGGATCCCCAGGACCCATGGGATCCCCAGCAGCCCGGACACAGGAGACCACGAGAACACCAGAGGGATGAGACTGGAAATGGGACACTCGTGGTGGCTTTTTTTTATTCACTCTTGATTTTTGGAGGTTTTTATGGACATCAGGTGACTTCTAGAGATGGACTTGTGTGGGAGGAATCCCCAACCCAAGGCATTCACACCTTGTTTTTCCCCAAATCAGTATTTTCCCCAAACCTTCTCACAGTGACATCCCGTCCTGTCCTGCTCTGGGTGAGCTCAGTCCCAAACCTGACCCTGATCCTGGTCTCAATCTCACTCCACATTCACAGTTCTGTATTTAATCCCATCCCAGTCCCAAACTCATCTAGCCGCAGACCCAATCCCAACCCCAGCCCTAAAGCCAATCCCATCTCTAGCCTTAATCCCAATCCCAGCTCTAACCCAAATCTCAGCCCCAACTCCAAGCCCAGCCCCAATTCCAGCCCCTTCCTAAATCCTCAGCCCCAAACCAAATCCCAGGTTCAGCCCTTCAGCACAGCAGAGAACCCACACTACAGGAATTCTGTCACTGGGGAGGGCTGGGGGTTTCACTGGGTCAGGTTGCACAAGGCTTCTGATCTTGGAGAATTCCTGGGATGGGGCATCCAATTCTCTGGAAAAACAGTTGCAGTTTCATGTCACTTTCATAATTGCAAAATATTTCCTCTTCTAACAAATGTAAATCCACCCTCATTCAGTTTAGAGATATTGACCCTTGTTCTGTCACTGCAAGATTTCAGAGAAAATAACTTTGATCACTGTTTTTCCATTTTCACAGACCTTGGAGAAGACCCAGAAATCTCCCAAGATGGGATTTGGAGGCCTCATCACAAAACCAGCAGGAGAGTCTGCAGGCTCTGGGGTCAGAGGTGTGGAGACTGAGGACAGAACAGGAGTAGCCTGGAAGGGATGGAAGGGTGGTTTCAGAGAGGCTGGAGCTTTTCTTCCTAGTGGGAATGAGCCTGAAGGAGACATATTAGCACCAAGGGCAGCTGGGGAGGCCCAGAGTGGACACCAGGAGAAAGGAATTTCCCTGCCAGGGCAGGGCTGAGGTGCAGCACGTCCCCCAGCAGGAGCCTGGAGCAGCCCAAGGCTTTGTGTGGGCTGGCAGAGGCAGGCAGGAGGCAGAGCTGTCAGCAAAGGAAGGGGCCAGCCAGGTGGGGCAGCCGGGGGATGCCGACAGCTGCAGGGACAGAGGCGCAGGTTTGCTCAGCACCAGAGACACCTTTGCCTTGCTTGTCCCCACCTGTCATCACTGCCACCAGTGTTCTGCTCTACCTGGAACCTGGGGATGCTTTCTCAGTCCTGTCCCTCAGAAGGATCAATTTTATGCATGAAAAACCTCACTTTGAGTTCTTGAGAAGTTCTTTGAGCATGCTGTAAGGGACTGTGTCTGATGCAAAGAGCACCAAAGTCCCAGAGGGTCATTACAGTCCTTGTGCTGTGTCTGTGCTGCTGAGCTGGGCCGGGCTCCTGGCCCAGAGGCAGCTCCTGGCAAGGGCAGCAGAGCTGCAGAGAGACAGCTCTGGGCAGGAGCAGCTCCTGTGCACAGCCCAGCAGGGCTGGGGCACTTCCAGGGCCCCTCAGGGACACCAGCAGGGCACAGACAGAGCTCCCAGGGGCTCAGCACTGGCAGGGGCTGTGGCATGTCCCAGAGGGGGCTGTGTAACAGCAGCTCCTCTGTGGCTGTGTCATGGAGGCACAGAGCAGCTGGGATGTCAGCAAGGGGCTGTGTGACAGCACAGGGTGGGCTGTGTGAGGTCACAGATTGGGCTCTGACATCACAGAGTTTGTTGTATGAGGTCACTGAGCAGCTACAGCATCAAAGAGGGGATTCTGTGTGACATGACAGAGCAGGCTGTGACATCATGGCATGGCTGTCTTAAATCATAGAGCTGGCTGTGAGGTCAAAGTGTGTGCTGTGACTTTACAGAGTGGCAGTATGACATCACAGAGAGGGTTTTGTGGCATCACTGAGGGGGTTGTGACATCACACATCTGTCTGTGACATCACAGAGTAGGGTGTGAGTCCCTAGAGCAGATCCTGTGTTCATAGATGGTGGCTCTGTGACATCAGAGAGAGGGTTGTGACATCACTGGATGGCTGTGTAACATCATAGAGCAGCCTGTGACATCACAGAACAGATTGTGGAATCACAGGGTGACTTTCTGACATCACAGAGTCTTCTGTGACATCACAGTGCAGCTGCATGACATTCCAGGGTGACATCCCAGAGTTGGCTCTGTGACATCACAGGTTGCTGTGTGACATCACAGGTTGCTGTGTGACATCCCAGGGGCTGTGTGAGGTCACTGGGGAGGTCACTCTGCCCCGGCCCCCCTCACAGTTCCCCCCAGAGCAGTCCAACCCTGCTCGTGCACAGCGGGGTCCCCTGTCCCCCCAGGTCCCCCCACCCCCGGCGCCACAGCCTCCCTCAGAGGATGTTCCACGAGATCGACCCCAGAGCCTGACACGGGGCCGGGGGGCCGGGGCCCTGGGGGTGGCACAGGGGGACAGGGACCCCCCGGCAGCGTCCCCGTGTCCCCCAGGGCCAGAGCCTGGGCCAGGGCTCCTTCACCCTGTTACCAACGAGGCCTTGAGAGCGCTGAAAAAATCCCCAGCAAGGGAGCAGCAAAAAACAGATTTAATTTTAAGGGACAGCAGCACAGAGTTCCTTGGCAAGAGTCACTCTGCTCCTGACTGGACACTTCAGGCACACCAAGGAAACAAAGCAACAACAAAACCAAACCAAATCCAGGCAATCAAACCAGAAATGAACTGAAAACTGTCCCTGTGTGTGTGTGTGACACAAGGACAGTGAGGGCAAGGATGAAAGGAATACGGCCCAAAAGCTTAACAGAGCTCAAACTTAACAGGACTTAACTTACACCTTCACTGATACCTTCAGTTTCAAATTTTAGCAAAAGAACAGCATTTAGCAGGATTTAATCTAACTTCTAACCTATGACTTTGCAATTTAACAGAGGATTAACATTTAACAGTATTTAATTCAGCTTATAACTTATATTAAACATAACAACTTATGTTGTTTGAAAAAAAACAACTCTAAGCAGTGTTTAACTTCATTTAGACCTCGTGATTTTACCTTACCTACAGGCAATGTAGGTAAGGTTAAGTCATCCTGGCCATTCTTGGCATCAACAGCTTTCTTTGGCAGTGTGAGAACAGGGATGTTGTGCCACTGAGGGAACAAAACCAGTTCCCAGGGCTGCTGCTACAGAAAGCAGGAGCTGGGTGGGCAGCAGCAGTGCCTGGAGCAGACAGTGTTTGTGATGAGCTGCAGAGGAGCTGAGCCTAGGGGCTGTTGGCCAAGGCCGAGTCCCAAGGAGCATTTCTCAGCTGGCAGGGTGGCCTGAGAAGGGGAGGGGGGAATGCAGCAGCACAGGGCCCATGGAACCAAGGGACCATTGTGACACTGTGGGGCCCTGTGAGACCAAGGGACCATTGTGACACTGTGAGGCCTCATGGAATAAGCAAAGCATTGTGACCCTGGGGGTCCCCACACAACCAAGAGGACCATTGTGATACTGTGGGCCCTCATGAAACCAAGAGGCCTTTGTGACACTGCAGGGCTGCATGGAACCAAAGGTCCGTTGTGACATTGCAGGGCCTTGTGTCATCAATGGTCCATTGTGACACTGTGGAGCCAGAGGAGACCATTGTGACACTGCAAACCCCCAGGGTCCAAAGGTCCATTTTGACATTGCAGGGCTCATGGAACAGAGGAGTCCCATGACATTGTGGGGGCTGTGGAACCACGGAGACCATTGTGACACTGCAAGGCCTCATGGAATCCTTGGGACCATTGTGACACTGCAGGGCCTTCTGGAACCTAGGGGCCACTGTGACACTCTGGGACCCCATTGAACCAAGGGTCCATTGTGACACTGCTGGACCCCATGGAATCAAAGTATCACTGGGACACTGTGGGGCCCCATGGAACCAAGGGGACCATGGTGATACTGCAGGACCTCATAAAAGAAAGGGAACACAGAACAGCTCTGGCTGGTTAGGCCTCCCGTTCACTGCCTGACTGGTCCAGCTGACCGTTGCATGTTGAGGGTCTCTTCTCATCTGCTGCTGAAACACTGGGGCTCTGTGCTTTCCCTCCCAATGAAAAAGAACTGTCCTTCTCCTCCCGGCACCTATGGCATGAATTGGCATTTCTCCTCCAAATTTCCTTATATCCAAGGATAGTTCCAATAGGAATATTGCCAGGAAAAGTCTGGCTGGAAATGGTTTCACAAGGGTCATGTCTCACCCGTCCCTAAAACCCTGGGGAAGGCTCCATGCTCACCTTCCTATGGAAAAGAACTTTCCAGCTTCTGCATGTGCCCATGGTTGAGATTGTGGTTCCACCTCCAAAATTCCTTAAATCCAAAGACTGATCCCAGAAAAAATCTGCCATTCCGGGCAAGTCTGGCTGGCCTTGGACTAGTGAGGCTTTCACCTGCCTTCCAAACACTGGGGTTCTGTGCTTTCCTTCCTATGGAAAAGAGCTGCCCTTCTTGTCCAGATGCCCATGGCCAGAATTGGGATTTCATCTCCAACATTCCCTGTTGTGACAGACTGGAGGAGATTGTTGGCTGGAAACATTTCATGTGTGGAGGAGGAAGGGGCAGGTCCAGCCTTTCCCTGCCCTTGAACCCCAGCCCTGCCCTGCCCTGGAACCCCAATCCCCCCTAGAGCCTCTATTCCAGCCCAGCAGTGGCTGCCAGTCCCTGGCACAGCACAGGCAATGAACCAAGAGGGTTCAGTGTTGGTGCCCCTCGGCCCCAGGGGGTGAAAAAATATGGGGGGGACAGGTGTCCCAAAGGAGAGACTGTGCCTTTTTTGGATTGGGACAGAGCATCCTTAAAAAAGACAACCCTAGAAGCAGCTCTGGTCCGTGTTCAGTGGTGAGAGCACTGGACATGAAAGGAAGAGGTCACGATGGCAGATGTACTCCGGGCGGTGCCACGAGTGACACAGAAACACACAAAGCTTCAGCTGTGTTTCCAGGGGAAGCCCATGGTACAAGAAGGACTCCTCTCCTCTTGATGAACTGAGGATTGATTGTCTAAAAGGTGGTGCTGGACCGAGAGTTGGTGATTTGAAGAATAGATGTATTGTGTTGGAAATTTGGTGGGGGGAGGAGGCAATGTATTTGTGAGTTTTTAATTTTCCCTGTGCGTGTTTCTTTTATCTATAGTCGTAGAGTAGTTAATAAAGTTCTGGTTTGTTTTTTTTTTCCGTTCCTAAGTAGGAGCCTGCTTTGCTTATTCCTGGTCACATCTCACAGCAGAAACCAGGGAGAAGGTATCTTCATAGAGGCACTGGCATTGTGCCAGTGTCAAACCATGGCAACCACAAGGCAAGCACACATCTTGCCTATACCTCCTCTTGGAATTTCCATCAGAAAATTCACATGGAAATGCAAGAGTTGGTAGCTGTGTGTGTGCTTCTCTGGATCTTTTATTTCTTTCTCTCTTTTTGTGTCTTGTTCTTCTGTTTCTGTGCTCCTGCAAATTTTGATTAACATGAAATTGAACAGGCTTAGAGTTTGTGAAGTTGAATGGGCCAAGTCAATACTTTGAGAAGTGTTTTTGTTGACTATCTGTCGTAGTTTGACATGAGAAGAATTTTAAAAATTAATACAAAATTTTTGTGTAACTCACAAACTCTTAAGCCACTAAGATTCTGAACACGCCTCTTTGAAACACAAATGTTAAAGATGAAAAAACCCAGGAACCTCCTCTTTCTTTTCCAGTCAACAAAGAAGCAGCGGGCCCCGGCCCCCATCTCAACCAAACCAAACCAAACCAAACCAAACCAAACCAAACCAAACCAAACCAAACCAAACCAAAGCAAACCAAACCAAACCAAAGCAAACCAAACCAAACCAAGCAACCCTGCCATGGGCTGAGCCCCTTCCCTCCTCCCCAGGCCACCCCCCACCCCCATCGGCCCCATTCTGACCAAACCAAACCCCAACAACTCCCAAACAGGAAAACAAAAGAGGCTACAAAACCCCAACCAGAACAAAGCCAGCCACAGCTATTAAAATCTTACCATCAAGTCCCCTCCCCCCAACACAACTCAAACCAAAAGCCCCTACAACCTACAACCCATACAAAAAAACCCTACAACTAAAATTAAACACAAAAAACGCCCAAAACCAACCATAAAACCAATCCTAACACAACCCAACCACAACTTCCACCACAAGTTACCAGTGGGTCAGGTGTTAACCCTTTCAATACTTCAATCCTCCCTCGAGTAAGAGAAAAACAAAATGCAAGCCTATTAAAAAACATAAAACCATCAAAGCCAGTGAAGGAGAAATTAAATCCTGAATAAAAAAAGACAAAAAATAACCTTAATTTAAAACTAAAATCCTCTTATAAGGTATAAAGAAAATCTCTTTTTCTTTATAACACAAAAACACTCTTAAAAATAATCAAATTAATCTCAAACAAAAACCTCCAAACTAAAATAAACAAATGTTAAAATTACTGTAATTTCATCAAAAGATTAAATGGGGGAAAAGAAAATTAGTAATTCGGTACCCCCAAGAGAAGATCTCTATTCCCAGAGATAAAAATAATTTTGAAAGTAAATAATAAAAACTTTTAAAGAAGTCATCTTTAAAACAATACCCCATAAGTTGACATGGCCAATCAATAAGCTGTAAAAAAGCTTGTAGCAATAAAAACAATTGCACAATAAAAAAGCTCCCCAGATAACTGATATCCGTGACAAAATTAAGAACCACAAAAAACCTCTTGGAAAAAAAACTCCATAACCTTAAGAAGAAAAACTTCTCTCCCTAAGTAAACTAATAAAAGACTATTCTAGAAATAGTAAACTAACTAGAAAATGTAAGCTTACTTTATTTAGATTGTCAGTAAATAGAAAACGTGGTAGAGGGAAAAAAAGTGATCTAAAGAGTTTATTTTAATTCTTACTACCTTTCTCTTTTTATTTCTTTGTAATAAATTTTTTCTTTGGACCCTTTTAAAATTTTTGGTATACTTTACCATTCTTGTAATCCAATCTCACAATAAAATAAATACATAAATAATTAACTGACACTAAAACTCACCAGATTCATCAATAAATTAATTAGGAAATGTCAAAATTAAGAAAATCCTAAATTAACAAACCAAAACCCTACAATGTCATAATAAATCTTTTGCCAAAGTTTCTGTGATTTTCTAAAACTGCCAATAAAGGCTGTTTTGTTGTTTTGAGCGCCTCAGAATCTCTTGTCAGTATTTCTCCAGAGAGTCCAACTCAGAGTACACAAACAATTGTAATTCCTTTTAAATGTCTCCTTGAGTGAGTTTTTTAGTGGATGGGGGTCAGGGCTTGTGTGTCCTGCTTGGCCCAGCCCAGGCAGGGCTTTCCCAGCCACATTCCACACTCCATTGCCCAGCTGGAGCCGCTGGTGCCTCTGAGTTGTGCTGCCCCAGCCCCAGGGACGCTCTCCTTGTCTGCCCATTCCCCCACGCTCTCTGGGCAGGGATGGCCTCAGTGGGGGCTGCTGACATCCTCAGCAACTTGGAGGCTGCTGCTGAATTTCCCTGCTCCAGAGGCTTGTTCAGCCTTCAGCTCTTCAGTGCAGGAATTCAGTGTCCCAGGGCTCATTAACACTGAGAACATCTGAACAAGCCAAGCCTCTGGGAATCATTTGATTTTAATTTTTACTCTTTTCTGGTTAATTCGACAGATCTCAGTAGTATATTCAAACTGAATATGTTCTTTTTAAAAGGACAATGAGAAAACATTTTTAAGTCCTGTTTAACTTTTTTTTCCTATTAATTCATTGATATGTGCAATCTCCAATTGTCACTGAATCCAAGTGCCTCCTCATGCAGTTTGAATAGGTGTGAAAATCAAGACCCTTCATGGCTGACAATCAATCAGACTCTGTCCCTACCCCCAGCCCACCATTTCCCCCATCCAAGCCCTGGCACTCAGAGCAGCCTTGTGCAAATCTGAGCTCCCTCCAGCCCAGGCTGCACCTGCAGCTTTCAGCTCCTTGGCTCCAACTCCCACCTGCTTTCCTTGCAGAAGGAGCTGCCCGAGACACAGAGGGATGTTCATTTCTTGTCAGCCACCAAAGCCAAGGGAAGGCACAGCTCCATCCAATGCAAAAGTCATTCTTGTCCCTGGCTCTGCCCTGCCCCTGATCCCCACGGCCTGTCCTGTTTCCTTCATCCCTGCATTGCCAGGGACTTTCTGGGACAAGGGAGCTCTGCTCTGGCTCTGGAGGGAGGTGCAAGTGCCACCATTGGAGTGGGGGCCACAACTCATCAGGTTTGTGTCCTTTGGGGGTCAGGAACTGGTGAGACTCAGAGGCACAGAAAGTTTCTCTTCATGGCCAACAGACCATGGTTGAACAGGACACAATTTTATAACAATCTCACTCTTCCCTGAGCTATGTGCAACATCCCAGCAGTGCCTGATGAGTCCACCCTCCATAAGGGATTTCCATACTGAAAGCAATTTTAGACAAATTGGGCTATGTGATAGATATTAACACAATTTAGTTCTTGTATCAGGAGGCTCATCCTGGAGTGGGGGAAAAACAGCTCCAGCAATTCCTGATTTGCAAAGCTGTCAGTGGTGGATGGAGAAGGGAGGTCAGGCTGCTCTTGGTGCTGAGGAAATGCTGAAACCAGCCTGACTCATTTCATCTCCTCCTGACCTGGCTGATCTCCCCTCTTTCCCCTCCCACCCATTGGCTTTTGTCTCCCACCAGGCCCCCGGTGAAGAGCCTGGCTCTGTGTTCTCCATCCCCTCCTCGCTGGCACTGCCAGGCTGGGATGAGGAGCCCCTCAGCCTTCCCTGCTCTGGGCTGGACAAGCCCAGCTCCCTCAGCCTCTGCTCACAGCCCAAGGGCTCCAGCCCCACCTTGGAGGCCCTTCCCAGGCCCTGCTGCAGCTGCCAGACATCTTTCCTGCCCTGGGCAACCCAAGCCAGGCCACAGTGACCTGGGTAATCCCCGTCCTTGATGTCCTGGTCACACAGCCCCTGCCCCTTGTCCCCATGTCAGGCTCTGGGGTGGATCCTGTGGAACATCCTTTGGTGGAGGCTGTGGCTCCAGGTGGGCCGGGGGGATCCCGGGGGACAGGGACCCCGCTGGGCATGGACAGCATTGGACTTGTTGGGAGAAACTGTGAGGGGGAGCTGGGGCCGAGTGACCAACCCAGTGACCTGACACAGCCCTGCTGGGATGGCACACAGCCCCTCTGGGATGTCACAGCCTGCTCTGTGAGCTCACAGCCCCTTCTCTAATGTCACACAGCTGGTCTCTGATGTCACAGAGGCAGTCTATGATGCCATAGCTAATCAGTGACCTCACATAACCCACTCTGTGATGTCATAGCCCACTCTGTGACCTCATGTTACCAGATGATCAATTGCCTACACCAGCTGAGCTGACACCTGGAGCTTGTTCTCCATATCCCCAGGCCTATGGAAACCACACAAGGCCCATTGTGTGAGAAGGGGAACTGGAAGTTCAGCAGCCTCAGGGTCCTGCCAGCTCAGCCAGGCCCACTGGAACATTGGGGTCCACAACCACCAGGGACCACCAGAGAGACCCCCCAGGACAGAAGAACACATGGGTAAAGGGGAGGGGGAATATGTTAATGATTTTGGGGAAATGATTATCATATGTATGTTTAGTCCAAGACAATCAATGAATATGTGAGCAAAATACAGAAAATAAACAGAAACTTTCCTGTACTCAGCCTCCAGGGCTTTGGGAGGAGCTCTCCCCCGTGCATCCAGCTGAATAAAGAATGCTGCTTCTTAATGCTACACTGGGGTTAAGGAGTTTTCTGTTTTACCGAATTTTTGGTAACACTCCCAGTGCCCAGGAAAGCTCTGTCTGCTGCTGTTCACAGACAGAGAAGGGCTGGGGGCAGATGTGGGGCTCAGAGGCTGCCTGGGGCACAGTGACCATGAAATAATCAAGTTTTCAATGTTCTGTGAGAGAAGGAGGGTCAGCAACAAAACTTCTGCACTGGAATTAGGAAGGGCAGACTTTGGCCTTTTTAGGATGCTGATTTGGGGAGTACTAAATCAGGTACTGACTTTTAATAAAGAAACAGCCCTTTAAAACAAAGGGATCCAGGAAGGATCGACACATTTCAAGACAGCAATCTTAAGGGGGAAGGAGCAGCCTGTCCCAGTGTGGCAAAAGATGAGCTGGTGATGAAAGTGACTGGCATGGCTGCCCATGGAGCTTTTGTGGGAAGTCAAGGGAAGGAAGAGTGAGCATCACCTTTGGACACAAGGTCAGGAAACTTAGGCAGTGTTTAAGGATGTTATTAGGTTATGCAGAAAGAAAAGGAAAGAGGTGAAAGCTCAATTAGAGCTTTACCTGTCCACTTGTGTGAAAAAAAATAGAGAATGTGTTTATAAATAAATTAATAGCAAAACGTGGGATAAGGAGAACCTCTACTATTTATTGGATGCAGTGGGAAATACAGTAACTAAAGATAAAGAAAAGGCTGAGCTACTTAACACCTTGTTTGTCTCAATTTTCAATATTAGGACACGTTGTCCTCAGGACAAGTGTTCTCCTGAGCTGGTAGATGGGCACAGGGAGCAGAACAGCCCCCTGGAATCCAGGAGGAAGCAGCTGGGGACCTGCTGAGCCACTCAGATGTTCACAGGTCTATGGGAGCAGATGGGATCCATCCCAGGGGGATGAGGGAGCTGTGGATGAGCTCCCCAAGCTGCTCTCCATCATTTACCATCAGTCCTGGCTCAGCAGGGAGGGCCCAGAGCACTGGAGGTGCCAGTGTGAGCCCATCCCCAGGAAGGGCTGGAAGGAGGAGCTGGGGAACTCCAGGCCTGTCAGCCTGACCTGGGTGCCCGGCAAGGTTATGGAACAGATCACCTTGAGTGCCATCACAGGGAACCCACAGGATGGCCCAGGGATCAGAGCCAGCCAGCGTGGATTTCAATATCTGCATTGATGATCTGGATGAGGGGATTGAGTCCATCATCAGCAAATTTGCAGATGACACCAAACTGGGTGTGAGTGTGGATCTGCTGGAGGGCAGGAGGGCTCTGCACAGGGCCCTGGACAGGCTGGATCCAGGGCCCAAATCCAACAAGGTGAGGTTTAACAAGTCCCAGTGCCGGGTCCAGCACTTTGGCCGCAACAAGCCCTGCAGCACTACAGGCTGGGGACAGAGTGGCTGGAGAGCAGCCAGGCAGAAAGGGACCTGCAGGGACTGATGGACAGCAGGCTGGACATGAGGCAGCAGTGTGCCCAGGTGGGCAAGAAGGCCAATGGCTCCTGGCCTGGATCAGGAATGATGTGGCCAGCAGGACCAGGGCAGGGATTTTTCCCCTGAGCTCAGCACTGGTTGCGCAGCACCTCGAGTGCGGTGTCCAGTTCTGGGGCCCCAAATTTAGGAAGGACATGGAGGGGCTGAAGTGTGTCCAGGGAAGGGCAGCAAGGCTGGGAAGGGGTCTGGAGCACAAGTCCTGTGAGGAGTGGCTGGGGAGCTGGGGTTGTTTATCCTGGAGAAGAGGAAGCTCAGGGGAGACAGGGCAGTGTCAGGGCACAGGTTGGACTTGATGATCTCCAAGGTATTTTCCAGCCTTGTTGATTCTGGGATTCTCTGAAACCACCCTTGGAGCAGTTTCAGGATGAGCCCTGGGCCTCCTCTTCAGCAGCTCCAGCAGCCCAGGTCCCTCAGCTTCTCCTGCCAGCCCCAAAGCCCATCCTGTCAGCCCTGCAGAGCCTCTGCAGCTCCTCCTCATTGCCCAGAACAGGGAGCCCCAGAGGCAGACACAGCAGCCCAGATGTGCCCCCCTGGCCTGGGGTGCCTCTGGCAAGGGAGCAGCAGCAGGCACTGCAGGAGCCTGCAGACAATTCCTGCAGCACTTGTAGGATGATCCTGCTCCCCAAGGGACGTTCCCATGGTGCCAAGTCAGGAACTGCAATGGGGAGTGGGGCCAGAGAGGAAAGGGCAAACAGGGATGGGCTGTTTGCAGGGCAGGGAACAGGGCTGGGAAAGAGGAAGAAATTTGTACCAGGAAGAGTAAAGACAGCAAAGGTGAAGCAAAGGAAATGGTCAGGGCAGTTTGGGGGTGGCTGCCAGGCAGCCCTGGCTCTGAGCAACAGCGTCTGCAGTGGCACAGGAAACTCCCAGCTGATGGGAACAAACTTTCTGGCTGAGTGCAGAGGCCAGGACAAAGCTGAGTGGTTTCCCTGGTGTCCCGCAGGCCTTGCTGGCCCCAGGGGCTGATGGCATTTGTGCTCCCTCAGGTTCATGTCCCCACAGCAACAGCATGGGGGTGCTGGCCCTGCTGTGTGCAATGCAAACAGGGGCTGCTGAGGCAGTGCTGCCGTGTCTGTGCCTGCAAGGATGGGGCACCTGTGTGAGCTGGGGGAGAGGCCAGGGCTGCAGAGGGGGGATGTTGTTGGCAGCTGCATGAGGAGGCTCTGGGACGCTGCCCTGGGCTGTGCAGCGCACTGGGCATGGATCAGCCCCTGCTCTGCTGCTCCTTCCCGTCTGCCCCAGGGCCCTTGCAGAGCCCCAGCCATGCTGTTTGCCCCCAGCCTGCCCACGGCCAGCCTGGGGCTGCTCACGGGGGTTTCTGTGCTGAGCATTGGCCTGGCCGTGTTCTTGAGAGAGCCTGGGCAAGGAGCCTGGAGCCCCCAGGGCCTGGCCTGAGGCGCCAGCGCTGCCCCAGCAGTGCCCATGGCCTGTCCCTGCTGCAGCCCCGGCACTGCCACCCCCAGGGCTGTGCCCGGCCCCGAGAGCACTCAGGCCCTGCAGCAACACCAGGGCCACCAGGGCAGCGGGGCAGGGCCACGGCAGCAGCACTGGCAACACCAAGTGCTGCTGCTGCTGCTGCTGGGCACAGCTGCTGGGCCAGCACTGATCTGCCCCAGCTCTGCACACAGACATTGCTGCTGCAGCTCCAGAGAAGGCAACACAAGGGCACCTCTGCAGAAAACTCTGCTGGGAGATCCTTTAGTTCTTTTAAATCCACCAAGAGCACAGCCCCTCATTGACACAGTGTGTGGCCACAGGGAAGCTGGAGAGAAACAAAATGACCAATGGCACAATGACATTTATTTGTAGTTAATATGAAAAAGTAAAAAAAATAAAAGAACTTTAAAAATGAAACCAACAAGAAGTATGAAAGATGAATTTTAGTACAAGTGATATGGAGATATTGCCCAGCAGTTTAATGTTTGCGAAACCATCCAGTCCTCAGTCTCCCCACTGCAGCCTTGAGCTCCTGGTTCCTCAGGCTGTAGATGAGGGGGTTCAGGGCTGGAGGCACCACCGAGTACAGAACTGACAGGGCCAGATCCAGGAATGGCGAAGATATGGAGGGGGGCTTCAGGTGAGCAAACGCTGCAGTGCTGAGGAACAGGGTGACCACAGCCAGGTGAGGGAGGCAGGTGGAAAAGGCTTTGTGCCGTCCCTGCTCAGAGGGGATCCTCAGCACAGCCCTGAAGATCCGGACATAGGAGAAAACAATGAACATGAAACAACCAAGCGCTAAACAGCCACTAACAGCAAGAAGCCCCAGTTCCCTGAGGTAGGATTTGGAGCAGGAGAGCTTGAGGATCTGTGGGATTTCACAGAAGAACTGGCCCAGGGCATTGCCATGGCACAGGGGCAGGGAAAATGTATTGGCCGTGTGCATGAGAGCATTGAGAAAGGCACTGGCCCAGGCAGCTGCTGCCATGTGGGCACAAGCTCTGCTGCCCAGGAGGGTCCCATAGTGTAGGGGTTTGCAGATGGACACGTAGCGGTCATAGCACATCACGGTCAGGAGGAAATACTCTGATCCAAGGAAGAACACAAAGAAAAAGAGCTGTGCAGCACATCCAGTGTAGGAGATGTTGCTGGTGTCCCAGAGGGAATTGTGCATGGCTTTGGGGACAGTGGTGCAGATGGAGCCCAGGTCAGCGAGGGCCAGGTTGAGCAGGAAGAAGAACATGGGCGTGTGCAGGTGGTGGCCGCAGGCTACGGCGCTGATGATGAGGCCGTTGCCCAGGAGGGCAGCCAGGGAGATGCCCAGCAAGAGGCAGAAGTGCAGGAGCTGCAGCTGCCGCGTGTCTGCCAATGCCAGCAGCAGGAATTGCCTGATGGAGCTGCTGTTCGACATTTGCTGGGGCTGCACATGGGCACCTGTTCATGGAGAAAGGACAGTGAAGACTTAGAGGAGACACCTGTAACAAAAGTCTAAGCCATTTCCCATTTACATCCTCTCTAACATACATGGACCTTCTTTTGTGTTTAAGAGTTCTGAGGTTTACATTTTAATCCTCCCCCATGTCTCTCCTGGTATTCTTGGATAGCAGAAACCCTCAGCAATTTTGCTGCCCTCCGGTAGAAGAGAGTGAATTCTCTGTGGCAAGATGATGAGTGCAGAGTGAGGGGCGATGGTCTGTCACTTCATTCTGTTTGGAGTTTCTCTGGGCTTTCACTTTTCTCAAATGGAGAATGTTCACACTCCCACATTTCTCTTAAAAACCCCCAGGTACTGCTGAGAGCATATGGATCCACCACAGCCCAGCTCCACATTTGTAGCCAAGGACTCACTCTGCTCATTTCACCAACCCAGAAGCATTTTCAGTGTCACAACACCTCTGCTACTCCCCATCAATCTCATAACTCAGAGATGCTCTAGGACAGGTTTGCACCCTGGATTGAGGCTCCCAGCTTGGACTGAAATCTCAGGGAGACTTCCAGGTGTCCTTCTGATGGCATTGGATTGAGGGAGATGCAGCTCCTTCCCTGGCTGCACTGACAGCATTGCCCAGAGCCGGGCACTGGGGACAGCGTCACCCTGAGCCAGCTGTGCCCCCTCCAGAGCCCCCAGGGCCGGGCAGCTGCTCCCAGCCCTGTGCTCTGCAGAGGGAACTGGGCCCGGGGCTGCAGAGCTGCCCCATGGCTCTGCTGCAGCTCTGCCTGCACAGGAGGGGCTGCACGCCTTGGAGCCCCGGCCCTGAGGGCAGAGGCTTGGCTGGGGCACAGGAGGGAGGGGGCTTGTTCAGAGGGAGGGGCTGCACTGCAGGGGATCCTGTGGGCATCTCTCAACTCTCCCTGCCACAGCATTGCTGGGGTTTGTGTTCTCTCATTGCCTGATCTTCTCTCTGCTTCCTGCAGATTTTCCTCCTGCAGGTGTTTCCCTGTGCCTGATCTCTCCCTGCCAGCACTCACAGACCCCAAATCTCTGTGCACTCTCCTTGGCCCTACAGAACCCTGCCTGTTTGCAGGGCACTGCCTGGGGGCAGGTTCTGTTTGCAGCTTGGAGAAAGGACAGCTCAGACTGGGCCTGATGGCTCCAGCAAAGGTGATGCTGCTGCTGTCCATGGGCAGAGTGGCTGAGAGCACATTAGGGATCTCCTGTGAACCTATTGATCACTAAAAGGAACAGTGTGGATGTCTCAGGCACTTTTCAAAATTCATAATTCATATTTCATATTTAGACTTTAATATTTAACACCCCTCTATAGTAAAATCAAGACAACCCCGACAAAGGGAAGAATGACGAGGGGACTCTATTGATATCAGAAGGCAAATGAATAACTTTATTATAATATATTCTTCTACACTATACTACACTGAATCTGTACAAGCACTCCACTCTACTGAATAGCATCTCATGACTGTCAGCCAACAATCCAAACAGACACATGTGAATTCAATTGGTCAATGAATCAGAACACTCACACCAGAATCTAACACCAATTCCCTTCAGGTAAACTATCTTCCAAAATGCATACCACTTGTGCACAACAAGAGGAACGTCAATTGAGATAAGAATTGACTTTCCTTTCTCTGAGGTTCCTCACTTCAATTCCCAGAAAATATCCTCGAGAAGCTGTGCCTTGCTTTTCTCAGTGAAGAGAAATGCAGCCACACCCCTCCCTGTCATTCTCCAGTAGAAGGAAACGGAATAAAAAGTCTGAGGATATTTCCTCAGTTTTATAAAATTCTTGTCTTGGAAATATTCTATGACTGACCAGAACCCCTCAGCATGTCAGAGCTTCATGAGCATTTCACCTCCCCTGCACCAGAAATACTCAGAGTTGTACTCACAGAATCTGTAGGCATTGGGATGTTCCAGCTGCAGGAGATGGCTCCAGGAGCTGCAGCTGCATTGTCCTGCAGGCAGAGGTTCCTGTGCCAAGGGCTGGCAGTGATTGTGCCCCAGGCACTTCTCAGCCCCTTCCCAGCCCTGACTGATTGAAGCTCTCTGTGCCTCTGTGCTGTGCCCGGGCTGGCTGCAGGCAGTGCCCCAGCCCTGCTGGGCTGGCACAAGAGCTGCTCATCAAGAGAAATGTGCTTTTGAAGCTCTTCTTGGTGACCAGGAGCTGCCTCTGGGCCAGGAGCCCAGCCCAGCTCAGCAGCACAGACACAGCACCAGGACTTTAATCAGCCTCTGGGGCTTTGTGCTCAGGCCCTGGACATCAGTCCCTGAGAGGCAGCTGAAGAAACCTCTCCAGAACTCCAAGGCAGAATCCAGCTCCAAACTTTCTTGGACTTTTAATGGGTCCCAGAGAGGGACAAGACTGAGCAAGTGTCCCCAGGCCCCAGGCAGAGCAGAGAACTGCAGGCAGTGATGACAGGTGGGGACAAAGAGAAGCCAAGTCTTGGTGCCCTGGGGCACAGCAGGGTCTGTGCCAGCAAGGGCTGGGAGGAGACACCTTGTGCTGAGGCCCTGGGGCCTCCTGGCACAGCCCCAGCCAGGCTGGGCACTGTCAGCCCCTTGTGCTGCCCTCAGCATCCCCCCCTAGCCCACATCCCAGTGGCCTCAAGGATCTGCTGCAAGGAGTCCCTGGGGAGCCTTGCTCAGCAATGGCCCTGGGGGCTCCTTCATGCTCCCTGCAGGGACTGCAGCTTTTTCAAAGGACTTTGGCTTTGGCTTTTGCCTTGCAGTCTCTGAGAGGTTTGTGCAATCCTCTTATCCAATTATCTGCTGTAATTAGTCCCTGGAGAGGCTTTGTCAGTAACAACACTCAGTGGGGCTCATTAATACTTCAGGGTACTTGAGTTTTTTAAGCTACTTGGTGTTTCCCTTTGATACAGATGCTATGAGAAAGATTGTGCAGTCACAGCCTCTAATTATCTGCTGTAATTAGTCCCTGGAGAGGCTTTGTCAGTAAGGAGATTCAGTGGGGTCATTAATGCTTCAAGGTACTCAATTATTTTAAGGTACTTGGTGATTCATTTTTGATACAGACTCTGTGAGAAGTTTGTGCAATCATGGCCCCAATTATCTGCTTTAACGAGTCCCTGGAGAGCTTTGTACTGACACTCAGTGGGGCTCATTAATACTTTGAGATACTCAAGGTTTTTAAGGTACTTTGGATATTCCTTTCCACTCTGAATCTCTGAGAGGTGTTTTGTCCAATTTCCGCCTCCAATTCTCTCCTCCAAGGAGCCCATGAGGAGCCTGTGTTGGAGATGGACCTCAGTGGGGCCCATTCATGCCTTGAGACACTTTGGGGTTTTCTTTTGACTTTGACTCCTGGAAAGGTTTTTGCAATCTCCTCTCAGGCCCTGAGGTTCCAGACTCAGCTTCAAATGCACCACGGGGCTCATTAGGATCAAGCAACTCCTGACAAACCATGGCTCTGCCTTGATTTCCTCTGGCCTGGAGCAGTTCATCAGGAAGATTTCCTTTTACTGTTATAGAGAAATATTTCAAAGAGCTTCTAAGTAATATGTATTCCTATCTCAAAGGGTGTCTTTTATTGCTCTTTCTATTATACAAAAGGTGATGGAGAAGGTGGATCAAGCCAACTTGCTGAACTCAAAGCTGTTCAGCTGGTCCTGAACATCGCAGAAAGAGAGAAGTGGCCAAAGCTCTACCTTTACACTGATTCATGTGGGTTAACTAACCAGGTGGCCTTTGCTAAATGCTGCTCCCAGTTTTTGAAAGATCCCCCACCCAAAGCTTTCAGCTGGGTTTTTAGTAGTCCATTGTACCTCTCCACTCTGCCTGCAGCTGGTGCATGGTAGGGGATATGGTACACCCACTCAATGCCATGTTCCCTAGCCCAGGCGTTGATAAGGCTGTTCTTGAAATGAGTCCCATTGTCTGACTCAATCCTCTCAGAGGTGCCATGTCTCCACAGGATTTGCTTTTCCAGGCCCAGGATGGTGTTCCGGGCCACAGCATGAGGCACAGGGTGGGTTTCCAACCATCCAGTGGCGGCTTCCACCATGGTCAGCACGCAGCGCTTGCCCTGGCGTGTCTGGGGCAGTGGGATGGAGTCAATCTGCCAGGCCTCCCCATACTTGTACTTGGACCACTGCCCACCATACCATAGGGGCTTCACTCCCTTGGCCTGCTTGATGGCAGCACACGTCTCAGTCATGGATAACCTGAGAAATACTGTCCATGGTTAGATCCACCCCTCGGTCTCGTGCCCACTTATAGGTGGCATCTCTGCCCTGATGGCCTGAGGCATCATGGGCCCATCGAGCTAGGAAATTACGTTGCCAATCTAGGTCTATCTTTGACACCTCTATCTTTGCAGCCTGGTCTACCTGCTCACTGTTTTGGTGCTCCTCATTGGCTCTGCTCTTGGGGACATGGGCATCTACATGGCGGACTTTCACAGGTAGCTTCTCTACCGTGGTAGCAATGTCTTTCCACTCTTCAGCAGCCCAGATTGGTTTTCCCCTATGCCAGTGTGCCTCTTTCCACCTCTC
The DNA here is from genome assembly GCF_023055355.1 of Agelaius tricolor. Lineage (NCBI taxonomy): Eukaryota > Metazoa > Chordata > Aves > Passeriformes > Icteridae > Agelaius > Agelaius tricolor. Next base: position 757,261 of record NW_027269311.1, on the reverse strand, counting down.
CAGCCATCCCCACAGAGCATTGGCTACCATCCATGAATCAGTGTAAAGGTAGAGCTTTGGCCACTTCTCTCTTTCTGCAATGTTCAGGACCAGCTGAACAGCTTTGAGTTCTGCAAATTGACTTGATCCACCTTCTCCTTCAGTGGCCTCTGTGACCTGTCATGTGGGGCTCCATATGGCTGCTTTCCACTTCCGGTTCATTCCCACAATGTGGCAAGAACCATCAGTAAAAAGAGCGTAGCGTGGATCTTCCGCTGGCAGTTGGTTGTATGGTGGAGCTTCTTCAGCCCGTGTCACTTCTTGTTGCCCTTCATCAGCGAGACCGAAGTGTTCACCTTCTGGCCAGTTTGTAATTATTTCCAGAATCCCAGGGCAATTCAGTTTACCTATACGGGCGCGCTGTGTGATAACCGCAATCCATTTGCTCCATGTAGCACTGGTGGCATGGTGCATAGAGGGAACTTTTGCTTTGAACATCCACCCCAGCACCGGTAGTCGGGGTGCCAGGAGGAGTTGCGCTTCAGTGCCAATCACCTCTGAGGCAGCTTGGACTCCTTCATAGGCAGCCAAGATTTCCTTCTCTGTGGGAATGTAGTTGGCTTCAAACCCTCTGTAGCTTCAACTCCAAAATCCCAGTGGTCAGCCTTGAGTCTCCCCAGGCACCTTCTGCCAAAGGCTCCAGGACAAGCCATGGTTCCTGACTGCAGAATAGAGCACGTTCTTCACCTCTGGTCCTGTCCTGACTGGGCCAAGAGCAACCACATGAGCGATCTCCTGCTTGATCTGGGTAAAGGCTTGTTGCTGCTCAGGGCCCCAGTGGAAAGTGTTCTTCTTGCGGGTGACCAGGTAGAGAGGGCTCACGATCTGACTGTACTCAGGAATGTGCATCCTCCAAAAACCTATAGGGCCTAGGAAAGCTTGTGTTTCCTTCTTGTTAGTTGGTGGAGACATCGTGGTGATTTTGTTGATGACCTCAGTGGGAATCTGATGCCGTCCATCTTGCCACTTCACTCCCAGGAACTGGATCTGTTGAGCAGGTCCCTTTACTTTGCTCTTCTTGATAGCAGAATCCTGATGATCCTCTCCTCTTTCTCAAATACTTCCATTGCCGTGTTCCCCCACACAATGATGTCATCAATGTACTGCAAGTGCTCTGGAGCCTCACCCTTTTCCAGTGCACTCTGGATCAGTCCATGGCAGATGGTGGGGCTGTGCTTCCACCCCTGGGGCAGTCGGTTCCAGGTGTACTGCACACCCCTCCAGGTGAAAGCAAACTGAGGCCAGCAGTCTGCTGCCAGAGGAATGGAGACAAACACGTTAGCAATGTCTATAGTGGTAAAGCACTTTGCTGCCTTGGACTCCAGCTCGTACTGGAGTTCCAGCATGTCCGGCACAGCAGTGCCCAGCAGTGGAGTCACTTCATTCAAGGCATGATAATCCACAGTCAATCTCCATTCTCTGTCAGACTTGTGCACCGGCCAGATGGGGCAGTTGAAGGGTGAGTGGGTTTTGCTGACCACCCCTTGGCTCTCCAGCTCACGGATCATTTTGTGGATGAGGATCACGGCATCTCAATTTGTTCAATACTGCCGGCGGTGCACTGTCGAGGTGGCAATCGGCACTCGTTGCTCTTCCACCTTCAGGAGAGCTACTGCAGATGGGTTTTCTGATAGTCCAGGCAAAGTGTTCAACTGCTTGATGTTCTCAGCCTCTACAGCAGCTATGCCAAAAGCCCATCTGAGTCCCTTTGGGCCTTTGTAACAGCCATTCTGGAGGAAATCTATGCCCAGAATACACGGGGCCTCTGGGCCAGTCACAATAGGATGTTTCTGCCATTCCTTCCCAGTCAGGCTCACCTGGGCTCCCAACAGGGTCAATTGCTGTGATCCCCGCGTCACCCCGGCAATGGAAACAGGTTCTGCCCCCACATGTCCCAATGGTATCAGGGTACACTGCGCACCAGTATCAACTAAGGCATTGTATTTTTGTGGCTCTGATGTGCCAGGCCATCGGATCCACACCATCCAGAAAATCCGGTTTTCCCGTGCCTCTCCCTGGCTAGAGGCAGGGCCCTCCCTAGCCCTGGTTATTATTTCTATTCTGGGCATACATGGTCGAGGTACCTTCCAGGGGATCTGACGGATCATACTCAGCAGCTCAGTCATGGAACGTTGGGGCTACCTTCACTTTACTGGAATTCCCTCAATTAGTGTTTCCCTCCTTGAGCTGATGCACCCATGCTGCCAGGACAGAAGTGGGTTTTCCATTCCACCTTCCCATGTCTCCCCCATGGTCACGCAGAAAGAACCATGGGCTGTACCCTCTCTCTCTAGCTGGGGAACATTGGGCTCTGACTCTGGGGCCTGTGACTCACACTGGTGCAATGTGGGAACTGTTCCTCCTCACCTCCTCCCTCATCTCCCTCATCTCCTCTCTGAGTTCTTGGACCACGGCAGAGACATGAGCCTGCATTGGGCCATTGATCACACTCTCATAATTTCTAAGCTTGTTGGCAACAGAACCCACTGTCTCTCGTTTGTTATTGGCATTAATCATTGCAATAAAGGTGGTGTATTGAGCTGGCCCCAGATTTGCCAGACTCCACAACATTTGCCCTGTGCACCTGACCTTGTTGGGGTCATTATCATGCTGTCCACCCCTCCCAAAGAGTACTTCCAATACTGCCACTTCTCTCAGCTGTTGGATCCCTTCCTCAAGAATCTTCCAGAGCACATTCTGTGGTGCTGGTCCTGCATTCTCTCCCTGTGGACAAACCTCTCTCTGACACTCATTAAAAGCTGTTCCCAGAGGGAAAGGGACCTTGGCTCCCTTACAAAAATCAGATTCATACCTGAGTCCTGAGTCAAGTGTCCCAAATTCCTTGCCTCACCACCATCCAGCTGGACACCTGTACCCATAAGGTCCCAGACCCAAAGTAGCCAGGTTGTATAAGACTCACATCCCTGTCATACAATGTCTTTGTGCAGATTACGGAGACTTTCGTACGTCAGGGACTCGGTGATGACCTCAACTGTTGCCTCTCCTGGGCGTTGGGAAGGCTCTCCTTTCATATCCTCATCTGGGTGCTCTGATTTCATCTTAGATCTCCTTGTTTCCACCAGGGCCACTGCTGCTGGCTGTGACTGCCTTTGCAGTTCAGCTGGAACCTGGACAGTTGTAACATCTGTGGGTTCCACTGCTGCACCATCAGACTCTCCCTCTTTGAGGCAGGGGGATGGCTTTTCACCAGCTGTGGAAATGTACTCCTTCAGCACCTGGCCCATCTCTTTCATTAGAACCCTCATCCAGCCTGGGTGGTTCATTTCTGAGGTGGGCTGTGGGGCAGGGTCAGGCTCTGGGGCAGCAGCATCCCTGGTCTCTGGGGTCGGTGTCAGTGTGGTTATCCAGGTTAATCTTCCCTTATCTCTGAATGCTAAATGTAACAGGCCTATCAGCAACACAAGCCACTGTATGATATCATTAGCATTTAGAGTGGATCTGAACCCTTTGAAAACTGGTGGGGCAGACCCAAAGAGCTGGGTGAAGGGCTGGGAAAAAATTTGCCCCCGTGTCATTTCCTCACAGTAAGTACCATTATTAAAGTAACCCCCAAAACCATACACTTAGTGTGTGATAGCTCTGAATCCATGTGCCTGCCTTCCAGAGGAAGTTAAAGATCCATTAGTTCCTCACCTCATTAAGCCATAAAGCAAACTGGATAACAGCCAGGGCAGCCTTAGTTTGGTTAGCCTGTGTTCCCAGGGATTGCCTGGGTGCTCCTGATGGGGCAGAAGGAAGAGCTCCAGGCCCTCCATGAGGGTGATGAGGGCAGTGGGCTGTCAGCGGGGGCTGGCTGGGGGAGCTGCAATGCCTGGGCAGGAGCTGCAATCCCTGCCCCGGCTGTGGTGGGCTTTGCTCCCTGTGTGGACCAGGGGTGGCGTGGGCAGAGCACACAGAGATTTCAGGGATGCAGGCAGGGGGATTCATGGCCAGCACTTTGCAGCTGATCCCCTTGGCCCCTCCTCTCTTGCGGCCATGGCAAGAGCTGGGTGGGATGGCTCTGGCAGGAAGGTCTCCTTGGATTCCTGCACATCCAGGTTCTGACCGTGGCTCTGTTCCTCTCTCTTCCAGCCCTTCGAGCCCTGAGTGAAGATAACAGCCCCTCCTGCATAAGCACATTTGTTCAGGTGATGTTTGAGGGAAGAACTGCAGAACTTTCATCTGCTGGCTCAGAAGAACCAGTGTCTCTTTAAGACCTCCAGATCCCTTGGAAGGTGAGACCACCTGGAGACCAGAGGGGATCAGCTGGAGTTCCAGGCACAGCTGATGACTGGCACAACTGAGCCTGTGGGAAGCTCCCATGGCTCCTGCCTTCTCCCTCCCTGTTGACAGCTCCCTCCCTCCAGCCCTCAGACCCTGCCCATCCCCTTTCTTCCCTCCCAGCTCATCCCTTTGCTTTGCCTTCCATTAATAAACAGTTTGGCTTCTTTGCTTTACCTGCATCTCTGTGGAGCTGGAGCGATGAAAATCCGTGGCCCTGGGACACACAGGCCCCTGCTGCCGTTCTCTCCCACGCCGTGTTTTGTGCACAGACACAGAGGAACGAGGGCAGGTCAGGATGGAAAGGTTCCTGTGCTGAAGGTGCAGTTGTACAGCACTGTGGAGTTCCAGATCTTGCTGAGCACCCTGGAGCCCCTGGACTTTTGAAGAGCAAACCTGAATATGCTCTAAACACAGCAGAGAGGGATTCCATGGCAAGCATCCATGGAGGGCAAAGGAGCTTGGAATGCTGGAAGTTTTCAAGAATAGCTTCCTGAAAGCACAGCAGTGCTCCATCCCTGCACAGGATGAGGAAGAGGGCAGAACCAGAGACCATCCGGGCTTAGCAGGGAGCTCTGGGTGTGCCTAAGGGCAAATGAAGCAGCAGCACGGTGCCCGAGACTCGGACACGCGGCCGTGCCGGTGCCCGGAGCGCTGCCAGGCAGTGCCGGGATCCCGGCTGTGGTTCTGGGCCCCACAAGTGAGGAATGGCAGCCCCAGGCTCAGAGCCAGTCAGAAAGCCAACCAAGGGAGAGCAGAGGGAGGGCACCCTTCCAGTCTCTCTTGGGCATGGCCGCAAATCAACCCCTGCTGCTTCTTCCTCCGCCTGTGTTTGCGCTGTGCTGGTGGCAGAGCCAGCCAGGTTGTGCTCTGTGTTCCAAAGCCTGTTGGGAGCGGGCATGAAAAGCACGTGTGCACAGCAGAGAGTCCTGGAAGATGATTGCAAGAGCATCCTGTGGGGACAGGGCTCTGGGCTCTGGCTGGGAACAGCCTGGTTTTGGTGCTGTGAGCATAGGCAGGAGCTGAGGCAGGGGAAGAGGCAGCGGGCAGCTTGTGTTTGTAGAGGGCCTGGGGCTGCACCTCTGAACCTGCACCTGGACACACACTTGGGGGAATACGAGCTACAGCTGGAGTGCCTGTCCTGAAAGGACCTGGAGTCATTCAGCCTTGCCAGCTTTTCTTAAGAGTGTGTTGGTGTTCCCCAGGAAAGCCACACATTTGGGGAAACACCTTTGGAGGAAAGGGGCTTGCTTCTCAAGGAAAGTGCTTCCCAGGGAGCTCCCAGTGAGGCAGGTGTGAGTGTCCCCCTTTGGCTCTCTGTGCTCCTTTCAGTCCTTGAGGCCCCTTGCACTTGGCAGAGGAGCAGGGCAAGGGAGAAGGCTGTGAAGAGCAGGTTTGGCATCCACCTGGACCTGCAGAGACCAAGCCAAGCACCTGCAGCAGGGTGTGTTCCCCCTCTTTGGACAGAGGGTGAGCAGGAGCATCTCTGTCCAGCCACGAGCCCCAAAGCTCTCTGTGAGAGCTGTGAATTAAAAGGCCTTTGCACACACACTTTTCACATCTTTCCTGTCTGCTGTGTTTCAACTCTTGGCAAAATGCATTTGCCTCCTGCTTGGTGGGAGCTGCTGTGGCCCAGGGCCAGCACAGAGCTGGGATGTGTGGGCCAGGCAGCGTGGAGAGCCTTGGCTGATCTTGGTGTGTCCCTGGCCCCAGGAAAGGCCTCCCAAGGTGTCCTGCTCATTGGCTCTCCCTGTGCATCTTGGAGAGAACAAGGTGGGCATTTCTGGCAGCTGGGCATCAGCAGGCCTCAAAATGGGGGCGTGTGGTGGAGTGAGCCCAGCTGAGATCCCCTGAGAGGAGCCCAGTGCTCCTTGCTCCTCTCTGCTGACCCGGGAGCGTTTGTCTGCTTTCGGGATGGCCCTGGCTGTGTCAGGGCTGCTCCGTGGACACGAGACAGCTGCTCCTGTCCCGCTGGGTCCCAGCAGTGCCTGGCAGCAGCCCTGCATCCACGTCAGGATGCTGGCCAAGAGAGGCCCTGGAAGCTGAGGCAGCTGATTGGAAGCTTTTGCAGATACACACAGGGCATGGACAGCAGTGTTCCCTCAGGATACAGCAGTGCTGAGGCGCCTCCCCAGAGCTGCCTGATGCTGCCCACTCCTTGTGGCACCAGTTGCTTTCCTGTGGGATGTTCTACATCCCCCAAGAGTGAAGAGGGAGCTGGAGAAAGAGCTGGCCAGGCTGCTCTGGATCCTTTCCCAGCAGCCCTGGCTGAGTGGAGCAGTCCGAGCTGAGCGCAGAGGTGCCCATGGAACAGCCGTGCCCAGGAAGGCTCGCTGGGAAGGGTGATCCAGGAACCACAGGCCTGGCAGCCTGAGCTGCCACCGGGGACGGCCTTGGAGCAGATCCTCCTGAGTGCCAGCCCACGGCACGTGCAGGGAACCAGGGCGTCTGCTGGAGGCTGGGAAAGCTCTGCAGAGGGACGGGCACAGCTGGGGCTCCTGGTGAGGTGTTGAGGGCTTCTCTGTGGGATTTTGGGGGGTTGGTGTTGGTGGGATGTTGGGGAAGGAGTTGTCTGGAAGGTGAGAGGTCTGGGCTGGAATTTGAGTCAGTTTGAAGGCAGCATCTATGCTTTGCCACAGCTTTGGTTATGGAGGGCAGAAAGAATATCTGTGACTATTTCTATTCATGGTCCTGTTTCCCCTGCAGGGAACAAGAGGGGAGAGCTGTACTTTATTGGCCACTTTGATATCTGTACTGCGGCAGAATCAACCCTTTTGCCATCTACTCATTTGTTTGGGTTACTCTTGTAACACTGAGTGGTCTTTCATTCCTTGAGAGCTTTTATTCCTTAAGAAAATTAGGAGATTATCATCCCTTCATCAAAATCCATTTGCAAATCAAAGAATGGTCTTTTTGGCTCTGTGTAGTGTTATGTTTTGTAAAGTGTCATTCAATGGATGATAAGGCAAATGAGTTGCTGCTTCAGGATGGGACACAAACTTGTAGACCAGTCACATTCTCAGGCCATCCCAATAAATTCGGAAAGTTTGCAAATTTATAACTACTTGAGCTGAGCAATGGGAAGTACAACTTTCCTGAAGTGAGGATTCCTTAATGCCAGATTCTTCTGTGTCTTCATGGCCAAGATGTGTTTGTGGTGCAGGAAATGACTTCAATGAGAAAATAATTCCAGCACAGAGTAAGAGCTTCTGACAGAGACCAAGTGTTGCCAGCAGTTGCTGCAGGTGCTGCTGCCATCAGCCCCCAATGCACGTGGGCTTTGGCTCCCTGTGGCACAGCAGCCCCCCGGGGGCACAGGTCTCTGGGGCAGGAGACGGGCACCAGCGCTGCCAGGGCTCGGGGGTGGCAGCTCTGCTTGGGCAGGGACTCTGCCACAGCTGCTGCTGTCAGCGCTGCCCAGGCCCCAGGGCTCAGAGCAGAATTCGTGCCCTGGCCCACACATTCCTTGTCTGTGTCACACCCGTGGGTTTGGGATGGCCACCGGCCGGGAGGTGTCCCAAGGAGGCCGTGCCAGCTTCCCTGGAAGGCCCCGTGCCCTTCCCAGCGCAGCTGCGTCGGCAGCCCTGGGGCTCCTTCTGCTGCCCTGAGCCCGCAGAGCAGGGCAGCGTTTGCTGATGCTCTGAGCCCTTCCTAAAGATCCTGTGGGGCTGCCTTAGACACCTGGGGCCAGGCATTCCTTCCAGCCTGGGCCACTTTGGCTGGGCTGGGGGCGGCCCCAGGGCAGGGGGCAGGGTGTGCAGGGGCCCTTTGTGACACGGTGCAGCACGGTCACTGTGGCATAGAACGGGTGTCCAAGGGCCCTTTGTGACACGTGGGAAATAGAAGCCTGCCCGGCTGCTGGGAACAGGCAACGGGGCAGAACGGGACAGAGCAGTGCCGTGAGGAGCCCCCGCACAGCGCCCTCGTTCCTGTCCCACCCGGAGCCTTTCCCAGGCCTTATTCCTGCAGGTGACCTCGAGGCCAGACCACAGGACTTGCTGACCCGTGGTCTCCCTGAGGCTTCTCTTCTGCAGGAGCCTTTGAGGCCAGAGCCCAATCCTTGACAGGAGTCTCCTGTCCTGGTGGCCGGAGCCCTCGAGACCAGAGTGCAGGACTTGCTGTCCTGAAGCCTCCCTGAGGCTTCTCTCTTGAAGGTGCCTTCCAGGCACCACTGCAGGACTTGCTGACTCAGAGCATTTCTGAGGCATCTTTCCTGCAAGTAGCCACAAATCCAGTCACTGACATGGAGCAGAGACCCCCGAGAGTGCCCAAGCTGGCCTGGGTGGAGGAGGAGGAAGAAGGCCCTGGAGCTGCCCCAGCACAGGAGACCGAAGAGGTGGTGCTGTTTGAGCTGCTGCAGGAAGGTGAGTGGCAGAGCTGGGCCGCAGGGTTGGTGCCTGCAGCCAGCTTGGCAACATCGCATCCCATTCCATCCCATCCCATCCCATCCCATCCCATCCCATCCCATCCCATCCCATCCCATCCCATCCCATCATCTCCTGGGCATGTTCCCATGTACAGAATGGAACAGAGATGAAGAAGACATGGAGCAGAGACCCCCGAGAGTGCCCAAGCTGGCCTGGGTGGAGGAGGAGGAAGAAGGCCCTGGAGCTGCCCCAGCACAGGAGACCGAGGAGGTGGTGCCGTTCCAGCCACCGCAGGAGGGTGAGTGGCAGAGCTGGGCCACAGGGTTGGCATCTGCAGCCAGCTTGACCCCATGCCATGCCATGCCATGCCATGCCATGCCATGCCATGCCATCCTATCCCCTGGGGAAATGCCCATGGACAGGACGGAAGAGGGCCTGGGCAGACACCCTGCAGTGGCCGCGCTCCATCCCCTGGGCCATCCCGGGGCTCTCCCTGCCTGGGCAGCGCAGGGCTGGCCTGTGTTCTCCGGCCTCTCCCGCAGCCCCTCAGCTCTGGCTGCGCTCGCTCTTTGCCAGATGCAGACCTGGAGTGCACACAAGAGCAGGAATCCAGCCGTGGCCGCTTCCGCAGCACAGCGCAGGTACCTGCAGCCACCCCCACCTGGGCTGGGCCTGCTGTCCCTGCTCAGCCCAGCACCGTGTGTGCAGCACTCCATGCAACATCCCCGGCTTCCTGCCCTTCTCCTACAGTTCATCTGCAAATTCATCAAGAGAATGCAGGAGGAGGAGACCATCACCATGGGCACTGGGCTCAGACCATACTCGCCCATCTTCAAAACCAAGCCCAGCGCTGCCCTCCTGTGTCTGCTTGTAGAGGATGGTTTTTACTATCCAAACCAAGTAAGCAGCCTGTGGGCAGGGTTTGATCCTCCCAGGAATTGCTCAGCCTCCCAAGCCACGCATGCTGGTTGCTGTGAGCCTTTGAGGCCACATGGCAGTGCGCGGGGAAGGGAAGCACTTCTCTGGGCAAGCTGGGAACATTGCTCCCCCTGCCAGCTTCCCAAGTCTCCCTGTGCCTTCTCCAGGTGCCCGCCATGGTGAGGTTCATCCACCAGTGGCTCGTGGCCAATGATTGTGCTGAAGCCAGGCTGGACGAGGCCCTGCTGGATCTGACAGAAGCACAGCCAGATGACGCAGTCCTGACGCTGCTGCGTGTGGCCCCGTCCTGTGACAGGTATGGGGCCCACCTGCCCAGAGGGCTCAGGCCTCCCCAGCCCATCAGCCTGTACAGCCTGCCGCAGGTGTCTGAGCAACAGAGACTTCCAGGGCCCTCTGGCTGCTGCCTTTCCCAGCCCTGGCACGTCAGCCCCTGAGCCTGCTGCCATGCTCCCTCCCTGCCCCTCAGGGCTCTGTCCCCACAGGCCTGGGCTGCCTGGCTGCTGCTGGCCAGGGCCAGTGGGCAGAGGCAGAGCTGGCAGCCAGCTCAGCTCCCCACGCTGCTGTGGCTGAGACCCCCCTGAGACAGAGCTCTGACCCCCCAGAGCTGCCATGGCCATGTGGAAGACCATCATGGGCTCAGGCAGGACTGCCGAGCTGGCACAGCTGATCCTCCTGGATGTGCTGGGGAGCTGGCCAGAGCACAGCACGTGCACCTCCGAAGGGGACCAAACGGCTGTCTTTAACCTGGCTGTGAGTTTCTGCAAGTGGCCTTTGCTGGCCCCAAGGCCGCCTCTCCAGCAGCTCTCCATCCTCCTTCCCCTACTGCATCTGCCTGCCTCAGGCGCTGGCCTGAAACCTGGCCCAGGGGCAGCTTCAGGCCCAGCAGGCCCCGTGCTCCCCCTGCCACGTCTCTGCGGGCCTCTCCCTGCCATGCTCAGGCCCTGCCACACGGACACCTGGGCACTGAGCGCTGTCTCGGGGGCCTTTGTCCCTTGCAGGCAACCGTGGTGATGTGGAAGATCCTGCAGGTGCCCTGTCTGCCACGGATATTGAAGGTGTATTTCCCCCGCCTATTTGTGCATCTGCTCTTCCAAGTGTTCTCCAGCACCTTGGAGATGCCAGAGGAGGTCGATGCCTTCTGGAAGGGATGCCAGCAAGAGCACGGCCTTGCCACCAGCCCCAACAGGTGCTCCATCCCACTCCTCCTGTCCCTGCCACGTGGCCTGCCAAGGAGCCCGTGCTGCCAGCGTCACCTGGCCTTTGCTGTGCACACAGGTTTGCAGTGCGCACCCTGAAGTCCCTGCTCTGCCTTCTCCGCTGTGAGGATGTGGTGGTGGCAATGGAACGCAGGTGTGGCTGGGACACGCTGCTCTCTCTTGACACCCACCACTTTGCCGTGGCTCTGCTGGCCAGGTGAGAGCCCCTTCTCCCCACGGCCTCTGACATTTGTGCTCTGTACCTGGGGTGTCCTGCAAAGTTTCCGTGGTCATGGGCCAGAGGGCCTTGTCACTGCGGGACAGCCAAGCAGACTGGAAAAGGCTGGCAGAGGAGGGTGCCCATGAGAAAGCAACTCCCGAGTGGCCCAGGTCCCCTTGCTGGATGGGTGGTGGGGAAAGATGAGAACTCTGTGAGTCACTCCTGGGAGAGATTTGCCCCACTGGCTCAGGGTCTTGTTTCCTTTTTCCTCTTTTTAGAGAAATTTCCCATTCAGCCCTACACTTTTGTTCCGGGATTGCATTCTACCTGCTCGCCATGCTCGGCCAAGAGATGCCATACTGGGATTTCCCTGCCCTGGCATTCCTTGTGGAGGTGAGCCTCAAGGCCAGCGCTGCCTCCCAGCTCTCTGCCCTCTTGTAGGCACAGCTGCCAGGACGGTGCCCGTGCCCTGTGCTGCTGCCTGGGCCCAGCCCTGTGCGGTTCCGGGCTCCTGCCGGCCGGCTCCCTGTCACTGCCCTGTGCCTTTCAGGTCCTCGAGTGCCTGGACTTGAGGGAATGCAGTGACAGTGTTCTGCAGATCATGGCACAGAACCTGCAGAGCCAGCACAGGGCCAGGCGTTACTTGGCACTCAGAGGCCTGGTAGTGCTGGGCAAGAATCCCTTGATGGTGAGAAGGGGGCAGCGGCTGAAGCCGTGCAGGCAGCGTGGGGCCGGGCAAGGCAGTCGCTTGGCCTTGCCTGGGCTTGGGGCGCTGGGGCAGCTGCTCCCAGCTCTCCTGCCTCCCGCTTCAGCTGCCCCAGTGCTTTGGGACAGGCCTTTGGCCTCTGGGCCCTGCGGCAGCAGACTGGCCTTTCACAAACTTGTGTTCTGCACAGGCTGAAAAAATGGGGAGCCTGACCCAAAGTCTTGTGGAGCTCCTGCAGGAAAATGATAGCCACATGATCAGGATGACCATTCTTCTACTCCGATATTTGCTCCTGGATATTGGGGGTGCCCCAATAGCCACCCCCATTGCCCTGCAGCTGGCTGAGGCGCTCCTGCCACTCTTTGACCACGTAAGGCTCTGTGCCCACAGCCACGGCCGCCGGCTGCTGCCCGGACACTTGGTGCCCTGTGCAGATGCAGGCCTGTGCCCTGGGGGGCCTGAAGCAGCTGATGCTGAGGTCTTTTGCCCTTCCTCTCCTACAGGATGATATCCGGGTGCAGCTGAGCTCCATGTGTGTCTTTCAAGAGATGCTGGACTTTTTAAGAGAAGATGGAAGAAAGGCCCTGAAGTCCCACGTGCGCCAGAGCCTGGTCCCACTCTACATCCACTGCCATGATGAGAATCAGATTGTTGCTGAGGTGAGGACCTGTGGCCACCTGCTGTCCCCCTGGCAGGGCACTGGGCTGCCTCCTGCCCTGGCACCTTGCGGGCTGCAGCCTCCTCCAGGCTGTGGCACTGGGATGCTCCTGTGCCCTGGCCGGTGGGGCCAACACCGCGTCTCTGCTGCTCTCCAGGCCTCCCGGGAAACGCTGCATTCTGCAGCCGGATTCCTGAAGAGGCGGAATCTCAAACAAATGCTCCAGGTGGATCAGACATGGAGGTTTGGCGAGTGCTTGGTAAGAGAAGCCGAGAACGCCCAGGCTCGGCCTGGAGAAGGCCCCTGAGGGCGGTGCTCAGTGTGCGGGGCCGGGCAGCTGTGCCCCTGCCCGCTGCTGCAGCCAGAGTCCGCAGGGGCTCTTCTCCAGGCTCCCGTGGGCCCGAGCCGGGTGCCCATGGAGCCCCGGCCCGGCGGGGCTGCGGGCCGACACCGCGGCTCCCCGGACAGCAGCCGGCCCTCTGCCCCCTGCCCTCGGGAACCCTTGGCCAGCGGCCGCTGTGGCCGCGCCTCAGGGCTGTGCGGGCAGGGGAGACCGGGGCGGGGCGCAGGCCCAGGGGCTGAGCCCGCGCCAACCCTTCCCTCCTGCCGCTCTCTGCAGCTGGCAGAGGACAGGAGCCGAGCGGCCGAGCACCTGCGCCGGGCCCTGCGCTACCTGCAGAGCCCACAGGAGCCCCTGCGAGAGGCGGCCATCAGGTTCATGGGTGAGCCACGAGCCCGGGCTCCCTCCCCGTCCCGCCGCAGCTCGGCCCCGGCCCCGCCTGCTGCCCCGGCAGCGCCAGCCGGGCCCGGCGCCGTGGAGCCCCGCCTGGGCTGGGCATTGCTGCTGCCGCCCTCTGGCAGCTGTGCCCTGGGGCGGCAGCGTGCGCCAAGGGCCGGGCTGAGCCCTGCCGGGCCAGCAGCCCGTGTGGCCACAGCGCCGGCAGCGCCGCTGGCAGGGAGCTGTGCCGCTGGCGCCGTGACAGGCTCTGTGTTCACAGGCATGGCCGGGCGGCACCTGAGGGGGCAGCAGCAAGAGCTGCAGCTGATCTGCACTGGTGAGTGAGGCCAGCGGGCTGGCAGCAGGGGCTGCCGGGGGTAGAGCTGCAAGCCCTGCCCCGGCTGCGGAGGGCTCTGCTCCTGGGGGTAGAGCACACTGAGATTTCAGGGCCACGTGGGCCATTGGTGGCCAGCAGCTTCGGGCTGATCCCCTTGCTCCCTGCTCCCTCCTGGCCATGGCAAGAGCCGGCTGAGATGGCCCTGGCAGGGGGCTCTCCTCGGCTCCCCGCAGAGCCGGCATCTGACCATGGCTCTGTTCCTCTCTCTTGCAGCCCTGGAACGCCTGACGGAGGACATGAGCAGTGCCATGTCACAGCTGGCACTTGAAACCCTGCATGTCCTCCGAGCAACAGCCAGTGGGCGATATTCCATCTTCCAGAGGCTGCACGACCAGCTGCACAGGGCATGGATCACTCGGCCTCGTCTCTCACGGCTCGGCTGGCTGCACTGCTGGAGCTCTGAGGAGAGCTGATCCGGGAGGCTCTCTTTGCTGGGGCAGCCTGAGCCAGTGGGGATTTTTACTTTTCTTTAAGATTTTTCTTTTCTTCCATTCTATCTTTTACCTGATGTAAATATATCCCATGTTATAATATACACACTCTCAGGAGATTTTCTTTGCTGCCCAGGGTTCATAGGGCATAGGGAAAGTGGAGAAAAGCCTGCTTCTACTTAGCATGCTGCCCATGCATGCAGTGCTGCAGGGAAAATGGCCAGAAGCCCCTTGGCCTGTGGTGGTTCTGCGGAAGCCTTTGTGCTGCCCACAGAGCGGCTGGGCAGGGCCCGGAGCTGCGGGGATCCCTGCCAGAGCGGTGCCTGGAGATGGCCACAAGCCCTGTGCCAGGCAGGAAGCGCCATCCGTGCCCTCCTGCCCGTCTGCTGCTGCCTGCCTTGCTGAGGGCTCCCAGGTGCCTCTGGCTGGGGCTGCTCTGGAGCTGCTGTGGGGCTGCGGCGCTGCTGCCGGGCAGCTTGGCCGGGCTGGGGCAGGGCCTGAGGGGCTGGGGCGCTGGCAAGCCCTGAGCAATGGGGCTGTCAGAGGCCACAAGCAGCCCCCTGGCAGCCGCCTTCTTCCTGCCAGAGTTGACTTGCAAGACAGATCCCGGGCACTCTGCAACTAACAGCATCAGTGTTGTTGGAAAGCCAAATGCAGGGAAATGTCAGACCTTTGATCTTGTCAGCAAAGCTCAGAATTAAACCCAGGATTTGATCTGAGACCTTGGAAAGGCCTTCCGAACTCAGGTGCTAGAAGCCAGAATGCGGATTTCTAGTTTCTAGCAGAGACACGGGGAGGAAAGTTGAAGTGGAGGAATGTTTAGAGTTTTAGAGTTCCAGATCTAGAAAAAATCCAAGTAGTTACAACAGTAAACAAGAAGTTTAGGATGCAGTGCTGTAGGTTTGTTGCGTCATGGCATGATTGGCTAAGGAAGCTTCCACTGTAGCATGATGTGGGAAGCCAGGAAATTCCTCGGGCTGCCCTGCAGGACTCGAGACCCTGTCAGAGGGCTCAGAGACCTTGGCACAGAGCCCAAGACCCCTGTGCCTTTGATTTAGCCCTTGGAAAAAACAATTCCCAACCTTGTATGAAGAATGACAAGCCACAAAATGAAAGGGAATTTATCACAGAGTGGAAAAATAGATTTTGGGGGTTTTTAGAATGGGGCTTCAGGGGGCAAGATGGAGGAATCTGGGCATGTCCAGCCTTTCTCCTTCTTCTTCTTGGCCTCCATCTTCTGCTGTGATGTTGTCACTTTTAGATTGGTTTAGAGTAGAAGCTCACTGTCTAACGTAGATGATAGGTATGGGAAAGTAATTGTAAATATTGTACAGGTAGTTGTGTTTAGTATAAAAAGATAACACCGCCCCAGGGGAGGCAGAGTGCCTTAGACTGTCTTGCTGAGCAGACCTCGGCAGGACAGGAGAAAGAATTTTATAGAGAAGATACAAGAAACAACCTTGAGACCGAGAAATGAAGAGCTCTTGCTCCTTCTTCGACCACCGGGCTGGGAAAAGAGACTTTCTAACTTATCTTGGGGTCACTCTGAGCAGCTAGAGACCCCGAGAGCATGAGTCCCTAAGAGGAAATATTGAAGGATTGGCTCCAAAACATAAATATCCTTGTTGGCCGTGTCTTCTTGGCCAAGAAATCCTTCAAAGCTCTTGGAACTACAAGTTTTGCGGCCCTGTGAGCCGTGCGGTGGAGATGGGAGCCAAACTCACTCTTCCTGTCTATGTAGAAGAGAAGAAAAAGCAATGGCATCATCTAAAAAATTCAGAGGTCCGCTCTCTAGCTCATTCCAAACTCCTTCAACTCCCCCAAAGTGTGATTTAACTACAAACACATGACAAGGACTTTTAGGGCTGGCTCTTTGACTCCAGAGTGGCTGCTTTAGAATCTTTCCCATAACCCTGTGTAGTTGTGTGCCAGCAAGGTCTCCTTTGAAGAAACTTTCCCAACTGACTTGCATGGAGGTTTGTTTGAAGGGTGTTTGAGGGGAAAGGCTCCCAGCAGAGGTCTGGGCTTTGGCCTAGCTGTGTCTCCTGCTGATTGGGAAGTGTGCCATCAGCTGCAGGGCTTTCTGGGCTAAAAATATCATCAAGTCACTTGGACTTGCTCTTTTTGGCCTCTAAAAGCTGGACCCGCTTTCGGGGCAAATTTGGAGACCTCATGTATGGGTGGATGGAGCACCTAGGATTTTCCCAGTTGCTGGGAATGGCTCTCCAGGTCCCTGGAGTATCCAGGGCCCTGGTAAGTTCCAGCTCCACACATGCCTTGGCAATGAGAAGCAGAGGAAGCCAGACCTTTTTGTGCTGCCTGTGTCACTGCACCGGGGCCATGGGATGGGCACACACAGCCCTTGTGCTGGAGCTGAGCTGCTCTGCCCAGACCTGGTGGCCGCCATCCAAGCTGGTTTTGCTTGTCCTGGTTCCCTGACAGCTGGGGCCCTGGGCAGAGCCCTGAGAGCCTGGTCTCCCCCCAGGGAAGGAGCAGGAACCCCTGGAGAAGCTGTACCAGGTGGGGATGCTGCTGCTGCTGCTGCTGCTGCTGCTGCTGGAGACAGCCAGGATGACATCAAGGATGACAAGCTCTTCCTCAGCCTGGCCACTGGAGGCTGAAGGTGATGGACTTTGATTCTGGCACCTTCTTCAAAGCCAGGCTCCACAGGGAATTTGCAGATGAGTCCCCAGCTGGGAAAATTCTGCCAGATTTGGGCACGGCCCAGCCTGGCTGGGAAGCAAAGGTTCCCCCTTTGCTGGGGCAGATGCAACTCATCCTTCAGTCGCTGCCCAGCGGCTTTTTGGCAGGGCTGTGGGGATGGGCTGGGCTGGGTACGAAATGGGAGTGGGCTCCTGGCCCTGCCAACAGCCCCCAGCAGCCACCGTGCCCCGGGCTGGGGCTGGGGCTGGGGCAGCCAGCCCGACACAAACAAAGCCCCATGGTGGGAGCAGAGGTGGGACTCCAGAACCTGTGCAGGGGCTGCTTTGCTGTGCAGGCAAGGAAGGGCTTGGGCTGCTCAGCTGCCCTTGTTTGCTTTGGGATCACCGTGATTTTGGGGGCAGTGCAGGGGGGAAGAGAGAAAGTGTGGGCTTCCCTCAGCCATGGCTGGGTTTTTCCCTACCATGTAGGAGTTGGGCCTTCCTCAAGGCCCTGACAGAGATAAGAGTTTTTCCCATTTTTCCTGCTTTCCCTTTTTGCATCTAATCTCTTTTCAAGAATGTGTTGTTTGTTTTTCCAGAGGAAGCGTTCTAGGTGGTCCAGTGTGGATGGGGAAGTGCTTGGGAGCAGCTGTGGCGTGGATGGGCCCTGCCCTTGGAGAAGGCTGAGGCCATGGTTTGGGAGCAGCTTTTCTTGCAGCCGTGGCTGGCGTGAGGTGGGTCCCTGTGTGCTTGGCAGGGTGGGATCAGAGCTTTTGGGAGATGGCAGCGAGCTCAGGAGCATCCTGCTCTGGGCAGCTGCTGAGGGCTGGATGTGCCGTGGCTGGCTGCAGGCTGGGCACATGTCCTGCCCTCCTGCTCTGCTGCCAAAGGCAGCAGGGATGGGCAGCTCTGGGCACAGCTCTGGGCACAGCCAGCACGGCCTGGGCACCGCAGGCCTTGGCACAAGGGCACAGGAGCCCTCAGCTGACGGGCGGTTTCTGCTTTCTCTCCTTGCAGCCGGGCCCTGCGGCTGCTGAGGCTGCTCTGGGCTCTGCCAGGGCTCTGCTGGGCTCAGCCCTGGGCCCAGCTGGGCTGGCTCTGCCCTCACATTGCTCTGACAGCTCTGCATCAGACGAGCCCGTTGCGAGCACAGCGCCTGAGCTTTCTGCTTTGGCAGCTGAGTGAGACTCTGCTGCAGGCCCAGAGATTGCAGCTGGGGACACACATCCAATTGGCAAGGACCCAAACTCTCCACAGTCCCAGCTGAATGCCTGGATCTGTACAGGATATTCTGTCTGTCCCACTCTTCCTTCTTGATTGGCTGGAATGGTGCAGTTGCACTTTCTTCCTCCTCTAGAAGTGCCACGAGTGGGCCAAAGCTGGCGAGTGGGCCGTGCTCCTGAGGCAGTGCAGTCTGGTGCTGGTGGATGGAGAATTGCCCTTCTGCACCTCCAAACCAGAGCAAAAAGCTGTCAGTGGAACTTTGTGTCTTCAAGAAATCCCTGACAGTTTCAAAGGGACTGTGCAGCTCATTCACAGGGTGAGAAGGAAGGGCATCTTCTAAAGGATTTGGGGTTTGACAGAGTTTCCATTCCCCGTCCTGCTTGGAGCTGGCAGCGCACAAAGCAATTTCCCATTGCTTCACCCACAATTTAACAATGTTGGAAACAACCTCAAAAACTTTTAAAAAAGGATGCTGAAGTCAGCAAGATGGATCCATGGCATCAGCAGATTTACAATGTAAATAACTGAGTTCTCTTTTTAAAAAGATCATTTACCTCCTAATGCAAAGAATGTAACTTTGCATTTATGTTTTGTTTTTTTCACTAACATTATGTTATATTTTTTCTCTAACACTTGGATTTTATTCTTATCTTTTACAATTTACCTATTTTTTCCTTTTTCCTTTTTTTTTCCTTTAAATAGAAAACATGTCCTATAAAAAGAATGTCCTTTGCTCCTGGTTCCTGTGTGGAGCAGCTCCCTTCCTGCTGGCTGAGCTGCTCAGGCAGAGCCCGGCAGCTCCTGGCCCTGCAGGGCTGAGGCTTTTCCCCGTTGCTGGGCACAGAGTGATGGAGCAGCACTGCTGAACACGGGCACACAGAGGGACCAGGAGCAGCTGCCTCTGCCCACCTGAGGCTCCAAGGCCCAAACTCTGAGCAGCCAGGGCTGGAAGAGACTGGCAGCATCTGATCCCTGACTCTGGGCCAGGGCTGCGCAAATGACCCCACAGCAGCAGCAGCAGCAGCAGCAGCAGCAGATGGAGCTGACTTTCAGCACAGCCCCTGCCCCTGTTCCCTCCCGTGTGCAGCGGTGTCACAGCATCCTGAGGCACCTGGGAGCCCCCAGTGCCAGCAGGGACTTGAGATGGCAGCCCTGGGCTCCTGGAGGCTGTGCAGGGAACGGAGCTGGGCACTCCCTGTCCATGGGGAGCTTGCAGGTGGAAAAGGCTGCTGTGCCCAGGCAGCTCCAAGGGCACAGAAAGGAGGCTCTGGAGCACTGGGTCTGTGCCAGTGCCACAGTCCTGGGCAGCAGCCAGCCAGCCCTGGGGGAACAGAGGGCACAGCACGAGGGACAGAAGCAGGCAAGGACAGAGACTGGAGAGAGCCAGAGCCAGGAGCAGGAACAGCTGCTCCATTGCACTCTTGGAGAAAGCTCTTGGCTGCTTCAAAGCGCTGAAAGGCGTGAAGGGCAGAGAGGAGGCCGCAGCAAACAATGCTCCTGTTTGCACAGCCTCCCCTCTGCGTGTCCCAGAAGGAATTGCATGGACTGTGTTCTTCTCTCCAAGTGGTCTCGTTCAGCGTGAGCAGCTCAGCACCAGGAGCTGAAGGAGCTGAAGCCTCAGGCCACAGGAGCTGGGCAAGAGGAGACTTTCTGAGCAAAGGAATGCTGCTAAAATAGCCCCAGCTGAATGCAGTGGATAGAATCATGGAATCACAGAATCCTTTCTGTTGGAAAAGCCCTCTGAGCTCACCCAGTGCAGCCGCTCACCCAGCAGTGCCAAGCCCAGCACTAAACCACGTCCCTGAAGTGCCAAGGCCTGGACACCAGCCCTGAGTGAGGCCTGAACAGCAGGCCCTGAGCCCAAGGTGGCCTCTGGATGAACCTTCCAGCCAAAGGTTATCTTTGTATCTGCTCCCTAATGAAATATGCATGGTCATTAGCACTGTGATAGATGTAGCCACTCATTAGTGAAACATGTATTGACCTTTGTGTGTTTAGAAGCCGGACAAGGCCATGAAATCTGACATCTGGCCTTGTTTGGGGCTGAATGGTCAAAGTCACCTCCCTTGGTTCCTCCTGGGGCCCTGGCCAGCCTTTGGGAGGGACCCAAGAGGAGGATGAAACCAGATGTAGCCACACTAGCAGTGCTGTCAGTTTGTCCATTCAGCACTGTCAGAGCTGGGCCCTCTCCCAGCAGGGTTGGAGCCTCACCTGTGGCTGGAGGCACCTGCAGGAATTGCCAGTGCCCAGGAGTGGCTCTGCAGCCCTTGGCTGTGACAGCTTCCCCAGCTGCTGTGTGGATCTGGGCGATGGTAAAGGCTGAGGGTAACTGGGGCTGGATCTTTCTCAATCACTGCAGGCAATCTTTGGTGGGGATGGTTGGGTGCATTGCTGAGCTGCTCCTGTTGTGATTCTTTGCTGCTTTGAGCTGCAGGAAATGACACTGATTCCTTCAGTTGGTGTCTGTGTCTTTGGTGCTGACCCTGCCCACTGGCAAAACAAAACTGGCACAGTCTGGGCAGATCCCAACAAAATGTCACTTGTTCAGTGTCAATGTGAGGAATCAGTGCCATCAGAAATTCCCAGATGGGAAGCCCTTCCCTGGAGTTCCCTGGCTCTGGAGTGGGCTGAGGTTGGAACCCCGTGGGAGCAGTGGGGCAGTCGGGTAAAAGAGGCTGCACCCCTGGATGGCTTCAAATGCATCCAAAAATTGCACATGGAAAAGGAAAAGAACTTGTGGGTTTGGGAAGACGAGGGCGAATTTTGTTAACGACACATTGGAAACAGCAGCAACAGAGGGAAAAACTGTTGTGGGAACACTGCCACATGGAGTGAAAGAAAGTTTTAATCTTGAGCTCAGGTTCATTTGTACAAGTGAAAAAAAAAATAATGTAATACTTATATGTAATATAACATAATAATTTATAATTTTATCTATGTAATTAAAAATTGATAATGTGAAATAATGCTGACAATACTAATTTGTCAGTTTTGGCTGCTCAGTGTGACACTAAATACCCTACAGAAAAGGACTGCCCAAGACGCAAATGTCAGTGGTAAACTTTGTGAGATTGTATACAAGGAATAAGTGCAGAAGGGATAAAATTGGCTATTTTTACAGGATTTGCTGATACTGTGATGCAGAGTGCTTTGTCTGTTCCTGCGAAAAATACAGTGATTAAGCCTGCAGGGTTTTTCATGTACCAGACTATGCACAAGCTGCATGAACAGGTGAAGGGGTTGTTTAAAAAGCAGTTGAAAAAATGAGGAGATGGGAACCTTTGCCCATGGAGAACCCATCTCCCAGATGTGCTCCATGCCCTTAACAATGGCCCACTGGGGAAATGGAAACCCCCTGGCTGTGCACGGCTGCCCCCAGTTTGCAAATCCAACCATGGGCAGTGAGACTTGGGCTGCCTGGGAAATTGTTCTGGCTGTGATGGCCCCTGGCAGGGCCAGCCCAGAGGCTGCAGGGCTGGGCCTTCATGCATTGGAATTAATTAGGAGAAATTCAAAGCAAATGAGAGCTATCAATACTGCAACAGGAATTCAGATTCCTCCAGGGCACTTTGGTTTGATAACTGCTCACTCGAGCTTGGCCTTGCAAAGTGGTCATGTCATGAGAGGAGGAATTATTGTTGCAGATATCAAGGAGAAATTAAAGGAATTGTGTTAAACAACGGTGAACAAGATGGGATTATTCAACCCCATGACAGGGTAGCACAATTATCAATATTGCAATTTTAAGAAGGATTGTGAAGAAAGGAGATCCAGCTCCAATCACCACCGTTTGTGGAGAGAAAGGGTTTGGATCCAGCAGCCCTAATAATGGAGCCAGAGTGTGGGTCCGGAGGCCAAATGGCCCTCCCGAGGCAGCTGAAGGAGCAGCTCCTGGGAAAGACAACTCTGAGTCCTGAAACCTGGGCAGGAACAATGGGAATGTGTCCCTGCAGCCAAGGGTTCTGTGTGAGAACAAGTAGATCTGACAGGATATTGTTTTACACATGCTGCCAGACCAAATCTCCCTGTTTGCCCCAAGGGCCCCTTTGGGAAATGCTCTGATCCCCGGGGCTCCATGGGAAGGCTGCTGTGACACTGAGGGACTTGCACAGGAATTGCATCCAGGAGCCCGGGTGCCCCTCAGGGACTGGGACCCGGCCCCTTCCAGCCCGAGGGGAAAGGGCCCCCCCAGGCCTTGTTAGCCACAGACAGCATGGTAAAGCTGAACAGCAAAGGGCCTGGGGGCATTATTCTGGAATTACCATGGTGCCAGCTCCATGGACAACAGAATTCTTGTTCCTAACTCAAATGAGATTGAGAAAAATGGATGAAGAACGGTGTCACAAAAGTACTACAGGTGTCTGTAGGTTGTACCTTGATAGTCAGCCAGAATCTTTGTCTGCCACAAACACCTCTAGTGTTTCACCAAGGGGTTAGTCATCAAAATGTAATGATGAGTTCTGATGGATTGCTGAGCTTCTTTTGTAATTCTTTGCTAATGATGATGTGCTTTGCTGAGCTTATCCTTTTGTAATTCTTTGCAGCTGTGCATGATATAAATGACACAATTCCTTAAGTTGATGTCTGTGTCTTTGGTAGTGACCCTGCCCACTGGAGAAACAGGGCCCCCTCTTGCCTAAGTGTTACCTGGGAAGGCAGAAACCCTCCCTCCAAAATTCCCCCTTCCTCCTTGTTCCCCCCCTTCATACCCTGAGCATGATGTGTGTGACTGTGGTCACAAGGGTTTTCAGGATGAAGAAGAGACGAGAATGTTGACTCCATGATCAGAAGGCTTCCCTTCCCCCTTGCATTGCTATCACAGGATGGCCTCAGTAGCTGGGGCATTTGGGAGGGTTGGCTTGTTCCTATGGCAGCACCTGACCTCCAATCAAGGGGTGAGACAGTGATCTCCAGCACTGGACAGAGAAGAAGGAGTCGATTGACAAGACTTTGGGAGGGGCTGGAGGTGTAAAAGACAGAACATCCATTTTGTAGATGAGCACATGGTGACTGAATTCTTTACTCCTGGCGCTGTATCCTTTTCTTGATTCAGTCTTCTGCTGTATTTTGATATGGTCTTAATAAGGCATTACAATATTTTTGAAAGTGAAAACCTTTTCTCACATGGGGAATGTAGGGCAAGGTTGTCCACACGGGGTCAGCTCCAAGGTACAACTTCACTGACCTGGCCAGACCTCCTTAGGAGAGACTCTGGATCAATATCAATCACAGAATGCTGCAATCACCTTTTGTATAATAGGAAGAGCAATAAAAGACACCCTTTGAGATAGGAATACATATTACTTAGAAGCTCTTTGAAATATTTCTCTATAACAGTAAAAGGAAATCTTCCTGCTGAACTGCTCCAGACCAGAGGAAATCAAGGCTGAGCCATGGTTTGTCAGGACTTGCTTGATCCTAATGAGCCCCGTGGTGAATTTGAAGCTGAGTCTGGAACCTCAGGGCCTGAGAGGAGATTGCAAAAAAACTTTCCAGGAGTCCAAGTCAAAAGAAAACCCCAAAGTGTCTCAAGGCATGAATGGGTCCCACTGAGGTCCATCTCCAACACAGGCTCCTCATGGAGTCCTTGGAGGAGAAAATTGGAGGCAGAAATTGGACAAAACACCTCTCAGAGATTCAGAGTGGAAAGGAACATCCAAAGTACCTGACGGGGTGTTAGATTTTGCAGGCTGCCAGATGTACAGGGGACTGGCCCTGGGCAGAAGGGAATGGATGGGCTTTATCTGGATCAGTGCCTACTTAGAGTTGTGTTTAAAGCTGCTTTTCTGGCAGGACTGGCTCAGTAGAAAGCACAGTCCAAAGGGGTAGGTGACCGAGGTGGGCTGTTGAGCAGGAAATTGGCAGCAAGCCACACGGAACACAATCCAGGTTAAGGATTGCCCTGGAGAGGGGCCTTGGGAACACCTCAGGGAAAGGCACAACTAAGGCACAGTGTGCTGCAGCCACTCCCTTCAGCAGACTGTGTCTCCTCATGGAGTCACACACAAGACCTGCTTGTGTCTCTGGTGTAACAACAGTGTGACTGGAGAAGGCAGACAAAGCAGGGCAGAGCCTTCTTAAAGCAATGTCTCTGGTCCAGAAGCATTTGCTGTTGTTGTGTCTTTCCAGACATGCCTCTGCAATGGTATTAAATAAGATGGCAATAATGACAAGAAAGCACCCATTTAAAGCTAATGGAAAAAGGAGATACCAACTCTACTCTTACCCAAGTCGCTGAGAAAATAATTGAACCTTATCCTCATTCAGCATTGTCATTCACTTGTCTTCTATCCTCATTCACTTGTCTTTTTCCTGACTTCATTTTTGCCTTTACCTGACTTCCTGACTTTATTTTTGCCTTTCCCTCTGTTAGAAAGGCAGTAACTTTTAAATGCAATGAAAGGGGACAAAATCATCCAAGCAAAAGAAAACTGTTTATTAGCAACCACACAGAGAGGCGTGTGTCTCCCTGCCCCCGAAAAGGAGCAAACACACCCTCCAAGAAAAAAGCAATCTTTGTATCCCCTTTGTACCCAGCTGGGACAGTCCCTGGCCCCTTTTCCCCGGAGGGGTACTCAAGAACTTCCATTCTCTCTGACCACCAACTTTTCTGTCCCCTCTCCTCTCATCCTCCTTCCTTTTGGTCAGGTCTTCAGCCAGTTGGTGCTGCCAACTGACAGCAACACCCAACACACCAACCTGAACAAATCCAAACTACAAACAACACATAGTACCAACAAATTCCATTCTTTCACTTAAAAACCTTTTGGCTTCAGCCAAATACCACCTCATCTCTCACACCTCCTCTAGTACTGTTCTCTTCTTACTGATGCTTAAGTTCTAGTTCAAAACAGGTATTTGCAGTTGTGTGGGCCTCAGTTTCCCTGTCTCAGAGTAAAGGACATCCCAAAATTGAATCTGATGTAAATTTGTGGGTCTTACTTACTCCATGAGTGCTCAGTCAGTGCTCCAGTGGGCACAGGGCTGTGCTTAAGGAACGTGCTGCCTGGCATTCTGGAGAAGGAAAGCTGGAGAAATCAAAAGAGCAACTTGGCTTGAGCCTGCTCTAAGCTGATCAAGCAGTTCTTGATCAGCTCAGAGCAGCGGTGGGTGAGCCAGAGTTTGCCCAGTGTGTCCTGGGCACACATGCTCACCCAGAGTCTGTGCTTCACTGGGGATCAGTGTAAGGGATCCTTCATGAACTTTCCTCCCAGCAGCTGAACCTCTCCCTGCTCTCTCGCCTCTCCAGCTGTCACCAGCTCCCCCGAAACGGAGCGTGTTTGGGGTTTCCCCACGAGAGCTGGTATTTCAGAACGTCGTTGCTCATGAGGTCTCTGAAATGGTGCTGTCTATCATGAATAAGGACAAGGTAAGTGCTGGCACCTGGAGCTTTAACACTGTGCTGGAAGAGGAGAGTGCTGTCATTCCCCCAGTGTACAGCAAAGCAAGTTATCTGCTGCAGCACATCCAGAAGAAAATGTCTCAGCACCTTTGTTCTGCAAGTTGTGGAAATCTTCCTGTGCTGGGAACTGTCCCCTGATTTTGGCCATGCATTGATGGTATCTATGCCAAAGGAGTTTCCTGCTCTTGAAAGCTCTGGATTGGTAGGAATGTTGAGCCTGTACAGTTCTTACCTGCTCTCATGCTTTGCCTTGAGCTATACCACATCCTGGGTTTCCTTGGTTAATCTTGGCTCCTGGTAGGAATCTCTGCCTCTCTCAGCCAGTTTGGCTCCCTTTGTGCAGCTCACAGTCAGCTCAGGGGCTGAGTCTTCTCCACTTTATGCTGGAATCACTTCTCATTCATGGCATTGGCACTGCAGGAAATGTGTTCTGAAAGAGCCCTGCAATCAGAGTGATGGAGCAGAAGCAGTGGGAGGCCTTTAGGTGCCACTTCAGGCTCCTGCTAAGTTTCATTCAGCTCTGCTCAGCTTTTCCAAAAGCAACACGGTGCTCTGCTTTCCCTTTGAAGAACCACAGCACATCCAACGCTCCTGGAGGTTTTCACCTTCACTTGTGATTGTTTTGCAGTTTCCCAAGAGAGTTGAGAGGGAAAAAGTTGAAAAATGTCACCAGTTGTGTTCCAGTGTAAAGAGGAAAGCAGAGACCATTGGAATTTCTGTCAGGGAAACATTTCTCAAATGAGCCTTGTGCCAAGAGTGGGCTGGTGGGAAGAGACAGGAGGGAGTCCAAATCATCTGGTTTAGACTTTCTGAGAGCATTTTGGTGCTCAGGGGTTGATGATATCTGTGTGCTAGAAAATGCATGTGTGCTGTGTCTGTGAATCCCAGAGGGCAGCACCTGGCCTGCTGGCTGCAGGCAGGAATGCCCAGCAGCCCAGCTTGCCTGCACAGGCAGCAAGAAGCCCTGCAGAGCCAAGATTGGCTTTGCATACTGGAACCACACTGTCACTCAGTGCTGGTCATGTTTCTCCAGGCAGAAAATGCCTTTGAAGCCCAGAGTCAATAGGCACAGCCTGTCTGTGTTTCCATCACTTTTGGCAAGCTGAATGCTCTCATGGTTTTAAGATTCCTCCTTGCTGCTTTACTGCCCGTTTAAATTCTCTTTGCCATCTCCTTGTTTTAGGGATTGTCTTGCTGTGTTCCTTCTTTTGCTTTTCAGGTTTACTTTTATTCCCAGGAAGGCCACAGTGGTTTGGTCTCCTCTCCTGCTGCTCTGCCTGCATGACTCTATCTCCACAACGTCCCTACCCAAACTGCTCATCTGCTAGAAGGGAATTTTTTCCTTCCCCCAGGACAATTTGATGCTTTGCTTTCAGGTAGCACATTCGCCCCTGGAACATGACAACTTCATGGCTGTGTGCAGGCAGAAGCCAGCAGGTTTTTTGGCCTTGTTGAATATGCAGATGACTTGGTTCAGGTGCTCTGTCTCCATCCTGCTGGTGCTGACCTGCTTGGCCCTTCCTTCCCACCAGGCACTGCCCTACTGGCCCTGGCCACAGTGCTGGAGCCAGACAGGAGGGATTCAAGCTCAGCCTTGTGAATGATGTGCCTGTGCCTGCACAGCTGAAAGTGCTTTGGAAAAGGGGCCAGGGAGGGATGTCAGCAGGGCACGGACAGGTCTCCTCTCGTTTCCACAAGTGGCAAAATCATCATGTGATGTCTTTGCTGCAGATTGCTCAGATGGTGAAGGTCTGCATGGAGAGCTCACCTTACTTCCAGCTGGCCTGCCCCAGTGATGTGTACCACATCGTGCCACCAGGCGCCTCCGCCCCTGTGCGCATCCGCTTCAGCCCCGACGAGAACAAGGTGAGGCTGGAGGAGCCAAAGCACACAATGATCTCCACAGCCATTGTTTTCCCTGCACTCTGCTCCAGCCCATTGCATGCTGTGAGCTGGGCTCCAGGCCCTGGGCAGGCAGCCTGCAGCAGCCAGTCACACCTTGGCACTGCTGGCAGGCACTGCAGCCAGGCCTGACAGGCTCTGCTTCCCCTCCCTGCACATCCCTGAGCATTCCCAAGGGAAGATGCACAGGGAACAGGATGAAAATGACAAAGAGATGTTGACAGATGTTCAGCCATCTCTAGGTCCAGTGGAAGGGGTTTCATTATTATGGAAAACACTCGAGGGACAAAGAGGTCAGAGAGCTTTCCTCCTTCCTGACTGCCAACAGCTTCCCTGCCTGCCCCTGGGCTGGAGCAAAGACGGTGCTTTTTCACCCCTCTGTTCTGCAGCCTTGCAGCTGTGCTGTCCCAGAGCACAGGTGACCAGGGCACAGCTGCAGGGGCAGGGCAGAGGATGTGCTGTGCCCGTGAGCCCAGCCTGGCACAGGCACACTGGGCTCTGGGTGCCCTTGGTCAGCAGGAGGTTGCTGAGCTGCAGGGGACTTGGACACCTGCCTGAAGGAGCTCGTGTAGGGCAGGTACAAGCTGCAGGCAGAGCTGTGGGCCCAGAGCCTGTGGCAGTGGCACTGCTGGGGCTCTGTCTTCATGCCTGTCACTGTGCTTGCTCTGTCAGCTGGCACCCATTCCGTGCCAAAGGTGCTTCTGCATGGAGGTTTGAACGGCAGTGCTGAGGCCCTGGCAAGTCTGATCTCACTGCTGGCATCTGGAGACTTGTTCATCCAGAAGGGTTTAGGACATGGCATGGAAGGGAGGAAGCCTTGCAGGCAAACAAAGAGAGGCCCTTTCCAACAGCATCCTGCAACCTCTTAGCACTGTTCTTCTCCTGACTTGGTTGGAGAGGCAAAGTTAGAGGGGAGTTCTGAGCCAACTGATGTTTCTGCACCAGGCCAGAGGTGCAGGATCTCTTTGGGTGCAGCTGTTTTCTCATCTTCCTCTTGCTGCTTAGAGTCAGTTGAACACTTTGTCCTATTCTCAGACAGTGGGAATATAGAAACCTAAAGAGGAATGTGCTGTGTTCCCTAGCTCCATGTTCCTTAGAAGGAGCTTAGGAATTATTTAATATCATTAAAATTTGTGAGTGAAAATTATGGTGGCCTAGGGCAGTTCTCCGTATGACCCAAGTGACACAAGAGCTTAATGCCACTGGGATAGCTTTTGCAAAGGGCACTGGTGCCTTTAAAATGTGACATATTAGAAAAACTCAGTGTTCATTTTAGGGTGGAATAGGTAAATTGATGCCCGGCAAATTGATGCCATGGATGAGTTACAGGAAATGGATGAGTTACAGGTTTTTCTTCTGCCACAGGGATGGCACTAAATGCCCTGTGCTGAGCCAGTTTCTTTTCCTGCAGGATTATTCCCATGAGCTCACCTGTATCATGGCAAAGGAGAAGATCGTTGTGCCAATTCGGGCCATCGGTGCCCGAGCCATCCTGGACTTCCCTGCCCAGGTGGACTTCTCCGAGTGTCCGGTCAAGCACAGCACCCAGAAGACTCTGCTGGTTCGCAATGTCGGTAACCGGACAGCTCATTACCAGCTGAGCACCCAGAGGTGAGGCAGCTCATCTGTCCCTGTGCAAAGGATATCACCTTTGGGTGAGAGCAGAGTTGGGAAAGAGCAGCAAAGGAACCAGAGCATCAGAGCTGCTGCCCTGCAGCCCTGGCTGGAAGTGAGCAGGATGGATGGCATCTGCTCTTGCTTTCAGTGTTGTTAGCAGGATGCAGCCTTTGAGCTTTCTCTGTCCCAGATTTCCTGGAGGGTGCTGGAACACGTTGGTAGCTGGCTTGCTGAGCACAAGCAGCTTCTGAAATGCTTCCTCACCACTGCCAGCCAAACAGACCCATTCTCTGGGAGGCCCCAGGCACGTGGCTCTCCAGTGGTCCCTGCATCAGATGCCCAACATGAGCTGTGCTGTGGGCAGCTGGTGCAGTTCCTGTTACTAAAGCTGCTCTGATTTCCCTTGTCACCTCAGAGCATCAGCTGCCTTTTCTGTTCCATGATGAACCTTTGAAAGCCAGTTTAAGATTTCAAACAGATGATTTAAATCTCTGAATAAGGCTGTGCCCCCTTTCATTGAGATTTCTTTTTGAATACTCTGAAGTTCCTGTGTTTCTGCTGTTTTTTCTTTTTGGGTTGTGTTAAATGTTTTCCAAAAGATCATGAACTCTTCACTGGGAGCTTTCATGAAGGTCGAGCTCCTCTAATGCCTCTCAATGTACCACATGCCCATAGGTAGATGCACAGGTGTATAGGAAATAGGAGATATTTAGGGAAGATGTGAAAAGCACTTGGGCTGATTTAGAAGGTAAAAGTACAGAATAATTTCTGCTGGAAATCATCTGAGCAGACACACTGCTCAAAGCAAGACCAGTGTCTGGGGATTGCAAGGTGCCATTGGGAGATCTGGACCTGTCTTTAGATGCCATACAAGAAAACAAACAAACAAATGGACCTAGTTAAAAAGCAGAAGAAAACAACCTATTAAAACCCCCTCCATAGCTTCTCTTTTCTGCCTGTTGGGTGCAATGGTGATTCATTGAAAGGGCAGCTCTAACAGGGTGAGAACTGTCTTAAGGAACAGCTCACCATTAACAGATAAAAGGCCAAAATTTAGCCTGCCAGCCCCATCTCTTGGCAGTGGTTTTCATTTGGTTCTTACAGTGTCAGGGATGTCTCCTTCACAGCTCTTCTATCTGTGGGCTCAGGGAACAGCTTAGTGATGTTGGCTGAAATGCAGATGACTGCTACAGCAGGAACAGAGGAGTCTAGTGGGTACAGCCCAGGGATGTAGGAGATGCAGGGGCTGATTTGCACTGAGTTTTTCAGTCCTGAAACTGAGTCCTGGACTTGGCTGGATCCTCTTCTCCTGATAATTTGAAAAGAGGAAGATACCTTCTTTCTCAGGCAAGAGAGAAAGAAGTCACCCCTGAAGTCACCCCGAGGAGTGTTATTCCCATCCTGCCATCTGAGGGCAGGAACATGTAACATGGGGCAGCAGTGGGAAGGGAATGGAATGGAATGGAATGGAATGGAATGGAATGGAATGGAATGGAATGGAATGGAATGGAAGGTAGTGCTGAAGTGTGGCCAGGGATTCCCTTAAATGGCAGCTTCTCTGTTCTGGTGGAATTTCTGGCAAAAGAATAAGAAGAAAATCCCGTGCCTTGCCCCCAGCAGGCACTGATCCCCCCGAGCCCCAGCAGGGACCTGCAGCAGTGCTGGCATCAGCCCCGGGGCAGATGCAGGAGCACGTGCACTGATCTGGCTCTGGGGCTGCTGAGGCCTTGTCTTTCCTCCCCTCCCTCCAAAGTCTCACGTCCAGCCCATAAACATTGCTGGCCCAAGGCTTCTCCATCAGGCAGTGATGGTCTCACCAGTGGGAATGGGAACAGCTCAGCCCATCATTGCAGCAAGAGGTCCTGAATGAGCTGAACCTGAAGCAAGTGACATCAATCAAGCTCAGCTTGCCAGATGTTCTCTTTATTTCTGTGTGTGATGTAATCATCACCAAACTCCCCAGAACAGACTTTGAAATGACAGATTGACCAGCAGCAAAGCACCCAGGCCAGGAACTTTTGTTTCCTCAGTGGGGCTGGAGAAGAGCACAAAGCACATTTCCCCTGAGCTGTCCCTGAGCATCAAAGCACAGAGTCTTGTGCTTGTCAGGCAAGAGCTCTTTACCTGGTGACCAATCCTGATGGCTCCTGTTAAATCCAAAGTGCACCAACACATTTGCATTAACATTTCCAACACCTCACACAGAGTTTCTCTGCTGGGCCAAGCAACAGTTACCAGCCTGGATAACAAGCCACAGTCCCAGACTGCATTGCTGGTAAACACACAGAAACCTCCTGTTCTGCTTCCTTGATGTGCTCCTGCTCATGGTGCTTCATTTAGCTGGCATGGGCTCCTTCAGACTGTAAATAGCATCCTCCTTTTGGGTTTCCATGTCACTCTATTGCTCTAATCTGCATTTGCACTCTTTCAGAGTTTTGACTGCTCCTTTTCTTAGAGCAGCTTTCATTGAAATGTTGATAAAATGTGCCCTTTTTAGGCTAAATCAGGATATTTTCAAGGCAAAATAAACCAAAGAATCACACTGCAAATTCAACTGTAACTATTCCTTGGTCTTCAAGGAAAAGTTCCTTCTCCCTGTCTGATTCCTAGGCTGTAATATCCCAGGACAGGTAGTGCCCTAACATCTGCATCTCCTGAGATGAGGTTTATAGGCAGCAGGAAAAGAGAAATTCCTGAGGCAGTCAGTGTCAAGTTCTGCATGCAGATAGCTCTGAAGCCTCTCTGTGCTCTTGACAAACCATTCTCTGATGGGATTGCTGGCAGTGGGACCCTTGAGCCTCATTGCAGAGAGCTGGATGCAGAGTATGGGGGAGCTGAGGTCATTTTACCCCCAGGATCTTGTGAGGGCTGGATCTCCTCAGCAGTGGCTCAGTGGCTGTTTCTGAGCCTGTCTGTTCTGTCCTCTGCTGCCTGTGCTTGGTTTGCTCCCTGCTTGCCCAAGGGAGCTGCAGTGCAGCAGGAATCTCCTGGCCAGGTGTCCCCCCAGCCCTGATCCCTCTCTTTGTGTTGCAGTCCTTTCTCCGTGGTGCCGACCGCAGGAACTCTGGCTGCTGGGGACACCATGCAGGTGACAGTGACATTTCATGCGCTGACCAACGGGGAACATTTTGGGTCCCTGTGCTGCAACACAGGTGAGTGCTGGCCCTTGCAGGGCACAGGACAGTTCTCCACATGGCTCCCTGTTGTCCCTCCCCCTGCATTCCCTCCAGAGGTACCTCCCTGTTCAGCTTTAGCCCAAAGAAAACTGAAAACTCCTTGGTGTTCAGGGGCTTGAGAAAGTGGATCCTGTCTAAAGGATGAAGATTTTTGATTCCTGTTTTGCTGGGAGTTGCTGAGTGGAGGAAGGAGGATCCCTGATTCTCCACTCCCATGTGGCTATGCCTGGGTGAAGTTTTATTTGATTCCTGGGCCGTGCTGGATGTGAGGTCTCCATCAGACTCTCTCCAATGCAATGGATTTCTTGCACACCTCTGTCCCATATGCTGCTTCTCCACTGGCTTGTCACACATCCTTTTTCTATGTGGCCCTTACACATAGATGTAGTTTCTGTCTAATAACATTTTCAGGCCCTCAAGTTCCTGTTTGGTGACAAATCAAGACCAATTTTTCCCTGTGCCCATTTCCCAGGCTGTTCATGTTGTTACAAACCTCTCACATCTATCTCCCATTTGATTTCTAGACTGAGGAATCCCATTCAGTCTTAATGTAGAAGCTGCTCTGTACTTATTAATCTTTCTATTGTCCCTTTTTTATTTAATGTGCAATGCTCCAGCTTGGTTTTTGAGATCAGAACAATAGAAAATATTTCAAGACTGATGTGGCTGTGGGTTTGGACAGGGAGATGATGATGATGATTTTCATGGTGTTCATTTGAGAGTGGTTTGTCATATTGCAGAGCCAGGCTGGTTGTGTTTCCTCACCTGTGTCCCCTCCTGCTGTGCGCTGTCACTTCACTTGTTCCTCTGGGCCTCCTTTTGCTGCCCACCTGCCCCCAGGCATATTTGCTGGTCAGCAACAAGGGATCCAAGGGATCAGGAGAGATGGGAGTCTCGTGGGATGCCCAGGGAGACCCTGGGCCAGGCAGGGCTGAACAGGGCTCCTCACCCTGTCACCTGAAGGACTTGGATGCAGAAATCCCAGTGATCTGAGTGGGTCACCAGAGCACACTGACCAATCCCACTGTCCATCCTGTCACCTTGGGGCCAAAGCTCTACAAACACACTCAGAAACAAGGGGTTTAAGGAGCTGCCCAGGACATCCTCACCACTCTACACACAGAGCTGTCAGGATGTGACAAATGGACTGATCCACAGAACTGCTCATTCAGATAAAAACTGTGACACCTTCTTTTGTGCCCTGGGATTTGTTCTGTTCCTTGTGCTTCCATCAGCCAGTGAGCTGAGCAAAGACTCCCCTTTGCTTTGTTCCAGGTGAAGAGAGTATCCACACAAAGCTCCATGGAGATGCTGTAGATGTTGATGTTGCGTTGAGCACAAATTCCGTGGAGGCTGGCAAGACCTTCATCACCATAGCATACCAGACAACCGTGTTCCTGGAAAACAGGAGTAACATCACAGCCCACTTCCAGTGGAAGGCTTTGCCTTCTGAGGAAGATGACTATAAAGAGAAGAGGAGGTTGGTTTGGAAGATGCATTTCAGTGAGATATATGGCCCAAGACTGAAACTAACCTATGGCCTCAGGGGGGTGTTGGTGCTTTTGAATGGTTTAGGCCAAGTAAACCATGCCTGGCACTGGGGTGTGTGTCCCTGGGCTTCAGGAGCTCAGCACTCAGCATTCCAGTTCCATTTATACTCCAACCAGGAATGGCATTTTGGGAAGGAAAGGTTGGTTGCAATGACTGATTTCCTCAGGTTCTAATTGGGCTCCTGTCTCTCTAATCTTCTTCCTACATGACCTGGCAACATCTCCCCTTCCCAGGGAAGTGCTGCAGTAGGTGCTCTGTGACCTTTATGTGCATCCCCCAAGCAGCTCAGTGGGAGGAAAAGCCAGCTGAGGTGGTCGGTGGATTCTCCCTCAGTTTTGGCAGAGGCTTTGAGCCAGGAGGTTTCTCTGGAGGGATGTTGGCTTTGGAAACCTCTCCTGAGCTTGCAAGTGTGGGGTGAAACTCCCTGCTGTGCCAGTGAACAACAAGTTATCCTCTGATCCTTGTGGGACCCTCGTGGCTTGGCTCAGCCTTTGCTGGGGAGCTGCTGCTGCTCCTCCCCAAGTGCTTTGCTCTCCTGCACTCCCACTTCTCTCTGCAAATCTGTGGCTTATTAAATGATCAGCTGGCCTTGTCTCTCCCTGGGGCTGCAGGCAGTGTCGTTTGCTGCACCCATCGGGTGAGGAGTGGCTGGAAAACTTCACGGAGGAGAAAGAAGTAGAGAAGGTGCAGGGCTTTTCTGAAGATCACACTGCCCTCCTGAGAAGCAGGGTCCAGGAGAAGAAGGCAAAGGTGCAAGATGACCTCCTGCTGTTCGCCAGTGACAATTTTTTCATTGAGCCATTGGTAAGTGACACCCGAGAACCTCATTTTCTTCCTCTTCCTCTTCCTCCTCCCAAGCACCCTTCCCCTGGCTGCAGTCACTGGGCAGATCCTCAGCTGGCCCCATGTGCTGGCAGGGAGGATGTGGAGTTTCTGGAGCGGCTGCAGAGCTCCCTGCTCAAAGCATTTGTGCCCTGCAGGCTCAAGGCAGGGCTGGGAGCCTGACACAGCCCAGCTCTGCTGCCAGGCTGGAGCTCAAGGCCCTGTGTGCGTGTCCTTGCAGTGTCACAGGGAGCAGTTCCTGTAGGCAGGGGCTCCCCCCACACGTGGGGCTCAGCAGAGGCTGTTGGAGCACTGCCAGCTCACACACTGACCTGAAGCTTGCAATGGTTCCCTGGCAAAAGGAGGCCAAATTCAGCCCAAGGTTAATGACAGAAATGCCAATCCCCTCCTGTAACCATGCCTTGCACTATTGCTGAGTGTCCCTTCCAGTGTCATCCTTGTGTGAGCCTGGACACAAGGGTGCAAGGCTGAAATGGGCCTTTGGAGTTCTCCTGCACACAGGGACACAAAACCTTTTCCTTTTCTGGTGATGCAAGCAAACTGCCACGTGCTCCCATCAGCCAGAGCCCTGATTCTGAGTACTGGCATTGGGAGAGATGATGAATGCCTGGTGTCTGCACGGAGCAAAATCCCTTCTCATCTTGCAGTAAAGCCCAGAATAATCCCAACCTCTGCTTTCTTTCAAAACAGCTTAACTAATATCTGTAGTTGCCTCTTCTTGGTTACTCCTATGGCCCATCTAAGGCCAAGAGCCACCAGTGCACAGTGGCACTTACATCCCATGGAGCTGACAGCAGCATGATGGGACCAAGAGCTTGTGTCAGAGCAGCAGGAATATTGTGGAGAGTGGCAGCTGATCAGCTGAGCATTGAGAGCTTCCAGCGCTGTGTTGAGCTGGGTTTGGAGGCTTTCCTTGGCTGCTTGTGTTGTTCACTCATCATTGATGCTCAATCAAGGCTTACAGGCCTGTGGTTGGAAACAAGAAATGTGGAGTTTGAAGAGCAATGCTTTGCTGTCTCTTTCTGTTGTAGGAGGGAGAAATTGGGCCGAATTGTTCGGCTGAAATCACGGTGACCTTCAAAGCCCTGGAAGCACTGGAGTATCAAAGTGTGGCTTACTGCCATGTCTCAGGTGCAGCTCCTTTGCCCTGCTCCTGTCCCCCTCGGTGAAGCCATGGTGCAAGCCTGAGCCCACTGGGCTCCCATGGAAGTGCTGGGAAGAGTCCCTGGTCAGCAGGGCAGTGCTGGCACATCCCCCCTGGCCCTGCAGCCTCCAGGGAGTCTCCTGTGCAAGGCCAGGGCTCAGAATGCTGGCTCTGCCTTACTGATCCCAGAACAGCCCAGGCAGTGCAGGGAGAGGTTTTCATGCCACGGCTTTGCCAGCATTTCCTCAAAGGCCAGAGAGCTCCAGAGCAGAACAGCTTTAGTGAACAAGCACTAAGCCCCTGCAGGCCCCTGGCCTCCAGGATGGGTCCATTTGCCATGGATCCATCATCAGGTGGAAGGAGCTGAG
Source organism: Agelaius tricolor (assembly GCF_023055355.1). NCBI lineage: Eukaryota > Metazoa > Chordata > Aves > Passeriformes > Icteridae > Agelaius > Agelaius tricolor. Next base: position 721,440 of record NW_027269311.1, on the reverse strand, counting down.
TTAGAAATGTGCTCCCTGGCCCTGGATCACCTCCCAGTGCCCAGACAGCAGCAGAGCAGAGGTGGCTGAGCCCCACTGAGCACAGGGTGTTTGTAGAAGGAGCACCCTTGGCCAGCAGCTGCTTCTCTGCCTGTGTGGGAGTTGTCCCCTTGCAGCTCTCACTCTGTGGAAACAGAACACAGTGCTGAGTGTCAGAAGGGGAGCACTTGGGCAACAAAGGCCTGTGCTCCTGGCCCGGGTAGTTTGGTAATTGCCAAACTCATCATGAGCTTTTGTGCCTGCACTGAATGGATTTCAAAGCTCCTCTAGGTGCATGGGAAGGAAACCACAGAATCACAGTATGATGAGGGTGGGGTGGACCTTAAAGATCATCTAGTGCCAAGGCCCCTGCCATGGGCAGGGACACCTCTCCCTAGACCAGGTAGCTCCAAGCATGAGTACATCCAGCTCAGAGTCAGGGACTAGCACTGAGGCAGCCTGGAAAATCCAGTGTGACAGAGGGAATGATTGTACTGCAATGGACATCTCTCCCCAGGCCGTGAGATCAGGCTGCCCCTGTGCCTCAGAGGGAAAGGCCAAGGACCCCTGGTTGAACTCAGCTCTCCTACGCTGAACCTTGGGAATGTTTTTGTCTACACCCCCTATGTCTATGAGGTGAGCAGCAGGGCTTGGGATGGATCCTGATGGCTCCTGAGGCAGCAGCAAGCCTGGTGGAGCTGTGGAATTGCTGCCAACCTGGGCAGCTGTGAGCAGGGAATATTTGATGTACTGCTCAAACCTGGGGGGTCAGAAACGTGTGTCTGTTGTTCCTGAAGCCCCAGTCCCTGCTTTTGGGCAGCCTTCCTTAGGGATCAGCTGGGAGGCTTCCTGCAAAACAACCCCTTGCCACATGAAACCAACACTGGGTCAAAAAGCTGCATGTTCAGAGGCTTTTGTGGCAGTGCCAGACACAAGGCACCTTTGGACTGGGCTCTGCAGAAGCAGCTGCAACAAACTGGCTGCCTTTGAGCTTCAGCCCACTGCAAACAGCTTCCAGTCAAGTGTCCCTGCTTATTGCTGAAGTCACAGGAAATCCATCCAGCCTCCTGGCTCAGTGCTGGCCATTGCAAAGGGCTTGGGAGTTCTCTCCCTTGCTGACCAGTCCCTCACCACACTTCAGCCTTGGTGCATCTCTGGCTCTGGAAGGAGAAAAGTGTTCCTGGGAATAAAGCAAAGGATTTTTCTACCTATTTGCCTCCCCCCCAATAGTGTCAAGTTTGCAAAAAATTCATGAGAGAGCAACTCAAAGAGGTAGAAAATGAGGCACTACATCATGCCAGACACTTTCAAAAGCGCAGCTGGGGAAGGGAAAGACACGCTGAGTTTTTTTACCAAAGGATGGTGCTGTCTGTACATTTTGATGCTGATGCCTCATTCTCAATGAATTGTTTCCATGGTATGGGAAAGGTGAATGAGTAGATGGTGCTGTTGGAGCTGTGCTCACTGGGGCAGCAGCAGCTCTGGGGTGATTCACTCTGCAGCTGCAATCACCCCACTCAGGGCTCTCAGGGCCAGCTCCCCATGAGCTTGGTGATGCTGAGCAGAGGTGCACTGCTCTGTGTCCATGGGATAAGCCCAGGGTGACTGCAGGTCTGTGGAGTTGCCACTGCTCTGCATGAAAACCCAAAGGCAGAACTTGTCCTGTTGGATCTTTTGACTTCTGCCATTCAGCAGCACAAAGCATCTTCTGCCTTTGCTGGGTGTTCATTGCATCATTAGACAATAACTCACAAGAAGGGAAGGTTCCACCTGTATTTCCATTTTGCTTTCTTGCTTCTGCAGGTGGAACTGATTAACAAAGGAGCTCTTGATGCTCCCTTCACCTATATCCCTTCAACCACAAATGTGGACTTCTGCTTCACGGTTGAGCCCGAGCAGGGCATGATTGCACCAGGTGGGACCCAGACTGTTCAGATCTCCTTCCATACCACCGTGCTGGGGAGCTTTGAGGAAAAATTCCAGTTCAGTGTGGCTGGATCTCCTACACCTGTGATCCTGACCATCAGGTAAGGACTCTGGGAGCTTGGTGGGCACATCTGTAGCTGTCTCTGGGACATCCCCCACCTACCTCATTTTGGGGTTGAGCAGAGAAAAAAGGTGATGCCTGAGGTCTTAATCTCTGCTGTGATCCTGGCATTGCCTTAGTGTCAGGATGCCTCCTGCCCTGTGTGGTACCCAGGAGCTGCAATGACTCCTCCCTGCAGGGATCTCCCTCTGCCTTGGGCCATGGCAGGCAGTGGGATGGAGCAGCTCTGGGCAGCAGCTGCTCTGGGATGTCCCACCTGAACACCCAGCAAGGCCCCCAGGGCTTTGCAGATGGGCCAGCCTGGGGGATTCTGCCCCAGCAGCAGTGTTTTTAAAAACTTCCATTAATAATCCATGCCAGATGGGCAGCAGCAGCCTCAGCTCCCCTCTCATGGCCATGCTGTGGGGGACAAGCTGTGCTCCCAGCTCCTGTGCACAGAGTGCTCTGGTGCCTCCTTTGCACAGCCAGCAAAGGGCTGATGTGGGAGTCAGGAACTGTGCAGCAGGAACTGTGCCAAGGACAGGGGTACCATCCCATGGGCTGGTGCCATGGCAGGAGACAATCCTGGCCCAGCCAAAGGGAGAAGGGCTGATCACAGGGGAGGCAGAGCTCAGTCCTCAGCACCACAGCAGCGTGAGGCCTTGTCCCTGCCAGCCTGAGCCATGTGCTGCTGGGATAATGCAGTGGAAGCAGGAGAGCTGATGCTGGCTGCTCTGCAGCTTTGGAGCTGGGCTCCTGCTGTTGGGGGGCACTGGCTCAAGGCAGTAAAGAAATGAAAGCAATCTGCACTTGATTGTACCAATAAGATAAGGGAGATGGATAAAAAGGAACAAGGAAGTTCTTATTTGGCAAGAGAAAAGTGGTGAGTAGGTCTGCCCATAGTGGAGAAACAATGATGCTGGCTTTGTTTTTGGAGGAAAAGTGCTGCTTTTTTAGTTTGGAAATCAAGAGGGAACATTTCACCAGTCCTTTCCTCTAGGATTCACCTGTCCCCTGGGTAGAACTGTTGCTGCTCTTTTCAGAGGATGTTTGGGGCTCCCCTGGATTCATGTCTCAGAACTGTGTCTGTAATGATTGTGTGGGTCAAACTCTCCTGGGAAAGCTCCTCCACGGGAACAGCAGTTGCAGCTAAGAAGGAGCAAAGCAGGGAACCTGTGGCTGGAAAGGCTGCTTACAGAAGTTTGTGGGGACACCTTGATGTCCATCCCATTGCAGCTGGGGAAACTGAGGCACGGAGCCATGTCTGGGTGTGTGTTCAGGGTCCTTCATGGGACCCCCAGCATCCCAGGGGCTTCTCCTGCCTGCCCATCAGTGGCTGTTGGCTGCTGGCCACTTGGCTTGAGCTGCCTCCTGTGCACAGGGCCCTGTGCTGAGCACACGGTGCTGTGTTGGTTGGAAACCCAGGGTGCCCTGAGCCCAGGTTTTGTGCCCCGAGCCACGACAGCCGGACCTTTGCAATGCCTTTAACCGAGCCCTTTCCTGCTCTGTCCTCGGCCTCCAGGGGCAGCGTCACTGGACCGAATTTACACTTCGACCTCCCTGAGCTCGACTTCGGGGACATCTCCTTTGGTGAGTGTTGCCTGGGCTGGGACACAGCGTCAGGGATCTGTGCCTTCCAACAGAAAAGCATCCCTCACTCCTGGTCTGCCCCAGCAGCCTCTTCAGGCTGTGAACTGCTGCTGCCTCAGGGGGCATTTTGCCATTGTGAGATCCAATAGAACCAAGGAATAGAAAGGCAGTATTTTCTAGTGTCTCTGTCCTGCTTTAAAAGACAGATCCCCACCATGTGTGGCGGTATCTCTGGCTTTGCAGGATGGAAAGCAAATCTCAGAGCCAAAGTGGGGATCCCCTTGCAGGCACAATCACAGTGAGCAGCATGGCTGTGGTGTCCCTGTTTGTTGGGTGAGGTGGGACATGGTTCCTAATTGCTAATCTCAAACCAGGGCTGGGGTTTGCCCCCAGTTGAGTGGACTCTGAGCTGTCACGTGCTCAGTCTGTTTGGCCCAAACCAAGAGATGCTTTAAGGGTCCTGCAGAGAGAAACTGCATTAAGGTGCATCACATTCTAGTTCCTGATTCCATCCTCATTTCCTTTTGCTGTAGCTTCTTCTCAATGACAACTCACTGTTTATGTATCGTGAAAACAGTGGGAATGTTGGCAGACTTACCAGGGAATTTGACAGCTTGAATTCTCAGAGTAAATGCTGGGTCTGGGTGCACACTCATCACTGAGAGATAACTGGTGCTGGTTTGGGGCAGGGGAGGGAGCTCCTTCCCCTCCCAAAGAGAGAAGCTTGCAGTGTTCAGCAGGGCTAGGAGTGGGCATTTTCAAGGCTGCAGTCTGGAATCAGTGTCAAAGGGAACTCAGTGATGATTAATTCCTCATGCAGCTTCTCGGTGAGCTGTAGTTCAGAAAATAAAGAGCTCAACTCCAATCTCACTTTTATCCTGGCAGGATATTCCCACCAGGATCATGCCATAATGGGTGCCTGAATGGATATTTGTGTCCTTTCCTAGGCTTTCCCTATACCCAGAGATGTCGCCTCACCAACTGCTCCATGGTGCCCGTGACATTCAAGCTCCGCATGTCGGACGATGGCACGCAGCCGGCTGTGGACAGCCTTGATCAAATCCGCAAAGAAGGTGACCCATCCTGGAGGAAGGGAATTCATTTCTATGTGGAGCCAAGGGAGTTCACCATGAATCCCAGCCAAGGAACCATCCTCCCCCAGGGACACCAGGACATTGAGGTATGGGAAGAATCCAGCCGTAGATGCTTCAGCACCAGGGCTGAAGCTTCACTGGAGTGTGGGAGGGCTTTAGCTCTGGTGCCAGCTTTGAGCATCGTGGGAGTGAGAGATCTGCACTGCTGGGAGGCCTCTGCTAGCTGGCTTACCCGGGATGTTCCTCAAGGAGCACTGGTTTGTTTCCAAAATCCTACACTGAGATCAATACCATATGGTCAAGTCCTGAAGCCATTCTTTTGCTTTTGAGAGCGATTTCTTGGATTGCAAGTGGGCAGAGCAAGGATGAAGGCAGAAGGTGGTTGTTAGAGAGATGTCATTGTATAAAGCAGTTAGCTTTTCTTCTTGGTCTCATTTTCCCTCTCCTGAGGAGCAGAAAAATTTGTGTTCACTGCAGGGATCTCCAGTGGAGACAAAAACCTCTGCAGCCATGTGTTGCGGTTCAAATTGATTTTATCGATTCCTTGTTCTGTTGTACACCCATGTTCTCCCTGAGTTGGCTCACGCCTGTGTTTTACCCTCCCTCAATGCTGTCCCTCATGCCGTTCCCTGCCCCTTGTTCCAGCTCTTTTCCCTGCCTGTCTAGGCAACCCAGCCCCTTTTGTTCCCAAACCTTCTTTGCCACTTGAACCTCGGGCCAATCCCTGATTGCAATACCCCTTTGGAATTCCCCTATTCTTGGAGACCCCATTGGCCATGTGACCCATCCTCTTTACCCTCCTACCCCCAGTGGTCCCAGACACTTGATGTAATCCCCTCACTCCTCCCCTGAGGATTCCCTATTGATTTGCTGTTTGTATCCACCCCCTCATTTGTATTTTTACAAAAGCCCTTGCACAGGAGTGTCCAGGGCTCTTGTGCCTCTGATTCCTTTATTTGGAATAAACCCTTCCTTGTGGAACTTCAAGACAGAGAGCCTCCTCCTTTCTCCTCTGCCTGGTCCCTGTGGTGGCTTGTCTCTTGCGCTGTACAGCAAGTGGCTCTGAGGGCTCTGCCTCTGGTAAATGCCCACCCTGGGGCAGTTCCCCACTCCTGGCGTGGTGCCGGAGTTCTAAGAGCCAGCCCGGGCTCTGGGTACCATGGCAGCCATGAACTGCCCAGCACCTGCTGGGCCACACTTTGCCCTCAGCCTTCTGCTGTAAAGCTGAACTCATTGTGTTCAAGTCAGATTTCCACTGCATTTATGTCATTGTAGTCAGATGAGAAATTGGCCCCTTAATTTGAATACAGTGGTGTGTAGAGCTTTAGTCTAATGTTTTAATGAAGCTGACCTATGCTGTGATAGCAAGGTGTGTTTAACAAATCTGCTATTGCCAGAAGGCTTTTGTTACTCTGAGACTGTGCTCTACACATGGACCAGCAGAAGAATTAAAGCCAAATCCTTCCTCAAGAACTGGAGGATGTCACATGTGGGTAATGAGCTTTTGTAAGGAAGAATTTACTGTTCTTTTTTCTACCAGGTGACCCTGTGTTCCAACACGGTGATGGAATTCTACAGGAGATTGCTGGTGGACCTGGAGGGTTTTGGTGAGGGAGTGGCATCAGTGGTCATCACAGCCAGGTACCAGCCCTTCCTGGCCTCCCCCAGGCACCGCCTTGCCCAGGCTTTGCTGGCTGCAGCTGCCAAGGAGAAGAGCTGCTTAATGGCCTCATGTTGTGCCAGCTGGACATGAGAACAGCAGTGCTTGGACAGCAGCCTGTGGTGAAAAGCACCCCTGCTCACAGCCCAGCACAGTCCTGGCCCTTTTCTAAAGGGACCAGGAATGGTATCATTGATTGGCCTGGGTTTTGGTGCTTGAGGTGGAACAAATTTCCCGAGGGCCTCCTCTCCTTCTTCCTGCAAGAGATGGAGTTGTGCTGGTTGTGACCACCCTGCATTGGTTTGGGACACACCAGGCTGCCTGCTGAGAGTCAGGGTCTGGTTCTGTTCATGAGGGCACATGACAGGGGAAAGTGGCTCCCAGCCAGAGTGGGGAGGGCAAGGTCTTATGAGGGGAAAGCAGCCTTGATGTGGCAGGTCAGCTCCAGTTATTCTCCTTCCCTGTGCTTCCCATTTTGAGCTTTAATGTTCTCAGACTTAAACCAAAAGTCGTTGTTGCTGCAGCAGAATTCCACCCTGCTGTGCTGCTGTGGGTGTCAGTGTGATGCCAGAGGGATGCAGCTCCCTGGTGCTGTTCCCTCTCCCAGGCAGAGCCATCCAGGCAGTGCCTGGGCTGCCATTCTGTAAAGCAGGTGGAGCTGGGGCCAGGCAGGGCCTGGAGCTGTGCAGTGAAGGAGCCAGGGAGCTGCAGGGCCTGGGAGGGGGTGGCTGATCAGCCCCTCTGTGGGGCAGCTGCTGTCTCGTGCCCTCCAGGGCTGGGGCAAAGAGCTGAGTTCTCAGGCAGGGCAACAGCACCATGGGAGAGAAGGGAGTCATTTTTATGAGACACTAGGGTTGTGTGTTCCTTGAGCCTTAGTGAGCCCTGATCCTTGTTGGGATGGCTCCCCCAGAGCTCATGGGTCACTGGGACTGTTCCAGGAGTCCTGTCAAGCCTTCTTGGGTAAAGGAGGGGCTGAGGCAGCTGTGGGGCAAAGGGCTCTGCCTGGGGCACTGGGCAGCCTCTGGGTGCTGCCTCTCAGGGTTTGCCCCTCCTTGACAAGACGTGTTGGAGTGGGAAGAGGTAGAAGGCAATTTATCACTGTAGGGCTGTTCAATGTGCATTTGACAGTGACCAATGTGTTCTGCTCCATTGCACAATCTTTGGGGGGAAATGTTCTCCATTCTCTCAGTATCTCTGATTGCCCTGGGGTCATCTCTCTGCCCAGATGTCTCGTTCCTGAGCTCCAAGTGTCCTCCCCAGTCGTGCTGTACGATGAGTGCCACCTGAAGGTGCCATATGAGAGGAAGATCATCATTAGGAATCCCAGCCACCTTCCTGGCTGCTACGGGCTCATTCCCCAGGTTTGGCATCACATCTACCTCCTTCTGTCAAATATTACTGAGGAGATTATCAGGGGAAAAAAGGGTTTGGATAAGAACTGGTTTCTATTCAGTCTTATGGATCTGCTGAGAGCAGTATCCTACCCGACTGTAAACTTTAGGAGGCAGTTGAAGCTCCTGAGGAAACAGTTGATGTTCTGGTCTTCAGGGTGTTTTCATGTGGGAGATCTTAGAGGGTTGTGAAAAGCTGCTGCATCCACAGACACCAATGCCTGTGCTGGCAGCCTCCTTGCAGGTTCCCCTGGGAGTGCTAAGCCTACAATTCTTGCAGCTTGTTTGTGCCTTTACCTTTGTGCTGGGGAGTTTGAAACGTGTGTGTTAAGTTGCTGTTGTGGTGGATGTTAAGGAGTCTAAAGTTTCTCCAGAGGTGCCTCTGAAGTTGCATTTCATTCTGTCCCTTCCAGAAACGCAAGGAGGACTCTGCTGTGCTCTACTCCAGCCCCAAGCCCTGTGGGATTGTGCAGCCCCAGAGCACAGCAGAGATCCCAGTTGTGGTGGAAGTGCAGGCCCTGGGCACTCATCGCACCAACGTTGCCATCGGCGTGTTCGGGGATGAGAGAAACCCACTGGTGAGGGCAAGGGGAGATGTGAGCCTGTGTGCAGCTGCTCCTGGCAGGGTGCACAGGGACAGGGATTCTGCCGGGGAAAACAGGCCCAGGCTGCTGGGGAGAAGGACAGGAGGGATGGGGGGCACAAACAGCTCCTGCCTTAGAGGTGGCAATCTCAGGGTCTGACACAGAATGGAGCTCGGCTAAGCTGGAATCCAGGGGCATTTGAGTTCATTCTTCTTTCAAATGCTGTTAACTTTGGAAACATCTGTTTGAAAATGTCATCCCTCTGAGCACAAAAGAGGACGTCAGAAGACTTCTGGGAACCTTGAGTTTCTGTAAAAGAAAGGAAAGCTGGCATTTGAAGGCTGGTTGCAAGGACTGAAACTTCTATTAAAACATACGGAAATGGCAATGCCAAATTCCCTGGATGGCACCAGACATCGGAACCTGGGCCATTGTGGCACTGCATGTAAATCAGTGAACAGCAAGGACAGGCAATGCAGGCTGCGCCAGGGAGCCTGAAGTTTGATAAAACAGTTGCTTTCAACTATCAGGCTGCTTCCCTTAAAGAGGAGGGTTTCTCCCCACCAGAAGGACCAGTTGTTTAACTGTCAGCCTGGTCTTAACTAGAGATTTCTTGCAAAGGTAAAAGCTTTGGGCCAATAATTTTTAATTGGAAAGGTTCTCTTACCTTAATCCTTTTTGATTTGGAGGTGAACATGTAATTTTCTTTTTCCCCAAAAGCCCAGCATTTCAGCTGGAGAGTGGTAGCTGTCCCTAAAGAAATAACTTGAGCAAGGTTGAGCTGTTGAAGGTTTTTTAGGTTTCCCTGTTGTGGTTTGTTTTGTGGTTTTTTTTATTTTAAATCTTTCTTGCTTGCTTCCTGGAACAGAGAGCACAACTACGGAGCTCAGGACAGCTGGCAGAAATCTCCCCAAGCCCAAGGCTGGCAGAGCTTGGCAGGATCCCAGCACCACAGCCTGTGTATGTATGGATGGATGGATGGATGGGGAATGCGACCTGAGTCGCCTGGGAGTGTTGGGAAATGTCAACCAACCCCCCAGCAGTGTCAGGGGAACATTCCTGATAAATCCCTGGTGGAGCTGCAGAGTTTCTGGCCTTGGGCACTGGGGGGGCTCTGCTGGCTGGGCACTGGCTGGGTCTGCCCCTCGGTGCCTCAGATCTCACCTTTTTGCTGCCTTCTCTGTCTTTCCCTCTCCCACTGTGCTTTCTGCATCCCCACCAGGTGTTCATGCCTGTCCTCTGTAGTTGCTCAATGCAAGCAGTTGCAGCTGCTGCAGCAGCTCAGTGTCATCCCTGGGCTGCCTTTAGAACAGACCTGCTCCAGCCTGGATTGGGAAGGGCTGGATCAAACCATTTCTCAGGTCAACGTGCCAGCACCCACCCAGGGGCTGCATCCTGGCCAGGAGCTGCTCGTGCAGGTGTCCCTCCCTCCCACTGCAGGTCCCTGTTCATAGTTGTGTTCTTTTCCAGATGTGAGCCTTACCCATCTAAATTCCAACCCCAACCACCAAAGGGGAAGAGACCCAGTTTGGATTCCTCAGCATCTCTAAGGAGACGCTTGAGGATTAGAAATGTGGAGGAGGCAGCCACAGCCCTGAAAGAATCCTGGGGTTTTGCCCAATCTCCAGGAGCAGAGGTAGATTTTCTTGTACCCCTACTGCTTGTGCTGCCTCCCCAGCCTGCCAGCACCAAGTCCTGCTCATGCTGAGCTCCCTTTTTGCTGCCCTGCTGTGCTGTGCTGACAGTGAGTTGGGCAGCAGGGCCAGTGGCTGGGTATGGGCTGTGTGGGAGGGAGAAATAGGAGAGTTTTCCTTGGAGAAGCTGACTCAGAACCTACAGGCCTGTGCTGAGTGGGGGATTTGTTTTTTGCCTTGTTTCCTTCCCAAAGTAAGATGAGGCTTTTCTCTGCATCATCATGGTAAGACCTCCAGCTTCCTTCCCAGAGAAAACTGGGATGATCCTGATCTCCATGGAGCCTCTTCCCAAGGCAGCCAGACTCCCTGTTTGCAGGGCTCTGCTTTCACCCAGAGCTGCTGCTGCACTGCTGGCCCTGAAGCTGTCTCACAAAGGGAGACTTTGCAGAGTGGCTGTCTCTTCCTCCCAGCACAGAAAATGGCATGTTTTCCAGGTGCCAGCACCAACTCCTGCAAACCCTCACCTGCCACGAGGCTCGGAGGGATTCAGGTGCTCCCTGGACATGGCGCACACTCCCCTGGGAGCGGAGAAGGCAGGAGGGAATCTGTCTCACTGCCCATTGTCAGTGTGGCAAGCAGGGCTGGAGCTGCCAGTGCCGCTGGGGGCCCTCAGCATTGGCCACAGAGGGGCCTCCCATCCCTGCAGGCCCATCACAAAGGGCTGCTGGAGCAGCTGCTTGTTGGAGAGGCCGTGCAGGACACGTTGCAGGGCTGCCCAAGGACGCTGTGCAGCACCTATGGAGGGCACTGCTGCCCCTGGAACTCCTCAGGTGCTGCACAGGAAGTTTTTGCAGGCGCTTTTTCTGTAGCACCTTGAGAAAGCAGCATTTAAATCAGAGAGAGAGGGGAAGAGCCTCAGGAGTCAGATGAGCTGGGCTGGGCTCCTTCCCTCAGCTCCAAGAGCTCTCACTCTGAGTCTCCTCCTTTTCTAAAAGCAGGAAGTTTTGAAACTTTTTAAAGGCAAGTTGTGCATCAGAGAGAATTTCTACTGCCAGGAGACATCCCAGGTCACTTTCATGTCATGTACTAATTAATGCATTGACCCGTGAGGATGGGAGAAGATTTTCCCCATGGTCCCTGCACTGGTCAGTGGCATGGATGCAGGATGAGGTGAGGGTGATTCTGGCAGTGTTTGGGGAATAGGCCCCTCTGGCTACAGCTGCACTTTGCTCCAAGATGCTCTTCTGCATCCATTTCCATGCTCAGCACCTCAATCTCTCCTGTCTTCCACCCAGGCTTTCAGTATCCTGCCAGTGCCAGCTGTGCTGCAGCCAGGAGAGAGCCAGCAGGTCTCCTCCACCTTCTCTGGCCACCTCAGCAGCACCTGCAGTGTCCCGGAGCTGTGCCACGTGGAGGGAGGCCCCAGCTACGAGGGGCTGGTGCCCGGGGAGGCCTCATGTGTCAGCTCCTCCCTGAGCCCCCGGGAGATCAACTGTGGCTCTCAGGCCCCTCTGAGGGAGAGGTGAGTCAGCCTTCCATGGGCTCCTGCTCTGCCATGGGTTATTGTCCCTGCAGGGCTTCCCTGCTCCAAGGACTCTGAGCTCAGAGGTGCTGCATAGCAAGGGCCAGCAGCAACACAGGGAGGGCCACTCTGAGCTCCCTGGCTCCCAAGAGAGGAAGGACCTTCTCCTGTTGAGACACAACATCTTCTTCTCTATTTGAGTGCTGAGCCCTCCTGGCTTAGCTGCTGCCTGCAGGGAGCTGGGCTCTGGGCTTGCCTTGGCACTGCCTCTAGAGGTGGCTTGAAGTGCATGGTGTTGAGTGGCATCTTCTTCATCATCTCCCTTCTTCACCAAAACAGTGGCATTGTGGTATGGGCAGGCGTGGGGCACAGAGCAAACCTTGCTTAGGGTCCTGCTGCTGCCCCATATGAAGCCCTGGCAATGCTGATCTGCCAGGGCTCTCCTTATGGTGGGACAGCAGCCAGAAAAGCTCATGTCCTTTAGGCTCCCCTGCAGCTGCAGCCGTGGGCAAGCACAGGAGAAGCTCAGCTCCAGCAAGGCAGCCCAGCTCAGGACACACAGGCCCAGGGTGGAGCTGGGAGTGGAGGCTGCTTCAAGCCAGCCTGTGCATCAGGACTTCTTCAGGCCAGGCTGAAGTTGGTTTCATGGGGAGGAGAGGGACGAGGCTGCTTCCAATGGTTTCCATGGCAGCCAGCACTGGTTTGCTTGGTCACAGCTGGGTTCCAGCAGGAAATCTGGCTGACAAGAGCCTGTCTTGCAGGAGAGGAGTTCCTGCAGCCTTTGCTTTCTGACTGATAGCATTGTTCTCATGAAGGAGCAGGCTAGGAGTCATTAAAACCGAAGGTCATGGACACAGACTCTCTAACTAATTAAAGTTAGACAGTGGTGTGTTTATTAACACCGGCGGGAGGCACCAGAGCCGTCCCTAAAAGGCGCGACCGCGCTGTCCAAGGTTCTTTGCCCTCTCTTTATTGCCCAAGATCTTACATACAATACATCTGCACAAGCCCAGCACCTCCCATCCCCGCTCTGTATTCAAATGAGCTCATTGGTCCTTCACACCTGTGCAATTCCTCCCTTGAATTGGGTCTTGAATTGGGTCTGTGGTCTTAAGGGATGAAGTCAGGAATGTCTTCATCAGGTCTCTGTGACCCTCTGGCACGATCCAAGGTCCCCTGCTTAGTGACTGATTGACATCGAGCCCAGGTCCTAAGCATTGTTCTCCTGGTTTCAAGATGTTCTTATAACAGTTCACTTCCTCCACTTCCTTCTAGAAAGAAGCTCCTCATGGTAAACAATAGAACATTCAGCTCCAGCTTAAGCATCTCATAATCATTAACCTATGGTCTGCCTATCTAACTTACATCCTGATCAATGGGAATTGCTTCTAAGCCTCAGCTGAAATCTGAACTCTTTAAAATCATGCTTCAGCTATGCCCAGGAGGAAGGGGGCTGAATGAGCTGAGTAAGAATTGTAGGAGAGATGAGCAGATGTCAGCAATCTGTGCTCTGCTCTAAACTGGGAAGCCCAGAGACAAAGGGCGTTTTCAGGCAGCAGCACAGAGAGCTGCTGGATCAGCCTTGGGCAGGGGCTGGAGGGGTCTGGCTGTGCCTTCAGAGGGAGCTTGCACAGTCAAGAGCTTATGATGGCAAAGCTGAGGTTTGGCTGGGCCTGGAGGTCCCCTTCCACCAATGGCCTCACTTGGGATGTTCCCAGCCTCTGTGGGTTGAGGAGAATTCACGGAAATGGCCTCAGGGTCAAGGAATGAAGTGCAGAGCCAGCCAGGACTAGGGAGCCCAAGTTTCTGGTAGGGACTCTCAGCCATGGTTTCTATTTTGTCTGCAGAAGGGAGCTGAAACAGTCAGCTAAAAAGCTTGAGGAGGAGGCAAAAGCCTTAGAGGAGGAAGAGAGGCAGAAGAAGGAAAAGAAGGGTGTCTCTGTGGGAAAGCAACCTGCAAAACCAGAGAAGGGGAAAGCCAAGACCCCAGAGAAGAAGGATAACAAAATCCCAAAAAAGGAAACCAAATCCCCAGAGAGGAAGAAAAACAAAATCCCAAAGAAGGAAATCAAAATCCCAGAGAAGAAAGAAACCAAGACCCCAGAGAAGAAGGAAACCAAAATCCCAGAGAAGAAGGAAACCAAAATCTCAGAGAAGGAAACCAAAATCTCAGAGAAGAAGGAAAGCAAAGCATCAGAAAGGAAGAAAGGCAAAGTATCAGAAAGGAAGGAAACCAATGCATCAGAGAGGAAGGAAACCAAAATCCCAGAGAAGAAGGAAAGCAAAGCATCAGAGAAGAAGGACACCAAAGCCCCAGAGAGGAAGGAAAGCAAAATCCCACAGAAGAAGGCAGCCAAAACCTCAGAGAAGAAGGAACCCAAAGCCCCAAAGAAGAGGGAACCCAAAGCCCCAAAGAAGGAGGAACCCAAAGCCTCAAAGAAGGGGGGAACTGAAATCCCAGAGGACCCAGCTGAGCTGGAGAACTCTTTCTTCTTTATTCATGCAACTCATTTCACACAGTTTGAAAAACCTTGTGTGCACCTTTAGTTAGTTCAGAGATTTCTTATCAGTTATTCTATTATTGGTTAATAAAATAGATTTTACTTGTGCATCAGATCTCTCTATTGTATTGTTTACCTGTTCTCTTCACTGATTCTCATGGGACAAATCCCTTGTTGTTGCAGGTGCATTTGTTTTTCACCCTCAGAACAGATTGCTCACAAAGTCTCATTCTCACAATAGCTTCACATGGGAACTTGTAACTGCTTAGCTGCACTCAGAAGTGATGGCAGGCCAGCTATTAACATGGCAGAACAAGGCCTGATTTCATAAGGCCTTTCTTTTATCATTATTCTACCTGTCTATGACATCTCCCCCTTTTCGTTCATTTAAAAAAGGCTCCTATGTTCTGATGTTGGAACAGCTCACTCTTGTGAGGGCATTATCTCATCAAGGTTATCACTGGTTATCTGTTAGATATGGGATAAGATAAAAGACCAATTACAATCAACAAAACTTACCAAATTCTATCAAGTCATTGACACAGGGTTTTGCAGCATGAGAAAACAAAAGAATAATGTCCAATGTCTCTCAGGGAAATGGAAAGAAATGACCATTGTTTCCAATGAGTTGAGAAGTATGAGAAAGTCTGTGAGCTGGAAATGCTGATCTTTGACATCACTGAATGTCCTCCTGGGTGCTGGAACAGGGAATAACTGGAGAAGGTTCGTAGGAGCTCTGTACCGTGAGGATGCCAGGAGGCTTTTGTTGGCAAATTGCCTCTGTCAGTGCCCAGACACAGCCATGTCTGGGCAGTCCTCCTCCTGTTCCTGCCCTGGCCACAAGGGCTGCAAGGAAACCTTTTAAGCAAAGGCTGCAAGGTGATGAGGTTATTTCTCTTTGCACTGGGCCTCATTTCTTCAGAGCTGATCAGTATCTGATGGAATGAACAGGTGACTGCTTTGAACTGCTGCTGATGAAACACAGGCACATCTTCTCCTGAAGTTAATGAATCAATCAGGCTTCACTGTGGTACACTCAGCTGGGATTTAGATCTTTTTTCCACAATTTCTCATGTAAATATTGCATTATTCAAAATGATTAGTCGTCCAAATTTCTCATGTACATATTGCATTGTTTGAACGTTCTTACGGCATTCATTCCCTTTCTTTATTGTTTTTTAAGAATGAGATGCATGTCTTTTGTTATGAGTATGAAGAAACATCATAGCAAAATAATACATGCAGTGGACAAGAAACTTAGAGCAATTAGGAATAATATGGATACAACAATCAGGAATATTTCAAATAGCAGACAAAGCTAACAACATAGGTGGAATTAGGTAAATAGCAATCTCTGCAATAATGTACCATCATCCCAGAGTCTGCAAACAGCTGACAAACCTCGATTCAGGGGGGACTTGGAGAATTATTTCCAGATAATAATTCCCAAGCTGCCTTTAAAAAGAGTTCAACTGTCATATCTAGAGAGTCAAATTGCCAAGTCAAAACAACTCAAATCTAGTTTTGATGCAGAAAACATCTGGGTCTGTTGGCAATTCCCATCCAGGAAGAGCAAAGGCCTGGCCACCACCCAAGCTTCAAGTGGGAGAGAATTCCCTAAACATCATTTAAAACAAGGCTCTTGAGAATAGCACTTAGGAGTAAAGGTCTAGGGGTGACAGACTAATGAACCATGCAAGAGCTGTCTCCTCCAAAATTTCCTCAGCACAGAGATGCTTTAAACCCAGCAGAATGTTGGAGTGGTTCTGTAATAATAATTGGGGCTGCATCTGATTAGAGTAGATGTCACAATGCCATCAGTTTAGAGGAGGCTTCCCACAAAGCTGAGATATCATTTCTTGGACCTCTGAAAAATACTTAAAAATGATGAGGCAGCACTGGGTCAAACCATAGAGCCAGAGTGCGGAGCCCAGCCAGAGGGGTAGTCTGGTCTGAGAGATACAGAAGCAGCTAGAGAACAAAAGGAGGATCCTGAAATGACACGTGTCTTGTAGCTAATTACACCAAAAGATGGTAAAGCATATGAAAAGCTGGCTATAAAAACAGTAATACAAAGATTGATGTATTTATGACAGAATAAATGCATCAAAGGAAAACACTGAACAGCTCACTAGTAAAATTTATGATACATCAGATTAAATAACAATCAAACCTGACAGAAATTTATTTGGACAGCGCTAGAGCTTAGCAAGAGGAACTTAAACTCAGCCCTAAAAGGATTTCAAATTAAATTCATTATCACCTTAGTAGAACAAAAAGCGCACTCAAGAGAACTCAAATTTAATTACTATTAATACTAAACATAACTGGACCAATAAAAACTGGAATAGAACATTGTTCAAATTTAGTAATATTGAAACTTAACAGAAATTAAATCTACAAAATTTAACAAAAAAACCTTTGCCTTATTTAATTTAACAGAATGTAACTGAGCATTACAATATTGGGCTTTAATTTAACAGAATTGAAATGAACATCCTTAAAAGTTACAGATAATGGCATGATGTAATTTTGTCCAAAGTTATTAACACAAAAAAACTACTTAAAGGTGAATAAGCCATAAGTGAAATAACAGCATGATGGTGCACTGGAAGGATTCATGTTGTAACAAGCATGTTAGAATTATAAGTAAATCAGTTATGAGAAAAACCCACGGTAACTGCAAATTCCATGGAAACAGAAATTCAGTAAGACTTTTTGAAGCGCCGGGTTACTGGAAAATAAATATAATAACGTGCAATTTAGCATATTGCTGAACAACCCAACAGCTTTTTGTGACTGTATCTGGCATCATTTTATATGGCACATTTGTTAGCATTCTTGTTAAAGAAATCAGACCATGTTAAAATTTGATAGGCAATAAGGCGTTGCATTTACCGCTTTTCAATAGAGTTGATAGTTATCCATAGGGATAGTTACAGGCTTTGTTAATTGCTGATTTGTCTTTTTGGTATGTGTTTTTGGTCCGGTCAATTTCTGGCCAATTGTTTTTCAGGCATCTAAAGTAAAATTTGACACAGTACGTGGCCTTGGAGGACCCCAACAGGTCCAATTCTTGGGGTTCCTCTAGAGCATTGGGCAGCATTTTTGTCCACCTGTCCCAAGTATCTGCCAGGTTGGGTCTCTTACCTGTGGTGCGGAGGAGCTCTGAGTTATAGACGGGCCAATCATCTGCTACAAAGGTGTCACGGTTTGACGCCGGCGCAATGCCAGTGCCCCCATGAAAATACATTCTCCCTGGTGTCTGCTGTGAGATGTGACCAGGAATAGGGCAAAGCAGGCTCCAGCTGAGGAATAAAAGGGGAAAAAAAAAAACTTTATTAACTTACAATATATAAAAGAAACACAGAGAACTCAGGATGAAAACCTTCCAAACATTCCTCCTCCCCCCACCAAATTCCCAATACATCACAGTAAGACAAAACCTTGGACTCTCAATTCAGTTACCACCCCTCAGATCACCAACTCTCAGTCCATCACCAGCCTTTAGATAATCAGTTCTCAGTTCATCAAGAAGAGAGGAGTCCCTCTTGTGCCATAGGCTTCCCCTGGAAACACAGTTGAGACCTTTTGTGTTTCCATGTCACACGTCCCACTGCCTGGAGATCATTTGCCATCGTGACATCTTCCTTTCATGCCCAGTGCTCTCACCACTGCACATGGACCAGAGCTGCTTCTAGGGTTCCCCTTTTAAGGATGCTTTGCCCAGTTCCAAAAAAAGCACAGTCTCTCACTTTTGGGACACCTGTCCCTCCCAAATTCAGCCCCTGGGGCCGAGGGGATCTCTGTCAAGAACAGAGATCTTCTTCTTCTTCCCTGAAGATGGAGAGCACAACCACCCTCCTCACCCGTTGTCTCTGTTCACGCACTCCTTCACATAACATCACTGCACTCTCTTGGCTCCAAGCCATTGCCTCCCCCTAGATGCAGTCTCTGTGTCACAGGAAAAAAATGGTTCTGTTCATGGCTATACAAGAGAAGTCCAGCCAAAGGCCATTCCATCACCTCCTCTCAACGAAGATTCTTCTCAACTTCTCTCATGGCCCATTTCCTCTTATCTCATCTCTATCTCTCTTCTCATTCAACTCCAGGAGGATCAGTAAGGTTTCCATCATCCAAGAAAAGGGTTAAAAATCTCAGGCTCTGCCTGTCCAGAACTCCCATGGCTGCCCTGCCGGGCACCTTCTCGCTGCACCCCCCTTCTCCTTTATGGCCGGCCGTGCTGCCTGCATGTGATACTGAATTTCAAGCTGGCACAAGCACAGGCACAGGCTCACTCTCTTTCTCTCTCTCTTTCTCTCTTTCTCTCTGGGGGGCTGGCTGCCCGATGACTCTCCAATGTTCCTCCACCCTTCCATCCTGCAGGGGCCTTCACCTCCCCTCTCTGTCCAAGGCCCGGCCTACCTCACGCGGCCGCATGGCTTCCCCTCCCCTGCCAGCCCGCAGCCGGGCAGGGCAGCTCTGACCTCTTTCACAGACAGAACCAAGAGACCTTCCCCTGGGAGTTCCCTGCTTTTAACTCCCTGTGTTCTCAGAGGAGTATCCATGTCCTCAGTGGCCACACCAGGTGCCAAAATTCAAATCTGAGCACCTATTGGTTTGACAACAGCATCCCAAAAAACTCGCGTCCTTTTCAAACCAGGACACTGGTGGAAAACTATTGCCATTTCTTGAAAGTACTCTAATGACCCAGATAATAAAGATTTGCTTGTATATTATGAAACCAACAGGTATTAACACCTGTGCCAATTTCGAGGCAGACATCATCGAGGCAGTGCCACTTGTGCCCTGAGGTGCCCTGAGCTGGGGTTGGATCTCTCCGAGAGCACCTGGGGGAGAGCAGAGCACCTTGCAAGCTGCAGGTCCCTGACAGCCCCACAGGGCTCCTGTGCCATCAACATCTGCTCTGCTCCAGTGTGAAACAGGGCCCAGCATGGTGCTGGGATCATCAGAGAGCTGAGGTGTGTGCTGGAATTCAATGGCCTCCCCATCCCGCAGCAGCCCTGCATTTCCCTGCTGCAGCCTTGGTCTCCAGCCCAGCCATGGAGGCTCTTTGGGCTCTGGAGTGTTGCTGCAGCCGCCAAGGGCAGCTGAGCTCTGCCTTTGGCACAGTCAGGCCTGGCCAGTGCAGGCCATGCTCAGCAATTGCTTGTGTGTGCCTGGCCTTGCTGTCAGCCCCGGCAGCGGCTGCGTGGCCCCTTTGTGGCCCTGTGCTGGCCCAGCCATGGTGGCCCAGCCCCTGTGCAGGCCCAGCCCAGGCCAGGAGCATTGCGGCTGGGAACGGCCCCTGTGCCGTGGTGCCCACAGCAGCCTTGGGGCTCCGTGCCCCATGGCCTCCCTGCTGGGCAGCCTCTGCCAGCTCCTGCAGTGCCCCTGGCACCTTTGGGGCTGCACAGACAGCCCTGCCCCCGGCTCTGCCGGCCTCTGGGCCAGCAGAGAGGCAGCCAGGGCTGGCCATGGCCGGGAACAGGCCCTGAGCCCTGCAGGAGGATGGAGCTGGGCCACAGCCAAACTCAGCCCAGGCCAAAGCTGGGCTCAGCAGCCAGGGCTGCCAACACATGGGCACAGAGGCTGGCACTGACAAATGTCCTGGGCCCCCTCCCTGCTCTGTCCGTGCCACCAAGGGCACAGAGCAGCCTCCTCTCTGGGCCACTTGCCTGTTTGCAATGCCTTGCACAGGCGCTGGCCCTGCCCCACAAGGCCTGGCCTGAGTCCTGCCCCTGCACGCTCAGCCAGGCTGAGATGGACACTGATGGTTTCTGGGCCAGGCTCTCGGAGCCCAGCCCAGCTCCCTGCAAGCTCTGCCAGCTGCCCTGAGCTCTGGGCAGCACCAAGGGGCTCTCTGAGCCCAGCCCAGCCCAGCCGGCTCTGCCCCCACAGCTCTGCTCAGGCCAGGCTGCTCTGGGCACTGGCCCCACGGCCTCAGCCCCTGCCAAGGGCACAGCAGCAGCTGCAGCTGCCACAGGACTCAGCCCCAGCCATGGGGGAAGGTGCTTGGCCAAGGCCAAAGGAGGCTCCCTGGCTGCCCTGCTCCCCTTGGGCTGAGGTGCTGAGAGCTCTGCAGCCCTTGCTGCCATCCCATCTGCCCAGGGCAGCACAAGAGCCCCGGCCTTGGGGCCCTCAAGAGCTGCTCCTGCTCCAGGCCCAGGGCCCATGCCAAAGCTGGGACAGCAGCCACAAAGCTGTGCCCATTTATGTTCATTGCTGCTCTCATGGGGATGGATCCTCAACCACTTGCAGGCTGCTGATGGATTTTAGTGCCCTGGAGACTTCTTCTTTCTTGAGCTCTTCAGTTCAGGAATTCAGTGAGAAGAGCTCATAAACATTTGTTCAGAATACCTGAACAAGAAAAGGCCCTGGGGAACATTTCAAGTTTTCAGTTCTTAATGTGGTTAATTAGACAGATGACAGAAGTGTACTCAAAGTGAATATACAATAGTATAAAACAATGCAAAGAATACAGTTTTGTTTGGTTAAGTTTTATTTTCCTGTTTATAGATTGATCTCAGCAATGTCCAATTGATATTGATCCCCAGCAGCTTTTAAAGCAGTTTGAACAGATATGAAAATCAAGACCCTTCATGACTGACAATCAATCAGAATTTTTCCCCACCCCCTCCCCAGCATTTCCCTCATCCAGCCCCTGGCACTCCTATGGATCAGGAATGGTGTGGCCAGCAGGAGCAGGGCAGGGATTCTTCCCCTGTGCTCAGCACTGGTTGGGCAGCACCTCGAGTGCTGTGTCCAGTTCTGGGCCCCCAATTTAGGAAGGACATGGAGGAGCTGGAGCGTGTCCAGAGATGGGCAACAAGGCTGGTCAGAGGACTGGAAGAAAGTCTTGTGAGGAGCAGTGTCTGAGGGAGCTGGGGTTGTTTATCCTGGAGAAGAGGAGGCTCAGGGGAGACCTCATCTCTCTCTACAACTCCCTGACAGGAGGGTGCAGCCAGGTGGGGGGTCAGGCTCTTTTCCCAGGGAACAGGGACAGGACAAGAGGACACAGCCTTTTGCTGCACCAGGTAAAGTTTAGGCTGGACATTAGGAAATATTCTCCACACAAAGGGTGATTGGGCATTGGAATGGGCTGCCCAGGGAGGTGGGTGAGTCACCATCCCTGGAGGTGTTTAAGAAAAGACTGGATGTGGCACTCAGTGCCATGGTCTGGGTGACAAGGTGGTGTTGGGTGCCAGGTTGGCCTCGATACTCTCCAAGTTCATTTCCAGCCTGGTTGATTCTCTGATGATTGTGACACTGCAGGGCCTGGGGAAGCAAGGGGCCATTGTGACACTGCGGGGCCTGGTGGCACCAAGAGGACCATGGTGACACTGTGTACGACATGGCAGCACAGAGCCAAGGGGCCATGGTGACACTGTGGGGCTGAATGGAAGCAAGGAGTCCATGGTGACAGTCTGGGTCCTGCAGGAACCACAGAGGCCACTGTCACCCTGCAGGGACTTGTGGAACCAAGGGTCCATTGTGCCACTGCGGAACCAAGGAGACCCTTGGGAGAGCCTGGGGACAATGGAATCAAGGGGCCATTGCTCTATTGCAAGGACTCTGGGAACTGAGGGAACAATTGTGACACTGTGGTGCCCCATGGAACCAAGGGTCCCTGGGGACACTGCAGTATCTTGTGTCACCAGGGCTCCATTGTGACACTGCAGCACCAAGGAATTCATTGTGGCACTTTGAGGCCTCATGGAACCACAGAGGCCACTGTGACCCTGCAGGGCCTTGTGGAACCATGCAGAGCATTGTGACAGAGCAGGACCTGGTGTCATGATGGGGCCATTGTGACACTGCAGGGCCCCATGGAACCAAGGCGCCAGGGCTGCTCCTCAGGGACTCCTGGAATGAAGGAATCATATTTAATACTGTGGTGGCCCTTGGGACCAAGAGGCCATTGTGACACTGTGGAACCAAGGAGAGCATTGCTGCACTGCCAGACCTCATGGAACCAAGGATCCATTGTGACACTGCAGGGCCTGGGGGGAGCAATGGTCATTGTGACACTGCAGGGCCAAAGGATCCATGAGACATTGTGACACCAAGTGATCCCATGGAACCAAAGGGACATTGTGACACTGGGAGGCATCCTGAAATCATGGAGACCCTTGGGACACTCTGGGGCCTCATGGAACCCTGGTGACACCAAGTTGGCTGGGAGTGTGCATCTGCTGGAGGGTAGGAGGGCTCTGCACAGGGCCCTGGACAGGCTGGATCCAGGGCCCAAATCCAACAAGGTGAGGTTTAACAAGTCCCAGTGCCGGGTCCTGCACTTTGGCCACAAGAACCCCTGCTGTACTACAGCCTGGGGACAGAGTGGCTGGAGAGCAGCCAGGCAGAAAAGACCTGCAGGGACTGATGGACAGCAGGCTGGACATGAGCCAGCAGCGTGCCCAGGCCCTGGCCTGAGGCGTCAGCGCTGCCCCAGCAGTGCCCATGGCCTGTCCCTGCTGCAGCCCCGGCACTGCCACCCCCAGGGCTGTGCCCGGCCCCGAGAGCACTCAGGCCCTGCAGCAACACCAGGGCCACCAGGGCAGCGGGGCAGGGCCACGGCAGCAGCACTGGCAACACCAAGTGCTGCTGCTGCTGCTGCTGGGCACAGCTGCTGGGCCAGCACTGATCTGCCCCAGCTCTGCACACAGACATTGCTGCTGCAGCTCCAGAGAAGGCAACACAAGGGCATCTCTGCAGAAAACTCTGCTGGGAGATCCTTTAGTTCCCTTAAAGCCACCGAGAGTGCAGCCCCTCATTGACAGAGTGTGTGGCCACAGGGAAGGTGGAGAGAAACAAAATGAGAAATGGCACGAACAATGACATTTCTTTGTGGACAATAAGAAAAAATTAAAACAAAGGTAAAGAAACTCTAAAATGAAACCAAGAAGTATCAAATATGACTTTTATTACAAGTGATTTGGAAACACTGACCAGCAGTTTAATGCTTCTGAAATTTTCCAGTGATCAGGCTCCTCACTGCAGCCTTGAGCTCCTGGTTCCTCAGGCTGTAGATGAGGGGGTTCAGGGCTGGGGGCACCACTGAGTACAGAACTGACACTGACAGATCCAGGGATGGAGAGGTGATGAAGGGGGGCTTCAGGTAGGCAAACATGACAGTGCTGACAAACAGGGAGACCACAGCCAGGTGAGGGAGGCAGGTGGAAAAGGCTTTGTGCCGTCCCTGCTCAGAGGGGATCCTCAGCACAGCCCTGAAGATCTGCACATAGGAGAAAACAATGAACACAAAACAACCAAATACCAAAGACACACTAACAGCAAGAAGTCCCAGTTCCCTGAGGTGGGATTTGGAGCATGAGAGCTTGAGGATCTGTGGGATTTCACAGAAGAACTGGCCCAGGGCATTGCCATGGCACAGGGGCAGGGAAAATGTATTGGCTGTGAGTAGCAGAGCAGTGAGAAAGCCACTGGCCCAGGCAGCTGCTGCCATGTGGGCACAAGCTCTGCTGCCCAGGAGGGTCCCGTAGTGCAGGGGTTTGCAGATGGACACGTAGCGGTCATAGCACATCACGGTCAGGAGGGAAAATTCTGCTGCGATGAAATATCCAAAAAAAAAGACCTGTGCAGCACATCCAGTGTAGGAGATGTTGCTGGTGTCCCAGAGGGAATTGTGCATGGCTTTGGGGACAGTGGTGCAGATGGAGCCCAGGTCAGCGAGGGCCAGGTTGAGCAGGAAGAAGAACATGGGCGTGTGCAGGTGGTGGCCGCAGGCTACGGCTCTGATGATGAGGCCGTTGCCCAGGAGGGCAGCCAGGGAGATGCCCAGCAAGAGGCAGAAGTGCAGGAGCTGCAGCTGCCGCGTGTCTGCCAATGCCAGCAGCAGGAAGTGCCTGATGGAGCTGCTGTTGGACATTTCCTCTGATGCCTTGGCATGGGGATCTGTAAGAAAAGTAATCATGGAATAGTTGGGTTTGGAGAGGACTTGAAATATCCCAGCACAGGCTGGGGGCACTTTCCCCCCACTGCCTGCCCAGGGCTCTGCTGCCTGGAGCTGTCCCTGCCAGCAGCTGCTTCCCTGTGCCCAGGGCTGGGCCCTGCCAGTGCTGCCAGAGCCCAGCCCAGCCCTGGGGGCTCAGCTCTGCCCTGCAGAGCCCTCCCAGCTCAGGCACTGCCCAGGGGCAGCTCTGGCTCTGCAGGCTCTGATGGAAACATGGTAAAAACCTTGAGGAGCTGTTGGAAAAGCGACACTGATGCTGCCCCTAAGGGCTGATTTCATTTACTGTCTGGTTTTGTAAGACCTCAAAAAAAAAAAAAAATTTCTACCTGAACTGAGGGATGAATATCTATGGGCAATTTCCTGTCCATGCAACCTAGAGAAGTAGATTAATAAAGCAGGATTTTCCCTTTTATTCAGGTCCTCCCTTGCTGTGCTCCCTGTATAACCTACTTGGAAATGTTCTGCAGTTAAATGCCATGCTGGGAGCAGTCCTGAACAATGCAGCATCCTCCCCACACAAGGAGAACACTCCCAAGCCTCACCAGCTGTCTCCTGCCACCCAGATCTTGTCCCCCAGTGCTGGGAGCAGCTGCCAGGGCTGGCTGAGAGCTGTCCCTGGCAGGCAGCAGAGTCCCTGCCCCAGCACAGCGCCCTGGGCTGCAGGACCCTGCTCTGCAGGACAGCCCTGGGCACCCCTGGCTGCTCTGCACAAGAGACAAGCAGAGAATGTACTCACAGGCTCTGCAGGCATTGCCATGTTCCAGCTGCAGGAGATGGCTCCAGGAGCTGCAGCTGCATTGTCCTGCAGCCAGAGGTTCCTGTGCCAAGGGCTGGCAGTGATTGTGCCCCAGGCACTTCTCAGCCCCTTCCCAGCCCTGACTGATTGAAGCTCTCTGTGCCTCTGGGCTGTGCCCGGGCTGGCTGCAGGCAGTGCCCCAGCCCTGCTGGGCTGGCACAAGAGCTGCTCCTCAAGAGAAATGTGCTTTTGAAGCTCTTCTTGGGGACCAGGAGCTGCCTCTGGGCCAGGAGCCCAGCCCAGCTCAGCAGCACAGACACAGCACAAGGACTTTAATCAGCCTCTGGGGCTTTGTGCTCAGGCCCTGGACATCAGTCCCTGAGAGGCAGCTGAAGAAGCCTCTCCAGAACTCCAAGGCAGAATCCAACTCCAAAGTTTCTTCAACTTTTAATGGGTCCCAGAGAGGGACACGACTGAGCAAGTGTCCCCAGGCCCCAGGCAGAGCAGAGAACTGCAGGCAGTGATGACAGGTGGGGACAAAGAGAAGCCAAGTCTTGGTGCCCTGGGGCACAGCAGGGTCTGTGCCACAAGGGCTGGGAGGAGACACCTTGTCCTGAGGCCCTGGGGCCTCCTGGCCCAGCCCCAGCCAGGCTGGGCACTGTCAGCCCCTTGTGCTGCCCTCAGCATCCCCCCCTAGCCCACATCCCAGTGGCCTCAAGGATCTGCTGCAAGGAGTCCCTGGGGAGCCTTGCTCAGCAATGGCCCTGGGGGCTCCTTCATGCTCCCTGCAGGGACTGCAGCTTTTTCAAAGGACTTGGGGTTTGGCTTTTGCCTTGGAGTCTCTGAGAGGTTTGTGCAATCCTGGCCTCCAATTATCTGCTGTAATTAGTCCCTGGAGAGGCTTTGTCAGTAACAACACTCAGTGGGGCTCATTAATGCTTCAGGGTACTCCAGTTATTTCAAGCTACTTGGTGCTTGCGTTTTGCCAAAGACTCTATGAGAAAGATTGTGCAGTTGCAGCATCCAATTATCTGCTTTAATTAGTCTCTTGAGAGCCTTAATCAGTAATGACAATCATTGAGGTAATTAATGCTTCAAGATACTTCAGTTATTTTAAGGTATTTTGTTTTTTCCTTTTGATACAGACTCTGTGAGAAGTTTGTGCAATCATGGCCCCAATTATCTGCTTTAACAAGTCCCTGGAGAGCTTTGTACTGACACTCAGTGGGGCTCACTAATGCTTTGAGATACTCAAGGTTTTTAAGGTACTCGGGATGTTCCTTTTCACTCCGAGTCTTTGAGAGGTTTTTGTGTAATCCTGGCCTCCAATTCTCTCCTCCAAGGACGCCATGAGGAGCCTGTGTTGACCTCAGTGGGACCCATTCATGCTTTGAGACACTTTGGGGTTTTTCCTCTGACTTTGACCCCTGGAAAGGTTTGTGCAATCTCCTCTCAGGCCCTGAGGTTCCAGACTCAGCTCCAAATGCACCACGGGGCTCATTAGGATCAAGCAACTCCTGACAAACCATGGCTCTGCCTTGATTTCCCTCTGCTCTCGTGCAGTTCATCAGGATGATTTCCTTTTACAGGAAATATTTCAAAGAGCTTCTAAGAAATATGTATTCCTATTTTAAAGGGTGTCTTTATTGCTGTTCTTATTACACAGGATGTGATTGCAGCATTCTGTGATTGATATTGATCCAGGGACTCTCCTAAGGAGGTCTGGCTAGGTCAGAGAAGCTTTGCCTTGAGGTCTGACCCAGTGTGGACAACCTTGCTCCACATTCCCCAACCCCATCCTGTCTCTCCTCACTCACCTGGGACCTGCTGTGCTCAGAGAACTGGCTGCACAAAGCCAAAGAGCGGCTTTGCTTCTTTTATTTTTTCAAGCAATCTAAAACTCTTTGAGTTTCCCCATTGCAAACAGACACCCTTCTCACGTGTGTGCCAAGCCCAAGGTGCCACCGAGACCACTCCAGACCTGCCTGGGCCAGCTGTGAGGGTGGATCATCATCCCAGCCTGCACTGGGCCATTGCAAGGGACTGTTGCCATGGACACTGCACTGACCCCACTGCTGGCTTTGGCTGCCATGGCAACCCCCATCAGTTCAGGTTTCCTTGGAAACCAGCCCAAGGAGCCATTTCTGCAGCCAGGTTCCATGGCCCCTTGCCTGCAGAGCTGTTGCTGCCCTGGGCTGCCATGGCAACCCTGAGGACAAAGCGGTGCCGGGGCTGTTCAGGTACAATTGCAGTGACACTCGTTGGTGCCACCAGGTGCCATGGCAACGGCCACAGGGACCCGTTCCTTAGATTGGTGCCAAGGCAACCAATGCCCGGAGCCGGACCTTGCTCAGGGCTGGTGTCAGTGTCCAGGGCCAGAGGGGATCCCTTGCTGGGGGCTGTGCCATGGCCACCTGCCCTGTGCCGCGCTGGCCGCTCGGGCACCAGGAACCAGCAGCCAAGGGCACTGCCAGGGCCAAAGGCCAGGTCAGCCAGACAGAAAGGGGCAGCGCTGGGCACTGTTTCCATGGCAACCGGCACTGGGGGGACACCTGGGTCACCTGTCCTGGCAGTTGCCATGGAAAGCCCTGGCAGGCACTGAGGGCACAGCCCCTGGCACTGAGACACTGCTGGGCCGGGTGCTGAGCACAGCGCTGAGCACGCAGAGATGGTTTTGTTCTTGCTGAGCTGCAGCACAGCCAAGGCCTGTCCTGCCCCTCGTCCAGCCACGCTGGGGAGGGGCTGGGGCTGCGGGGGAGCTTGGCAGGGGACACAGCCAGGACAGGTGACCCCAACTGACCCCGGGCACAGCCCAGACCAGAGCACATCATGCTCAGGGTATGAAGGGGGGGAACAAGGAGGAAGGGGGAATTTTGGAGGGAGGGTTTCTGCCTTCCCAGGTAACACTTAGGCAAGAGGGGGCCCTGTTTCTCCAGTGGGCAGGGTCACTACCAAAGACACAGACACCAACTGAAGGAATTGTGTCATTTATATCATGCACAGCTGCAAAGAATTACAAAAGGATAAGCTCAGCAAAGCACATCAGCATTAGCAAAGAATTACAAAAGAAGCTCAGCAATCCATCAGAACTCATCATTACATTTTGATGACTAACCCCTTGGTCAAACACTAGAGGTGCTTGTGGCAGACAAAGATTCTGGCTGACTATCAAGGTACAACTTACAGACACCTGTAGTACTTTAGTGACACCATTCCTTCATCCATTTTTCTCTATCTCATTTGAGTTAGGAACAAGAATTCTGTTGTCCATGGAGCTGGCACCATGGTAATTCCAGAATAATGCCCCCAGGCCCTTTGCTGTTCAGCTTTACCATGCTGTCTGTGGCTAACAAGGCCTGGGGGGCCCTTTCCCCTCGGGCTGGAAGGGGCCGGGTCCCAGTCCCTGAGGGGCACCCGGGCTCCTGGATGCAATTCCTGTGCAAGTCCCTCAGTGTCACAGCAGCCTTCCCATGGAGCCCCGTGGATCAGAGCATTTCCCAAAGGGGCCCTTGGGGCAAACAGGGAGATTTGGTCTGGCAGCATGTGTAAAACAATATCCTGTCAGATCTACTTGTTCTCACACAGAACACTTGGCTGCAGGGACACATTCCCATTGTTCCTGCCCAGGTTTCAGGACTCAGAGTTGTCTTTCCCAGGTGCTGCTCCTTCAGCTGCCTCGGGAGGGCCATTTGGCCTCTGGACCCACACTCTGGCTCCATTATTAGGGCTGCTGGATCCAAACCCTTTATCTCCACAAACGGTGGTGATTGCAGGTGGATCTCCTTTCTTCACAATCCTTCTTAAAATTGCAATATTGATAACTGTGCTACCCTGTCATGGGGTTGACTAATCCAATCCTGGTCACTATTGTTTAACACAATTCCTTTAATTTCTCCTTGATATCTGCAACAATAACTCCTCCTCTCATGACATGAACACTTTGCAAGGCCAAGCTCGAGTGAGCAGTTATCAAACCAAAGTGTCCTGGAGGAATCTGAATTCCTGTTTCAGTATTGATAGCTCTCATTTGCTTTGAATTTCTCCTAATTAATTCCAATGCATGAAGGCCCAGCCCTGCAGCCTCTGGGCTGGCCCTGCCAGGGGCCATCACAGCCAGAACAATTTCCCAGGCAGTTCAAGTCTCACTGCCCATGGTTGGATTTACAAACTGGGGGCAGCCGTGCACAGCCAGGGGGTTTCCATTTCCCCCGTGGGCCATTGTTAAGGGCATGGAGCACATCTGGGAGATGGGTTCTCCATGGGCAAAGGTTCCCATCTCCTCATTTTTTCAACTGCTTTTGAAACAACCCCTTCACCCGTGCAAAACCTGCAGCTTGTGCATAATCTGGTACATTAAAAACTCTGCAGGCTTAATCACTGAATTTTTCACAGGAACAGACAAAGCACTCTGCATCACAGTATCAGCAAACCCTGTAAAAACAGCCAATTTCCTCTCTTCCTCCTTTTTTCACTGTATACAATCTCACAAAGTTGACCACTGAAATCAGGGTCCTGGCCAATCCTGTTCTGTAGGGTATTTAGTGTTACATCCCTGAGCAGCCAAAGCTACCAAATTAGCATTGTCAGCACTATTTCACATTATTATAATTTTATATGTAGAGAGTGATATAGAAGTACAGATATAGATATGTAGATATAGACATATAAATATTTAAAAATCTATAAATATAAACATGAAGGTCTTATTATACTATAAATACATATACAGTTATTTATTATATTGATATTTCCCTTGCACCAATGCATCTGAGCTCAGGATTAAAACCTTCTTCTCTTGCTCCACGTGGGGGCATTCCAACAATAATTGTTCCTTCTAAAGGTGCTGTTTCCAATGTACTCTTAACAAATTCATCTTTGTCTGCCCAAATCCAAAAGGTCTTTTTCTTTTCCATGTGCAATTTTTGGATGCATTTGAAGCCATCCAGGGGTGCAGCCTCTTTTACCCGACTGCCCCACTGCTCCCACGGGGCTCCAACCTCAGCCCACTCCAGAGCCTGGGAACTCCAGGGAAGGGCTTCCCATCTGGGAATTTTTGATGGCACTGATTCCTCACATTGACATTGAACAAGTGACATTTTGTTGGGATCTGGCCAGACTGGGCCAGTTTTGTTTTGCCAGTGGGCAGGGTCAGCACCAAAGACACAGACACCAAGTGAAGGAATCAGTGTCATTTCCTGCAGCTCAAAGCAGCAAAGAATCACAACAGGAGCAGCTCAGCAATGCACCCAACCATCCCCACCAAAGATTGCCTGCAGTGATTGAGAAAGATCCAGCCCCAGTTACCCTCAGCCTTTACCATCGCCCAGACCCACACAGCAGCTGGGGAAGCTGTCACAGCCAAGGGCTGCAGAGCCACTCCTGGGCACTGGCAATTCCTGCAGGTGCCTCCAGCCACAGCTGAGGCTCCAACCCCGCTGGGAGAGGGCCCAGCTCTGACAGTGCTGAATGGACAAACTGACAGCACTTCTAGTGTGGCTACATCTGGTTTCATCCTCCTCTTGGGTCCCTCCCAAAGGCTGGCCAGGGCCCCAGGAGGAACCAAGGGAGGTGACTTTGACCATTCAGCCTCAAACAAGGCCAGATGTCAGATTTCATGGCCTTTTCCGGCTACTAAATACACAAAGGTCAATACATGTTTCACTAATGAGTGGCTACATCTATCACAGTGCTAATGACCATGCATATTTCATTAGGGAGCAGATACAAAGATAACCTTTGGCTGGAAGGTTCATCCAGAGGCCGCCTTGGGCTCTGGGCCTGCTGTTCAGGCCTCACTCAGGGCTGGTGTCCAGGCCTTGGCACTTCAGGGACGTGCTTTAGTGCTGGGCTTGGCACTGCTGGGTGAGCGGCTGCACTGGGTGAGCTCAGAGGGCTTTCCCAACAGAAAGGATTCTGTGATTCCATGATTCTATCCACTGCATTCAGCTGGGGCTATTTTAGCAGCATTACTTTGCTCCAAAAGTTCCCTCTTGCCCAGCTCCTGTGGCCTGAGGCTTCAGCTCCTTCAGCTCCTGGTGCTGAGCTGCTCATGCTGAACGAGACGACTCGGAGAGAAGAACACAGTCCATGCAATTCCTTCTGGGACACGGAGAGGGGAGGCTGTGCAAACAGGAGCATTGTTTGCTGTGGCCTCCTCTCTGCCCTTCACGCCTTTCAGCGCTTGGAACCAGCCCAGAGCTTTCTCCAAGAGTGCAATGGAGCAGCTGTTCCTGCTCCTGGCTCTGGCTCTCTCCAGTCTCTGACCTTGCCTGCTTCTGTCCCTCGTGCTGTGCCCTCTGTTCCCCAGGGCTGGCTGGCTGCTGCCCAGGACTGTGGCACTGGCACAGATCCAGTGCTCCATACCCTCCTTTCTGTGCCCTTGGAGCTGCCTGGGCACAGCAGCCTTTTCCATCTGCAAGCTCCCCATGGACAGGGAGTGCCCAGCTCCGTTCCCTGCACAGCCTCCAGGAGCCCAGGGCTGCCATCTCAAGTCCCTGCTGGCACTGGGGGCTCCCAGGTGCCTCAGGCTGCTGTGACCCCGCTGCACACGGGAGGGAACAGGGGCAGGGGCTGTGCTGAAAGTCAGCTCCATCTGCTGCTGCTGCTGCTGCTGCTGCTGCTGCTGCTGTGGGGTCATTTGTGCAGCCCTGGCCCAGAGTCAGGGATCAGATCCTGCCAGTCTCTTCCAGCCCTGGCTGCTCAGAGTTTGGGCCTTGGAGCCTCAGGTGGGCAGAGGCAGCTGCTCCTGGTCCCTCTGTGTGCCCGTGTTCAGCAGTGCTGCTCCATCAGTCTGTGCCCAGCAACGGGGAAAAGCCTCAGCCCTGCAGGGCCAGGAGCTGCCGGGCTCTGCCTGAGCAGCTCAGCCAGCAGGAATGGAGCTGCTCCACATGGGAACCAGGAGCAGAGGACATTCCTTTGATAGGACATGTTTTCTATTTAAAGGAAAAAAAAAGGGAAAAGGGAAAAAAAAAGGTAAATTGTAAAAGATAAGAATAAAATCCAAGTGTTAGTAAAAAAAACCATAACATAATATTAGTGAAAAAAACAAAACATAAATCCAAAGTTACATTCTTTGCATTAAGAGGTACATGATCTTTTGAAAAAGAGAACTCAGTTATTTACATTGTAAATCTGCTGATGGCATGGATCCATCTTACTGACCTCAGCAGCCTTTTAAAAGGTTTTGGGCTTTGTTTCCAACATTGCTATTTTTGATTGTGCTCGAAGCAAGAGGAAATTGCTTTGTGCCCTTCCAGCTCCAAGCAGGACTGGGAATGGAAACTCTGTCAAACCCCAAATCCTTTAGAAGATGCCCTTCCTTCTCAGCCTGGAAATGAGCTGCACAGTCCCTTTGAAACTGTCAGGGATTTCTTAAAGACACAAAGTACCACTGACAGCTTTTTGCTCTGGTTTGGAGGTGCAGAAGGGCAATTCTCCATCCACCTGCTCCAGACTGCACTGCCTCAGGAGCACGGCCCACTCGCCAGCTTTGGCCCACTCGTGGCACTTCTAGAGGAGGAAGAAAGTGCAACTGCACAATTCCAGCCAATCAAGAAGGAAAAATGGGACAGACAGAACATCCTGGGGAGATGCAGGCATTCAGCTGGGACTGTGGAGAGTTTGGGTCCTTGCCAATTGGATGTGTGTCCCCAGCTGCAATCTCTGGGCCTGCAGCAGAGTCTCACTCAGCTGCCAAAGCAGAAAGCTCAGGCGCTGTGCTCGCAACAGGCTCGTCTGATGCAGAGCTGTCAGAGCAATGTGAGGGCAGAGCCAGCCCAGCTGGGCCCAGGGCTGAGCCCAGCAGAGCCCTGGCAGAGCCCAGAGCAGCCTCAGCAGCCGCAGAGCCCGGCTGCAAGGAGAGAAAGCAGAAAGCGCCCGTCAGCTGAGGGCTCCTGTGCCCTTGTGCCAAGGCCTGCGGTGCCCAGGCCGTGCTGGCTGTGCCCAGAGCTGTGCCCAGAGCTGCCCATCCCTGCTGCCTTTGGCAGCAGAGCAGGAGGGCAGCACATGTGCGCAGCCTGCAGCCAGCCACGGCACATCCAGCCCTCAGCAGCTGCCCAGAGCAGGATGCTCCTGTGCTCGCTGCCATCTCCCAAAAGCTCTGATCCCACCCTGCCAAGCACACAGGGACCCACCTCACGCCAGCCACGGCTGCAAGAAAAGCTGCTCCCAAACCATGGCCTCAGCCTTCTCCAAGGGCACGGCCCATCCACACCACAGCTGCTCCCAAGCACTGCCCCATCCAGACTGGACCACCTAGAACGCTTCCTCTGGAAAAACAAGCAACACATTCTTGAAAAGAGATTAGATGCAAAAAGGGAAAGCAAGAAAAACGGGAAAAACTCTTATCTCTGTCAGGGCCTTGAGGAAGGCCCAACTCCTACATGGAAGGGAAAAACCCAGCCATGGCTGAGGGAAGCCCACACTTTCTCTCTTCCCCCCTGCACTGCCCCCAAAATCACAGTGATCCCAAAGCAAACAAGGGCAGCTGAGCAGCCCAAGCCCTTCCTTGCCTGCACAGCAAAGCAGCCCCTGCACAGGTTCTGGAGTCCCACCTCTGCTCCCACCATGGGGCTTTGTTTGTGTCGGGCTGGCTGCCCCAGTCCCAGCCCCAGCCCCAGCCCGGGGCACGGTGGGTGCTGGGGGCTGTTGGCAGGGCCAGGAGCCCACTCCCATTTCGTACCCAGCCCAGCCCATCCCCACAGCCCTGCCAAAAAGCAGCTGGGCAGCGACTGAAGGATGAGTTGCATCTGCCCCAGCAAAGGGGGAACCTTTGCTTCCCTGCCAGGCTGGGCCATGCCCAAATCAGGCAGAATTTCCCCAGGTGGGGACTCATCTGCAAATTCCCTGTGGAGCTTGGCTTTGAAGAAGGTGCCAGAATCAAAGTCCATCACCTTCAGCCTCCAGTGGCCAGGCTGAGGAAGAGCTTGTCATCCTTGGTGTCATCCTGGCTGTCTCCAGCAGCAGCAGCAGCAGCAGCAGCAGCAGCAGCAGCAGCAGCAGCAGCAGCAGCATCCCCACCCGGTACAGCTTCTCCAGGGGCTCCTGCTCCTTCCCTGGGGGGAGACCAGGCTCTCAGGGCTCTGCCCAGGGCCCCAGCTGTCAGGGAACCAGGACAAGCAAAACCAGCTTGGATGGCGGCCACCAGTGCTGGGCAGAGCAGCTCAGCTCCAGCACAAGGGCTGCATGTTCCCATCCCATGGCCCCGGTGCAGTGACACAGGCAGCACAAAAAGGTCTGGGTTCCTCTGCTTCTCATTGCCAAGGCATGTGTGGAGCTGGAACTTACCAGGGCCCTGGATACTCCAGGGACCTGGAGAACCATTCCCAGCAACTGGGAAAATCCTAGGTGCTCCATCCACCCATAGATGAGGTCTCCAAATTTGCTCCGAAAGCAGGTCCAGCTTTTAGAGGCCAAAAAGAGCAAGTCCAAGTGACTTGATGATATTTTTAGCCCAGAAAGCCCTGCTGCTGATGGCACACTTCACAATCAGCACGGCACATAGCTAGGCCAAAGCCCAGACCTCTGCTGGGAGCCTTTCCCCTCAAACACCCTTCAAACAAACCTCCATGCAAGTCAGTTGGGAAAGTTTCTTCAAAGGAGACCTTGCTGGCACACAACTACACAGGGTTATGGGAAAGATTCTAAAGCAGCTACTCTGGAGTCAAAGAGGCAGCACTAAGAGTCCTTTGTCGTCTATTTATAGCTAAATCCCAGTTTGGGGGAGTTGAAGATGTTTGGAATGAGCTAGAGAGCGGACCTCTGAGTTTTTTAGATCTTGAACTCTAAAACTCTAAACTTTCCTCCACTTCAACTTTCCTCCCCGCTAGAAACTAGAAATCTGCATTCTCACTTCTAGCACGTGAGTTCGGAAGGCCTTTCTAAGGTCTCAGATCAAATCCTGGGTTTAATTCTGAGCTTTGCTGACAAGACCAAAGGTCTGACATTTCCCTGCATTTGGCTTTCCAACAACACTGATGCTGTTAGTTGCAGAGTGCCCAGGATCTGTCTTGCAAGTCAACTCTGGCAGGAACAAGGCGGCTGCCAGGGGGCTGCTTGTGGCCTCTGACAGCCCCATTGCTCAGGGCTTGCCAGCGCCCCAGCCCCTCAGGCCCTGCCCCAGCCCGGCCAAGCTGCCCGGCAGCGGCGCCGCAGCCCCACAGCAGCTCCAGAGCAGCCCCAGCCAGAGGCACCTGGGAGCCCTCAGCAAGGCAGGCAGCAGCAGACGGGCAGGAGGGCACGGATGGCGCTTCCTGCCTGGCACAGGGCTTGTGGCCATCTCCAGGCACCGCTCTGGCAGGGATCCCCGCAGCTCCGGCCCCTGCCCAGCCGCTCTGTGGGCAGCACAAAGGCTTCAGCAGAGCCACCACAGGCCAAGGGGCTTCTGGCCATTTTCCCTGCAGCACTGCATGCATGGGCAGCATGCTAAGTAGAAGCACGCTTTTCTCCACTTTCCCTATGCCCTACGGACCCCGGGCAGCAAAGAAAATCACCAGAGAGTGTGTATATTATAACAGGGTATATATTTACATCGGGTAAAAAATAGCATGGAAGAAAAGAAAAATCTTAAAGAAAAGTAAAAATCCCCACTAACTCAGGCTGCCCCAGCAAAGAGAGCCTCCCGGATCAACTGTCCTCAGAGCTCCAGCAGTGCAGCCAGCCGAGCCGTGACAGACGAGGCCGAGTGATCCATGCCCTGTGCAGCTGGTCGTGCAGCCTCTGGAAGATGGAATATCGCCCACTGGCTGTTGCTCGGAGGACATGCAGTGTTTCAAGTGCCAGCTCTGACACGGCACTGCTCATGTCCTCCGTCAGGCGTTCCAGGGCTGCAAGAGAGAGGAACAGAGCCATGGTCAGATGCCGGCTCTGCGGGGAGCCGAGGAGAGCCCCCTGCCAGGGCCATCGCAGCCGGCTCTTGCCATGGCCAGGAGGGAGCAGGGAGCAAGGGGATCAGCCCGAAGCTGCTGGCCACCAATGGCCCACGTGGCCCTGAAATCTCAGTGTGCTCTACCCCCAGGAGCAGAGCCCTCCGCAGCCGGGGCAGGGCTTGCAGCTCTACCCCCGGCAGCCCCCGCTGCCAGCCCGCTGGCCTCACTCACCAGTGCAGATCAGCTGCAGCTCTTGCTGCTGCCCCCTCAGGTGCCGCCCGGCCATGCCTGTGAACACAGAGCCTGTCACGGCGCCAGCGGCACAGCTCCCTGCCAGCGGCGCTGCCGGCGCTGTGGCCACACGGGCTGCTGGCCCGGCAGGGCTCAGCCCGGCCCTTGGCGCACGCTGCCGCCCCAGGGCACGGCTGCCAGAGGGCGGCAGCAGCAATGCCCAGCCCAGGCGGGGCTCCACGGCGCCGGGCCCGGCTGGCGCTGCCGGGGCAGCAGGCGGGGCCGGGGCCGAGCTGCGGCGGGACGGGGAAGGAGCCTGGGCTCGTGGCTCACCCATGAACCTGATGGCCGCCTCTCGCAGGGGCTCCTGTGGGCTCTGCAGGTAGCGCAGGGCCCGGCGCAGGTGCTCGGCCGCTCGGCTCCTGTCCTCTGCCAGCTGCAGAGAGCGGCAGGAGGGAAGGGTTGGCGCGGGCTCAGCCCCTGGGCCGGGCGCTGCCTGCGCCCAGCCCCAGCCTCCCCTGCCCGCACAGCCCTGAGGCGCGGCCACAGCAGCCGCTGGCCAAGGGCTCCCGAGGGCAGGGGGCAGAGGGCCGGCTGCTGCCCGGGGAGCCGCGATGCCGGCCCGCAGCCCCGCCGGGCCGGGGCTCCATGGGCATCCGGCTCGGGCCCACGGGAGCCTGGAGAAGAGCCCCCGCGGCCTCTGGCTGCAGCAGCGGGCAGGGGCACAGCTGCCCGGCCCCGCACACTGAGCACCGCCCTCAGGGGCCTTCTCCAGGCCGAGCCTGGGCGTTCTCGCTTCTCTTACCAAGCACTCGCCAAACCTCCATGTCTGATCCACCTGGAGCATTTGTTCGAGATTCCGCCTCTTCAGGAATCCGGCTGCAGAATGCAGCGTTTCCCGGGAGGCCTGGAGAGCAGCAGAGACGCGGTCTTGGCCCCACAGGCCAGGGCACAGGAGCATCCCAGTGCCACAGCCTGGAGGAGGCTGCAGCCCGCAAGGTGCCAGGGCAGGAGGCAGCCCAGTCCCCTGCCAGGGGGACAGCAGGTGGCCACAGGTCCTCACCTCAGCAACAATCTGATTCTCATCATGGCAGTGGACGTAGAGTGGGACCAGGCTCTGGCGCACGTGGGACTTCAGGGCCTTTCTTCCATCTTCTCTTAAAAAGTCCAGCATCTCTTGAAAGACACACATGGAGCTCAGCTGCACCCGGATATCATCCTGTAGGAGAGGAAGGGCAAAAACCTCAGCATCAGCTGCTTCAGGCCCCCCAGGGCACAGGCCTGCATCTGCACAGGGCACCAAATGTCCGGGCAGCAGCTGGCGGCCGTGGCTGTGGGCACAGAGCCTTACGTGGTCAAAGAGTGGCAGGAGCGCCTCAGCCAGCTGCAGGGCAATGGGGGTGGCTATTGGGGCACCCCCAATATCCAGGAGCAAATATCGCAGTAGAAGAATGGTCATCCTGATCATGTGGCTATCATTTTCCTGCAGGAGCTCCACAAGACTTTCAGTCAGGCTCCCCATTTTTTCAGCCTGTGCAGAACACAAGTTTGTGAAAGGCCAGTCTGCTGCCGCAGGGCCCAGAGGCCAAAGGCCTGTCCCAAAGCACTGGGGCAGCTGAAGCGGGAGGCAGGAGAGGTGGGAGCAGCTGCCCCAGGGCCCCAAGCCCAGGCAAGGCCAAGCGACTGCCTTGCCCGGCCCCACGCTGCCTGCACGGCTTCAGCCACTGCCCCCTTCTCACCATCAAGGGATTCTTGCCCAGCACTACGAGGCCTCTGAGTGCCAAGTAACGCCTGGCCCTGTGCTGGCTCTGCAGGTTCTGTGCCATGATCTGCAGAACACTGTCACTGCATTCCCTCAGGTCCAGGCACTCGAGGACCTGAAAGGCACAGGGCAGTGACAGGGAGCCGGCCGGCAGGAGCCCGGAACCGCACAGGGCCGGGCCCAGGCAGCAGCACAGGGCACGGGCACCGTCCTGGCAGCTGTGCCTATGAGAGGGCAGAGAGCTGGGAGGCAGCGCTGGCCTTGAGGCTCACCTCCACAAGGAATGCCAGGGCAGGGAAATCCCAGTATGGCATCTCTTGGCCCAGCATGGCGAGCAGGTAGAATGCAATCCCGGAACAAAAGTGTAGGGCTGAATGGGAAATTTCTCTAAAGAGAGGAAAAAGGAAACAAGACCCTGAGCCAGTGGGGCAAATCTCTCCCAGGAGTGACTCACAGAGTTCTCATCTTTCCCCACCACCCTTCCAGCAAGGGGACCTGGGCCACTCGGGAGTTGCTTTCTCATGGGCACCCTCCTCTGCCAGCCTTTTCCAGTCTGCTTGGCTGTCCCACAGTGACAAGGCCCTCTGGCCCATGACCATGTTTTGCAGGACACCCCGGGCACAGAGCACAAATGTCAGAGGCAGTGGGGAGAAGGGGCTCTCACCTGGCCAGCAGAGCCACGGCAAAGTGGTGGGTGTCAAGAGAGAGCAGCGTGTCCCAGCCACACCTGCGTTCCATTGCCACCACCACATCCTCACAGCGGAGAAGGCAGAGCAGGGACTTCAGGGTGCGCACTGCAAACCTGTGTGCACAGCAAAGGCCAGGTGACGCTGGCAGCACTGGCTCCTTGGCAGGCCACGTGGCAGGGACAGGAGGAGTGGCATGGAGCACCTGTTGGGGCTGGTGGCAAGGCCGTGCTCTTGCTGGCATCCCTTCCAGAAGGCATCGACCTCCTCTGGCATCTCCAAGGTGCTGGAGAACACTTGGAAGAGCAGATGCACAAATAGGCGGGGGAAATACACCTTCAATATCCGTGGCAGACAGGGCACCTGCAGGATCTTCCACATCACCACGGTTGCCTGCAAGGGACAAAGGCCCCCGAGACAGCGCTCAGTGCCCAGGCGTCCGTGTGGCAGGGCCCGAGCGTGGCAGGGAGAGGCCCGCAGAGACCTTGGCAAGGGGAGCACGGGGCCTGCTGGGCCTGAAGCTGCCCCTGGGCCAGGTTTCAGGCCAGCGCCTGAGGCAGGCAGATGCAGTGGGGGAAGGAGGATGGAGAGCTGCTGGAGAGGCGGCCTTGGGGCCAGCAAAGGCCACTTGCAGAAACTCACAGCCAGGTTAAAGACAGCCGTTTGGTCCCCATCGGAGGTGCACGTGCTGTGCTCTGGCCAGCTCCCCAGCACATCCAGGAGGATCAGCTGTGCCAGCTCGGCAGTCCTGGCTGAGCCCATGATGGTCTTCCACATGGCCATGGCAGCCCTGGGGGGTCAGAGCTCTGTCTCAGGGGGGTCTCAGCCACAGCAGCGTGGGGAGCTGAGCTGGCTGCCAGCTCTGCCTCTGCCCACTGGCCCTGGCCAGCAGCAGCCAGGCAGCCCAGGCCTGTGGGGACAGAGCCCTGAGGGGCAGGGAGGGAGCATGGCAGCAGGCTCAGGGGCTGACGTGCCAGGGCTGGGAAAGGCAGCAGCCAGAGGGCCCTGGAAGTCTCTGTTGCTCAGAGACCTGCGGCAGGCTGTACAGGCTGATGGGCTGGGGAGGCCTGAGCCCTCTGGGCAGGTGGGCCCCATACCTGTCACAGGACGGGGCCACACGCAGCAGCGTCAGGACTGCGTCATCTGGCTGTGCTTCCGTCAGATCCAGCAGGGCCTCGTCCAGCCTGGCTTCAGCACAATCATTGACCAGGAGCCACTGGTGGATGAACCTCACCATGGCGGGCACCTGGAGAAGGCACAGGGAGACTTGGGAAGCTGCCAGGGGGAGCAATGTTCCCAGGTTGCCCAGAGAAGTGCTTCCCTTCCCAGCGCGCTGCCATGTGGCCTCAAAGGCTCACAGCAACCAGCATGCGTGGCTTGGGAGGCCAAGCAATTCCTGGGAGGATCAAACCCTGCCCACAGGCTGCTTACTTGGTTTGGATAGTAAAAACCTTCCTCTACAAGCATACACAGGAGGGCAGCGCTGGGCTTGGTTTTGAAGATGGGCGAGTATGGTCTGAGCCCAGTGCCCATGGTCATGGTCTCCTCCTCCTGCATTCTCTTGATGAATTTGCAGATGAACTGTAGGAGAAGGGCAGGAAGCCGGGGATGTTGCATGGAGTGCTGCACACACGGTGCTGGGCTGAGCAGGGACAGCAGGCCCAGCCCAGGTGGGGGTGGCTGCAGGTACCTGGGCTGTGCTGCGGAAGCGGCCACGGCTGGATTCCTGCTCTTGTGTGCACTCCAGGGCTGCATCTGGCAAAGAGCGAGAGCAGCCAGAGCTGAGGGGCTGTGGGAGAGGCCGGAGAACACAGCCCAGCTCTGCGCCCCCCAGGCAGGGAGAGCCCCGGGATGGCCCAGGGGATGGAGCGCGGCCACTGCAGGGTGTCTGCCCAGGCCCTCTTCTGTCCTGTCCATGGGCATTTCCCCAGGGGATAGGATGGCATGGCATGGCATGGCATGGCATGGCATGGCATGGCATGGCATGGCATGGCATGGGGTCAAGCTGGCTGCAGATGCCAACCCTGTGGCCCAGCTCTGCCACTCACCCTCCTGTGGTGGCTGGAACGGCACCACCTCCTCGGTCTCCTGTGCTGGGGCAGCTGCAGGGCCTTCTTCCTCCTCCTCCACCCAGGCCAGCTTGGGCACTCTCGGGGGTCTCTGCTCCATGTCAGTGACTGGATTTGTGGCTACTTGCAGGAAAGATGCCTCAGAAATGCTCTGAGTCAGCAAGTCCTGCAGTGGTGCCTGGAAGGCACCTTCAAGACAGAAGCCTCAGGGAGGCTTCAGGACAGCAAGTCCTGCACTCTGGTCTCGAGGGCTCCGGCCACCAGGACAGGAGACTCCTGTCAAGGATTGTGGTCTGGTCTCGAGGTCACCTGCAGGAATAACGCCTCGGAAAGGCTCCGGGTGGGACAGGAACGAGGGCGCTGTGCGGGGGCTCCTCACGGCACCGCTCTGTCCCGTTCTGCCCCGTTGCCTGTTCCCAGCAGCCGGGCAAGCTTCTATTTCCCACGTGTCACAAAGGGCCCTTGGACACCCGTTCTATGCCACAGTGACCGTGCTGCACCGTGTCACAAAGGGCCCCTGCACACCCTGCCCCCTGCCCTGGGGCCGCCCCCAGCCCAGCCAAAGTGGCCCAGGCTGGAAGGAATCCCTGGCCCCAGGTGTCTAAGGCAGCCCCACAGGATCTTTAGGAAGGGCTCAGAGCATCAGCAAACGCTGCCCTGCTCTGCGGGCTCAGGGCAGCAGAAGGAGCCCCAGGGCTGCCGACGCAGCCGCGCTGGGAAGGGCACGGGGCCTTCCAGGGAAGCTGGCACGGCCTCCTTGGGACACCTCCCGGCCGGTGGCCATCCCAAACCCACGGGTGTGACACAGACAAGGAATGTGTGGGCCAGGGCACGAATGCTGCTCTGAGCCCTGGGGCCCAGGCAGCGCTGACAGCAGCAGCTGTGGCAGAGTCCCTGCCCAAGCAGAGCTGCCACCCCCGAGCCCTG
Organism: Agelaius tricolor; assembly: GCF_023055355.1. Classification (NCBI taxonomy): domain Eukaryota; kingdom Metazoa; phylum Chordata; class Aves; order Passeriformes; family Icteridae; genus Agelaius; species Agelaius tricolor. The sequence goes on along the minus strand of NW_027269311.1, from coordinate 680,171 downwards.
GCAGCGCTGGTGCCCGTCTCCTGCCCCAGAGACCTGTGCCCCCGGGGGGCTGCTGTGCCACAGGGAGCCAAAGCCCACGTGCATTGGGGGCTGATGGCAGCAGCACCTGCAGCAACTGCTGGCAACACTTGGTCTCTGTCAGAAGCTCTTACTCTGTGCTGGAATTATTTTCTCATTGAAGTCATTTCCTGCACCACAAAAACATCTTGGCCATGAAGACTCAGAAGAATCTGGCATTAAGGAATCCTCACTTCAGGAAAGTTGTACTTCCCATTGCTCAGCTCAAGTCGTTCCAAAATTTGCAAACTTCCCAAATTTATTGGGATGGCCTGAGAATGTGACTGGTCTACAAGTTTGTGTCCCATCCTGAAGCAGCAACTCATTTGCCTTATCATCCATTGAATGACACTTTACAAAACATAACACTACACAGAGCCAAAAAGAAGACCATTCTTTGATTTGCAAATGGATTTTGATGAAGGGATGATAATCTCCTAATTTTCTTAAGGAATAAAAACTCTCAAGGAATGAAAGACCACTCAGTGTTACAAGAGTAACCCAAACAAATGAGTAGATGGCAAAAGGGTTGATTCTCCCGCAGTACAGATATCAAAGTGGCCAATAAAGTACAGCTCTCCCCTCTTGTTCCCTGCAGGGGAAAGAGGACCATGAATAGAAATAGTCACAGATATTCTTTCTGCCCTGCATAACCAAAGCTGTGCCAAAGCATAGATGCTGCCTTCAAACTGACTCAAATTCCAGCCCAGACCTCTCACCTTCCAGACAACTCCTTCCCCAACATCCCACCGACACCAACCCCCCAAAATCCCACAGAGAAGCCCTCAACACCTCACCAGGAGCCCCAGCTGTGCCCGTCCCTCTGCAGAGCTTTCCCAGCCTCCAGCAGACGCCCTGGTTCCCTGCACGTGCCATGGGCTGGCACTCAGGAGGATCTGCTCCAAGGCCTTCCCCGGTGGCAGCTCAGGCTGCCAGGCCTGTGGTTCCTGGATCCCCCTTCCCAGCGAGCCTTCCTGGGCACGGCTGTTCCATGGGCACCTCTGCGCTCAGCTCGGACTGCTCCACTCAGCCAGGGCTGTTGGGAAAGGATCCAGAGCAGCCTGGCCAGCTCTTTCTCCAGCTCCCTCTTCACTCTTGGGGGAGCTAGAACATCCCACAGGAAAGCAACTGGTGCCACAAGGAGTGGGCAGCATCAGGCAGCTCTGGGGAGGCGCCTCAGCACTGCTGTATCCTGAGGGAACACTGCTGGCCATGCCCTGTGTGTATCTGCAAAAGCTTCCAATCAGCTGCCTCAGCTCCCAGGGCCTCTCTTGGCCAGCATCCTGACGTGGATGCAGGGCTGCTGCCAGGCACTGCTGGGACCCAGCGGGACAGGAGCGGCTGTCTCGTGTCCACGGAGCAGCCCTGACACAGCCAGGGCCATCCCGAAAGCAGACAAACGCTCCCGGGTCAGCAGAGAGGAGCAAGGAGCACTGGGCTCCTCTCAGGGGATCTCAGCTGGGCTCACTCCACCACACGCCCCCATTTTGAGGCCTGCTGATGCCCAGCTGCCAGAAATGCCCACCTTGTTCTCTCCAAGATGCACAGGGAGAGCCAATGAGCAGGACACCTTGGGAGGCCTTTTCTGAGGCCAGGGACACACCAAGATCAGCCAAGGCTCTGCCCGCTGCCTGGCCCACACATCCCAGCTCTGTGCTGGCCCTGGGCCACAGCAGCTCCCACCAAGCAGGAGGCAAATGCATTTTGCCAAGAGTGGAAACACAGCAGACAGGAAAGATGTGAAAAGTGTGTGTGCAAAGGCCTTTTAATTCACAGCTCTCACAGAGAGCTTTGGGGCTCATGGCTGGACAGAGATGCTCCTGCTCACCCTCTGTCCAAAGGAGGGGAACACACCCTGCTGCAAGTGCTTGGGTTGGTCTCTGCAGGTCCAGGTGGATGCCAAACCTGCTCTTCACAGCCTTCTCCCTTGCCCTGCTCCTCTGCCAAGTGCAAGGGGCCTCAAGGATTGAAAGGAGCACAGAGAGACAAAGGGGGACACTCACGCCTGCCTCACTGGGAGCTCCCTGGGAAGCACTTTCCTTGAGAAGCAAGCCCCTTTCCTCCAAAGGCATTTCTCCAAATGTGTGGCTTTCCTGGGGAACACCAACACACTCTTAAGGAAAGCTGGCAAGGCTGAATGACTCCAGGTCCTTTCAGGACAGGCACTCCAGCTCTAGCTCGTATTCCCCCAAGTGTGTGTCCAGGTGCAGGTTCAGAGGTGCAGCCCCAGGCCCTCTACAAACACAAGCTGCCCGCTGCCTCTTCCCCTGCCTCAGCTCCTGCCTGTGCTCACAGCACCAAAACCAGGCTGTTCCCAGCCAGAGCCCAGAGCCCTGTCCCCACAGGATGCTCTTGCCAGCACCTTCCAGGACTCTCTGCTGTGCACACAGCACTTTTCATGCCCGCTCCCAACAGGCTTTGGAACACAGAGCACAACCTGGCTGGCTCTGCCACCAGCACAGCCCAAACACAGGCGGAGGAAGAAGCAGCAGGGGTTGATTTGCGGCCATGCCCGGGAGAGACTGGAAGGGTGCCCTCCCTCTGCTCTCCCTTGGTTGGCTTTCTGACTGGCTCTGAGCCTGGGGCTGCCATTCCTCACTTGTGGGGACCAGAACCACAGCCGGGATCCCGGCACTGCCTGACAGCTCTCCGGGCACCGGCACGGCCGCGTGTCCGAGTCTCGGGCACCGTGCTGCTGCTTCATTTGCCCTTAGGCACACCCAGAGCTCCCTGCTAAGCCCGGATGGTCTCTGGTTCTGCCCTCTTCCTCATCCTGTGCAGGGATGGAGCATTGCTGTGCTTTCAGGAAGCTGTTCTTGAAACCTTCCAGCATTCCAAGCTCATTTGCCCTCCATGGATGCTTGCCATGGAATCCCTCTCAGCTGGGTTCAGAGCATCCTCAGGTCGGCTCTTCCAAAATCCACGGCTCCAGGGTGCTCAGCAAGATCTGTAACTCCACAGTGTTGTGGAACTGGACCTTCAGCACAGGAACCTTTCCCTCCTGACCTGTCCTTGTTCCTCTGTGTCTGTGCACAAAACACAGTGTGGGAGAGAACGGCAGCAGGGGCCTGTGTGTCCCAGGGCCCCGGATTTGAATCACTCCAGCTCCACAGAGATGCAGGTAAAGTGAGGAAGCCAAACTGTTTATTAATGGAAGGCGAAGCAGAGGGATGAGCTGGAAGGGAAGAAAGGGGATGGGCACGGTCTGAGGGCTGGAGGGAGGGAGCTGTCAACAGGGAGGGAGAAGGCAGGAGCCATGGGAGCTTCCCACAGGCTCAGTTGTGCCAGTCATCAGCTGTGCCTGGAACTCCAGCTGATCCCCTCTGGTCTCCTGGTGGTCTCACCTTCCAAGGGATCTGGAGGTCTTAAAGAGACACTGGTTCTTCTGAGCCAGCAGATGAAAGTTCTGCAGCTCTTCCCTCAAACATCACCTGAACAAATGTGCTTATGCAGGAGGGGCTGTTGTCTTCACTCAGGGCTCAAAGGGCTGGAAGAGAGAGGAACAGAGCCACGGTCAGAACCTGGATGTGCAGGAATCCAAGGAGACCTTCCTGCCAGAGCCATCCCACCCAGCTCTTGCCATGGCCACAAGAGAGGAGAGGCCAAGGGGATCAGCTGCAAAGTGCTGGCCATGAATCCCCCTGCCCGCATCCCTGAAATCTCTGTGTGCTCTGCCCACGCCACCCCTGGTCCACACAGGGAGCAAAGCCCACCACAGCCGGGGCAGGGATTGCAGCTCCTGCCCAGGCATTGCAGCTCCCCCAGCCAGCCCCCGCTGACAGCCCACTGCCCTCATCACCCTCACGGAGGGCCTGGAGCTCTTCCTTCTGCCCCATCAGGAGCACCCAGGCAATCCCTGGGAACACAGGCTAACCAAACTAAGGCTGCCCTGGCTGTTATCCAGTTTGCTTTATGGCTTAATGAGGTGAGGAATTCATGGATCTTTAACTTCCTCTGGAAGGCAGGCACATGGATTCAGAGCTATCACACACTAAGTGTATGGTTTTGGGGTTACTTTAATAATGGTTCTTACTGTGAAGAAATGACACGGGGGCAAATTTTTTCCCAGCCCTTCACCCAGCTCTTTGGGTCTGCCCCACCAGTTTTCAAAGGGTTCAGATCCACTCTAAATGCTAATGATATCATACAGTGGCTGGTGTTGCTGATAGGCCTGGTACATTTAGCATTCAGCGATAAGGGAAGATTAACCTGGATAACCACACTGACACCTACCCCAGAGACCAGGGATGCTGCTGCCCCAGAGCCTGACCCTGCCCCACAGCCCACCTCAGAAATGAACCACCCAGGCTGGATGAGGGTTCTAATGAAAGAGATGGGCCAGGTGCTGAAGGAGTACATTTCCACAGCTGGTGAAAAGCCATCCCCCTGCCTCAAAGAGGGAGAGTCTGATGGTGCAGCAGTGGAACCCACAGATGTTACAACTGTCCAGGTTCCAGCTGAACTGCAAAGGCAGTCACAGCCAGCAGCAGTCGCCCCTGTGGAAACAAGGAGATCTAAGATGAAATCTTACCATGATTTTCATATCATGAGGATATGAAAGGAGGGCCTTCCCAATGCCCAGGAGAGGCAACAGTTGAGGTCATCATCGAGTCCCTGACCTACGAAAGTCTCCGTAATCTGCACAAAGACATTGTATGACAGGGATGTGAGGCTTATAGAACCTGGCTACTTTGGGTCTGGGACCTTATGGGTACAGGTGTCCAGCTGGATGGTGGTGAGGCAAGGAATTTGGGACCCTTGACTCAGGACTCAGGTATGAATCTGATTTTTGTAAGGGAGCCAAGGTCCCTTTCCCTCTGGGAACAGCTTTTAATGAGTGTCAGAGAGAGGTTTGTCCACAGGGAGAGAATGCAGGACCAGCACCACAGAATGTGCTCTGGAAGATTCTTGAGGAAGGGATCCAAGAGCTGAGAGAAGTGGCAGTATTGGAGGTACTCTTTGGGAGGGATGGACAGCATGATAATGACCCCAACAAGGTCAGGTGCACAGGGCAAATGTTGTGGAGTCTGGCAAATCTGGGGCCAGCTCAATACACCACCTTCATTGCAATGATTATTGCCAATAACAAACGAGAGACAGGAGGTTCTGTTGCCAACAAGCTTAGAAATTATGAGAGTGTGATCAATGGGCCAATGCAGGCTCATGTCTCTGCTGTGGTCCAAGAACTCAGAGAGGAGATGAGGGAGATGAGGGAGGAGGTGAGGAGGAACAGTTCCCACATTGCACCAGTGTGAGTCACAGGCCCCAGAGTCAGCGCCCAACGTTCCCCAGCTAGAGAGAGAGGGTACAGCCCACGGGCTGACCTGTGGTTCTTTCTGCAGGACCATGGGGGAGACATGGGAAGGTGGGATGGGAAACCCACTTCTGTCCTGGCAGCATGGATGCATCAGCTCAAGGAGGGAAACACTAATTGAGGGAACTCAGTAAAGTGAAGGTAGCCCCAACCTTCCATGACTGAGCTGCTGAGTAGCATCCGTCAGATCCCCTGGAAGGTACCTCGACCATGTATGCCCAGGAAAGAAATAATAACCAGGGCTAGGGGGGGTCCTGCCTCTAACCAGGAAGAGATACGGGAAAACCGGATTTTCTGGACAGTGTGGATCCGATGGCCTGGGGCATCAGAGCCACAAAAATACGATGCCTTAGTTGATACTGGTGCGCAGTGTACCCTGATACCATCGGGACATGTGGGGGCAGAACCTGTTTCCATTGCTGGGGTGACGGGGGGATCACAGCAATTGACCCTGTTGGGAGCCCAGGTGAGCCTGACTGGGAAGGAGTGGCAGAAACATCCTATTGTGACTGGCCCAGAGGCCCCGTGTATTCTGGGCATGGATTTCCTCCAGAATGGCTGTTACAAAGACCCAAAGGGACTCAGATGGGCTTTTGGCATAGCTGCTGTAGAGGCTGAGGACATCAAGCAGTTGAACACTTTGCCTGGACTATCAGAAAGCCCATCTGCAGTAGGACTCCTGAAGGTGGAAGAGCAACGAGTGCCAATTGCCACCTTGTGGTGTCTTGTTCTTGGTTCGCTCCAGTCCCCCCCCCCTATCCTAAGTAACAATGGTTTGTCTTGGAATTCCCCTGCTTCGAGCAGTTTTATGTCAATCCTTTCGCCCCTCCTGTGTTGCTATGGTTTCTTTCATGTATCCAGGTTTTCCCCTCCCCAGTCCCCTTGTCCGTCACCCGGCGACCCATCCTCTTCTTCTAGACTCTTCTCTCCAAGGCGTCGGGCGATTGGTCTGGGGCTGGGGCCCCTCCTCAATTTTTTCTTGATTTGTTAACCTGTTCTGTCACTCTTAGTATGTATCTAAGTTTCTGTACCCGGATTTGTTGTTAGAAGTTTACACCCATCCCCACCCCCTGCCTTTATAAGTTGTTGCATCCCAGTTGCTCCTTGCTCAGGCAGCTTCCCTCTACCTTGCTCCTTGCAGCTTCTCCCGTTTGTTGGTCAATAAATCCAACGTTTTTCCTACACTGCCTGAGTCCTCTCTTCGTCTCTGCGCGCTTCGTGGCTATCGCCCTCTTGTGAGGCTGTGACCCACAGGTGCGGACCCGACTCCGAGTCGGGCAAGCACCCAGGCTGCGTGCTGGGCTGTGAGCAGCCGGGTCTCCTGCAATCAGCGCAGCCGCACCACCTCGACAGTGCACCGCCGGCAATATTGAACAAATTGAGATGCCGTGATCCTCATCCACAAAATGATCCGTGAGCTGGAGAGCCAAGGGGTGGTCAGCAAAACCCACTCACCCTTCAAGAGCCCCATCTGGCCTGTGCACAAGTCTGACAGAGAATGGAGATTGACTGTGGACTATCGTGGCTTGAATGAAGTGACTCCACCACTGAGCGCTGCTGTGCCAGACATGTTGGAACTCCAGTACGAGCTGGAGTCCAAGGCAGTGAAGTGGTACACCACCATTGACATTGCCAACATGTTTGTCTCCTTTCCTCTGGCAGCAGAATGCAGGCCTCAGTTTGCTTTCACCTGGAGGGCCGTGCAGTACACCTGGAACCGACTGGCCCAGGGGTGGAAGCACAGCCCCACCATCTGCCATGGACTGATCCAGGCTGCACTGGAAAAGGGTGAGGCTCCAGAACATCTGCAATATATTGATGACATCATTGTGTGGGGGAACACAGCAACAGAAGTATTTGAGAAAGGGGAGTGTCATGGTTTGACACTGGCACAATGCTAGTGCTTCTATGAAGATATTTTCTCTCTGGTTTCTGCTGTGAGATGTGACCAGGAATAAGCAAAGCAGGCTCCTACTTAGGAAAGAAAAGAAAACAGAACTTTATTAACTACTCTACAACTATAGATAAAAGGAACACACACAGGGAAAATGAAAACTTTACAAATACATTTCTTCCCCCATTCACCAAATTTCCAATACAATGCATCTACTCTCTAAATCACCAACTCTTAGTCTAGAACTACCTTTCAAACAATCAATCCTCAGTTCATCAAGAGGAGAGGAGTCCTTCTTGTACCATGGGCTTCTCTTGGAAACACAGCTGAAGCTTTGTGTGTTTCTGTGTCACTCGTGGCACCGCCCGGAGTACATCTGCCGTCGTGACCTCTTCCTTTCATGTCCAGTGCTCTCACCGCTGAACACGGACCAGAGCTGCTTCTAGGGTTGTCTTTTTTAAGGATGCTCTGTCCCAATCCAAAAAAGGCACAGTCTCTCCTTTGGGACACCTGTCCCCCCCATATTTTTTCACCCCCTGGGGCCGAGGGGCACCAACACTGAACCCTCTTGGTTCTGTGGCCATTGCCTCCCCCTAGAATGCAGTCTCTGTGTCACAAGGAACATGGTTCTGTCCATGGCTATACAAAAAGAGTCCAGCAAAAGCCACTCCATCATCTCTTCCCACTAGGATTCTTCTCTATTCTTCCACTATCTCTCACTCACCCAGACCTCTCTCACACTTGCACATTTCCTTCCTCATCTTCCACTCTATCTTCTAGGAGAGGTCAATGATCTGTAAAGTTCTCATTCTCCAAAAAGGGGTTAAAAGCTCCTACAAGCGGCTGGCTGCACCCCCCCCCCCCCCCTTTTCCCCTTCCCAGCTGTGCTGCCGGCACAGGCCCATGTTTATCCAGTCTCAAGGTTACAGTCCCAGGCACCGTCTCTCTCTTTTTCTCTCTTTCTCTCTTCCACCCTTCCACCCCCGGGCTCAGGCCCACCTCTCCCGGCCTCATGGCTTTTCCCCAAACTCTTTCCCGCCAGAAACCCAAAAGGACCCTCCCAAGGGAGAGCTCTGCTTTTAACCCCGTGTTCTCAGAGGCGTGTCTAATGTCCCAATGGCCAGGTTAAATGCCAATATTAAAGCCTGAACATCCATTGGCCCAAAACACAGCATCCCAGAAAACACATTTCCTGTCAAACCACCACAGCATGGTAGCTCAAAAATCAATTTACCAGTGACCTCTGGGAGTGTTTCCTCTTTCAGTGATATCTGAAGGTGGCCTTTATAAGTTCAAAGGATTATTTTAAAGACATATCAGGCATTTTTCTGTAACAGACTTGACAATTTTTGTCATAAGAGCACTGGGTGTCTGAGCCCGCAGACTACTCACCATAGCATTGAAATCCCAGTGGGTTTGCTGGTGTTTCTCTTGAGAATTTGCAACACCAGTTGTGGTGGGACTCTGACAGGATTGTTGGGAGTTACCAGCCATTCTGCTCTTTATTCTGGGCTTCTAGAGAAGTAGCTAATTTTAAATCTGCTTGACAATATCCAGGGCTAACTTCTGGAAGAGAAATGGCTTTCTCAGGTATTAACACCAGGTTGTGCAACCTCTTGTGCAGCTTTATCTGCACATCTGTTCCCTGTAGGAATTTGGGAATCCCCTTGTTGGTGTTGTGCTTTGTGGTGTAGTGCAGCCACTTCTCTGGGCAGTTGAATAGCATCAAGGAGGAACAATATTTCTTTTTTATATTTAATTGTAAATCCAACTATGCACCCATAATCCCAGTGCTATTAATCAATTCTGGAAGCTTTCTCCACAGCCCCAGGTCAAATGCAGTGTTCTCTTGCGAGTCTGTGCCTTTCAGCAGAGAAAGTTTAAAATTCTCAGCATGCAGGATTCCAACAGCCAGGTGTTGTCATGCCACCCCTCCTGGTAACAGCTTTGCCTCCTCCCAAATGCCCCATGCCAGGGGTACAGGTACTCACCCTCCCTCCACCTGTCCTGGCTAGCAAGACCCTCCCTGGGCAACAATTTGGGAGGGAAGGGGACTGCGGAGAGAAGAGAAGACATCTAAACAACAAATCACAAGAACATAACCAGAAATCAATAAAACTTCTCTTAACATTCACATCATATCCATCCTTTAATTGCAAGAGCCAGCTGTGGCATTACCCATCCATAACAGCAATTCATTCCATTTCCCTCCTCTTCTACAAAACAATGTCAGCTGTAAAAAGTTGTTATAAACTAAGGTACCATTCTCTGGCCACTTAGCCTGGGAGTTTAGCTTGTATGCTGACCAGCACTGATTACAATATTGGATTAGCTTTAGTTAGTGGGTCTGTTTCCAGTAGCTCAACAAACATTGCAATGGAGAATTTGGAATATCATCTCCCACTTTAGTTTCAGAAGAAATTGGCCCCATATTCAGTAATAACAGATATACAAGCTATTACCTCTGAAAGTCATAATGGTATTTCCAGCTTTGTCATGGAGGGGGGAGAGGGGAAGAGGAAGGGGACTGCCAAACCTGCAGTCACTCAAACTGACAAAAGAGGGGGCTTCAAGCCCACAAATGCCATCTCAGCCAGGCACACAAAAACAAAGCAACTCCAAACCACCTGCAAACACTCAGTCACGCTCCAACACTCTCAACACTCCCTCTGCAAATGAATTTTTGTATCAAGGACATCCCCATGTTGATATGCTGGCAAACTCACATCAAGGTACCACTCTCACATGAACATGCTCTCAGAGTTCAAGAAGAATGCAGAGAATGTGAGGAATGCAAAGGAATTAACCAATCTTCACCACAAAAGGGGCTCCAGATGAAGCTGTGGCCAGGCTTCAGTTGTAAATGAAGAATGTGGTTTTCTTTTTTCTTCTTTCCTCCATCCAAGTTAAGATGATTGCAGCCTATGCTACAAGAGAGCAGAACAATGATTTTTCTTGAAACTATGATCTTGGTCTGATACAACAATTCCTGATACTGTTAGTGTTCAGGAACACATAATCACAGAATGATTCTATGCAGGTGCTTTTATTAAGAGCTCTGGGTGTCAGGGGACACAAACCCAAATCTGACTCTGACATGCTTTGGGACCGAACATGTTTTATATTCTATTGTTATATAACTTACATATTAATTATTAAACGTACATTGTTCTATTGTATACATTGATATCATCCAAGCATGGATTCCTCGTGATACCCTCAAACCTCTAACATAGTTTCTCATGATTCTTTCAACAATAATTATATCTAATCACATCTAACAATTGTATCTTTTATCATATACTGACTACACGGCTGCAGTTTCACATGATCTGGCAAATACAAGGTCTAACATTTCCCCAGGGCCTACCTTTAACATTTTCCCAGGGCCTACTAAGCCTAACTTTATTTCTTGCTCCCCGGATTTTGTGATTTTAAAATCTTTTACTGTCAATACATCCCAAAGACAACCTCTAATATTTCCTAGGGAACTCGAACCCCTGATAGTTCTTGGGGACTTGAACTCCAGAGAGGGGAAACTCTGACTCCCTGAGGTCAGGAACTCAAACTTCTCCCTGATAAGCTCACCCCGGGGCTCAAACCCCCCTTAGCTCTCGGAGTCTCTGCTGGTCAGAGTGACCCCGAGATAGGTTAGAAAGTCTCTTTTCCCAGCCTGGTGGTCAAAGAAGGAGTCAGAACTCTTCAGTTCTTATTCTCAAGGTTGTTCATTGTTTCTTATCTATAAAATTCTTTCTTCTGGCCTGCCGATGTCTGCTCAGCAGGACAGACAGGGGCACACTGACACCCTCAGGGTGGTGTTATCTTTTATACTAAAAACTACATGTACATTATTTATCATAACTTCCCAATACCTATCACCTATGTTAGACAGTGAGCTTCTACTCTAAACCAATCTAAAAGTGCCACCATCACAGCAGAAGTTGGAGACCAAGAAGAAGAAGGAGAAAGACAGGACAACACCCAGATTCCTCCATCTTGCCTCCTGAACCCCCATTCTAAAAACTCCCAAAAATCTATTTTTCACCCCATGACTGACTATTATTCTACTTAGAATTTCGTGGCTTGCAGATCTTCATATAAGGTTGGTATTTTTTTTTCCATAGGTCAAAATCAAAGTCACAGGGGATTTGGGCTCTGTGCCAGGGTCTCTGAGCCCCCTGGGCAGGGGCTGGAGCCCTCCAGGGCAGCCAGAGGAATTTCCTGGGTTCTGACACTTACCAGTAACTCTGTGTGGGGATTTGCATCCCTTGCCAATAACCCAAAGGAAAATAATTTAAATGATGCCTTCACTTAGGCCAGGGATCTTGCCTCAAGTCCCTGAAGGTCTAAAGTTGATTTTCTCCCTGAAAATTCCTCAGTGCTGGCTGGAGATCTGTGGATTCATTGAAGCTCTAGGCTGATCTTCTGGCTGGCTCTCCAATTTACTGCCACAAAATCTCCAAAATACTGGAACAAGACTCCTTAACACTAATTTGGTTTAAAAGGCATAATTTATTCAGGCCTGAGGTCACACAAAGGACACTCCTAACCATTCGGGCACACATGATTTTACAAGTAAGCAATTTACATATTACAATTTACCCATTACCATCAAGCCCAGATTCAGTCCTTGTTTTGTCTATTCCTACATTCTTGAGCCGGATGTCTTCTTCTTCTCTTCCAACTGTTCTTGCTGGGAAAGAAGTTTTTGTGTGCCTTGTTTCTCTGTTCACAAGCCCACTAAAAACTAAATTAATCCCTTTGCTGTCACATAGCATGGAAGCCTCTCTCCAGCTTCCTTCCCTGAGCCCTCCTGCTCCTGCAGAACCACCCTGATAATGGATCTCCGTGTGCTGGACATGGTGGCTGCCACCTTGACGTGGCCAACACTCACCTGGACGGGCTCCTGGCAGGTGTCCAGGGTGACGTGGCAGCACGCAGTGGTCCCGTTGGTGGTGAAGGACGTCCTCATCTGGGACATGCAGTGGTAGGTGTGCTCCAACCTGCCCAGGTGAGCTCTGAGCAGGGACAGCTCCAGGCCCAGCTCCACGGCAAAGCGGTTGTAGTCCAGGGGGCTGGAGAAGAAGATGGCCACGGTGAAGGTGGGGGCCTCATAGACCAGGACTCCACAAGAGCCGCGGAACAGGGGCTGGAGAACTGGCAGGTGTCAGAGGAGCCTGGGGGCACGCAGGGGCTGGGGGGACGGAGCTGTGCCCGCTGTAGAAGTAGGTCCTGGGGAGGAGAAACGGGGCTGTGCCATCAGGGGAGGATGGTGAGACCACCGGGAGATGGTCGTGGAGCAAGTGGTAGGTGGTGGAACCAGCAGGAGACAGGCTCAGCACCACTGGGAGGTGCTGGGAGCACTGGGAGACAAGTAGGAGATTGACCAAGCCCTAGGAGATGCTCCCACCGTGGGTTGATGACCCCACCCTGTGGTGGTGTTCACAGGGGTCTCAGGACGAGGGAAGAGATGAGAATCTTGACTTTATGTTTCAGAAGGTTGATTTACTATTTTGTGATATATATTATGTTAAAAGAAAATGATATATTAAAACTTACTAAAAGAATAGAAGGAAAGATTTCATCAGAAAGCTCACAAAGAATAGAAAAGAATAGAATGATAATAAAATCTTGTGACTGACGAGAGAGTCTGAGACAGCTGGACTGTGATTAATTATTAATTAAAAACAATTACATGAGACCAGTCAAAGATGCACTTGTTGCATTCTACAGCAGCAAATAATCATTGTTTACATTTTGTTTTTTAAGTCTCTCAACTTCTCAAGAGAAAAAATCTTAAGGAAAAGATTTTTCATAAAATATGTCTGCAACACCACCCTGTCCTGGTTTGGAATGGGAGGAAAATTCAGGGAAGTGATGCAAAGCTTTTTGTGTAACTGACGGGCTGCTGAACCACTGAGAAGCTGGGCACAACTCTGTGAAACACACACGTTAAAAACCAAAAACCCCAAAAACTCTCTCTTTCCTTTCCAATCAACAAAACGCAGCAAACCCCAACCTCAACCCCCATCTCAACCAAACCAAGCCAAACAGTGTCACCATGATATTTTATGGAAAATCCCTTCACGAGGATTTCTTGTCCTGGGAAGCTGGGAAGCTTCAGCTTCTCCCTGTTTTGCTGCTTTGGAATGTGATTTGGAGGACTGTTTACCCAGCATGGGAATTGTTTTAATTTAATCACCAATCCCAGTCCAGCTGTGTCAGGACTCTGGTCAGTCACGGGTTTTTATTATTCATTCTTTTCCAGCCTTCTGATGTATCCTTTCTCTTTCTTTAGTGTACTTTTAGTATATCATTTCTTTGAATATAATATTGAGGGAACCCAGAACATTCCTCTGGCTGCCCTGGAGGGCTCCAGCCCCTGCCCAGGGGGCTCAGAGACCTTGGCACAGAGCCCAAGACCCCTGTGCCTTTGATTTAGCCCTTGGAAAAAACAATTACCAACCTTTATAGGAAGAATTACAAGTCAAGAAAGTTTAAGTAGAATAATAGTTAGTTTGTCACGGGGTGAAAAATAGATTTTTGAGATTTTTAGAATGGGGGCTTGAAGTCCCAAGATAGAAGAATTTAAGTGTGCCTTGTCTTTCCTTCCTTCCTTCCTTCCTTCCTTCCTCCCTCCCTTCCTTCCTCCCTCCCTTTCCTTCTTCCTCCATCTTTCAAGTTATGTTCCATTTTTAGATTAGTTTAGAATAAAAACTCACTGTCTAACATAGGTGATAAGTATTAAGAAGTTATTGTAAATAGTGTACACGTAGTTTTTAGTATAAAAAGATAACACCACACAGTTCCCCATGGTCCCTCACAGGCCCCTCATGGCTCCCTCACAGTTGCCCAAGACCCCTCACAGCCCCTCACTGTGGATGCCATGGCACAGAGAGAGAGAAACAGCAAGTGTTTCTCACAGCAGCTTGGGAGAATTATTAGCAAGTTGTAAGAATGTGAGAACTTAAGTATAAACAATCTGCAGGTGGTGTTCTTCTACTTCGTCTTTCTCTTCTTCTCAAGGACGGTGTATAAAGAATGTTTTTTGTTAACTAGCCAATCAAATAGAATATATCGTATCACTCTATAAAAACCGCACGGTTCTCTTGAATAAAACCTTCTCTTAGTCTTTCTGCAATACCGCCTCCTGCCTGTTCCTGTGTCATTCTGGGCGCAAGAGTGACACCTCACGGCCCTTCATGGCCCCTCACGGCCCCTCACAGCTCAAGGGTCTTCATGGCCCCTGAGCCGCCTCCGGCCCCGCCATTGGCGCCGCTCTTTGCTGCTCGCCAATGGCGGCCCGAGTCTGCAGTGACGTCACCGGTCGCCGGGCAAAGGAAGGCCTGGGGCTGAGGTGCCCCGGGCTGGCCGGGAATGGGGTGCGGGGGTCCCCGGGCTCATGGAAACGGGGGATCCAGGGGCTGGGAGAGGAGGACACCCGGGAAAGGGGGTGCAGGGGGTGTCGGGGCAGGATAAGGGGGTGCAGGGGGTCCTGCAGCTGGGGAAGGAGATGCGAAGGGTCCCAGTGCCCAGGAATGGGCATTCAAGGGGGTCCCCGGGGGGCTCCCCAAAGCCCCTCCCAGGCGGCAGCAGGAGCTGGCTCAGGAGCTCTGGGCAGAGAAAAGGGGGTGACCCCGGCTTGGGGGGGACATGGGGGACTCACACACGCTCCCGGGGGGACACGACCCCCGGGGACCCCCCCTCACCTTGTCCCGCAGGGGAGGCCGAGCCCCAGCCCAGGCAGACGAAGCCCCCGAGCCCCGGCAGCATCTTGGGGGGCGTGCGGGGCCGGGAGGGGCAGGATCCGGGAAAGGGCGGCGGCTGCCGGGTTCCGCGGCTGCCTGGAAACCACGAACGCGGCGGCAGCGTCTGTGACAGCGGCGCGGCCTCAGTTGCCTGAGAACGCGGCCCTGGCTGGTTGTGCGCAGCCTGGGCTCCTGCAGGCGGCTTCACTGGGCGATTCGCCAGGGGAATTGTTCGCGGAGCATTGGCCTCTGCAAAGTTCCTGAGCGTGCAGAGCATTGGCCTCTGCAAGGAGTTCATCAGCGTGCAGAGCATCGGCCTCTGCAGAAAGTTCCTGAATTTCCTTTGAAGGTAAAGATTGACTCAAGTTGAACTTTTTGGTTTTGTCTCATCTGCACTCTGAGAGAGAATGCCAAAGGGAAATACAGGATGGGATAATGCCCGTCTTCTGGTGCAGCAGTTCGGTGGTCTGCACTGTCACAGACATGTTTTATGAAAAATCCTTTCCTTTGGGTTTTTTCTCCTGAGAAGCTGAGAGGCCTCAGGAACAAAATGTAAACAATGGTTATCTGCTGCTGTGGAATGCAACAGGTGCATCTGTGATTGGTCTCCTAGAGTTGTTTCTAATTAATGGCCACTCACAGTCAGCTGGCTCAGACTGTCTGTCTGAGACACAAGCTTTTGTTATTCATTCTTTCTTTTTCTATTCTTAGCTAGCCTTCTGATGAAATCCTTTCTTCTATTCTTTTAGTATAATTTTAATAGAATATATATCATAAAATAATAAATCAAGAGTCAGATCCTCATCTCTTCCCTCATCCTAAGACCCCTGTGAACACCACCACAATGCACAGCTGAGTGGATGAACAATATATGCTCTACTGATTGTGCTTTTTTTTTTTGCACTGAAGGAATGCAACATTTTCCAAATGTACTGGTCTATACTTTTTTTTCCTGTATAGTGGTTGCTTAAACTGCTTAAAGGTGAACAAGGTCTGTTCAAGTTTCAGTGGGTTGTTATCATCTGGTTATTAAAATTATTAGAGAGAGGCCTGTGAATTGAGGTGCAAACGAGACCATATGCCAAAATCAATAGTCTGGATTTTATGTAACAGTAAATGTGAGGAAGAGAGAGAGAAAGGAAAAGAAAAAGAAGCGGGGGTGGGGGGGGGGATGGGGATGGGGGGTTGGGAAGAAGGGGAAGAAAGAGAGTGACAGAGACAGATTAAGTGAAAAACATCACCATTCCATGGATCCCATTGGCATACCATAAAATCCTCTTCTGGTCTTCTCTGTGCTGAGGTCTGGCAAAACGTAAGACTCCAATGGATTCATGCGGATTTGGGCAAGGTGGGACCTCCCAGGTGCCTCCCTGGGGTGGGGCAAGTTGGACTCTGTCTATTGCTACTTTCAAATAATATAAAATCTTTAGCATCTGTCTGTCCTTTGAGTCTGCCATCAATTGGCTTCTGGATTTTCAGGTTTGTTGTGTTACTTTGCGTGCCCTGCAGTCGTCTGGTGCAAGGCCTCAGGAATGGGTCTGGGGGCACTGTGGAGGTCTTTGATGGGAGGTTTGTGTGCAAACCTGGCCTCAGCAGACGAGTCTGTGGCTGTGACTTGCCCACCTTGAAGCCAGACAGAGCTGATTTTCAGCACAGCTGCTGGGTTTGGCTTTGTTGTGGATAGGTTTTTCTCCTCAGCCTTGTTTACTTCTCCCCAGCCCTGAGCTAATGGGACAATAGTGTCACCTTTGTCTTGTCTCAAGTTCCCTTAGGCAGCTTAACTCACAGTGCCAAGTTCCAGTCAGGAGGCATTTTCAGGGAAGGGTGGGCTTGGGTGGTCGCAGCTTCTTTATACAGTTTTGTCCCAATGGGCAGAAAGTCCTTTATAATGATATTTCAGCCATTAGCCATAACATTCCAGTCTCTCCCAAGTCCTGTGAGAAGCAGCTGAGAGAGCAGGGGTGCTTTGGCCTAAAGAAGAGGATGTCCACTCTAAGCTATTTTAAAGTAATATTTAGGCTGCAGCTTTGTCTGTTCTAACGATTATTAATGTTCAGATTTTTAGCTCCAGGTTTCAGTATGATCCATCTTTGAATTGCACAAGGCAGCCCTATAGTTCAAATAAAGTCCAACTAGAGGCCTAACATACTAGCTACTTACACCAAACAAGCACTTAGCTACTTTCAAATCATAGAAAATGTTTAGCACCAGTATATGCCTTGAATCTGCCATGAATTGGGTTCTGGATTTTCAGAGTTCCATTGTTGCTCCTTCCAGTTCTGTTGAGGCATTGTCACTCATCTGGGAGGTCCTGCCTTCAAAATGGCTTCTGGATTCCCAAAGAAGAGCTCGACACCTCGTCTTTTGTCCAGGGAAAGACTGACATCTTTCACTGTAAGTACCCACTGGGCTGTGTTAAGGCTGCAAACTGCCCTGGGGTCCCTGCTCTCCCTGCCCCTGCTTTAGTGCAAGCAAGAAAATGCTTTAAGTAGGTAATAGGCAGAAATATTACAGTAAGGCTACGAAATGCAAGTAATAAATGACACAATTATGAAGGTTTCTTTTTAGCTGAAAAGAGAGGGGGAATTGTGGGAATCCACTAAATTAGAGGGTTTTGGGAAAGCTGCAAAAGGCAAGCCTCAGATACAGTAGAACTGTGATTAGAGCTAAGCAGCTGCCATGAGATAGGTCAGCAGAAAAATTATTTAAAAAGTAGAAAAGCAAGGACAAATAGAACAATGGTCTGTGTATTAATGTTTGTCTAGAATAACTCCTTAAGCTACAGAAAAGTTTATCTAGCAAGATATTAGGGGGGTTAAGGCTTAATAATGGAGCTCTGTGCATTGTGTTTTAAGGCTTACAAGCAGGTATTGTATTCAAAATAAGCAAGCATTGTTTTAACCAAAGGTATGTGTGCTTATAGTGTTTGGATGGAACTACTGTCAATGTGCTTTTGCTTTGTGTGATTGGTCAAGAAACTTATAAAGGAAGTTGTAACATTAAGTTCTTGGTCTGCTGCCTGGGATGTGAGCTGCTGGCATCTTCCCATTGTCATAACCATGTAATGAGAGTGATGCTGGAAAATAAAACAGCTCAAGGCAGTTCCACAGCAGCCCTGTCCCGTTTGTGATTTGTAAATAGCCCCTGCTGGTGTCAAGACCAAGCTGCCCTTGGGCACCTGAGCATGTTGGGGGGGAAGCTCAGACTCTGCCCAAAGCCCTGTGAGACAGGGCTGGTCCCAGCTGGAAGAGCTTCCAAAGCAGCTGTTCTCTCCCAGCTCCTGTGTGGGCACGGATCCAGCCCTGCAGACACAGTGTACAGCAAAGCAAGTTATCTGCTGCAGCACGTCCAGAAGAAAATGTCTCAGCACCTTTGTGTCGCAGACATCTTTTATGAAAAATCCTTTCCTTAGGATTTTTCCTCCTGAGAAGCTGAGAAGCCTCAGGAACAAAATGTAAACAATTATTATCTGCTGCTGTGGAATGCAACAGGTGGATCTTTGATTGGCCCATGTTGGATGTTTGTAATTAATGGCCAATCACAGCCCAGCTGGCTCAGACAGAGAGTCCAGGCCAGAAGCCTTTGTTATCATTCCTTCCTCTTCTATTCTTAGCTAGCCTTCTGATGAAATCCTTTCTTCTATTCTTTTAGTGTAGTTTTAATATATTATATATCACAAAATAATAAATCAAGCCTGCTGAACCATGGAGTCAGATCCTCATCTCTTCCCTCATCCAAGAAACCCTGCAAACACCATCACACCTTTGTTCTGCAGGATGGTGGAAATCTTCCTGTGCTGGGAATTCTCCCCTGGTTTTGGTTTACCATGTGTTGATGGTATCTCTCCCAAAGGAGTTGGCTTCTCTTGAAAGCTCTGGATTGGTAGGAATCTTGAGGGCTGTACAGTTCTCAGCTGCTCCCTGGAGCCAGGGCCACAAAGGTCCCTTGGTGTCTGGAGCTCACTTGACTGAAGATGCCCCACTGCTGAGGCTCTGTCCAGGAGATCCCTCTGTTTTCTTCTCTGCAGGGGTCTGTGAGCCCAGAGAGAGAAAACAAATGCTAATTAACAGAGAGAACTACAACTTGGACACATTCCTGTGCTCCTCACTCTTGGTACAACGTTCCTTTCTTGCCTCTCTTGGCCTCACCCAGCAGTGATATCTCCTTGCTGTGAGCTCTGAGTGTTGTGCAGGGATGGAGTCAGGGCAGTTCTGAGAGCTCCTCCCCATTCTTTGAAAGGTCACTGCCTCAATCCAATGAACCTAAAGAGGAAACAAATGCCCCAAGAGCAGAAATCCCCAACCATGTCACATGCAGTCACGGAGAAGCTGATGGGACAGAGCCATGTGGTTGGAGTATGTGTATTGCACTCTGTATTGTTAATTTATTGGTGCTGAGTATTTCAGCAAGCAACTTCCAGGGCTTCCAGGACTGTCCTGGACAATGTGACCACAAATTGTTCAGCAGTGCCACTTGTTCAAGAAAAGCCTTTCTGAACAAGCCCAACTCTGAGGCTCTAGCTGGTTTATTTTTGCCTTTCAGCTGCTTCCCTCTAAGTTCCTGTGGCAGAAGTTTCTCAACATGAAGAAGAAGGCCAGCACTGGCGGGAGTTTTCTACCCAGAATTGGCCCATGTGTAGACCTGGGGAAGACTGGTCCAAAGGTAGCCTTTTCCTGCTCTTCTCCTTTCTGTTTGATGGGAAGTTTGAAGAGGGTGAGTGCTTGTGACAGGCTTGCCTCCAGCAAAA
This sequence comes from Agelaius tricolor, assembly GCF_023055355.1. Lineage (NCBI taxonomy): Eukaryota > Metazoa > Chordata > Aves > Passeriformes > Icteridae > Agelaius > Agelaius tricolor. The sequence continues at coordinate 660,411 of NW_027269311.1, read as the reverse complement.
TGCCTCAGTGTGCAGGTCCTGTTGTCATTGCCAGCTGCTGTTAGAGGTGGGCTGGGAGTCCTGATCTGCACTAAGCCAACACAAATAAGCTCTGCTGAAGCTGCCTAAGTGTAGCTGCCATTGCTGAAACAATGGGGGGAAGGCTGGGGACACAAAGGCCCAGCATTGCCATGTGCCATTCTCCTGCTGAAGGAGCCACCTCTTGCTTTGGTGTGGTCACCATCAAATGCTCGGGGTCACAGGATTCCCTCCGGAGTGGCAGCGTTGGCCTTGGAAGGCCGAGGACCTGCAGGAATTACTTCAGCTTTAACAAAACAAATTGCCTTTATGCTTTGGGCTGGAACAATGTGTTGGACCCTGAGGGGGTGTTAGATTTTGCAGGCTGCCAGATGTACAGGGGACTGGCCCTGGGCAGAGGGGAATGGATGGGCTTTATCTGGATCAGTGCCTTCTTAGAGGTGTGTTTGAAGCTGCTTTTCTGGCAGGACTGGCTCAGTAGAAAGCACAGTCCCAACGGGTAGGTGACTGAGGTGGGCTGTTGTTATGAATGAGGTCCCTATATGTCTAATTTAATAAACCAACATTAGAATTTAGCAGCAATTTTAATTGAGCAGCAATTTTATATGAAATAATGCAATCAAATATAATCAAACAGATCCAAAGTAATTTGGCAGTGGTTTGGATAAAGCATAAGCAAAACCAGTCAGGATACAGGGGGGTTTTCTCACCCTGCCTCCCATCCAAAAGATAAAGAATCCAAACACAACTTATAGACTGGATGCTAATACATATTCATCAATAATTTTCTGTCAGTCTCCTCCTATTTTTGATTCTTGAAATCTATGTCACTGTACTGCACAGTGCATGCTCTGCTTGTTTCTAAGGGGTCTTTTGGTTTTGGTGGTCGCTTCCCATGAAGGCTTCTCCTCATCATCACTGTCCTTTGAACAACCCCACAAGCTGCACATGCACCCCAAGTCTTGTGTTATAGAAGCCAGCATTATATTCCAAAAAGAAGCCTTATTATTTCATCGATACCTGGAATCATCCCAATTTTGTCCATTTCAAGGCCGATTCTTTCATTATCCTGAGGCCTATTGCCTTTTGGGATGTTACTTATCAAACTACATCCTGCATCCTGTTTTCTCATGAACATCTGAAAACATCTGTTTTGTGACACTAATTCCATATCCTTTTCCTCTCTTACTTTTAAACAAATATTTTCTAAAATATTTAAAATATAGTTACAATTGTTAGCACGAATCAGATTCATCTATCACACTGTTGAGCAAGAAATTGGCAGCAAGAGCCATGTAACACACTGGTTAAGGATTGCCCAGACAAAGCAGGGGAGAGTTTTCTCCAAGCAATGCCTCTGCTCCAGAATCATTTGCTGTTGTTGTGTCATTCCAGAAGTGCCTCTACAATGGTATCAATAATATAGCAATAATTATAAGATAGCAATAATGACAAGAAAGCACCCATTTAAAGCACATGGAAAACAGAGATAGCAACTCTACTTTTAGCCAAGTTGCTGAGAAAATAACTGAACCTTTTCCTCATTCAGCATTGACCTCATTTGTCTTTTTCCTAACTTCAGTGTTACTTGATTTTTGCCTTTACCTCTGTTAGAAACACACTAACTTTTAAATACAATTAAAGGGGACAAAATCATCGAAGCAAAAGGAAACTTTTGTAACGATTCAGCTGAGCCGGGTGTTTCTTCCTCCCTCTGGAGATGAACAAACACAGCCTCTGAGAAAATGGCAATCTTTCTATCCCCTTTATACCCAGCCAGGGCTGCCCCCGTCCCCTTTCCCCTTGGATGGGTACTTGGGAACTTCCATTCTCTCAGATCTCCAGCTTTTCTGTCCCCTCCTCTCTCCCCCTGCTTCCTTTTGGTCAGGTCTTCAACCCTGTCCCTCTGCCAGCTCACAGCAACACCCAACAAACCCAAACGATCCAAACACAACACACAGAACCAACAACTTTCATTCTTTAACTTAATAACCTTTTGCCTTCAGCAAAATATCGCCTCATCTCTCACTCCTCCTCTGGTACTGTTCTCTTCTTACTGATGCCTAAGTTCTAGATCAAAACAGATATTTGCAGTTGTGTGGGCCTCAGTTTCCCTGTCTCAGAGTAAAGGACATCCCAAAATCGTTTCCCGTGGAGTTTGATGTAAATTTGTGGGTTTTTCTTACTCCACGAGTGTTCAGGCAGTGCCCCAGAGCTCTGTGACCACATGGGCACAGGGCTGTGCTTAAGGAAAGTGCTGCCTGGCACTCTGGAGAAGGAAACCTGGAGAAATCCATGCCAGAAGAGCAGCTTGGCTTGAGGCAGCTCTGTGTGGCCCAGCAGCTGTGGATCAGCTCAGAGCAGAGGTGGGTGAGCCACTGTTTGCCCAGGTGTGCTCACCCAGAGCCTGTACTTCACTAGGGATCAGTGCATGGGATCCTTCATGAACCTTCCTCCCAGCAGCTGAACCTCTCCCTGCTCTCTCTCGCCTCTCCAGCTGCCGTCAGATCCCCCCAAGCAGAACTTGTTTCAGATTTCCCCACCAGAGGTGGTATTTCAGAACTTCGACACGCGTGGTGTCTCTGAAATGGCTCTGTCTCTCACCAATGTGGGCAAGGTAAGTGCTGGGACGTGGAGCTTTCTTGGTTTCTCTGGGTCTGGATTGAAGGCACTTGAGATGGTAGTTCATGTTTGGAATCAGGTGTTTATTATTTCTTATCAGTAAAGCAGTCCCACAACCATGAGTTCAGCAGCTTTTCACTAGCAAGGCACAAAATGAATAATAATCTCTTGTTACAAGGTCTTTTAAGACTAAACTATCCAGTTAAGAACTAACACTTAGATTATTTTCCCTTTTAACCCAAGAACTGATCCCAAAGAGCCTGCAATGCAGACTTTTCTGTCCAATTACAAAATGCCACCCAAACCCACGAGGAAGAAGGAAGAAGAAGCACGAAGAAGAAACTCAGGATGACACCCTGTGCCCTCCATCCTGCTTCCATCCATGACATACTAAAGATCCCAAAACCTGAATTTCTCACCAAGTGATACACCTACACTACTCCCTATAATCTATTGCACACTTTTGTGGATTCTAGTCTATCTTGAAGTCTAGGAAACTTTCTCTATGCATGAGGGTCGAAGTCAGTGCTCCCCTGGGGGTCAGGACAGCCCAGAGCAGACAGAGAAATGCTCCCATTGTCCTGGGTTTCCACAGAGCTTTAACGCTGTGCTGGAAGAGGAGAGAGGTGTAATTCCCAGAGTGTACAGCAAAGCAAGTTATCTGCTGCAGCACGTCCAGAAGAAAATATCTCAGCACCTTTGTTCTGCAAGATGGTGGAAATCTTCCTGTGCTGGGAATTGTCCCCTGATTCTGGCCATGTGTTGATGGTATCAATCCCAGAGGAGTTGGCTTCTCTTGAAAGCTCTGGATTGGTAGGAATGTTGAGGGCTGTGCAGTTCTTACCTGCTCTCGTGCTTTGCCTTGAGTCTGTACCTCACTCTGTGTCTCCTTAGTTAATCTTGGCTCCTCTGCCTCTCTCAGCCTGTTTGGCTCCCTTTGTGCAGCCCACAGCCAAAGCTCAGGGGCTGAGCCTTCTCCACTTTGTGCTGGAATCACTTCTCATTCATGGCATTGGCACTGCAGGAACCGTGTTCTGAAAGAGCCCTGCAATCAGAGTGATGGAGCAGAAGCAGTGGGAGGCCTTTAGGTGCCACTTGAGGCTCCTGCTCAGCTTCATCCAGCTCTGCTCAGCTTTTCCAAAAGCAACACGGTGCTCTGCTTTGCCTTTGGAGAACCACAGCACATCCAAAGCCATGTGCTCCTGGAGGCTTTTACCTTCACTTGAAAAAATTGGGATTGTTTTGCAGTTTCCCAAGAGAACTGAGAGGGAAAAAGTTGAAAAAAGTCAGCAGTTGTGTTCCACTGTAAAGAGGAAAACGGAGACCATTGGAATTTCCGTCAGGGAAACATTTTCTCAAATGAGCCTTGTGGCAGGAGTGGGCTGGTGGGAAGAGACAGGAGGGAGTCCAAATCATCTGGTTTAGACTTTTGGAGAGCATTTTGGTGCTTGGGGGTTGATATCTATGTGCTAGAAAATGCATGTGTGCTGTGTCTGTGAATCCCAGAGGGCAGCACCTGGCCTGCTGGCTGCAGGCAGGAATGCCCAGCAGCCCAGCTTGCCTGCACAGGCAGCAAGAAGCCCTGGAGAGCCAAGATTGCCTTTGCATACTGGAACCACACTGTCACTCAGTGCTGGTCATGTTTCTCCAGGCAGAAAATGCCTTTGAAGCCCAGAGTGATAGGCACAGCCTGTCAGTGTTTCTGTCACTTTTTGCCAGCTGATTGTTTTCATTGTTTTATGATTCTTCCTTGCTGCTTTACTGCCCATTTAAATTCTCTTTGCCATCTCCTTGTTTTAGGGATTGTCTTGCTGTGTTCCTTCTTTGGTTTTTCAGGTTTGCTTTTATTCCCAGTAAGGCCACAGTGTTTGGTCTCCTCTCTTGCTGCTCTGCCTGCATGACTCTATCTCCACAACGTCCCTACCCAAATCTCATCTGCTAGAAGGGAATTTTTTCCTTCCCCCAGGACAATTTGAATCTTTGCTTTCAGGTAGCACATTCGCCCCTGGAACATGACAACTTCATGGCTGTGTGCAGGCAGAAGCCAGCAGGTTTTTTGGCCTTGTTGAATATGCAGATGACTTGGTTCAGGTGCTCTGTCTCCATCCTGCTGGTGCTGACCTGCTTGGCCCTTCCTTCCCACCAGGCACTGCCCTACTGGCCCTGGCCACAATGCTGGAGCCAGACAGGAGGGATTCAAGCTCAGCCTTGTGAATGATGTGCCTGTGCCTGCACAGCTGAAAGTGCTTTGGAAAAGGGGCCAGGGAGGGATGTCAGCAGGGCACGGACAGGTCTCCTCTCGTTTCCACAAGTGGCAAAATCATCATGTGATGTCTTTGCTGCAGATTGCTCAGATGGTGAAGGTCTGCATGGAGAGCTCACCTTACTTCCAGCTGGCCTGCCCCAGTGATGTGTACCACATCGTGCCACCAGGCGCCTCCGCCCCTGTGCGCATCCGCTTCAGCCCCGACGAGAACAAGGTGAGGCTGGAGGAGCCAAAGCACACAATGATCTCCACAGCCATTGTTTTCCCTGCACTCTGCTCCAGCCCATTGCATGCTGTGAGCTGGGCTCCAGGCCCTGGGCAGGCAGCCTGCAGCAGCCAGTCACACCTTGGCACTGCTGGCAGGCACTGCAGCCAGGCCTGACAGGCTCTGCTTCCCCTCCCTGCACATCCCTGAGCATTCCCAAGGGAAGATGCACAGGGAACAGGATGAAAATGACAAAGAGATGTTGACAGATGTTCAGCCATCTCTAGGTCCAGTGGAAGGGGTTTCATTATTATGGAAAACACTCGAGGGACAAAGAGGTCAGGGAGCTTTCCTCCTTCCTGACTGCCAACAGCTTCCCTGCCTGCCCCTGGGCTGGAGCAAAGACGGTGCTTTTTCAGCCCCTCTGTTCTGCAGCCTTGCAGCTGTGCTGTCCCAGAGCACAGGTGACCAGGGCACAGCTGCAGGGGCAGGGCAGAGGATGTGCTGTGCCCGTGAGCCCAGCCTGGCACAGGCACACTGGGCTCTGGGTGCCCTTGGTCAGCAGGAGGTTGCTGAGCTGCAGGGGACTTGGACACCTGCCTGAAGGAGCTCGTCTAGGGCAGGTACAAGCTGCAGGCAGAGCTGTGGGCCCAGAGCCTGTGGCAGTGGCACTGCTGGGGCTCTGTCTTCATGCCTGTCACTGTGCTTGCTCTGTCAGCTGGCACCCATTCCGTGCCAAAGGTGCTTCTGCATGGAGGTTTGAACGGCAGTGCTGAGGCCCTGGCAAGTCTGATCTCACTGCTGGCATCTGGAGACTTGTTCATCCAGAAGGGTTTAGGACATGGCATGGAAGGGAGGAAGCCTTGCAGGCAAACAAAGAGAGGCCCTTTCCAACAGCATCCTGCAACCTCTTAGCACTGTTCTTCTCCTGACTTGGTTGGAGAGGCAAAGTTAGAGGGGAGTTCTGAGCCAACTGATGTTTCTGCACCAGGCCAGAGGTGCAGGATCTCTTTGGGTGCAGCTGTTTTCTCATCTTCCTCTTGCTGCTTAGAGTCAGTTGAACACTTTGTCCTATTCTCAGACAGTGGGAATATAGAAACCTAAAGAGGAATGTGCTGTGTTCCCTAGCTCCATGTTCCTTAGAAGGAGCTTAGGAATTATTTAATATCATTAAAATTTGTGAGTGAAAATTATGGTGGCCTAGGGCAGTTCTCCGTATGACCCAAGTGACACAAGAGCTTAATGCCACTGGGATAGCTTTTGCAAAGGGCACTGGTGCCTTTAAAATGTGACATATTAGAAAAACTCAGTGTTCATTTTAGGGTGGAATAGATCAATTGATGCCCAGTAAATTGATGCCATGGATGAGTTACAGGAAATGGATGAGTTACAGGTTTTTCTTCTGCCACAGGGATGGCACTAAATGCCCTGTGCTGAGCCAGTTTCTTTTCCTGCAGGATTATTCCCATGAGCTCACCTGTATCATGGCAAAGGAGAAGATCGTTGTGCCAATTCGGGCCATCGGTGCCCGAGCCATCCTGGACTTCCCTGCCCAGGTGGACTTCTCCGAGTGTCCGGTCAAGCACAGCACCCAGAAGACTCTGCTGGTTCGCAATGTCGGTAACCGGACAGCTCATTACCAGCTGAGCACCCAGAGGTGAGGCAGCTCATCTGTCCCTGTGCAAAGGATATCACCTTTGGGTGAGAGCAGAGTTGGGAAAGAGCAGCAAAGGAACCAGAGCATCAGAGCTGCTGCCCTGCAGCCCTGGCTGGAAGTGAGCAGGATGGATGGCATCTGCTCTTGCTTTCAGTGTTCTTAGCAGGATGCAGCCTTTGAGCTTTCTCTGTCCCAGATTTCCTGGAGGGTGCTGGAACACGTTGGTAGCTGGCTTGCTGAGCACAAGCAGCTTCTGAAATGCTTCCTCACCACTGCCAGCCAAACAGACCCATTCTCTGGGAGGCCCCAGGCACGTGGCTCTCCAGTGGTCCCTGCATCAGATGCCCAACATGAGCTGTGCTGTGGGCAGCTGGTGCAGTTCCTGTTACTAAAGCTGCTCTGATTTCCCTTGTCACCTCAGAGCATCAGCTGCCTTTTCTGTTCCATGATGAACCTTTGAAAGCCAGTTTAAGATTTCAAACAGATGATTTAAATCTCTGAATAAGGCTGTGCCCCCTTTCATTGAGATTTCTTTTTGAATACTCTGAAGTTCCTGTGTTTCTGCTGTTTTTTCTTTTTGGGTTGTGTTAAATGTTTTCCAAAAGATCATGAACTCTTCACTGGGAGCTTTCATGAAGGTCGAGCTCCTCTAATGCCTCTCAATGTACCACATGCCCATAGGTATATGCACAGGTGTATAGGAAATAGGAGATATTTAGGGAAGATGTGAAAAGCACTTGGGCTGATTTAGAAGGTAAAAGTACAGAATAATTTCTGCTGGAAATCATCTGAGCAGACACACTGCTCAAAGCAAGACCAGTGTCTGGGGATTGCAAGGTGCCATTGGGAGATCTGGACCTGTCTTTAGATGCCATACAAGAAAACAAACAAACAAATGGACCTAGTTAAAAAGCAGAAGAAAACAACCTATTAAAACCCCCTCCATAGCTTCTCTTTTCTGCCTGTTGGGTGCAATGGTGATTCATTGAAAGGGCAGCTCTAACAGGGTGAGAACTGTCTTAAGGAACAGCTCACCATTAACAGATAAAAGGCCAAAATTTAGCCTGCCAGCCCCATCTCTTGGCAGTGGTTTTCATTTGGTTCTTACAGTGTCAGGGATGTCTCCTTCACAGCTCTTCTATCTGTGGGCTCAGGGAACAGCTTAGTGATGTTGGCTGAAATGCAGATGACTGCTACAGCAGGAACAGAGGAGTCTAGTGGGTACAGCCCAGGGATGTAGGAGATGCAGGGGCTGATTTGCACTGAGTTTTTCAGTCCTGAAACTGAGTCCTGGACTTGGCTGGATCCTCTTCTCCTGATAATTTGAAAAGAGGAAGATACCTTCTTTCTCAGGCAAGAGAGAAAGAAGTCACCCCTGAAGTCACCCCGAGGAGTGTTATTCCCATCCTGCCATCTGAGGGCAGGAACATGTAACATGGGGCAGCAGTGGGAAGGGAATGGAATGGAATGGAATGGAATGGAATGGAATGGAATGGAATGGAATGGAATGGAAGGTAGTGCTGAAGTGTGGCCAGGGATTCCCTTAAATGGCAGCTTCTCTGTTCTGGTGGAATTTCTGGCAAAAGAATAAGAAGAAAATCCCGTGCCTTGCCCCCAGCAGGCACTGATCCCCCCGAGCCCCAGCAGGGACCTGCAGCAGTGCTGGCATCAGCCCCGGGGCAGATGCAGGAGCACGTGCACTGATCTGGCTCTGGGGCTGCTGAGGCCTTGTCTTTCCTCCCCTCCCTCCAAAGTCTCACGTCCAGCACATAAACATTGCTGGCCCAAGGCTTCTCCATCAGCCAGTGATGGTCTCACCAGTGGGAATGGGAACAGCTCAGCCCATCATTGCAGCAAGAGGTCCTGAATGAGCTGAACCTGAAGCAAGTGACATCAATCAAGCTCAGCTTGCCAGATGTTCTCTTTATTTCTGTGTGTGATGTAATCATCACCAAACTCCCCAGAACAGACTTTGAAATGACAGATTGACCAGCAGCAAAGCACCCAGGCCAGGAACTTTTGTTTCCTCAGTGGGGCTGGAGAAGAGCACAAAGCACATTTCCCCTGAGCTGTCCCTGAGCATCAAAGCACAGAGTCTTGTGCTTGTCAGGCAAGAGCTCTTTACCTGGTGACCAATCCTGATGGCTCCTGTTAAATCCAAAGTGCACCAACACATTTGCATTAACATTTCCAACACCTCACACAGAGTTTCTCTGCTGGGCCAAGCAACAGTTACCAGCCTGGATGACAAGCCACAGTCCCAGACTGCATTGCTGGTAAACACACAGAAACCTCCTGTTCTGCTTCCTTGATGTGCTCCTGCTCATGGTGCTTCATTTAGCTGGCATGGGCTCCTTCAGACTGTAAATAGCATCCTCCTTTTGGGTTTCCATGTCACTCTATTGCTCTAATCTGCATTTGCACTCTTTCAGAGTTTTGACTGCTCCTTTTCTTAGAGCAGCTTTCATTGAAATGTTGATTAAATGTGCCCTTTTTAGGCTAAATCAGGATATTTTCAAGGCAAAATAAACCAAAGAATCACACTGCAAATTCAACTGTAACTATTCCTTGGTCTTCAAGGAAAAGTTCCTTCTCCCTGTCTGATTCCTAGGCTGTAATATCCCAGGACAGGTAGTGCCCTAACATCTGCATCTCCTGAGATGAGGTTTATAGGCAGCAGGAAAAGAGAAATTCCTGAGGCAGTCAGTGTCAAGTTCTGCATGCAGATAGCTCTGAAGCCTCTCTGTGCTCTTCACAAACCATTCTCTGATGGGATTGCTGGCAGTGGGACCCTTGAGCCTCATTGCAGAGAGCTGGATGCAGAGTATGGGGGAGCTGAGGTCATTTTACCCCCAGGATCTTGTGAGGGCTGGATCTCCTCAGCAGTGGCTCAGTGGCTGTTTCTGAGCCTGTCTGTTCTGTCCTCTGCTGCCTGTGCTTGGTTTGCTCCCTGCTTGCCCAAGGGAGCTGCAGTGCAGCAGGAATCTCCTGGCCAGGTGTCCCCCCAGCCCTGATCCCTCTCTTTGTGTTGCAGTCCTTTCTCCGTGGTGCCGACCGCAGGAACTCTGGGTGCTGGGGACACCATGCAGGTGACAGTGACATTTCATGCGCTGACCAACGGGGAACATTTTGGGTCCCTGTGCTGCAACACAGGTGAGTGCTGGCCCTTGCAGGGCACAGGACAGTTCTCCACATGGCTCCCTGTTGTCCCTCCCCCTGCATTCCCTCCAGAGGTACCTCCCTGTTCAGCTTTACCCCAAAGAAAACTGAAAACTCCTTGGTGTTCAGGGGCTTGAGAAAGTGGATCCTGTCTAAAGGGTGAAGATTTTTGATTCCTGTTTTGCTGGGAGTTGCTGAGTGGAGGAAGGAGGATCCCTGATTCTCCACTACCATGTGGCTATGCCTGGGTGAAGTTTTATTTGATTCCTGGGCCGTGCTGGATGTGAGGTCTCCATCAGACTCTCTCCAATGCAATGGATTTCTTGCACACCTCTGTCCCATATGCTGCTTCTCCACTGGCTTGTCACACATCCTTTTTCTATGTGGCCCTTACACATAGATGTAGTTTCTGTCTAATAACATTTTCAGGCCCTCAAGTTCCTGTTTGGTGACAAATCAAGACCAACTTTCCCTGTGCCCATTTCCCAGGCTGTTCATGTTGTTACAAACCTCTCACATCTATCTCCCATTTGATTTCTAGACTGAGGAATCCCATTCAGTCTTAATGTAGAAGCTGCTCTGTACTTATTAATCTTTCTATTGTCCCTTTTTTATTTAATGTGCTATGCGCCAGCTTGGTTTTTGAGATCAGAACAATAGAAAATATTTCAAGACTGATGTGGCTGTGGGTTTGGACAGGGAGATGATGATGATGATTTTCATGGTGTTCATTTGAGAGTGGTTTGTCATATTGCAGAGCCAGGCTGGTTGTGTTTCCTCACCTGTGTCCCCTCCTGCTGTGCGCTGTCACTTCACTTGTTCCTCTGGGCCTCCTTTTGCTGCCCACCTGCCCCCAGGCATATTTGCTGGTCAGCAACAAGGGATCCAAGGGATCAGGAGAGATGGGAGTCTCGTGGGATGCCCAGGGAGACCCTGGGCCAGGCAGGGCTGAACAGGGCTCCTCACCCTGTCACCTGAAGGACTTGGATGCAGAAATCCCAGTGATCTGAGTGGGTCACCAGAGCACACTGACCAATCCCACTGTCCATCCTGTCACCTTGGGGCCAAAGCTCTACAAACACACTCAGAACTAAGGGGTTTAAGGAGCTGCCCAGGACATCCTCACCACTCTACACACAGAGCTGTCAGGATGTGACAAATGGACTGATCCACAGAACTGCTCATTCAGATAAAAACTGTGACACCTTCTTTTGTGCCCTGGGATTTGTTCTGTTCCTTGTGCTTCCATCAGCCAGTGAGCTGAGCAAAGACTCCCCTTTGCTTTGTTCCAGGTGAAGAGAGTATCCACACAAAGCTCCATGGAGATGCTGTAGATGTTGATGTTGTGTTGAGCACAAATTCCGTGGAGGCTGGCAAGACCTTCATCACCATGGCATACCAGACAACCGTGTTCCTGGAAAACAGGAGTAACATCACAGCCCACTTCCAGTGGAAGGCTTTGCCTTCTGAGGAAGAAGAGAATAAAGAGAAGAGGAGGTTGGTTTGGAAGATGCATTTCAGTGAGATATATGGCCCAAGACTGAAACTAACCTATGGCCTCAGGGGGGTGTTGGTGCTTTTGAATGGTTTAGGCCAAGTAAACCATGCCTGGCACTGGGGTGTGTGTCCCTGGGCTTCAGGAGCTCAGCACTCAGCATTCCAGTTCCATTTATACTCCAACCAGGAATGGCATTTTGGGAAGGAAAGGTTGGTTGCAATGACTGATTTCCTCAGGTTCTAATTGGGCTCCTGTCTCTCTAATCTTCTTCCTACATGACCTGGCAACATCTCCCCTTCCCAGGGAAGTGCTGCAGTGGGTGCTCTGTGACCTTTATGTGCATCCCCCAAGCAGCTCAGTGGGAGGAAAAGCCAGCTGAGGTGGTCGGTGGATTCTCCCTCAGTTTTGGCAGAGGCTTTGAGCCAGGAGGTTTCTCTGGAGGGATGTTGGCTTTGGAAACCTCTCCTGAGCTTGCAAATGTGGGGTGAAACTCCCTGCTGTGCCAGTGAACAACAAGTTATCCTCTGATCCTTGTGGGACCCTCCTGGCTTGGCTCAGCCTTTGCTGGGGAGCTGCTGCTGCTCCTCCCCAAGTGCTTTGCTCTCCTGCACTCCCACTTCTCTCTGCAAATCTGTGGCTTATTAAATGATCAGCTGGCCTTGTCTCTCCCTGGGGCTGCAGGCAGTGTCGTTTGCTGCACCCATCGGGTGAGGAGTGGCTGGAAAACTTCACGGAGGAGAAAGAAGTAGAGAAGGTGCAGGGCTTTTCTGAAGATCACACTGCCCTCCTGAGAAGCAGGGTCCAGGAGAAGAAGGCAAAGGTGCAAGATGACCCCCTGCTGTTCGCCAGTGACAATTTTTTCATTGAGCCATTGGTAAGTGACACCCGAGAACCTCATTTTCTTCCTCCTCCTCTTCCTCCTCCCAAACACCCTTCCCCCGGCTGCAATCACTGGGCAGATCCTCAGCTGGCCCCATGTGCTGGCAGGGAGGATGTGGAGTTTCTGGAGCGGCTGCAGAGCTCCCTGCTCAAAGCATTTGTGCCCTGCAGGCTCAAGGCAGGGCTGGGAGCCTGACACAGCCCAGCTCTGCTGCCAGGCTGGAGCTCAAGGCCCTGTGTGCGTGTCCTTGCAGTGTCACAGGGAGCAGTTCCTGTAGGCAGGGGCTCCCCCCACACGTGGGGCTCAGCAGAGGCTGTTGGAGCACTGCCAGCTCACACACTGACCTGAAGCTTGCAATGGTTCCCTGGCAAAAGGAGGCCAAATTCAGCCCAAGGTTAATGACAGAAATGCCAATCCCCTCCTGTAACCAGGCCTTGCACTATTGCTGAGTGTCCCTTCCAGTGTCATCCTTGTGTGAGCCTGGACACAAGGGTGCAAGGCTGAAATGGGCCTTTGGAGTTCTCCTGCACACAGGGACACAAAACCTTTTCCTTTTCTGGTGATGCAAGCAAACTGCCACGTGCTCCCATCAGCCAGAGCCCTGATTCTGAGTACTGGCATTGGGAGAGATGATGAATGCCTGGTGTCTGCACGGAGCAAAATCCCTTCTCATCTTGCAGTAAAGCCCAGAATAATCCCAACCTCTGCTTTCTTTCAAAACAGCTTAACTAATATCTGTAGTTCAAGGAAGGGGGTCATGTTCTCTTCTTGGTTACTCCTATGGCCCATCTAAGGCCAAGAGCCACCAGTGCACAGTGGCACTTACATCCCATGGAGCTGACAGCAGCATGATGGGACCAAGAGCTTGTGTCAGAGCAGCAGGAATATTGTGGAGAGTGGCAGCTGATCAGCTGAGCATTGAGAGCTTCCAGCGCTGTGTTGAGCTGGGTTTGGAGGCTTTCCTTGGCTGCTTGTGTTGTTCACTCATCATTGATGCTCAATCAAGGCTTACAGGCCTGTGGTTGGAAACAAGAAATGTGGAGTTTGAAGAGCAATGCTTTGCTGTCTCTTTCTGTTGTAGGAGGGAGAAATTGGGCCAAATTGTTCGGCTGAAATCACGGTGACCTTCAAAGCCCTGGAAGCACTGGAGTATCAAAGTGTGGCTTACTGCCATGTCTCAGGTGCAGCTCCTTTGCCCTGCTCCTGTCCCCCTCAGTGAAGCCATGGTGCAAGCCTGAGCCCACTGGGCTCCCATGGAAGTGCTGGCAAGAGTCCCTGGTCAGCAGGGCAGTGCTGGCACATCCCCCCTGGCCCTGCAGCCTCCAGGGAGTCTCCTGTGCAAGGCCAGGGCTCAGAATGCTGGCTCTGCCTTACTGATCCCAGAACAGCCCAGGCAGTGCAGGGAGAGGTTTTCATGCCACGGCTTTGCCAGCATTTCCTCAAAGGCCAGAGAGCTCCAGAGCAGAACAGCTTTAGTGAACAAGCACTAAGCCCCTGCAGGCCCCTGGCCTCCAGGATGGGTCCATTTGCCATGGATCCATCATCAGGTGGAAGGAGCTGAGTTAGAAATGTGCTCCCTGGCCCTGGATCACCTCCCAGTGCCCAGACAGCAGCAGAGCAGAGGTGGCTGAGCCCCACTGAGCACAGGGTGTTTGTAGAAGGAGCACCCTTGGCCAGCAGCTGCTTCTCTGCCTGTGTGGGAGTTGTCCCCTTGCAGCTCTCACTCTGTGGAAACAGAACACAGTGCTGAGTGTCAGAAGGGGAGCACTTGGGCAACAAAGGCCTGTGCTCCTGGCCCAGGTAGTTTGGTAATTGCCAAACTCATCATGAGCTTTTGTGCCTGCACTGAATGGATTTCAAAGCTCCTCTAGGTGCATGGGAAGGAAACCACAGAATCACAGTAGGATGAGGGTGGGGTGGACCTTAAAGATCATCTAGTGCCAAGGCCATGGGCAGGGACACCTCCCCCTAGACCAGGTAGCTCCAAGCATGAGTACATCCAGCTCAGAGTCAGGGACTAGCACTGAGGCAGCCTGGAAAATCCAGTGTGACAGAGGGAATGATTGTACTGCAATGGACATCTCTCCCCAGGCCGTGAGATCAGGCTGCCCCTGTGCCTCAGAGGGAAAGGCCAAGGACCCCTGGTTGAACTCAGCTCTCCTACGCTGAACCTTGGGAATGTTTTTGTCTACACCCCCTATGTCTATGAGGTGAGCAGCAGGGCTTGGGATGGATCCTGATGGCTCCTGAGGCAGCAGCAAGCCTGGTGGAGCTGTGGAATTGCTGCCAACCTGGGCAGCTGTGAGCAGGGAATATTTGATGTACTGCTCAAACCTGGGGGGTCAGAAACGTGTGTCTGTTGTTCCTGAAGCCCCAGTCCCTGCTTTTGGGCAGCCTTCCTTAGGGATCAGCTGGGAGGCTTCCTGCAAAACAACCCCTTGCCACATGAAACCAACACTGGGTCAAAAAGCTGCATGTTCAGAGGCTTTTGTGGCAGTGCCAGACACAAGGCACCTTTGGACTGGGCTCTGCAGAAGCAGCTGCAACAAACTGGCTGCCTTTGAGCTTCAGCCCACTGCAAACAGCTTCCAGTCAAGTGTCCCTGCATATTGCTGAAGTCACAGGAAATCCATCCAGCCTCCTGGCTCAGTGCTGGCCATTGCAAAGGGCTTGGGAGTTCTCTCCCTTGCTGACCAGTCCCTCACCACACTTCAGCCTTGGTGCATCTCTGGCTCTGGAAGGAGAAAAGTGTTCCTGGGAATAAAGCAAAGGATTTTTCTACCTATTTGCCTCCCCCCCAATAGTGTCAAGTTTGCAAAAAATTCATGAGGGAGCAACTGAAAGAGGTAGAAAATGAGGCACTACAGCATGCCAGACACTTTCAAAAGCGCGGCTGGGGAAGGGAAAGACACGCTGAGTTTTCTTACCAAAGGATGGTGCTGTCTGTACATTTTGATGCTGATGCCTCATTCTCAATGAATTGTTTCCATGGTATGGGAAAGGTGAATGAGTAGATGGTGCTGTTGGAGCTGTGCTCACTGGGGCAGCAGCAGCTCTGGGGTGATTCACTCCGCAGCTGCAATCACCCCACTCAGGGCTCTCAGGGCCAGCTCGCCATGAGCTTGGTGATGCTGAGCAGAGGTGCACTGCTCTGTGTCCATGGGATAAGCCCAGGGTGACTGCAGGTCTGTGGAGTTGCCACTGCTCTGCATGAAAACCCAAAGGCAGAACTTGTCCTGTTGGATCTTTTGACTTCTGCCATTCAGCAGCACAAAGCATCTTCTGCCTTTGCTGGGTGTTCATTGCATCATTAGACAATAACTCACAAGAAGGGAAGGTTCCACCTGTATTTCTATTTTGCTTTCTTGCTTCTGCAGGTGGAACTGATTAACCAAGGAGCTCTTGATGCTCCCTTCACCTATATCCCTTCAACCACAAATGTGGACTTCTGCTTCACGGTTGAGCCTGAGCAGGGCATGATTGCACCAGGTGGGACCCAGACTGTTCAGATCTCCTTCCATACCACCGTGCTGGGGAGCTTTGAGGAAAAATTCCAGTTCAGTGTGGCTGGATCTCCTACACCTGTGATCCTGACCATCAGGTAAGGACTCTGGGAGCTTGGTGGGCACATCTGTAGCTGTCTCTGGGACATCCCCCACCTACCTCATTTTGGGGTTGAGCAGAGAAAAAAGGTGATGCCTGAGGTCTTAATCTCTGCTGTGATCCTGGCATTGCCTTAGTGTCAGGATGCCTCCTGCCCTGTGTGGTACCCAGGAGCTGCAATGACTCCTCCCTGCAGGGATCTCCCTCTGCCTTGGGCCATGGCAGGCAGTGGGATGGAGCAGCTCTGGGCAGCAGCTGCTCTGGGATGTCCCACCTGAACACCCAGCAAGGCCCCCAGGGCTTTGCAGATGGGCCAGCCTGGGGGATTCTGCCCCAGCAGCAGTGTTTTTAAAAACTTCCATTAATAATCCATCCCAAATGGGCAGCAGCAGCCTCAGCTCCCCTCTCATGGCCATGCTGTGGGGGACAAGCTGTGCTCCCAGCTCCTGTGCACAGAGTGCTCTGGTGCCTCCTTTGCACAGCCAGCAAAGGGCTGATGTGGGAGTCAGGAACTGTGCAGCAGGAACTGTGCCAAGGACTGGGGTACCATCCCATGGGCTGGTGCCATGGCAGGAGACAATCCTGGCCCAGCCAAAGGGAGAAGGGCTGATCACAGGGGAGGCAGAGCTCAGTCCTCAGCACCACAGCAGTGTGAGGCCTTGTCCCTGCCAGCCTGAGCCATGTGCTGCTGGGATAATGCAGTGGAAGCAGGAGAGCTGATGCTGGCTGCTCTGCAGCTTTGGAGCTGGGCTCCTGCTGTTGGGGGGCACTGGCTCAAGGCAGTAAAGAAATGAAAGCAATCTGCACTTGATTGTACCAATAAGATAAGGGAGATGGATAAAAAGGAACAAGGAAGTTATTATTTGGCAAGAGAAAAGTGGTGAGTAGGTCTGCCCATAGTGGAGAAACAATTATGCTGGCTTTGTTTTTGGAGGAAAAGTGCTGCTTTTTTAGTTTGGAAATCAAGAGGGAACATTTCACCAGTCCTTTCCTCTAGGATTCACCTGTCCCCTGGGTAGAACTGTTGCTGCTCTTTTCAGAGGATGTTTGGGGCTCCCCTGGATTCATGTCTCAGAACTGTGTCTGTAATGACTGTGTGGGTCAAACTCTCCTGAGAAAGCTCCTCCATGGGAACAGCAGTTGCAGCTAAGAAGGAGCAAAGCAGGGAACCTGTGGCTGGAAAGGCTGGTTACAGAAGTTTGTGGGGACACCTTGATGTCCATCCCATTGCAGCTGGGGAAACTGAGGCACAGAGCCATGTCTGGGTGTGTGTTCAGGGTCCTTCATGGGACCCCCAGCATCCCAGGGGCTTCTCCTGCCTGCCCATCAGTGGCTGTTGGCTGCTGCCCCTTGGCTTGAGCTGCCTCCTGTGCACAGGGCCCTGTGCTGAGCACACGGTGCTGTGTTGGTTGGAAACCCAGGGTGCCCTGAGCCCAGGTTTTGTGCCCCGAGCCACGACAGCCGGACCTTTGCAATGCCTTTAACCGAGCCCTTTCCTGCTCTGTCCTCGGCCTCCAGGGGCAGCGTCACTGGACCGAATTTACACTTCGACCTCCCTGAGCTCGACTTCGGGGACATCTCCTTTGGTGAGTGTTGCCTGGGCTGGGACACAGCGTCAGGGATCTGTGCCTTCCAACAGAAAAGCATCCCTCACTCCTGGTCTGCCCCAGCAGCCTCTTCAGGCTGTGAACTGCTGCTGCCTCAGGGGGCATTTTGCCATTGTGAGATCCAATAGAACCAAGGAATAGAAAGGCAGTATTTTCTAGTGTCTCTGTCCTGCTTTAAAAGACAGATCCCCACCATGTGTGGCGGTATCTCTGGCTTTGCAGGATGGAAAGCAAATCTCAGAGCCAAAGTGGGGATCCCCTTGCAGGCACAATCACAGTGAGCAGCATGGCTGTGATGTCCCTGTTTGTTGGGTGAGGTGGGACATGGTTCCTAATTGCTAATCTCAAACCAAGGCTGGGGTTTGCCCCCAGTTGAGTGGACTCTGAGCTGTCATGTGCTCAGTCTGTTTGGCCCAAACCAAGAGATGCTTTAAGGGTCCTGCAGAGAGAAACTGCATTAAGGTGCATCACATTCTACTTCCTGATTCCATCCTCATTTCCTTTTGCTGTAGCTTCTTCTCAATGACAACTCACTGTTTATGTATCGTGAAAACAGTGGGAATGTTGGCAGACTTACCAGGGAATTTTACAGCTTGAATTCTCAGAGTAAATGCTGGGTCTGGGTGCACACTCATCACTGAGAGATAACGGGTGCTGGTTTGGGGCAGGGGAGGGAGCTCCTTCCCCTCCCAAAGAGAGAAGCTTGCAGTGTTCAGCAGGGCTAGGAGTGGGCATTTTCAAGGCTGCAGTCTGGAATCAGTGTCAAAGGGAACTCAGTGATGATTAATTCCTCATGCAGCTTCTCGGTGAGCTGTAGTTCAGAAAATAAAGAGCTCAACTCCAATCTCACTTTTATCCTGGCAGGATATTCCCACCAGGATCATGCCATAATGGGTGCCTGAATGGATATTTGTGTCCTTTCCTAGGCTTTCCCTATACCCAGAGATGTCGCCTCACCAACTGCTCCATGGTGCCCGTGACATTCAAGCTCCGCATGTCGGACGATGGCACGCAGCCGGCTGTTGACAGCCTTGATCAAATCCGCAAAGAAGGTGACCCATCCTGGAGGAAGGGAATTCATTTCTATGTGGAGCCAAGGGAGTTCACCATGAATCCCAGCCAAGGAACCATCCTCCCCCAGGGACACCAGGACATTGAGGTATGGGAAGAATCCAGCCGTAGATGCTTCAGCACCAGGGCTGAAGCTTCACTGGAGTGTGGGAGGGCTTTAGCTCTGGTGCCAGCTTTGAGCATCGTGGGAGTGAGAGATCTGCACTGCTGGGAGGCCTCTGCTAGCTGGCTTAGCCGGGATGTTCCTCAAGGAGCACTGGTTTGTTTCCAAAATCCTACACTGAGATCAATACCATATGGTCAAGTCCTGAAGCCATTCTTTTGCTTTTGAGAGCGATTTCTTTGATTGCAAGTGGGCAGAGCAAGGATGAAGGCAGAAGGTGGCAGTCAGAGAGATGTCATTGTATAAAGCAGTTAGCTTTTCTTCTTGGTCTCATTTTCCCTCTCCTGAGGAGCAGAAAAAATTTGTGTTCACTGCAGGGATCTCCAGTGGAGACAAAAACCTCTGCAGCCATGTGTTGTGGTTCAAATTGATTTTATCGATTCCTTGTTCTGTTGTACACCCATGTTCTCCCTGAGTTGGCTCACGCCTGTGTTTTACCCTCCCTCAATGCTGTCCCTCATGCCGTTCCCTGCCCCTTGTTCCAGCTCTTTTCCCTGCCTGTCTAGGCAACCCAGCCCCTTTTGTTCCCAAACCTTCTTTGCCACTTTAACCTCGGGCCAATCCCCGATTGCAATACCCCTTTGGAATTCCCCTATTCTTGGAGACCCCATTGGCCATGTGACCCATCCTCTTTACCCTCCTACCCCCAGTGGTCCCAGACACTTGATGTAATCCCCTCACTCCTCCCCTGAGGATTCCCTATTGATTTGCTGTTTGTATCCACCCCCTGATTTGTATTTTTACAAAAGCCCTGGCACAGGAGTGTCCAGGGCTCTTGTGCCTCTGATTCCTTTATTTGGAATAAACCCTTCCTTGTGGAACTTCAAGACAGAGAGCCTCCTCCTTTCTCCTCTGCCTGGTCCCTGTGGTGGCTTGTCTCTTGCGCTGTACAGCAAGTGGCTCTGAGGGCTCTGCCTCTGGTAAATGCCCACCCTGGGGCAGCTCCCCACTCCTGGCGTGGTGCCGGAGTTCTAAGAGCCAGCCCGGGCTCTGGGTACCATGGCAGCCATGAACTGCCCAGCACCTGCTGGGCCACACTTTGCCCTCAGCCTTCTGCTGTAAAGCTGAACTCATTGTGTTCAAGTCAGATTTCCTCTGCATTTATGTCATTGTAGTCAGATGAGAAATTGGCCCCTTAATTTGAATACAGTGGTGTGTAGAGCTTTAGTCTAATGTTTTAATGAAGCTGACCGATGCTGTGATAGCAAGGTGTGTTTAACAAATCTGCTATTGCCAGAAGGCTTTTGTTACTCTGAGACTGTGCTCTACACATGGACCAGCAGAAGAATTAAAGCCAAATCCTTCCTCAAGAACTGGAGGATGTCACATGTGGGTAATGAGCTTTTGTAAGGAAGAATTTACTGTTCTTTTTTCTACCAGGTGACCCTGTGTTCCAACACCGTGATGGAATTCTACAGGAGATTGCTGGTGGACCTGGAGGGTTTTGGTGAGGGAGTGGCATCAGTGGTCATCACAGCCAGGTACCAGCCCTTCCTGGCCTCCCCCAGGCACCGCCTTGCACAGGCTTTGCTGGCTGCAGCTGCCAAGGAGAAGAGCTGCTTAATGGCCTCATGTTGTGCCAGCTGGACATGAGAACAGCAGTGCTTGGGCAGCAGCCTGTGGTGAAAAGCACCCCTGCTCACAGCCCAGCATGGTCCTGGCCCTTTTCTAAAGGGACCAGGAATGGTATCATTGATTGGCCTGGGTTTTGGTGCTTGAGGTGGAACAAATTTCCCGAGGCCCTCCTCTCCTTCTTCCTGCAAGAGATGGAGTTGTGCTGGTTGTGACCACCCTGCATTGGTTTGGGACACACCAGGCAGCCTGCTGAGAGTCAGGGTCTGGTTCTGTTCATGAGGGCACATGACAGGGGAAAGTGGCTCCCAGCAAGAGTGGGGAGGGCAAGGTCTTATGAGGGGAAAGCAGCCTTGATGTGGCAGGTCAGCTCCAGTTTTTCTCCTTCCCTGTGCTTCCCATTTTGAGCTTTAATGTTCTCAGACTTAAACCAAAAGTCGTTCTTGCTGCAGCAGAATTCCACCCTGCTGTGCTGCTGTGGGTGTCAGTGTGATGCCAGAGGGATGCAGCTCCCTGGTGCTGTTCCCTCTCCCAGGCAGAGCCATCCAGGCAGTGCCTGGGCTGCCATTTTGTCAAGCAAATGGAGCTGGGGCCAGTCAGTGCCTGGAGCTGTGCAGTGAAGGAGCCAGGGAGCTGCAGGGCCTGGGAGGGGGTGGCTGATCAGCCCCTCTGTGGGGCAGCTGCTGTCTCGTGCCCTCCAAGGCTGGGGCCAGCAGCTGAGTTCTCAGGCAGGGCAACAGCACCATGGGAGAGAAGGGAGTCATTTTTATGAGACACTAGGGTTGTGTGTTCCTTGAGCCTTAGGGAGCACTGATCCATGTTGGGAAGGCTCCCCCAGAGCTCGTGGGTCACTGGGACTGTTCCAGGAGTCCTGTCAAGCCTTCTTGGGTAAAGCAGGGGCTGAGGCAGTTGTGGCACAAAGTGCTCTGCCTGGGGCACTTGGCAGCCTCTGGGTGCTGCCTCTCAGGGTTTGCCCCTCCTTGACAAGCCATGTTGGAGTGGGAAGAGGTAGAAGGCAATTTATCCCTGTAGGGCTGTTCAATGTGCATTTGACAGTGACCAATGTGTTCTGCTCCATTGCACAATCTTTGGGGGGAAATGTTCTCCATTCTCTCAGTATCTCTGATTCCCCTGGGGTCATCTCTCTGCCCAGATGTCTCGTTCCTGAGCTCCAAGTGTCCTCCCCAGTCCTGCTGTATGATGAGTGCCACCTGAAGGTGCCATATGAGAGGAAGATCCTCATTAGGAATCCCAGCCACCTTCCTGGCTGCTACGGGCTCATTCCCCAGGTTTGGCATCACATCCACCTCCTTCTGTCAAATATTACTGAGGAGATTATTAGGGGAAAAAAGGGTTTGGATAAGAACTTTCTGGTTTCTATTCAGCCTTAAAGATCTGCTGAGAGCAGGATCCTACCCGACTGTAAACTTTAGGAGGCAGTTGAAGCTCCTGAGGAAACAGTTGATGTTCTGGTCTTCAGGGTGTTTTCATGTGGGAGATCTTGGAGGGTTGTGAAAAGCTGCTGCATCCACAGACACCAGTGCCTGTGCTGGCAGCCTCCTTGCAGATTCCCCTGGGAGTGCTAAGCCTACAATTCTTGCATCTTGTGTGTGCCTTTTACCTTTGTGCTGGGGAGTTTGAAACGTGTGTGTAAGTTGCTGTTACGGTGGATGTTAAGGAGTCTAAAGTTTCTTCAGAGGTGTCTCTGAAGTTGCATTTCATTCTGTCCCTTCCAGAAACGCAAGGAGGACTCTCCCGTGCTCTACTCCAGCCCCAAGCCCTGTGGGATTGTGCAGCCCCAGAGCACTGCAGAGATCCCAGTTGTGGTGGAAGTGCAGGCCCTGGGCACTCATCGCACCAACGTTGTCATCGGCGTGTTCGGGGATGAGAGAAACCCACTGGTGAGGGCAAGGGGAGATGTGAGCCTGTGTGCAACTGCTCCTGGCAGGGTGCACAGGGACAGGGATTCTGCCGGGGAAAACAGGCCCAGGCTGCTGGGGAGAAGGACAGGAGGGATGGGGGGCACAAACAGCTCCTGCCTTAGAGGTGGCAATCTCAGTGTCTGACACAGAATGGAGCTCGGCTGAGCTGGAATCCAGGGGCATTTGAGTTCATTCTTCTTTCAAATGCTGTTAACTTTGGAAACATCTGTTTGAAAATGTCATCCCTCTGAGCACAAAAGAGGACGTCAGAAGACTTCTGGGAACCTTGAGCTTTCTCCAAAAGAAAGGAAAGCTGGCATTTGAAGGGTGGTTGCAAGGATTGAAACTTATATTAAAACATATGGAAATGGCAATGCCAAATTCCCTGGATGGCACCAGACATCGGAACCTGGGCCATTGTGGCACTGCCTGTGAATCAGTGAACAGGAAGGACAGGCAATGCAGGCTGTGCCAGGGAGCCTGAAGTTTGACCAAACAGTTGCTTTCAACTATCAGGCTGCTTCCCTCAAAGAGGAGAGTTTCTCCCCACCAGAAGGACCAGTTGTTTAACTGTCAGCCTGGTCTTAACAAGGGATTTCTTGCAAAGGTAAAAGCTTTGGGCCAATAATTTGTAGTTGGAAAGGTTCTCTTACCTTAATCCTTTTTGATTTGGAGGTGAACATGTAATTTTCTTTTTCCCCAAAAGCCCAGCATTTCAGCTGGAGAGTGGTAGCTGTCCCTAAAGAAATAACTTGAGCAAGGTTGAGCTGTTGAAGGTTTTTTAGGTTTCCCTGTTGTGGTTTGTTTTGTGTTTTTTTTTTTTTTTTAATCCTTCTTGCTTGCTTCCTGGAACAGAGAGCACAACTACGGAGCTCAGGACAGCTGGCAGAAATCTCCCCAAGCCCAAGGCTGGCAGAGCTTGGCAGGATCCCAGCACCACAGCCTGTGTATGTATGGATGGATGGATGGATGGGGAATGCGACCTGAGTCGCCTGGGAGTGTTGGGAAATGTCAACCACCCCCCCAGCAGTGTCAGGGGAACATTCCTGATAAATCCCTGGTGGAGCTGCAGAGTTTCTGGCCTTGGGCACTGGGGGGGCTCTGCTGGCTGGGCACTGGCTGGGTCTGCCCCTCGGTGCCTCAGATCTCACCTTTTTGCTGCCTTCTCTGTCTTTCCCTCTCCCACTGTGCTTTTTGCATCCCCACCAGGTGTTCATGCCTGTCCTCTGTAGTTGCTCAATGCAAGCAGTTGCAGCTGCTGCAGCAGCTCAGTGTCATCCCTGGGCTGCCTTTAGAACAGACCTGCTCCAGCCTGGATTGGGAAGGGCTGGATCAAACCATTTCTCAGGTCAACGTGCCAGCACCCACCCAGGGGCTGCATCCTGGGCAGGAGCTGCTCGTGCAGGTGTCCCTCCCTCCCACTGCAGGTCCCTGTTCATAGTTATCTTATTTTCCAGAGATGAGCTCTACCCACATAAATTCAAACCCCAGCCACCAAAAGAGAAGAAAACCAGTTTGGGTTCCCTGGCCTCTCAATGGAGGCACTTCAGGACTGGACAGGAGGATACAGCCAGAGCCCTGAACGAAGTGCAGGATTTTACCCACTCTTCAGGAGCAGAGGTAGATTTTCTTCTACATCCAGTGCTTGTGTTGCCTCCCCAGCCTGCCAGCATCAAGTCCTGCTCGTGCTGAGCTCCCTTTTTGCTGCCCTGCTGTGCTGTGCTGACAGTGGGCTGGGCAGCAGGGCCAGTGGCTGGGTATGGGCTGTGTGGGAGGGAGAAATAGGAGAGTTTTCCTTGGAGAAGCTGACTCAGATCCTACAGACCTGTGCTGAGTGGGGGATTTTTTTGCCTTGTTTCCTTCCCAAAGTAAGATGAGGCTTTTCTCTGCATCATCATGGTAACACCTCCAGCTTCCCTCCCAGAGCAAGCTGGGATGATCCTGATCTCCATGGAGCCTCTTCCCAAGGCAGCCAGACTCCCTGTTTGCAGGGCTCTGCTTTCACCCAGAGCTGCTGCTGCACTGCTGGCCCTGAAGCTGTCTCACAAAGGGAGACTTTGCAAAGTGGCTGTCTCTTCCTCCCAGCACAGAAAATGGCATGTTTTCCAGGTGCCAGCACCAACTCCTGCAAACCCTCACCTGCCACGAGGCTTGGAGGGATTCAGGTGCTCCCTGGACGTGGTGCACGCTCCCCTGGGAGCGGAGAAGGCAGGAGGGAATCTGTCTCACTGCCCATTGTCAGTGTGGCCAGCAGGGCTGGAGCTGCCAGTGCCGCTGGGGGCCCTCAGCATTGGCCACAGAGGGGCCTCCCATCCCTGCAGGCCCATCACAAAGGGCTGCTGGAGCAGCTGCTTGTTGGAGAGGCCGTGCAGGACACGTTGCAGGGCTGCCCAAGGACACTTTGCAGTACCTATGGAGGGCACTGCTCCCCCTGGAACTCCTCAGGTGCTCCACAGGAAGTTTTTGCAGGCGCTTTTGCTGTAGCACCATGAGAAAGCAGCATTTAAATCAGAGAGAGAGGGGAAGAGCCTCAGGAGTCAGATGAGCTGGGCTGGGCTCCTTCCCTCAGCTCCAAGAGCTCTCACTCTGAGTCTCCTCCTTTTCTAAAAGCAGGAAGTTTTGAAACTTTTTAAAGGCAAGTTGTGCATCAGAGAGAATTTCTACTGCCAGGAGACATCCCAGGTCACTTTCATATAATGTACTAATTAATGCATTGACCCGTGAGGATGGGAGAAGATTTTCCCCATGGTCCCTGCACTGGTCAGTGGCATGGATGCAGGATGAGGTGAGGGTGATTCTGGCAGTGTTTGGGGAATAGGCCCCTCTGGCTACAGCTGCACTTTGCTCCAAGATGCTCTTCTGCATCCATTTCCATCTCATCACCTCAATCTCTCCTGTCTTCCACCCAGGCTTTCAGTATCCTGCCAGTGCCAGGTGTGCTGCAGCCAGGAGAGAGCCAGCAGGTCTCCTCCACCTTCTCTGGCCACCTCAGCAGCACCTGCAGTGTCCCGGAGCTGTGCCACGTGGAGGGAGGCCCCAGCTACGAGGGGCTGGTGCCCGGGGAGGCCTCACGTGTCAGCTCCTCCCTGAGCCCCCGGGAGATCAACTGTGGCTCTCAGGCCCCTCTGAGGGAGAGGTGAGTCAGCCTTCCATGGGCTCCTGCTCTGCCATGGGTTATTGTCCCTGCAGGGCTTCCCTGCTCCAAGGACTCTGAGCTCAGAGGTGCTGCATAGCAAGGGCCAGAAGCAGCACAGGGAGGGCCACTCTGAGCTCCCTGGCTGCCAAGAGAGGAAGGACCTTCTCCTGTTGAGACACAACATCTTCTTCTCTATTTGAGTGCTGAGCCCTCCTGGCTTAGCTGCTGCCTGCAGGAAGCTGGGCTCTGGGCTTGCCTTGGCACTGCCTCTAGAGGTGGCTTGAAGTGCATGGTGTTGAGTGGCATCTTCTTCATCATCTCCCTTCTTCACCAAAACAGTGGCATTGTGGTATGGGCAGGCGTGGGGCACAGAGCAAACCTTGCTTTGGGTCCTGCTCCTGCCCCAGATGAAGCCCTGGCAATGCTGATCTGCCAGGGTTCTCCTTATGGTGGGACAGCAGCCAGAAAAGCTCATGTCCTTTAGGCTCCCCTGCATCTGCAGCCGTGGGCAAGCACAGGAGAAGCTCAGCTCCAGCAAGGCAGCCCAGCTCAGGACACACAGGCCCAGGGTGGAGCTGGGAGTGGAGGCTGCTTCAAGCCAGCCTGTGCATCAGGACTTCTTCAGGCCAGCCTGAAGTTGGTTTCATGGGGAGGAGAGGGACGAGGCTGCTTCCAGTGGTTTCCACGGCAGCCAGCACTGGTTTGCTTGGTCACAGCTGGGCTCCAGCAGGAAATCTGGCTGACAAGAGCCTGCCTTGCAGGAGAGGAGTTCCTGCAGCCTTTGCTTTCTGACTGATAGCATTGTTCTCATGAAGGAGCAGGCTAGGAGTCATTAAAACCGAAGGTCACGGACAGAGACTCTCTAACTAATTAAAGTTAGGCAGTGGTGTGTTTATTAACACTGGCAGGCACCAGAGCCGTCCCTAAAAGGCGCGACCGCGCTGTCCAAGGTTCTTTGCCCTCTCTTTATTGCCCAAGATCTTACATACAATACATCTGCACAAGCCCAGCACCTCCCATCCCCGCTCTGTATTCAAATGAGCTCATTGGTCCTTCACACCTGTGCAATTCCTCCCTTGAATTGGGTCTCGAATTGGGTCTCGAATTGGGTCTGTGGTCTTAAGGGATGAAGTCAGGAATGTCTTCATCAGGTCTCTGTGACCCTCTGGCACGATCCAAGGTCCCCTGCTTAGTGACTGATTGACATCAATCCCAGGTCCTAAGCATTGTTCTCCTGGTTTCAAGATGTTCTTATAACAGTTCACTTCCTCCACTTCCTTCTAGAAAGAAGCTCCTCATGGTAAACAATAGAACAATCAGCTCCGGCTTAAGCATCTCATAATCATTAACCTATGGTCTGCCTATCTAACTTACATCCTGATCAATGGGAATTGCTTCTAAGCCTCAGCTGAAATCTGAACTCTTTAAAATCATGCTTCAGCTATGCCCAGGAGGAAGGGGGCTGAATGAGCTGAGTAAGAATTGTAGGAGAGATGAGCAGATGTCAGCAATCTGTGCTCTGCTCTAAACTGGGAAGCCAAGAGACAAAGGGCGTTTTCAGGCAGCAGCACAGAGAGCTGCTGGATCAGCCTTGGGCAGGGGCTGGAGGGGTCTGGCTGTGCCTTCAGAGGGAGCTTGCACAGTCAAGACCTTATGATGGCAAAGCTGAGGTTTGGCTGGGCCTGGAGGTCCCCTTCCACCAATGGCCTCACTTGGGATGTTCCCAGCCTCTGTGGGTTGAGGAGAATTCATGGAAATGGCCTCAGAGTCAAGGAATGAAGTGCAGGGCCAGCCAGGACTAGGGAGCCCAAGTTTCTGGTAGGGACTCTCAGCCATGTTTTCTATTTTGTCTGCAGAAGGGAGCTGAAACAGTCAGCTAAAAAGCTTGAGGAGGAGGCAAAAGCCTTAGAGGAGGAAGAGAGGCGGAAGGATGAGGAGAGGCAGAAGAAGGAAAAGAAGGGTGTCTCTGTGGGAAAGAAACCTCCGAAACCAGAGAAGGGGAAAGCCAAGACCCCAGAGAAGAAGGAAACCAAAATCCCAAAAAAGGAAACCAAATCCCCAGAGAGGAAGAAAACCAAAATCCCAAAGAAGGAAATCAAAATCCCAGAGAAGAAAGAAACCAAGGCCCCAGAGAAGAAGGAAAACAAAATCCCAGAGAAGAAAGAAACCAAGGCCCCAGAGAAGAAGGAAACCAAAGCATCAGAGAGGAAGGAAACCAAAATCTCAGAGAAGGAAACCAAAATCTCAGAGAAGAAGGAAAGCAAAGCATCAGAAAGGAAGAAAGGCAAAGTATCAGAAAGGAAGGAAACCAATGCATCAGAGAGGAAGGAAACCAAAACCTCAGAGAAGAAGGAAAGCAAAGCATCAGAGAGGAAGGACACCAAAGCCCCAGAGAGGAAGGAAAGCAAAATCCCACAGAAGAAGGCAGCCAAAACCTCAGAGAAGAAGGAACCCAAAGCCCCGAAGAAGAGGGAACCCAAAGCCCCAAAGAAGGAGGAACCCAAAGCCTCAAAGAAGGGGGGAACTGAAATCCCAGAGGACCCAGCTGAGCTGGAGAACTCTTTCTTCTTTATTCATGCAACTCATTTTACACAGTTTGAAGGACCTTGTGTGCAACTTTAGTTAGTTCAGAGATTTCTTATCAGTTATTCTATTATTGGTTAATAAAATAGATTTTACTTGTGCATCAGATCTCTCTATTGTATTGTTTACCTGTTCTCTTCACTGATTCTCATGGGACAAATCCCTTGTTGTTGCAGGTGCATTTGTTTTTCACCCTCAGAACAGATTGCTCACAAAGTCTCATTCTCACAATAGCTTCACATGGGAACTTGTAACTGCTTAGCTGCACTCAGAAGTGATGGCAGGCCAGCTATTAACATGGCAGAACAAGGCCTGATTTCATAGGGCCTTTCTTTTATCATTATTCTACCTGTCTATGACATCTCCCCCTTTTCGTTCATTTAAAAAAGGCTCCTATGTTCTGATGTTGAAACAGCTCACTCTTGTGAGGGTATTATCTCATCAAGGTTATCACTGGTTATCTGTTAGATATGGGATAAGATAAAAGACCAATTACAATCAACAAAACTTACCAAATTCTATCAAGTCATTGTCACAGGGTTTTGCAGCATGAGAAGACAAAAGAATAATGTCCAATGTCTCTTAGGGAAATGGAAAGAAATGACCATTGTTTCCAATGAGTTGAGAATTATGAGAAAGTCTATGAGCTGGAAATGTTGATCTTTGACATCACTGAATGTCCTCCTGGGTGCTGGAACAGGGAATAACTGGAGAAGGTTCGTAGGAGCTCTGTACCGTGAGGATGCCAGGAGGCTTTTGTTGGCAAATTGCCTCTGTCAGTTTCCAGACACAGCCATGTCTGGGCAGTCCTCCTCCTGTTCCTGCCCTGGCCACAAAGGCTGCAAGGAAACCTTTTAAGCAAAGGCTGCAAGGTGATGAGGTTATTTCTCTTTGCACTGGGCCTCATTTTTTCAGAGCTGATCAGTATCTGATGGAATGAACAGGTGACTGCTTTGAACTGCTGCTGATGAAACACAGGCACATCTTCTCCTGAAGTTAATGAATCAATCAGGCTTCACTGTGGTGAAACACTCAATTGGGATTTAGATGTGATGATCTTTTTTCCAAATTTCTCATGTACATATTGCATTATTCAAAATGATTAGTCGTCCAAATTTCTCATGTACATATTGCAGTATTTGAACGTTCTTACGGCATTCATTCCCTTTCTTTATTGTTTTTTAAGAATGAGATGCATGTATTTTGTTATGAGTATGAAGAAACATCATAGCAAAATAATACATGCAGTGGACAAGAAACTTAGAGCAATTAGGAATAATATGGATACAACAATCAGGAATATTTCAAATAGCAGACAAAGCTAACAACACAGGTGGAATTAGGTAAATAGCAATCTCTGCAATAATGTACCATCATCCCAGAGTCTGCAAACAGCTGACAAACCTCGATTCAGGGGGGACTTGGAGAATTATTTCCAGATAATAATTCCCAAGCTGCCTTTAAAAAGAGTTCAACTGTCATATCTAGAGAGTCAAATTGCCAAGTCAAAACAACTCAAATCTAGTTTTGATGCAGAAAACATCTGGGTCTGTTGGCAGTTCCCATCCAGGAAGAGCAAAGGCCTGGCCACCACCCAAGCCCAAATGGGAGAGAATTCCCTAAACGTCATTTAAAACAAGGCTCTTGAGAATAGCACTTAGGAGTAAAGGTCTAGGGGTGACAGACTAATGAACCATGCAAGAGCTGTCTCCTCCAAAATTCCCTCAGCACAGAGATGCTTTAAACCCAGCAGAATGTTGGAGTGGTTCTGTAATAATAATTGGGGCTGCATCTGATTAGAGTAGATGTCACAATGCCATCAGTTTAGAGGAGGCTTCCCACAAAGCTGAGATATCATTTCTTGGAACTCTGAAAAATACTTAAAAATGATGAGGCAGCACTGGGTCAAACCATAGAGCCAGAGTGCGGAGCCCAGCCAGAGGGGTAGTCTGGTCTGAGAGATACAGAAGCAGCTAGAGAACAAAAGGAGGATCCTGAAATGACACGTGTCTTGTAGATAATTACACCAAAAGATGGTAAAGCATATGAAAAGCTGGCTATAAAAACAGTAATACAAAGATTGATGTATTTATGACAGAATAAATGCATCAAAGGAAAACACTGAACAGCTCACTAGTAAAATTTATGATACCTCAGATTAAATAACACTCAAACCTGACAGAAATTTATTTGGACAGCGCTAGAGCTTAGCAAGAGGAACTTAAACTCAGCCCTAAAAGGATTTCAAATTAAATTCATTATCACCTTAGTAGAACAAAAAGCACACTCAAGAGAACTCAAAGTTAATTACTATTAATACCAAACATAACTGGACCCATAAAAACTGGAATAGAACATTGTTCAAATTTAGTAATAGTGAAACTTAACAGAAATTAAATCTACCAAATTTAACAAAAAAACCCTTTGCCTTATTTCATTTAACAGAATGTAACTGAGCATTACAATATTGGGCTTTAATTTAACAGAATTAAAATGAACATCCTTAAAAGTTACAGAGAATGGCATGATATAATTTTGTCCAAGGTTATTAACACAAAAAAACTACTTAAAGGTGAATAAACCATAAATGAAATAACAGCATGATGGTGCACTGGAGGGAATCAAGTTGTAACAAGCATGTTAGAATTATAAGTAAATCAGTTATGAGAAAAACCCACGGTAACTGCAAATTCCATGGAAACAGAAATTCAGTAAGACTTTTTGAAGTGCCAGGTTACTGAAAAATAAATATAATAACGTGCAATTTAGCATATTGCTGAACAACCCAACAGCTGACTGTATCTGGCATCATTTTATATGGCACATTTGTTAGCATTCTTGTTAAAGAAATCAGAACATGTTAAAATTTGATAGGCAATAAGGCATTGCATTTACCGCTTTTCAATAGAGTTGATAGTTATCCATAGGGATAGTTACAGGCTTTGTTAATTGCTGATTTGTCTTTTTGGTATGTGTTTTTGGTCCGGTCAGTTTCTGGCCAATTGTTTTTCAGGCATCTAAAGTAAAATTTGACACAGTATGTGGCCTTGGAGGACCCCAACAGGTCCAATTCTTGGGGTTCCTCTCGAGCATTGGGCAGCATTTTTGTCCACCTGTCCCAAGTATCTGCCAGGTTGGGTCTCTTACCTGTGGTGCGGAGGAGCTCTGAGTTATAGACGGGCCAATCATCTGCTACAAAGGTGTCACGGTTTGACGCTGGCGCAATGCCAGTGCCCCCATGAAAATACATTCTCCCTGGTGTCTGCTGTGAGATGTGACCAGGAATAGAGCAAAGCAGGCTCCAGCTGAGGAATAAAAGGGGAAAAAAACCCCAAAAACTTTATTAACTTACAATATATAAAAGAAACACACAGAACTCAGGATGAAAACCTTCCAAACATTCCTCCTCCCCCCACCAAATTCCCAATACATCACAGTAAGACAAAACCTTGGACTCTCAATTCAGTTACCACCCCTCAGATCACCAACTCTCAGTCCATCACCACCCTTTAGATAATCAGTTCTCAGTTCATCAAGAAGAGAGGAGTCCCTCTTGTGCCATAGGCTTCCCCTGGAAACACAGTTGAGACCTTTTGTGTTTCCATGTCACACGTGGCACTGCCTGGAGATCATTTGCCATCGTGACATCTTCCTTTCATGCCCAGTGCTCTCACCACTGCACATGGACCAGAGCTGCTTCTAGGGTTCCCCTTTTAAGGATGCTTTGCCCTTTGCCCAGTTCCAAAAAAAGCACAGTCTCTCACTTTCGGGACACCTGTCCCTCCCAAATTCAGCCCCTGGGGCCCAGGGATCTCAAGAACAGAGATCTTCTTCTTCTTCCCTGAAGATGGAGGGCACCACCACCCTCCTCACCCGTTGTCTCTGTTCACGCACTCCTTCACATAACATCACTGCACTCTCTTGGCTCCAAGCCATTGCCTCCCCCTAGATGCAGTCTCTGTGTCACAGGAAAAAAATGGTTCTGTTCATGACTATACAAGAGAAGTCCAGCCAAAGGCCATTCCATCACCTCCTCTCAACGAAGATTCTTCGCAACTCCTCTTGTGGCCCATTTCCTCTTCTCTCATCTCTATCTTTCTTCTCATTCAACTCCAGGAGGATCAGTAAGGTTTCCATCATCCAAGAAAAGGGTTAAAAATCTCAGGCTTTGCCTGTCCAGAACTCCCACGGCTGCCCTGCCAGGCACCTTCTCGCTGCACCCCCCTTCTCCTTTATGGCCGGCCGTGCTGCCTGCATGTGATACCGAATTTCAAGCTGGCACAAGCACAGGCACAGGCTCACTCTCTTTCTCTCTCTCTTTCTCTCTTTCTCTCTGGGGGGCAGGCTGCCCGATGACTCTCCAATGTTCCTCCACCCTTCCATCCTGCAGGGGCCTTCACCTCCCCTCTCTGTCCAAGGCCCGGCCTACCTCACGCGGCCGCATGGCTTCCCCTCCCCTGCCAGCCTGCAGCCGAGCAGGGCAGCTCTGACCTCTTTCACAGACAGAACCCAAGAGAGCTCCCCCTGGGAGTTCCCTGCTTTCAACCCCCTGTGTTCTCAGAGGCCTATCCATGTCCTCAGTGGCCACACCAGGTGCCAATATTCAAATCTGAGCACCTATTGGTTTGACAACAGCATCCCAAAAAACTCGCATCCTTTTCAAACCAGGACACTGGCGGAAAAATATTGCCATTTCTTGAAAGTACTCTAATGACCCAGATAATAAAGATTTGCTTGTGTATTATGAAACCAACAGGTATTAACACCTGTGCCCCTTTCCAGGCAGACATCGAGGCAGTGCCACTTGTGCCCTGAGGTGCCCAGCTGGGGTTGGATCTCTCCGAGAGCACCTGAGGGAGAGCAGAGCACCTTGCAAGCTGCAGGTCCCTGACAGCCCCACAGAGCTCCTGTGCCATCAACATCTGCTCTGCTCCAGTCTGAAACAGGGCCCAGCATGGTGCTGGGATCATCAGAGAGCTGAGGTGTGTGCTGGAATTCAATGGCCTCCCCATCCCGCAGCAGCCCTGCATTTCCCTCCTGCAGCCTTGGTCACCAGCCCAGCCATGGAGGCTCTTTGGGCTCTGGAGTGTTGCTGCAGCCGCCAAGGGCAGCTGAGCTCTGCCTTTGGCACAGTCAGGCCTGGCCAGCGCAGGCCATGCTCAGCAATTGCTTGTGTGTGCCTGGCCTTGCTGTCAGCCCCGGCAGCGTCTGCGTGGCCCCTTTGTGGCCCTGTGCTGGCCCAGCCATGGTGGCCCAGCCCCTGTGCAGGCCCAGCCCAGGCCGGGAGCATTGCGGCTGGGAACGGCCCCTGTGCCGTGGTGCCCACAGCAGCCTTGGGGCTCTGTGCCCCATGGCCTCCCTGCTGGGCAGCCTCTGCCAGCTCCTGCAGAGCCCCTGGCACCTGTGGGGCTGCACAGACAGCCCTGCCCCGGGCTCTGCCGGCCTCTGGGCCAGCAGAGAGGCAGCCAGGGCTGGCCATGGCCGGGAACAGGCCCTGAGCCCTGCAGGAGGATGGAGCTGGGCCACAGCCAAACTCAGCCGAGGCCAAAGCTGGGCTCAGCAGCCACGGCTGACAACACATGGGCACAGAGGCTGGCGCTGACAAATGTCCTGGGCCCCCTCCCTGCTCTGTCCGTGCCACCAAGGGCACAGAGCAGCCTCCTCTCTGGGCCACTTGCCTGTTTGCAATGCCTTGCACAGGCGCTGGCCCTGCCCCACAAGGCCTGGCCTGAGTCCTGCCCCTGCACGCTCAGCCAGGCTGAGATGGACACTGATGGTTTCTGGGCCAGGCTCTCGGAGCCCAGCCCAGCTCCCTGCAAGCTCTGCCAGCTGCCCTGAGCTCTGGGCAGCACCAAGGGCCTCTCTGAGCCCAGCCCAGCCCAGCCGGCTCTGGCCCCACAGCTCTGCTCAGCCCAGGCTGCTCTGGGCACTGGCCCCACGGCCTCAGCCCCTGCCAAGGCCACAGCAGCAGCTGCAGCTGCCACAGGACTCAGCCCCAGCCATGGGGGAAGGTGCTGGGCCAAGGCCAAAGGAGGCTCCCTGGCTGCCCTGCTCCCCTTGGGCTGAGGTGCTGAGAGCTCTGCAGCCCCTGCTGCCATCCCATCTGCCCAGGGCAGCACCAGAGCCCCAGCCTTGGGGCCCTCAAGAGCTGCTCCTGCTCCAGGCCCAGGGCCCATGCCAAAGCTGGGACAGTAGCCACAAAGCTGTGCCCATTTCTATTCACTGCTGCTCTGATGGGGATGGATCCTCAATCACTTGCAGGCTGCTGATGGATTTTAGTGCCCTGGAGACTTCTTCTTTCTTGAGCTCTTCAGTTCAGGAATTCAGTGAGAAGAGCTCATAAACATTTGTTCAGAATACCTGAACAAGAAAAGGCCCTGGGGAATATTTCAAATTTTCAGTTCTTAATGTGGTTAATTAGACAGATGACAGAAGTGTACTCAAAGTGAATATACAATAGTATAAAACAATGCCAAGAGTACAGTTTTGTTCTGTTAAGTTTTATTTTCCTGTTTATAGATTGACCTCAGCAATGTCCAATTGATATTGATCCCCAGCAGCTTTTAAAGCAGTTTGAACAGATATGAAAATCAAGACCCTTCATGGCTGACAATCATTCAGAATTTTTCCTCACCCCCTCCCGAGCATTTCCCTCATCCAGCCCCTGGCACTCCTATGGATCAGGAATGGTGTGGCCAGCAGAGGCAGGGCAGTGATTCTTCCCCTGTGCTGGGAACTGGTTGGGCAGCACCTCGAGTGCTGTGTCCAGCTCTGGGCCCCCAATTTAGGGAGGACATGGGGGAGCTGGAGCGTGTCCAGAGATGGGCAACAAGGCTGGTCAGAGGACTGGAAGAAAGTCTTGTGAGGAGCAGTGTCTGAGGGAGCTGGGGTTGTTTCTCCTGGAGAAGAGGAGGCTCAGGGGAGACCTCATCACTCTCTACAACTCCCTGACAGGAGGGTGCAGCCAGGTGGGGGTCAGGCTCTTTTCCCAGGGAACACTGACAGGACAAGATGACACAGCCTTCAGCTGCACCAGGTAAAGTTTAGCCTGGACATTAGGAAATATTTTCCACACAAAGGGTGATTGGGCATTGGAATGGGCTGCCCAGGGAGGTGGGTGAGTCACCAGCTGTGGTGGTGTTTAAGGAAAGACTGGATGTGGCAATCAGTGCCATGATCTGGGTGACAAGGTGGTGTTGGGTCCCAGGTTGGCCTTGATGCTCTCCAAGTTCATCTCCAGCCTGGTTGATTCTCTGATGATTGTGACACTGCAGGGCCCTGGGGAAGCAAGGGGCCATTGTGACACTGCGGGGCCTGGTGGCAATAAGAGGACCATGGTGACACTGTGTATGACATGGCAGCACAGAGCCAAGGGGCCAGGGTGACACTGTGGAGCTGAATGGAAGCAAGGATTCCATGGTGACAGTCTGGGTCCTGCTGGAACCACAGAGGCCACTGTCACCCTGCAGGGACTTGTGGAACCAAGGGGCCATTGTGCCACTGCAGAACCAAGGAGAGCCTTGGGAGAGCCTGGGGACAATGGAATCAAGGGGCCATTGCTCTATTGCAAGGACTCTGGGAACTGAGGGAACAATTGTGACACCGTGGTGCCCCATGGAACCAAGAGTCCCTGGTGACACTGCAGGATCTTGTGTCACCAGGGCTCCATTGTGACACTGCAGCACCAAGGAATTCATTGTGGCACTCTGAGGCCTCATGGAGCCAAGAGGCCACTGTGACCCTGCAGGGCCTTGTGGAACCATGCAGAGCATTGTGACAGAGCAGGACCTGGTGTCACAATGGGGCCATTGTGACACTGCAGGGCCCCATGGAACCAAGGGCCCAGTGCTGGACCTCAAGGACTCCTGGAATGAAGGAAACATGTTTGACCCCATGGTGGCCCTTGGCACCAAGAGGCCATTGTGACAGAGTGGAACCAAGGAGAGCATTGCTGCACTGCCAGACCTCATGGAAACAAGGATCCACTGTGACACTGCAGGGCCTTAGGGGACCAAGGGCCATTGAGACACTGAAGGGCCCAAGAGCCAAGGGACTTTGTGACACCAAGGGCTCCCATGGAACCAAAGAGACATTGTGACACTGGGAGGCCTCATGGAGTCATGGAGACCATCGTGACACTTTAGGGTATCAGGCAACCATGATAACACCAAGTTGTCTGGTAGTGTGGATCTGCTGGAGGGTAGGAGGGCTCTGCACAGGGCCCTGGACAGGCTGGATCCAGGGCCCAAATACAACAAGGTGAGGTTTAACAAGTCCAAGTGCCGGGTCCTGCACTTTGGCCACAACAACCCCTGCAGCTCTACAGGCTGGGGACAGAGTGGCTGGAGAGCAGCCAGGCAGAAAGGGACCTGCAGGGACTGATGGACAGCAGGCTGGACATGAGGCAGCAGCATGCCCAGGTGGCCAAGAAGGCTGGGGGACGTTTTTATGGTGCCAAGTCAGGAACTGCAATGGGGAGTGGGGCCAGAAAGAAAGGGCAAACAGGGATGGGCTGTTTGCCTGGGAGGGAACAGGGCTGGGCAATTGGAAGAAATTTGTACCAGAAGAATAAAGAAAGCAAAGGTGAAGCAAAGGAAATGCTCAGGGCAGTTTGGGAGTGTCTGCCAGGAGCCTGGAGCCCCTAGGGCCTGGCCTGAGGCGTCAGCGCTGCCCCAGCAGTGCCCATGGCCTGTCCCTGCTGCAGCCCCGGCACTGCCACCCCCAGGGCTGTGCCCGGCCCCGAGAGCACTCAGGCCCTGCAGCAACACCAGGGCCACCAGGGCAGCGGGGCAGGGCCACGGCAGCAGCACTGGCAACACCAAGTGCTGCTGCTGCTGCTGCTGCTGGGCACAGCTGCTGGGCCAGCACTGATCTGCCCCAGCTCTGCACACAGACATTGCTGCTGCAGCTCCAGAGAAGGCAACAAAAGACCATCTCTGCAGAAAACTCTGCTGGGAGATCCTTTAGCTCATTTAAATTCACCAAGAGTGCTGCCCCTCATTGACACACTCTGTGGCCACAGGGAAGGTGGAGAGAAACAAAATGAGAAATGGAAGAAACAATGACAAAATCTGTGTCAACAAGATGAAAAAC
Organism: Agelaius tricolor; assembly: GCF_023055355.1. Taxonomy (NCBI): domain Eukaryota; kingdom Metazoa; phylum Chordata; class Aves; order Passeriformes; family Icteridae; genus Agelaius; species Agelaius tricolor. The sequence goes on along the minus strand of NW_027269311.1, from coordinate 623,356 downwards.
CTAAAAAAAAAGGGAAAAAAGCCCCACAATTAAACCAACAAGAAGAAGTATGAAAGATGACTTTTATTTCAAGCAATTTTCAGACAGCAGTTTAATGTTTCTGAAAGCATCCAGTCATCAGTCTCCACACTGCAGCCTTGAGCTCCTGGTTCCTCAGGCTGTAGATGAGGGGGTTCAGGGCTGGAGGCACCACCGAGTACAGAACTGACAGGGACAGATCCAGGGATGGGGAGGACATGGAGGGGCGTTTCAGGTGAGCAAAGATGACTGTGCTGAGGAACAGGGAGATGACAGCCAGGTGAGGCAGGCAGGTGGAAAAGGCTTTGTGCCGTCCCTGCTCAGAGGGGATCCTCAGCACAGCCCTGAAGATCTGCACATAGGAGAAAACAATGAACACAAAACAACCAAATGATAAGCAGGAACTAACTGGAATGAACCCAAGTTCCCTCAGATAGGATTTGGAACAGGAGAGCTTGAGGATCTGTGGGATTTCACAGAAGAACTGGCCCAGGGCATTGCCATGGCACAGGGGCAGGGAAAATGTATTGGCTGTGAGTAGCAGAGCAGTGAGAAAGCCACTGGCCCAGGCAGCTGCTGCCATGTGGGCACAAGCTCTGCTGCCCAGGAGGGTTCCATAGTGCAGGGGTTTGCAGATGGACACGTGCGGTCGTAGCACATGATGGTCAGCAGATAAAACTCTGCTCCAATGAAGAACAGTAAGAAAAAGAGTTGTGCAGCACATCCAGTGTAGGAGATGTTGCTGGTGTCCCAGAGGGAATTGTGCATGGCTTTGGGCACAGTGGTGCAGATGGAGCCCAGGTCAGCGAGGGCCAGGTTGAGCAGGAAGAAGAACATGGGCGTGTGCAGGTGGTGGCCGCAGGCTACGGCGCTGATGATGAGGCCGTTGCCCAGGAGGGCAGCCAGGGAGATGCCCAGCAAGAGGCAGAAGTGCAGGAGCTGCAGCTGCTGCGTGTCTGCCAATGCCAGCAGCAGAAAGTGCCTGATGCAGCTGCTGTTGGACATTTGCTGGGGCTGCACATGGGGATCTGTAAGAAAAGTAATCATGGAATAGTTGGGTTTGGAGAGGACTTGAAATATCCCAGCACAGGCTGGGGGCACTTTCCCCCCACTGCCTGCCCAGGGCTCTGCTGCCTGGAGCTGTCCCTGCCAGCAGCTGCTTCCCTGTGCCCAGGGCTGGGCCCTGCCAGTGCTGCCAGAGCCCAGCCCAGCCCTGGGGGCTCAGCTCTGCCCTGCAGAGCCCTCCCAGCTCAGGCACTGCCCAGGGGCAGCTCTGGCTCTGCAGGCTCTGATGGCAACATGGTAAAAACCTTGAGGAGCTGTTGGAAAAGCGACACTGATGCTGCCCCTAAGGGCTGATTTCATTTACTGCCTGGTTTTGTAAGACCTCAGGAAAAAAAAAAAATTCTACCTGAAATGAGGGATGAATATCTATGGGCAATTTCCTTTCCATGCAACCTAGAGAAGTAGATTAATAAAGCAGGATTTTCCCTTTTATTCAGGTTCTCCCTTGCTGTGCTCCCTGTATAACCTACTGGGAAATGTTCTGCAGTTCAATGCCATGCTGGGAGCAGTCCTGAACAATCCAGCATCCTCCCCACACAAGGAGAACACTCCCAAGCCTCACCAGCTGTCTCCTGCCACCCAGATCTTGTCCCCCAGCACTGGGAGCAGCTGCCAGGGCTGGCTGAGAGCTGTCCCTGGCAGGCAGCAGAGTCCCTGCCCCAGCACAGCGCCCTGGGCTGCAGGACCCTGCTCTGCAGGACAGCCCTGGGCACCCCTGGCTGCTCTGCACAAGAGACAAGCAGAGAATGTACTCACAGGCTCTGCAGGCATTGGCATGTTCCAGCTGCAGGAGATGGCTCCAGGAGCTGCAGCTGCACTGTCCTGCAGCCAGAGGTTCCTGTGCCAAGGGCTGGCAGTGATTGTGCCCCAGGCACTTCTCAGCCCCTTCCCAGCCCTGACTGATTGAAGCTCTCTGTGCCTCTGGGCTGTGCCCGGGCTGGCTGCAGGCAGTGCCCCAGCCCTGCTGGGCTGGCACAAGAGCTGCTCATCAAGAGAAATGTGCTTTTGAAGCTCTTCTTGGTGACCAGGAGCTGCCTCTGGGCCAGGCTCAGCTCAGCAGCACAGACACAGCACAAGGGCTTTAATCAGCCTCTGGGGCTTTGTGCTCAGGCCCTGGACATCAGTCCCTGAGAGGCAGCTGAAGAAACCTCTCCAGAACTCCAAGGCAGAATCACACTCCAAACTTTCTTGCACTTTTAATGGGTCCCAGAGAGGGACACGACTGAGCAAGTGTCCCCAGGCCCCAGGCAGAGCAGAGAACTGCAGGCAGTGATGACAGGTGGGGACAAAGAGAAGCCAAGTCTTGGTGGCCTGGGGCACAGCAGGGTCTGTGCCAGCAAGGGCTGGGAGGAGACACCTTGTGCTGAGGCCCTGGGGCCTCCTGGCCCAGCCCCAGCCAGGCTGGGCACTGTCAGCCCCTTGTGCTGCCCTCAGCATCCCCCCCTAGCCCACATCCCAGTGGCCTCAAGGATCTGCTGCAAGGAGTCCCTGGGGAGCCTTGCTCAGCAATGGCCCTGGGGGCTCCTTCATGCTCCCTGCAGGGACTGCAGCTTTTTCAAAGCACTTTGGGTTTGGCTTTTGCCTTGGAGTCTCTGAGAGGTTTGTGCAATCCTGGCCTCCAATTATCTGCTGTAATTAGTCCCTGGAGAAGCTTTGTCAGTAACAACACTCAGTGGGGCTCATTAATGCTTCAAGGTACTTCAGATATTTGAAGGTACTTGGTGTTTCCCTTTTGATACAGACTCTGTGAGAGGTTTGTGCAACCATGGCCCCAATTATCTGCTTTAACGAGTCCCCTGGAGAGCTTTGTACTGACACTTAGTGGGGCTCATTAATGCTTTGAGATACTCAAGGTTTTTAAGGTACTTTATGGATTTTAGAATACTTTTAGATACTTTTAAAGATTTTCCTTCCCATACTGAGTCTCTGAGAGGATTTTGTGCCATCCTGGCCTCCAATTCTCTCCTTCAAGGAGTCCATGAGGAGCCTGTGTTGGGTATCTTCCCCCTTTCTGTTTTACAACAAAGATGGAATTGAAAGAATTTTGTAAGACTTTCTAAAAGCATGCAAACAAACATGGGACAATTATCAATACAACAACAACCACTAAGAGAATTAAATGTCCTCTTTTAGCCAGACCTCATCCAACCCTTTAGTCCCTTGGATTGGAAGAGTTTATTGAACCAGTCTTTGTTTTCCACTTGAAGCTTCTTGCACCCTTCCTTCAGTGCCTGAATGCTCTTGTGGATTGACTCGCTGTGGCTGGAGAGGTTCATGCAGCACATGCCCTCAGAGTCTACACAGCCATGCCCATGTGCCCAGAGTAAAAACTCTATCGCTGTTCTGCACGGTGGCGTGTCTGCTGGTCTCTGTGTCTGAGAGCAGCCACTCAATGTGAGGGAGGCAGCATTGGTTTGCTTACTCAACAGGCACCCAGGATGGTCTGATTGTCCTAAAGCTTTAGCTGCAGCCACCCAAGGGAGTCCAAATTGGGGGTGCTACCATCTGACGCCTGGATTAAAGCTTTTAAAGCCATCTCTCTGATATCATCCAATACTTCTCTGTGGATACCTGCTGCTTGATCATCTGGTAGGCTGTGTTGTCCTTCTCCAGCTGGATGGTTGATTGTCAATTCTGCCCTTGCCTCATTATTAGCATAGTCTGCTATTAATTGATTTAGTAAACACTTCCATCCCCTTCTCACAGGGTGTATTCTGTAGGTGACAACAACATGGTCATAATATATTTTAAATCATAGGGAGTTAAGACATGTAAATATGGCCCTCATTAGGCCATTAAAACAAGGTAAGTCCTTCCTATGGTCTTTAGCTTCCCTACACAGATCCTTGATTTCCCCATAAAGCAATGGCTGATAGCTGGGATTCTGACCCCTTCTAATATACAGCGGCAATGAGGAGTTTCGAGACTATTTGCCAGTCTCCTTCCTTACCTGGAGGCATGGCCCAGGGTGGAGAGGATGATTGACAGTGGGGGCGTGACCCGCAGTTGTGGGGGTGGAGTCTGGAGGTTCGTTCAGGGCGGAAGAGAAGGCTGTGGGAGCAGGAAGTGGAGGAGCCAAGATGGAGGGAGGATGGTTGGGCTCCCAAGTCACATTTGGGCTCCTTCCATCTTGAGTCTCCAGGGCATGATGCTCCAAGACAGCGTGGCCATTGCCAGCTTGGACCATCGTGGAAGGTCTGAGAAAGGCAGGTTTGAGGGGAGGTCCCAAGTTAGGAGTGACCAACGGATTGAGTTTTCAACAAAATGCTTGCTGGTGAATGGTGGTGTGGAAGATGGGGAGCATGCGGGGTGCAGTGGGGTCCCTTTTGATCAAAAGCTTATACAATTTAACTCCCACTGAGTCCCAAAATTCTGTGGTATGGATTTCATCAGCAGAGGCGTCTGGAAAATTTTTAATGATCCTCCTCATGATTGATTTTAATTCGTTCTTTGAGAATATTTTGTCATGATCAGTGAGAATTGAAGCATCCGTATATGCTCCTTTCTACTTTGGACCTCTGGCTGCCCATTTTTCTCTTTCTCTGCCTTATGGGGAAGAGCCACCGGAGGACCCCAAATCAATTATGGGATGTGGGTGCATATTGTAAAAACACAGTGGCAAAACGGGCAATAAATGTCTTGCATTTCCCCAAACCCACCTGCAATCCTATGCAGGTGAAACCATCGTTGTCCCTGCCGATCCTGTGCAAGGTCCCTTGAAGCAACAATGAATCCACTGGGCCTGGCACAATCCAAAATCCCAGGGAGCGCTGGCCTATCCATCAGCTAACCCCAGCTGACGTGACTGACACAGGGAGCCCTGAGTGTCATGGTCCCTGTTTGGGTGCCAAATGTCACAATGAGGGTGGCTGTGACAAACCTCTCTGGTTCCCTGACTTCAGGGTGAGGGTGGCAAAAATGAAAAGGAGCAGGATCGATGGAGTTGTTTAGAAGGAACTTTAAGAACTGGGTGAAAAACAATATAAACATGAAGAACATGGGAACAGTATGAGGGGCAGGATCCAAAGACCCGAGAAAAGGGGGAAGCAACAAAATATACCCTTGAGGGTAGAACACTCTAGAACAATAACCCTATAGGGGAAACAAGTAACCAATAGGGGAGGAGAACTTGGACAAGTTAGCATAACAACACTAAAGGCTTATGGGGGAACTCTCAAACTCACCCTAAGTTAAACAAATGATTCCCAGGGCTTGAAACTCATGCCCAGTTCTTCCAGGGTAAAATCTGGCTGACTCTGAGTTACACCCAGGCTAACTCCCACACTGCTGCTTTGCTCTGGTCCCTTGGGACCATGTGGCCCAGCAGAGCCACAATGATGTCCTTGGTTCCACGAGGCCCCACAATGTCACAATGATCCCTTGGATCCATGGTGCTCTGCAGTGTCACGATGGCTCCTTCATCTCACAAGGCTCCCAAGTGTCACATTGGTCTCCATAGGAAGGAAACCACAGAGCCCCTGTGTTTCAGGAGCTGATGAACAGCAACCAGCAGAGGCTAAGGCAGGGTCCTGTCTGTCCTGGCAGGCATGCTTGAAACAACCTTTGCATATTTCACATTATGAATGCAGAGTCCTAATTTAAAACATTTGTGCCTGGAAAAGAGGGATTTTTTTTTTTTTGCATAAAAAGAAAAGCACAGAGCCCTTTCCAGTGTTTGGAAAATAGGAAAATGCTGCCCCTTAGGAGTGAAAGACCAGCCAGACCTGTCTGTCCTGGCAACTTTTGTCTGGGAGCAATCCTTGAATAAACAAAAATTTGGAAGTGGAATCCTAATTTTGGCCATGGATGCCTGGAAAAAATGAACAGTTCTTTTCCATTAAAAGAAGAGCCCAGAGCCCCAGTGTTTCAGGGGCAGATGGGAGTGGCCTTCCACATTCCAAGGTCAGCCAGACCTGTCCAGTGATCCCTGGGAGGCCAAGGCAGCCACACCTATTTCATGTTCCCCTGGTTCCACAGGGGCCCTGCAGTGTCACAATGGCTCCTTGCTTCCATGAGGCCTTGCAGTGCCACAATGATTCTCTGGCTTCCATGATGCCCTCAGGTGTCATAATGGCCCCTTGGTTACACAAGTTCTTAAGGATCTTAATGGTCTCCATGGTTCCACAAGGCCCCACAGTGTCCTGATGGTCTATTGGTTCCATGAAGCCTGGCTGTGTCCAATGGCCCCTTGGTTCCATTGGGGCCCAGTAGTGCAACAATGATTCCCTTGGTTCCACAAGTTCCCATAGTGTCACAATGGCCCCTTCCTTCCATGGGGCCCTGCAGGTCACAAGGGTCTCCATTATTCCATGGGGCCTTGCAATGCCACAATGCTCTCCATGGATCCACGGTGTCCTGCAGGATCACAACGGCCCTTTGGCTCCACAAGGCCCTGAAATGCAGCAATGGCCTCTGGTTCCACAAAGCCCTGCTGCTTCACACTGGCCCCTTGGGACCATGTGGCCACACAGAGCCACAAATTCTTGGTTCCACGAGAACCGAAAGATGTTCTTGGTTCCACGAGGCCCCACAGTATCACAGTGTCCCCTTGGATCCATGGTACCCTGCAGGGTCACAATGTTCCCCTTGGTTCCACAAGTTCCTACAGTGTAACAGGTTCCACAGGGGCCTGCAGTGTCACCATGGCCCACTGGTTCCACAATGCCCCACAGTGTCACAATGGTCTCCATAGGAAGGAAACAAGTGAGCCCCAGTGTTGCAGGGGCAGATGAGAGGCAGTCACCAGAGGCCAAGGCTGGCCAGACTTGACTGTAAGGGCAGATTTTGTCTGGGAGTAACCCTTGGATATAGAGAATTTTAGATGCAGAATCCCAATTTTGGCCATGGGTGCCTAGACAAGAAAGACAGTTCTTTCCCATAGGAATAAAAGCACAGAGCCCCAGTGCTTCACGGTCAGATGGGAAGTGGCCCTTGACATTCCAAATTCAGTGGGACTTGTCAGACAGCCCCCAGGAGGCCAAACCAGGCAGACCTGTTCCATGTTCCATTGACTTCATGGGTGCCCACACTGTCACAATGGTCTCCTTGATTCCATGAGGTCTGGCAATGTCACAATGGCTTCTTGGTTTCATGAGACCCAACAGAGTCACAAGGGTCCATTGGCCCCACGCAGCCCCGCTGTGAAACAATGGCTCCTTCTTTCTATTTTAAATCAATCCCAATCAAACCACAGTTTGACCACTGATCCTTGCTTCCATAGGGCCCATGATTTGCACAATGGTCTCCTTGATTCCACGATTCCTGGATTCCACAGTCTCACCATCGTTTCCTTGGATCTCCATTGTCACAACTGACCCATGGCTCCATGAGGTTCCGTAGTGTCACCGTGGTGGCTGTCAGAGGCTGGATGAGATCCATGTCCCGAGACACCTTGGGATGCTCGGAATGCCCGTGTGGGGCCAGGGCTGGGTCAGGCCTTGGTTTGTGGTGGGACAGAGCCCCACCCCCAGCCCTGGCCTGCCAGAGCTGCCAATCACACAGCAGGGGGTGATGTTAACCCAGCTCTGATTGGCCCAGCTGTCAATCAATCAATCAATCAATCAATCACACAGCAGCAGCTGGTGCTACCCTGGCTCTGATTGGACAAAGAACTGGCAGTCCCACCCCAGGGGCGGGCCCATGAAGGCCCAGGGGGTTAAAAGCCGGAGCACGAGGCCAGCCCAGGGTCTGGATACTGCCTTCTCCTGGGGTTCCTCTGTTGGTGATGCTGGAACCCCAGCAGTTGGTACCCGTGTGCATGTCTTTCTCGGGATCTTTTGTCTTTCCGTTGTTTTCTGTTTCTTCTCCTTCTAATCCTACTTACCTGGAACGTTTTTGGGTAAATTCACATGTTAAGTGTTAAAGGATTTTAGGTTAAATGTGTGGGAATCCAGGGAACCGGGAATATTTCTCTGTCTGCTCTGAGGGGTCCTGACCCCCAGAGAAACACTGCATTTAACCTTTGCCCATGGAGAGGACTTCCAGGACTTTGAGATAGATTAGAATTTACCAAAGTGTGAAATAGATCAGAGGGTAGTATTGTATGTCACTTGGGTGAGAAATTTAGTTTTTGGGATTTTTAGTATGGTGTAGATAAGAAGCAAGAAGGAGGAATTTGGGTGTAGTCCCTGTCTTCTTCTTCATCTACTCCATTTTCTGCAGTGTTGGTGGCACAGGGTGTTTGGTCAAGGAAAGCGCAGTGCAGAGGTTATGATGACAGTCAAGGGACAAGTTATTGGTAGATAAGTAGAAATAATGTAGGTTTTAAAAGTTAATTGGTTAAGACAACTTTAAAAGACCTTGAAACTGTACATTTTGGGGCCATTTTGCGGTGTTTTTCCAGCACACTGAGCCTGGTGTGCACAGCATGCAAAACTTTAGAAAAGATAACAATAAGTAAGAAGTTGAAGACTGAAAAAGTCCCATGCATCCCCTTTCACCTGGCATAGAACTGCTACTGGAGGTTTTTCCCCATCCAGGGAGTCCCCAGAAAGGCCCAACATGAAACAAACATAAATAACTGTTGCTCTGACAATGGCTGTTATACATTGGCTTTTTTCCATAAAGTTGTTTGCTGAAGGGTGTTGTCTTAATTGGCCAATCATGTGAAATGTGTTGATTAAGGTCCACCTGTAGCAAAACAATGAGGTCCACCTTTAGCAAACCAGGATATAAAAGGACTGAATAAAATGGTGGGCTTTAGCCCTTAGCCTTCTGATCTGAGTCAGTGTCATCTCTGATTCAGCGGTACCATTTGGGGATCCTTTCTGCGCCTCGTGACCCAACAGGAGCTTCTCTAACTATGCCTGAAGCTCCCACTGTGCCCATGACAGGAACCCCTGTGAGTGTCTGGCCATCCTGGCTCTTTGGCAGCCTGGGGACTCCTGGGATGTCACCATGGAGCCCCCGTGAGTGCCTGTGACAGATGGGTGCCTTTGCAGCCCAAGGTGCCCTGGGATGTCACCATGGAATGGCTGTGACTGCCTCTGACCACAGGGCTCTTTACCATCCCCAGAAAGCCCTGGGAGGTCTCCATGGAGGCCCTGTCTCTGCATGTGACATTCCAGCTCAGGAACAGCCTGGAGACTCTTGGAAAGTCCCCATGGAGCCCCTCTGAGGGCCTGTTATAAATCTGATCCTTAGCAGGCAACCATCACCAGGAGCCTGTTGGTATGGTCAGTTTCCATGGCAACCATCCCCAGCCCCCTGTTGCTATGGTCAGTTTCCATGGCAACCATCACCAGGACCCTGTTGCTGTGGTCAGTTTCCATGGCAACCATCCCCAGCCCCCTGTGGCTATGCTCAGTCCCTTGGCAGCTCCATGGAGACCCCATGCCAGGGGTGGTTGCCATGGACACCAGCTCAGGCCTGCAGCCAGAGCCCGTTGCCATGGCAACCATTGGCAGCCCATCCCCAGGCTGATGGGATCCCAGAAGCACAGAATTGGCTGAGCTGGGAGGGACCCATCAGGATCCTCCAGTCCAACTGCTGGCCCTGCACAGGACACCCCAACAATGCCAGCCTGGGCCTGGCAGCGCTGGCCAAACGCTGCTGCAGCTCAGAGAGCCCTGGAGCTGGGACCCTGCCCTGGGGAGCCTGGCCAGGGCCCCGGCAGCCTCGGGGCAAAAACCTTTTCCTGACATCCAACCTGAGCCTGCCCCGACTCAGCTGCAGCCGCTCCCTCCACTCCTGTCCCTGGGCACCAGAGGGAAGAGGTTCCCACAGCCCCAGCCAGGGACCCGCTCCCAAGGCTGCTGCCATGGCCACCAGGGCTGCCACCAGCTGGGATGCTCGGTTTCCATGGGCCGGGCTTCAGCAATGGCATTCCCCAATTTCCTGCTCCCGCTAAAACCGCGCTGCCCTCGCTGCCCTCCCGCCTCCCATGGAAAGCACAAAAGGCAAAGATCCCAGGCTGGGATAAGAACAATTTATTGGGAGCAGCAACGAGATAAGGAACAAACAGGAATAAAAACAATATTGTCAACAGAAAGGATAAGAAAAACTATTTACAGGGAAAACTACAACATCAACAACTGTCTGCCTGGCCACGTATTTCATCCTGTCTGGAAAGGACACCCTTCTCCTCAGGCAGAGAGAGCCCCTTTCCTGCCCCTGGCAATGACCTGAGGTGGGAGTGAATGTAATGACAGGGCCATGGCCAGACCCTCACGTTCTTCCATGCCACATCAGGTCATTGGCAGGGGCAGGAAAAGGTGCAGGTGTCTTCCTAGCATGGATCACAGGGAACATGGATCACCAGGGCCCTTCCCAATGTGGGTTCTCCCATGGGGGATGAAGCTGGAGTGGTGCATGAAGCTGCTCCTGCAATCGAGGCATTTGCAGGGCTTCCCTTACTGGTGCCTCTTTTGGTGTCTTTTCATATGAGAACTTGTGGTGAAGCTCTTCCCACACTGGGGACACTCGTAGGGCCTCTCCCCAGTGTGGATGCGCCGGTGGGTGACGAGATTGCAGTTGTGCTTGAAGCCCTTCCCACAGTCAGGGCAGCAGAAGGGCCTCTCCTGGGTGTGAATCCGCTGGTGTTGGAGGAGATGGGAGCTTCTATGAAACCTCTTCTGACACTGGGGACACTCGTAGGGCCTCTCCCCAGTGTGAATGCATTGGTGGATGATGAGGGCAGAGCTGCAGCTGAAGCCCTTCCCACACCCCCCCACACTCATGGGGCCATTCCCCAGTGTGGATCATCTGGTGGCTGATCAGGGTGCTGCTCTGCCTGAAGCTCTTCCCACACTCCAAGCACTTGTGGGGCTTCACCCCATTGTGAAGCTGCTCATGGGCCACCAGCTCTGAGCTCTGGCTGAAGCTCTGTCCACCTTCCTCAGAAGGTGGCTCAGGGTCGGTCTTTCCTCCTCAGAGCACCCTGGGATGGGTTTTGAGCCCCTCCTCCAGTGGGATCTCTGGGGCTTTTCCTGTATCTTGGAATTCACCAGTGTGGAGCCACTTAAAATGGCCTCTTCCACGAGGTTTTGCTGTGGGGATTTTTCCTCCCTGGTCTCCATCCTCAGCCCCTTCCCTGGGGGAGGAAGGACAAGGAGAGGATGGGATTTGCCTCCGTGCCAGAGGGAAGGGGAAGGAGATCCCCCCAGTGCATCCTTGGCAGGACGGGGTTGGCAGCAGGGTTGTCCTGCAGCCAGGGGCCGTGCTGGGCTGGGAGATGGAGCAGGAGAGAGGGGGAAAGGGGCACTGACTTGTTCCTCACCTGCCTGGGTATCCCAGGGCTCCTTCCTGTTTCTCGCAGCCTCCTCGTCCATCCAATCGAGATTTGGGAATGGGAAATCCCGTTTCGGGGACCAAACAAAGGGTGCACACATTGTCTTTTGAACTGGATTGAAGGCAAACCTGGGGGAGAGTCTAAATCAGAATTACAATTTAATAACAAAATGAAGATCAAGGCAATGCTACAGAAACACTGCCTTAAACTGACAGAGTCAGGATATAACCTGACACCCTGTTGCTGGTCAGGGTGGTGGCTGCAGTCCCATTAAATGGTGGCTGCAGTCCTGTGGGAGTGATGAACGTGATTCTGTCCAAGCAGTGATCCTGTAGAAGGGTCTGGTCTTCCTCTGGAGGTCTAGTGGTGGTTCTGGAGCTCTTGTCCTCTGGGAATCCAGTAGGCAAGCTGCTCCTGGTGCTGCAAGGCTCAGCTTATATCCAGGTAGGAATGCTTGGATCCTCCCCCTGGGCGGAGCATCCCACAATGGGATGATGGAATTTGATCAGTCCTGCAGTGACACACAATGGCCCATTCACAGCAGATATCTCCCCTGGAGGGCGTTATCAGGGCTGAGTCATGGAAGAGATCAAGAACACTGCCCCACCTGTTTCTAGCAGTTGATGAAGATGGGGATTGAAAACATGCATTGGGTTCCATCTTACACTGCAACCTGAAACAGTGGGGGAATCCCTGCTCAGGGGGTGAACACCACCCCCCTTACCCAAACTGGCTCAGGTGTAAAACCCCCACCCTGGGAAGGCCACACACACAGGGGACAATGTCACACTTGCCCTGCCCCAGGGGAGGTCTCTGTCCCTGTCACTCCCTTGCTCTCTCCCCTTTTCTCTTTCTTTCCATCTCTCTCTCTACCTCACATTTACTGTTCAATAAAATCCACGATGAATTTTGCCTCATTAGCACCTTTATTGGGGCAGAGGAATCTCTCTTATGATTTTCTTAACCAGATTGTGACATTATTTTGGCACAGTGGGTTTAGGCACTGTTCTCTAACCCCAAGTGCCTTTGACAACAGCATGGTTCCCTCCTCTGAGGAGGTTGTGCTTCTCTCTAGAGGAACTCTTGGAAACTTGGACACAGCTTCCTCTGAACAACTTACAGGAGACCTGAGGAGGAAAATGGCCATTTTGGGTGGCCAGTGTAAAGAAAATATTTTGTTGTCCTTCCTTGAAAAGTTTGTCAAAATCACTGGAGGAAAGGGAGCAAATGATACCAGCGAGACTGAAATGTTTCATTCACTCCAAGGTAAGGAACACAAGGCTGCTAAAAGTCCCACAAGAAGCCCAGCTCAAGTAGCTAAATTCCCAAATAACTCCTGAATTCCCAGGCTTGGGTTCTTTGCCAGATGTGAGAATCATTATTCTCTTCAGCCCTATCACATTTCTTACAGCTACACAGAGCTTTCCCTTCCTTTTCATAATCAGTATTTGGCCAAATTTCTACTTTTCTTTTATTGGAACCTGCCAGCAGCTGAGCTGGAGCTGTGCAGGAACCAATGAAACTTGGAATAGCTGCATCACTGCTTCTCTTGTCAGTTTATTCATGTTTGGGACTTGTTTGCACTTTCATCACAAGTCAGTTGTGGGAAAATCAAATATTCTTCAAAGTATTTTATGCAGACTTTAGTTGGATTTCTACCAAGTTTATTTTGTGCAGTGTTTGGGGCATGCTTAAAGGGTCTCTGTGCCTTCACCCTGGGGGATGCTTGAGAGGGGCTTGGGAGGGTTGTCCCTGTCCCTGTCACCCCAGGCCATTCCCCAGGGGTGTCCCTGTCCCTCTCACCCCAGGCCATTCCCCAGGGCTGTCCCTGTCCCTCTCACCCCAGGCCATTCCCCAGGGGTCTCCATCATTCTCACCCCAGGGAATGCCTGGGGGGTCTCCCTCCCTCTCTCCCCTGTGCCAGGGGGTGCTCGGGGCAGTCTCTGTCCCTCTCAGCCCAGGGGATGCTCGGGGCTCTCTGTGCCCTGGCCCTGGGGGATGCTCGGGGGGGTCTCCATCCCTCTGGCCTCAGGCAATGCCTGTGCAGGGCTGGGCACCAGGGGCTCTGTGTCCCTCTCACCGCTGAGGCTGCTCGGGGCTGGGGGGGCTCTGCCACCTTCTCACCCCTGGGGAGGCCGGGGGGGTCTCTGTCCCTCTCAGCCCTGCTGTGACCCCACCCAAACATCATTGGGGCCACAGGGACAGAGACACCCCCAAAGCCCCAGAAGGGCTGAACCTGGGATTTGGTTTGGGGCCGAGGACTTAGGAAGGGGCTGCAATTGGGGCTGGGGTTGGAGTTGGGGCTGAGATTTGGATTAGAGCTGGGAGTGGGGTTAAGGCTAGACATGGGATTGGCTTTAGGGCTGGGGTTGGGATTGGGTCTGGGGCTAGACAAGTCTGGAACTGGGATGGGATGAAATACAGAACTGTGAGTGTTTCTAAACGTGGAGAGAGATTGAGACCAGGATCAGGGTCAGGTTTGGGACTGAGCTCACCCAGTGTGGGACAGGGGGGATGTCACTGTTGGAAGGTTTGGGGAAAACTGTGGACTGGGGAAAAACAAGCTGTGAATGCCTTCAGTTCGGGATTCCTCTTGCCCAAGTCCATGTCTGGAAGTCACCTGATGTCCAAAAATCAAGAGTGAATAAAAAAATCCACCAGGAGTTTCCCATTTCCAGTCTCATCCCTCTGGGGTTCTGGTGGTCCCCCATCTCAGGGCTGCTGGGGATCCCATGGGTCCTGGGGATCCCCCCTCTCCAGGGTCCTGCTTTTGGATTCTGGGAGGTTTTGGAGTCTCAGGGTCCCCCTCTCCAGCCTCCCCTCAATCCAGCCACTTGGGGTTCCCCCTTCTTTCCACCGCCCTGTCCTGGTTTAGGGCAAATTTGGTTGAAAACCCCCAAAAGGAGTTTCCTCTAGAATGCAGATTCAGCAGCCCCACCCTCAGACAGTTCGGGAAAATATTTCCTTGGAGAAAAGTGGAAAAAAACTTTATTTACCAGGCAAAGCATTCACCAGCATAAAAATTGAACAATATTAAGCAATAAAACCTCCTGCTGCTTCAAAAAAGATGACAAACTCCACAAGTCCCTCCTTGGGCTGTAGCTCAGTGCACTCAGTCCCTTATCAGTCTCTTATCAGTCTCTTATCAGTCCGTCCTGCATTGGAAATGCCTTGGTCCACGCCCGGCCAAGTGGGCCACAGGTGGGAGCTGCCAGTGGTGTTCTGGGTGTTCAGTCCTGTGAAGGTTTTAAACAGCTCCAAAGAAAAAGAAAAACCACAGTCCAGGCAACTTCTCTGCCTCAGAGAGCTAAAACCTAACTAAAAGCAAAGGAGAGCTCTGTCCTGCCCTCTGTCCATCCAGGAGCCGGAATGTGGAGGAGTGAGTGCAGTGTCTGAAAAGAAACTGCAGCTTCTTCCTCCTCCCCTTGGCTCTCAGAACCAGCCTTAAAGGATATCCGGGGCTCGAGTCCGGGATCTGCCGGCTCCGAACACTCTCCAAAAAAATCCTCCCGGAGACCCCTGGCTGGAGTTATTTGGGAATTTAGCTACTTGAGCTGGGCTTCTTGTGGGACTTTCAGCAGCCTTGGGTTCCTCACCTTTGAGTTAATGAACTTTATCAGTCACGTGGATATCATTTGCTCCCTCTCCTCCTGTGATTTTAACAAACTTTTCAAGGAAGGACAACAAAATATTTTCTTTACGCTCCAGACCCACAGCAGCCATTTTCCTCATAATTTCTCCCATAAGTTCCACAGGACGAAAGAGGGACTGTGTACAACTTTCTGAGAGTTCTTCCAGAAAGAGCCACAACCTCCTAAGTGGAGGGAACCATGCTGTTGTCAAAGGCACTTGGGGTCAGAGAAACAGTGCCTAAACTCACTGTGCCAAAATAGTCTTGCAATCTGGATAAGAAAATTTTCAGAGAGATGCCTCCACCTCAATTGAGGTGCTAGCAAGACCAAATCCAAGATGGATTTTATTAAACAGTAAATGTGAGGTAGAGAGAGAGATGGAAAGAAAGAGAAAAGGGGAGAGAGCAAGGGAGTGACAGGGACAGAGACCTCCCCTGGAGTGGGCCAAGTGTGACATTGTCCCCTGTGTGTGTGGCCTTCCTGGGGTGGGGGTTTTACACCTGAGCCAGTTTGGGTAAGGGGGGTGGTGTTCACCCCCTGAGCAGGGATTCCCCCACTGTTTCAGGTTGCAGTGTAAGATGGAACCCAATGCATGTTTTCAATCCCCATCTTCATCAACTGCTAGAAACAGGTGGGGCAGTGTTCTTGATCTCTTCCATGACTCAGCCCTGATAACGCCCTCCAGGGGAGATATCTGCTGTGAATGGGCCATTGTGTGTCACTGCAGGACTGATCAAATTCCATCATCCCATTGTGGGATGCTCCGCCCAGGGGGAGGATCCAAGCATTCCTACCTGGATATAAGCTGAGCCTTGCAGCACCAGGAGCAGCTTGCCTACTGGATTCCCAGAGGACAAGAGTTCCAGAACCACCACTAGACCTCCAGAGGAAGACCAGACCCTTCTACAGGATCACTGCTTGGACAGAATCACGTTCATCACTCCCACAGGACTGCAGCCACCATTTAATGGGACTGCAGCCACCACCCTGACCAGCAACAGGGTGTCAGGTTATATCCTGACTCTGTCAGTTTAAGGCAGTGTTTCTGTAGCATTGCCTTGATCTAAATTTTCTTATTAAATTGTAATTCTGGCTTAGACTCTCCCCCAGGTTTGCCTTCAAACCACTTCCAAAGACAATGTGCGCACCCTTTGTTTGGTCCCCGAAACGGGATTTCCCATTCCCAAATCTCGATTGGATGGACGAGGAGGCTGCGAGAAACAGGAAGGAGCCCTGGGATACCCAGGCAGGTGAGGAACAAGTCAGTGCCCCTTTCCCCCTCTCTCCTGCTCCATCTCCCAGCCCAGCACAGCCCCCGGCTGCAGGACAACCCTGCTGCCAACCCCGTCCTGCCGGGGATGCACTGGGGGGATCTCCTTCCCCTTCCCTGTGGCACGGAGGCAAATCCCATCCTCTCCTTGTCCTTCCTCCCCCAGGGAAGAAGCTGAGGATGGAGACCAGGGAGGACAAATCCCCACAGCAGAACCATGTGGAAGAGGCCATTTTAAGTGGCTCCACGGTGCAGAATTCGAACGTGGAGGAAAAGCCCCAGAGTTTTCACAGGAGGAAGGGCTGCAAACCCAGCCCAGGGGGCTCTGAGGTGGAAAGACCCACCCTGAGCCAGGAAGGTGGACAGAGCTTCAGCCAGAGCTCAGAGCTGGTGGTCCATGGGCAGCTTCACAATGGGTAGAGCCCCACAAGTGCTTGGAGTGTGGGAAGAGCTTCAGGCAGAGCAGCACCCTGATCAGCCACCAGATGATCCACACTGGGGAATGGCCCTATGAGTGTGGGGAGTGTGGGAAGGGCTTCAGCTGCAGCTCTGCCCTCGTCACCCACCAACGCATCCACACTGGGGAGAGGCCCTACGAGTGTCCCCAGTGTCAGAAGAGGTTTTGGACCAGCTCTGATCTCCTCTGCCATCAGCGGATTCACACCGAGGAGAGGCCCTTCTGCTGCCCTGACTGTGGGAAGGGCTTCAAGCAAAACTCCACCCTCGTCACCCACCAGCGCATCCACACTGGGGAGAAGCCCTACGAGTGTCCCCAGTGTGGGAAGAGCTTCACCACCAGCTCTAACTTGACCAGACACCAACGGAGCCACCAGTAAGGGAAGCCCTGCAAATGCCCCAGCTGCAGGAAGATCTTCATGCACGCTCAAGCTTCATCTCCCATTAGAGGGCCCACATTGGCAAGAGTCCTGGGGATCCATGTTCCCTGTAATCCATGGTGGGAAGACACCTGTCCCTTTTCCTGCCTGTGCTGATGATATGATGTGGGATTGAAAAACATGATGGTCTGGCCATCGACATGTCATTACATTCACTCCCACCTCAGGTCATTGCCAGGGGCAGGAAAGGGAGTCTCTCTTTCCCTCAGTGAGGAGAAGGGTCTCCTTTCCAGGCAGAGGAAATTGTGGCCAGGCAGACCCAGTGAGTTGTGTTTTTATTTTCCCTGTAAACAGTTTTATTTATGCCTTCTGTTATCAATCTTGTTTTTGTTTCTGTTTGTTCCTTATCTCGTTGCTGTTCCCAATAAATTGTTCTTATCCCAGCCCGGGATCTTTGCCTTTTGTGCTTTCCATGGGAGGCGGGAGGGCAGCGAGGGCAGCGTGGTTTTAGTGGGGGCAGGAAATTGGGGAATCCCATTCCTGAAGCCCAACCCGTGGAAACCGAGCATCCCAGCTGGTGCCAGCCCTGGTGGCCATGGCAACCACCCCTGGCATGGGGTCTCCATGGAGTTGCCAAGGGACTGAGCATAGCAACGGGGGGGGGGGGGGGTCTGGTGATGGTTGCCATGGAAACTGACCATAGCAACAGGGGCTGGGGATGGTTGCCATGGAAACTGAGCATAGCAACAGGGGGCTGGGGATGGTTGCCTGCTAAGGATCAGATTTGTCACAGGCCCTCAGAGGGGTTCCATGGGGACTTTCCAACAGTCTCCAGGCTGTTCCAGAGCTGGAATGTCACAGGCACAGACAGGGGCTCCATGGAGACCTCCCAGAAGTTTCTGGGGATGGTAAAGAGCCCTGTGGTCAGAGGCAGTCACAGCCATTCCATGGTGACATCCCAGGGCACCTTGGGCTGCAAAGGCACCCATCTGTCACAGGCACTCACGGGGGCTCCATGGTGACATCCCAGGAGTCCCCAGGCTGCCAAAGAGCCAGGATGGCCAGACACTCACAGGAGTTCCTGTCATGGGCACAGTGAGAGCTTCAGGCAAAAGCTTTTTTTCTTTATTGGAGAAAATCCTTCTGAGTCGTGAGATGGAGAAATGACACCCAACAGCCACCATGGATCCTCAAACTCCTGCAGGGCCCCTAGACTCTTAAAATTCCTTCTAGGAGAGGACACTGGGAGAGGCTGGATCCAATCCCAGACCTAGAATTTTGCAAAGGTGTAAAAGATTGAACAGGTGGAATTCAAATTTAGCACAATTTGTCCCACAAGATTAACGATGGAATACCAGATAAATTAGTATAAATACAGCTCTGATTGCGTCTGATCATGATCGGACAGAAAGATCTTAACCAGAGTTATTTACTCCACAGTTCAGGAGCTATAACAATTATTAGAATATAGTGCTCTAGGAAGCAACAGGGCACCTTGCTGTAGTCATTGGAGCCCATTGCAGGCAGAGCCTCCTGCTCCAGCAGGAACTGCCTTGCCTGTGCCATCAGCAGGGCAGGTCCCGCTGCAGGAAAAGCCCCAGGCCAGCCCCAGCACAGGGAAGGCCTCGGGCACAAGGGCAGAGTGCTGTGCTGGGAGCTGTGCCAGGGAGAGCCTGAGGCACCAAAGGCACCTTGGCAGCAGCAGCTGCTTGCAGGCCATGGCCAGAAGCCTCCCTTGGCAGCCCGGCCTGGTGGCCACCACTGCAGAGCTGCTGCCTCAGGGCTCATTCCTGGCTGGCCTCTGAAAAGCCACTTCTGCTCCAGGAGCCTGACTGGGAAGCCATTGGCCCCAGCACCTGGGGGACAAGATATCAATGACAAAACTCTTCATGCCAGCAGAGCCAAGGCAGGGGCAGAGGAAAGGGCAGAGCCAGGCCCAGGGGACAGGGCTGCCATGGTGATGGCTGTGAGGTCACTGCCCCTGCAGCAGCCTGGCTGCCCTCAGCAGACATTCTGGCCAGAAGCGTTGTGAGGGCACCCAGCACAGCAGAGAACCCACATGACAGGAATTCTGTCCTTGGGGATGAGAGGGTTTCACTGGGTCAGGTTGCACAAAGCTCCTGATCTTGGACAATTCCTGGGATGGGGAATCCAATTCTCTGGAAAAACAGTTGCAATTTCATGCCACTTTCATAATTGCAAAATATTTCCTGTTCTAACAAATGTAAATCTTCCCTCATTTAGCTTAGAGATATTGACCCTTGTTTTGTCACTGCAAGATTTGGGAGAAAATAACTTTGATCACTGTTTTTCCATTTTCACAGACCTTGGAGAGGAGTAAAAAATCTCCCAAGATGGGGTTTGGAGGCCTCATCACAAAACCGGCAGGGAGAGTCTCCAGGCTCTGGGGTCAGTGGTGTGGAGACTGAGGACAGAACAGGGGTAGCCTGGGAGGGATGGAAGGGCGGTTTCAGAGAGGCTGGAGCTTTTCTTCCTAGTGGGAATGAGCCTGAAGAAGACATAATAGCACCAAGGGCAGCTGGGGAGGCCCAGAGTGGACACCAGGAGAAAGGAATTTCCCTGCCAGGGCAGGGCTGTGGTGCAGCACGTCCCCCAGCAGGAGGCTGGAGCAGCCCAAGGCTTTGTGTGGGCAGGCAGAGGCAGGCAGGAGGCAGAGCTGTCAGCAAAGGAAGGGGCCAGCCAGGTGGGGCAGCCGGGGGATGCCCACAGCCTGCAGGGACAGAGGCGCAGGTTTGCTCAGCACCAGAGACACCTTTGCCTTGCTTGTCCCCACCTGTCATCACTGCCACCAGTGTTCTCCTCTACCGGGAACCGGGGGATGCTTTCTCAGTCCTGTCCCTCAGAAGGATCAATTTAAAGTATGAGAAACTTCATTGTTTCACCCTCTTTTTGAATCCCTGAGAAGTTCTTTGAGCACACTCTGAGGGACTGTGTCTGATGCAAAGAGCAGCAAAGGCCCAGAGGGTCATTACAGTCCTTGTGCTGTGTCTGTGCTGCTGAGCTGGGCCAGGTTCCTGGCCCAGAGGCAGCTCCTGGCAAGGGCAGCAGAGCTGCAGAGAGACAGCTCTGGCCAGGAGCAGCTTCTGGGCACAGCCCAGCAGGGCTGGGGCACTGCCAGGGCCCCTCAGGGACACCAGCAGGGCACAGACAGAGCTCCCAGGGGCTCAGCACTGGCAGGGGCTGTGGCATGTCCCAGAGGGGGCTGTGTCACAGCAGCTCCTCTGTGGCTGTGTCATGGAGGCACAGAGCAACTGTGATGGCAGCAAGGGGCTGTATGACAGCACAGAGTGGGCTGTGTGAGGTCACAGATTGGGCTGCGACATCACAGAGTTCATTGTGTGACACCACTGAGCAGCTATGGCATCATAGAGGGGACTGTGTGACATCACAGAGCAGGCTTTGACATCATGGCATGGCTGTATGACATCACAGAGCTGGCTGTGAGGTCAAAGTGTGTGCTGTGACATTACAGAGTGTCATTATGAAATCACAGAGAGGGTTTTGTGGGATCACTGAGGGGGTTGTGATATCACACAGCTGTCTGTGACATCATAGTGTGAGGCCATAAAGCAGATCTTGCCATCATAGAGGGTGGCTCTGTGACATCAGAGAGTGGATTGTGACATCACCGAGTGGCTGTGTAACATCACAGAGAAGGCTGTGACATCACAGAACAAACTGTGACATCGCAGTGTGACCCTTTGACATCAGAGTCTTCTGTGACATCACAGAGCAGCTCTGTAACATCACAGCTGACTGTGTGACGTCATAGGAGGCAATGTGACATCACAGGGGCTGTGTGATATCTCAGGGGACTTTGTGACATCACAGAGATGGCTGTGTGACATCACAGGGGCCTGTGTGACATCACACGGGGACTCCATGACATCACCGGGGCTGTGTGACATCACAGGAGGCAGTGTGACATCCCAGGGGCTGTGTGAGGTCACTGGGGAGGTCACTCTGCCCCGACCCCCCTCACAGTTCCCCC
Organism: Agelaius tricolor; assembly: GCF_023055355.1. NCBI lineage: Eukaryota > Metazoa > Chordata > Aves > Passeriformes > Icteridae > Agelaius > Agelaius tricolor. The sequence goes on along the minus strand of NW_027269311.1, from coordinate 602,295 downwards.
CAGAGCAGTCCAACCCTGCTCGTGCACAGCGGGGTCCCCTGTCCCCCCGGGTCCCCCCGCCCCCGGCGCCGCAGCCTCCCCCAGAGGATGTTCCACGAGATCGACCCCAGAGCCTGACACGGGGACGGGGGGCCGGGGCCCTGGGGGTGGCACAGGGGGACAGGGACCCCCTGGCAGCATCCCCGTGTCCCCCAGGGCCAGAGCCTGGGCCAGGGCTCCTTCATCCTGGTACCAACGAGGCCTTGAGAGCGCTGAAAAAATCCCCAGCAAGGGAGCAGCAAAAACCAGATTGAATATTAAGGGACAGCAGCACAAAGTTCCTTGGCAAGAGTCACTCTGCTCCTGACTGGACACTTCAGGCACACCAAGGAAACAAAGGAACAACAAAATCAAACAGAATCCAGACAGTCAAACCAGAAATTAATCGAGAACTGTCCCTGTGTGTGTGACAAGGAACAGTGAGGGCAAGGATAAAAGGAATATGGCCTAAAATCTTACAGAGATCAAACTTAACAGGACGTAACTTTTACCTTAACCTTAACTGACACCTTCATCTTCACAATTTAGCAAAGAACAACACTAAACAGTATTTAACCTAACTTAAAACCTATGATGTAGCAATTTAACAGAGGAATAATAGTTGACATTATTGAACCTAGCTTATAACTTAGATTAAACTTAACAACTTAGCAAAAGAACAACTCTTAGCAGCACTTAACAGGCAGGCCTGACTGACTCAGCTATACAAGGCACTCAGACCCCTCAGAGAGCAGCATTTCTGCCACATTTCCCCAGCACAGGCACTCCTGTGTGCACCCAGACACAAAGAGTCAGTGCAAGACACCTGGGAGAAATTCCCCTGAGGGCAGGAAATGCTCCCTGTGGATCCTTTGGCATCTCCCCAGCGGGTGAAGGGTTGAGCCTGGAGGAGTGGGGGGATCGGCCCAGGCTCCGTCGTTGTTGGGGATCTCAAGTGCAGCAAACGGGAGAGTTCCCGGCTGGGAGAGGCCCCACTCAGAGGGAGTCGCTGGCCCAGGAGAGCTCCAAGGGCTCCTTTTGGAGCGCTGTTTGCAGGGCCCCAAGAGAGGGGCTTCAGTCCCAGCAATGGCTCATCCTGGCAACACTTGGCATCAGCAGCTTTCTTTGGCAGTGTGAGAACAGGGATGTTGTGCCACTGAGGGAACAAAAGCAGTTCCCAGGGCTGCTCCTACAGAAAGCAGGAGCTGGTTGGGCAGCAGCAGTGCCTGGAGCAGACAGTGTTTGGGATGAGCTGCAGAGGAGCTGAGCCCAGGGGCTGTTGGCCAAGGCCGAGCCCCAAGGAGCATTTCTCAGCTGGCAGGGCGGCCTGAGAAGGGGAGGGGGGAATGCAGCAGCACAGGGCCCATGGAACCAAGGGAGCATTGTGACACTGTGGGGCCCTGTGAGACCAAGGGACCATTGTGACACTGTGGGGCCCTGTGAGACCAAAGGTCCATTGTGACACTGTGGGGCCTTGTGCCATCATTGGGCCATTGTGACACTGTGGAGCCAAAGGAGACCATTGTGACACCACAAACCCCCAGGGTCCAAAGGTCCATTGTGACATTGCAGGGCTCATGGAACTGAGGAGTCCCATGTTCATTGTGGGGCCTGGGGAAGCATGGAGACCATTGTGACACTGCAGGGCCTCATGGAATCATTGGGACCATTGTGACACTTTTTTATGAAACCTTGGGGCCACTGGGACACTGTAGAACCCAATCAAAAGAAGGGTCTATTGTGACACTGCTGGACCCCATGGAATGAAATCACCATTATGACACTGCAGGGCCCCATGGGTCCAAGGAGCCATTGTGACACTATGGGCGCCATAAAACCAAAAGAACATGGAACAGGTTTGGCTGGTTTGGCCCCCCAGGGGCCACCTGACTGGTCCAGCTGACCTTGGCATGTTGAAGGTCTCTTCTCATCTGCTCTGAAGCACTGGGGTTCCATGCTTTCCTTCCCAATGGAAAAGAACTGTCCTTCTTCTCCAGGCACCCATGGCCAGAATTAGGATTTCACCTCCAAATTTCCTTATATCCAGTGATTGTTCCCATAGGAGTATTGCCAGGACAAGTCTGGCTGGCAGTGGTTTCACAAGGGTCACCTCCCCTCTGTCCCTTAAACACTGGGGAATGCTGTGTGCTTTCCTTCCTATGGAAAAGAACTGTCCTGCTTCTCAGGCATCCATGGCCAAGACTGGGTTCTACCTTCCCTAAATCCAACAACTGCTCCCAGACAAAATCTGCCATTCCTGACAAGTCTGGCTGGCCTTTCCCTAGTGAGGCTCTCACGTACCTTCTAAACACTGGACTCTCTGCTTTCCTTCCTATAGGAAAGAACTGTTCTCCTCCAGGCACCCATAAGTAGAATTTGGATTGCACCTCCAACATTCCCTGTTGTGAGAGACTGGCGGAGATTGTTGACTGGAAACATTCTGTGTGTGGGGGAGGAAGGGGCAGGTCCAGCCTTGCCCTGCCCTGGAACCCCAGCCCTGCCCTGCCCTGGAACCCCAATCCCCCCAGAGCCTCTATCCCAGCCCAGCAGTGGCTGCCAGTCCCTGGCACAGCACAGGCAATGCTCCACAGCCACCTCTGCAGCCCCAGCCCAGCTCCTGAGGGACCAAATGAGCCCAAGCCCCACCTGGGGGAAGGGCCCAGGGAGACCAAGGGGTATTGAAGGCTGACCACAAGGCAAGCACACATCTTGACCCTGGATCCCCTTGGAATTTCCATCTGAACACTGCTGGAATCCAGGAGTTGGTAGCTGTGTGTGTGCTTCTCTGTATCTTTTATGTCTTTCTCTCTTTCTGTGTCTTCTATTTCTGTGCTCCTGTAAATTTTGATTAACATTAAATTGAACAGGTTTAGAATTTGTGAAGTTGAATGGGCCAAGTCAATGCTTTAAAAAGTGTTTTTGTTGGTTGAATGTTTGTCATAATTTGATATGAAAAGAATTTTAAAATGTAATATGAAACTTTCTGTGAAACTGACAATCTGTTAAACCACTGAGATACTGAACATGCCTCTGTGAAACACAAATGTTAAAGATGAAAAAACCCAGGAACCTCCTCTTTCTTTCCAGTCAACAAAGAAGCAGTGGGCCCTGGCCTTGGCCCCCATCTCAACCAAACCAAACCAAACCAAACCAAACCAAACCAAACCAAGCAACCCTGCCATGGGCTGAGCCCCTTTCCCCCTCCCCAGGCTGCCCCCCCCATCGGCCCCATTCTGACCAAACCAAACCCCAACAACTCCCAAACAGGAAAATAAAAGAGGATACAAAACCCCAACCAGAACAGAGCCAGCCACAACCATTAAAATCTTACCATTAAGTCCCCTCCCCCCAACACAACTAAAACTAAAAACCCCTACAACCTACCACCCACACAAAATAACCCTACAACTAAAATTAAACACAAAAAAATCCCCAAAACCAACCCTAAAACCAATCCTAACACAACCCAACCGCAACTTCCACCACAAGTTACTGGCAGGTCAGGTGTTAATCCTTTCAATACTTCATTGCTCCATCGAGTAAAAGAAAAAAACAAAATACCAGCATATAAAAATATATATATAAAACCATTAAAGTCAGTAAAGGAGAAATTAAATCCCAAATAAAAAAGAAGAAAAAATACCTTAATCTAAAAACTAAAATACTCTTGTAAACTATAATGAAAAAATTCTTTTTCTTTATAACACAAAAAACTTTAAAAAAAAAATTACAATTAGTATCAAAAAATCCCCTCCATAATAAAATAAACAAATGTTAAAATAACTGTAATTTCATCAAAAGTTTAAACAGGAGGGAAAAAAAATCCAAGTAATCCATTATCCCCAAGAGAAGATCTCTATTCCCAGAGATAAAAATAATTTTAAAAGTAAAAAATAAAAACTTTTACCCTTAAAGAATCCATCTTTAAAACAACACCCCATAAGTTGACATGGCCCATCTACAAGCTGTAAAAAAGCTTGTAGCAATAAAAACAACTTCACAAGAACAAAGTTCCCCAGACAACTGTTATCCATGATAGAATTAAGAACCACAAAAAAAAAAATTTTCTTGTTGTAAAAAAATCTCCATAAACTTAGCAAGCAAAACTTCTCTCCCAAAGTAAACTAAAAAAAGACTATTCTAGAAATAGTAAACGAACTAGAAATTTTAAGTTTACTTACTTTACATTGTCAGTAAAAAGAAAAAGTTTTAAAGAAAAAAAAACTGTTCTAAAGGGTTTATTTTAATTCTTACTACTTTTTTCTTTTTCAATTTACTTTTAATAAAAATTTCTTTATACCCTCTTAAAATGTTAGGTCTAGTTTACCTTTCCCGTAATCCTATCTCACAACAAAATAAATACATAAATAATTAACCAACACTAAAACTCACCACACTCATCAATACATTGATTAAGAAATCTCAATATTAGAAAAATCTTAAATTAACAAACTAAAACCACTACTGTGTCATAATAAACCATTTGCCAAAGTTTCTCTGATTTTCCCAAGCTCCCAGTAGTGCCTGTTTTGTTCTTTTGAGCTCCTGAGAATCTTTCTTGGTATTTCTCCAGGGAGTCCAATTCAGAGTATACAAACAATATTAGATCCTTTTAAATGTCTCCTTGAGAGAGTTGTTTAGTGGATGGGAGTCAGGGCTTGTGTGTCCTGCTTGGCCCAGCCCAGGCAGGGCTTTCCCAGCCACATTCCACACTCCATTGCCCAGCTGGAGCCGCTGGTGCCTCTGAGTTGTGCTGCCCCAGCCCCAGGGACGCTCTCCTTGTCTGCCCATTCCCCCACGCTCTCTGGGCAGGGATGGCCTCACTGGGAGCTGCTGACATCCTCAGCAACTTGGAGGCTGCTGCTGAATTTCCCTGCTCCAGAGGCTTGTTCAGCCTTCAGCTCTTCAGTGCAGGAATTCAGTGTCCCAGGGCTCATGAACATTCAGAACACCTGAACAAGGCAAGCCTCTGGGAATCATTTGATTTTAATTTTCAAATCATATGTGGTTAATTAGACAGATCTCAGTAGTATATCCAAAGTGAATGCAATATATTTAAAAGGACAGTGAGAAAAGATTTTTTTTAGGTCCTGTTTAGGTTTTTTCCCCTGTTAATTCATTGACATGTGCAATCTCCAACTGACATTAAATCCAAGTACCTCCTCATCCAGTTTGAATAGATATGAAAATCAAGACCCTTCCTGGCTGACAATCAATCAGACTCTGTCCCTACCCCCACCCCACCATTTCCCCCATCCAAGCCCTGGCACTCAGAGCAGCCTTGTGCAAATCTGAGCTCCCTCCAGCCCAGGCTGCACCTGCAGCTTTCAGCTCCTTGGCTCCAACTCCCACCTGCTTTCCTTGCAGAAGGAGCTGCCCGAGACACAGAGGGATGTTCATTTCTTGTCAGACAGCAAAGCCAAGGGAAGGCACAGCTCCATCCAATGCAAAAGTCATTCTTCTCCCTGGCTCTGCCCTGCCCCTGATCCCCACAGCCTGTCCTGTTTCCTTCATCCCTGCATTGCCAGGGACTCTCTGGGACAAGGGAGCTCTGCTCTCGGGATGGAGGGAGGTGCAGCTGCCACCACTGGAGTGGGAACCATAACTCATCAGGTTTGTGTCCTTTGGGGGTCAGGAACTGCTGAGACTCAGAGGAACAGAAAGTTTCTCTTCATGGCCAACCGACCATGGTTGAACAGGACACAATTTTATAACAATCTCACTCTTCCCTGAGCCATGTGCAATGTCCCAGCCGTGCCTGATGAGTCCACCATTCACAAGTGATTTCCATACTAGAATTAATTTTAGACAAGCATGGTTCTGTGATAGATATAAACACAATCAAGTTCTTGTATCAGGATGATCGTCTTGGAGTGGGGGCGAAATAGCTCCAGCAGTTTCTGATTTGCAAAGCTGTCAGTGGTGGATGGAGAAGGGAGGTCAGGCTGCTCTTGGTGCTGAGGAAATGCTGAAACCAGCCTGACTCATTTCATCTCCTCCTGTCCTGCCTGATCTCCCCTCTTTCCCCTTCCACCCATTGGCTTTTGTCTCCCACCAGGCCCCCGGTGAAGAGCCTGGCTCTGTGTTCTCCATCCCCTCCTCGCTGGCACTGCCAGGCTGGGATGAGGAGCCCCTCAGCCTTCCCTGCTCTGGGCTGGACAAGCCCAGCTCCCTCAGCCTCTGCTCACAGCCCAAGGGCTCCAGCCCCACCTTGGAGGCCCTTCCCAGACCCTGCTCCAGCTGCCAGACATCTTTCCTGCCCTGGGCAACCCAAGCCAGGCCACAGTGACCTGGATAATCCCCGTCCTTGATGTCCTGGTCACACAGCCCTGGCCCCTTGTCCCCATGTCAGGCTCTGGGGTGGATCCTGTGGAACATCCTTTGGTGGAGGCTGTGGCTCCAGGTGGGCCGGGGGGATCCCGGGGGACAGGGACCCCGCTGGGCATGGACAGCATTGGACTTGTTGGGAGAAACTGTGAGGGGGAGCTGGGGCCGAGTGACCAACCCAGTGACCTGACACAGCCCTGCTGGGATGGCACACAGCCCCTCTGGGATGGCACAGCCTGCTCTGTGAGCTCACAGCCCCTTCTCTAATGTCACACAGCTGGTCTCTGATGTCACAGAGGCAGTCTATGATGTCACAGCTTCTCAATGACCTCACATTACCCACTCTGTGATCTCATGTTACCAGCTTGTTCTCCACATCCCCAGGCCTATGGAAACCACACAAGGCCCATTGTGTGAGAAGGGGAACTGGAAGTTCAGCAGCCTCAGGGTCCTGCCAGCTCAGCCAGGCCCACTGGAACATTGGGCTCCACGACCACCAGGGACCACCAGAGAGATCCCCAGGACAGAAGAACACATGGGTAAAGGGGGAGGGGGAATATGTTAATGATTTTGGGGAAATGATTATCATATGTATGTTTAGTCCAGGACAATCAATGAATATGTGAGCAAAATAGAGAATATAAACAGAAACTTTCCTGTACTCAACCTGCAGGGCTTTGGGAGGAGCTCTCCCCCGTGCATCCAGCTGAATAAAGAATGCTGCTTCTTAGTGCTACACTGGGGTTAAGGAGTTTTCATTTTACCGAATTTTTGGTAACACTCCCACTGCCAAGGAAAGCTCTGTCTGCTGCTGTTCACAAACAGAGAAGGGCTGGGGGCAGATGTGGGGCTCAGAGGCTGCCTGGGGCACAGTGACCATGAAATAATCAAGTTTTCCATGTTCTGTGAAAGAAGGAGGGGCAGCAACAGAACTTCTGGACTGGAATTAGGAAGGGCAGACTTTGGCCTATTCAGGATGCAAATTTGGGGACTACTGAATCAGGTCCTGATTTTTTAAAGGGAAACAGACCTTAAGAACAAAGAGGTCCAGGAAGAATGGACAAGCTTCAATATAGTAATCTTAAGGAGGAAGGAGCAGCCTGTCCCAGGATGGCAAAAGATGAGCTAGAGAGGAAAATGAGCTGGCTGGCTCCACATGGAGATTTTGTGAGAACTCAGAGGGAAAAAGGACCAGAAACTCAGGAAGTGTTTAAGGATGTCCTTAGATTATACAGAAAGAAAATTATAGAAGTCAAAGTTCAATTAGAACTTAATCTGGTGGTTTCTGTAAGGAAAAAAAAGAGTTTTTATAAAAATTTATACCAAAAGGTAGGAGAAGAACATCTACTCGTTGTTGGATGCAGTGGAGAATATAGTAAGAAAAGATAAAGAAAAGTCTGAGCTACTTAACACCTTGTTTGTCTCAGGTATATTTTTTCAGAATTAGGACAGGTTTTCCTCAGGACAAGTGTTCTCCTGAGCTGGTCGATGGGCACAGGGAGCAGAACAGCCCCCTGGAATCCAGGAGGAAGCAGCTGCTGACCTGCTGAGCCACTCAGATGCTCACAGGTGTATGGGAGCAGATGGGATCCATCCTAGGGGGATGAGGGAGCTGGGGATGAGCTCCCCAATCTGCTCTCCATCATTTACCATCAGTCCTGGCTCAGCAGGGAGGGCCCAGAGCACTGGAGGTGCCAGGGTGAGCCCATCCCCAGGAAGGGCTGGCAGGAGGAGCTGGGGAACTCCAGGCCTGTCAGCCTGACCTGGGTGCCCGGCAAGGTTATGGAACAGATCACCTTGAGTGCCACCACAGGGCACCCACAGGATGGCCCAGGGATCAGAGCCAGCCTGCGTGGATTTCAATATCTGCATTGATGATCTGGATGAGGGGATTGAGTCCATCATCAGCAAATTTGCAGATGACACCAAGCTGGGTGTGAGTGTGGATCTGCTGGAGGGCAGGAGGGCTCTGCACAGGGCCCTGGACAGGCTGGATCCAGGGCCCAAATCCAACAAGGTGAGGTTTAACAAGTCCCAGTGCCAGGCCCTGCACTTTGGCCACAACAACCCCTGCAGCACTACAGGCTGGGGACCGAGTGGCTGGAGAGCAGCCAGGCAGAAAGGGACCTGCAGGGACTGATGGACAGCAGGCTGGACATGAGGCAGCAGCGTGCCCAGGTGGCCAAGAAGCCTGGGGGACATTCCCATGGTGCCAAGTCAGGAACTGCAATGGGGAGTGGGGCCAGAGAGGAAAGGGCAAACCGGGATGGGCTGTTTGCAGGGCAGGGAACAGGGGTGGGCAGCAGGAAGAAATCTGGACCAAGGAAGAGTAAAGAAAACAAAGGTGAGGCAAAGGAAATGGTCAGGGCAGTTTGGGGGTGGCTGCCAGGCAGCCCTGGCTCTGAGCAGCAGCGTCTGCAGTGGCACAGGAAACTCCCAGCTGATGGGAACAAACTTTCTGGCTGAGTGCAGAGGCCAGGACAAAGCTGAGTGGTTTCCCTGGTGTCCCCCAGGCCTTGCTGGCCCCAGGGGCTGATGGCATTTGTTCTCCCTCAGGTTCATGTCCCCACAGCAACAGCATGGGGGTGCTGCCCCTGCTGTGTGCAATGCAAACAGGGGCTGCTGAGGCAGTGCTGCCGTGTGTGTGCCTGCAAGGATGGGGCACCTGTGTGAGCTGGGGGAGAGGCCAGGGCTGCAGAGGGGGGATGTTGTTGGCAGCTGCATGAGGAGGCTCTGGGACGCTGCCCTGGGCTGTGCAGCGCACTGGGCATGGATCAGCCCCTGCTCTGCTGCTCCCTCCCGTCTGCCCCAGGGCCCTTGCAGAGCCCCAGCCATGCTGTTTGCCCCCAGCCTGCCCACGGCCAGCCTGGGGCTGCTCACGGGGGTTTCTGTGCTGAGCATTGGCCTGGCCGTGTTCTTGAGAGAGCCTGGGCAAGGAGCCTGGAGCCCCCAGGGCCTGGCCTGAGGCCTCAGCGCTGCCCCAGCAGTGCCCATGGCCTGTCCCTGCTGCAGCCCCGGCACTGCCACCCCCAGGGCTGTGCCCGGCCCCGAGAGCACTCAGGCCCTGCAGCAACACCAGGGCCACCAGGGCAGCGGGGCAGGGCCACGGCAGCAGCACTGGCAACACCAAGTGCTGCTGCTGCTGCTGCTGGGCACAGCTGCTGGGCCAGCACTGATCTGCCCCAGCTCTGCACACAGACATTGCTGCTGCAGCTCCAGAGAAGGCAACACAAGGGCATCTCTGCAGAAAACTCTGCTGGGATTTGCTTTAGTTCCTTTAAAGCCATTGAGAGCACAACCCCTCACTGACCCAGTGTGTAGTCACAGGGAAGGTGGAGAGAAACAAAATGAGAAATGGCACAAAGATTGACATTTCTTTTTTTGACAATATAACAATACTAAAACAAAGGAAAAGAACCTCCAAAATTAAATGAACAAGAAGGATCAAAGATAACTTATATTACAAGTGATTTGTAGAAACTGGCCAACAGTTTAATGTTTGCGAAACCATCCTGTCATCAGTCTCCACACTGCAGCCTTGAGCTCCTGGTTCCTCAGGCTGTAGATGAGGGGGTTCAGGGCTGGAGGCACCACCGAGTACAGAACTGATAGGGCCAGATCCAGGGATGGGGAGGACAGGAAGGGGGGCTTCAGGTGAGCAAATGTGCCAGTGCTGATATACAAGGACACCACAGCCAGGTGAGGGAGGCAGGTGGAAAAGGCTTTGTGCCGTCCCTGCTCAGAGGGGATCCTCAGCACAGCCCTGAAGATCTGCACATAGGAGAAAACAATGAACACAAAACAGCCAAAAGCTAAACAAAGACTAGCCACAATGAGACCAAGTTCCCTGAGGTACAAGTTTGAACAGGAGAGTTTGAGGATCTGTGGGATTTCACAGAAGAACTGGCCCAGGGCATTGCCATGGCACAGGGGCAGCGAAAATGTATTGGCCGTGTGCAGCAGTGAATAGAGAAAGGCACTGGCCCAGGCAGCTGCTGCCATGTGGGCACAAGCTCTGCTGCCCAGGAGGGTCCCGTAGTGCAGGGGTTTGCAGATGGACACGTAGCGGTCGTAGCACATGATGGTCAGGAGATAAAATTCTGCTGAGATGAAAAACAGAAAGAAAAAGAGCTGTGCAGCACATCCAGTGTAGGAGATGTTGCTGGTGTCCCAGAGGGAATTGTGCATGGCTTTGGGGACAGTGGTGCAGATGGAGCCCAGGTCAGCGAGGGCCAGGTTGAGCAGGAAGAAGAACATGGGCGTGTGCAGGTGGTGGCCGCAGGCTACGGCGCTGATGATGAGGCCGTTGCCCAGGAGGGCAGCCAGGGAGATGCCCAGCAAGAGGCAGAAGTGCAGGAGCTGCAGCTGCCGCGTGTCTGCCAATGCCAGCAGCAGGAAGTGCCTGATGCAGCTGATGTTGGACATTTGCTCTGGCTGCACATGGGCACCTGTTCATGGAGAAAGGACAGTGACAAGTCAGCAGAGGCTGCTTTGGGCCAAACCTGGGCCATTCCCTGCAGACTGCCCCGCTGGGACTCACCCAGCCTTGTTCCTGCTCTGGGAAAACCTTCACCCAGGTCCCTGCCTGAGCTCCAGTTGTGCTGGCTGAGTGTGCAAGGAGCAGCCAGGCCTGTGCGTGGGGGCTCTTGAGGAGCCATCCCTGCCCCACTGCCCTGGGTTTGTGGCCATTTGGCAGAGGAACAAGGCTGGATATTCAGGATTTGTCAGGGGAATCAATCCTAATGCAGGAAGTCTTGGTAGCATCTGAACTCCCAATTCTATAGGACATGGGTGGCAGGTGCTGGTTTAAAGAATTTTTTCTTACCCATACATCATTCCTGGCTCTGTGAGGTCACAAATCCCCAGCATTTCTACTGCACTCAGAGTTTGCCACTGAGAGATGGGAGAGGCAAAGGATTCCCTGTGGCTCAGGGAAGGTGAGGGGCTGCATGGGCTTGTTCCCAACTGCCCTGGCTTTGCACCTTTGGCTGCAATCAGAGCACAGTCACACTCCTGGGTCACCCTGGGATAAACCAGACCCTGCCCAGAGCAGAGGGATCCCTGAATGTCTCACCCTCTCTCAAGGTCTCTGGGCAAGGTCTCAGCACCCCCTTGTGCCAAGGACACTCACGGCTCCCTGGGCAAACCCAGCAGCATTTCCTCAGCTGTGGCAGCTCTGCCCTTGCCCGTGGGACATTCAGGGAACTCCCAGAGGCTCTGGCACAGATCTGCACCCAGGAGGGCAGCTCAGAGCCTGGCAGGGCACAGCAAGGAGATCCCTGGCTGTGCCCATGATGGGATCTCAGGGAGGGGGCTCAGCTCATTCCCCTTTGCCATGGACTGCTTTGCCCACAGCCCCACAGGTGCCAGGGAAGCTTGGACACCCCATTGCCATGGACAGCCCTGCCTGGCAGGAATGCCAAGGGCAGTGCCTGACTCAGCTGCTGCAGATGCCAGAGCCTCCCTGAGAACAGCAGATAACAGTGCCAATGTCAGGGCAGGGCAGAAGCAAGAGCAGATGTTGTGGTGCTGTGCCTGAGAGGGCAGGGCAGAGACAGCCAGGCACTCAGGACAGTGTTCCCGTGCCCAGCTGTGCCCGGCACCTCCCACACACCAACAGTGCCCTCCTGCCCCAGCCCTGCTCTCTCCAGCCCCCTCTCCTTCCCTGAGCATCTCCCTGGGCCTGGACATTCCCTCCTGAGAGGAGCCTTGTCCCTGGCAGCGCTCACAGAGCCCATCCCAGCCTGCGTGCCCTGGCTGGGGCCCTACAGAAACCTGCCTGTGTGCAGGGCCCTGGCTGGGGCAGGCTCTGTGTGCAGCTGGGCAAGGGCAGCTCAGGAGAGCCCTGCTGGGCCCTGCAAAGGTGATGCTGCTGCTGTGCAGGGCTGAGGAGTGGCTGAGGGCCCTTTGGGAGGCTCCCAGCAGAGACACTGATCAACTTAATTTACAGTTCTGCAGTCCCTGTAAAAGATCAAACATTCCTTTGATGATCCTGTGTGTCCCTTTCAACTCAGAATGTCCTGGGATTCTTGGATTACAATTCCTGTTCTGCTTCTCTCATCCCCTTGTTGTCTATAATCAAAAAAGAAAACAAAAAAACCCTTGCAATAGTGTTAGAACAGCAAAGTAAAAACTAAACATAAATTCGAAACTTCCAGGTGTCCCAGTGGGGATGGGGCACACCTGGGGCCTGATTTCAACAATTTATTAAGGTTGATTAATTAGGATATTTAACAGGAACATCCAATAGGAGATTCACTTACCCCAGTTACACGCCCCTGCCTCAATCCATTGGAGTAGGTCCAAGGGCTTCTTTGCCTTCACTTTTTGTTATGACTGCTCACATTCTGGTCAAAAAACAAAATGTTCTTCTTGTAGGTCCTCTTCCTGATAATAAGGCTATGCAGGATACTATATGTATTGTATACTATATGTATTGTATACTATATGTATTTCAGGAATGCATTTAGACAATCAGCTTATTTTTCTAAAATCAAAGAAAAAGGTTAGGGAAAATATTAAAGTTAATAAAGGAATATAGTTGTAGATGTATATAATAGTAATAGAATCTTATATAATATATGAGTTTTATATACTCTAATATATAGTAGTAATAAACTATTTCATTAAGAGTTTAATAGACCTAAAAAAGGAATATAGATTTATAACTATGTAATAGTAATTTATAGAGCTACAAATATATGAAAATTGTATAAAATAAAAAAAATCTTTTTGTAATCACCCCAATGTTCCCATCCTTCTTCAAGCAGGAAATTGAAAACACTCTCAGGAAAGCTCCTGATCTTTACAGCAATCCCAGGCTTACCTTCTTTGGGAGGTGCCCTGCGGAGCTGTGCCCAGGCTGGTCTGGAGCTGGGAGCAGCCCTGCCCCACCCAGCCCCTCTCAGCAGCAGCCCCTGCCCTGCTCAGGGCGGCTCCTTCCCCCCAGAGCTTCTGCCCAGCGCTGGGAGCAGCTGCCAGGGCTGGCTGAGAGCTGTCCCTGGCAGGCAGCAGAGTCCCTGCCCCAGCACAGCGCCCTGGGCTGCAGGACCCTGCTCTGCAGGACAGCCCTGGGCACCCCTGGCTGCTCTGCACAAGAGACAAGCAGAGAATGTACTCACAGGCTCTGCAGGCATTGGCATGTTCCAGCTGCAGGAGATGGCTCCAGGAGCTGCAGCTGCATTGTCCTGCAGCCAGAGGTTCCTGTGCCAAGGGCTGGCAGTGATTGTGCCCCAGGCACTTCTCAGCCCCTTCCCAGCCCTGACTGATTGAAGCTCTCTGTGCCTCTGTGCTGTGCCCGGGCTGGCTGCAGGCAGTGCCCCAGCCCTGCTGGGCTGGCACAAGAGCTGCTCATCAAGAGAAATGTGCTTTTGAAGCTCTTCTTGGTGACCAGGAGCTGCCTCTGGGCCAGGAGCCCAGCCCAGCTCAGCAGCACAGACACAGCACAAGGACTTTAATCAGCCTCTGGGGCTTTGTGCTCAGGCCCTGGACATCAGTCCCTGAGAGGCAGCTGAAGAAACCTCTCCAGAACTCCAGGGCAGAATCCAACTCCAAACTTTCTTGGACTTTTAATGGGTCCCAGAGAGGGACACGACTGAGCAAGTGTCCCCAGGCCCCAGGCAGAGCAGAGAACTGCAGGCAGTGATGACAGGTGGGGACAAAGAGAAGCCAAGTCTTGGTGCCCTGGGGCACAGCAGGGTCTGTGCCAGCAAGGGCTGGGAGGAGATACCTTGTGCTGAGGGCCTGGGGCCTCCTGGCCCAGCCCCAGCCAGGCTGGGCACTGTCAGCCCCTTGTGCTGCCCTCAGCATCCCCCCCTAGCCCACATCCCAGTGGCCTCAAGGATCTGCTGCAAGGAGTCCCTGGGGAGCCTTGCTCAGCAATGGCCCTGGGGGCTCCTTCATGCTCCCTGCAGGGACTGCAGCTTTTTCAAAGGACTTTGGCTTTGGCTTTTGCCTTGGAGTCTCTGAGAGGTTTGTGCAATCATGGCCTCCAGTTATCTGCTGTAATTAGTCCCTGGAGAGGCTTTGTCAGTAACAACACTCAGTGGGGCTCATTAATACTTCAGGGTACTTCAGTTATTTCAAGCTGCTTGGTGCTTGCGTTTTGCCAAAGACTCTATGAGAAAGATTGTGCAGTTGCAGCATCCAATTATCTGCTTTAATTAGTCTCTTGAGAGACTTAATCAGTAATGACAATCATTGAGGTAATTAATGCTTCAAGATACTTCAGTTATTTTAAGGTATTTTGTTTTTTCCTTTTGATACAGACTCTGTGAGAGGTTTGTGCAATCATGGCCCCAATTATCTGCTTTAACAAGTCCCTGGAGAGCTTTGTACTGACACTCAGTGGGGCTCACTAATGCTTTGAGATACTCAAGGTTTTTAAGGTACTCGGGATGTTCCTTTTCACTCTGAGTCTTTGAGAGGTTTTTGTGTAATCCTGGCCTCCAATTCTCTCCTCCAAGGATGCCATGAGGAGCCTGTGTTGACCTCAGTGGGACCCATTCATGCTTTGAGACACTTTGGGGTTTTTCCTCTGACTTTGACTCCTGGAAAGGTTTGTGCAATCTCCTCTCAGGCCCTGAGGTTCCAGACTCAGCTCCAAATGCACCACGGGGCTCATTAGGATCAAGCAAGTCCTGACAAACCATGGCTCTGCCTTGATTTCCCTCTGCTCTCGTGCAGTTCATCAGGATTATTTCCTTTTACAGTTATGGAGAAATATTTCAAAGAGCTTCTAAGAAATATGTATTCCTATTTTAAAGGGTGTCTTTATTGCTGTTCTTATTACACAGGATGTGATTGCAGCATTCTGTGACTGATATTGATGCAGGGACTCTCCTAAGGAAGTCTAGCCTGGTCAGAGAAGCTGTGCCTTGAAGTCTGACCCAGCGTGGACAACCTTGCTCCACATTCCCCAATGCCATCCTGTCTCTCCTCACTCACCTGGGACCTGCTTTGCTTGGAGAACTGGCTGCACAAAGCCAAAGAGGGGCTTTGCTTCTTTTATTTTTTCAACCAATCTAAAACTCTTTGAGTTTCCCCATTGCAAACAGACACCCTCCTCAAGTGTGTGCCAAGCCCAAGGTGCCACCGAGACCACTCCAGACCTGCCTGGGCCAGCTGTGAGGGCGGATCATCATCCCAACCTGCACTGCGCCATTGCAAGGGACTGTTGCCATGGTCACTGCACTGACCCCACTGCTGGCTTTGGGTGCCATGGCAACCCCCATCAGTTCAGGTTTCCTGGGAAACCAGCCCAAGGAGCCATTTCTGCAGCCAGGTTCCATGGCCCCTTGCCTCCAGAGCTGTTGCTGCCCTGGGCTGCCATGGCAACCCTGAGGACAAAGCAGTGCCGGGGCTGTTCCAGGTACAATTGCAGTGACACTCGTTGGTGCCACCAGGTGCCATGGCAACGGCCACGGGGACCTGTTCCTTAGATTGGTGCCAAGGCAACCAATGCCCGGAGCCAGACCTTGCTCAGGGCTGGTGTCAGTGCCCAGGGCCAGAGGGGATCCCTTGCTGGGGCTGTGCCATGGCCACCTGCCCTGTGCCGCGCTGGCCGCTCGGGCACCAGGAACCAGCAGCCAAGGGCACTGCCAGGGCCAAAGGCCAGGTCAGCCAGACAGAAAGGGGCAGCGCTGGGCACTGTTTCCATGGCAACCGGCACTGGGGGGACACCTGGGTCACCTGTCCTGGCAGTTGCCATGGAAAGCCCTGGCAGGCACTGAGGGCACAGCCCCTGGCACTGAGACACTGCTGGGCCGGGTGCTGAGCACAGCACTGAGCACGCAGAGATGGTTTTGTTCTTGCTGAGCTGCAGCACAGCCAAGGCCTGTCCTGCCCCTCGTCCAGCCACGCTGGGGAGGGGCTGGGGCTGCGGGGGAGCTTGGCAGGGGACACAGCCAGGACAGGTGACCCCAACTGACCCCGGGCACAGCCCAGAGCAGAGCACATCATGCTCAGGCTATGAAGGGGGGGAACAAGGAGGAAGGGGGAATTTTGGAGGGAGGGTTTCTGCCTTGCCAGGTAACACTTAGGCAAGAGGGGGCACTGTTTCACCAGTGGGCAGGGTCACTACCAAATACACAGACATCAACTTAAGGAATTGTGTCATTTATATCATGCACAGCTGCAAAGAATTACAAAAGGATAAGCTCAGCAAAGCACATCATCATTAGCAAAGAATTACAAAAGAAGCTCAGCAATCCATCCAGTCATTACTACCAAAGATTGCCTGCAGTGATTAAAGAAAGATCCATCAGCAGTTCCCCTCAGACTTTACCATCACCCAGACCCACACATCAGCTGGGGAAGCCAAGGACTGCAGAGCCACTCCCAGACCCTGGGAATTCCTGCAGGTGCCTCCACCTTTGCAGGTAAGGAGGCTCCAAGCCCGCTGGGAGAGGACACAGCTTTTCCACGGTTAAACAAACAAGCTGACATCACTGCTGGTGTGGCAACATCTGGTTTCATTCTCCTCAGTGCTTTCTCCCAAAGCCTGGCCAGGGCTCAAGGAGGAACCAAGGGAGTTGACTTTGATCCTTCGGCCCCAAACAAGGCCAGATGGGGCCTTTTCTGGTTTCCAAATACAGAAAAGTGAATCCATATTTCACCAATGAACATGTACCAAGATTATATTGCTAATAATGGTTTATTAATGAGTGGATACAAAAATTTCATTTGGTTGGAAGGTTCATCTGGAGCTCAGCTTTGCCTCAGGGCCTGTTGTTCAGGCCTCAGTCAGGGCCTGGTGAGGCCTCAGTGCTTCAATTAGTGCTTGGACCTATAGATGAACTGCAACCTTCATAACAATTCTTTCAATAACATAGTTTAGATTTAGGTATTAGGCATAAAGGCATCACCTCTTGTTCTTCAATTAAGTACTGCTCAAGTTTATTACTTAGAGCTATAATTTGCATTCATTTTAAAATAGCCCTAATAAGTTGCTATTCTCTGTTCTTTATCAAAGTCCCTTTTTTCTTGAGACTGTGTCTCATTTTAGACAAGTCTCAGTACTCCATTTCCAGCACAAAGTGTCACAGCAACTCTAACATGGAATCATAACACACCAAGTGCTCACACTGCAATGATGACAGACACTGCCATGAATGCATTTCACAGCAGCTCCAATTTGGCAGCCATGAAGCCAATCCCACCAAGAAGAATTTTCTTCTTGCTGCCACTCTTGTACTGCTTTTTCTGTCAAGGTGATTCCTGACTGTTGGACTTCAAACCCAGCACTGGTAGACATTCCTGCAACATTCCTGTCCTGGAACAGCCCAGGTTCCTCCCTGGCCAGCAAGCAGACAATCCAAGGCCATGTGGTTCTGTGGAGTCCCCATTCCATCCCAGTGGAACTCCTGGGATGTGCTATTGGATATTATAACAGGATCATTTGCTATTTCTTCTAATAATCAATTTATCTCATTACTGTAAACTCCACAGGACCAGGCAGTGCACATGGAGCACATGGTGAACCAGAATCTTTGGCTTTCTGAAACCCAAGGCACTCCCTGAGGGGAAAATGTTCTCTGGGCCCCAACTCTTCCTTGTGGCTGTTGCTGAAGGACCCGAAATGGTGGCCCTGCAGCCAAGAGTGGTGTGGCACTGACACTGACCAGCTCCAGCACCCCAAGTTCTACTGACATTGGCAGTGATGGTGAAGCGCAGAAATCCTCTCACACTGTGGCCTCTGGAACTAGAACAGGCTTTGGTTTCTCCTGAAGGCAAATCTAAGGGAATCCTGTCCAACTGATCATTGCATTCCTCTGCTCCACAGCACAGTTTTCTGTAACTGTCCCTGCACTGACAGTGACGAGGCAGAGCCCATGGACAGAGTTCTGGCCACCCCACAGGGTGGGCCCTCCAAGGGAACCCCATTCCTCCCAACTCCAGCTGAGAACACACCCAGCAATTGGTGACATTGAGTACTTTGGCTACTTTGATCTTTAACTTTTCAAAACAATTTTGATGACTAATCCCTTAGTGAAACTCTAGAGGTGCTTCTACAAACAAAGATTCTGGCTGACTGTCAACATACAACTTATAGACATCAGCAGTACTTCAGTGACAAGGTTAATCATTCTCTTTTCTCAATCTCATTTGGGAGAAGAACAACAATTCTGTTGTCCATGGAGCTGGACAATTCCATATTAAATCCAGAATAATGCCCCCCAGGCCCTTTGCTCTTCAGCTTTACCATGCTGTCTGTGGCTAACAAGGCCTGGGGGGGCCCTTTCCCCTCGGGCTGGAAGGGGCCGGGTCCCAGTCCCTGAGGGGCACCCGGGCTCCTGGATGCAATTCCTGTGCAAGTCCCTCAGTGTCACAGCAGCCTTCCCATGGAGCCCCGTGGATCAGAGCATTTCCCAAAGGGGCCCTTGGGGCAAACAGGGAGATTTGGTCTGGCAGCATGTGTAAAACAATATCCTGTCAGATCTACTTGTTCTCACACAGAACACTTGGCTGCAGGGACACATTCCCATTGTTCCTGCCCAGGTTTCAGGACTCAGAGTTGTCTTTCCCAGGAGCTGCTCCTTCAGCTGCCTCGGGAGGGCCATTTGGCCTCTGGACCCACACTCTGGCTCCATTATTAGGGCTGCTGGATCCAAACCCTTTATCTCCACAAACGGTGGTGATTGCAGGTGGATCTCCTTTCTTCACAATCCTTCTTAAAATGGCAATATTGATAATTGTGCTACCCTGTCATGGGGTTGACTAATCCAATCCTGGTCACTATTGTTTAACACAATTCTTTTAATTTCTCCTTGATATCTGCAACAATAATTCCTCCTCTCATGACATGACCACTTTGCAAGACCAAGCTCGAGTGAGCAGTTATCAAACCAAAGTGTCCTGGAGGAATCTGAATTCCTGTTTCAGTATTGATAGCTCTCATTTGCTTTGAATTTCTCCTCATTAATTCCAATGCATGAGGGCCCAGCCCTGCAGCCTCTGGGCTGGCCCTGCCAGGGGCCATCACAGCCAGAACAATTTCCCAGGCAGCCCAAGTCTCACTGCCCATGGTTGGATTTGCAAACTGGGGGCAGCCATGCACAGCCAGGGGGTTTCCATTTCCCCCGTGGGCCATTGTTAAGGGCATGGAGCACATCTGGGAGATGGGTTCTCCATGGGCAAAGGTTCCCATCTCCTCATTTTGTCAACTGCTCTTTTAACAACCCCTTCACCCGTTCAACCAATCCTGCAGCTTGTGCATAGTCTGGTACATGAAAAGCCCTGCAGGCTTAATCACTGAATTTTTCACAGGAACAGACAAAGCACTCTGCATCACAGTATCAGCAAACCCTGTAAAAATAGCCAATTTCCTCCCTTCCTCCTTTTTTCACTGTATACAATCTCACAAAGTTGACCACTGACATTAGGGTCCTGGCCAATCCTGTTCTGTAGGGTATTTAGTGTTACATCCCTGAGCAGCCAAAGCTACCAAATTAGCATTGTCAGCACTATTTCACATTATTATAATTTTATATGTAGATATACATTTGATATAGATAGACAGACCTAGACATACATATAAAAATATATAACAAATATATATGAAGGTCTTATTATCCTATAAATACATATATAGTATTTTATTATATTGATATTTCACTTGCACAAATGCATCTGAGCTCAGGATTAAAACCTTCTCTTGCTCCGTGTGGGAACATTCCAACAATAATTGTTCCTTCTGAAGGCGCTGTTTCCCATGTACTCTTAACAAATTCATCTTTGTCTGCCCAAACCCACAAGTTCTTTTCCTTTTCCATGTGCAGTTTTTGGATGCATTTGAAGCCATCCAGGGGTTCAGCCTCTTTTACCCGACTGCCCCACTGCTCCCACGGGGCTCCAACCTCAGCCCACTCCAGAGCCAGGGAACTCCAGGGAAGGGCTTCCCATCTGGGAATCTCTGATGGCACTGATTCCTCACATTGACACTGAACAAGTGACATTTTGTTGGGATCTGGCCAGACTGGGCCAGTTTTGTTTTGCCAGTGGGCAGGGTCAGTACCAAAGACACAGACACCAACTGAAGGAATCAGTGTCATTTCCTGCAGCTCAAAGCAGCAAAGAATCACAACAGGAGCAGCTCAGCAATGCACCCAACCATCCCCACCAAAGATTGCCTGCAGTGATTGAGAAAGATCCAGCCCCAGTTACCCTCAGCCTTTACCATCGCCCAGATGCACACAGCAGCTGGGGAAGCTGTCACAGCCAAGGGCTGCAGAGCCACTCCTGGGCACTGGCAATTCCTGCAGGTGCCTCCAGCCCCAGGTGAGGCTCCAACCCCGCTGGGAGAGGGCCCAGCTCTGACAGTGCTGAATGGACAAACTGACAGCACTTCTAGTGGGGCAACATCTGGTTTCATCCTCCTCTTGGGTCCCTCCCAAAGCCTGGCCAGGGCCCCAGGAGGAACCAAGGGAGGTGACTTTGACCATTCAGCCTCAAACAAGGCCCAATGTCAGATTTCATGGCCTTGTCCAGCTTCTAAATACACAAAGGTCAATACATGTTTCACTAATGAGTGGCTACATCTATCACAGTGCTAATGACCATGCATATTTCATTAGGGAGCAGATACAAAGATAACCTTTGGCTGGAAGTTTCATCCAGAGGCCACCTTGGGCTCAGGGCCTGCTGTTCAGGCCTCACTCAGGGCTGGTGTCCAGGCCTTGGCACTCCAGGGACGTGGTTTAGTGCTGGGCTTGGCACTGCTGGGTGAGCGGCTGCACTGGGTGAGCTCAGAGGGCTTTTCCAACAGAAAGGATTCTGTGATTCCATGATTCTATCCACTGCATTCAGCTGGGGCTAGTTTAGCAGCATTACTTTGCTCCAAAAGTTCCCTCTTGCCCAGCTCCTGTGGCCTGAGGCTTCAGCTCCTTCAGCTCCTGGTGCTGAGCTGCTCATGCTGAACGAGACGACTCGGAGAGAAGAACACAGTCCATGCAATTCCTTCTGGGACACGGAGAGGGGAGGCTGTGCAAACAGGAGCATTGTTTGCTGTGGCCTCCTCTCTGCCCTTCACGCCTTTCAGCGCTTTGAAGCAGCCCAGAGCTTTCTCCAAGAGTGCAATGGAGCAGCTGTTCCTGCTCCTGGCTCTGGCTCTCTCCAGTCTCTGCCCTTGCCTGCTTCTGTCCCTCGTGCTCTGCCCTCTGTTCCCCCAGGGCTGGCTGGCTGCTGCCCAGGACTGTGGCACTGGCACAGACCCAGTGCTCCAGAGCCTCCTTTCTGTGCCCTTGGAGCTGCCTGGGCACAGCAGCCTTTTCCATCTGCAAGCTCCCCATGGACAGGGAGTGCCCAGCTCCGTTCCCTGCACAGCCTCCAGGAGCCCAGGGCTGCCATCTCAAGTCCCTGCTGGCACTGGGGGCTCCCAGGTGCCTCAGGCTGCTGTGACACCGCTGCACACGGGAGGGAACAGGGGCAGGGGCTGTGCTGAAAGTCAGCTCCATCTGCTGCTGCTGCTGCTGCTGCTGCTGCTGCTGCTGTGGGGTCATTTGTGCAGCCCTGGCCCAGAGTCAGGGATCAGATCCTGCCAGTCTCTTCCAGCCCTGGCTGCTCAGAGTTTGGGCCTTGGAGCCTCAGGTGGGCAGAGGCAGCTGCTCCTGGTCCCTCTGTGTGCCCGTGTTCAGCAGTGCTGCTCCATCAGTCTGTGCCCAGCAACGGGGAAAAGCCTCAGCCCTGCAGGGCCAGGAGCTGCCGGGCTCTGCCTGAGCAGCTCAGCCAGCAGGAAGGGAGCTGCTCCACACGGGAACCAGGAGCAGAGGACATTCCTTTTATAAGACATGTTTTCTATTTAAAGGAAAAAAAAAAGGGAAAAAGGAAACAAATAGGTAAATTGTAAAATATAAGAATAAAATCCAAGTGTTAAAGAAAAAAACATAAGAAAATGTTAGTGAAAAAAACAAAACATAAATGCAAAGTTACATTCTTTGCATTATGAGGTAAATGATCTTTTTAAAAAGAGAACTCAGTTATTTACATTGTAAATCTGCTGATGGCATGGATCCATCTTATTGACCTCAGCAGCCTTTTAAAAGGTTTTGTGCTTTGTTTCCAACATTGCTATTTTAAATTGTGCTCGAAGCAAGAGGAAATTACTTTGTGCCCTTCCAGCTCCAAGCAGGACGGGGAATGGAAACTCTGTCAAACCCCAAATCCTTTAGAAGATGACCTTCCTTCTCAGCCTGGAAATGAGCTGCACATTCCCTTTGAAACTGTCAGGGATTTCTTAGAGACACAAAGTCCCACTGACAGCTTTTTGCTCTGGTTTGGCAGTGCAGAAGGGCAATTCTCCATCCATCACCTCCAGACTGCACTGCCTCAGGAGCACGGCCCACTCGCCAGCTTTGGCCCACTCGTGGCACTTCTAGAGGAGGAAGAAAGTGCAACTGCACAATTCCAGCCAATCAAGAAGGAAGAATGGGACAGACAGAACACCCTGTGCAGATCCAGGCATTCAGCTGGGACTGTGGAGAGTTTGGGTCCTTGCCAATTGGATGTGTGTCCCCAGCTGCAATCTCTGGGCCTGCAGCAGAGTCTCACTCAGCTGCCAAAGCAGAAAGCTCAGGCGCTGTGCTCGCAACGGGCTCGTCTGATGCAGAGCTGTCAGAGCAATGTGAGGGCAGAGCCAGCCCAGCTGGGCCCAGGGCTGAGCCCAGCAGAGCCCTGGCAGAGCCCAGAGCAGCCTCAGCATCCGCAGAGCCCGGCTGCAAGGAGAGAAAGCAGAAACCGCCCGTCAGCTGAGGGCTCCTGTGCCCTTGTGCCAAGGCCTGCGGTGCCCAGGCCATGCTGGCTGTGCCCAGAGCTGTGCCCAGAGCTGCCCATCCCTGCTGTCTTTGGCAGCAGAGCAGGAGGGCAGCACATGTGCCCAGCCTGCAGCCAGCCACGGCACATCCAGCCCTCAGCAGCTGCCCAGAGCAGGATGCTCCTGTGCTCGCTGCCATCTCCCAAAAGCTCTTATCCCACCCTGCCAAGCACACAGGGACCCACCTCACGCCAGCCACGGCTTCAAGAAAATCTGCTCCCAAACCATGGCCTCAGCCTTCTCCAAGGGCAAGGCCCATCCACACCACATCAGCTCCCCAGCACTTCCCCATCCACACTGGACCACCTAGAACGCTTCCTCTGGAAAAACAAACAACACATTATTGAAAAGAGATTAGATGCAAAAAGGGAAAGCAAGAAAAACGGGAAAAACTCTTATCTCTGTCAGGGCCTTGAGGAAGGCCCAACTCCTACATGGTAGGGAAAAACCCAGCCATGGCTGAGGGAAGGCCAAACTTTCTCTCTTCCCCCCTGCACTGCCCCCAAAATCACAGTGATCCCAAAGCAAACAAGGGCAGCTGAGCAGCCCAAGCCCTTCCTTGCCTGCACAGCAAAGCAGCCCCTGCACAGGTTCTGGAGTCCCACCTCTGCTCCCACCATGGGGCTTTGTTTGTGTCGGGCTGGCTGCCCCAGCCCCAGCCCCAGCCCCAGCCCCAGCCCGGGGCACGGTGGGTGCTGGGGGCTGTTGGCAGGGCCAGGAGCCCACTCCCATTTTGTACCCAGCCCAGCCCATCCCCACAGCCCTGCCAAAAAGCAGCTGGGCAGTGACTGAAGGATGAGCTGCATCTGCCCCAGCAAAGGGGGAACCTTTGCTTCCCAGCCAGGCTGGGCCATGACCAAATCTGGCAGAATTTCCCCAGCTGGGGACTCATCTGCAAATTCCCTGTGGAGCCTGGCTTTGAAGAAGGTGCCAGAATCAAAGTCCATCACCTTCAGCCTCCAGTGGCCAGGCTGAGGAAGAGCTTGTCATCCTTGATGTCATCCTGGCTGTCTCCAGCAGCAGCAGCAGCAGCAGCAGCAGCAGCAGCAGCAGCAGCAGCATCCCCACCCGGTACAGCTTCTCCAGGGGCTCCTGCTCCTTCCCTGGGGGGAGACCAGGCTCTCAGGGCTCTGCCCAGGGCCCCAGCTGTCAGGGAACCAGGACAAGCAAAACCAGCTTGGATGGCAGCCACCAGTGCTGGGCACAGCAGCTCAGCTCCAGCACAAGGGCTGCGTGTGCCCATCCCATGGCCCCGGTGCAGTGACACAGGCAGCACAAAAAGGTCTGGCTTCCTCTGCTTCTCATTGCCAAGACATGTGTGGTGCTGGAACTTACCAGGGCCCTGGATACTCCAGGGACCTGGAGAACCATTCCCAGCAATTGGGAAAATCCTAGGTGCTCCATCCACCCATAGATGAGGTCTCCAAATTTGCCCCGAAAGTGGGTCCAGCTTTTAGAGGCCAAAATGAGCAAGTCCAAGTGACTTGATGGTATTTTTAGCCCAGAAAGCCCTGCAGCTGATGGCACACTTCACAATCAGCAGGGGACACAGCTAGGCCAAAGCCCAGACCTCTGCTGGGAGCCTTTCCCCTCAAACACCCTTCAAACAAACCTCCATGCAAGTCAGTTGGGAAAGTTTCTTCAAAGGAGACCTTGCTGGCACACAACTACACAGGGTTATGGGAAAGATTCTAAAGCAGCCGCTCTGGAGTCAAAGAGCCAGCCCTAAAAGTCCTTGTCATGTGTTTGTAGCTAAATCCCACTTTGGGCGAGTTGAAGGAGTTTGGAATGAGCTAGAGAGCAGACCTCTGAATTTTTTAGATGATGCCATTGCTTTTTCTTCTCTTCTACATAGACAGGAAGGGTGAGTTTGGCTCCCATCTCCACCGCATGGCTCACAGGGCCGCAAGACTTGTAGTTCCAAGAGCTTTGAAGGATTTCTTGGCCAAGAAGACACGGCCAACAAGGATATTTATGTTTTGGAGCCAATCCTTCAATATTTCCTCTTAGGGACTCATGCTCTCGGGGTCTCTAGCTGCTCAGAGTGACCCCGAGATAAGTTAGAAAGTCTCTTTTCCCAGCCCGGTGGTCGAAGAAGGAGTAAGAGCTCTTCATTTCTCGGTCTCAAGGTTGTTTCTTGTATCTTATCTATAAAATTCTTTCTCCTGTCCTGACGAGGTCTGCTCAGCAAGACAGTCTAAGGCACTCTGCCTCCCCCGGGGCAGTGTTATCTTTTTATACTAAAAACAACTCCCTGTAAAATATTTACAATTACTTTCCCATACCTATCATCTACGTTAGACAGTGAGCTTCTACTCGTAACCAATCTAAAAGTGCCAATATCACAGCAGAAGATGGAGGCCAAGAAGAAGAAGGAGAAAGGCTGGACATGCCCAGATTCCTCCATCTTGTCCCCTGAAGCCCCATTCTAAAAAGCCCCAAAATCTGTTTTTCCACTCTGTGATAAATTCCCTTTCATTTTGTGGCTTGTCATTCTTCATACAAGGTTGGGAATTGTTTTTTCCAAGGGCTACATCAAAGGCACAGGGGTCTTGGGCTCTGTGCCAAGGTCTCTGAGCCCTCTGACAGGGTCTCGAGTCCTGCAGGGCAGCCCGAGGAATTTCCTGGGTTCCCACATCATGCTACAGTGGTGGCTTCCTTAGCCAATCATGCCATGACGCAACAAACCTACAGCACTGCATCCTAAACTTCTTGTTTACTGTTGTAACTCCTTGGATTTTTTCTAGATCTGGAACTCTAAAACTCTAAACATTCCTCCACTTCAACTTTCCTCCCCGTGTCTCTGCTAGAAACTAGAAATCCGCATTCTGGCTTCTAGCACCTGAGATCGGAAGCCCTTTCCAAGGTCTCAGATCAAATGCTGTGTTTAATTCTGAGCTTTGCTGACAAGACCAAAGATCTGACATTTCCCTGCATTTGGCTTTCCAACAACACTGATGCTGTTAGTTGCAGAGTGCCCGGGATCTGTCTTGCAAGTCAACTCTGGCTGGAAGAAGGCGGCTGCCAGGGGGCTGCTTGTGGCCTCTGACAGCCCCATTGCTCAGGGCTTGCCAGCGCCCCAGCCCCTCAGGCCCTGCCCCAGCCCGGCCAAGCTGCCCGGCAGCGGCGCCGCAGCCCCACAGCAGCTCCAGAGCAGCCCCAGCCAGAGGCACCTGGGAGCCCTCAGCAAGGCAGGCAGCAGCAGACGGGCAGGAGGGCACGGATGGCGCTTCCTGCCTGGCACAGGGCTTGTGGCCATCTCCAGGCACTGCTCTGGCAGGGATCCCCGCAGCTCCGGCCCCTGCCCAGCCGCTCTGTGGGCAGCACAAAGGCTTCAGCAGAGCCACCACAGGCCAAGGGGCTTCTGGCCATTTTCCCTGCAGCACTGCATGCATGGGCAGCATGCTAAGTAGAAGCAGGCTTTTCTCCACTTTCCCTATGCCCTATGAACCCTGGGCAGCAAAGAAAATCTCCTGAGAGTGTGTATATTATAACATGGTATATATTTACATAGGGTAAAAAATAGAATGGAAGACAAGAAAAATCTTAAAGAAAAGTAAAAATCCCCACTGGCTCAGGCTGCCCCAGCAAAGAGAGCCTCCCGGATCAGCTGTCCTCAGAGCTCCAGCAGTGCAGCCAGCCGAGCCCTGACAGACGAGGCCGAGTGATCCATGCCCTGTGCAGCTGGTCCTGCAGCCTCTGGAAGATGGAAGATCGCCCACTGGCTGTTGCTCGGAGGACATGCAGTGTTTCAAGTGCCAGCTCTGACACGGCACTGCTCATGTCCTCCGTCAGGCGTTCCAGGGCTGCAAGAGAGAGGAACAGAGCCATGGTCAGATGCCGGATCTGCGGGGAGCCGAGGAGAGCCCCCTGCCAGGGCCATCGCAGCCGGCTCTTGCCATGGCCAGGAGGGAGCAGGGAGCAAGGGGATCAGCCCGAAGCTGCTGGCCACCAATGGCCCACGTGGCCCTGAAATCTCAGTGTGCTCTGCCCCCAGGAGCAGAGCCCTCCGCAGCCGGGGCAGGGCTTGCAGCTCTCCCCCCGGCAGCCCCCGCTGCCAGCCCGCTGGCCTCACTCACCAGTGCAGATCAGCTGCAGCTCTTGCTGCTGCCCCCTCAGGTGCCGCCCGGCCATGCCTGTGAACACAGAGCCTGTCACGGCGCCAGCGGCACAGCTCCCTGCCAGCGGCGCTGCCGGCGCTGTGGCCACACGGGCTGCTGGCCCGGCAGGGCTCAGCCCGGCCCTTGGCGCACGCTGCCGCCCCAGGGCACGGCTGCCAGAGGGCGGCAGCAGCAATGCCCAGCCCAGGCGGGGCTCCACGGCGCCAGGCCCGGCTGGCGCTGCCGGGGCAGCAGGCGGGGCCGGGGCCGAGCTGCGGCGGGCCGGGGAGGGAGCCCGGGCTCGTGGCTCACCCATGAACCTGATGGCCGCCTCTCGCAGGGGCTCCTGTGGGCTCTGCAGGTAGCGCAGGGCCCGGCGCAGGTGCTCGGCCGCTCGGCTCCTGTCCTCAGCCAGCTGCAGAGAGCAGCAGGAGGGAAGGGTTGGCGCGGGCTCAGCCCCTGGGCCGGGCGCTGCCTGCGCCCGGCCCCGGCCTCCCCTGCCCGCACAGCCCTGAGGCGCGGCCACAGCAGCCGCTGGCCAAGGGCTCCCGAGGGCAGGGGGCAGAGGGCCGGCTGCTGCCCGGGGAGCCGCGGTGTCGGCCCGCAGCCCCGCCGGGCCGGGGCTCCATGGGCACCCGGCTCGGGCCCACGGGAGCCTGGAGAAGAGCCCCCGCGGCCTCTGGCTGCAGCAGCGGGCAGGGGCACAGCTGCCCGGCCCCGCACACTGAGCACCGCCCTCAGGGGCCTTCTCCAGGCCGAGCCTGGGCGTTCTCGGCTTCTCTTACCAAGCATTCGCCAAACCTCCATGTCTGATCCATCTGGAGCATTTGTTCGAGATTCCGCCTCTTCAGGAATCCGGCTGCAGAATGCAGCGTTTCCCGGGAGGCCTGGAGAGCAGCAGAGACGCGGTCTTGGCCCCACAGGCCAGGGCACGGGAGCATCCCAGTGCCACAGCCTGGAGGCGGCTGCAGCCCGCAAGGTGCCAGGGCAGGAGGCAGCCCAGTGCCCTGCCAGGGGGACAGCAGGTGGCCACAGGTCCTCACCTCAGCAACAATCTGATTCTCATCATGGCAGTGGACGTAGAGTGGGACCAGGCTCTGGCAAACGTGGGACTTCAAGGCCTTTCTTCCATCTTCTCTTAAAAAGTCCAGCATCTCTTGAAAGACACACATGGAGCTCAGCTGCACCCGGATATCATCCTGTAGGAGAGGAAGGGCAAAAGACCTCAGCATCAGCTGCTTCAGGCCCCCCAGGGCACAGGCCTGCATCTGCACAGGGCACCAAGTGTGCGGGCAGCAGCTGGCGGCCGTGGCTGTGGGCACAGAGTCTTACGTGGTCAAAGAGTGGCAGGAGCGCCTCAGCCAGCTGCAGGGCAATGGGGGTGGCTATTGGGGCACCCCCAATATCCAGGAGCAAATATCGCAGTAGAAGAATGGTCATCCTGATCATGTGGCTATCATTTTCCTGCAGGAGCTCCACAAGACTTTGGGTCAGGCTCCCCATTTTTTCAGCCTGTGCAGAACACAAGTTTGTGAAAGGCCAGTCTGCTGCCGCAGGGCCCAGAGGCCAAAGGCCTGTCCCAAAGCACTGGGGCAGCTGAAGCGGGAGGCAGGAGAGCTGGGAGCAGCTGCCCCAGGGCCCCAAGCCCAGGCAAGGCCAAGCGACTGCCTTGCCCGGCCCCACGCTGCCTGCATGGCTTCAGCCACTGCCCCCTTCTCACCATCAAGGGATTCTTGCCCAGCACTACCAGGCCTCTGAGTGCCAAGTAACGCCTGGCCCTGTGCTGGCTCTGCAGGTTCTGTGCCATGATCTGCAGAACACTGTCACTGCATTCCCTCAAGTCCAGGCACTCGAGGACCTGAAAGGCACAGGGCAGTGACAGGGAGCCGGCCGGCAGGAGCCCGGAACCGCACAGGGCTGGGCCCAGGCTGCAGCACAGGGCACGGGCACCGTTCTGGCAGCTGTGCCTACAAGAGGGCAGAGAGATGGGAGGCAGCACTGGCCTTGAGGCTCACCTCCACAAGGAATGCCAGGGCAGGGAAATCCCAGTATGGCATCTCTTGGCCGAGCATGGTGAGCAGGTAGAATGCAATCCCGGAACAAAAGTGTAGGGCTGAATGAGAAATTTCTCTAAAAAGAGGAAAACGGAAACAAGACCCTGAGCCAGTGGGGCAAATCTCTCCTAGGAGTGACTCACAGAGTTCTCATCTTTCCCCACCACCCTTCCAGCAAGGGGACCTGGGCCACTCGGGAGTTGCTTTCTCATGGGCACCCTCCTCTCCCAGCCTTTTCCAGTCTGCTTGGCTGTCCCGCAGTGACAAGGCCCTCTGGCCCATGACCACGGAAACTTTGCAGGACACCCCGGGCACAGAGCACAAATGTCAGAGGCAGTGGGGAGAAGGGGCTCTCACCTGGCCAGCAGAGCCACGGCAAAGTGGTGGGTGTCAAGAGAGAGCAGCGTGTCCCAGCCACACCTGCGTTCCATTGCTACCACCACATCCTCACAGCGGAGAAGGCAGAGCAGGGACTTCAGGGTGCGCACTGCAAACCTGTGTGCACAGCAAAGGCCAGGTGACGCTGGCAGCACTGGCTCCTTGGCAGGCCACGTGGCAGGGACAGGAGGAGTGGGATGGAGCACCTGTTGGGGCTGGTGGCAAGGCCGTGCTCTTGCTGGCATCGCTTCCAGAAGGCATCGACCTCCTCTGGCATCTCCAAGCTGCTGGAGAACACTTGGAAGAGCAGATGCACAAATAGGCGGGGGAAATACACCTTCAATATCCGTGGCAGACAGGGCACCTGCAGGATCTTCCACATCACCACGGTTGCCTGCAAGGGACAAAGGCCCCCGAGACAGCGCTCAGTGCCCAGGCGTCCGTGTGGCAGGGCCCGAGCGTGGCAGGGAGAGGCCCACAGAGACCTTGGCAGGGGGAGCACGGGGCCTGCTGGGCCTGAAGCTGCCCCTGGGCCAGGTTTCAGGCCAGCGCCTGAGGCAGGCAGATGCAGTGGGGGAAGGAGGATGGAGAGCTGCTGGAGAGGCGGCCTTGGGGCCAGCAAAGGCCACTTGCAGAAACTCACAGCCAGGTTAAAGACACCCGTTTGGTCCCCATTGGAGGTGCACGTGCTGTGCTCTGGCCAGCTCCCCAGCACATCCAGGAGGATCAGCTGTGCCAGCTCGGCAGTCCTGGCTGAGCCCATGATGGTCTTCCACATGGCCATGGCAGCTCTGGGGGGTCAGAGCTCTGTCTCAGGGGGGTCTCAGCCACAGCAGCGTGGGGAGCTGAGCTGGCTGCCAGCTCTGCCTCTGCCCACTGGCCCTGGCCAGCAGCAGCCAGGCAGCCCAGGCCTGTGGGGACAGAGCCCTGAGGGGCAGGGAGGGAGCATGGCAGCAGGCTCAGGGGCTGACGTGCCAGGGCTGGGAAAGGCAGAAGCCAGAGGGCCCTGGAAGTCTCTGTTGCTCAGACACCTGCGGCAGGCTGTACAGGCTGATGGGCTGGGGAGGCCTGAGGCCTCTGGGCAGGTGGGCCCCATACCTGTCACAGGACGGGGCCACACGCAGCAGCGTCAGGACTGCGTCATCTGGCTGTGCTTCCGTGAGATCCAGCAGGGCCTCGTCCAGCCTGGCTTCAGCACAATCATTGACCAGGAGCCACTGGTGGATGAACCTCACCATGGCGGGCACCTGGAGAAGGCACAGGGAGACTTGGGAAGCTGCCAGGGGGAGCAATGTTCCCAGCTTGCCCAGAGAAGTGCTTCCCTTCCCAGCGCGCTGCCATGTGGCCTCAAAGGCTCACAGCAACCAGCATGCGTGGCTTGGGAGGCTGAGCAATTCCTGGGAGGATCAAACCCTGCCCACAGGCTGCTTACTTGGTTTGGATAGTAAAAACCATCCTCTACAAGCATACACAGGAGGGCAGCGCTGGGCTTGGTTTTGAAGATGGGCGAGTATGGTCTGAGCCCAGTGCCCATGGCCATGGTCTCTTCCTCCTGCATTCTCTTGATGAATTTGCAGATGAACTGTAGGAGAAGGGCAGGAAGCCGGGGATGTTGCATGGAGTGCTGCACACACGGTGCTGGGCTGAGCAGGGACAGCAGGCCCAGCCCAGGTGGGGGTGGCTGCAGGTACCTGCGCTGTGCTGCGGAAGCGGCCACGGCTGGATTCCTGCTCTTGTGTGCACTCCAGGGCTGCATCTGTCAAAGAGCGAGCGCAGCCAGAGCTGAGGGGCTGCGGGAGAGGCCGGAGAACACAGGCCAGCCCTGCGCTGCCCAGGCAGGGAGAGCCCCGGGATGGCCCAGGGGATGGAGCGCGGCCACTGCAGGGTGTCTGCCCAGGCCCTCTTCCGTCCTGTCCATGGGCATTTCCCCAGGGGATAGGATGGCATGGCATGGCATGGCATGGCATGGCATGGCATGGCATGGCATGGGGTCAAGCTGGCTGCAGATGCCAACCCTGTGGCCCAGCTCTGCCACTCACCCTCCTGCGGTGGCTGGAACGGCACCACCTCCTCGGTCTCCTGTGCTGGGGCAGCTCCAGGGCCTTCTTCCTCCTCCTCCACCCAGGCCAGCTTGGGCACTCTTGGGGGTCTCTGCTCCATGTCTTCTTCATCTCTGTTCCATTCTGTACATGGGAACATGCCCAGGAGATGATGGGATGGGATGGGATGGGATGGGATGGGATGGGATGGGATGGGATGGGATGGGATGGGATGCGATGTTGCCAAGCTGGCTGCAGGCACCAACCCTGCGGCCCAGCTCTGCCACTCACCTTCCTGCAGCAGCTCAAACAGCACCACCTCTTCGGTCTCCTGTGCTGGGGCAGCTCCAGGGCCTTCTTCCTCCTCCTCCACCCAGGCCAGCTTGGGCACTCTCGGGGGTCTCTGCTCCATGTCAGTGACTGGATTTGTGGCTACTTGCAGGAAAGATGCCTCAGAAATGCTCTGAGTCAGCAAGTCCTGCAGTGGTGCCTGGAAGGCACCTTCAAGAGAGAAGCCTCAGGGAGGCTTCAGGACAGCAAGTCCTGCACTCTGGTCTCGAGGGCTCCGGCCACCAGGACAGGAGACTCCTGTCAAGGATTGGGGTCTGGCCTCGAAGGCTCCTGCAGAAGAGAAGCCTCAGGGAGACCACGGGTCAGCAAGTCCTGTGGTCTGGCCTCGAGGTCACCTGCAGGAATAACGCCTGGGAAAGGCTCCGGGTGGGACAGGAACGAGGGCGCTGTGCGGGGGCTCCTCACGGCACCGCTCTGTCCCGTTCTGCCCCGTTGCCTGTTCCCAGCAGCCGGGCAGGCTTCTATTTCCCACGTGTCACAAAGGGCCCTTGGACACCCGTTCTATGCCACAGTGACCGTGCTGCACCGTGTCACAAAGGGCCCCTGCACACCCTGCCCCCTGCCCTGGGGCCGCCCCCAGCCCAGCCCAAGTGGCCCAGGTTGGAAGGAATGCCTGGCCCCAGGTGTCTAAGGCAGCCCCACAGGATCTTTAGGAAGGGCTCAGAGCATCAGCAAACGCTGCCCTGCTCTGCGGGCTCAGGGCAGCAGAAGGAGCCCCAGGGCTGCCGACGCAGCCGCGCTGGGAAGGGCACGGGGCCTTCCAGGGAAGCTGGCACGGCCTCCTTGGGACACCTCCCGGCCGGTGGCCATCCCAAACCCACGGGTGTGACACAGACAAGGAATGTGTGGGCCAGGGCACGAATGCTGCTCTGAGCCCTGGGGCCCGGGCAGCGCTGACAGCAACAGCAGTGGCAGAGTCCCTGCCCAAGCAGAGCTGCCACCCCCGAGCCCTGGCAGCGCTGGTGCCCGTCTCCTGCCCCAGAGACCTGTGCCCTCGGGGGGCTGCTGTGCCACAGGGAGCCAGAGCCCACGTGCATTGGGGGCTGATGGCAGCAGCACCTGCAGCAACTGCTGGCAACACTTGGTCTCTGTCAGAAGCTCTTACTCTGTGCTGGAATTATTTTCTCATTGAAGTCATTTCCTGCACCACAAACACATCTTGGCCATGAAGACACAGAAGAATCTGGCATTAAGGAATCCTCACTTCAGGAAAGTTGTACTTCCCATTGCTCAGCTCAAGTAGTTATAAATTTGCAAACTTTCCGAATTTATTGGGATGGCCTGAGAATGTGACTGGTCTACAAGTTTGTGTCCCATCCTGAAGCAGCAACTCATTTGCCTTATCATCCATTGAATGACACTTTACAAAACATAACACTACACAGAGCCAAAAAGACCATTCTTTGATTTGCAAATGGATTTTGATGAAGGGATGATAATCTCCTAATTTTCTTAAGGAATAAAAGCTCTCAAGGAATGAAAGACCACTCAGTGTTACAAGAGTAACCCAAAGAAATGAGTAGATGGCAAAAGGGCTGATCCTCCCCCAGTACAGATATCTAAGTGGCCAATAAAGTACAGCTCTCCCCTCTTGTTCCCTGCAGGGGAAACAGGACCATGAATAGAAATAGTCACAGATATTCTTTCTGCCCTCCATAACCAAAGCTGTGCCAAAGCATAGATGCTGCCTTCAAACTGACTCAAATTCCAGCCCAGACCTCTCACCTTCCCGACAACTCCTTCCCCAACATCCCACCAACACCAACCCCCCAAAATCCCACAGAGAAGCCCTCAACACCTCACCAGGAGCCCCAGCTGTGCCCGTCCCTCTGCAGAGCTTTCCCAGCCTCCAGCAGACGCCCTGGTTCCCTGCACGTGCCGTGGGCTGGCACTCAGGAGGATCTGCTCCAAGGCCTTCCCCGGTGGCAGCTCAGGCTGCCAGGCCTGTGGTTCCTGGATCCCCCTTCCCAGCGAGCCTTCCTGGGCACGGCTGTTCCATGGGCACCTCTGCGCTCAGCTCGGACTGCTCCACTCAGCCAGGGCTGCTGGGAAAGGATCCAGAGCAGCCTGGCCAGCTCTTTCTCCAGCTCCCTCTTCACTCTTGGGGGAGCTAGAACATCCCACAGGAAAGCAACTGGTGCCACAAGGAGTGGGCAGCATCAGGCAGCTCTGGGGAGGCGCCTCAGCACTGCTGTATCCTGAGGGAACGCTGCTGTCCATGCCCTGTGTGTATCTGCAAAAGCTTCAAATCAGCTGCCTCAGCTCCCAGGGCCTCTCTTGGCCAGCATCCTGACGTGGATGCAGGGCTGCTGCCAGGCACTGCTGGGGCCCAGCGGGACAGGAGCGGCTGTCTCGTGTCCACGGAGCAGCCCTGACACAGCCAGGGCCATCCCGAAAGCAGACAAACGCTCCCGGGTCAGCAGAGAGGAGCAAGGAGCACTGGGCTCCTCTCAGGGGATCTCAGCTGGGCTCACTCCACCACACGCCCCCATTTTGAGGCCTGCTGATGCCCAGCTGCCAGAAATGCCCACCTTGTTCTCTCCAAGATGCACAGGGAGAGCCAATGAGCAGGACACCTTGGGAGGCCTTTTCTGAGGCCAGGGACACACCAAGATCAGCCAAGGCTCTCCACGCTGCCTGGCCCACACAGCCCAGCTCTGTGCTGGCCCTGGGCCACAGCAGCTCCCACCAAGCAGGAGGCAAATGCATTTTGCCAAGAGTTGAAACACAGCAGACAGGAAAGATGTGAAAAGTGTGTGTGCAAAGGCCTTTTAATTCACAGCTCTTACAGAGATCTTTGGGGCTCGTGGCTGGACAGAGATGCTCCTGCTCACCCTATGTCCAAAGCGGGGGAACACACCCTGCTGCAGGTGCTTGGCTTGGTCTCTGCAGGTCCAGGTGGATGCCAAACCTGCTCTTCACAGCCTTCTCCCTTGCCCTGCTCCTCTGCCAAGTGCAAGGGGCCTCAAGGACTGAAAGGAGCAGAGAGAGCCAAAGGGGGACACTCACACCTGCCTCACTGGGAGCTCCCTGGGAAGCACTTTCCTTGAGAAGCAAGCTCCTTTCCTCCAAAGGCATTTCCCCAAATGTGTGGCTTTCCTGGGGAACACCAACACACTCTTAAGAAAAGCTGGCAAGGCTGAATGACTCCAGGTACTTTCAGGACGGGCACTCCAGCTGTAGCTTGTATTCCCCCAAGTGTGTGTCCAGGTGCAGGTTCAGAGGTGCAGCCCCAGGCCCTCTACAAACACAAGCTGCCCGCTGCCTCTTCCCCTGCCTCAGCTCCTGCCTGTGCTCACAGCACCAAAACCAGGCTGTTCCCAGCCAGAGCCCAGAGCCCTGTCCCCACAGGATGCTCTTGCAATCATCTTCCAGGACTCTCTGCTGTGCACACGTGCTTTTCATGCCCGCTCCCAACAGGCTTTGGAACACAGAGCACAACCTGGCTGGCTCTGCCACCAGCACAGCGCAAACACAGGCGGAGGAAGAAGCAGCAGGGGTTGATTTGCGGCCATGCCCAAGAGAGACTGGAAGGGTGCCCTCCCTCTGCTCTCCCTTGGTTGGCTTTCTGACTGGCTCTGAGCCTGGGGCTGCCATTCCTCACTTGTGGGGACCAGAACCACAGCCGGGATCCCGGCACTGCCTGACAGCGCTCCGGGCACCGGCACGGCCGCGTGTCCGAGTCTCGGGCACCGTGCTGCTGCTTCATTTGCCCTTAGGCACACCCAGAGCTCCATGCAAAGCCCGGATGGTCTCTGGTTCTGCCCTGTTCCTCATCCTGTGCAGGGGTGGAGCAGTGCTGTGCTTTCAGGAAGCTATTCTTGAAAACTTCCAGCATTCCAAGCTCCTTTGCCCTCCATGGATGCTTGCCATGGAATCCCTCTCTGCTGTGTTTAGAGCATATTCAAGTTTGCTCTTCAAAAGTCCAGGGGCTCCAGGGTGCTCAGCAAGATCTGGAACTCCACAGTGCTGTACAACTGCACCTTCAGCAAAGGAACCTTTCCATCCTGACCTGCCCTCGTTCCTCTGTGTCTGTGCACAAAACACGGCGTGGGAGAGAACAGCAGCAGGGGCCTGTGTGTCCCAGGGCCCCGGATTTTCATCGCTCCAGCTCCACAGAGATGCAGGTAAAGTGAGGAAGCCAAACTGTTTATTAATGGAAGGCGAAGCAAAGGGATGAGCTGGGAGGGAAGAAAGGGGATGGGCAGGGTCTGAGGGCTGGAGGGAGGGAGCTGTCAACAGGGAGGGAGAAGGCAGGAGCCGTGGGAGCTTCCCACAGGCTCAGTTGTGCCAGTCATCAGCTGTGCCTGGAACTCCAGCTGATCCCCTCTGGTCTCCAGGTGGTCTCACCTTCCAAGGGATCTGGAGGTCTTAAAGAGACACTGGTTCTTCTGAGCCAGCAGATGAAAGTTCTGCAGTTCTTCCCTCAAACATCACCTGAACAAATGTGCTTATGCAGGAGGGGCTGTTATCTTCACTCAGGGCTCGAAGGGCTGGAAGAGAGAGGAACAGAGCCACGGTCAGAACGTGGATGTGCAGGAATCCAAGGAGACCTTCCTGCCAGAGCCATCCCACCCAGCTCTTGCCATGGCCGCAAGAGAGGAGAGGCCAAGGGGATCAGCTGCAAAGTGCTGGCCATGAATCCCCCTGCCCACATCCCTGAAATCTCTGTGTGCTCTGCCCACGCCACCCCTGGTCCACACAGGGAGCAAAGCCCACCGCAGCCGGGGCAGGGATTGCAGCTCCTGCCCAGGCATTGCAGCTCCCCCAGCCAGCCCCCGCTGACAGCCCACTGCCCTCATCACCCTCACGGAGGGCCTGGAGCTCTTCCTTCTGCCCCATCAGGAGCACCCAGGCAATCCCTGGAACACAGGCTAACCAAACTAAGGCTGCTGTGGCTATTATCCAGTTTGCTTTATGGCTTAATGAGGTGAGGAACTAATGGATCTTTAACTTCCTCTGGAAGGCAGGCACATGGATTCAGAGCTATCACACACTAAGTGTATGGTTTTGGGGGTTACTTTAATAATGGTACTTACTGTGAGGAAATGACATGGGGGCAAATTTTTTCCCAGCCCTTCACCCAGCTCTTTGGGTCTGCCCCACCAGTTTTCAAAGGGTTCAGATCCACTCTAAATGCTAATGATATCATACAGTGGCTTGTGTTGCTGATAGGCCTGTTACATTTAGCATTCAGAGATAAGGGAAGATTAACCTGGATAACCACACTGACACCTACCCCAGAGACCAGGGATGCTGCTGCCCCAGAGCCTGACCCTGCCCCACAGCCCACCTCAGAAATGAACCACCCAGGCTGGATGAGGGTTCTAATGAAAGAGATGGGCCAGGTGCTGAAGGAGTACATTTCCACAGCTGGTGAAAAGCCATCCCCCTGCCTCAAAGAGGGAGAGTCTGATGGTGCAGCAGTGGAACCCACAGATGTTACAACTGTCCAGGTTCCAGCTGAACTGCAAAGGCAGTCACAGCCAGCAGCAGTGGCCCTGGTGGAAACAAGGAGATCTAAGATGAAATCAGAGCACCCAGATGAGGATATGAAAGGAGAGCCTTCCCAACGCCCAGGAGAGGCAACAGTTGAGGTCATCACCGAGTCCCTGATGTACGAAAGTCTCCGTAATCTGCACAAAGACATTGTACGACAGGGACGTGAGGCTTATACAACCTGGCTACTTTGGGTCTGGGACCTTATGGGTACAGGTGTCCAGCTGGATGGTGGTGAGGCAAGGAATTTGGGACACTTGACTCAGGACTCAGGTATGAATCTGATTTTTGTAAGGGAGCCAAGGTCCCTTTCCCTCTGGGAACAGCTTTTAATGAATGTCAGAGAGAGGTTTGTCCACAGGGAGAGAATGCAGGACCAGCACCACAGAATGTGCTCTGGAAGATTCTTGAGGAAGGGATCCAAGAGCTGAGAGAAGTGGCAGTATTGGAGGTACTCTTTGGGAGGGATGGACAGCATGATAATGACCCCAACAAGGTCAGGTGCACAGGGCAAATGTTGTGGAGTCTGGCAAATCTGGGGCCAGCTCAATACACCACCTTTATTGCAATGATTAATGCCAATAACAAACGAGAGACAGTGGGTTCTGTTGCCAACAAGCTTAGAAATTATGAGAGTGTGATCAATGGCCCAATGCAGGCTCATGTCTCTGCCGTGGTCCAAGAACTCAGAGAGGAGATGAGGGAGATGAGGGAGGAGGTGAGGAGGAACAGTTCCCACATTGCACCAGTGTGAGTCACAGGCCCCAGAGTCAGAGCCCAACGTTCCCCAGCTAGAGAGAGAGGGTACAGCCCATGGGCTGACCTGTGGTTCTTTCTGCGTGACCATGGGGGAGACATGGGAAGGTGGGATGGAAAACACACTTCTGTCCTGGCAGCACGGGTGCATCAGCTCAAGGAGGGAAACACTAATTGAGGGAATTCCAGTAAAGTGAAGGTAGCCCCAACCTTCCATGACTGAGCTGCTGAGTATGATCCGT
The DNA here is from genome assembly GCF_023055355.1 of Agelaius tricolor. NCBI lineage: Eukaryota > Metazoa > Chordata > Aves > Passeriformes > Icteridae > Agelaius > Agelaius tricolor. Next base: position 563,724 of record NW_027269311.1, on the reverse strand, counting down.
CAGATCCCCTGGAAGGTACCTCGACCATGTATGCCCAGAATAGAAATAATAACCAGGGCTAGGGAGGGCCCTGCCTCTAGCCAGGGAGAGATATGGGAAAACCGGATTTTCTGGACAGTGTGGATCCGATGGCCTGGGGCATCAGAGCCACAAAAATACGATGCCTTAGTTGATACTGGTGCGCAGTGTACCCTGATACCATTGGGACATGTGGGGGCAGAACCTGTTTCCATTGCTGGGGTGACGGGGGGATCACAGCAATTGACCCTGTTGGGAGCCCAGGTGAGCCTGACTGGGAAGGAGTGGCAGAAACATCCTATTGTGACTGGCCCAGAGGCCCCGTGTATTCTGGGCATAGATTTCCTCCAGAATGGCTGTTACAAAGGCCCAAAGGGACTATGTTGGGCATTTGGCATAGCTGCTGTGGAGGCAGAAAACATCAAGCAATTAAACACTTTGCCTGGACTATCAGAAAACCCATCTGCAGTAGCTCTCCTGAAGGTGGAAGAGCAACGAGTGCCGATTGCCACCTCGACAGTGCACCGCCGGCAATATTGAACAAATTGAGATGCCGTGATCCCCATCCATAAGATGATCCGTGAGCTGGAGAGCCAAGGGGTGGTCAGCAAAACCCACTCACCCTTCAAGAGCCCCATCTGGCCTGTGCACAAGTCTGACAGAGAATGGAGATTGACTGTGGACTATCGTGGCTTGAATGAAGTGACTCCACCGCTGAGCGCTGCTGTGCCGGCCATGCTGGAACTCCAGTACGAGCTGGAGTCCAAGGCAGCAAAGTGCTTTACCACTATAGACATTGCTAATGTGTTTGTCTCCATTCCTCTGGCAGCAGAATGCAGGCCTCAGTTTGCTTTCACCTGGAGGGCTGTGCAGTACACCTGGAACTGACTGCCCCAGGGGTGGAAGCACAGCCCCACCATCTGCCATGGACTGATCCAGGCTGCACTGGAAAAGGGTGAGGCTCCAGAGCACTTGCAGTACATTGATGACATCATTGTGTGGGGGAACACGGCAATGGAAGTGTTTGAGAAAGGAGAGATGATCATCAGGATTCTGCTATCAAGAAGAGCAAAGCAGGAGATCACTCATGTGGTTGCTCTTGGCCCAGTCAGGACAGGACCAGAGGTGAAGAACGTGCTCTACTCTGCAGCCAGGAACCATGGCTTGTCCTGGAGCCTTTGGCAGAAGGTGCCTGGGGAGACTAAAGGCTGACCACTGTGATTTTGGAGTCGAAGCTACAGAGGGTCTGAAGCCAACTACACTCCCACAGAGAAGGAAATCTTGGCTGCCTCTGAAGGAGTCCAAGCTGCCTCAGAGGTGATTGGCACAGAAGCACAACTCCTCCTGGCACCCCGACTACCAGTGCTGGGGTGGATGTTTAAAGCAAAAGTTCCCTCTACGCACCATGCCACCAGTGCTACATGGAGCAAATGGATTGCTGTTATCACACAGCGCGCCCGTATAGGTAAACTGAATTGCCCTGGGATTCTGGAAATAATTACAAACTGGCCAGAAGGTGAACACTTCGGTCTCGCTGATGAAGGGCAACAAGAAGTGACACGGGCTGAAGAAGCTCCACCATACAACCAACTGCCAGCAGAAGATCCACGCTACGCTCTTTTTACTGATGGTTCTTGCCACATTGTGGGAATGAACCAGAAGTGGAAAGCAGCCGTATGGAGCCCCACAGGACTGGTCACAGAGGCCACTGAAGGAGAAGGTGGATCAAGCCAACTTGCAGAACTCAAAGCTGTTCAGCTGGCCCTGAACATCGCAGAAAGAGAGAAGTGGCCAAAGCTCTACCTTTACACTGATTCATGGATGGTAGCCAATGCTCTGTGGGGATGGCTGGAGAGGTGGAAAGAGGCACACTGGCATAGGGGAAAACCAATTTGGGCTGATGATGAGTGGAAAGACATTGGTACCAGGGTAGAGAAGCTACCTGTGAATGTCCGCCATGTAGATGCCCATGTCCCCAAGAGCAGAGCCAATGAGGAGCACCAAAACAGTGAGCAGGTAGACCAGGCTGCAAAGATAGAGGTGTCAAAGATAGACTTAGATTGGCAACAAAAGGGGGAGTTGTTCCTAGCTCGATGGGCCCATTATGCCTCAGGTCATCAGGGCAGAGATGCCACCTATAAGTGGGCACGAGACCGAGGGGTGGATCTAACCATGGACAGTATTTCTCAGGTTATCCATGACTGTGAGACATGTGCTGCCATCAAGCAGGCCAAGGGAGTGAAGCCCCTATGGTACAGTGGGCAGTGGTCCAAGTACAAGTATGGGGAGGCCTGGCAGATTGACTCCATCACACTGCCCCAGACACTCCAGGGCAAGCGCTGCGTGCTGACCATGGTGGAAGCCACCGCTGGATGGTTGGAGACCTACCCTGTGTCTCACACCACTGCCCAGAACACCATCCTGGGCCTGGAAAAGCAAATCCTGTGGAGACATGGCACCTCTGAGAGAATTGAATCGCTCAATGGGACCCATTTCAGGAACAGCCTTATCAATACTTGGTCCAGAGAACATGGCATTGAATGGATCTATTGTATCCCCTACCATGCACCAGCTGCTGGGAAAGTTGAACACTGCAATGGATTACTTAAGACTACCCTGAAGGCACTTGGCAAGGGAACTTTTAGAAATTGGGAAATGACCTTAGCAAAAGCCACCTGGATGGTCAACACCAGAGGGTCCATCAGTTGAGCTGGTCCTGCCCAGTCTGAACCCCTGCACACAGTGGATGGAGATAAAGTCCCTGTTGTACACATGAAAGGTATTTTAGGAAAGACTGTTTAGGTTACTCCCACCTCAGGCAAAGACAAACCCATCTGTGGGATTGTTTTTGTTCAAGGACCTGGTTACACTTGGTGGGTAATGCAGAAAGATGGGGAAAGCCGTTGTGTACCACAGGGAAACCCAGTCATAAGTGAGAGCTGTGTGTAAGGTTTCATTGGGATGCAGATGGAAATAGAATAAGGCATGGATAATGTCCTAGACTGCAAGGTAATGTGTGTGTTCAATTCCCATCTGTTAGAGGTGGGCCAGTTATCATCTGTTAATTGGGCAGTGTTTCTTTATCTCTTCCACAAACCAATCCTCCCTCTGGGCAGACATTTGCTGTTAATGGGCCATTGAGTGTCACTGCATGACTGATAAAATGACATCTTCCCATTGTGAGATGCTCTCCCCTGAGTGAGGAGCCAAGCGTTCCTGCCTGGATACAATCTGAGATTTTGGGACACCAGAACAGTCTTTCCACTGGATTCCCAGAGGAGCACCTGCCCCTTCCACTGGATTCCCAGAGGAAGACCAGGCCCATCTACATCACCACTGGATCTTCAGAGGAAGACTACACCCTTCTACAGCATCGCTGCTCCAACAGAACCGCATCTGTCTGCAGGAAGACTGCAGGAGGACTGCAGCCACTATTTTCATTGCACTGCTAGCAACACCCTGCCCCACAGTGTGTCAGGTCATATTCTGATTCTATCAGTGTTGCTTTGTATTACTGCATTGTTCATTTTATTTTGATTTTCTTTGCTAATAAAGAACTGTTATTCCTGCTCCCATATCTGTGCCTGAGAGCCCCCTTAATTTCAAAACTTTAACAATTCAGAGGGAGGGGGCTTTACATTTTCCATTTCAGGGGCAGCTCCTACCTTCATTAGCAGACACGTGTCTTTTCAAACCTAGACAAGGCAGAGGTTTCAAAGCCTCTGTTATAAAGCAAATAAAGTTTGAAGGAACAAATAAAATAGGAATTGGGGATGTTCTGTTAGTTCCAGAAGCAGTGTGAAATTTCTTAGGACAGGATTTACAGGTGCAGTTTGACATTGGGGTGCTCCCAGTGAAAGGGAAAATGGTAGTTAAGCTTCTCCAATAAGGGAAGAAAATGAGGAGAAAATTCATGACATGATGTGAGCAAAACCAAAAAACTGAGGTAAATTAAACATGAAACCTATAGTAATAAAAGTAGTTAATGAAAACCATCCAGTTTGGGTATGACAATACCCACTTTCCCTGGAGGGGAGACAAGGACTGCAGCCGCTGATCCAGGACCTACTTGAGGACAGGACCTTAGAACCATAAATGTCCCCCCATAATACACCCATATTACCAGCAAAGAAGTCAGATGGGACTTACAGGCTTGTCCAAGATTTGAGAGAAGTGAACAAAAGAACAGTGAATCCATATCCGGTAATGCCAAATCCCTATACGCTACTAAGTAACATCCCAGTGGTTTAGCGTGATAGACCTAAACGATGCTTCTTGGGCATACCCACTGGCAGAGGAAAGTGGGATATATTTGCTTTTGAATGGGAGGACCTCGATTCTGAGAGGAAGCAACAGCTTCAATGGACTGGGTTACCCCAAGGGTTTTCTGAATCCCCAAACCTCTTCAGTCAAACCCTAGGAGAAGTACTACAGCTCTTCTCCATCAAACCTGAGATGTAGCTCATCCAATATGTAAATGATTTGCTTTTCTCAGGACAGGAAGAAAAAGAAGTTTGGGAATCCACCATAGTGTTGTTAAGTTTTCTGAGGGACCAGGGACTTTGGGTATCAAAAGGGTAACTCCAATTTGTAGAGTGAGAAGTAAAATACCAAGGACATGTGATTTGTCAAGGGAGATGCCAGCTGAACCCTGAGAGAATTACAGGGATTGTTTCACTCCTGTGGCCAAAAACTAAGAGAGAAGTCAGAAGGTTTTTAGTCCTGTTGGGATGTTGTAGGCTATGGATTGAAGGATACATGCAGGCCATCCAGTTCTTGTATGAAAAGTTAGTGAAGGAAGAGATGAGGTGGGAAAAAGTTGATGAACAAAAGTTTGAAGCTTTAAAGCAAAAATTGGTGCACTGGCACAGAGTCTTCCTGCCTTAGACAAACCCTTCTGTTTGTAGATATAGAAAAAGGGGTAGCACATGAAGTGTTAGCCCAGGACTGGGGAGGATCCAGGAAACCAGTGGCCTATTTATCAAAATTATTAGACCCTGTCAGCCGGGGGTGGCCAACCTGCATTGAGGCCATGGCAGCGACTGCCTTACTCATAGCAGAAAGCAAAAAATTACCCTTTGGGGTAAAATTGAGGGTATATATCCCAAACTCAGTAAGGAGTATCCTAAGCCAAAATGCTGAGAAATGGCTCACTGATTCCTGAGTGCTAAAGTATGAAGCCATCTTAATAGATAATGGTTTAGAGCTGATCGTGAGTAACCAACTCAACCCTGCCCAGTTTTTGTATGGAGAACCAAGTGAGGAACTAATACATAATTGCCTAGAGGTTATAAACTATCAAACTAAAGGAAGAAAGGACCTAACAGATCAACCACTCCAAGGTGGAAAATGATTGTACATCAATGGATCTTCATAATAAAGGGGCACAGGGTATCAGGGTACGCTATAGTACATGAAGGGTTGGGAGCCTGAATTCTTTGCTCCTGGCACTACTGCTGCCCAACCAGCTCCTGCTTTCTGTAGCAGCAGCCCTGGGAACTGCTTTTGTTCCCTCAGTGGCACAACATCCCTGTTCTCACACTGCCAAAGAAAGCTGTTGATGCCAAGTGTGGCCAGGATGAACCATTGCTGGGACTGAAGCCCCTCTCTTGGGGCCCTACAAACTGACTGAATCCTTTGCTCTGGCACTGTATTCTTTTCTTTATTCAGTCTTCTGCTGTATTTTGATAAGGTCTTAATAAACCATTTAAATTTTTGAAAGTGAAAATTGTTCCTCACATGGGGTTGGGGAATGTGGGGCAAGGTTATTCACATTGGGTCAGCTCTCAAGGAAAAACTTCTCTGACCTGGCCAGACCTCCTTAGGAGAGACCCTGGATCAATATCAATCACAGAATGCTGCAATCACCTCTTGTATAATAACAACAGCAATAAAGGAACCTTTAGGATAAGAATACATATTTCTTAGAAGCACTTTGAAATATTTCTCCATAAATGTAAAAGGTAATTTTCCTATTGAACTGCACGAGAGCAGAGGGAAATCAAGGCAGAGCCATGGTTTGTCAGAACTTACTTGATCCTAATGAGCCCTGTGGTGCATTTGGAGCTGAGCTCTGGAACCTCAGGGCCTGAGAAGAGATTGCACAAACTTTTCCAGGAGTCAAAGTCATAGTCAAAATCCCCAAAGTGTCTCAAAGCATGAATGGGTTCCACTGAGGTCCATCCCAACACAGGCTCCTCATGGACTGCTTGGAGAACTGGAGGCCAGGATGGCACAACAACTTCTCAGAGACTCAGTGTGGAAAGGAAAATCCAAAGTACCTTAAAAATCTTGAGCATCTCAAAGCAATTTAATCTCAAAGAAATTTAGAAGCCTTATTAGAAGAGGCATGGAGGGGTTTTAGCAGTTGAGAGGAAGGATACAAACAAGGGATGAGAAAATTAATAGCAGTAGTAAGAGAGAAGGAAAAAGGGAGATGGCATATTCAAATGACTTCCACAGGGGGTCATCAGCAGTGGAATTATAGGGCATGGATGGATGGCTGGTCCAAAAGGGAATGAAGCTCATGTTCTGCAAGTCAAGGCATTTTCAGAGATGGCACCACAGAAATGGACTGTGGGATCTTGGCTCCGAAATGGTCATTAGTATTGTTGATGCATTCAGTCATTAAGCTGTTACAGTGCAACAAGGTCACTGAACTATTATCTTTGTTATATTCATGTAACAGTGTCTAAAGTTGGACCCTTGGCTGAAATATCAATCCTGACATAAGTTTAGACAAAAAGTCCCCGTATTCAGTGGGACAGAAGAGGAAGAACTCCTTAAAATATGAGCCAAGAAAGATAACAAAGGGAAGTGGAGATTAGCAGATGGGAGGAAAATGTTGAATAAACCCCTTGCCAAGAAAATGCTAGAAGGCATACATGGAACAACACATTGGGGTACACAAGTGCTAAGTGATCAATTTCTAAGGGATTCGGGATGCAAAGGAATTTTCAGAATAGCTAAGCAAGTAACTGAATGGTGTGTGAGATGTCAACAACTGATGAAGAAGATCATGAGGAAAAAACGCAGGGGAGGGCAAGAGCTAGCCTTACAGCCCTTCCAAAACACCCAAGTAGACTTTACTGAGCTTCCCAGGTACAATTGTGGAAGTTTTTGCCAGTGATAGTAGATCACGTGACTCATTGGGTTGAGGTGGTACCCACTGTTAAAGCCAATGCCAGTGTTGTGAGTAAAACACTTCTAGAACCAATCATTCCCCAATATGGGATGGAAAACAGGATTGATTCAGACCGGGGAACTCATTTTACATCAAAGATGTTGCAGAGAGTCTTTCAGGCCCTGGGAGTAAAATGGGAATTACAAACTCCATGGCATCCACAGAGTTCCGGTCAGGTTGAGAGAACGAATCAAACTCTTAAAAGAGCTCTAGTTAAGCTAATGATTGAAACCCAAATGTCATGGATAAAATGTCTCCCTTTGGCCTTATTAAGAACTAGAACCCAACCCCAGTCAGATCTGGGGGTCCCACCCTATGAAATGATGTTTGGGTTTCCCTTCCTGACCTCACCCCAGAAGGCTGCCACCCATGAGGAAGGGGAAGCCAATGCCAAGAAATAAGTGATGTCTATAGCACAAACCTTAGAAGGGCTAAGACATAAAGGGGCAATTCCTCAAACTACCACCCTGGATTTCAGAATCCATAATATTAATCCTGGGGATTGGGTGATGATTAAGCCATGGAGAGATCAGCCTCTAACTCCCCAGTGGGAAGGTCCCTTTCAGGCACTGCTCACCACCGAATCGGCCGTGCGAGCTGCAGAGCGGGGATGGACTCATGGCAACAGAGTCAAAGGCCCAGGAGAAGAACCCAAAGAGTGGACTGTAACATCCAGGCTGGGTGAAACAAGATTGACTCTCAAGCAGAGACTGAAAGACAACCAGGAAAACACCAAGACGCCCAAAAAGCAGAGTCAAGCTTCCACCAGCCAGCTCGAGAACTGTCTTCCTGTTTTAATGGGTGATAATTACCAGCAGCTGTTGAGGGGAAGTACACAAGGGACAGTAAAAGGCAATGGGACAGCTTCTTTAAGAAAATAAGACAAAGGAAGGAGGACAAGGCCGGGTTGACCCCTTTGTTTGCTACCAAGAAGGCTCCATAGCCCTGCTGTGGGTAGCAACCCCATGGGCATGGTAAGGTAGGGACAAAAGGCCATTCCAGACCTCTGTAATTCCTCAGTTGTCTTTTAATACAACAGGGACTGGAGGGCAGGACCGAGTTGGCCTCTGGACTCACCCCTAAGATGCACCAACTATGGGCAGCAGCCACATAGGCACGGTAGATGGGAGTCAAAGCCACACTGGACCTCTGGGATGCCCTTTTGTCCATTCCAAATGAGTGTGTCTATGGAAAACCTGAGATTTTTTTCTCCTGTTCCCACTGTCCTTGCCCACATCAACAGATGCTGGTATGACTCATACAAGAGAGAGACAGAGTTTTACTTAATTGTTCAAGCAAAAGGACTTCTAGAAAAAGAAAAGGGGGGTTTGTTATAGAAGAGTAACCCTATGGTTGACTCTCACAATTAACGGGTGAATATTAAATATATGTTAAGGGACATTTTGTAGATGTACAGTTATCTTTCCCCTCCCCCTTGCATTGCTATCACAGGATGGCCTCAGTAGTTGGGGCATTTGGGAGGGTTGGCTTGTTCCTATGGCAGCACCTGACCTCCAATCAAGGTGTGAGACAGTGATCTCCAGCACTGGACAGTGAAGAAGGAGTCGATTGACAAGACTTTGGGAGGGGCTAGAGGTGTAAAAGACAGAGCATCCATTTTGTAGATGAGCACACAGTGACTGAATTCTTTGGTCCCGGTGCTGTATTCTTTTCTTTATTCAGTCTTCTGTTGCATTTTGATAAAGTCTTAATAAACCATTTAAATTTTTGAAAGTAAAAATCATTTCTCACATGGGGTTGGGGAATGTGGGAAAAGTTGTCCTCACTGGGTCAGACCTCAAGGTACAACTTCACTGATCTGGCCAGACCTCCTTAGGAGAAACCCTGGATCAATATCAATCACAGAATGCTGCAATCACCTCTTCTCTAAAGAGAACAGCATAAAATACACTCTTTAAAATAGGATTACATGTTTCTTAGAAGCTCATTGAAATACTTCTCCATAACTGTAAAAGGAAACTGTCCTGCTGAAGTGGACTAGACCAGAGGGAAATCAAGGCAGAGCCATGGTTTGTCAAAAGATGCTTCATCCTAATAAGCCCTGTGGTGCATTTGGAGCTAAACCCTGGAACCTCAGGGCCTGAGAGGAGATTGCAAAAACCTTTGCAGGAGTCAAAGTCAGAAGAAAACCCAAAAGTGTCTCAAAGCATGAAGGACCTCATCCTGTTGAGGTCCATCTCCAACACAGGGTACCTCATGGACTCCGTGGAGGAGAGAATTGGAGGCCAGGATGGCACAAAATCCTCTCAGAGACTCAGTGTAGAAAGGAAAATCCAAAGTACCTTAAAAAACTTGAGTATTTCAAAGTATTAATGAGCCCCACTAAATGTCAATGCAAAGCCCTCAAGGGACTCGTTAAAGCAGATAATTGGGGCCATGGTGCACAAACCTCTCACAGAGTCTGTATCAAAAGGGAAACACCAAGTGCCTTCAAATAACTGAAGTACCCTGAAGCATTAATGAGCCCCACTGAGTGTCATTACTGACAAAGCCTCTCCAGGGACTAATTACAGCAGATAATTGGAGGCCAGGATTGCACAAACCTCTCAGAGACTGCAAGGCAAAAGCCAAACCCAAAGTCCTTTGAAAAACCTGCAGTCCCTGCAGGGAGCATGAAGGAGCCCCCAGGGCCATTGCTGAGCAAGGCTCCCCAGGGACTCCTTGCAGCAGATCCTTGAGGCCACTGGGATGTGGGCTAGGGGGGGATGCTGAGGGCAGCACAAGGGGCTGACAGTGCCCAGCCTGGCTGGGGCTGTGCCAGGAGGCCCCAGGGCCTCAGCACAAGGTGTCTCCTCCCAGCCCTTGCTGGCATAGACCCTGCTGTGCCCCAGGGCACCAAGACTTGGCTTCTCTTTGTCCCCACCTGTCATCACTGCCTGCAGTTCTCTGCTCTGCCTGGGGCCTGGGGACACTTGCTCAGTCGTGTCCCTCTCTGGGACCCATTAAAAGTCCAAGAAAGTTTGGAGTTGGATTCTGCCTTGGAGTTCTGGAGAGGTTTCTTCAGCTCCCTCTCAGGGACTGATGTCCAGGGCCTGAGCACAAAGCCCCAGAGGCTGATTAAAGTCCTTGTGCTGTGTCTGTGCTGCTGAGCTGGGCTGGGCTCCTGGCCCAGAGGCAGCTCCTGGTCACCAAGAAGAGCTTCAAAAGCACATTTCTCTGGATGAGCAGCTCTTGTGCCAGCCCAGCAGGGCTGGGGCACTGCCTGCAGCCAGCCCGGGCACAGCACAGAGGCACAGAGAGCTTCAATCAGTCAGGGCTGGGAAGGGGCTGAGAAGTGCCTGGGGCACAATCACTGCCAGCCCTTGGCACAGGAACCTCTGGCTGCAGGACAATGCAGCTGCAGCTCCTGGAGCCATCTCCTGCAGCTGGAACATGCCAATGCCTGCAGAGCCTGTGAGTACATTCTCTGCTTGTCTCTTGTGCAGAGCAGCCAGGGGTGCCCAGGGCTGTCCTGCAGAGCAGGGTCCTGCAGCCCAGGGTGCTGTGCTGGGGCAGGGACTCTGCTGCCTGCCAGGGACAGCTCTCAGCCAGCCCTGGCAGCTGCTCCCAGCACTGGGGGACAAGATCTGGGTGGCAGGAGACAGCTGGTGAGGCTTGGGAGTGTTCTCCTTGTGTGGGGAGGATGCTGCATTGTTCAGGACTGCTCCCAGCATGGCATTGAACTGCAGAACATTTCCAAATAGATTATACAGGGAGTATAGCAAGGCAGGGGCTGCATAAAAAGGGATATCCTGCTTTTTTAATCTACTGCGCTGAGTTGGAAATTGCACAATGATATTCATCACTCAGTTCAGGTTGAGAAAAAAAAAAAATATTCTCTGATCAGAATAAGCCAGGAAGCAACAGCAATCACCACAGGACCCCTTAGAGGCAGCATCAGTGTTGCTTTTCCAGTCTCCTCAGGGTTGCTCTGACGTTGCCATCAGAGCTTGCAGAGCCAGAGCTGCCCCTGGGCAGTGCCTGAGCTGGGAGGGCTCTGCAGGGCAGAGCTGAGCCCCCAGGGCTGGGCTGGGCTCTGGCAGCACTGGCAGGGCCCAGCCCTGGGCACAGGGAAGCAGCTGCTGGCAGGGACAGCTCCAGGCAGCAGAGCCCTGGGCAGGCAGTGGGGGGAAAGTGCCCCCAGGCTGTGCTGGGATATTTCAAGTCCTCTCCAAACCCAACTATTCCATGGTTACTTTTCTTACAGATCCCCATATGCAGCCCCAGCAAATGTCCAACAGCAGCTGCATCAGGCACTTCCTGCTGCTAGCATTGGCAGACACGTGGCAGCTGCAGCTCCTGCACTTCTGCCTCTTGCTGGGCATCTCCCTGGCTGCCCTCCTGGGCAACGGCCTCATCATCAGCGCCGTAGCCTGCGGCCACCACCTGCACACGCCCATGTTCTTCTTCCTGCTCAACCTGGCCCTCGCTGACCTGGGCTCCATCTGCACCACTGTCCCCAAAGCCATGCACAATTCCCTCTGGGACACCAGCAATATCTCCTACACCGGATGTGCTGCACAGGTCTTTTTTTTTGGATATTTCATCGCAGCAGAGTTTTCCCTTCTGACCGTGATGTGCTACGACCGCTACGTGTCCATCTGCAAACCCCTGCACTACGGGACCCTCCTGGGCAGCAGAGCTTGTGCCCACATGGCAGCAGCTGCCTGGGCCAGTGCCTTTCTCAATGCTCTCATGCACACGGCCAATACATTTTCCCTGCCCCTGTGCCATGGCAACGCCCTGGGCCAGTTCTTCTGTGAAATCCCACAGATCCTCAAGCTCTCCTGCTCCAAATCCCACCTCAGGGAACAGGGACTTCTTGCTGTTAGTGTGTCTTTGGTATTTGGTTGCTTTGTGTTCATTGTTTTCTCCTATGTGCAGATCTTCAGGGCTGTGCTGAGGATCCCCTCTGAGCAGGGGCGGCACAAAGCCTTTTCCACCTGCCTCCCTCACCTGGCTGTCGTCTCTCTGTTCCTCAGCACTGCATCATTTGCTTATCTGAAGCCCCCCTCCATGTCCTCCCCATCCCTGGATCTGGCCCTGTCAGTTCTGTACTCAGTGGTGCCCCCAGCCCTGAACCCCCTCATCTACAGCCTGAGGAACCAGGAGCTCAAGGCTGCAGCGAGGAGCCTGATCACTGGAAAATTTCAGAAGCATTAAACTGCTGGTCAGTGTTTCCAAATCACTTATAATAAAAGTCATATTTGATACTTCTTCTTGATTTCATTTTAGAGTTTCTTTACCTTTGTTTTAATTTTTTCTTATTGTCCACAAAGAAGTGTCATTGTTCCTGCCATTTCTCATTGTGTTTCTCTCCACCTACCCTGTGGCCACAGACTGTGTCAATGAGGGGCTGTGCTCTCGGTGGCTTTAAATGAACTAAAGGATGTCCCAGCAGAGTTTTCTGCAGAGATGCCCTTGTGTTGCCTTCTCTGGAGCTGCAGCAGCAATGTCTGTGTGCAGAGCTGGGGCAGATCAGTGCTGGCCCAGCAGCTGTGCCCAGCAGCAGCAGCAGCAGCACTTGGTGTTGCCAGTGCTGCTGCCGTGGCCCTGCCCCGCTGCCCTGGTGGCCCTGGTGTTGCTGCAGGGCCTGAGTGCTCTCGGGGCCGGGCACAGCCCTGGGGGTGGCAGTGCCGGGGCTGCAGCAGGGACAGGCCATGGGCACTGCTGGGGCAGCGCTGACGCCTCAGGCCAGGCCCTGGGGGCTCCAGGCTCCTTGCCCAGGCTCTCTCAAGAACACGGCCAGGCCAAGGCTCAGCACAGAAACCCCCGTGAGCAGCCCCAGGCTGGCCGTGGGCAGGCTGGGGGCAAACAGCATGGCTGGGGCTCTGCAAGGGCCCTGGGGCAGAGGGGAAGGAGCAGCAGAGCAGGGGCTGATCCATGCCCAGTGCGCTGCACAGCCCAGGGCAGCGTCCCAGAGCGTCCTCATGCAGCTGCCAACAACATCCCCCCTCTGCAGCCCTGGCCTCTCCCCCAGCTCACACAGGTGCCCCATCCTTGCAGGCACAGACACGGCAGCACTGCCTCAGCAGCCCCTGTTTGCATTGCACACAGCAGGGCCAGCACCCCCATGCTGTTGCTGTGGGGACATGAACCTGAGGGAGCACAAATGCCATCAGCCCCTGGGGCCAGCAAGGCCTGCGGGACACCAGGGAAACCACTCAGCTTTGTCCTGGCCTCTGCACTCAGCCAGAAAGTTTGTTCCCATCAGCTGGGAGTTTCCTGTGCCACTGCAGACGCTGTTGCTCAGAGCCAGGGCTGCCTGGCAGCCACCCCCAAACTGCCCTGAGCATTTCCTTTGCCTCACCTTTGCCTTCTTAGCTCAACTGCTTCAAATTTCTTCCCATTGCCCAGCCCTGTTCCCTCCCCTGCAAACAGCCCATCCCTGTTTGCCTTTTCCTCTCTGGCCCCACTCCCCATTGCAGTTCCTGACTTGCCCCCATGGGAACGTCCCTTGGGCAGCAGGATCATCCTACAAGTGCTGCAGGAATTGTCTGCAGGCTCTTGCAGTGCTTGGTGCTGCTCCCTTGCCAGAGGCACCCCAGGCCAGGGGGGCACATCTGGGCTGCTGTGTCTGCCTCTGGGGCTCCCAGTTCTGGGCAGTGAGGAGGGGCTGCAGAGGCTCTGCAGGACTGACAGGATGGGCTTTGGGGCTGGCAGGAGAAGCTGAGGGACCTGGGATGCTGGAGCTGCTGAAGAGGAGGCCCAGGGCTCATCCTGCAGCTGCTCCAAGGGTGGTTTCAGAGAATCACAGAATCAACAAGGCTGGAAAAGACCTTGGAGATGATCAAGTCCAACCTGTGCCCTGACATCACCTTGTCTCCCCTAACCCTCCTCTTCTCCAGGACAAACAAGCCCAGCTCCCTCAGCCACTCCTCACAGGACTTGTGCTCCAAACCCCTCCCCAGCCTTGTTTCCCTTCTCTGGACACGCTCCAGCCCCTCCATGTCCTTCCTAAATTGGGGGCCCCAAAACTGGACACAGCACTCAGGGTGCTGCCCAACCAGTCCCCAGCACAGGGGAAGAATCACTGCCCTGGTCCTGCTGGCCACACCATTCCTTATCCATAGGAGTGCCAGGGGTTGGATGAGGGAAATGGTGTGGATGGGGTTGGGACAAAGTGTTATTGATTGTCAGCCATGAAGGGTCTTGATTTTCATGTCTGTTCAGACAGCATTAGGAGGTGCTGGGGGTCAATATCAATTGGATATTTCTGATAATCAATCAATAAACAGGAAAAGAAAACAGGTCAAAACAGTTCTCTCTGCATTTTTTTCAAACCAGTATATTCAATTTGAATACAATTCTGAAATCTGTCTAATTAGCCACAGAATAATTGAACATTTGAATTATTCCCAAGAGCTTTTTTCATTCATGTGTTTTGAACAAATTTTTGTGAGCTTTTCTCACTGAATTCCTGAACTGAAAAGCGCAAGAAAGAAGAGGCCTCAAGAGTTGTAACATTCATGAGTACCCTCAAAGTGGCTGAGGATCCATCCCCATCAGAGCAGCAATGAACAGAAACGGGCACAGCTTTGTGGCTGCTGTCCCAGCTTTGGCATGGGCCCTGGGCCTGGAGCAGGAGCAGCTCTTGAGGGCCCCAAGGCCGGGGCTCTGGTGCTGCCCTGGGCAGATGGGATGGCAGCAGGGGCTGCAGAGCTCTCAGCACCTCAGCCCAAGGGGAGCAGGGCAGCCAGGGAGCCTCCTTTGGCCTTGGCCAAGCCCCTTCCCCCATGGCTGGGGCTGAGTCCTGTGGCAGCTGCAGCTGCTGCTGTGCCCTTGGCTGGGGCTGAGGCCGTGGGGCCAGTGCCCAGAGCAGCCTGGCCTGAGCAGAGCTGTGGGGCCAGAGCCGGCTGGGCTGGGCTGGGCTGGGCTCAGAGAGGCCCTTGGTGCTGCCCAGAGCTCAGGGCAGCTGGCAGAGCTTGCAGGGAGCTGGGCTGGGCTCCGAGAGCCTGGCCCAGAAACCATCAGTGTCCATCTCAGCCTGGCTGAGCGTGCAGGGGCAGGACTCAGGCCAGGCCTTGTGGGGCAGGGCCAGCGCCTGTGCAAGGCATTGCAAACAGGCAAGTGGCCCAGAGAGGAGGCTGCTCTGTGCCCTTGGTGGCATGGACAGAGCAGGGAGGGGGCCCAGGACATTTGTCAGCGCCAGCCTCTGTGCCCATGTGTTGGCAGCCCTGGCTGCTGAGCCCAGCTTTGGCCTGGGCTGAGTTTGGCTGTGGCCCAGCTCCATCCTCCTGTGGGGCTCAGGGCCTGTTCCCGGCCATGGCCAGCCCTGGCTGCCTCTCTGCTGGCCCAGAGGCCGGCAGAGCCCGGGGCAGGGCTGTCTGTGCAGCCCCACAGGTGCCAAGGGCTCTGCAGGAGCTGGCAGAGGCTGCCCAGCAGGGAGGCCATGGGGCACAGAGCCCCAAGGCTGCTGTGGGCACCACGGCACAGGGGCCGTTCCCAGCCGCAATGCTCCTGGCCTGGGCTGGGCCTGCACAGGGGCTGGGCCACCATGGCTGGGCCAGCACAGGGCCACAAAGGGGCCACGCAGCCGCTGCCGGGGCTGACAGCAAGGCCAGGCACACACAAGCAATTGCTGAGCATGGCCTGCGCTGGCCAGGCCTGACTGTGCCAAAGGCAGAGCTCAGCTGCCCTTGGCAGCTGCAGCAACACTCCAGAGCCCAAAGAGCCTCCATGGCTGGGCTGGTGACCAAGGCTGCAGGTGGGAAATGCAGGGCTGCTGTGGGATGGGGAGGCCATTGAATTCCAGCACACACCTCAGCTCTCTGATGATCCCAGCACCATGCTGGGCCCTGTTTCACACTGGAGCAGAGCAGATGTTGATGGGACAGGAGCCCTGTGGGGCTGTCAGGGACCTGCAGCTTGCAAGGTGCTCTGCTCTCCCTCAGGTGCTCTCAGAGAGATCCAATCCCAGCTGGGCGCCTCAGTGCACACGTGGCACTGTCTGTTCATGGGCACACAGCTGATGTCTGCCTAGAAAGGGGCACAGATGTTAATACCTGTTAGTTTCCTAATTATACAAGCAAATCTTTTTTATGTGGGTCACTCGAGTACCTTTGAGATACGGCAATATTTTCCCACCAGGAACACGAATTTCCTGGATCTACTGGATTCTTCTCCTGATGGCAGGAGAAGAAAAACTGATCTTCTCCTCTGCCTTTGCTACCAACATTCAGTCTAATATTTCATGACCCTCTTCCTTCATGTGTTTTCAGCTGTCCTGTTTAAATGGCCGTGTCTACAGACATCTCTTCATTTAGAGCCGCTGGATCTTTGTCCTTTCCTTTGCTCCCAGACTTCCTCCTGCAGCTCTTCTCAGGTCATTCCAATGCATCTCCCTTGACTGGCTTCATGCTTTGAGCTTCAGGGAGTTGCCCAATCTTTCAGAAGTTAAAATAACACCTTAGTCAGCATCTTAGTTGTATTTTTATCTTTTATATCACCCCTTCTAATGTCTCTGTCTAAAATCTTTCCTGTATGGAAATGCCTTGAGGGTGGTAAACATATCAGATGTTGCTATGATATCACAAGGAGCTGAGGGAAGAGTTTTGAGGTTTCTTAAATTTTATCATGTTCACATTTTTTATACTGGCCATGAGGAAAAAACTTTCTTTGAATCTGAGTCTCACCAGTTCCTGCTTCCTCAAAGGATACAAACCTGATGAGTTGTGGTTCCCACTCCAGTGGCTGCACTTGGACCTCCCTCCACAGCCAGAAAGTCCCTGGAAATGCAGGGACAAAGGAAACAGGACAGGCTGTGGGGATCAGGTGCAGGGCAGAGCCAGAGAGAAGAATGACTTGCATTTGACGGAGCTGTGCCTTCCCTTGGCTTTGTTGACTGACAAGAAATGAACATCCCTCTGTGTCTCGGGCAGCTCCTTCTGCAAGGAAAGCAGGTGGGAGTTGGAGCCAAGGAGCTGAAAGCTGCAGGTGCAGCCTGGGCTGGAGGGAGCTCAGATTTGCACAAGGCTGCTCTGAGTGCCAGGGCTGAGATGGGGGAAATGGTGGGCTGGGGGTAGGGACAGAGTCTGATTGATTGTCAGCCAGGAAGGGTCTTGATTTTCACACCTATTCAAACGGCATGAGGAGGCACTTGGATTCAGTGTCAATTGGAGATTGCTATTAACAGGGGAAAAAATGTACTTAAAACAGGACCTGAAAAATGTTTTCTCACTGTCTTTTCAAATCGAACATATTCAGTTGAATGCACTTCTGAAATCTCTCTTATTAACCATACGAGATTTGGAAACTGAAATCAAATTACTCCCAGAGGCTTGGCTTGTTAAGGTGTTCTGAATGTTAATGAGCCCTGGGACACTGAATTCCTGCACTGAAGAGCTGAAGGCTGAACAAGCCTCTGGAGCAGGGAAATTCAGCAGCAGCCTCCAAGTTGCTGAGGATGTCAGCAGCCCCCACTGAGGCCATCCCTGCCCAGAGAGCGTGGGGGAATGGGCAGACAAGGAGAGCGTCCCTGGGGCTGGGGCAGCACAACTCAGAGGCACCAGCGGCTCCAGCTGGGCAATGGAGTGTGGAATGTGGCTGGGAAAGCCCTGCCTGGGCTGGGCCAAGCAGCAAACACAATTCCTGACCCCCATTCCCCAAACAACTCTCTCAAGGAGACATTTAAAAGGAATTACAATTGTTTATGTACTCTGAGTTGGACTCCCTGGGGAAATACCAACAAGAGATTCTCAGGAGCTCAAAACAAACAAACAGACTTTACTGGGAGCATTAGAAAATCAGAGAAACTTTGGCAAAAGATTTATTATGACATTGTAGTAGTTTTGTTTTGTTAATTTAAGATTTTTCTAATGTTGAGATTTCCTAATTAATGTATTGATGAGTGTGGCGGGTTATAGTGTTGGTTAATTATTAATGTGTTTATTTTGTTTTGAGATTGGAATATGAGAATGGTAAAGTAGGCCTAAAATTCCAAAAGGGTGTAAATAAAATTTTACTAAATAGAAATTAAAAAAGAAAAAGGGTAGTAAGAATTAAATAAACTCTTTAGAAACCTTTTTTTTTGTTTACAATTTTTTCTTTTTACTGAGAGTGTAAAGAAAGTAAATTTAAAATTTCTAGTTAGTTTGCTGTTTCTAGAATAGTCTTTTTTTAGTTTACTTAGGGAGAGAAGTTTTTCTTGTTAAGGTTATGGAGATTTTTTTCCCAAGACGAAAAAATAGGTTTTTTGTGGTTCTTAATTTTGTCACGGATATCAATTATCTGGGGAACTTTGTTATTATGAAATTGTTTTTATTGCTACAAGCTGTTTTACAGCTTATTGATTTGCCATGTCAACTTATGAGATATTGTTTTAAAGATGACTTCTTTAAAAGTTTTTATTATTTACTTTCAAAATTATTTTTATCTCTGGGAATAGAAATCTTCTCTTGGGGATACTGAATTACTTATTTTCTTTTCCCCCATTTAAACATTTGATGAAAATCCGTTATTTTAACATTTGTTTATTTTAGTATGGAGGTTTTTGTTTGATATTATTTGATTATTTTTTAAGAGTGTTTTTGTGTTATAAAGAAAAAGAGATTTTATTTATACCTTATAAGAAGATTTTAGTTTTAAGATTAAGGTTATTTTTTGTCTTTTTTTTGGGGATTTAATTTCTCGTTCACTGGCTTTGATGGTTTTATGTTTTTTAATAGGCTTGCATTTTGTTTTTCTTTTACTCGAGGGAGGATTGAAGTATTGAAAGGGTTAACACCTGACCCGCTGGTAACTTGTGGTGGAAGTTGTGGTTGGGTTGTGTTAGGATTGGTTTTATGGTTTGTTTTGGGTTTTTTGTGTTTAATTTTAGTTGTAGGGTTTTTTTGTATGGTTTGTAAGTTGTAGGAGTTTTTAGTTTTAGTTGTGTTGGATGGAAGGGACTTGGTAAGATTTAATAGCTGTGGCTGGCTTTGTTCTGGTTGGGGTTTTGTAGCCTCTTTTGTTTTCCTGTTTGGGAGTTGTTGGGGTGTGGTTTGGTCAGAATGGGGCCAATGGGGGTGGGGTAGTCTGGGGCGGGGGGAAGGGGCTCAGCCCATGGCAGGGTTGCTTGGTTTGGTTTGGTTTGGTTTGGTTTGGTTTGGTTTGGTTTGGTTTGGTTTGGTTTGGTTTGGTTGAGATGGGGGCTGGGGCCAGGGCCCACTGATTCTTTGTTGACTGGAAAAGAAAGAGGAGGTTCCTGGGTTTTTTCATCTTTAGCATATGTGGTTCACAGAGGTGTGTTCAGTATCTCAGTGGTTTAACTGATTGTCAGTTACACAAAAAATTTTACATTACTTTTAAAAATTCTTGTCATGTACTACAACAGATATTCAAGCAACAAAAAACACTTCTGAAAGCATTGACTTGGCCCATTCAACTTCACAAACTCTAAGCCCATTCAATTTTAAGTTAATCAACATTTGCAGGAGCACAGAAACAGAAGAAGCAGACACAGAAAGAGAGAAAGACAAAAAAAGATTTAGAGAAGCACACACACAGCTACCAACTCCTGGATTCCAGCACTGTTCAGATGGAAATTCCAAGAGGATCCAGGGTCAAGCTGTGTGCTTGCCTTGTGGTCAGCCTTCAATACCCCTTGGTCTCCCTGGGCCCTTCCCCCAGGTGGGGCTTGGGCTCATTTGGTCCCTCAGGAGCTGGGCTGGGGCTGCAGAGGTGGCTGTGGAGCATTGCCTGTGCTGTGCCAGGGACTGGCAGCCACTGCTGGGCTGGGATAGAGGCTCTGGGGGGATTGGGGTTCCAGGGCAGGGCAGGGCTGGACCTGCCCCTTCCTCTCCCACACACAAAATGTTTCCAGTCAACAATCTCCTCCAGTCTGTTACAACAGGGAATGTTGGAGGTGAAATCCCAATTCTGGCCGTGGGTGCTTAGAGGAGCAGGACAGTTCTTTTCCATAGGAAGGAAAGCACAGAGCCCAAAGTTTGGAAGGCAGGTGAGAGCCTCACTAGGCCAAGGCCAGCCAGACTTGTCAGGAATGGCAGATATTGTATGGGAGCAGTCTTTGGATTATGGGAATTTTGGAGGTGGAAACCCAATCTTGGCCATAGGCTCCTGGAGAAGCAGGACAGTTCTTTTCCATAGGAAGGAAAGCATGGACCCTTCCCCAGTGGTTTGGGGACAGATGGGAAGTGACCCTTGTGAAACCACTGCCAGCCAGACTTGTCCTGGCAATATTCCTATGGGAACAGTCCCTGGATATAAGGAAATTTGGAGGCGAAATTGCAATTCTGGCCATGGGTGCCTGGAGGAGAAGGACAGTTTTTTTCCATTGGGAATGAAAGCACAGAGCCCCAGTGTTCCAGCAGCTGATAAGAAGAGACCCCCAACATGCCAAGGTCAGTTGGACCAGTCAGGCAGTCCATGGGAGGCCAAACAAGCCAGACCTGTTCCATGTTCCATTGGTTTTATGACGCCCTGCATTATCACCATGGTCCCCTTGGTTCCATGGGGTACCGCGGTGTCACAATGGACCCTTGGTTCAATGGGGTCCCACAGTGTCACAATGGCTCCTAGGTTCCAGAACGCCACCAAGTATCACAATATTCTCTGTGGTTCCACAGGCCCCACAATGTCACGGGACTCCTCTGTTCCATGAGCCCTGCAATGTCACAATGGACCTTTGGACCTGGGGGGGTTTGCAGTGTCACAATGGTCTCCTTTTTCTCCACAGTGTCACAATGGACCATTGATGACTGGAGGCCCCTCTGTGTCACCCTGGAGCTTTGGTTCCATGCAGCCCTGCTGTGTCACAATCAACCATTGGTTCAATGGGGTTCCACAATGTCACCATGGCCCCTTGGTTCCATGCAGCCCTGCAGTGTCACAATGGTCTCCTTTGGCTCCACAGTGTCACAATGGACCCCTGATGACATCAGGCCCTGCAATGTCACAATGGCCCTTTGGTCCCATGGTGCCCTGCAGTGTCACAAAAGCCTCTTGGTTTCACCAGGCCCCAGAGTATCACAATGGTCCTCTTGGTTCTGTGGGGACCCCCAGGGTCACAATGGTCTCACTGGTTCCATGAGGCCTCACAGTGTCCCAATGATTCTATGAGTCTCCATGATTTTATGAATCCCCTCAGTGTCACAATGGACCTTGGTTCCATGAGGCTCTGAAGTGTCCAAATGGTCTCTCCATTAGGTTCTATGAGGTCTTGCAATGTCACAATGGACCTTTGGCTCCCTGGAGTCTTGCAGTGTCACAACGGTCCCTTAGTCTCATGACACCTCAAAGTGTCACAATGGCATTATAGTTCCATGAGGCCCCACGGTGTCACAATGGACTCTTGGTTTGATGGGGCCTCTCAGTGTCACAATGATCCCTACATTCCATGGAGCCACAGAGTGTCAGTATGGTCCCCATGGTTCCATGAGGCCCAGCAATGTCACAGTGCTCTCCATGATTCCATGAGGCCCCACAGTGTCACAATGGTCCCTTGGTCTCACAGGGCCCCACAGTGTCACAATGGTCCCTTGGTTCCATGGGCCCTGTGCTGCTGCATTCCCCCCTCCCCTTCTCAGGCCGCCCTGCCAGCTGAGAAATGCTCCTTGGGGCTCAGCCTTGGCCAACAGCCCCTGGGCTCAGCTCCTCTGCAGCTCATCCCAAACACTGTCTGCTCCAGGCACTGCTGCTGCCCAACCAGCTCCTGCTTTCTGTAGCAGCAGCCCTGGGAACTGGTTTTGTTCCCTCAGTGGCACAACATCCCTGTTCTCACACTGCCAAAGAAAGCTGTTGGTGCCAAGTGTGGCCAGGATGAACCATTGCTGAGACTGAGGCCCCTCTCTTGGGGCCCTACAAACAGCGCTCCAAAAGGAGCCCTTGGAGCTCTCCTGGGCCAGCGACTCCCTCTGAGTGGGGCCTCTCCCAGCCGGGAACTCTCCCGTTTGCTGCACTCGGGGATCCCCAACAACGACGTAGCCTGGGCCGATCCCCCCACTCCTCCAGGCTCAGCCATTCACCCACTGGGGAGATGCCAAAGGATCCACAGGGAGCATTTCCTGCCCTCAGGGGAATTTCTCCCAGGTGCCTTGCAGTGACTCTTTGTGTCTGTGTGCACACAGGAGTGCCTGTGCTGGGGAAATATGGCAGAAATGCTGCTCTCTGAGTGCTTTGAGTGCCTTGTATAGCTGAGTCAGTCAGGCCTGTACGAAATGTTCAGTCATGAGGTATGAGCTAAGTTAAATGCTCCTGAGAGTTGTTCTTTTGCTAAGTTGTTATTTTAATGTAAGTTATTAGGCTAAGTTAAATACTGTTAAGTGTTATTCCTCTGTTAAATTGCAAAGTCATAGGTTCTAAGTTAGGTTAAATACTGTTAGCTGCTCTTTTTGCCTAAATTGTGACATTTAAGCTATCAGTTACGGTAAAGTCCTGTTAAGTTTGAGCTCTGTTAAACCTTTGGCCTGTATTCCTTTTATCCTTCCCCTCACTGTCCTTGTGTCACACACACACACACAGGGACAGTTCTCGGTTCATTTCTGGTTTGATTGCCTGCATTTTGTTTGGTTTTGTTGTGGCTTTGTTTCCTTGGTGTGCCTGAAGTGTCCAGTCAAGAGCACAGTGACTCTTGCCAAGGAACTTTGTGCTGCTGTCCCTTAATATTCAATCTGGTTTTTGCTGATCCCTTGCTGGGGATTTTTTCAGCGCTCTCAAGGCCTCGTTGGTACCAGGGTGAAGGAGCCCTGGCCCAGGCTCTGGCCCTGGGGGACACGGGGACGCTGCCGGGGGGTCCCTGTCCCCCTGTGCCACCCCCAGGGCCCCGGCCCCCTGTCCCCGTGTCAGGCTCTGGGGTCGATCTCGTGGAACATCCTCTGGGGGAGGCTGCGGCGCCGGGGCGGGGGGACCCGGGGGGACAGGGGACCCCGCTGTGCATGAGCATGGTTGGACTGCTCTGGGGGAAACTGTGAGGGGGGCCAGGGCAGAGTGACCTCCCCAGGGACCTCACACGGCCCCTGTGATGTCACACAGCAACCTGTCATGTCACACAGCCCCTGTGATGTCACAGAGCCCTGTGATGTCACACAGCCCTCTCTGTGATGTCACACAGTCCCCTATGATGTCACACAGCCTCCTGTGATGTTACACAGTTGCTCTGTGATGTTATAGAAGACTCCGATGTCAAAGAGTCACTCTGCAATGTCACAGTTTGTTCTGTGATGTCACAGGCTGCTCTATGATGTTACACAGCCACCTGGTGATGTCACAACGCACTCCCTCATGTCACTGAGCCACCCTCTATGATGGCAAGATCAGCTCTATGGCCTCACACTATGATGTCACAGACAGCTGTGTGATGTCACAACCCCCTCAGTGATGTCCCAAAACCCTCTCTGTGATGTCATACTGCCACTCTGGAATGTCACAACAGGCACTTTGACCTCACAGCCACACCACTCTGTGATGTGATACATCTGCTCTGTGATGACATAGAAGACACTGTGATATCACAAAGTCATCGTGTGATGTCACTGTCTGTTCTGTGATGTCACAGCCTACTCTATGATTTTACAGCCAGCCAGTGATGTCACAACTCACTCTCTGATGTCAAAATTCCATCCCCTATGATGGCAGGATCTGCTCTATGTCCTTACCCTTACTCTATGATGTCAAAGATAGCTGTGTGATGTCACAGCCCTCTAAGTGATGTGTCCCTATAGAGTGGTCAAGTGCTTGAGGCCAAGAGTGCCTGGACAAGAGGCACAGTTCTTTTCTATAGGAAGGAAACCACAGAACCCCAGGGTTTGAAGGCAGGTGAGAAGCAGTCACCAGAGGCCAGGGCCAGCCAGACCTGTCTGTCCCTGCAGCTTTTGTCTGAAAGCAGCCTTTGGATATAACGGGAATTTTGTGGGTGGAATTCCATTTCAGCCATGGGTTCCTGGACTGGAATGACAGCTCTCCATAGGAAGGAAAGGGTGGAGTCCCAGTGTTCCGAAGGCTGATTAGAGGCAGCCCCAAGGAGGCCAAGGCAGCCAGATCTCTTGTCAGGGAAGAATCCTTGGACAGACAGAATTTGGGAGGCCAAACCCCACATTTGTGTATTGGGCTCTGGACAAGAAGGACAGTTCTTTTCCATAGGAAGGAAAGTGTGGACCCCCAGTGCTTCAAAGGAAGATGATAGCTGGCCCTCAGGACACCAAGGGAACCTAGATAGTCCTGGCAGCTTTTGTCTGGAGCTGTCCTTGGATTTAAGGAATTCTGGAGGCGAATTCTCAGTTTTGGCCATGGATGCCTGGACTTGAAAGATGTTTTTTTCCATGAGAAGAAAAGCACAGGCCCCCGGTGTTTTGAAGGCAGATGAGAGGTGGCCCCCAAGAGGCCAAGGCCAGCCAGAGCTGTCTGTCCTGGCAGGTTTCATATGGAAATAATCCTTGGATATAATCAAATTTGGAGGAAGAATCCAAATTTCAGCCATCAACCCCTGGAGGAGAAGGACAGTTCTTTCCCACAGGAGGAAAGCATGGAACTCCAGGGTTTCAGGGGCTGATGAGAAGCAACCCTCAATATGCCAAGGTCAGCTGCACTAGTCAGGCAGCCCTCAGGAGGCCCAACCAGCCAGACCTGTTCCATGTTCTTGGATCCTTGGGGCCCTGCAGCATCACAATGGCCCATTGGTTCCATGAGGCCCTGTAGGATCACAACAGATCTTTGTTTCCATGAGGCCCAGTGATATAACAATGGTCTCCTTGGCTCCATGGTGGCACAATGGCCCCTTGCTTCCATGAGGCCTTGCAGTATCAAAATGGTTTCCTTGTTTCCATGGGATTGTGCAATGCCACAATGGGCCCATTGGTTCCATGAGTTCGTGGTCTTAAAATGGCTCCTTGCTTCCAGGGGTTCCTCAGGATCACAATGGCCCCTTGGTTCCAAGAGGCCTGGATGTGTTATACTGGCCCCTTGCTTCCACGGGGACCTGCAGTGTCACAGTGGCCCCTTGTTTCCATGAGACCTTGCAGTGTCACAGTGGTTGCCTTGGTTCTATGAGGCCCTGTGGTGTCACAATGACCCCTTTGTTCCATGGGGACTCAGACTGCCAGAATGGTCTCATTGGTTCCATGAAGCCCCTCAGTGTCACAATGGTCTCTTTTGGTTCTGCCGTGTCACAATGGCACCTTGGTTCCGTGAAGCCCTGAAGTACGGAATGGCGCCTTGGTTCCATTGGGCTCCTCCCTGCCACACGAGTTCCCAGTTCCATGGAGCCCTGCAGTGTCACAGTGCTCTCCTTGGTTTCATGGTGCCACTCAGGGTCACAAGTGCCCCTCAGCTCTACAAGGCCCCATAGTGTCACAACTGCCCCTTGCTCCCATGAGACCGTGCCATGTCACAATGGTCTCATTAGTTCCACGAGGCCCTGCACCTCCACAATGGCCCTTGAAGTGTCACAATGGTCTCAGCAGGTTCCCTGACTGGTTCACAATGGCCTCCTTGGTTCCATGATGCCCCATAGTGTAACAATGGTATCCTTGGTTCCACAGTTAGAATGGCCCCATGGTCTCATGGAGCCCCACAACCCCTTATAGAGCCCCACAGCCCCTTGTGGAGCCCCACAGGGTCACTGTGATCCCCTTGATTCCATGAGGCCCTGCTGTGCTACAATGGCTCCTTGGTTCTATGAGGCCCTGTGGTGTCACAATGGCCCCTTGGTTCCAGTGAGTCCCTAAGTGTCATATCAGTCTCCTTGGTTCTATGAGGCCCCACAATGTCACAATGGACTTTTTGTTCCATGAGCTTTTGTACTGCCAAAACCAGACAACAACAGTCCCCTTGGTTCCACGGTGTCACACTGGACCCTTGGTTTTATTGGGACTCACAGTGTCAGAAGGGGCTCCTTGGTTCCATGAGGCCCTGCAGAGCCCCTTGATTCAACAGGGCCTCAAAGTGTCATCATGGCCTCCAGGATTCCATGAGGCCCCGCAGTGTCACAATGGAGCTTTGGTTCCATTTGTTCCAGCACTGTTCCATGAATCCTTAATTCCATGGGGCCCTGTAGTGACACAATGGACTCCTTGGTGCCACACAGTGTGACAACTGCCCCTTGGCATGCCAACGCTCCATGGTACCACAATGATGCCTTGCTTCCAAGAGGCCTTGTAGTGTCACAATGGCCCCTTGGTTCAATGAGGCCTTTGGTGTCACCATGGTCTCCATGATTCCATAAGGTCTTGCAGTGTCACAACGGACCATTGGTTTCACTGAGCCCCACAGTGTCACTGTGGTCCCCTTGGCTCCACAAGGCTCTGAAGTGTCACAAAGGCCCTTTAGTTTCACAAGGCCTCAAAGTGTAAAAATGGCCTCCATGGTTCCATGAGGCCCGGCTGGGTCCCAATGGACCTTTGGTTCCATGATGCCCCAGAGTGTCACAATGGTATCCTTGGTTCCTTGGACCCTTCATCCCATGGAGACCCCCAGGGTTCACTGTAGTTCCCTTGACTCCATGAGGCCCTGCCAGTCTATAATGGCCCTTTGGTTCCAGTGGGTCCTAAAGTGTCAGTCTCCATTGTTCCATGAGGCCCCACAAAGTCACTGTGGTCCCCTTGGTTCCACCTGCCCCACAGTGGAACAATGGACTCTCGGTTCCATGAGGTTCCCCAGTGACAATGGTCTCCTTGGATCCGCAGTGTCACAGTGGCCCCTTGACTCCATGTGGCCATACTGTGTCACAATGGCTCATGATTCCATGAGGCCACAGAGTTTAACAAGGGACCCTTGGTTCCATAAGGCCTTGCTGTGCCACAATGGATTTCTGGTTCCATGAGCTTTCACACAGCCAACAGCATCTCCTTGGTTCTGCAGTGTCACAATGGACCCATGATTCCACAAGGCCTTGATGAGTCAGAATGGCCCCTTGGTTCCAAGAGGTTTCTCAGGGTCACAATGGTGTTCTTGGATCTGCAGTATCCCAATGTGGTGTATCACAATTGGTTCAATGTAGCCCCAATGTGCCAAAATGGATTTTGGTTCCATGGGGTTCTGCAGAGTCACAATGGACCCTTTGTTCCATGAGTTTGCACAGTGTCACAGCTGACTCCTTGTTCTGTGAGGCCTTGCTGTCACCAAATCTCTGAAATATCAGAATAAGGCTCCTTAACACTAATTTCTTATTTAAGAGGGTATCATTTATTCAGGCCTGAGGTCTAGTGAGGGATAGCCCCAATCTTATGTGGACATGTAATTCTACCGGCATTGCTAAATGTGTATTACAATTTACTCATTACCATAAAACCCACCCCAAGTTCCCAGTTTCAGTCCTTTTTTTTTTTTGCCACTACATTCTTGGCCCAGATGTCTTCCTGTCTTCCAGACATCCTTGCTGGGAAAGCAGCCCCTGCATGCCTTGTTCCTGTGCTAAAAGTTCACAGGCACAGTAAAAATTGATTTAACCCTTTTGGTATCAAGGCTAAGGCTTTGTGTGGGCAGGCAGAGGCAGGCAGGAGGCAGAGCTGTCAGCAAAGGAAGGGCCCAGCCAGGTGGGGCAGCCGGGGGACCGACAGCCTACAGGGACAGAGGCGCAGGGCAGGCACACCGTAGGACAGCCTGGGCTGCACAGGGCACAGGGATGGGCAGCAGCTGCAAGACAGCCCTGACAGAGCCAACTTGGGCAGCACTTTGGCCATGACAGACACAAAGCGCACCAAAGCCCCAGAGGGTCATTACAGTCCTTGTGCTGTGTCTGTGCTGCTGAGCTGGGCTGGGCTCCTGGCCCAGAGGCAGCTCCTGGCAAGGGCAGCAGAGCTGCAGAGAGACAGCTCTGGCCAGGAGCAGCTCCTGGGCACAGCCCAGCAGGGCTGGGGCACTGCCAGGGCCCCTCAGGGACACCAGCAGGGCACAGACAGAGCTCCCAGGGGCTCAGCACTGCCAGGGGCTGTGGCATGTCCCAGAGGGGGCTGTGTCACAGCAGCTCCTCTGTGGCTGTGTCATGGAGGCACAGAGCAGCTGTGATGTCAGCAAGGGGCTGTGTGACAGCACCGAGTGGGCTGTGTGAGGTCACAGATTGGACTATGACATCACAGAGTTTGTTGTATGTGGTCATTTAGCAGCTACAGCAACATAGCGGGGATTCTGTGACATCACAGAGCAGGCTGTGACATCATGGCACGGCTGTATGGCATCATAGAGCTGGCTGTGAGGTAAAAGTGTGTACTGTGACCTTACAAGTGTCAGTATGACATCACAGAGAGGGTTTTGGGATATCACTGAGGGGGTTGTGACATCACACATCCGTCTGTGACATCATAGGGTAGGGTGTGAGGTCATAGAACAGATCCTGCCATCATAGAGGGTGGCTCTGTGATATCAGAGAGAGGGTTGTGACATCACTGCCTGGCTGTGTAACATCATAGAGCAGCCTGTGACATCACAGTACAAATTGTGGAATCACAGGGTGACATTTTGACATCACAGAGTCTTCTGTGACATCACAGTGCTGCTGCATGACATTCTGGGGTGACATCCCAGAGCTGGCTCTGTGACATCACAGGTTGCTGTGTGACATCACAGGGGCTGTGTGAGGTCACTGGGGAGGTCACTCTGCCCCGGCCCCCCTCACAGTTTCCCCCAGAGCAGTCCAACCCTACTCGTGCACAGCGGGGTCCCCTGTCCCCCCGGGTCCCTCCGCCCCTGGCGCCGCAGCCTCCCCCAGAGGATGTTCCACGAGATCGACCCCAGAGCCTGACACGGGCACGGGGGGCCGGGGCCCTGGGGGTGGCACAGGGGGACAGGGACCCCCCAGCAGTGTCCCCATGTCCCCCAGGGCCAGAGCCTGGGCCAGGGCTCCTTCACCCTGGTACGAATGATGGCTTTAGAGTGCTGAAAAAATCCGCAGCCAGGAAGCAGTAAAAACCAGATTTAATATTAAGGGACAGTAGCACAAAGTTCCTTGGCAAGAGTCACTCTGCTCCTGACTGGACACTTCAGGCACACCAAGGAAACAAAACAACAAAAAAACCAAACAAAGTCCAGGCAATCAAACTAGAAATGAACTGAGAACTGTCCCTGTGTGTGTGTGACACAAGGACAGTGAGGGCAAGGATGAAAGGAATACAGCCCAAAAGCTTAACAGAGCTCAAACTTAACAGGACTTAACTTATACCTTAATCTTAACTGATACCTTCAATTTCACAATTAAGCAAAAAACAGCATTTAGCAGGATTTAATCTAACTTATAACCTATGTCTTTGCAATTTAACAGAGGATTAATATTTAACAGTATTTGACTCAGCTTATAACTTATATTATACATAGCAACTTAGGGAAACAACAACTCTCAACTCTTAGCAGTGTTTAGCTTCACTTAGACCTCGTGACTAAGGCAATGTAGGTAAGGTTAAGACATCCTGGCCACACTTGGCATCAACAGCTTTCTTTGGCAGTGTGAGAACAGGGATGTTGTGCCACTGAGGGAACAAAACCAGTTCCCAGGGCTGCTGCTACAGAAAGCAGGAGCTGGGTGGGCAGCAGCAGTGCCTGGAGCAGACAGTGTTTGTGATGAGCTGCAGAGGAGCTGAGCCCAGGGGCTGTTGGCCAAGGCCGAGGCCCAAGGAGCATTTCTCAGCTGGCAGGGCGGCCTGAGAAAGGGAGGGGGGAATGCAGCAGCACAGGGCCCATGGAACCAAGGGAGCATTGTGACACTGTGGGGCCCTGTGAGACCAAGGGACCATTGTGACACTCTAAGTCCCCATGGAATAAGCAAAGCATTGTGACACTGTGAGGTCTCATGGAACCAGTGAGACCATTGTGACCCTGGGAGTCCCCACAGAACCAAGAGCACCATTGTGATACTGTGGGGCCTTGTTAAACCAAGAGGCCTTTGTGACACTGCAGGGTTGCATGGAACCAAAGGTCCATTGTGACATGTGGGGCCTTGTGTCATCATTGGTCCATTGTGACACTGTGGAGCCAAAGGAGACCATTGTGACACCACAAACCCCCAGGGTCCAAAGGTCCATTGTGACATTGCAGGGCTCATGGAACCGAGGAGTCCCATGTTCATTGTGGGGCCTGGGGAACCACGGAGACCATTGTGACACTACAAGGCCTCATGGAATCATTGGGACCATTGTGACACTTTTTTATGAAACCTTGGGGCCACTGGGACACTGTGGAACCCAATTGAAAGAAGGGTCTATTGTGACACTGCTGGAGCCCATGGAATCAAGTCACCATTATGACACTGCAGGGCCCCATGGGTCCAAGGAGCCATTGTGACACTATGGGCGCCATAAAACCAAAAGAACACAGAACAGGTCTGGCTGGCTTGGCCTCCCAGGGACCACCTGACTGGTCCAGCTGACCTTGGCATGTTGAAGGTCTCTTCTCATCTGCTCTGAAGTACTGGGGTTCCATGTTTTCCTTCCCAATGGAAAAGAACTGTCCTTCTTCTCCAGGCACCCATGGCCAGAATTGGGATTTCACCTCCAAATTTCCTTATATCCAGTGATTGTTCCCATAGGAGTATTGCCAGGACAAGTCTGGCTGGCAGTTGTTTCACAAGGGTCACCTCCCATCTTTCCCTTAAACCCTGGGGAAGGCTGCGTGCTTTCCTTCCTATATAAAAGAACTGTCCTGCTTCTCCAGCCACCCATGGCCAAGACTGTGTTCCACCTTCCCTAAATCCAACAACTGCTCCCAGACAAAATCTGCCATTCCTGACAAGTCTGCCAGACCTTGGCCTAGTGAGGCTCTCACGTGCCTTCCAAACACTGGGACTCTCTGCTTTCCTTCCTATAGGAAAGAACTGTTTTCCTCCAGGTACCCATAAGTAGAATTTGGATTGCACCTCCAGAATTTGGATTCCCTGTTGTGAGAGACTGGCGGAGATTGTTGACTCAAAACATTTTGTGTGTGGGGGAGGAAGGGGCAGGTCCAGCCTTGCCCTGCCCTGGAATCCCAGCCCTGCCCTGCCCTGGAACCCCAATCCCCCCAGAGCCTCTATCCCAGCCCAGCAGTGGCTGCCAGTCCCTGGCACAGCACAGGCAATGCTCCACAGCCACCTCTGCAGCCCCAGCCCAGCTCCTGAGGGACCAAATGAGCCCAAGTCCCACCTGGGGGAAGGGCCCAGGGAGACCAAGGGGTATTGAAGGCTGACCACAAGGCAAGCACACATCTTGACCCTACCTCCTCTTGGAATTTCCATCTGAACAGTGCTGGAATGCAGGAGTTGGTAGCTGTGTGTGTGCCTCTCTGTATCTTTTTTGTCTTTCTCTCTTTCTGCGTCTTCTTCTGTTTCTGTGCTCATGTAAATTCTTATTAACATTAAATTGAACAGGCTTAGAGTTTGTGAAGTTGAAAGGGCGAAGTCAATGCTTTGAGAAGTGTTTTTTGTTGATTGAATATCTGTTGTAATTTGATATTAGAAAAATTTTAAAAAGTAATACAAAACTTTTTGTGTAACTGACAATCTGTTAAACCACTGAGATCCTGAACACGCCTCTGTTAAACACAAATGTTAAAGATGAAAAAAACCAGGAGCCTCCTCTTTCTTTCCCAGTCAACAAAGAATCAGCGGGACCCAGCCCCCATCTGAACCAAACCAAAGCAAACCAAAGCAAACCAAAGCAAAGCAAAGCAAAGCAAAGCAAAGCAAAGCAAACCAAACCAAACCAAACCAAGCAACCCTGCCATGGGCTGAGCCCCTTTCCCCCTCCCCAGGCTGCCCCCCCCATCAGCCCCATTCTGACCAAACCAAACCCCAACAACTCCCAAACAGGAAAACAGAAGAGGCTACAAAACCCCAACCAGAACAAAGCCAGCCACAGTTATTAAAATCTTACCATCAAGTCCCCTCTCCCAACACAACTAAAACCAAAAACCCCTACAATCTACAACCCACACAAAATAACCCTACAACTAAAAATAAACATAAAAACCCCAAAACCAGCCATAAAACCAATTTTACACAACCCAACCACAGCTTCCACCACAAGTTACCAGTGGGTCAGGTGTTAACCCTTTCAATACTTCAATCCTGCCTGAAGTAAAAGAAAAAAAAAATCTAAGCATACAAATAAAAACAACATAAAACCATCAGTCAGTAAGGAAGAAATGAAATCCCAAATAAAAAAGAAGAAAAAAATACCTTAATTTGGAAACTAAAATCCTCTTATAAATTAAAAAGAAAAAAACTCTTTTCCTTTTTAACACCTAAAACTTAAGAAAAATCAAATTAATATCAAACAAAAACCTCCATACTAAAATAAACAAATCTTAAAATGACTGTAATTTCATAAAAAGTTTAAACAGAGAAAAAAAAAGTAATTCAGTATCCCCAAGAAAAGTTCTCTATTCCCAGAGACAAAAATTATTTTAAAAGTAAAAAATAAAAACTTTTACCCTTAAAGAACCCATCTTTAAAACAATACCCCATAAGTTGACGTGGCCCATCTACAAGCTGTAAAAAAGCTTGTAGCAATAAAAACAACTTCACGAGAACAAAGTTCCCCAGACAACTGTTATCCATGAAAAAATTAGGAACCAGGAACCACAAAACCCTATTTTTTCCTCTTGTAAAAAAATCTCCAAAAACTAAAAAAGAAAAACTTCTCTCTCTAAGTAAACTAAAAAAGTCTATTCTAGAAATAGTAAACTAACTAGAAATTTTAAATTTACTTTCTTTACATTGTCATTAAGAAAAAAAAGAAAAGTTGTAAAGAAAAAGTGTTCTAAAGAGTTTAATTTAATTCTTACTACCTTTGTTCTTTTAGTTACTTTTAATAAAATTTTCTTTATGCCCTCTTAAAATTTTAAGCCTACCATTCTCCTAATCCTATCTCACAACCAAATAAAAGCATAAATAATTAACTGACACTGAAACCTACCACACTCATCAATCCATTAATTAAGAAAACTCAAAATTAGAAAAATCTTAAAGTAACAAACAAAAACCAATACAATGTCATAATAAACTTTTTTCCAAAGTTTCTCTGATTTTCTAATGCTCCCAGTAAAGGCTGTTTGGTTGTTTTGAGCTCCTCAGAATGTGTTGTCAATATTTCTCCAGGGACTCCAACTCAGAGTACAGAAACAACTGTAATTCCTTTTAAATGTCTCCTTGAGAGAGTTTTTTAGTGGATGGGGGTCAGGGCTTGTGTGTCCTGCTTGGCCCAGCCCAGGCAGGGCTTTCCCAGCCACATTCCACACTCCATTGCCCAGCTGGAGCCGCTGGTGCCTCTGAGTTGTGCTGCCCCAGCCCCAGGGACGCTCTCCTTGTCTGCCCATTCCCCCACGCTCTCTGGGCAGGGATGGCCTCAGTGGGGGCTGCTGACATCCTCAGCAACTTGGAGGCTGCTGCTGAATTTCCCTGTTCCAGAGGCTTGTTCAGCCTTCAGCTCTTCAGTGCAGGAATTCAGTGTCCCAGGGCTCATTAACACTGAGAACACCTGAACAAGCCAAGCCTCTGGGAATCATTTGATTTTAATTTTCAAATCCCTCGTGGTTAAGTAGATCTCAGTAGTGTATTCAAACTAAATACCTGATATTTAAAAAGACAGTGAGAAAAGATTTTTTAAGTCCTGCTTAGTTTTGCTTTCCTGTTAATTCATTGATATGTGCAATCTCCAATTGACACGGAATCCAAGTACCTCCTCATGGATTTTAAATAGATATGAAAATCAAGACCCTTCCTGGCTGACAATCAATCAGACTCTGTCCCTACCCCCACCCCACCATTTCCCCCATCCAAGCCCTGGCACTCAGAGCAGCCTTGTGCAAATCTGAGCTCCCTCCAGCCCAGGCTGCACCTGCAGCTTTCAGCTCCTTGGCTCCAACTCCCACCTGCTTTCCTTGCAGAAGGAGCTGCCCGAGACACAGAGGGATGTTCATTTCTTGTCAGCCAACAAAGCCAAGGGAAGGCACAGCTCCATCAAATGCAAAAGTCTCTGCTGGATATTTAATCCACTTTCCACAGCAGACAGTCTCAGAGCAATGGAAAACACCTTCTGTGCCCAGCACAGATCCCAAGGTCCCCCCCCAAACCCTCCCTGCCCCGAGTCTGCCCAGATTTGCTCTTTGCACACACGAGTCACAGGCTGAAATCAGGAGCTCCCTCCATGCCCAGAGGGAGCAAAAGAGAGAAAGGGGGTGAAGAGCTCTCCTGTGCAGAGCCAAAGTCCAAGTGCAGCCCCTGCAGTGGGAACCACAACTCATCAGGTTTGTGTCCTTTGGGCTCAGGGACTGGTGACACTCAGAGGCACAGAAAGGTTTCTTGCCAACAAACACAAGTTGAACATTTGAACAGTTTAATAACCATCACAGCTCTTCTCTCAGCTCTCTGGGATGTCCCAGCAGCATCTGACATGTCCCCCATCTCCAAGGGATTTCTGTACAGAACAGTTTTAGGCAAAGACATAAGAAAAAATCTGTGATAGATAGAAACACAATTAAGATCTTGACTAATGTGATATTTATTTGAACTTCAGAAATATTGGGCAAGTCCTTGCAGCCCAAAGCATGAAACCAGTCATTCGAAAGGCACTTGAATGCCCAGAGAGCATCTGGAGGAGGAAATCTGAAAGCATCAAGGTGGACATAGATTCAGCTGGTCTAGTAAAGGGGTGTCCTTAGACATGGCCATTTAAACAGGTGACCTGGAAAAAACTGAAGGAAGAGGGAGAGGAAGGAATACAGTGGATATTGGTGAAACAAGTCCACAGGAAGACCAGCATTTATTCTTCTTCTGCCATCAGTACACTTCCAGGAACTTCGGGGCGGAAAATTTTGCCTTTTCTTAAAAGTACTCAAACGATTCAGAAAATAAAGATTTGCTGGTATACTATGAAACTAACAGGTATTAACTCCTGTGCCCCTTTCCAGGCAGACATCAACTGTGTGCCCATGAATAGGCAGTGCCACTTGTGCCCTGAGGTGCCCAGCTGGGATTGGATCTCTCCAAGAGCACCTGAGGGAGAGCAGAGCACGTTGCAAGCTGCAGGTCCCTGCCAGCCTCGCAAGGCTCCTGTCCCATCAACATCTGCTCTGCTCCAGTGTGAAACAGGGCCCAGCATGGTGCTGGGATCATCAGAGAGCTGAGGTGTGTGCTGGAATTCAATGGCCTCCCCATCCCGCAGCAGCCCTGCATTTCCCTGCTGCAGCCTTGGTCTCCAGCCCAGCCATGGAGGTTCTTTGGGCTCTGGAGTGTTGCTGCAGCCGCCAAGGGCAGCTGAGCTCTGCCTTTGGCACAGTCAGGCCCGGCCAGCGCAGGCCATGCTCAGCAATTGCTTGTGTGTGCCTGGCCTTGCTGTCAGCCCCGGCAGCGGCTGCGTGGCCCCTTTGTGGCCCTGTGCTGGCCCAGCCATGGTGGCCCAGCCCCTGTGCAGGCCCAGCCCAGGCCAGGAGCATTGCGGCTGGGAACGGCCCCTGTGCCGTGGTGCCCACAGCAGCCTTGGGGCTCTGTGCCCCATGGCCTCCCTGCTGGGCAGCCTCTGCCAGCTCCTGCAGAGCCCCTGGCACCTGTGGGGCTGCACAGACAGCCCTGCCCCGGGCTCTGCCGGCCTCTGGGCCAGCAGAGAGGCAGCCAGGGCTGGCCATGGCTGGGAACAGGCCCTGAGCCCTGCAGGAGGATGGAGCTGGGCCACAGCCAAACTCAGCCCAGGCCAAAGCTGGGCTCAGCAGCCAGGGCTGCCAACACATGGGCACAGAGGCTGGCGCTGACAAATGTCCTGGGCCCCCTCCCTGCTCTGTCCCTGCCACCAAGGGCACAGAGCAGCCTCCTCTCTGGGCCACTTGCCTGTTTGCAATGCCTTGCACAGGCGCTGGCCCTGCCCCACAAGGCCTGGCCTGAGTCCTGCCCCTGCACGCTGAGCCAGGCTGAGATGGACACTGATGGTTTCTGGGCCAGGCTCTCGGAGCCCAGCCCAGCTCCCTGCAAGCTCTGCCAGCTGCCCTGAGCTCTGGGCAGCACCAAGGGCCTCTCTGAGCCCAGCCCAGCCCAGCCGGCTCTGGCCCCACAGCTCTGCTCAGGCCAGGCTGCTCTGGGCACTGGCCCCATGGCCTCAGCCCCTGCCAAGGGCACAGCAGCAGCTGCAGCTGCCACAGGACTCAGCCCCAGCCATGGGGGAAGGTGCTGGGCCAAGGCCAAAGGAGGCTCTCTGGCTGTCCTGCTCCCCTTGGGCTGAGGTGCTGAGAGCTCTGCAGCCCCTGCTGCCATCCCATCTGCCCAGGGCAGCACAAGAGCCCCGGCCTTGGGGCCCTCAAGAGCTGCTCCTGCTCCAGGCCCAGGGCCCATGCCAAAGCTGGGACAGCAGCCACAAAGCTGTGCCCATTTCTGTTCATTGCTGCTCCCATGGGGATGGATCCTCAGCCACTTGGAGGTTGCTGATGAATTTCACTACTCCAGAGGCCTCTTCTTTCTTGAGCTCTTCAGTTCAGGCGTTCTCTGAAAAAGGCTCAGAAAGATTTGTTCTAAAGACCCAAACAAGAAAAGCCCCATTGAATAATTTTAGTTTTCAATTCTTCTGTGGTTAATTATACACATTTCAGAAGTGTATTCAAAGTGAATCTGCTATATTGAAAAAAAAAGCAGAGAGAACTGTTTTGTCCTGGTTTTTTTCTGTGTTTATAGTTTGGTATCAGCAATTTTCAATTGATATTGACCCCCAGCAACATCTAATGCAGTCTGAATAGATAAGATCAGGACCCTTCACGGCTGACAATCAATCACACTTTGTCCCCACCCTCTCCCCACCATTTCCCTCATCCAACCCCTGGCACTCCTATGGATCAGGAATGGTGTGGCCAGCAGGACCATCCCACTAGGATCTTTTCTCCTGAGAAGCTGGGAAGCTTCAGCTTTTCCATGTTTTGCTACTTTGGAATGCGATTTAGAGAATTGTTTACGCCCCAGGTGAAATTGTTCCTACTTGATGACCAATCACACATCCAGCCCATTTTGGACTCTGGTCAGTCACAAGATTTTATCATCATTCCATTCCTTTACTTCCTAGCCTTTGGATGAAATCCTTTCTTCTATTCTTTTAGTATGGTTTTAATATATCATTTTCTTTTAATATAATATATATCATAAAATAATAAATCAGCCTTATGAAACATGGAGTCAAGATTCTCATCTCTTGCCTCGTCCTGGGACCCCTGCAAACACCACCACAGAGGACCAGGGCAGTGATTCTTCCCCTGTGCTGGTCGCTGGTTGAGCAGCACCTCGAGTGCTGTGTCCAGTTCTGGGCCCCCCAATTTAGGAAGGATATGGAGGGGCTGGAGCGTGTCCAGAGAAGGGCAACAAGGCTGGGGAGGGGTCTGGAACACAAGTCCTGTGAGGAGCAGTGTCTGAGGGAGCTGGGGTTGTTTATCCTGGAGAAGAGGAGGCTCAGGGGAGACCTCATCACTCTCTACAACTCCCTGACAGGAGGGTGCAGCCAGGTGGGGGTCGGGCTCTTTTCCCAGGAACAGGGACAGGACAAGAGGACACAGCCTTGAGCTGCACCAGGGGACATTTAGGCCGGAAATTAGGAAATATTTTTCACACAAAGGGTGATTGGGCATTGGAATGGGCTGCCCAGAGAGGTGGGTGAGTCACAGTCCCTGGAGGTTTTTAAGGAAAGACTGAGTGCCATGGTCTGGGTGATAAGGTGGTGTTGGGTGCCAGGTTGGACTTGATGCTCTCCAAGGTCTTTTGCAGCCTGGTTGATTCTCTGATGATTGTGACACTGCAGGGCCCTGGGGAAGCAAGGGGCCATTGTGACACTGTGGGGCCTGGTGGCACTAAGAGGACCATGGTGACACTGTGTACGACATGGCAGCACAGAGCCAAGGGGCCAGGGTGACACTGTGGGGCTGAATGGAAGCAAGGAGTCCATGCTGACAGTTTGGGTTCTGCTGGAACCAGGATTTCCCTCTGCTCTAGGGCAGTTCACTAGGTAGGTTTCTTGCTACAGCTATGGAGAAATATTTCAACGAGCTTCTAGGAAATACATATTTCTATTTGAAAGGGTGCCTTTTATTGCTGTCCTATTACACAAGAGGTGATTGCAGCATTCTGTGACTGATATTGATGCAGGGACTCTCCTAAGGAAGTCTAGCCTGATCAGAGAAGCTGTGCCTTTAAGTCTGACCCAGTGTGGACAACCTTGCTCCACATTCCCCAACCCCATCCTGTCTCTCTTCACTCACCTGGGACCTGCTGTGCTCAGAGAACTGGCTGCACAAAGCCAAAGAGCGGCTTTGCTTCTTTTAGTTTTTCAAGCAATCTAAAACTCTTTGAGTTTCCCCATTGCAAACAGACACCCTCCTCAAGTGTGTGCCAAGCCCAAGGTGCCACCGAGACCACTCCAGACCTGGCCTGGGCCAGCTGTGAGGGTGGATCATCATCCCAGCCTGCACTGAGCCATGGCAAGGGACTGTTGCCATGGACACTGCAGGGACCCCACTGCTGGCTTTGGGTGCCATGGCAACCCCCATCAGTTCAGGTTTCCTTGGAAACCAGCCCAAGGAGCCATTTCTGCAGCCAGGTTCCATGGCCCCTTGCCTGCAGAGCTGTTGCTGCCCTGGGCTGCCATGGCAACCCTGAGGACAAAGCGGTGCCGGGGCAGTTCCAGGTACAATTGCAGTGGCACTCGTTGGTGCCACCAGGTGCCATGGCAATGGCCACAGGGACCCGTTCCTTAGATTGGTGCCAAGGCAACCAATGCCCGGAGCCGGACCTTGCTCAGGGCTGGTGTCAGTGCCCAGGGCCAGAGGGGATCCCTTGCTGGGGGCTGTGCCATGGCCACCTGCCCTGTGCCGCGCTGGCCGCTCGGGCACCAGGAACCAGCAGCCAAGGGCACTGCCAGGGCCAAAGGCCAGGTCAGCCAGACAGAAAGGGGCAGCGCTGGGCACTGTTTCCATGGCAACCGGCACTGGGGGGGACACCTGGGTCACCTGGCCTGGCAGTTGCCATGGAAAGCCCTGGCAGGCACTGGGGGCACAGCCCCTGGCACTGAGACACTGCTGGGCCGGGTGCTGAGCACAGCGCTGAGCACGCAGAGATGGTTTTGTTCTTGCTGAGCTGCAGCACAGCCAAGGCCTGTCCTGCCCCTCGTCCAGCCACGCTGGGGAGGGGCTGGGGCTGCGGGGGAGCTTGGCAGGGGACACAGCCAGGACAGGTGACCCCAACTGACCCCAGGCACAGCCCAGACCAGAGCACATCATGCTCAGGGTATGAAGGGGGGGAACAAGGAGGAAGGGGGCAATTTTGGAGGGAGGGTTTCTGCCTTCCCAGGTAACACTTAGGCAAGAGGGGGCCCTGTTTCACCAGTGGGCAGGGTCACTACCAAAGACACAGACATCAACTGAAGGAATTGTGTCATTTATATCATGCACAGCTGCAAAGAATTACAAAAGGATAAGCTCAGCAAAGCACATCATCATTAGCAAAGAATTACAAAAGAAGCTCAGCAATCCATCCAGTCATTACTACCAAAGATTGCCTGCAGTGATTAAAGAAAGATCCATCAGCAGTTCCCCTCAGACTTTACCATCACCCAGACCCACACATCAGCTGGGGAAGCCAAGGACTGCAGAGCCACTCCCAGACCCTGGGAATTCCTGCAGGTGCCTCCACCTTTGCAGGTAAGGAGGCTCCAAGCCCGCTGGGAGAGGACACAGCTTTTCCACTGTTAAACAAACAAGCTGACATCACTGCTGGTGTGGCAACATCTGGTTTCATTCTCCTCAGTGCTTTCTCCCAAAGCCTGGCCAGGGCTCAAGGAGGAACCAAGGGAGTTGACTTTGATCCTTCGGCCCCAAACAAGGCCAGATGGGGCCTTTTCTGGTTTCCAAATACAGAAAAGTGAATCCATATTTCACCAATGAACATGTACCAAGATTATATTGCTAATAATGGTTCATTAATGAGTGGATACAAAAATTTCATTTGGTTGGAAGGTTCATCTGGAGCTCAGCTTTGCCTCAGGGCCTGTTGTTCAGGCCTCAGTCAGGGCCTGGTGAGGGCTCAGTGCTTCAATTAGTGCTTGGACCTATAGATGAATGGCAACCTTCATAACAATTCTTTCAATAACATAGTTTAGATTTAGGTATTAGGCATAAAGGCATCACCTCTTGTTCTTCAATTAAGTACTGCTCAAGTTCATTACTTAGAGCTATAATTTGCATTCATTTTAAAATAGCCCTAATAAGTTGCTATTCTCTGTTCTTTATCAAAGTCCCTTTTTTCTTGAGACTGTGTCTCATTTTAGACAAGTCTCAGTACTCCATTTCCAGCACAAAGTGTCACAGCAACTCTAACATGGAATCATAACACACCAAGTGCTCACACTGCAATGATGACAGACACTGCCAAAATGCATTTCACAGCAGCTCCAATTTGGCAGCCATGAAGCCAATCCCACCAAGAAGAATTTTCTTCTTGCTGCCACTCTTGTACTGCTTTTTCTGTCAAGGTGATTCCTGACTGTTGGACTTCAAACCCAGCACTGGTAGACATTCCTGCAACATTCCTGTCCTGGAACAGCCCAGGTTCCTCCCTGGCCAGCAAGCAGACAATCCAAGGCCATGTGGTTCTGTGGAGTCCCCATTCCATCCCAGTGGAACTCCTGGGATGTGCTATTGGATATTATAACAGGATCATTGGCTATTTCTTCTAATAATCAATTTATCTCATTACTGTAAACTCCACAGGACCAGGCAGCGCACATGGAGCACAGGGTGAACCAGAATCTTTGGCTTTCTGAAACCCAAGGCACTCCCTGAGGGGAAAATGTTCTCTGGGCCCCAACTTTCCTTGTGGCTGTTGCTGAAGGACCCAAAATGGTGGCCCTGCAGCCAAGAGTGGTGTGGCACTGACACTGACCAGCTCCAGCACCCCAAGTTCTACTGACATTGGCAGTGATGGTGAAGCACAGAAATCCTCTCACACTGTGGCCTCTGGAACTAGAACAGGCTTTGGTTTCTCCTGAAGGCAAATCTAAGGGAATCCTGTCCAACTGATCATTGCATTCCTGTGCTCCACAGCACAGTTTTCTGTAACTGTCCCTGCACTGACAGTGACGAGGCAGAGCCCATGGACAGAGTTCTGGCCACCCCACAGGGTGGGCCCTCCAAGGGAACCCCATTCCTCCCAACTCCAGCTGAGAACACACCCAGCAATTGGTGACATTGAGTACTTTGGCTACTTTGATCTTTAACTTTTCAAAACAATTTTGATGACTAATCCCTTAGTGAAACTCTAGAGGTGCTTCTATAAAGAAAGATTCTGGCTGACTGTCAACATACAACTTACAGACATCAGCAGTACTTCAGTGACAAGGTTAATCATTCCCTTTTCTCAATCTCATTTGGGAGAAGAACAACAATTCTGTTGTCCATGGAGCTGGACAATTCCATGGTAATTCCAGAATAATGCCCCCAGGCCCTTTGCTGTTCAGCTTTACCATGCTGTCTGTGGCTAACAAGGCCTGGGGGGGCCCTTTCCCCTCGGGCTGGAAGGGGCCGGGTCCCAGTCCCTGAGGGGCACCCGGGCTCCTGGATGCAATTCCTGTGCAAGTCCCTCAGTGTCACAGCAGCCTTCCCATGGAGCCCCGTGGATCAGAGCATTTCCCAAAGGGGCCCTTGGGGCAAACAGGGAGATTTGGTCTGGCAGCATGTGTAAAATAATATCCTGTCAGATCTACTTGTTCTCACACAGAACACTTGGCTGCAGGGACACATTCCCATTGTTCCTGCCCAGGTTTCAGGACTCAGAGTTGTCTTTCCCAGGAGCTGCTCCTTCAGCTGCCTCGGGAGGGCCATTTGGCCTCTGGACCCACACTCTGGCTCCATTATTAGGGCTGCTGGATCCAAACCCTTTATCTCCACAAATGGTGGTGATTGCAGGTGGATCTCCTTTTTTCACAATCCTTCTTAAAATTGCAATATTGATAATTGTGCTACCCTGTCATGGGTTTGACTAATCCAATCCTGGTCACTGTTGTTTAACACAATTCCTTTAATTTCTCCTTGATATCTGCAACAATTCCTCCTCTCATGACATGACCACTTTGCAAGGCCAAGCTCGAGTGAGCAGTTATCAAACCAAAGTGTCCTGGAGGAATCTGAATTCCTGTTTCGGTATTGATAGATCTCATTTGCTTTGAATTGCTCCTAATTAATTCCAATGCATGAAGGCCCAGCCCTGCAGCCTCTGGGCTGGCCCTGCCAGGGGCCATCACAGCCAGAACAATTTTCCAGGCAGCCCAAGTCTCACTGCCCATGGTTGGATTTGCAAATTGGGGGCAGCCGTGCACAGCCAGGGGGTTTCCATTTCCCCAGTGGGCCATTGTTAAGGGCATGGAGCACATCTGGGAGATGGGTTCTCCATGGGCAAAGGTTCCCATCTCCTCATTTTGTCAACTGCTTTTTAAACAACCTCCTCACCCATGCAACCAATCCTGCAGCTTGTGCATAGTCTGGCACATGAAAAACCCTGCAGGCTTAATCACTGAATTTTTCACAGGAACAGACAAAGCACTCTGCATCACAGTATCAGCAAACCCTGTAAAAACAGCCAATTTCCTCCCTTCCTCCTTTTTTCACTGTATACAATCTCACAAAGTTGACCACTGACATTAGGGTCCTGGCCAGTCCTGTTCTGTAGGGTATTTAGTGTTACATCCCTGAGCAGCCAAAGCTACCAAATTAGTATTGTCAGCACTACTTCACATTATTATAATTTTATATGTAGATATACATTTGATATAGATAGACAGACCTAGATATACATATAAAAATATATAACAAATATATATGAAGGTCTTATTGTACTATAAATACATATATAGTTATTTATAATATTGATATTTCCCTTGCACCAATGCATCTGAGCTCAAGATTAAAACCTTCTTCTGTTGCTCCACGTGGGAACATTCCAACAATAATTGTTCCTTCTGAAGGTGCTGTTTCCAATGTACTCTTAAAAAACTCATCTTTGTCTGCCCAAACCCACAAGGTCTTTTCCTTTTCCATGTGCAATTTTTGGATGCATTTGAAGCCATCCAGGGGTGCAGCCTCTTTTACCCGACTGCCCCACTGCTCCAACGGGGCTCCAACCTCAGCCCACTCCAGAGCCAGGGAACTCCAGGGAAGGGCTTCCCATCTGGGAATCTCTGATGGCACTGATTCCTCACATTGACACTGAACAAGTGACATTTTGTTGGGATCTGGCCAGACTGGGCCAGTTTTGTTTTGCCAG
Organism: Agelaius tricolor; assembly: GCF_023055355.1. Lineage (NCBI taxonomy): Eukaryota > Metazoa > Chordata > Aves > Passeriformes > Icteridae > Agelaius > Agelaius tricolor. The sequence goes on along the minus strand of NW_027269311.1, from coordinate 520,354 downwards.
TGGGCAGGGTCAGCACCAAAGACACAGACACCAACTGAAGGAATCAGTGTCATTTCCTGCAGCTCAAAGCAGCAAAGCATCACAACAGGAGCAGCTCAGCAATGCACCCAACCATCCCCACCAAAGATTGCCTGCAGTGATTGAGAAAGATCCAGCCCCAGTTACCCTCAGCCTTTACCATCTCCCAGATCCACACAGCAGCTGGGGAAGCTGTCACAGCCAAGGGCTGCAGAGCCACTCCTGGGCACTGGCAATTCCTGCAGGTGCCTCCAGCCACAGGTGAGGCTCCAACCCCGCTGGGAGAGGGCCCAGCTCTGACAGTGCTGAATGGACAAACTGACAGCACTGCTAGTGTGGCAACATCTGCTTTCATCCTCCTCTTGGGTCCCTCCCAAAGCCTGGCCAGGGCCCCAGGAGGAACCAAGGGAGGTGACATTGACTATTCAGCCTCAAACAAGGCCAGATGTGAGATTTCATGGCCTTGTCCGGCTTCTAAATACAGAAAGGTCAATACATGTTTCACTAATGAGTGGCTACATCTATCACAGTGCTAATGACCATGCATATTTCATTAGGGAGCAGATACAAAGATAACCTTTGGCTGGAAGGTTACTCCAGAGGCCACCTTTGGCTCTGGGCCTGCTGTTCAGGCCTCACTCAGGGCTGGTGTCCAGGCCTTGGCACTTCAGGGACGTGGTTTAGTGCTGGGCTTGGCACTGCTGGGTGAGCGGCTGCACTGGGTGAGCTCAGAGGGCTTTTCCAACAGAAAGGATTCTGTGATTCCATGATTCTATCCACTGCAATCAGCTGGGGCTATTTTAGCAGCATTCCTTTGCTCCAAAAGTTCCCTCTTGCCCAGCTCCTGTGGCCTGAGGCTTCAGCTCCTTCAGCTCCTGGTGCTGAGCTGCTCATGCTGGACGAGACAACTCGGAGAGAAGAACACAGTCCATGCAATTCCTTCTGGGACACGGAGAGGGGAGGCTGTGCAAACAGGAGCATTGTTTGCTGTGGCCTCCTCTCTGCCCTTCACGCCTTTCAGCACTTTGAACCAGCCCAGAGCTTTCTCCAAGAGTGCAATGGAGCAGCTCTTCCTGCTCCTGGCTCTGGCTCTCTCCAGTCTCTGCCCTTGCCTGCTTCTGTCCCTTGTGCTGTGCCCTCTGTTCCCCAGGGCTGGCTGGCTGCTGCCCAGGACTGTGGCACTGGCACAGATCCAGTGCTCCAGAGCCTCCTTTCTGTGCCCTTGGAGCTGCCTGGGCACAGCAGCCTTTTCCACCTGGAAGCTCCCCATGGACAGGGAGTGCCCAGCTCCGTTCCCTGCACAGCCTCCAGGAGCCCAGGGCTGCCATCTCAAGTCCCTGCTGGCACTGGGGGCTCCCAGGTGCCTCAGGCTGCTGTGACACCGCTGCACACGGGAGGGAACAGGGGCAGGGGCTGTGCTGAAAGTCAGCTCCATGTGCTGCTGCTGCTGCTGCTGCTGCTGCTGCTGCTGCTGCTGCTGCTGTGGGGTCATTTGTGCAGCCCTGGCCCAGAGTCAGGGATCAGATCCTGCCAGTCTCTTCCAGCCCTGGCTGCTCAGAGTTTGGGCCTTGGAGCCTCAGGTGGGCAGAGGCAGCTGCTCCTGGGCCCTCTGTGTGCCCGTGTTCAGCAGTGCTGCTCCATCAGTCTGTGCCCAGCAACGGGGAAAAGCCTCAGCCCTGCAGGGCCAGGAGCTGCCGGGCTCTGCCTGAGCAGCTCAGCCAGCAGGAAGGGAGCTGCTCCACACGGGAACCAGGAGCAGAGGACATTCCTTTTATAAGACATGTTTTCTATTTAAAGGAAAAAAAAGGAAAAATGGAAAAAATAGGTAAATTGTAGAAGATAAGAATAAAATCCAAGCGTTAGAGAAAAAACATAATGTTAGTGAAAAAAACAAAACATAAATGCAAAGTTACATTCTTTGCATTAAGAGGTAAATGATCTTTTGAAAAAGAAAACTCAGTTATTTACATTGTAAATGTGCTGATGGCATGGATCCATCTTACTGACCTCAGCAGCCTTTTAAAAGGTTTTGGGCTTTGTTTCCAACATTGCTATTTTAAATTGTGCTCGAAGCAAGAGGAAATTGCTTTGTGCCCTTCCAGCTCCAAGCAGGACTGGGAATGGAAACTCTGTCAAACCCCAAATCCTTTAGAAGATGCCCTTCCTTCTCAGCTTGGAAATGAGCTGCACATTCCCGTTGAAACTGTCAGGGATTTCTTAAAGACACAAAGTCCCACTGACAGCTTTTTGCCCTGGTTTGGCAGTGCAGAAGGGCAATTCTCCATCCATCACCTCCAGACTGCACTGCCTCAGGAGCACGGCCCACTCGCCAGCTTTGGCCCACTCGTGGCACTTCTAGAGGAGGAAGAAAGTGCAACTGCACAATTCCAGCCAATCAAGAAGGAAGAGTGGGACAGACAAAAAAGCCTGTACAGATCCAGGCGTTCAGCTGGGACTGTGGAGAGTTTGGGTCCTTGCCAATTGGATGTGTGTCCCCAGCTGCAATCTCTGGGCCTGCAGCAGAGTCTCACTCACCTGCCAAAGCAGAAAGCTCAGGCGCTGTGCTCGCAACGGGCTCGTCTGATGCAGAGCTGTCAGAGCAATGTGAGGGCAGAGCCAGCCCAGCTGGGCCCAGGGCTGAGCCCAGCAGAGCCCTGGCAGAGCCCAGAGCAGCCTCAGCAGCCGCAGAGCCCGGCTGCAAGGAGAGAAAGCAGAAACCGCCCGTCAGCTGAGGGCTCCTGTGCCCTTGTGCCAAGGCCTGCGGTGCCCAGGCCGTGCTGGCTGTGCCCAGAGCTGTGCCCAGAGCTGCCCATCCCTGCTGCCTTTGGCAGCAGAGCAGGAGGGCAGCACATGTGCCCAGCCTGCAGCCAGCCACGGCACATCCAGCCCTCAGCAGCTGCCCAGAGCAGGATGCTCCTGTGCTCGCTGCCATCTCCCAAAAGCTCTGATCCCACCCTGCCAAGCACACAGGGACCCACCTCATGCCAGCCACGGCTGCAAGAAAAGCTGCTCCCAAACCATGGCCTCAGCCTTCTCCAAGGGCACGGCCCATCCACGCCACAGCTGCTCCCAAGCACTTCCCCATCCACACTGGACCACCTAGAACGCTTCCTCTGGAAAAACAAACAACACATTATTGAAAAGAGATTAGATGCAAAAAGGGAAAACAAGAAAAACGGGAAAAACTCTTATCTCTGTCAGGGCCTTGAGGAAGGCCCAACTCCTACATGATAGGGAAAAACCCAGCCATGGCTGAGGGAAGCCCACACTTTCTCTCTTCCCCCCTGCACTGCCCCCAAAATCACCGTGATCCCAAAGCAAACAAGGGCAGCTGAGCAGCCCAAGCCCTTCCTTGCCTGCACAGCAAAGCAGCCCCTGCACAGGTTCTGGAGTCCCACCTCTGCTCCCAGCATGGGGCTTTGTTTGTGTCGGGCTGGCTGCCCCAGCCCCAGCCCCAGCCCCAGCCCCAGCCTGGGGCACGGTGGGTGCTGGGGGCTGTTGGCAGGGCCAGGAGCCCACTCCCATTTCGTACCCAGCCCAGCCCATCCCCACAGCCCTGCCAAAAAGCAGCTGGGCAGCGACTGAAGGATGAGTTGCATCTGCCCCAGCAAAGGGGGAACCTTTGCTTCCCAGCCAGGCTGGCCCATGCCCAAATCTGGCAGAATTTCCCCAGCTGGGGACTCATCTGCAAATTCCCTGTGGAGCCTGGCTTTGAAGAAGGCACCAGAATCAAAGTCCATCACCTTCAGCCTCCAGTGGCCAGGCTGAGGAAGAGCTTGTCATCCTTGGTGTCATCCTGGCTGTCTCCAGCAGCAGCAGCAGCAGCAGCAGCAGCAGCAGCAGCAGCAGCATCCCCACCCGGTACAGCTTCTCCAGGGGCTCCTGCTCCTTCCCTGGGGGGAGACCAGGCTCTCAGGGCTCTGCCCAGGGCCCCAGCTGTCAGGGAACCAGGACAAGCAAAACCAGCTTGGATGGCGGCCACCAGTGCTGGGCAGAGCAGCTCAGCTCCAGCACAAGGGCTGCCTGTGCCCATCCCATGGCCCCGGTGCAGTGACACAGGCAGCACAAAAAGGTCTGGGTTCCTCTGCTTCTCATTGCCAAGGCATGTGGGGAGCTGGAATTTACCAGGGCCCTGGATACTCCAGGGACCTGGAGAACCATTCCCAGCAATTGGGAAAATCCTAGGTGCTCCATCCACCCATAGATGAGGTCTCCAAATTTGCCCCGAAAGTGGGTCCAGCTTTTAGAGGCCAAAATGAGCAAGTCCAAGTGACTTGATGGTATTTTTAGCCCAGAAAGCCCTGCAGCTGATGGCACACTTCACAATCAGCAGGAGACACAGCTAGGCCAAAGCCCAGACCTCTGCTGGGAGCCTTTCCCCTCAAACACCCTTCAAACAAACCTCCATGCAAGTCAGTTGGGAAAGTTTCTTCAAAGGAGACCTTGCTGGCACACAACTACACAGGGTTATGGGAAAGATTCTGAAGCAGCCGCTCTGGAGTCAAAGAGGCAGCACTAAAAGTCCTTGTCATGTGTTTGTAGCTAAATCCCAGTTTGGGCGAGTTGAAGGAGTTTGGAATGAACTAGAGAGAAGACCTCTGAATTTTTTAGATGATGCCATTGCTTTTTCTTGTCTTCTACATAGACAGGAAGGGTGAGTTTGGCTCCCATCTCCACCGCATGGCTCACAGGGCTGCAAGACTTGTAGTTCCAAGAGCTTTGAAGTATTTCTTGGCCAAGAAGACACGGCCAACAAGGATATTTATGTTTTGGAGCCAATCCTTCAATATTTCCTCTTAGGGACTCATGCTCTCGGGGTCTCTAGCTGCTCAGAGTGACCCCGAGATAAGTTAGAAAGTCTCTTTTCACAGCCCGGTGGTCGAAGAAGGAGTAAGAGCTCTTCATTTCTCGGTCTCAAGGTTGTTTCTTGTATCTTATCTATAAAATTCTTTCTCCTGTCCTGCCGAGGTCTGCTCAGCAAGACAGTCTAAGGCACTCTGCCTCCCCCGGGGCGGTGTTATCTTTTTCTACTAAAAACAACTCCCTGTACAATATTTACAATTACTTTCCCATACCTATCATCTCCGTTAGACTGTGAGCTTCTACTCGTAACCAATCTAAAAGTGCCAACATCACAGCAGAAGATGGAGGCCAAGAAGAAGAAGAAGAAGGAGAAAGGCTGGACATGCCCAGATTCCTCCATCTTGCCCCCTGAAGCCCCATTCTAAAAAGCCCCAAAATCTATTTTTCCACTCTGTGATAAATTCCCTTTCATTTTGTGGCTTGTCATTCTTCATACAAGGTTGGGAATTGTTTTTTCCAAGGGCTAAATCAAAGGCACAGGGGTCTTGGGCTCTGTGCCAAGGTCTCTGAGCCCTCTGACAGGGTCTCGAGTCCTGCAGGGCAGCCCGAGGAATTTCCTGGCTTCCCACATCATGCTACAGTTGTGGCTTCCTTAGCCAATCATGCCATGATGCAACAAACCTACAGCACTGCATCCTAAACTTCTTGTTTACTGTTGTAACTACTTGGATTTTTTCTAGATCTGGAACTCTAAAACTCTAAACATTCCTCCACTTCAACTTTCCTCCCCGTGTCTCTGCTAGATACTAGAAATCCGCATTCTGGCTTTTACCACCTGAGTTCGGAAGCCCTTTCCAAGGTCTCAGATCAAATGCTGTGTTTAATTCTGAGCTTTGCTGACAAGACCAAAGGTCTGACATTTCTCTGCATTTGGCTTTCCAACAACACTGATGCTGTTAGTTGCAGAGTGCCCGGGATCTGTCTTGCAAGTCAACTGTGGCAGGAACAAGGCGGCTGCCAGGGGGCTGCTTGTGGCCTCTGACAGCCCCATTGCTCAGGGCTTGCCAGCGCCCCAGCCCCTCAGGCCCTGCCCCAGCCCGGCCAAGCTGCCCGGCAGCAGCGCCGCAGCCCCACAGCAGCTCCAGAGCAGCCCCAGCCAGAGGCACCTGGGAGCCCTCAGCAAGGCAGGCAGCAGCAGACGGGCAGGAGCGCACGGGTGGCGCTTCCTGCCTGGCACAGGCCTTGTGGCCATCTCCAGGCACCGCTCTGGCAGGGATCCCCGCAGCTCCGGCCCCTGCCCAGCCGCTCTGTGGGCAGCACAAAGGCTTCAGCAGAACCACCACAGGCCAAGGGGCTTCTGGCCATTTTCCCTGCAGCACTGCATGCATGGGCAGCATGCTAAGTAGAAGCAGGCTTTTCTCCACTTTCCCTATGCCCTACGGACCCTGGGCAGCAAAGAAAATCTCCTGAGAGTGTGTATATTATAACAGAGTATATATTTACATTGGGTAAAAGATAGAATGGAAGAAAAGAAAAATCTTAAAGAAAAGTAAAAATCCCCACTGGCTCAGGCTGCCCCAGCAAAGAGAGCCTCCCGGATCAAGTGTCCTCAGAGCTCCAGCAGTGCAGCCAGCCGAGCCGTGACAGACGAGGCCGAGTGATCCATGCCCTGTGCAGCTGGTCGTGCAGCCTCTGGAAGATGGAATATCGCCCACTGGCTGTTGCTCGGAGGACATGCAGTGTTTCAAGTGCCAGCTGTGACACGGCACTGCTCATGTCCTCCCTCAGGCGTTCCAGGGCTGCAAGAGAGAGGAACAGAGCCATGGTCAGATGCCGGCTCTGCGGGGAGCTGAGGAGAGCCCCCTGCCAGGGCCATCGCAGCCGGCTCTTGCCATGGCCAGGAGGGAGCAGGGAGCAAGGGGATCAGCCCGAAGCTGCTGGCCACCAATGGCCCACGTGGCCCTGAAATCTCAGTGTGCTCTGCCCCCAGGAGCAGAGCCCTCCGCAGCCGGGGCAGGGCTTGCAGCTCTACCCCCGGCAGCCCCCGCTGCCAGCCCGCTGGCCTCACTCACCGGTGCAGATCAGCTGCAGCTCTTGCTGCTGCCCCCTCAGGTGCCGCCCGGCCATGCCTGTGAACACAGAGCCTGTCACGGCGCCAGCGGCACAGCTCCCTGCCAGCGGCGCTGCCGGCGCTGTGGCCACACGGGCTGCTGGCCCGGCAGGGCTCAGCCCGGCCCTTGGCGCACGCTGCCGCCCCAGGGCACGGCTGCCAGAGGGCGGCAGCAGCAATGCCCAGCCCAGGCGGGGCTCCACGGCGCCGGGCCCGGCTGGCGCTGCCGGGGCAGCAGGCGGGGCCGGGGCCGAGCTGCGGCGGGGCGGGCCGGGGGGGGAGCCCGGGCTCGTGGCTCACCCATGAACCTGATGGCCGCCTCTCGCAGGGGCTCCTGTGGGCTCTGCAGGTAACGCAGGGCCCGGCGCAGGTGCTCGGCCGCTCGGCTCCTGTCCTCTGCCAGCTGCAGAGAGCGGTGTGAGATACAAAGCTGTGTTTGGTGTCAGGCGAAGTGTCTACTTGCGAATGCGAAATGTGTGGACATCGACAATGGGATAGTTGTGAATTCTAATAAAAACTGATGAAAACAAAGCCTGGAAAAAGTCCTTTGAACCTATCTTTTGTTTGCAATTAATCCTGGTTGATTTAGGAGCATTAGAATTAAGGTGTTAAGGATGTTTCTTTTTGCTTGCATTTAATCCATAAAAAAGCTCTGCAATAATAACCTTTTCAAGTATAATTTTAGAATATTACTTCTATCCTTGAAACTATAGCTTTGGAATATATATAAAGGAAATATGCTTATCTCACGCCTTATTGAAGCAGAGAAAAACAGTTTGAGAAAGGAAGATGAACATCACTTCAAGGATTTAGGGTTTCGACCAAAGGGAAGCTGGACATCACTGTTGTTAGATTTATAGTCTCTGCAATTAAAAGCTGGACCCACATCTGGGGAGCTGGACTCCACCAGATGGAATTCGTCTTTCTTCTTTCCGAAACTGGACCGCCACCATCAAGGGATACTCCTTTTGAGATACATCCTGAGAAATTCAAATCACAATAGTGTATAGAATTGTGATGTAATAATTTGGAATAAAAATTATTGCTGATGAGTAAAAATTGGAAATAGAAACTGTTAAAAAAAACCAAAACAAAAACAAAAACCTGATAAGTACCCTATAAATACCTGTAACCATCAATTATCAGTGTGCAGTTGGAGGGAAAACTTCCCCCACTGTACCCAGCGCTGTATTGCTCATACTTTACCATATTAAATAATAAATTGATTGCTGCTTGAATATTGGCCTAGTCAAGCTTCTTATTAATAACAAAACTTTGTTCCTTTAGCCTGGCTGCAGAGAGCCCCAGGGCGTTTTCTGCACCCAGTCCCAGCCCCCAGCGCTTGCTGAAGGCGCTCCCTGCAAATGTCCTGGAGCTGCCAGGGCCCTGTCCTTGCTGTCACCTGCTGGGGCTGGCCATGGACAGAGCTCCTGGACTTGCATTTCCAGCTGCTGTGCAGCCAAAGCCGAGGGATCTGCAGCTGCCTGAATGCAACAACTGCAATAGGATCCCCTCTCCAGGGGGAAATCTCCCCTCCTGTGCCAGCCCGTGGCAATGCTGACTATTCCTCCATTTTTTAGATCTTTTTAAATATTTACCTCAAATAGAAGAAGAAAGGTCTTAGCCAGGCCTGGTGTCTTCTCCCAACCAGTCATTTCAAACCATGAAGACATAAGAGAGGAATATTGACCTCATTTTCTCTACTGTTGGATATGCTGATATTTTTATTTAGCCTTACAAGATAAAAATTTATTAAGTTCTTCCTGTGGAGAAACTGAGGCACAGGAGAAGGCTGGGATTCATCTGCATAATTTGGGGTGTCTGTAATTTATTCACCTTGATTTTATTATCATCAATTAAAGACAATCTAATCAACAAACTGAATAGAGTTTAGAGTGTGAATCGCTTGACGAAGCGCACGTCTGGTTTAGGGTGAAACTGCCTTGGCACTGAATTTATTGAAGTTTTAGTCAACCAATCTATGCATTTACATATTGCTGGTCAACAGGACAGGGAGCCAAGAGGAGCCCCATTCCCTCCTACAGCCCATTGGACACTTTGGGACACCTAAAATAGCTCCAGGAACCAAAGACCAGGCCAACGAGGTGACTCCACACATCACTTCTGCAGCCGGGGCGGAGGGACCTGGGAGATCACCCAAATCATGGAATTGCAGAATGGCAAAGGTTGGAAAAGGGCTCCAAGTTCATCCAGTCCAACTGTCAACACCATTAAACCCTGCCCTCATCCACACCCCCTCTGAACAGTTCCAGGGATGGTGACTCCACCACTACTCTGGGAAGCCTGTTCCAATGCCTGATAATGTAAACTAAAATTCACAGATTTCAGTGCCTGGAATAATTTCCCCAAGGTTAATTCTGATACCTAAAGATACTGAAATCACATCATCCAGCACTGGGGGTCACGAGCTGTTCACTGTGCCCTGGGATACTTGATGGGGCTCTGGAAAGAGAGGAAAACAGCTGGAAAAGAATTGTCCAGCCCTTGGTCACTCATTACAGTAATGGCTTGAGGAAGACCTTAAAAAGGAGAAAATGAGGCTCAGGAGAGACCTTATTGCTCTCTACAACCACTGAAAAGAGGTTGAGTGAGGTCAGGGTTGGTTTCTTCTCCCAAGAAAGAAAAGCACAACGGGAAAGGGCCTCAAGCTGTGACACAGCAGGTCCAGGTTGGATATTATGAAAAATTTCTTCACTGAAAGGATGGTTAAGCATTGGAATGGACTGCCCAGGGAAATGGTGGAGATATCATCCCTCAAGTGCTCAAAAATGAGTAGGCATTGCACTTGGTTTGGTGGATGTGGTGGGATTAATTCAAAAACTGGACCCGATGATCTTGAAGGTCTTTTCCAACCTGAAGGGTTCCATGAAAGCAGAACTGCTGCAAAGCCTCCAGCTCCCTGGCAGGCTGTGGCTCTGTGTGTGGCTGTCTGGGCTGCGAGCACGAGGCGTTGGATGTCTATTTATTTGTATTATTTATTAAGCAAATTATTTCTGTGCCCATCATCTGGAAACACGCCATAAATAAAACACAGCAGAGTCTTAAATTTTGCTGCTATTCACAGGCAAATGTCCCTCGGCCCTCCCTGCACTGCCACAATAAACCTCTGTAAATACCATCCCCAGCTTGCTGTCAGTGCCAAAAGACATTGCAGAGCAAATCCAGCCTCCTGCCATCTTCTGGAGGAGAATTGGCAGGAGTCACGGACACCAAAAATGCAGCTCTGCACCTCCAGGAGAAACTGCCTAATGAGGAGAGTGGAGCACAGGAAGAGCAGATCCTCTTACATTTGGGGCTTGCCACATGACCTCTAAAGACAATTCTATCTCCAACTGTCTTCCAAATGGCTTTGAGCAAGGCTCCAAGAGGGAATATTTTAGGTAGGGGAGTTTCCCTAAGGAACTAAAATCTGTCATGACATGCAGTACAAAATATAAATCCACACACACTAGATCAGACTTCATTCCAGGTTCAGCCTAAAGTCCAGAGCCTTTCACTCTGCACCAGCATTGAATATGTGCTTATGGAGAGATGGCTCTGATTGAATTAAGGTGCCAAGGAGATCATCTACCAAAGTCAGCAACAGGGATTTTATTTAACAATAAATATGGGGTAGAAAAATTGAAGCAGATTGGAAACAGGAGAGTGAGAAGGAAAGAGGGAAAACTGAGGGTGGGGTGGATTGGGGAAGAGATCAAACAGTGGAGAGTACAAGACTCTTTGTCTCCAGCAATGTCCCATCGGTCTCTCCTCACCCTGTGCTTCTCTGCACTGGGGTCCCGGTGGTTCTTGTGGAGGGGAGGACCCCAGGCCATCCATCCAGGGTTTACACCTTTCTCCACTCTATTTTAAGGGTACCCTGGGAGGCACTTTCCTAGTTGCCCTGTGAAAGGAGAATGGGTTTGCCTTCATTCACCTGCAATGCTGAGGCCCAAGGAGCATTTCTCAGCTCCCAAACCCCCTCCCTGGGGCAGGGTGGGGATGCACCCCCACAATGCAGCCCGGGCCTAAAGTCAGCTTGTGTGGAGTGCACGAGGCAGCGCTGTCACCCTTCCTCAGCCGGCTCTGCCTGACCAGGCTGCCTTGCTGTTGGCTGGGGGCTGAGGGGCTGGGGCCGGCAGCAGGACCTACCTTTGGCAAGGGTTTGCCTTGGCCACCACCCACCCATCCATGGCTGTGTGCCCAGGGTTGGTGTGTCCCTGCTGCCGGCGGCTCTGGGACCGGCCGCTGCCCCCGGGAGCTGGGCGTGCTCAGGGGGAGCCGGCGTCTCTGGGCATGGTCCTGGTGCGAGCCCCGGGCTCACTGCTCTGGCTGCCCCCTGAGGCAGCTGAAGGAGAAAAGGCGGCGCAGGGCCCGCCGGGCCGTCCTGGCCATGGAGCGCCGTGGCCGCGGGGCCGGGGGCTGCGGGGCGGCTGCGCTGCCAGCGGGGCGGGCAGGAACGCTGCGTGCCAGGGGCTGGGCAGGCTCCGGGCAAGCTCCTGCCGGCGGCTCCTGCCCGCAGGGCTTTGCCTGGGCAGGGGCGGCCTGGGCACGGCCGGCCTCCATGCCTGCTTCTTCTGCCTCCTCCGCAGGGTCAGCAGGCAGGGCACAACCCACAGACACATTTGGGTCTTTGAGCAAAGCCCTGTGGAGAGGCTCGCCGTGCCCCTGGGCGCTGAGGTCACTGTCTGGAGGCGTAGGCACTGGCTCTAACTCTTCATCTTGTGGCAGGAGTGACAATGGGCTCTCTACCTCTCTGTCCCTCTCTCTTGCCACTTCTTGCTCCCCCTTCTCCAGGAGCTCTTTCAGCAGAGTTTCCAGGCACGGCGAATCCTCAGAGTCAGAGCCCAAGTCTGCAAACAGCTCAGGAGACACAAGCTCTGAGCAGTTTTGTGTCTCTGCTGTGACATCTCTGGTCACACAGCAAGAGCTGAGTGGCACCAAGGGGTCTGCAGCTGGTTCCAGGGTGGAGCCTGATGGATCCCTGAGGTTGTAGCTGGATGTCATTGGGCTTTCTTCATTGCTCATGGAGGAGGAGATGTCTCCAAAGAGCTCTGCATGCATTTTCTCTTCCTCCAGCTTCTCCAGCTCCTCTCTCTTTTTGCTCCTAAGTTGTAGCAAATCCTCAGGCCCCATGCACAGCTGCTTGTGAAGTGCAGCATGCTTGGCTGGCCGACCAGTTGCCCTTTGCTCACAGGGGCCTCCAGAGAAAGGAGAAGCTGAGAAGCCTGAGCTTTCCTCAGGCTCTGATGTGAGGAGGAGCTTGCTGTGGCCCTCGTCCCAGGGATCACCAGCCAGGGCAGAAGCTTCTGCCTCTACCTCATTCTCCTTCAAGAACAGGGCAAGCCACAAACTCTGCAGGTCGCTGTCCCACTGTCCTGCAGCCTGTGCTTCTGGGAGCTCTTCCTCCTCTCGCTTTTCCTCCACCCCCTTGACAGGAGTGTCCCAGGGCTGCGAGTTTCCAGAGACAGAGCTCTGCTCTGCCAGCTGGGCAGGGGAAGGGAGCTCAGAGCACTTTGCCGCCTCTTCTGTGGAGCCTTTGGTTGAGCTGGAAGCACTGGGCAGCTCCTGGGGCTCTGCATCCACCTCTTGGTGGGCGCTTGACTGTTTGTGACTGCAGGTGCACATGATGGACCTGTCTTCTGACAGGTGTGGGCTGAGGCCTCCAAAAAGGTCTTTGTGGATGTGGCCACCATGCCCTTCCTGCACCTCAATGCCCCCCTCTTTCACAGAGCGCCCCAGGTGCTTCCAGGCCGGCCGGGCCCCAGTGCGGAGCGGCGCGCCACGTGCAGGTGTCACAGGGGGCAGGCAGTGGCCCTGCCTTGCCGCTGACCCCTGCCAGAGCCCGTCCGTTCTGCTCCCCAGGGAAGGCGTTCCCTGGGCTCTGCCTGCAGCCAGAGTGCCCCATGGAGAAGGTGGCACACGCTCTGGCTGGCCCCGGGCCATGGGGCCCACAGCACGGGCTGTGCCTCTGGGAGAGGATCCAGAGGCTGCTGCTGCAGGTGCTGCTGGCAGAGGGGGCAGCTTGGCACTGCCAGTGGACACCCTGGACATTTGACCACTGAGCTGGCCTGGAGGTGCCAGTGTCACCTTAGGGCTGTGGAGAGGTGGCAAGTCCGACACGGACAATCTCTGTGGCCCTGTGACACGGCTGTGGGGCACTGAGTGCCTGCCCTCCTGGCTGCCCCTGCGTGTGCAGGACCAGGTGGGGCTCCGTGACCGGATGGGTTTTGGGAACAGAGTGGGCCTGTCCCCAGGGATGGGCGTGATGGTCGTCCAGGTGACCTGAGGTGCCGCCTGTGGCTGCCTGTGGGTCACCTGTGGGAAGCAGGAGGAGGCACAGGATGGAGCTGGCTGTGTGGGCACGGTGTCCCTCATCAAGCCCAGGCCTGGCCCCAAGGCAGGTGCGGGCCACAGCAGCCAGGCCGGGCCGGGTTCCCAGCTGGGCTCGCTGCCTCTGGGCATTGCTGTGCCTGGGCCATCCCAGCGCTGTCCCCTCCGCAGAGCATGGCCTGGTGCCAGGCCTGGCTGTCTCTGCCCCAGGGCTTCCCCAGGTCCCACTGCAGGCTGTCCCTCCATCCCTGTCCCTCACCTGTTGCCGCCGGTACAGCAGTGGCTGCCCCTCACGGGGCTGGCCATGGGCATTCACCTCCTCCTTCTTCCACATTGTGGTGAGCACTGGCCACAACCACCCAGGGGAGCTGCTGCCTCCAGAGAAGCTGCTGCCTCCTCAGAGAGCTGCTCTCCTGGGAGTGGCCGCTGCAGGGATTGGCAGCCCCAAGGCCCATGACATGCACCCGGGTCACAATGGCCTCTGGGCCCGATGTCACCGCAGGTCACAAAGGCCTGGTGGGCATGGCCGCCCTTTCTCCCAGAGGCCTGGCGGTTTCCATGCTGATGCCCCTGGGCACGAAGGCCTTTTTAATGCCTTTGCCCCTCAACTTTGCCTGCTCTTGTTCCTCTCTCAATGTTCTGCAGCTCGCTCTTGTCCCACCTTGTGTTCCTCCCCTAAACATCCCCAAGGAAGCCCTGAGCCAAAGTGCCAAAGGGCTTTTCCCACCCAGCCCACCCTGGGTCCCAGCCCTCAGGCCTGACCTCCCATAGAAAGATCATCAAAAGCTCCATTTGAACTCAATCTGATGGCTACTGTGAAAGGCTATAGAAAGTGTGTTTTTAAAACAAATATTAATAACAAAGGAGGACCAAGGAAAATGTCCATTCATTATTTCATAGGGTGGGTGGGGAAGGGTGGAATTATGGTCAGGCATATGCCAGGGGCATCCTGGTATTCTGTGTCAGCCATAGTGTGGCCAGCAGGACCAGGGCTCTAATTGTCCCTCTGTGCTGGGCAGTGGTGAGGTCACACCTCATATCCTGTGCCCAGCTTTGAGTCTCTTTACCCTGTGTCTACATTTAATAAACATTACCATCTCCTTGAGTGGTAAGAAACTCTTGTGTCTTTGTCATAACTATGTGGCATATTGCAGATTAGAGGTAAGGGTACAATTAATTGATAGGTTTTCTCATTTATGGGTCAGAAATAGTGAAATTATGTAACATTACATGTGCTGAGTTCATTGTAGGTGGTTTACATGTTTGATAGATATAATTTGGTTTATCTTCTGACAGGGTATACAGGATGATTATAAGCAGTGAACACAATAAAGCCAAACCTAACAAAACTATAGATGGATGCAACATTAAATTCAAAATTCCAGTTGCTCTGGGTGGCCATCCAAAAATAGTTTCCCGCCAGCAATGTTCTCTAACTTTCTTCCCTCTTTCCAGGACATGGTGCATCTTCTCTGCCTGACGATGGGTGGTAATGCGGGTTCTTGGACTCAGATCATCATATTGCAACAGTTTCTTGCCAATGCCAGATTCACTCCAGGCAATGAAACTTGACACAGTGTGCAGTTGGATTGTAGCAATTGCTGAGTTGTGAGGGAGCTGAATTGTTCAAGCTGCATCCCATCATTTTGCTAAAACTGCAGATATCACTATTAGAGCAATCAGATGTCTCTCAGGTGGTGTTTTCTGTAAACATAGAATCACACCAAGTTCTCATACAGATACATCCATTTCCAGCATGTGCAAGTACAGTCACTGGGGTTTCAACAGGATATTGATGTTTTCTGAAAAGTCAAGGCAAATCTCTTAGTTGTTAATAGTATTATTTTCAGAAAGAAATCCTTGCTGCTCCTGTCCATCAGGCATCAACATCCACAGTTGGCCATTTGCTCCCATTTGGGGCTCACACTTGTATGTTCTAACAGATAGAGGACAGTTCCATTGGGATTTAATCAGCACTATAATTGGGTGTAAGGCATAGAGTATTGTTAAAAGAAAAGCTGTGACTTTACCATCAATGGGATAATAAGTGTCATTAACAAGATGTCACCAAGATTGGAAACACTTTCAAAGAGAGTGTGATAATCCCAAATTACCTTTTGTTTATCAGTGGTCAAGGTGCCCTCATTGCCTTTCCTTTTAATTGCTATTACAGCAGATTGCAACCACATCTGAGGAAGACATGTGGTGCATGGTGTAGAATTTAACTAAAGTTCTATTTATTATGATTTATGCTTATCAGTTGGCATAAATAGAGGCTTTTCAGCATGTGATTCAAGCTGTGGTCGATGTGTATTTTGGGTTCTCCTTTGAGAACGATGAGCAATCCAGGAAATCCTGTAAAAAGTCAACAACAAGGAATTTATTGAACAATAAATGGGCAGTAGACAGATAGAAAGGGATAGGAAATAGGAGAGTGAGAAGGAAAAAGGGGAAGATGGAGGATGGGGTGAGGAAGGAAAGAGTAGGGGTGCACGGGTGTGGGGAAGATCAGGACTGGGGTGGGGAAGAGATCAAACAGAGTACAAGACTCTTGGCTCCAGCAGTGTCCCATCTGTCCTTGGTGACCCTGGCTTCTCTGCAATGGGGTCCCGGTGGTTCTTGTGGAGGTGGGGAAACAAGGTCATTCACCTGGGGTTAACATCTTTCTCTGGTCCATGTTGTGGGTATCCAGGGAACAGTTTTCCTCTTTGCCATGTGAAGAGAGAATGGGTTTGCCTTAATTTACCTACAATGCTGAGGCCCAAGGAGCATTTCTAAGCTCCTAAACTCCCCTCCCTGGGAGCAGGATGGGGCTGCACCCCCATAGTGTCACTGAGCAGGTGGGTTGTGTTGTGCTTGTTAGTCCACACAGGTGCTCAGAGGGGTTTTTCTTGGCTGTGGCATGAGATGGGGGCTTTAAACGAGGCCTCTGGGGAGCAGGGTGACCCAGAGGGGGCAAACAGGGGCGTGGCAGGGCAGTTTGTGGGCAAACAGGGGCCTGGCATGGCTCTGAGGGTGTGGCAGGGCAGTTTGTGGGCAAACAGGGGCCTGGCATGGCTCTGAGGGAGTGGCAGGGCAGTTTGTGGGCAAACAGGGGCGTGGCACAGCTTTGAGGCCATGGCACAGCAGTTTGTGGGCAAACAGGGGCCTGGCACAGCTTTGAGGGTGTGGCACAGCAGTTTGTGGGCAAACAGGGGCCTGGCACGGCTCTGAGGGCGTGGCAGGGCAGTTTGTGGGCAAACAGGGGCCTGGCACGGCTCTGAGGGTGTGGCAGGGCAGTTTGTGGGCAAACAGGGGCCTGGCACGGCTCTGAGGGCGTGGCAGGGCAGTTTGTGGGCAAACAGGGGCCTGGCACGGCTCTGAGGGTGTGGCAGGGCAGTTTGTGGGCAAACAGGGGCCTGGCACGGCTCTGAGGGCGTGGCAGGGCAGTTTGTGAGCAAACAGGGGCCTGGCATGGCTCTGAGGGCGTGGCATGGTGGTTTGTGCAGCAGTTCACACTGGCAGGGTTGCAGGTTTCCAGGAGTCTGCTGTTCAAAAGGTTTGCTGTGCGTTGCTTTTGGTGTTTTTGCGGTTTGGTTCCAGAGTTTCTGTTAGTAATGGTCCTCACATGATCAAAACCCCTAGTTAGTGCAAATCTGTGTAACCAAATGGAACCCTCCAAAAAGGATGTGTCTGGACAGACTCATTCCTGTGCAGAGTGTTTGAGCTTCTCTGTGGTTTCAGGGGGGTTGAGGACAGAACTTGCCTGAGGTGTGAATAGGTGGATGATCTCACATTGGTGGCTGACCTTAGAGTGGAAGTTGAAAGAATAAGGAGTATCAGGGAAAGTGAAAGAGATTGGTGGATTGCCCTTCCATCCTTGAGGGAGGCCCACCAAGGGCCAGAGGACTCCTCTGCCTTCCACTGTCAGGCAATAGAAGAACGCTTGGTTGATGAAGGGGACTGGAACTGGGTCCCTGCTTGAGGAAAGGGGCCCTTAATAATTATAGTAGTAACAAAAAACTCCTTTTATCAATAAGTATTAATAAAAACTCCTCCCAACCCCCATCCCCTAGCCAGGTCCACTTCAGTATAGGTATGAGCCCTTGGATCTGGAGCGCCAGCCAAATGATTTAGAAGAAAATTATGTGCCCAGTGAGCATCCCAATTATGATTGATCTGTGAGAGGGATTGCCACCTCTAACATCCAAAAGGAAAGAAGGGTAATCATGGTGGGTGACTCCCTTCTGAGGGAACAGAGGGCCCCATATGTCGACCAGACCCACCCCACAGAGAGGTCTGCTGCCTCCCTGGGGCCTGGATATGGGATATTACTGAGAGACTGCCTGGGCTGATTCAGCCCTCTGATTATTACCCACTGCTGATAGTCCAGGCTGGCAGTGATGAGATTGAAAAGAGGAATGTCAGCACAATTAAAAGGGACTTTAGGGTGCTGGGACAAGTGGTTGATAGGAAAGGGACACAAGTAATCTTTTCCTCAGGCCCTTTGGTGGCTGAGAAAAACGGTGAAAGGAATAGGAGAGCTCACATTATTAACAAGTGGCTCAATGGTTGGTGTCATCAGCAGAATTTTGGATTCATTGATCACGGGGCAACTTTTACAGCACCTGCTCTACTGGAACCAGATGGGATCTATCTCTCTGTTAAGGGCAGAAGATTTTTTGCTCATGAACTGGCAGAACTTGTTGAGAGGGCTTTAAATTAGGTTTGAAGGGGGAAGGGGATGCATCTGGCAGTCTGGAAGCAGGCCCAAGGGTGGCAAGCCTGAGTTAGGGCTGAAATCAGCAGCCCAGCTGAGGTGCATGTATACCAGTGCATGCAGCATGGGTAACAAACAAGAAGAGCTGCACCATTGCAGCAGCAAAGCTGTGATGTAATTGGCATCAGGGAAACGTGGTGGGATGACTCACATGGCTGGAGCGCTGCACTGGATGGCTACAAGCTCTTCAGGAAAGACAGGAAAGGGAGAAGAGGTGGAGGGGTGGCCCTTTATATTAGGGAGGCTTTGGACACCATAGGTATTGAAACTAATGATGATGAAGGTGAATGCCTGTGGGTGAGAATTAGAGGGAAGACCAACAAGGCTGACATCCTACTGGGAGTCTGTTATTGTCCACCCAACCAGGAAGAAGAGACGGACAACTTATTCTATAAACAGCTAGAGAATGTTTCAGGTTTATCAGCCCTTGTACTTGTAGGCGATTTCAACCTGCCAGACATTTGCTGGGAAATTAAAACAGCTGAAAAAAGGCAATCCAGGAAAGTTTTAGAGTTTGTGGAGGACAACTTTTTGTGGCAGCTGATGGGTAAGCCCATCAGGGGAGGGACTGTGTTAGATCTGTTGTTTGCAAGTAGAGATGGTCTAGTGGGAGATGTGGTGGTTGGAGGCTGCTTGGGGAACAGTAATCATGAAATCATAGAGTTCTCAATATTTGGTGAAGTCAGGAGGAACATCAATAAGATTTTTACATTGGACTTCCAGAGGGCAGACTTTGGCCTGTTTAGGAGACTTATTCAGAGAGTTCCTTAAAAACAAAGGAGTTCAGGAAGGGTGGGCATGCCTCAAAACAGTGATCTTGAGGGCACAGGAACAGACTGTCCCTGTGTGCTGAAAGACAAGTCGATGAGGCAAATGCCCAGCCTGGATGGGCAAGGAGGTTTTGGAGGAACTTAAGAATAAAAAGAGGATGTGTCATCTTTGGAAGGAGGGTCAGGTCTCTCAGGTAGTTTTTATGGGGGCTGCGAGAGCATGTAGAAAAAAAAAACTAGGGCAGCCAAACTCAGAATTTCAAATGGCAAAATCTGTAAATGCCTTAAGTTGAAAGATGTAGCTGGGTGTGTATTCAATTCCCATCTGTTAGAGATGGGGCAGTTTTTCTGTTAATTGGGCAGTTTTTCTTTGTCTTTGCCTCAATCAATCCCCCTCTGGGGAGGGATCTTCTGTTAATTGGCCATTGAGTCTCACTGTATGACTGATAAAAATTACATAATCTCATTGTGAGATGCTCTGCCCAGAGTGAGGAGCCAAGCATTCCTACTGAGATATAATCTGAGATTTTGGGACACCAGTACAGCCTTTCCACTGGATTCTCAGAGGAGCAGCTTTCAGCCCCACCGGATTCCCAGAAGAGCAGCTTTCTTCTCCACTGGATCCCAGAGGAAGACCAGGCCCATCTACACCACCACTGAACGTTCAGAGGAAAACTACACCTTTCTACAGGATCCCTGCTCCAAGAGAACCCCACCTGTCACTGCAGGAGCACTGCAGCCACCATTCAATCTGACTGCTACCAAGACCAACAAGTATTCTGACTCAGTAGGTTTTTTTTTTGTTGTTTGTATTATTTCATTTGTATTTTTAGTTTTCCTAGTAAAGAACTGTTATTCCTATTCCAATATCTTTGCCTGAGAGCCTTCTAATTTCAAAATTATTATAATTCAGAGGGAGGGGGCTTACATTTTCCATTTCAAGGGAGGCTCCTGCCTTCCTTAGTAGACACCTGTCTCTTCAAACCAAGAGATTAACCTTTACGGGAAAATTGAAAATATATACCCCACACTCATTTTAGAAGTATCCTAACCCAAAAGGCTGAGAAATGGCTCACTGATTCCTGTATGTTAAATTATGAAGCGATCTTAATAGCTAATGATTTAGAGCTAATTCTGAGTAACCAACTCAACCCTGCCCAGTTCTTGTATGGAGAACCAGATGAGGAACTAATACATAATTGCCTAGAGGTTATAAACTATCAAACTAAAGGAAGAGAGGACCTAACAGATCAACCACTCCAAGGTGGAAAATGATTGTACATCGATGGCTCCTCACAGGTAATAAATGGGCACAGGGTATCGGGGTACGCTACAGTGCATGAAGGGTTGGTGGCTGTAGAAAAGAGAAAGTTACCTTCCAACTGGTCAGCCCAAGCGTGTGAGTTGTATGCCATAAAGCGAGCTCTGGAAATATTAGCACTGAAAAGGGGAAAAATATATACAGACTGAAAATATGCTTTTGCAATAGTTCATATCTTAGGAAAAAATTTAGAAGAGAGTGAGCTATGAAATTCAAAGGGAAAGGGACTGATTCCCAAAAAACTTATTTTAGAAGAGTTAGAAACCTTACAATTACCAGAGGAAGTAGCAGTGGTGTACGTTAAAGGACATCAAAAAAGGGTGACTCAAGAGGCACAAGGGAACAATTTAGCGGATTTAGAAGCTTAAAATGCTACTGAATCAGAGACAGAAAAACTAATAATAGTATTCACATCCATGAGAGAAATGCAAAAAGTCTCTGTATTCAGTGGGACAGAAGAGGAAGAACTCCTTAAAATAGGAGCCAAGAAAGATAACGCAGGGAAGTGGAGATTAGCAGATGGGAGGCAAATGTTGAATAAACCCTTGGCCAGGAAAATGCTAGAAGACATACATGGAACAACACACTGGGGTACACAAGTACTAAGTGATCAATTTCTAAGGGATTTGGGATGCATAGGAATTTTCAGGATAGCTAAGCAGGTGACTGAACTGCTTGTGATATGTCAACAAGTGAATAAGAAGATCATGAGGAAAATACCTAGAGGAGGGCGAGAACTGGCCTTACAGATTTTTAAAAAAGGAGACTTTTTTTTAAAAAAGGAGACATCCAAGGAGACTTTACTGAGCTTCCCCAGGTACAACAGTGGAAGTTTTGCCAGTGATCATAGATCACAGGGCTCATTGTGTAGAGATGGTGCCCACTGTGAAAGCCAATGCCAGTGTTGTGAGTAAAACACTTCTAGAATCAATCATTACCCAATATGGGATGGCAAACACGATTGATTCAGACTGGGGAACTCATTTCACATCAGAGATATTTCAGAGAGTCTTTCAGGCCCTGGGAGTAAAATGGGAATTACACACTCCATGGCATCCACAGAGTTCCAGTCGGGTTGAGAAAATGAATCAAACTCCTAAAAGAGCTCCAGTTAAGCTAATGATTGAAACCCAAATGTCATGGATAAAATGTCTCCCTTTGGCCTTATTAAGAATGAGAACCCAACCCCAGTCAGATCTGGGGGTCCCACCCTATGAAATGATGTTTGGGTTTCCCTTCCTGACCTCACCCCAGAAGGCTGCCACCTATGAGGAAGGGGAAGCCAATGCCAAGAAATAAGTGATGTCTATAGCACAAACCTTAGAAGAGCTAAGAAATAAAGGGGCAATTCCTCAAACTACCACCCTGGATTTCAGAATCCATAATATTAATCCTGGGGATTGGGTGATGATTAAGCCATGGAGAGATCAGCCTCTAACTCCCCAGTGGGAAGGTCCCTTTCAGGCACTGCTCACCACTGAATCGGCCGTGCGAGCTGCAGAGCGGGGATGGACTCATGGCAACAGAGTCAAAGGCCCAGGAGAAGAACCCAAAGAGTGGACTGTAACATCCAGGCTGGGTGAAACAAGATTGACTCTCAAGCAGAGACTGAAAGACAACCAGGAAAACACCAAGATGCCCAAAAAGTAGAGTCAAGCTTCCACCAGCCAGCTCGAGAACTGTCTTCCTGTTTTCATGGGTGAGAATTACCAGCAGCTGTTGAGGGGAAGTACACAAGGGACTGTAAAAGGCAATGGGACAGCTTCTTTAAGAAAATAAGACAAAGGAAGGAGGGCAAGGCCGGGTTGGCCCCTTTGTTTGCTACCAAGAAGGCTCCATAGCCCTGCTGTGAGTAGCAACCCCGTAGGCATGGTAAGGTAGGGACAAAAGGCCATTCCAGACCTCTGTAATTCCTCAGTTGTCTTTTTATTCAACAGGGACTGGAGGGCAGGACCGAGTTGTCCTCTGTACTCACCCCTAAGATGCACCAACTATGGGCAGCAGCCACATAGGCACGGTAGATGGGAGTCAGAGCCATACTGGACCTCTGGGATGCCCTTTTGTCCATTCCAAATAAGTGTGTCTAAGGAAAACCTGAGACTTTTTTTCTCCTGTTCCCACTGCCCTTGCCCACATCAACAGATGCTGGTATGACTCATACAAGAGACAGAAATTTTTTCTCTTAATTGTTCAAGCAAAATGACATAGAAAATGAAAAAGGGGTTTGTTATAGATGAGTAATTCTATGGTTGACTCTCACAATTAAGGGGTGAATGTTAAATATATGTTAGGAGAAGTTTGTAGATGTACAGTTATCCTTCCCCTCCCCCTTGCATTGCTATCACAGGATGGCCTCAGTAGTTGGGGCATTTGGGAGGGTTGGCTTGTTCCTATGGCAGCACCTGACCTCCAATCAAGGTGTGAGACAGTGATCTCCACCACTGGACAGAGAAGAAGGAGTCGATTGACAAGACTTTGGGAGGGGCTGGAGGTATAAAAGACAGAGCATCCATTTTGTAGATGAGCACACAGTGACTGAATTCTTTGCTCCTGGCACTGTATCCTTTTCTTGATTCAGTCTTCTGTTGTATTTTGATTAGGTCTTAATAAAGCATTTAAATTTTTGAAAGTAAAAATAATTTCTCACACGGGGTTGGGGAATGTGGGGCAAGGTTGTCCACACTGGGTCAACTCCAAGGTACAATTTCACTGACCTGCCAGACCTCCTTAGGAGAGACCCTGGATCAATATCAAGCACTAAATGCTGCAATAAGTTCTTCCTTAAGAGAGCAATAATAAATACACTCTTTAAAATTGGTTTACATATTTCTTAGAAGCTCGTTGAAATATTTCTCCCTAACTATAAAAGGAAATCTTCCTGCTGAAGTGGCCTAGACAAGAGGAAAGTCAAGGCAGAGCCATGGTTTGTCAGGACTTGCTTGATCCTAATGAGCCCCGTGGTGCATTTGGAGCTGAGTCTGGAACCTCAGGGCCTGAGAGGAGATTGCAAAAAAACTTTCCAGGAGTCAAAGTCAAAAGAAAACCCCAAAGTGTCTCAAGGCATGAGTGGGCCCCACTGAGGTCCATCTCCAACAAAGGCTCCTCATGGACTCCTTGGAGGAGAGAATTGGAGGCCAGAATTGGACAAAACACCTCTCAGAGATTCAGAGTGGAAAGGAACATCCAAAGTACCTTAAAAACCTTGAGTATCTCAAGGCATTAATGAGCCCCACTGAGTGTCAGTACAAAGCTCTCAAGGGACTCATTAAGCAAATGACTGGGGCCATGATTGCACACCTCTCACAGAGTCTGTATCAAAAATGAAACACCAAGTACCTTAAAATAATTGAGTACCTTGAAGCATTAATGACCCCACTGAGTCTCCTTACTGACAAAGCCTCCCCAGGGACTAATTACAGCAGATAATTGGAGGGTGTGACTGCACAATCTTTCTCATAGCATCTGTATCAAAGGGAAACACCAAGTAGCTTAAATAACTGAAGTACCCTGAAGTATTAATGAGCCCCACTGAGTGTTGTTACTGACAAAGCCTCTCCAGGGACTAATTACAGCAGATAATTGGAGGCCAGGATTGCACAAACCTCTCAGAGACTTCAAGGCAAAAGCCAAAGCCAAAGTCCTTTGAAAAAGCTGCAGTCCCTGCAGGGAGCATGAAGGACCCCCCAGGGCCATTGCTGAGCAAGGCTCCCCAGGGACTCCTTGCAGCAGATCCTTGAGGCCACTGGGATGTGGGCTAGGGGGGGATGCTGAGGGCAGCACAAGGGGCTGACAGTGCCCAGCCTGGCTGGGGCTGGGCCAGGAGGCCCCAGGGCCTCAGGACAAGGTGTCTCCTCCCAGCCCTTGGTGGCACAGACCCTGCAGTGGCCCAGGGCACCAAGACTTGGCTTCTCTTTGTCCCCACCTGTCATCACTGCCTGCAGTTCTCTGCTCTGCCTGGGCCTGGGGACACTTGCTCAGTCGTATCCCTCTCTGGGACCCATTAAAAGTGCAAGAAAGTTTGGAGCTGGATTCTGCCTTGGAGTTCTGGAGAGGTTTCTTCAGCTCCCTCTCAGGGACTGATGTTCAGGGCCTGAGCACAAAGCCCCAGAGGCTGATTAAAGTCCTTGTGCTGTGTCTGTGCTGCTGAGCTGGGCTGGGCTCCTGGCCCAGAGGCAGCTCCTGGTCACCAAGAAGAGCTTCAAAAGCACATTTCTCTTGATGAGCAGCTCTTGTGCCAGCCCAGCAGGGCTGGGGCACTGCCTGCAGCCAGCCCGGGCACAGCCCAGAGGCACAGAGAGCTTCAATCAGTCAGGGCTGGGAAGGGGCTGAGAAGTGCCTGGGGCACAATCACTGCCAGCCCTTGGCACAGGAACCTCTGGCTGCAGGACAATGCAGCTGCAGCTCCTGGAGCCATCTCCTGCAGCTGGAACATCCCAATGCCTGCAGAGCCTGTGAGTACATTCTCTGCTTGTCTCTTGTGCAGAGCAGCCAGGGGTGCCCAGGGCTGTCCTGCAGAGCAGGGTCCTGCAGCCCAGGGCGCTGTGCTGGGGCAGGGACTCTGCTGCCTGCCAGGGACAGCTCTCAGCCAGCCCTGGCAGCTGCTCCCAGCGCTGGGGGACAAGATCTGGGTGGCAGGAGACAGCTGGTGAGGCTTGGGAGTGTTCTCCTTGTGTGGCGAGGATGTTGCATTGTTCAGAATTGCTCCTGCATGATATTTAACTGCAGAACATTTCCAAGTAGATTATACAGGGAGCACAGTGAAGAAGGGGCTGCTTAAAAGAGGAATTCCTGCTTTTTTAATCTACTGCTCTCAGTTGCCTGGATGGGAAATTGCTCATAGATATACATCTCTCAATTCAGACTGGGAAAAATAAAAAAAAATATTCTCTCAGATATGAATAAACCAGGTAATTAAGGAAATCAGCACAGGGGCCCTTAGCAGCAGCATCACTGCTGCTTTTCCAGCCTCCTCAGGGTTGCTCTGATGTTGCCATCAGAGCCTGCAGAGCCAGAGCTGCCCCTGGGCAGTGCCTGAGCTGGGAGGGCCCTGCAGGGCAGAGCTGAGCCCCCAGGGCTGGGCTGGGCTCTGGCAGCACTGGCAGGGCCCAGCCCTGGGCACAGGGAAGCAGCTGCTGGCAGGGACAGCTCCAGGCAGCAGAGCCCTGGGCAGGCAGTGGGGGGAAAGTGCCCCCAGCCTGTGCTGGGATATTTCAAGTCCTCTCCAAACCCAACTATTCCATGATTACTTTTCTTACAGATCCCCATGCCAAGGCACAGCAAATGTCCAACAGCAGCTGCATCAGGCACTTCCTGCTGCTGGCACTGGCAGACACGCGGCAGCTGCAGCTCCTGCACTTCTGCCTCTTGCTGGGCATCTCCCTGGCTGCCCTCCTGGGCAACGGCCTCAGCATCAGCGCCGTAGCCTGCGGCCACCACCTGCACACGCCCATGTTCTTCTTCCTGCTCAACCTGGCCCTCGCTGACCTGGGCTCCATCTGCACCACTGTCCCCAAAGCCATGCACAATTCCCTCTGGGACACCAGCAACATCTCCTACACTGGATGTGCTGCTCAAGTCTTTTTCTTTGCTTTCTGCGCTACATCAGAGTTTTCCCTCCTGACCGTGATGTGCTACGACCGCTACGTGTCCATCTGCAAACCCCTGCACTACGGGACCCTCCTGGGCAGCAGAGCTTGTGCCCACATGGCAGCAGCTGCCTGGGCCAGTGCCTTTCTCAATGCTCTCATGCACACGGCCAATACATTTTCCCTGCCCTTGTGCCATGGCAATGCCCTGGGCCAGTTCTTCTGTGAAATCCCACAAATCCTCAAACTCTCCTGCTCCAAGTCCTATCTCAGGGAACTGGGACTTCTTGCTGTTAGTGGCTGTTTAGGACTCGGTTGTTTTGTGTTCATTGTTTTCTCTTATGTGCAGATTTTCAGGGCTGTGCTGAGGATCCCCTCTGAGCAGGGACGGCACAAAGCCTTTTCCACCTGCCTCCCTCACCTGGCCGTGCTCTCCCTGTTCCTCAGCAGTGGCACATTTTCCTACCTGAAGCCCCCCTCCATCTCGTCCCCATCCCTGGATCTGTCCCTGTCAGTTCTGTACTCAGTGGTGCCTCCAGCCCTAAACCCCCTCATCTACAGCCTGAGGAACCAGGAGCTCAAGGCTGCAGTGTGGAGACTGATGACTGGATGCTTTCAGAAATAATAAACTCCTGGCCAATTTCTGCAAATCACTTGTAATAAAAGTCATCTTAGATAGTACATATTGGTTTAATTTTGGAAGTTCTTTCTCTTTTTATTTTAGGTTTTTAATCTTTTCCACAAATAAATCTCATTTATTATACCATTTTTCATTTTGTTTCTCTCCACCTTCCCTGTCACCACAGACTGTATCAATGAGGGGTTGTGCTCTTGGTGTATTTAGAGGAACTAAAGGATCTCCCAGCAGAGTTTTCTGCAGAGATGCCCTTGTGTTGCCTTCTCTGGAGCTGCAGCAGCAATGTCTGTGTGCAGAGCTGGGGCAGATCAGTGCTGGCCCAGCAGCTGTGCCCAGCAGCAGCAGCAGCAGCAGCACTTGGTGTTGCCAGTGCTGCTGCCGTGGCCCTGCCCCGCTGCCCTGGTGGCCCTGGTGTTGCTGCAGGGCCTGAGTGCTCTCGGGGCCGGGCACAGCCCTGGGGGTGGCAGTGCCGGGGCTGCAGCAGGGACAGGCCATGTAATATAAATCACCTTTGATGATTCCTTTGGGTTTGGTTGTGGGTTTGTTCTTTTTTTCCCCATGTTTGATTTATTTAATATTGTCCACAAAGAAAAGCCATTGGTTTTGCCAGTTCTCATTTTCTTTCTCTCCATCTTCCCTGTGGCCACAGATTGTGTTGGTGAGGGGCTGCACTCCGTGTGGCTTCAAAGGAACTAAAGGATCTCCCAGCAGAGTTTTTTCCAGAGATGCCCTTGTGTTCCCTTCTCTGGAGCTGCAGCAGCAATGTCTGTGTGCAGATCTGTGTGCCAGATCAGTGCTGGCACAGCAGCTCTGCTCCTGCTGGCCACACCATTCCTGATCCAGGCCAGGAGCCATTGGCCTTCTTGCCCACCTGGGCACACTGCTGCCTCATGTCCAGCCTGCTGTCCATCAGTCCCTGCAGGTCCCTTTCTGCCTGGCTGCTGTCCTGGAACTCTGTCTCCATCCTGTAGCACTGGGGCCAAATATCAGGGCCTGGCCCTTGGATTTTTTAAACCTCACCTTGTTGGATTCATCCCCTGGATCCAGTCTGTCCAAGTCACTGTGCAGAGCCCTCCAACCCTCCAGCAGATCAACACTCACATCCAGCTTGGTGGCATTTGCGAAGATGTCCTTGGTTCTTTGGGGCCCCTCAGTGTCACAATGTTCTCGTTGGTGCTGCAGTTTCCCAGTGGTCCCCTTGGTTCCATGGGCCCCAGGGTGTCACAATGGCCCCATGGTCACATGAGGTCCCACACTGTCACCATGGTCTCTGGGGTTCCACAAGTCCCCTCAGTGTCACAATGGACTCCTTGTTTCCACCAGGCCACACAGTGTCACAACGTTCTCCCAGATCCCTTGAGGCCCCATTGTGTCACAGTGGCCCCTTGGTTACACAGGATCCCGCAGTGTCACAATGTCCCCTTGGTGCCATGAGGCCCAGCAGTGTCAGAACGGCCCCTTGGTTCCACTGGGCCCTGCAGTCCCCCAATGGTCTCCTTGGTTTTTCAGTGTCAAAATGGGGAAACCCCTTGGTTCCACGAGGCCCTGCAGTGTCACAATGGCCTCTGTGGTTCCACAAGGACCCAGAGTGTCACGGGGCACTCCCTGGTTCCATTTGGCCCCAGAGCTGTGAAATACAAAACTGTGTTGCACATAGCTCAGGGAAGAGCGAGATTGTTAATAAATTATGTCCTTTTCAACTATGATCTGTTTGCCATGACGTGAAACTTTCTGTGCCTCTGAGTCTCACCAGTTCCTGACCCCCAAAGGACACAAACCTGATGAGTTGTGGTTCCCGCTCCAGTGGTGGCACTTGGACCTCCCTCCATCCCCAGAGCAGAGCTCCCTTGTCCCAGAGAGCGCCTGGCAATGCAGGGATGAAGGAAACAGGACAGGCTGTGGGGATCAGAGGCAGGGCATGGCCAGGGATTTGGGGGGGTTGTGAGCCCAGGGCAGGACCTGGTCCTTGGCCTTGGTGAACCTCACCCCATTTTCCTGGGCCCTTGGCTCCAGCCTGTCCAGATCCCTCTGCAGAGCTTCCTGCCCTCCAGCATAGCCACACTCCCACCCAGCCTGGGCTCACCTGGGAACTGACTAAGGGTGCCCTCGATGGCCTCGTCCAGATCAGCAATAAAGAGATTGAACTGACCTGGCCCCAGTCCTGAGCCCTGGGGATATCCCTGGATGTGACTCCATTCCTCAGCTGCTGTGAGTGCCAGGGGCTGGATGAGGGAAATGGTGGGGACAGGGTGGGGACAAAGTGTGATTGATTGTCAGCCATGAAGGGTCTTGATTTTTATATCTCTTCAGACTGCATTAGGAGGTGCTGGGAGTCAATATAATTTGGACATTGCTGATACCACTTTGTAAACAGGAAAACGTAAAAGGACAAAACAGTTCTCCTCTGCATTGTTTTCAATACAGCATATTCACTTTGAAGACACTTCTGAAATCTGTCTAATTAACCACAGAAGTATTGAAGAAGAATTAACCACAGAAGTATACTTCCCATGGGCTTTTCTTGTTTGGGTGTTTTGAACAAATGTTTATGAGCCTTTTCTCAGTGAATTCCTGAACTAAAGAGCTCAAGAAAGAAGAAGCCACTGGAGTAGTAAAATTCATCAGCAAGCTCCAAGTGGCTGAGGATCCATCCCCATCGAGCAGCAATGAACAGAAATGGGCACAGCTTTGTGGCTGCTGTCCCAGCTTTGGCATGGGCCCTGGGCCTGGAGCAGGAGCAGCTCTTGAGGGCCCCAAGGCTGGGGCTCTTGTGCTGCCCTGGGCAGATGGGATGGCAGCAGGGGCTGCAGAGCTCTCAGCACCTCAGGCCGAGGGGAGCGGGGCAGCCAGGGAGCCTCCTTTGGCCTTGGCCCAGCACCTTCCCCCATGGCTGGGGCTGAGTCCTGTGGCAGCTGCAGCTGCTGCTGTGGCCTTGGCAGGGGCTGAGGCCATGGGGCCAGTGCCCAGAGCAGCCTGGGCTGAGCAGAGCTGTGGGGCCAGAGCCGGCTGGGCTGGGCTGGGCTCAGAGAGGCCCTTGGTGCTGCCCAGAGCTCAGGGCAGCTGGCAGAGCTTGCAGGGAGCTGGGCCGGGCTCAGAGAGCCTGGCCCAGAAACCATCAGTGTCCATCTCAGCCTGGCTGAGCGTGCAGGGGCAGGACTCAGGCCAGGCCTTGTGGGGCAGGGCCAGCGCCTGTGCAAGGCATTGCAAACAGGCAAGTGGCCCAGAGAGGAGGCTGCTCTGTGCCCTTGGTGGCAGGGACAGAGCAGGGAGGGGGCCCAGGACATTTGTCAGCGCCAGCCTCTGTGCCCATGTGTTGGCAGCCCTGGCTGCTGAGCCCAGC
This sequence comes from Agelaius tricolor, assembly GCF_023055355.1. Lineage (NCBI taxonomy): Eukaryota > Metazoa > Chordata > Aves > Passeriformes > Icteridae > Agelaius > Agelaius tricolor. Next base: position 490,678 of record NW_027269311.1, on the reverse strand, counting down.
TTTGGCCTGGGCTGAGTTTGGCTGTGGCCCAGCTCCATCCTCCTGCGGGGCTCAGGGCCTGTTCCCGGCCATGGCCAGCCCTGGCTGCCTCTCTGCTGGCCCAGAGGCCGGCAGAGCCCGGGGCAGGGCTGTCTGTGCAGCCCCACAGGTGCCAGGGGCTCTGCAGGAGCTGGCAGAGGCTGCCCAGCAGGGAGGCCATGGGGCACAGAGCCCCAAGGCTGCTGTGGGCACCACGGCACAGGGGCCGTTCCCAGCCGCAATGCTCCTGGCCTGGGCTGGGCCTGCACAGGGGCTGGGCCACCATGGCTGGGCCAGCACAGGGCCACAAAGGGGCCACGCAGCCGCTGCCGGGGATGACAGCAAGGCCAGGCACACACAAGCAATTGCTGAGCATGGCCTGCGCTGGCCAGGCCTGACTGTGCCAAAGGCAGAGCTCAGCTGCCCTTGGCGGCTGCAGCAACACTCCAGAGCCCAAAGAGCCTCCATGGCTGTGCTGGAGACCAAGGCTGCAGTAGGGAAATGCAGGGCTGCTGCAGGATGGGGAGGCCATTGAATTCCAGCACACACCTCAGCTCTCTGATGATCCCAGCACCATGCTGAGCCCTGTTTCACACTGGAGCAGAGCAGATGTTGATGGCACAGGAGCCCTGTGGGGCTGTCAGGGACCTTCAGCTTGCAAGGTGCTCTGCTCTCCCTCAGGTGCTCTCAGAGAGATCCAATCCCAGCTGGGCACCTCAGGGTGCAAGTGGCACTGCCTCTTCATGGGCACATTGCTGATGTCTGCCTGGAAAGGGGCACAGGTTTTAATACCTGTTAGTTTCATAATATACAAGCAAATCTTTATTATCTGGGTCATTTGAGTCCTTTTAAGAAATGGCAAAATTTTCCCATCAGGAACAGGAATTTCCTGGATCTACTGGATTCTTCTAATAATGGCAGAAGATAAAATACTGATCTTCCCCTCTACTTGTGTCACCAATATTCTGTCTAATATTTCCTCTCGCTCTTCCTTCATGTGTTTTCAGCTCTCTTGTTTAAATGGCCATGTTTAAGGGCATCTCTTCACTAGGCTCTCTGGAACTTTATTCTTCCCATTCCTTCCAGATTTTCTCCTCCAGATGCTCTCTGGTCATTCAAGTGCCTCTCAACCGACTGGTTTCATGCTTTGACCTGCAGGGAGTTGACTAGTCTTTCTTAAATTCAAATAAATATCACATTAGTCAATATCTTAATTGTGTTTATATTTATCACTGAATTACCTTTTCTTATGTCTTTGTCTAAAACTGTTCCTGTACAGAAATTCCTGGTGGATGGGGGACATTTCAGATGCTGCTGGGACATCCCAGAGAGCTGAGGGAAGAGCTGTGATGGTTATTAAACTGTTCAAATGTTCAACTTTTGTTTGTTGACAAGAAACCCTTCTGTGCCTCTCAGTGTCACCAGGCCCTGAGCCCAAAGGACACAAGCCTGATGAGTTGTGGTTCCCACTGCAGGGGCTGCACTTGGACCTTGGCTCTGCACAGGAGAGCTCTTCACCCCCTTTCTCTCTTTTCCTCCCTCTGGGCATGGAGGGAGCTCCTGACTTCAGCCTGTGACTCGTGTATGCAAAGAGCAAATCTGGGCAGAATCGGGGCAGGGAGGGTTTGGGGGGACCTTGGGATCTGTGCTGGGCACAGAAGGTGTTTTCCATTGCTGTGAGACTGTCTGCTGTGCAAAGCGGATTTAATATCCAGCAGAGGAATGACTTTTGCATTTGATGGAGCTGTGCCTTCCCTTGGCTTTGCTGGCTGACAAGATATGAACATCCCTCTGTGTCTCGGGCAGCTCCTTCTGCAAGGAAAGCAGGTGGGAGTTGGAGCCAAGGAGCTGAAAGCTGCAGGTGCAGCCTGGGCTGGAGGGAGCTCAGATTTGCACAAGGCTGTTCTGAGTGCCAGGGCTTGGATGGGGGAAATGGTGGGGTGGGGGTAGGGACAGAGTCTGATTGATTGTCAGCCAGGAAGGGTCTTGATTTTCATATCTGTTCAAACTGCATGAGGAGGTACTTGGATTCAGTGTCAATTGGAGATTGCACAAATCAATAAATTAACAGGAAAACAAAACTAAACAGTACCTAAACAATCTTTTCTCACTGTCTTTTTAAATATCAGGTATTTAGTTTGAATACACTACTGAGATCTACTTCACCACAAAGGATTTGAAAACTAAAATCAAATTATTCCCAGAGGCTTGGCTTGTTAAGGTGTTCTGAATGTTAATGAGCCCTGGGACACTGAATTCCTGCACTGAAGAGCTGAAGGCTGAACAAGCCTCTGGAGCAGGGAAATTCAGCAGCAGCCTCCAAGTTGCTGAGGATGTCAGCAGCCCCCAGTGAGGCCATCCCTGCCCAGAGACCGTGGGGGAATGGGCAGACAAGGAGAGCGTCCCTGGGGCTGGGGCAGCACAACTCAGAGGCACCAGCGGCTCCAGCTGGGCAATGGAGTGTGGAATGTGGCTGGGAAAGCCCTGCCTGGGCTGGGCCAAGCAGGACACACAAGCCCTGACCCCCATCCACTAAAAAACTCTCTCAAGGAGACATTTAAAAGGAATTACAATTGTTTCTGTACTCTGAGTTGGAGTCCCTGGAGAAATATTGACAACACATTCTGAGGAGCTCAAAACAACCAAACAGCCTTTACTGGGAGCATTAGAAAATCAGAGAAACTTTGGAAAAAAGTTTATTATGACATTGTATTGGTTTTTGTTTGTTACTTTAAGATTTTTCTAATTTTGAGATTTCTTAATTAATGTATTGATGAGTGTGGTAGGTTTCAGTGTCAGTTAATTATTTATGCTTTTATTTGGTTGTGAGATAGGATTAGGAGAATGGTAGGCTTAAAATTTTAAGAGGGCATAAAGAAAATTTTATTACAAGTAACTAAAAGAACAAAGGTAGTAAGAATTAAATTAAACTCTTTAGAACACTTTTTCTTTACAACTTTTCTTTTTTTTCTTAATCACAATGTAAAGAAAGTAAATTTAAAATTTCTAGTTAGTTTACTATTTCTAGAATAGACTTTTTTAGTTTACTTAGAGAGAGAAGTTTTTCTTTTTAAGTTTTTGGAGATTTTTTTACAAGAGGAAAAAATAGGGTTTTGTGGTTCCTGGTTCCTAATTTTTTCATGGATAACAGTTGTCTGGGGAACTTTGTTCTCGTGAAGTTGTTTTTATTGCTACAAGCTTTTTTACAGCTTGTAGATGGGCCACGTCAACTTATGGGGTATTGTTTTAAAGATGGGTTCTTTAAGGGTAAAAGTTTTTATTTTTTACTTTTAAAATAATTTTTGTCTCTGGGAATAGAGAACTTTTCTTGGGGATACTGAATTACTTTTTTTTTCTCTGTTTAAACTTTTTATAAAATTACAGTCATTTTAAGATTTCTTTATTTTAGTATGGAGGTTTTTGTTTGATATTAATTTGATTTTTCTTAAGTTTTAGGTGTTAAAAAGGAAAAGAGTTTTTTCTTTTTAATTTATAAGAGGATTTTAGTTTCCAAATTAAGGTATTTTTTTCTTCTTTTTTATTTGGGATTTCATTTCTTCCTTACTGACTGATGGTTTTATGTTGTTTTTATTTGTATGCTTAGATTTTTTTTTTCTTTTACTTCAGGCAGGATTGAAGTATTGAAAGGGTTAACACCTGACCCACTGGTAACTTGTAGTGGAAGTTGTGGTTGGGTTGTGTAAAATTGGTTTTATGGCTGGTTTTGGGGTTTTTTTGTGTTTATTTTTAGTTGTAGGGTTATTTTGTGTGGGTTGTAGATTGTAGGGGTTTTTGGTTTTAGTTGTGTTGGGAGAGGGGACTTGATGGTAAGATTTTAATGGTTGTGGCTGGCTTTGTTCTGGTTGGGGTTTTGTAGCCTCTTTAGTTTTCCTGTTTGGGAGTTGTTGGGGTTTGGTTTGGTCAGAATGGGGCTGATGGGGGGGGGGCAGCCTGGGGAGGGGGAAAGGGGCTCAGCCCATGGCAGGGTTGCTTGGTTTGGTTTGGTTTGGTTTGGTTTGGTTTGCTTTGGTTTGCTTTGGTTTGCTTTGGTTTGGTTCAGATGGGGGCCAAGGCCAGGGCCCACTGCTTTTTTGTTGACTGGAAAAGAAAGAGGAGGCTCCTGGTTTTTTTCATCTTTAACATTTGTGTTTAACAGAGGCGTGTTCAGGATCTCAGTGGTTTAACAGATTGTCAGTTACACAAAAAGTTTTGTATTACTTTTTAAAATTTTTCTAATGTCAAATTACAACAGATATTCAATTAACAAAAAACACTTCTCAAAGCATTGACTTCACCCTTTCAACTTCACAAACTCTAAGCCTGTTCAATTTAATGTTAATAAGAATTTACATGAGCACAGAAACAGAAGAAGACGCAGAAAGAGAGAAAGACAAAAAAGATGCAGAGAGGCACACACACACAGCTACCAACTCCTGGATTCCAGTGGTGTTCAGATGGCAATTCCAAGAGGATCCAGGGTCAAGATGTGTGCTTGCCTTGTGGTCAGCCTTCAATACCCCTTGGTCTCCCTGAGCCCTTCCCCCAGGTGGGGCTTGGGCTCATTTGGTCCCTCAGGAGCTGGGCTGGGGGCTGCAGAGGTGGCTGTGGAGCATTGCCTGTGCTGTGCCAGGGACTGGCAGCCACTGCTGGGCTGGGATAGAGGCTCTGGGGGGATTGGGGCTCCAGGGCAGGGCAGGGCTGGGCTTCCAGGGCAGGGCAGGGCTGGACCTGCCCCTTCCTCCCCCCCACATAAAATGTTTTGAGCCAACAATCTCCTCCAGTCTGTCACAATAGGGAATGTTGGAGGTGGACCCCAAATTTGGCCATGAACACCTGGACACGAAAGACAGTTCTTTTCCATAGGAAGGAAAGCACAGAGCCCCAGTGCTTCAGAGCAGATGAGAAGTGACCCTCAACATGCCAAGGTCAGCTGGACCAGTCAGGTGGTCCCTGGGAGGCCAAGCCAGCCAGACCTGTTCCATGTTCTTTTGGTTTTATGGTGCCCCATAGTGTCACAATGGCTACTTGGACCCATGGGGCCCCGCAGTGTCATAATGGTGACTTGATTCCATGGGGTCCAGCAGTGTCACAATAGACCCTTCTTTCAATTGGGTTCCACAGTGTCCCAGTGGCCCCAAGGTTTCATAAAAAAGTGTCACAATGGTCCCAATGATTCCATGAGGCCCTGCAGTGTCACAATGGTCTCAGAGGTTCCCCAGGCCCCACAATGACATGGGACTCCTCGGTTCATGAGCCCTGCAATGTCACAATGGACCTTGGACCCTGGGGGTTTGCAGCTTCACAATGGTCTCCTTTGGCTCCACAGTGCCACAATGGACCATTGATGACTGGAGGCCCCTCTGTGTCACCCTGGAAGTTTGGTCCCACGCAGCCCTGCAGTGTCACAACGAACCCTTGGTTGAATGGGGTTCCACAATGTCACCATAGCCCCTCGGTTCTATGCAGCCCTGCAGTGTCACAATGGTCTCCTTTGGCTCCACAGTGTCACAGTGGTCCACTGATGGCATCAGGCCCGGCAATGTCACAATGGACCTTCGGTTCCATGCAGCCCTGCAGTCTCACAAAGGCCTCTTGGTTTCACCAGGCCCCACAGTATCACAATGGTCCTCTTGGTTCTGTGGGCATTGCCAGGGTCACAATGGTCTCACTGGTTCCATGAGGCCTCACAGTGTCACAGTGCTTTGCTTATTCCATGGGGCCTCACAGTGTCACAATGGTCTCCATGATCCCACGAGTTCCCTCAGTGTCACAATGGCCCTTTGGTTCCATGAGGCTCTGAAGTGTCCTAATGTTGTCTCCATGGTTCCATGAGGTCTTGCAATGTCAAAATGAACCTTTGGCTCCCTCCATGGGGTCTCGCAGTGTCACAATGGCCCCTTGGTTCCATAAATGAACATAAGTGAACCCCAAAGTGTCACAATGGTCTCCACGGTTCCATAAGATCCCGTGATGTCACAATGGACCCTTGGTTTGATGGGGCCTCTCAGTGTCACAATGATCCCACATTCCATGGAGCCATACATTGTCAGTATGGTCACCCTTGATTCCATGAGGCCCCACAGTGTCACAATGGTCCCTTGGTCTCACAGGGCCCCACAGTGTCACAATGGTCCCTTGGTTCCATGGGCCCTGTGCTGCTGCATTCCCCCCTCCCCTTCTCAGGCCGCCCTGCCAGCTGAGAAATGCTCCTTGGGGCTCGGCCTTGGCCAACAGCCCCTGGGCTCAGCTCCTCTGCAGCTCATCACAAACACTGTCTGCTCCAGGCACTGCTGCTGCCCACCCAGCTCCTGCTTTCTGGAGGAGCAGCCCTGGGAACTGGTTTTGTTCCCTCAGTGGCACAACATCCCTGTTCTCACCCTGCCAAAGAAAGGTGTTGGTGCCCAGTGCGGCCAGGATGAACCATTGCTGGGACTGAAACCCCTCTCTTGGGGCCCTGCAAACAGCGTTCCAAAAGGAGCCCTTGGAGCTCTCCTGGGCCAGCGACTCCCTCTGAGTGGGGCCTCTCCCAGCCGGGAACTCTCCCGTTTGCTGCACTCGGGGATCCCCAACAACAACGGAGCCTGGGCCGATCCCCCACTCCTCCAGGCTCAACCCTTCACCTGCTGGGGAGATGCCAAAGCATTCTCAGGGAGCATTTCCTGCCCTCAGGGGAATTTCTCCCAGGTGCCTTGCACTGACTCTTTGTGTCTGTGTGCACACAGGAGTGCCTGTGCTGGGGAAATGTGGCAGAAATGCTGCTCTCTGAGGGGTTTGAGTGCCTTGGATAGCTGAGTCAGTCAGGCCTGTACGAAATGTTCAGTCATGAGGTATGAGCTAAGTTAAATGCTCCTGAGAGTTGTTCTTTTGCTAAGTTCTTATTTTAATGTAAGTTATTAGGCTAAGTTAAATACTGTTAAGTGTTATTCCTCTGTTAAATTGCAAAGTCATAGGTTCTAAGTTAGGTTAAATACTGTTAGCTGCTCTTTTTGCCTAAATTGTGACATTTAAGCTATCAGTTACGGTAAAGTCCTGTTAAGTTTGAGCTCTGTTAAACCTTTGGCCTGTATTCCTTTTATCCTTCCCCTCACTGTCCTTGTGTCACACACACACACACAAAGACAGTTCTCGGTTCATTTCTGGTTTGATTGCCTGCATTTTGTTTGGTTTTGTTGTGGCTTTGTTTCCTTGGTGTGCCTGAAGTGTCCAGTCAGGAGCAGAGTGACTCTTGCCAAGGAACTTTGTGCTGCTGTCCCTTAATATTCAATCTGGTGTTTGCTGCTCCCTTGCTGGGGATTTTTTCAGCGCTCTCAAGGCCTCGTTGGTACCAGGGTGAAGGAGCCCTGGCCCAGGCTCTGGCCCTGGGGGACACGGGGATGCTGCCGGGGGGTCCCTGTCCCCCTGTGCCACCCCCAGGGCCCCGGCCCCCCATCCCCGTGTCAGGCTCTGGGGTCGATCTCGTGGAACATCCTCTGGGGGAGGCTGCGGCGCCGGGGGCGGGGGGACCCGGGGGGACAGAGGACCCCGCTGTGCACGAGCAGGGTTGGACTGCTCTGGGGGGAACTGTGAGGGGGGCCGGGGCAGAGTGACCTCCCCAGTGACCTCACACAGCCCCTGTGATGTCACACAGCCCCTGTGATGTCACACAGGCCCCTGTGATGTCACAGAGCCCTGTGATGTCACACAGCCCTCTCTGTGATGTCACACAGTCCCCTATGATGTCAGACAGCCTCCTGTGATGTTACACAGTTGCTCTGTGATGTTATAGAAGACTCCGATGTCAAAGAGTCACTCTGCAATGTCACAGTTTGTTCTGTGATGTCACAGGCTGCTCTATGATGTTACACAGCCACCTGGTGATGTCACAACCCACTCCCTCATGTCACTGAGCCACCCTCTATGATGGCAAGATCAGCTCTATGGCCTCACACTATGATGTCACAGACAGCTGTGTGATGTCACAACCCCCTCAGTGATGTCCCAAAACCCTCTCTGTGATGCCATACTGCCACTCTGGAATGTCACAACACACACTTTGACCTCACAGCCACACCACTCTGTGATGTGATACATCTGCTCTGTGATGACATAGAAGACACTGTGATATCACAAAGTCATCGTGTGATGTCACTGTCTGTTCTGTGATGTCACAGCCTACTCTATGATTTTACAGCCAGCCAGTGATGTCACAACTCACTCTCTGATGTCAAAATTCCATCCCCTATGATGGCAGGATCTGCTCTATGTCCTTACCCTTACTCTATGATGTCAAAGATAGCTGTGTGATCTCACAACCCCCTAAGTGATGTGTCCCTATAGAGTGGTCAAGTGCTTGAGGCCAAGAGTGCCTGGACAAGAGGCACAGTTCTTTTCTATAGGAAGGAAACCACAGAACCCCAGGGTTTGAAGGCAGGTGAGAAGCAGTCACCAGAGGCCAGGGCCAGCCAGACCTGTCTGTCCCTGCAGCTTTTGTCTGAAAGCAGCCTTTGGATATAACAGGAGTTTTGTGGGTGGAATTCCATTTCAGCCATGGGTTCCTGGACTGGAATGACAGTTCTCCATAGGAAGGAAAGGACAGAGCCCCAGTGTTCCAAAGGCTGATTAGAGGCAGCCCCAAGGAGGCCAAGGCAGCCAGATCTCTTGTCCGGGAAGAATCCTTGGACAGACAGAATTTGGGAGGCCAAACCCCACATTTGTGTATTGGGCTCTGGACAAGAAGGACAGTTCTTTTCCATAGGAAGGAAAGTATGGAACCCCAGTGCTTCAAAGGAAGATGAGAGCTGGCCCTCAAGACACCAAGGGAACCTAGATAGTCCTGGCAGCTTTTGTCTGGAGCTGTCCTTGGATTTAAGGAATTCTGGAGGCGAATTCTCAGTTTTGGACATGGATGCCTAGACTTGAAAGATGTTTTTTTCCATGAGAAGAAAAGCACAGGCCCCCGGTGTTTTGAAGGCAGATGAGAGGTGGCCCCCAAGAGGGCAAGGCCAGCCAGAGCTGTCTGTCCTGGCAGGTTTCATATGGAAATAATCCTTGGATATAATCAAATTTGGAGGAAGAATCCAAATTTCAGCCATCAACCCCTGGAGGAGAAGGACAGTTCTTTCCCACAGGAGGAAAGCTTGGAACTCCAGGGTTTCAGGGGCTAATGAGAAGCAGCCCTCAATATGCCAAGGTCAGCTGCACTAGTCAGGCAGCCCTCAGGAGGCCCAGCCAGCCAGACCTGTTCCATGTTCTTGGATCCTTGGGGCCCTGCAGCATCACAATGGCCCATTGGTTCCATGAGGCCCTGTAGGATCACAACAGATCTTTGTTTCCATGAGGCCCAGTGATATAACAATGGTCTCCTTGGCTCCATGGTGGCACAATGGCCCCTTGCTTCCATGAGGCCTTGCAGTGTCAAAATGGTTTCCTTGTTTCCATGGGATTGTGCAATGCCACAATGGGCACATTGGTTCCATGAGTTCCTGGTCTTAAAATGGCTCCTTGCTTCCATGGGTTCCTCAGGATCACCATGGCCCCTTGGTTCCAAGAGGCCTGGATGTGTTATACTGGCCCCTTGCTTCCACGGGGACCTGCAGTGTCACAGTGGCCCCTTGTTTCCATGAGACCTTGCAGTGTCACAGTGGTTGCCTTGGTTCTATGAGGCCCTGTGGTGTCACAATGACCCCTTGGTTCCATGGGGACTCAGAGTGCCAGAATGGTCTCATTGGTTCCATGAAGCCCCTCAGTGTCACAATGGTCTCTTTTGGTTCTGCAGTGTCACAATGGCACCTTGGTTCCGTGAAGCCCTGAAGTACGGAATGGCGCCTTGGTTCCATTGGGCTCCTCCCTGCCACACGAGTTCCCAGTTCCACGGAGCCCTGCAGTGTCACAGTGCTCTCCTTGGTTCCATGGTGCCACTCAGGGTCACAAGGGCCCCTCAGCTCTACAAGGCCCCATAGTGTCACAACTGCCCCTTGCTCCCATGAGACCGTGCCATGTCACAATGGTCTCATTAGTTCCACGAGACCCTGCACCTCCACAATGGCCCTTGAAGTGTCACAATGGTCTCAGCAGGTTCCCCGACTGGTTCACAATGGCCTCCTTGGTTCCATGATGCCCCATAGTGTAACAATGGTATCCTTGGTTCCACAGTTAAAATGGCCCCATGGTCTCATGGAGCCCCACAACCCCTTATAGAGCCCCACAGCCCCTTGTGGAGCCCCACAGCGTCACTGTGATCCTCTTGATTCCATGAGGCCCTGCTGTGCTACAATGGCTCCTTGGTTCTATGAGGCCCTGCGGTGTCACAATGGCCCCTTGGTTCCAGTGAGTCCCTAAGTGTCATATCAGTCTCCTTGGTTCTATGAGGCCCCACAATGTCACAATGGACTTTTTGTTCCATGAGCTTTTGTACTGCCAAAACCAGACAACAACAGTCCCCTTGGTTCCACGGTGTCACACTGGACCCTTGGTTTTATTGGGACTCACAGTGTCAGAAGGGGCTCCTTGGTTCCATGAGGCCCTGCAGAGCCCCTTGATTCAACAGGGCCTCAAAGTGTCATCATGGCCTCCAGGATTCCATGAGGCCCCGCAGTGTCACAATGGAGCTTTGGTTCCATTTGTTCCAGCACTGTTCCATGAATCCTTAATTCCATGGGGCTCTGTAGTGTCACAATGGACTCCTTGGTGCCACACAGTGTGACAACTGCCCCTTGGCATGCCAACGCTCCATGGTACCACAATGATGCCTTGCTTCCAAGAGGCCTTGTAGTGTCACAATGGCCCCTTGGTTCAATGAGGCCTTTGGTGTCACCATGGTCTCCATGATTCCATAAGGTCTTGCAGTGTCACAACAGACCATTGGTTTCACTGAGCCCCACAGTGTCACTGTGGTCCCCTTGGCTCCACAAGGCTCTGAAGTGCCACAAAGGCCCTTTAGTTTCACAAGGCCTCAAAGTGTAAAAATGGCCTCCATGGTTCCATGAGGCCCTGCTGGGTCCCAATGGACCTTTGGTTCCATGATGCCCCAGAGTGTCACAATGGTATCCTTGGTTCCTTGGACCCTTCATCCCATGGAGACCCCCAGGGTTCACTGTAGTTCCCTTGACTCCATGAGGCCCTGCCAGTCTATAATGGCCCTTTGCTTCCAGTGGGTCCTAAAGTGTCAGTCTCCATTGTTCCATGAGGCCCCACAAAGTCACTGTGGTCCCCTTGGTTCCACCTGCCCCACAGTGGAACAATGGACTCTCGGTTCCATGAGGTTCCCCAGTCACAATGGTCTCCTTGGATCCGCAGTGTCACAGTGGCCCCATGACTCCATGTGGCCATACTGTGTCACAATGGCTCATGATTCCATGGGGCCACAGAGTTTAACAAGGGACCCTTGGTTCCATAAGGCCTTGCTGTGCCACAATGGATTTCTGGTTCCATGAGCTTTCACACAGCCAACAGCATCTCCTTGGTTCTGCAGTGTCACAATGGACCCATGATTCCACAAGGCCTTGATGAGTCAGAATGGCCCCTTGGTTCCAAGAGGTTTCTCAGGGTCTCAATGGTGTCCTTGGATCTGCAGTATCCCAATGTGATGTATCACAATTGGTTCAATGTAGCCCCAATGTGCCAAAATGGATTTTGGTTCCATGGGGTTCTGCAGAGTCACAATGGACCCTTTGTTCCATGAGTTTGCACAGTGTCACAGCTGACTCCTTGTTCTGTGAGGCCTTGCTGTCACCAAATCTCTGAAATATCAGAATAAGGCTCCTTAACACTAATTTCCTATTTAAGAGGGTATCATTTATTCAGGCCTGAGGTCTAGTGAGGGATAGCCCCAATCTTATGTGGACATGTAATTCTACCGGCATTGCTAAATGTGTATTACAATTTACTCATTACCATAAAACCCACCCCAAGTTCCCAGTTTCAGTCCTTTTTTTTTTTTGCCACTACATTCTTGACCCAGATGTCTTCCTGTCTTCCAGACATCCTTGCTGGGAAAGCAGCCCCTGCATGCCTTGTTCCTGTGCTAAAAGTTCACAGGCACAGTAAAAATTGATTTAACCCTTTTGGTATCAAGGCTAAGGCTTTGTGTGGGCAGGCAGAGGCAGGCAGGAGGCAGAGCTGTCAGCAAAGGAAGGGCCCAGACAGGTGGGGCAGCCGGGGGATGCCCACAGCCTGCAGGGACAGAGGCGCAGGGCAGGGACACCGTAGGACAGCCTGGGCTGCACAGGGCACAGGCATGGGCAGCAGCTGCAAGACAGCCCTGACAGAGCCAACTTGGGCAGCACTTTGGCCATGACAGACATAAAGCGCACCAAAGCCCCAGAGGGTCATTACAGTCCTTGTGCTGTGTCTGTGCTGCTGAGCTGGGCCGGGCTCCTGGCCCAGAGGCAGCTCCTGGCAAGGGCAGCAGAGCTGCAGAGAGACAGCTCTGGCCAGGAGCAGCTCCTGTGCACAGCCCAGCAGGGCTGGGGCACTGCCAGGGCCTCTCAGGGACACCAGCAGGGCACAGACAGAGCTCCCAGGGGCTCAGCACTGCCAGGGGCTGTGGCATGTCCCAGAGGGGGCTGTGTCACAGCAGCTCCTCTGTGGCTGTGTCATGGAGGCACAGAGCAGCTGTGATGTCAGCAAGGGGCTGTGTGACAGCACAGAGTGGGCTGTGTGAGGTCACAGATTGGGCTATGACATCACAGAGTTTGTTGTATGTGGTCATTTAGCAGCTACAGCAACATAGCGGGGATGCTGTGACATCACAGAGCAGGGTGTGACCTCATGGCATGGCTGTATGGCATCATAGAGCTGGCTGTGAGGTAAAAGTGTGTACTGTGACCTTACAAGTGTCAGTATGACATCACAGAGAGGGTTTTGTGATATCACTGAGGGGGTTGTGACATCACACATCCGTCTGTGACATCATAGGGTAGGGAGTGAGGTCATAGAACAGATCCTGCCATTATAGAGGGTGGCTCTGTGATATCAGAGAGAGGGTTGTGACATCACTGCCTGGCTGTGTAACATCATAGAGCAGCCTGTGACATCACAGTACAAATTGTGGAATCACACGGTGACATTTTGACATCACAGAGTCTTCTGTGACATCACAGTGCTGCTACATGACATTCTGGGGTGACATCCCAGAGCTGGCTCTGTGACATCACAGGTTGCTGTGTGACATCACAGGGCCTGTGTGAGGTCCCTGGGGAGGTCACTCTGCCCCGGCCCCCCTCACAGTTCCCCCCAGAGCAGTCCAACCCTGCTCGTGCACAGCGGGGTCCTCTGTCCCTCCGGGTCCCCCCGCCCCTGGCGCCGCAGCCTCCCCCAGAGGATGTTCCACGAGATCGACCCCAGAGCCTGACACGGGGACGGGGGGCCGGGGCCCTGGGGGTGGCACAGGGGGACAGGGACCCCCCGGCAGCGTCCCCGTGTCCCCCAGGGCCAGAGCCTGGGCCAGGGCTCCTTCACCCTGGTACCAACGAGGCCTTGAGATCACTGAAAAAATCCCCAGCAAGGGAGCAGCAAAAACCAGATTGAATATTAAGGGACAGCAGCACAAAGTTCCTTGGCAAGAGTCACTGTGCTCCTGACTGGACACTTCAGGCACACCAAGGAAACAAAGCAACAACAAAAACAAACAAAATCCAGGCAATCGAACCAGAAATGAACTGAGGACTGTCCCTGTGTGTGTGTGTGTGTGTGACACAAGGACAGTGAGGGGAAGGATGAAAGGAATACAGTCCAAAAGCTGAACAGAGCTCAGACTTAAAAGGACTTAACTTATACCTTAATCTTAACTGATACCTTAAATTTCAAAATTTAGCAAAGGACAGCATTTAGCAGGATTTAATCTAACTTATAATCTATGTCTTTGCAATTTAACAGACGATTAACATTTAACAGTATTTAAGTCATCTTATATTAAACATAACAATTAAGGAAAACAACAACTCTTAGCAGTGTTTAGACTTCACTTAGATCTTGTGACTTAACCTTACCTACAGGCAATGTAGGAACCGTTAAGTCATCCTGGCCACACTTGGCACCAACAGCTTTCTTTGGCAGGGTGAGAACAGGGATGTTGTGCCACTGAGGGAACAAAACCAGTTCCCAGGGCTGCTCCTCCAGAAAGCAGGAGCTGGTTGGGCAGCAGCAGTGCCTGGAGCAGACAGTGTTTGTGATGAGCTGCAGAGGAGCTGAGCCCAGGGGCTGTTGGCCAAGGCCGAGCCCCAAGGAGCATTTCTCATCTGGCAGGGCGGCCTGAGAAGGGGAGGGGGGAATGCAGCAGCACAGGGCCCATGGAACCAAGGGAGCATTGTGACACTGTGGGGCACTGTGAGACCATGGGGCCATTGTGACACTGTGGGGCCCTGTGAGACCAAGGGATCATTGTGACACTGTGAGGCCCCATCAAACCAAGGGTCCATTGGGACACCACGGGGCCTCATGGAACCATGGAGACCATTGTGACACTTTGGGGTGTCATGGAACCAAGGGGCCATTGTGACACTGCGAGAACCAATGGTCTCACAATGGTACCAAGGGTCCACTGTGACATTGCAAGGCCTCATGGAACCATGGGGAGACCATTAGGACACTACACAGCCTCATGGAGCCAAGGGGACATTATGACACTATGGAGTGCCATGGCACCAAGGAGACCATTGTGACACTGAGGGGCACCATGGAATCACGGAGACCATTGTGGTGCTATGTGGGCTAATGGAATAGGCAAAGCATAGTGACACTGTGAGGCTTCAGGGACCCAGTGAGACCATATTGACCCTGGGAGTCCTCACAGAACCAAGAGGACCATTGTGATACTCTGGGGCCTGGTGAAACCAAGAGGCCTTTGTGACACTGCAGGGCTGCATGGAACCAAAACTCCAGGGTGATATTGCAGGGCCTGATGTCATCAGTGGTCCATTGTGACACTGGAGCCAAAGGAGACCATTGTGACACTTCAAACCCCCAGGGTCCAAAGGTTCATTGTGACATTGCAGGGCTCATGGAACAGAGGAATCCCGTGACATTGTGGGGCCTGTGGAACCACGGAGACCATTGTGACACTGCAAGGCCTCATGGAGTCCTTGGGACCACTGTGACACTGCAGGGCCTTCTGGAACCTAGGGGCCACTGTGACATTGTGGGACCCCATTGAACCAAGGGTCCATTGTGACACTGCTGGACCCCATGGAATCAAAGTGTCACTGGGACACTGTGGGGCCCCATGGAACCAAGGGGACCATGGTGATAGTGCAGGACCTCATAAAAGCAAGGGAACATAGGAGAGGTCTGGCTGGTCTGGCCTCCCATTCACTGCCTGACTGGTCCAACTGACCATGGAATGTTGAGGGTCTCTTCTCATCTGCTATTGAAACACTGGGGCTCTGTGCTTTCCTTCCCAATGGAAAAGAACTCTCCTTCTCCGCCAGGTACCCATGGACAGAATTGGGATTTCACCTCCAAATTTCCTTATATCCAGGGATTGCTCCCATGGGAATATTGCATGGACAAGTCTGTCTTGCAGTGGTTTTACAAGGGTCACCTCCCATCTGTCCCCAAAACATTGGGGAAGGCTCCATGCTCTCCTTCCCATGGGAAAGAACTGTCCTGCTTCTCCAGGTACCCATGGCCTAGATTGGGCTTCTACCTCCAAAATTCCCTACATCCAAAGATAGCTCCCAGACAAAATCTGCCATTCCTGACAAGTCTGGCTGGCCTTGGCCTAGTGAGGCTCTCACCTGCCTTCCAAACACTGGAGCTCTGTGCTTTCCTTCCTATGGAAAAGAACAGCCCTTCTTGGCCAGGCGCCCATGGCCAGAATTGGGATTTCACCTCCAACACTGCCTGTTGTGAAAGATTGGAGGAGATTGTGGCTCAAAGGATTTTGTGTTTGGGGGAGGAAAGTCCAGCCTTGCCCTGCCCTGGAAGCCCAGCCCTGCCCTGCCCTGGAACCCCAATCCCCCCAGAGCCTCTATCCCAGCTCAGCAGTGGCTGCCAGTGCCTGGCACAGCACAGGCAATGCTCCACAGCCACCTCTGCAGCCCCAGCCCAGCTCCTGAGGGACCAAATGAGCCCAAGCCCCACTTGGGGGAAGGGCCCAGGGAGACCAAGGGGTATTGAAGGCTGACCACAAGGCAAGCACACATCTTGACCCTTCCTCCTCTTGGAATTGCCATCTGAACAGTGCTGGAATCCAGGAGTTGGTAGCTGTGTGTGTGCTTCTCTGAATCTTATTTTCCTTTCTGTCTCTCTGAGAGAGAGAAAGAAAAATACTTCTTTTTTTGTCCTTGTGCAAATTTCGATTAAATTTAAATTGAACATGCTTAGAGTTTGTGAAGTTGAATGGGCCAAATTAATGCTTTGAGAAGTGTTGTTTTGTTGACTGAATGTCCTATTAAACCTTTTGCGAAAAATTTATTTGATTTTTTAAAGTTGCCAGTAAAGGCTGTTTGGTTGTTTTGAGCTCCTCAGACTGTCATATTGATATTTCTTAGTGCATCTAACTCAGAGTACACAAAAAACCAGAATTTCCTTTTAAATGTCTCCTTGAGAGAATTGTTTGGGGGATGGGGGTCAGGGCTTGTGTGTCCTGCTTGGCCCAGCCCAGGCAGGGCTTTCCCAGCCACATTCCACACTCCATTGCCCAGCTGGAGCCGCTGGTGCCTCTGAGTTGTGCTGCCCCAGCCCCAGGGACGCTCTCCTTGTCTGCCCATTCCCCCACGCTCTCTGGGCAGGGATGGCCTCACTGGGGGCTGTTGACATCCTCAGCAACTTGGAGGCTGCTGCTGAATTTCCCTGCTCCAGAGGCTTGTTCAGCCTTCAGCTCTTCAGTGCAGGAATTCAGTGTCCCAGGGCTCATTGACATTCAGAACACCTGAACAAGCCAAGCCTCTGGGAATCATTTGAATTTAATTTTCAAATCATTTGTGGTTAATTAGACAGATCTCAGTAGTATATCCAAAGTGAATGCAATATATTTAAAAAGACAGTGAGAAAAAGATTTTTCAGGTCCTCTTTAGTTTTTTTCCCCTGTTAATTAAATGATGTGTGCAATCTCCAATTGACACTGAATCCAAGTACCTCCTCATGCAGTTTGAATAGATATGAAAATCAAGACCCTTCCTGGCTGACAATCAATCAGACTCTGTCCCTACCCCCACCCCACCATTTCCCCCATCCAAGCCCTGGCACTCACAGCAGCCTTGTGCAAATCTGAGCTCCCTCCAGCCCAGGCTGCACCTGCAGCTTTCAGCTCCTTGGCTCCAACTCCCACCTGCTTTCCTTGCAGAAGGAGCTGCCCGAGACACAGAGGGATGTTCATATCTTGTCAGCCAACAAAGCCAAGGGAAGGCACAGCTCCATCCAATGCCAAAGTCATTCTTGTCCCTGGCTCTGCCCCGCCCCTGATCCCCACAGCCTGTCCTGTTTCCTTCATCCCTGCATTGCCAGGGACTCTCTGGGACAAGGGAGCTCTGCTCTGGCTACGGAGGGAGGTCCAAGTTCCACCATTGGAGTGGGAACCACAACTCATCAGGTTTGTGTCCTTTGGGGGTCAGGAGCTGGTGAGACTCAGAGGCACAGAAAGTTTCTCTTCATGGCCAACAGACCACAGTTAAACAGAATGCTATTTTAAACCAATCACACACTTCCCTGAGCTATGTGCAACGTCCCAGAAGTGTCTGATGAGTCCACCACCCACATTTCCATTCTAACATTAATTTCACACAAATGTGGTTCTGTGACAGATATAAACACAATTAAGTTCTTGTATCAGGATGCTCATCCTGGAGTGGGGGCAAAACAGCTCCAACAATTCCTGATTTGCAAAGCTGTCAGTGGTGGATGGAGAAGGGAGGTCAGGCTGCTCTTGGTGCTGAGGAAATGCTGAAACCAGCCTGACTCATTTCATCTCCTCCTGTCCTGGCTGATCTCCCCTCTTTCCCCTCCCACCCATTGGCTTTTGTCTCCCACCAGGCCCCCGGTGAAGAGCCTGGCTCTGTGTTCTCCATCCCCTCCTCGCTGGCACTGCCAGGCTGGGATGGGAGTCCCTCAGCCTTCCCTGCTCTGGGCTGGACAAGCCCAGCTCCCTCAGCCTCTGCTCACAGCCCAAGGGCTCCAGCCCCACCTTGGAGGCCCTTCCCAGACCCTGCTGCAGCTGCCAGACATCTTTCCTGCCCTGGGCAACCCAAGCCAGCCCACAGTGACCTGGATAATCCCCGTCCTTGATGTCCTGGTCACACAGCCCTGGCCCCTTGTCCCCATGTCAGGCTCTGGGGTGGATCCTGTGGAACATCCTTTGGTGGAGGCTGTGGCTCCAGGTGGGCCGGGGGGATCCCGGGGGACAGGGACCCCGCTGGGCATGGACAGCATTGGACTTGTTGGGAGAAACTGTGAGGGGGAGCTGGGGCCGAGTGACCAACCCAGTGACCTGACACAGCCCTGCTGGGATGGCACACAGCCCCTCTGGGATGGCACAGCCTGCTCTGTGAGCTCACAGCCCCCCTTCTCTAATGTCACACAGCTGGTCTCTGATGTCACAGCCAACTCAGTGATGTCATAGTCTTCCCTGTATTGTCACAGCTGGCGCTGTGACATCACAGAGGCAGTCTATGATGTCACAGCTTCTCAATGACCTCACATTACCCACTCTGTGATGTCATAGCCCACTCTGTGACCTCATGTTACCAGATGATCAGTTGCCTACACCAGGTGAGCTGACACCTGGAGCTTGTTCTCCACATCCCCAGGCCTATGGAAACCACACAAGGCCCATTGTGTGAGAAGGGGAACTGGAAGTTCAGCAGCCTCAGGGTCCTGCCAGCTCAGCCAGGCCCACTGGAACATTGGGCTCCACGACCACCAGGGACCACCAGAGAGACCCCCAGGACAGAAGAACACATGGGTAAAGGGGAGGGGGAATATGTTAATGATTTTGGGGAAATGATTATCATATGTATGTTTAGTCCAGGACAATCAATGAATATGTGTGCAAAATAGAGAATATAAACAGAAACTTTCCTGTACTCAGCATGCAGGGCTTTGGGAGGAGCTCTCCCCCGTGCATCCAGCTGAATAAAGAATGCTGCTTCCTAATGCTACACTGGGGTTAAGGAGTTTTCTCTTTTACTGAATGTTTGGTAACACTCCCACTGCCAAAGAAGGCTCTGTCTGCTGCTGTTCACAAACAGAGAAGGGCTGGGGGCAGATGTGGGGCTCAGAGGCTGCCTGGGGCACAGTGACCATGAAATAATCAAGTTTTCAGTGTTCTGTGAAAGAAGGAGGGACAGCAACAAAACTTCTGCACTGGAATTAGGAAGGGCAGACTTTGGCCTGTTTAGAATGCAGATCTGGGGAATATAAAATCAGGTACTGACTTTTTTAAAAAGAAACAGCCCTTAAAATCAAAGGGGTCCAGGAAGGATGGACACATTTCAACAAAGTAATCTTAAGGGGGAAGAGCAGCCTGTCCCAGTGTGGAAAAAGATGAGCTGGTGATGAAAGTGACTGTACTGGCTGCCCATGCAGCTTTTGTGGGAACTCGGGGACTGGCAACTCAGGAAGAATTTAAGGATTTCGATGGGTTATTCAGAAGGGGAACTCCAGGACTGTCAGCCTGACCTGGGTGCCTGGCAAGGTTATGGAACAGATCACCTTGAGTGCCATCACAGGGCACCCACAGGATGGCCCAGGGATCAGAGCCAGCCTGCGTGGATTTAGGGGTGGCAGGTCCTGCCTGGCCAACCTGGTCTCCTTTTATGCCCAGGTGACCCAGCTGTGGATGGGGGAAAGGCTGTGGATGTTGTGTGCCTGGACTCCAGCAGAGCCTTTGACTCTGTCTCTGACAGCATTCCCTGGAAAAGCTGCAGCCCACGGCTTGGGCAGGTTCCCTCCTGGCTGGGAGATTTAAGAGCTGGCTGGAGGCTGGGCCCAGAGAGGGGTGGGGATGGTGCTGCACCCAGCTGGTGTCCAGGCACTGGTGCTGTCCCCAGGGATCTGTGCTGGGCCCAGTCCTGTTTAATATCTTCACTGATGGTCTGGGTGAGGGGATCGAGTCCAGCATTCACAAAGTGCAGATGGCACCAAGCTGGGTGTGAGTGTGGATCTGCTGGAGGGCAGGGCAAGAAGACCCAGCCTTAAGCTGCACCAGGGGAGGCTCAGGCTGGACAATAGGAAGGAGTTCCTCACAGAAAGGGTGAGTGGGAACTGGAATGGGCTGGCCAGGGGGGAGGTGGCAGAGTCACTGTCCCTCTCCAGTGGCACTTAGTGGCATGGTCTGGGTGACAAGGCAGTATTAGGGCATTGGTTGGACTTGATGATCCCAAAGGTCTTTTCCAGCCTATTTGATTCTGTCATTCTATGATGATTGGGACACTCTGGGGCCATTGTGACACTGCAGGGCCTCATGGAACTAAGAGGACCATGGTGACACCGTGCAGCCCCACAGAACCAGGGGTCCATGGTGGTGCTGTGGGGCCAAATGGACCCAGGGAGTGCCCTGTGACACTCTGGGTCCTCGTGGAACCACAGAGGCCATTGTGACACTGCAGGGCCTCGTGGAACCAAGGGGTTTCACCATTTTGACACTGCAAAACCAAGGAGACCATTGGAGGACTGCAGGGCCCAGTGGAACCAAGGGGCCGTTCTGACACTGCAGGGCTTCATGGAACCAAGGGGACATTGTGACACTGCAGGATCCTGTGAAACCAAGGGACCACTGAGACACGATGGGGCCTCAAGGAATCTGGAAGAACGTTGTGACACTGTGTGGCCTTGTGGAAACAAGGAGTCCATTGTGACACTGAGGGGACTTGTGGAACCCCAGAGACCATGGTGACAGTGTGGGACCTCATGTGACCATGGGGCCATTGTGACACCCTGGGGCCCCATGGAACCAAGGGGACCATTGTCACATTTTGAGGCCCCATGGAGCCAAGGAGACCAGTGTGACAGTGCAGGGCCTGGTGTGACCATCAGGCCATTGTGACACTGAGGGGCCCCATGGAACCAAGGACATCTTTGCAAATGTCACCAAGCTGGATGTGAGTTTTGATCTGAGGGAACATAGGAGTGGTCTGCACAGGGACCTTGATAAGCTGGATCCAGGGGCTGAATCCAACAAGGTGAGGTTTAACAAATCCAAGTGCCAGGCCCTGATATTGGGCCCCAGTTCGACAGGCTGGGGACAGTGTGGCTGCAGAGCAGCCAGGCAGAAAGGGACCTGCAGGGACTGATGGACAGCAGGCGGGACATGAGGCAGCAGTGAGCCCAGGTGGGCAAGAAGGCCAATGGCTCCTGGCCGGGATCAGGAATGGTGTGGCCAGCAGGAGCAGAGCTGCTGGGCCAGCACTGATCTGCCCCATCTCTGCACACAGACATTGCTGCTGCAGCTCCAGAGAAGGCAACAAAAGGGCATCTCTGCAGAAAACTCTGCTGGGACATCCTTTACTTCCTTTAAAGCCACCAAGAGCACAGCCCCTCATTGACACAGTGTGGCCAGAGGGAAGGTGGAGAGAAACAAAATGGGAAATGGTACAAACAATGATATTTATTTGTGGACAATATGAAAAAAGTAATACAAAGGGGAAAAAAGAACAAACCCCAAGCAAAGCAACAATTAGTAAGAAAGATGTCTTTTATTACAAGTGATTTGCAGAAATTGGCCAAGAGTTTAATGTTTCTGAAAGCATCCACTCATCAGTCTCCTCACTGCAGCCTTGAGCTCCTGGTTCCTCAAGCTGTAGATGAGGGGGTTCAGGGCTGGGGGCACCACCGAGTACAGAACTGACAGGGACAGATCCAGGGATGGGGAGGACATGGAGGGGGGCTTCGCGTAGGCAAATGTGGCTGTGCTGAGGAACAGAGAGACCACAGCCAGGTGAGGGAGGCAGGTGGAAAAGGCTTTGTGCCGTCCCTGCTCAGAAGGGATCCTCAGCACAGCCCTGAAGATCTGCACATAGGAGAAAACCATGAACACAAAACAGCCAAAACCTAAACAAAGACTACCCACAATGAGACCAAATTCCCTGGAGTGGGATTTGGAGCAGGAGAGCTTGAGGATCTGTGGGATTTCACAGAAGAACTGGCCCAGGGCATTGCCATGGCACAGGGGCAGGGAAAATGTATTGGCCGTGTGCAGCAGTGAATAGAGAAAGGCACTGGCCCAGGCAGCTGCTGCCATGTGGGCACAAGCTCTGCTGCCCAGGAGGGTCCCGTAGTGCAGGGGTTTGCAGATGGACACGTAGCGGTCGTAGCACATGATGGTCAGCAGATAAAACTCTGTTAGAGCACAGAAAACAAAGAAAAAGACCTGAGCAACACATCCAGTGTAGGAGATGTTGCTGGTGTCCCAGAGGGAATTGTGCATGGCTTTGGGCACAGTGGTGCAGATGGAGCCCAGGTCAGCGAGGGCCAGGTTGAGCAGGAAGAAGAACATGGGCGTGTGCAGGTGGTGGCCGCAGGCTACGGCGCTGATGATGAGGCCGTTGCCCAGGAGGGCAGCCAGGGAGATGCCCAGCAAGAGGCAGAAGTGCAGGAGCTGCAGCTGCCGCGTGTCTGCCAGTGCCAGCAGGAGGAAGTGCCTGATGCAGCTGCTGTTGGACATTTCCTCTGATGCCTTGGCATGGGGATCTGTAAGAAAAGTAATCATGGAATAGTTGGGTTTGGAGAGGACTTGAAATATCCCAGCACAGGCTGGGGGCACTTTCCCCCCACTGCCTGCCCAGGGCTCTGCTGCCTGGAGCTGTCCCTGCCAGCAGCTGCTTCCCTGTGCCCAGGGCTGGGCCCTGCCAGTGCTGCCAGAGCCCAGCCCAGCCCTGGGGGCTCAGCTCTGCCCTGCAGAGCCCTCCCAGCTCAGGCACTGCCCAGGGGCAGCTCTGGCTCTGCAGGCTCTGATGGCAACGTCAGAGCAACCCTGAGGAGGCTGGAAAAGCAACACGGATGCTAGCTCTAAGGGCTGATTTCTGTCACTGCCCAATTTATTAAGATCTGAGAGAAAATTTTTTCATTTTTCTCAGGCTTAAGTGAGAGATGAATGTCTATGGTCAATTTCCCATGCCAGCAATCCAGAATAGTAGATTAAAAAAACAGGATTTTCCCTTTAATGCAGCCCCATCCTTGCTGTGCTCCCTGTATAATCTACTTGGAAATGTTCTGCAGTTAAATGCCATGCTGGGAGCAGTCCTGAACAATGCAGCATCCTCCCCACACAAGGAGAACACTCCCAAGCCTCACCAGCTGTCTCCTGCCACCCAGATCTTGTCCCCCAGTGCTGGGAGCAGCTGCCAGGGTTGGCTGAGAGCTGTCCCTGGCAGGCAGCAGAGTCCCTGCCCCAGCACAGCGCCCTGGGCTGCAGGACCCTGCTCTGCAGGACAGCCCTGGGCACCCCTGGCTGCTCTGCACAAGAGACAAGCAGAGAATGTACTCACAGGCTCTGCAGGCATTGGCATGTTCCAGCTGCAGGAGATGGCTCCAGGAGCTGCAGCTGCACTGTCCTGCAGCCAGAGGTTCCTGTGCCAAGGGCTGGCAGTGATTGTGCCCCAGGCACTTCTCAGCCCCTTCCCAGCCCTGCCTGATTGAAGCTCTCTGTGCCTCTGTGCTGTGCCCGGGCTGGCTGCAGGCAGTGCCCCAGCCCTGCTGGGCTGGCACAAGAGCTGCTCCTCAAGAGAAATGTGCTTTTGAAGCTCTTCTTGGGGACCAGGAGCTGCCTCTGGGCCAGGAGCCCAGCCCAGCTCAGCAGCACAGACACAGCACAAGGACTTTAATCAGCCTCTGGGGCTTTGTGCTCAGGCCCTGGACATCAGTCCCTGAGAGGGAGCTGAAGAAACCTCTCCAGAACTCCAAGGCAGAATCCAAGTCCAAAGTTTCTTGCACTTTTAATGGGTCCCAGAGAGAGACACGACTGAGCAAGTGTCCCCAGGCCCCAGGCAGAGCAGAGAACTGCAGGCAGTGATGACAGGTGGGGACAAAGAGAAGCCAAGTCTTGGTGCCCTGGGGCACAGCAGGGTCTGTGCCAGCAAGGGCTGGGAGGAGACACCTTGTGCTGAGGCCCTGGGGCCTCCTGGCACAGCCCCAGCCAGGCTGGGCACTGTCAGCCCCTTGTGCTGCCCTCAGCATCCCCCCCTAGCCCACATCCCAGTGGCCTCAAGGATCTGCTGCAAGGAGTCCCTGGGGAGCCTTGCTCAGCAATGGCCCTGGGGGCTCCTTCATGCTCCCTGCAGGGACTGCAGCTTTTTCAAAGGACTTTGGCTTTGGCTTTTGCCTTGCAGTCTCTGAGAGGTTTCTGCAATCATGGCCTTCAATTATCTGCTGTAATTAGTCCCTGGAGAGGCTTTGTCAGTAACAACACAGTGGGACTCATTAATGCTTCAAGGTGCTTCAGTTTTTTAAGCTACTTGGTGTTTCCCTTTGATACAGATGCTATGAGAAAGATTGTGCAGTCACAGCCTCCAATTATCTGCTGTCATTAGTCCCTGGGGAGGCTTTGTCAGTAAGGAGACTCAGTGGGGTCATTAATGCTTCAAGGTACTCAATTATTTTAAGGTACTTGGTGTTTCATTTTTGATACAGACTCTGTGAGAAGTTTGTGCAATCATGGCCCCAATTATTTGCTTAATGAGTCCCTGGAGAGCTTTGTACTGACACTCAGTGGGGCTCATTAATGCCTTGAGATACTCAAGGTTTTTAAGGTACTTTGGATTTCCATTCCACACTGAGTCTCTGAGAGGATTTTGTGCCATCCTGGCCTCCAGTTCTCTCCTCCAAAGAGTCCATGAGGAGCCTGTGTTGGGCATGGACCTATGTGAGACCCATTCATGCCTCGAGACACTTTGGGGTTTTCTTCTGACTTGGACTCCTGGAAAGGTTTGTGCAATGTCCCCTCAGGCCTTGTGGTTCCAGGGCTCATTTCCAAATGCACCACAGGACTGATTAGGATCAAGCAAGTCCTGACAAACCATGGCTCTGCATTGATTTCCCTCTGCACTAATGCAATTCATCAGGAAATATTCCTTTTACAGTTATGGAGAATTATTTCAAAGTGCTTCTAAGAAATATGTATTCCTGTCTTAAAGGGTGTCTTTTGTTGCCATTCTTGTTATAGAAGAGCTGATTGCAGCATTCTGTGATTGATATTAATCCAGGGTCTCTCCTAAGGAGGTCTGACCAGATCAGTGAAGTTGTACCTTCAGAGGTGACCCAGTGTGGACAACCTTGCCCCACATTCCCCAACCCCATGTGAGAAAAGAGTTTCAAAAATTTAAATGCCTTATTAAGGCCTTATCAAAATACAGCTGAAGACTGAATAAAGAAAAGGATACAATGCCAGGAGCAAAGGATTCATTCACCATGTGCTCATCTACAAAATGGATGTTCTGTCTTTTATACCTCCAGCCCCTCCCAAAGTCTTGTCAATTGACTCCTTCTTTACTGTCCAGTGGTGGAGATCACTGTCTCACCCCTTGATTGGAGGTCAGGTGCTGCCATAGGAACAAGCCAACCCTCCCAAATACCCCAACTACTGAAGCCATCCTGTGATAGCAATGCAAGGGGGAGGGGAAGGATAACTGTACATCTACAAAACTTCTCTTAACATATATTTAACATTCACCCGTTAATTGTGAGAGTCAACCCTAGGATTACTCTTCTATAACAAACTCACCTTTCTTTTTCTATAAGTCATTTTGTTCAAACAATTGAGTCAAAATTTTTCTCTCTCTCTTGAATGAGTCATACCAGCATCTGTTGATGTGGGCAAGGACAGTGGGAACAGGAGAAAAAAATCTCAGGTTTTCATTAGACACACTTATTTGGAATGGACAAAAGGGCATCCCAGAGGTCCAGTGTGCCTTTGACTCCCATCTACCGTGCCTGTGTGGCTGCTGCCCATAGTTGGTGCATCTTAGGGGTGAGTCCAGTGGCCAACTCCGTCCTGCCCTCCAGTCCCTGTTGAATTAAAAGACAACTGAGGCATGAAAGAGGTCTGGAATGGCCTTTTGTCCCTACCTTACCATGCCCATGGGGTTGCTACCCACAGCAGGGCTATGGAGCCTTCTTGGTAGCAAACAATGGGGCCAACCTGGCCTTGCCCTCCTTCCTTTGTCTTATGTTCTTGAAGAAGCTGTCCCATTGTCTTTACAGTCCCTTACAGCTGCTGGTAATTCTCACCCGTGAAAACAGGAAGACAGTTCTCGAGCTGGCTGGTGGAAGCTTGACTCTGATTTTTGGACATCTTGGTGTTTTCCTGGTTTTCTCTCAGTCTCTGCTTGAGAGTCAAACTTGTTTCACCCAGCCTGGATGTTACAGTCCACTCTTTGGGTTCTTCTCCTGGGCCTTTGACTCTGTTGCCATGAGTCCATCCCCGCTCTGCAGCTCGCACGGCCGATTCGGTGGTGAGCAGTGCCTGAAAGGGACCTTCCCACTGAGGAGTTAGAGGCTGATCTCTCCATGGCTTAATCATCACCCAATCCCCGGGATTAATATTATGGATTCTGAAATCCAGGGTGGTAGTTTGAGGAATTGCCCCTTTATGTCTTAGCCCTTCTAAGGTTTGTGCTATAGACATCACTTATTTCTTGGCATTGGCTTCCCCTTCCTCATAGGTGGCAGCCTTCTGGGGTGAGGTCAGGAAGGGAAACCCAAACATCACTTCATAGGGTGGGACTCCCAGATCTGACTGGGGTTGGGTTCTAGTTCTTAATAAGACCAAAGGAACACATTTTATCCATGACATTTGGGTTTCAATCATTAGCTTAACTAGAGCTCTTTTAGGAGTTTGATTCATTCTCTCAACCCAACGGGAACTCTGTGGATGCCATGGAGTTTGTAATTCCCATTTTACTCCCAGGGCCTGAACAATTTTCTGCAATATCTTCAATCTGAAATGAGTTCCCTAGTCTGAATCAATCCTGTTTGCCATCCCATATTGGGGAATGATTGATTCTAGAAGTGTTTTACTCACAACACTGGCATTGGCTTTCACAGTGGGTACCACCTCAACCCAATGAGTCAAGTGATCTACTATCACTGGCAAAACTTCCACCATTGTACCTGGGGAAGCTCAGTAAAGTCTACTTGGGTGTTTTGAAAGGGCCTTAAGGCCAGTTCTCGCCCACCCCTGGGTGTTTTCCTCATCATTTTCTCATTCACCTGTTGACATATCACACCCTGTTCAGTTACTTGCTTAGCAATTCTGAAAATTCCTGTGCATCCCCACCCCCTTAGATATTGATCACTTTGCACTTGTGTACCCCAATGTGTTGTTCCATGTATGCCTTCTAGCATTTTCCTGGCAAGGGGTTTATTATTATTTCCTTCCATCTGCTCATTTCCCTTTGTTGTCTTTCTTGGCTCCTATTTTAAGGAGTTCTTCCTCTTCTGACCCACTGAATTCAGGGACTTTTTGCATTTCTCTCATGGGGGTTAATACTATTATTAGTTTTTCTGTCTCTGATTCAGTTGCATTTTTAGCTTCTAAATTGTCTAAATTGTTCCCTTGTGCCCCTTTTTGATGTCCTTCAACATATACCACCACTACTTCCTCTGGTAATTGTAAGGTTTCTAACTCTTGTAAGACAAATTTTTCATCAATCAGTCCCTTTCCCTTTGAATTTAAAAGCCCCCTCTCTTCCCAAATTTTTCCAAAGATATGCACTCTTCCAAAAGCATATTTTCAGTCTGTATATTTTGTTCTCCTTTTCCATGCTAATATTTCCAGAGCTTGCTTTATGGCATACAACTCACACCTTGGGCTGTCCAGTTGGAAGGTAACTTTCTCTTTTCTGTGGCCACCATCCCTTCATGCACTATAGCGTACCCCAATACCCTGTGCCCCTTTATTACCCGTGAAGATCCATCGATGTTCTGTCATTTTCCACCTTGGAGTGGTTTATCTGTTAGGTCCTCTATTACTTTAGTTTGATAGTTTATAACCTCTAGGCAATTATGTATTAGTTCCTCACTTGGTTCTCCATACAAGAACTGGGCAGGGTTGAGTTGGTTCCTCATGATCAGCTCTAAACCATTATCTCTTAAGATGGCTTCATATTTTAGCACTTGGGAATCAGTGAGCCATTTCTCAGCATTTTGGCTCAGGATACTGCTTACTGAGTTTGGGATATATATCTTCAATTTTCCCCCAAAGGGTAATTTTTTGCTTTCTGCTATGAGTAGGGCAGTCGCTGCCACAGCCTGAATGCAGGTTGGCCACCCCCGGCTGACAGGGTCTGGCAGTTTTGATAAATAGGCCACTGGTTTCCTGGATCCTCCCCAGTCCTGGGCTAACACTCCATGTGCTACCCCTTTGTCCTGGTTCAGGGCAAATTTGGGAGAGAACCCCCAAAGGGGCTCCTCTAGGAAAGCAGATTCAATCGGCCCCTCCCCCTAACCGGTCCAGGAGAAACTATCTCCTTGGAGAAAAGTGGAAAAAACTGTTTATTCAACAATAGAACTTCTTGCTGCTCCAAAAGAGAGGAGACAAACTTTTCTGACAAACTCAGAAAAGTCCCCTCCCTGGGCTGCAGCTTGGCTGACTCAGTCTCTTATCAGTCCCCCCGGCCCTGGAGATGCCGTGGCCCAGGCCCGACCCGGTGGCCACAGGTGGGGGGTGCCAGTGGTGTTCTGGGTGTTTATTCCAGAGCAGGCTTAAACAGGTCCAAAGAAAAGGGGAAAAAAACACAGTCCAGGGAACTTCTTTGCCTCAGTGAGCTAAAACTAACTGAAGCAAAGGAGAGCTCTGTCCCGCTGTCTGTCCATCCGCAGACAACACAGTCCAGGAGTGGGAATGTGGAGGAGTGAGTGCAGTGCCTGAAAACAAACTGCGCGCTTCTTCTCTCCCCCCTTCACTCTCTGGAACAAGTCTTAAAGGTGCAAAACTTATTATTCAGCATAAACAGAGCAAGATGATTGGGGATAAAAGCATCATATAGTCAACCCAGGACACCCCTTATCCACATATTGTCTGCTTACTACTAAAACTAATTTATATTCTAACTCTACAAACACATACATTATACATCCAATATACAGCTATACACAGACAATGGTAGTAACATTCAGCAAACAGTGATATTTACACATAGGTCTCACCCCACAATCAGATCTCCCTGAGGTACACATCGTGTTCTTCCATCTCTTTGCATTATCCACCATGTGCAACCTGGTCCCTGAGCAAAAACAACCCCACAAATGAGTTTGTCTGTACTTGAGGCAGAATTGATCCAAACTGTCTTCCCTAACAAACCTCTGACATGTACCACTGGAATTTTACCTCCATCTATTATATTCAGGGACTCAGACTGGGCAGGACCTGCTCGGTTGCTGGAACCTTGGCTGTTAACTAACCAGATGACCTTTGCTAAATGCTGCTTCCAATTTTTGAAAGATTCTCCCACTCAAGGCTTTCTACTGGCTTTTTAGTAGTCCATTGTACCTCTCCACTCTGCCTGCAGCTGGTGCATGGTAGGGGATATGGTACACCCACTCAATGCCATGTTCCTTAGCCCAGGTGTTGATGAGGCTGTTCTTGAAATGAGTCCCATTGTCTGACTCAATCCTCTCAGGGGTGCCATGTCTCCACAGGATTTGCTTTTCCAGGCCCAGGATGGTGTTCCAGGCCACAGCATGAGGCACAGGGTAGGTTTCCAACCATCCAGTGGTGGCTTCCACCATGGTCAGCACGCAGCGCTTGCCCTGGCGTGTCTGGGGCAGTGGGATGGAGTCAATCTGCCAGGCCTCCCCATACTTGTACTTGGACCACTGCCCACCGTACCATAGGGGCTTCACTCCCTTGGCCTGCTTGATGGCAGCACACGTCTCACAGTCATGGATAACCTGTGAAATACTGTCCATGGTTAGATCCACACCTCGGTCTCGTGCCCACTTATAGGGGGCATCTCTGCCCTGATGGCCTGAGGCATCATGGGCCCATCGAGCTAGGAACAACTCCCCCTTTTGTTGCCAATCTAAGTCTATCTTTGACACCTCTATTTTTGCTGCCTGATTTACCTGCTCGTTGTTTCAGTGTTCCTCATTAGCCCGAATCTTGGGGACATGGGCATCTACATGGCGGACATTCACAGGCAGCTTCTCCAACCCAGTGGCAATGTCTTTCCATTCATCAGCAGCCCAAACTGGTTTTCCCCTATGCTGCCAGTTGGCCTCTTTCCACCTCTCCAGCCCTCTGCCGCGTGCCCCCACACAATGATGTCATCGATGTACTGCAAGTGCTCTGGAGCCTCACCCTTTTCCAGTGCAGCCTGGATCAGTCCATGGCAGATGGTGGGGCTGTGCTTCCACCCCTGGGGCAGTCGGTTCCAGGTGTACTGCACAGCCCTCCAGGTGAAAGCAAACTGAGGCCAGCATTCTGCAGCCAGAGGAATGGAGACAAACACGGTAGCCAGAGCAATGGCTACCATCCATGAGTCAGTGTAAAGGTAGAGCTTTGGCCACTTCTCTCTTTCGGCAATGTCCAGCACCAGTTGAACAGCTTTGAGTTCTGCAAGTTGGCTTGATCCACCTTCTCCTTCAGTTGGCTCTGTGACCTGTCGTGTGGGGCTCCATATGGCTGCTTTCCACTTCCCGTTCATCCCTAAGATGCGATAGGAACCGTCAGTGAAAAGAGCGTAGCGTGTTTCCTCTGGGGGCAGTTGGTTGTATGGTGGAGCTTCTTCAGCCCGTGTCACTGGTTCTTGTTCTTCATCTGTGACACCAAAATTCTCACCTTCAGGCCAATTTTTAATTACCTCCAAAATCCCAGGGTGATTCAGTTTCCCTATACAGGCGTGCTGTGTGATAAGAGCAATCCACTTGCTCCATGTGGCACTGGTGGCATGGTGGCTGGAAGGAACCTTGCCTTTCAACATCCACCCCAGCACCGGTAGTTGGGGTGCCAGGAGGAGTTGTGCTTCTGTACCAATCACCTCTGAGGCAGCTTGGACTCCTTCATGGGCAGCCAAGATTTCCTTCTCTGTGGGAGTGTAGTTGGCTTCAGACCCTCTGTAGCTTCCACTCCAAAATCCCAGTGGTCGGCCTCGAGTCTCCCCAGGCACCTTCTGCCAAAGGCTCCAGGACAAGCTATGGCTCCTGGCTGCAGAATAGAGCACGTTCTTCACATCTGGCCCTGTCCTGACTGGGCCAAGGGCAACTGCATGAGCGATCTCCTGCTTGATCTGGGCAAAGGCTTGTTGCTTCTCTGGGCCCCAGTGGAAAGTGTTCTTCTTGCGGGTGATCAGGTAAAGAGGGCTCATGATGTGACTGGATTTGGGAATGTGCATCCTCCAAAAACCTATGGCACCCAGGAAAGCTTGCGTTTCCTTCTTTCTAGTTGGTGGAGACATTGCGGTGATTTTGTTGATGACCTCAGTGGGAATCTGATGCCGTCCGTCTTGCCACTTCACTCCCAGGATCGCCAGGGCAGGTCCCTTGACTTTACTCTTCTTGATAGCAGAATCCTGATGATCCTCTCCTCTTTCTCAAACACTTCCATTGCCGCGTGCCCCCACACAATGATGTCATCGATGTACTGCAAGTGCTCTGGAGCCTCACCCTTTTCCAGTGCAGTCTGGATCAGTCCATGGCACATGGTGGGGCTGTGCTTCCACCTCTGGGGCAGTCGGTTCCAGGTGTACTGCACAGCCCTCCAGGTGAAAGCAAACTGAGGCCTGCATTCTGCTGCCAGAGGAATGGAGACAAACACGTTAGCAATGTCTATAGTGGCAAAGCACTTTGCTGCCTTGGACTCCAGCTCATACTGGAGTTCCAGCATGTCCAGCACAGCAGCGCTCAGTGGTGGAGTCACTTCATTCAAGCCACGATAGTCCACAGTCAATCTCCATTCTCTGTCAGACTTGTGCACAGGCCAAATGGGGCTCTTGAAGGGTGAGTGGGTTTTGCTGACCACCCCTTGGCTCTCCAGCTCACGGATCATCTTATGGATGGGGATCACGGCATCTCAATTTGTTCAATATTGCCGGTGGTGCACTGTCGAGGAAGCAATTGGCACTCGTTGCTCTTCCACCTTCAGGAGAGCTACTGCAGATGGGTTTTCTGATAGTCCAGGCAAAGTGTTCAACTGCTTAATGTCCTCTGCCTCTACAGCAGCTATGCCAAAAGCCCATCTGAGTCCCTTTGTGTCTTTGTAACAGCCATTCTGGAGGAAATCTATGCCCAGAATACACGGGGCCTCTGGGCCAGTCACAATAGGATGTTTCTGCCACTCCTTCCCAGTCAGGCTCACCTGGGCTCCCAACAGGGTCAATTGCTGTGATTCCCCCGTCACCCCAGCAATGGAAACAGGTTCTGCCCCCACATGTCCCGATGGTATCAGGGTACACTGCGCACCAGTATCAACTAAGGCATCGTATTTTTGTGCTTCTGATGTGCCAGGCCATCGGATCCACACTGTCCAGAAAATCCGGTTTTCCCGTATCTCTTCCTGGTTAGAGGCAGGGCCCCCCCTACCCCTGGTTATTATTTCTATTCTGGGCATACATGGTCGAGGTACCTTCCAGGGGATCTGATGGATCATACTCAGCAGCTCAGTCATGGAACGTTGGGGCTACCTTCACTTTACTGAGTTCCCTCGATTAGTGTTTCCCTCCTTGAGCTGATGCATCCATGCTGCCAGGACAGAAGTGGGTTTTCCATCCCACCCTCCCATGTCTCCCCCATGGTCACGCAGAAAGAACCACAGGTCAGCCCGTGGGCTGTACCCTCTCTCTCTAGCTGGGGAACGTTGGGCTCTGACTCTGGGGCCTGTGACTCACAGTGGTGCAATGTGGGAACTGTTCCTCCTCACCTCCTCCCTCGTCTCCCTCATCTCCCTCATCTCCTCTCT
Organism: Agelaius tricolor; assembly: GCF_023055355.1. Lineage (NCBI taxonomy): Eukaryota > Metazoa > Chordata > Aves > Passeriformes > Icteridae > Agelaius > Agelaius tricolor. The sequence goes on along the minus strand of NW_027269311.1, from coordinate 457,857 downwards.
GAGTTCTTGGACCACGGCAGAGACATGAGCCTGCATTGGGCCATTGATCACACTCTCATAATTTCTAAGCTTGTTGCCAACAGAACCCACTGAATCTCGTTTGTTATTGGCATTAATCATTGCAATAAAGGTGGTGTATTGAGCTGGCCCCAGATTTGCCAGACTCCACAACATTTGCCCTGTGCACCTGACCTTGTTGGGGTCATTATCATGCTGTCCATCCCTCCCAAAGAGTACCTCCAATACTGCCACTTCTCTCAGCTGTTGGATCCCTTCCTCAAGAATCTTCCAGCGCATTCTGTGGTGCTGGTCCTGCATTCTCTCCCCGTGGACAAACCTCTCTCTGACATTCATTAAAAGCCCCTGCCAGAGGGAAAGGGACCTTGGCTCCCTTACAAAAATCAGATTCATATCTGAGTCCTAAGTCAAGTGTCCCAAATTCCTTGCCTCACCACCATCCAGCTGGACACCTGTACCCATAAGGTTCCAGACCCAAAGTAGCCAGGTTGTATAAGCCTCACGTCCCTGTCATACAATGTCTTTGTGCAGATTATGGAGACTTTCGTACGTCAGGGACTCGGTGATGACCTCAACTGTTGCCTCTCCTGGGCGTTGGGAAGGCCCTCCTTTCATATCCTCATCTGGGTGCTCTGATTTCATCTTAGATCTCCTTGTTTCCACCAGGGCGACTGCTGCTGGCTGTGACTGCCTTTGCAGTTCAGCTGGAACCTGGACAGTTGTAACATCTGTGGGTTCAACTGCTGCACCATCAGACTCTCCCTCTTTGAGGCAGGGGGATGGCTTTTCACCAGCTGTGGAAATGTACTCCTTCAGCACCTGGCCCATCTCTTTCATTAGGACCCTCATCCAGCCTGGGTGGTTCATTTCTGAGGTGGGCTGTGGGGCAGGGTCAGGCTCTGGGGCAGCAGCATCCCTGGTCTCTGGGGTAGGTGTCAGTGTGGTTATCCAGGTTAATCTTCCCTTATCTCTGAATGCTAAATGTAACAGGCCTATCAGAAACACCAGCCACTGTATGATATCATTAGCATTTAGAGTGAATCTGAACCCTTTGAAAACTGGTGGGGCAGACCCAAAGAGCTGGGGGAAGGGCTGGGAAAAAATTTGCCCCCGTGTCATTTCCTCACAGTAAGAACCATTATTAAAGTAACCCCAAAACCATACACTTAGTGTGTGATAGCTCTGAATCCATGTGCCTGCCTTCCAGAGGAAGTTAAAGATCCATGAATTCCTCACCTCATTAAGCCATAAAGCAAACTGGATAACAGCCAGGGCAGCCTTAGTTTGGTTAGCCTGTGTTCCCAGGGATTGCCTGGGTGCTCCTGATGGGGCAGAAGGAAGAGCTCCAGGCCCTCCGTGAGGGTGATGAGGGCAGTGGGCTGTCAGCGGGGGCTGGCTGGGGGAGCTGCAATGCCTGGGCAGGAGCTGCAATCCCTGCCCCGGCTGTGGTGGGCTTTGCTCCCTGTGTGGACCAGGGGTGGCGTGGGCAGAGCACACAGAGATTTCAGGGATGCGGGCAGGGGGATTCATGGCCAGCACTTTGCAGCTGATCCCCTTGGCCTCTCCTCTCTTGCGGCCATGGCAAGAGCTGGGTGGGATGGCTCTGGCAGGAAGGTCTCCTTGGATTCCTGCACATCCAGGTTCTGACCGTGGCTCTGTTCCTCTCTCTTCCAGCCCTTCGAGCCCTGAGTGAAGACAACAGCCCCTCCTGCATAAGCACATTTGTTCAGGTGATGTTTGAGGGAAGAGCTGCAGAACTTTCATCTGCTGGCTCAGAAGAACCAGTGTCTCTTTAAGACCTCCAGATCCCTTGGAAGGTGAGACCACCAGGAGACCAGAGGGGATCAGCTGGAGTTCCAGGCACAGCTGATGACTGGCACAACTGAGCCTGTGGGAAGCTCCCATGGCTCCTGCCTTCTCCCTCCCTGTTGACAGCTCCCTCCCTCCAGCCCTCAGACCCTGCCCATCCCCTTTCTTCCCTCCCAGCTCATCCCTCTGCTTCGCCTTCCATTAATAAACAGTTTGGCTTCTTTGCTTTACCTGCATCTCCGTGGAGCTGGAGCGATGCAAATCCGGGGCCCTGGGACACACAGGCCCCTCCTGCCGTTCTCTTCCATGCTGTGTTTTGTGCACAGAAACAGAGGAATGAGGGCAGGTCAGGCTGGAAAGGTCCCTGTGCTGAAGGCGCAGTTATACAGCACTGTGCAGTTCCAGATCTTGCTGAGAACCCTGGAGCCCCTGGACTTTTCAAGAGCAAACCTGAACATGCTCTAAACCCAGCTGAGAGGGATTCTATGGCAAGGATCCATGGAGGGCAAATGAGCTTGGAATGCTGGAAGGTTTCAAGAACAGCTTCCTGAAAGCACAGCACTGCTCCACCCCTGCACAGGATGAGGAACAGGGCAGAACCAGAGACCATCCGGGCTTAGCAGGGAGCTCTGGGTGTGCCTAAGGGCAAATGAAGCAGCAGCACGGTGCCCGAGACTCGGACACACGGCCGTGCCGGTGCCTGGAGCGCTGCCAGGCAGTGCCGGGATCCCGGCTGTGGTTCTGGTCCCCACAAGTGAGGAATGGCAGCCCCAGGCTCAGAGCCAGTCAGAAAGCCAACCAAGGGAGAGCAGAGGGAGGGCACCCTTCCAGTCTCTCTTGGGCATGGCCACAAAACAGCCCCTGCTGCTTCTTCCTCCGCCTGTGTTTGGGCTGTGCTGGTGGCAGAGCCAGCCAGGTTGTGCTCTGTGTTCCAAAGCCTGTTGGGAGCGGGCATGAAAAGCACTGTGTGCACAGCAGAGAGTCCTGGAAGGTGCTGGCAAGAGCCTCCTGTGGGGACAGGGCTCTGGGCTCTGGCTGGGAACAGCCTGGTTTTGGTGCTGTGAGCACAGGCAGGAGCTGAGGCAGGGGAAGAGGCAGCGGGCAGCTTGTGTTTGTAGAGGGCCTGGGGCTGCACCTCTGAACCTGCACCTGGACACACACTTGGGGGAATACGAGCTGGAGCTGGAGTGCCTGTCCTGAAAGGACCTGGAGTCATTCAGCCTTGCCAGCTTTTCTTAAGAGTGTGTTGGTGTTGCCCAGGAAAGCCACACATTTGGGGAAATGCCTTTGGAGGAAAGGGGCTTGCTTCTCAAGGAAAGTGCTTCCCAGGGAGCTCCCAGTGAGGCAGGTGTGAGTGTCCCCCTTTGGCTCTCTGTGCTCCTTTCAGTCCTTGAGGCCCCTTGCACTTGGCAGAGGAGCAGGGCAAGGGAGAAGGATGTGAAGAGCAGGTTTGGCATCCGCCTGGACCTGCAGAGACCAAGCCAAGCACCTGCAGCAGGGTGTGTTCCCCTCCTTTGGACAGAGGTGTGAGCAGGAGCATCTCTGTCCAGCCACGAGCCCCAAAGCTCTCTGTGAGAGCTGTGAATTAAAACGCCTTTACACACACACTTTTCACATCTTTCCAGTCTGCTGTGTTTCAACTCTTGGCAAAATGCATTTGCCTCCTGCTTGGTGGGAGCTGCTGTGGCCCAGGGCCAGCACAGAGCTGGGCTGTGTGGGCCAGGCAGCGGGCAGAGCTTTGGCTGATCTTGGTGTGTCCCTGCACTCAGAAAAGGCCTCCCAAGGTGTCCTGCTCATTGGCTCACCCTGTGCATCTTGGAGAGAACAAGGTGGGCATTTCTGGCAGCTGGGCATCAGCAGGCCTCAAAATGGGGGCGTGTGGTGGAGTGAGCCCAGCTGAGATCCCCTGAGAGGAGCCCAGTGCTCCTTGCTCCTCTCTGCTGACCCGGGAGCGTTTGTCTGCTTTCGGGATGGCCCTGGCTGTGTCAGGGCTGCTCCGTGGACACGAGACAGCCGCTCCTGTCCCGCTGGGTCCCAGCAGTGCCTGGCAGCAGCCCTGCATCCACGTCAGGATGCTGGCCAAGAGAGGCCCTGGAAGCTGAGGCAGCTGATTGGAAGCTTTTGCAGATACACACAGGGCATGGACAGCAGTGTTCCCTCAGGATACAGCAGTGCTGAGGTGCCTCCCCAGAGCTGCCTGATGCTGCCCACTCCTTGTGGCACCAGTTGCTTTCCTGTGGGATGTTCTACCTCCCCCAAGAGTGAAGAGGGAGCTGGAGAAAGAGCTGGCCAGGCTGCTCTGGATCCTTTCCCAGCAGCCCTGGCTGAGTGGAGCAGTCCGAGCTGAGCGCAGAGGTGCCCATGGAACAGCCGTGCCCAGGAAGGCTCGCTGGGAAGGGGGATCCAGGAACCACAGGCCTGGCAGCCTGAGCTGCCACCGGGGAAGGCCTTGGAGCAGATCCTCCTGAGTGCCAGCCCACGGCACGTGCAGGGAACCAGGGCGTCTGCTGGAGGCTGGGAAAGCTCTGCAGAGGGACGGGCACAGCTGGGGCTCCTGGTGGGGTGTTGAGGGCTTCTGTGTGGGATTTTGGGGGGTAGGTGTTGGTGGGGTGTTGGGGAAGGAGTTGTCTGGAAGGTGAGAGGTCTGGGCTGGAATTTGAGTCAGTTTGAAGGCAGCATCTATGCTTTGGCACAGCTTTGGTTATGGAGGGCAGAAGGAATATCTGTGACTATTTCTATTCATGGTCCTGTTTCCCCTGCAGGGAACAAGAGGGGAGAGCTGTACTTTATTGGCCACTTAGATATCTGTACTGCGGGAGAATCAGCCCTTTTGCCATCTACTCATTTGTTTGGGTTACTCTTGTAACACTGAGTGGTCTTTCATTCCTTGAGAGTTTTTATTCCTTAAGAAAATTAGGAGATTATCATCCCTTCATCAAAATCCATTTGCAAATCAAAGAATGGTCTTCTTTTTGGCTCTGTGTAGTGTTATGTTTTGTAAAGTGTCATTCAATGGAGGATAAGGCAAAGGAGTTGCTGCTTCAGGATGGGACACAAACTTGTAGACCAGTCACATTCTCAGGCCATCCCAATAAATTTGGGAAGTTTGCAAATTTTGGAACGACTTGAGCTGAGCAATGGGAAGTAAAACTTTCCTGAAGTGAGGATTCCTTAATGCCAGATTTTTCTGTGTCTTCATGGCCAAGATGTTTTTATGGTGCAGGAAATGACTTCAATGAGAAAATAATTCCAGCACAGAGTAAGAGCTTCTGACAGAGACCAAGTGTTGCCAGCAGTTGCTGCAGGTGCTGCTGCCATCAGCCCCCAATGCACGTGGGCTTTGGCTCCCTGTGGCACAGCAGCCCCCCGGGGGCACAGGTCTCTGGGGCAGGAGACGGGCACCAGCGCTGCCAGGGCTCGGGGGTGGCAGCTCTGCTTGGGCAGGGACTCTGCCACAGCTGCTGCTGTCAGCGCTGCCCGGGCCCCAGGGCTCAGAGCAGCATTCGTGCCCTGGCCCACACATTCCTTGTCTGTGTCACACCCGTGGGTTTAGGATGGCCACCGGCCGGGAGGTGTCCCAAGGAGGCCGTGCCAGCTTCCCTGGAAGGCCCCGTGCCCTTCCCAGCGCAGCTGCGTCGGCAGCCCTGGGGCTCCTTCTGCTGCCCTGAGCCCGCAGAGCAGGGCAGCGTTTGCTGATGCTCTGAGCCCTTCCTAAAGATCCTGTGGGGCTGCCTTAGGCACCTGGGGCCAGGCATTCCTTCCAGCCTGGGCCACTTTGGCTGGGCTGGGGGCGGCCCCAGGGCAGGGGGCAGTGTGTGCAGGGGCCCTTTGTGACACGGTGCAGCACGGTCACTGTGGCATAGAACGGGTGTCCAAGGGCCCTTTGTGACACGTGGGAAATAGAAGCCTGCCCGGCTGCTGGGAACAGGCAACGGGGCAGAACGGGACAGAGCGGTGCCGTGAGGAGCCCCCACACAGCGCCCTCGTTCCTGTCCCACCCGGAGCCTTTCCCAGGCGTTATTCCTGCAGGTGACCTCGAGGCCAGACCCCAATCCTTGACAGGAATCTCCTGTCCTGGTGGCCGGAGCCCTCGAGACCAGAGTGCAGGACTTGCTGTCCTGAAGCCTCCCTGAGGCTTCTCTCTTGAAGGTGCCTTCCAGGCATCACTGCAGGACTTGCTGACTCAGAGCATTTCTGAGGCATCTTTCCTGCAAGTAGCCACAAATCCAGTCACTGACATGGAGCAGAGACCCCCGAGAGTGCCCAAGCTGGCCTGGGTGGAGGAGGAGGAAGAAGGCCCTGGAGCTGCCCCAGCACAGGAGACCGAAGAGGTGGTGCCGTTTGAGCTGCTGCAGGAAGGTGAGTGGCAGAGCTGGGCCGCAGGGTTGGTGCCTGCAGCCAGCTTGGCAACATTGCATCCCATCCCATCCCATCCCATCCCATCCCATCCCATCCCATCCCATCCCATCCCATCATCTCCTGGGCATGTTCCCATGTACAGAATGGAACAGAGATGAAGAAGACATGGAGCAGAGACCCCCAAGAGTGCCCAAGCTGGCCTGGGTGGAGGAGGAGGAAGAAGGCCCTGCAGCTGCCCCAGCACAGGAGACCGAGGAGGTGGTGCCGTTCCAGCCACCGCAGGAGGGTGAGTGGCAGAGCTGGGCCACAGGGTTGGCGTCTGCAGCCAGCTTGACCCCATGCCATGCTATGCCATGCCATGCCATGCCATCCTATCCCCTGGGGAAATGCCCATGGACAGGATGGAAGAGGGCCTGGGCAGACACCCTGCAGTGGCCGCGCTCCATCCCCTGGGCCATCCCGGGGTTCTCCCTGCCTGGGCAGCGCAGGGCTGGGCTGTGTTCTCCGGCCGCTCCTGCAGCCCCTCAGCTCTGGCTGCGCTTGCTCTTTGCCAGATGCAGCCCTGGAGTGCACACAAGAGCAGGAATCCAGCCGTGGCCGCTTCCGCAGCACAGCGCAGGTACCTGCAGCCACCCCCACCTGGGCTGGGCCTGCTGTCCCTGCTCAGCCCAGCACCGTGTGTGCAGCACTCCATGCAACATCCCCGGCTTCCTGCCCTTCTCCTACAGTTCATCTGCAAATTCATCAAGAGAATGCAGGACGAAGAGACCATCGCCATGGGCACTGGGCTCAGACCATACTCGCCCATCTTCAAATCCAAGCCCAGCGCTGCCCTCCTGTGTATGCTTGTAGAGGAAGGTTTTTACTATCCAAACCAAGTAAGCAGCCTGTGGGCAGGGCTTGATCCTCCCAGGAATTGCTTGGCCTCCCAAGCCACGCATGCTGGTTGCTGTGAGCCTTTGAGGCCACATGGCAGTGCGCGGGGAAGGGAAGCACTTCTCTGGGCAAGCTGGGAACATTGCTCCCCCTGGCAGCTTCCCAAGTCTCCCTGTGCCTTCTCCAGGTGCCTGCCATGGTGAGGTTCATCCACCAGTGGCTCGTGGCCAATGATTGTGCTGAAGCCAGGCTGGACGAGGCCCTGCTGGATCTGACGGAAGCACAGCCAGATGACGCAGTCCTGACGCTGCTGCGTGTGGCCCCGTCCTGTGACAGGTATGGGGCCCACCTGCCCAGAGGGCTCAGGCCTCCCCAGCCCATCAGCCTGTACAGCCTGCCGCAGGTGTCTGAGCAACAGAGACTTCCAGGGCCCTCTGGCTGCTGCCTTTCCCAGCCCTGGCACGTCAGCCCCTGAGCCTGCTGCCATGCTCCCTCCCTGCCCCTCAGGGCTCTGTCCCCACAGGCCTGGGCTGCCTGGCTGCTGCTGGCCAGGGCCAGTGGGCAGAGGCAGAGCTGGCAGCCAGCTCAGCTCCCCACGCTGCTGTGGCTGAGACCCCCCTGAGACAGAGCTCTGACCCCCCAGAGCTGCCATGGCCATGTGGAAGACCATCATGGGCTCAGCCAGGACTGCCGAGCTGGCACAGCTGATCCTCCTGGATGTGCTGGGGAGCTGGCCAGTGCACAGCACGTGCACCTCCGATGGGGACCAAACGGCTGTCTTTAACCTGGCTGTGAGTTTCTGCAAGTGGCCTTTGCTGGCCCCAAGGCCGCCTCTCCAGCAGCTCTCCATCCTCCTTCCCCCACTGCATCTGCCTGCCTCAGGCGCTGGCCTGAAACCTGGCCCAGGGGCAGCTTCAGGCCCAGCAGGCCCCGTGCTCCCCCTGCCAAGGTCTCTGCGGGCCTCTCCCTGCCACGCTCGGGCCCTGCCACACGGACGCCTGGGCACTGAGCGCTGTCTCGGGGGCCTTTGTCCCTTGCAGGCAACCGTGGTGATGTGGAAGATCCTGCAGGTGCCCTGTCTGCCACGGATATTGAAGGTGTATTTCCCCCGCCTATTTGTGCATCTGCTCTTCCAAGTGTTCTCCAGCACCTTGGAGATGCCAGAGGAGGTCGATGCCTTCTGGAAGGGATGCCAGCAAGAGCACGGCCTTGCCACCAGCCCCAACAGGTGCTCCATCCCACTCCTCCTGTCCCTGCCACGTGGCCTGCCAAGGAGCCAGTGCTGCCAGCGTCACCTGGCCTTTGCTGTGCACACAGGTTTGCAGTGCGCACCCTGAAGTCCCTGCTCTGCCTTCTCCGCTGTGAGGATGTGGTGGTGGCAATGGAACGCAGGTGTGGCTGGGACACGCTGCTCTCTCTTGACACCCACCACTTTGCTGTGGCTCTGCTGGCCAGGTGAGAGCCCCTTCTCCCCACGGCCTCTGACATTTGTTCTCTGTGCCTGGGGTGTCCTGCAAAGTTTCCATGGTCATGGGCCAGAGGGCCTTGTCACTGCGGGACGGCCAAGCAGACTGGAAAAGGCTGGGAGAGGAGGGTGCCCATGAGAAAGCAACTCCCGAATGGCCCAGGTCCCCTTGCTGGAAGGGTGGTGGGGAAAGATGAGAACTCTGTGAGTCACTCCTGGGAGAGATTTGCCCCACTGGCTCAGGGTCTTGTTTCCTTTTTCCTCTCTTTAGAGAAATTTCCCATTCAGCCCTACACTTTTGTTCCGGGATTGCATTCTACCTGCTCGCCATGCTGGGCCAAGAGATGCCATACTGGGATTTCCCTGCCCTGGCATTCCTTGTGGAGGTGAGCCTCAAGGCCAGCGTTGCCTCCCAGCTCTCTGCCCTCTCGTAGCCACAGCTGCCAGGACGGTGCCCGTGCCCTGTGCTGCTGCCTGGGCATGGCCCTGTGTGGATCCGGGCTCCTGCCGGCCGGCTCCCTGTCACTGCCCTGTGCCTTTCAGGTCCTCGAGTGCCTGGACTTGAGGGAATGCAGTGACAGTGTTCTGCAGATCATGGCACGGAACCTGCAGAGCGAGCACAGGGCCAGGCGTTACTTGGCACTCAGAGGCCTGGTAGTGCTGGGCAAGAATCCCTTGATGGTGAGAGGGGGGCAGTGGCTGAAGCCGTGCAGGCAGCGTGGGGCCGGGCAAGGCAGTCGCTTGGCCTTGCCTGGGGCTTGGGGCCCTTGGGCAGCTGCTCCCAGCTCTCCTGCCTCCCGCTTCAGCGGCCCCAGTGCTTTGGGACAGGCCTTTGGCCTCTGGGCCCTGCGGCAGCAGACTGGCCTTTCACAAACTTGTGTTCTGCACAGGCTGAAAAAATGGGGAGCCTGACCCAAAGTCTTGTGGAGCTCCTGCACGAAAATGATAGCCACATGATCAGGATGACCATTCTTCTACTCCGATATTTGCTCCTGGATATTGGGGGTGCCCCAATAGCCACCCCCATTGCCCTGCAGCTGGCTGAGGCGCTCCTGCCACTCTTTGACCACGTAAGGCTCTGTGCCCACAGCCACGGCCGCCGGCTGCTGCCCGGACACTTGGTGCCCTGTGCAGATGCAGGCCTGTGCCCTGGGGGGCCTGAAGCAGCTGATGCTGAGGTCTTTTGCCCTTCCTCTCCTACAGGATGATATCCGGGTGCAGCTGAGCTCCATGTGTGTCTTTCAAGAGATGCTGGACTTTTTAAGAGAAGATGGAAGAAAGGCCCTGAAGTCCCACGTTCGCCAGAGCCTGGTCCCACTCTACGTCCACTGCCATGATGAGAATCAGATTGTTGCTGAGGTGAGGACCTGTGGCCACCTGCTGTCCCCCTGGCAGGGGACTGGGCTGCCTCCTGCCCTGGCACCTTGCGGGCTGCAGCCTCCTCCAGGCTGTGGCACTGGGATGCTCCTGTGCCCTGGCCTGTGGGGCCAACACCGCGTCTCTGCTGCTCTCCAGGCCTCCCGGGAAACGCTGCATTCTGCAGCCGGATTCCTGAAGAGGAGGAATCTCCAACAAATGCTCCAGGTGGATCAGACATGGAGGTTTGGCGAGTGCTTGGTAAGAGAAGCCGAGAACGCCCAGGCTCGGCCTGGAGAAGGCCCCTGAGGGCGGTGCTCAGTGTGCGGGGCGGGGCAGCTGTGCCCCTGCCCGCTGCTGCAGCCAGAGGCCGCGGGGGCTCTTCTCCAGGCTCCCGTGGGCCCGAGCCGGGTGCCCATGGAGCCCCGGCCCGGCGGGGCTGCGGGCCGGTACCGCGGCTCCCCGGGCAGCAGCCGGCCCTCTGCCCCCTGCCCTCGGGGGCCCTTGGCCAGCGGCTGCTGTGGCCGCGCCTCAGGGCTGTGCGGGCAGGGGAGGCCGGGGCTGGGCGCAGGCAGCGCCCGGCCCAGGGGCTGAGCCCGCGCCAACCCTTCCCTCCTGCCGCTCTCTGCAGCTGGCCGAGGACAGGAGCCGAGCGGCCGAGCACCTGCGCCGGGCCCTGCGTTACCTGCAGAGCCCACAGGAGCCCCTGCGAGAGGCGGCCATCAGGTTCATGGGTGAGCCACGAGCCCGGGCTCCCTCCCGGGCCCGCCGCAGCTTGGCCCCGGCCCCGCCTGCTGCCCCGGCAGCGCCAGCCGGGCCCGGCGCCGTGGAGCCCCGCCTGGGCTGGGCATTGCTGCTGCCGCCCTCTGGCAGCCGTGCCCTGGGGCGGCAGCGTGCGCCAAGGGCCGGGCTGAGCCCTGCCGGGCCAGCAGCCCGTGTGGCCGCAGCGCCGGCAGCGCTGCTGGCAGGGAGCTGTGCCGCTGGCGCCGTGACAGGCTCTGTGTTCACAGGCATGGCCGGGCGGCACCTGAGGGGGCAGCAGCAAGAGCTGCAGCTGATCTGCACTGGTGAGTGAGGCCAGCGGGCTGGCAGCAGGGGCTGCCGGGGGTAGAGCTGCAAGCCCTGCCCCGGCTGCGGAGGGCTCTGCTCCTGGGGGCAGAGCACACTGAGATTTCAGGGCCACGTGGGCCATTGGTGGCCAGCAGCTTCGGGCTGATCCCCTTGCTCCCTGCTCCCTCCTGGCCATGGCAAGAGCCGGCTGGGATGGCCCTGGCAGGGGGCTCTCCTCGACTCCCCGCAGATCCGGCATCTGACCATGGCTCTGTTCCTCTCTCTTGCAGCCCTGGAACGCCTGAGGGAGGACATGAGCAGTGCCGTGTCAGAGCTGGCACTTGAAACACTGCATGTCCTCCGAGCAACAGCCAGTGGGCGATCTTCCATCTTCCAGAGGTTGCACGACCAGCTGCACAGGGCATGGATCACTCGGCCTCGTCTGTCACGGCTCGGCTGGCTGCACTGCTGGAGCTCTGAGGACAGCTGATCCGGGAGGCTCTCTTTGCTGGGACAGCCTGAGCCAGTGGGGATTTTTACTTTTCTTTAAGATTTTTCTTTTCTTCCATTCTATCTTTTACCCTATGGAAATATATACCGTGTTACAATATACACGCTCTCAGGAGATTTTCTTTGCTGCCCAGGGTTCATAGGGCATAGGGAAAGTGGAGAAAAGCCTGCTTCTACTTAGCATGCTGCCCATGCATGCAGTGCTGCAGGGAAAATGGCCAGAAGCCCCTTGGCCTGTGGTGGCTCTGCGGAAGCCTTTGTGCTGCCCACAGAGCGGCTGGGCAGGGGCCGGAGCTGCGGGGATCCCTGCCAGAGCGGTGCCTGGAGATGGCCACAAGCCCTGTGCCAGGCAGGAAGCGCCATCCGTGCCCTCCTGCCCGTCTGCTGCTGCCTGCCTTGCTGAGGGCTCCCAGGTGCCTCTGGCTGGGGCTGCTCTGGAGCTGCTGTGGGGCTGCGGCGCTGCTGCCGGGCAGCTTGGCCGGGCTGGGGCAGGGCCTGAGGGGCTGGGGCGCTGGCAAGCCCTGAGCAATGGGGCTGTCAGAGGCCACAAGCAGCCCCCTGGCAGCCGCCTTCTTCCTGCCAGAGTTGACTTGCAAGACAGATCCCGGGCACTCTGCAACTAACAGTGTTGTTGGAAAGCCAAATGCAAGGAAATGTCAGACCTTTGGTCTTGTCAGCAAAGCTCAGAATTAAACCCAGGATTTGATCTGAGACCTTGGAAAGGGCTTCCGAACTCGGGTCCTAGAAGCCAGAATGCGGATTTCTAGTTTCTAGGAGAGACACGGGGAGGAAAGTTGAAGTGGAGGAATGTTTAGAGTTTTAGAGTTCTAGATCTAGAAAAAATCCAAGTAGTTACAACAGTAAACAAGAAGTTTAGGATGCAGTGCTGTAGGTTTGTTGCGTCATGGCAGGATTGGCTAAGGAAGCTTCCACTGTAGCATGATGTGGGAAGCCAGGAAATTCCTCGGGCTGCCCTGCAGGACTCGAGACCCTGTCAGAGGGCTCAGAGACCTTGGCACAGAGCCCAAGACTCCTGTGCCTTTGATTTAGCCCTTGGAAAAAACAATTCCCAACCTTGTATGAAGAATGACAAGCCACAAAATGAAAGGGAATTTATCACAGAGTGGAAAAATAGATTTTGGGGCCTTTTAGAATGGGGCTTCAGGGGGCAAGATGGAGGAATGTGGGCATGTCCAGCCTTTCTCCTTCTTCTTCTTCTTGGCCTCCATCTTCTGCTGTGATGTTGGCACTTTTCGATTGGTTTAGAGTAGACGCTCACAGTCTAACGGAGATGATAGGTATGGGAAAGTAATTGTAAATATTGTACAGGGAGTTGTTTTTAGTATAAAAAGATAACACCGCCCCGGGGGAGGCAGAGTGCCTTAGACTGTCTTGCTGAGCAGACCTCGGCAGGACAGGAGAAAGAATTTTATAGATAAGATACAAGAAACAACCTTGAGACCGAGAAATGAAGAGCTCTTGCTCCTTCTTCGACCACCGGGCTGGGAAAAGAGACTTTCTAACTTTTCTCGGGGTCACTCTGAGCAGCTAGAGACCCCGAGAGCATGAGTCCATAAGAGGAAATATTGAAGGATTGGCTCCAAAACATAAATATCCTTGTTGGCCGTGTCTTCTTGGCCAAGAAATCCTTCAAAGCTCGTGGAACTACAAGTCTTGCGGCCCTGTGAGCCATGCGGTGGAGATGGGAGCCAAACTCACCCTTCCTGTCTATGTAGAAGAGAAGAAAAAGCAATGGCATCATCTAAAAAATTCAGAGGTCCGCTCTCTAGTTCATTCCAAACTCCTTCAACTCGCCCAAATTGGGATTTACCTACAAACACATGACAAGGACTTTTAGGGCTGGCTCTTTGACTCCAGAGCGGCTGCTTTAGAATCTTTCCCATAACCCTGTGTAGTTGTGTGCCAGCAAGGTCTCCTTTGAAGAAACTTTCCCAACTGACTTGCATGGAGGTTTGTTTGAAGGGTGTTTGAGGGGAAAGGCTCCCAGCAGAGGTCTGGGCTTTGGCCTAGCTGTGTCTCCTGCTGATTGTGAAGTGTGCCATCAGCTGCAGGGCTTTCTGGGCTAAAAATATCATCAAGTCACTTGGACTTGCTCATTTTGGCCTCTAAAAGCTGGACCCACTTTCGGGGCAAATTTGGAGTCCTCATCTATGGGTGGATGGAGCACCTAGGATTTTCCCAATTGCTGGGAATGGTTCTCCAGGTCCCTGGAGTATCCAGGGCCCTGGTAAGTTCCAGCTCCACACATGCCTTGGCAATGAGAAGCAGAGGAAGCCAGACCTTTTTGTGCTGCCTGTGTCACTGCACCGGGGCCATGGGATGGGCACACGCAGCCCTTGTGCTGGAGCTGAGCTGCTCTGCCCAGCACTGGTGGCCGCCATCCAAGCTGGTTTTGCTTGTCCTGGTTCCCTGACAGCTGGGGCCCTGGGCAGAGCCCTGAGAGCCTGGTCTCCCCCCAGGGAAGGAGCAGGAGCCCCTGGAGAAGCTGTACCGGGTGGGGATGCTGCTGCTGCTGCTGCTGCTGCTGCTGCTGGAGACAGCCAGGATGACATCAAGGATGACAAGCTCTTCCTCAGCCTGGCCACTGGAGGCTGAAGGTGATGGACTTTGATTCTGGCACCTTCTTCAAAGCCAGGCTCCACAGGGAATTTGCCGATGAGTCCCCAGCTGGGGAAATTCTGCCAGATTTGGGCACGGCCCAGCCTGGCTGGGAAGCAAAGGTTCCCCCTTTGCTGGGGCAGATGCAACTCATCCTTCAGTCGCTGCCCAGCTGCTTTTTGGCAGGGCTGTGGGGATGGGCTGGGCTGGGTATGAAATGGGAATGGGCTCCTGGCCCTGCCAACAGCCCCCAGCACCCACCGTGCCCCGGGCTGGGGCTGGGGCTGGGGCTGGGGCAGCCAGCCCGACACAAACAAAGCCCCATGGTGGGAGCAGAGGTGGGACTCCAGAACCTGTGCAGGGGCTGCTTTGCTGTGCAGGCAAGGAAGGGCTTGGGCTGCTCAGCTGCCCTTGTTTGCTTTGGGATCACCGTGATTTTGGGGGCAGTGCAGGGGGGAAGAGAGAAAGTGTGGGCTTCCCTCAGCCATGGCTGGGTTTTTCCCTACCATGTAGGAGTTGGGCCTTCCTCAAGGCCCTGACAGAGATAAGAGTTTTTACCGTTTTTCTTGTTTTCCCTTTTAGCATCTAATCTCTTTTCAATAATGTGCTGTTTGTTTTTCCAGAGGAAGTGTTCTAGGTGGTCCAGTGTGGATGGGGAAGTGCTTGGGAGCAGCTGTGGCGTGGATGGGCCATGCCCTTGGAGAAGGCTGAGGCCATGGTTTGGGAGCAGCTTTTCTTCCAGCCGTGGCTGGCGTGAGGTGGGTCCCTGTGTGCTTAGCAGGGTGGGATCAGAGCTTTTGGGAGATGGTAGGGAGCACAGGAGCATCCTGCTCTGGGCAGCTGCTGAGGGCTGGATGTGCCGTGGCTGGCTGCAGGCTGGGCACATGTGCTGCCCTCCTGCTCTGCTGCCAAAGGCAGCAGGGATGGGCAGCTCTGGGCACAGCTCTGGGCACAGCCAGCATGGCCTGGGCACCGCAGGCCTTGGCACAAGGGCACAGGAGCCCTCAGCTGACGGGCGGTTTCTGCTTTCTCTCCTTGCAGCCGGGCCCTGTGGCTGCTGAGGCTGCTCTGGGCTCTGCCAGGGCTCTGCTGGGCTCAGCCCTGGGCCCAGCTGGGCTGGCTCTGCCCTCACATTGCTCTGACAGCTCTGCATCAGACGAGCCCGTTGCGAGCACAGCGCCTGAGCTTTCTGCTTTGGCAGTGAGTGAGACTCTGCTGCAGGCCCAGAGATTGCAGCTGGGGACACACATCCAATTGGCAAGGACCCAAACTCTCCACAGTCCCAGCTGAAAGCCTGCATCTCCCCAGGATGTTCTGTCTGTCCCACTCTTCCTTCTTGATTGGCTGGAATTGTGCAGTTGCACTTTCTTCCTCCTCTAGAAGTGCCACGAGTGGGCCAAAGCTGGCGAGTGGGCCGTGCTCCTGAGGCAGTGCAGTCTGGAGGTGATGGATGGAGAATTGCCCTTCTGCACTGCCAAACCAGAGCAAAAAGCTGTCAGTGGGACTTTGTGTCTTTAAGAAATCCCTGACAGTTTCTACGGGAATGTGCAGCTCATTTCCAGGCTGAGAAGGAAGGGCATCTTCTAAAGGATTTGGGGTTTGACAGAGTTTCCATTCCCAGTCCTGCTTGGAGCTGGCAGGGCACAAAGCAATTTCCCATTGCTTCACCCACAATTTAACAATGTTGGAAACAACCTCAAAAACTTTTTAAAAAGGGTGCTGAAGTCAGCAAGATGGATCCATGGCATCAGCACATTTACAATGTAAATAACTGAGTTCTCTTTTTAAAAAGATCATGTACCTCCTAATGCAAAGAATGTAACTTTGCATTTATGTTTTGTTTTTTTCACTAACATTATGTTTTTTCGCTAACACTTGGATTTTATTCTTATCTTTTACAATTTACCTATTTTTTTCCTTTTTCCTTTTTTTTCCTTTAAATAGAAAACATGTCCTATAAAAGGAATGTCCTTTGCTCCTGGTTCCTGTGTGGAGCAGCTCCCTTCCTGCTGGCTGAGCTGCTCAGGCAGAGCCCGGCAGCCCTTGGCTCTGCAGGGCTGAGGCTTTTCCCCGTTGCTGGGCACAGACTGATGGAGCAGCACTGCCGAACACGGGCACACAGAGGGACCAGGAGCAGCTGCCTCTGCCCACCTGAGGCTCCAAGGCCCAAACTGAGCAGCCAGGGCTGGAAGAGACTGGCAGCATCTGATCCCTGACTCTGGGCCAGGGCTGCACAAATGACCCCACAGCAGCAGCAGCAGCAGCAGCAGCAGCAGCAGCAGCAGCAGCAGCAGCAGCAGCAGCAGCAGCAGATGGAGCTGACTTTCAGCACAGCCCTGCCCCTGTTCCCTCCCGTGTGCAGCAGTGTCACAGCAGCCTGAGGCACCTGGGAGCCCCCAGTGCCAGCAGGGAATTGAGATGGCAGCCCTGGGCTCCTGGAGGCTGTGCAAGGAACGGAGCTGGGCACTCCCTGTCCATGGGGAGCTTCCAGGTGGAAAAGGCTGCTGTGCCCAGGCAGCTCCAAGGGCACAGAAAGGAGGCTCTGGAGCACTGGGTCTGTGCCAGTGCCACAGTCCTGGGCAGCAGCCAGCCAGCCCTGGGGGAACAGAGGGCACAGCACGAGGGACAGAAGCAGGCAAGGGCAGAGACTGGAGAGAGCCAGAGCCAGGAGCAGGAACAGCTGCTCCATTGCACTCTTGGAGAAAGCTCTGGGCTGGTTCAAAGCGCTGAAAGGCGTGAAGGGCAGAGAGGAGGCCACAGCAAACAATGCTCCTGTTTGCACAGCCTCCCCTCTCCGTGTCCCAGAAGGAATTGCATGGACTGTGTTCTTCTCTCCGAGTCGTCTCGTTCAGCATGAGCAGCTCAGCACCAGGAGCTGAAGGAGCTGAAGCCTCAGGCCACAGGAGCTGGGCAAGAGGGAACTTTTGGAGCAAAGGAATGCTGCTAAAATAGCCCCAGCTGAATGCAGTGGATAGAATCATGGAATCACAGAATCCTTTCTGTTGGAAAAGCCCTCTGAGCTCACCCAGTGCAGCCGCTCACCCAGCAGTGCCAAGCCCAGCACTAAACCACGTCCCTGAAGTGCCAAGGCCTGGACACCAGCCCTGAGTGAGGCCTGAACAGCAGGCCCAGAGCCCAAGGTGGCCTCTGGATGAACCTTCCAACCAAAGGTTATCTTTGTATCTGCTCCCTAATGAAATATGCATGGTCATTAGCACTGTGATAGATGTAGCCACTCATTAGTGAAACATGTATTGACCTTTGTGTATTTAGAAGCCAGACAAGGCCATGAAATCTGACATCTGGCCTTGTTTGGGGCTGAATGGTCAAAGTCACCTCCCTTGGTTCCTCCTGGGGCCCTGGCCAGCCTTTGGGAGGGACCCAAGAGAGGATGAAACCAGATGTTGCCACACTAGCAGTGCTGTCAGTTTGTCCATTCAGCACTGTCAGAGCTGGGCCCTCTCCCAGCGGGGTTGGAGCCTCACCTGGGGCTGGAGGCACCTGCAGGAATTGCCAGTGCCCAGGAGTGGCTCTGCAGCCCTTGGCTGTGACAGCTTCCCCAGCTGCTGTGTGGGTCTGGGCGATGGTAAAGGCTGAGGGTAACTGGGGCTGGATCTTTCTCAATCACTGCAGGCAATCTTTGGTGGGGATGGTTGGGTGCATTGCTGAGCTGCTCCTGTTGTGATTCTTTGCTGCTTTGAGCTGCAGGAAATGACACTGATTCCTTCAGTTGGTGTCTGTGTCTTTGGTGCTGACCCTGCCCACTGGCAAAACAAAACTGGCCCAGTCTGGCCAGATCCCAACAAAATGTCACTTGTTCAATGTCAATGTGAGGAATCAGTGCCATCAGAAATTCCCAGATGGGAAGCCCTTCCCTGGAGTTCCCTGGCTCTGGAGTGGGCTGAGGTTGGAGCCCCGTGGGAGCAGTGGGGCAGTCAGGTAAAAGAGGCTGCACCCCTGGATGGCTTCAAATGCATCCAAAGATTGCACATGGAAAAGGAAAAGACCTTGTGGGTTTGGGCAGACAAAGATGAATTTGTTAAGAGTACATTGGAAACAGCACCTTCAGAAGGAACAATTATTGTTGGAATGTTCCCACACGGAGCAAGAGAAGGTTTTAATCCTGAGCTCAGATGCATTTGTGCAAGTGAAATATCAATATAATAAAATACTATATATGTATTTATAGGATAATAAGACCTTCATATATATTTGTTATATATTTTTACATGTATGTCTAGGTCTGTCTATCTATATCAAATGTATATCTACATATAAAATTATAATAATGTGAAGTAGTGCTGACAATACTAATTTGGTAGCTTTGGCTGCTCAGGGATGTAACACTAAATACCCTACAGAACAGGATTGGCCAGGACCCTGATGTCAGTGGTCAACTTTGTGAGATTGTATACAGTGAAAAAAGGAGGAAGGGAGGAAATTGGCTATTTTTACAGGGTTTGCTGATACTGTGATGCAGAGTGCTTTGTCTGTTCCTGTGAAAAATGCAGTGATTAAGCCTGCAGGGTTTTTCATGTACCAGACTATGCACAAGCTGCAGGATTGGTTGCATGGGTGAAGGGGTTGTTAAAAGAGCAGTTGAAAAAATGAGGAGATGGGAACCTTTGCCCATGGAGAACCCATCTCCCAGATGTGCTCCATGCCCTTAACAATGGCCCACTGGGGAAATGGAAACCCCCTGGCTGTGCATGGCTGCCCCCAGTTTGCAAATCCAACCATGGGCAGTGAGACTTGAACTGCCTGGGAAATTGTTCTGGCTGTGATGGCCCCTGGCAGGGCCAGCCCAGAGGCTGCAGGGCTGGGCCTTCATGCATTGGACTTAATGAGGAGAAATTCAAAGCAAATGAGAGCTATCAATACTGAAACAGGAATTCAGATTCCTCCAGGACACTTTGGTTTGATAACTGCTCACTCGAGCTTGGCCTTGCAAAGTGTTCATGTCATGAGAGGAGGAGTTATTGTTGCAGATATCAAGGAGAAATTAAAGGAATTGTGTTAAACAATAGTGACCAGGATTGGATTAGTCAACCCCATGACAGGGTAGCACAGTTATCAATATTGCAATTTTAAGAAGGATTGTGAAGAAAGGAGATCCACCTGCAATCACCACCGTTTGTGGAGAGAAAGGGTTTGGATCCAGCAGCCCTAACGATGGAACCAGAGTGTGGGTCCAGAGGCCAAATGGCCCTCCCGAGGCAGCTGAAGGAGCAGCTCCTGGGAAAGACAACTCTGAGTCCTGAAACCTGGGCAGGAACAATGGGAATGTGTCCCTGCAGCCAAGGGTTCTGTGTGAGAACAAGTAGATCTGACAGGATATTGTTTTACACATGCTGCCAGACCAAATCTCCCTGTTTGCCCCAAGGGCCCCTTTGGGAAATGCTCTGATCCACGGGGCTCCATGGGAAGGCTGCTGTGACACTGAGGGACTTGCACAGGAATTGCATCCAGGAGCCCGGGTGCCCCTCAGGGACTGGGACCCGGCCCCTTCCAGCCCGAGGGGAAAGGGCCCCCCCAGGCCTTGTTAGCCACAGACAGCATGGTAAAGCTGAACAGCAAAGGGCCTGGGGGCATTATTCTGGAATTACCATGGTGCCAGCTCCATGGACAACAGAATTCTTGTTCCTAACTCAAATGAGATAGAGAAAAATGGATGAAGGAATGGTGTCACTAAAGTACTACAGGTGTCTGTAAGTTGTACCTTGATAGTCAGCCAGAATCTTTGTCTGCCACAAGCACCTCTAGTGTTTGACCAAGGGGTTAGTCATCAAAATGTAATGATGAGTTCTGATGGATTGCTGAGCTTCTTTTGTAATTCTTTGCTAATGATGATGTGCTTTGCTGAGCTTATCCTTTTGTAATTCTTTGCAGCTGTGCATGATATAAATGACACAATTCCTTCAGTTGGTGTCTGTGTCTTTGGTAGTGACCCTGCCCACTGGAGAAACAGGGCCCCCTCTTGCCTAAGTGTTACCTGGCAAGGCAGAAACCCTCCCTCCAAAATTCCCCCCTTCCTCCTTGTTCCCCCCCTTCATACCCTGAGCATGATGTGCTCTGGTCTGGGCTGTGCCCGGGGTCAGTTGGGGTCACCTGTCCTGGCTGTGTCCCCTGCCAAGCTCCCCCGCAGCCCCAGCCCCTCCCCAGCGTGGCTGGACGAGGGGCAGGACAGGCCTTGGCTGTGCTGCAGCTCAGCAAGAACAAAACCATCTCTGCGTGCTCAGCGCTGTGCTCAGCACCCGGCCCAGCAGTGTCTCAGTGCCAGGGGCTGTGCCCTCAGTGCCTGCCAGGGCTTTCCATGGCAGCTGCCAGGCCAGGTGACCCAGGTGTCCCCCCCAGTGCCGGTTGCCATGGAAACAGTGCCCAGCACTGCCCCTTTCTGTCTGGCTGACCTGGCCTTTGGCCCTGGCAGTGCCCTTGGCTGCTGGTTCCTGGTGCCCGAGCGGCCAGCGCGGCACAGGGCAGGTGGCCATGGCACAGCCCCCAGCAAGGGATCCCCTCTGGCCCTGGGCACTGACACCAGCCCTGAGCAAGGTCCGGCTCCGGGCATTGGTTGCCTTGGCACCAATCTAAGGAACGGGTCCCTGTGGCCGTTGCCATGGCACCTGGTGGCACCAACGAGTGTCACTGCAATTGTACCTGGAACAGCCCTGGCACCGCTTTGTCCTCAGGGTTGCCATGGCAGCCCAGGGCAGCAACAGCTCTGCAGGCAAGGGGCCATGGAACCTGGCTGCAGAAATGGCTCCTTGGGCTGGTTTCCAAGGAAACCTGAACTGATGGGGGTTGCCATGGCAGCCAAAGCCAGCAGTGGGGTCAGTGCAGTGTCCATGGCAACAGTCCCTTGCAATGGCCCAGTGCAGGCTGGGATGATGATCCACCCTCACAGCTGGCCCAGGCAGGTCTGGAGTGGTCTCGGTGGCACCTTGGGCTTGGCACACACTTGAGGAGGGTGTCTGTTTGCAATGGGGAAACTCAAAGAGTTTTAGATTGCTTGAAAAAATAAAAGAAGCAAAGCCGCTCTTTGGCTTTGTGCAGCCAGTTCTCTGAGCAAAGCAGGTCCCAGGTGAGTGAGGAGAGACAGGATGGGGTTGGGGAATGTGGAGCAAGGTTGTCCACACTGGGTCAGACCTCAAGGCAAAGCTTCTCTGACCTAGCCAGACCTCCTTAGGAGAGTCCCTGGATCAATATCAATCACAGAATGCTGCAATCACATCCTGTGTAATAAGAACAGCGATAAAGACACCCTTTAAAATAGGAATACATATTTCTTAGAAGCTCTTTGAAATATTTCTCCATAACGGTAAAAGGAAATCATCCTGATGAACTGCACGAGAGCAGAGGGAAATCAAGGCAGAGCCATGGCTTCTCAGGAGTTGCTTGATCCTAATGAGCCCCGTGGTGCATTTGGAGCTGAGTCTGGAACCTCAGGGCCTGAGAGGGGATTGCACAAACCTTGCCAGGAGTCAAAGTCAGAGGAAAAATCCCAAAGTGTCTCAAAGCATGAATGGGTCCCACTGAGGTCAACACAGGCTCCTCATGGCGTCCTTGGAGGAGAGAATTGGAGGCCAGGATTACACAAAAACCTCTCAAAGACTCAGAGTGAAAAGGAACATCCCGAGTACCTTAAAAACCTTGAGTATCTCAAAGCATTAGTGAGCCCCACTGAGTGTCAGTACAAAGCTCTCCAGGGACTTGTTAAAGCAGATAATTGGGGCCATGATTGCACAAACCTCTCACAGAGTCTGTATCAAAAGGAAAAAACAAAATACCTTAAAATAACTGAAGTATCTTGAAGCATTAATTACCTCAATGATTGTCATTACTGATTAAGGCTCTCAGGAGACTAATTAAAGCAGATAATTGGATGCTGCAACTGCACAATCTTTCTCATAGAGTCTTTGGCAAAACGCAAGCACCAAGTAGCTTGAAATAACTGGAGTACCCTGAGGCATTAATGAGCCCCACTGAGTGTTGTTACTGACAAAGCCTCTCCAGGGACTAATTACAGCAGATAATTGGAGGCCAGGATTGCACAAACCTCTCAGAGACTGCAAGGCAAAAGCCAAGCCCAAAGTCCTTTGAAAAAGCTGCAGTCCCTGCAGGGAGCATGAAGGAGCCCCCAGGGCCATTGCTGAGCAAGGCTCCCCAGGGACTCCTTGCAGCAGATCCTTGAGGCCACTGGGATGTGGGCTAGGGGGGGATGCTGAGGGCAGCACAAGGGGCTGACAGTGCCCAGCCTGGCTGGGGCTGGGCCAGGAGGCCCCAGGGCCTCAGGACAAGGTGTCTCCTCCCAGCCCTTGCTGGCACAGACCCTGCTGTGCCCCAGGGCACCAAGACTTGGCTTCTCTTTGTCCCCACCTGTCATCACTGCCTGCAGTTCTCTGCTCTGCCTGGGGCCTGGGGACACTTGCTCAGTCATGTCCCTCTCTGGGACCCATTAAAAGTTGAAGAAACTTTGGAGTTGGATTCTGCCTTGGAGTTCTGGAGAGGTTTCTTCAGCTGCCTCTCAGGGACTGATGTCCAGGGCCTGAGCACAAAGCCCCAGAGGCTGATTAAAGTCCTTGTGCTGTGTCTGTGCTGCTGAGCTGGGCTGGGCTCCTGGCCCAGAGGCAGCTCCTGGTCACCAAGAAGAGCTTCAAAAGCACATTTCTCTTGATGAGCAGCTCTTGTGCCAGCCCAGCAGGGCTGGGGCACTGCCTGCAGCCAGCCCGGGCACAGCCCAGAGGCACAGAGAGCTTCAATCAGGCAGGGCTGGGAAGGGGCTGAGAAGTGCCTGGGGCACAATCACTGCCAGCCCTTGGCACAGGAACCTCTGGCTGCAGGACAGTGCAGCTGCAGCTCCTGGAGCCATCTCCTGCAGCTGGAACATGCCAATGCCTGCAGAGCCTGTGAGTACATTCTCTGCTTGTCTCTTGTGCAGAGCAGCCAGGGGTGCCCAGGGCTGTCCTGCAGAGCAGGGTCCTGCAGCCCAGGGCGCTGTGCTGGGGCAGGGACTCTGCTGCCTGCCAGGGACAGCTCTCAGCCAGCCCTGGCAGCTGCTCCCAGCACTGGGGGACAAGATCTGGGTGGCAGGAGACAGCTGGTGAGGCTTGGGAGTGTTCTCCTTGTGTGGGGAGGATGCTGCATTGTTCAGGACTGCTCCCAGCATGGCATTTAACTGCAGAACATTTCCAAGTAGGTTATACAGGGAGCACAGCAAGGGAGGACCTGAATAAAAGGGAAAATCCTGCTTTATTAATCTACTTCTCTAGGTTGCATGGACAGGAAATTGCCCATAGATATTCATCCCTCAGTTCAGGTAGAAATTTTTTTTTTTTTTTGAGGTCTTACAAAACCAGACAGTAAATGAAATCAGCCCTTAGGGGCAGCATCAGTGTCGCTTTTCCAACAGCTCCTCAAGGTTTTTACCATGTTTCCATCAGAGCCTGCAGAGCCAGAGCTGCCCCGGGGCAGTGCCTGAGCTGGGAGGGCTCTGCAGGGCAGAGCTGAGCCCCCAGGGCTGGGCTGGGCTCTGGCAGCACTGGCAGGGCCCAGCCCTGGGCACAGGGAAGCAGCTGCTGGCAGGGACAGCTCCAGGCAGCAGAGCCCTGGGCAGGCAGTGGGGGGAAAGTGCCCCCAGCCTGTGCTGGGATATTTCAAGTCCTCTCCAAACCCAACTATTCCATGATTACTTTTCTTACAGATCCCCATGTGCAGCCCCAGCAAATGTCCAACAGCAGCTGCATCAGGCACTTTCTGCTGCTGGCATTGGCAGACACGCAGCAGCTGCAGCTCCTGCACTTCTGCCTCTTGCTGGGCATCTCCCTGGCTGCCCTCCTGGGCAACGGCCTCATCATCAGCGCCGTAGCCTGCGGCCACCACCTGCACACGCCCATGTTCTTCTTCCTGCTCAACCTGGCCCTCGCTGACCTGGGCTCCATCTGCACCACTGTGCCCAAAGCCATGCACAATTCCCTCTGGGACACCAGCAACATCTCCTACACTGGATGTGCTGCACAACTCTTTTTCTTACTGTTCTTCATTGGAGCAGAGTTTTATCTGCTGACCATCATGTGCTACGACCGCTACGTGTCCATCTGCAAACCCCTGCACTATGGAACCCTCCTGGGCAGCAGAGCTTGTGCCCACATGGCAGCAGCTGCCTGGGCTAGTGGCTTTCTCACTGCTCTGCTACTCACAGCCAATACATTTTCCCTGCCCCTGTGCCATGGCAATGCCCTGGGCCAGTTCTTCTGTGAAATCCCACAGATCCTCAAGCTCTCCTGTTCCAAATCCTATCTGAGGGAACTTGGGTTCATTCCAGTTAGTTCCTGCTTATCATTTGGTTGTTTTGTGTTCATTGTTTTCTCCTATGTGCAGATCTTCAGGGCTGTGCTGAGGATCCCCTCTGAGCAGGGACGGCACAAAGCCTTTTCCACCTGCCTGCCTCACCTGGCTGTCATCTCCCTGTTCCTCAGCACAGTCATCTTTGCTCACCTGAAACGCCCCTCCATGTCCTCCCCATCCCTGGATCTGTCCCTGTCAGTTCTGTACTCGGTGGTGCCTCCAGCCCTGAACCCCCTCATCTACTGCCTGAGGAACCAGGAGCTCAAGGCTGCAGTGTGGAGACTGATGACTGGATGCTTTCAGAAACATTAAACTGCTGTCTGAAAATTGCTTGAAATAAAAGTCATCTTTCATACTTCTTCTTGTTGGTTTAATTGTGGGGCTTTTTTCCCTTTTTTTTTAGGTTTTTCATCTTGTTGACACAGATTTTGTCATTGTTTCTTCCATTTCTCATTTTGTTTCTCTCCACCTTCCCTGTGGCCACAGAGTGTGTCAATGAGGGGCAGCACTCTTGGTGAATTTAAATGAGCTAAAGGATCTCCCAGCAGAGTTTTCTGCAGAGATGGTCTTTTGTTGCCTTCTCTGGAGCTGCAGCAGCAATGTCTGTGTGCAGAGCTGGGGCAGATCAGTGCTGGCCCAGCAGCTGTGCCCAGCAGCAGCAGCAGCAGCAGCACTTGGTGTTGCCAGTGCTGCTGCCGTGGCCCTGCCCCGCTGCCCTGGTGGCCCTGGTGTTGCTGCAGGGCCTGAGTGCTCTCGGGGCCGGGCACAGCCCTGGGGGTGGCAGTGCCGGGGCTGCAGCAGGGACAGGCCATGGGCACTGCTGGGGCAGCGCTGACGCCTCAGGCCAGGCCCTAGGGGCTCCAGGCTCCTGGCAGACACTCCCAAACTGCCCTGAGCATTTCCTTTGCTTCACCTTTGCTTTCTTTATTCTTCTGGTACAAATTTCTTCCAATTGCCCAGCCCTGTTCCCTCCCAGGCAAACAGCCCATCCCTGTTTGCCCTTTCTTTCTGGCCCCACTCCCCATTGCAGTTCCTGACTTGGCACCATAAAAACGTCCCCCAGCCTTCTTGGCCACCTGGGCATGCTGCTGCCTCATGTCCAGCCTGCTGTCCATCAGTCCCTGCAGGTCCCTTTCTGCCTGGCTGCTCTCCAGCCACTCTGTCCCCAGCCTGTAGAGCTGCAGGGGTTGTTGTGGCCAAAGTGCAGGACCCGGCACTTGGACTTGTTAAACCTCACCTTGTTGTATTTGGGCCCTGGATCCAGCCTGTCCAGGGCCCTGTGCAGAGCCCTCCTACCCTCCAGCAGATCCACACTACCAGACAACTTGGTGTTATCATGGTTGCCTGATACCCTAAAGTGTCACGATGGTCTCCATGACTCCATGAGGCCTCCCAGTGTCACAATGTCTCTTTGGTTCCATGGGAGCCCTTGGTGTCACAAAGTCCCTTGGCTCTTGGGCCCTTCAGTGTCTCAATGGCCCTTGGTCCCCTAAGGCCCTGCAGTGTCACAGTGGATCCTTGTTTCCATGAGGTCTGGCAGTGCAGCAATGCTCTCCTTGGTTCCACTCTGTCACAATGGCCTCTTGGTGCCAAGGGCCACCATGGGGTCAAACATGTTTCCTTCATTCCAGGAGTCCTTGAGGTCCAGCACTGGGCCCTTGGTTCCATGGGGCCCTGCAGTGTCACAATGGCCCCATTGTGACACCAGGTCCTGCTCTGTCACAATGCTCTGCATGGTTCCACAAGGCCCTGCAGGGTCACAGTGGCCTCTTGGCTCCATGAGGCCTCAGAGTGCCACAATGAATTCCTTGGTGCTGCAGTGTCACAATGGAGCCCTGGTGACACAAGATCCTGCAGTGTCACCAGGGACTCTTGGTTCCATGGGGCACCACGGTGTCACAATTGTTCCCTCAGTTCCCAGAGTCCTTGCAATAGAGCAATGGCCCCTTGATTCCATTGTCCCCAGGCTCTCCCAAGGCTCTCCTTGGTTCTGCAGTGGCACAATGGCCCCTTGGTTCCACAAGTCCCTGCAGGGTGACAGTGGCCTCTGTGGTTCTAGCAGGACCCAGACTGTCACCATGGACTCCTTGCTTCCATTCAGCCCCACAGTGTCACCCTGGCCCCTTGGCTCTGTGCTGCCATGTCATACACAGTGTCACCATGGTCCTCTTATTGCCACCAGGCCCCGCAGTGTCACAATGGCCCCTTGCTTCCCCAGGGCCCTGCAGTGTCACAATCATCAGAGAATCAACCAGGCTGGAGATGAACTTGGAGAGCATCAAGGCCAACCTGGGACCCAACACCACCTTGTCACCCAGATCATGGCACTGATTGCCACATCCAGTCTTTCCTTAAACACCACCACAGCTGGTGACTCACCCACCTCCCTGGGCAGCCCATTCCAATGCCCAATCACCCTTTGTGTGGAAAATATTTCCTAATGTCCAGGCTAAACTTTACCTGGTGCAGCTGAAGGCTGTGTCATCTTGTCCTGTCAGTGTTCCCTGGGAAAAGAGCCTGACCCCCACCTGGCTGCACCCTCCTGTCAGGGAGTTGTAGAGAGTGATGAGGTCTCCCCTGAGCCTCCTCTTCTCCAGGAGAAACAACCCCAGCTCCCTCAGACACTGCTCCTCACAAGACTTTCTTCCAGTCCTCTGACCAGCCTTGTTGCCCATCTCTGGACACGCTCCAGCTCCCCCATGTCCTCCCTAAATTGGGGGCCCAGAGCTGGACACAGCACTCGAGGTGCTGCCCAACCAGTTCCCAGCACAGGGGAAGAATCACTGCCCTGCCTCTGCTGGCCACACCATTCCTGATCCATAGGAGTGCCAGGGGCTGGATGAGGGAAATGCTCGGGAGGGGGTGAGGAAAAATTCTGAATGATTGTCAGCCATGAAGGGTCTTGATTTTCATATCTGTTCAAACTGCTTTAAAAGCTGCTGGGGATCAATATCAATTGGACATTGCTGAGGTCAATCTATAAACAGGAAAATAAAACTTAACAGAACAAAACTGTACTCTTGGCATTGTTTTATACTATTGTATATTCACTTTGAGTACACTTCTGTCATCTGTCTAATTAACCACATTAAGAACTGAAAATTTGAAATATTCCCCAGGGCCTTTTCTTGTTCAGGTATTCTGAACAAATGTTTATGAGCTCTTCTCACTGAATTCCTGAACTGAAGAGCTCAAGAAAGAAGAAGTCTCCAGGGCACTAAAATCCATCAGCAGCCTGCAAGTGATTGAGGATCCATCCCCATCAGAGCAGCAGTGAATAGAAATGGGCACAGCTTTGTGGCTACTGTCCCAGCTTTGGCATGGGCCCTGGGCCTGGAGCAGGAGCAGCTCTTGAGGGCCCCAAGGCTGGGGCTCTGGTGCTGCCCTGGGCAGATGGGATGGCAGCAGGGGCTGCAGAGCTCTCAGCACCTCAGCCCAAGGGGAGCAGGGCAGCCAGGGAGCCTCCTTTGGCCTTGGCCAAGCCCCTTCCCCCATGGCTGGGGCTGAGTCCTGTGGCAGCTGCAGCTGCTGCTGTGCCCTTGGCAGGGGCTGAGGCCGTGGGGCCAGTGGCCAGAGCAGCCTGGGCTGAGCAGAGCTGTGGGGCCAGAGCCGGCTGGGCTGGGCTGGGCTCAGAGAGGCCCTTGGTGCTGCCCAGAGCTCAGGGCAGCTGGCAGAGCTTGCAGGGAGCTGGGCTGGGCTCCGAGAGCCTGGCCCAGAAACCATCAGTGTCCATCTCAGCCTGGCTGAGCGTGCAGGGGCAGGACTCAGGCCAGGCCTTGTGGGGCAGGGCCAGCGCCTGTGCAAGGCATTGCAAACAGGCAAGTGGCCCAGAGAGGAGGCTGCTCTGTGCCCTTGGTGGCAGGGACAGAGCAGGGAGGGGCCCAGGACATTTGTCAGCGCCAGCCTCTGTGCCCATGTGTTGGCAGCCCTGGCTGCTGAGCCCAGCTTTGGCCTGGGCTGAGTTTGGCTGTGGCCCAGCTCCATCCTCCTGCGGGGCTCAGGGCCTGTTCCCGGCCATGGCCAGCCCTGGCTGCCTCTCTGCTGGCCCAGAGGCCGGCAGAGCCCGGGGCAGGGCTGTCTGTGCAGCCCCACAGGTGCCAGGGGCTCTGCAGGAGCTGGCAGAGGCTGCCCAGCAGGGAGGCCATGGGGCACAGAGCCCCAAGGCTGCTGTGGGCACCACGGCACAGGGGCCGTTCCCAGCCGCAATGCTCCTGGCCTGGGCTGGGCCTGCACAGGGGCTGGGCCACCATGGCTGGGCCAGCACAGGGCCACAAAGGGGCCACGCAGCCGCTCACGGGGCTGACAGCAAGGCCAGGCACACACAAGCAATTGCTGAGCATGGCCTGCGCTGGCCAGGCCTGACTGTGCCAAAGGCAGAGCTCAGCTGCCCTTGGCGGCTGCAGCAACACTCCAGAGCCCAAAGAGCCTCCATGGCTGTGCTGGAGACCAAGGCTGCAGCAGGGAAATGCAGGGCTGCTGCGGGATGGGGAGGCCATTGAATTCCAGCACACACCTCAGCTCTCTGATGATCCCGGCACCATGCTGGGCCCTGTTTCAGCCTGGAGCAGAGCAGATGTTGATGGGACAGGAGCCCTGCGGGGCTGTCAGGGACCTGCATCTTGCAAGGTGCTCTGCTCTCCCTCAGGTATTCTGGGACAGATCCAATCCCAGCTGGGCACCTCAGGGCACAAGTGGCACTGCCTCTTCATGGGCACACAGCTGATGTCTGCCTGGAAAGGGGCACAGGTGTTAATACCTGTTAGTTTCATAATATACAAGCGAATCTTTATTATGTGGGTCACTTGAGTACTTTTAAGAAATGGCAAAATTTTCCGACCAGGAACACGAAGTTCCTGGAAGTGTCTTCTGATGGCAGAAGGAGAAGAAATGCTGGTCTTCCTGTGGACTTGTGTCACCAATATCCACTGTATTACTTCCTCTCCCTCTTCCTTCATGTGTTTCCAGGTCACCTGCTTAAATGGCCATGTCTAAGGACACCCCTTCACTGGACCAGCTGGAACTATGTCCACCTTGCTGCTTTCAGATTTCCTCCTCCAGATGCTCTCTGGTCATTCAAGTGCCTGTCAAATGACTGGTTTCGTGCTTTGGGCTGCAGGGACCTGCCCAATATTTCTGAAGTTCAAATAAATATCACATTAGTCAAGATCTTAATTGTGTTTCTATCTATCACAGAATTTTTCTTATGTCTTTGCCTAAAACTGTTCTGTACAGAAATCCCTTGGAGATGGGGGACATGTCAGATGCTGCTGGGACATCCCAGAGAGCTGAGGGAAGAGCTGTGATGGTTATTAAACTGTTCAAATGTTCAGCTTGTGTTTGCTGGCAAGAAACCTTTCTGTGCCTCTGAGTGTCACCAGGCCCTGAGCCCAAAGGACACAAACCTGATGAGTTGTGGTTCCCACTGCAGGGGCTGCACTTGGGCCTTGGCTCTGCACAGGAGAGCTCTTCACCCCCTTTCTCTCTTCTCCTCCCTCTGGGCGCGGAGGGAGCTCCTGACTTCAGCCCATAACTCGTGTGTGCAAAGAGCAAATCTGGGCAGAATCGGGGCAGGGAGGGTTTGGGGGACATTTGGATCTGTGCTGGGCACAGAAGGTGTTTTCCATTGCTCTGAGACTGTCTGCTGTGCAAAGTGGATTTATTATCCAGCAGAGGAATGACTCTGGCATTTGATGGAGCTGTGCCTTCCCTTGGCTTTGTTGACTGACAAGAAATGAACATCCCTCTGTGTCCCAGGCAGCTCCTTCTGCAAGGAAAGCAGGTGGGAGTTGGAGCCAAGGAGCTGAAAGCTGCAGGTGCAGCCTGGGCTGGAGGGAGCTCAGATTTGCACAAGGCTGCTGTGAGTGCCAGGGCTTGGATGGGGGAAATGGTGGGCTGGGGGTAGGGACAGAGTGTGATTGATTGTCAGCCATGAAGGGTCTTGATTTCCATATCTATTCCAACTGCATGAGGAGGTACTTGGATTCAGTGTCAATTGGAGATTGCACATGTCAATGAATTAACAGGAAAGCAAAACTAAAGAGGACTTAAAAACTCTTTTCTCACTGTCTTTTTAAATATCAGGTATTTAGTTTGAATATACTACTCAGATCTACTTAACCACAAAGGATTTGGAAATTAAAATCAAATGATTCCCAGAGGCTTGGCTTGTTCAGGTGTTCTGAATGTTCATGAGCCCTGGGACACTGAATTCCTGCACTGAAGAGCTGAAGGCTGAACAAGCCTCTGGAGCAGGGAAATTCAGCAGCAGCCTCCAAGTTGCTGAGGATGTCAGCAGCCCCCAGTGAGGCCATCCCTGCCCAGAGAGCGTGGGGGAATGGGCAGACAAGGAGAGCGTCCCTGGGGCTGGGGCAGCACAACTCAGAGGCACCAGCGGCTCCAGCTGGGCAATGGAGTGTGGAATGTGGCTGGGAAAGCCCTGCCTGGGCTGGGCCAAGCAGGACACACAAGCCCTGACCCCCATCCACTAAAAAACTCTCTCAAGGAGACATTTAAGAAGAATTACAATTGTTTCTGTACCCAAAGTTGGATACACTGGAGAAATACTGACAGGAAATCCTCAAGAGCTCAAAACAACCAAACAGCCTTTACTGGCAACTTTAGAAAATTAGAGAAATTTTTGCAAATGTTTTAATAGGATATTCAATCAACAAAACAACACTTCTCAAAACATTAATTTGGCCCATTCAACTTCACAAACTCTAAGCCTTTGCAATTTTAAGTTAATCGAAATTTGCAGGAGGACAAAAGAAGAAGTATTTTTCTTTCTCTCTCTCAGAGAGACAGAAAGAAAAATAAGATACAGAGAAGCACACACACAGCTACCAACTCCTGGATTCCAGCAGTGTTGAGATGGAAATTCCAAGGGGATCCAGGGTCAAGATCTCTGCTTGCCTTGTGGTCAGCCTTCAATACCCCTTGGTCTCCTTGGGCCCTTCCCCCAGGTGGGGCTTGGGCTCATTTGGTCCCTCAGGAGCTGGGCTGGGGCTGCAGAGGTGGCTGTGGAGCATTGCCTGTGCTGTGCCAGGGACTGGCAGCCACTGCTGGGCTGGGATAGAGGCTCTGGGGGGATTGGGCTTCCAGGGCAGGGCAGGGCTGGGGTTCCAGGGCAGGGCAAGGCTGGACCTTTCTCCCCCAAACACAAAATCCTTTGAGCCACAATCTCCTCCAATCTTTCACAACAGGCAGTGTTGCAGGTGAAATCCCAACTCTGGCCATGGGGGCCTGGCCAAGAAGGGCAGTTCTTTTCCATAGGAAGGAAAGCACAGAGCTCCAGTGTTTGGAAGGCAGGTGAGAGCCTCACTAGGCCAAGGCCAGCCTGACTTGTCAGAAATGACATATTTTGTCTGGGAGCTATCTTTGGATGTAGGGAATTTTGGAGGTAGAATCCCAATCTCGGCCATGGGCACCTGGAGAAGCAGGACAGTTCTTTCCCATGGGAAGGAAATCTCAGAGCCTTCCCCAATGTTTTGGGACAGATGGGAGGTGAAACCACTGCAAGACAGACTTGTCCTGGCAATATTCCTATGGGAGCAATCCCTGGATATAAGGAAATTTGGAGGTGAAATCCCAATTCTGGCCATGGGTCCCTAGAGGAGAAGGACAGTTTTTTCTATTGGGAAGGAAAGCACAGAGCCCCAGTGCTTCAGCAGCAGATGAGAAGAGACCTTCAACATGCCAAGGTCAGCTGGACCAGTCAGGTGGCTCCTGGGAGGCCAAGCCAGCCAGACCTGTTCCATGTTCTTTTGGTTTTATGGTGCCCCATAGTGTCACAATGGCTCCTTGGACCCATGGGGCCCCGCAGTGTCATAATGGTGACTTGATTCCATGGGGTCCAGCAGTGTCACAATAGACCCTTCTTTTGATTGGGTTCCACAGTGTCACAGTGGCCCCAAGGTTTCATAAGGCCCCAAAGTGTCACAATGGTCCCAATGATTCCATGAGGCCCTGCAGTGTCACAATGGTCTCAGAGGTTCCCCAGGCCCCACAATGACATGGGACTCCTCGGTTCATGAGCCCTGCAATGTCACAATGGACCTTGGACCCTGGGGGTTTGCAGCTTCACAATGGTCTCCTTTGGCTCCACAGTGTCACAATGAACCACTGATGACAGGAGGCCCCTCTGTGTCACCCTGGAGCTTTGGTTCCACACAGCCCTGCAGCGTCACAATGAACCCTTGGTTGAATGGGGTTCCACAATGTCACCATGGCCCCAAGGTTCCATGCAGCCCTGCAGTGTCACAATGGCCTCTTGGTTTCACCAGGCCCCACAGTATCACAATGGTCCTCTTGGTTCCATGGAGACCCCAGGGTCACAATGGTCTCACTGGTTCCATGAGGCCTCAACATGTCACAATGCTTTGCTTATTCCATGAGGCCTCATAGTGTCACAATGGCCTCCATGATCTCATGAGTCCCCTCAGTGTCACAGTTCCATGAAGCTGTCAAGTGTCTTAATGGGGTCTCCATTGTTCCATGAGGCTTGAAATGTCACAATGAACCTTTGGCTCCACGGGGTCTCGCAGTGTCACAATGGCCCCTTTGTTCCATGACACCCCAAAGTGTCACAATGGTCTCCACAGTTCAATGAGGCCCCGTGGTGTCACAATGGACCCTTGGTTTGATGGGGCCTCTCAGTATCACAGTGATCCCTACATTCCATGGAGCCACACAGTGTCAGTACAGTCCCCATGGTTCCATGAGGCCCAGCAATGTCACAGTGCTCTCCATGATTCCATGAGGCCCCACAGTGTCACAATGGTCCCTTGGTCTCACAGGGCCCCACAGTGTCACAATGGTCCCTTGGTTCCATGGGCCCTGTGCTGCTGCATTCCCCCCTCCCCTTCTCAGGCCGCCCTGCCAGCTGAGAAATGCTCCTTGGGGCTCGGCCTTGGCCAACAGCCCCTGGGCTCAGCTCCTCTGCAGCTCATCACAAACACTGTCTGCTCCAGGCACTGCTGCTGCCCAACCAGCTCCTGCTTTCTGTAGCAGCAGCCCTGGGAACTGGTTTTGTTCCCTCAGTGGCACAACATCCCTGTTCTCACACTGCCAAAGAAAGCTGTTGGTGCCAAGTGTGGCCAGGATGAACCATTGCTGGGACTGAAACCCCTCTCTTGGGGCCCTACAAACAGCGCTCCAAAAGGAGCCCTTGGAGCTCTCCTGGGCCAGCGACTCCCTCTGAGTGGGGCCTCTCCCAGCCGGGAACTCTCCCGTTTGCTGCACTCGGGGATCCCCAACAACGACGGAGCCTGGGCCGATCCCCCCACTCCTCCAGGCTCAGCCCTTCACCTGCTGGGGAGATGCCAAAGGATCCTCAGGGAGCATTCCCTGCCCTCAGGGGAATTTCTCCCAGGTGCCTTGCACTGACTCTTTGTGTCTGTGTGCACACAGGAGAGCCTGTGCTGGGGAAATGTGGCAGAAATGCTGCTCTCTGAGGGGTTTGAGTGCCTTGGATAGCTGAGACTGTCAGGCCTGTATGCCAGGCCAAATCACAAGGTCTAAGCTAAGTTAAATGCTCCTAAGAGTTGTTCTTTCACTA
Organism: Agelaius tricolor; assembly: GCF_023055355.1. Taxonomy (NCBI): domain Eukaryota; kingdom Metazoa; phylum Chordata; class Aves; order Passeriformes; family Icteridae; genus Agelaius; species Agelaius tricolor. The sequence continues at coordinate 423,898 of NW_027269311.1, read as the reverse complement.
AATTGTTATGTTTAATCAAAGTTATAAGCTAAGCTAATATTGTTAAATATTATTCCTCTGTTAAATTGCTAAGTCATAGGTTTTAAGTTAGGTTAAATACTGTTTAGTGCTATTCTTTTGCTATATTGTGAAGATGAAAGTATCAGTTAAGGTTAAGGTGTAACTTAAGTCCTATTAGGTTTGACCTCTGTAAGTTTTTGGGCCATATTCCTTTTATCCTTGCTCTCACTGTCCTTGTGTCCACACACACACAGTGGTCAACAAAGCTGACCACTGACATTAGGGTCCTGGCCAGTCCTGTTCTGTAGGGTATTTAGTGTTACATCCCTGAGCAGCCAAAGCTACCAAATTAGTATTGTCAGCACTACTTCACATTATTATAATTTTAGATGTAAATAGTGATATAGAAATATTGATATAGATATAGATTTGGATAGATATAGACATATATATATAAATCTATAAATATATATTAACGTCTTATTATCCTAGAAATATGTATATAGTTATTTATTATATTGATATTTCACTTGCACAAATGCATCTGAGCTCAGGATTAAAACCTTCTTCTCTTGCTCTGTGTGGGGGTATTCCAACAATAATTGTTCTTTCTGAAGGTGCTGTTTCCAATGTACTCTTAACAAATTCATCTTTGTCTGCCCAAACCCACAAGGACTTTTCCTTCTCCATGTGCAATTTTTGGATGCATTTGAAGCCATCCAGGGGTTCAGCCTCTTTTACCCGACTGCCCCAGTGCTCACAAGGGGCTCCAACCTCAGCCCACTCCAGAGCCAGGGAACTCCAGGGAAGGGCTTCCCATCTGGGAATTTCTGATGGCACTGATTCCTCACATTTACGTTTAAAAAGTGACATTTTGTCGTGATCTGGCCAGACTGGGCCAGTTTTGTTTTACCAGTGGGCAGAGTCAGCACCAAAGACACAGACTCCAACTGAAGGAATCAGTGACATTTCCTGCAGCTCAAAGCAGCAAAGAATCACAACAGGAGCAGCTCAGCAATGCACCCAACCATCCCCACCAAAGATTGCCTGCAGTGATTGAGAAAGATCCAGCCCCAGTTACCCTCAGCCTTTACCATCGCCCAGACCCACACAGCAGCTGGGGAAGCTGTCACAGCCAAGGGCTGCAGAGCCACTCCTGGGCACTGGCAATTCCTGCAGGTGCCTCCAGCCACAGGTGAGGCTCCAACCCCGCTGGGAGAGGGCCCAGCTCTGACAGTGCTGAATGGACAAACTGACAGCACTGCTAGTGTGGCAACATCTGCTTTCATCCTCCTCTTGGCTTCCTCCCAAAGCCTGGTCAGGGCCCCAGGAGGAACCAAGGGAGGTGACTTTGACCATTCAGCCTCAAACAAGGCCAGATGTCAGATTTCATGGCCTTGTCCGGCTTCTAAATACACAAAGGTCCATACATATTTCACTAATGAGTGGCTACATCTATCACAGTGCTAATGACCATGCATATTTCATCAGGGAGCAGATACAAAGATAACCTTTGGCTGGAAGGTTCATCCAGAGGCCACCTTGGGCTCAGGGCCTGCTGTTCAGGCCTCACTCAGGGCTGGTGTCCAGGCCTTGGCACTTCAGGGACGTGGTTTAGTGCTGGGCTTGGCACTGCTGGGTGACTGGCTGCACTGGGTGAGCTCAGAGGGCTTTTCCAACAGAAAGGATTCTGTGATTCCATGATTCTATCCACTGCATTCAGCTGGGGCTAGTTTAGCAGCATTACTTTGCTCCAAAAGTTCCCTCTTTCTCAGCTCCTGTGGCCTGAGGCTTCAGCTCCTTCAGCTCCTGGTGCTGAGCTGCTCATGCTGAACGAGACGACTCGGAGAGAAGAACACAGTCCATGCAATTCCTTCTGGGACACGGAGAGGGGAGGCTGTGCAAACAGGAGCATTGTTTGCTGTGGCCTCCTCTCTGCCCTTCACGCCTTTCAGCGCTTTGAACCAGCCCAGAGCTTTCTCCAAGAGTGCAATGGAGCAGCTGTTCCTGCTCCTGGCTCTGGCTCTCTCCAGTCTCTGCCCTTGCCTGCTTCTGTCCCTCGTGCTGTGCCCTCTGTTCCCCCAGGGCTGGCTGGCTGCTGCCCAGGACTGTGGCACTGGCACAGATCCAGTGCTCCAGAGCCTCCTTTCTGTGCCCTTGGAGCTGCCTGGGCACAGCAGCCTTTTCCATCTGCAAGCTCCCCATGGATAGGGAGTGCCCAGCTCCGTTCCTTGCACAGCCTCCAGGAGCCCAGGGCTGCCATCTCAAGTCCCTGCTGGCACTGGGGGCTCCCAGGTGCCTCAGGATGCTGTGACACCGCTGCACACGGGAGGGAACAGGGGCAGGGGCTGTGCTGAAAGTCAGCTCCATCTGCTGCTGCTGCTGCTGCTGCTGCTGCTGCTGCTGTGGGGTCATTTGTGCAGCCCTGGCCCAGAGTCAGGGATCAGATCCTGCCAGTCTCTTCCAGCCCTGGCTGCTCAGAGTTTGGGCCTTGGAGCCTCAGGTGGGCAGAGGCAGCTGCTCCTGGTCCCTCTGTGTGCCCGTGTTCAGCAGTGCTGCTCCATCAGGCTGTGCCCAGCAGCGGGGAAAAGCCTCAGCCCTGCAGGGCCAGGAGCTGCCGGGCTCTGCCTGAGCAGCTCAGCCAGCAGGAAGGGAGCTGCTCCACACAGGAACCAGGAGCAAAGGACATTCCTTTTATAGGACATGTTTTCTATTTAAAGGAAAAAAAAAGGGAAAGGGGAAAAAATAGGTAAATTGTAGAAGATAAGAATAAAATCCAAGTGTTAGAGAAAAAATATAACATAATGTTAGAGAAAAAAACAAAACATAAATGCAAAGTTACATTCTTTGCATTAAGAGGTACATGATCTTTTGAAAAAGAGATCTCAGTTATTTACAATGTAAATCGGCTGATGCCATGGATCCATCTTACTGGCCTCAGCAGCCTTTTAAAAGGTTTTGGGCTTTGTTTCCAACATTGCTATTTTTGATTGTGCTCCAAGCAACAGGAAATTGCTTTGTGCCCTGCCAGCTCCAAGCAGGACTGGGAATGGAAACTCTGTCAAACCCCAAATCCTTTAGAAGATGCCCTTCCTTCTCAGCCTGGAAATGAGCTGCACATTCCCTTTGAAACTGTCAGGGATTTCTTAAAGACACAAAGTCCCACTGACAGCTTTTTGCTCTGGTTTGGCAGTGCAGAAGGGCAATTCTCCATCCATCACCTCCAGACTGCACTGCCTCAGGAGCACGGCCCACTCGCCAGCTTTGGCCCACTCGTGGCACTTCTAGAGGAGGAAGAAAGTGCAACTGCACCATTCCAGCCAATCAAGAAGGAAGAATGGGACAGACAAACACCCTGTACAGATCCAGGCGTTCAGCTGGGACTGTGGAGAGTTTGGGTCCTTGCCAATTGGATGTGTGTCCCCAGCTGCAATCTCTGGGCCTGCAGCAGAGTCTCACTCACTGCCAAAGCAGAAAGCTCAGGCGCTGTGCTCGCAACGGGCTCGTCTGATGCAGAGCTGTCAGAGCAATGTGAGGGCAGAGCCAGCCCAGCTGGGCCCAGGGCTGAGCCCAGCAGAGCCCTGGCAGAGCCCAGAGCAGCCTCAGCAGCCACAGAGCCCGGCTGCAAGGAGAGAAAGCAGAAACCGCCCGTCAGCTGAGGGCTCCTGTGCCCTTGTGCCAAGGCCTGCGGTGCCCAGGCCATGCTGGCTGTGCCCAGAGCTGTGCCCAGAGCTGCCCATCCCTGCTGCCTTTGGCAGCAGAGCAGGAGGGCAGGACATGTGCCCAGCCTGCAGCCAGCCACGGCACATCCAGCCCTCAGCAGCTGCCCAGAGCCAAAAAGCAGCTGGACAGCGACTGAAGAATTCATTGCATCTGCCCCAGCTAAGGGGGAACCTTTGGTGCCCGGCCAGGCCATGCCAGGCCCAGATCTGGGAGCATCCCCCTGCCTGTGGACTCACCTGCAAATTGGGCCTGGAGCCTGGCTTTGAAGAAGGTACCAGAATCCAAGTCCATCATCTTCAGCTGGCCAGGCCGAGGAAGAGATTGTCATCCTTGAGCTTGTCCTTGGTGTCTCCAGCAGCAGCCCCACCTGGTACAGCTTCTCCAGGGGCTCCTTCTCCTTCCCTGGGGCCAGACCAGGCTGTCAGGGCTCTGCCCAGGGCCCCAGCCATCCATGAACCAGACAAACCAAACCAGGGGGGATGGTGGCCACCAGTGCTTGCCACCCCAGGTCTCCAGCTCAGCTCCAGCCCAAGGGCTGCGTGTTCCCTTCTGCTGACCCCTGCTCAGAGCTACAGGCAGCACAAAACCAGCCTGGTTTGCTTTGCCACTGATTGCCAAGAGATGTGTGGAGCTGGTACCTGCCAGGCCCTGGATCCGACTGTGCACGTGGATCTCTCCCATCTTCTAGGGCAGAGGAACACCCTGCACCCAAGGATGGCAGAAAAGCTCTTCTAAGGATGGCCTGTCCGAGGGTTGCATGGACAAACACCTCTTAATGATATCCTGGCACTCTGGGGAGAGAAACCAGAAATCACCAGTCAGCTGGAGAAGTTGTCCCCCTGTTCCCATGCCCAGGCCATGCTGGGTGTGCCCAGAGCTGGGCCTAAACTTCCCCATGGATGCTCTGTTTGGAGGAGAGCAGGAGAGCAGGACCTGTGCCACCTCCTCAGCAGCTGCCAGAGTGGGATGCCCACGAGCCCGCTGCTGTCTCCCAGCACTGGGATTCCCCCCGTGCCCAGAGATGAGGATCCACCTTGAGAGAGCCATCGTGGGAACAAGATCCGCCCCCGGATGATCTCCTGGCCCCTCCTGAACGGGTGCTTGCCCATGACCAGGTGGCACAGCAGGAGGCCCAGGGACCAGATCGTTGCTGCCTCGCCGTGGTAGCGCTGGTGCTGGATCCACTCTGGTGGGCTGTAGGACAGGGTTCCTGTGGAACACAGACACAGCTCAGCAGGGGGATGCTGCTGCTCCCAGAGCCCGGCCCCAGCATCCCTGGCCATGTGGGGGCTGCCCCAGAGCCACACGGGGTGAGCGCTGCCCTCTCACCAGCACCTGGGACTTGTGTACAAACTTGGGGCTGGAAAAGAAGCCACTGGTGCTGGAAGAGGGCAGCAGAAACCCTGGGAAGGCCCAACCATGACACACAAAGGAGAAACCCACTCAGTGGTGGAGAAAACCCACTCTCCTCCCCACCTGTATGGCCCCCAAAACTGTTAATAAGCCAAGGCAAACAAGGGGAGCAGAGCAGTCCAAGCCCTTCCTCGCCTGCACACCAAACCATCCGGGGCACGGGGTCAGACCCCCCTCTCTGCTACCCCCATGGGGGTTTGTGTCGGGCTGGCTGCCCCAGCTCCAGCCCCAGCCCAGGCCACAGTGGGTGCTGAAGGCTGTCGGCCGGGCTGGCAGCGGGCCCCCCTCACACCCCACCCAAATCAACTCGGCTGCAGCATCAATCCCATCCCGGCTGCAATAGGGGGAAGCCCCGGTGCTGCACCCGGCTGGGCCATGAGATGCCCAGGAGCATCCCCTGGAGGGCTCACCTGCAAACTGGGTGTAGGCTGTGTCTTGGAGGAAGGCGCCACAGCCAAAGTCGATGAGTTTCAGCTGCCCGCTGGCCAGGTCGAGCAGGATGTTCTCGGGCTTGATGTCCCTGTGCAGGACCCCGCAGGCGGTGCAGTGCCGCACGGCCTCCAGCACCTGGCGGAACAGCGCCCGCGCCTCCTCCTCGGGCAGGAACCCCCGCTCCGCCAGGAAACCCGAGAGCTCCTGGCACCGCTCCGGACGCTCCAGCACCAGCAGGAAGCTGTCGGGGAGCTCGAGCCACTCCAGGAGCTGAATGACAGCGGCACAGCCACGGGACACCTTGGCCAGCAGCACGATCTCCAGCGGCGCGCTGCTGCCGTCGGGCTGCGGGAGGAGCGCGGTGCCGTCAGTGGGGCTGAGGCCGTGCCGGGGCTCTGGGAGCCCTCAGCCAGCCCGGGACGCTCTGCACGCCCCGCTCAGCCCACGCCCGCTCTCCCCGCAGGGCTCCCGGCGGCTCCCACCCTGCCGGGCCCCGGCTCCTCGCCGCCCGGCCCGGCCCGGCTGCTGCCGCTGGCCCCGCTCACTCACCAGCTCGCCCCAGTGCCGGATGCGATCCCGCGGCACGCGTTTGATGGCCACCTGCGAGCGAAGGAGAGCAGCGGGCTGAGCTCGCCGCCCGTCCTGCCCAGCCCCATCCTCCGCCCTTCTCGTCCTCCTCTTCCTCCTCCCCCTCCGCCCGCCGCCGGCCCCGCCGCTCACCGGGGCGCCGTCCGAGAGCCGCGTCCCCGAGCAGACGCTGCCGAAGCCGCCGCGCCCCAGCAGCGAACCCACTCGGTACCGCTCCTGCAGGGCCTCCTGCGCCTTCCCTGCGGGCGAGACGCGGCTGTCAGCGCTCGGCCCGGGGCCAGCAACGGCCCCCGAGCGCTCCCCGATCGGCCCGGGCCGGGCATCCCCACCCGCCCCGGGCCCCGGCGGCTCGGGGCCGGCGGCCGCGCTGCCGAGCGGCGGAGCTCGGGCCGGGGAAGCCGCAGCGGAGGCGGCGGCAGCGGCAGCGCCGCCTGTGTCCTCCGCAGGCCCCGGGACGAGCCGGGGCCGGGACTGGACCCCACGTCGGGTCCGGGGCCGGGCTCGGGCCAGGCGGAGCCGAAGGGCGGCGATGCCGCCCCCGCACCAGGCACTGATGCCCGCCCAGCAGCGCCACCGCCAGCACGGCCAGAGCCGGGCGGAGGCGAGAGCGCGGCGGGACGGCCGGGGCCGGGCACGGGGCAGCCCCGCCCGGGGCCGGGGGCGGGCCGGGGGCATGGCCCGGCCCGGCAGGGGGAGAGGGAGGCGGGGAGAGGAGAGGGACGCCGGGCAAGGGACCCCGAGAGAAGGGTGCCCGACAGCGGGAAAGGGAGAGAAAAAGAAACAGATAGAAAAACAGAAAGAGAAAGAAAAAGAGAAAGAGAAAGAAAGAAAGAGGGATCTAAAATATCTGTTTTGCTGCTGTCGCTGCTGCTGCTGTCGCTGCTGCCGCCGCTGCTGCTGCCGCCGCTGCCGCCGCTGCAACTGAAGCACCGGGGCGTCCCCGTGTCCGTTCCCCGCTCGCCCCACGAGCCCCACGTTCGAGCCCCGCGCGCCCCGGGCACAGCCCCTGAGTCTGTCCAAACACGGGAACTTTGCAGCGGTGAGCCCAGGTGCAGAGCCCTGACTCCTGCACACTGGCACAGCAATGCCCTCGCTTGCTGCTCTGCATTGGCCTGGCTGAGGGTCAAACACTGTCGGGCCACCTTCCCTTGGGGTAGGATTCCTACCTGACCCCAGCACTGTGCACTTACATCTCCAGTGTTGCCTTCCAGTAAAAACAGGGGAAGGAAAACTCTGTGTGGCTCATGGTATTTTAGAGTGTCTAAAAATCACTAAGTCACCGATCTTAGAGGTGAGGTGCATCTGGAATTACTGGGATGGAGAAGTAGTGCAACATGGAAAAGGGGAGCATAGAAATAAATAGAGGAAAACATCTTGGATTTTTTCTTTCATTTCACTTCTGGAAAGCTGTTTCAGTTTTCCAGGAATCTTCTCCTGTCTGCTCTTCCCAAGAATCTCTCGTGGAGAACAAAGTCAAGCTTCTGTCACAAGATTTGCCAGCAGGAAATTATGCCGCTGGTGAAATTTTCATGATGACTGTTTGTGCTGGCTTAGGGCAAATTTTGGGAGGAAACCTCCAGAAGGGATCCGTCTAGAAAGCAAGTTCAAGTGGCCCCTCCCCCTATGAGTTCAGGAAAAGTCTTCCCTCGAGAAAAGTGAAAAAACCTCAGTTTATTTAACAAGTAAAGTATTCACAAGCATGAAAAATTAATAATATTAAATAAAACCTCTGTCAGTGCTAAAGAGATGGCAAATTCAGAAAGTCCTTTTTGTGGGGTGTAGTTGGCACACTCGGTCTCTTCTAAGTCCCTCTGGTGCTGGAATGCAGCGTCCCAGAGCTCGGTGGGCCACAGGTGTGAGCTGCAGGTGTTTTTCTGGGTTTTCAGTCCAGAGCAGGTTTAAACAGTTCCAAGAAAAAGGAAAGTCACAGTCCCAGGAACTTCTCTACCTAAGCTAGCTAAAACCAAATTTAGGCTAGCTAGACTTGGGCTGTGAAGGCATCGGGAAATTTCCAAATCTGGGCGCTGGCGGTCCCAGCAAACACCAGATCTCGATGGTGCTGGAGCCAGAACCTGGTAAATGTCCAAATTTTGGCTTTCTGTGCCAGCAAATCACTGGACCTGGGCTGTGCTGGCACCAGGAAGTTTTCAGATCTGGGCACTGGCGCTGCCAGCAAACACCAGATCTGGGTGGTGTCGTTGCCAGCGACAGAAATCTGCCAGATTTGGGCTCTGCTGGCACCGGGAAATTTCCCAATCTGGGCACTGGCGCAGCAAACACAAGATGTGGGCGGTGCCAGAGCCAGTAGCAGAAAGTTGCCAGGTTTTGGATTTCTGTGCCAGTAAATTGCTGCTGCACTTGGGATGTGCCAGAATAGGGAAATTTCCAGGTCTGGACACTGATGGTTCCAGCAAACACCAGTGAAACCTTCTGGCCCTCGTCCAGACCGTTGACCAGTGGTTTCCCTGAGAACCAGCTCTGGCCACTTTACAGACAGAGACTGCTTCCATCTGGTGCTCTGGAAACAGAACTTTAATGAAGGCAAACACAACAAACAGGACGGCGTGCACAGTACACAGAGCAAAGCAGAAAAAAGCCTGGGTCCAGGGTCTAGCAGGGATATTTATCCATTTATTTATGGGGAGGGGTTAAGGTGGGATCTGAGGGAAGGATCCAAGAGGAAGGAAGGATTAAGAATGTTACAATTTTTGCAGTATAAAGTAACCAATGGTAGCAAAGAGAACTCAGAAGTTTCTAGTAACAATCTGCATAACTGAACAGGAGGATTATGGGCGGGAGCTCCTGCTGATCCCAACTTAAGAGGGTTTTCCCATGGCCTTAAGCCGAGGTCTCCCTGTTCTTTTAAACCAACCCCAACACACCAGATCTGGGCAGTGCCGGGTTTTGGCTTTCTTTGCCAGACAATTGCTGCATTTGGGTTGTGGTGGCTCAGGGAAATTGCCAGATCTGGGCATTGGCAGTGCCAGCTCACTGCAGATCTGGGTGGTGCTGGTGCTATCACCAGAAAATTGCCGGGTTTTGTCTTTCTGTGCCAGGAAACTGCTGGACTTGGGCTGTGCTGCCACTGGGAAACTGCTGGATCTGAGCACTGGCAGTGCCAGCAAACACCAGGTCTGGGTGGGGCCAGCACCAGCTATTTGCAAGGTTTTGGCTTTCTTTGCCAGAAAATTACTCGACTCGGGCTGTGCCGGCACTGGGAAATTCCCGCATCTGGGCACTGGTGGTGCCAGCAAACACCGGATCTTGGCATTGCCAATGACGGTAGCAGGGAATTGCCAGGTTTTGGCTTTCTTTGTCAGAAAATTGCTGGACTTGGCTCTGCCAGAACAGGGAAATATCCAGATCTGAGCACTGGCAGTGGCAGCAAACACCAGGTCTGGGCACCTGTATTGGCGTCAGGAAATTGCCAGATTTTGGCTTTCTGTGCCAGCAAATTGCTGGACTTGGGCTGTGCCAGCTCTGGGAAATTTCTGGATCTGGGCACTTGTGCAGCAAACACCAGATCTGGGTGGTGTGTTGTAGTTGTTTTTATACTTTGTAATATTTTGTAAAAGTTTTGTTTTTGAATCCCTGTATTTTTCCCAAATGGTTTGTTCCAGATGGTACCCCCCTCCCTTTACCTGTGTAATCCCTTTCCCTTGCTGAGATCATCCCCAAACCCCCACCCTGGCTCTCTGTCAATCACTCAGCATCCCATCCCTCCATCCAGAAGCTTCGGTCCAGGATGTCGAGTGATTAGCCAGAGGCCAGGGCTCAGCCCCCCAAGCCTTGCCCCATACGCTGTCCTAAATGTCCATCCCCCAGTACCCATCCCTTAGGGTCACTTCTTGGTTGGTAAAATGTTATCTACTTTGGGTTTCCACCTCCCTTAAAATGTAACCTTGGAACATCTCCCGGGGCTGTGGGCAGGAGGACCCTGAGGTGTAGGGGCTCCTTCGGGACTCCTAGAACAAAACCTTGGATTAACCCCTGCTAAGAGTCGGCCCTTTATCTTCTACTGATGTCTCTGGTGTCTCTTGTGCTGCAAAGGCGACCAGCCCAGGTGCCCTCAGTACCCTCGGGGCACAGAGAGTGTCTCCCTGCTGTCGGCCGTGTCGGGGCTGCCCCCGGTGTCTGCCGACTCGGGACTGGCCCAGGGTTCCTGAGAGGAACCCAGAGGGACCGAGACAAGCTTCAACTCCAAAATCCCAGTGGTCGGCCTCGAGTCTCCCCAGGCACCTTCTGCCAAAGGCTCCAGGACAAGCCATGGTTCCCGGCTGCAGAATAGAGCACGTTCTTCACCTCTGGTCCCATCCTGACTGAGCCAAGGGCAACCGCATGAGCGATCTCCTGCTTGATCTGGGCAAAGGCTTGTTGCTGCTCTGGGCCCCAGTGGAAAGTGTTCTTCTTGCCGGTGATCAGGTAAAGAGGCCTCACGATCTGACCGTATTTGGGAATGTGCATCCTCCAAAAACCTATGGCACCTAGGACAGCTTGTGTTTCCTTCTTGCTAGTTGGTGGAGACATCGTGGTGATTTTGTTGATGACCTCAGTGGGAATCTGACTCTGTCCATCTTGCCACTTCACACCCAGGATCTCCAGGGCAGGTCCCTTGACTTTACTCTTCTTGATAGCAGAATCCTGATGATCATCTCTCCTTTCTCAAACACTTCCATTATTGTGTGCCCCCACACAATGATGTCATCAATGTACTGCAAGTGCTCTGGAGCCTCACCCTTTTCCAGTGCAGCCTGGATCAGTCCATGGCAGATGGTGGGGCTGTGCTTCCACCCCTGGGGCAGTCGGTTCCAGGTGTACTGCACAGCCCTCCAGGTGAAAGCAAACTGAGGCCTGCATTCTGCTGCCAGAGGAATGGAGACAAACACGTTAGCAATGTCAACAGTGGGTACCACTTTGCTGCCTTGGACTGCAGCTCGTACTGGAGTTCCAGCATGTCCGGCACAGCAGCGCTCAGCGGTGGAGTCACTTCATTCAAGCCACGATAGTCCACAGTCAATCTCCATTCTCTGTCAGACTTGCACACAGGCCAGATGGGGCTGTTGAAGGGTCAGTGGGTTTTGCTGACCACCCCTTGGCTCTCCAGCTCACGGATCATTTTGTGGATGAGGATCACGGCATCTCAATTAGTTCAATATTGCCGGCGGTGCACTGTCGAGGTGGCAATCGGCACTCGTTGCTCTTCCACCTTCAGGAGAGCTACTGCAGATGGGTTTTCTAATAGTCCAGGCAAAGTGTTCAACTGCTTGATGTTCTCAGCCTCTACAGCAGCTATGCCAAAAGCCCATCTGAGTCCCTTTGGGCCTTTGTAACAGCCATTCTGGAGGAAATCTATGCCCAGAATACACAGGCCCTCTGGGCCAGTCACAATAGGATGTTTCTGCCACTCCTTCCCAGTCAGGCTCACCTGGGCTCCCAACAGGGTCAATTGCTGTGATCCCCCCATCACCCCGGCAATGGAAACAGGTTCTGCCCCCACATGTCCCGATGGTATCAGGGTACACTGCGCACCAGTATCAACTAAGGCATCGTATTTTTGTGGCTCTGATGTGCCAGGCCATCGGATCCACACTGTCCAGAAAATCCGGTTTTCCCGTATCTCTTCCTGGTTAGAGGCAGGACCCCCCCTAGCCCTGGTTATTATTTCTTTCCTGGGCATACATGGTAGAGGTACCTTCCAGGGCATCTGACGGATCATACTCAGCAGCTCAGTCATGGAAGGTTGGGGCTACCTTCACTTTACTGAGTTCCCTCGATTAGTGTTTCCCTCCTTGAGCTGATGCACCCATGCTGCCAGGACAGAAGTGGGTTTTCCATCAAACCTTCCCATGTCTGCCCCATGGTCCTGCAAAAAGAACCACAGGTCAGCCTGTGGGCTGTACCCTCTCTCTCTAGCTGGGGAACGTTGGGCTCTGACTCTGGGGCCTGTGACTCACACTGGTGCAATGTGGGAACTGTTCCTCCTCACCTCCTCCCTCATCTCCCTCATCTCCTCTCTGAGTTCTTGGACCACGGCAGAGACATGAGCCTGCATTGGGCCATTGATCACACTCTCATAATTTCTAAGCTTGTTGGCAACAGAACCCACTGTCTCTCGTTTGTTATTGGCATTAATCATTGCAATAAAGGTGGTGGATTGAGCTGGCCCCAGATTTCCCAGACTCCACAACATTTGCCCTGTGCACCTGACCTTGTTGGGGTCATTATCATGCTGTCCATCCCTCCCAAAGAGTACCTCCAATACTGCCACTTCTCTCAGCTCTTGGATCCCTTCCTCAAGAGTCTTCCAGCACATTCTATGGTGCTGGTCCTGCATTCTCTCCCTGTGGACAAACCTCTCTCTGACACTCATTAAAAGCCACTCCCAGAGGGAAAGGGACCTTGGCTCCCTTACAAAAATCAGATTCATACCTGAGTCCTGAGTCAAGTGTCCCAAATTCCTTGCCTCACCACCATCCAGCTGGACACCTGTACCCATAAGGTCCCAGACCCAAAGTAGCCAGGTTGTATAAGCCTCACATCCCTGTCGTACAATGTCTTTGTGCAGATTATGGAGACTTTCGTACGTCAGGGACTCGGTGATGACCTCAACTGTTGCCCCTCCTGGGCGTTGGGAAGGCTCTCCTTTCGTATCCTCATCTGGGTGCTCTGATTTCATCTTAGATCTCCTTGTTTCCACCAGGGCCACTGCTGCTGGCTCTGACTGCCTTTGCAGTTCAGCTGGAACCTGGACAGTTGTAACATCTGTGGGTTCCACTGCTGCACCATCAGACTCTCCCTCTTTGAGGCAGGGGGATGGCTTTTCACCAGCTGTGGGAATGTACTCCTTCAGCACCTGGCCCATCTCTTTCATTAGAACCCTCATCCAGCCTGGGTGGTTCATTTCTGAGGTGGGCTGTGGGGCAGGGTCAGGCTCTGGGGCAGCAGCATCCCTTGTCTCTGGGGTAGGTGTCAGTGTGGTTATCCAGGTTAATCTTCCCTTATCTCTGAATGCTAAATGTAACAGGCCTATCAGCAACACCAGCCACTGTATGATATCATTAGCATTTAGAGTGGATCTGAACCCTTTGAAAACTGGTGGGGCAGACCCAAAGAGCTGGGGGAAGGGCTGGGAAAAAATTTGCCCCCGTGTCATTTCCTCACAGTAAGGACCATTATTAAAGTAACCCCCAAAACCATACGCTTAGTGTGTGATAGCTCTGAATCCATGTGCCTGCCTTCCAGAGGAAGTTAAAGATCCATGAATTCCTCACCTCATTAAGCCATAAAGCAAACTGGATAACAGCCAGGGCAGCCTTAGTTTGGTTAGCCTGTGTTCCCAGGGATTGCCTGGGTGCTCCTGATGGGGCAGAAGGAAGAGCTCCAGGCCCTCCATGAGGGTGATGAGGGCAGTGGGCTGTCAGCGGGGGCTGGCTGGGGGAGCTGCAATGCCTGGGCAGGAGCTGCAATCCCTGCCCCGGCTGCGGTGGGCTTTGCTCCCTGTGTGGACCAGGGGTGGCGTGGGCAGAGCACACAGAGATTTGAGGGATGCGGGCAGGGGGATTCATGGCCAGCACTTTGCAGCTGATCCCCTTGGCCTCTCCTCTCTTGCGGCCATGGCAAGAGCTGGGTGGGATGGCTCTGGCAGGAAGGTCTCCTTGGATTCCTGCACATCCAGGTTCTGACCGTGGCTCTGTTCCTCTCTCTTGCAGCCCTTCGAGCCCTGAGTGAAGACAACAGCCCCTCCTGCATAAGCACATTTGTTCAGGTGATGTTTGAGGGAAGAGCTGCAGAACTTTCATCTGCTGGCTCAGAAGAACCAGTGACTCTTTAAGACCTCCAATCCCTTGGAAGGTGAGACCACCAGGAGACCAGAGGGGATCAGCTGGAGTTCCAGGCACAGCTGATGACTGGCACAACTGAGCCTGTGGGAAGCTCCCATGGCTCCTGCCTTCTCCCTCCCTGTTGACAGCTCCCTCCCTCCAGCCCTCAGACCCTGCCCATCCCCTTTCTTCCCTCCCAGCTCATCCCTTTGCTTCGCCTTCCATTAATAAACAGTTTGGCTTCTTTGCTTTACCTGCATCTCTGTGGAGCTGGAGCGATGAAAATCCGGAGCCCCTGGACACACAGGCCCCTCCTGCTGTTCTCTCCCATGCCGTGTTTTGTGCACAGACACAGAGGAACGAGGGCAGGTCAGGCTGGAAAGGTCCCTGTGCTGAAGGCGCAGTTGTACATCACTGTGGAGTTCCAGATCTTTCTGAGCACCTCGGAGCCCCTGGATTTTGGAAGAGCCAACCTGAGGATGCTCTGAACCCAGCTGAGAGGGATTCTATGGCAAGCATCCACAGAGGGAAAATGAGCTTGGAATGCTGGAAGTTTTCAAGAATAGCTTCCTGAAAGCACAGCAGTGCTCCATCCCTGCACAGGATGAGGAAGAGGGCAGAACCAGAGACCATCCGGGCTTAGCAGGGAGCTCTGGCTGTGCCTAAGGGCAAATGAAGCAGCAGCACGGTGCCCGAGACTCGGACACGCGGCCGTGCCGGTGCCCGGAGCGCTGTCAGGCAGTGCCGGGATCCCGGCTGTGGTTCTGGTCCCCACAAGTGAGGAATGGCAGCCCCAGGCTCAGAGCCAGTCAGAAAGCCAACCAAGGGAGAGCAGAGGGAGGGCACCCTTCCAGTCTCTCCCGGGCATGGCCGCAAATCAACCCCTGCTGCTTCTTCCTCCGCCGGTGTTGGGGCTGTGCTGGTGGCAGAGCCAGCCAGGTTGTGCTCTGTGTTCCAAAGCCTGTTGGGAGCGGGCATGAAAAGCGCTGCGTGCACAGCAGAGAGTCCTGGAAGGTGCTGGCAAGAGCATCCTGTGGGGACAGGACCCTGGGCTCTGGCTGGGAACAGCCTGGTTTTGGTGCTGTGAGCACAGGCAGGAGCTGAGGCAGGGGAAGAGGCAGCGGGCAGCTTGTGTTTGTAGAGGGCCTGGGGCTGCACCTCTGAACCTGCACCTGGACACACACTTGGGGGAATACGAGCTACAGCTGGAGTGCCTGTCCTGAAAGGACCTGGAGTCATTCAGCCTTGCCAGCTTTTCTTAAGAGTGTGTTGGTGTTGCCCAGGAAAGCCACACATTTGGGGAAATGCCTTTGGAGGAAAGGGGCTTGCTTCTCAAGGAAAGTGCTTCCCAGGGAGCTCCCAGTGAGGCAGGCGTGAGTGTCCCCCTTTGGCTCTCTGTGCTCCTTTCAGTCCTTGAGGCCCGTTGCACTTGTCAGAGGAGCAGGGCAAGGGAGAAGGCTGTGAAGAGCAGGTTTGGCATCCGCCTGGACCTGCAGAGACCAAGCCAAGCACCTGCAGCAGGCTGTGTTCCCCCTCTTTGGACAGAGGGTGAGCAGGAGCATCTCTGTCCAGCCATGAGCCCCAAAGCTCTCTGTGAGAGCTGTGAATTAAAAGGCCTTTACACACACACTTTTCACATCTTTCCTGTCTGCTGTGTTTCAACTCTTGGCAAAATGCATTTGCCTCCTGCTTAGTGGGAGCTGCTGTGGCCCAGGGCCAGCACAGAGCTGAGCTGTGTGGGCCAGGCAGCGGGCAGAGCCTTGGCTGATCTTGGTGTGTCCCTGCACTCAGAAAAGGCCTCCCAAGGTGTCCTGCTCATTGGCTCTCCCTGTGCATCTTGGAGAGAACAAGGTGGTCATTTCTGGCAGCTGGGCATCAGCAGGCCTCAAAATGGGGGCGTGTGGTGGAGTGAGCCCAGCTGAGATCCCCTGAGAGGAGCCCAGTGCTCCTTGCTCCTCTCTGCTGACCCGGGAGCGTTTGTCTGCTTTCGGGATGGCCCTGGCTGTGTCAGGGCTGCTCCGTGGACACGAGACAGCCGCTCCTGTCCCGCTGGGTCCCAGCAGTGCCTGGCAGTAGCCCTGCATCCACGTCAGGATGCTGGCCAAGAGAGGCCCTGGGAGCTGAGGCAGCTGATTGGAAGCTTTTGCAGATACACACAGGGCATGGCCAGCAGTGTTCCCTCAGGATACAGCAGTGCTGAGGCGCCTCCCCAGAGCTGCCTGATGCTGCCCACTCCTTGTGGCACCAGTTGCTTTCCTGTGGGATGTTCTACCTCCCCCAAGAGTGAAGAGAGAGCTGGAGAAAGAGCTGGCCAGGCTGCTCTGGATCCTTTCCCAGCAGCCCTGGCTGAGTGGAGCAGTCCGAGCTGAGTGCAGAGGTGCCCATGGAACAGCCGTGCCCAGGAAGGCTCGCTGGGAAGGGGGATCCAGGAACCACAGGCCTGGCAGCCTGAGCTGCCACCGGGGAAGGCCTTGGAGCAGATCCTCCTGAGTGCCAGCCCACGGCACGTGCAGGGAACCAGGGCGTCTGCTGGAGGCTGGGAAAGCTCTGCAGAGGGACGGGCACAGCTGGGGCTCCTGGTGAGGTGTTGAGGGCTTCTCTGTGGGATTTTGGGGGGTTGGTGTCAGTGGGGTGTTGGGGAAGGAGTTGTCTGGAAGGTGAGAGGTCTGGGCTGGAATTTGAGTCAGTTTGAAGGCAGCATCTATGCTTTGGCACAGCTTTGGTTATGGAGGGCAGAAAGAATATCTGTGACTATTTCTATTCATGGTCCTGTTTCCCCTGCAGGGAACAAGAGGGGAGAGCTGTACTTTATTGGCCACTTAGATATCTGTACTGGGGGAGGATCAGCCCTTTTGCCATCTACTCATTTCTTTGGGTTACTCTTGTAACACTGAGTGGTCTTTCATTCCTTGAGAGCTTTTATTCCTTAAGAAAATTAGGAGATTATCATCCCTTCATCAAAATCCATTTGCAAATCAAAGAATGATCTTCTTTTTGGCTCTCTGTAGTCTTATGTTTTGTAAAGTGACATTCAATGGATGATAAGGCAAATGAGTTGCTGCTTCAGGATGGGACACAAACTTGTAGACCAGTCACATTCTCAGGCCATCCCAATAAATTTGGGAAGTTTGCAAATTTTGGAACGACTTGAGCTGAGCAATTGGAAGTACAACTTTCCTGAAGTGAGGATTCCTTAATGCCAGATTCTTCTGTGTCTTCATGGCAAAGATGTGTTTGTGGTCCAGGAAATGACTTCAATGAGAGAATAATTCCAGCATGGAGTAAGAGCTTCTGACAGAGACCAAGTGCTGCCAGCGGTTGCTGCAGGTGCTGCTGCCATCAGCCCCCAATGCATGTGGGCTTTGGCTCCCTGTGGCACAGCAGCCCCCCGGGGGCACAGGTCTCTGGGGCAGGAGACGGGCACCAGCGCTGCCAGGGCTCGGGGGTGGCAGCTCTGCTTGGGCAGGGACTCTGCCACAGCTGCTGCTATCAGCGCTGCCCGGGCCCCAGGGCTCAGAGCAGCATTTGTGCCCTGGCCCACACATTCCTTGTCTGTGTCACACCCGTGGGTTTGGGATGGCCACCGGCCGGGAGGTGTCCCAAGGAGGCCGTGCCAGCTTCCCTGGAAGGCCCCGTGCCCTTCCCAGCGCGGCTGCGTCGGCAGCCCTGGGGCTCCTTCTGCTGCCCTGAGCCCGCAGAGCAGGGCAGCGTTTGCTGATGCTCTGAGCCCTTCCTAAAGATCCTGTGGGGCTGCCTTAGACACCTGGGGCCAGGCATTCCTTCCAGCCTGGGCCACTTTGGCTGGGCTGGGGGCAGCCCCAGGGCAGGCAGCAGTGTGTGCAGGGGCCCTTTGTGACACGGTGCAGCACGGTCACTGTGGCATAGAACGGGTGTCCAAGGGCCCTTTGTGACACGTGGGAAATAGAAGCTTGCCCGGCTGCTGGGAACAGGCAATGGGGCAGAACGGGACAGAGCGGTGCCGTGAGGAGCCCCCGCACAGCGCCCTCGTTCCTGTCCCACCCGGAGCCTTTCCCAGGCGTTATTCCTGCAGGTGACCTCGAGGCCAGACCACAGGACTTGCTGACCCGTGGTCTCCCTGAGGCTTCTCTTCTGCAGGAGCCTTCGAGGCCAGACCCCAATCCTTGACAGGAGTCTCCTGTCCTGGTGGCCGGAGCCCTCGAGACCAGAGTGCAGGACTTGCTGTCCTGAAGCCTCCCTGAGGCTTCTCTCTTGAAGGTGCCTTCCAGGCACCACTGCAGGACTTGCTGACTCAGAGCATTTCTGAGGCATCTTTCCTGCAAGTAGCCACAAATCCAGTCACTGACATGGAGCAGAGACCCCCGAGAGTGCCCAAGCTGGCCTGGGTGGAGGAGGAGGAAGAAGGCCCTGGAGCTGCCCCAGCACAGGAGACCGAAGAGGTGGTGCTGTTTGAGCTGCTGCAGGAAGGTGAGTGGCAGAGCTGGGCCGC
Source organism: Agelaius tricolor (assembly GCF_023055355.1). NCBI lineage: Eukaryota > Metazoa > Chordata > Aves > Passeriformes > Icteridae > Agelaius > Agelaius tricolor. The sequence goes on along the minus strand of NW_027269311.1, from coordinate 405,454 downwards.
AGGGTTGGTGCCTGCAGCCAGCTTGGCAACATCGCATCCCATCCCATCCCATCCCATCCCATCCCATCCCATCCCATCCCATCATCTCCTGGGCATGTTCCCATGTACAGAATGGAACAGAGATGAAGAAGACATGGAGCAGAGACCCCCAAGAGTGCCCAAGCTGGCCTGGGTGGAGGAGGAGGAAGAAGGCCCTGGAGCTGCCCCAGCACAGGAGACCGAGGAGGTGGTGCCGTTCCAGCCACCGCAGGAGGGTGAGTGGCAGAGCTGGTCCACAGGGTTGGCATCTGCAGCCAGCTTGACCCCATGCCATGCCATGCCATGCCATGCCATGCCATCCTATCCCCTGGGGAAATGCCCATGGACAGGATGGAAGAGGGCCTGGGCAGACACCCTGCAGTGGCCGTGCTCCATCCCCTGGGCCATCCCGGGGCTCTCCCTGCCTGGGCAGCGCAGGGCTGGCCTGTGTTCTCCGGCCTCTCCCGCAGCCCCTCAGCTCTGGCTGCTCTCGCTCTTTGCCAGATGCAGCCCTGGAGTGCACACAAGAGCAGGAATCCAGCCGTGGCCGCTTCCGCAGCACCGCGCAGGTACCTGCAGCCACCCCCACCTGGGCTGGGCCTGCTGTCCCTGCTCAGCCCAGCACCGTGTGTGCAGCACTCCATGCAACATCCCCGGCTTCCTGCCCTTCTCCTACAGTTCATCTGCAAATTCATCAAGAGAATGCAGGAGGAGGAGACCATCGCCATGGGCACTGGGCTCAGACCATACTCGCCCATCTTCAAAACCAAGACCAGTGCTGCCCTCCTGTGTCTGCTTGTAGAGGAAGGTTTTTACTATCCAAACCAAGTAAGCAACCTGTGGGCAGGGTTTGATCCTCCCAGGAATTGCTTGGCCTCCCAAGCCACGCATGCTGGTTGCTGGGAGCCTTTGAGGCCACATGGCAGTGCGCGGGGAAGGGAAGCACTTCTCTGGGCAAGCTGGGAACATTGCTCCCCCTGCCAGCTTCCCAAGTCTCCCTGTGCCTTCTCCAGGTGCCCGCCATGGTGAGGTTCATCCACCAGTGGCTCCTGGCCAATGATTGTGCTGAAGCCAGGCTGGACGAGGCCCTGCTGGATCTGACAGAAGCACAGCCAGATGACGTAGTCCTGACGCTGCTGCGTGTGGCCCCGTCCTGTGACAGGTATGGGGCCCACCTGCCCAGAGGGCTCAGGCCTCCCCAGCCCATCAGCCTGTACAGCCTGCCGCAGGTGTCTGAGCAACAGAGACTTCCAGGGCCCTCTGGCTGCTGCCTTTCCCAGCCCTGGCACGTCAGCCCCTGAGCCTGCTGCCATGCTCCCTCCCTGCCCCTCAGGGCTCTGTCCCCACAGGCCTGGGCTGCCTGGCTGCTGCTGGCCAGGGCCAGTGGGCAGAGGCAGAGCTGGCAGCCAGCTCAGCTCCCCACGCTGCTGTGGCTGAGACCCCCCTGAGACAGAGCTCTGACTCCCCAGAGCTGCCATGGCCATGTGGAAGACCATCATGGGCTCAGCCAGGACTGCCGAGCTGGCACAGCTGATCCTCCTGGATGTGCTGGGGAGCTGGCCAGTGCACAGCACGTGCACCTCCGATGGGGACCAAACGGCTGTCTTTAACCTGGCTGTGAGTTTCTGCAAGTGGCCTTTGCTGGCCCCAAGGCCGCCTCTCCAGCAGCTCTCCATCCTCCTTCCCCCACTGCATCTGCCTGCCTCAGGCGCTGGCCTGAAACCTGGCCCAGGGGCAGCTTCAGGCCCAGCAGGCCCCGTGCTCCCCCTGCCAAGGTCTCTGCGGGCCTCTCCCTGCCACGCTCGGGCCCTGCCACACGGACGCCTGGGCACTGAGCGCTGTCTCGGGGGCCTTTGTCCCTTGCAGGCAACCGTGGTGATGTGGAAGATCCTGCAGGTGCCCTGTCTGCCACGGATATTGAAGGTGTATTTCCCCCGCCTATTTGTGCATCTGCTCTTCCAAGTGTTCTCCAGCACCTTGGAGATGCCAGAGGAGGTCGATGCCTTCTGGAAGGGATGCCAGCAAGAGCACGGCCTTGCCACCAGCCCCAACAGGTGCTCCATGCCACTCCTCCTGTCCCTGCCACGTGGCCTGCCAAGGAGCCAGTGCTGCCAGCGTCACCTGGCCTTTGCTGTGCACACAGGTTTGCAGTGCGCACCCTGAAGTCCCTGCTCTGCCTTCTCCGCTGTGAGGATGTGGTGGTAGCAATGGAACGCAGGTGTGGCTGGGACACGCTGCTCTCTCTTGACACCCACCACTTTGCCGTGGCTCTGCTGGCCAGGTGAGAGCCCCTTCTCCCCACTGCCTCTGACATTTGTGCTCTGTGCCCGGGGTGTCCTGCAAAACATGGTCATGGGCCAGAGGGCCTTGTCACTGCGGGACAGCCAAGCAGACTGGAAAAGGCTGGGAGAGGAGGGTGCCCATGAGAAAGCAACTCCCGAGTGGCCCAGGTCCCCTTGCTGGAAGGGTGGTGGGGAAAGATGAGAACTCTGTGAGTCACTCCTAGGAGAGATTTGCCCCACTGGCTCAGGGTCTTGTTTCCGTTTTCCTCTTTTTAGAGAAATTTCTCATTCAGCCCTACACTTTTGTTCCGGGATTGCATTCTACCTGCTCACCATGCTCGGCCAAGAGATGCCATACTGGGATTTCCCTGCCCTGGCATTCCTTGTGGAGGTGAGCCTCAAGGCCAGCGCTGCCTCCCATCTCTCTGCCCTCTTGTAGGCACAGGTGCCAGAACGGTGCCCGTGCCCTGTGCTGCTGCCTGGGCCCAGCCCTGTGCGGTTCCGGGCTCCTGCCGGCCGGCTCCCTGTCACTGCCCTGTGCCTTTCAGGTCCTCGAGTGCCTGGACTTGAGGGAATGCAGTGACAGTGTTCTGCAGATCATGGCACAGAACCTGCAGAGCCAGCACAGGGCCAGGCGTTACTTGGCACTCAGAGGCCTGGTAGTGCTGGGCAAGAATCCCTTGATGGTGAGAAGGGGGCAGTGGCTGAAGCCGTGCAGGCAGCGTGGGGCCGGGCAAGGCAGTCGCTTGGCCTTGCCTGGGCTTGGGGCCCTGGGGCAGCTGCTCCCAGCTCTCCTGCCTCCCGCTTCAGCGGCCCCAGTGCTTTGGGACAGGCCTTTGGCCTCTGGGCCCTGCGGCAGCAGACTGGCCTTTCACAAACTTGTGTTCTTCACAGGCTGAAAAAATGGGCAGCCTGACCCAAAGTCTTGTGGAGCTCCTGCAGGAAAATGATAGCCACATGATCAGGATGACCATTCTTCTACTCCGATATTTGCTCCTGGATATTGGGGGTGCCCCAATAGCCACCCCCATTGCCCTGCAGCTGGCTGAGGCGCTCCTGCCACTCTTTGACCACGTAAGGCTCTGTGCCCACAGCCACGGCCGCCGGCTGCTGCCCGGACACTTGGTGCCCTGTGCAGATGCAGGCCTGTGCTCTGGGGGGCCTGAAGCAGCTGATGCTGAGGTCTTTTGCCCTTCCTCTCCTACAGGATGATATCCGGGTGCAGCTGAGCTCCATGTGTGTCTTTCAAGAGATGCTGGACTTTTTAAGAGAAGATGGAAGAAAGGCCTTGAAGTCCCACGTTCGCCAGAGCCTGGTCCCACTCTACGTCCACTGCCATGATGAGAATCAGATTGTTGCTGAGGTGAGGACCTGTGGCCACCTGCTGTCCCCCTGGCAGGGGACTGGGCTGCCTCCTGCCCCGGCACCTTGCGGGCTGCAGCCTCCTCCAGGCTGTGGCACTGGGATGCTCCTGTGCCCTGGCCTGTGGGGCCAACACCGCGTCTCTGCTGCTCTCCAGGCCTCCCGGGAAACGCTGCATTCTGCAGCCGGCTTCCTGAAGAGGCGGAATCTCGAACAAATGCTCCAGGTGGATCAGACATGGAGGTTTGGCGAGTGCTTGGTAAGAGAAGCCGAGAACGCCCAGGCTCGGCCTGGAGAAGGCCCCTGAGGGCGGTGCTCAGTGTGCGGGGCCGGGCAGCTGTGCCCCTGCCCGCTGCTGCAGCCAGAGGCCGCGGGGGCTCTTCTCCAGGCTCCCGTGGGCCCGAGCCGGATGCCCATGGAGCCCCGGCCCGGCGGGGCTGCGGGCCGGCGCCGCGGCTCCCCGGGCAGCAGCCGGCCCTCTGCCCCCTGCCCTCGGGAGCCCTTGGCCAGCGGCTGCTGTGGCCGCGCCTCAGGGCTGTGCGGGCAGGGGAGGCCGGGGCCGGGCGCAGGCAGCGCCCGGCCCAGGGGCTGAGCCCGCGCCAACCCTTCCCTCCTGCCGCTCTCTGCAGCTGGCCGAGGACAGGAGCCGAGCGGCCGAGCACCTGCGCCGGGCCCTGCGTTACCTGCAGAGCCCACAGGAGCCCCTGCGAGAGGCGGCCATCAGGTTCATGGGTGAGCCACAAGCCCGGTCTCCCTCCCCGGCCCGCCGCAGCTCGGCCCCGGCCCCGCCTGCTGCCCCGGCAGCGCCAGCCGGGCCCGGCGCCGTGGAGCCCCGCCTGGGCTGGGCATTGCTGCTGCCGCCCTCTGGCAGCCGTGCCCTGGGGTGGCAGCGTGCGCCAAGGGCCGGGCTGAGCCCTGCCGGGCCAGCAGCCCGTGTGGCCACAGCGCCGGCAGCGCCGCTGGCAGGGAGCTGTGCCGCTGGCGCCGTGACAGGCTCTGTGTTCACAGGCATGGCCGGGCGGCACCTGAGGGGGCAGCAGCAAGAGCTGCAGCTGATCTGCACTGGTGAGTGAGGCCAGCGGGCTGGCAGCGGGGGCTGCCGGGGGGAGAGCTGCAAGCCCTGCCCCGGCTGCGGAGGGCTCTGCTCCTGGGGGTAGAGCACACTGAAATTTCAGGGCCACGTGGGCCATTGGTGGCCAGCAGCTTCGGGCTGATCCCCTTGCTCCCTGCTCCCTCCTGGCCATGGCAAGAGCCGGCTGAGATGGCCCTGGCAGGGGGCTCTCCTCAGCTCCCCGCAGATCCGGCATCTGACCATGGCTCTGTTCCTCTCTCTTGCAGCCCTGGATCGACTGACGGAGGACATGAGCAGTGCCATGTCAGAGCTGGCACTTGAAACACTGCATGTCCTCCGAGCAACAGCCAGTGGGCGATCTTCCATCTTCCAGAGGCTGCACGACCAGCTGCACAGGGCATGGATCACTCGGCCTCGTCTCTCACGGCTCGGCTGGCTGCACTGCTGGAGCTCTGAGGACAGTTGATCCGGAAGGCTCTCTTTGCTGGGGCAGCCTGAGCCAGTGGGGATTTTTACTTTTCTTTAAGATTTTTCTTCCATTCTATTTTTTACCCCATGTAAATATATACCATGTTATAATATACACACTCTCCGGTGATTTTCTTTGCTGCCCAGGCTCCGTAGGGCATAGGGAAAGTGGAGAAAAGCCTGCTTCTACTTAGCATGCTGCCCATACATGCAGTGCTGCAGGGAAAATGGCCAGAAGCCCCTTGGCCTGTGGTGGCTCTGCTGAAGCCTTTGTGCTGCCCACAGAGCGGCTGGGCAGGGGCCGGAGCTGCGGGGATCCCTGCCAGAGCGGTGCCTGGAGATGGCCACAAGCCCTGTGCCAGGCAGGAAGCGCCATCCGTGCCCTCCTGCCCGTCTGCTGCTGCCTGCCTTGCTGAGGGCTCCCAGGTGCCTCTGGCTGGGGCTGCTCTGGAGCTGCTGTGGGGCTGCGGCGCTGCTGCCGGGCAGCTTGGCCGGGCTGGGGCAGGGCCTGAGGGGCTGGGGCGCTGGCAAGCCCTGGGTAATGGGGCTGTCAGAGGCCACAAGCAGCCCCCTGGCAGCCGCCTTCTTCCTGCCAGAGTTGACTTGCAAGACAGATCCCGGGCACTCTGCAACTAACAGCATCAGTGTTGTTGGAAAGCCAAATGCAGGGAAATGTCAGACCTTTGGTCTTGTCAGCAAAGCTCAGAATTAAACACAGGATTTGATCTGAGACCTTGGAAAGGGCTTCCGAACTCAGGTGCTAGAAGCCAGAATGTGGATTTCTAGTTTCTAGCAGAGACACGGGGAGGAAAGTTGAAGTGGAGGAATGTTTAGAGTTTTAGAGTTCAAGATCTAAAAACCTCAGAGGTCCGCTCTCTAGCTCATTCCAAACATCTTCAACTCCCCCAAAGTGGGATTTAGCTATAAATAGACGATAAAGGACTCTTAGTGCTGCCTCTTTGACTCCAGAGTAGCTGCTTTAGAATCTTTCCCATAACCCTGTGTAGTTATGTGCCAGAAATTTATCATTTGATGAAACTTTCCCAACTGACTTGCATGGAGGTTTGTTTGAAGGGTGTTTGAGGGGAAAGGCTCCCAGCAGAGGTCTGGGCTTTGGCCTAGCTATGTGCCCTGCTGATTGTGAAATGTGCCATCAGCTGCAGGGCTTTCTGGGCTAAAAATATTATCAAGTCACTTGGACTTGCTCATTTTGGCCTCTAAAAGCTGGACCTGCTTTCGGAGGAAATTTGGAGACCTCATCTATGGGTGGATGGAGCACCTAGGATTTTCCCAGTTGCTGGGAATGGTTCTCCAGGTCCCTGGTGTATCCAGGTCCCTGGTAAGTTCCAGCTCCACACATGCCTTGGCAATGAGAAGCTGAGGAACCCAGACCTTTTTGTGCTGCCTGTGTCACTGCACCGGGGTCATGGGATGGGCACACGCAGCCCTTGTGCTGGAGCTGAGCTGCTGTGCCCAGCACTGGTGGCCGCCATCCAAGCTGGTTTTGCTTGTCCTGGTTTCCTGACAGCTGGGGCCCTGGGCAGAGCCCTGAGAGCCTGGTCTCCCCCCAGGGAAGGAGCAGGAGCCCCTGGAGAAGCTGTACCGGGTGGGGATGCTGCTGCTGCTGCTGCTGCTGCTGCTGCTGCTGCTGCTGCTGCTGCTGCTGCTGCTGGAGACAGCCAGGATGACATCAAGGATGACAAGCTCTTCCTCAGCCTGGCCACTGGAGGCTGAAGGTGATGGACTTTGATTCTGGCACCTTCTTCAAAGCCAGCCTCCACAGGGAATTTGCAGATGAGTCCCCACCTGGGGAAATTCTGCCAGATTTGGGCATGGGCCAGCCTGGCTGGGAAGCAAAGGTTCCCCCTTTGCTGGGGCAGATGCAACTCATCCTTCAGTCACTGCCCAGCTGCTTTTTGGCAGGGCTGTGGGGATGGGCTGGGCTGGGTACAAAATGGGAGTGGGCTCCTGGCCCTGCCAACAGCCCCCAGCACCCACCGTGCCCCGGGCTGGGGCTGGGGCTGGGGCTGGGGCAGCCAGCCCGACACAAACAAAGCCCCATGGTGGGAGCAGAGGTGGGACTCCAGAACCTGTGCAGGGGCTGCTTTGCTGTGCAGGCAAGGAAGGGCTTGGGCTGTTCAGCTGCCCTTGTTTGCTTTGGGATCACCGTGATTTTGGGGGCAGTGCAGGGGGGAAGAGAGAAAGTGTGGGCTTCCCTCAGCCATGGCTGGGTTTTTCCCTACCATGTAGGAGTTGGGCCTTCCTCAAGGCCCTGACAGAGAGAAGAGTTTTTCCCGTTTTTCTTGCTTTCCCTTTTTGCATCTAATCTCTTTTCAAGAATGTGTTGTTTGTTTTTCCAGAGGAAGTGTTCTAGGTGGTCCAGTGTGGATGGGGAAGTGCTTGGGAGCAGCTGTGGCATGGATGGGCCGTGCCCTTGGAGAAGGCTGAGGCCATGGTTTGGGAGCAGCTTTTCTTGCAGCCGTGGCTGGCGTGAGGTGGGTCCCTGTGTGCTTGGCAGGGTGGGATCAGAGCTTTTGGGAGATGGCAGCGAGCACAGGAGCATCCTGCTCTGGGCAGCTACTGAGGGCTGGATGTGCCGTGGCTGGCTGCAGGCTGGGCACATGTCCTGCCCTCCTGCTCTGCTGCCAAAGGCAGCAGGGATGGGCAGCTCTGGGCACAGCTCTGGGCACAGCCAGCACGGCCTGGGCACCGCAGGCCTTGGCACAAGGGCACAGGAGCCCTCAGCTGACGGGCGGTTTCTGCTTTCTCTCCTTGCAGCCGGGCTCTGTGGCTGCTGAGGCTGCTCTGGGCTCTGCCAGGGCTCTGCTGGGCTCAGCCCTGGGCCCAGCTGGGCTGGCTCTGCCCTCACATTGCTCTGACAGCTCTGCATCAGACGAGCCCGTTGCGAGCACAGCGCCTGAGCTTTCTGCTTTGGCAGTGAGTGAGACTCTGCTGCAGGCCCAGAGATTGCAGCTGGGGACACACATCCAATTGGCAAGGACCCAAACTCTCCACAGTCCCAGCTGAACGCCTGGATCTGTACAGGCTGTTTTGTCTGTCCCATTCTTCCTTCTTGATTGGCTGGAATGGTGCAGTTGCACTTTCTTCCTCCTCTAGAAGTGCCACGAGTGGGCCAAAGCTGGCGAGTGGGCCGTGCTCCTGAGGCAGTGCAGTCTGGAGCTGGTGGATGGAGAATTGCCCTTCTGCACTGCCAAACCAGAGCAAAAAGCTGTCAGTGGGACTTTGTGTCTTTAAGAAATCCCTGACAGTTTCAATGGGAATGTGCAGCTCATTCACAGGGTTAGAAGGAAGGGCATCTTCTAAAGGATTTGGGGTTTGACAGAGTTTCCATTCCCAGTCCTGCTTGGAGCTGGAAGGGCACAAAGCAATTTCCCATTGCTTCACCCACAATTTAACAATGTTGGAATCAACCTGAAAAACTTTTAAAAAAGGGTGCTGAAGTCAGCAAGATGGATCCATGGCATCAGCAGATTTACAATGTAAATAACTGAGTTCTCTTTTTCAAAAGATCATTTACCTCCTAATGCAAAGAATGTAACTTTGCATTTATGTTTTGTTTTTTTCACTAACATTATGTTATATTTTTTCTCTAACACTTGGATTTTATTCTTATCTTTTACAATTTACCTATTGTTTTCCTTTTTCCTTTTTTTTTCCTTTAAATAGAAAACATGTCCTACAAAGGAATGTCCTCTGCTCCTGGTTCCCGTGTGGAGCAGCTCCCTTCCTGCTGGCTGAGCTGCTCAGGCAGAGCCCGGCAGCTCCTGGCCCTGCAGGGCTGAGGCTTTTCCCCGTTGCTGGGCACAGACTGATGGAGCAGCACTGCTGAACACGGGCACACAGAGGGACCAGGAGCAGCTGCCTTTGGCCACCTGAGGCTCCAAGGCCCAAACTCTGAGCAGCCAGGGCTGGAAGAGACTGGCAGGATCTGATCCCTGACTCTGGGCCAGGGCTGCACAAATGACCCCACAGCAGCAGCAGCAGCAGCAGCAGCAGATGCAGCTGACTTTCAGCACAGCCCCTGCACCTGTTCCCTCCCGTGTGCAGCGGTGTCACAGCAGCCTGAGGCACCTGGGAGCACAGCCTCCCCTCTCCGTGTCCCAGAAGGAATTGCATGGACTGTGTTCTTCTCTCCGAGTCGTCTCGTTCAGCATGAGCAGCTCAGCACCAGCAGCTGAAGGAGCTGAAGCCTCAGGCCACAAGAGCTGGGAAAGAGGGAACTTTTGGAGCAAAGGAATGCTGCTAAAATAGCCCCAGCTGAATGCAGTGGATGGAATCATGGAATCACAGAATCTTTTCTGTTGGAAAAGCCCTCTGAGCTCACCCAGTGCAGCCGGTCACCCAGCAGTGCCAAGCCCAGCACTAAACCACGTTCCTGGAGTGCCAAGGCCTGGACACCAGCCCTGAGTGAGGCCTGAACAGCAGGCCCTGAGCCCAAGGTGGCCTCTGGATGAACCTTCCAGCCAAAGGTTATCTTTGTATCTGCTCCCTAATGAAATATGCACGGTCATTAGCACTGTGAAAGATGTAGCCACTCATTAGTGAAACATGTATTGACCTTTGTGTATTTAGAAGCTGGACAAGGCCATGAAATCTGACATCTGGCCTTGTTTGAGGCTGAATGGTCAAAGTCACCTCCCTTGGTTCCTCCTGGGGCCCTGGCCAGGCTTTGGGAGGGAGCCAAGAGAGGATAAAAGCAGATGTTGCCACACTAGCAGTGCTGTCAGTTTGTCCATTCAGCACTGTCAGAGCTGGGCCCTCTCCCAGCGGGGTTGGAGCCTCACCTGTGGCTGGAGGCACCTGCAGGAATTGCCAGTGCCCAGGAGTGGCTCTGCAGCCCTTGGCTGTGACAGCTTCCCCAGCTGCTGTGTGGGTCTGGGGGATGGTAAAGGCTGAGGGTAGCTGGGGCTGGATCTTTCTCAATCACTGCAGGCAATCTTGGTGGGGATGGTTGGGTGCATTGCTGAGCTGCTCCTTTTGTAATTATTTTCTAATGATTATGTGCTTTGCTGAGCCTCTCCTATTGTAGTTTTTTGCAGACATACATTATATAAATTACACAATTCCTTCAGTTGCTGTCTGTGTCTTTGGTGCTGACCCTGCCCACTGGCAAAACTGACCCTGTGGGGTTCCATAGAACCAAGGGGGCCCTTGTGACACTGAAGGGCCTCCTGTAACCAGGGGACCGTGGTGACCCTATGGGGCTCCATGGAACCATGGAGACCATTCTGACTCTGTGGGGGCTCATGGGGACAAGGCTCCACTGTTTTCCCCTCCCTGCCCCTGCCCCAGCCCTGCAGAGCAGCAGAGTCAGGTCAGGCCCTGCAGCAGGAACTGGAGGCCCTGGAGGTCAGGGACAGCCACTCTGTGTCTGGGATGCTCAGCAGATGCTCAGCTTGGGCAGCTCCTGCAGCCCCAGGGCCAGCCCCGCTGCCCAGCCCAGCAGCAGAGTTGGCCCCGGGGCTCCTCAGGCAGCTCCTGCTGGCCCAGGGACAGGGCAGCCTCTTGCCAGGGCTCCTCTGCACCCCCATGGGCTCCTGCCCTGCTCCTGGCCCATGCCAGCTGCCCCCAGAGCCTTTCCCAGGGGAACACGTCTGTGCTGGCCCGAGCAGCCATTGCTGCAGCCCTGCCCTGCTGCCCAGAGCCCCGAGCTGGGGCTGCTGCTCTGCAGAGCACGGGGGCTGTGCTGCCCAGGGCCCTGGGCTGCCTCTGCTGGGCTCTGCTGCTCAGCCTGGGACACAGAGGCAGCTGAGGGTGCTCCTGCCCTGACCCCCTCCCACACGGGCTCTGCGGGGCCATGGAGGGGCTCAGAGGTGCCTGCCTTGTTCCAGGGCTGCCAGAGGGGCTCGGGGCTGCCCTGGATCCTCCTGGGGGAGATCCCTGAGGGGCAGAGGAGTCAGTGCCCAGACTCCTTTCCCTGTGCCTGCTGTGTCCCTGGGCTGCAGAGCTCTCCTGGCTCACAGCAGACATTCAGGCCTTGATCTCAGGGTGACCCCACCCTGGCCAGGTCTGTGCCCAGTGAGCTCCACTCCCTGCTGGTCCCTGGCACACTCTGTCCCTGCAGGTCCCCTGTGCTCTCCTGCAGCTCCCAAGGCCCTCCAGACAAACATTCCCCTGCCATCAGCCCTGGCACAAGAGCCCCTGCAGAGCCCCAGGAAGGTTCAGCACAGACCATTCAGCATCTGATGGGCACTGGCCACCAACAAGCAAAACCTGACCCAGACCTGAGTCCCCTGAAGGCCACAGATCTCATCCCACTGATCCCTGGGAGAGCAAGGAACAAAAGGAGCCTCTTGAGAGGCCTGAGAGTGACTCTGGAGGGGAGCAAAGCCTCCCTGCCCTGCCCTCAGGAGATGCCCTTTGCTGATGGAGCTGCTGTGCTGGAGCCCAGCTGTGTCCCAGCAGTGCCCATGGCCTGTCCCTGCCTGAGGTCACAGCAGGGACACGCAGCAGGACAGGGACCAAGCTGCCAGAGCACTCTGGCCTTGCACCCACAGCAGGGCTGGGAAGGGGAGTGTGGAGCTGGGGGGAGCAGATGTGCAAAGAGGCAGGGCCATTGTCCCTGGCCATGCTGCTGTGCTGGGAGCCCCTTCCCTCAGCCTCTGCTCACAGGCACTGCCCCTGCAGAGCCAGAGAAGGGCTGAGGAAATGCCTTGGACACACAAGGCAGGGCAGACACTGGATTTTATTGAAATGAACAGGGAACAAGCCTCCTGCAAGTCTTTGTGTTACACAAGAAAAGTAGATGTTCATGTAGACATGCTCAGCAAAGTACTACAGTATTTTATAAAAAACATTATAACACTAGTAAAATAATAAGAAAAGGTCCCAGTGAAAAACTGCACAACTAGGAAAAAAAGGCTGAGATTGTAAAGAGTTCCATTCTGAAGGTTCTGAAGCAGAAAAGAGAGAATTTATTGTTTCTGAAAGATAAAGTAATCATTTTCCTCAGGGCATCCTTGAGCTCCTGGTTCCTCAGGCTGTAGATGAAGGGGTTCAGGGCTGGAGGCACCACCGAGTACAGAACTGACAGGGCCACATCCAGGGATGGGGAGGACATGGAGGGCGGCTTGAGATAAGCAAATGTGCCAGTGCTGAGGAACAGGGAGAGCACGGCCAGGTGAGGGAGGCAGGTGGAAAAGGCTTTGTGCTGTCCCTGCTCAGAGGGGATCCTCAGCACAGCCCTGAAGATCTGCACATAGGAGAAAACAATGAACACAAAACAGCCCAAAAAAAGAAAAGCACTAAAAGCAAGAAGCCCAAATTCCCTCAGGTATGTGACTGAGCCTGAGAGCTTGAGGATCTGAGGGATTTCACAGAAGAACTGGCCCGGGGTATTGCCATGGCCCAATGGCAGTTGTGTCAGGTTTGTGTCCTTTGGGCTCAGGACCTGGTGACACTCAGAGGCACAGAAAGGTTTTTTGCCAACAAACAAAAGTTGAACATTTGAACAGTTTAATAACCATCACAGCTCTTCCCTCAGCTCTCTGGGATGTCCCAGCAGCATCTGTTATGTCCCCTATTCCCAAGAGGTTTCTGTACAGGAACAGTTTAAGACAAAGACATAAGAAAAGGTTATTCTGTGAGAGATATTAACACAAAGAACATGATTATTAATTATATATTTATTTTACCTTCAGAAAGATTGGGAAATGTCCTGCCACTCAAAGCATGAAAGCGGTCAGTTTAGAGGCCCTTGACTGACCAGAGAGCACCTGGCAGAGGAAATCAAAGAGCAGTAGGAAGCACATAGATCCACCTACTCTAAATGAAGAGATGTTCTTTGACATTGCCATTTAAACAAGAGAGCTGCAAACACCTGAAAGAAGAGGGAGAGGAAACAATGAACAGAATATTGGAGCCACCAGTAGAAGGCAAGATCAGGACTTCTTCTCCCCTACCATCAGTACACCTCAAAAAAATTGCTCGTTGCTGGTGGGAAAGCTTCGCTATTTCTTAAAAGTACTCAAGTGACCTGTCGTAACGGCGGGAGAGATGCGACACACCATATGCGATGAATAGCAAATCCCGAAGTTTATTGAAACTCCACACATATTTATATTAGTGTTAATGAAGCTTATACATATTGCAAAAGCCGAGCTCATTATTGGTTAAAGCACACTTAGATCAAACACACCTACTTCTATCTCTTAACAATTATTTTGCTTCTATGTGTACATTCTTCTAATTTCTCTACCTTGGGATAGCTACATTTTCTGGCAAGCAATTTTCTCCCCCGTCTTCCCGTTTTAGAGAAGGTCACTGTGACCTTCATCAGTAATTGGGCATCGGTTGCTCAGTTCCCAGCTTGTTTCTCTTACCCTTATCCATCGGTATCACATCGGAATGTCCTTTCTCAGCTAACCAATTATCCAAAAAGCTCTCTACATCTCCCCTGTTTTTCTGTTGAACAAGCATAGTTTGATTAAATGCAGTAGTTATCATCTTTCGCACCATATTCTGCAAGCATATACAAAAACAAGGCAAAACTAATACTAACAACAAAACTACAATAGCTACTACAATGCTAACCTTAATAATTGAACGTAACCAAGATCCTAAGTTTAAAGATTTGAGCCATCCATCAATACCAAGGCCTGATTCCACTTGTAAGTTCCATCAAGCACAGCTGCTCGGGTCCATTTAGCAGGTACCCACAAAGGTCCTGTAGGAGTAGAAACACAAAGATATCCGCAGCCCCAGTATAACACCTTAGCAGGACTTTGTCATTGTCCTGACTTGGGATCCCTGTATCTCACCCACACATCTTTCTTTACACCATCTGCTTCACGTACATAGTGACGAATCACAGCAGGAACCTTGTTTTCCCGAAAAACACACAGGTGGTTCAAAACAAACAAGCACTTTAACAATCTCTCTTGTGGCTCTCTGGTATCCTTATATTTACTCAGATATCTTTTTAAGGTACCATTTGCTCTCTCAACAATCGCTTGTCCTGTAGGAGAATTGGGGATGCCGGTTATGTGCTCTATTCCCCACATTTGCAGAAATTGCTTTATTCTTTTGCTACTGTAAGCAGGCCCATTGTCTGTCTTGATACGCTGTGGTACTCCCATTACTGCAAAACAACTGCTGAGATGTCTCTCTACCTGCCCTGCTTTCTCACCAGTCTGCGCTGTGGCCCATATAAAATGACTGTAAGTGTCTATGGTAACATGTACATACTTCAACCTCCCAAACTCTGCCACATGTGTGACATCCATCTGCCAGGTCTCATTTGTGCTCAGCCCTCTTGGGTTAACTCCCAGACCTAAACCACAGCCTCCATTATGATGACTGCATATAGGACAGGCTTTGACTATTGCCCGTGCCTCCTCCATAGATATTTGAAATTCTCTATGAAGGCCTTTTGCATTATGGTGGAACATGGAGTGTGCCTCTCTGGCTATGGTCTGTTTGGGAATCGGAGTTGCTTGTGTGACTGAGACTAACTTATCTGCTCGCATGTTACCTTCTCCCAGACCAATATCCCATTTGTGACTTCTGATATGGATAACACAAAAGGAATGCTTTCTTAGCCTAATTGCTCTCTGCAGTTGCATAAACAGCTCATGTAACCTCCTGTTTTGAACCTCTTTTATGGAGGCATCCTCTATTCTCTCACACACTCCTGCAACATACAAAGAATCTGTTACAATGTTAAGAGGTCCAGAGAAATGCATCATGGCCCATACAACAGCCAAAAGCTCCATCGTTTGTAAAGTGTCCACCTCAGTAGCTCGGAGTATGTGATGATGCCATTGTCCCTTTTCTCGCCAGGTCACTGCAGCAGTTTTAGATTTTCTTCCTGCATCAGTGTAGGCAGTTGTAGCATCCGATAAGGACTTCAGTGATCTTTTTGGGCATTGAATCCAACCCCATTGTCCTACCCAATTCAATGGTACATTGGGAATATCATCAGTGGCAGTCACGCTACCAGCTCCCAGCAGGGCCTCTTGTAACTCCATACTGTTTGCCAGATACCATGTCAATGTATCCTTTTTCATTGGTATCTGTATCTGATCAGGTTCCTTTCCCATAATCTGTATTGTCCGTTCACGACCCTTTTTAAGCAGATCAGCTAGACTTTCAATTTTCTGAAGAAGGGTTTTCTGTTGTTGAAGTGGAGGAGATATCCATTCCAAGGCCCATGTCTCCCCCGTTTTTCTGTTATGCTGAGTAAGTGCACCCAGTAAAAATTTTGGCCCGCACCAAACCGTCAGCTGTATAGGAAGGTCGAGATCACGTCTCCGAACACTGCCTTGTGTAACGCAGTCCAATATCCGCTGCAGTGTCTCAGCCTGTTCAGGGGCTATACGAACAGGCTGTGCCGGATCAGTCCCCTTCAGTAAAGGTCGAAGCTCGTCCAAGAGGTCATTAGGGATACCAACAATGGGGCGTAGCCACTGTAGATCCCCCAGTAATTTCTGAACATCATGCAATGTATGTAATTTGATGTTTAATTGCAATTTTTGAGGGGTAACAATTTGATCAGTAAGTGTCCACCCCAAATATTTCCACGGTGCAGACAACTGAATTTTTTCAGGAGCTACAGTCAGTCCATGGAGCTTCAGAGCATCATGTATTGCCTGAATTTGTTGACGCGCAAAAGGTTCTGGTTGTGCAAAGAGAATGTCATCCATATAATGATAAATAATTGTGTCAGGCCAGGCATGTCGCAAGGGCTGTAGAGCTGCAGCGACATAAAGTTGACACAAGGTGGCGCTGTTCCGCATTCCCTGGGGAAGAGAAACCCATTCGAATCTCTTGTCCGGCTCCGCTCTGTTTAAAGACGGCAAAGTGAATGCAAACCTCCGAGTATCTCGAGGATGCAGAGCAATAGTAAAAAAGCAGTCCTTCAGATCAATAATCAAAAGTGGCCAGTCCCTTGGTAGCATAGCCGGGTTAGGTAAACCAGGTTGTAGGGCTCCCATTGGCTCCATCTGTTCATTCACAGCTCGCAAATCATGTATTAAGCGATACTTTCCCGACTTCTTTTTAATCACAAAGATGGGCGTGTTCCATGGACTTGTTGACAGCTGTAAATGTCCTTGTTTATATTGTTCGTATACCAGCATGTGAACCTGCTCGAGACTTTCCCTTTTTAAAGGCCACTGCTTAACCCATACCGGTGTGTTCGTGGTCCAGGTCAATGGGATTGGGAAAGTCCATGCAATAGCCCTTAGCCTAAAGGGTGCTCATTTGTCAAAACCACACCCACCTGAGCCAGAATGTCCCAACCGATAAGGCACTGCACCGTAGGAGGCAAAGGTACAACTGACAAAACACCTCGTACCGTTTTATCCTCAACCGTCACAGATAGCATGGGTGTCTTCCTTGCAAGTGTCAGGCCTCCAACTCCGGTTACTGGCATAGTAGTTGACTGCAATGGCCAATTGTGGGGCCAAAAATCCGGACTCACAATGCTGGAGTCTGCGCCAGTGTCTAACAGTCCTTCCAAGGTTCGCCTTTCACCCTGATAGTCCAAAATGACAGTGCGCTTTGGCCGTTCATTTAAGTTCATCGTCAAAAGGGCAAGGCCCCCTGTGGATCCGAATCCATGCTCTCCTCTGGACTGTGCCTGACGAGGGGGTACAGCCTTAGCCAATTGCTGCAGAGGAATCAATTGAGCTATCCTTTGTCCCTTTTCGATCCGCATCGGTGGAAAAAGAGTATGCACCATAATAGAAATCTCTCCTGTGTAATCAGCATCTATTACTCCAGCTAAAACAAATAATCCCATCATCGTAGCCGAGGAACGCCCTAAAAGCAGAGCCCCCATAGGTAAGCCGTCAATAATGAGTGGCCCTTTTACCCCAGTTGGAACCTTTTCCAGGCAAGTAGTCATCAAAGTCACGGCTGCTGCTGCTTCGAGGTCTAGGCCAAGGCTCCCGGCAGTTGCGCGCTGGGGGCAGGTTGAGTCGAAGTTGTGACAGCTGCTATTTGTGTCTGGGCGCGGCGGCTGGCGGGCGCGCTGGCTCTGCCGTTTCCCGAGCGGCGTCTGCAGATTCCGGTATTGTGGGTGTCCAGGCGGCAACGGCTACACCAAACACTGACGGCGGGACAGTCCCGTCGCGCATGTCCCGTTCCTCCACATCGGTAGCACCTGCATTGGCTAGTGGATGGAGCTCGTGGAGCATTTATTGCAGCTGCTTGGAGCGGGGCGAGGGCTGCCAGTACTTGGTTTTGAGAGGACTCTGCCTGCTTCTGCAACCCGGCCCCTAGCTCTTTAATAGCATCTACTAACATTGCCTGTGATCCCAGCGGGACATTAGCTAATCGCTCTAAAGCTTCCTCTATAGACCAATTAGCCCCCAGGGTATTTATCACATTCTTGGTAAGCTGATTGCCGTTTTGAAGTGCGCATTGTTTGAGCATGGACCCTTTCATGAATTCAGGGACTCCTGCTCGTTCAATAGCGCTGGCTACCCTGTCTATAAAAGCTCCGAAAGACTCTTCCGTACCTTGCTTCATTCCCATGTAAGAAGGAATTCCTCCCGGGTCCTTAATTCTATCGATAGCTAAACGTGCTAACTGCATAGCCTCCCTGCACTTTTCGGGCCCAATCAACGCTTGTGCCTCCGTTCTAAGAAACGGCCCGAACCCCATTAACTCCTCCAGGGTCACCCCATATAACGGGTCTCCTGGCTGCCGTACCACTGCGACACATTGCTGACAAATCGCCTGCCAATGGGCATTAAATAAAAGCTGTTGGTGTTGAGTAAAAATGAGCCGCGTTACCATCCTGCAATCTGCCGGCAGCAAAACCTGAGTGCCCCAGATGTAATCCAGCATTTGTTTTGTGGGCTCACTAGTTACTCCAAATTGACTAACCGTGGATCGTAACTGCGATAACAGTTTCCAGTCCAGGGCAGTTATTGTGGCTTGAAACCCTCCCCCCGGCTGGGGAGAATAGATCACCGGGCAGGCCATTTCCATAGCAGCCGATCTCGCCTCCTCATCCCCCGTGTCCATAAATTCTTTAGCTACCGCCGCCCATGCCTCCCTTCGCTGCTGAGCAACGGCCCTTGCAAGGTCACCGTCCGACCCGGGGACGGTCGAACCGCTAAGCGGAGGAGGTGTAGGGCTTAACACCGGGACAGGCGGCGCGGACGGCACGGCCGGAGGACACGCAGGAGGGGGGCTGCTGCCCGAAAGAGGAACTGGTAGCGGCGGGGAGCCGTTGTCTGGAGCGGGGGCTGGGGTTGGCGGGGAGCCGCTGCTTATTGCAGATGCCGGTGCTGGCGGCAGACCGCCACCTGAGGCAGGAACTGAAATCGGTGAGGGGGTGCCCGTCAAAACAGGCGCCGAAGCTGGCGGGGCCGTGCTGCTTAAAGCAGGCACCGATGGGGGTGGGGAACTGCTGTTTAAGGTAGAAGGCGATGCCGGCGGAAGATTGACTGTGGACGTAACAGGAGGCAGCGGGGAACCAAACCAGTCCCCATAACTCCTGTTCCTTTCATGAGCTGCACTGGCCTGCCGGGCAGCTCTTTCCTCTGCCTGGTATTTTAGCAATTCATCATGAACGACTCGCCATAACTTCCCCCACTTTTTCGCGGTCTTATCGTCATCTATGACTGCGTGCCACAGCTTATCCCCGAATATACGCCACTCCAACAATTCATGCACTGTATGTGGATTACGAAAAAGCCCCTGTGCACACCCATAAGCTAACAACCCAGGAAGTTCTTTCTGTAAATCTATCCCCTTAACCTGACGGCCTCGTAAAAAGTCAGTAAATAAATCATATGCTGCTTGCCTGTCTTTATCCATTTTAACGACGATAGCGCGCTTCTTGCGGCTCTATTCAGGTCCGGCAGCACGTAGCAGCCGGGCACTCCTCTGAGCTCACCCGGGGCACTTGACACCTTCTTTTTTCAGCGGTGTTTTTTGCCGTCCCCAGCCGCGAAAGGACCTGCACTTGACTTTTACGCCTCCGACCGTGGCTAGTCCCGAAGGAACACGTCCGGGGTCACCATTTGTCGTAGCGGCGGGAGAGATGCGACACACCATATGCGATGAATAGCAAATCCCGAAGTTTATTGAAACTCCACACATATTTATATTAGTGTTAATGAAGCTTATACATATTGCAAAAGCCGAGCTCATTATTGGTTAAAGCACACTTAGATCAAACACACCTACTTCTATCTCTTAACAATTATTTTGCTTCTATGTGTACATTCTTCTAATTTCTCTACCTTGGGATAGCTACATTTTCTGGCAAGCAATTTTCTCCCCCGTCTTCCCGTTTTAGAGAAGGTCACTGTGACCTTCGTCAGTAATTGGGCACCGGTTGCTTAGTTCCCAGCTTGTTTCTCTTACCCTTATCCATCGGTATCACATCGGAATGTCCTTTCTCAGCTAACCAATTATCCAAAAAGCTCTCTACAGTGGTGCCTTTCTGTTGGGAGCTCCTTGAGTCAAGAAGTTTATTCTGTAGCATCAGCAGTGGGCTGGCCTGAGCTGCATCAGCAAAGCTGCTGAAGGAATCAAAATCTTATCTGAATTGAGAAGATCCATCCTGGCTTTAAGGCACAGGGAGAAGGGAGCAGGCAGCTGGGTCTGGGCAAGCCATGCAGGGAAGGTGTCTCCTGGAAAGCCATGCCAGCTCTCCAGCAGCCACCCCCTTGTACTGGGGCTGAGCACAGAAACGGGAGCCTGAGGGATCCTGGACTGGACTGTGGTGCCTGCAGCCAGAGCCCTGCTGTAGAGAGATGAATCATGAACTGAGAAGCCCGTGCTGGGGTCACTTGGAGCATTTACTGTTTCATGCTGTCAGACCTTGGGACATCGTCCCACAGGTGATTAATTACTGCTCATCTCCTTGCAGCCTGTGAGAGTGGATGTAGGGGAGACCTGTCATCTCTACATCGTGTTTGACCCAGCTTATGAACTGGATTTGAAGAGCTGGAAAAAAGAGAAGGTTCTGAAGATAGACATGGTCAGGGGCCATCCTTTTGTGGAGCATATCACCCTTCAGGGAGAAGTTCACTTCCCAAATCTCCAAATGCAGCCCAGCTCCGTGGAGTTTGGCTGCATCATGGCTGGCACTAAAAAAGTGCGTTCCCTGGAGATGACCAACTGCAGCCCACTGCCCGTCCAGTACCGCTGGTCATTCCGTTCCGACAGCGAGGTGACCAGGTTTAGGTATGTGCACCTTTGCCCTCCCCTTGAAGCTCTTCTTGCTGTGTCCTGTTTGTACTTGGCCAAGAGCAAAGCTGTTTGCCTGGCATCTGACAAATGGCACTGAGCAGCTGTGCTCAGGCTGGATGCTCAGGGAATAGGTTTTCCACCACTTTGGTGCTGCACAGCCCCCACAGTGGTTTCCCCTGGGAAGGAAAGCTGGGGTGAAAGCTGCTTTCTCAGACCTCTGTGGCCTGAGACCATGTCCACCTTGATGAAGGGCTCCTAGTCCTTGTAGTCTTGTAATTAAAAGGTAACTTTTGTAGTTACAAGAAGAACTATGTCAGTGGGGTTTTTTTTTAGAAAGGAATGAGGCACTCGAACCAGATAGCAGCCACAGGACAGCTAAATCTTTCAGAGAAAAGAATTTATTGCTCTCTTATCAGAAGAAATGAACTTCTTCCCGCCTCGAAGGCACTGTTAGGATTAGAAGGAAGAAGCAGATGAAGACCAGACAGAATCCTGTGTTTGAATGGAATTGATGCCTCCTGTATGAAGTGTATGAATATGCAACGGGCTATTGTTCTTAAGGGTTAATCCTTTGTTAGTGGGGGTCCTTTTTCGGGCTCGTGCTGCCCAGAAAAAGGTACCCGGACGTCTGTAACTCTTTGTATTTGTTGTCCCATTTGTTGTCCTAATTCAAATTGTCCAAATTATTTTTACTCTAATTGTATTACTATTTTTATAACCGTTTTATTACTATTAAACTTTTAAAATTTTGAAAACAAGTGATTGGCATTTTTCACAATAGTTCTCTTATTTTCCAGAGATGAGCTTTGCCCACCTAAATTCAAACCCCAACCACCAAAAGGGAAGAATACCAGTTTGGAGTCCCCAGCATCTCGATGGAGACACTTCAAGATGAGACAGGAGCAGGCAGCCAGAATGCTGAAAGAAGTGGATGATTTTACCCAGTCTTTAAGAGACAAGGTAGATTTTCTTGTACATCTGCTGCTTGTGTTGCCTCCCCAGCCTGCCACCACCAAGTCATGCTCGTGCTGACCTCCCTTTTTGCTGCCCTGCTGTCCTGTGCCCTGACAGTGGGCTGGGCAGCAGGGCCAGTGGCTGGACATGGGCTGTGTGGGAGGGAGAAATAGGAGAGTTTTCCTTGGAGAAGCTCACTCAGGTCCTACAGACCTGTGTTGAGTGTGGGATTTTTTGCCTTCACAATGAAAGATGAGGCTTTTATCTGCATCATCATGGTAAGGCCTCCAGCTTCCTTCCCAGAGCAAGCTGGGATGAGTCCTGATCTCCATGGAGCCTCTTCCCAAGGCAGCCAGACTCCCTGTTTGCAGGGCTCTGCTTTCACCCAGAGCTGCTATTGCACTGCTGGCCCTGGAGCTGTCTTACAAACGGAGACTTTGCAAAGTGGCTGTCTCTTCCTCCCAGCATAGAAAATGGCTTCTTTTTCAGGTGCAATCAGATCAACTTCCTGAATTCCCCCGCCTCCAAGTAGGGTTTGAGGGAATCAGCAGCTCCGTGGACGAACCGCAGCCTTCCCTCGAAGCAGAGAAGGTAGGAGGGAATCTGTCTCACTTGCACATTGTCAGTGTGGCAAGCAGGGCTGGAGCTCCCAGTGCCACTGGTGGGCCTCAGCATTGGCCACAGAGGGGCCTCCCATCCCTGCAGGCCCATCACAAAGTGCTGCTGAAGGAACTGGTAGTTGGAGAGGCCATGCAGGACACGTTGTAGGGCTGCCCAAGGACACTTTGCAGCACCTATGGAGGGCACTGCTCCCCCTGGAACTCCTCAGGTGGTCCATAGGAAACTTTTGCAGGAGCTTTTGCTGTAGCACCTTGAGAAAGCAGCATTTAAATCAGAGAGAGGGGAAGAGCCTCAGGAGTCAGATGAGCTGGGCTGGAGTCCTTCGCTCAGCTCCGAGAGCTCTCACTCTGAGCCTCCTCCTTTTCTAAAAGCAGTAAGAAATGCTTTTTAAAGGCAAGTTGTGCATCAGAGAGAATTTCTACTGCCAGGAGACATCCCAGTTCACTTTCACGTAATGTACTAATTAATGCATTGATCTGTGAGTGTGGGAGAAGATTTTCCCCATGGTCCCTGCACTGGTCAGTGGCATGGATGCAGGATGAGATGAGGGTGATTCTGGCAGTGTTTGGGGAATAGGCCCCTCCAGGTACAGCTGCACTTTGCTCCAAGATGCTCTTCTGCATCCATTGCCATGCTCAACAGCTCAATCTCTCCTGTCTTCCATCCAGGCTTTCAGTATCCTGCCAATGTCAGGTGTGCTGCAGCCAGGTGAGAGCCAGCAGGTCTCCTTCACCTACTCTGGCCACCTCAACACCATCTCCGATGTCACGGCGCTGTGCCACGTGGAGGGAGGCCCCACCTACGAGGTGCTGGTGACCGGGGAGATCTCACGTGTCCGCTACTCCGTGAGGCCCCAGGAGATCAACTGTGGCTTACAGGTACCACACACATCCCTGGCACAGCTCCTTGCCTTGGCACCACGGCCAGCAGGTTCCTGCCCACCTCGCTCCAGGGCTCCCTTCCCAGCCCCTTTGTTGGCTCTGGGGCTTGGAAGCCCAACCTTTGAGGGACACATCTGGCATCCAAGCTGCTCTAAAATGGCCATCTCCAACCCTCTCCACAATGCTGGGAATGCCTCTTTTTCAGGGTACCTAACACTGCCTCCTGGGGCAGGCAGGGTCCCAGTGGGGGTGCTCTGAGGGGGGTGTCCCTGAGACATCTCTCTGCTGATCCACACCTAAAGCCTGACCTCCAAGGAGATGCTCTTGTCTAAAGCTCTTGCTTAATCCACACAATAATCAAGGGAAGAAGTTGGGCTTCCAGTCACTACCGTTGGAGAGACTGTCCCAGAATAATCCCCACTTCACTCTTTTCCAGTCAAAAGCCCACAGATATTTCCAGCTGCTGGCCCTGTCTGTGTTGCCCTGGGTGACTCCCTTGTTGCATCTATGTTGCTTGCCAATACTTGCATGCAGGTGCCTTTTCTCCTGGAATGCCTCAGTGCTGTCTCTGTTTCTCCTGGCTGTGGGTGACCCCTCAGAGGGCAGAGGGCCTGTGTGCCCTGGTTCATTTATTGCTGGCCCTCACATGGTTGTTACCACAGCTCTGTGTGCTGCCAGAGCTGCCTGGTGCTGTGCAGGTACCCTGTGAGTCTCACTCACTGGATTTTGATGAGCAGTACCTTGAGGAGGAGAAGGTGAGAAGGCAGGTCTAGTCCCCATGTACACGCTGCCCAAGCTTCACAGCACTCCAGCATTCCCAGGCTTGTGCCAGGGAGATGGAGGCAATCCCCAGGGCAAAGCCAGCTCTGCTGACATGCTGTGGGAGGACCTAAACTAAATAGTTGGTGTTATTGGGAGGAAGGGAGGAGACAGAAAATGGGTTGATTGAGTCTGTGTGATGAAAGGCAAGAAAAGGAATCTTGCGTATGGTTTCTCTTCCCTCCACATACAGATCCTGCGGATGGCAGTGGGGTCTGAGTACCAAAAGAGCTTTGTTATGCCTCCACGTGCCATGGGTGAGACACTGCCTCCAGAGGTGCTGCAGGACCACGAAGCACACAGGAGGCCAAAGGCTCCACAGGCAGAGCTCAAGCCCATGGCAGAAGCCAAGGCCAGGGCTGAGTCTGAGGTCAAGGCCAAGGCCATGGGCAAGGCAGCAGCAGGTCAGAAAAACAGTGAGGGTTTGGTGGTGTCTGTTTTGCCTGTGGTCCAGCCCATACACCCTGAACTCTCTCTGTCACCTTGCTCTCCAGGGAAAGCCCATTCTTTTAGCAGCTGCCTGTTCCCCAGCTTGGTGGAGGAGCTCTTGGCTGAAGCGCTGTGGCATCCTCTACCAACCCTGAGTGTAGCCAAAGCAAGCTCCTATCTGCCTGCCATAGACTGGGGAAATAATCAGGATATTTCCTTGTGTCCCTTAGCCACAAAGACTAGGGCTGGATGAGTTCCTCAGCCAGTAGGACCAGGTCTAATATCACTGGCTCTTTTATATTTGCACCTTCCTAGCAACAAAAGAACAATCTCATCTTGCTTTCACCGAGTCTCCTTTCCTGGGATCCGAGGGCATGGGGACTTTACTGCCCGGCCATAGCTTGGGGGATTGTCTGAATTCTGGGGGGGGATACAAGCTCCCCAATATCTCCTGGGATGATAGGCTGGGTCAGGAAAAGCTGTGAATCCTTGCAGCTGACCCAGAGCACCCAGGTCAGCTTGCAGTCACTCATGGTTTCTCCTCTTTGTGCTAAAGAACTGCAGCGAGAGAAAGCTCTGCAGAGGAAAGCAGAAGTGGATAAAATAGCACTGGAAAGGAAGCTCATACGGAGGAAAAAGTGAGTAAGGCTTCCATGGGTTACTGCTGTTCCATGGGTTATTGTCCCTGGAGGGCTTCCCTGCTCCAAGGACTCTGAGCTCAGAGGTGCTGGATAGCAAAGGCCAGAAGCAGCACAGGGATGGCCATTCTGAGCTCCCTGGCTGCCAAGAGAGGAAGGACCTTCTTCTGTTGAGACAGAAGATCTTCTTCTCTATTGGAGTGCTGAGCCCTCCTGGCTTAGCTGCTGCCTGCAGGGAGCTGGGCTCTGGGCTTGCCTTGGCACTGCCTCCAGAGGTGTCTTTAGGTCCATGGTGTTGAGTTGCACCTTCTTGATCATCTCCCTTCACCAAAACAGTGGGATTGTGGTATGGGCAGGTGTGGGGCAGAGAGCAAAGCTTGGTTTGGGTCCTGCTCCTGCCACAGCATTGCAAGTCCTTGCAATGCTGATCTGCCAGGCTTCTCCTTATGGTGGGACACCACCCACAGAAGCTCACGTCCTTTAGGCTCCCCTTCAGCTGCAGCAGTAGGCCAGCCCAGGAGAAGCTCAGCTCCAGCAAGGCAGCCCAGCTCAGGACACACAGGCAAAGTGTGGAGCTGAGAGTGGAGGCTGGTTAAAGCAAGTCTGTGTATCAGCACTTCCTTCAGCCCAGGCTGAAGTTGGTTTCATGGGGAGGAGACAGATGAGGCTGTTTCAGATGGCTTTCATGGCAGAGAGCACCGGTTTGCTTGCTCACAGCTGGGTTCCTGCAGGAAATCTGGCTGACAAGAGCCTGTCTTGCAGGAGAGGAGTTCCTGCAGCCTTTGCTTTCTGACTGATAGGATTATTCTCATTAAGGAGCAGGCTGTGCCCTGAGGGGTGCTGAATGAGCTGAGTGAGAATTGGTCGGAGAGATAAGCAGATGTCAGCAATCTGTGATCTGCTTTAAACTGGGAAATCAAGAGACAAAGAGCATTTTCAGGCATCAGCACAGAGAGCTGCTGGATCAGCCTTTGGCAGTGGGCTGGAGGTGTCTGGCTGTGCCTTAAGAGGGAGCTTGCACAGCCAAGACCTTATGATGGCAAGGTTCAGGTTTGGCTGGTCCTGGAGGTCCCCTTGCACCAATGGCATCACTTGGGATGTTCCCAACCTCTGTGGGTTGAGAAAAATTCACGGAAATGGTCTCGTGGTTCTGCCTGGCCTCAGGGTCAAGGAATGAAGTGCAGGGCCGGCCAGGACTGCTGAGCCCAAGTTTCTGGTGGGGACTCTCAGCGATTTTTTCTGTTTTGTTTGCTGAAGGGAGCTGAAGCAGCTGGCTCAAAAGCGTGAGGAAGAGGCAAAAGCCTTAGAGGAGGAAGAGAGGCGGAAGGAGGAAGAAAGGCGGAAGGAGGAAGAGAAGCGGAAGAAGGACAAGAAGGGTGTCTCTGTGGGGAAGCAACCTCCAAAACCAGAGAAGGGGAAAACCAAACCCCCAGAGAAGAAGGAAACCAAGGCTCCAGAGGGGAAGGAAACCAAGGCTCCAGAGAGGAAGGAAACCATGATCCCAGAGAAGAAAAACAAACCTCCAGAAAAGAAGGAAACCAAACCCCCAGAGAAGAAGGAGACGAAAATCCTAAAGAAGGCAACCGAACCCCCAGAGAAGAAAAACAAACCTCCAGAAAAGGAAACTAAATCCCCAGAGAGAAAGGCAACCAAAATCCCAGAGAAGGAAACCAAAGCTCCAAAGAAGGGGGAAGCAAAAGCCCCAGAGAAGGGGGAACCCAAAACCTCAAAGAAGGATGAAACCAAAGCCCCAGAGAAGGGGGGAACCAAAGCCCAAAAGAAGGGGAGAACCAAAGCCCCAAAGAAGGGAGAAACTGAAATCCCAGAGGACGCAGCTGAGATGGAGAACTTGATCCAGAGGTTTCAGATCTATGAGTCATTGCAGCAGAATTTCTCCTACTGGAACAGAGTTCAGGGTACTGTGCAGATACCTGTGATCCAGAAGGGAAACAAGTTCCAGCATGCAGCTGGAAACCAAGGTCAGAAGACCAATAAGCCTCAGGAGAAGGTGAAGAAGAAACCTGAACAAAAATGTAGAGACCAAAGCAATCTTTAGTCATCTCAGCTGGAGATGCAAAGCAAAGTTACAGAGGGGACAGTCAGATGATGATGTTCCACAATGACTGGGTATCATCTGTGCTGATGGGGAGGTTACCCCTTCTTGGGACTCAGTTTTTTCAGGCAGGGAAAGATTATTCTTTATTCACTCAACTCAGTTTCTACAGTTTCAGACCTCGTATGCAACTTTAATTAGTTAATAGATTTCTTTCTAAGTAAGCTATTGGTTAATAAAATATATTTTACTTGTGCATCAAATCTCTCTATTGTATTGTTTACTTGTTCTCTGCACTGATCCTCATGGGACAAATCCTTGTTGTTGCAGGTACATTTGTTTTTCACCCTCAGAACAGATTGTTAACAAACTCTCATTCTCAAAATAGCTTCACATGGGAACTTGTAACTGCTTCTCTGCACTTAGAAGAGATGACAGGCCAGCTGTTAATATTGCAGAACAAGGCCTGATTTCATAAGGCCTTTCTTTTATCATTATTCTACCTGTCTATGACATCTCCCCCTTTTCATTCATTTAAAAAAGGCTCCTATGTTCTGATGTTGAAACAGCTCACTCTTGTGAGGGTATTATCTCATGAAGGTTTTCACTGGTTATTATCTGTTAGACAACTGAAAGGTGAATAAGCCATAAATGAAATAACAGCATGATGGTGTACTGGAGGGATTAAAGTTGTAAAAAGCATATTGGAATTCTAAGTAAATCAGTTATGAGAAAAACTCATGGGAACTGCAAATTCCATGGAAACAGAAATTCAGTACGACTTTTTAAAGTGCAGGGTTACTGAAAAATAAATAGAATAACGTGCAATTTAGCATATTGCTGAACAACCCAACAGCTTTTTGTGACTGTATCTGGCATCATTTTATATGGCAAATTTGTTAGCATTCTTGTTAAAAATATCAGACCATGTTAAAATTTGATAGGTAATAAGGCGTTGCATTTACCGCTTTTCAATCTCTCCAGTAACTGTAAAACTATATAAAACAATCAGAATTTAGTCAGAAAACGAAATAAACTTAAAAAAACCCTATAGCAACACGTTTTCAAGGCGCACAAACACAGTAGGTAAGGCTCCTGCCTCCTATCAGACAGAAGTAATCAAGCAGCTCTGTGCCAGAGCAGGGGCCTGTGCCGCCCACAGGGCAGAGGGAAAGCCCTACAATAAAGGGAAACTATGGGGAGAAGAGAGGACATTTAAAGTGCAATGACATAACTACACATCAATAAAGCTTCTCTTAATATTCACACAATAGTCATCCCTTCATTGCGCGGGCCAATCCTCTCATTATCCATGGATCCCAGCAGGGCCCTGCGGCCGTGAATGCGGCCCGCTCTGGGCTCGCCTGGCTCGGCCGCCACAGCGCCCCCGGGGCCGCTGCACCTCTGCTCCCCCAAAACACCCGCGGGGAAAAGAGCAGGGCAAAGGCAGCAACACAAAACAAACTCTAAAACCCGCGCACAAAAAGATAAACACAGAAAAGGCACAAGCTGCATTTTATTTCATCTTCTGCCAACACAGTCACTGACTGAGAGTTGCATTTCCATGGCAAAGATCTGCCTTTTGAGAAACTTCAAACACAGAAATATCTTTTTTACTAGATGTGTACAAGGCCAGGCCTCATTGGAGGCACAGCTTTTCTCACAACTCTGCATCATCTTTAACTGAAAAAGAATTAAGCAGTATGGTCATGAGTCTGGCATCTCAGCCAGAAAGGCCAGGTATTAGAGGGAAGAAGTCAGCCTATAAAATCTGATTATTTTTCCTCTTCCATTGGTCTGTCAATAATGTTAATCAGAATGTATCTCTACATGTTAACATGAAGGTGTTTGTATTTACATAAGCAGTAATATATCTATAAAGACTTTTGAATTCTCTTCAAGGACAAGAAAATTTGAACCAATAATCCTTTCCTAATAGACAGGTCCAGTTTAACTTTTCACTGAAGATGTTAAACCCAAGGGTAGTTCATGTAATGCTGTCCTTACATGTCGCTATCTTCATGCACAACAGCCAATCTTTATTCTTCACAGCTCACATTTAGATG
Organism: Agelaius tricolor; assembly: GCF_023055355.1. Lineage (NCBI taxonomy): Eukaryota > Metazoa > Chordata > Aves > Passeriformes > Icteridae > Agelaius > Agelaius tricolor. The sequence continues at coordinate 376,614 of NW_027269311.1, read as the reverse complement.
GTTTTCTAAAGGCATTGTCTTTCATTTTAATTGGTTAGTAATTTACTGCAATTCGGTTCATTGGTTGATAGTTGCTAAAGTACATGTTAGTCAAAACCTTTCCTCCCTAACGAGGTTTACATTCTTGTCTCCTGGATAGAAGCTGTGGGTAGAAGTCTTTCTTCTTCTTTCTTCTCCTTTCTCACAGGAACTTGTCAGGCTAGCTGTTAGCTGTACTTAGCTGAGGCAGCAGGCCTGAGCCATCATTTTACAAGGGTAACAAAGCTCTTCTTTTATACGGCTTTACAATATTGTATGTAACAATGTTGTATGCAACATTGACATATGATTATTTCAATCTTAAAGAATAATCTTAAATTTCTTTCACGTGAATTTTGACCTTTGTAATATTTGTGTATGATATATTTGGAGATAAAATCTGGTTTGAATCATCCCTTCATAGAATCACAGACTCATGAAATCATCAAGGTTGGGAAAGCTCCCTGAGACCACGGAGTCCCAGCTGTGCCCGATGCCCACCTTGTCCCCAGCCCAGAGCCCTGAGTGCCACCTCCAGCCCTTCCTGGGACACCTGCAGGGATGGGCACTGCCAAGCTCCCTGGGCAGCCCCTGCCAAGGCCTGAGCAGCCTTTCCATGGGGAAATTCCTGCTGGTGCCCAGCCTGAGCGCAGCCTGAGGCCGTTCCCTCTGCTCCTGTCCCTGTCCCTGGGAGCACAGCCCGACCCCCCGGCTGTCCCCTCCTGGCAGGGAGTGGTGCAGAGCCACAAGGGCCCCCCTGAGCCTCCTTTGCTCCAGGCTCAGCCCCTTCCCAGCTCCCTCAGCCCCTGCTGGGGCTCCAGCCAGGATAGCATCCTAGTGCTATACAAAGAGCAGTGCCGTAGGTGCCTTTATCACCACATTTTAATCTTTCATAAATACAGAAAGACCCTTCAGAAAGCACTAAAGCCAAGTCAGCAGCAAAAGTGCCAATGTCCTCTGCAAAGCAGCGCGGCCCGGCCCGGGCCGGCCCCAGGCTCGGTGCCGCGGTTGCCCGGTAACCGCGCCCGGGCCCTCAGCGTCTGTGACGGCGCCGTGGCCTCAGCGCCCTCAGCCGGCGCTGCTGCTCATTCGCACTCGGCATTAGCCAAGCGAATGGTTCGCAGAGATTGGTCTCTACGAGTCCTGTGATTTCGCGGAGAATTGGTCTCTGTGAGCAACTCAGAAACTCGCACAACATTGGTTTTTGCTAGGGACTCCTAAATTCACAGAACATTGGTTTCTGTGAGGGAGTCCTGAACTTACAAAGCATTGGTCTTTGTGAGGGACTCCTAAATTCGCAGAACATTGGTTTCTGTGAGGGAGTCCTGAACTTACAAAGCATTGGTCTTTGTGAGGGACTCCTAAATTCACAGAACATTGGTTTCTGTGAGGGAGTCCTGAACGGGCAAAGCATTGGTCTTTGTGAGGAAGTCCTGAATTTCGTTTGAAGGTAAATATTGACTCAAGTTGTACTTTCTGGTTTTGTCACATCTCTGCACTGAAAGAGAATGACAAAGGGAAATACAGGATGGGAGAACTTCAGTCATCTGGAGCACTGATTCCTGGCTGCAGATTTGGTGCCAAACATTACACCAGAAAATTACTCCTGCTACTTGAGTGTCCCTAAGAAGAACGAGATGCTTAATGTCAGTGCCCAGGACCTGCAGCTGGCTGATTCCCACTTGTACTATCGCTGAACACAAACTGTTGAGACCCTGGGTTTTTCCCTTTGTGGAGGAGCAGCCCAGAGGTGGGGCCGAGGCTCTGGCGACATCGAGCGCTGCCTCGGGGCCCGGGAGCGAACCCAGCCCGCTGTGTCCGGGGACCGAGGGAGCACCGGGGCTGGAACAGGCGGGGACCGAGTGGAGAAACGGGCGGGGAAACGGGCAGATCGAGGGTGGAACGAGAGGGAAGCGAGGGAGCAACGAAGTAGGACCGATGCGAGACCAAAGCCCTCCCAGCGCCACCGCCCCGGGCCCCGGGCCGGGCCGGCCCCAGGCTCGGTGCCGCGGTTGCCCGGTAACCGCGCCCGGGCCCTCAGCGTCTGTGACGGCGCCGTGGCCTCAGCGCCCTCAGCCGGCGCTGCTGCTCATTCGCACTCGGCATTAGCCAAGCGAATGGTTCGCAGAGATTGGTCTCTACGAGTCCTGCGATTTCGTGGAGAATTGGTCTCTGTGAGCAACTCGGAAACTCGCACAACATTGGTTTCTGCTAGGGACTCCTAAATTCACAGAACATTGGTTTCTGTGAGGGAGTCCTGAACTTACAAAGCATTGGTCTTTGTGAGGGACTCCTAAATTCACAGAACATTGGTTTCTGTGAGGGAGTCCTGAACTGGCAAAGCATTGGTGAGGGAGTCCTGAATTTCGTTTGAAGGTAAAGATTGATTCAGGTTGTACTTTCTGGTTTTGTCACATCTCTGCTCTGAAAGAGAATGCCAGAGGGAAATACAGGATGGGATAATGCCAGTCTTCAGTGTGGTGGCATGTACAGCTGAGGGGATGAACCATATATGGTCTGCTGATGGTGCTTTTTGTCTCACCGAAGAAATGCAACATTTCCTAAATATACTAGTCTATCCATTTTTTCCTATAGTATTTATTTAAACTACTTATAGGTGAATGAGTTCTGTTCAAGTTTCAGGGGGTTGTAATGATCTAGTTATTAAAATTATTAAGGAGATGCCCCTGGATTAAGGTGCAAAACATGACCATGTGCCAAAGTCAATAGTTTGGATTTTATGGAACAGTAAATGTGAGGAAGAGAGAGGGATAAAGAAATAGCAAAAGGAGGGGGGGAGGGAGGGAGCTGGGAAGGGGGGAAGAAAGAGAGCGACAGAGAGAGATTTAGTAGAAAATATCACCATTCCATGGATCCCATCCCATTCAATCCTCTTCTGGTCTTCTCTGTGGTGAGGCCTCACAAAATGGAAGACTCCAAAGGATTAATGCAGATTTGGGCAAGGTGGCACTGCCCAGGTAGCTCCCTGGGGTGGGGCAAGTTTGGCTCTGTCTCTTGCTACTCTCAAATAATAGAAAATCTTTAGCACTAGGATATCCTTTGAGTCTGCCCTGAATTGGGTTGTGGCTTTTCAGATCTGTTGTGTTACTTTGCATGCCCTGCAGTCGTCTGGTGCAAGGCCTCAGGAATGGCTCTGGGAGCACTTTGGAGGTCTTTGATGGGTTATGACACCCCCTCAGCTGCCCCTCATGGGAAGGTCCCCTGGATGTGGCCTTCTGGGGCTGGGGGCTTTTAGAGCTGAGCCAGTTTGCCTGAGGGAGGATGGGTGTCCACTGCCCCTTAGCAGAGGTTGTGCCACACGCCCAGAATTTCCTCCTCCCCCCTCTGTTGATGGGAGGTTTGAGTGCAAACGTGGCCTCAGCAGACGAGTCTGTGGCTATGACTTCCCCAGCCTGAAGGCAGACAGAGCTGGTTTTCAGCACAGCTGCTGGGTCTGGCTTTAGTGGGGATGTATTTTTCTCCCTCAGCCTTGTTCACTTCTCCCCAGACCTGAGCTAATGGGATGCTAGTGTCAGCTTTATCTTGTCTCAAGTTCCCTTAGGCAGCTTAACTCACAGTGCCAAGTTCCAGTCAGGAGGCATTTTCAGGGAAGGGTGGGCTTGGGGGTCTCCGCTTCTCTATACAGTTTTGTCACAATGGGCAAAAAGTTCTTTATAGCAATATTTAAGCCATTAACCATAACACTCCAGTCTCTCTCAAGTCCTGTGAGGAGCAGCTGAGAGAGCAGGGGTTGTTTAGCCTTAAGAAGAGGAGGTCCACACAAGCTGTTTTTAAATAATATTTAAGCTACAGCTTTGATTGTTCTAAGTATTTTTAATGTTGAGCATTTTAGCTCCAGGTTTCAGTATGATCCATCTTTGAATTGCACAAGGTAACCATGTAGTTCAAATAAAGTCCAACTAGAGGCCTAACAATACTAGCTGCTTATGCCAAACAAGCACATAGCTACTTTCAAATCATAGAAAATCTTTAGCACCAGTATATCCCTTGAGTCTGCCATGAACTGGGTTCTGGATTTTCAGAGTTCCATTGTTGTTCCTTCCAGTTCTGTTGAGGGACTGTCACTCATCTGTGACATCATCACTTCACAATGGCATCTGGATTCCCAGGAAGGACACCAACACCTCGACTTTTGCTTAGGGAAGGACTTAAGCCTAATACTGTGAGTAGCCCCTGGGGCTGTGTTAAGGCTGGAAACTGCCCTGGTGTCCCTGCTCTCCCTGCCCCTGTTGTCCAGCAGTGCTCTGAAGCTGCAGAGCCCCTCCCCAGCCCTCTGTGCCATGCTCCTGTTGCTGGGGCTGTCCTGGTGCAGTAGGGAACACTGTGGGATGTGTCAGGGACAGCCCAGCGCCTTGCCTGGCTGTGCCAGCAGAGCCAAGTGAAACCAATGTACAGCTGAAGCCCTCAGCATGGGCTTCTTTCCTTCCCCTTTGCCACAGCAATTCCTTCTGTCAGGCTGGGCACTCACCTGTGCTGCTCTGACCAAGCTGCCCTTGGGCACCTGGGCATGTGAGGGGGAAAGCTCAAACTCTGCCCCAAGCCTTGAGAGCCACGGCTGGTCCCAGCTGGAAGAGCTTCCAAAGCAGCTGTTCTCTCCCAGCTCCTGGGTGGGCACAGATGCAGCCCTGCAGGCAGCACTGGAGCCAGGGCCACAAAGGTCCCTTGCTGTCTGCAGCTCACTTGACTGAAGATGCCCCACTGCTGAGGCTCTGCCAAGGACATCCCTCTGTTTTCTTCTCTCGAGGGCTCTGTCAGCCCAGACAGAGAAAACCAATGCTAAGTAACAGAGAGAGCTAAAACTTGGACACATTCCTGTGCACCTCACTCTTGCTACAGCTTGTCTTGCTTGCTTCCCTTGGACTCAGCCAGCAGTGCTATCTCCTGCCTGGGAGTTTTGAGTGTTGTGCAGGGGTGGAGTTCAGGCAGTTCTGAGAGCTCCTCCCCACTCTCTGGAAAGGTCACTGCCTCAATCCAGTGAAATGGAAAAGGAAACAAATGCCCAAAGAGCAGAAATCCCCAAACGTGTCCCATCAAATCACAGAGAGACTCATGGGACAGAGCCATGTGGCTGGAGTATGTCTATTGCACTCTGTATTATTAATTTATTGGTGCTAAGTATTTCAGCAGGCAACTTCCAGGGTTTCCAGAACTGTCCTAGTGGTTGTGATCACAAATTATTCATCAGTGCCACTTGTTCAAGGAAAGCCTTTCTGAGCAAGCACATCTCTGACATTCTTGCTGTTTGGTTTTTTTTGGTTTTGGTTGGTTTTTTGTTGTTTTTTTGTTTTTGCATTTCAGCTGCTTCCCTCTAAGTTCCAGAGGGAGAAGTTTGTCAACTCAAAGCAGGAGGCCAGCACTGGGGGGAGTTTTCTGCCCAGAATTGGCCCATGTGTCGACATGAGTGAGACTCGTCCAAAGGTAGCCTTTTCCCGCTCTTTTCCTTTCTGTTTAACATGAAGTTTGAAGAGGGTGAGTGCTTGTGACAGGCTCGCCTCCAGCAAAAGACCTCAGTGTCCAGGTCCTGTTGTCATTGCAAACTGCTGGGAGTGGTGGACTGGGAGTCCTGATCTGCACTAAGCCAACACAAATGACCTCTGCTGAAGCTGCTGGGCTGTGCTGGAGTGTAGCTGCCATTGCTAAAACCAGGGGGGGAAGGCTGAGGACGCAAAGGCACCAAATTGCCATTTGCCATTCTCCTGCTGAAGGAGCCACCTCTTGCTTTGGTGTGGTCACCATCAAATGCTTGGGGTCACAGCATTCCCTCCACAGTGGCAGCGTTGGCCTTTGAGGCCGAGGACCTGCAGGAATGACTTCAGCTTTAGCAAAACAAATTGCATTACTGCTTTGGGCTGGAACAATGTGTTGGGACCCTGACGGGCTGTTAGATTTTGCAGGCTGCCAGATGTACAGGGGACTGGCCCTGGGCAGAAGGGAATGGATGTGCTTTATCTGGATCAGTGCCTACTTAGAGGTGTGTTTAAAGCTGCTTTTCTGGCAGGACTGGCTCAGTAGAAAGCACAGTCCAAAGGGGTAGGTGACCGAGGTGGGCTGTTGAGCAGGAAATTGGCAGCAAGCGACACGGAACGCAATCCAGGTTAAGGATTGCCCTGGAGAGGGGCCTTGGGAACACCTCAGGGAAAGGCACAACTAAGGCACAGTGTGCTGCAGCCACTCCCTTCAGCAGACTGTGTCTCCTCATGGAGTCACACACAAGACCTGCTTGTGTCTCTGGTGTAACAACAGTGTGACTGGAGAAGGCAGACAAAGCAGGGCAGAGCCTTCTTAAAGCAATGTCTCTGGTCCAGAAGCATTTGCTGTTGTTGTGTCTTTCCAGACATGCCTCTGCAATGGTATTAAATAAGATGGCAATAATGACAAGAAAGCACCCATTTAAAGCTAATGGAAAAAGGAGATACCAACTCTACTCTTAGCCAAGTCGCTGAGAAAATAATTGAACCTTATCCTCATTCAGCATTGTCATTCACTTGTCTTCTATCCTCATTCACTTGTCTTTTTCCTGACTTCATTTTTGCCTTTACCTGACTTCCTGACTTTATTTTTGCCTTTCCCTCTGTTAGAAAGGCAGTAACTTTTAAATGCAATGAAAGGGGACAAAATCATCCAAGCAAAAGAAAACTGTTTATTAGCAACCACACACAGAGGCGTGTGTCTCCCTGCCCCCGAAAAGGAGCAAACACACCCTCCAAGAAAAAAGCAATCTTTGTATGCCCTTTGTACCCAGCTGGGACAGTCCCTGGCCCCTTTCCCCCGGAGGGGTACTCAAGAACTTCCATTCTCTCTGACCACCAACTTTTCTGTCCCCTCTCCTCTCATCCTCCTTCCTTTTGGTCAGGTCTTCAGCCAGTTGGTGCTGCCAACTCCCAGCAACACCCAACACACCAACCTGAACAAATCCAAACTACAAACAACACATAGTACCAACAAATTCCATTCTTTCACTTAAAAACCTTTTGGCTTCAGCCAAATACCACCTCATCTCTCACACCTCCTCTAGTACTGTTCTCTTCTTACTGATGCTTAAGTTCTAGTTCAAAACAGGTATTTGCAGTTGGGTGGGCCTCAGTTTCCCTGTCTCAGAGTAAAGGACATCCCAAAATTGAATCTGATGTCAATTTGTGGGTCTTACTTACTCCATGAGTGCTCAGTCAGTGCTCCAGTGGGCACAGGGCTGTGCTTAAGGAACGTGCTGCCTGGCATTCTGGAGAAGGAAAGCTGGAGAAATCAAAAGAGCAACTTGGCTTGAGCCTGCTCTAAGCTGATCAAGCAGTTCTTGATCAGCTCAGAGCAGAGGTGGGTGAGCCAGAGTTTGCCCAGTGTGTCCTGGGCACACATGCTCACCCAGAGTCTGTGCTTCACTGGGGATCAGTGTAAGGGATCCTTCATGAACTTTCCTCCCAGCAGCTGAACCTCTCCCTGCTCTCTCGCCTCTCCAGCTGTCACCAGCTCCCCCGAAACGGAGCGTGTTTGGGGTTTCCCCACGAGAGCTGGTATTTCAGAACGTCGTTGCTCATGAGGTCTCTGAAATGGTGCTGTCTATCATGAATAAGGACAAGGTAAGTGCTGGCACCTGGAGCTTTAACACTGTGCTGGAAGAGGAGAGTGCTGTCATTCCCCCAGTGTACAGCAAAGCAAGTTATCTGCTGCAGCACATCCAGAAGAAAATGTCTCAGCACCTTTGTTCTGCAAGTTGTGGAAATCTTCCTGTGCTGGGAACTGTCCCCTGATTTTGGCCATGCATTGATGGTATCTATGCCAAAGGAGTTTCCTGCTCTTGAAAGCTCTGGATTGGTAGGAATGTTGAGCCTGTACAGTTCTTACCTGCTCTCATGCTTTGCCTTGAGCTAGACCACATCCTGGGTTTCCTTGGTTAATCTTGGCTCCTGGTAGGAATCTCTGCCTCTCTCAGACTGTTTGGCTCCCTTTGTGCAGCTCACAGTCAGCTCAGGGGCTGAGTCTTCTCCACTTTATGCTGGAATCACTTCTCATTCATGGCATTGGCACTGCAGGAACCATGTTCTGAAAGAGCCCTGCAATCAGAGTGATGGAGCAGAAGCAGTGGGAGGCCTTTAGGTGCCACTTCAGGCTCCTGCTAAGTTTCATTCAGCTCTGCTCAGCTTTTCCATAAGCAACACAGTGCTCTGCTTTCCCTTTGAAGAACCACATCACATCCAATGCTCCTGGAGGTTTTCACCTTCACTTGTGATTGTTTTGCAGTTTCCCAAGAGAGTTGAGAGGGAAAAAGTTGAAAAATGTCACCAGTTGTGTTCTAGTGTAAAGAGGAAAACAGAGACCATTGGAATTTCCGTCAGGGAAACATTTCTCAAATGAGCCTTGTGCCAAGAGTGGGCTGGTGGGAAGAGACAGGAGGGAGTCCAAATCATCTGGTTTAGACTTTCTGAGAGCATTTTGGTGCTCAGGGGTTGATGATATCTGTGTGCTAGAAAATGCATGTGTGCTGTGTCTGTGAATCCCAGAGGGCAGCACCTGGCCTGCTGGCTGCAGGCAGGAATGCCCAGCAGCCCAGCTTGCCTGCACAGGCAGCAAGAAGCCCTGGAGAGCCAAGATTGGCTTTGCATACTGGAACCACACTGTCACTCAGTGCTGGTCATGTTTCTCCAGGCAGAAAATGCCTTTGAAGCCCAGAGTCAATAGGCACAGCCTGTCTGTGTTTCCATCACTTTTGGCAAGCTGAATGCTCTCATGGTTTTAAGATTCCTCCTTGCTGCTTTACTGCCCGTTTAAATTCTCTTTGCCATCTCCTTGTTTTAGGGATTGTCTTGCTGTGTTCCTTCTTTTGCTTTTCAGGTTTACTTTTATTCCCAGGAAGGCCACAGTGGTTTGGTCTCCTCTCTTGCTGCTCTGCCTGCATGACTCTATCTCCACAACGTCCCTACCCAAACCTCATCTGCTAGAAGGGAATTTTTTCCTTCTCCCAGGACAATTTGATGCTTTGCTTTCAGGTAGCACATTCGCCCCTGGAACATGACAACTTCATGGCTGTGTGCAGGCAGAAGCCAGCAGGTTTTTTGGCCTTGTTGAATATGCAGATGACTTGGTTCAGGTGCTCTGTCTCCATCCTGCTGGTGCTGACCTGCTTGGCCCTTCCTTCCCACCAGGCACTGCCCTACTGGCCCTGGCCACAATGCTGGAGCCAGACAGGAGGGATTCAAGCTCAGCCTTGTGAATGATGTGCCTGTGCCTGCACAGCTGAAAGTGCTTTGGAAAAGGGGCCAGGGAGGGATGTCAGCAGGGCACGGACAGGTCTCCTCTCGTTTCCACAAGTGGCAAAATCATCATGTGATGTCTTTGCTGCAGATTGCTCAGATGGTGAAGGTCTGCATGGAGAGCTCACCTTACTTCCAGCTGGCCTGCCCCAGTGATGTGTACCACATCGTGCCACCAGGCGCCTCCGCCCCTGTGCGCATCCGCTTCAGCCCCGACGAGAACAAGGTGAGGCTGGAGGAGCCAAAGCACACAATGATCTCCACAGCCATTGTTTTCCCTGCACTCTGCTCCAGCCCATTGCATGCTGTGAGCTGGGCTCCAGGCCCTGGGCAGGCAGCCTGCAGCAGCCAGTCACACCTTGGCACTGCTGGCAGGCACTGCAGCCAGGCCTGACAGGCTCTGCTTCCCCTCCCTGCACATCCCTGAGCATTCCCAAGGGAAGATGCACAGGAACAGGATGAAAATGACAAAGAGATGTTGACAGATGTTCAGCCATCTCTAGGTCCAGTGGAAGGGGTTTCATTATTATGGAAAACACTCGAGGGACAAAGAGGTCAGGGAGCTTTCCTCCTTCCTGACTGCCAACAGCTTCCCTGCCTGCCCCTGGGCTGGAGCAAAGACGGTGCTTTTTCACCCCCTCTGTTCTGCAGCCTTGCAGCTGTGCTGTCCCAGAGCACAGGTGACCAGGGCACAGCTGCAGGGGCAGGGCAGAGGATGTGCTGTGCCCGTGAGCCCAGCCTGGCACAGGCACACTGGGCTCTGGGTGCCCTTGGTCAGCAGGAGGTTGCTGAGCTGCAGGGGACTTGGACACCTGCCTGAAGGAGCTCGTGTAGGGCAGGTACAAGCTGCAGGCAGAGCTGTGGGCCCAGAGCCTGTGGCAGTGGCACTGCTGGGGCTCTGTCTTCATGCCTGTCACTGTGCTTGCTCTGTCAGCTGGCACCCATTCCGTGCCAAAGGTGCTTCTGCATGGAGGTTTGAACGGCAGTGCTGAGGCCCTGGCAAGTCTGATCTCACAGCTGGCATCTGGAGACTTGTTCATCCAGAAGGGTTTAGGACATGGCATGGAAGGGAGGAAGCCTTGCAGGCAAACAAAGAGAGGCCCTTTCCAACAGCATCCTGCAACCTCTTAGCACTGTTCTTCTCCTGACTTGGTTGGAGAGGCAAAGTTAGAGGGGAGTTCTGAGCCAACTGATGTTTCTGCACCAGGCCAGAGGTGCAGGATCTCTTTGGGTGCAGCTGTTTTCTCATCTTCCTCTTGCTGCTTAGAGTCAGTTGAACACTTTGTCCTATTCTCAGACAGTGGGAATATAGAAACCTCAAGAGGAATGTGCTGTGTTCCCTAGCTCCATGTTCCTTAGAAGGAGCTTAGGAATTATTTAATATCATTAAAATTTGTGAGTGAAAATTATGGTGGCCTAGGGCAGTTCTCCGTATGACCCAAGTGACACAAGAGCTTAATGCCACTGGGATAGCTTTTGCAAAGGGCACTGGTGCCTTTAAAATGTGACATATTAGAAAAACTCAGTGTTCATTTTAGGGTGGAATAGGTAAATTGATGCCCGGCAAATTGATGCCATGGATGAGTTACAGGAAATGGTTTTTCTTCTGCCACGGGGATGGCACTAAATGCCCTGTGCTGAGCCAGTTTCTTTTCCTGCAGGATTATTCCCATGAGCTCACCTGTATCATGGCAAAGGAGAAGATCGTTGTGCCAATTCGGGCCATCGGTGCCCGAGCCATCCTGGACTTCCCTGCCCAGGTGGACTTCTCCGAGTGTCCGGTCAAGCACAGCACCCAGAAGACTCTGCTGGTTCACAATGTCGGTAACCGGACAGCTCATTACCAGCTGAGCACCCAGAGGTGAGGCAGCTCATCTGTCCCTGTGCAAAGGATATCACCTTTGGGTGAGAGCAGAGTTGGGAAAGAGCAGCAAAAGGAACCAGAGCATCAGAGCTGCTGCCCTGCAGCCCTGGCTGGAAGTGAGCAGGCAAGCCCTGAAGTCACCCCCAGGAGTGTTATTCCCATCCTGCCATCTGAGGGCAGGAACATGTAACATGGGGCAGCAGTGGGAAGGGAATGGAATGGAATGGAATGGAATGGAATGGAATGGAATGGAATGGAATGGAATGGAATGGAATGGAAGGTAGTGCTGAAGTGTGGCCAGGGATTCCCTTAAATGGCAGCTTCTCTGTTCTGGTGGAATTTCTGGCAAAAGAATAAGAAGAAAATCCCGTGCCTTGCCCCCAGCAGGCACTGATCCCCCCGAGCCCCAGCAGGGACCTGCAGCAGTGCTGGCATCAGCCCCAGGGCAGATGCAGGAGCACGTGCACTGATCTGGCTCTGGGGCTGCTGAGGCCTTGTCTTTCCTCCCCTCCCTCCAAAGTCTCACGTCCAGCACATAAACATTGCTGGCCCAAGGCTTCTCCATCAGCCAGTGATGGTCTCACCAGTGGGAATGGGAACAGCTCAGCCCATCATTGCAGCAAGAGGTCCTGAATGAGCTGAACCTGAAGCAAGTGACATCAATCAAGCTCAGCTTGCCAGATGTTCTCTTTATTTCTGTGTGTGATGTAATCATCACCAAACTCCCCAGAACAGACTTTGAAATGACAGATTGACCAGCAGCAAAGCACCCAGGCCAGGAACTTTTGTTTCCTCAGTGGGGCTGGAGAAGAGCACAAAGCACATTTCCCCTGAGCTGTCCCTGAGCATCAAAGCACAGAGTGCTTGTCAGGCAAGAGCTCTTTACCTGGTGACCAATCCTGATGGCTCCTGTTAAATCCAAAGTGCACCAACACATTTGCATTAACATTTCCAACACCTCACACAGAGTTTCTCTGCTGGGCCAAGCAACAGTTACCAGCCTGGAGAACAAGCCACAGTCCCAGACTGCATTGCTGGTAAACACACAGAAACCTCCTGTTCTGCTTCCTTGATGTGCTCCTGCTCATGGTGCTTCATTTAGCTGGCATGGGCTCCTTCAGACTGTAAATAGCATCCTCCTTTTGGGTTTCCATGTCACTCTATTGCTCTAATCTGCATTTGCACTCTTTCAGAGTTTTGACTGCTCCTTTTCTTAGAGCAGCTTTCATTGAAATGTTGATAAAATGTGCCCTTTTTAGGCTAAATCAGGATATTTTCAAGGCAAAATAAACCAAAGAATCACACTGCAAATTCAACTGTAACTATTCCTTGGTCTTCAAGGAAAAGTTCCTTCTCCCTGTCTGATTCCTAGGCTGTAATATCCCAGGACAGGTAGTGCCCTAACATCTGCATCTCCTGAGATGAGGCTTATAGGCAGCAGGAAAAGAGAAATTCCTGAGGCAGTCAGTGTCAAGTTCTGCATGCAGATAGCTCTGAAGCCTCTCTGTGCTCTTCACAAACCATTCTCTGATGGGATTGCTGGCAGTGGGACCCTTGAGCCTCATTGCAGAGAGCTGGATGCAGAGTATGGGGGAGCTGAGGTCATTTTACCCCCAGGATCTTGTGAGGGCTGGATCTCCTCAGCAGTGGCTCAGTGGCTGTTTCTGAGCCTGTCTGTTCTGTCCTCTGCTGCCTGTGCTTGGTTTGCTCCCTGCTTGCCCAAGGGAGCTGCAGTGCAGCAGGAATCTCCTGGCCAGGTGTCCCCCCAGCCCTGATCCCTCTCTTTGTGTTGCAGTCCTTTCTCCGTGGTGCCGACCGCAGGAACTCTGGGTGCTGGGGACACCATGCAGGTGACAGTGACATTTCATGCGCTGACCAACGGGGAACATTTTGGGTCCCTGTGCTGCAACACAGGTGAGTGCTGGGCCCTGCAGGGCACAGGACAGTTCTCCACATGGCTCCCTGTTGTCCCTCCCCCTGCATTCCCTCCAGAGGTACCTCCCTGTTCAGCTTTAGCCCATAGAAAACTGAAAACTCCTTGGTGTTCAGGGGCTTGAGAAAGTGGATCCCGTCTAAAGGGTGAAGATTTTTGATTCCTGTTTTGCTGGGAGTTGCTGAGTGGAGGAAGGAGGATCCCTGATTCTCCACTACCATGTGGCTATGCCTGGGTGAAGTTTTATTTGATTCCTGGGCCGTGCTGGATGTGAGGTCTCCATCAGACTCTCTCCAATGCAATGGATTTCTTGCACACCTCTGTCCCATATGCTGCTTCTCCACTGGCTTGTCACACATCCTTTTTCTATGTGGCCCTTACACATAGATGTAGTTTCTGTCTAATAACATTTTCCGGCCCTCAAGTTCCTGTTTGGTGACAAATCAAGACCAACTTTCCCTGTGCCCATTTCCCAGGCTGTTCATGTTGTTACAAACCTCTCACATCTATCTCCCATTTGATTTCTAGACTGAGGAATCCCATTCAGTCTTAATGTAGAAGCTGCTCTGTACTTATTAATCTTTCTATTGTCCCTTTTTTATTTAATGTGCAATGCGCCAGCTTGGTTTTTGAGATCAGAACAATAGAAAATATTTCAAGACTGATGTGGCTGTGGGTTTGGACAGGGAGATGATGATGATGATTTTCATGGTGTTCATTTGAGAGTGGTTTGTCATATTGCAGAGCCAGGCTGGTTGTGTTTCCTCACCTGTGTCCCCTCCTGCTGTGCGCTGTCACTTCACTTGTTCCTCTGGGCCTCCTTTTGCTGCCCACCTGCCCCCAGGCATATTTGCTGGTCAGCAACAAGGGATCCAAGGGATCAGGAGAGATGGGAGTCTCGTGGGATGCCCAGGGAGACCCTGGGCCAGGCAGGGCTGAACAGGGCTCCTCACCCTGTCACCTGAAGGACTTGGATGCAGAAATCCCAGTGATCTGAGTGGGTCACCAGAGCACACTGACCAATCCCACTGTCCATCCTGTCACCTTGGGGCCAAAGCTCTACAAACACACTCAGAAACAAGGGGTTTAAGGAGCTGCCCAGGACATCCTCACCACTCTACACACAGAGCTGTCAGGATGTGACAAATGGACTGATCCACAGAACTGCTCATTCAGATAAAAACTGTGACACCTTCTTTTGTGCCCTGGGATTTGTTCTGTTCCTTGTGCTTCCATCAGCCAGTGAGCTGAGCAAAGACTCCCCTTTGCTTTGTTCCAGGTGAAGAGAGTATCCACACAAAGCTCCATGGAGAAGCTGTAGATGTTGATGTTGCGTTGAGCACAAATTCCGTCGAGGCTGGCAAGACCTTCATCACCATGGCATACCAGACAACCGTGTTCCTGGAAAACAGGAGTAACATCACAGCCCACTTCCAGTGGAAGGCTTTGCCTTCTGAGGAAGATGACTATGAAGAGAAGAGGAGGTTGGTTTGGAAGCTGCATTTCAGTGAGATATATGGCCCAAGACTGAAACTAACCTATGGCCTCAGGGGGGTGTTGGTGCTTTTGAATGGTTTAGGCCAAGTAAACCATGCCTGGCACTGGGGTGTGTGTCCCTGGGCTTCAGGAGCTCAGCGCTCAGCATTCCAGTTCCATTTATACTCCAACCAGGAATGGCATTTTGGGAAGGAAAGGTTGGTTGCAATGACTGATTTCCTCAGGTTCTAATTGGGCTCCTGTCTCTCTAATCTTCTTCCTACATGACCTGGCAACATCTCCCCTTCCCAGGGAAGGTGGGATGCTCTGTGACCTTTATGTGCATCCCCCAAGCAGCTCAGTGGGAGGAAAAGCCAGCTGAGGTGGTCGGTGGATTCTCCCTCAGTTTTGGCAGAGGCTTTGAGCCAGGAGGTTTCTCAGGAGGGATGTTGGCTTTGGAAACCTCTCCTGAGCTTGCAAGTGTGGGGTGAAACTCCCTGCTGTGCCAGTGAACAACAAGTTATCCTCTGATCCTTGTGGGACCTTCGTGGCTTGGCTCAGCCTTTGCTGGGGAGCTGCTGCTGCTCCTCCCCAAGTGCTTTGCTCTCCTGCACTCCCACTTCTCTCTGCAAATCTGTGGCTTATTAAATGATCAGCTGGCCTTGTCTCTCCCTGGGGCTGCAGGCAGTGTCGTTTGCTGCACCCATCGGGTGAGGAGTGGCTGGAAAACTTCATGGAGGAGAAAGAAGTAGAGAAGGTGCAGGGCTTTTCTGAAGATCACACTGCCCTCCTGAGAAGCAGGGTCCAGGAGAAGAAGGCAAAGGTGCAAGATGACCCCCTGCTGTTCGCCAGTGAAAATTTTTTCATTGAGCCATTGGTAAGTGACACCGGAGAACCTCATTTTCTTCCTCTTCCTCTTCCTCCTCCCAAGCACCCTTCCCCCAGCTGCAGTCACTGGGCAGATCCTCAGCTGGCCCCATGTGCTGGCAGGGAGGATGTGGAGTTTCTGGAGCGGCTGCAGAGCTCCCTGCTCAAAGCATTTGTGCCCTGCAGGCTCAAGGCAGGGCTGGGAGCCTGACACAGCCCAGCTCTGCTGCCAGGCTGGAGCTCAAGGCCCTGTGTGCGTGTCCTTGCAGTGTCACAGGGAGCAGTTCCTGTAGGCAGGGGCTCCCCCCACACGTGGGGCTCAGCAGAGGCTGTTGGAGCACTGCCAGCTCACACACTGACCTGAAGCTTGCAATGGTTCCCTGGCAAAAGGAGGCCAAATTCAGCCCAAGGTTAATGACAGAAATGCCAATCCCCTCCTGTAACCATGCCTTGCACTATTGCTGAGTGTCCCTTCCAGTGTCATCCTTGTGTGAGCCTGGACACAAGGGTGCAAGGCTGAAATGGGCCTTTGGAGTTCTCCTGCACACAGGGACACAAAACCTTTTCCTTTTCTGGTGATGCAAGCAAACTGCCACGTGCTCCCATCAGCCAGAGCCCTGATTCTGAGTACTGGCATTGGGAGAGATGATGAATGCCTGGTGTCTGCACGGAGCAAAATCCCTTCTCATCTTGCAGTAAAGCCCAGAATAATCCCAACCTCTGCTTTCTTTCAAAACAGCTTAACTAATATCTGTAGTTGCCTCTTCTTGGTTACTCCTATGGCCCATCTAAGGCCAAGAGCCACCAGTGCACAGTGGCACTTACATCCCATGGAGCTGACAGCAGCATGATGGGACCAAGAGCTTGTGTCAGAGCAGCAGGAATATTGTGGAGAGTGGCAGCTGATCAGCTGAGCATTGAGAGCTTCCAGCGCTGTGTTGAGCTGGGTTTGGAGGCTTTCCTTGGCTGCTTGTGTTGTTCACTCATCATTGATGCTCAATCAAGGCTTACAGGCCTGTGGTTGGAAACAAGAAATGTGGAGTTTGAAGAGCAATGCTTTGCTGTCTCTTTCTGTTGTAGGAGGGAGAAATTGGGCCGAATTGTTCGGCTGAAATCACGGTGACCTTCAAAGCCCTGGAAGCACTGGAGTATCAAAGTGTGGCTTACTGCCATGTCTCAGGTGCAGCTCCTTTGCCCTGCTCCTGTCCCCCTCGGTGAAGCCATGGTGCAAGCCTGAGCCCACTGGGCTCCCATGGAAGTGCTGGGAAGAGTCCCTGGTCAGCAGGGCAGTGCTGGCACATCCCCCCCTGGCCCTGCAGCCTCCAGGGAGTCTCCTGTGCAAGGCCAGGGCTCAGAATGCTGGGTCTGCCTTACTGATCCCAGAACAGCCCAGGCAGTGCAGGGAGAGGTTTTCATGCCACGGCTTTGCCAGCATTTCCTCAAAGGCCAGAGAGCTCCAGAGCAGAACAGCTTTAGTGAACAAGCACTAAGCCCCCTCAGGCCCCTGGCCTCCAGGATGGGTCCATTTGCCATGGATCCATCATCAGGTGGAAGGAGCTGAGTTAGAAATGTGCTCCCTGGCCCTGGATCACCTCCCAGTGCCCAGACAGCAGCAGAGCAGAGGTGGCTGAGCCCCACTGAGCACAGGGTGTTTGTAGAAGGAGCACCCTTGGCCAGCAGCTGCTTCTCTGCCTGTGTGGGAGTTGTCCCCTTGCAGCTCTCACTCTGTGGAAACAGAACACAGTGCTGAGTGTCAGAAGGGGAGCACTTGGGCAACAAAGGCCTGTGCTCCTGGCCCAGGTAGTTTGGTAATTGCCAAACTCATCATGAGCTTTTGTGCCTGCACTGAATGGATTTCAAAGCTCCTCTAGGTGCACGGGAAGGAAACCACAGAATCACAGGATGATGAGGGTGGGGTGGACCTTAAAGATCATCTAGTGCCAAGGCCCCTGCCATGGGCAGGGACACCTTCCCCTAGACCAGGTAGCTCCAAGCATGAGTACATCCAGCTCAGAGTCAGGGACTAGCACTGAGGCAGCCTGGAAAATCCAGTGTGACAGAGGGAATGATTGTACTGCAATGGACATCTCTCCCCAGGCCGTGAGATCAGGCTGCCCCTGTGCCTCAGAGGGAAAGGCCAAGGACCCCTGGTTGAACTCAGCTCTCCTACGCTGAACCTTGGGAATGTTTTTGTCTACACCCCCTATGTCTATGAGGTGAGCAGCAGGGCTTGGGATGGATCCTGATGGCTCCTGAGGCAGCAGCAAGCCTGGTGGAGCTGTGGAATTGCTGCCAACCTGGGCAGCTGTGAGCAGGGAATATTTGATGTACTGCTCAAACCTGGGGGGTCAGAAACGTGTGTCTGTTGTTCCTGAAGCCCCAGTCCCTGCTTTTGGGCAGCCTTCCTTAGGGATCAGCTGGGAGGCTTCCTGCAAAACAACCCCTTGCCACATGAAACCAACAGTGGGTCAAAAAGCTGCATGTTCAGAGGCTTTTGTGGCAGTGCCAGACACAAGGCACCTTTGGACTGGGCTCTGCAGAAGCAGCTGCAACAAACTGGCTGCCTTTGAGCTTCAGCCCACTGCAAACAGCTTCCAGTCAAGTGTCCCTGCTTATTGCTGAAGTCACAGGAAATCCATCCAGCCTCCTGGCTCAGTGCTGGCCATTGCAAAGGGCTTGGGAGTTCTCTCCCTTGCTGACCAGTCCCTCACCACACTTCAGCCTTGGTGCATCTCTGGCTCTGGAAGGAGAAAAGTGTTCCTGGGAATAAAGCAAAGGATTTTTCTACCTATTTGCCTCCCCCCCAATAGTGTCAAGTTTGCAAAAAATTCATGAGAGAGCAACTGAAAGAGGTAGAAAATGAGGCACTACAGCATGCCAGACACTTTCAAAAGCGCGGCTGGGGAAGGGAAAGACACGCTGAGTTTTCTTACCAAAGGATGGTGCTGTCTGTACATTTTGATGCTGATGCCTCATTCTCAATGAATTGTTTCCTTGGTATGGGAAAGGTGAATGAGTAGATGGTGCTGTTGGAGCTGTGCTCACTGGGGCAGCAGCAGCTCTGGGGTGATTCACTCCGCAGCTGCAATCACCCCACTCAGGGCTCTCAGGGCCAGCTCGCCATGAGCTTGGTGATGCTGAGCAGAGGTGCACTGCTCTGTGTCCATGGGATAAGCCCAGGGTGACTGCAGGTCTGTGGAGTTGCCACTGCTCTGCATGAAAACCCAAAGGCAGAACTTGTCCTGTTGTATCTTTTGACTTCTGCCATTCAGCAGCACAAAGCATCTTCTGCCTTTGCTGGGTGTTCATTGCATCATTAGACAATAACTCACAAGAAGGGAAGGTTCCACCTGTATTTCCATTTTGCTTTCTTGCTTCTGCAGGTGGAACTGATTAACCAAGGAGCTCTTGATGCTCCCTTCACCTATATCCCTTCAACCACAAATGTGGACTTCTGCTTCACGGTTGAGCCCGAGCAGGGCATGATTGCACCAGGTGGGACCCAGACTGTTCAGATCTCCTTCCATACCACCGTGCTGGGGAGCTTTGAGGAAAAATTCCAGTTCAGTGTGGCTGGATCTCCTACACCTGTGATCCTGACCATCAGGTAAGGACTCTGGGAGCTTGGTGGGCACATCTGTAGCTGTCTCTGGGACAATCCCCCACCTACCTCATTTTGGGGTTGAGCAGAGAAAAAAGGTGATGCCTGAGGTCTTAATCTCTGCTGTGATCCTGGCATTGCCTTAGTGTCAGGATGCCTCCTGCCCTGTGTGGTACCCAGGAGCTGCAATGACTCCTCCCTGCAGGGATCTCCCTCTGCCTTGGGCCATGGCAGGCAGTGGGATGGAGCAGCTCTGGGCAGCAGCTGCTCTGGGATGTCCCACCTGAACACCCAGCAAGGCCCCCAGGGCTTTGCAGATGGGCCAGCCTGGGGGATTCTTCCCCAGCAGCAGTGTTTTTAAAAACTTCCATTAATAATCCATGCCAGATGGGCAGCAGCAGCCTCAGCTCCCCTCTCATGGCCATGCTGTGGGGGACAAGCTGTGCTCCCAGCTCCTGTGCACAGAGTGCTCTGGTGCCTCCTTTGCACAGCCAGCAAAGGGCTGATGTGGGAGTCAGGAACTGTGCAGCAGGAACTGTGCCAAGGACTGGGGTACCATCCCATGGGCTGGTGCCATGGCAGGAGACAATCCTGGCCCAGCCAAAGAGAGAAGGGCTGATCATAGGGGAGGCAGAGCTCAGTCCTCAGCACCACAGCAGTGTGAGGCCTTGTCCCTGCCAGCCTGAGCCATGTGCTGCTGGGATAATGGAGTGGAAGCAGGAGAGCTGATGCTGGCTGCTCTGCAGCTTTGGAGCTGGGCTCCTGCTGTTGGGGGGCACTGGCTCAAGGCAGTAAAGAAATGAAAGCAATCTGCACTTGATTGTACCAATAAGATAAGGGAGATGGATAAAAAGGAACAAGGAAGTTATTATTTGGCAAGAGAAAAGTGGTGAGTAGGTCTGCCCATAGTGGAGAAACAATGATGCTGGCTTTGTTTTTGGAGGAAAAGTGCTGCTTTTTTAGTTTGGAAATCAAGAGGGAACATTTCACCAGTCCTTTCCTCTAGGATTCACCTGTCCCCTGGGTAGAACTGTTGCTGCTCTTTTCAGAGGATGTTTGGGGCTCCCCTGGATTCATGTCTCAGAACTGTGTCTGTAATGACTGTGTGGGTCAAACTCTCCTGAGAAAGCTCCTCCACGGGAACAGCAGTTGCAGCTAAGAAGGAGCAAAGCAGGGAACCTGTGGCTGGAAAGGCTGGTTACAGAAGTTTGTGGGGACACCTTGATGTCCATCCCATTGCAGCTGGGGAAACTGAGGCACGGAGCCATGTCTGGGTGTGTGTTCAGGGTCCTTCATGGGACCCCCAGCATCCCAGGGGCTTCTCCTGCCTGCCCATCAGGGGCTGTTGGCTGCTGCCCCTTGGCTTGAGCTGCCTCCTGTGCACAGGGCCCTGTGCTGAGCACACGGTGCTGTGTTGGTTGGAAACCCAGGGTGCCCTGAGCCCAGGTTTTGTGCCCTGAGCCACGACAGCCGGACCTTTGCAATGCCTTTAACCGAGCCCTTTCCTGCTCTGTCCTCGGCCTCCAGGGGCAGCGTCACTGCACCGAATTTACACTTCGACCTCCCTGAGCTCGACTTCGGGGACATCTCCTTTGGTGAGTGTTGCCTGGGCTGGGACACAGCGTCAGGGATCTGTGCCTTCCAACAGAAAAGCATCCCTCACTCCTGGTCTGCCCCAGCAGCCTCTTCAGGCTGTCAACTGCTGCTGCCTCAGGGGGCATTTTGCCATTGTGAGATCAAATAGAACCAAGGAATAGAAAGGCAGTATTTTCTAGTGTCTCTGTCCTGCTTTAAAAGACAGATCCCCACCATGTGTGGCGGTATCTCTGGCTTTGCAGGATGGAAAGCAAATCTCAGAGCCAAAGTGGGGATCCCCTTGCAGGCACAATCACAGTGAGCAGCATGGCTGTGATGTCCCTGTTTGTTGGGTGAGGTGGGACATGGTTCCTAATTGCTAATCTCAAACCAAGGCTGGGGTTTGCCCCCAGTTGAGTGGACTCTGAGCTGTCACGTGCTCAGTCTGTTTGGCCCAAACCAAGAGATGCTTTAAGGGTCCTGCAGAGAGAAACTGCATTAAGGTGCATCACATTCTAGTTCCTGATTCCATCCTCATTTTCTTTTGCTGTAGCTTCTTCTCAATGACAACTTACTGTTTATGTATCGTGAAAACAGTGGGAATGTTGGCAGACTTACCAGGGAATTTGACAGCTTGAATTCTCAGAGTAAATGCTGGGTCTGGGTGCACACTCATCACTGAGAGATAACTGGTGCTGGTTTGGGGCAGGGGAGGGAGCTCCTTCCCCTCCCAAAGAGAGAAGCTTGCAGTGTTCAGCAGGGCTAGGAGTGGGCATTTTCAAGGCTGCAGTCTGGAATCTGTGTCCAAGGGAACTCAGTGATGATTAATTCCTCATGCAGCTTCTCGGTGAGCTGTAGTTCAGAAAATAAAGAGCTAAACTCCAATCTCACTTTCATCCTGGCAGGATATTCCCACCAGGATCATGCCATAATGGGTGCCTGAATGGATATTTGTGTCCTTTCCTAGGCTTTCCCTATACCCAGAGATGTCGCCTCACCAACTGCTCCATGGTGCCCGTGACATTCAAGCTCCGCATGTCGGACGATGGCACGCAGCCGGCTGTTGACAGCCTTGATCAAATCCGCAAAGAAGGTGACCCATCCTGGAGGAAGGGAATTCATTTCTATGTGGAGCCAAGGGAGTTCACCATGAATCCCAGCCAAGGAACCATCCTCCCCCAGGGACACCAGGACATTGAGGTATGGGAAGAATCCAGCCGTAGATGCTTCAGCACCAGGGCTGAAGCTTCACTGGAGTGTGGGAGGGCTTTAGCTCTGGTGCCAGCTTTGAGCATCGTGGGAGTGAGAGATCTGCACTGCTGGGAGGCCTCTGCTAGCTGGCTTAGCTGGGATGTTCCTCAAGGAGCACTGGTTTGTTTCCAAAATCCTACACTGAGATCAATACCATATGGTCAAGTCCTGAAGCCATTCTTTTGCTTTTGAGAGTGATTTCTTTGATTGCAAGTGGGCAGAGCAAGGATGAAGGCAGAAGGTGGCTGTCAGAGAGATGTCATTGTATAAAGCAGTTAGCTTTTCTTCTTGGTCTCATTTTCCCTCTCCTGAGGAGCAGAAAAATTTGTGTTCACTGCAGGGATCTCCAGTGGAGACAAAAACCTCTGCAGCCATGTGTTGCAGTTCAAATTGATTTTATCGATTCCTTGTTCTGTTGTACACCCATGTTCTCCCTGAGTTGGCTCACGCCTGTGTTTTACCCTCCCTCAATGCTGTCCCTCATGCCGTTCCCTGCCCCTTGTTCCAGCTCTTTTCCCTGCCTGTCTAGGCAACCCAGCCCCTTTTGTTCCCAAACCTTCTTTGCCACTTTAACCTCGGGCCAATCCCTGATTGCAATACCCCTTTGGAATTCCCCTATTCTTGGAGACCCCATTGGCCATGTGACCCATCCTCTTTACCCTCCTACCCCCAGTGGTCCCAGACACTTGATGTAATCCCCTCACTCCTCCCCTGAGGATTCCCTATTGATTTGCTGTTTGTATCCACCCCCTGATTTGTATTTTTACAAAAGCCCTGGCACAGGAGTGTCCAGGGCTCTTGTGCCTCTGATTCCTTTATTTGGAATAAACCCTTCCTTGTGGAACTTCAAGACAGAGAGCCTCCTCCTTTCTCCTCTGCCTGGTCCCTGTGGTGGCTTGTCTCTTGCGCTGTACAGCAAGTGGCTCTGAGGGCTCTGCCTCTGGTAAATGCCCACCCTGGGGCAGCTCCCCACTCCTGGCGTGGTGCCGGAGTTCTAAGAGCCAGCCCGGGCTCTGGGTACCATGGCAGCCATGAACTGCCCAGCACCTGCTGGGCCACACTTTGCCCTCAGCCTTCTGCTGTAAAGCTGAACTCATTGTGTTCAAGTCAGATTTCCTCTGCATTTATGTCATTGTAGTCAGATGAGAAATTGGCCCCTTAATTTGAATACAGTGGTGTGTAGAGCTTTAGTCTAATGTTTTAATGAAGCTGACCGATGCTGTGATAGCAAGGTGTGTTTAACAAATCTGCTATTGCCAGAAGGCTTTTGTTACTCTGAGACTGTGCTCTACACATGGACCAGCAGAAGAATTAAAGCCAAATCCTTCCTCAAGAACTGGAGGATGTCACATGTGGGTAATGAGCTTTTGTAAGGAAGAATTTACTGTTCTTTTTTCTACCAGGTGACCCTGTGTTCCAACACCGTGATGGAATTCTACAGGAGATTGCTGGTGGACCTGGAGGGTTTTGGTGAGGGAGTGGCATCAGTGGTCATCACAGCCAGGTACCAGCCCTTCCTGGCCTCCCCCAGGCACTGCCTTGCACAGGCTTTGCTGGCTGCAGCTGCCAAGGAGAAGAGCTGCTTAATGGCCTCATGTTGTGCCAGCTGGACATGAGAACAGCAGTGCTTGGACAGCAGCCTGTGGTGAAAAGCCCCTGCTCACAGCCCAGCATGGTCCTGGGCCCTTTTCTAAAGGGACCAGGAATGGTATCATTGATTGGCCTGGGTTTTGGTGCTTGAGGTGGAACAAATTTCCCGAGGGCCTCCTCTCCTTCTTCCTGCAAGAGATGGAGTTGTGCTGGTTGTGACCACCCTGCATTGGTTAGGGCTGTTCAATGCCCATTTGACAGTGACCAACGTGTTCTGCTCCATTTCACAATCTTTGGGGGTAAATGTTCTCCATTCTCTCAGTATCTCTGATTCCCTTGGGGTCATCTCTTTGCCCAGATGTCTTGTTCCAAAGCTGCATGTGTACCCCCAAATCCTTCTGTACCACGAGTGCCACCTGAAAGTGCCCTACGAGAGGAAGCTCGTCATCAGGAACCTCAGCAACCTTCCTGGCTGCTATGGGCTTATTCCCCAGGTTTGGCATCACGTCCACCTCCTCCTGTCAAATATTATTGGGGAGACTATTAGTGGAAAAAAGGGTTTGGATAAGACCTTGCTGGTTTCTATTCAGTCTTAAAGATCTGCTGAGAAAAGGATCCTACCTGAATGTAAACCTTAGGATGCAGTTTAACCTCCTGAGGAAACAGTTGATGTTCTAGTCTAGTCTTCAGGGTGTTTTCTTGTGGGAGGTCTTAGAGGGTTGTGAAAAGCTGCTGCATCCACAGACACCAGTGCCTGTGCTGGCAGCCTCCTTGCAGGATCCCCTGGGAGTGCTAAGCCTACAATTCTTGCAGCTTGTTTGTGCCTTTACCTTTGTCCTGGGGAGTTTGAAACGTGTGTGTAAGTTGCTGTTGCGGTGGATGTTAAGGAGTCTAAAGTTTCTTCAGAGGTGCCTCTGAAGTTGCATTTCATTCTGTCCCTTCCAGCAACGCAAGGACGACTCTCCCGTGCTCTACTCCAGCCCCAAGCCCTGTGGGATTGTGCAGCCTTACGGCACTGCAGAGATCCCAGTTATCATCGAAGTGCAGACGCTGGGCGAGCATCGCACCAAGGCTCTTGTCGGCGTGTTCGGGGATGAGAGAAACCCACGGGTGAGTGCAAGGGGAGATGTGAGCCTGTGTGCAACTGCTCCTGGCAGGGTGCACAGGGACAGGGATTCTTCCAGGGAAAACAGGCCCAGGCTGCTGGGGAGAAGGACAGCAGGGATGGGTGGCACAAGCAGCCCATGCCTCATAGGTGGTGATCTCAGTGTCTGACGCAGAAGGGAGTTCATCTAAGCTGGAATTGAGGGGAGTTTTAGTTAATTAAGCTTTAAAATGCTGTTAACTTTGGAAACATCTGTTTTCAAATGTCATCCCTCTGAGCACAAAAGAAGATGTCAGAAGACTTCTGGGAACCTTGAGCTTTCTGGAAAAGAAAGGAAAGCTGGCATTTGAAGACTGGTTGCAAGGATTTAAACTTAGATTAAAACATAATGAAATGATGATGCCAAATTCCCTGGATGGCACCAAACATCTGAACCTGGGCCATTGTGGCACTGCATGTAAATCAGTGAACAGGAAGGACAGGCAATGCAGGCTGTGCCAGGGAGCTTGAAGTTTGACCAAACAGTTGCTTTCAACTATCAGGCTGCTTCCCTTAAAAGGAGGGTTTCTCCCTGCCAGAATAACCAGTTGTTTAACTGTCAGCCTGGTCTTAACTAGAGATTTCTTGCAAAGCTTTTACCTTTGGGCCAATAATTTGTAGTTGGAAAGGTTCTCTTACCTTAATCCTTTTAAATTTGGAGGTGAACATGTAATTTTCTTTTCCTTTTTTCCCAAAAGCCCAGCATTTCAGCTGGAGTGTGGTAGCTGTCCCTAAAGCAATAACTTGAGCAGGGTTGAGCTGTTGAAGCTTTTTTAGGTTTCCCTGTTGTGGTTTGTTTTGAGTGGTTTTTAATCTTTCTTGCCTGCTTCCTGGAACAGGGAGTAGAATTACGGAGCTCTGGACGGCTGGCAGCAATCTACCCAAGTCCAAGTGTGTTAGAGTTTGGCAGGATCCCAGCTCTACAGCCTGCTTCACAAAGCTTTACCCTCTTCAACAAAGGTCTTGTCCCTGTAGACTTCAGCATGGAAATGGTAAGTATCTGTGGGGCTGTTTTCCAGGGAAATGGACTGGTCAGTAGCAGCCATGACTTGGCTTTTAAAAGCAAGATTTCCATCTTGCCCTGTGTGAGAGGAGGCAAGATACTCCAATATTCCCTCTGAGCGAGGCAAGAGGAACCTGGCTCTGGAGTGGTTTTAGCTGGGGCACCCCTCAGTGAGGTCAGGTGCAGAGATGTTGGAGCAGCAATTAATCTGGGTTGCGTTGACAAGTTCTCCCTTAATTTTATCTTTTGTCTTTAGCTGTGTGTGTCCCATTTTGGAGCTCCGAGATCAAGAGAAACCTGTGGTCCTTTGCTCCCCAGAGCATGGATTTCACTGTGGTTTCCCTGTCCCATCTACATTTGCTTTGTGCCAAACTGCTGTTAATAGTAGAGAGCAGGGTGTGAGGTGTGTCCTCAGACTGCTGGTGGGGAGGCAATTTTCACACCTCCTGGGGGTCAAGCCAGCTGGGCAGTGCACACAAAGACAAGGGTGGGGGTTGTGCACCCCCCAGCCTGTGATCTCTGTGCTATTGAAGAGCATCTTTGGGGAGCAGCTGCAGAGAAAGGCTGTTTAATATGTGGGGGCTGCATAGGGCAGAAGGAGCTGGGGCTGCTCCCCTGGCAGGGGGAGCAGGGCTGGTGCAGCCAGGAAGGGCTTGTAGGCTGGGCCTGGGGCTGGCTGGGATGGCTGCTGGAGGGGGAGATCTGTGAGGGGCTTGAGGTTTCTTCTACTTCACGCTGGCTGTGTTGAACTTGTGGAGCTGGTTAAAACCTGATAGCATGGACTTGGCTGTGTCTGTGGATAAAGCATCAGGCCATGTGGGAGAGTCCAGCCACAGCCTCCTGGGCCAAGGAGGAGGGGTGTGACTTTTCCTCTTGCTGCTTTTCCAGCTCTTTGGGAGATAAATGTTATTCTAAAGCGAGAGTTTTTTCCAGGGCAGCTTTCCCTGACTCCACAATGGAGTTCTGCTTTCAGCCTCTGCAGGGAGCAATGCCCCTTGGCTGGGTGCTCATGGTGTGTAAAGGTTGGGTTTCATGTGCTCCTGCCAGGGCCAGACCTGCAGAGCTGTGTCTGCACAGCTGTGCTGGTGCAAGGCCTTTCCTCCCTCCTTTGGGCAGCCTCCAGCTCTCTTGGCCAATCTGTGAAGTCCATGAGAAAGCAGATGACAAGAGTTCTTGGGAAGAGTGGGTCATGCCCACAGAGCACATGTTGTCCAGTTTTCTTTCTGCTTCCTGCTTTCCTGCTCTGCTATAAGCATTTGGAGGTGACTTTTCTTTAGGCAGAGGGCACTGGGGCACCTCTCTACAGCTGATGATTGGTGGGGAGTGAGGGCTTCAGTCCTTTAGGGGGTGTTGAGAAGCACTGATGGCCCCTTGGGAAAGATTAGTTTGGTATTGGGGTTTTGCTTACCTGGTTTTGCAGAGATATTCTTCAGGCTCTCAGCAGTGTCCTCCAGCCATGTGATTTCTGCAGTGGGATTTGAGCAGTCCTGCCTTCCTCTGGCCTTGAGCCTTCGTGAGAGGCCAGGAGAGAGAAAGCAGCTTTCCTTGGCCCACAGTGCAGAGAAAGACTGGGGAAGGAACACTCTCCTGAGGATAAGCATCCCTTGGGTTGGGCAAAACGGGGTTAATTGGGTGAGTCCCTTAAAGGAGGGGAAAATACAGGTTGTATGAGCTCTGCTGTTGCCCAGTACTGTAGCTTAACTTTAGGGAGATTAGGCCTTCAGGATTTTTATCCTCCCCTCTTTAGTCTTTCCTTTTCTTATATCCCACAAGACACCAGGGTGTGTGGTTTCCATCCTAAATGCATATTATGCTTGTCTTACAGGCTTCCAAATCCAACTGCTATGTTATTGAACCCAGTGAAGGAGCGATCCCTGCTAGGGGTGAGGTTCCTGTGACTGTCACAGCAACCCTGGATGACACTGTGGGTTTTGATGACACTGTCCAGCTGTTCATTGGGAACAGCCTTTGGAGCAGTGTCTTTCTCCAGGCTTTTGGCATTGGCACCACAATTGTCACAGACAAACCATTTGCCCCAGAGCTCAACTTGGGATACCAATTCAGGTAGGAGATCTCTCCACTCCCACCTCTCCTCCTGTCTCAACAAGGAGCAGTTTTTCTGTAGTCCTTCAGGCAAGATCTTCTTCAGAGTTCAAAGCCCTGACTCCTTCCCTAAAGGCAGAGATTCCTTTACAAACATGTGATGGGCACTTGAGAGTTGTTAGACACCTTCAAAAGCCACTGAAAGGGAAACCAGTTGCTAAATTGCCACAAACTGTCTCTAATTCTAATACATTGATGTCCTCACTTGATGGAGTAATGATCTCACAGGCTGCCCCAGAACTAAAGGTTCCTGAAATGGTGCCCAGATGAGGCAGTCCCTCCATGTGGCTGAGGCACCAAGGGAAGATCCTTTCTCTTGCCCTTGCCCTTTCCCAATGGCACCTGCCAGGCAAGCAGGGGCCCTGGGAACAAAGAGACAGGAGGGTGACAACCCCCACCAGGAAGGCAGGAGCCCACAGAGCAGTTCCAGAGGCAGAGTTGCCAGCAGAGTCTGCAAAGTTCACTTCCAAACAGTTTCTAATTGCAAAATGAAATTTCTACAAATGGCTACCAGTGCAGAGCCAAGGCTGATACGAACGAGAGAGGCTCTGCTCCCCTGGTTTCCTCTCCTGGAGCAGGCAGATGATTTTTACCAGCTTGCTGGGATCATCCAGAAACTGCCTCTGAGCCGGCTTTTAGGAATGCCTGCAATCCTACCCCCACACACAAGGTCCCCAAGGGCAGCATCTCAAAGATTCAGTTTCAGCTTTGGGCACAGATTAATACAAAATGCAGCAACAGTATGAATCACCCCAGAACAAACATTTTGGGGGAAAACACCACGTCCTGTTAGCCTCACCTGGAAAATGTTACATTACCATTATAAACATATTTCTCTTTGCAATAATGACATCCAAAGGGCACCTTATCAGACACCACTTCTGGTCCACATTAAGAGCTGGAAATGAAGACAGTCTCTAAGCAATTAACACCTCAGGTTGCTCACTGGGAGCAATCTGATGACCAGGGAAATAGCTACTCTCATACTCTTTTCCATCCTGCCTTCTATTCCAGCCTCGTGCCCTGTATCCATCAGTTCAAAGTAACAAACAAGGGCCGCCGTTACCATCAGCTCTTCTGGAGTGCGGAATGCTACAGCCCACCTGAGGAGGGGGGCCAGAGTGTCTCAACCCTCAGTAGCCCCAGGGCCAAGGATGATTCCCAGCGCCCCAAACGTGCCAGCCCCGTCTTTGGGCTGGAGCCACTGTCAATGGAGCTGCAGCCAGGCCAGTCTGAGGACATGGTGCTGCGAGGCTTCTCCCGCATGCCACAGGTGAGATCCCCTCCTCTGGGCTTGTTCCACAGGCCCTTGACATTTGCCTGGGGAAATGAGCAGGGGCCTTCACAAAACTGATTTAAGGCTACTCGTTTCTGTGGCAGCACCAGTTGCTTTCCTTGCTGGCCACCATCAGAGCAGCTGAGACTTTATTGTGATTCCACAGCTAGCAAAACCCAGTGCTGATCCCAAAGCAGGGGTGGATGGAAATATTGCTCTTTTGGGGCAAGCAGTGTTGCATGCTGAGTCAGCAAAGAAGGGCAGAGAAATAAGTTACACTTAGACTAGGAGTCCAGAAAGAAAGTGAACTAAACACGTGCCGAGTGGTTTATCTGGGGTGAGCACGGAGTAAAACAAAAGCCATGTCAAGGGAGGGGGTTTCTCACAAGTGCCTTTTGTGCTTTTGGGGTGCAGTGTTACAGACAATTGAGCACAGGAAGAAAAGGGGGCAGGGACTGTAACTGTGGCAGGAATAGGGCCCGTGGTGGGTGCAGAGCCAATGCAGGGCATTTGCAGGGTGCCCTGCCACTACGCACTGGTGACAAGTGACTCTTGCTTGCAGGAGGTGCAGGATTATGTGTTCTGTGAAGCCATCATTGGGACATCCCCCAAGATGGAGAGGATAATAGAAACAATCATTACCTGTCAGTTCATTCACCCCTCTATAGAAGTATCAGCCAGACAATTCTCTTTCTATGTGGAGAAGGTAAGTCTGGATTGCATGCTGGCATTTTAACAGCATGGCTGAGGGGGGTGTGTGCTTGTGTTAAAGCCCCTCTTTACCCTTCCTGAGGCACTTTGTAAATGAGTGAAGATGCTTTTAGAGATGAGACTGGTATTTGACTTCCCCAAAGCAAAAGTGCAGTTCCAGCTGCAGTGCCAAGGAGATGGTGGCCACCCCAGAGAAATGCCAGTTTCTGTGCTCACGGTAAAGGGAGGCTTTTGAGGACCCTCCAAGGCACGGTGATGTCTGTACACTGATGCTGCAGGGAAGCTGGGAAAACTGGAGATTCCTGTGAATTCCTCAGGCTGACAAGGAAAAACCCAACATCTCCTGTGTCTCTTTGGCTTCTCTGCTGTTGGCATGGATGCTTGATGGTACAGCTATATGGATCAGCTCTGTGCATTTCCCTAAGCCTCCTCTGCTTCAAAGGACCCCCAGGCATCCTGCAACTGCAGTGATGATAACACTGAGGCAGAGCAGGTGCCCTTTAGTCTCTGGATCCCAACTCCAGCATCATCTTTCTGCCTCCTGCAAGTTGTCTGAAAAAGAGAAGATGGTTAATGATTTGGTTTCTGTAGTTTCAGGCCTCTCCTCTGGTTCCCAGGCTTCCAGTGAAGTACAGAATTTCTGGAACAGGCAGTTCAGATGTAATTGAGAAGCTTTTCAGCTCTCCCTGATTCTGCCTGGGTTCTGCTCGATGCCACACACCCAAACTGATTTATTGCATACTATGGCACAGCACCTGTTTGGTATCAGTACATGCAGAAGTCGTTTCCCAAAGTCTCTGGTTTCTCTAAACCATGCAGGAAGCCCAGCACAATGCTCAGACAGGAAGGAAGAGCCCAGGCTGATCAGAGCTTTGAGACCACAGACACCTTGTCCCTGTAGCAGGGGCTGCAGGACCCGTGGTGCAGACAAAGTGCTTTTTGAGGCTGCTAGAGCCAGGAAGGTTGTGAGAAATGACTGTATGTGAGTGAAGATCCCCTAGTGCTGTTCTGCCCAATAGAGAGACAAAACTGGAGACAAATGGCCTGGATTCACTTTCTGCTTTAGATCTTGGGTCAAGCAGCCACCTCCTCTCAGGGGCCTATTCCCTCATCTGTACTTGGGAGTTTTCCCTGTCCTCCAGAGGATGCTGTGGTTTCTAAACATGAAAAGCATCTGCTGTCAAGAAAAACCTCCTGGAAGGGTAGAAACAAATAGAAAGAGTAAATAGAAATGTATGCACTCGTGAGGCTGAAAAATGTGAGCTGCAGCAGAAGCAGAAGGAGGTCTGTTTCTAGTTGAGGCTGTTTTTCCTTGTCTCCTGTTTCCATAGAAACCCAGCGATGTCCTGACACTGCAGTACCAGCCTTTGTCTTTAAAAAACACCTGCCTGCTGCCACTGGACCTCATGCTGCACTTGGAGCAGCCATTCCTGGTCTGTGATAAGGAGCAGCAGCCCCTCCCAGGTGGCCAGGTGAGCAGCCCTGGCCTCCTCCAGTGGGGTCTGAAGAGGAGGGATGTGGTGGTGCCTTTCTGTTGGGAGCTCCTTGAGTCAAGAAGTTTATTCTGTAGCATCAGCAGTGGGCTGGCCTGAGCTGCATCAGCAAAGCTGCTGAAGGAATCAAAATCTTATCTGAATTGAGAAGATCCATCCTGGCTTTAAGGCACAGGGAGAGGGGAGCAGGCAGCTGGGTCTGGGCAAGCCATGCAGGGAAGGTGTCTCCTGGAAAGCCATGCCAGCTCTCCAGCAGCCACCCCCTTGTACTGGGGCTGAGCACAGAAACGGGAGCCTGAGGGATCCTGGACTGGACTGTGGTGCCTGCAGCCAGAGCCCTGCTGGAGAGAGATGAACCATGAACTGAGAAGCCCGTGCTGGGGTCACTTGGAGCATTTACTGTTTCATGCTGTCAGACCTTGGGACATCATCCCACAGGTGATTA
Organism: Agelaius tricolor; assembly: GCF_023055355.1. Classification (NCBI taxonomy): domain Eukaryota; kingdom Metazoa; phylum Chordata; class Aves; order Passeriformes; family Icteridae; genus Agelaius; species Agelaius tricolor. The sequence continues at coordinate 344,998 of NW_027269311.1, read as the reverse complement.
ATTACTGTTCATCTCCTTGCAGCCTGTGAGAGTGGATGTAGGGGAGACCTGTCATCTCTACATCGTGTTTGACCCAGCTTATGAGCTGGATTTTAAGAGCTGGAAAAAAGAGAAGGTTCTGAAGATAGACATGGTCAGGGGCCATCCTTTTGTGGAGCATATCACCCTTCAGGGAGAAGTTCACTTCCCAAATCTCCAAATGCAGCCCAGCTCCGTGGAGTTTGGCTGCATCATGGCTGGCACTAAAAAAGTGCGTTCCCTGGAGATGACCAACTGCAGCCCACTGCCCGTCCAGTACCGCTGGTCATTCCGTTCCGACAGCGAGGTGACCAGGTTTAGGTATGTGCACCTTTGCCCTCCCCTTGAAGCTCTTCTTGCTGTGTCCTGTTTGTACTTGGCCAAGAGCAAAGCTGTTTGCCTGGCATCTGACAAATGGCACTGAGCAGCTGTGCTCAGGCTGGATGCTCAGGGAATAGGTTTTCCACCACTTTGGTGCTGCACAGCCCCCACAGTGGTTTCCCCTGGGAAGGAAAGCTGGGGTGAAAGCTGCTTTCTCAGACCTCTGTGGCCTGAGACCATGTCCACCTTGATGAAGGGCTCCTAGTCCTTGTAGTCTTGTAATTAAAAGGTAACTTTTGTAGTTACAAGAAGAACTATGTCAGTGGGGTTTTTTTTTAGAAAGGAATGAGGCACTCGAACCAGATAGCAGCCACAGGACAGCTAAATCTTTCAGAGAAAAGAATTTATTGCTCTCTTATCAGAAGAAATGAACTTCTTCCCGCCTCGAAGGCACTGTTAGGATTAGAAGGAAGAAGTAGATGAAGACCAGACAGAATCCTGTGTTTGAATGGAATTGATGCATCCTGTATGAAGTGTATGAATATGCAACGGGCTATTGTTCTTAAGGGTTAATCCTTTGTTAGTGGGGGTCCTTTTTCGGGCTCGTGCTGCCCAGCAAAAGGTACCCGGACGTCCGTAACTCTTTGTATTTGTTGTCCCATTTGTTGTCCTAATTCAAATTGTCCAAATTATTTTTACTCTAATTGTATTACTATTTTTATAACCATTTGATTACTATTAAACTTTTAAAATTTTGAAAACAAGTGATTGGCATTTTTCACAATAGTTCTCTTATTTTCCAGAGATGAGCTTTGCCCACCTAAATTCAAACCCCAACCACCAAAAGGGAAGAATACCAGTTTGGAGTCCCCAGCATCTCGATGGAGACACTTCAAGATGAGACAGGAGCAGGCAGCCAGAATGCTGAAAGAAGTGGATGATTTTACCCAGTCTTTAAGAGACAAGGTAGATTTTCTTGTACATCTGCTGCTTGTGTTGCCTCCCCAGCCTGCCACCACCAAGTCATGCTCGTGCTGAGCTCCCTTTTTGCTGCCCTGCTGTCCTGTGCCCTGACAGTGGGCTGGGCAGCAGGGCCAGTGGCTGGACATGGGCTGTGTGGGAGGGAGAAATAGGAGAGTTTTCCTTGGAGAAGCTCACTCAGGTCCTACAGACCTGTGTTGAGTGTGGGATTTTTTGCCTTCACAATGAAAGATGAGGCTTTTATCTGCATCATCATGGTAAGGCCTCCAGCTTCCTTCCCAGAGCAAGCTGGGATGAGTCCTGATCTCCATGGAGCCTCTTCCCAAGGCAGCCAGACTCCCTGTTTGCAGGGCTCTGCTTTCACCCAGAGCTGCTATTGCACTGCTGGCCCTGGAGCTGTCTTACAAACGGAGACTTTGCAAAGTGGCTGTCTCTTCCTCCCAGCATAGAAAATGGCTTCTTTTTCAGGTGCAATCAGATCAACTTCCTGAATTCCCCCGCCTCCAAGTAGGGTTTGAGGGAATCAGCAGCTCCGTGGACGAACCGCAGCCTTCCCTCGAAGCAGAGAAGGTAGGAGGGAATCTGTCTCACTTGCACATTGTCAGTGTGGCCAGCAGGGCTGGAGCTGCCAGTGCCACTGGTGGGCCTCAGCATTGGCCACAGAGGGGCCTCCCATCCCTGCAGGCCCATCACAAAGTGCTGCTGAAGGAACTGGTAGTTGGAGAGGCCATGCAGGACACGTTGTAGGGCTGCCCAAGGACACTTTGCAGCACCTATGGAGGGCACTGCTCCCCCTGGAACTCCTCAGGTGGTCCATAGGAAACTTTTGCAGGAGCTTTTGCTGTAGCACCTTGAGAAAGCAGCATTTAAATCAGAGAGAGGGGAAGAGCCTCAGGAGTCAGATGAGCTGGGCTGGAGTCCTTCGCTCAGCTCCGAGAGCTCTCACTCTGAGCCTCCTCCTTTTCTAAAAGCAGGAAGAAATGCTTTTTCAAGGCAAGTTGTGCATCAGAGAGAATTTCTACTGCCAGGAGACATCCCAGTTCACTTTCACGTAATGTACTAATTAATGCATTGATCTGTGAGTGTGGGAGAAGATTTTCCCCATGGTCCCTGCACTGGTCAGTGGCATGGATGCAGGATGAGATGAGGGTGATTCTGGCAGTGTTTGGGGAATAGGCCCCTCCAGGTACAGCTGCACTTTGCTCCAAGATGCTCTTCTGCATCCATTGCCATGCTCAACAGCTCAATCTCTCCTGTCTTCCATCCAGGCTTTCAGTATCCTGCCAATGTCAGGTGTGCTGCAGCCAGGTGAGAGCCAGCAGGTCTCCTTCACCTACTCTGGCCACCTCAACACCATCTCCGATGTCACGGCGCTGTGCCACGTGGAGGGAGGCCCCACCTACGAGGTGCTGGTGACCGGGGAGATCTCACGTGTCCGCTACTCCGTGAGGCCCCAGGAGATCAACTGTGGCTTACAGGTACCACACACATCCCTGGCACAGCTCCTTGCCTTGGCACCACGGCCAGCAGGTTCCTGCCCACCTCGCTCCAGGGCTCCCTTCCCAGCCCCTTTGTTGGCTCTGGGGCTTGGAAGCCCAACCTTTGAGGGACACATCTGGCATCCAAGCTGCTCTAAAATGGCCATCTCCAACCCTCTCCACAATGCTGGGAATGCCTCTTTTTCAGGGTACCTAACACTGCCTCTGGGGCAGGCAGGCTCCCAGTGGGGGTGCTCTGAGGGGTGTGTCCCTGAGACATCTCTCTGCTGATCCACACCTAAAGCCTGACCTCCAAGGAGATGCTCTTGTCTAAAGCTCTTGCTTAATCCACACAATAATCAAGGGAAGAAGTTGGGCTTCCAGTCACTACTGTTGGAGAGACTGTCCCAGAATAATCCCCACTTCACTCTTTTCCAGTCAAAAGCCCACAGATATTTCCAGCTGCTGGCCCTGTCTGTGTTGCCCTGGGTGACTCCCTTGTTGCATCTATGTTGCTTGCCAATACTTGCATGCAGGTGCCTTTTCTCCTGGAATGCCTCAGTGCTGTCTCTGTTTCTCCTGGCTGTGGGTGACCCCTCAGAGGGCAGAGGGCCTGTGTGCCCTGGTTCATTTATTGCTGGCCCTCACATGGTTGTTACCACAGCTCTGTGTGCTGCCAGAGCTGCCTGGTGCTGTGCAGGTGCCCTGTGAGTCTCACTCACTGGATTTTGATGAGCAGTACCTTGAGGAGGAGAAGGTGAGAAGGCAGGTCTAGTCCCCATGTACACGCTGCCGAAGCTTCACAGCACTCCAGCATTCCCAGGCTTGTGCCAGGGAGATGGAGGCAATCCCCAGGGCAAAGCCAGCTCTGCTGACATGCTGTGGGAGGACCTAAACTAAATAGTTGGTGTTATTGGGAGGAAGGGAGGAGACAGAAAATGGGTTGATTGAGTCTGTGTGATGAAAGGCAAGAAAAGGAATCTTGCGTATGGTTTCTCTTCCCTCCACATACAGATCCTGCGGATGGCAGTGGGGTCTGAGTACCAAAAGAGCTTTGTTATGCCTCCACGTGCCATGGGTGAGACACTGCCTCCAGAGGTGCTGCAGGACCACGAAGCACACAGGAGGCCAAAGGCTCAACAGGCAGAGCTCAAGCCCATGGCAGAAGCCAAGGCCAGGGCTGAGTCTGAGTCCAAGGCCAAGGCCATGGGCAAGGCAGCAGCAGGTCAGAAAAACAGTGAGGGTTTGGTGGTGTCTGTTTTGCCTGTGGTCCAGCCCATACACCCTGAACTCTCTCTGTCACCTTGCTCTCCAGGGAAAGCCCATTCTTTTAGCAGCTGCCTGTTCCCCAGCTTGGTGGAGGAGCTCTTGGCTGAAGGGCTGTGGCATCCTCTACCAACCCTGAGTGTAGCCAAAGCAAGCTCCTATCTGCCTGCCATAGACTGGGGAAATCATCAGGATATTTCCTTGTGTCCCTTAGCCACAAAGACTAGGGCTGGATGAGTTCCTCAGCCAGTAGGACCAGGTCTAATATCACTGGCTCTTTTATATTTGCACCTTCCTAGCAACAAAAGAACAATCTCATCTTGCTTTCACCGAGTCTCCTTTCCTGGGATCCGAGGGCATGGGGACTTTACTGCCCGGCCATAGCTTGGGGGATTGTCTGAATTCTGGGGGGGGATACAAGCTCCCCAATATCTCCTGGGATGATAGGCTGGGTCAGGAAAAGCTGTGAATCCTTGCAGCTGACCCAGAGCACCCAGGTCAGCTTGCAGTCACTCATGGTTTCTCCTCTTTGTGCTAAAGAACTGCAGCGAGAGAAAGCTCTGCAGAGGAAAGCAGAAGTGGATAAAATAGCACTGGAAAGGAAGCTCATACGGAGGAAAAAGTGAGTAAGGCTTCCATGGGTTACTGCTGTTCCATGGGTTATTGTCCCTGGAGGGCTTCCCTGCTCCAAGGACTCTGAGCTCAGAGGTGCTGGATAGCAAAGGCCAGAAGCAGCACAGGGATGGCCATTCTGAGCTCCCTGGCTGCCAAGAGAGGAAGGACCTTCTTCTGTTGAGACAGAAGATCTTCTTCTCTATTGGAGTGCTGAGCCCTCCTGGCTTAGCTGCTGCCTGCAGGGAGCTGGGCTCTGGGCTTGCCTTGGCACTGCCTCTAGAGGTGTCTTTAGGTCCATGGGGTTGAGTTGCACCTTCTTGATCATCTCCCTTCACCAAAACAGTGGGATTGTGGTATGGGCAGGTGTGGGGCACAGAGCAAAGCTTGGTTTGGGTCCTGCTCCTGCCACAGCATTGCAAGTCCTTGCAATGCTGATCTGCCAGGCTTCTCCTTATGGTGGGACACCACCCACAGAAGCTCACGTCCTTTAGGCTCCCCTTCAGCTGCAGCAGTAGGCCAGCCCAGGAGAAGCTCAGCTCCAGCAAGGCAGCCCAGCTCAGGACACACAGGCAAAGTGTGGAGCTGAGAGTGGAGGCTGGTTAAAGCAAGTCTGTGTATCAGCACTTCCTTCAGCCCAGGCTGAAGTTGGTTTCATGGGGAGGAGACAGATGAGGCTGTTTCAGATGGCTTTCATGGCAGAGAGCACCGGTTTGCTTGCTCACAGCTGGGTTCCTGCAGGAAATCTGGCTGACAAGAGCCTGTCTTGCAGGAGAGGAGTTCCTGCAGCCTTTGCTTTCTGACTGATAGGATTATTCTCATTAAGGAGCAGGCTGTGCCCTGAGGGGTGCTGAATGAGCTGAGTGAGAATTGTAGGAGAGATAAGCAGATGTCAGCAATCTGTGATCTGCTTTAAACTGGGAAATCAAGAGACAAAGAGCATTTTCAGGCATCAGCACAGAGAGCTGCTGGATCAGCCTTTGGCAGTGGGCTGGAGGTGTCTGGCTGTGCCTTCAGAGGGAGCTTGCACAGCCAAGACCTTATGATGGCAACGTTCAGGTTTGGCTGGTCCTGGAGGTCCCCTTGCACCAATGGCATCACTTGGGATGTTCCCAACCTCTGTGGGTTGAGAAAAATTCACGGAAATGGTCTCGTGGTTCTGCCTGGCCTCAGGGTCAAGGAATGAAGTGCAGGGCCGGCCAGGACTGCTGAGCCCAAGTTTCTGGTGGGGACTCTCAGCGATTTTTTCTGTTTTGTTTGCTGAAGGGAGCTGAAGCAGCTGGCTCAAAAGCGTGAGGAAGAGGCAAAAGCCTTAGAGGAGGAAGAGAGGCGGAAGGAGGAAGAAAGGCGGAAGGAGGAAGAGAAGCGGAAGAAGGACAAGAAGGGTGTCTCTGTGGGGAAGCAACCTCCAAAAGCAGAGAAGGGGAAAACCAAACCCCCAGAGAAGAAGGAAACCAAGGCTCCAGAGGGGAAGGAAACCAAGGCTCCAGAGAGGAAGGAAACCATGATCCCAGAGAAGAAAAACAAACCTCCAGAAAAGAAGGAAACCAAACCCCCAGAGAAGAAGGAGACGAAAATCCTAAAGAAGGCAACCGAACCCCCAGAGAAGAAAAACAAACCTCCAGAAAAGGAAACTAAATCCCCAGAGAGAAAGGCAACCAAAATCCCAGAGAAGGAAACCAAAGCTCCAAAGAAGGGGGAAGCAAAAGCCCCAGAGAAGGGGGAACCCAAAACCTCAAAGAAGGATGAAACCAAAGCCCCAGAGAAGGGGGGAACCAAAGCCCAAGAGAAGGGGAGAACCAAAGCCCAAGAGAAGGGGAGAACCAAAGCCCCAAAGAAGGGAGAAACTGAAATCCCAGAGGACGCAGCTGAGATGGAGAACTTGATCCAGAGGTTTCAGATCTATGAGTCATTGCAGCAGAATTTCTCCTACTGGAACAGAGTTCAGGGTACTGTGCAGATACCTGTGATCCAGAAGGGAAACAAGTTCCAGCATGCAGCTGGAAACCAAGGTCAGAAGACCAATAAGCCTCAGGAGAAGGTGAAGAAGAAACCTGAACAAAAATGTAGAGACCAAAGCAATCTTTAGTCATCTCAGCTGGAGATGCAAAGCAAAGTTACAGAGGGGACAGTCAGATGATGATGTTCCACAATGACTGGGTATCATCTGTGCAGATGGGGAGGTTACCCCTTCTTGGGACTCAGTTTTTTCAGGCAGGGAAAGATTATTCTTTAATCACTCAACTCAGTTTCTACAGTTTCAGACCTCGTGTCCAACTTTATTTAATAGATTTCTTTCTAATTATGCTATTGGTTAATAAAATATATTTTACTTGTGCATCAAATCTCTCTATTGTATTGTTTACTTGTTCTCTGCACTGATTCTCATGGGACAAATCCTTGTTGTTGCAGGTACATTTGTTTTTCACCCTCAGAATAGATTGTTAACAAACTCTCATTCTCAAAATAGCTTCACATGGGAACTTGTAACTGCTTCTCTGCACTTAGAAGAGATGACAGGCCAGCTGTTAATATTGCAGAACAAGGCCTGATTTCATAAGGCCTTTCTTTTATCATTATTCTACCTGTCTATGACATCTCCCCCTTTTCATTCCTTTAAAAAAGGCTCCTATGTTCTGATGTTGAAACAGCTCACTCTTGTGAGGGTATTATCTCATGAAGGTTTTCACTGGTTATTATCTGTTAGACAACTGAAAGGTGAATAAGCCATAAATGAAATAACAGCATGATGGTGTACTGGAGGGATTAAAGTTGTAAAAAGCATATTGGAATTCTAAGTAAATCAGTTATGAGAAAAACTCATGGGAACTGCAAATTCCATGGAAACAGAAATTCAGTACGACTTTTTAAAGTGCAGGGTTACTGAAAAATAAATATAATAACGTGCAATTTAGCATATTGCTGAACAACCCAACAGCTTTTTGTGACTGTATCTGGCATCATTTTATATGGCAAATTTGTTAGCATTCTTGTTAAAAATATCAGACCATGTTAAAATTTGATAGGTAATAAGGCGTTGCATTTACCGCTTTTCAATCTCTCCAGTAACTGTAAAACTATATAAAACAATCAGAATTTAGTCAGAAAACGAAATAAACTTAAAAAAACCCTATAGCAACACGTTTTCAAGGCGCACAAACACAGTAGGTAAGGCTCCTGCCTCCTATCAGACAGAAGTAATCAAGCAGCTCTGCGCCAGAGCAGGGGCCTGTGCCGCCCACAGGGCAGAGGGAAAGCCCTACAATAAAGGGAAACTATGGGGAGAAGAGAGGACATTTAAAGTGCAATGACATAACTACACATCAATAAAGCTTCTCTTAATATTCACACAATAGTCATCCCTTCATTGCGCGGGCCAATCCTCTCATTATCCATGGATCCCAGCAGGGCCCTGCGGCCGTGAATGCGGCCCGCTCTGGGCTCGCCTGGCTCGGCCGCCACAGCGCCCCCGGGGCCGCTGCACCTCTGCTCCCCCAAAACACCCGCGGGGAAAAGAGCAGGGCAAAGGCAGCAACACAAAACAAACTCTAAAACCCGCGCACAAAAAGATAAACACAGAAAAGGCACAAGCTGCATTTTATTTCATCTTCTGCCAACACAGTCACTGACTGAGAGTTGCATTTCCACGGCAAAGATCTGCCTTTTGAGAAACTTCAAACACAGAAATATCTTTTTTACTAGATGTGTACAAGGCCAGGCCTCATTGGAGGCACAGCTTTTCTCACAACTCTGTATCATCTTTAACTGAAAAAGAATTAAGCAGTATGGTCATGAGTCTGGCATCTCAGCCAGAAAGGCCAGGTATTAGAGGGAAGAAGTCAGCCTATAAAATCTGATTATTTTTCCTCTTCCATTGGTCTGTCAATAATGTTAATCAGAATGTATCTCTACATGTTAACATGAAGGTGTTTGTATTTACATAAGCAGTAATATATCTATAAAGACTTTTGAATTCTCTTCAAGGACAAGAAAATTTGAACCAATAATCCTTTCCTAATAGACAGGTCCAGTTTAACTTTTCACTGAAGATGTTAAACCCAAGGGTAGTTCATGTAATGCTGTCCTTACATGTCGCTATCTTCATGCACAACAGCCCATCTTTATTCTTCACAGCTCACATTTAGATGGTTTTCTAAAGGCATTGTCTTTCATTTTAATTGGTTAGTAATTTACTGCAATTCGCTTCATTGGTTGGTAGTTGCTAAAGTACATGTTAGTCAAAACCTTTCCTCCCTAACGAGGTTTACATTCTTGTCTCCTGGATAGAAGCTGTGGGTAGAAGTCTTTCTTCTTTTTTCTTCTCCTTTCTCACAGGAACTTGTCAGGCTAGCTGTTAGCTGTACTTAGCTGAAGCAGCAGGCCTGAGCCATAATTTTACAAGGGTAACAAAGCTCTTCTTTTATACGGCTTTACAATATTGTATGTAACAATGTTGTATGCAACATTGACATATGATTATTTCAATCTTAAAGAATAATCTTAAATTTCTTTCCCGTGAATTTTGACCTTTGTAATATTTGTGTATGATATATTTGGAGTTAAAATCTGGTTTGAATCATCCCTTCATAGAATCACAGACTCATGAAATCATCAAGGTTGGGAAAGCTCCCTGAGACCACGGAGTCCCAGCTGTGCCCGATGCCCACCTTGTCCCCAGCCCAGAGCCCTGAGTGCCACCTCCAGCCCTTCCTGGGACACCTGCAGGGATGGGCACTGCCAAGCTCCCTGGGCAGCCCCTGCCAAGGCCTGAGCAGCCTTTCCATGGGGAAATTCCTGCTGGTGCCCAGCCTGAGCCCAGCCTGAGGCCGTTCCCTCTGCTCCTGTCCCTGTCCCTGGGAGCACAGCCCGACCCCCCGGCTGTCCCCTCCTGGCAGGGAGTTGTGCAGAGCCACAAGGGCCCTCCTGAGCCTCCTTTGCTCCAGGCTCAGCCCCTTCCCAGCTCCCTCAGCCCCTGCTGAGGCTCCAGCCAGGATAGCATCCTAGTGCTATACAAAGAGCAGTGCCGTAGGTGCCTTTATCACCACATTTTAATCTTTCATAAATACAGAAAGACTCGTCAGAAAGCACTAAAGCCAAGTCAGCAGCAAAAGTGCCAATGTCCTCTGCAAAGCAGCGCGGCCCGGGCCGGGCCGGCCCCAGGCTCGGTGCCGCGGTTGCCCGGTAACCGCGCCCGGGCCCTCAGCGTCTGTGACGGCGCCGTGGCCTCAGCGCCCGCAGCCGGCGCTGCTGCTCATTCGCACTCGGCATTAGCCAAGCGAATGGTTCGCAGAGATTGGTCTCTACGAGTCCTGCGATTTCGCGGAGAATTGGTCTCTGTGAGCAACTCGGAAACTCGCACAACATTGGCTTTTGCTAGGGACTCCTAAATTCACAGAACATTGGTTTCTGTGAGGGAGTCCTGAACTTACAAAGCATTGGTCTTTGTGAGGGACTCCTAAAATCGCAGAACATTGGTTTCTGTGAGGGAGTCCTGAACTGGCAAAGCATTGGTCTTTGTGAGGGAGTCCTGAATTTCGTTTGAAGGTAAAGATTGACTCAAGTTGTACTTTCTGGTTTTGTCACATCTCTGCTCTGAAAGAGAATGCCAGAGGGAAATACAGGATGGGATAATGCCAGTCTTCAGTTTGGTGGCATGTACAGCTGAGGGGATGAACCATATATGGTCTGCTGATGGTGCTTTTTGTCTCACCGAAGAAATGCAACATTTCCTAAATATACTAGTCTATCCTTTTTTTCCTATAGTATTTATTTAAACTACTTATAGGTGAATGAGTTCTGTTCAAGTTTCAGGGGGTTGTTATGATCTGGTTATTAAAATTATTAAGGAGATGCCTTAATAAAACATGACCATGTGCCAAAGTCAATAGTTTGGATTTTATGGAACAGTAAATGTGAGGAAGAGAGAGGGATAAAGAAATAGCAAAAGGAGGGGGGGAGGGAGGGAGCTGGGAAGGGGGGAAGAAAGAGAGCGACAGAGAGAGATTTAGTAGAAAATATCACCATTCCATGGATCCCATCCCATTCAATCCTCTTCTGGTCTTCTCTGTGGTGAGGCCTCACAAAATGGAAGACTCCAAAGGATTAATGCAGATTTGGGCAAGGTGGCACTGCCCAGGTAGCTCCCTGGGGTGGGGCAAGTTTGGCTCTGTCTCTTGCTACTCTCAAATAATATAAAATCTTTAGCACTAGGATATCCTTTGAGTCTGCCCTGAATTGGGTTGTGGCTTTTCAGATCTGTTGTGTTACTTTGCATGCCCTGCAGTCGTCTGGTGCAAGGCCTCAGGAATGGCTCTGGGGGCACTTTGGAGGTCTTTGATGGGTTATGACACCCCCTCAGCTGCCCCTCATGGGAAGGTCCCCTGGATGTGGCCTTCTGGGGCTGGGGGCTTCTAGAGCTGAGCCAGTTTGCCTGAGGGAGGATGGGTGTCCACTGCCCCTTAGCAGAGGTTGTGCCACACGCCCAGAATTTCCTCCTCCCCCCTCTGTTGATGGGAGGTTTGAGTGCAAACCTGGCCTCAGCAGACGAGTCTGTGGCTATGACTTCCCCAGCCTGAAGGCAGACAGAGCTGGTTTTCAGCACAGCTGCTGGGTCTGGCTTTAGTGGGGATGTATTTTTCTCCCTCAGCCTTGTTCACTTCTCCCCAGACCTGAGCTAATGGGATGCTAGTGTCAGCTTTATCTTGTCTCAAGTTCCCTTAGGCAGCTTAACTCACAGTGCCAAGTTCCAGTCAGGAGGCATTTTCAGGGAAGGGTGGGCTTGGGGGTCTCAGCTTCTCTATACAGTTTTGTCACAATGGGCAAAAAGTCCTTTATAGCAATATTTAAACCATTAACCATAACACTCCAGTCTCTCTCAAGTCCTGTGAGGAGCAGCTGAGAGAGCAGGGGTCATTTTGCCTAAAGAAGAGGAGGTCCACTCAAGCTGTTTTTAAATAATATTTAAGCTACAGCTTTGATTGTTCTAAGTATTTTTAATGTTGAGCATTTTAGCTCCAGGTTTCAGTATGATCCATCTTTGAATTGCACAAGGTAACCATGTAGTTCAAATAAAGTCCAACTAGAGGCCTAACAATACTAGCTGCTTATGCCAAACAAGCACATAGCTACTTTCAAATCATAGAAAATCTTTAGCACCAGTATATCCCTTGAGTCTGCCATGAACTGGGTTCTGGATTTTCAGAGTTCCATTGTTGTTCCTTCCAGTTCTGTTGAGGGACTGTCACTCATCTGTGACATCATCACTTCACAATGGCATCTGGATTCCCAGGAAGGACACCAACACCTCGACTTTTGCTTAGGGAAGGACTTAAGCCTAATACTGTGAGTAGCCCCTGGGGCTGTGTTAAGGCTGGAAACTGCCCTGGTGTCCCTGCTCTCCCTGCCCCTGTTGTCCAGCAGTGCTCTGAAGCTGCAGATCCCCTCCCCAGCCCTCTGTGCCATGCTCCTGTTGCTGGGGCTGTCCTGGTGCAGTAGGGAACACTGTGGGATGTGTCAGGGACAGCCCAGCGCCTTGCCTGGCTGTGCCAGCAGAGCCAAGTGAAACCAATGCACAGCTGAAGCCCTCAGCATGGGCTTCTTTCCTTCCCCTTTGCCACAGCAATTCCTTCTGTCAGGCTGGGCACTCACCTGTGCTGCTCTGACCAAGCTGCCCTTGGGCACCTGGGCTTGTGAGGGGAAAGCTCAAACTCTGCCCCAAGCCTTGAGAGCCACGGCTGGTCCCAGCTGGAAGAGCTTCCAAAGCAGCTGTTCTCTCCCAGCTCCTGGCTGGGCACAGATGCAGCCCTGCAGGCAGCACTGGAGCCAGGGCCACAAAGGTCCCTTGCTGTCTGCAGCTCACTTGACTGAAGATGCCCCACTGCTGAGGCTCTGCCAAGGACATCCCTCTGTTTTCTTCTCTCGAGGGCTCTGTCAGCCCAGACAGAGAAAACCAATGCTAAGTAACAGAGAGAGCTAAAACTTGGACACATTCCTGTGCACCTCACTCTTGCTACAGCTTCTCTTGCTTGCTTCCCTTGGACTCAGCCAGCAGTGCTATCTCCTGCCTGGGAGTTTTGAGTGTTGTGCAGGGGTGGAGTTCAGGAAGTTCTGAGAGCTCCTCCCCACTCTCTGGAAAGGTCACTGCCTCAATCCAGTGAAATGGAAGAGGAAACAAATGCCCAAAGAGCAGAAATCCCCAAACATGTCCCATCAAATCACAGAGAGACTCATGGGACAGAGCCATGTGGCTGGAGTATGTCTATTGCACTCTGTATTATTAATTTATTGGTGCTAAGTATTTCAGCATGCAACTTCCAGGGTTTCCAGAACTGTCCTAGTGGTTGTGATCACAAATTATTCATCAGTGCCACTTGTTCAAGGAAAGCCTTTCTGAGCAAGCACATCTCTGACATTCTTGCTGTTTGGTTTTTTTTGTTTTTGGTTGGTTTTTTGTTGTTTTTTTGTTTTTGCATTTCAGCTGCTTCCCTCTAAGTTCCAGAGGGAGAAGTTTGTCAACTCAAAGCAGGAGGCCAGCACTGGGGGGAGTTTTCTGCCCAGAATTGGCCCATGTGTCGACATGAGTGAGACTCGTCCAAAGGTAGCCTTTTCCCGCTCTTTTCCTTTCTGTTTAACATGAAGTTTGAAGAGGGTGAGTGCTTGTGACAGGCTCGCCTCCAGCAAAAGACCTCAGTGTCCAGGTCCTGTTGTCATTGCAAACTGCTGGGAGTGGTGGACTGGGAGTCCTGATCTGCACTAAGCCAACACAAATGACCTCTGCTGAAGCTGCTGGGCTGTGCTGGAGTGTAGCTGCCATTGCTAAAACCAGGGGGGGAAGGCTGAGGACACAAAGGCACCAAATTGCCATTTGCCATTCTCCTGCTGAAGGAGCCACCTCTTGCTTTGGTGTGGTCACCATCAAATGCTTGGGGTCACAGTATTCCCTCCACAGTGGCAGCGTTGGCCTTTGAGGCCGAGGACCTGCAGGAATTACTTCAGATTTAGCAAAACAAATTGCATTACTGCTTTGGGCTGGAACAATGTGTTGGGACCCTGACGGGGTGTTAGATTTTTGAAGATGAACAGGGGACTGGCCCTGGGCAGAAGGGAATGGATGTGCTTTATCTGGATCAGTGCCTACTTAGAGGTGTGTTTAAAGCTGCTTTTCTGGCAGGACTGGCTCAGTAGAAAGCACAGTCCAAAGGGGTAGGTGACCGAGGTGGGCTGTTGAGCAGGAAATTGGCAGCAAGCGACACGGAACACAATCCAGGTTAAGGATTGCCCTGGAGAGGGGCCTTGGGAACACCTCAGGGAAAGGCACAACTAAGGCACAGTGTGCTGCAGCCACTCCCTTCAGCAGACTGTGTCTCCTCATGGAGTCACACACAAGACCTGCTTGTGTCTCTGGTGTAACAACAGTGTGACTGGAGAAGGCAGACAAAGCAGGGCAGAGCCTTCTTAAAGCAATGTCTCTGGTCCAGAAGCATTTGCTGTTGTTGTGTCTTTCCAGACATGCCTCTGCAATGGTATTAAAGAAGATGGCAATAATTACAAGAAAGCACCCATTTAAAGCGAATGGAAAAAGGAGATACCAACTCTACTCTTACCCAAGTCGCTGAGAAAATAATTGAACCTTATCCTCATTCAGCATTGTCATTCACTTGTCTTCTATCCTCATTCACTTGTCTTTTTCCTGACTTCATTTTTGCCTTTACCTGACTTCCTGACTTTATTTTTGCCTTTACCTCTGTTAGAAAGGCAGTAACTTTTAAATGCAATGAAAGGGGACAAAATCATCCAAGCAAAAGAAAACTGTTTATTAGCAACCACACACAGAGGCGTGTGTCTGCCTGCCCCCGAAAAGGAGCAAACACACCCTCCAAGAAAAAAGCAATCTTTGTATCCCCTTTGTACCCAGCTGGGACAGTCCCTGGCCCCTTTTCCCCGGAGGGGTACTCAAGAACTTCCATTCTCTCTGACCACCAACTTTTCTGTCCCCTCTCCTCTCATCCTCCTTCCTTTTGGTCAGGTCTTCAGCCAGTTGGTGCTGCCAACTCACAGCAACACCCAACACACCAACCTGAACAAATCCAAACTACAAACAACACATAGTACCAACAAATTCCATTCTTTCACTTAAAAACCTTTTGGCTTCAGCCAAATACCACCTCATCTCTCACACCTCCTCTAGTACTGTTCTCTTCTTACTGATGCTTAAGTTCTAGTTCAAAACAGGTATTTGCAGTTGTGTGGGCCGTGTGGGCCTCAGTTTCCCTGTCTCAGAGTAAAGGACATCCCAAAATTGAATCTGATGTAAATTTGTGGGTCTTACTTACTCCATGAGTGCTCAGTCAGTGCTCCAGTGGGCACAGGGCTGTGCTTAAGGAACGTGCTGCCTGGCATTCTGGAGAAGGAAAGCTGGAGAAATCAAAAGAGCAACTTGGCTTGAGCCTGCTCTAAGCTGATCAAGCAGTTCTTGATCAGCTCAGAGCAGAGGTGGGTGAGCCAGAGTTTGCCCAGTGTGTCCTGGGCACACATGCTCACCCAGAGTCTGTGCTTCACTGGGGATCAGTGTAAGGGATCCTTCATGAACTTTCCTCCCAGCAGCTGAACCTCTCCCTGCTCTCTCGCCTCTCCAGCTGTCACCAGCTCCCCCGAAACGGAGCGTGTTTGGGGTTTCCCCACGAGAGCTGGTATTTCAGAACGTCGTTGCTCATGAGGTCTCTGAAATGGTGCTGTCTATCATGAATAAGGACAAGGTAAGTGCTGGCACCTGGAGCTTTAACACTGTGCTGGAAGAGGAGAGTGCTGTCATTCCCCCAGTGTACAGCAAAGCAAGTTCTCTGCTGCAGCACATCCAGAAGAAAATGTCTCAGCACCTTTGTTCTGCAAGTTGTGGAAATCTTCCTGTGCTGGGAACTGTCCCCTGATTTTGGCCATGCCTTGATGGTATCTATGCCAAAGGAGTTTCCTGCTCTTGAAAGCTCTGGATTGGTAGGAATGTTGAGCCTGTACAGTTCTTACCTGCTCTCATGCTTTGCCTTGAGCTAGACCACATCCTGGGTTTCCTTGGTTAATCTTGGCTCCTGGTAGGAATCTCTGCCTCTCTCAGACTGTTTGGCTCCCTTTGTGCAGCTCACAGTCAGCTCAGGGGCTGAGTCTTCTCCACTTTATGCTGGAATCACTTCTCATTCATGGCATTGGCACTGCAGGAAATGTGTTCTGAAAGAGCCCTGCAATCAGAGTGATGGAGCAGAAGCAGTGGGAGGCCTTTAGGTGCCACTTCAGGCTCCTGCTAAGTTTCATTCAGCTCTGCTCAGCTTTTCCAAAAGCAACACGGTGCTCTGCTTTCCCTTTGAAGAACCACAGCACATCCAGCGCTCCTGGAGGTTTTCACCTTCACTTGTGATTGTTTTGCAGTTGCCCAAGAGAGTTGAGAGGGAAAAAGTTGAAAAATGTCACCAGTTGTGTTCCAGTGTAAAGAGGAAAACAGAGACCATTGGAATTTCCGTCAGGGAAACATTTCTCAAATGAGCCTTGTGCCAAGAGTGGGCTGGTGGGAAGAGACAGGAGGGAGTCCAAATCATCTGGTTTAGACTTTCTGAGAGCATTTTGGTGCTCAGGGGTTGATGATATCTGTGTGCTAGAAAATGCATGTGTGCTGTGTCTGTGAATCCCAGAGGGCAGCACCTGGCCTGCTGGCTGCAGGCAGGAATGCCCAGCAGCCCAGCTTGCCTGCACAGGCAGCAAGAAGCCCTGCAGAGCCAAGATTGGCTTTGCATACTGGAACCACACTGTCACTCAGTGCTGGTCATGTTTCTCCAGGCAGAAAATGCCTTTGAAGCCCAGAGTCAATAGGCACAGCCTGTCTGTGTTTCCATCACTTTTGGCAAGCTGAATGCTCTCATGGTTTTATGATTCCTCCTTGCTGCTTTACTGCCCGTTTAAATTCTCTTTGCCATCTCCTTGTTTTAGGGATTGTCTTGCTGTGTTCCTTCTTTTGCTTTTCAGGTTTACTTTTATTCCCAGGAAGGCCACAGTGGTTTGGTCTCCTCTCTTGCTGCTCTGCCTGCATGACTCTATCTCCACAACGTCCCTACCCAAACCTCATCTGCTAGAAGGGAATTTTTTCCTTCCCCCAGGACAATTTGATGCTTTGCTTTCAGGTAGCACATTCGCCCCTGGAACATGACAACTTCATGGCTGTGTGCAGGCAGAAGCCAGCAGGTTTTTTGGCCTTGTTGAATATGCAGATGACTTGGTTCAGGTGCTCTGTCTCCATCCTGCTGGTGCTGACCTGCTTGGCCCTTCCTTCCCACCAGGCACTGCCCTACTGGCCCTGGCCACAATGCTGGAGCCAGACAGGAGGGATTCAAGCTCAGCCTTGTGAATGATGTGCCTGTGCCTGCACAGCTGAAAGTGCTTTGGAAAAGGGGCCAGGGAGGGATGTCAGCAGGGCACGGACAGGTCTCCTCTCGTTTCCACAAGTGGCAAAATCATCATGTGATGTCTTTGCTGCAGATTGCTCAGATGGTGAAGGTCTCCATGGAGAGCTCACCTTACTTCCAGCTGGCCTGCCCCAGTGATGTGTACCACATCGTGCCACCAGGCGCCTCTGCCCCTGTGCGCATCCGCTTCAGCCCCGACGAGAACAAGGTGAGGCTGGAGGAGCCAAAGCACACAATGATCTCCACAGCCATTGTTTTCCCTGCACTCTGCTCCAGCCCATTGCATGCTGTGAGCTGGGCTCCAGGCCCTGGGCAGGCAGCCTGCAGCAGCCAGTCACACCTTGGCACTGCTGGCAGGCACTGCAGCCAGGCCTGACAGGCTCTGCTTCCCCTCCCTGCACATCCCTGAGCATTCCCAAGGGAAGATGCACAGGGAACAGGATGAAAATGACAAAGAGATGTTGACAGATGTTCAGCCATCTCTAGGTCCAGTGGAAGGGGTTTCATTATTATGGAAAACACTCGAGGGACAAAGAGGTCAGAGAGCTTTCCTCCTTCCTGACTGCCAACAGCTTCCCTGCCTGCCCCTGGGCTGGAGCAAAGACGGTGCTTTTTCACCCCCTCTGTTCTGCAGCCTTGCAGCTGTGCTGTCCCAGAGCACAGGTGACCATGGCACAGCTGCAGGGGCAGGGCAGAGGATGTGCCGTGCCCGTGAGCCCAGCCTGGCACAGGCACACTGGGCTCTGGGTGCCCTTGGTCAGCAGGAGGTTGCTGAGCTGCAGGGGACTTGGACACCTGCCTGAAGGAGCTCGTGTAGGGCAGGTACAAGCTGCAGGCAGAGCTGTGGGCCCAGAGCCTGTGGCAGTGGCACTGCTGGGGCTCTGTCTTCATGCCTGTCACTGTGCTTGCTCTGTCAGCTGGCACCCATTCCGTGCCAAAGGTGCTTCTGCATGGAGGTTTGAACGGCAGTGCTGAGGCCCTGGCAAGTCTGATCTCACAGCTGGCATCTGGAGACTTGTTCATACAGAAGGGTTTAGGACATGGCATGGAAGGGAGGAAGCCTTGCAGGCAAACAAAGAGAGGCCCTTTCCAACAGCATCCTGCAACCTCTTAGCACTGTTCTTCTCCTGACTTGGTTGGAGAGACAAAGTTAGAGGGGAGTTCTGAGCCACCTGATGTTTCTGCACCAGGCCAGAGGTGCAGGATCTCTTTGGGTGCAGCTGTTTTCTCATCTTCCTCTTGCTGCTTAGAGTCAGTTGAACACTTTGTCCTATTCTCAGACAGTGGGAATATAGAAACCTAAAGAGGAATGTGCTGTGTTCCCTAGCTCCATGTTCCTTAGAAGGAGCTTAGGAATTATTTAATATCATTAAAATTTGTGAGTGAAAATGATGGTGGCCTAGGGCAGTTCTCCGTATGACCCAAGTGACACAAGAGCTTAATGCCACTGGGATAGCTTTTGCAAAGGGCACTGGTGCCTTTAAAATGTGACATATTAGAAAAACTCAGTGTTCATTTTAGGGTGGAATAGATAAATTGATGCCCAGTAAATTGATGCCATGGATGAGTTACAGGAAATGGTTTTTCTTCTGCCATGGGGATGGCACTAAATGCCCTGTGCTGAGCCAGTTTCTTTTCCTGCAGGATTATTCCCATGAGCTCACCTGTATCATGGCAAAGGAGAAGATCGTTGTGCCAATTCGGGCCATCGGTGCCCGAGCCATCCTGGACTTCCCTGCCCAGGTGGACTTCTCCGAGTGTCCGGTCAAGCACAGCACCCAGAAGACTCTGCTGGTTCGCAATGTCGGTAACCGGACAGCTCATTACCAGCTGAGCACCCAGAGGTGAGGCAGCTCATCTGTCCCTGTGCAAAGGATATCACCTTTGGGTGAGAGCAGAGTTGGGAAAGAGCAGCAAAGGAACCAGAGCATCAGAGCTGCTGCCCTGCAGCCCTGGCTGGAAGTGAGCAGGATGGATGGCATCTGCTCTTGCTTTCAGTGTTCTTAGCAGGATGCAGCCTTTGAGCTTTCTCTGTCCCAGATTTCCTGGAGGGTGCTGGAACACGTTGGTAGCTGGCTTGCTGAGCACAAGCAGCTTCTGAAATGCTTCCTCACCACTGCCAGCCAAACAGACCCATTCTCTGGGAGGCCCCAGGCACGTGGCTCTCCAGTGGTCCCTGCATCAGATGCCCAACATGAGCTGTGCTGTGGGCAGCTGGTGCAGTTCCTGTTACTAAAGCTGCTCTGATTTCCCTTGTCACCTCAGAGCATCAGCTGCCTTTTCTGTTCCATGATGAACCTTTGAAAGCCAGTTTAAGATTTCAAACAGATGATTTAAATCTCTGAATAAGGCTGTGCCCCCTTTCATTGAGATTTCTTTTGGAATACTCTGAAGTTCCTGTGTTTCTGCTGTTTTTTCTTTTTGGTTTGTGTTAAATGTTTTCCAAAAGATCATGAACTCTTCACTGGGAGCTTTCATGAAGGTCGAGCTCCTCTAATGCCTCTCAATGTACCACATGCCCATAGGTAGATGCACAGGTGTATAGGAAATAGGAGATATTTAGGGAATATGTGAAAAGCACTTGGGCTGATTTAGAAGGTAAAAGTACAGAATAATTTCTGCTGGAAATCATCTGAGCAGACACACTGCTCAAAGCAAGACCAGTGTCTGGGGATTGCAAGGTGCCATTGGGAGATCTGGACCTGTCTTTAGATGCCATACAAGAAAACAAACAAACAAATGGACCTAGTTAAAAAGCAGAAGAAAACAACCTATTAAAACCCCCTCCATAGCTTCTCTTTTCTGCCTGTTGGGTGCAATGGTGATTCATTGAAAGGGCAGCTCTAACAGGGTGAGAACTGTCTTAAGGAACATCTCACAATTAACAGATAAAAGGCCAAAATTTAGCCTGCCAGCCCCATCTCTTGGCAGTGGTTTTCATTTGGTTCTTACAGTGTCAGGGATGTCTCCTTCACAGCTCTTCTATCTGTGGGCTCAGGGAACAGCTTAGTGATGTTGGCTGAAATGCAGATGACTGCTACAGCAGGAACAGAGGAGTCTAGTGGGTACAGCCCAGGGATGTAGGAGATGAAGGGGCTGATTTGCACTGAGTTTTTCAGTCCTGAAACTGAGTCCTGGACTTGGCTGGATCCTCTTCTCCTGATAATTTGAAAAGAGGAAGATACCTTCTTTCTCAGGCAAGAGAGAAAGAAGTCACCCCTGAAGTCACCCCGAGGAGTGTTATTCCCATCCTGCCATCTGAGGGCAGGAACATGTAACATGGGGCAGCAGTGGGAAGGGAATGGAATGGAATGGAATGGAATGGAATGGAATGGAATGGAATGGAATGGAATGGAATGGAATGGAAGGTAGTGCTGAAGTGTGGCCAGGGATTCCCTTAAATGGCAGCTTCTCTGTTCTGGTGGAATTTCTGGCAAAAGAATAAGAAGAAAATCCCGTGCCTTGCCCCCAGCAGGCACTGATCCCCCCGAGCCCCAGCAGGGACCTGCAGCAGTGCTGGCATCAGCCCCGGGGCAGATGCAGGAGCACGTGCACTGATCTGGCTCTGGGGCTGCTGAGGCCTTGTCTTTCCTCCCCTCCCTCCAAAGTCTCACGTCCAGCACATAAACATTGCTGGCCCAAGGCTTCTCCATCAGCCAGTGATGGTCTCACCAGTGGGAATGGGAACAGCTCAGTCCATCATTGCAGCAAGAGGTCCTGAATGAGCTGAACCTGAAGCAAGTGACATCAATCAAGCTCAGCTTGCCAGATGTTCTCTTTATTTCTGTGTGTGATGTAATCATCACCAAACTCCCCAGAACAGACTTTGAAATGACAGATTGACCAGCAGCAAAGCACCCAGGCCAGGAACTTTTGTTTCCTCAGTGGGGCTGGAGAAGAGCACAAAGCACATTTCCCCTGAGCTGTCCCTGAGCATCAAAGCACAGAGTCTTGTGCTTGTCAGGCAAGAGCTCTTTACCTGGTGACCAATCCTGATGGCTCCTGTTAAATCCAAAGTGCACCAACACATTTGCATTAACATTTCCAACACCTCACACAGAGTTTCTCTGCTGGGCCAAGCAACAGTTACCAGCCTGGATGACAAGCCACAGTCCCAGACTGCATTGCTGGTAAACACACAGAAACCTCCTGTTCTGCTTCCTTGATGTGCTCCTGCTCATAGTGCTTCATTTAGCTGGCATGGGCTCCTTCAGACTGTAAAGAGCATCCTCCTTTTGGGTTTCCATGTCACTCTATTGCTCTAATCTGCATTTGCACTCTTTCAGAGTTTTGACTGCTCCTTTTCTTAGAGCAGCTTTCATTGAAATGTTGATAAAATGTGCCCTTTTTAGGCTAAATCAGGATATTTTCAAGGCAAAATAAACCAAAGAATCACACTGCAAATTCAACTGTAACTATTCCTTGGTCTTCAAGGAAAAGTTCCTTCTCCCTGTCTGATTCCTAGGCTGTAATATCCCAGGACAGGTAGTGCCCTAACATCTGCATCTCCTGAGATGAGGTTTATAGGCAGCAGGAAAAGAGAAATTCCTGAGGCAGTCAGTGTCAAGTTCTGCATGCAGATAGCTCTGAACCCTCTCTGTGCTCTTCACAAACCATTCTCTGATGGGATTGCTGGCAGTGGGACCCTTGAGCCTCATTGCAGAGAGCTGGATGCAGAGTATGGGGGAGCTGAGGTCATTTTACCCCCAGGATCTTGTGAGGGCTGGATCTCCTCAGCAGTGGCTCAGTGGCTGTTTCTGAGCCTGTCTGTTCTGTCCTCTGCTGCCTGTGCTTGGTTTGCTCCCTGCTTGCCCAAGGGAGCTGCAGTGCAGCAGGAATCTCCTGGCCAGGTGTCCCCCCAGCCCTGATCCCTCTCTTTGTGTTGCAGTCCTTTCTCCGTGGTGCCGACCGCAGGAACTCTGGGTGCTGGGGACACCATGCAGGTGACAGTGACATTTCATGCGCTGACCAACGGGGAACATTTTGGGTCCCTGTGCTGCAACACAGGTGAGTGCTGGCCCTTGCAGGGCACAGGACAGTTCTCCACATGGCTCCCTGTTGTCCCTCCCCCTGCATTCCCTCCAGAGGTACCTCCCTGTTCAGCTTTACCCCAAAGAAAAATGAAAACTCCTTGGTGTTCAGGGGCTTGAGAAAGTAGATCCTGTCTAAAGGGTGAAGATTTTTGATTCCTGTTTTGCTGGGAGTTGCTGAGTGGAGGAAGGAGGATCCCTGATTCTCCACTACCATGTGGCTATGCCTGGGTGAAGTTTTATTTGATTCCTGGGCCGTGCTGGATGTGAGGTCTCCATCAGACTCTCTCCAATGCAATGGATTTCTTGCACACCTCTGTCCCATATGCTGCTTCTCCACTGGCTTGTCACACATCCTTTTTCTATGTGGCCCTTACACATAGATGTAGTTTCTGTCTAATAACATTTTCAGGCCCTCAAGTTCCTGTTTGGTGACAAATCAAGACCAATTTTTCCCTGTGCCCATTTCCCAGGCTGTTCATGTTGTTACAAACCTCTCACATCTATCTCCCATTTGATTTCTAGACTGAGGAATCCCATTCAGTCTTAATGTAGAAGCTGCTCTGTACTTCTTAATCTTTCTATTGTCCCTTTTTTATTTAATGTGCAATGCGCCAGCTTGGTTTTTGAGATCAGAACAATAGAAAATATTTCAAGACTGATGTGGCTGTGGGTTTGGACAGGGAGATGATGATGATGATTTTCATGGTGTTCATTTGAGAGTGGTTTGTCATATTGCAGAGCCTGGCTGGTTGTGTTTCCTCACCTGTGTCCCCTCCTGCTGTGCGCTGTCACTTCACTTGTTCCTCTGGGCCTCCTTTTGCTGCCCACCTGCCCCCAGGCATATTTGCTGGTCAGCAACAAGGGATCCAAGGGATCAGGAGAGATGGGAGTCTCGTGGGATGCCCAGGGAGACCCTGGGCCAGGCAGGGCTGAACAGGGCTCCTCACCCTGTCACCTGAAGGACTTGGATGCAGAAATCCCAGTGATCTGAGTGGGTCACCAGAGCACACTGACCAATCCCACTGTCCATCCTGTCACCTTGGGGCCAAAGCTCTACAAACACACTCAGAAACAAGGGGTTTAAGGAGCTGCCCAGGACATCCTCACCACTCTACACACAGAGCTGTCAGGATGTGACAAATGGACTGATCCACAGAACTGCTCATTCAGATAAAAACTGTGACACCTTCTTTTGTGCCCTGGGATTTGTTCTGTTCCTTGTGCTTCCATCAGCCAGTGAGCTGAGCAAAGACTCCCCTTTGCTTTGTTCCAGGTGAAGAGAGTATCCACACAAAGCTCCATGGAGAAGCTGTAGATGTTGATGTTGTGTTGAGCACAAATTCCGTGGAGGCTGGCAAGACCTTCATCACCATGGCATACCAGACAACCGTGTTCCTGGAAAACAGGAGTAACATCACAGCCCACTTCCAGTGGAAGGCTTTGCCTTCTGAGGAAGATGACTATGAAGAGAAGAGGAGGTTGGTTTGGAAGATGCATTTCAGTGAGATATATGGCCCAAGACTGAAACTAACCTATGGCCTCAGGGGGGTGTTGGTGCTTTTGAATGGTTTAGGCCAAGTAAACCATGCCTGGCACTGGGGTGTATGTCCCTGGGCTTCAGGAGCTCAGCACTCAGCATTCCAGTTCCATTTATACTCCAACCAGGAATGGCATTTTGGGAAGGAAAGGTTGGTTGCAATGACTGATTTCCTCAGGTTCTAATTGGGCTCCTGTCTCTCTAATCTTCTTCCTACATGACCTGGCAACATCTCCCCTTCCCAGGGAAGTACTGCAGTGGGTGCTCTGTGACCTTTATGTGCATCCCCCAAGCAGCTCAGTGGGAGGAAAAGCCAGCTGAGGTGGTCGGTGGATTCTCCCTCAGTTTTGGCAGAGGCTTTGAGCCAGGAGGTTTCTCTGGAGGGATGTTGGCTTTGGAAACCTCTCCTGAGCTTGCAAGTGTGGGGTGAAACTCCCTGCTGTGCCAGTGAACAACAAGTTATCCTCTGATCCTTGTGGGACCCTCGTGGCTTGGCTCAGCCTTTGCTGGGGAGCTGCTGCTGCTCCTCCCCAAGTGCTTTGCTCTCCTGCACTCCCACTTCTCTCTGCAAATCTGTGGCTTATTAAATGATCAGCTGGCCTTGTCTCTCCCTGGGGCTGCAGGCAGTGTCGTTTGCTGCACCCATCGGGTGAGGAGTGGCTGGAAAACTTCACGGAGGAGAAAGAAGTAGAGAAGGTGCAGGGCTTTTCTGAAGATCACACTGCCCTCCTGAGAAGCAGGGTCCAGGAGAAGAAGGCAAAGGTGCAAGATGACCCCCTGCTGTTCGCCAGTGAAAATTTTTTCATTGAGCCATTGGTAAGTGACACCCGAGAACCTCATTTTCTTCCTCTTCCTCTTCCTCCTCCCAAGCACCCTTCCCCTGGCTGCAGTCACTGGGCAGATCCTCAGCTGGCCCCATGTGCTGGCAGGGAGGACGTGGAGTTTCTGGAGCGGCTGCAGAGCTCCCTGCTCAAAGCATTTGTGCCCTGCAGGCTCAAGGCAGGGCTGGGAGCCTGACACAGCCCAGCTCTGCTGCCAGGCTGGAGCTCAAGGCCCTGTGTGCGTGTCCTTGCAGTGTCACAGGGAGCAGTTCCTGTGGGCAGGGGCTCCCCCCACACGTGGGGCTCAGCAGAGGCTCTTGGAGCACTGCCAGCTCACACACTGACCTGAAGCTTGCAATGGTTCCCTGGCAAAAGGAGGCCAAATTCAGCCCAAGGTTAATGACAGAAATGCCAATCCCCTCCTGTAACCATGCCTTGCACTATTGCTGAGTGTCCCTTCCAGTGTCATCCTTGTGTGAGCCTGGACACAAGGGTGCAAGGCTGAAATGGGCCTTTGGAGTTCTCCTGCACACAGGGACACAAAACCTTTTCCTTTTCTGGTGATGCAAGCAAACTGCCACGTGCTCCCATCAGCCAGAGCCCTGATTCTGAGTACTGGCATTGGGAGAGATGATGAATGCCTGGTGTCTGCACGGAGCAAAATCCCTTCTCATCTTGCAGTAAAGCCCAGAATAATCCCAACCTCTGCTTTCTTTCAAAATAGCTTAACTAATATCTGTAGTTGTCTCTTCTTGGTTACTCCTATGGGCCATCTAAGGCCAAGAGCCACCAGTGCACAGTGGCACTTACATCCCATGGAGCTGACAGCAGCATGATGGGACCAAGAGCTTGTGTCAGAGCAGCAGGAATATTGTGGAGAGTGGCAGCTGATCAGCTGAGCATTGAGAGCTTCCAGCGCTGTGTTGAGCTGGGTTTGGAGGCTTTCCTTGGCTGCTTGTGTTGTTCACTCACCATTGATGCTCAATCAAGGCTTACAGGCCTGTGGTTGGAAACAAGAAATGTGGAGTTTGAAGAGCAATGCTTTGCTGTCTCTTTCTGTTGTAGGAGGGAGAAATTGGGCCAAATTGTTCGGCTGAAATCACGGTGACCTTCAAAGCCCTGGAAGCACTGGAGTATCAAAGTGTGGCTTACTGCCATGTCTCAGGTGCAGCTCCTTTGCCCTGCTCCTGTCCCCCTCAGTGAAGCCATGGTGCAAGCCTGAGCCCACTGGGCTCCCATGGAAGTGCTGGGAAGAGTCCCTGGTCAGCAGGGCAGTGCTGGCACATCCCCCCTGGCCCTGCAGCCTCCAGGGAGTCTCCTGTGCAAGGCCAGGGCTCAGAATGCTGGCTCTGCCTTACTGATCCCAGAACAGCCCAGGCAGTGCAGGGAGAGGTTTTCATGCCACGGCTTTGCCAGCATTTCCTCAAAGGCCAGAGAGCTCCAGAGCAGAACAGCTTTAGTGAACAAGCACTAAGCCCCTGCAGGCCCCTGGCCTCCAGGATGGGTCCATTTGCCATGGATCCATCAGCAGGTGGGAGGAGCTGAGTTAGAAATGTGCTCCCTGGCCCTGGATCACCTCCCAGTGCCCAGACAGCAGCAGAGCAGAGGTGGCTGAGCCCCACTGAGCACAGGGTGTTTGTAGAAGGAGCACCCTTGGCCAGCAGCTGCTTCTCTGCCTGTGTGGGAGTTGTCCCCTTGCAGCTCTCACTCTGTGGAAACAGAACACAGTGCTGAGTGTCAGAAGGGGAGCACTTGGGCAACAAAGGCCTGTGCTCCTGGCCCAGGTAGTTTGGTAATTGCCAAACTCATCATGAGCTTTTGTGCCTGCACTGAATGGATTTCAAAGCTCCTCTAGGTGCATGGGAAGGAAACCACAGAATCACAGTATGATGAGGGTGGGGTGGACCTTAAAGATCATCTAGTGCCAAGGCCCCTGCCATGGGCAGGGACACCTCCCCCTAGACCAGGTAGCTCCAAGCATGAGTACATCCAGCTCAGAGTCAGGGACTAGCACTGAGGCAGCCTGGAAAATCCAGTGTGACAGAGGGAATGATTGTACTGCAATGGACATCTCTCCCCAGGCCGTGAGATCAGGCTGCCCCTGTGCCTCAGAGGGGAAGGCCAAGGACCCCTGGTTGAACTCAGCTCTCCTACGCTGAACCTTGGGAATGTTTTTGTCTACACCCCCTATGTCTATGAGGTGAGCAGCAGGGCTTGGGATGGATCCTGATGGCTCCTGAGGCAGCAGCAAGCCTGGTGGAGCTGTGGAATTGCTGCCAACCTGGGCAGCTGTGAGCAGGGAATATTTGATGTACTGCTCAAACCTGGGGGGTCAGAAACGTGTGTCTGTTGTTCCTGAAGCCCCAGTCCCTGCTTTTGGGCAGCCTTCCTTAGGGATCAGCTGGGAGGCTTCCTGCAAAACAACCCTTTGCCACATGAAACCAACACTGGGTCAAAAAGCTGCATGTTCAGAGGCTTTTGTGGCAGTGCCAGACACAAGGCACCTTTGGACTGGGCTCTGCAGAAGCAGCTGCAACAAACTGGCTGCCTTTGAGCTTCAGCCCACTGCAAACAGCTTCCAGTCAAGTGTCCCTGCTTATTGCTGAAGTCACAGGAAATCCATCCAGCCTCCTGGCTCAGTGCTGGCCATTGCAAAGGGCTTGGGAGTTCTCTCCCTTGCTGACCAGTCCCTCACCACACTTCAGCCTTGGTGCATCTCTGGCTCTGGAAGGAGAAAAGTGTTCCTGGGAATAAAGCAAAGGATTTTTCTACCTATTTGCCTCCCCCCCAACAGTGTCAAGTTTGCAAAAAATTCATGAGGGAGCAACTGAAAGAGGTAGAAAATGAGGCACTACAGCATGCCAGACACTTTCAAAAGCGCGGCTGGGGAAGGGAAAGACACGCTGAGTTTTCTTACCAAAGGATGGTGCTGTCTGTACATTTTGATGCTGATGCCTCATTCTCAATGAATTGTTTCCATGGTATGGGAAAAGGTGAATGAGTAGATGGTGCTGTTGGAGCTGTGCTCACTGGGGCAGCAGCAGCTCTGGGGTGATTCACTCCGCAGCTGCAATCACCCCACTCAGGGCTCTCAGGGCCAGCTCCCCATGAGCTTGGTGATGCTGAGCAGAGGTGCACTGCTCTGTGTCCATGGGATAAGCCCAGGGTGACTGCAGGTCTGTGGAGTTGCCACTGCTCTGCATGAAAACCCAAAGGCAGAACTTGTCCTGTTGTATCTTTTGACTTCTGCCATTCAGCAGCACAAAGCATCTTCTGCCTTTGCTGGGTGTTCATTGCATCATTAGACAATAACTCACAAGAAGGGAAGGTTCCACCTGTATTTCCATTTTGCTTTCTTGCTTCTGCAGGTGGAACTGATTAACCAAGGAGCTCTTGATGCTCCCTTCACCTATATCCCTTCAACCACAAATGTGGACTTCTGCTTCACGGTTGAGCCTGAGCGGGGCATGATTGCACCAGGTGGGACCCAGACTGTTCAGATCTCCTTCCATACCACCGTGCTGGGGAGCTTTGAGGAAAAATTCCAGTTCAGTGTGGCTGGATCTCCTACACCTGTGATCCTGACCATCAGGTAAGGACTCTGGGAGCTTGGTGGGCACATCTGTAGCTGTCTCTGGGACATCCCCCACCTACCTCATTTTGGGGTTGAGCAGAGAAAAAAGGTGATGCCTGAGGTCTTAATCTCTGCTGTGATCCTGGCATTGCCTTAGTGTCAGGATGCCTCCTGCCCTGTGTGGTACCCAGGAGCTGCAATGACTCCTCCCTGCAGGGATCTCCCTCTGCCTTGGGCCATGGCAGGCAGTGGGATGGAGCAGCTCTGGGCAGCAGCTGCTCTGGGATGTCCCACCTGAACACCCAGCAAGGCCCCCAGGGCTTTGCAGATGGGCCAGCCTGGGGGATTCTGCCCCAGCAGCAGTGTTTTTGAAAACTTCCATTAATAATCCATCCCAAATGGGCAGCAGCAGCCTCAGCTCCCCTCTCATGGCCATGCTGTGGGGGACAAGCTGTGCTCCCAGCTCCTGTGCACAGAGTGCTCTGGTGCCTCCTTTGCACAGCCAGCAAAGGGCTGATGTGGGAGTCAGGAACTGTGCAGCAGGAACTGTGCCAAGGACTGGGGTACCATCCCATGGGCTGGTGCCATGGCAGGAGACAATCCTGGCCCAGCCAAAGGGAGAAGGGCTGATCACAGGGGAGGCAGAGCTCAGTCCTCAGCACCACAGCAGTGTGAGGCCTTGTCCCTGCCAGCCTGAGCCATGTGCTGCTGGGATAATGCAGTGGAAGCAGGAGAGCTGATGCTGGCTGCTCTGCAGCTTTGGAGCTGGGCTCCTGCTGTTGGGGGGCACTGGCTCAAGGCAGTAAAGAAATGAAAGCAATCTGCACTTGATTGTACCAATAAGATAAGGGAGATGGATAAAAAGGAACAAGGAAGTTATTATTTGGCAAGAGAAAAGTGGTGAGTAGGTCTGCCCATAGTGGAGAAACAATGATGCTGGCTTTGTTTTTGGAGGAAAAGTGCTGCTTTTTTAGTTTGGAAATCAAGAGGGAACATTTCACCAGTCCTTTCCTCTAGGATTCACCTGTCCTCTGGGTAGAACTGTTGCTGCTCTTTTCAGAGGATGTTTGGGGCTCCCCTGGATTCATGTCTCAGAACTGTGTCTGTAATGATTGTGTGGGTCAAACTCTCCTGAGAAAGCTCCTCCATGGGAACAGCAGTTCCAGCTAAGAAGGAGCAAAGCAGGGAACCTGTGGCTGGAAAGGCTGGTTACAGAAGTTTGTGGGGACACCTTGATGTCCATCCCATTGCAGCTGGGGAAACTGAGGCACGGAGCCATGTCTGGGTGTGTGTTCAGGGTCCTTCATGGGACCCCCAGCATCCCAGGGGCTTGTCCTGCCTGCCCATCAGTGGCTGTTGGCTGCTGGCCACTTGGCTTGAGCTGCCCCCTGTGCACAGGGCCCTGTGCTGAGCACACGGTGCTGTGTTGGTTGGAAACCCAGGGTGCCCTGAGCCCAGGTTTTGTGCCCCGAGCCACGACAGCCGGACCTTTGCAATGCCTTTAACCCAGCCCTTTCCTGCTCTGTCCTCGGCCTCCAGGGGCAGCGTCACTGGACCGAATTTACACTTCGACCTCCCTGAGCTCGACTTCGGGGACATCTCCTTTGGTGAGTGTTGCCTGGGCTGGGACACAGCGTCAGGGATCTGTGCCTTCCAACAGAAAAGCATCCCTCACTCCTGGTCTGCCCCAGCAGCCTCTTCAGGCTGTGAACTGCTGCTGCCTCAGGGGGCATTTTGCCATTGTGAGATCAAATAGAACCAAGGAATAGAAAGGCAGTATTTTCTAGTGTCTCTGTCCTGCTTTAAAAGACAGATCCCCACCATGTGTGGCGGTATCTCTGGCTTTGCAGGATGGAAAGCAAATCTCAGAGCCAAAGTGGGGATCCCCTTGCAGGCACAATCACAGTGAGCAGCATGGCTGTGATGTCCCTGTTTGTTGGGTGAGGTGGGACATGGTTCCTAATTGCTAATCTCAAACCAAGGCTGGGGTTTGCTCCCAGTTGAGTGGACTCTGAGCTGTCATGTGCTCAGTCTGTTTGGCCCAAACCAAGAGATGCTTTAAGGGTCCTGCAGAGAGAAACTGCATTAAGGTGCATCACATTCTAGTTCCTGATTCCATCCTCATTTCCTTTTGCTGTAGCTTCTTCTCAATGACAACTCACTGTTTATGTATCGTGAAAACAGTGGGAATGTTGGCAGACTTACCAGGGAATTTTACAGCTTGAATTCTCAGAGTAAATGCTGGGTCTGGGTGCACACTCATCACTGAGAGATAACTGGTGCTGGTTTGGGGCAGGGGAGGGAGCTCCTTCCCCTCCCAAAGAGAGAAGCTTGCAGTGTTCAGCAGGGCTAGGAGTGGGCATTTTCAAGGCTGCAGTCTGGAATCAGTGTCAAAGGGAACTCAGTGATGATTAATTCCTCATGCAGCTTCTCGGTGAGCTGTAGTTCAGAAAATAAAGAGCTCAACTCCAATCTCACTTTTATCCTGGCAGGATATTCCCACCAGGATCATGCCATAATGGGTGCCTGAATGGATATTTGTGTCCTTTCCTAGGCTTTCCCTATACCCAGAGATGTCGCCTCACCAACTGCTCCATGGTGCCCGTGACATTCAAGCTCCGCATGTCGGACGATGGCACGCAGCCGGCTGTTGACAGCCTTGATCAAATCCGCAAAGAAGGTGACCCATCCTGGAGGAAGGGAATTCATTTCTATGTGGAGCCAAGGGAGTTCACCATGAATCCCAGCCAAGGAACCATCCTCCCCCAGGGACACCAGGACATTGAGGTATGGGAAGAATCCAGCCGTAGATGCTTCAGCACCAGGGCTGAAGCTTCACTGGAGTGTGGGAGGGCTTTAGCTCTGGTGCCAGCTTTGAGCATCGTGGGAGTGAGAGATCTGCACTGCTGGGAGGCCTCTGCTAGCTGGCTTACCCGGGATGTTCCTCAAGGAGCACTGGTTTGTTTCCAAAATCCTACACTGAGATCAATACCATATGGTCAAGTCCTGAAGCCATTCTTTTGCTTTTGAGAGCGATTTCTTTGATTGCAAGTGGGCAGAGCAAGGATGAAGGCAGAAGGTGGCTGTCAGAGAGATGTCATTGTATAAAGCAGTTAGCTTTTCTTCTTGGTCTCATTTTCCCTCTCCTGAGGAGCAGAAAAATTTGTGTTCACTGCAGGGATCTCCAGTGGAGACAAAAACCTCTGCAGCCATGTGTTGCGGTTCAAATTGATTTTATCGATTCCTTGTTCTGTTGTACACCCATGTTCTCCCTGAGTTGGCTCACGCCTGTGTTTTACCCTCCCTCAATGCTGTCCCTCATGCCGTTCCCTGCCCCTTGTTCCAGCTCTTTTCCCTGCCTGTCTAGGCAACCCAGCCCCTTTTGTTCCCAAACCTTCTTTGCCACTTTAACCTCGGGCCAATCCCTGATTGCAATACCCCTTTGGAATTCCCCTATTCTTGGAGACCCCATTGGCCTTGTGACCCATCCTCTTTACCCTCCTACCCCCAGTGGTCCCAGACACTTGATGTAATCCCCTCACTCCTCCCCTGAGGATTCCCTATTGATTTGCTGTTTGTATCCACCCCCTGATTTGTATTTTTACAAAAGCCCTTGCACAGGAGTGTCCAGGGCTCTTGTGCCTCTGATTCCTTTATTTGGAATAAACCCTTCCTTGTGGAACTTCAAGACAGAGAGCCTCCTCCTTTCTCCTCTGCCTGGTCCCTGTGGTGGCTTGTCTCTTGCGCTGTACAGCAAGTGGCTCTGAGGGCTCTGCCTCTGGTAAATGCCCACCCTGGGGCAGCTCCCCACTCCTGGCGTGGTGCCGGAGTTCTAAGAGCCAGCCCGGGCTCTGGGTACCATGGCAGCCATGAACTGCCCAGCACCTGCTGGGCCACACTTTGCCCTCAGCCTTCTGCTGTAAAGCTGAACTCATTGTGTTCAAGTCAGATTTCCACTGCATTTATGTCATTGTAGTCAGATGAGCAATTGGCCCCTTAATTTGAATACAGTGGTGTGTAGAGCTTTAGTCTAATGTTTTAATGAAGCTGACCGATGCTGTGATAGCAAGGTGTGTTTAACAAATCTGGTATTGCCAGAAGGCTTTTGTTACTCTGAGACTGTGCTCTACACATGGACCAGCAGAAGAATTAAAGCCAAATCCTTCCTCAAGAACTGGAGGATGTCACATGTGGGTAATGAGCTTTTGTAAGGAAGAATTGACTGTTCTTTTTTCTACCAGGTGACCCTGTGTTCCAACACCGTGATGGAATTCTACAGGAGATTGCTGGTGGACCTGGAGGGTTTTGGTGAGGGAGTGGCATCAGTGGTCATCACAGCCAGGTACCAGCCCTTCCTGGCCTCCCCCAGGCACCGCCTTGCGCAGGCTTTGCTGGCTGCAGCTGCCAAGGAGAAGAGCTGCTTAATGGCCTCATGTTGTGCCAGCTGGACATGAGAACAGCAGTGCTTGGACAGCAGCCTGTGGTGAAAAGCACCCCTGCTCACAGCCCAGCACAGTCCTGGCCCTTTTCTAAAGGGACCAGGAATGGTATCATTGATTGGCCTGGGTTTTGGTGCTTGAGGTGGAACAAATTTCCCAAGGGCCTCCTCTCCTTCTTCCTGCAAGAGATGGAGTTGTGCTGGTTGTGAGCACCCTGCATTGGTTTGGGACACACCAGGCAGCCTGCTGAGAGTCAGGGTCTGGTTCTGTTCATGAGGGCACATGACAGGGGAAAGTGGCTCCCAGCAAGAGTGGGGAGGGCAAGGTCTTATGAGGGGAAAGCAGCCTTGATGTGGCAGGTCAGCTCCAGTTTTTCTCCTTCCCTGTGCTTCCCATTTTGAGCTTTAATGTTCTCAGACTTAAACCAAAAGTCGTTCTTGCTGCAGCAGAATTCCACCCTGCTGTGCTGCTGTGGGTGTCAGTGTGATGCCAGAGGGATGCAGCTCCCTGGTGCTGTTCCCTCTCCCAGGCAGAGCCATGCAGGCAGTGCCTGGGCTGCCATTTTGTCAAGCAAATGGAGCTGGGGCCAGTCAGTGCCTGGAGCTGTGCAGTGAAGGAGCCAGGGAGCTGCAGGGCCTGGGAGGGGGTGGCTGATCAGCCACTCTGTGGGGCAGCTGCTGTCTCGTGCCCTCCAAGGCTGGGGCCAGCAGCTGAGTTGTCAGGCAGGGCAACAGCACCATGGGAGAGAAGGGAGTCATTTGTACTGAGACACTGGAGTTGTGTGTTCCTTGAGCCTTAGTGAGCCCTGATCCTTGTTGGGATGGCTCCCCCAGAGCTCGTGGGTCACTGGGACTGTTCCAGGAGTCCTTGCAAGCCTTCTTGGGTAAAGCAGGGGCTGAGGCAGCTGTGGGGCAAAGGGCTCTGCCTGGGGCACTGGGCAGCCTCTGGGTGCTGCCTCTCAGGGTTTGCCCCTCCTTGACAAGACGTGTTGGAGTGGGAAGAGGTAGAAGGCAATTTATCCCTGTAGGGCTGTTCAATGTGTGCATTTGACAGTGACCAATGTGTTCTGCTCCATTGCACAATCTTTGGGGGGAAACGTTCTCCATTCTCTCAGTATCTCTGATTCCCCTGGGATCATCTCTTTGCCCAGATGTCTCGTTCCTGAGCTCCAAGTGTCCTCCCCAGTCCTGCTGTACAATGAGTGCCACCTGAAGGTGCCGTATGAGAGGAAGCTCATCATTAGGAATCCCAGCCACCTTCCTGGCTGCTACGGGCTCATTCCCCAGGTTTGGCATCACATCCACCTCCTTCTGTCAAATATTACTGAGGAGATTATCAGGGGAAAAAAGGGTTTGGATAAGAACTTGCTGGTTTCTCTTCAGTCTTATAGATCTGCTGAGAGCAGGATCCTACCCGACTGTAAACTTTAGGAGGCAGTTGAAGCTCCTGAGGAAACAGTCGATGTTCTGGTCTTCAGGGTGTTTTCATGTGGGAGATCTGAGAGGGTTGTGAAAAGCTGCTGCATCCACAGACACCAATGCCTGTGCTGGCAGCCTCCTTGCAGGTTCCCCTGGGAGTGCTAAGCCTACAATTCTTGCATCTTGTGTGTGCCTTTACCTTTGTGCTGGGGAGTTTGAAACGTGTGTGTAAGTTGCTGTTGCGGTGGATGTTAAGGAGTCTAAAGTTTCTCCAGAGGTGCCTCTGAAGTTGCATTTCATTCTGTCCCTTCCAGAAACGCAAGGAGGACTCTGCTGTGCTCTACTCCAGCCCCAAGCCCTGTGGGATTGTGCAGCCCCAGAGCACAGCAGAGATCCCAGTTGTGGTGGAAGTGCAGGCCCTGGGCACTCATCGCACCAACGTTGCCATCGGCGTGTTCGGGGATGAGAGAAACCCACTGGTGAGGGCAAGGGGAGATGTGAGCCTGTGTGCAGCTGCTCCTGGCAGGGTGCACAGGGACAGGGATTCTGCCGGGGAAAACAGGCCCAGGCTGCTGGGGAGAAGGACAGGAGGGATGGGGGGCACAAACAGCTCCTGCCTTAGAGGTGGCAATCTCAGGGTCTGACACAGAATGGAGCTCGGCTGAGCTGGAATCCAGGGGCATTTGAGTTCATTCTTCTTTCAAATGCTGTTAACTTTGGAAACATCTGTTTGAAAATGTCATCTCTCTGAGCACAAAAGAGGACGTCAGAAGACTTCTGGGAACCTTGAGCTTCCTGTAAAAGAAAGGAAAGCTGGCATTTGAAGGGTGGTTGCAAGGATTGAAACTTCTATTAAAACATATGGAAATGGCAATGCCAAATTCCCTGGATGGCACCAGACATCGGAACCTGGGCCATTGTGGCACTGCCTGTAAATCAGTGAACAGGAAGGACAGGCAATGCAGGCTGCGCCAGGGAGCCTGAAGTTTGACAAAACAGTTGCTTTCAACTATCAGGCTGCTTCCCTTAAAGAGGAGGGTTTCTCCCCACCAGAAGGACCAGTTGTTTAACTGTCAGCCTTGTCTTAACTAGAGATTTCTTGTAAAGGTAAAAGCTTTGGGCCAATAATTTTTAGTTGGAAAGGTTCTCTTACCTTAATCCTTTTTGATTTGGAGGTGAACATGTAATTTTCTTTTTCCCCAAAAGCCCAGCATTTCAGCTGGAGAGTGGTAGCTGTCCCTAAAGAAATAACTTGAGCAAGGTTGAGCTGTTGAAGGTTTTTTAGGTTTCCCTGTTGTGGTTTGTTTTGTGTTTTTTTTTATTTTAAATCTTTCTTGCTTGCTTCCTGGAACAGAGAGCACAACTACGGAGCTCAGGACAGCTGGCAGAAATCTCCCCAAGCCCAAGGCTGGCAGAGCTTGGCAGGATCCCAGCACCACAGCCTGTGTATGTATGGATGGATGGATGGATGGGGAATGCGACCTGAGTCACCTGGGAGTGTTGGGAAATGTCAACCAACCCCCCAGCAGTGTCAGGGGAACATTCCTGATAAATCCCTGGTGGAGCTGCAGAGTTTCTGGCCTTGGGCACTGGGGGGGCTCTGCTGGCTGGGCACTGGCTGGGTCTGCCCCTCGGTGCCTCAGATCTCACCTTTTTGCTGCCTTCTCTGTCTTTCCCTCTCCCACTGTGCTTTCTGCATCCCCACCAGGTGTTCATGCCTGTCCTCGGTAGTTGCTCAATGCAAGCAGTTGCAGCTGCTGCAGCACCTCAGGGTCATCCCTGGGCTGCCTTTAGAACCGACCTGCTCCAGCCTGGATTGGGAAGGGCTGGATCAAACCATTTCTCAGGTCAACGTGCCAGCACCCACCCAGGGGCTGCATCCTGGCCAGGAGCTGCTCGTGCAGGTGTCCCTCCCTCCCACTGCAGGTCCCTGTTCATAGTTGTTATCTTATTTTCCAGAGATGAGCTCTACCCACATAAATTCAAACCCCAGCCACCAAAAGAGAAGAAAACCAGTTTGGGTTCCCTGGCCTCTCAATGGAGGCACTTCAGGACTGGACAGGAGGATACAGCCAGAGCCCTGAAAGAAGTGCAGGATTTTACCCACTCTTCAGGAGCAGAGGTAGATTTTCTTCTACATCCAGTGCTTGTGTTGCCTCCCCAGCCTGCCAGCACCAAGTCCTGCTCATGCTGAGCTCCCTTTTTGCTGCCCTGCTGTGCTGTGCTGACAGTGGGCTGGGCAGCAGGGCCAGTGGCTGGACATGGGCTGTGTGGGAGGGAGAAATAGGAGAGTTTTCCTTGGAGAAGCTGACTCAGATCCTACAGGCCTGTGCTGAGTGGGGGATTTTTTTGCCTTGTTTCCTTCCCAAAGTAAGATGAGGCTTTTCTCTGCATCATCATGGTAAGACCTCCAGCTTCCCTCCCAGAGCCAGCTGGGATGATCCTGATCTCCATGGAGCCTCTTCCCAAGGCAGCCAGACTCCCTGTTTGCAGGGCTCTGCTTTCACCCAGAGCTGCTGCTGCACTGCTGGCCCTGAAGCTGTCTCACAAAGGGAGACTTTGCAGAGTGGCTGTCTCTTCCTCCCAGCACAGAAAATGGCATGTTTTCCAGGTGCCAGCACCAACTCCTGCAAACCCTCACCTGCCACGAGCCTTGGAGGGATTCAGGTGCTCCCTGGACGTGGCGCACGCTCCCCTGGAAGCAGAGAAGGCAGGAGGGAATCTGTCTCACTGCCCATTGTCAGTGTGGCCAGCAGGGCTGGAGCTGCCAGTGCCGCTGGGGGCCCTCAGCATTGGCCACAGAGGGGCCTCCCATCCCTGCAGGCCCATCACAAAGTGCTGCTGGAGCAGCTGCTTGTTGGAGAGGCCATGCAGGACACGTTGTAGGGCTGCCCAAGGACGCTGTGCAGCACCTGTGGAGGGCACTGCTCCCCCTGGAACTCCTCAGGTGCTCCACAGGAAGTTTTTGCAGGCGCTTTTGCTGTAGCACCATGAGAAAGCAGCATTTAAATCAGAGAGAGAGGGGAAGAGCCTCAGGAGTCAGATGAGCTGGGCTGGGCTCCTTCCCTCAGCTCCAAGAGCTCTCACTCTGAGTCTCCTCCTTTTCTAAAAGCAGGAAGTTTTGAAACTTTTTAAAGGCAAGTTGTGCATCAGAGAGAATTTCTACTGCCAGGAGACATCCCAGGTCACTTTCATATAATGTACTAATTAATGCATTGACCCGTGAGGATGGGAGAAGATTTTCCCCATGGTCCCTGCACTGGTCAGTGGCATGGATGCAGGATGAGGTGAGGGTGATTCTGGCAGTGTTTGGGGAATAGGCCCCTCTGGCTACAGCTGCACTTTGCTCCAAGATGCTCTTCTGCATCCATTTCCATGCTCAGCACCTCAATCTCTCCTGTCTTCCACCCAGGCTTTCAGTATCCTGCCAGTGCCAGGTGTGCTGCAGCCAGGAGAGAGCCAGCAGGTCTCCTCCACCTTCTCTGGCCACCTCAGCAGCACCTGCAGTGTCCCGGAGCTGTGCCACGTGGAGGGAGGCCCCAGCTACGAGGGGCTGGTGCCCGGGGAGGCCTCACGTGTCAGCTCCTCCCTGAGCCCCCGGGAGATCAACTGGGGCTCTCAGGCCCCTCTGAGGGAGAGGTGAGTCAGCCTTCCATGGGCTCCTGCTCTGCCATGGGTTATTGTCCCTGCAGGGCTTCCCTGCTCCAAGGACTCTGAGCTCAGAGGTGCTGCACAGCAAGGGCCAGCAGCAACACAGGGAGGGCCACTCTGAGCTCCCTGGCTGCCAAGAGAGGAAGGACCTTCTCCTGTTTAGACACAACATCTTCTTCTCTATTTGAGTGCTGAGCCCTCCTGGCTTAGCTGCTGCCTGCAGGGAGCTGGGCTCTGGGCTTGCCTTGGCACTGCCTCTAGAGGTGGCTTGAAGTGCATGGTGTTGAGTGGCATCTTCTTCATCATCTCCCTTCTTCACCAAAACAGTGGGATTGTGGTATGGGCAGGTGTGAGGCACAGAGCAAAGCTTGGTTTGGGTCCTGCTCCTGCCCCAGATGAAGCCCTGGCAATGCTGATCTGCCAGGGTTCTCCTTATGGTGGGACAGCAGCCAGAAAAGCTCATGTCCTTTAGGCTCCCCTGCAGCTGCAGCCGTGGGCAAGCACAGGAGAAGCTCAGCTCCAGCAAGGCAGCCCAGCTCAGGACACACAGGCCCAGGGTGGAGCTGGGAGTGGAGGCTGCTTCAAGCCAGCCTGTGCATCAGGACTTCTTCAGGCCAGGCTGAAGTTGGTTTCATGGGGAGGAGAGGGACGAGGCTGCTTCCAATGGTTTCCATGGCAGCCAGCACTGGTTTGCTTGGTCACAGCTGGGCTCCAGCAGGAAATCTGGCTGACAAGAGCCTGCCTTGCAGGAGAGGAGTTCCTGCAGCCTTTGCTTTCTGACTGATAGCATTGTTCTCATGAAGGAGCAGGCTAGGAGTCATTAAAACCAAAGGTCACGGACACAGACTCTCTAACTAATTAAAGTTAGACAGTGGTGTGTTTATTAACACCGGCGGGCGGCACCAGAGCCGTCCCTAAATGGCGTGACTGCGCTGTCCAAGGTTCTTTGCCCTCTCTTTATTGCCCAAATCTTACATACAATACATCTGCACAAGCCCAGCACCTCCCATCCCCTCTCTGTATTCAAATGAGCTCATTGGTCCTTCACACCTGTGCAATTCCTCGCTTGAATTGGGTCTCGAATTGGGTCTGTGGTCTTAAGGGATGAAGTCAGGAATGTCTTCATCAGGTCTCTGTGACCCTCTGGCACGATCCAAGGTCCCCTGCTTAGTGACTGATTGACATCAAGCCCAGGTCCTAAGCATTGTTCTCCTGGTTTCAAGATGTTCTTATAACAGTTCACTTCCTCCTTCTAGAAAGAAGCTCCTCATGGTAAACAATAGAACATTCAGCTCCGGCTTTAGCATCTCATAATCATTAACCTATGGTCTGCCTGTCTAACTTACATCCTGATCAATGGGAATTGCTTCTAAGCCTCAGCTGAAATCTGAACTCTTTAAAATCATGCTTCAGCTATGCCCAGGGGGCTGAATGAGCTGAGTGAGAATTGTAGGAGAGATGAGCAGATGTCAGCAATCTGTGCTCTGCTCTAAACTGGGAAGCCCAGAGACAAAGGGCGTTTTCAGGCACCAGCACAGAGAGCTGCTGGATCAGCCTTTGGCAGGGGCTGGAGGGGTCTGGCTGTGCCTTCAGAGGAAGCTTGCACAGTCAAGAGCTTATGATGGCAAAGCTGAGGTTTGGCTGGGCCTGGAGGTCCCCTTCCACCAATGGCCTCACTTGGGATGTTCCCAGCCTCTGTGGGTTGAGAAGAATTCACAGAAATGGCCTCAGGGCCAAGGAATGAAGTGCAGGGCCAGCCAGGACTAGGGAGCCCAAGTTTGTGGTAGGGACTCTCAGCCATGGTTTCTGTTTTGTCTGCAGAAGGGAGCTGAAGCAGTCAGCTAAAAAGCTTGAGGAGGAGGCAAAAGCCTTAGAGGAGGAAGAGAGGCGGAAGGATGAAGAGAGGCAGAAGAAGGAAAAGAAGGGTGTCTCTGTGGGAAAGCAACCTCCAAAACCAGAGAAGGGGAAAGCCAAGACTCCAGAGAAGAAGGAAACCAAAATCCCAAAAAAGGAAACCAAATCCCCAGAGAGGAAGAAAACCAAAATCCCAGAGAAGAAGGAAACCAAAATCCCAGAGAAGAAAGAAACCAAAATCCCAGAGAAGAAGGAAACCAAAATCCCAGAGAAGAAAGAAACCAAGGCCCCAGAGAAGAAGGAAACCAAAGCATCAGAGAGGAAGGAAACCAAAATCTCAGAGAAGGAAACCAAAATCTCAGAGAAGAAGGAAAGCAAAGCATCAGAAAGGAAGAAAGGCAAAGCATCAGAGAGGAAGGAAACCAAAATCTCAGAGAAGAAGGAAACCAAAATCCCAGAGAAGAAAGAAACCAAGGCCCCAGAGAAGAAGGAAACCAAAGCATCAGAGAGGAAGGAAACCAAAATCCCAGAGAAGAAGGAAACCAAAGCATCAGAGAGGAAGGAAACCAAAATCCCAGAGAAGAAGGAAAGCAAAGCATCAGAGAGGAAGGACACCAAAGCCCCAGAGAGGAAGGAAAG
Organism: Agelaius tricolor; assembly: GCF_023055355.1. NCBI lineage: Eukaryota > Metazoa > Chordata > Aves > Passeriformes > Icteridae > Agelaius > Agelaius tricolor. Next base: position 304,913 of record NW_027269311.1, on the reverse strand, counting down.
CAAAATCCCACAGAAGAAGGCAGCCAAAACCTCAGAGAAGAAGGAACCCAAAGCCCCAAAGAAGAGGGAACCCAAAGCCCCAAAGAAGGAGGAACCCAAAGCCTCAAAGAAGGGGGGAACTGAAATCCCAGAGGACCCAGCTGAGCTGGAGAACTCTTTCTTCTTTATTCATGCAACTCATTTTACACAGTTTGAAAAACCTTGTGTGCAACTTTAGTAAGTTCAGAGATTTCTTATCAGTTATTCTATTATTGGTTAATAAAATAGATTTTACTTGTGCATCAGATCTCTCTATTGTATTGTTTACCTGTTCTCTTCACTGATTCTCATGGGACAAATCCCTTGTTGTTGCAGGTGCATTTGTTTTTCACCCTCAGAACAGATTGCTCACAAAGTCTCATTCTCACAATAGCTTCACATGGGAACTTGTAACTGCTTAGCTGCACTCCGAAGTGATGACAGGCCAGCTATTAACATGGCAGAACAAGGCCTGATTTCATAGGGCCTTTCTTTTATCATTATTCTACCTGTCTATGACATCTCCCCCTTTTCGTTCATTTAAAAAAGGCTCCTATGTTCTGATGTTGAAACAGCTCACTCTTGTGAGGGCATTATCTCATCAAGGTTATCACTGGTTATCTGTTAGATGTGGGATAAGATAGATAAAAGACCAATTACAATCAACAAAACTTACCAAATTCCATCAAGTCATTGACGCAGGGTTTTGCAGCATGAGAAAATAAAAGAATAATGTCCAATGTCTCTTAGGGAAATGGAAAGAAATGACCATTGTTTCCAATGAGTTGAGAAGTATGAGAAAGTCTATGAGCTGGAAATGTTGATCTTTGACATCACTGAATGTCCTCCTGGGTGCTGGAACAGGGAATAACTGGAGAAGGTTCGTAGGAGCTCTGTACCGTGAGGATGCCAGGAGGCTTTTGTTGGCAAATTGCCTCTGTCAGTGTCCAGACACAGCCATGTCTGGGCAGTCCTCCTCCTGTTCCTGCCCTGGCCACAAAGGCTGCAAGGAAACCTTTTAAGCAAAGGCTGCAAGGTGATGAGGTTATTTCTCTTTGCACTGGGCCTCATTTTTTCAGAGCTGATCAGTATCTGATGGAATGAACAGGTGACTGCTTTGAGCTGCTGCTGATGAAACACAGGCACATCTTCTCCTGAAGTTAATGAATCAATCAGGCTTCACTGTGGTACACTCAACTGGGATTTAGATGTGATGATCTTTTTTCCAAATTTCTCATGTACATACTGCATTATTCAAAATGATTAGTCGTCCAAATTTCTCATGTACATATTGCATTATTTGAACGTTCTTACGGCATTCATTCCCTTTCTTTATTGTTTTTTAAGAATGAGATGCATGTCTTTTGTTATGAGTATGAAGAAACATCATAGCAAAATAATACATGCAGTGGACAAGAAACTTAGAGCAATTAGGAATAATATGGATACAACAATCAGGAATATTTCAAATAGCAGACAAAGCTAACAACATAGGTGGAATTAGGTAAATAGCAATCTCCGCAATAATGTACCATCATCCCAGAGTCTGCAAACAGCTGACAAACCTCGATTCAGGGGGGACTTGGAGAATTATTTCCAGATAATAATTCCTAAGCTCCCTTTAAAAAGAGTTCAACTGTCATATCTAGAGAGTCAAATTGCCAAGTCAAAACAACTCAAATCTAGAAATTTAATTTCTTAACAGAAATTAAATCTACAAAATTTAACAAAAAACCCCTTTGCCTTATTTAATTTAACAGAATGTAACTGAGCATTACAATATTGGGCTTTAATTTAACAGAATTAAAATGAACATCCTTAAAAGTTACAGATAATGGCATGATGTAATTTTGTCCAAGGTTATTAACACAAAAAAACTACTTAAAGGTGAATAAGCCATAAGTGAAATAACAGCATGATGGTGCACTGGAGGGATTCAAGTTGTAACAAGCATGTTAGAATTATAAGTAAATCAGTTATGAGAAAAACCCATGGTAACTGCAAATTCCATGGAAACAGAAATTCAGTAAGACTTTTTGAAGTGCCGGGTTACTGGAAAATAAATATAATAACGTGCAATTTAGCATATTGCTGAACAACCCAACAGCTTTTTGTGACTGTATCTGGCATCATTTTATATGGCACATTTGTTAGCATTCTTGTTAAAGAAATCAGACCATGTTAAAATTTGATAGGCAATAAGGCGTTGCATTTACCGCATTTCAATAGAGTTGATAGTTATCCATAGGGATAGTTACAGGCTTTGTTAATTGCTGATTTGTCTTTTTGGTGTGTATTTTTGGTCCAGTCGGTTTCTGGCCAATTGTTTTTCAGTCATCTAAAGTAAAATTTGACACAGTACGTGGCCTTGGAGGACCCCAACAGGTCCAATTCTTGGGGTTCCTCTAGAGCATTGGGCAGCATTTTTGTCCGCCTGTCCCAAGTATCTGCCAGGTTGGGTCTCTTACCTGTGGTGCGGAGGAGCTCTGAGTTATAGACGGGCCAATCATCTGCTACAAAGGTGTCACGGTTTGACGCTGGCGCAATGCCAGTGCCCCCATGAAAATACATTCTCCCTGGTGTATGCTGTGAGATGTGACCAGGAATAGAGCAAAGCAGGCTCCAGCTGAGGAATAAAAGGGGAAAAAAACCCCAACTTTATTAACTTACAATATATAAAAGAAACACACAGAACTCAGGATGAAAACCTTCCAAACTTTCCTCCTCCCCCCACCAAATTCCCAATACATCACAGTAAGACAAAACCTTGGACTCTCAATTCAGTTACCGCCCCTCAGATCACCAACTCTCAGTCCATCACCACTCTTTAGATAATCAGTTCTCAGTTCATCAGGAAGAGAGGAGTCCCTCTTGTACCATAGGCTTCCCCTGGAAACACAGTTGAGACCTTTTGTGTTTCCATGTCACACGTGGCACTGCCTGGAGATCATTTGCCATCGTGACATCTTCCTTTCATGCCCAGTGCTCTCACCACTGCACATGGACCAGAGCTGCTTCTAGGGTTCCCCTTTTAAGGATGCTTTGCCCAGTTCCAAAAAAAGCACAGTCTCTCACTTTTGGGACACCTGTCCCTCCCAAATTCAGCCCCTGGGGCTGAGGGGTCTCAAGAACAGAGATCTTCTTCTTCTTCTTCCCTGAAGATGGAGAGCACCACCACCCTCCTCACCCGTTGTCTCTGTTCACGCACTCCTTCACATAACATCACTGCACTCTCTTGGCTCCAAGCCATTGCCTCCCCCTAGATGCAGTCTCTGTGTCACAGGAAAAAAAATGGTTCTGTTCATGGCTATACAAGGAAAGTCCAGCCAAAGGCCATTCCATCACCTCCTCTCAACAAAGATTCTTCTCAACTTCTCTCGTGGCCCATTTCCTCTTATCGCATCTCTATCTCTCTTCTCATTCAACTCCAGGAGGATCAGTAAGGTTTCCATCATCCAAGAAAAGGGTTAAAAATCTCAGGCTCTGCCTGTCCAGAACTCCCACGCTGCCTGCCAGGCACCTTCTCGCTGCACCCCCCTTCTCCTTTATGGCCAGCCGTGCTGCCCGCATGTGATACCAAATTTCAAGCTGGCACAAGCACAGGCACAGGCTCACTGTCTTTCTCTCTTTCTCTCTTTCTCTCTTTCTCTCTGGGGGGCTGGCTGCCCGATGACTCTCCAATGTTCCTCCACCCTTCCATCCTGCAGGGGCCTTCACCTCCCCTCTCTGTCCAAGGCCCGGCCTACCTCACGCGGCCGCATGGCTTCCCCTCCCCTGCCAGCCCGCAGCTGGGCAGGGCAGCTCTGACCTCTTTCACAGACAGAACCCAAGAGAGCTTCCCCTGGGAGTTCCCTGCTTTTAACCCCCTGTGTTCTCAGAGGCTTATCCATGTCCTCAGTGGCCACACCAGGTGCCAATATTCAAATCTGAGCACCTGTTGGTTTGACAACAGCATCCCAAAAAGCTCGCGTCCTTTTCAAACCAGGACACTGGTGGAAAAATATTGCCATTTCTTGAAAGTACTCTAATGACCCAGATAATAAAGATTTGCTTGTGTATTATGAAACCAACAGGTATTAACGCCTGTGCCAATTTCAAGGCAGACATCAGCTGTGTGCCCATCAACAGGCAGTGCCACTTGTGCCCTGAGGTGCCCTGAGCTGGGGCTGGATCTCTCCAAGAGCACCTGAGGGAGAGCAGAGCACCTTGCAAGCTGCAGGTCCCTGACAGCCCCACAGGGCTCCTGTGCCATCAACATCTGCTCTGCTCCAGTGTGAAACAGGGCCCAGCATGGTGCTGGGATCATCAGAGAGCTGAGGTGTGTGCTAGAATTCAATGGCCTCCCCATCCCGCAGCAGCCCTGCATTTCCCTGCTGCAGCCTTGGTCTCCAGCCCAGCCATGGAGGCTCTTTGGGCTCTGGAGTGTTGCTGCAGCCGCCAAGGGCAGCTGAGCTCTGCCTTTGGCACAGCCAGGCCTGGCCAGCGCAGGCCATGCTCAGCAATTGCTGTGTGGGCCTGGCCTTGCTGTCAGCCCCGGCAGCGGCTGCGTGGCCCCTTTGTGGCCCTGTGCTGGCCCAGCCATGGTGGCCCAGCCCCTGTGCAGGCCCAGCCCAGGCCAGGAGCATTGCGGCTGGGAACGGCCCCTGTGCCGTGGTGCCCACAGCAGCCTTGGGGCTCTGTGCCCCATGGCCTCCCTGCTGGGCAGCCTCTGCCAGCTCCTGCAGAGCCCGTGGCACCTGTGGGGCTGCACAGACAGCCCTGCCCTGGGCTCTGCCGGCCTCTGGGCCAGCAGAGAGGCAGCCAGGGCTGGCCATGGCCGGGAACAGGCCCTGAGACCCGCAGGAGGATGGAGCTGGGCCACAGCCAAACTCAGCCCAGGCCAAAGCTGGGCTCAGCAGCCAGGGCTGCCAACACATGGGCACAGAGGCTGGCGCTGACAAATGTCCTGGGCCCCCTCCCTGCTCTGTCCATGCCACCAAGGGCACAGAGCAGCCTCCTCTCTGGGCCACTTGCCTGTTTGCAATGCCTTGCACAGGCGCTGGCCCTGCCCCACAAGGCCTGGCCTGAGTCCTGCCCCTGCACGCTCAGCCAGGCTGAGATGGACACTGATGGTTTCTGGGCCAGGCTCTCGGAGCCCAGCCCAGCTCCCTGCAAGCTCTGCCAGCTGCCCTGAGCTCTGGGCAGCACCAAGGGCCTCTCTGAGCCCAGCCCAGCCCAGCCGGCTCTGGCCCCACAGCTCTGCTCAGCCCAGGCTGCTCTGGGCACTGGCCCCACAGCCTCAGCCCCTGCCAAGGGCACAGCAGCAGCTGCAGCTGCCACAGGACTCAGCCCCAGCCATGGGGGAAGGTGCTTGGCCAAAGCCAAAGGAGGCTCCCTGGCTGCCCTGCTCCCCTCGGCCTGAGGTGCTGAGAGCTCTGCAGCCCCTGCTGCCATCCCATCTGCCCAGGGCAGCACAAGAGCCCCAGCCTTGGGGCCCTCAAGAGCTGCTCCTGCTCCAGGCCCAGGGCCCATGCCAAAGCTGGGACAGCAGCCACAAAGCTGTGCCCATTTCTGTTCACTGCTTCTCTGATGGGCATGGATCCTCAGCCACTTGGAGTTTCCTAATGAGTTTTACTACTCCAAAGGCCTCTTCTTTCTTGAGCTCTTCAGTTCAGGAATTCAGTCAGGAAGGCTCATAAACATTTTTGCAAAAATTCCAGAACAACAAAAGCCATAGGGAATATTCTATGTTTTTATTAAATTCTCTGAAAGATTAGACAGATTTCAGAAGTGTATTCTAAGTGAATACATTGTATTGACAACAATGCAGAAAGAAGTGTTTTGTCATGTTAAGTTTTCTTTACCTGTTTGTAGATTGGTATCAGCACTCTCCAATTGATATTGACTTCTAGCACCTTCTAATCCAGTCTGAACAGATATGAAAATCAAGACACTTCATGGATGACAATCTAGAACACTTTGTCCCTATCCCCTCCCCACCATTTCCCTCATCCAACCACTGGCACTCCAATGGATCAGGAATGGTGTGGCCAGCAGCACCAGGGCTGTGATTCTGTGATTGGGCATTGGAATGGGCTGCCCAGGGAGGTGGCTAAATCACCATCCCCGGAAGTGTTTAAGGAAAGACTGGATGTGGCACTGAGTGCCATGGTCTGGGTGACAAGGTGGTGTTGGGTGCCAGGTTGGACTTGATGCTCTCCAAGGTCATTTCCAGCCTGGTTGATTCTCTGATGATTGTGACACTGCAGGGCCCTGGGGAAGCAAGGGGCCATTGTGACACTGCGGGGCCTGGTAGCACTAAGAGGACCATGGTGACACTGTGTACGACATGGCAGCACAGAGCCAAGGGGCCAGGGTGACACTTGTGTCACCAGGGCTCCATTGTGACACTGCAGCACCAAGAAATTCATTGTGGAACTCTGAGGCCTCATGGAACCACAGAGGCCACTGTGACCCTGCAGGGCTTTGTGAAACCATGGAGAGCATTGTGACAGAGCAGGACCTGGTGTCACGATGGGGTCATTGTGACACTGCAGGGCCCGTGGAACCAAGGGTCCAGGGCTGCTCCTCAGGGATTCCTGGAATGAAGGAAACATGTTTGACACTGCGGTGGCCCTTGGGACCAAGAGGCCATTGTGACATTGTGGAACCAAGGAGAGCATTGCTGCACTGCCAGACCTCATGGAAGCAAGGATCCACTGTGACACTGCAGGGCCTTGGGAAACCATGGTGCCATTGTGACACTGCAGGGCCCATGGAACCAAAGGGACATTGTGACACTGGGAGGCCTCCTGAAATCATGGAAACCATTGGGACACTCTGGGGCCTCATGGAACCCTGGTGACACCAAGCTGGGTGTAAGTGTGGATCTGCTGGAGGGTAGGAGGGCTCTGCACAGGGCCCTGGACAGGCTGGATCCAGGGCCCAAATCCAACAAGTTGAGATTTAACACGTCAAAGTGCCGGGTCCTGCACTTGGGCCACAACAACCCCTGCAGCACTACAGGCTGGGGACAGAGTGGCTGGAGAGCAGCCAGGCAGAAAGGGACCTGCAGGGACTGATGGACACCAGGCTGGACATGAGGCAGCAGTGTGCCCAGGTGGCCAAGAAGGCCAATGGCTCCTGGACTGGATCAGGAATGGTGTGGCCAGCAGGAGCAGGGAAGACATTGGCTGTTTGCAGGGGAGGGAACAGGGATGGGCAAGAGGAAGAAATCTGGACCAGAGAAGAGTAAAGAAAGCAAAGGTGCAGCCAAGGAAATGCTCAGGGCAGTTTGGGGGTGGCTGCCAGGCAGCCCTGGCTCTGAGCAACAGCGTCTGCAGTGGCACAGGAAACTCCCAGCTGATGGGAACAAACTTTCTGGCTGAGTGCAGAGGCCAGGACAAAGCTGAGTGGTTTCCCTGGTGTCCCGCAGGCCTTGCTGGCCCCAGGGGCTGATGGCATTTGTGCTCCCTCAGGTTCATGTCCCCACAGCAACAGCATGGGGGTGCTGCCCCTGCTGTGTGCAATGCAAACAGGGGCTGCTGAGGCAGTGCTGCCGTGTCTGTGCCTGCAAGGATGGGGCACCTGTGTGAGCTGGGGCAGAGGCCAGGGCTGCAGAGGGGGGATGTTGTTGGCAGCTGCATGAGGACGCTCTGGGACGCTGCCCTGGGCTGTGCAGCGCACTGGGCATGGATCAGCCCCTGCTCTGCTGCTCCTTCCCGTCTGCCCCAGGGCCCTTGCAGAGCCCCAGCCATGCTGTTTGCCCCCAGCCTGCTCACGGCCAGCCTGGGGCTGCTCACGGGGGTTTCTGTGCTGAGCATTGGCCTGGCCGTGTGCTTGAGAGAGCCTGGGCAAGGAGCCTGGAGCCCCCAGGGCCTGGCCTGAGGCGTCAGCGCTGCCCCAGCAGTGCCCATGGCCTGTCCCTGCTGCAGCCCCGGCACTGCCACCCCCAGGGCTGTGCCCGGCCCCGAGAGCACTCAGGCCCTGCAGCAACACCAGGGCCACCAGGGCAGCGGGGCAGGGCCACGGCAGCAGCACTGGCAACACCAAGTGCTGCTGCTGCTGCTGCTGGGCACAGCTGCTGGGCCAGCACTGATCTGCCCCAGCTCTGCACACAGACATTGCTGCTGCAGCTCCAGAGAAGGCAACAAAAGGGCATCTCTGCAGAAAACTCTGCTGGGAGATCCTTTAGTTCCTTTAAAGCCACCGAGAGCGCAGCCCATCATTGCCACAGTCTGTGGCCACAGGGGACTTGGAGAGTAACAAAATGAGAAATGGCACAAACAATGAAATTTATTTGTAGATAATACGGAAAAAGTAAAAGAAAGAAGCAGAACCCCCGAAATGAGAACAACAAGAAATATCAAAGATGATTTTTATTACAAGTGATTTGCAGAAATTGGCCAACAGTTTAATGTTCCTGAAACCATCCTGTCATCAGTCTCCACACTGCAGCCTTGAGCTCCTGGTTCCTCAGGCTGTAGATGAGGGGGTTCAGGGCTGGAGGCACCACCGAGTACAGAACTGACAGGGCCAGATCCAGGGATGGGGAGGACATGGAGGGGGGCTTCAGGTGAGCAAATGATGCAGTGCTGAGGAACAGAGAGACCACGGCCAGGTGAGGGAGGCAGGTGGAAAAGGCTTTGTGCCGTCCCTGCTCAGAGGGGATCCTCAGCACAGCCCTGAAGATCTGCACATAGGAGAAAACAATGAACACAAAACAGCCAAAACATAAACAGATACTAACAGCAATGAGCCCAAGTTCCTTGAGGTTGGACTGTGAGCAAGAGAGCTTGAGGATCTGTGGGATTTCACAGAAGAACTGGCCCAGGGCATTGCCATGGCACAGGGGCAGGGAAAATGTATTGGCCGTGTGCATGAGAGCATTGAGAAAGGCACTGGCCCAGGCAGCTGCTGCCATGTGGGCACAAGCTCTGCTGCCCAGGAGGGTCCCATAGTGCAGGGGTTTGCAGATGGACACGTAGCGGTCGTAGCACATGATGGTCAGGAGGGAAAGCTCTGCCCCCATGAAGAAGATAAGTAGAAATACTTGGACAGCACATCCAGTGTAGGAGATGTTGCTGGTGTCCCAGAGGGAATTGTGCATGGCTTTGGGGACAGTGGTGCAGATGGAGCCCAGGTCAGTGAGGGCCAGGTTGAGCAGGAAGAAGAACATGGGCGTGTGCAGGTGGTGGCCGCAGGCTACGGCGCTGATGATGAGGCCGTTGCCCAGGAGGGCAGCCAGGGAGATGCCCAGCAAGAGGCAGAAGTGCAGGAGCTGCAGCTGCCGCGGGTCTGCCAATGCCAGCAGCAGGAAGTGCCTGATGCAGCTGCTGTTGGACATTTCTTCTGTCTTGGCATGGGGACCTGTAAGAAAAGTAATCATGGAATAGTTGGGTTTAGAGAGGACTTGAAATATCCCAGCACAGGCTGGGGGCACTTTCCCCCCACTGCCTGCCCAGGGCTCTGCTGCCTGGAGCTGTCCCTGCCAGCAGCTGCTTCCCTGTGCCCAGGGCTGGGCCCTGCCAGTGCTGCCAGAGCCCAGCCCAGCCCTGGGGGCTCAGCTCTGCCCTGCAGAGCCCTCCCAGCTCAGGCACTGCCCAGGGGCAGCTCTGGCTCTGCAGGCTCTGATGGTAACGTCAGAGCAACCCTGAGGAGGCTGGAAAAGCAGAAGTGATGCTGCCTCTAAGGGGTCCTGTGGTGATTTCTGTTGCTGCCTGGTTTATTATGAACAGAGAATATTTTTTTTTTCTCAACCTTAACTGAGAGATGAATATCAATGTGCAATTTCCAACTCAGCGCAGTAGATTTAAAAAGCAGGATATCCCCTTTTATGCAGCCTCTGCCTTGCTATACTCCCTGTATAATCTAATTGGAAATGTTCTGCAGTTCAATGCCATGCTGGGAGCAGACCTGAACAATGCAGCATCCTCCCCACACAAGGAGAACACTTCCAAGCCTTACCAGCTGTCTCCTGCCACCCAGATCTTGTCCCCCAGGGCTGGGAGCAGCTGCCAGGGCTGGCTGAGAGCTGTCCCTGGCAGGCAGCAGAGTCCCTGCCCCAGCACAGCGCCCTGGGCTGCAGGACCCTGCTCTGCAGGACAGCCCTGGGCACCCCTGGCTGCTCTGCACAAGAGACAATCAAAGAATGTACTCACAGGCTCTGCAGGCATTGGCATGTTCCAGCTTGAGGAGATGGCTCCAGGAGCTGCAGCTGCACTGTCCTGCAGCCAGAGGTTCCTGTGCCAAGGGCTGGCAGTGATTGTGCCCCAGGCGCTTCTCAGCCCCTTCCCAGCCCTGACTGATTGAAGCTCTCTGTGCCTCTGTGCTGTGCCCGGGCTGGCTGCAGGCAGTGCCCCAGCCCTGCTGGGCTGGCACAAGAGCTGCTCATCAAGAGAAATGTGCTTTTGAAGCTCTTCTTTGTGACCAGGAGCTGCCTCTGGGCCAGGAGCCCAGCCCAGCTCAGCAGCACAGACACAGCACAAGGACTTTAATCAGCCTCTGGGCCAGGAGCCCAGCCCAGCTCAGCAGCACAGACACAGCACAAGGACTTTAATCAGCCTTTGGGGCTTTGTGCTCAGGCCCTGAACATCAGTCCCTGAGAGGCAGCTGAAGAAACCTCTCCAGAACTCCAAGGCAGAATCCAACTCCAAACTTTCTTGCATTTTTAATGGGTCCCAGAGAGGGACACGACTGAGCAAGTGTCCCCAGGCCCCAGGCAGAGCAGAGAACTGCAGGCAGTGATGACAGGTGGGGACAAAGAGAAGCCAAGTCTTGGTGCCCTGGGGCACAGCAGGGTCTGTGCCAGCAAGGGCTGGGAGGAGACACCTTGTCCTGAGGCCCTGGGGCCTCCTGGCCCAGCCCCAGCCAGGCTGGGCACTGTCAGCCCCTTGTGCTGCCCTCAGCATCCCCCCCTAGCCCACATCCCAGTGGCCTCAAGGATCTGCTGCAAGGAGTCCCTGGGGAGCCTTGCTCAGCAATGGCCCTGGGGGCTCCTTCATGCTCCCTGCAGGGACTGCAGCTTTTTCAAAGGACTTGGGCTTTGGCTTTTGGCTTGGAGTCTCTGAGAGGTTTGTGCAATCCTGGCCTCCAATTATCTGCTGTAATTAGTCCCTGGAGAGGCTTTGTCAGTAACAACACTCAGTGGGACTCATTAATACTTCAAGGTACTTGAGTTTTTTAAGCTACTTGGTGTTTCCCTTTGATACAGATGCTATGAGAAAGATTGTGCAGTCACAGCCTCCAATTATCTGCTGTAATTAGTCCCTGGAGAGGCTTTGTCAGTAAGGAGACTCAGTGGGGTCATTAATGCTTCAAGGTACTCAATTATTTTAAGGTACTTGGTGTTTCATTTTTGATCCAGACTCTGTGAGAGGTTTGTGCAATCATGGCCCCAATTATCTGCTTTAATGAGTCCCTTGAGAGCTTTGTACTGACACTCAGTGGGGCTCATTAATGCCTTGAGATACTCAAGGTTTTTAAGGTACTTTGGATGTTCCTTTCCACTCTGAATCTCTGAGAGGTGTTTTGTCCAATTTCTGCCTCCAGTTCTCTCCTCCAAGGAATCCATGAGGAGCCTGTGTTAGAGATGGACCTCAGTGGGACCCATTCATGCCTTGAGACACTTTGGAGTTTTCTTTTGACTTTGACTCCTGGAAAGTTTTTTTGCAATCTCCTCTCAGGCCCTGAGGTTCCAGACTCAGCTTCAAATGCACCACAGGGCTCATTAGGATCAAGCAAGTCCTGACAAACCATGGCTCTGCCTTGATTTCCTCTGGTCTGGAGCAGTTCAGCAGAAAGATTTCTTTTTACTGTTATAGAGAAATATTTCAAAGAGCTTCTAAGTAATATGTATTCCTATCTCAAAGGGTGTCTTTTATTTCTCTTTCTATTGTACAAAAGGTGATTGCAGCATTCTGTGATTGATATTGATCCAGGGTCTCTCCTAAGGAGGTCTGGCCAGGTCAGTGAAGTTGTACCTTGAGAGGTGACCCAGTGTGGACAACCTTGCCCCACATTCCCCAACCCCATGTGAGAAAAGATTTTCACTTTCAAAAGTTTAAATGCTTTATTAAGACCTTATCAAAATACAACAGAAGACTGAATCAAGAAAGGAAAGGATACCACATCAGGAGCAAAGGATTCAGTCACCATGTGCTCATCTAAAAAATGGATGTTCTGCCTTTTATACCTCCAGCCCCTCCCAAAGTCTTGTCAATTGACTCCTTCTCTGTCCAGTGGTGGAGATCACTGTCTCACCCCTTGATTGGAGGTCAGGTGCTGCCATAGGAACAAGCCAACCCTCCCAAATGCCCCAGCTACTGAGGCCATCCTGTGATAGCAATGCAAGGGGGAGGGGAACGATAACTGTACATCTACAAAACTTCTCTTAACATATATTTAATATTCACCCCTTAATTGTGAGAGTCAACCATAGGATTACTCATCTATAACAAACTCACCTTTTCTTTTTCTATAAGTCATTTTATTCAAACAATTGAGTCAAAATTTTTCTCTCTCTCTTGAATGAGTCATACCAGCATCTGTTGATGTGGGCAAGGACACTGGGAACAGGAGAAAAAATCTCAGGTTTTCCTTAGACACACTCATTTGGAATGGACAAAAGGGCATCCCAGAGGTCCAGTGTGCCTTTGACTCCCATCTACCGTGCCTATGTGGCTGCTGCCCATAGTTGGTGCATCTTAGGGGTGAGTACAGAGGCCAGCTCGTTCCTGCCCTCCAGTCCCTGTTGAATTAAAGGACAACTGAGGAATTACAGAGGTCTGGAATGGCCTTTTGTCCCTACCTTACCATGCCCATGGGGTTGCTACCCACAGCAGGGCTATGGAGCCTTCTTGGTAGCAAACAAAGGGGCCAACCCGGCCTTGCCCTCCTTCCTTTGTCTTATTTTCTTAAAGAAGCTGTCCCATTACCTTTTACAGTCCCTTGTGTACTTCCCCTCAACAGCTGCTGGTAATTATCACCCATGAAAACAGGAAGACAGTTCTTGAGCTGGTTGGTAGAAGCTTGACTCTGCTTTTCAGGCGTCTTGGTGTTTTCCTGGTTGTCTCTCAGTCTCTACTTGAGAGTCAATCTTGTTTCATCCAGCCTGGATGTTACAGTCCACTCTTTGGGTTCTTCTCCTGGGCCTTTGACTCTGTTGCCATGAGTCCATCCCCGCTCTGCAGCTCGCACGGCCGATTCGGTGGTGAGCAGTGCCTGAAAGGGACCTTCCCACTGAGGAGTTAGAGGCTGATCTCTCCATGGCTTAATCATCACCCAATCCCCGGGATTAATATTATGGATTCTGAAATCCAGGGTGGTAGTTTGAGGAATTGCCCCTTTATTTCTTAGCTCTTCTAAGGTTTGTGCTATAGACATCACTTATTTCTTGGCATTGGCTTCCCCTTCCTCATGGGTGGCAGCCTTCTGGGGTGAGGTCAGGAAGGGAAACCCAAACATCATTTCATAGGGTGACACCCCCAGATCTGACTGGGGTTGGGTTCTAGTTCTTAATAAGACCAAAGGAACACATTTTATCCATGACATTTGGGTTTCAATCATTATCTTAACTGGAGCTCTTTTAGGAGTTTGATTCATTCTCTCAACCCAACGGGAACTCTGTGGATGTCATGGAGTGTGTAATTCCCATTTTACTCCCAGGGCCTGAACAACTTTCTGCAATATCTTCGATTTGAAATGAGTTCCCCAGTCTAAATCAATCCTGTTTGCCATCCCATATTGGGGAATGATTGATTCTAGAAGTGTTTTACTCACAACATTGGCATTGGCTTTCACAGTGGGTACCACCTCTACCCAATGAGTCACGTAATCTGCTATCACTGGCAAAACTTCCACCATTGTACCTGGGGAAGCTCAGTAAAGTCTACTTGGGTGTTTTGGAAGGGCTGTAAGGCCAGTTCTCACCCTCCTCTGGGTGTTTTCCTCATCATTTTCTTATTCACTTGTTGACATATCACACCCTGTTCAGTTACCTGCTTAGCTATTCTGAAAATTCCTGTGCATTCCAAATCCCTTAGAAATTGATCACTTTGCACTTGTGTACCCCAGTGTGTTGTTCCATGTATGCCTTCTAGTGTTTTCCTGGCCAAGGGTTTATTCAACATTTGCTTCCCATCTGCTAATTTCCACTTCCCTTTTTTATCTTTCTTGACTCCTATTTTAAGGAGTTCTTCCTGTTCTGTCCCACTGAATACAGGTACTTTTTGCATTTCTCTCATGGATGTTAATACTATTATTAGTTTTTCTGTTTCTGATTCAGTTGCATTTTTAGCCTCTAAATCAGCTAAATTGTTCCCTTGTGCCCGTTTTTGATGTCCTTTAACATATACCACCACTACTTCCTCTGGTAATTGTAAGGTTTCTAACTCTTCTAATACAAATTTTTCATGAATCGGTCACTTTCCCTTTGAATTTAATAGTCCCCTCTCTTCCCAAATTTTTCCAAAGGTATGCACTGTTCCAAAAGCATATTTTTAGTCTGTATATTTTGTTCCCCTTTTCTGTGCTAATATTTCCAGAGCTCCTTTTAGGGCACACAACTCATATTTTGGGCTGACCAGTTGGAAGGTAACTTTCCCTTTTCTATGGCCACCAACCCTTCATGCACTGTAGCGTACCCCAATACCCTGTGCCCCTTTATTACCCGTGAAGATCCATCGATGTTCAGTCATTTTCCACCTTGGAGTGGTTGATCTGTTAGGTCCTCTCTTCCTTTAGTTTGATGGTTTATAACCTCTAGGCAATTATGTATTAGTTCCTCACTTGATTCTCCATACAAGAACTGGGCAGGGTTGAGTTGGTTACTCACAATCAGCTCTAAACCATTATCTCTTAAGATGGCTTCATACTTTAGCACTCGGGAATCAATGAGCCATTTCTCAGCATTTCGGCTTAGGATACTCCTTGTAGAGAGCTTTTTGGATAATTGGTTAGCTGAGAAAGGACATTTCGATGTGATACCTATGGATAAGGATAGGGGAAACAAGCTGGGGATTATGTAACCGGTGTCCAATCACTGACAAAGGTCATAGTGACCTTTGCTGAAACGGGAAGACGGGGGAGAAGGTTGCTTGCCAGAAAATGTAGATATCTTAGGTAGAGAAGCTAGAAGAATGCAAACATAGAAACAAAATAATCATTAGAGGATAGAAGTAGGTGTGGTTGATCTAAGTGTGCTTTAATCATAGGTGTGGTTGATCTAAGTGTGCTTTAATCAATAATGAGCTCAACTTTTTCAATATGTATAAGCTTCATTAACACCAATATAAATATGTGTGAGCTTTCAATAAACTTGGGGATTTGTCATCCACGCATATTGTGTGCTGCAATTCCTCTGCCGATCTCGACAAATGGTGACCCCGGACGTGATTCAACGGTAGCCACGGTCGAGCGGCGTACAGAGTTTGGGTCCTATCACAGCTGAGGACGGCAAAAGCACCGCTGAAAAGAGGGAAGGTGCAAGGCTCCGGGTGACCTCAAAGGAGAGCCCGGCCGATACGTGCTGCCGGAAGCCTGAAAGAGCTGCAAGAAGCGCGCTGTTATCTTCAACACGGATAAAGAAAGGCAAGCAGCATATGATTTATTTCCTAGCTTTTTATAAAAGCGTAAGGTTAAGGGTATAGATTTGCAGAAACGGCTGCATGGGTTGTTAGCTCATGGGTATGCTCAAGGACTTTTTTCGAATCCTCACGCAGTGCATAGGTTATCAGAGTGCCGTATATTTAAGGATTAGTTGTGGCAGGCAGTCATAGATGATGATAAAGCCGCGAGAAAGTTGGGAAAGTTATGGCGAGTCGTGCATGCTGAATTCTTGAAATACCAGGCAGAGGAGAGAGCTGCCCAGCAGGCTGGTGCAGCCCGTGAAAGAAACAGGAGTTACGGAGACTGGTTTGGCTCCCCGCTGACGCTAGCTCCTGCTCTAAACAGCAGCTCCCTGCAGCTATCAGCTCCTGCTTTGGGCAGCAGCCCCCCCCCCCCCCCCCCCCCACGTGTACTCCAGCCGTGCCGTTCGCGCCGCATGCCCTGGCGTTAAACCCTACACCTCCTCTGCTGCCTGCTCCGCTCCGCAGCCGCCCCGACCCCCGAGCCGGGGGGGCGGCAGGACGGGCCTCCCACCCCCCGTGGGGCAGCGGGCTCCGGGAGAACTGCCCACCCCGCGGCTGCCCGGCGTGGTTCTGCTTCCCGGCCACCAGCTCCCTGTGCCCTGACACAAGTAGAAGCTGTCACCGCTTCGGCTCGACCTGCCTCCAGCCCGCCACCGCCGGGAGCCTCAGATTGGACCTGGCAGCAGCAGTGGCCAGTGACCCTGATGTCTACTCACCCAGAAAAGGTTCCAACTGGGGTAAAGGGACCACTCATTATTGATGGATTACCTATGGGAGCCTTTCAACCAGGATTACCTAATCCGGCCATGCTGCCAAGGGACTGGCCACTTTTGATTATTGATCTGAAGGACTGCTTCTTTACTATTGCTCTGCATCCTTGAGACACTGCAGCAGATATTGGACTGTGTTACACAAGGCAGTGTGTTCAGAGACGTGATCTTGATCTCCCTATACAGCTGACAGTTTGGTGTGAAAGCTGTAATTTCTATTGGCGGTTTAACTCTTGGCAGAGAGATCTTAAATTGTTCACAGGACTACCTGGCCGCTAAGGGTTACAATTATATGAGTCCCCAGAACAGAAAATCCTTACATGGTTTAGGTGGGAAATACAACATTTAGTCAAACGTGTTTTGGGGATATCTCGGTCCTGTATTTTGCAGACTAAGTGTGGTAGAAATATTCCTCTGTCACAGTCGAATGTGATAGGTCCTATTTTGGGAGGTCAGGATCCCAACCAAGTGTGGGAGGATTGTCTGAAGAACATAAGAAGCTGAAGCTGAGAAAGAAGAGATACTCTTAAGGGTTTATGACAGATATGATGGCCGAGTGGTCCAAAAGGGTGCCTGGGAAAATCATGATGGGATGGAAACTTTATGTTGTTGCTTTATTAGTTTTTGCTTCTTTTGGGGACAGTGTAGACCATCAGGCATGGGCCCCACCTCAGCCCAAGACTAACATATGGGTCACCCTGGCAAACCTAACTAAACAGGAGACTTTGCCTGTCACTGTCTTCTCCTGGCAATCCTTTCACAACTTGTTTGGTTGGATTACCAGCAGATCCCTGGCCGTGCCCTTTACATGTACCAACTTGTAAGGTCAGCAACGCTAGGACGAGTGTGGATAATTGGGATCAGTGGGTTTCCCACTTTCCTATAGCACCAGAGGAACCCCAAGAGTTAGAGTTGCTAGGGTCAGTGATGGCAGATGCATGCATTCATTTTAACCATAGAAGCCTGCTGTCAGTCAAGAACCATTCTAATGTTGTAACTTCCAGCATGGCTGTCTACCGGAATGCATCGGCCTGGTGCAATTATACAACAAAGAGAGTGTCAGTCTCATCCAATGACCCTATTCAATTGCCAGCAGGATATTTCCTGATATGTGGAGACCGTGCTTGGGCCGGTATCCCATCAATGCTGCATGGGGGACCATGTACACTTGGACGGCTGTCTCTACTTACACCTAACATGTCCATGATACTAAACATGAGCCGCCGCCATCGTAGGAGCAAACGAATGGCTCATGCATTTGCAGCTGACTGCCGGGACGATGTAAAGTTTTAGTCCCCAGCGGCCATAATCGCAGCATCTTTCTTAGCTCCAGGGGTATCAGCAGCAGGTGCTCATGCTATTTTAAATAAGTTAGGGTGTTGGCTTGCTAAACAAACAAATGCAACTTCTTTAGCAATTTCCAGTCTTTTGCTTGATGTAGATTCTATTCGCCATGCGACACTTCAAAATAGAGCTGCAATTGATTTTCTCTTACTTGCACAAGGCCATGGCTGTGATGAATTTGAGGGCATGCGTTGCATGAATCTCTCTGATCATGCACGATCTGTACACTCACAGCTCTCTGAGTCACAGAGGTTAACTGGGAACTTACAGGTGGAATCAGGCCTTGGTATTGATGGATGGCTCAAATCTTTAAACTTAGGATCATGGTTACATTCTATTGTTAAGGTTAGCATTCTAGTGGCTATTGTAGCTTTGTTGTTGGTATTAGTCTTGCCTTGTTTTTGTATATGCTTACAGAATATGGTGTGAAAGATGATAATTACCGCATTTAATCAAACCATGCTTGTTCAACAGAAAAACAGGGGAAATGTAGAGAGCTTTTTGGATAATTGGTTAGCTGAGAAAGGACATTTCGATGTGATACCGATGGATAAGGATAGGGGAAACAAGCTGGGAACTGAGCAACCAGTGCCCAATTACTGACGAAGGTCACAGTGACCTTCCCTGAAACGGGAAGACGGGGGAGAAAATCGCTTGCCAGAAAATGTAGTTATTTTAGGTTAAAAAGTTAGAAGAATGCAAACACAGAAGCAAAATAATTGTTAGAAGATAGAAGTAGGTGTGGTTGATCTAAGTGTGCTTTAACCAATAATGAGCTCAGCTTTTGCAATATGTATAAGCTTCATTAACACCAATATAAATATGGGTGAGCTTTCAATAAACTTGGAGATTTGCAATTCACGCATATTGTGTGAGGCATTTCTTCCGCCGTTCATGACAGCTTGGAACCAGCCCAGAGCTTTCTCCAAGAGTGCAATGGAGCAGCTGTTCCTGCTCCTGGCTCTGGCTCTCTCCAGTCTCTGCCCTTGCCTGCTTCTGTCCCTCATGCTGTGCCCCCTGTTCCCCCAGGGTTGGCTGGCTGCTGCCCAGGACTGTGGCACTGGCACAGATCCAGTGCTCCAGAGCCTCCTTTCTGTGCCCTTGGAGCTGCCTGGGCACAGCAGCCTTTTCCACCTGCAAGCTCCCCATGGACAGGGAGTGCCCAGCTCCGTTCCTTGCACAGCCTCCAGGAGCCCAGGGCTGCCATCTCAAGTCCCTGCTGGCACTGGGGGCTCCCAGGTGCCTCAGGCTGCTGTGACACCACTGCACACGGGAGGGAACAGGGGCAGGGCTGTGCTGAAAGTCAGCTCCATCTGCTGCTGCTGCTGCTGCTGCTGCTGTGGGGTCATTTGTGCAGCCCTGGCCCAGAGTCAGGGATCAGATGCTGCCAGTCTCTTCCAGCCCTGGCTGCTCAGAGTTTGGGCCTTGAAGCCTCAGGTGGGCAGAGGCAGCTGCTCCTGGTCCCTCTGTGTGCCCGTGTTCACCAGTGCTGCTCCATCAGTCTGTGCCCAGCAACGGGGAAAAGCCTCAGCCCTGCAGGGCCAGGAGCTGCCGGGCTCTGCCTGAGCAGCTCAGCCAGCAGGAAGGGAGCTGCTCCACATGGGAACCAGGAGCAAAGGACATTCCTTTTATAGGACATGTTTTCTATTTAAAGGAAAAAAAAAGGAAAAAGGAAAAAAATACGTAAATTGTAAAAGATAAGAATAAAATCCAAGTGTTAGAGAAAAAATATAACATAATGTTAGAGAAAAAAACAAAACATAAATGCAAAGTTACATTCTTTGCATTAGGAGGTAAATGATCTTTTGAAAAAGAGAACTCAGTTATTTACATGGTAAATGTGCTGATGCCATGGATCCATCTTGCTGACTTCAGCACCTGTTTTTAAAAGTTTTTGAGGTTGTTTCCAACATTGTTAAATTGTGGGTGAATCAATGGGAAATTGCTTTGTGCCCTGCCAGCTCCAAGCAGGACAGGGAATGGAAACTCTGTCAAAGCCCAAATCCTTTAGAAGATGCCTTTCCTTCTCACCCTGTGAATGAGCTGCACATTCCCTTTGAAACTGTCAGGGATTTTTTAAAGACACAAAGTCCCACTGACAGCTTTTTGCTCTGGTTTGGCAGTGCAGAAGGGCAATTCTCCATCCACCAGCTCCAGACTGCACTGCCTCAGGAGCACGGCCCACTCGCCAGCTTTGGCCCACTTGTGGCATTCCTAGAGGAGGAAGAAAGTGCAACTGCACAATTCCAGACAAAAAGGAATGACAAGTGGGACAGACAGAACACCCTGTGCAGATCCAGGCGCTCAGCTGGGACTGTGAAGAGTTTGGGTCCTTGCCAATTGGATGTGTGTCCCCAGCTGCAATCTCTGGGCCGGCAGCAGAGTCTCACTCAGCTGCCAAAGCAGAAAGCTCAGGCGCTGTGCTCGCAACGGGCTCGTCTGATGCAGAGCTGTCAGAGCAATGTGAGGGCAGAGCCAGCCCAGCTGGGCCCAGGGCTGAGCCCAGCAGAGCCCTGGCAGAGCCCAGAGCAGCCTCAGCAGCCGCAGAGCCCGGCTGCAAGGAGAGAAAGCAGAAAGTGCCCATCAGCTGAGGGCTCCTGTGCCCTTGTGCCAAGGCCTGCGGTGCCCAGGCCGTGCTGGCTGTGCCCAGAGCTGTGCCCAGAGCTGCCCATCCCTGCTGCCTTTGGCAGCAGAGCAGGAGGGCAGGACATGTGCCCAGCCTGCAGCCAGCCACGGCACATCCAGCCCTCAGCAGCTGCCCAGAGCAGGATGCTCCTGTGCTCGCTGCCATCTCCCAAAAGCTCTGATCCCACCCTGCCAAGCACACAGGGACCCACCTCACGCCAGCCACGGCTGCAAGAAAAGCTGCTCCCAAACCATGGCCTCAGCCTTCTCCAAGGGCACGGCCCATCCATGCCACAGCTGCTCCCAAGCACTGCCCCATCCACACTGGACCACCTAGAACACTTCCTCTGGAAAAACAAACAACACATTCTTGAAAAGAGATTAGATGCAAAAAGGGAAAGTAAGAAAAACGGGAAAAACTCTTATCTCTGTCAGGACCTTGAGGAAGGCCCAACTCCTACATGGTAGGGAAAAACCCAGCCATGGCTGAGGGAAGCCCACACTTTCTCTCTTCCCCCCTGCACTGCCCCCAAAATCACGGTGATCCCAAAGCAAACAAGGGCAGCTGAGCAGCCCAAGCCCTTCCTTGCCTGCACAGCAAAGCAGCCCCTGCACAGGTTCTGGAGTCCCACCTCTGCTCCCACCATGGGGCTTTGTTTGTGTCGGGCTGGCTGCCCCAGCCCCAGCCCCAGCCCCAGCCCGGGGCACGGTGGGTGCTGGGGGCTGTTGGCAGGGCCAGGAGCCCACTCCCATTTCATACCCAGCCCAGCCCATCCCCACAGCCCTGCCAAAAAGCAGCTGGGCAGCGACTGAAGGATGAGTTGCATCTGCCCCAGCAAAGGGGGAACCTTTGCTTCCCTGCCAGGCTGGGCCATGCCCAAATCTGGCAGAATTTCCCCAGGTGGGGACTCATCTGCAAATTCCCTGTGAAGTTTGCCTTTGAAGAAGGTGCCAGAATCAAAGTCCATCACCTTCAGCCTCCAGGGGCCAGGCTGAGGAAGAGCTTGTCATCCTTGATGCCATCCTGGCTGTCTCCAGCAGCAGCAGCAGCAGCAGCAGCAGCAGCAGCAGCAGCCCCACCCGGTACAGCTTCTCCAGGGGCTCCTGCTCCTTCCCTGGGGGGAGACCAGGCTCTCAGGGTTCTGCCCAGGGCCCCAGCTGTCAGGGAACCAGGACAAGCAAAACCAGCTTGGATGGCGGCCACCAGTGCTGGGCACAGCAGCTCAGCTCCAGCACAAGGCCTGCGTGTGCCCATCCCATGGCCCCGGTGCAGTGACACAGGCAGCACAAAAAGGTCTGGCTTCCTCTGCTTCTCATTACCAAGGCATGTGTGGAGCTGGAAATTACCAGGGCCCTGGATACTCCAGGGACCTGGAGAACCATTCCCAGCAATTGGGAAAATCCTAGGTGCTCCATCCACCCATAGATGAGGTCTCCAAATTTGCCCCGAAAGTGGGTCCAGCTTTTAGAGGCCAAAATGAGCAAGTCCAAGTGACTTGATGATATTTTTAGCCCAGAAAGTCCTGCAGCTGATGGCACACTTCACAATCAGCAGGAGACACAGCTAGGCCAAAGCCCAGACCTCTGCTGGGAGCCTTTCCCCTAAAACACCCTTCAAACAAACCTCCATGCAAGTCAGTTGGGAAAGTTTCTTCAAAGGAGACCTTGCTGGCACACAACTACACAGGGTTATGGGAAAGATTCTAAAGCAGCCACTCTGGAGTCAAAGAGCCAGCCCTAAAAGTCCCTGTCATCTATTTGTAGCTAAATCCCACTTTGGGCGAGTTGAAGGAGTTTGGAATGAGCTAGAGAGCAGACCTCTGAATTTTTTAGATGATGCTATTTCTTTTTCTTCTCTTCTACATAGACAGGAAGGGTGAGTTTGGCTCCCATCTCCACCGCATGGCTCACAGGGCCGCAAGACTTGTAGTTCCAAGAGCTTTGAAGGATTTCTTGGCCAAGAAGACACGGCCAACAAGGATATTTATGTTTTGGAGCCAATCCTTCAATATTTCCTCTTAGGGACTCATGCTCTCGGGGTCTCTAGCTGCTCAGAGGGACCCCGAGATAAGTTAGAAAGTCTCTTTTCCCAGCCCGGTGGTCGAAGAAGGAGTAAGAGCTCTTCATTTCTCGGTCTCAAGGTTGTTTCTCGTATCTTCTCTATAAAATTCTTTCTCCTGTCCTGACGAGGTCTGCTCAGAAAGACAGTCTAAGGCACTCTGCCTCCCCCGGGGCGGTGTTATCTTTTTCTACTAAAAACAACTACCTGTACAATATTTACAATTACTTTCCCATACCTATCATCTCCGTTAGACAGTGAGCGTCTACTCGTAACCAATCTAAAAGTGCCAACATCACAGCAGAAGATGGAGGCCGAGAAGAAGAAGGAGAAAGGCTGGACATGCCCAGATTCCTCCATCTTGCCCCCTGAAGCCCCATTCTAAAAACACCCAAAATCTATTTTTCCACTCTGTGATAAATTCCCTTTCATTTGGTGGCTTGTCATTCTTCATACAAGGTTGGGAATTGTTTTTTCCAAGGGCTAAATCAAAGGCACAGGGGTCTTGGGCTCTGTGCCAAGGTCTCTGAGCCCTCTGACAGGGTCTCGAGTCCTGCAGGGCAGCCCGAGGAATTTCCTGGCTTCCCACATCATGCTACAGTGGAAGCTTCCTTAGCCAATCATGCCATGACGCAACAAACCTACAGCACTGCATCCTAAACTTCTTGTTTACTGTTGTAACTACTTGGATTTTTTCAAAATCTGGAACTCTAAAACTCTAAACATTCCTCCACTTCAACTTTCTTCCCCGTGTCTCTGCTAGAAACTAGAAATCCGCATTCTGGCTTCTAGCACCTGAGATCGGAAGCCCTTTCCAAGGTCTCAGATCAAATGCTGTGTTTAATTCTGAGCTTTGCTGACAAGACCAAAGGTCTGACATTTCCCTGCATTTGGCTTTCCAACAACACTGATGCTGTTAGTTGCAGAGTGCCCGGGATCTGTCTTGCAAGTCAACTCTGGCAGGAAGAAGGCGGCTGCCAGGGGGCTGCTTGTGGCCTCTGACAGCCCCATTGCTCAGGGCTTGCCAGCGCCCCAGCCCCTCAGGCCCTGCCCCAGCCCGGCCAAGCTGCCCGGCAGCAGCGCCGCAGCCCCACAGCAGCTCCAGAGCAGCCCCAGCCAGAGGCACCTGGGAGCCCTCAGCAAGGCAGGCAGCAGCAGACGGGCAGGAGGGCACGGATGGCGCTTCCTGCCTGGCACAGGGCTTGTGGCCATCTCCAGGCACCGCTCTGGCAGGGATCCCCGCAGCTCCGGCCCCTGCCCAGCCGCTCTGTGGGCAGCACAAAGGCTTCAGCAGAGCCACCACAGGCCAAGGGGCTTCTGGCCATTTTCCCTGCAGCACTGCATGCATGGGCAGCATGCTAAGTAGAAGCAGGCTTTTCTCCACTTTCCCTATGCCCTACGAACCCTGGGCAGCAAAGAAAATCTCCTGAGAGTGTGTATATTATAACAGGGTATATATTTACATCGGGTAAAAGATAGAATGGAAGAAAAGAAAAATCTTGAAGAAAAGAAAAATCTTAAAGAAAAGTAAAAATCCCCACTGGCTCAGGCTGCCCCAGCAAAGAGAGCCTTCCGGATCAGCTGTCCTCAGAGCTCCAGCAGTGCAGCCAGCCGAGCCGTGA
The DNA here is from genome assembly GCF_023055355.1 of Agelaius tricolor. NCBI lineage: Eukaryota > Metazoa > Chordata > Aves > Passeriformes > Icteridae > Agelaius > Agelaius tricolor. Next base: position 280,867 of record NW_027269311.1, on the reverse strand, counting down.
CAGACGAGGCCGAGTGATCCATGCCCTGTGCAGCTGGTCGTGCAGCCTCTGGAAGATGGAATATCGCCCACTGGCTGTTGCTCGGAGGACATGCAGTGTTTCAAGTGCCAGCTCTGACACGGCACTGCTCATGTCCTCCCTCAGGCGTTCCAGGGCTGCAAGAGAGAGGAACAGAGCCATGGTCAGATGCCGGATCTGCGGGGAGCCGAGGAGAGCCCCCTGCCAGGGCCATCGCAGCCGGCTCTTGCCAAGGCCAGGAGGGAGCAGGGAGCAAGGGGATCAGCCCGAAGCTGCTGGCCACCAATGGCCCACGTGGCCCGGAAATCTCAGTGTGCTCTGCCCCCAGGAGCAGAGCCCTCCGCAGCCGGGGCAGGGCTTGCAGCTCTAACCCCGGCAGCCCCTGCTGCCAGCCCGCTGGCCTCACTCACCAGTGCAGATCAGCTGCAGCTCTTGCTGCTGCCCCCTCAGGTGCCGCCCGGCCATGCCTGTGAACACAGAGCCTGTCACGGCGCCAGCGGCACAGCTCCCTGCCAGCGGCGCTGCCGGCGCTGCGGCCACACGGGCTGCTGGCCCGGCAGGGCTCAGCCCGGCCCTTGGTGCACGCTGCCGCCCCAGGGCACGGCTGCCAGAGGGCGGCAGCAGCAATGCCCAGCCCAGGCGGGGCTCCACGGCGCCGGGCCCGGCTGGCGCTGCCGGGGCAGCAGGCGGGGCCGGGGCCGAGCTGCGGCGGGCCGGGGAGGGAGCCCGGGCTCGTGGCTCACCCATGAACCTGATGGCCGCCTCTCGCAGGGGCTCCTGTGGGCTCTGCAGGTAACGCAGGGCCCGGCGCAGGTGCTCGGCCGCTCGGCTCCTGTCCTCTGCCAGCTGCAGAGAGCGGCAGGAGGGAAGGGTTGGCGCGGGCTCAGCCCCTGGGCCGGGCGCTGCCTGCGCCCAGACCCGGCCTCCCCTGCCCGCAGAGGCCTGAGGCGCGGCCACAGCAGCCGCTGGCCAAGGGCTCCCGAGGGCAGGGGGCAGAGGGCCGGCTGCTGCCCGGGGAGCCGCGGTGCTGGCCCGCAGCCCCGCCGGGCCGGGGCTCCATGGGCACCCGGCTCGGGCCCACGGGAGCCTGGAGAAGAGCCCCCGCGGCCTCTGGCTGCAGCAGCGGGCAGGGGCACAGCTGCCCGGCCCTGCACACTGAGCACCGCCCTCAGGGGCCTTCTCCAGGCTGAGCCTGGGCGTTCTCGGCTTCTCTTACCAAGCACTCGCCAAACCTCCATGTCTGATCCACCTGGAGCATTTGTTCGAGATTCCTCCTCTTCAGGAATCCGGCTGCAGAATGCAGCGTTTCCCGCGAGGCCTGGAGAGCAGCAGAGACGCGGTGTTGGCCCCACAGGCCAGGGCACAGGAGCATCCCAGTGCCACAGCCTGGAGGAGGCTGCAGCCCGCAAGGTGCCAGGGCAGGAGGCAGCCCAGTCCCCTGCCAGGGGAACAGCAGGTGGCCACAGGTCCTCACCTCAGCAACAATCTGATTCTCATCATGGCAGTGGACGTAGAGTGGGACCAGGCTCTGGCGCACGTGGGACTTCAGGGCCTTTCTTCCATCTTCTCTTAAAAAGTCCAGCATCTCTTGAAAGACACACATGGAGCTCAGCTGCACCCGGATATCATCCTGTAGGAGAGGAAGGGCAAAAGACCTCAGCATCAGCTGCTTCAGGCCCCCCAGGGCACAGGCCTGCATCTGCACAGGGCACCAAGTGTGCGGGCAGCAGCCGGCGGCCGTGGCTGTGGGCACAGAGCCTTACGTGGTCAAAGAGTGGCAGGAGCGCCTCAGCCAGCTGCAGGGCAATGGGGGTGGCTATTGGGGCACCCCCAATATCCAGGAGCAAATATCGGAGTAGAAGAATGGTCATCCTGATCATGTGGCTATCATTTTCCTGCAGGAGCTCCACAAGACTTTGGGTCAGGCTCCCCATTTTTTCAGCCTGTGCAGAACACAAGTTTGTGAAAGGCCAGTCTGCTGCCGCAGGGGCCAGAGGCCAAAGGCCTGTCCCAAAGCACTGGGGCCGCTGAAGCGGGAGGCAGGAGAGCTGGGAGCAGCTGCCCCAGCGCCCCAAGCCCAGGCAAGGCCAAGCGACTGCCTTGCCCGGCCCCACGCTGCCTGCACGGCTTCAGCCACTGCCCCCTTCTCACCATCAAGGGATTCTTGCCCAGCACTACCAGGCCTCTGAGTGCCAAGTAACGCCTGGCCCTGTGCTGGCTCTGCAGGTTCTGTGCCATGATCTGCAGAACACTGTCACTGCATTCCCTCAAGTCCAGGCACTCGAGGACCTGAAAGGCACAGGGCAGTGACAGGGAGCCGGCCGGCAGGAGCCCGGAGCCGCACAGGGCGGGGCCCAGGCAGCAGCACAGGGCACGGGCACCGTCCTGGCAGCTGTGCCTACGAGAGGGCAGAGAGCTGGGAGGCAGCGCTGGCCTTGAGGCTCACCTCCACAAGGAATGCCAGGGCAGGGAAATCCCAGTATGGCATCTCTTGGCCCAGCATGGCGAGCAGGTAGAATGCAATCCCGGAACAAAAGTGTAGGGCTGAATGGGAAATTTCTCTAAAAAGAGGAAAACGGAAACAAGACCCTGAGCCAGTGGGGCAAATCTCTCCCAGGAGTGACTCACAGAGTTCTCATCTTTCCCCACCACCCTTCCAGCAAGGGGACCTGAGCCACTCGGGAGTTGGTTTCTCATGGGCACCCTCCTCTGCCAGCCTATTCCAGTCTGCTTGGCTGTCCCACACTGACAAGGCCCTCTGGCCCATGACCATGGAAACTTTGCAGGACACCCCAGGCACAGAGCACAAATGTCAGAGGCCGTGGGGAGAAGGGGCTCTCACCTGGCCAGCAGAGCCACGGCAAAGTGGTGGGTGTCAAGAGAGAGCAGCGTGTCCCAGCCACACCTGCGTTCCATTGCCACCACCACATCCTCACAGTGGAGAAGGCAGAGCAGGGACTTCAGGGTGCGCACTGCAAACCTGTGTGCACAGCAAAGGCCAGGTGACGCTGGCAGCACTGGCTCCTTGGCAGGCCACGTGGCAGGGACAGGAGGAGCGGGATGGAGCACCTGTTGGGGCTGGTGGCAAGGCCGTGCTCTTGCTGGCATCCCTTCCAGAAGGCATCGACCTCCTCTGGCATCTCCAAGGTGCTGGAGAACACTTGGAAGAGCAGATGCACAAATAGGCGGGGGAAATACACCTTCAATATCCGTGGCAGACAGGGCACCTGCAGGATCTTCCACGTCACCACGGTTGCCTGCAAGGGACAAAGGCCCCCGAGACAGCGCTCAGTGCCCAGGCGTCCGTGTGGCAGGGCCCGAGCGTGGCAGGGAGAGGCCCGCAGAGACCTTGGCAGGGGGAGCACGGGGCCTGCTGGGCCTGAAGCTGCCCCTGGGCCAGGTTTCAGGCCAGCGCCTGAGGCAGGCAGATGCAGTGGGGGAAGGAGGATGGAGAGCTGCTGGAGAGGCGGCCTTGGGGCCAGCAAAGGCCACTTGCAGAAACTCACAGCCAGGTTAAAGACAGCCGTTTGGTCCCCATCGGAGGTGCACGTGCTGTGCACTGGCCAGCTCCCCAGCACATCCAGGAGGATCAGCTGTGCCAGCTCGGCAGTCCTGGCTGAGCCCATGATGGTCTTCCACATGGCCATGGCAGCTCTGGGGAGTCAGAGCTGTGTCTCAGGGGGGTCTCAGACACAGCAGCGTGGGGAGCTGAGCTGGCTGCCAGCTCTGCCTCTGCCCACTGGCCCTGGCCAGCAGCAGCCAGGCAGCCCAGGCCTGTGGGGACAGAGCCCTGAGGGGCAGGGAGGGAGCATGGCAGCAGGCTCAGGGGCTGACGTGCCAGGGCTGGGAAAGGCAGCAGCCAGGGGGCCCTGGAAGTCTCTGTTGCTCAGACACCTGCGGCAGGCTGTACAGGCTGATGGGCTGGGGAGGCCTGAGCCCTCTGGGCAGGTGGGCCCCATACCTGTCACAGGACGGGGCCACACGCAGCAGCGTCAGGACTGCGTCATCTGGCTGTGCTTCTGTCAGATCCAGCAGGGCCTCGTCCAGCCTGGCTTCAGCACAATCATTGACCAGGAGCCACTGGTGGATGAACCTCACCATGGCGGGCACCTGGAGAAGGCACAGGGAGACTTGGAAAGCTGCCAGGGGGAGCAACGTTCCCAGCTTGCCCAGAGAAATGCTTCCCTTGCCAGCGCGCTGCCATGTGGCCTCAAAGGCTCACAGCAACCAGCACTCATGGCTTGGGAGGCCAAGCAATTCCTGGGAGGATCAAACCCTGCCCACAGGCTGCTTACTTGGTTTGGATAGTAAAAACCTTCCTCTACAAGCATAGACAGGAGGGCAGCGCTGGGCTTGGTTTTGAAGATGGGCGAGTATGGTCTGAGCCCAGTGCCCATGGCCATGGTCTCCTCCTCCTGCATTCTCTTGATGAATTTGCAGATGAACTGTAGGAGAAGGGCAGGAAGCCGGGGATGTTGCATGGAGTGCTGCACACACAGTGCTGGGCTGAGCAGAGACAGCAGGCCCAGCGCAGGTGGGGGTGGCTGCAGGTACCTGCGCTGTGCTGCGGAAGCGGCCACGGCTGGATTCCTGCTCTTGTGTGCACTCCAGGGCTGCATCTGTCAAAGAGCGAGCGCAGCCAGAGCTGAGGGGCTGCGGGAGAGGCCGGAGAACACAGGCCAGCCCTGCGCTGCCCAGGCAGGGAGAGCCCCGGGATGGCCCAGGGGATGGAGCGCGGGCACTGCAGGGTGTCTGCCCAGGCCCTCTTCCGTCCTGTCCATGGGCATTTCCCCAGGGGATAGGATGGCATGGCATGGCATGGCATGGCATGGCATGGCATGGCATGGGGTCAAGCTGGCTGCAGATGCCAACCCTGTGGACCAGCTCTGCCACTCACCCTCCTGCGGTGGCTGGAACGGCACCACCTCCTCAGTCTCCTGTGCTGGGGCAGCTGCAGGGCCTTCTTCCTCCTCCTCCACCCAGGCCAGCTTGGGCACTCTTGGGGGTCTCTGCTCCATATCTCGGACTGGACTTGTGGCTATTTGCAGGTGAGATGCCTTGCAAAAGCTCCAAGTCACCAAGTGCTGCCTGGAAGGCACCTCCAAGACAGAAGCCTCAGGAAGGCTGCAGGACGGCAAGTCCTGCGCTCGGTCTCAAGGGCTCCTGCCACAAGGACAGGAGACTCCTGTCAAGGATTGGGGTCTGGCCTCGAAGGCTCCTGCAGAAGAGAAGCCTCAGGGAGACCACGGGTCAGCAAGTCCTGTGGTCTGGCCTCGAGGTCACCTGCAGGAATAACGCCTCGGAAAGGTTTCGGGTGGGACAGGAACGAGGGCGCTGTGCGGGGGCTCCTCACGGCACCGCTCTGTCCCGTTCTGCCCCGTTGCCTGTTCCCAGCAGCCGGGCAGGCTTCTATTTCCCACGTGTCACAAAGGGGCCTTGGACACCCGTTCTATGCCACAGTGACCGTACTGCACTGTGTCACAAAGGGCCCCTGCACACACTGCCCCCTGCCCTGGGGCCGCCCCCAGCCCAGCCAAAGTGGCCCAGGCTGGAAGGAATGCCTGGCCCCAGGTGTCTAAGGCAGCCCCACAGGATCTTTAGGAAGGGCTCAGAGCATCAGCAAACGCTGCCCTGCTCTGCGGGCTCAGGGCAGCAGAAGGAGCCCCAGGGCTGCCGACGCAGCCGCGCTGGGAAGGGCACGGGGCCTTCCAGGGAAGCTGGCATGGCCTCCTTGGGACACCTCCCGGCCGGTGGCCATCCTAAACCCACGGGTGTGACACAGACAAGGAATGTGTGGGCCAGGGCACGAATGCTGCTCTGAGCCCTGGGGCCCGGGCAGCGCTGACAGCAGCAGCTGTGGCAGAGTCCCTGCCCAAGCAGAGCTGCCACCCCCGAGCCCTGGCAGCGCTGGTGCCCGTCTCCTGCCCCAGAGACCTGTGCCCTCGGGGGGCTGCTGTGCCACAGGGAGCCAAAGCCCACGTGCATTGGGGGCTGATGGCAGCAGCACCTGCAGCAACTGCTGGCAACACTTGGCCTCTGTCGGAAGCTCTTACTCTGTGCTGGAATTATTTTCTCATTGAAGTCATTTCCTGCACCACAAAAACATCTTGGCCATGAAGACACAGAAGAATCTGGCATTAAGGAATCCTCACTTCAGGAAAGTTGTACTTGCCATTGCTCAGCTCAAGTCGTTCCAAAATTTGCAAACTTCCCAAATTTATTGGGATGGCCTGAGAATGTGACTGGTCTACAAGTTTGTGTCCCATCCTGAAGCAGCAACTCATTTGCCTTATCATCCATTGAATGTCCCTTTAGAAAACATAACACTACACAGAGCCAAAAAGAAGACCATTCTTTGATTTGCAAATGGATTTTGATGAAGGGATGATAATCTCCTAATTTTCTTAAGGAATAAAAACTCTCAAGGAATGAAAGACCACTCAGTGTTACAAGAGTAACCCAAACAAATGAGTAGATGGCAAAAGGGCTGATCCTCCCCCAGTACAGATATCTAAGTGGCCAATCAAGTACAGCTCTCCCCTCTTGTTCCCTGCAAGGGAAACAGGAACATGAATAGAAATAGTCACAGATATTCTTTCTGCCCTCCATAACCAAAGCTGTGCCAAAGCATAGATGCTGCCTTCAATCTGACTCAAATTCCAGCCCAGACCTCTCACCTTCCAGACAACTCCTTCCCCAACACCCCACCAACACCAACCCCCCAAAATCCCACAGAGAAGCCCTCGACACCCCACCAGGAGTCCCAGCTGTGCCCGTCCCTCTGCAGAGCTTTCCCAGCCTCCAGCAGACGCCCTGGTTCCCTGCACGTGCCGTGGGCTGGCACTCAGGAGGATCTGCTCCAAGGCCTTCCCCGGTGGCAGCTCAGGCTGCCAGGCCTGTGGTTCCTGGATCCCCCTTCCCAGCGAGCCTTCCTGGGCACGGCTCTTCCATGGGCACCTCTGCGCTCAGCTCGGACTGCTCCACTCAGCCAGGGCTGCTGGGAAAGGATCCAGAGCAGCCTGGCCAGCTCTTTCTCCAGCTCCCTCTTCACTCTTGGGGGAGGTAGAACATCCCACAGGAAAGCAACTGGTGCTACAAGGAGTGGGCAGCATCAGGCAGCTCTGGGGAGGCACCTCAGCACTGCTGTATCCTGAGGGAACACTGCTGGCCATGCCCTGTGTGTATCTGCAAAAGCTTCCAATCAGCTGCCTCAGCTCCCAGGGCCTCTCTTGGCCAGCATCCTGACGTGGATTCAGGGCTGCTGCCAGGCACTGCTGGCACCCAGCGGGACAGGAGCGGCTGTCTCGTGTCCACGGAGCAGCCCTGACACAGCCAGGGCCATCCCGAAAGCAGACAAACGCTCCCGGGTCAGCAGAGAGGAGCAAGGAGCACTGGGCTGCTCTCAGGGGATCTCAGCTGGGCTCACTCCACCACACGCCCCCATTTTGAGGCCTGCTGATGCCCAGCTGCCAGAAATGCCCACCTTGTTCTCTCCAAGATGCACAGGGAGAGCCAATGAGCAGGACACCTTGGGAGGCCTTTTCTGGGGCCAGGGCACACCAAGATCAGCCAAGGCTCTCCTCGCTGCCTGGCCCACACATCCCAGCTCTGTGCTGGCCCTGGGCCACAGCAGCTCCCACCAAGCAGGAGGCAAATGCCTTTTGCCAAGAGTTGAAACACAGCAGACAGGAAAGATGTGAAAAGTGTGTGTGCAAAGGCCTTTTAATTCACAGCTCTCACAGAGAGCTTTGGGGCTCATGGCTGGACAGAGATGCTCCTGCTCACACCTCTGTCCAAAGAGGGGGAACACACCCTGCTGCAAGTGCTTGGGTTGGTCTCTGCAGGTCCAGGCGGATGCCAAACCTGCTCTTCACAGCCTTCTCCCTTGCCCTGCTCCTCTGCCAAGTGCAACGGGCCTCAAGGACTGAAAGGAGCACAGAGAGACAAAGGGGGACACTCGCACCTGCCTCACTGGGAGCTCCCTGGGAAGCACTTTCCTTGAGAAGCAAGCCCCTTTCCTCCAAAGGCATTTCCCCAAATGTGTGGCTTTCCTGGGGAACACCAACACACCCTTAAGAAAAGCTGGCAAGGCTGAATGACTCCAGGTCCTTTCAGGACAGGCACTCCAGCTCCAGCTCGTATTCCCCCAAGTGCGTGTCCAGGTGCAGGTTCAGAGGTGCAGCCCCAGGCCCTCTACAAACACAAGCTGCCCGCTGCCTCTTCCCCTGCCTCAGCTCCTGCCTGTGCTCACAGCACCAAAACCAGGCTGTTCCCAGCCAGAGCCCAGAGCCCTGTCCCCACAGGATGCTCTTGCCAGCACCTTCCAGGACTCTCTGCTGTGCACGCAGCGCTTTTCATGCCTGCTCCCAACAGGCTTTGGAACACAGAGCACAACCTGGCTGGCTCTGCCACCAGCACAGCCCAAACACAGGCGGAGGAAGAAGCAGCAGGGGTTGATTTGCGGCCATGCCCAAGAGAGACTGGAAGGGTGCCCTCCCTCTGCTCTCCCTTGGTTGGCTTTCTGACTGGCTCTGAGCCTGGGGCTGCCATTCCTCACTTGTGGGGACCAGAACCACAGCCAGGATCCCGGCACTGCCTGGCAGCGCTCCGGGCACCGGCACGGCCGCGTGTCCGAGTCTCGGGCACCGTGCTGCTGCTTCATCTGCCCTTAGGCACACCCAGAGCTCCATGCAAAGCCCGGATGGTCTCTGGTTCTGCCCTCTTCCTCATCCTGTGCAGGGATGGAGCACTGCTGTGCTTTCAGGAAGCTATTCTTGAAACCTTCCAGCATTCCAAGCTCATTTGCCCTCCGTGGATGCTTGCCATAGAATCCCTCTCAGCTGGGTTCAGAGCATCCTCAGGTTGGCTCTTCCAAAATCCAGGATTTCCGAGGTGCTCAGCAAGATCTGGAACTGCACAATGCTGTAGAACTGTACCTTCAGCACAGGGACCTCTCCAGCCTGACCTGCCCTTGTTCCTCTGTGTCTGTGCACAAAACACAGAGTGGGAGAGAACAGCAGGAGGGGCCTGTGTGTCCCAGGGCTCCGGATTTTCATCACTCCAGCTCCACAGAGATGCAGGTAAAGCAAAGAAGCCAAACTGTTTATTAATGGAAGGCGAAGCAAAGGGATGAGCTGGGAGGGAAGAAAGGGGATGGGCAGGGTCCGAGGGCTGGAGGGAGGGAGCTGTCAACAGGGAGGGAGAAGGCAGGAGCCATGGGAGCTTCCCACAGGCTCAGTTGTGCCAGTCATCAGCTGTGCCTGGAACTCCAGCTGATCCCCTCTGGTCTCCTGGTGGTCTCACCTTCCAAGGGATCTGGAGGTCTTAAAGAGACACTGGTTCTTCTGAGCCAGCAGATGAAAGTTCTGCAGCTCTTTCCTCAAACATCACCTGAACAAATGTGCTTATGCAGGAGGGGCTGTTGTCTTCACTCAGGGCTCAAAGGGCTGGAAGAGAGAGGAACAGAGCCACGGTCAGAACCTGCATGTGCAGGAATCCAAGGAGACCTTCCTGCCAGAGCCATCCCACCCAGCTCTTGCCATGGCCGCAAGAGAGGAGAGGCCAAGGGGATCAGCTGCAAAGTGCTGGCCATGAATCCCCCTGCCCGCATCCCTGAAATCTCTGTGTGCTCTGCCCACGCCACCCCTGGTCCACACAGGGAGCAAAGCCCACCGCAGCTGGGGCAGGGATTGCAGCTCCTGCCCAGGCATTGCAGCTCCCCCAGCCAGCCCCCGCTGACAGCCCACTGCCCTCATCACCCTCACGGAGGGCCTGGAGCTCTTCCTTCTGCCCCATCAGGAGTACCCAGGCAATCCCTGGGAACACAGGCTAACCAAACTAAGGCTGCCCTGGCTGTTATCCAGTTTGCTTTGTGGCCTAATGAGGTGAGGAATTAATGGATCTTAAACTTCCTCTGGAAGGCAGGCACATGGATTCAGAGCTATCACACACTAAGTGTATGGTTTTGGGGTTACTTTAATAATGGTACTTACTGTGAGGAAATGACACAGGGGCAAATTTTTTCCCAGCCCTTCACCCAGCTCTTTGGGTCTGCCCCACCAGTTTTCAAAGGGTTCAGATCCACTCTAAATGCTAAGGATATCATACAGTGGCTGGTGTTGCTGATAGGCCTGGTACATTTAGCATTCAGAGATAAGGGAAGATTAACCTGGATAACCACACTGACACCTACCCCAGAGACCAGGGATGCTGCTGCCCCAGAGCCTGACCCTGCCCCACAGCCCACCTCAGAAATGAACCACCCAGGCTGGATGAGGGTTCTAATGAAAGAGATGGGCCAGGTGCTGAAGGAGTACATTTCCACAGCTGGTGAAAAGCCATCCCCCTGCCTTAAAGAGGGAGAGTCTGATGGTGCAGCAGTGGAACTCACAGATGTTACAACTGTCCAGGTTCCAGCTGAACTGCAAAGGCAGTCACAGCCAGCAGCAGTCGCCCTGGTGGAAACAAGGAGATCTAAGATGAAATCAGAGCACCCAGATGAGGATATGAAAGGAGGGCCTTCCCAGCGCCCAGGAGAGGCAACAGTTGAGGTCATCACCGAGTCCCTGACGTACGAAAGTCTCCATAATCTGCACAAAGACATTGTATGACAGGGATGTGAGGCTTATACAACCTGGCTACTTTGGGTCTGGGACCTTATGGGTACAGGTGTCCAGCTGGATGGTGGTGAGGCAAGGAATTTGAGACCCTTGACCAGGGACTCAGGTATGAATCTGATTTTTGTAAGGGAGCCAAGGTCCCTTTCCCTCTGGGAGCGGCTTTTAATGAGTGTCAGAGAGAGGTTTGTCAACAGGGAGAGAATGCAGGACCAGCACCATAGAATGTGCTGGAAGATTCTTGAGGAAGGGATCCAACAGCTGAGAGAAGTGGCAGTATTGGAGGTACTCTTTGGGAGGGGTGGACAGCATGATAATGACCCCAACAAGGTCAGGTGCACAGGGCAAATGTTGTGGAGTCTGGCAAATCTGGGGCCAGCTCAATATGCCACCTTTATTGCAATGATTATTGCCAATAACAAACGAGAGTCAGTGGGTTCTGTTGCCAACAAGCTTAGAAATTATGAGAGTGTGATCAATGGCCCAATGCAGGCTCATGTCTCTGTTGTGGTCCAAGAACTCAGAGAGGAGATGAGGGAGATGAGGGAGGAGGTGAGGAGGAACAGTTCCCACATTGCACCAGTGTGAGTCACAGGCCCCAGAGTCAGAGCCCAACGTTCCCCAGCTAGAGAGAGAGGGTACAGCCCACGGGCTGACCTGTGGTTCTTTCTGCAGGACCATGGGGCAGACATGGGAAGGTGGGATGGGAAACCCACTTCTGTCCTGGCAGCACAGGTGCATCAGCTCAAGGAGGGAAACACTAATCGAGGGAACTCAGTAAAGTGAAGGTAGCCCCAACCTTCCATGACTGAGCTGCTGGGTATGATCTGTCAGATCCCCTGGAAGGTACCTCGACCATGTATGCCCAGGGTTAGAGGGGCCCTGCCTCTAGCCAGGGAGAGGCTTGGGAAAACCGGATTTTCTGGACGGTGTGGATCCGATGGCCTGGCACATCAGAACCACAAAAATACAATGCCTTAGTTGATACTGGTGCGCAGTGTACACTGATACCATCGGGACATGTGGGGGCAGAACCTGTTTCCATTGCCGGGGTGACAGGGGGATCACAGCAATTGACCCTGTTGGAAGCCAAGGTGAACCTGACTGGGAAAGAGTGGCAGAAACATCCTATTGTGACTGGCCCAGAGGCCCCGTGTATTCTGGGCATAGATTTCCTCCAGAATGGCTGTTACAAAGGCCCAAAGGGACTCAGATGGGCTTTTGGCATAGCTGCTGTAGTGACAGAGGACATTAAGCAGTTGAACACTTTGCCTGGACTATCAGAAAACCCATCTGCAGTAGGACTACTGAAAGTGGAATAGCAACAAGTGCCAATTGCCACCTCGACAGTGCACCGCCGGCAATATTGAACAAATTGAGATGCCGTGATCCCCATCCACAAAATGATCCGTGAGCTGGAGAGCCAAGGGGTGGTCAGCAAAACCCACTCACCCTTCAACAGCCCCATTTGGCCTGTGCACAAGTCTGACAGAGAATGGAGATTGACTGTGGACTATCATGGCTTGAATGAAGTGACTCCACCACTGAGCGCTGCTGTGCCGGACATGCTGGAACTCCAGTACGAGCTGGAGTCCAAGGCAGCAAAGTGCTTTGCCACTATAGACATTGCTAACGTGTTTGTCTCCATTCCTCTGGCAGCAGAATGCAGGCCTCAGTTTGCTTTCACCTAGAGGGCCGTGCAGTACACCTGGAACCGACTGCCCCAGGGGTGGAAGCACAGCCCCACCATCTGCCATGGACTGATCCAGAGTGCACTGGAAAAGGGTGAGGCTCCAGAACATCTGCAATATATTGATGAGACATCATTGTGTGGGGGAACACGGCAATGGAAGTATTTGAGAAAGAGGAGAGGATCATCAGGATTCTGCTAGAAGCCGGCTTCGCTATCAAGAAGAGTAAAGTCAAGGGACCTGCCTGAGAGATCCAGTTCCTGGGTGTGAAGTGGCAAGATGGACGGCGTCAGATTCCCACTGAGGTCATTAACAAAATTACTGTGATGTCTCCACCAACTAGCAAGAAGGAAACACAAGCTTTCCTGGGTGCCATAGGTTTTTGGAGGATGCACATTCCCAAATACGGTCAGATTGTGAGGCCTCTTTACCTGATCACCGGCAAGAAGAATGATTTCCGCTTGGGCCCTGAGCAGCAACAAGCCTTTGCCCAGATGAAGCAGGAGATCACTCATGTGGTTGCCCTTGGCCCAGTTAGGACGGGACCAGATGTGAAGAACGTGCTCTACTCTGCAGCCAGGAACCATGGCTTGTCCTGGAGCCTTTGGCAGAAGGTGCCTGGGGAGACTCAAGGCCGACCACTGGGATTTTGGAGTTGAAGCTACAGAGGGTTTGAAGCCAACTACACTCCCACAGAGAAGGAAATCTTGGCTGCCTATGAAGGAGTCCAAGCTGCCTCAGAGGTGATTGGTACAGAAGCACAACTCCTCCTGGCACCCCGACTGCTGGTGCTGGGGTGGATGTTGTAGTGCATTCTTATATTTTGTAATACTTTGAAGTAGTTTGTTTTGTATTCCCATATTTTTCCCAAATGGTTTATCCCAGACTGTACCCCCCCCCGCCTTTCCTTTTACTTGTGTTATCCCTTTCCCGGGATGAAATCATCCCCAAAACCCCCACCCTGGCTCTCTGTCAGTCACTTAGCATCCCAGCCCCCTATCCAGAAGTTTCGGTCCAAGTTATCGAGTGATTAGCCAGAGGCTAGGGGTCAGCCCCCCAAGTCCTGCCCCATACGCTGTTTTGTATGTCTGTCCCCCCAGCACCCATCCCCCAGAGATACCTATTGGTCAGTAGGATGTTATCTACTTTTTGGTTTCCTCCCCCCTTTAAATGTGAACTCCGGACATCCCCCGGGGCTCTCGGCAGGAAGCCCCCTGAGGTGCAGGAGCTCCTTCGGGACTCCTTAATAAAACCTTGGAATATCCCCTGCTGGGAGTCGGCCCCTTTCTCTTCCACCGATGTCTCTGCCGTCTCTGCTGCAGCGAAGGCAACCAGCCTGAGTGCCCTCAGCACCCTCGGGGCACAGAGAGTGTCTCCCCGCAGTCGACTGTGTTGGGGCTGCACCCCCCATTCTCTGCCGACCCGGGTAAGGCCCAGGGACTTGAGAGGCCTGCAGAGAGACTGAGACAGGTGGATATTTAAAGCAAAAGTTCCCTCTATGCACCATGCCACCAGTGCTACATGGAGCAAATGGATTGCTGTTATCACACAGCGCGCCCGTATTGGAAACCTGAATTGCCCTGGGATTCTGGAAATAATTACAAACACCAGAAGGTGAAAACTTCGGTCTCACTGATGAAGGGCAACAAGAAGTGACATGGGCTGAAGAAGCTCCACCATACAACCAACTGCCAGCAGAAGATCCACGCTACGCTCTTTTTACTGATGGTTCTTGCCACATTGTGGGAATGAACCAGAAGTGGAAAGCAGCCGTATGGAGCCCCACAGGACAGGTCACAGAGGCCATGAAGGAGAAGGTGGATCAAGTCAATTTGCAGAACTCAAAGCTGTTCAACTGGCCCTGGACATTGCTGAGAGAGAGAATTGGCCAAAGCTCTACCTTTACACTGATCCATGGATGGTAGCCAATGCTCTGTGGGGATGGCTGGAGAGGTGGAAAGAGGTTAACTGGCAGCATGGAGGAAAACCGATTTGGGCTGTTGATGAATGGAAAGACATTCTCATTTGGGTGGAGAAGCTGCCTGTGAATGTCCACCATGTAGATGCCCATGTCCCCAAGAGCAGAGCCAATGAGGAGCACCAAAACAACGAGCAGGAAGACCAGGTTGCAAAGATAGAGGTGTCCAAGATAGACCTAGATTGGGAACACAAGGGAGAGTTATTCCCAGCTCGATGGGCCCATGATGCCTCAGGCCATCAGGGCAGAGATGCCACCTCTAAGTGGGCACGAGACCGAGGGGTGGATTGAACCATGGACAGAATTTCTCAGGTTATCCATGACTGTGAGACGTGTGCTGCCATCAAGCAGGCCAAGCGAGTGAAGCCCCTGTGGTATGGTGGGCAGTGGTCCAAGTACAAGTATGGGGAGGCCTGGCAGATTGACTCCATCACACTGCCCCAGACACACCAGGGCAAGCGCTGCGTGCTGACCATGGTGGAAGCCACCACTGGATGGTTGGAAACCTACCCTGTGTCTCATACCACTGCCCAGAACACATCCTGGGCCTGGAAAAGCAAATCCTGTGGAGACATGGAACCCTGGAGAGAACTGAGTCAGACAATGGGACCCATTTCAGGAACTGCCTTATCAACACCTGGGCCAGAGAACATGGCATTGAATGGATCTATTGTATCCCCTACCATGCACCAGCTGCTGGGAAAGTTGAATGGTTCAATGGATTACTTAAGACTACGCTGAAGGCACTTGGCAAGGGAACTTAGAAATTGGGAAATGACCTTAGCAAAAGCCATCTGGATGGTCAACACCAGAGGGTCCATCAGTTGAGCTGGTCCTGCCCAGTCTGAACCCCTGCACACAGTGGATGGAGATAAAGTCCCTGTTGTACACATGAAAGGTATCTTAAGAAAGACTGTTTGGATTACTCCCACCTCAGGCAAAGACAAACCCATCTGTGGGATTGTTTTTGTTCAAGGACCTGGTTACTCTTGGTGGGTAATGCAGAAAGATGGGGAAAGCCATTGTGTACACAGGGAAACCCAGTCATAAGTGAGAGCTGTGTGTAAGGTTTCATTGTGATGCAGATGGAAATAGAATTAGGCATGGATAATGTCCTAGACTGCAAGGTAATGTGTGTGTTCAATTCCCATCTGTTAGAAGTGGGCCAGTTATCATCTGTTAATTGGGCAGTTTTTCTTTATCTCTTCCACAAACCAATCCTCCCTCTGGGCAGACATCTGCTGTTAAAGGGCCATTGAGTGTCACTACATGACTGATAAAATTACATCTTCCCATTGTGAGATGGTCTCCCCAGAGGGAGGAGCCAAATGTTCCTGCCTGGATACAATCTGAGATTTTGGGACACCAGAACAGTCTTTCCACTGGATTCCCAGAGGAGCACCTGCCCCTTCCACTGGATTCCCAGAGGAAGACCAGGCCCATCTACACCACCACTGGATCTTCAGAGGAAGACTACACCCTTCTACAGCATCGCTGCTCCAACAGAACCACATCTGTCTGCAGGAAGACTGCAGGAGGACTGCAGCCACTATTTTCATTGCACTGCTAGCAACACCCTGACCCACAGTGTGTCAGGTCATATTCTGATTCTATCAGTGTTGCTTTGTATTACTGCATTGTTCATTTTATTTTGATTTTCTTTGCTAATAAAGAACTGTTATTCCTGCTCCCATATCTGTGCCTGAGAGCCCCCTTAATTTCAAAACTTTAACAATTTGGAGGGAGGGGTTTTACATTTTCCATTTCAGGGGCAGCTCCTGCCTTCATTAGCAGACACTTGTCTTTTCAAACCTAGACATGCAAAGGTTTCAAAGCCTCTGTTATAAAGCAAATAAAGTTTGAAGGAACAAATAAAATAGGAATTGGGGATGTTCTATTAGTTCCAGAAGCAGTGTGAAATTTCTTAGGACAGGATTTACAGGTGCAGTTTGACATTGGGGTGCTCCCAGTGAAAGGGAAAATGGTAGTTAAGCTTCACCAATAAGGGAAGAAAATGAGGAGAAAATTCATGACATGATGTGAGCAAAACCAAAAAACTGAGGTAAATTCAACATGAAACCTATAGTAATAAAAGTAGTTAATGAAAACCATCCAGTTTGGGTATGACAATACCCACTTTCCCTGGAGGGGAGACAAGGACTGCAGCCGCTGATCCAGGACCTACTTGAGGACAGGACCTTAGAACCATAAATGTCCCCCCATAATACACCCATATTACCAGCAAAGAAGTCAGATGGGACTTACAGGCTTGTCCAAGATGTGAGAGAAGTGAACAAAAGAACTGTGAATCCATATCTGGTAATGCCAAATCCCTATACGCTTCTAAGTAACATCCCAGTGGTTTAGCGTGATAGACCTAAACGATGCTTCTTGGGCATACCCACTGGCAGAGGAAAGTGGGATATATTTGCTTTTGAATGGGAGGACCTCGATTCTGGGAGGAAGCAACAGCTGCGGTGGACTGGGTTACCCCAAGGGTTCTCTGAATCCCCAAACCTCTTCGGTCAAACCCTGGGAGAAGTACTACAGCTCTTCTCCATTAAACCTGAGATGTAGCTCATCCAATATGTAAATGATTTGCTTTTTTCAGGACAGGAAGAAAAAGAAGTTTGGGAATCCACCATAGTGTTGTTAAGTTTTCTGAGGGACCAAGGACTTTGGGTATCAAAAGGGATTCTCCAATTTGTAGAGCGAGAAGTAAAATACCAAGGACATGTGATTTGTCAAGGGAGCTGGTGGCTGAAACCTGAGAGAATTACGGGGATAGTGTCACTCCCATGGCCAAAAACTAAGAGAGAAGTCAGAAGGTTTTTAGGCCTGTGTTGGGATGTTGTAGGCTATGGATTGAAGGATACACGCAGGCCATCCAGTTCTTGTATGAAAAGTTAGCAGAAGAAGATATGAGGTGGGAAAAAGACAATGAACAAAAGTTTGAAGCTTTAAAGCAAAAATTAGTCAGTGCACTGGCACAGAGTCTTCCTGCCTTAGACAAACCCTTCTATTGTTTGTGGATATAGAAAAAGGGGTAGCACATGGAGTGTCAGCCCAGGACTGGGGAGGATCCAGGAAACCAGTGGCCTATTTATCAAAACTGCTAGATCCTGTCAGCCAGGGGTGGCCAACCTGCATTCAGGCTGTCGCAGTGACTGCCCAACTCATAGCAGAAAGCAAAAAATTACCCTTTGGGGGAAAATTGAAGATATATATCCCAAACTCAGTAAGCAGTATCCTGAGCCAAAAGGCTGAGAAATGGCTCACTGATTCCCAAGTGCTAAAGTATGAAGCCATCTTAAGAGATAATAGTTTAGAGCTGATTGTGAGGAACCAACTCAACCCTGCCCAGTTCTTGTATGGAGAACCAAGTCAGGAACTAATACATAATTGCCTAGAGGTTATAAACTATCAAACTAAAGGAAAAGAGGACCTAACAGATCAACCACTCCAAGGTGGAAAATGATTGTACATTGATGGATCTTCATGGGTAATAAAGGGGCACAGGGTATCGGGGTACGCTATAGTGCATGAAGGGATGGTGGCCATAGAAAAGGGAAAGTTACCTTCCAATTGGTCAGCCTAAGGTGTGAGTTGTGTGCCCTAAAACGAGCTCTGGAAATATTAGCACAGAAAAGGGGAACAAAATATACAGACTAAAAATATGCTTTTGGAAGAGTGCATATCTTTGGAAAAATTTGGGAAGAGAGGGGACTATTAAATTCAAAGGGAAAGTGACCGATTCATGAAAAATTTGTCTTAGAAGAGTTAGAAACCTTACAATTACCAGAGGAAGTAGTGGTGGTATATGTTGAAGGACATCAAAAAGGGAGCAAGGGAACAATTTTGCCAATTTAGAAGCTAAAAATGCAACTGAATCAGGGACAGAAAAACTAATAATAGTATCAACCCCCATGAGAGAAATGCAAAAAGTCCCTGTATTCAGTGGGACAGAAGAGGAAGAACTCCTTAAAACATGAGCCAAGAAAGATAATGCAGGGAAGTGGAGATTAGCAGATGGGAGGCAAATGTTGAATAAACCCTTGGCCAGGGAAATGCTAGAAGGCATATATGGGACAACACATTGGGGTACACAAGCGCTGAGTGATCAATTTCTAAGGAACTGGGGATGCACAGGAATTTTCAGAATAGCTAAGCAGATAACTGAACAGTGTGTGATATGTCAACAAGTGAATAATAAAATCATGACGAAAACACCCAGAGGAGGGTGAGAACTGGCCTTAAGGCCTTTCAAAACATCCAAGTAGACTTTATTGAGCTTCCCCAGGTACAATGGTGGAAGTTTTTGCCAGTAATAGCAGATTACGTAACTCATTGGGAAGAGGTGGTACACCCTGTGAAAGCCAATGCCAATGTTGTGAGTAAAACAATTCCAGAATCAATCATTCCCCAATATGGGATGGCAAACAGGATTGATTCAGACTGGGGAACTCATTTCACATTGAAGATATTGCAGAAAGTTGTTCAGGCCCTGGGAGTAAAATGGGAATTACACACTCCATGGCATCCACAGAGTTCCGGTCAGGTTGAGAGAATGAATCAAACTCTTAAAAGAGCTCCAGTTAAGCTAATGATTGAAACCCAAATGTCATGGATAAAATATCTCCCTTTGGCCTTATTAAGAACTAGAACCCAACCCCGGTCAGATCTGGGGGTGTCACCCTATGAAATGATGTTTGGGTTTCCCTTCCTGACCTCACCCCAGAAGGCTTCCACCTATGAGGAAGGGGAAGCCAATGCCAAGAAATAAGGGATGTCTATAGCACAAACCTTAGAGGGGCTAAGACATAAAGGGGCAATTCCTCAAACTACCACCCTGGATTTCAGAATCCATAATATTAATCCCGGGGATTGGGTGATGATTAAGCCATGGAGAGATCAGCCTCTAACTCCCCAGTGGGAAGGTCCCTTTCAGGCACTGCTCACCACCGAATCGGCCGTGCGAGCTGCAGAGCGGGGATGGACTCATGGCAACAGAGTCGAAGGCCCAGGAGAAGAACCCAAAGAGTGGACGGTAACATCCAGGCTGGGTGAAACAAGATTGACTCTCAAGCAGAGACTGAAAGACAACCAGGAAAACACCAAGACGCCCAAAAAGCAGAGTCAAGCTTCCACCAGCCAGCTCAAGAACTGTCTTCCTGTTTTCATGGGTGAGAATTATCAGCATCTGTTGAGGGGAAGTACACAAGGGACTGTAAAAGGTAATTGGACAGCTTCTTTAAGAAAATAAGACAAAGGAAGGAGGGCAAGGCCGGGTTGGCCCCTTTGTTTGCTACCAAGAAGGCTCCATAGCCCTGCTGTGGGTAGCAACCCCATGGGCATGGTAAGGTAGGGACAAAAGGCCATTCCAGACCTCTGTAATTCCTCAGTTGTCTTTTAATTCAACAGGGACTGGAGGGCAGGACCGAGTTGGCCTCTGTGCTCACCCCTAAGATGCACCAACTATGGGCAGCAGCCACATAGGCACGGTAGATGGGAGTCAAAGGCACACTGGACCTCTGGGATGCCCTTTTGTCCATTCCAAATGAGTATGTCTATGGAAAACCTGAGATTTTTTTCTCCTGTTCCCAGTGTCCTTGCCCACATCAACAGATGCTGGTGTGACTCATTCTAGAGAGAGACAAAGTTTTAATTGTTCAAGCAAAAGGACTTCTAGAAAAAGAAAAGGGGGGTTTGTTACAGATGAGTAATTCTATGGTTGACTCTCACAATTAAGGGGTGAATATTAAATATATGTTAAGAGAAGTTTTGTAGATGTACAGTTATCCTTCCCCTCCCCCTTGCATTGCTATCACAGGATGGCCTCAGTAGCTGGGGCATTTGGGAGGGTTGGCTTGTTCCTATGGCAGCACCTGACCTCCAATCAAGGTGTGAGACAGTGATCTCCACCACTGGACAGAGAAGAAGGAATCGATTGACAAGACTTTGGGAGGGGCTGGAGGTGTAAAAGACAGAACATCCATTTTGTAGATGAGCACACAGTGACTGAATCCTTTGCTCCTGCTGCTGTATTCTTTTCTTTCTTCAGTCTTCTGCTTTATTTTGATATGGTCTTAATAAAGCATTTACATTTTTGAAAGTGAAAATCTTTTCTCACATGGGGTTGGGGAATATGGGGCAAGGTTGTCCACACTGGGTCACCTCTCAAGGTACAACTTCACTGATCTGGCCAGACCTCCTTAGGAGAGACCCTGGATCAATATCAATCACAGAATACTGCAATCACCTTTTGTATAATAGGAAGAGCAATAAAAGACACCCTTTGAGATAGGAATACATATTACTTAGAAGCTCTTTGAAATATTTCTCTTTAACAGTAAAAGGAAATCTTCCTGCTGAACTGCTCCAGACCAGAGGAAATCAAGGCAGAGCCATGGTTTGTCAAGACTTGCTTGATCTTTATGAGCCCTGTGGTGCATTTGGAGCTGAGTCTGGAACCTCAGGGCCTGAGAGGAGATTGCAAAAAAACTTTCCAGGAGTCAAAGTCAAAAGAAAACCCCAAAGTGTCTCAAGGCATGAATGGGCCCCACTGAGGTCCATCTCCAACACAGGCTCCTCATGGACTCCTTGGAGGAGAGAATTGGAGGCCAGAATTGGACAAAACACCTCTCAGAGATTCAGAGTGGAAAGGAACATCCAAAGTAGCTTAAAAACCTTGAGTATCTCAAGGCATTAATGAGCCCCACTGAGTGTCAGTACAAAGCTCTCAAGGGACTCATTAAGCAAATGACTGGGGCCATGATTGCACACCTCTCACAGAGTCTGTATCAAAAATGAAACACCAAGTACCTTAAAATAATTGAGTACCTTGAAGCATTAATGACCCCACTGAGTCTCCTTACTGACAAAGCCTCCCCAGGGACTAATGACAGCAGATAATTGGAGGCTGTGACTGCACAATCTTTCTCATAGCATCTGTATCAAAGGGAAACACCAAGTAGCTTAAAAAACTGAAGTACCCTGAAGTATTAATGAGCCCCACTGAGTGTTGTTACTGACAAAGCCTCTCCAGGGACTAATTACAGCAGATAATTGGAGGCCAGGATTGCACAAACCTCTCAGAGACTCCAAGGCAAAAGCCAAACCCCAAAGTCCTTTGAAAAAGCTGCAGTCCCTGCAGGGAGCATGAAGGAGCCCCCAGGGCCATTGCTGAGCAAGGCTCCCCAGGGACTCCTTGCAGCAGATCCTTGAGGCCACTGGGATGTGGGCTAGGGGGGGATGCTGAGGGCAGCACAAGGGGCTGACAGTGCCCAGCCTGGCTGGGGCTGTGCCAGGAGGCCCCAGGGCCTCAGGACAAGGTGTCTCCTCCCAGCCCTTGCTGGCACAGACCCTGCTGTGCCCCAGGGCACCAAGACTTGGCTTCTCTTTGTCCCCACCTGTCATCACTGCCTGCAGTTCTCTGCTCTGCCTGGGGCCTGGGGACACTTGCTCAGTCGTGTCCCTCTCTGGGACCCATTAAAAGTGCAAGAAAGTTTGGAGCTGGATTCTGCCTTGGAGTTCTGGAGAGGTTTCTTCAGCTCCCTCTCAGGGACTGATGTTCAGGGCCTGAGCACAAAGCCCCAAAGGCTGATTAAAGTCCTTGTGCTGTGTCTGTGCT
The DNA here is from genome assembly GCF_023055355.1 of Agelaius tricolor. Taxonomy (NCBI): domain Eukaryota; kingdom Metazoa; phylum Chordata; class Aves; order Passeriformes; family Icteridae; genus Agelaius; species Agelaius tricolor. Next base: position 258,934 of record NW_027269311.1, on the reverse strand, counting down.
GCTGAGCTGGGCTGGGCTCCTGGCCCAGAGGCAGCTCCTGGTCACAAAGAAGAGCTTCAAAAGCACATTTCTCTTGAGGAGCAGCTCTTGTGCCAGCCCAGCAGGGCTGGGGCACTGCCTGCAGCCAGCCCGGGCACAGCCCAGAGGCACAGAGAGCTTCAATCAGGCAGGGCTGGGAAGGGGCTGAGAAGTGCCTGGGGCACAATCACTGCCAGCCCTTGGCACAGGAACCTCTGGCTGCAGGACAGTGCAGCTGCAGCTCCTGGAGCCATCTCCTGCAGCTGGAACATGCCAATGCCTGCAGAGCCTGTGAGTACATTCTCTGCTTGTCTCTTGTGCAGAGCAGCCAGGGGTGCCCAGGGCTGTCCTGCAGAGCAGGGTCCTGCAGCCCAGGGCGCTGTGCTGGGGCAGGGACTCTGCTGCCTGCCAGGGACAGCTCTCAGCCAGCCCTGGCAGCTGCTCCCAGCGCTGGGGAGAAGCTCTGGGGGGAAGGAGCCGCCCTGAGCAGGGCAGGGGCTGCTGCTGAGAGGGGCTGGGTGGGGCAGGGCTGCTCCCAGCTCCAGACCAGCCTGGGCACAGCTCCGCAGGGCACTTCCCAAAGAAGGTAAGCCTGGGATTGCTGGAAAGATCAGGAGCTTTCCTGAGAGTGTTTTCAATTTCCTGCTTGGAGCAGAGTGGGAAAGTTGGGGTGATGACAAAAAGATTTTTGCTTTTTATACATTTTTGATACATTCATAGCTCTGTAAATTACTATTATATAGTTATAAATCGACAATCCTTACTTAACACTACTAAATTCTTATTAACTATATTAACTACTCTTATATACTAATATAATTATAATCCTTAATTAACTCTAGTACGTTTCCTAACCATTATCTTAGATTTTAGAACAATAAGCTGACTGTCTAAATACATTCCTGAAATACTGTCTTATCAGTCTTATTATCAAATAGTCCTATCATCAGGAAGAGAACTTACAAAACCATTTTTTTTATTGACCAGATAAATGAGCAGTCATAACAAAAAGTGAAGGCAAAGAAGCCCTTGGACCTACTCCAATGGGTTGAGCCAGGGGCGTGTAACTGGGGCAACTGAATCTGCTATTGGATGCTCCTGTTAAATATCCTAATTAATCAACCTTAATAAATTGTTGAAATCAGGCCCCAGGTGTGCCCAATCCTCACTGGGACACCTGGAAGCTTCCAATTAATGTCTGGTTTTTACTTTACTGTTCTAACACTATTGCAAGGGGTTTTTCTTCTTTTTTGATTATAGAAAACAGGGGGATGAGAGAAGCAAAACAGGAATTGTAATCAGATACTCACAGAACATTCTGAGTTGAAAGGGACACACAGGATCATCAAAGGAATGTTTGATCTTTTACAGGGACTGCAGAACTGTAAATTAAGTTGATCAGTATCTCTGCTGGGAGCCTCCCAGAGGGCCCTCAGCCACTCCTCAGCCCTGCACAGCAGCAGCATCACCTTTGCAGGGCCCAGCAGGGCTCTCCTGAGCTGCCCTTGCCCAGCTGCACACAGAGCCTGCCCCAGCCAGGGCCCTGCACACAGGCAGGTTTCTGTAGGGCCCCAGCCAGGGCACGCAGGCTGGGCTGGGCTCTGTGAGCGCTGGCAGGGACAAGGCTCCTCTCAGGAGGGAATGTCCAGGCCCAGGGAGATGCTCAGGGAAGGAGAGGGGGCTGGAGAGAGCAGGGCTGGGGCAGGAGGGCACTGTTGGTGTGTGGGAGGTGCCGGGCACAGCTGGGCACGGGAACACTGTCCTGAGTGCCCGGCTGTCTCTGCCCTGCCCTCTCAGGCACAGCACCACAACATCTGCTCTTGCTTCTGCCCTGCCCTGACATTGGCACTGTTATCTGCTGCTCTCAGGGAGGCTCTGGCATCTGCAGCAGCTGAGTCAGGCACTGCCCTTGGCATTCCTGCCAGGCAGGGCTGTCCATGGCAATGGGGTGTCCAAGCTTCCCTGGCACCTGTGGGGCTGTGGGCAAAGCAGTCCATGGCAAAGGGGAATGAGCTGAGCCCCCTCCCTGAGATCCCATCATGGGCACAGCCAGGGATCTCCTTGCTGTGCCCCGCCAGGCTCTGAGCTGCCCTCCTGGGTGCAGATCTGTGCCAGAGCCTCTGGGAGTTCCCTGAATGTCCCACGGGCAAGGGCAGAGCTGCCACAGCTGAGGAAATGCTGCTGGGTTTGCCCAGGGAGCCGTGAGTGTCCTTGGCATAGGGGGTGCTGAGACCTTGCCCAGAGACCATGAGAGAGGGTGAGACATTCAGGGATCCCTCTGCTCTGGGCAGGGTCTGGTTTATCCCAGGGTGACCCAGGAGTGTGATTGTGCTCTGATTGCAGCCAAAGGTTTTCCCACAGCAGGTAGAAGGGTGAGTGTGTCCCAGCTGTAGGCATTGTCTACAGGGAATGGCCCAGGTTTGGCTCCAAGCAGCCTCTCCTGACTTGTGACTGTCCTTTCTCCATGAACAGGTGCCCATGTGCAGCCCCAGCAAATGTCCAACAGCAGCTGCATCAGGCACTTCCTGCTGCTGGCACTGGCAGACACGCGGCAGCTGCAGCTCCTGCACTTCTGCCTCTTGCTGGGCATCTCCCTGGCTGCCCTCCTGGGCAACGGCCTCATCATCAGCGCCGTAGCCTGCGGCCACCACCTGCACACGCCCATGTTCTTCTTCCTGCTCAACCTGGCCCTCGCTGACCTGGGCTCCATCTGCACCACTGTCCCCAAAGCCATGCACAATTCCCTCTGGGACACCAGCAACATCTCCTACACTGGATGTGCTGCACAGCTCTTTTTATTTGCTTTTTTCATCTCAGCAGAGTATTTCCTCCTGACCATCATGTGCTACGACCGCTACGTGTCCATCTGCAAACCCCTGCACTACGGGACCCTCCTGGGCAGCAGAGCTTGTGCCCACATGGCAGCAGCTGCCTGGGCCAGTGCCTTTCTCAATGCTCTCATGCACACAGCCAATACATTTTCCCTGCCCCTGTGCCATGGCAATGCCCTGGGCCAGTTCTTCTGTGAAATCCCACAGATCCTCAAGCTCTCCTGCTCCAAATCCTATCTCAGGGAATCTGGGCTTCTTGCTATTAGTGTGTGTTTGGTACTTGGATGTTTTGTGTTCATTGTTTTCTCCTATGTGCAGATCTTCAGGGCTGTGCTGAGGATCCCCTCTGAGCAGGGACGGCACAAAGCCTTTTCCACCTGCCTCCCTCACCTGGCTGTGGTCTCTCTCTTTGTCAGCACTGGCACATTTGCTCACCTGAAGCCCCCCTTCCTGTCCTCCCCATCCCTGGATCTGGCCCTGTCAGTTCTGTACTCGGTGGTGCCTCCAGCCCTGAACCCCCTCATCTACAGCCTGAGGAACCAGGAGCTCAAGGCTGCAGTGTGGAGACTGATTACTGGATAGTTTCAGAAACATTAAACTGCTGGCCAATTTCTGCATATCACTTGTAATAAAAGTCACCTTTGATAGTACATTTGGCTTCATTTTGGAGGTTCTTTATCTTTTATTTTAGGTTTTTAATCTTGTCTACAAATAAATGTCATTTATTGTGCCATTTCTCATTTTGTTTCCCTCCACCTACCCTGTGGCCACAGACTGTGTCAATTAGGGGCTGCACTCTCGGTGGCTTTAAAGGAACTAAAGGATCTCCCAACAGAGTTTTCTGCAGAGTTGCCCTTTTGTTGCCTTCTCTGGAGCTGCAGCAGCAATGTCTGTGTGCAGAGCTGGGGCAGATCAGTGCTGGCCCAGCAGCTGTGCCCAGCAGCAGCAGCAGCAGCAGCACTTGGTGTTGCCAGTGCTGCTGCCGTGGCCCTGCCCCGCTGCCCTGGTGGCTCTGGTGTTGCTGCAGGGCCTGAGTGCTCTTGGGGCCGGGCACAGGCCTGGGGGTGGCAGTGCCGGGGCTGCAGCAGGGACAGGCCATGGGCACTGCTGGGGCAGCGCTGACGCCTCAGGCCAGGCCCTGGGGGCTCCAGGCTCCTTGCCCAGGCTCTCTCAAGAACACGGCCAGGCCAATGCTCAGCACAGAAACCCCCGTGAGCAGCCCCAGGCTGGCCGTGGGCAGGCTGGGGGCAAACAGCATGGCTGGGGCTCTGCAAGGGCCCTGGGGCAGACGGGAAGGAGCAGCAGAGCAGGGGCTGATCCATGCCCAGTGCGCTGCACAGCCCAGGGCAGCGTCCCAGAGCGTCCTCATGCAGCTGCCAACAACATCCCCCCTCTGCAGCCCTGGCCTCTCCCCCAGCTCACACAGGTGCCCCATCCTTGCGGGCACAGACACGGCAGCACTGCCTCAGCAGCCCCTGTTTGCATTGCACACAGCAGGGGCAGCACCCCCATGCTGTTGCTGTGGGGACATGAACCTGAGGGAGCACAAATGCCATCAGCCCCTGGGGCCAGCAAGGCCTGCAGGACACCAGGGAAACCACTCAGCTTTGTCCTGGCCTCTGCAGTCAGCCAGAAAGTTTGTTCCCATCAGCTGGGAGTTTCCTGTGCCACTGCAGACGCTGTTGCTCAGAGCCAGGGCTGCCTGGCAGCCACCCCCAAACTGCCCTGAGCATTTCCTTTGTGCCACCTTTGCTTTCTTTACTCTTCCTGGTACATATTTCTCTCTAATGCCCACCACAAGGGGTCTAGAACTGGACACAGGGTTTGAGGTGCTGCCAAATCAGTGCTAAACACAGGGCAAGAATCCCTGCCCTGCTCCTGCTGGCCACACCATTCTTGATCCAGGCCAGGAGCCATTGGCCTTCTTGGCCACCTGGGCACACTGCTGCCTCATGTCCAGCCTGCTGTCCATCAGTCCCTGCAGGTCCCTTTCTGCCTGGCTGCTCTTCAGCCACTCTGTCCCCAGCCTGTAGTGCTGCAGGGGTTGTTGTGGCCAAAGTGCAGGACCCGGCACTGGGACTTGTTAAACCTCACCTTGTTGGATTTGGGCCTTGGATCCAGCCTGTGCAGGGCCCTGTGCAGAGCCCTGCTACCCTCCAGCAGATCAACACTCTCAGTAACTTTGTGTGACCATGATTCCTTGAGGCCCCTGAGTGTCACAATGGCCTCCATGATTCCATGAGGCCTCCCAGTGTCACAATTACTTTGTGTCTGTGTCCCAGTTACTTTGGTTCCATGGGACCCCTTGCTGTCACAAAGTCCCTTGGATCCTTGGGCCCTGCAGTGTCTCAGTGGTGCCACGGTCCACCAAGGCCCTGCATTGTCACAATGGATCCTTGCTTCCCCAAGGCCCTGCATTGTCACAGTGGATCCTTGATTCCATGAGGTCTGGCAGTGCAGCAATGCTCTCCCTGGTTCCACAGTGTCACAATGGCCTCTTGGTCCCAAGGGCCACCACGCTGTCAAACATGTTTCCTTCATTCCAGGAGTCCCTGAGGAGCAGCCCTGGTGCCTTGGTTCCATGGGGCCCTGCAGTGTCACAATGGCCCCATCGTGACACCAGGTCCTGCTCTGTCACAATGCTCTGCATGGTTCCACAAGGCCCTGCAGGGTCACAGTGGCCTCTGTGGTGCCACCAGGACCCAGACTGTCACCATGGACTCCTTGCTTCCATTCAGCCCCACAGTGTCACCATGGCCCCTTGGCTCTGTGCTGCCATGTCGTACACAGTGTCACCATGGTCCTCTTAGTGCTACCAGGCCTCGCAGTGTCACAATGGCCCCTTGCTTCCCCAGGACCCTGCAGTGTCACAATCATCAGAGAATCAACCAGGCTGGAAATGACCTTGGAGAGCATCAAGTCCAACCTGGGACCCAACACCACCTTGTCACCCAGACCATGGCACTGAGTGCCACATCCAGTCTTTCCTTAAACACCACCACAGCTGGTGACTCACCCACCTCCCTGGGCAGCCCATTCCAATGCCCAATCACCCTTTGTGTGGAGAATATTTCCTAATGTCCAGCCTAAACTTTACCTGGTGCAGCAAAAGGCTGTGTCCTCTTGTCCTGTCACTGTTCCCTGGGAAAAAAGCCTGACCCCCACCTGGCTGCACCCTCCTGTCAGGGAGTTGTACAGAGTGATGAGGTCTCCCCTGAGCCTCCTCTTCTCCAGGATAAACAACCCCAGCTCCCTCAGACACTGCTCCTCACAAGACTTTCTTCCAGTCCTCTGACCAGCCTTGTTGCCCATCTCTGGACACGCTCCAGCTCCCCCATGTCCTTCCTAAATTGGGGGCCCAGAACTGGACACAGCACTGGCGGTGCTGCCCAACCAGTGCTGAGCACAGGGGAAGAATCCCTGCCCTGCTCCTGCTGGCCACACCATTCCTGATCCATAGGAGTGCCAGGGGTTGGATGAGGGAAATGGTGGGGAGGGGGTGGGGAAAAATTCTGATATATTGTCAGCCATGAAGGGTCTTGATTTTCATATCTGTTCAAACTGCTTTAAAAGCTGCTGGGGATCAATATCAATTGGACATTGCTGAGATCAATCTATAAACAGGAAAATAAAACTAAACAGAACAAAACTGTACTCTTGGCATTCTTTTATACTATTGTATATTCACTTTGAGTACACTTCTGTCATCTGTCTAATTAACCACATTAAGAACTGAAAACTTGAAATATTCCCCAGGGCCTTTTCTTGTTCAGGTATTCTGAACAAGTGTTTATGAGCTCTTCTCACTGAATTCCTGAACTGAAGAGCTCAAGAAAGAAGAAGTCTCCAGAGCACTAAAATCCATCAGCAGCCTGCAAATGGCTGAGGATCCATCCCCATCAGGGCAGCAATGAACAGAAATGGGCACAGCTTTGTGGCTGCTGTCCCAGCTTTGGCATGGGCCCTGGGCCTGGAGCAGGAGCAGCTCTTGAGGGCCCCAAGGCCGGGGCTCTGGTGCTGCCCTGGGCAGATGGGATGGCAGCAGGGGCTGCAGAGCTCTCAGCACCTCAGGCCGAGGGGAGCAGGGCAGCCAGGGAGCCTCCTTTGGCCTTGGCCAAGCCCCTTCCCCCATGGCTGGGGCTGAGTCCTGTGGCAGCTGCAGCTGCTGCTGTGGCCTTGGCAGGGGCTGAGGCCGTGGGGCCAGTGCCCAGAGCAGCCTGGGCTGAGCAGAGCTGTGGGGCCAGAGCCGGCTGGGCTGGGCTGGGCTCAGAGAGGCCCTTGGTGCTGCCCAGAGCTCAGGGCAGCTGGCAGAGCTTGCAGGGAGCTGGGCTGGGCTCCGAGAGCCTGGCCCAGAAACCATCCGTGTCCATCTCAGCCTGGCTGAGCGTGCAGGGGCAGGACTCAGGCCAGGCCTTGTGGGGCAGGGCCAGCGCCTGTGCAAGGCATTGCAAACAGGCAAGTGGCCCAGAGAGGAGGCTACTCTGTGCCCTTGGTGGCACGGACAGAGCAGGGAGGGGGCCCAGGACATTTGTCAGCGCCAGCCTCTGTGCCCATGTGTTGGCAGCCCTGGCTGCTGAGCCCAGCTTTGGCCTGGGCTGAGTTTGGCTGTGGCCCAGCTCCATCCTCCTGTGGGGCTCAGGGCCTGTTCCCGGCCATGGCCAGCCCTGGCTGCCTCTCTGCTGGCCCAGAGGCAGGCAGAGCCCGGGGCAGGGCTGTCTGTGCAGCCCCACAGGTGCCAGGGGCTCTGCAGGAGCTGGCAGAGGCTGCCCAGCAGGGAGGCCATGGGGCACAGAGCCCCAAGGCTGCCGTGGGCACCACGGCACAGGGGCTGTTCCAAGCCGCAATGCTCCTGGCCTGGGCTGGGCCTGCACAGGGGCTGGGCCACCATGGCTGGGCCAGCACAGGGCCACAAAGGGGCCACGCAGCCGCTGCCGGGGCTGACAGCAAGGCCAGGCCCACACAAGCAATTGCTGAGCATGGCCTGCGCTGGCCAGGCCTGACTGTGCCAAAGGCAGAGCTCAGCTGCCCTTGGGGGCTGCAGCAACACTCCAGAGCCCAAAGAGCCTCCATGGCTGGGCTGGAGACCAAGGCTGCAGCAGGGAAATGCAGGGCTGCTGCGGGATGGGGAGGCCATTGAATTCCAGCACACACCTCAGCTCTCTGATGATCCCGGCACCATGCTGGGCCCTGTTTCAGCCTGGAGCAGATCAGATGTTGATGGGACAGGAGCCCTGCGGGGCTGTCAGGGACCTGCATCTTGCAAGGTGCTCTGCTCTCCCTCAGGTGTTCTGGGACAGATCCAATCCCAGCTGGGCACCTCAGGGCACAAGTGGCACTGCCTGTTCATGGGCACACAGCTGATGTCTGCCTGGAAAGGGGCACAGGTGTTAATACCTGTTAGTTTCATAATATACAAGCGAATCTTTATTATGTGGGTCACTTGAGTACTTTTAAGAAATGGCAAAATTTTCCGACCAGGAACACGAAGTTCCTGGAAGTGTCTTCTGATGGCAGAAGGAGAAGAAATGCTGGTCTTCCTGTGGACTTGTGTCACCAATATCCACTGTATTACTTCCTCTCCCTCTTCCTTCATGTGTTTCCAGGTCACCTGCTTAAATGGCCATGTCTAAGGACACCCCTTCACTGGACCAGCTGGAACTATGTCCACCTTGCTGCTTTCAGATTTCCTCCTCCAGATGCTCTCTGGTCATTCAAGTGCCTGTCAAATGACTGGTTTCGTGCTTTGGGCTGCAGGGACCTGCCCAATATTTCTGAAGTTCAAATAAATATCACATTAGTCAAGATCTTAATTGTGTTTCTATCTATCACAGAATTTTTCTTATGTCTTTGCCTAAAACTGTTCTGTACAGAAATCCCTTGGAGATGGGGGACATGTCAGATGCTGCTGGGACATCCCAGAGAGCTGAGGGAAGAGCTGTGATGGTTATTAAACTGTTCAAATGTTCAGCTTGTGTTTGCTGGCAAGAAACCTTTCTGTGCCTCTGAGTGTCACCAGGCCCTGAGCCCAAAGGACACAAACCTGATGAGTTGTGGTTCCCACTGCAGGGGCTGCACTTGGGCCTTGGCTCTGCACAGGAGAGCTCTTCATCCCCTTTCTCTCTTCTCCTCCCTCTGGGCGCGGAGGGAGCTCCTGACTTCAGTGTGTGACTCGTGTGTGCAAAGAGCAAATCTGGGCAGAATCGGGGCAGGGAGGGTTTGGGGGACATTTGGATCTGTGCTGGGCACAGAAGGTGTTTTCCATTGCTCTGAGACTGTCTGCTGTGCAAAGTGGATTTATTATCCAGCAGAGGAATGACTCTGGCATTTGATGGAGCTGTGCCTTCCCTTGGCTTTGTTGACTGACAAGAAATGAACATCCCTCTGTGTCCCAGGCAGCTCCTTCTGCAAGGAAAGCAGGTGGGAGTTGGAGCCAAGGAGCTGAAAGCTGCAGGTGCAGCCTGGGCTGGAGGGAGCTCAGATTTGCACAAGGCTGCTCTGAGTGCCAGGGCTTGGATGGGGGAAATGGTGGGGTGGGGGTAGGGACAGAGTCTGATTGATTGTCAGCCATGAAGGGTCTTGATTTCCATATCTATTCCAACTGCATGAGGAGGTACTTGGATTCAGTGTCAATTGGAGATTGCACATGTCAATGAATTAACAGGAAAGCAAAACTAAAGAGGACTTAAAAACTCTTTTCTCACTGTCTTTTTAAATATCAGGTATTTAGTTTGAATATACTACTCAGATCTACTTAACCACAAAGGATTTGGAAATTAAAATCAAATGATTCCCAGAGGCTTGGCTTGTTAGGTGTTCTGAATGTTCATGAGCCCTGGGACACTGAATTCCTGCACTGAAGAGCTGAAGGCTGAACAAGCCTCTGGAGCAGGGAAATTCAGCAGCAGCCTCCAAGTTGCTGAGGATGTCAGCAGCCCCCAGTGAGGCCATCCCTGCCCAGAGAGCGTGGGGGAATGGGCAGACAAGGAGAGCATCCCTGGGGCTGGGGCAGCACAACTCAGAGGCACCAGTGGCTCCAGCTGGGCAATGGAGTGTGGAATGTGGCTGGGAAAGCCCTGCCTGGGCTGGGCCAAGCAGGACACACAAGCCCTGACCCCCATCCACTAAATGACTCTCTCAAGGAGATATTTGAAAGGAATTACAGTTGTTTGTGTCCTCTGAGTTGCACGCACTGGAGAAATACTGACAGGAAATCCTCAAGAGCTCAAAACAACCAAACAGCCTTTACTGGCAACTTTAGAAAATTAGAGAAACTTTGGCAAATGGTTTAATGTCACATTCAATCAACAGAAAACACTTCTCAAAGCATTACCTTGGCCCATTCAACTACATAAACTCAAAGCCCATTCAATTTTAAGTTACTCAACATTTGTGCAAGGACAGTAATAGAAGAAGATATAGAGAGAGCTAAAGACAGAAAAGATATAGAGAAGCACACACACAGCTACCAACTCCTGGATTCCAGCACTGTTCAGATGGAAATTCCAAGAGGATCCAGGGTCAAGATGTGTGCTTGCCTTGTGGTCAGCCTTCAATACCCCTTGGTCTCCCTGGGCCCTTCCCCCAGGTGGGGCTTGGGCTCATTTGGTCCCTCAGGAGCTGGGCTGGGGGCTGCAGAGGTGGCTGTGGAGCATTGCCTGTGCTGTGCCAGGGACTGGCAGCCACTGCTGGGCTGGGATAGAGGCTCTGGGGGGATTGGGGTTCCAGGGCAGGGCAGGGCTGGGCTTCCAGGGCAGGGCAAGGCTGGACCTGCCCCTTCCTCCCCCCACACACAGAATGTTTCCAGTCAACAATCTCCTCCAATTTGTCACAATAGGGAAGGTTGGAGGTGAAATCCCAATTCTGGCCATGGGCGACATGTGGAGAAGGACAGTTCTTTTTCATGCAAAGGAAAACATGGAGCCCCAATGTTTGGAAGGCACGTGAGAACCTCACTAGGCCAAGGCCAGCCAGACTTGTCAGGAATGGCAGATTTTGTCTGCGAGCCGTCTTTGGTTTTAGGGAGTTTTAGAGATGGAATCCCAATCTTGGTAATGGGCACCTGGAGAAGCAGGACAGTTCTTTCCCATAGGAAGGAAAGCACGGAGCCTTTCCCAGTGTTTTGGGGACAGATGGGAGGTGACCCTTGTGAAACCACTGCAAGACAGACTTGTCCTGGCAATATTGCTATGTGAACAATCCCTGGATATAAGGAAATTTGGAGGTGAAATCCCAGTTCTGGCCATGGGTACCTGGAGATTAAGGTCTTTTCCATAGGAAGGAAAGCAGAGAGCCCCATTGTTTTATTAGCAGAAGAGAAGAGACCCTCAACATGCCAAGGTCAGCTGGACCTATCAAGTGGCCCCTGGGAGGCCAAGCCAGACCTGTTCTGCGTTCCCTTTATTTTATGGGGCCCTGCAGTGTGACAATGGCCCCTAGGTTCCATAAGGCCCCACAGTGTCACAATGGTTTCAAAAATTCCGTGAGGCCTTGCAGTGTCACAATGGTCTCCATGGTTCCCCAGCCCCCACAATGTCATGTAACTCCTCTGTTCCATGAGCCCTGCAATGTCACAATGGACCTTTGGACCCTGGGGGTTTGCAGTGTCACAATGGTCTCCTTTGGCTCCACAGTGTCACAATGGACCTCTGATGACATCAGGCCCCTTAATGTCACAATGGCCCTTTGCTTTCATGCAGCCCTGCAGTGTCACAAAGGCCTCTTGGTTTCACCAGGCCCCAGAGTATCACAATGGTCCTCTTGGTTCTGTGGGGACCCCCAGGGTCACCATGGTCTCACTGGTTCCATGAGGCCTGACAGTGTCACAATGCTTTGCTTATTCCATGGGCCCTCATGTCATCACAATGGTCTCCATGATCCCATGAGTCCCCTCACTGTAACAATGGTCTCCTTGGTTCCATGGTGCCCCTCAGTGTCACAACGGCCCCTTGGTTCCATGAGGCCCTGAAATGTCTTAATGGTGTCTCCATGGTTCCATGAGGTCCTGCAATGTCACAATGGACCTTTGGCTCCATGGGGTCTTGCAATGTCACAATGGCTCCTTGGTTCCATGACAGCTCCAAGTGTCATAATGGCCTCCTCAGTTTCAGAAGGCCCCACAGTGTCACAATGGACCCTTGGTTGTCCTTGGGCCTCTCAGTGTCACAATGATCCCTGCATTCCATGGAGCCACACATTGTCAGTATGGTCTCCTTGGTTCCATGAGGCCCAGCAATGTCACAGGGCTCTCCATGATTCCATGAGGCCTGACACTGTCACAATGGTCCCTTGGTCTCACAGGGCCCCACAGTGTCACCGTGGTCCCTTGGTCTCACAGGGCCCCACAGTGTCACAATGGTCCCTTGGTCTCACATGGCCCCACAGTGTCACAAGGGTCCCTTGGTTCCATGGGCCCTGTGCTGCTGCATTCCCCCCTCCCCTTCTCAGGCCGCCCTGCCAGCTGAGAAATGCTCCTTGGGGCTCGGCCTTGGCCAACAGCCCCTGGGCTCAGCTCCTCTGCAGCTCATCACAAACACTGTCTGCTCCAGGCACTGCTGCTGCCCACCCAGCTCCTGCTTTCTGTAGGAGCAGCCCTGGGAACTGGTTTTGTTCCCTCCGTGGCACAACATCCCTGTTCTCACCCTGCCAAAGAAAGCTGTTGGTGCCCAGTGCGGCCAGGATGAACCATTGCTGGGACTGAAGCCCCTCTCTTGGGGCCCTACAAACAGCGCTCCAAAAGGAGCCCTTGGAGCTCTCCTGGGCCAGCGACTCCCTCTGAGTGGGGCCTCTCCCAGCCGGGAACTCTCCCGTTTGCTGCACTCGGGGATCCCCAACAACGACGGAGCCTGGGCCGATCCCCCCACTCCTCCAGGCTCAACCCTTCACCCCCTGGAGAGATGCCAACAGATCCTCAGGGAGCATTTCCTGCCCTCAGGGGAATTTCTCCCAGGTGCCTTGCACTGACTCTTTGTGTCTGTGTGCACACAGGAGTGCCCGTGCTGGGGAAATGTGGCAGAAATGCTGCTCTCTGAGGGGCTTGAGTGCCTTGGATAGCTGAGTCAGTCAGGCCTGTAAGTGAGGTTAAGTCATGAGATGTAGGCAAAGTTAAATGCTGCTAAGAGTTTTTCCTTTGCTAAGCTGTTATGTTTAATAAAAGTTATTGGCTAAGTAAAATATTGTTAAGTGTTATTCCTCTGTTAAATTGCTAAGTTATAGGTTGTACGTTAGGTTAAATAGTGTTAAGTGCTGTTCTTTTGCTAAATTGTCAAGTTGAAGGTATCAGTTAAGGTTAAGGTATAAGTTAAGTCCTATTTAGTTTGAGCTCTGTTCAGCTTTTAGGCCATAGTCCTTTTATCCTTGCCCTCATTGTCCTTTTGTCACACATACACAGGGACAGTTCTCAGCTCATTTCTTGCTTGATTGTCTGGTTTTGTTTGCTTGATTGTCTTTGCTTTTGTTGTTGCTTTGTCTCCTTGGTGTGCCTGATGTGTCCAGTCAGGAGCAGAGTGACTCTTGCCAAGGAACTTTGTGCTGCTGTCCCTTAATATTCAATCTGGTTTTTGCTGATCCCTTGCTGGGGATTTTTTCAGCGCTCTCAAGGCCTCATTGGTACCAGGTTGAAGGAGCCCTGGCCCAGGCTCTGGCCCTGGGGGACACGGGGATGCTGCCGGGGGGTCCCTGTCCCCCTGTGCCACCCCCAGGGCCCCGGACCCCGTCCCCGTGTCAGGCTCTGGGGTCGATCTCGTGGAACATCCTCTGGGGGAGGCTGCGGCGCCGGGGGCGGGGGGACCCGGGGGGACAGGGGACCCCGCTGTGCACGAGCAGGGTTGGACTGCTCTGGGGGGAACTGTGAGGGGGGCCGGGGCAGAGTGACCTCCCCAGTGACCTCACACAGCCCCTGTGATGTCACACTGCCCCTGTGATGTCACACAGCAACCTGTGATGTCACAGAGCCAACTCTGGGATGTCATCCTGGAATGTCATGCAGCTGCACTGTGATGTCACAGAAGACTCTGTGATTTCAGAAAGTCACACTGTGATTCCACAATCTGTTCTGTGATGTCACAGGCTGCTCTATGATGTTACACAGCCATCCAGTGATGTCACAACCCTCTCTCTGATGTCACAGAGCCACCATCTATGACAGCACGATCTGCTCTAGGGACTCACACCCTACTCTGTGATGTCACAGACAGATGTGTTATGTCACAACCCCCTCAGTGATGTCACAAAGCCCTCTCTGTGATGTCATACTGACACTCTGTAAAGTCACAGCACACACTTTGACCTCACAGCCAGCTCTGTGATGTCATACAGCCATGCCATGATGTCACACCCTGCTCTGTGATGTCACACAGAATCCCCTCTATGATGCTGTAGCTGCTCAGTGACCTCACACAACAAACTCTGTCATGTCAGAGCCCAATCTGTGCCCTCACACAGCCCACCCTGTGCTGTCACACAGCCCCTTGCTGACATCACAGCTGCTCTGTGCCTCCATGACACAGCCACAGAGGAGCTGCTGTGACACAGCCCCCTCTGGGACATGCCACAGCCCCTGCCAGGGCTGAGCCCCTGAGAGCTCTGTCTGTGCCCTGCTGGTGTCCCTGAGGGGCCCTGGCAGTGCCCCAGCCCTGCTGGGCTGTGCCCAGGAGCTGCTCCTGGCCAGAGCTGTCTCTCCGCAGCTCTGCTGCCCTTGCCAGGAGCTGCCTCTGGGCCAGGAGCCCGGCCCAGCTCAGCAGCACAGACACAGCACAAGGACTGTAATGACCCTCTGGGACTTTGGTGCTCTTTGCATCGGACTCAGTCCCTCACAGTGTGCTCAAAGAACTTCTCAAGAACTCAAAGTGACGTTTCTTGTGCATAAAATTGATCCTTCTGAGGGACAGGACTGAGAAAGCATCCCCAGGTTCCAGGTAGAGCAGAACACTGGTGGCAGTGATGACAGGTGGGGACAAGCAAGGCAAAGGTGTCTCTGGTGCTGAGCAAACCTGCGCCTCTGTCCCTGCAGGCTGTGGGCATCCCCCGGCTGCCCCACCTGGCTGGGCCCTTCCTTTGCTGACAGCTCTGCCTCCTGCCTGCCCCTGCCTGCCCACACAAAGCCTTGGGCTGCTCCAGGCTCCTGCTGGGGGACGTGCTGCACCACAGCCCTGCTCTGGCAGGGAAATTCCTTTCTCCTGGTGTCCACTCTGGGCCTCCCCAGCTGCCCTTGGTGCTATCATGTCTTCTTCAGGCTCATTCCCACTAGGAAGAAAAGCTCCAGCCTCTCTCAAATCACCCTTCCCTCCCTCCCAGGCTACTCCTGTTCTGTCCTCAGTCTCCACACCTCTTAGCCCAGAGCCTGCAGACTCTCCCTGCTGGTTTTGTGATGAGGCCTAAAAACCCCATCTTGGGAGATTTTTGGGTCCTCTCCAAGGTCTGTGAAAATGGAAAAATAGTGATCAAAGTTATTTTCTCCCAAATCTTGCAGTGACAGAACAAGGGTCAATATGTCTAAACTGAATGAGGGTGGATTTACATTTGTTAGAAGGAGGAAATATTTTACAATTATGAAAGTGACATGAAACAGCAACTGTTTTTCCAGAGAATTGGATTCCCCATCCCAGGAATTGTCCAAGATCAGGAGCTTTGTGCAACCTGACCCAGTGAAACCCCCTGCCCTCCCCAGTGGCAGAATTCCTGTTATGTGGGTTCTCTGATGTGCTGGGTGCCCTCACAACGCTTCTGGCCAGAATGTCTGCTGAGGGCAGCCAGGCTGCTGCAGGGGCAGTGACCTCACAGCCATCACCATGGCAGCCCTGTCCCCTGGGCCTGGCTCTGCCCTTTCCTCTGGCCCTGCCTTGGCTCTGCTGGCATGAAGAGTTTTGTCATTGATATCTTGTCCCCAAGGTGCAGGGGCCAATGGCTTCCCAGTCAGGCTCCTGGAGCAGAAGTGGCTTTTCAGAGGCCAGCCAGGAATGAGCTTTTCTGAGGCAGCAGCTCTGCAGTGGTGGCCACCAGGCCGGGCTGCCAAGGGAGGCTTCTGGCCATGGCCTGCAAGCAGCTGCTGCTGCCAAGGTGCCTTTGGTGCCTCAGGCTCTCCCTGGCACAGCTCCCAGCATGGCACTCTGCCCTTGTGCCCGAGGCCTTTCCTGTGCTGGGGCTGGCCTGGGGCTTTTCCTGCAGCGCGACCTGCCCTGCTGATGGCACAGGAAAGGCAATTCCTGCTGGAGCAGGAGGCTCTGCCTGCAATGGGCTCCAACAGCTCCAGCAAGGCCCTGTTGACTTCAAAATTGCTGCCTAGAGCACGATATTCTAATAATTGTTATAGCTCCTGTACTGTGGAGTAAATAACTGTGCTAGTGATCTTTCCCTCTGATCATGATCAGAATCAATCAGAGGTGTATTTATACTAATTTATCTGGTATTCTATCATTAATCCTGTAGGACAAAATGTGTTAAAGTTCAATTTCACCTGTCCAATGCTTTCGACCTTTGACAAAGTCAGGGGCAGGAATGTGATCCAGCCACTGCCAGTCTCCTCTCTTAGAAGGAATTTGAGAAGTCTAGGGGCCCTGCAGGGATTTGAGAATCCATGGTGGCTGTTGGCTGTCATTTCTCCACCTCATGTCTCAGAAGGAGTTTCTCCAATAAAGAAATAAAGCTTTCGCCTGAAGCTCCCACTGTGCCCATGACAGGAACTCCTGTGAGTGTCTTGGACATCCCGGCTCTTTGGCAGCCTGGGGACTCCTGGGATGTCACCGTGGAGCCCCCGTGAGTGCCTGTGACAGATGGGTGCCTTTGCAGCCCAAGGTGCCCTGGGATGTCACCATGGAATGGCTGTGACTGCCTCTGACCACAGGGCTCTTTACCATCCCCAGAAAGTTCTGGGAGGTCTCCATGGAGCCCCTGTCTGTGCCTGTGACATTCCAGCTCTGGAACAGCCTGGAGACTCTTGGAAAGTCCCCATGGAGCCCCTCTGAGGACCTGTGACAAATCTGATCCTTAGCAGGCAACCATCACCAGCCCCCTGTTGCTATGGTCAGTTTCCATGGCAACTATCACCAGCCCACTGTTGCTATGGTCAGTTTCCATGGCAACCATCACCAGACCCCCCTGTTGCTATGCTCAGTCCCTTGGCAGCTCCATGGAGACCCCATGCCAGGGGTGGTTGCCATGGACACCAGGGCTGGCACCAGCTGGGATGCTCGGTTTCCACGGGCCAGGCTTCAGGAATGGGATTCCCTAATTTCCTGCCCCCACTAAAACCACGCTGCCCTCGCTGCCCTCCCTCCTCCCATGGAAAGCACAAAAGGCAAAGATCCTGGGGTGGGATAAGAACAAGTTATTGGTAACAGCAACGAGATAAGGAACAAACAGAAACAAAAACAAGATTGATAACAGAAGGGATAAATAAAACTGTTTACAGAGAAGATTAAAACACAACTCACTGGGTCTGTCTGGCCACAATTTCCTCTGCCTGGAAAGGAGACCCTTCTCCTCACTGAGGGAAAGAGAGACACCCTTTCCTGCCCCTGGCAATGACCTGAGGTGGGAGTGAATGTAATGACATGTCGATGGCCAGACCATCATGTTTTTCAATCCCACATCATATCATCAGCACAGGCAGGAAAAAGGACAGGTGTCTTCCCAGCATGGATTACAGGGAACATGGATCCCCAGGACTCTTGCCAATGTGGGCCCTCTAATGGGAGATGAAGCTGGAGCGTGCATGAAGATCTTCCTGCAGCTGGGGCATTTGCAGGGCTTCCCTTACTGGTGGCTCCGTTGGTGTCTGGTCAAGTTAGAGCTGGTGGTGAAGCTCTTCCCACACTGGGGACACTCGTAGGGCTTCTCCCCAGTGTGGATGCGCCGGTGGTTGACGAGGGTGGAGTTTTGCTTGAAGCCCTTCCCACAGTCAGGGCAGAGGAAGGGCCTCTCCTCGGTGTGAATCTGCTGATGGCAGAGGAGATCAGAGCTGGTCCGAAACCTCTTCTGACACTGGGGACACTCGAAGGGCCTCTCCCCAGTGTGGATGCGTTGGTGGGTGATGAGGGCGGAGCTGCAGCTGAAGCCCTTCCCACACTCCCCACACTCGTGGGGCCATTCCCCAGTGTGGATCATCTGGTGGCGGATGAGGTGGTTCCTCTTGCTGAAGCACTTCCCACACTCCAAGCACTTGTAAGGCTTCTCCCCATCATGAAGCTGCTTAGGGACCACCAGCTCTGAGCTCTGGCTGAAGCTCTGTCCACCTTCCTGGCTCAGGGTGGGTCTTTCCACCTCAGAGCCCCCTGGGCTGGGTTTGCAGCCCTTCCTCCTGTGGAAACTCTGGGGCTTTTCCTCCACGTTGGAATTCTGCACTGTGGAGCCACTTAAAATGGCCTCTTCATGAGATTCTGCTGTGGGGATTTGTCCTCCCTGGCCTCCATCCTCAGCCCCTTCCCTGGGGGAGGAAGGCCAAGGAGAGGATGGGATTTGCCTCCGTGCCACAGGGAAGGGGAAGGAGATCCCCCCAGTGCATCCCTGGCAGGACGGGGTTGGCAGCAGGGTTGTCCTGCAGCCAGGGGCTGTGCTGGGCTGGGAGATGGAGCAGGAGAGAGGGGGAAAGGGGCAATGACTTCCTCCTCACCTGCCTGGGTGTCCCAGGGCTCCTTCCTCTTCCTCACAGACTCCTCCTCCATTGAGTCAAGGTTTGGGAATGGGAAATCCTGTTTCGGGGACCAAACAAAGGGTGCACACATTGTCTTTTGTACAGAATTAAAGGGAAACCTGGGGGAGAGTCTAAGCCAGAATTACAATTTAATAAGAAAATGAAGGCAATGATATAGAAACACTGCCTTAAACTGACAGAGTCAGGATATAACCTGACACCCTGTTGCTGGTCAGGGTGGTGGCTGCAGTCCCATTAAATGGTGGCTGCAGTCCTGTTGGAGTGATGAACGTGATTCTGTCCAAGCAGTGATCCTGTAGAAGGGTCTGGTCTTCCTCTGGAGGTCCAGTGGTGGTTCTGGAGCTCTTGTCCTCTGGGAATCCAGTAGGCAAGCTGCTCCTGGTGCTGCAAGGCTCAGCTTATATCCAGGTAGGAATGTTTGGATCCTCCCCCTGGGCGGAGCATCCCACAATGGGAGGATGGAATTTTATCAGTCCTGCAGTGACACACAATGGCCCATTCACAGCAGATATCTCCCCTGGAGGGCGTTATCAGGGCTGAGTCATGGAAGAGATCAAGAACACTGCCCCACCTGTTTCTAGCAGTTGATGAAGATGGGGATTGAAAACATGCATTGGGTTCCATCTTACACTGCAACCTGAAACAGTGGGGGAATCCCTGCTCAGGGGGTGAACACCACCCCCCTTACCCAAACTGGCTCAGGTGTAACACCCCCACCCCGGGAAGGCCACACACACAGGGGACAATGTCACACTTGCCCTGCCCCAGGGGAGGTCTCTGTCCCTGTCACTCTGTGGCTGTCTCCCCTTTTCTCTTTCACAGGCCGGGGGCTGTGCCAAATCTAAGAATATGTTTTTTCTTTGTCCCTCTCACCTTTGTGACATCCACACAGAGCTTTCCCTTCCTTTTCATAATCTTTTCATAAAACAGGTATCACAATGTATTGGGCTGAATTTCTACTTTTCTTTTATCAGAATGTGCCAGCAGCTGAGCTAGGGCTGTGCAGGACCAATGGATTTTGGAATTGCCACAGAATTGCTTCTACTGTCAGTTTATTAAATTTTGGGATTTGTTTGCGTTTTCACCACAAGTGACTTGTGGGAAGAGCAAATTCAAGGCAATTTCTGTAGAGTTAACTTTGATTTTTGTCAAGAAACAACTTTATTTTGTCCCATGCCCAGGGAATGCTCAAGGGGTCTCTGAGCCTCTCACACTGGGGGATGCTTGGGAGGGCTTTGGGGGGGTTGTCCCTGTCCCTGTCACCCCAGGCCATTCCCCAGGGGTATCCCTGTCCCTCTCACCCCAGGCCATTCCCCACGGGTGTCCCTGTCCCTGTCACCCCAGGCCTTTCCCCAGGGGTGTCCCTGTCCCTGTCACCCCAGGCCATTCCCCAGGGGTGTCCCTGTCCCTGTCACCCCAGGCCATTCCCCAGGGGTGTCCCTGTCCCTGTCACCCCAGGCCATTCCCCAGGGGTCTCCATCATTCTCACCCAGGGAATGCCTGGGGGGTCTCCCTCCCTCTCACCCCTGTGCCAGGGGGTGCTCGGGGCAGTCTCTGTCCCTCTCAGCCCAGGGGATGCTCGGGGCTCTCTGTCCCCTGGCCCTGGGGGATGCTCGGGGGGTCTCCATCCCTCTGGCCTCAGGCAATGCCTGTGCAGGGCTGGGCACCAGGGGCTCTGTGTCCCTCTCACCGCTGAGGCTGCTCGGGGCTGGGGGGGCTCTGCCACCTTCTCACCCCTGGGGAGGCCGGGGGGGTCTCTGTCCCTCTCAGCCCTGCTGGGACCCCACCCAAACATCATCGGGACCACAGGGACAGAGACACCCCCAAAGCCCCAGAAGGGCTGAACCTGGGATTTGGTTTGGGGCTGAGGATTTAGGAAGGGTCTGGAATTGGGGCTGGGCTTGGAGTTGGGGCTGAGATTTGGATTAGAGCTGGGATTGGGGTTAAGGCTAGACATGGGATTGGCTTTAGGGCTGGGGTTGGGATTGGGTCTGCGGCTAGATGAGTGTGGGGCTGGGATGGGATTAAATACAGAACTGTGAATGTGGAGTGAGATTGAGACCAGGATCAGGGTCAGGTTTGGGATTGAGCTCACCCAGTGTGGGACAGGGGGGATGTCACTGTGAGAAGGTTTGGGGAAAATACTGATTTGGGGAAAAACAAGGTGTGAATGCCTTGGGTTGGGGATTCCTCCTACCCAAGTCCATCTCTGGAAGTCACCTGATGTCCAAAAATCAAGAGTGAATCAAAAAATCCATCAGGAATTTCCCATTTCCAGTCTCATCCCTCTGGGGTTCTGGTGGTCCCCCATCTCAGGGCTGCTGGGGATCCCATGGGTCCTGGGGATCCCCCCTCTCCAGGGTCCTTCTCAGGGATTCTGGGAGGATTTGGAGTCCCAGGGTCCCCCTCTCCAGCCTCCCCTCAATCCAGCCACTTGGGGTTCCCCCTTCTTTCCACCGCCCTGTCCTGGTTTAGGGCAAATTTGGTTGAAAACCCCCAAAAGCAGTTTCCTCTAGAATGCAGATTCAGCAGCCCCACCCTCAGCCACTTCGGGAAAATATTTCCTTGGAGAAAAGTGGAAAAAAACTTTATTTACCAGGCAAAGCATTCACCAGCACAAAAATTGAACAATATTAAGCAATAAAACCTCCTGCTGCTTCAAAATAGATGACAAACTCCACAAGTCCCTCCTCGAGCTGTAGCTCAGTGCACTCAGTCTCTTATCAGTCTCTTATCAGTCTCTTATCAGTCCCTCCAGCGCTGGAAATGCCTTGGTCCACACCCGGCCAAGTGGGCCACAGGTGGGAGCTGCCAGTGGTGTTCTGGGTGTTCAGTCCAGAGCAGGTTTCAAACAGCTCCAAAGAAAAAGAAAAACCACAGTCCAGGCAACTTCTCTGCCTCAGAGAGCTAAAAACTAACTAAAAGCAAAGGAGAGCTCTGTCCCGCCCTCTGTCCATCCAGGAGCTGGAATGTGGAGGAGTGAGTGCAGTGTCTGAAAACAAACTGCAGCTTCTTCCTCCTCCCCTTGGCTCTCAGAACCAGCCTTAAAGTTGCAGAACTCATTTCTGGGCTAAAGGGACCGATGGGGCACGAGCATCATGAAGTCACCCCAGGACACGCCCCTGTCAGGGTCAGGGGGTCCCGTCCCCGCCTCATCTCCCGGCTGCCGGGGGTGCCCCAGCTCCGGTATCGCCCCTTCCCCTCTCCCCGCCCCGGGGGTCCCCCGTTCCACAGCCCCGGCTCTCACGGGGATCCCCAAAACCAATGTCCCGCCCCGTCGGTACCGGGCCATCCCCACGTGGAACCCCCGGGACCCTCCCGAGGGGCGATCGCGGCTCCTCTGCCCCCGAAAAAGCTCCTCTTAGGGAGCCTGGAGATACCCGGGGCTCGAGTCCGGGATCTGCCGGCTCCGAACACTCTCCAAAAAAATCCTCCCGGAGACCCCTGGCTGGAGTTATTTGGGAATTTAGCTACTTGAGCTGGGCTTCTTGTGGGACTTTTAGCAGCCTTGGGTTCCTCACCTTGGAGTAAATGAATTTTATCAGTCACGTGGATATCATTTGCTCCCTCTCCTCCTGTGATTTTAACAAACTTTTCAAAGAAGGACAACAAAATATTTTCTTTAAGCTCCAGACCCACAGCAGCCATTTTCCTCATAATTTCTCCCATAAGTTCCACAGGAGGAAAGAGGGACTGTGTACAAGTTTCTGAGAGTTCTTCCAGAAAGAGCCACAACCTCCTAAGTGGAGGGAACCATGCTGTTGTCAAAGGCACTTGGGGTCAGAGAAGAGTGCCTAAACTCACTGTGCCAAAATAGTCTCGCAATCTCGATAAGAAAATTTTCAGAGAGATGCCTCCACCTCAATTGAGGTGCTAGCAAGACCAAATGCAAGGTGGATTTTATTAAACAGTAAATGTGAGGTAGAGAGAGAGATGGAAAGAAAGAGAAAAGGGGAGAGAGCAAGGGAGTGACAGGGACAGAGACCTCCCCTGGGGCAGGGCAAGTGTGACATTGTCCCCTGTGTGTGTGGCCTTCCCGGGGTGGGGGTTTTACACCTGAGCCAGTTTGGGTAAGGGGGGTGGTGTTCACCCCCTGAGCAGGGATTCCCCCACTGTTTCAGGTTGCAATGTAAGATGGAACCCAATGCATGTTTTCAATCCCCATCTTCATCAACTGCTAGAAACAGGTGAGGCAGTGTTCTTGATCTCTTCCATGACTCAGCCCTGATAATGCCCTCCAGGGGAGATATCTGCTGTGAATGGGCCATTGTGTGTCACTGCAGGACTGATAAAATTCCATCCTCCCATTGTGGGATGCTCTGCCCAGGGGGAGGATCCAAACATTTCTACCTGGATATAAGCTGAGCCTTGCAGCACCAGGAGCAGCTTGCCTACTGGATTCCCAAAGGACAAGAGCTCTAGAACCGCCACTGGACCTCCAGAGGAAGACCAGACCCTTCTACAGGATCACTGCTTGGACAGAATCACGTTCATCTCTCCAACAGGACTGCAGCCACCATTTAATGGGACTGCTGCCACCACCCTGACCAGCAACAGGGTGTCAGGTTATATCCTGACTCTGTCAGTTTAAGGCAGTGTTTCTGTAGCATTGCCTTGATCTAAATTTTCTTATTAAATTGTAATTCTGGCTTAGACTCTCCCCCAGGTTTGCCTTCAATCCAGTTCAAAAGACAATGTGCGAAACCTTTGTTTGGTCCCCGAAACGGGATTTCCCATTCCCAAATCTCGATTGGATGGACGAGGAGGCTGCGAGAAACAGGAAGGAGCCCTGGGAGCCCCAGGCAGGTGGGGAGGAAGTCAGTGCCCCTTTCCCCCTCTCTCCTGCTCCATCTCCCAGCCCAGCACAGCCCCCGGCTGCAGGACAACCCTGCTGCCAACCCCGTCCTGCCAGGGATGCACTGGGGCGATCTCCTTCCCCTTCCCTCTGGCATGGAGGCAAATCCCATCCTCTCCTTGTCCTTCCTCCCACAGGGAAGGGGCTGAGGATGGAGACCAGGGAGGAAAAATCCCCACAGCAAAACCTCGTGGAAGAGGCCATTTTGAGTGGCTCCACACTGCTGAATTCCAAGATACAGGAAAAGCCCCAGAGATCCCACAGGAGGAGGGGCTCAAAACCCAGCCCAGGGGGCTCTGAGGAGGAAAGACCCACCCTGAGCCACCTTCTGAGGAAGGTGGACAGAGCTTCAGCCAGAGCTCAGAGCTGGTGGCCCATGGGCAGCTTCACAATGGGGAGAAGCCCCACAAATGCTTGGAGTGTGGGAAGAGCTTCAGGCAGAGCAGCACCCTGATCAGCCACCAGATGATCCACACTGGGGAATGGCCCCACGAGTGTGGGGAGTGTGGGAAGGGCTTCAGCTGCAGCTCTGCCCTCATCATCCACCAATGCATTCACACTGGGGAGAGGCCCTACGAGTGTCCCCAGTGTCAGAAGAGGTTTCAGACCAGCTCCACTCTCCTCCAGCACCAGCGAATTCACTCAGAGGAGAGGCCCTTCTGCTGCCCTGATTGTGGGAAGGGCTTCAAGCGGAAATACCACCTCATCAGGCACCAGCGGCGCATCCACACTGGGGAGAGGCCCTACAAGTGTCCCCAGTGTGGGAAGAGCTTCACTTTCAGCTGTAACTTGACCAGACACAAACAGAGTCATGGGTAAGTGAAGCCCTGCAAATGCCCCCATTTCAGGAGGAGTTGTGTTCACTGCTCCAAATTCATCCTCCATTGGAGGTCCCACATTGGGAAGAGCCCCGGTGATCCATGTTCCCTGTGATCCATGTGAGGAAGACACCTGTCCCTTTTCCTGCCCCTCCCAGTGACATGATGTGGGATGGAAGAACATGAGGGTCTGGCCATGGTCCTGTCATTACATTCACTCCCACCTCAGGTCATTGCCAGGAGCAGGAAAGGGACTTTTCTCTCTCACCCCTGAGGAGAAGGGTGTCCTTTCCAGACATGGGAAATTGTGGCCAGGCAGACCCAGTGAGTTGTGTTTTTATTTTCCCTGTAAACAGTTTTATTTACCCCTTCTGTTATCAATATTGTTTCTGTTCCATTTGTTCCTTATCCCGTTGCTGTTCCCAATAAATTGTTCTTCTCCCAGCCCGGGATCTTTGCCTTTTGTGCTTTCCATGGGAGGCGGGAGGGCAGCGAGGGCAGCGCGGTTTTAGCGGGAGCAGGAAATTGGGGAATCCCATTGCTGAAGCCCGGCCCGTGGAAAGCGAGCGTCCCAGCTGGTGGCAGCCCTGGTGGCCATGGCAGCAGCCTTGGGAGTGGGTCCCTGGCTGGGGCTGTGGGAACCTCTTCCCTCTGCTGCCCAGGGACAGGAGTGGAGGGAGCGGCTGCAGCTGAGTCGAGGCAGGCTCAGGTTGGATGTCAGGAAAAGGTTTTTGCCCAGAGGCTGCTGGGGCCCTGGCCAGGCTCCCCAGGGAAGGGTCCCAGCTCCAGGGCTCTCTGAGCTGCAGCAGCGTTTGGCCAGCGCTGCCAGGCCCAGGCTGGCATTGTTGGGGTGTCCTGTGCAGGGCCAGCAGTTGCACTGGAGGATCCTGATGGGTCCCTCCCAGCTCAGCCAATTCTGTGCTTCTGGGATCCCATCAGCCTGGGGATGGGCTGCCAATGGTTGCCATGGCAACAGGCTCTGGCTGCAGTCCTGAGCTGGTGTCCATGGCAACCACCCCTGGCATGGGGTCTCCATGGAGCTGCCAAGGGACTGAGCATAGCAACAGGGGGCTGGGGATGGTTGCCATGGAAACGGACCATAGCAACAGGGGGCTGGGGATGGTTGCCATGGGAACTGAGCATAGCAATGGAGGCTGGGGATGGTTGCCATGGAAACTGACCATAGCAACAGGGGCTGGGGATGGTTGCCATGGAAACTGACCATACCAACAGGGGGCCTGGTGATGGTTGCCTGCTAAGGATCCGATTTGTCACTGGCCCTCAGAGTGGTCCCATGGGGACTTTCCAAGAGTCTCCAGGCTGTTCCAGAGCTGGAATGTCACACACAGAGACAGGGGCTCCATGGAGACCTCCCAGGGCTTTCTGGGGATGGTAAAGAGCCCTGTGGTCAGAGGCAGTCACAGCCATTCCATGGTGACATCCCAGGACACCTTGGGCTGCAAAGGCACCCATCTGTCACAGGCACTCACGGGGGCTCCACGGTGACATCCCAGGAGTCCCCAGGCTGCCAAAGAGCCGGGATGGCCCAGACACTCACAGGAGTTCCTGTCATGGGCACAGTGGGAGCTTCAGGCTAATTTTTTTACAGAAGCTCCTGTTGGGTCACGAGGTGCAGAAATGATCCCCAATACCCCCACAGATCCCCAAATGTCACCATTGAATCAGAGATGACACCAACCCAGATCAGAAGGCTAAGGGCTTAAAGCCACCTGTTTTTTTCAGTCCTCTTCTTTTATATCTTGGTTTGCTACAGGTGGACCTCATTGGTCAATTAATCAACACATTTCACATGATTGGCCAATTAAGACAACACCATTGAGTAAACGACTTTATGGAAAAAAGCCAACTTATTACAAACATTTTTGGGGCACCAGTCATTGAGGTTTGTTTTTTGTTGGGCCTTTCTGGGGGCTCCCTGGATGGGGGAAACCCTCTGTAGCAGTTCTGTTTCAGGTAAATGGAGATGCATGGGACTTTCTCAGTCTTCAGCTTCTTGTTTATTGTTATCTTATCTAAAGTTTTGCATTGCTGTCCACACCAGGCTCAACATGCTGGGAAAACACCTCAAAATGGTACTAAAATGAATGGTTTCAAGGTCTTTTAAAGTTTTCTCATCCAATTAATTCTTAAAACATACATTATTTCTACTTATCTACCAATAATTCATCCCTTGCCTGTCCACATAAACTCTGCACTGTGCTTTCTTTGACCAATCACCCTGTGCCACCAACACTGCAGAAAATGGAGTAGATGAAGAAGAAGACAGGGACTACACCCCAATTGCTCCATCTTGCTTCCTATCTACACCATACTAAAAATCCCAAAATCTAAATTTCTCACCCAAGGGACGTAGTATGCTACTCTCTATTACCTATTTCACACCCTGGAAAATTCTAATCTGTCTCAAAGTCCTGGAAGTCCTCTCCATGGGCAAAGGTTAAATGCAGTGTTCCTCTGGGGGTCAGGATCCCTCAGAGCAGACAGAGAAATATTCCTTGTGCCCTGGATTCCCACACATTTAACCTAAAATCTTTTAACCCTTAAGATGTGAAGTTACCCAAAAACGTTCCAGGTAAGTAGGATTAGAAGGAGAAGAAATAGAGACCAACAGAAAGACAGAAGATCCCGAGAAAGACACGCACATAGGTACCAACTGCTGGGGTTCCAGCAACACCAACAGAGGAACCCCAGGAGAAGGCAGGATCCAGACCCTGTGCTGGCCTCGTGCTCCGGCTTTTAACCCCCTGGGCTTTCATGGCCCCGCCCCTGGGGTGGGACTGCCAGTTGCTTGTCCAATCAGAGCCAGGGTAGCACCACCTGCTGCTGTGTGATTGATTGATTGATTGATTGATTGATTGACAGCTGGGCCAATCAGAGCTGGGTTAACATCACCCCCTGCTGTGTGATTGACAGCTCTGCCAGGCCAGGGCTGGGGGTGGGGCTCTGTCTCACCACAAACCAAGGCCTGACCCGGCCCTGGCCCCACACGGGCATTCCGAGCATCCCAAGGTGTCTCGGGACATGGATCTCATCCAGCCTCTGACAGCCACCACGGTGACACTACGGAACCTCATGGAGAGATGGGTCAGTTGTGACAATGGAGATCCAAGGAAACGATGGTGAGACTGTGGAATCCAGGAATTGTAGAATGAAGGAGACCATTGTCCACATAATGGGCCCTATGGAGGCAAGGATCAGTGATCAAACTGTGGTTATTTTGTGATTGATTTAAAATAGAAACAAGGAGCCATTGTTTCACAGCGGGGCTGAGTGGGGCCAATGGACCCTTGTGACTCTGTTGGGTCTCATGAAACCAAGAAGCCATTGTGACATTGCCAGACCTCATGGAATCAAGGAGACCATTGTGACAGTGTGGGCACCCATGAAGTCAATGGAACATGGAACAGGTCTGCCTGGTTTGGCCTCCTGGGGGCTGTCTGACAGGTCCCACTGAATTTGGCATGTCAAGGGCCACTTCCCATCTGACCGTGAAGCACTGGGGCTCTGTGCTTTTATTCCTGTGGGACAGAACTGTCTTTCTTGTCTAGGCACCCATGGCCAAAATTGGGATTCTGCATCTAAAATTCCCTATATCCAAGGGTTACTCCCAGACAAAATCTGCCCATACAGTCAAGTCTGGCCAGCCTCGGCCTCTGGTGACTGCCTCTCATCTGCCCCTGCACCACTGGGGCTCACTTGTTTCCTTCCTATGGAGACCATTGTGACACTGCGGAGCATTGTGGAACCAATGGGCCATGGTGACACTGCAGGCCCTTGTGGAACCAAGGGGAACATTGTGACCCTTCAGGGTACCATGGATCCAAGGGGCCACTGTGACACTGTGGGGCCTCGTGGAACCAAGGACATCTTTGTGGCTCTGTTGGGCTGCATGGTCCCAAGGGGCCAGTGTGAAGCAGCAGGGCTTTGTGGAACCAAGAGGCCATTGCTGCATTTCAGGGCCTTGTGGAGCCAAAGGACCAGTGTGATCCTGCAGGGCACCGTGGATCCATGGAGAGCATTGTGGCATCGCAAGGCCCCATGGAATCATGGAGACCATTGTGACACTGTGGGGCCCCATGGAAGGAAGGGGCCATTGTGACACTGTGGGGACTTGTGGAACCAAGGGAATCATTGTTGCACTACTGGGCCCCAATGGAACCAAGGGGCCATTGGACACAGCCAGGATTCATGGAACCAATAGATCATCAGGACACTGTGGGGCCTTGTGGAACCATGGGGACCATTGAGATCCTTAAGAACTTGTGTAACCAAGGGGCCATTATGACACCTGAGGGCATCATGGGAGCAAGAGAACCATTGTGACACTGCAAGGCCTCATGGACGCAAGGAGCCATTGTGACACTGCAGGGCCCTGTGGAACCAGGGGAACATGAAACAGGTGTGGCTGCCTTGGCCTCCCAGGGGTCACCTGACAGGTCTGGCTGACCTTGGAATGTGGAAGGCTACTCCCATCTGCCCCTGAAACACTGGAGCTCTGGGCTCTTCTTTTTATGGAAAAGAACTGTCCATCTTTTCCAGGTATCCATGGCCAAAATTAGGATTCCACCTCCAAATTTCTGTGCATGTAAAGATTGCTGCCAGGACAGACAGGTCTGGCTGGTCTTTGACTCCTGAGTGCCAGAACTCATCTATTTTCCAAACACGAGAAAGGGCTCTCTGCTTTTCTTTGTATGGAAAAAATCATCCTTCTCTAGGCACAGATGTCTGAAATTAGGACTTCACATTCATAATTTTGAATATCCAAGGGTTGCTCCAAGCAAACCTGCCAGGACAGACAGGTCAGGCTTGCCTTTGCCTCTGGTGGTTGCTGTTCATCAGCTCCTGAAACATGGGGGCTCCGTGGTTTCCTTCCTATTGAGACCAATGTGACATTTGGGAGCCTTGTGAAATGAAGGAGCCATTGTGACACTGCAGAGCACCATGGATCCAAGGGACCATTCTGACACTGTGGAGCCTTGTGGAACCAAGGACATCATTGTGGCTCTGTTGGGCCACATGGTCCCAAGGGACCAGAGCAAAGCAGCAGTGTAGGAGTTAGCCTGGCTGTAACTCAGAGTCAGCCAGATTTTACCCCGGAAGAACTGGGCATGAGTTTCAAGCCCTGGGAATCATTTGTTTAACTTGGGTGAGTTTGAGAGTTCCCCCATAAGCCTTTAGTGTTGATATGCTAAGTTGTCCAAGTTCTCCTCCCCTAATGGTTACTTGTTTCCCCTCTATGGTTATTGTTCTAGAGTGTTCTACCCCCAAGTGTACACGCTGTTGCTTCCCCTTTGTCTCGGGTCTTTGGATCCTGCCCTCATACAGTTCTCGACTTCTCCGTGTTTATTGTTTTTCATCCTGTTATTAAAGTTCTTTTTGAGCAACTCCATCGAACCCGCTCCTTTTCATTTCCGCAACCCTTGCCCTGAAGTCAGGGAACCAGAGAGGTTTGTCACAGCCACCCTCATTGTGACCTTGGGCTCCCGAACAGGGACCATGACACTCAGGGCTCCCTGTGTCAGTCACGTCAGCTGGGGTTAGCTGATGGATAGGCCAGCGCTCCCTGGGATTTTGGATTGTTCCAGGCCCAGTGGATTCATTGTTGCTTCAAGGGACCTTGCCCAGGATCGGCAGGGACAACGATGGTTTCACCTGCATAGGATTGCAGGTGGGTTTGGGGAAATGCAAGACATTTATTGCCCGTTTTGCCACTGTGTTTTTACAATATGCACCCACATCTCATAATTGATTTGGGGTGTTCCGGTGGCTCTTCCCCATGAGGCAGAGAAAGAGAAAAATGGGCAGCCAGATGTCCAAAGTAGAAAGGAACATATACGGATGCTTCAATTCTCACTGATCATGACAAAATATTCTCAAAGAACGAATTAAAATCAATCATGAGCAGGATCATTAAAAATTTTCCAGACGCCTCTGCTGATGAAATCCATACCACAGAATTTTGGGACTCAGTGGGAGTTAAATTGTATAAGCTTTTGATCAAAAGGGACCCCACTGCACCCCGCATGCTCCCCATCTTCCACACCACCATTCACCAGCAAGCATTTTGTTGAAAACTCAATCCGTTGGTCACTCCCAACTTGGGACCTCCCCTCAAACCTGCCTTTCTCACACCTTCCACGATGGTCCAAGCTGGCAATGGCCACGCTGTCTTGGAGCATCATGCCCTGGAGACTCAAGATGGAAGGAGCCCAAATGTGACTTGGGAGCCCAACCATCCTCCCTCCATCTTGGCTCCTCCACTTCCTGCTACCACAGCCTTCTCTTCCGCCCTGAACGAACCTCCAGACTCCACCCCCACAACTGCGGGTCACGCCCCCACTGTCAATCATCCTCTCCACCCTGGGCCATGCCTCCAGGTAAGGAAGGAGACTGGCAAATAGTCTCGAAAATCCTCATTGCCGCTGTATATTAGAAGGGGTCAGAATCCCAGCTATCAGCCATTGCTTTATGGGGAAATCAAGGATCTGTGTAGGGAAGCTAAAGACCATAGGAAGGACTTACCTTGTTTTAATGGCCTAATGAGGGCCATATTTACATGTCTTAACTCCCTATGATTTAAAATATATTATGACCATGTTGTTGTCACCTACAGAATACACCCTGTGAGAAGGGGATGGAAGTGTTTACTAAATCAATTAATAGCAGACTATGCTAATAATGAGGCAAGGGCAGAATTGACAATCAACCATCTAGCTGGAGAAGGACAGCACAGCCTACCAGATGATCAAGCAGCAGGTATCCCCAGAGAAGTATTGGATGATATCAGAGAGATGGCTTTGAAAGCTTTAATCCAGGTATTGGGTGGCAGCACCCCCAATTTGGACTCCCTTGGGTGGCTGCAGCTAAAGCTTTAGGACAATCAGACCATCCTGGGTGCCTGTTAAGTAAGCAAACCAATGCTGCCTCCCTCACATTGAGTGGCTGCTCTCAGACAGAGACCATCAGACATGCCACCTTGCAGAACAGCGATAGAGTTTTTACTCTGGGCACATGGGCATGGCTGTGTAGACTCTGAGGGCATGTGCTGCATGAACCACTCCAGCCACAGTGAGTCAATCCACAAGAGCATTCAGGTACTGAAGGAAGGGTTCAAGAATCTTCAAGTGGAAAACAAACACTGGTTCAAGAAACTTTTCTCATCCAAGGGACTAAAGGGATGGATGATGACAAGCTGAAACAGAACTAGTAATTCTCTTAGTGGTTGTTGTTGTATTGTTAATTGTCCCATCTTTGTTTGCATGCTTTTAGAAAGTCTTACAAAATTCTTTCAATTCCATCTTTGTTGTAAAACAGAAAGCGGGAAGATACCCAACACAGGCTCCTCATGGACTCCTTGAAGGAGAGAATTGGAGGCCAGGATGGCACAAAAACCTCTCAGAGACTCAGTATGGGAAAGAAAATCCTTAAAAGTATCTAAAAGTATTCTAAAATCCATAAAGTACCTTAAAAACCTTGAGTATCTCAAAGCATTAATGAGCCCCACTGAGTGTCAGTACAAAGCTCTCCAGGGAGTCGTTAAAGCAGATAATTGGGGCCATGATTGCACAAACCTCTCACAGAGTCTGGATCAAAAGGGAAACACCAAGTACCTTCACATAACTTAGGTACCCTGAAGTATTAATGAGCAGCACTGAGTGTTGTTACTGACAAAGCCTCTCCAGGGACTAATTACAGCAGATAATTGGAGGCCAGGATTGCACAAACCTCTCAGAGACTCCAAGGCAAAAGCCAAACCCAAAGTCCTTTGAAAAACCTGCAGTCCCTGCAGGGAGCATGAAGGAGCCCCCAGGGCCATTGCTGAGCAAGGCTCCCCAGGGACTCCTTGCAGCAGATCCTTGAGGCCACTGGGATGTGGGCTAGGGGGGGATGCTGAGGGCAGCACAAGGGGCTGACAGTGCCCAGCCTGGCTGGGGCTGGGCCAGGAGGCCCCAGGGCCTCAGGACAAGGTGTCTCCTCCCAGCCCTTGCTGGCACAGACCCTGCTGTGCCCCAGGGCACCAAGACTTGGCTTCTCTTTGTCCCCACCTGTCATCACTGCCTGCAGTTCTCTGCTCTGCCTGGGGCCTGGGGACACTTGCTCAGTCGTGTCCCCTACTGGGACCCATTAAAAGTGCAAGAAAGTTTGGAGTTGGATTCTGCCTTGGAGCTCTGGAGAGGTTTCTTCAGCTCCCTCTCAGGGAATGATGTCCAGGGCCTGAGCACAAAGCCCCAGAGGCTGATTAAAGTCCTTGTGCTGTGTCTGTGCTGCTGAGCTGGGCTGGGCTCCTGGCCCAGAGGCAGCTCCTGGTCACCAAGAAGAGCTTCAAAAGCACATTTCTCTTGATGAGCAGCTCTTGTGCCAGCCCAGCAGGGCTGGGGCACTGCCTGCAGCCAGCCCGGGCACAGCCCAGAGGCACAGAGAGCTTCAATCAGGCAGGGCTGGGAAGGGGCTGAGAAGTGCCTGGGGCACAATCACTGCCAGCCCTTGGCACAGGAACCTCTGGCTGCAGGACAGT
Source organism: Agelaius tricolor (assembly GCF_023055355.1). NCBI lineage: Eukaryota > Metazoa > Chordata > Aves > Passeriformes > Icteridae > Agelaius > Agelaius tricolor. Next base: position 226,230 of record NW_027269311.1, on the reverse strand, counting down.
GCAGCTGCAGCTCCTGGAGCCATCTCCTGCAGCTGGAACATGCCAATGCCTGCAGAGCCTGTGAGTACATTCTCTGCTTGTCTCTTGTGCAGAGCAGCCAGGGGTGCCCAGGGCTGTCCTGCAGAGCAGGGTCCTGCAGCCCAGGGCGCTGTGCTGGGGCAGGGACTCTGCTGCCTGCCAGGGACAGCTCTCAGCCAGCCCTGGCAGCTGCTCCCAGCGCTGGGGAGAAGCTCTGGGGGGAAGGAGCCGCCCTGAGCAGGGCAGGGGCTGCTGCTGAGAGGGGCTGGGTGGGGCAGGGCTGCTCCCAGCTCCAGACCAGCCTGGGCACAGCTCCGCAGGGCACTTCCCAAAGAAGGTAAGCCTGGGATTGCTGTAAAGATCAGGAGCTTTCCTGAGAGTGTTTTCAATTTCCTGCTTGAAGAAGGATGGGAACATTGGGGTGATGACAAAAAGATTTTTTTTATTTTATACAATTTTCATATATTTGTAGCTCTAGAAATTACTATTACATAGTTATAAATCTATATTCCTTTTTTAGGTCTATTAAACTCTTAATGAAATAGTTTATTACTACTATATATTAGAGTATATAAAACTCATATATTATATAAGAGTCTATTACTATTATATACATCTACAACTATATTCCTTTATTAACTTTAATATTTTCCCTAACCTTTTTCTTTGATTTTAGAAAAATAAGCTGATTGTCTAAATGCATTCCTGAAATACATATAGTATACAATACATATAGTATACAATACATATAGTATCCTGCATAGCCTTATTATCAGGAAGAGGACCTACAAGAAGAACACTTTGTTTTTTGACTAGAATGTGAGCAGTCATAACAAAAAGTGAAGGCGAAGAAGCCCTTGGACCTACTCCAATGGATTGAGGCAGGGGCGTGTAACTGGGGTAAGTGAATCTCCTATTGGATGTTCCTGTTAAATATCCTAATTAATCAACCTTAATAAATTGTTGAAATCAGGCCCCAGGTATGCCCCATCCCCACTGGGACACCTGGAAGTTTCTAATTTATGTCTGGTTTTTACTTTGCTGTTCTAACACTATTGCAAGGGTTTTTTTGTTTTCTTTTTTGATTATAGACAACAAGGGGATGAGAGAAGCAGAACAGGAATTGTAATCCAAGAATCCCAGGACATTCTGAGTTGAAAGGGACACACAGGATCATCAAACTAAGGTTTGATCTTTTACAGGGACTGCAGAACTGTAAATTAAGCTGATCAGTGTCTCTGCTGGGAGCCTCCCAAAGGGCCCTCAGCCACTCCTCAGCCCTGCACAGCAGCAGCATCACCTTTGCAGGGCCCAGCAGGGCTCTCCTGAGCTGCCCTTGCCCAGCTGCACACAGAGCCTGCCCCAGCCAGGGCCCTGCACACAGGCAGGTTTCTGTAGGGCCCCAGCCAGGGCACGCAGGCTGGGATGGGCTCTGTGAGCGCTGCCAGGGACAAGGCTCCTCTCAGGAGGGAATGTCCAGCCCCAGGGAGATGCTCAGGGAAGGAGAGGGGGCTGGAGAGAGCAGGGCTGGGGCAGGAGGGCACTGTTGGTGTGTGGGAGGTGCCGGGCACAGCTGGGCACGGGAACACTGTCCTGAGTGCCCGGCTGTCTCTGCCCTGCCCTCTCAGGCACAGCACCACAACATCTGCTCTTGCTTCTGCCCTGCCCTGACATTGGCACTGTTATCTGCTGCTCTCAGGGAGGCTCTGGCATCTGCAGCAGCTGAGTCAGGCACTGCCCTTGGCATTCCTGCCAGGCAGGGCTGTCCATGGCAATGGGGTGTCCAAGCTCCCCTGGCACCTGTGGGGCTGTGGGCAAAGCAGTCCATGGCAAAGGGGAATGAGCTGAGCCCCCTCCCTGAGATCCCATCATGGGCACAGCCAGGGATCTCCCTGCTGTGCCCCGCCAGGCTCTGAGCTGCCCTCCTGGGTGCAAATCTGTGCCAGAGCCTCTGGGAGTTCCCTGAGTGTCCCACGGGCAAGGGCAGAGCTGCCACAGCTGAGGAAATGCTGCTGGGTTTGCCCAGGGAGCCGTGAGTGTCCTTGGCACAAGGGGGTGCTGAGACCTTGCCCAGAGACTTTGAGAGAGGGTGAGACATTCAGGGATCCCTCTGCTCTGGGCAGGGCCTGGTTTATCCCAGGGTGACCCGGGAGTGTGACTGTGCTCTGATTGCAGCCAAAGGTGCAAAGCCAGGGCAGTTGGGAACAAGCCCATCCAGCCCCTCACCTTCCCTGAGCCACAGGGAATCCTTTGCCTCTCCCATCTCTCAGTGGCAAACTCTGAGTGCAGCAGAAATGCTGGGGATTTGTGACCTCACAGAGCCAGGAATGATGTATGGGTAAGAAAAAATTCTTTAAACCAGCACCTGCCACCCATGTCCTATAGAATTGGGAGTGCAGATGCTACCAAGACTTCCTGCAGTAGGAGTGATTCCCCTGACAAATCCTGAATATCCAGCCTTGTCCCTCTGCCACATGGCCACAAACCCAGGGCAGTGGGGCAGGGATGGCTCCTCGAGAGCCCCCATGCACAGGCCTGGCTGCTCCTTGCACACTCAGCCAGCACAACTGGAGCTCAGGCAGGGACCTGGGTGAAGGTTTTCCCAGAGCAGGAACAAGGCTGGGTGAGTCCCAGCGGGGCTGTCTGCAGGGAATGGCCCAGGTTTGGCCCAAAGCAGCCTCTGCTGACTTGTCACTGTCCTTTCTCCATGAACAGGTGCCCATGTGCAGCCCCAGCAAATGTCCAACAGTAGCTCCATCAGGCACTTCCTCCTGCTGGCATTGGCAGACACGCGGCAGCTGCAGCTCCTGCACTTCTGCCTCTTGCTGGGCATCTCCCTGGCTGCCCTCCTGGGCAACGGCCTCATCATCAGTGCCGTAGCCTGCGGCCACCACCTGCACACGCCCATGTTCTTCTTCCTGCTCAACCTGGCCCTCGCTGACCTGGGCTCCATCTGCACCACTGTGCCCAAAGCCATGCACAATTCCCTCTGGGACACCAGCAACATCTCCTACACTGGATGTGCTGCACAGCTCTTTTTCTTTCTGTTCTTCATCTCAGCAGAATTTTATCTCCTGACCATCATGTGCTACGACCGCTACGTGTCCATCTGCAAACCCCTGCACTACGGGACCCTCCTGGGCAGCAGAGCTTGTGCCCACATGGCAGCAGCTGCCTGGGCCAGTGCCTTTCTCTATTCACTGCTGCACACGGCCAATACATTTTCCCTGCCCCTGTGCCATGGCAATGCCTTGGATCAGTTCTTCTGTGAAATCCCACAGATCCTCAAGCTCTCCTGCTCCAAATTCTATCTCAGGGAACTGGGGCTTCTTACAGTTAGTGTCTGTTTGGTACTTGGATGTTTTGTGTTCATTGTTTTCTCCTATGTGCAGATCTTCAAGGCTGTGCTGAGGATCCCCTCTGAGCAGGGGCGGCACAAAGCCTTTTCCACCTGCCTCCCTCACCTGGCTGTTGTCTCCCTGTTTGTCAGCACTGTAGCAATTGCCTACCAGAAGCCTCCCTCCATCTCGTCCCCATCCCTGGATCTGGCCCTGTCAGTTCTGTACTCAGTGGTGCCTCCAGCCCTGAACCCCCTCATCTACAGCCTGAGGAACCAGGAGCTCAAGGCTGCAGTGAGGAGACTGATGACTGGATGCTTTCAGGGACATTAAACTTCTGACCAATTTCTGCAAATCACTTGTAATAAAAGACATCTTTCTTAGTAATTGTTGCTTTGCTTGGGGTTTGTTCTTTTTTTCCCTTTGTATTACTTTTTTCATATTGTCCACAAATAAATGTCATTGTTTGTACCATTTCCCATTTTGTTTCTCTCCACCTTCCCTGTGGCCACAGACTGTGTCAATGAGGGGTTGTGCTCTTGGTGGCTTTAAAGGAACTAAAGGATCTCCCAGCAGAGTTTTCTGCAGAGATGCCCTTTTGTTGCCTTCTCTGGAGCTGCAGCAGCAATGTCTGTGTGCAGAGCTGGGGGCAGACCAGTGCTGGCACAGCAGCTCTGCTCCTGCTGGCCACATCATTCCTGATCCCGGCCAGGAGCCATTGGCCTTCTTGCCCACCTGGGCACACTGCTGGCTCATGTCCAGCCTGCTGTCCATCAGTGCCTGCAGGGCCCTTTCTGCCTGGCTGCTCTGCAGCCACTCTGTCCCCAGCCTGTAGCACTGGGGCCAAATATCAGGGCCTTGCACTTGGATTAATTAAACCTCACCTTGTTGGATTCATCCCCTGGATCCAGCCTGTCCAAGTCACTGTGCAGAGCCCTCCGACCCTCCAGCAGATCAACACATCCAGCTTGGTGACATTTGTGAAGATGTTCTTGGTTCCATGGGGCCCCTCAGTGTCACAATGGCCTCTTGGTTACACCAGGCCCTGCACTGTCACACTGGTCTCCTTGGTTCCATGGGGCTTAAAAATGTGACAATGGACTCCTTGGTTCCATGGGGCTTCACAGTGTCACAATGGCCCCATGGCCACATGAGGTCCCACACTGTCACCATGGTCTCTGTGGTTCCACAAGTCCCCTCAGTGTCACAATGGACTCCTTGTTTCCACCAGGCCACACAGTGTCACAACGTTCTCCCAGATTCCTTGAGGCCCCATCGTGTCTCAGTGGCCCCTTGGTTACACAGGATCCTGCAGTGTCACAGTGTCCCCTTGGTGCCATGAGGCCCTGCAGTGTCAGAATGGCCCCTTGGTTCCACTGGGCCCTGCAGTCTCCCAATGGTCTCCTTGGTTTTGCAGTGTCAAAATGGTGAAACCCCTTGGTTACACGAGGCCCTGCAGTGTCACAATGGCCTCTGTGGTTCCACGAGGACCCAGAGTGTCATGGGGCACTCCCTGGGTCCATTTGGCCCCACAGTACCACCATGGACCCCTGGTTCTGTGGGGCTGCACGGTGTCACCATGGTCCTCTTAGTTCCACGAGGCCCTGCAGTGCCACAATGGCCCCAGAGTGTCCCAATCATCAGAGAATGACAGAATCAAATAGGCTGGAAAAGACCTTTGGGATCATCAAGTCCAACCAATGCCCTAATACTGCCTTGTCACCCAGACCATGCCACTAAGTGCCACTGGAGAGGGACAGTGACTCTGCCACCTCCCCCCTGGCCAGCCCATTCCAGTTCCCACTCACCCTTTCTGTGGAGAACTCCTTCCTATTGTCCAGCCTGAGCCTCCCCTGGTGCAGCTTAAGGCTGTGTCTGCTTGTCCTGCCCTCCAGCAGATCCACACTCACACCCAGCCTGGTGCCATCTGCACTTTGTGAATGCTGGACTCGATCCCCTCACCCAGACCATCAGTGAAGATATTAAACAGGACTGGGCCCAGCACAGATCCCTGGGGACAGCACCAGTGCCTGGACACCAGCTGGGTGCAGCACCATCCCCACCCCTCTCTGGGCCCGGCCTCCAGCCAGCTCTTAAATCTCCCAGCCAGGAGGGAACCTGCCCAAGCCGTGGGCTGCAGCTTTTCCAGGGAATGCTGTCAGAGACAGAGTCAAAGGCTCTGCTGGAGTCCAGGCACACAACATCCACAGCCTTTCCCCCATCCACAGCTGGGTCACCTGGGCATAAAAGGAGACCAGGACCTGCCACCCCTAAATCCACTGAGCTGGCTGGCTCTGATCCCTGGGCCATCCTGTGGGTGCCCTGTGATGGCACTCAAGGTGATCTGTTCCATAACCTTGCCAGGCACCCAGGTCAGGCTGACAGGCCTGGAGTTCCCCAGCTCCTCCTTCCAGCTGTTCCTGGGGATGGGCTCACACTGGCACCTCCAGTGCTTTGGGACCTGCCCCAGGCAGCCTCTGAGCCCCACATCTCCCCCAGCCTTTCTCTGTCTGTGAACAGCAGCAGACAGAGCTTTCCTTGGCAGTGGGAGTGTTACCAAAAATTCAGTAAACCAGAAAACTCCTTAACCCCAGTGTAGCATTAAGAAGCAGCATTCTTTATTCAGCTGGATGCACGGGGGAGAGCTCCTCCCAAAGCTGTGCATGCTGAGTACAGGAAAGTTTCTGTTTATTTTCTGTATTTTGCAGACACATCCATTGATTGTTCTGGACTAAACATACATATGATAATCATTTCCCCAAAATCATTAACATATTCCCCCTCCCCTTTACCCAAGTGTTGTTCTCTCCTGGGGGTCTCTCTGGTGGTCCCTGGTGGTCGTGGACCCCAATGTTCCAGTGGGCCTGGCTGAGCTGGCAGGACCCTGAGGCTGCTGAACTTCCAGTTCCCCTTCTCACACAATGGGCCTTGTGTGGTTTCCATAGGCCTGGGGATGTGGAGAACAAGCTCCAGGTGTGAGCTCACCTGGTGTAGCCAATTGATCATCTGGTAACATGAGGTCACAGAGTGGGCTATGACATCACAGAGTGGGGTATGTGAAGTCATTGAGAGCTATGACATCATAGACTGCCTCTGTGACATCAGAGACCAGCTGTGTGACATTAGAGAAGGGGCTGTGCCATCACAGAGCAGGCTGTGCCATCCCAGAGGGGCTGTGTGCCATCCCAGCAGGGCTGTGTCAGGTCACTGGGTTGCTCACTCTGCCCCAGCTCCCCCTCACAGTTTCTCCCAACAAGTCCAATGCTGTCCATGCCCAGCAGGGTCCCTGTCCCCCGGGATCCCCCCGGCCCACCTGGAACCACAGCCTCCACCAAAGGATGTTCCACAGGATCCACCCCAGAGCCTGACATGGGGACAAGGGGCCAGGGCTGTGTGACCAGGACATCAAGGACGGGGATTATCCAGGTCACTGTGGCCTGGGTTGGGTTGCCCAGGGCAGGAAAGATGTCTGGCAGCTGGAGCAGGGTCTGGGAAGGGCCTCCAAGGTGGGGCTGGAGCCCCTGGGCTGTGAGCAGAGGCTGAGGGAGCTGGGCTTGTCCAGCCCAGAGCAGGGAAGGCTGAGGGGCTCCTCATCCCAGCCTGGCAGTGCCAGCGAGGAGGGGATGGAGAACACAGAGCCAGGCTCTTCATCGGGGACCTGGTGGGAGACAAAAGCCAATGGGTGGAAGGGGAAAGAGGGGAGATCAGCCAGGACAGGAGGAGATGAAATGAGTCAGGCTGGTTTCAGCATTTCCTCAGCACCAGAGCAGCCTGACCTCCCTTCTCCATGCACCACTGACAGCTTTGCAAATCAGGAATTGTTGGAGCTGTTTTGCCACCACTCCAGGATGAGCATCCTGATACAAGAACTTAATTGTGTTTATATCTGTCACAGAACCATGCTTGTCTAAAATTAATTCTAGTATGGAAATCTCTTGTGGATGGTGGACTCATCAGGCACTGCTGGGACGTTGCACATGGCTCAGGGAAGAGTGAGATTGTTATTAAATAGCATTCTGTTCAACCATGGTCTGTTGGCCATGAAGAGAAACTTTCTGTGCCTCTGAGTCTCACCAGCTCCTGACCCCCAAAGGACACAAACCTGATGAGTTGTGGTTCCCACTCCAGTGGTGGAACTTGGACCTCCCTCCGTAGCCAGAGCAGAGCTCCCTTGTCCAAGAGAGTCCTGGCAATGCAGGGATGAAGGAAACAGGACAGGCTGTGGGGATCAGGGGCAGAGACAGGGAGAAAAAAGACTTTTGCATTTGGTGGAGCTGTGCCTTCCCTTGGCTTTGCTGGCTGACAATAAATGAACATCCCTCTGTGTCTCAAGCAGCTCCTTCTCCAAGGAAAACAGGTGGGAGCTGGAGCCAAGGAGCTGAAAGCTGCAGGTGCAGCCTGGGCTGGAGGGAGCTCAGATTTGCACAAGGCTGCTCTGAGTGCCAGGGCTTGGATGGGGGAAATTGTGGGCTGGGGGTAGGGACAGAGTCTGATTGATTGTCAGCCATGAAGGGTCTTGATTTTCATATCTATTCAAACTGCATGAGGAAGTACCTGGATTCAGTGTCAATTGGGGATTGCACATATCAATAAATTAACAGGAAAACAAAACTAAACACGACCTAAAAAATCTTTTCTCACTGTCTTTTTAAATATAGTGTATTCAGTTTGAATACGCTACTAAGATCTACTTAACCACAAGGGATTTGAAAATTAAAATCAAATTATTCCCAGAGGCTTGGCTTATTCAGGTGTTCTGAATGTCAATGAGCCCTGGGACACTGAATTCCTGCACTGAAGAGCTGAAGGCTGAACAAGCCTCTGGAGCAGGGAAATTCAGCAGCAGCCTCCAAGTTGCTGAGGATGTCAGCAGCCCCCAGTGAGGCCATCCCTGCCCAGAGAGCGTGGGGGAATGGGCAGACAAGGAGAGCGTCCCTGGGGCTGGGGCAGCACAACTCAGAGGCACCAGCGGCTCCAGCTGGGCAATGGAGTGTGGAATGTGGCTGGGAAAGCCCTGCCTGGGCTGGGCCAAGCAGGACACACAAGCCCTGACCCCCATCCCTGAAACAATTCTCTTAAGGAGACATTTAAAAGGAAATTCTATTTTTTTTGTTTACTCTGAGTTAGATGCACTAAGAAATATCAATAAGAGAGTCTGAGGAGCTCAAAACAACCAAACAGCCTTTACTGGCAACTTTAAAAAATCAAATAAATTTTTTGCAAAAGGTTTAATAGGACATTCAATCAACAAAACAACACTTCTCAAAGCATTAATTTGGCCCATTCAACTTCACAAACTCCAAGCCTGTTCAATTTTAAGTTAATCAAAATTTGCAGGAGGACAAAAAAAGAAGTATTTTTCTTTCTCTCTCTCAGAGAGACAGAAAGAAAAATAAGATTCAGAGAAGCACACACACAGCTACCAACTCCTGGATTCCAGCAGTGTTCAGATGGAAATTCCAAGGGGATCCAGGGTCAAGATGTGTGCTTGCCTTGTGGTCAGCCTTCAATACCCCTTGGTCTCCCTGGGCCCTTCCCCCAGGTGGGGCTTGGGCTCATTTGGTCCTTCAGGAGCTGGGCTGGGGCTGCAGAGGTGGCTGTGGAGCATTGCCTGTGCTGTGCCAGGGACTGGCAGCCACTGCTGGGCTGGGATAGAGGCTCTGGGGGGATTGGGGTTCCAGGGCAGGGCAGGGCTGGGCTTCCAGGGCAGGGCAAGGCTGGACTTTCCTCCCCCAAACACAAAATCCTTTGAGCCACAATCTCCTCCAATCTTTCACAACAGGCAGTGTTGGAGGTGAAATCCCAATTCTGGCCATGGGGGCCTGGCCAAGAAGGGCAGTTCTTTTCCATAGGAAGGAAAGCACAGAGCCTCAGTGTTTGGAAGGCAGGTGAGAGTCTCACTAGGCCAAGGCCATTCAGACTTCTCAGAAATGACATATTTTGTCTGGGAGCTATCTTTGGATGTAGGGAATTTTGGAGGTAGAATCCCAATCTCGGCCATAGGCACGTGGAGAAGCAGGACAGTTCTTTCCCATGGGAAGGAAATCTCAGAGCCTTCCCCAATGTTTTGGGGACAGATGGGAGGTGAAACCAATGCAAGACAGATTTGTCCTGGCAATATTCCTATGGGAGCAATCCCTGGATATAAGGAAATTTGGAGGTGAAATCCCAATTCTGTCCATGGGTACCTGGCGGAGAAGGAGAGTTCTTTTCCATTGGGAAGGAAAGCACAGAGCCCCAGTGTTTCAATAGCAGATGAGAAGAGACCCTCAACATTCCATGGTCAGTTGGACCAGTCAGGCAGTGAACGGGAGGCCCGACCAACTAGACCTGTTCTATGTTCCCTTGCTTTTATGAAGTCCTGCAGTATCACCATGGTCCCCTTGGTTCCATGGGGCCCCACAGTGTTGCAGTGGTACTTTGATTCCATTGGGTCCAGCAGTGTCACAATGGACCCTTGGTTCAATGGGGTCCCACAATGTCACAGTGGCCCCTAGTTTCCAGCACACCCTGCAGTGTCACAGTGATCCCAATGATGCCATGAGGCCCTGCAGTGTCACAATGGTCTCCGTGGTTCCACAGCCCCCACAATGTCACGGGATTCCTCTGTTCCATGAGCCCTGCAATGTCACAATGGACCTTTGGACCCTGAGGGTTTGAAGTGTCACAATGGTCTCCATGGTTCCATGAGGCCCCGTGGTGTCCCAATGGACCCTTGGTTTGATGGGGCCTCACAGTGTCACAATGGTCCCTTGGTCTCACAGGGCCCCACAGTGTCACAATGGTCCCTTGGTCTCACAGGGCCCCACAGTGTCACAATGGTCCCTTGGTCTCACAGGGCCCCACAGTGTCACAATGGTCCCTTGGTTCCATGGGCCCTGTGCTGCTGCATTCCCCCCTCCCCTTCTCAGGCCACCCTGCCAGCTGAGAAATGCTCCTTGGGACTCGGCCTTGGCCAACAGCCCCTGGGCTCAGCTCCTCTGCAGCTCATCCCAAACACTGTCTGCTCCAGGCACTGCTGCTGCCCAACCAGCTCCTGCTTTCTGGAGGAGCAGCCCTGGGAACTGGTTTTGTTCCCTCCGTGGCACAACATCCCTGTTCTCACCCTGCCAAAGAAAGCTGTTGGTGCCAAGTATGGCCAGGATGACTTAACGGTTCCTACATTGCCTGTAGGTAAGGTTAAGTCACAAGATCTAAGTGAAGTCTAAACACTGCTAAGAGTTGTTGTTTTCCTTAATTGTTATGTTTAATATAAGTTATAAGATGACTTAAATACTGTTAAATGTTAATCGTCTGTTAAATTGCAAAGACATAGATTATAAGTTAGATTAAATCCTGCTAAATGCTGTCCTTTGCTAAATTTTGAAATTTAAGGTATCAGTTACGTTTAAGGTATAAGTTAAGTCCTTTTAAGTCTGAGCTCTGTTCAGCTTTTGGACTGTATTCCTTTCATCCTTGCTCTCACTGTCCTTGTGTCACACACACACACACACACAGGGACAGTCCTCAGTTCATTTCTGGTTCGATTGCCTGGATTTTGTTTGTTTTTGTTGTTGCTTTGTTTCCTTGGTGTGCCTGAAGTGTCCAGTCAGGAGCACAGTGACTCTTGCCAAGGAACTTTGTGCTGCTGTCCCTTAATATTCAATCTGGTTTTTGCTGCTCCCTTGCTGGGGATTTTTTCAGCGCTCTCAAGGCCTCGTTGGTAGCAGGGTGAAGGAGCCCTGGCCCAGGCTCTGGCCCTGGGGGACACGGGGACGCTGCCGGGGGGTCCCTGTCCCCCTGTGCCACCCCCAGGGCCCCGGCCCCCCGTCCCTGTGTCAGGCTCTGGGGTCGATCTCGTGGAACATCCTCTGGGGGAGGCTGCGGCGCCGGGGGCGGGGGGACCCGGGGGGACAGGGGACCCCTCTGTGCATGAGCAGGGTTGGACTGCTCTGGGGGGAACTGTGAGGGGGGCCGGGGCAGAGTGACCTCCCCAGTGACCTCACACAGCCCCTGTGATGTCACACAGCAACCTGTGATGTCACAGAGCCAGCTCTGGGATGTCACCCCAGAATGTCATGCAGCAGCACTGTGATGTCACAGAAGACTCTGTGATGTCAAAATGTCACCCTGTGATTCCACAATTTGTACTGTGATGTCACAGGCTGCTCTATGATGTTACACAGCCAGGCAGTGATGTCACAACCCTCTCTCTGATATCACAGAGCCACCCTCTATAATGGCAGGATCTGTTCTATGACCTCACACCCTACCCTATGATGTCACAGACGGATGTGTGATGTCACAACCCCCTCAGTGATATCACAAAACCCTCTCTGTGATGTCATACTGACACTTGTAAGGTCACAGTACACACTTTTACCTCACAGCCAGCTCTATGATGCCATACAGCCGTGCCATGATGTCACAGCCTGCTCTGTGATGTCACAGCATCCCCGCTATGTTGCTGTAGCTGCTAAATGACCACATACAACAAACTCTGTGATGTCATAGCCCAATCTGTGACCTCACACAGCCCACTCTGTGCTGTCACACAGCCCCTTGCTGACATCACAGCTGCTCTGTGCCTCCATGACACAGGCACAGAGCAGCTGCTGTGACACAGCCCCCTCTGGGACATGCCACAGCCCCTGCCAGTGCTGAGCCCCTGGGAGCTCTGTCTGTGCCCTGCTGGTGTCCCTGAGGGGCCCTGGCAGTGCCCCAGCCCTGCTGGGCTGTGCACAGGAGCTGCTCCTGGCCAGAGCTGTCTCTCTGCAGCTCTGCTGCCCTTGCCAGGAGCTGCCTCTGGGCCAGGAGCCCAGCCCAGCTCAGCAGCACAGACACAGCACAAGGACTGTAATGACCCTCTGGGGCTTTGGTGCGCTTTATGTCTGTCATGGCCAAAGTGCTGCCCAAGTTGGCTCTGTCAGGGCTGTCTTGCAGCTGCTGCCCATCCCTGTGCCCTGTGCAGCCCAGGCTGTCCTACGGTGTCCCTGCCCTGCGCCTCTGTCCCTGCAGGCTGTCGGCATCCCCCGGCTGCCCCACCTGTCTGGGCCCTTCCTTTGCTGACAGCTCTGCCTCCTGCCTGCCTCTGCCTGCCCACACAAAGCCTTAGCCTTGATACCAAAAGGGTTAAATCAATTTTTACTGTGCCTGTGAACTTTTAGCACAGGAACAAGGCATGCAGGGGCTGCTTTCCCAGCAAGGATGTCTGGAAGACAGGAAGACATCTGGGTCAAGAATGTAGTGGCAAAAAAAAAAAGGACTGAAACTGGGAACTTGGGGTGGGTTTTATGGTAATGAGTAAATTGTAATACACATTTAGCAATGCCAGTAGAATTACATGTCCACATAAGATTGGGGCTATCCCTCCCTAGACCTCAGGCCTGAATAAATGATACCCTCTTAAATAGGAAATTAGTGTTAAGGAGCCTTATTCTGATATTTCAGAGATTTGGTGACAGCAAGGCCTCACAGAACAAGGAGTCAGCTGTGACACTGTGCAAACTCATGGAACAAAGGGTCCATTGTGACTCTGCAGAACCCCATGGAACCAAAATCCATTTTGGCACATTGGGGCTACATTGAACCAATTGTGATACATCACATTGGGATACTGCAGATCCAAGAACACCATTGAGACCCTGAGAAACCTCTTGGAACCAAGGGGCCATTCTGACTCATCAAGGCCTTGTGGAATCATGGGTCCATTGTGACACTGCAGAACCAAGGAGATGCTGTTGGCTGTGTGAAAGCTCATGGAACCAGAAATCCATTGTGGCACAGCAAGGCCTTATGGAACCAAGGGTCCCTTGTTAAACTCTGTGGCCTCATGGAATCATGAGCCATTGTGACACAGTATGGCCACATGGAGTAAAGAGGCCACTGTGACACTGCGGATCCAAGGAGACCATTGTGACTGGGGAACCTCATGGAACCGAGAGTCCATTGTTCCACTGTGGGGCAGGTGGAACCAAGGGGACCACAGTGACTTTGTGGGGCCTCATGGAACAATGGAGACTGACACTTTAGGACCCACTGGAACCAAAGGGCCATTATAGACTGGCAGGGCCTCATGGAGTCAAGGGAACTACAGTGAACCCTGGGGGTCTCCATGGGATGAAGGGTCCAAGGAACCAAGGATACCATTGTGACACTCTGGGGCATCATGGAACCAAAGGTCCATTGGGACCCAGCAGGGCCTCATGGAACCATGGAGGCCATTTTTACACTTTGAGGCCTTGTGAAACTAAAGGGCCTTTGTGGCACTTCAGAGCCTTGTGGAGCCAAGGGGACCACAGTGACACTGTGGGGCTCAGTGAAACCAATGGTCTGTTGTGACACTGCAAGACCTTATGGAATCATGGAGACCATGGTGACACCAAAGGCCTCATTGAACCAAGGGGCCATTGTGACACTACAAGGCCTCTTGGAAGCAAGGCATCATTGTGGTACCATGGAGCGTTGGCATGCCAAGGGGCAGTTGTCACACTGTGTGGCACCAAGGAGTCCATTGTGACACTACAGGGCCCCATGGAACTAAGGATTCATGGAACAGTGCTGGAACAAATGGAACCAAAGCTCCATTGTGACACTGCGGGGCCTCATGGAATCCTGGAGGCCATGATGACACTTTGAGGCCCTGTTGAATCAAGGGGCTCTGCAGGGCCTCATGGAACCAAGGAGCCCCTTCTGACACTGTGAGTCCCAATAAAACCAAGGGTCCAGTGTGACACCGTGGAACCAAGGGGACTGTTGTTGTCTGGTTTTGGCAGTACAAAAGCTCATGGAACAAAAAGTCCATTGTGACATTGTGGGGCCTCATAGAACCAAGGAGACTGATATGACACTTAGGGACTCACTGGAACCAATGGGCCATTGTGACACCACAGGGCCTCATAGAACCAAGGAGCCATTGTAGCACAGCAGGGCCTCATGGAATCAAGAGGATCACAGTGACCCTGTGGGGCTCCACAAGGGGCTGTGGGGCTCTATAAGGGGTTGTGGGGCTCCATGAGACCATGGGGCCATTCTAACTGTGGAACCAAGGATACCATTGTTACACTATGGGGCATCATGGAACCAAGGAGGCCATTGTGAACCAGTCGGGGAACCTGCTGAGACCATTGTGACACTTCAAGGGCCATTGTGGAGGTGCAGGGCCTCGTGGAACCAATGAGACCATTGTGACATGGCACGGTCTCATGGGAGCAAGGGGCAGTTGTGACACTATGGGGCCTTGTAGAGCTGAGAGGCCCTTGTGACCCTGAGTGGCACCATGAAACCAAGGAGAGCAGTGTGACACTGCAGGGCTCCATGGAACTGGGAACTCGTGTGGCAGGGAGGAGCCCAATGGAACCAAGGCGCCATTCCGTACTTCAGGGCTTCACGGAACCAAGGTGCCATTGTGACACGGCAGAACCAAAAGAGACCATTGTGACACTGAGGGGCTTCATGGAACCAATGAGACCATTCTGGCACTCTGAGTCCCCATGGAACCAAGGGGTCATTGTGACACCACAGGGCCTCATAGAACCAAGGCAACTACTGTGACACTGCAAGGTCTCATGGAAACAAGGGGCCACTGTGACACTGCAGGTCCCCGTGGAAGCAAGGGGCCAGTATAACACATCCAGGCCTCTTGGAACCAAGGGGCCATGGTGATCCTGAGGAACCCATGGAAGCAAGGAGCCATTTTAAGACCAGGAACTCATGGAACCAATGGGCCCATTGTGGCATTGCACAATCCCATGGAAACAAGGAAACCATTTTGACACTGCAAGGCCTCATGGAAGCAAGGGGCCATTGTGCCACCATGGAGCCAAGGAGACCATTGTTATATCACTGGGCCTCATGGAAACAAAGATCTGTTGTGATCCTACAGGGCCTCATGGAACCAATGGGCCATTGTGATGCTGCAGGGCCCCAAGGATCCAAGAACATGGAACAGGTCTGGCTGGCTGGGCCTCCTGAGGGCTGCCTGACTAGTGCAGCTGACCTTGGCATATTGAGGGCTGCTTCTCATTAGCCCCTGAAACCCTGGAGTTCCAAGCTTTCCTCCTGTGGGAAAGAACTGTCCTTCTCCTCCAGGGGTTGATGGCTGAAATTTGGATTCTTCCTCCAAATTTGATTATATCCAAGGATTATTTCCATATGAAACCTGCCAGGACAGACAGCTCTGGCTGGCCTTGCCCTCTTGGGGGCCTTCAAAACACCGGGGGCCTGTGCTTTTCTTCTCATGGAAAAAAACATCTTTCAAGTCTAGGCATCCATGTCCAAAACTGAGAATTAGCCTCCAGAATTCCTTAAATCCAAGGACAGCTCCAGACAAAAGCTGCCAGGACTATCTAGGTTCCCTTGGTGTCTTGAGGGCCAGCTCTCATCTTCCTTTGAAGCACTGGGGTTCCATACTTTCCTTCCTATGGAAAAGAACTGTCCTTCTTGTCCAGAGCCCAATACACAAATGTGGGGTTTGGCCTCCCAAATTCTGTCTGTCCAAGGATTCTTCCCTGACAATAGATCTGGCTGCCTTGGCCTCCTTGGGGCTGCCTCTAATCAGCCTTTGGAACACTGGGGCTCTGTCCTTTCCTTCCTATGGAGAACTGTCATTCCAGTCCAGGAACCCATGGCTGAAATGGAATTCCACCCACAAAATTCCCGTTATATCCAAAGGCTGCTTTCAGACAAAAGCTGCAGGGACAGACAGGTCTGGCTGGCCCTGGCCTCTGGTGACTGCTTCTCACCTGCCTTCAAACCCTGGGGTTCTGTGGTTTCCTTCCTATAGAAAAGAACTGTGCCTCTTGTCCAGGCACTCTTGGCCTCAAGCACTTGACCACTCTATAGGGACACATCACTTAGGGGGTTGTGACATCACACAGCTATCTTTGACATCATAGAGTAAGGGTAAGGACATAGAGCAGATCCTGCCATCATAGGGGATGGAATTTTGACATCAGAGAGTGAGTTGTGACATCACTGGCTGGCTGTAAAATCATAGAGTAGGCTGTGACATCACAGAACAGACAGTGACATCACACGATGACTTTGTGATATCACAGTGTCTTCTATGTCATCACAGAGCAGATGTATCACATCACAGAGTGGTGTGGCTGTGAGGTCAAAGTGTGTGTTGTGACATTCCAGAGTGGCAGTATGACATCACAGAGAGGGTTTTGGGACATCACTGAGGGGGTTGTGACATCACACAGCTGTCTGTGACATCATAGTGTGAGGCCATAGAGCTGATCTTGCCATCATAGAGGGTGGCTCACTGACATGAGGGAGTGCGTTGTGACATCACCAGGTGGCTGTGTAACATCATAGAGCAGCCTGTGACATCACAGAACAAACTGTGACATTGCAGAGTGACTCTTTGACATCGGAGTCTTCTATAACATCACAGAGCAACTGTGTAACATCACAGGAGGCTGTGTGACATCATAGGGGACTGTGTGACATCACAGAGAGGGCTGTGTGACATCACAGGGCTCTGTGACATCACAGGGGCTGTGTGACATGACAGGTTGCTGTGTGACATCACAGGGGCCGTGTGAGGTCCCTGGGGAGGTCACTCTGCCCCAGCCCCCCTCAGAGTTCCCCCCAGAGCAGTCCAACCCTGCTCATGCACAGAGGGGTCCCCTGTCCCCCCGGGTCCCCCCGCCCCGGCACCGCAGCCTCCCCCAGAGGATGTTCCACGAGATCGACCCCAGAGCCTGACACAGGGACGGGGGCCGGGGCCCTGGGGGTGGCACAGGGGGACAGGGACCCCCCGGCAGCGTCCCCGTGTCCCCCAGGGCCAGAGCCTGGGCCAGGGCTCCTTCACCCTGGTACCAACGAGGCCTTGAGAGCGCTGAAAAAATCCCCAGCAAGGGAGCAGCAAAAACCAGATTGAATATTAAGGGACAGCAGCACAAAGTTCCTTGGCAAGAGTCACTGTGCTCCTGACTGGACACTTCAGGCACACCAAGGAAACAAAGCCACAACAAAACCAAACAAAATGCAGGCAATCAAACCAGAAATGAACCGAGAACTGTCTTTGTGTGTGTGTGTGTGACACAAGGACAGTGAGGGGAAGGATAAAAGGAATACAGGCCAAAGGTTTAACAGAGCTCAAACTTAACAGGACTTTACCGTAACTGATAGCTTAAATGTCACAATTTAGGCAAAAAGAGCAGCTAACAGTATTTAACCTAACTTAGAACCTATGACTTTGCAATTTAACAGAGGAATAACACTTAACAGTATTTAACTTAGCCTAATAACTTACATTAAAATAACAACTTAGCAAAAGAACAACTCTCAGGAGCATTTAACTTAGCTCATACCTCATGACTGAACATTTCGTACAGGCCTGACTGACTCAGCTATCCAAGGCACTCAAACCCCTCAGAGAGCAGCATTTCTGCCACATTTCCCCAGCACAGGCACTCCTGTGTGCACACAGACACAAAGAGTCACTGCAAGGCACCTGGGAGAAATTCCCCTGAGGGCAGGAAATGCTCCCTGTGGATCCTTTGGCATCTCCCCAGTGGGTGAATGGCTGAGCCTGGAGGAGTGGGGGGATCGGCCCAGGCTCCGTCGTTGTTGGGGATCCCCGAGTGCAGCAAACGGGAGAGTTCCCGGCTGGGAGAGGCCCCACTCAGAGGGAGTCGCTGGCCCAGGAGAGCTCCAAGGGCTCCTTTTGGAGCGCTGTTTGTAGGGCCCCAAGAGAGGGGCCTCAGTCTCAGCAATGGTTCATCCTGGCCACACTTGGCACCAACAGCTTTCTTTGGCAGTGTGAGAACAGGGATGTTGTGCCACTGAGGGAACAAAACCAGTTCCCAGGGCTGCTGCTACAGAAAGCAGGAGCTGGTTGGGCAGCAGCAGTGCCTGGAGCAGACAGTGTTTGGGATGAGCTGCAGAGGAGCTGAGCCCAGGGGCTGTTGGCCAAGGCCGAGCCCCAAGGAGCATTTCTCAGCTGGCAGGGCGGCCTGAGAAGGGGAGGGGGGAATGCAGCAGCACAGGGCCCATGGAACCAAGGGAGCATTGTGACACTGTGGGGCCCTGTGAGACCAAGGGACCATTGTGACACTGTGGGGCCTCATGGAATCATGGAGAGCACTGTGACATTGCTGGGCCTCATGGAACCATGGGGACCATACTGACACTCTGTGGCTCCATGGAATGTAGGGATCATTGTGACACTGAGAGGCCCCATCAAACCAAGAGTCCATTGTGACACCGTGGGGCCTCATGGAACTATAATGCCATTGTGACACTTTGAGGTGTCATGAGACTAAGGGACCGTTGTGACACTGCAAGACTCCAGGGAGCCAAAGGTCCATTGTGACATTGCAAGACCTCATAGAACCTAATGGAGAGACCATTTGGACACTTCAGAGCCTCATGGAACCAAGGTCCATTGTGACACTGAGGGGATTCATAAAATCATGGAGACTCATAGAATCATTGGGACACTGTGAGGCCTCATGGAACCAGTGAGACCATTGTGACCCTGGGGGTCCCCACAGAACCAAGAGGACCATTGTGATACTCTGGGGCCTGGTGAAACCAAGAGGCTTTTGTGACACTGCAGGGCACCATGGGACCAAAGGGCCATTGTGACATTGCAGGGCCTGATGTCATCAGGGGTCCATTGTGACACTGTGGAGCCAAAGGAGACCATTGTGACACTGCAGGGCTGCATGGAACCAAGGGGCCATGGTGACATTGTGGAACCCCATTGAACCAATGGTTGATTGTGACACAGCAGGGCTGCATGGAACCAAAGCTCCAGGGTGACACAGAGGGGCCTCCAGTCATCAATGGTCCATTGTGACACTGTGGAGAAAAAGGAGACCATTGTGACACTGCAAACCCCCCCAGGTCCAAAGGTCCATTGTGACATTGCAGGGCTCATGGAACAGAGGAGTCCCGTGACATTGTGGGGCCTGTGGAACCACAGAGAATATTGTGATACTTGGTGGCGTTCTGGAACCTAGGAGCCATTGTGACACTGTGGGACCCCATTGAACCAAGGGTCCATTGTGACACCGCGGTACCCCATGGAACCAAGGGGACCATGGTGATAATGCAGGGCGTCATAAAACCAATGGAACATGGAACAGGTCTGGCTTGTTTGGCCTCCCATGGACTGCCTGACTGGTCCAACTGACCTTGGCATGTTGGGGGTCTCTTCTTATCAGCTGCTGGAACACTGGGGCTCTGTGCTTTCATTCCCAATGGAAAAAAACTGTCCTTCTCCTCCAGGCACCCATGGCCAGAATTGCAATTTTGCCTCCAAATTTCCTTATATCCAGGGACTGTTCCCATAGGAATATTGCCAGGACAAGTCTGGCTGGCAGTGGTTTCACAAGGGTCACTTCCCATCTGTCCCCAAACCACTGGGGAAGGGTCCATGCTTTCCTTCCTATGGAAAAGAACTGTCCTGCTTCTCCAGGAGCCTATGGCCAAGATTGGGTTTCCACCTCCAAAATTCCCATAATCCAAAGACTGCTCCCATACAATATCTGCCATTCCTGACAACTCTGGATGGCCTTGGCCTAGTGAGGCTCTCACCTGCCTTCCAAACTTTGGGCTCTGTGCTTTCCTTCCTATGGAAAAGAACTGTCCTGCTCCTCTAAGCACCCACGGCCAGAATTGGGATTTCACCTCCAACATTCCCTGTTGTAACAGACTGGAGGAGATTGTTGACTGGAAACATTTTGTGTGTGGGAGAGGAAGGGGCAGGTCCAGCCCTGCCCTGCCCTGGAACCCCAATCCCCCCAGAGCCTCTATCCCAGCCCAGCAGTGGCTGCCAGTCCCTGGCACAGCACAGGCAATGCTCCACAGCCACCTCTGCAGCCCCAGCCCAGCTCCTGAGGGACCAAATGAGCCCAAGCCCCACCTGGGGGAAGGGCCCAGGGAGACCAAGGGGTATTGAAGGCTGACCACAAGGCAAGCACACAGCTTGACCCTGGATCCTCTTGGAATTTCCATCTGAACAGTGCTGGAATCCAGGAGTTGGTAGCTGTGTGTGTGCTTCTCTAAATCTTTTTTTGTCTTTCTCTCTTTCTGTGTCTGCTTCTTCTGTTTCTGTACTCCTGCAAATGTTGATTAACTTAAAATTGAATGGGCTTAGAGTTTGTGAAGTTGAATGGGCCAAGTCAATGCTTTCAGAAGTGTTTTTTGTTGCTTGAATATCTGTTGTAGTACATGACAAGAATTTTTAAAAGTAATGTAAAATTTTTTGTGTAACTGACAATCAGTTAAACCACTGAGATACTGAACACACCTCTGTGAACCACATATGCTAAAGATGAAAAAACCCAGGAACCTCCTCTTTCTTTTCCAGTCAACAAAGAATCAGTGGGCCCTGGCCCCAGCCCCCATCTCAACCAAACCAAACCAAACCAAACCAAACCAAACCAAACCAAACCAAACCAAACCAAGCAACCCTGCCATGGGCTGAGCCCCTTCCCCCCGCCCCAGACTACCCCACCCCCATTGGCCCCATTCTGACCAAACCACACCCCAACAACTCCCAAACAGGAAAACAAAAGAGGCTACAAAACCCCAACCAGAACAAAGCCAGCCACAGCTATTAAATCTTACCAAGTCACTTCCATCCAACACAACTAAAACTAAAAACTCCTACAACTTACAAACCATACAAAAAAACCCTACAACTAAAATTAAACACAAAAAACCCAAAACAAACCATAAAACCAATCCTAACACAACCCAACCACAACTTCCACCACAAGTTACCAGCGGGTCAGGTGTTAACCCTTTCAATACTTCAATCCTCCCTCGAGTAAAAGAAAAACAAAATGCAAGCCTATTAAAAAACATAAAACCATCAAAGCCAGTGAACGAGAAATTAAATCCCCAAAAAAAAGACAAAAAATAACCTTAATCTTAAAACTAAAATCTTCTTATAAGGTATAAATAAAATCTCTTTTTCTTTATAACACAAAAACACTCTTAAAAAATAATCAAATAATATCAAACAAAAACCTCAATACTAAAATAAACAAATGTTAAAATAACGGATTTTCATCAAATGTTTAAATGGGGGAAAAGAAAATAAGTAATTCAGTATCCCCAAGAGAAGATTTCTATTCCCAGAGATAAAAATAATTTTGAAAGTAAATAATAAAAACTTTTAAAGAAGTCATCTTTAAAACAATATCTCATAAGTTGACATGGCAAATCAATAAGCTGTAAAACAGCTTGTAGCAATAAAAACAATTTCATAATAACAAAGTTCCCCAGATAATTGATATCCGTGACAAAATTAAGAACCACAAAAAACCTATTTTTTCGTCTTGGGAAAAAAATCTCCATAACCTTAACAAGAAAAACTTCTCTCCCTAAGTAAACTAAAAAAAGACTATTCTAGAAACAGCAAACTAACTAGAAATTTTAAATTTACTTTCTTTACACTCTCAGTAAAAAGAAAAAATTGTAAACAAAAAAAAAGGTTTCTAAAGAGTTTATTTAATTCTTACTACCCTTTTTCTTTTTTAATTTCTATTTAGTAAAATTTTATTTATACCCTTTTGGAATTTTAGGCCTACTTTACCATTCTCATATTCCAATCTCAAAACAAAATAAACACATTAATAATTAACCAACACTATAACCCGCCACACTCATCAATACATTAATTAGGAAATCTCAAAATTAGAAAAATCTTAAATTAACAAAACAAAACTACTACAATGTCATAATAAATCTTTTGCCAAAGTTTCTCTGATTTTCTAATGCTCCCAGTAAAGTCTGTTTGTTTGTTTTGAGCTCCTGAGAATCTCTTGTTGGTATTTCCCCAGGGAGTCCAACTCAGAGTACATAAACAATTGTAATTCCTTTTAAATGTCTCCTTGAGAGAGTTGTTTGGGGAATGGGGGTCAGGAATTGTGTTTGCTGCTTGGCCCAGCCCAGGCAGGGCTTTCCCAGCCACATTCCACACTCCATTGCCCAGCTGGAGCCGCTGGTGCCTCTGAGTTGTGCTGCCCCAGCCCCAGGGACGCTCTCCTTGTCTGCCCATTCCCCCACGGTCTCTGGGCAGGGATGGCCTCACTGGGGGCTGCTGACATCCTCAGCAACTTGGAGGCTGCTGCTGAATTTCCCTGCTCCAGAGGCTTGTTCAGCCTTCAGCTCTTCAGTGCAGGAATTCAGTGTCCCAGGGCTCATTAACATTGAGAACACCTGAACAAGCCAAGCCTCTGGGAATCATTTGATTTTAATTTCCAAATCCCTTGTGGTTAAGTAGATCTGAGTAGTATATTCAAACTAAATACCTGATATTTAAAAAGACAGTGAGAAAAGATTTTTTAAGTCCTGTTTAGTTTAGCTTTCCTGTTAATTCATTGACATGTGCAATCTCCAATTGACATTGAATCCAAGTACCTCCTCATGCAGTTGGAATAGATATGGAAATCAAGACCCTTCATGGCTGACAATCAATCAGACTCTGTCCCTACCCCCAGCCCACCATTTCCCCCATCCAAGCCCTGGCACTCACAGCAGCCTTGTGCAAATCTGAGCTCCCTCCTGCCCAGGCTGCACCTGCAGCTTTCAGCTCCTTGGCTCCAATTCCCACCTGCTTTCCTTGCAGAAGGAGCTGCCCGAGACACAGAGGGATGTTCATTTCTTGTCAGTCAACAAAGCCAAGGGAAGGCACAGCTCCATCAAATGCCAAAGTCATTCCTCTGCTGGATAATAAATCCACTTTGCACAGCAGACAGTCTCAGAGCAATGGAAAACACCTTCCGGGCCCAGCACTGATCCAAATGTCCCCCAAACCCTCCCTGCCCCGATTCTGCCCAGATTTGCTCTTTGCACACACGAGTCACACACTGAAGTCAGGAGCTCCCTCCATGCCCAGAGGAGGAAGAGAGAAAGGGGATGAAGAGCTCTCCTGTGCAGAGCCAAGGTCCAAGTGCAGCCCCTGCAGTGGGAACCACAACTCATCAGGTTTGTGTCCTTTGGGCTCAGGGCCTGGTGACACTCAGAGGCACAGAAGGGTTTCTTGCCAACAAACACAAGTTGAACATTTGAACAGTTTAATAACCATCACAGCTCTTCTCTCAGCTCTCTGGGATGTCCCAGCAGCATCTGACATGTCCCCCATCCCCAAGGGATTTCTGTACAGAACAGTTTTAGGCAAAGACATAAGAAAAATTCTGTGATAGATAGGAACACAATTAAGATCTTGACTAATGTGATATTTATTTGAACTTCAGAAATATTGGGCAGGTCCCTGCAGCCCAAAGCACGAAACCAGTCATTTGACAGGCACTTGAATGACCAGAGAGCATCTGGAGGAGGAAATCTGAAAGCAGCAAGGTGGACATAGTTCCAGCTGGTCTAGTGAAGGGGTGTCCTTAGACATGGCCATTTAAGCAGGTGACCTGGAAACACCTGAAGGAAGAGGGAGAGGAAGTAATACAGTGGATATTGGTGACACAAGTCCACAGGAAGACCAGCATTTCTTCTCCTTCTGCCATCAGAAGACACTTCCAGGAACTTCGTGTTCCTGGTCGGAAAATTTTGCCATTTCTTAAAAGTACTCAAATGACCCAGAAAATAAAGATTCACTTGTGTATTATGAAACTAACAGGTATTAACACCTGTGCCCCTTTCCAGGCAGACATCAGCTGTGTGCCCATGAACAGGCAGTGCCACTTGTGCCCTGAGGTGCCCACCTGGGATTGGATCTCTCCCAGAGCACCTGAGGGAGAGCAGAGCACCTTGCAAGCTGCAGGTCCCTGACAGCCCCGCAGGGCTCCTGTCCCATCAACATCTGCTCTGCTCCAGTGTGAAACAGGGCCCAGCATGGTGCCGGGATCATCAGAGAGCTGAGGTGTGTGCTGGAATCCAATGCCCTCCCCATCCCACAGCAGCCCTGCATTTCCCTGCTGCAGCCTTGGTCTCCAGCACAGCCATGGAGGCTCTTTGGGCTCTGGAGTGTTGCTGCAGCCCCCAAGGGCAGCTGAGCTCTGCCTTTGGCACAGTCAGGCCTGGCCAGTGCAGGCCATGCTCAGCAATTGCTTGTGTGTGCCTGGCCTTGCTGTCAGCCCCGGCAGCGGCTGCATGGCCCCTTTGTGGCCCTGTGCTGGCCCAGCCATGGTGGCCCAGCCCCTGTGCAGGCCCAGCCCAGGCCAGGAGCATTGCGGCTGGGAACGGCCCCTGTGCCGTGGGGCCCACAGCAGCCTTGGGGCTCTGTGCCCCATGGCCTCCCTGCTGGGCAGCCTCTGCCAGCTCCTGCAGAGCCCCTGGCACCTGTGGGGCTGCACAGACAGCCCTGCCCCGGGCTCTGCCGGCCTCTGGGCCAGCAGAGAGGCAGCCAGGGCTGGCCATGGCCGGGAACAGGCCCTGAGCCCCGCAGGAGGATGGAGCTGGGCCACAGCCAAACTCAGCCCAGGCCAAAGCTGGGCTCAGCAGCCAGGGCTGTCAACGCATGGGCACAGAGGCTGGCGCTGACAAATGTCCTGGGCCCCCTCCCTGCTCTGTCCATGCCACCAAGGGCACAGAGCAGCCTCCTCTCTGGGCCACTTGCCTGTTTGCAATGCCTTGCACAGGTGCTGGCCCTGCCCCACAAGGCCTGGCCTGAGTCCTGCCCCTGCACGCTCAGCCAGGCTGAGATGGACACTGATGGTTTCTGGGCCAGGCTCTCGGAGCCCAGCCCAGCTCCCTGCAAGCTCTGCCAGCTGCCCTGAGCTCTGGGCAGCACCAAGGGCCTCTCTGAGCCCAGCCCAGCCCAGCCAGCTCTGGCCCCACAGCTCTGCTCAGCCCAGGCTGCTCTGGGCACTGGCCCCACGGCCTCAGCCCCTGCCAAGGGCAC
The DNA here is from genome assembly GCF_023055355.1 of Agelaius tricolor. Classification (NCBI taxonomy): domain Eukaryota; kingdom Metazoa; phylum Chordata; class Aves; order Passeriformes; family Icteridae; genus Agelaius; species Agelaius tricolor. Next base: position 201,066 of record NW_027269311.1, on the reverse strand, counting down.
AGCAGCAGCTGCAGCTGCCACAGGACTCAGCCCCAGCCATGGGGGAAGGTGCTTGGCCAAGGCCAAAGGAGGCTCCCTGGCTGCCCTGCTCCCCTCTAGCTGAGGTGCTGAGAGCTCTGCAGCCCCTGCTGCCATCCCATCTGCCCAGGGCAGCACCAGAGCCCCGGCCTTGGGGCCCTCAAGAGCTGCTCCTGCTCCAGGCCCAGGGCCCATGCCAAAGCTGGGGCCGCAGCCACAAAGCTGTGCCCATTTCTGTTCATTGCTGCTCTGATAGGGATGGATCCTCAGCCACTTGGAGGATGCTGATGAATTTTATTACTCCAGAGGCCTCTTCTTTCTTGAGCTCTTCAGTTCAGGAATTCACTGAAAAAGTCTCATACACATGTGTTCAAAACACCTGAACAAGAAAAGCCCCTGGGAATCATTTAAATGTTCAATTCTTCTCTGGTTAATTAAGGGATTTCAGTAGTTTATTTAATGTGAATATATTGTATTGAAGACAATGCAGAGAGAACAGTTTTGTCCTGTATTCTTTTCCTGTTTATAGCTTGGTATCAGCAATGTCCAACTGATATTGACCCCCAGTACCTTCTAATGCACTCTTAAGAGATATAAAGATCAAGACCCTTCATGGCTGATAACACATGAAACTTTGTCCCCAACCCCATCTCAACCATTTCCCTCATCCAACCCCTGGCACTCCTATGGATCAGGAATGGTGTGGCCAGCAGGAGCAGGGCAGGGATTCTTCCCCTGTTCTCAGCACTGGTTGGGCAGCACCTCCAGTGCTGTGTCCAGTTCTGGGCCCCCAATTTAGGAAGGACATGGAGGGGCTGGAGCGTGTCCAGAGAAGGGCAACAAGGCTGGGGAGGGGTCTGTGAGGAGTGGCTGAGGGAGCTGGGGTTGTTTATCCTGGAGAAGAGGAGGCTCAGGGGACAGAAGGCCGTGTCAGGGCACAGGTTGGACTTGATGATCTCCAAGGTCTTTTCCAAACTTGCTGATTCTGCGATTTTCTAAAACCACCCTTGGAGCAGTTTCAGGATGAGCCGTGGGCCTCCTCTTCAGAAGCTCCAGCAGCCCAGGTCCCTCAGCTTCTCCTGCCAGTCCCAAAGCCCATCCTGTCAGTCCTGCAGAGCCTCTGCAGCTCCTCCTCATTGCCCAGAACAGGGAGCCCCAGAGGCAGACAAAGCAGCCCAGATGTGCCCCCCTGGCCTGGGGTGCCTCTGGCAAGGGAGCAGCAGCAGGCACTGCAGGAGCCTGCAGACAACTCCTGCAGCACTTGTAGGATGATCCTGCTGCCCAAGGGACGTTCCCATGGGGCCAAGTCAGGAACTGCAATGGGGAGTGGGGCCAGAGAGGAAAGGGCAAACAGGGATGGGCTGTTTGCAGGGCAGGGAACAGGGCTGGGCAGCAGGAAGAAATTTGTAGGAGGAAGGGTAAAGAAAGCAAAGGTGAAGCCAAGGAAATGGTCAGGGCAGTTTGGGGGTGGCTGCCAGGCAGCCCTGGCTCTGAGCAAAAGCATCTGCAGTGGCACAGGAAACTCCCAGCTGATGGGAACAAACTTTCTGGCTGAGTGCAGAGGCCAGGACAAAGCTGAGTGGTTTCCCTGGTGTCCCCAGCCCTTGCTGGCCCCAGGGGCTGATGGCATTTGTGCTCCCTCAGGTTCATGTCCCCACAGCAACAGCATGGGGGTGCTGCCCCTGCTGTGTGCAATGCAAACAGGGGCTGCTGAGGCAGTGCTGCCGTGTCTGTGCCTGCAAGGATGGGGCACCTGTGTGAGCTGGGGGAGAGGCCAGGGCTGCAGAGGGGGGATGTTGTTGGCAGCTGCATGAGGAGGCTCTGGGACGCTGCCCTGGGCTGTGCAGCGCACTGGGCATGGATCAGCCCCTGCTCTGCTGCTCCTTCCCGTCTGGCCCAGGGCCCTTGCAGAGCCCCAGCCATGCTGTTTGCCCCCAGCCTGCTCACGGCCAGCCTGGGGCTGCTCACGGGGGTTTCTGTGCTGAGCATTGGCCTGGCCGTGTTCTTGAGAGAGCCTGGGCAAGGAGCCTGGAGCCCCCAGGGCCTGGCCTGAGGCGTCAGCACTGCCCCAGCAGTGCCCATGGCCTGTCCCTGCTGCAGCCCCGGCACTGCCACCCCCAGGGCTGTGCCCGGCCCCGAGAGCACTCAGGCCCTGCAGCAACACCAGGCCCACCAGGGCAGCGGGGCAGAGCCACGGCAGCAGCACTGGCAACACCAAGTGCTGCTGCTGCTGCTGCTGCTGGGCACAGCTGCTGGGCCAGCACTGATCTGCCCCAGCTCTGCACACAGACATTGCTGCTGCAGCTCCAGAGAAGGCAACAAAAGGGCATCTCTGCAGAAAACTCTGCTGGGACATCCTTTATCTCTTTTAAATACACCAAGAGTGCAGCCCCTCATTAAAACAGTCAGTGGCCACAGGCAATGTGAAGAGAAACACAACAAAAAATGCCACAAACCATGACATTTCTTTGGCGACAATATTAACTAAAACGAAGCAAAAGAACATCCAAGATGAAACCAACAAGAAGATTCAAGGATGACTTTTATTACAAGTGATTTGCAGAAATTGGCCAGCAGTTTAATGTTTCTGAAAGCATCCAGTCATCAGTCTCCACACTGCAGCCTTGAGCTCCTGGTTCCTCAGGCTGTAGATGAGGGGGTTCAGGGCTGGAGGCACCACCGAGTACAGAACTGACAGTGACAGATCCAGGGATGGGGAGGACAGGAAGGGGGGCTTCAGGTAGGCAAATGTGCCAGTGCTGACAAAGAGTGAGACCACAGCCAGGTGAGGGAGGCAGGTGGAAAAGGCTTTGTGCCGTCCCTGCTCAGAGGGGATCCTCAGCACAGCCCTGAAGATCTGCACATAGGAGAAAACAATGAACACAAAACAACCAGAAGATAAACACACACTAACAGCAAGAAGTCCCTGTTCCCTGAGGTGGGATTTGGAGCAGGAGAGCTTGAGGATCTGTGGGATTTCACAGAAGAACTGGCCCAGGGCATTGCCATGGCACAGGGGCAGGGAAAATGTATTGGCTGTGTGCATGAGAGCATTGAGAAAGGCACTGGCCCAGGCAGCTGCTGCCATGTGGGCACAAGCTCTGCTGCCCAGGAGGGTCCCGTAGTGCAGGGGTTTGCAGATGGACACGTAGCGGTCGTAGCACATGATGGTCAGGAGGAAATACTCTGCTGAGATGAAAAAAGCAAATAAAAAGAGCTGTGCAGCACATCCAGTGTAGGAGATGTTGCTGGTGTCCCAGAGGGAATTGTGCATGGCTTTGGGGACAGTGGTGCAGATGGAGCCCAGGTCAGCGAGGGCCAGGTTGAGCAGGAAGAAGAACATGGGCGTGTGCAGGTGGTGGCCGCAGGCTACGGCACTGATGATGAGGCCGTTGCCCAGGAGGGCAGCCAGGGAGATGCCCAGCAAGAGGCAGAAGTGCAGGAGCTGCAGCTGCCGCGTGTCTGCCAGTGCCAGCAGCAGGAAGTGCCTGATGCAGCTGCTGTTGGACATTTGCTGGGGCTGCACATGGGCACCTGTTCATGGAGAAAGGACAGTGACAAGTCAGGAGAGGCTGCTTGGAGCCAAACCTGGGCCATTCCCTGTAGACAATGCCTACAGCTGGGACACACTCACCCTTCTACCTGCTGTGGGAAAACCTTTGGCTGCAATCAGAGCACAATCACACTCCCGGGTCACCCTGGGATAAACCAGACCCTGCCCAGAGCAGAGGGATCCCTGAATGTCTCACCCTCTCTCAAGGTCTCTGGGCAAGGTCTCAGCACCCCCTTGTGCCAAGGACACTCACGGCTCCCTGGGCAAACCCAGCAGCATTTCCTCAGCTGTGGCAGCTCTGCCCTTGCCCGTGGGACATTCAGGGAACTCCCAGAGGCTCTGGCACAGATCTGCACCCAGGAGGGCAGCTCAGAGCCTGGCAGGGCACAGCAAGGAGATCCCTGGCTGTGCCCATGATGGAATCTCAGGGAGGGGGCTCAGCTCATTCCCCTTTGCCATGGACTGCTTTGCCCACAGCCCCACAGGTGCCAGGGGAGCTTGGACACCCCATTGCCATGGACAGCCCTGCCTGGCAGGAATGCCAAGGGCAGTGCCTGACTCAGCTGCTGCAGATGCCAGAGCCTCCCTGAGAGCAGCAGATAACAGTGCCAATGTCAGGGCAGTGCAGAAGCAAGAGCAGATGTTGTGGTGCTGTGCCTGAGAGGGCAGGGCAGAGACAGCCGGGCACTCGGGACAGTGTTCCCGTGCCCAGCTGTGCCCGGCACCTCCCACACACCAACAGTGCCCTCCTGCCCCAGCCCTGCTCTCTCCAGCCCCCTCTCCTTCCCTGAGCATCTCCCTGGGCCTGGACATTCCCTCCTGAGAGGAGCCTTGTCCCTGCCAGCGCTCACAGAGCCCAGCCCAGCCTGCGTGCCCTGGCTGGGGCCCTACAGAAACCTGCCTGTGTGCAGGGCCCTGGCTGGGGCAGGCTCTGTGTGCAGCTGGGCAAGGGCAGCTCAGGAGAGCCCTGCTGGGCCCTGCAAAGGTGATGCTGCTGCTGTGCAGGGCTGAGGAGTGGCTGAGGGCCCTCTGGGAGGCTCCCAGCAGAGATACTGATCAACTTAATTTACAGTTCTGCAGTCCCTGTAAAAGATCAAACATTCCTTTGATGATCCTGTGTGTCCCTTTCAACTCAGAATGTTCTGTGAGTATCTGATTACAATTCCTGTTTTGCTTCTCTCATCCCCCTGTTTTCTATAATCAAAAAAGAAGAAAAACCCCTTGCAATAGTGTTAGAACAGTAAAGTAAAAACCAGACATTAATTGGAAGCTTCCAGGTGTCCCAGTGAGGATTGGGCACACCTGGGGCCTGATTTCAACAATTTATTAAGGTTGATTAATTAGGATATTTAACAGGAGCATCCAATAGCAGATTCAGTTGCCCCAGTTACACGCCCCTGGCTCAACCCATTGGAGTAGGTCCAAGGGCTTCTTTGCCTTCACTTTTTGTTATGACTGCTTATTTATCTGGTCAATAAAAAAAATGGTTTTGTAAGTTCTCTTCCTGATGATAGGACTATTTGATAATAAGACTGATAAGACAGTATTTCAGGAATGTATTTAGACAGTCAGCTTATTGTTCTAAAATCTAAGATAATGGTTAGGAAACGTACTAGAGTTAATTAAGGATTATAATTATATTAGTATATAAGAGTAGTTAATATAGTTAATAAGAATTTAGTAGTGTTAAGTAAGGATTGTCGATTTATAACTATATAATAGTAATTTACAGAGCTATGAATGTATCAAAAATGTATAAAAAGCAAAAATCTTTTTGTCATCACCCCAACTTTCCCACTCTGCTCCAAGCAGGAAATTGAAAACACTCTCAGGAAAGCTCCTGATCTTTACAGCAATCCCAGGCTTACCTTCTTTGGGAAGTGCCCTGCGGAGCTGTGCCCAGGCTGGTCTGGAGCTGGGAGCAGCCCTGCCCCACCCAGCCCCTCTCAGCAGCAGCCCCTGCCCTGCTCAGGGCAGCTCCTTCCCCCCAGAGCTTCTCCCCAGCGCTGGGAGCAGCTGCCAGGGCTGGCTGAGAGCTGTCCCTGGCAGGCAGCAGAGTCCCTGCCCCAGCACAGCGCCCTGGGCTGCAGGACCCTGCTCTGCAGGACAGCCCTGGGCACCCCTGGCTGCAGCCCCGGCTGCTCAGCCCTGCAGCAGAGCCTGGCAACAGGAGCTGCCTTGGGCTGTGCCTGGGCTGGGGCAGCAGGGAAAGCCAGCCCTGCCCTAGGGCCACAGCCCTGCCCTGGAGCAGCCCTGAGAGTCCTCCTGAAAGGTCCTAAAAGCTGTGGGATGTGCCAGCTCCAGGAGATCCCTGCAGGAACTGCGGCTTCTGTTCCCACAGCCAGGCAATGACTGTTTCAAACCTGGGCTGATTTCTGCTCTAGTGAGCCCTGAGTGAGCTCTGCCCTGTGCTCCCAGCCCAGGCTGAGTTTAACCCCTCTGTGCCTCTGTGCTGTGCCCGGGCTGGCTGCAGGCAGTGCCCCAGCCCTGCTGGGCTGGCACAAGAGCTGCTCATCAAGAGAAATGTGCTTTTGAAGCTCTTCTTGGTCACCAGGAGCTGCCTCTGGGCCAGGAGCCCAGCCCAGCTCAGCAGCACAGACACAGCACAAGGACTTTAATCAGCCTCTGGGGCTTTGTGCTCAGGCCCTGGACATCAGTCCCTGAGAGGGAGATAAAGAAACCTCTCCAGAACCCTCCAAACTTTCTTTGAATCACACTCCAAAGTTTCTTGGACTTTTAATGGGTCCCAGAGAGGGACACGACTGAGCAAGTGTCCCCAGGCCCAGGCAGAGCAGAGAACTGCAGGCAGTGATGACAGGTGGGGACAAAGAGAAGCCAAGTCTTGGTGCCCTAGGGCACAGCAGGGTCTGTGCCAGCAAGGGCTGGGAGGAGACACCTTGTGCTGAGGCCCTGGGGCCTCCTGGCCCAGCCCCAGCCAGGCTGGGCACTGTCAGCCCCTTGTGCTGCCCTCAGCATCCCCCCCAGCCCACATCCCAGTGGCCTCAAGGATCTGCTGCAAGGAGTCCCTGGGGAGCCTTGCTCAGCAATGGCCCTGGGGGCTCCTGAATGCTCCCTGCAGGGACTGCAGGTTTTTCAAAGGACTTTGGGTTTGGCTTTTGCCTTGCAGTCTCTGAGAGGTTTGTGCAATCCTCTTATCCAATTATCTGCTGTAATTAGTCCCTGGAGAGGCTCTGTCAGTAACAACACTCAGTGGGGCTCATTAATACTTCAAGGTACTTCAGTTATTTGAAGGTACTTGGTGTTTCCCTTTTGATCCAGACTCTGTTAAAGGTTTGTGCAATCATGGCCCCAATTATCTGCTTTAACGAGTCCCTGGAGAGCTTTGTACTGACACTCAGTGGGGCTCATTAATACTTTGAGATACTCAAGGTTTTTGAGGTACTTTATGGATTTTCCTTTCTACACTGAGTCTCTGAGAGGATCTCATGCCATCCTGGCCTCCAGTTCTCTCCTCCAAGGAGTCCATGAAGAGCCTCTGTTAAGGATGGACCTCAGAGGAACCCATTCATGCCTTGAGACACTTTGAGTTTTTCCTCTGACTTTGACTCCTGGAAAGGTTTGTGCAATCTCCTCTCAGGCCCTGAGGTTGAAGGGCTCAGCTCCAAATGCACCACGGGGCTCATTAGGATGCAGCAAGTCCTGACAAACCGTGGCTCTGCCTTGATTTCCCTCTAGTCTTGTTGAGTTCAGCAGGAAGTTTTCCTTTTACAGTTATGGATGGTATAAATAAGAAGCTTGACTAGGCCAATATTCAAGCAGCAATCAATTTATTAATTAATATGGTAAAGTATGAGCAATACAGCGCTGGGAACAGTGGGGGAAGTTTTCCCTCCAACTGCACACCGATAGTTGAGGCTTACAGCTATTTATAGGGGTACTCATCAGCTTTCTCAGCAGTTTCTATTCCAATTCTTACTCATCAGCAGTTTCTATTCCCAATTTTTACGTCACAATTCTATGTACTATTGTGATTTAGCTTTTCTCAGGATATATCCCAGAAAGGAGTATCCCCAGACGGTGGTGGTCCAGTTTCCAAAAGAAGAAAGACGAATCCCATCTGGTGAGGTCCAGCTTTCCAGATGTGGGTCCTCCTTTTAATTGCAGAGACTATAAATCTAACAACAGTGATGTCCAGCTTCCCTTGGCTGAAACTAGAAATCCTTGAGGTGATGTTCATCTTCCTTTCTCAAGCTGTTTTTCTCTGCTTTATTAAGGCATGAGATAAGCATGTTTCCTTTATATATATTCCAAAGCTATAGTTTCAAGGATACAAGTAATGTTCTAAAATTATACTTCAAAAGGTTATTATTGCAGAACTCTTTAAGGATTAACTACAAGCAAGAAGCAACATTCTTAATGCTTTAATGCCAATGCTCCTAAATCAACCAAGGTTAATTGCAAACAAAAGATGGGTCCAAAGGACTTCTTCCATGCTTTACTTTCCTCAGTTATTATTAGAATTCACAACTGTCCCATGGTCGGTCTCCACAGATGTCGCAATCACAAATACACTCATTGCCTGTGTGTACCTGACACGACACACAGCTTTGTATTTCACATCCCCCCGTGTCCCCCTGTGTTCCCCCGGGCAGGGAGCTGCTCTGGCCCGGGATGGCCGGGCCCAGCCGCGGGGCCTCGCCGGCAGCGGGCAGGAGCCGGCCGGGGCTGCGGGACACGGCGGGGGTGCCCGGCTGCAAAGCAGCTCTGGCTCCCGCCAGGGAGCTGTGGGCAAGGGGCTGCAGCCGTGCGGGAGGAAAGCCGCTGGGCCAGCCCCTAACGCTGCCCCGCAGGAAGGAAGGGCAGGAGGAAGCTGACAAATGAGCTCGGAATGTGGCAGTGCAGCGATGAAGGGACAAGTGCCCTTGGGGGCCGGGGCTCGGGGTCAGCCCTCGGGCACGGCTCCGAGCGGCTCCTGAGCCGGCCTAAGGGCCGCCTGGAAGGATTGCAGGCGGCAGCCCAGAGCAGCAGCGCCGGCAGTGCCAGCCGGGCCCCACGGCCACCTGCCCGTGCCTTCGCAGCCCGTGAGGGCCGCGGGCTCTGCAGCGCCGCTCCCGCTCCCACAGCCGGCCCGGAGCCTCAGGGCTGCCCCGCAGGCGCCGCGGCAGCAGCAGCGGCCTCAGGGCCCGGCCCGGGGCTCGATCTGCTCAGCGCGGGGCCAGAGCCACAGCAGGGGGGAAGGAGCTGAAGGAGCACCAGGGAGCCCGGAGAGAGACAGGCTGTGAGACAAGGCTCTGCCTATAATTTTAACAGTTTTTATTAACCTAATAACTATATACAATGTGAGATGCAAAGCTATGTTTCATGTCAGGTACAAACAGGCGAAGTGTGTACTTGTGAATGCGAAATGTGTGGACATTGACAATGGGATAGTTGCGAATTCTAATAATAACTGAGGAAAATAAAGCATGGAAAAAGGCCTTTGAACCTATCTTTTGTTTGCAATTAACCCTGGTTGATTTAGGAGCATTGGAATTAAGGTGTTAAGGATGTTGCTTGCATTTTGCTTGCATTTAATCCATAAAGAGCTCTGCAATAATAACATTTTGAAGTATAATTTTAGAACATTACTTGTATCCTTGAAACTATAGCTTTGGAATATATATATAGGAAATATGCTTATCTTACGCCTTATTGAAGCAGAGAAAAACAGTTTGAGAAAGGAAGATGAACATCACCTCAAGGATTTATGGTTTCGACCAAAGGGAAGCTGGACATCACTGTCGTTAGATTGATAGTCTCTGGAATTAAAAGGTGGACACATCTGGAGAGCTGGTCTCCACCAGATGGGATTTGTCTTTCTTCTTTTGGAAACTGGACCATCACCATCTGGGGATACTCCTTTGAAAATACATCCTGAGAAATTCAAATCACAATAGTGTATAGAATTGTGATGTAATCATTTGGAATAAAAATTGCTGATGAGTAAAAATTGGAAATAGAAACATCTGAAAAAAGCTGATGAGTACCCCTATAAATACCTGTAACCCTCAATTATCGGGGTGCAGTTGGAGGGAAAACTTCCCCCCCTGTACCCAGCGCTGTATTGCTCATACTTTACCATATTAATTAATAAATTGATTGCTGCTTGAATATTGGCCTAGTCAAGCTTCTTATTCATAACATGCCTCACAACCGCTGTCAAGGACAGAGCTTGAAGCCCTCCCCAAGGACTGAGACTGAGACCCTTCAAATTCTAACCCAGGGGTGCTGGCCTGACTGGAGCGGGGTGTCTGCCATGGGAAGCGGGATGTTTCCCATAGGAACCAGTCCTGAAACAACGGGCCCCGCTCACTGCTGGCACCGATTTGTGCTCGAATATTGGCCTAGTCAAGTTCTCATTTATAACGGTCCCAAAGGGATCTGGGCTGATCAGGATCCAATGGCTGCAGTAGGTGTGCCATTCCTAAATCCAGTTTGGGAGAGCCACGGCCATGTTGCTGTGTGAGCTCTGAGGTATCTGATGGTGGGAGATGCTCAGGTTTGTCCTGTTTGCATCCCCAGCTCCTGCAGAGCCGCTGTCAAACAGCGCCAGGGAATGCTCCTGGCACTGACCCTGGCCTGGCTCAGGGCTCAGCTTTCCTCCATCAATCCCACTTCAGATCTTCACTCTGGGGGGAAGGTGTTAGTGGGTTGGGAGCAGCACAATCCAGAGAATTGGAGGATGGCTTTATGTTGGTAATTCTGGGAATGGGTTTCTCTGGCAGGATGCTGGACACCAGGGATTTCTGCCCTCCTTTCTCAGGAGAGTTTGGGTTTCTCGTGTTAGTGATGTTCCACAGCTCCCACCATCCCTGCTCCTTTCATTGACACTTCCCCAGCTTCCCAGTGTCCTTTCTGAGGGGGAAGAAAGGAACATCCATGGTGGCACCCCTTGGCTGCCTGGGGCTCCAGCTGCTCCTGGAGCTGCAGCGTGTCCGGCACAGCCGCTGTCAGTGGGGCTGGGCCTTGGTTCAGGCCCCACAGTCCCCGTCAGTGCCCACTCCCCACTGGGCTCACGCTCTGGCCGTGTGGGGCTGCTGAAGGCTCAGTGGCTCTGGCTGAGCACTCCCAGCTCTGCAGCTCCTGACTCATCCCAGGGATGGGGTCCCGCAGCCCCGGTCGGGGCCGTGTTGCCAACGGGGCCCTGCTTTGGGGTGGCCATGGGTACCTGCTGTTCCTCCACCCTCAGCAGCCCCGCAGCAGAAGGGTCCTCTGGGAGCCCAGGCAAGGGATCCAGCTGTGCAATTCCCTCTGTGTCCACAGCAGCTCTCCCCAAAGTCCTTTGGGCTCCCTGAAATCCTGTCTCCTGAGGTGATCCATGCCAGGGCCTCTGGGCCAGTCCCAGGGGGTGTTTTTGCCATTCCCAGTCGTGGTCACTTCAGCTGCTGATGTGCTCAGGCCTGAGTAGCAGCCCTCAGCCAGAGCTGGCTTACAGGACAAACCCTGGGCATTATGTGACTAACACCATCAGTTTTAGTTAGGTAAAAATAGATGACCAAGGTGCTTCTGCAGCTGTTTAACACCAAACCAGCTGCTTTGGAGACTTTCACATAATCTTGTGTAGTTACCTGCAAGAAAAGTATTACTCTAAGAAATTTTCCCAACTGACATGAATAGAGGCTTGTAGGATATTTTAGGGGAAACCCTCCAAGCCAAGGGACTGGACTCTGGCCAAGTCCTGGGCCCTCCTGCTCAGCAAAAGTGCCAAGAGATCCAGGAGTTTATGTGCTAGAAGTATCATCAAGTCACTTTGACTTGCTCATTTGGGCCTATGAATGCTGAACCCACTTTTGGAGCAAATTTGGAGACCTCACCTGCTATTGGATGCACCATGTAGGATTTTCCAAAGTGCTTGGACTAGTTCTCCAGGTCCTCACTGTGAAATGGGGCTCCCTAGTGCCTGCGGACTCTGGATGATGGTAAAGTGTTTAGGCAATTGGGGATGTGTCTTTCTCAGTCCCTATCCTTTCTCTCCTGTAATAATGATTAGGTGCATTACCTTGCTTCTTTTTGCTTGTTGCTAAAGCCAAGCATGTAGTTGTATTGAATGTATAATTTTAATTTTGTGTTGCCTTAACACTCACAGTAAAATAAGACCATTCTTCCCATTGGTTTCTGTGTTCTTTAAATCAGCCCTGTCAGCTGGCAGAACAGGTATCAGAACCTGATGAAAGCCAGGCTCTGCTGTGATCTAGCTGAGCCCATGGAATGCAGAGGGCCACTGTCAGTCCATGGAACCCATGGAAGCAAGGCTCAGATGTGAGAAAGGCGTGCACCAAGGAACCCCAGAGACCCTGATGGAGCCAGGGCTGCAGGGTGTCACAGAGGGAGGGACCTCATGGAAGCAGGAGAGCATTGTGAGGCTGGGGAACAACGTGGCACCAAGGTTCCACTGGGACTTGACAGAACCCCATGGACGTGGATGGCCCCAAACGGGGCCCAGAGACACTTCCCAGACAAAGCCCAGGGAGGGGATTTGCTTTATTCAGCACCAGGTGTGCAGGGATATCTCCTCCTGACAGCACACAGCACACAGAGATTACAATGGATGGTTATACTCTATGCACATTCATGGTTTTCCTTAGAAAAGGTGTGGTTATGCAAACGATCTCTCAGCACTCATTACCATCATTAGCGTGCACCAGGCGCAGGCGCAGTGCGCACTGGTGCTGGCACTGAGGAAGGCACTGGGGAAGTGGCACTGAGGAAGGCTCCGCGTCTTCCTCGGGGGTCTCCTGATGAAGGCTGGACGTCTTCATCGCCGTGCCCTTTGCACCTTTCTCCTCTAGGCATGCACAGTCTCTTGTTGGCTGTTTCAGCAATTTCCTCACTGGTTTTAGCAGGCTCTGCCCTTCATTTCTGCCAATTTTGTTCCCTGTTTCTTGCCAACTTTCATCCTGTGTCTTGAGCTTGTGGCTGAATATTTGCAAGCTTCCATATTGGGTGCAGTGTCTCTTATTCTTGCCCAAGTATGCCTGGGCACAGTGCTTTTAACCCTTTCATAGCCAAGGACTGGAGAGCCACTCCTGGACCCTGGGAATTCCTGCAGGTGCACCCACCTTTGCAGGCAAGGAGGCTCCAACCTCACTGTGAGAGGGCCCAGCTTTTACACTGTTAAACAAACAAGCTGACACCACTGCTAGTGTGGGAACATCTGGTTTCATTCTCCTGATTGGCTTCTCCCAAAGCCCATTTCCCCAGTGGGCCATTGTTAAGGGCATGGAGCACATCTGGGAGATGGGTTCTCCATGGGCAAAGGTTCCCATCTCCTCATTTTTTCAACTGCTTTTTAAACAACCCCTTCACCCGTGCAACCAATCCTTCAGCTTGTGCATAGTCTGGTACATGAAAAACCCTGCAGGCTTCATCACTGAATTTTTCACAGGAACAGACAAAGCACTCTGCATCACAGTATCAGCAAACCCTGTAAAAACAGCCAATTTCCTCCCTTCCTCCTTTTTTCACTGCATACAATCTCACAAAGTTGACCACTGACATCAGGGTCCAGGCCAATCCTGTTCTGTAGGGTATTTAGTGTTACATCCCTGAGCAGCCAAAGCTACCAAATTAGTATTGTCAGCACTATTTCACATTATTATAATTTTATATGTAGATATACATTTGATATAGATAGACAGACCTAGACATACATATAAAAATATATAACAAATATATATGAAGGTCTTATTATCCTATAAATACATATATAGTATTTTATTATATTGATATTTCACTTGCACAAATGCATCTGAGCTCAGGATTAAAACCTGCTCTTGCTCTGTGTGGGAACATTCCAACAATAATTGTTCCTTCTGAAGGTGCTGTTTCCAATGGACTCTTAACAAATTCATCTTTGTCTGCCCAAACCCACAAGTTCTTTTCCTTTTCCATGTGCAATTTTTGGATGCATTTGAAGCCATCCAGGGGTTCGGCCTCTTTTACCCGACTGCCCCACTGCTCCCACGAGGCTCCAATCTCAGCCCACTCCAGAGCCAGGGAACTCCAGGGAAGGGCTTCCCATCTGGGAATCTCTGATGGCACTGATTCCTCACATTTACATATTAAAAGTGACATTTGGTTGGGATCTGGCCAGACTGGGCCAGTTTTGTTTTGCCAGTGGGCAGGGTCAGCACCAAAGACACAGACACCAACTGAAGGAATCAGTGTCATTTCCTGCAGCTCAAAGCAGCAAAGAATCACAACAGGAGCAGCTCAGCAATGCACCCAACCATCCCCACCAAAGATTGCCTGCAGTGATTGAGAAAGATCCAGCCCCAGTTACCCTCAGCCTTTACCATCACCCAGACCCACACAGCAGCTGGGGAAGCTGTCACAGCCAAGGGCTGCAGAGCCACTCCTGGGCACTGGCAATTCCTGCAGGAGCCTCCAGCCCCAGCTGAGGCTCCAACCCCGCTGGGAGAGGGCCCAGCTCTGACAGTGCTGAATGGACAAACTGACAGCACTGCTAGTGTGGCAACATCTGGTTTCATCCTCTCTTGGGTCCCTCCCAAAGGCTGGCCAGGGCCCCAGGAGGAACCAAGGGAGCTGACTTTGACCATTCAGCCTCAAACAAGGCCAGATGTCAGATTTCATGGCCTTGTCCGGCTTCTAAATACACAAAGGTCAATACATGTTTCACTAATGAGTGGCTACATCTATCACAGTGCTAATGACCATGCATATTTCATTAGGGAGCAGATACAAAGATAACCTTTGGCTGGAAGGTTCATCCAGAGGCCACCTTGGGCTCAGGGCCTGCTGTTCAGGCCTCACTCAGGGCTGCTGTCCAGGCCTTGGCACTTCAGGGACGTGGTTTAGTGCTGGGCTTGGCACTGCTAGGTGAGCGGCTGCACTGGGTGAGCTCAGAGGGCTTTTCCAACAGAAAGGATTCTGTGATTCCATGATTCTATCCACTGCATTCAGCTGGGGCTATTTTAGCAGCATTCCTTTGCTCCAAAAGTTCCCTCTTGCCCAGCTCCTGTGGCCTGAGGCTTCAGCTCCTTCAGCTCCTGGTGCTGAGCTGCTCATGCTGAACGAGACGACTCGGAGAGAAGAACACAGTCCATGCAATTCCTTCTGGGACACGCAGAGGGGAGGCTGTGCAAACAGGAGCATTGTTTGCTGTGGCCTCCTCTCTGCCCTTCACGCCTTTCAGGGCTTTGAACCAGCCCAGAGCTTTCTCCAAGAGTGCAATGGAGCAGCTGTTCCTGCTCCTGGCTCTGGCTCTCTCCAGTCTCTGCCCTTGCCTGCTTCTGTCCCTCGTGCTGTGCCCTCTGTTCCCCAGGGCTGGCTGGCTGCTGCCCAGGACTGTGGCACTGGCCCAGATCCAGTGCTCCAGACCCTCCTTTCTGTGCCCTTGGAGCTGCCTGGGCACAGCAGCCTTTTCCATCTGCAAGCTCCCCATGGACAGGGAGTGCCCAGCTCTGTTCCCTGCACAGCCTCCAGGAGCCCAGGGCTGCCATCTCAAGTCCCTGCTGGCACTGGGGGCTCCCAGGTCCCTCAGGCTGCTGTGACACCGCTGCACACGGGAGAAAAGAGGGGCAGGGGCTGTGCTGAAAGTCAGCTCCATCTGCTGCTGCTGCTGCTGCTGCTGCTGTGGGGTCATTTGTGCAGCCCTGGCCCAGAGTCAGGGATCAGATGCTGCCAGTCTCTTCCAGCCCTGGCTGCTCAGAGTTTGGGCCTTGGAGCCTCAGGTGGGCAGAGGCAGCTGCTCCTGGTCCCTCTGTGTGCCTGTGTTCAGCAGTGCTGCTCCATCAGTCTGTGCCCAGCAACGGGGAAAAGCCTCAGCCCTGCAGGGCCAGGAGCTGCCGGGCTCTGCCTGAGCAGCTCAGCCAGCAGGAAGGGAGCTGCTCCACATGGGAACCAGGAGCAAAGGACATTCCTTTTATAGGACATGTTTTAAATTTAAAGGAAAAAAAAGGAAAAAGGAAAAGAATAGGTAAATTGTAGAAGATAAGAATAAAATCCAAGTGTTAGTGAAAAAATATAACATAATGTTAGTGAAAAAAACAAAACATAAATGCAAAGTTACATTCTTTGCATTAGGAGGTAAATGATCTTTTAAAAAAAAGAACTCAGTTATTTACATTGTAAATCTGCTGATGGAATGGATCCATCTTACTGACCTCAGCAGCCTTTTAAAAGGTTTTGGGCTTTGTTTCCAACATTGCTATTTTAAATTGTGCTCGAAGCAAGAGGAAATTGCTTTGTGCCCTTCCAGCTCCAAGCAGGACTGGGAATAGAAACTCTGTCAAACCCCAAATCCTTTAGAAGATGCCCTTCCTTCTCAGCCTGGAAATGAGCTGCACAGTCCCTTTGAAACTGTCAGGGATTTCTTAAAGACACAAAGTCCCACTGACAGCTTTTTGCTCTGGTTTGGCAGTGCAGAAGGGCAATTCTCCATCCACCAGCTCCAGACTGCACTGCCTCAGGAGCACGGCCCACTCACCAGCTTTGGCCCACTCGTGGCACTTCTAGAGGAGGAAGAAAGTGCAACTGCACAATTCCAGCCAATCAAGAAGGAAGAGTGGGACAGACAGAACATCCTGGGGAGATGCAGGCGTTCAGCTGGGACTGTGGAGAGTTTGGGTCCTTGCCAATTGGATGGGTGTCCCCAGCTGCAATCTCTGGGCCTGCAGCAGAGTCTCACTCAGCTGCCAAAGCAGAAAGCTCAGGCGCTGTGCTCGCAACGGGCTCGTCTGATGCAGAGCTGTCAGAGCAATGTGAGGGCAGAGCCAGCCCAGCTGGGCCCAGGGCTGAGCCCAGCAGAGCCCTGGCAGAGCCCAGAGCAGCCTCAGCAGCCACAGAGCCCGGCTGCAAGGAGAGAAAGCAGAAACCGCCCGTCAGCTGAGGGCTCCTGTGCCCTTGTGCCAAGGCCTGCGGTGCCCAGGCCATGCTGGCTGTGCCCAGAGCTGTGGCCAGAGCTGCCCATCCCTGCTGCCTTTGGCAGCAGAGCAGGAGGGCAGGACATGTGCCCAGCCTGCAGCCAGCCACGGCACATCCAGCCCTCAGCAGCTGCCCAGAGCAGGATGCTCCTGTGCTCGCTGCCATCTCCCAAAAGCTCTTATCCCACCCTGCCAAGCACACAGGGACCCACCTCACGCCAGCCACGGCTTCAAGAAAATCTGCTCCCAAACCATGGCCTCAGCCTTCTCCAAGGGCAAGGCCCATCCACACCACATCAGCTCCCCAGCACTTCCCCATCCACACTGGACCACCTAGAACGCTTCCTCTGGAAAAACAAACAACACATTATTGAAAAGAGATTAGATGCAAAAAGGGAAAGCAAGAAAAACGGGAAAAACTCTTATCTCTGTCAGGGCCTTGAGGAAGGCCCAACTCCTACATGGTAGGGAAAAACCCAGCCATGGCTGAGGGAAGCCCACACTTTCTCTCTTCCCCCCTGCACTGCCCCCAAAATCACAGTGATCCCAAAGCAAACAAGGGCAGCTGAGGAGCCCAAGCCCTTCCTTGCCTGCACAGCAAAGCAGCCCCTGCACAGGTTCTGGAGTCCCACCTCTGCTCCCTCCATGGGGCTTTGTTTGTGTCGGGCTGGCTGCCCCAGCCCCAGCCCCAGCCCCAGCCCCAGCCCGGGGCACGGTGGGTGCTGGGGGCTGTTGGCAGGGCCAGGAGCCCACTCCCATTTTGTACCCAGCCCAGCCCATCCCCACAGCCCTGCCAAAAAGCAGCTGGGCAGTGACTGAAGGATGAGCTGCATCTGCCCCAGCAAAGGGGGAACCTTTGCTTCCCAGCCAGGCTGGCCCATGCCCAAATCTGGCAGAATTTCCCCAGCTGGGGACTCATCTGCAAATTCCCTGTGGAGGCTGGCTTTGAAGAAGGTGCCAGAATCAAAGTCCATCACCTTCAGCCTCCAGTGGCCAGGCTGAGGAAGAGCTTGTCATCCTTGATGTCATCCTGGCTGTCTCCAGCAGCAGCAGCAGCAGCAGCAGCAGCAGCAGCATCCCCACCCGGTACAGCTTCTCCAGGTGCTCCTGCTCCTTCCCTGGGGGGAGACCAGGCTCTCAGGGCTCTGCCCAGGGCCCCAGCTGTCAGGGAACCAGGACAAGCAAAACCAGCTTGGATGGCAGCCACCAGTGCTGGGCACAGCAGCTCAGCTCCAGCACAAGGGCTGTGTGTGCCCATCCCATGGCCCCGGTGCAGTGACACAGGCAGCACAAAAAGGTCTGGCTTCCTCTGCTTCTCATTGCCAAGACATGTGTGGTGCTGGAACTTACCAGGGCCCTGGATACTCCAGGGACCTGGAGAACCATTCCCAGCAATTGGGAAAATCCTAGGTGCTCCATCCACCCATAGATGAGGTCTCCAAATTTGCCCCGAAAGTGGGTCCAGCTTTTAGAGGCCAAAATGAGCAAGTCCAAGTGACTTGATGGTATTTTTAGCCCAGAAAGCCCTGCAGCTGATGGCACACTTCACAATCAGCAGGGGACACAGCTAGGCCAAAGCCCAGACCTCTGCTGGGAGCCTTTCCCCTCAAACACCCTTCAAACAAACCTCCATGCAAGTCAGTTGGGAACGTTTCTTCAAAGGAGACCTTGCTGGCACACAACTACACAGGGTTATGGGAAAGATTCTAAAGCAGCCGCTCTGGAGTCAAAGAGCCAGCCCTAAAAGTCCTTGTCATGTGTTTGTAGCTAAATCCCACTTTGGGCGAGTTGAAGGAGTTTGGAATGAGCTAGAGAGCAGACCTCTGAATTTTTTAGATGATGCCATTGCTTTTTCTTCTCTTCTACATAGACAGGAAGGGTGAGTTTGGCTCCCATCTCCACCGCATGGCTCACAGGGCCGCAAGACTTGTAGTTCCAAGAGCTTTGAAGGATTTCTTGGCCAAGAAGACACGGCCAACAAGGATATTTATGTTTTGCACCCAATCCTTCAATATTTCCTCTTAGGGACTCATGCTCTCGGGGTCTCTAGCTGCTCAGAGTGACCCCGAGATAAGTTAGAAAGTCTCTTTTCCCAGCCCGGTGGTCGAAGAAGGAGTAAGAGCTCTTCATTTCTCGGTCTCAAGGTTGTTTCTTGTATCTTATCTATAAAATTCTTTCTCCTGTCCTGACGAGGTCTGCTCAGCAAGACAGTCTAAGGCACTCTGCCTCCCCCGGGGCGGTGTTATCTTTTTATACTAAAAACAACTCCCTGTAAAATATTTACAATTACTTTCCCATACCTATCATCTACGTTAGACAGTGAGCTTCTACTCGTAACCAATCTAAAAGTGCCAATATCACAGCAGAAGATGGAGGCCAAGAAGAAGAAGGAGAAAGGCTGGACATGCCCAGATTCCTCCATCTTGTCCCCTGAAGCCCCATTCTAAAAAGCCCCAAAATCTGTTTTTCCACTCTGTGATAAATTCCCTTTCATTTGGTGGCTTGTCATTCTTCATACAAGGTTGGGAATTGTTTTTTCCAAGGGCTAAATCAAAGGCACAGGGGTCTTGGGCTCTGTGCCAAGGTCTCTGAGCCCTCTGACAGGGTCTCGAGTCCTGCAGGGCAGCCCGAGGAATTTCCTGGCTTCCCACATCATGCTACAGTGGTGGCTTCCTTAGCCAATCATGCCATGATGCAACAAACCTACAGCACTGCATCCTAAACTTCTTGTTTACTGTTGTAACTCCTTGGATTTTTTCTAGATCTGGAACTCTAAAACTCTAAACATTCCTCCACTTCAACTTTCCTCCCCGTGTCTCTGCTAGAAACTAGAAATCCGCATTCTGGCTTCTAGCACCTGAGATCGGAAGCCCTTTCCAAGGTCTCAGATCAAATGCTGTGTTTAATTCTGAGCTTTGCTGACAAGACCAAAGATCTGACATTTCCCTGCATTTGGCTTTCCAACAACACTGATGCTGTTAGTTGCAGAGTGCCCGGGATCTGTCTTGCAAGTCAACTCTGGCAGGAAGAAGGCGGCTGCCAGGGGGCTGCTTGTGGCCTCTGACAGCCCCATTGCTCAGGGCTTGCCAGCGCCCCAGCCCCTCAGGCCCTGCCCCAGCCCGGCCAAGCTGCCCGGCAGCGGCGCCGCAGCCCCACAGCAGCTCCAGAGCAGCCCCAGCCAGAGGCACCTGGGAGCCCTCAGCAAGGCAGGCAGCAGCAGACGGGCAGGAGGGCACGGATGGCGCTTCCTGCCTGGCACAGGGCTTGTGGCCATCTCCAGGCACCGCTCTGGCAGGGATCCCCGCAGCTCCGGCCCCGGCCCAGCCGCTCTGTGGGCAGCACAAAGGCTTCAGCAGAGCCACCACAGGCCAAGGGGCTTCTGGCCATTTTCCCTGCAGCACTGCATGCATGGGCAGCATGCTAAGTAGAAGCAGGCTTTTCTCCACTTTCCCTATGCCCTATGAACCCTGGGCAGCAAAGAAAATCTCCTGAGAGTGTGTATATTATAACATGGTATATATTTACATAGGGTAAAAAATAGAATGGAAGACAAGAAAAATCTTAAAGAAAAGTAAAAATCCCCACTGGCTCAGGCTGCCCCAGCAAAGAGAGCCTCCCGGATCAGCTGTCCTCAGAGCTCCAGCAGTGCAGCCAGCCGAGCCGTGACAGACGAGGCCGAGTGATCCATGCCCTGTGCAGCTGGTCCTGCAGCCTCTGGAAGATGGAAGATCGCCCACTGGCTGTTGCTCGGAGGACATGCAGTGTTTCAAGTGCCAGCTCTGACACGGCACTGCTCATGTCCTCCGTCAGGCGTTCCAGGGCTGCAAGAGAGAGGAGCAGAGCCATGGTCAGATGCCGGCTCTGCGGGGAGCCGAGGAGAGCCCCCTGCCAGGGCCATCGCAGCCGGCTCTTGCCATGGCCAGGAGGGAGCAGGGAGCAAGGGGATCAGCCCGAAGCTGCTGGCCACCACTGGCCCACGTGGCCCTGAAATCTCAGTGTGCTCTACCCCCAGGAGCAGAGCCCTCCGCAGCCGGGGCAGGGCTTGCAGCTCTAACCCCGGCAGCCCCCGCTGCCAGCCCGCTGGCCTCACTCACCAGTGCAGATCAGCTGCAGCTCTTGCTGCTGCCCCCTCAGGTGCCGCCCGGCCATGCCTGTGAACAGAGAGCCTGTCACGGCGCCAGCGGCACAGCTCCCTGCCAGCGGCGCTGCCGGCGCTGTGGCCACACGGGCTGCTGGCCCGGCAGGGCTCAGCCCGGCCCTTGGCGCACGCTGCCGCCCCAGGGCACGGCTGCCAGAGGGCGGCAGCAGCAATGCCCAGCCCAGGCGGGGCTCCACGGCGCCGGGCCCGGCTGGCGCTGCCGGGGCAGCAGGCGGGGCCGGGGCCGAGCTGCGGCGGGCCGGGGAGGGAGCCCGGGCTCGTGGCTCACCCATGAACCTGATGGCCGCCTCTCGCAGGGGCTCCTGTGGGCTCTGCAGGTAGCGCAGGGCCCGGCGCAGGTGCTCGGCCGCTCGGCTCCTGTCCTCAGCCAGCTGCAGAGAGCGGCAGAAGGGAAGGGCTGGCGCGGGCTCAGCCCCTGGGCCGGGCGCTGCCTACGCCCAGCCCCGGCCTCCCCTGCCCGCACAGCCCTGAGGCGCGGCCACAGCAGCCGCTGGCCAAGGGCTCCCGAGGGCAGGGGGCAGAGGGCCGGCTGCTGCCCGGGGAGCCGCGGCGACGGCCCGCAGCCCCGCCGGGCCGGGGCTCCATGGGCACCCGGCTCGGGCCCACGGGAGCCTGGAGAAGAGCCCCCGCGGCCTCTGGCTGCAGCAGCGGGCAGGGGCACAGCTGCCCGGCCCCGCACACTGAGCACCGCCCTCAGGGGCCTTCTCCAGGCCGAGCCTGGGCGTTCTCGGCTTCTCTTACCAAGCATTCGCCAAACCTCCATGTCTGATCCACCTGGAGCATTTGTTCGAGATTCCGCCTCTTCAGGAATCCGGCTGCAGAATGCAGCGTTTCCCGGGAGGCCTGGAGAGCAGCAGAGACGCGGTCTTGGCCCCACAGGCCAGGGCACGGGAGCATCCCAGTGCCACAGCCTGGAGGAGGCTGCAGCCCGCAAGGTGCCAGGGCAGGAGGCAGCCCAGTCCCCTGCCAGGGGGACAGCAGGTGGCCACAGGTCCTCACCTCAGCAACAATCTGATTCTCATCATGGCAGTGGACGTAGAGTGGGACCAGGCTCTGGCGAACGTGGGACTTCAAGGCCTTTCTTCCATCTTCTCTTAAAAAGTCCAGCATCTCTTGAAAGACACACATGGAGCTCAGCTGCACCCAGATATCATCCTGTAGGAGAGGAAGGGCAAAAGACCTCAGCATCAGCTGCTTCAGGCCTCCCAGAGCACAGGCCTGCATCTGCACAGGGCACCAAGTCTGCGGGCAGCAGCCGGCGGCCGTGGCTGTGGGCACAGAGCCTTACGTGGTCAAAGAGTGGCAGGAGCGCCTCAGCCAGCTGCAGGGCAATGGGGGTGGCTATTGGGGCACCCCCAATATCCAGGAGCAAATATCGCAGTAGAAGAATGGTCATCCTGATCATGTGGCTATCATTTTCCTGCAGGAGCTCCACAAGACTTTGGGTCAGGCTCCCCATTTTTTCAGCCTGTGCAGAACACGAGTTTGTGAAAGGCCAGTCTGCTGCCGCAGGGCCCAGAGGCCAAAGGCCTATCCCAAAGCACTGGGGCCGCTGAAGCGGGAGGCAGGAGAGCTGGGAGCAGCTGCCCCAGGGCCCCAAGCCCAGGCAAGGCCAAGCGACTGCCTTGCCCGGCCCCACGCTGCCTGCATGGCTTCAGCCACTGCCCCCTTCTCACCATCAAGGGATTCTTGCCCAGCACTACCAGGCCTCTGAGTGCCAAGTAACGCCTGGCCCTGTGCTGGCTCTGCAGGTTCTGTGCCATGATCTGCAGAACACTGTCACTGCATTCCCTCAAGTCCAGGCACTCGAGGACCTGAAAGGCACAGGGCAGTGACAGGGAGCCGGCCGGCAGGAGCCTGGAGCCGCACAGGGCTGGGCCCAGGCAGCAGCACAGGGCACGGGCACCGTTCTGGCAGCTGTGCCTACAAGAGGGCAGAGAGATGGGAGGCAGCACTGGCCTTGAGGCTCACCTCCACAAGGAATGCCAGGGCAGGGAAATCCCAGTATGGCATCTCTTGGCCGAGCATGGTGAGCAGGTAGAATGCAATCCCGGAACAAAAGTGTAGGGCTGAATGAGAAATTTCTCTAAAAAGAGGAAAACGGAAACAAGACCCTGAGCCAGTGGGGCAAATCTCTCCTAGGAGTGACTCACAGAGTTCTCATCTTTCCCCACCACCCTTCCAGCAAGGGGACCTGGGCCACTCGGGAGTTGCTTTCTCATGGGCACCCTCCTCTCCCAGCCTTTTCCAGTCTGCTTGGCTGTCCCCCAGTGACAAGGCCCTCTGGCCATGACCATGTTTTGCAGGACACCCCGGGCACAGAGCACAAATGTCAGAGGCAGTGGGGAGAAGGGGCTCTCACCTGGCCAGCAGAGCCACGACAAAGTGGTGGGTGTCAAGAGAGAGCAGCGTGTCCCAGCCACACCTGCGTTCCATTGCCACCACCACATCCTCACAGCGGAGAAGGCAGAGCAGGGACTTCAGGGTGCGCACTGCAAACCTGTGTGCACAGCAAAGGCCAGGTGACGCTGGCAGCACTGGCTCCTTGGCAGGCCACGTGGCAGGGACAGGAGGAGTGGGATGCAGCACCTGTTGGGGCTGGTGGCAAGGCCGTGCTCTTGCTGGCATCGCTTCCAGAAGGCATCGACCTCCTCTGGCATCTCCAAGGTGCTGGAGAACACTTGGAAGAGCAGATGCACAAATAGGCGGGGGAAATACACCTTCAATATCCGTGGCAGACAGGGCACCTGCAGGATCTTCCACATCACCACGGTTGCCTGCAAGGGACAAAGGCCCCCGAGACAGCGCTCAGTGCCCAGGCGTCCGTGTGGCAGGGCCCGAGCGTGGCAGGGAGAGGCCCACAGAGACCTTGGCAGGGGGAGCACGGGGCCTGCTGGGCCTGAAGCTGCCCCTGGGCCAGGTTTCAGGCCAGCGCCTGAGGCAGGCAGATGCAGTGGGGGAAGGAGGATGGAGAGCTGCTGGAGAGGCGGCCTTGGGGCCAGCAAAGGCCACTTGCAGAAACTCACAGCCAGGTTAAAGACAGCCGTTTGGTCCCCATCGGAGGTGCACGTGCTGTGCACTGGCCAGCTCCCCAGCACATCCAGGAGGATCAGCTGTGCCAGCTCGGCAGTCCTGGCTGAGCCCATGATGGTCTTCCACATGGCCATGGCAGCTCTGGGGAGTCAGAGCTCTGTCTCAGGGGGGTCTCAGCCACAGCAGTGTGGGGAGCTGAGCTGGCTGCCAGCTCTGCCTCTGCCCACTGGCCCTGGCCAGCAGCAGCCAGGCAGCCCAGGCCTGTGGGGACAGAGCCCTGAGGGGCAGGGAGGGAGCATGGCAGCAGGCTCAGGGGCTGACGTGCCAGGGCTGGGAAAGGCAGCAGCCAGAGGGCCCTGGAAGTCTCTGTTGCTCAGACACCTGCGGCAGGCTGTACAGGCTGATGGGCTGGGTCGGCCTGAGCCCTCTGGGCAGGTGGGCCCCATACCTGTCACAGGACGGGGCCACACGCAGCAGCGTCAGGACTACGTCATCTGGCTGTGCTTCTGTGAGATCCAGCAGGGCCTCGTCCAGCCTGGCTTCAGCACAATCATTGGCCACGAGCCACTGGTGGATGAACCTCACCATGGCGGGCACCTGGAGAAGGCACAGGGAGACTTGGGAAGCTGCCAGGGGGAGCAATGTTCCCAGCTTGCCCAGAGAAGTGCTTCCCTTCCCCGCGCACTGCCATGTGGCCTCAAAGGCTCACAGCAACCAGCATGCGTGGCTTGGGAGGCCAAGCAATTCCTGGGAGGATCAAACCCTGCCCACAGGCTGCTTACTTGGTTTGGATAGTAAAAACCATCCTCTACAAGCAGACACAGGAAGGCAGCACTGGGCTTGGTTTTGAAGATGGGCGAGTATGGTCTGAGCCCAGTGCCCATGGTGATGGTCTCCTCCTCCTGCATTCTCTTGATGAATTTGCAGATGAACTGTAGGAGAAGGGCAGGAAGCCGGGGATGTTGCATGGAGTGCTGCACACACGGTGCTGGGCTGAGCAGGGACAGCAGGCCCAGCCCAGGTGGGGGTGGCTGCAGGTACCTGCGCTGTGCTGCGGAAGCGGCCACGGCTGGATTCCTGCTCTTGTGTGCACTCCAGGGCTGCATCTGGCAAAGAGCGAGAGCAGCCAGAGCTGAGGGGCTGCGGGAGAGGCCGGAGAACACAGGCCAGCCCTGCGCTGCCCAGGCAGGGAGAGCCCCGGGATGGCCCAGGGGATGGAGCGCGGCCACTGCAGGGTGTCTGACCAGGCCCTCTTCCGTCCTGTCCATGGGCATTTCCCCAGGGGATAGGATGGCATGGCATGGCATGGCATGGCATGGCATGGCATGGCATGGCATGGCATAGCATGGCATGGGGTCAAGCTGGCTGCAGATGCCAACCCTGTGGCCCAGCTCTGCCACTCACCCTCCTGCGGTGGCTGGAACGGCACCACCTCCTCGGTCTCCTGTGCTGGGGCAGCTCCAGGGCCTTCTTCCTCCTCCTCCACCCAGGCCAGCTTGGGCACTCTTGGGGGTCTCTGCTCCATGTCTTCTTCATCTCTGTTCCATTCTGTACATGGGAACATGCCCAGGAGATGATGGGATGGGATGGGATGGGATGGGATGGGATGGGATGGGATGGGATGGGATGGGATGGGATGGGATGGGATGCGATGTTGCCAAGCTGGCTGCAGGCACCAACCCTGCGGCCCAGCTCTGCCACTCACCTTCCTGCAGCAGCTCAAACAGCACCACCTCTTCGGTCTCCTGTGCTGGGGCAGCTCCAGGGCCTTCTTCCTCCTCCTCCACCCAGGCCAGCTTGGGCACTCTCGGGGGTCTCTGCTCCATGTCAGTGACTGGATTTGTGGCTACTTGCAGGAAAGATGCCTCAGAAATGCTCTGAGTCAGCAAGTCCTGCAGTGGTGCCTGGAAGGCACCTTCAAGAGAGAAGCCTCAGGGAGGCTTCAGGACAGCAAGTCCTGCACTCTGGTCTCGAGGGCTCCGGCCACCAGGACAGGAGACTCCTGTCAAGGATTGGGCTCTGGCCTCAAAGGCTCCTGCAGAAGAGAAGCCTCAGGGAGACCACGGGTCAGCAAGTCCTGTGGTCTGGCCTCGAGGTCACCTGCAGGAATAACGCCTGGGAAAGGCTCTGTGTGGGACAGGAACGAGGGCGCTGTGCGGGGGCTCCTCACGGCACCGCTCTGTCCCGTTCTGCCCCGTTGCCTGTTCCCAGCAGCCGGGCAAGCTTCTATTTCCCACGTGTCACAAAGGGCCCTTGGACACCCGTTCTATGCCACAGTGACCGTGCTGCACCGTGTCACAAAGGGCCCCTGCACACCCTGCCCCCTGCCCTGGGGCCGCCCCCAGCCCAGCCAAAGTGGCCCAGGCTGGAAGGAATGCCTGGCCCCAGGTGTCTAAGGCAGCCCCACAGGATCTTTAGGAAGGGCTCAGAGCATCAGCAAACGCTGCCCTGCTCTGCGGGCTCAGGGCAGCAGAAGGAGCCCAAGGGCTGCCGACGCAGCCGCGCTGGGAAGGGCACGGGGCCTTCCAGGAAAGCTGGCACGGCCTCCTTGGGACACCTCCCGGCCGGTGGCCATCCTAAACCCACGGGTGTGACACAGACAAGGAATGTGTGGGCCAGGGCACGAATGCTGCTCTGAGCCCTGGGGCCCGGGCAGCGCTGACAGCAGCAGCTGTGGCAGAGTCCCTGCCCCAGCAGAGCTGCCACCCCCGAGCCCTGGCAGTGCTGGTGCCCGTCTCCTGCCCCAGAGACCTGTGCCCCCGGGGGGCTGCTGTGCCACAGGGAGCCAAAGCCCACGTGCATTGGGGGCTGATGGCAGCAGCACCTGCAGCAACTGCTGGCAACACTTGGTCTCTGTCAGAAGCTCTTACTCTGTGCTGGAATTATTTTCTCATTGAAGTCATTTCCTGCACCATAAAAACATCTTGGCCATGAAGACACAGAAAAATCTGGCATTAAGGAATCCTCACTTCAGGAAAGTTGTACTTGCCATTGCTCAGCTCAAGTCGTTCCAAAATTTGCAAACTTCCCAAATTTATTGGGATGGCCTGAGAATGTGACTGGTCTACAAGTTTGTGTCCCATCCTGAAGCAGCAACTCCTTTGCCTTATCCTCCATTGAATGACACTTTACAAAACATAACACTACACAGAGCCAAAAAGAAGACCATTCTTTGATTTGCAAATGGATTTTGATGAAGGGATGATAATCTCCTAATTTTCTTAAGGAATAAAAACTCTCAAGGAATGAAAGACCACTCAGTGTTACAAGAGTAACCCAAACAAATGAGTAGATGGCAAAAGGGCTGATCCTCCCCCAGTACAGATATCTAAGTGGCCAATAAAGTACAGCTCTCCCCTCTTGTTCCCTGCAGGGGAAAGAGGACCATGAATAGAAATAGTCACAGATATTCTTTCTGCCCTCCATAACCAAAGCTGTGCCAAAGCATAGATGCTGCCTTCAAACTGACTCAAATTCCAGCCCAGACCTCTCACCTTCCAGACAACTCCTTCCCCAACACCCCACCAACACCTACCCCCCAAAATCCCACACAGAAGCCCTCAACACCTCACCAGGAGCCCCAGCTGTGCCCGTCCCTCTGCAGAGCTTTCCCAGCCTCCAGCAGACGCCCTGGTTCCCTGCACGTGCCGTGGGCTGGCACTCAGGAGGATCTGCTCCAAGGCCTTCCCCGGTGGCAGCTCAGGCTGCCAGGCCTGTGGTTCCTGGATCCCCCTTCCCAGCGAGCCTTCCTGGGCACGGCTGTTCCATGGGCACCTCTGCGCTCAGCTCGGAGTGCTCCACTCAGCCAGGGCTGCTGGGAAAGGATCCAGAGCAGCCTGGCCAGCTCTTTCTCCAGCTCCCTCTTCACTCTTGGGGGAGGTAGAACATCCCACAGGAAAGCAACTGGTGCCACAAGGAGTGGGCAGCATCAGGCAGCTCTGGGGAGGCGCCTCAGCACTGCTGTATCCTGAGGGAACGCTGCTGGCCATGCCCTGTGTGTATCTGCAAAAGCTTCCAATCAGCTGCCTCAGCTTCCAGGGCCTCTCTTGGCCAGCATCCTGACGTGGATGCAGGGCTGCTGCCAGGCACTGCTGGGACCCAGCGGGACAGGAGCGGCTGTCTCGTGTCCACGGAGCAGCCCTGACACAGCCAGGGCCATCCCGAAAGCAGACAAACGCTCCCGGGTCAGCAGAGAGGAGCAAGGAGCACTGGGCTGCTCTCAGGGGATCTCAGCTGGGCTCACTCCACCACACGCCCCCATTTTGAGGCCTGCTGATGCCCAGCTGCCAGAAATGCCCACCTTGTTCTCTCCAAGATGCACAGGGAGAGCCAATGAGCAGGACACCTTGGGAGGCCTTTTCTGAGGCCAGGGACACACCAAGATCAGCCAAGGCTCTGCCCGCTGCCTGGCCCACACAGCCCAGCTCTGTGCTGGCCCTGGGCCACAGCAGCTCCCACCAAGCAGGAGGCAAATGCATTTTGCCAAGAGTTGAAACACAGCAGACAGGAAAGATGTGAAAAGTGTGTGTGTAAAGGCCTTTTAATTCACAGCTCTCACAGAGAGCTTTGGGGCTCATGGCTGGACAGAGATGCTCCTGCTCACCCTCTGTCCAAAGGGAGGGAACACACCCTGCTGCAGGTGCTTGGCTTGGTCTCTGCAGGTCCAGGCGGATGCCAAACCTGCTCTTCACAGCCTTCTCCCTTGCCCTGCTCCTCTGACAAGTGCAACGGGCCTCAAGGACTGAAAGGAGCACAGAGAGCCAAAGGGGGACACTCACGCCTGCCTCACTGGGAGCTCCCTGGGAAGCACTTTCCTTGAGAAGCAAGCCCCTTTCCTCCAAAGGCATTTCCCCAAATGTGTGGCTTTCCTGGGCAACACCAACACACTCTTAAGAAAAGCTGGCAAGGCTGAATGACTCCAGGTCCTTTCAGGACAGGCACTCCAGCTCCAGCTCGTATTCCCCCAAGTGTGTGTCCAGGTGCAGGTTCAGAGGTGCAGCCCCAGGCCCTCTACAAACACAAGCTGCCCGCTGCCTCTTCCCCTGCCTCAGCTCCTGCCTGTGCTCACAGCACCAAAACCAGGCTGTTCCCAGCCAGAGCCCAGAGCCCTGTCCCCACAGGATGCTCTTGCCAGCACCTTCCAGGACTCTCTGCTGTGCACGCAGCACTTTTCATGCCCGCTCCCAACAGGCTTTGGAACACAGAGCACAACCTGGCTGGCTCTGCCACCAGCACAGAACAAACACAGGCGGAGGAAGAAGCAGCAGGGGTTGATTTGCGGCCATGCCCAAGAGAGACTGGAAGGGTGCCCTCCCTCTGCTCTCCCTTGGTTGGCTTTCTGACTGGCTCTGAGCCTGGGGCTGCCATTCCTCACTTGTGGGGACCAGAACCACAGCCGGGATCCCGGCACTGCCTGACAGCGCTCCGGGCACCGGCACGGCCGCGTGTCCGAGTCTCGGGCACCGTGCTGCTGCTTCATTTGCCCTTAGGCACACCCAGAGCTCCCTGCTAAGCCCGGATGGTCTCTGGTTCTGCCCTCTTCCTCATCCTGTGCAGGGATGGAGCACTGCTGTGCTTTCAGGAAGCTGTTCTTGAAAACTTCCAGCATTCCAAGCTCATTTTCCTTCTGTGGATGCTTGCCATAGAATCCCTCTCAGCTGGGTTCAGAGCATCCTCAGGTTGGCTCTTCCAAAATCCAGGGGCTCCGAGGTGCTCAGAAAGATCTGGAACTCCACAGTGATGTACAACTGCGCCTTCAGCACAGGGACCTTTCCAGCCTGACCTGCCCTCGTTCCTCTGTGTCTGTGCACAAAACATGGCATGGGAGAGAACAGCAGGAGGGGCCTGTGTGTCCAGGGGCTCCGGATTTTCATCGCTCCAGCTCCACAGAGATGCAGGTAAAGCAAAGAAGCCAAACTGTTTATTAATGGAAGGCGAAGCAAAGGGATGAGCTGGGAGGGAAGAAAGGGGATGGGCAGGGTCCGAGGGCTGGAGGGAGGGAGCTGTCAACAGGGAGGGAGAAGGCAGGAGCCATGGGAGCTTCCCACAGGCTCAGTTGTGCCAGTCATCAGCTGTGCCTGGAACTCCAGCTGATCCCCTCTGGTCTCCTGGTGGTCTCACCTTCCAAGGGATTGGAGGTCTTAAAGAGTCACTGGTTCTTCTGAGCCAGCAGATGAAAGTTCTGCAGCTCTTCCCTCAAACATCACCTGAACAAATGTGCTTATGCAGGAGGGGCTGTTGTCTTCACTCAGGGCTCGAAGGGCTGGAAGAGAGAGGAACAGAGCCACGGTCAGAACCTGGATGTGCAGGAATCCAAGGAGACCTTCCTGCCAGAGCCATCCCACCCAGCTCTTGCCATGGCCGCAAGAGAGGAGAGGCCAAGGGGATCAGCTGCAAAGTGCTGGCCATGAATCCCCCTGCCCACATCCCTGAAATCTCTGTGTGCTCTGCCCACTCCACCCCTGGTCCACACAGGGAGCAAAGCCCACCGCAGCCGGGGCAGGGATTGCAGCTCCCTGCCCAGGCATTGCAGCTCCCCCAGCCAGCCCCCGCTGACAGCCCACTGCCCTCATCACCCTCACGGAGGGCCTGGAGCTCTTCCTTCTGCCCCATCAGGAGCACCCAGGCAATCCCTGGGAACACAGGCTTACCAAACTAAGGCTGCCCTGGCTATTATCCAGTTTGCTTTATGGCTTAATGAGGTGAGGAATTCATGGATCTTTAACTTCCTCTGGAAGGCAGGCACATGGATTCAGAGCTATCACACACTAAGTGTATGGTTTTGGGGTTACTTTAATAATGGTACTTACTGTGAGGAAATGACACGGGAGCAAATTTTTTCCCAGCCCTTACAAGCAGCTCTTTGGGTCTGCCCCACCAGTTTTCAAAGGGTTCAGATCCACTCTAAATGCTAAGGATATCATACAGTGGCTGGTGTTGCTGATAGGCCTGTTACATTTAGCATTCAGAGATAAGGGAAGATTAACCTGGATAACCACACTGACACCTACCCCAGAGACCAGGGATGCTGCTGCCCCAGAGCCTGACCCTGCCCCACAGCCCACCTCAGAAATGAACCACCCAGGCTGGATGAGGGTTCTAATGAAAGAGATGGGCCAGGTGCTGAAGGAGTACATTTCCACAGCTGGTGAAAAGCCATCCCCCTGCCTCAAAGAGGGAGAGTCTGATGGTGCAGCAGTTGAACCCACAGATGTTACAACTGTCCAGGTTCCAGCTGAACTGCAAAGGCAGTCACAGCCAGCAGCAGTCGCCCCTGTGGAAACAAGGAGATCTAAGATGAAATCAGAGCACCCAGATGAGGATACGAAAGGAGAGCCTTCCCAACGCCCAGGAGAGGAAACAGTTGAGGTCATCACCGAGTCCCTGACGTACGAAAGTCTCCGTAATCTGCACAAAGACATTGTATGACAGGGATGTGAGGCTTATACAACCTGGCTACTTTGGGTCTGGGACCTTATGGGTACAGGTGTCCAGCTGGATGGTGGTGAGGCAAGGAATTTGGGACACTTGACTCAGGACTCAGGTATGAATCTGATTTTTGTAAGGGAGCCAAGGTCCCTTTCCCTCTGGGAGTGGCTTTTAATGAGTGTCAGAGAGAGGTTTGTCCACAGGGAGAGAATGCAGGACTAGCACCATAGAATGTACTGGAAGATTCTTGAGGAAGGGATCCAACAGCTGAGAGAAGTGGCAGTATTGGAGGTACTCTTTGGGAGGGATGGACAGCATGATAATGACCCCAACAAGGTCAGGTGCACAGGGCAAATGTTGTGGAGTCTGGCAAATCTGGGGCCAGCTCAATACACCACCTTTATTGCAATGATTAATGCCAATAACAAACGAGAGTCAGTGGGTTCTGTTGCCAACAAGCTTAGAAATTATGAGAGTGTGATCAATGGCCCAATGCAGACTCATGTCTCTGCCGTGGTCCAAGAACTCAGAGAGGAGATGAGGGAGATGAGGGAGGAGGTGAGGAGGAACAGTTCCCACATTGCACCAGTGCGAGTCACAGGCCCCAGAGTCAGAGCCCAACGTTCCCCAGCTAGAGAGAGAGGGTACAGCCCACGGGCTGACCTGTGGTTCTTTCTGCGTGACCTTGGGGCAGACATGGGAAGGTGGGATGTGAAACCCACTTCTGTCCTGGCAGCATGGATGCATCAGCTCAAGGAGGGAAACACTAATTGAGGGAACTCAGTAAAGTGAAGGTAGCCCCAACCTTCCATGACTGAGCTGCTGAGTATGATCCGTCAGATCCCCTGGAAGGTACCTTGACCATGTATGCCCAGGAAAGAAATAATAACCAGGGCTAGGGGGGGTCCTGCCTCTAACCAGGAAGAGATACGGGAAAACCGGATTTTCTGGACAGTGTGGATCCGATGGCCTGGCACATCAGAAACACAAAAATACAATGCCTTAGTTGATACTGGTGCGCAGTGTACCCTGATACCATCAGGACATGTGGGGGCAGAACCTGTTTCCATTGCTGGGGTGACGGGGGAATCACAGCAATTGACCCTGTTGGGAGCCCAGGTGAGCCTGACTGGGAAGGAGTGGCAGAAACATCCTATTGTGACTGGCCCAGAGGCCCCGTGTATTCTGGGCATAGATTTCCTCCAGAATGGCTGTTACAAAGAGCCAAAGGGACTCAGATGGGCTTTTGGCATAGCTGCTGTAGAGGCTGAGAACATCAAGCAGTTGAACACTTTGCCTGGACTATCAGAAAACCCATCTGCAGTAGCTCTTCTGAAGGTGGAAGACCAACGAGTGCTGATTGCCACCTCGACAGTGCACCGCCAGCAATATTGAACATATTGAGATGCCGTGATCCTCATCCACAAAATGATCCATGAGCTGGAGAGCCAAGGGATGGTCAGCAAAACCCACTCACCCTTCAACAGCCCCATCTGGCCTGTGCACAAGTCTGACAGAGAATGGAGATTGACTGTGGACTATCGTGGCTTGAATGAAGTGACTCCACCACTGAGCGCTGCTGTGCCGGACATGCTGGAACTCCAGTACAAGCTGGAGTCCAAGGCAGCAAAGTGCTTTGCCACTGTTGACATTGCTAACGTGTTTGTCTCCATTCCTCTGGCAGCAGACTGCTGGCCTCAGTTTGCTTTCACCTGGAGGGGTGTGCAGTACACCTGGAACCGACTGCCCCAGGGGTGGAAGCACAGCCCCACCATCTGCCATGGACTGATCCAGGCTGCACTGGAAAAGGGTGAGGCTCCAGAACATCTGCAATATATTGATGACATCATTGTGTGGGGGAACACAGCAATGGAAGTATTTGAGAAAGAGGAGAGGATCATCAGAATTCTGCTAGAAGCTGGCTTTGCTATCAAGAAGAGTAAAGTCAAGGGACCTGCCTGAGAGATCCAGTTCCTGGGTGTGAAGTGGCAAGATGGACGGCGTCAGATTCCCACTGAGGTCATTAACAAAATCACTGTGATGTCTCCACCAACTAGCAAGAACGAAACACAAACTTTCCTGGGTGCCATAGGTTTTTGGAGGATGCACATTCCCAAATACGGTCAGATCGTGAGGCCTCTTTACCTGATCACCAGCAAGAAGAGTGATTTCCACTGGGGCCCTGAGCAGCAACAAGCCTTTGCCCAGATTAAGCAGGAGATCGCTCATGCAGTAGCCCTTGGCCCAGTCAGGACAGGACCAGAGGTGAAGAACGTGCTCTACTCTGCAGCCAGGAACCATGGCTTGTCCTGGAGCCTTTGGCAGAAGGTGCCTGGGGAGACTAAAGGCTGACCACTGTGATTTTGGAGTTGAAGCTACAGAGGGTCTGAGGCCAACTACACTCCCACAGAGAAGGAAATCTTGGCTGCCTGTGAAGGAGTCCAAGCTGCCTCAGAGGTGATTGGCACTGAAGCACAACTCCTCCTGGC
This sequence comes from Agelaius tricolor, assembly GCF_023055355.1. Lineage (NCBI taxonomy): Eukaryota > Metazoa > Chordata > Aves > Passeriformes > Icteridae > Agelaius > Agelaius tricolor. The sequence continues at coordinate 167,502 of NW_027269311.1, read as the reverse complement.
ACCCCGACTACCAGTGCTGTGGTGGATATTGAAAGCAAAAGTTCCCTCTATGCACCATGCCACCAGTGCTACATGGAGCAAATGGATTGCTGTTATCACACAGCACGCCCGTATTGGAAACCTGAATTGCCCTGGGATTCTGGAGATAATTACAAACTGGCCAGGAGGTGAAAACTTCGGTCTCGCTGATGAAGTGACAAGAAGTGACACGGGCTGAAGAAGCTCCACCGTACAACCAACTGCCAGCAGAAGATCCACGCTACGCTCTTTTTACTGATGGTTCTTGCCACATTGTGGGAATGAACGGGAAGTGGAAAGCAGCCGTATGGAGCCCCACAGGACAGGTCACAGAGGCCATGAAGGAGAAGGTGGATCAAGCCAACTTGCAGAACTCAAAGCTGTTCAGCTGGCCCTGGACATTGCTGAGAGAGAGAAGTGGCCGAAGCTCTACCTTTACACTGATTCATGGATGGTAGCCATTGCTCTGTGGGGATGTCTGGAGAGGTGGAAAGAGGTTAACTGGCAGCATGGAGGAAAACCAATTTGGGCTGTTAATGAATGGAAAGACATTCTCATTTGGGTGGAGAAGCTGCCTGTGAATGTCCGCCATGTAGATGCCCATGTCCCCAAGAGTAGAACCAATGAGGAGCACCAAAACAACGAGCAGGAAGACCAGGCTGCAAAGATAGAGGTGTCCAAGATAGACCTAGGTTGGGAACACAAGGGAGAGTTATTCCCAGCTCAATGGGCCCTTGATGCCTCAGGCCATCAGGGCAGAGATGCCACCTATAAGTGGGCACAAGACCGAGGGGTGGATTTAACCATGGACAGTATTTCTCAGGTTATCCATGACTGTGAGACGTGTGCTGCCATCAAGCAGGCCCAGCGGGTGAAGCCCCTATGGTACGGTGGGCAGTGGTCCAAGTACAAGTATGGGGAGGCCTGGCAGATTGACTCCATCCCACTGCCCCAGACATGCCAGGGCAAGCGCTGCATGCTGACCATGGTGGAAGCCACCATGGGATGGTTGGAAACCTACCCTGTGTCTCATGCTGTGGCCCGGAACACCATCCTGGGCCTGGAAAAGCAAATCCTGTGGAGACATGGCACCCCTGAGAGGATTGAGTCAGACAATGGGACCCATTTCAGGAACAGCCTTATCAACACCTGGTCCAGAGAACATGGCATTGAATGGATCTATCGTATCCCCTATCATGTACCAGCTGCTGGGAAAGTTGAACACTGCAATGGATTACTTAAGACTACCCTGAAGGCACTTGGCAAGGGAACTTTTAGAAATTGGGAAATGACCTTAGCAAAAGCCATCTGGATGGTCAACACTAGAGGGTCCATCAGTTGAGCTGGTCCTGCCCAGTCTGAACCCCTGCACACAGTGGATGGAGAAAAGTCCCTGTTGTACACATGAAAGGTATCTTAAGAAAGACTGTTTGGATTACTCCCACCTCAGGCAAAGACAAACCCATCCATGGGATTGTTTTTGTTCAAGGACCTGGTTACACTTGGTGGGTAATGCAGAAAGATGGGGAAAGCTGTTGTGTACCACAGGGAAACCCAGTCATAAGTGAGAGCTGTGTGTAAGGTTTCTTTGTGATGCAGATGGAAATAGAATAAGGCATGGATAATGTCCTAGACTGCAAGGTAATGTGTGTGTTCAATTCCCATCTTTTAGAGGTGGGCCAGTTATCATCTGTTAATTGGGCAGTTTTTCTTTATCTCTTCCACAAACCAATCCTCCCTCTGGGCAGACATCTGCTGTTAATGGGCCATTGAGTGTCACTGCATGACTGATAAAATGACATCTTCCCATTGTGAGATGCTCTCCCCAGAGGGAGGAGCCAAGCGTTCCTGCCTGGATACAATCTGAGATTTTGGGACACCAGAACAGTCTTTCCACTGGATTCCCAGAGGAGCACCTGCCCCTTCCACTGGATTCCCAGAGGAAGACCAGGCCCATCTACACCACCACTGGATCTTCAGAGGAAGACTACCACCTTCTACAGCATCGCTGCTCCAACAGAACCACATCTGTCTGCAGGAAGACTGCAGGAGGACTGCAGCCACTATTTTCATTGCACTGCTAGCAACACCCTGACCCACAGTGTGTCAGGTCATATTCTGATTCTATCAGTGTTGTTTTGTATTACTGCATTGTTTATTTTATTTTTATTTTCTTTGCTAATAAAGAACTGTTATTCCTGCTCCCATATCTGTGCCTGAGAGCCCCCTTAATTTCAAAATTACAACAATTCGGAGGGAGGGGGTTTTACATTTTCCGTTTTGGGGCAGCTCCTACCTTCATTAGCAGACACTTGTCTTTTCAAATCTAGACAAGGCAAAATTTTCAAAGCTTCAGTTATAAAGCAAATAAAGTTTGAAAGGACAAATAAAATAGGAATTGGGGATGTTCTGTTAGTTCCAGAAGCAGTGAGAAATTTTTTAGGACAGGATTTACAGGTGCAGTTTGACATTGGAGGGCTCCCAGAGAAGGGAAAATGGTAATTAAGCTTCTCCAATAAGGGAAGAGGATGAGGAGAAAATTCATGACATGATGTGGGCAAAACCAAAAAACTGAGGTAAATTAAACAGGAAACATATAGTAATAAAAGTAGTTAATGAAAACCATCCAGTTTGGGTATGACAATACCCACTTTCCCTGGAAGGGAGACAAGGAGTACGGCCGCTGATCCAGGACCTACTTGAGGACAGGACCTTAGAACCATGTATGTCCCCCCATAATACACCCATATTACCAGCAAAGAAGTCAGATGGGTCTTACAGGCTTGTCCAAGATGTGAGAGAAGTGAACAAAAGAACTGTGAATCCATATCCGGTAATGCCAAATCCCTATATGCTACTAAGTAACATCCCAGTGGTTTAACATGATAGACCTAAGAGATACTTCTTGGGCATACCCACTGGCAGAGGAAAGTGGGATATATTTGCTTTTGAATGGGAGGACCTCAGTTCTGGGAGGAAGCAACAGCTTTGGTGGACTGGGTTACCCCAAGGGTTTTCCGAATCCCCAAACCTCTTCGGTCAACGCCTAGGAGAAGTGCTACAGCTCTTCTCCATTAAACCTGAGATGTAGCTCATCCAATATGTAAATGATTTGCTTTTCTCAGGACAGGAAGAAAAAGAAGTTTGGGAATCCACCATGGTGTTGTTAAGTTTTCTGAGGGACCAAGGACTTTGGGTATCAAAAGGGATTCTCCAATTTGTAGAGCGAGAAGTAAAATACCAAGGACATGTGATTTGTCAAGGGAGCTGGGGGCTGAACCCTGAGAGAATCACGGGGATAGTCTCACTCCCATGGCCAAAAACTAAGAGGGAAGTCAGAAGGTTTTTAGGCCTGTTGGGATGTTGTAGGCTATGGATTGAAGGATACGCGCAGACCATCCAGTTCTTGTATGAAAAGTTAGCAGAAGAAGAGATTAGGTGGGAAAAAGACAATGAACAAAAGTTTGAAGCTTTAAAGCAAAAAATAGTCAGTGCACTGGCACAGAGTCTTCCTGCCTTAGACAAACCCTTCTATCTGTTTGTGGATATAGAAAAAGGGGTAGCACATGGAGTGTCAGCCCAGGACTGGGGAGGATCCAGGAAACCAGTGGCCTATTTATCAAAACTGCTAGACCCTGTCAGCCAGGGGTGGCCAACCTGCGTTCAGGCTGTGGCAGTGACTGCCCTACTCATAGCAGAAAGCAAAAAATTACCCTCTGGGGGAAAATTGAAGATATATATCCCAAACTCAGTAAGCAGTATCCTAAGCTGAGAAATGGCTCACTGATTCCCAAGTGCTAAAATATGAAGCCATTTTAATAGATAATGGTTTAGAGCTGATTGTGAGTAACCAACTCAACCCTGCCCAGTTCTTGTATGGAGAACCAAGTGAGGAACTAATACATAATTGCCTAGAGGTTATAAACTATCAAACTAAAGGAAGAGAGGACCTAACAGATCAACCACTCCAAGGTGGAAAATGATTGTACATCGATGGATCTTCACGGGTAATAAAGGGGCACGGGGTATCGGGGTACGCTATAGTGCATGAAGGGTTGGTGGCCATAGAAAAGGGAAAAGTTAGAAAAGTTACCTTCCAATTGGTCAGCCCAAAATATGAGTTGTGTGCCCTAAAAGGAGCTCTGGAAATATTGGCACAGAAAACGGGGAACAAAATATATACAGGAATCAAAATGCACTTTTGGAGTAGTGCATATCTTTGGAAAAATTTGGGAAGAGAGGGGGCTTTTAAATTCAAAGGGAAAGGGACTGATTCACAAAAAATTTCTTTTAGAAGAGATAGAAACCTTACAATTACCAGAGGAAGTAGCGGTGGTATATGTTGAAGGACATCAAAAAGGGGCACAAGGGAACAATTTAGCTGATTTAGAGGCTAAAAATGCAACTGAATCAGAGACAGAAAAACTAATAATAGTATTAACCCCCATGAGAGAAATGCAAAAAGTCCCTGTATTCAGTGGGTCAGAAGAGGAAGAACTCCTTAAAATAGGAGCCAAGAAAGACAACAAAGGGAAGTGGAGATTAGCAGATGGGAGGCAAATGTTGAATAAACCCTTGGCCAGGGAAATGCTAGAAGGCATATATGGGACAACACATTGGGGTACACAAGCGCTGAGTGATCAATTTCTAAGGAACTGGGGATGCACAGGAATTTTCAGAATAGCTAAGCAGATAACTGAACAGGGTGTGATTTGTCAACAAGTGAATAATAAAATCATGACGAAAACACCCAGAGGAGGGCGAGAACTGGCCTTAAGGCCCTTCCAAAACATCCAAGTAGACTTTATTGAGCTTCCCCAGGTACAATGGTGGAAGTTTTTGCCAGTAATAGCAGATTACGTAACTCATTGGGAAGAGGTGGTACACCCTGTGAAAGCCAATGCCAATGTTGTGAGTAAAACAATTCCAGAATCAATCATTCCCCAATATGGGATGGCAAACAGGATTGATTCAGACTGGGGAACTCATTTCACATCAGAGATATTTCAGAGAGTCTTTCAGGCCCTGGGAGTAAAATGGGAATTACAAACTCCATGGCATCCACAGAGTTCCGGTCAGGTTGAGAGAATGAATCAAACTCTTAAAAGAGCTCTAGTTAAGCTAATGATTGAAACCCAAATGTCATGGATAAAATGTCTCCCTTTGGCCTTATTAAGAATTAGAACCCAACCCCAGTCAGATCTGGGGGTGTCACCCTATGAAATGATGTTTGGGTTTCCCTTCCTGACCTCACCCCAGAAGGCTGCCACCCATGAGGAAGGGGAAGCCAATGCCAAGAAATAAGTGATGTCTATAGCACAAACCTTAGAAGGGCTAAGACATAAAGGGGCAATTCCTCAAACTACCACCCTGGATTTCAGAATCCATAATATTAATCCTGGGGATTGGGTGATGATTAAGCCATGGAGAGATCAGCCTCTAACTCCCCAGTGGGAAGGTCCCTTTCAGGCACTGCTCAGCACCGAATCGGCCGTGCGAGCTGCAGAGCGGGGATGGACTCATGGCAACAGAGTCAAAGGCCCAGGAGAAGAACCCAAAGAGTGGACTGTAACATCCAGGCTGGGTGAAACAAGATTGACTCTCAAGCAGAGACTGAAAGACAACCAGGAAAACACCAAGACGCCCAAAAAGCAGAGTCAAGCTTCTACCAGCCAGCTCGAGAACTGTCTTCCTGTTTTCATGGGTGAGAATTACCAGCAGCTGTTGAGGGGAAGTACACAAGGGACAGTAAAAGGCAATGGGACAGCTTCTTTAAGAAAATAAGACAAAGGAAGGAGGACAAGGCCGGGTTGACCCCTTTGTTTGCTACCAAGAAGGCTCCATAGCCCTGCTGTGGGTAGCAACCCCATGGGCATGGTAAGGTAGGGACAAAAGGCCATTCCAGACCTCTGTAATTCCTCAGCTGTCTTTTAATACAACAGGGACTGGAGGGCAGGACCGAGTTGGCCTCTGGACTCACCCCTAAGATGCACCAACTATGGGCAGCAGCCACATAGGCACGGTAGATGGGAGTCAAAGCCACACTGGACCTCTGGGATGCCCTTTTGTCCATTCCAAATGAGTGTGTCTATGGAAAACCTGAGATTTTTTTCTCCTGTTCCCAGTGTCCTTGCCCACATCAACAGATGCTGGTATGACTCATACAAGAGAGAGACAGAGTTTTACTTAATTGTTCAAGCAAAAGGACTTCTAGAAAAAGAAAAGGGGGGTTTGTTATAGAAGAGTAACCCTATGGTTGACTCTCACAATTAACGGGTGAATATTAAATATATGTTAAGGGACATTTTGTAGATGTACAGTTATCTTTCCCCTCCCCCTTGCATTGCTATCACAGGATGGCCTCAGTAGTTGGGGCATTTGGGAGGGTTGGCTTGTTCCTATGGCAGCACCTGACCTCCAATCAAGGTGTGAGACAGTGATCTCCAGCACTGGACAGAGAAGGAGTCGATTGACAAGACTTTGGGAGGGGCTAGAGGTGTAAAAGACAGAGCATCCATTTTGTAGATGAGCACACAGTGACTGAATTCTTTGGTCCCGGTGCTGTATTCTTTTCTTTATTCAGTCTTCTGTTGCATTTTGATAAAGTCTTAATAAACCATTTAAATTTTTGAAAGTAAAAATCATTTCTCACATGGGGTTGGGGAATGTGGGAAAAGTTGTCCTCACTGGGTCAGACCTCAAGGTACAACTTCACTGATCTGGCCAGACCTCCTTAGGAGAAACCCTGGATCAATATCAATCACAGAATGCTGCAATCACCTCTTCTCTAAAGAGAACAGCATAAAATACACTCTTTAAAATAGGATTACATGTTTCTTAGAAGCTCATTGAAATACTTCTCCATAACTGTAAAAGGAAACTGTCCTGCTGAAGTGGACTAGACCAGAGGGAAATCAAGGCAGAGCCATGGTTTGTCAAAAGATGCTTCATCCTAATAAGCCCTGTGGTGCATTTGGAGCTAAACCCTGGAACCTCAGGGCCTGAGAGGAGATTGCAAAAACCTTTGCAGGAGTCAAAGTCAGAAGAAAACCCAAAAGTGTCTCAAAGCATGAAGGACCTCATCCTGTTGAGGTCCATCTCCAACACAGGGTACCTCATGGACTCCGTGGAGGAGAGAATTGGAGGCCAGGATGGCACAAAATCCTCTCAGAGACTCAGTGTAGAAAGGAAAATCCAAAGTACCTTAAAAAACTTGAGTATTTCAAAGTATTAATGAGCCCCACTAAATGTCAATGCAAAGCCCTCAAGGGACTCGTTAAAGCAGATAATTGGGGCCATGGTGCACAAACCTCTCACAGAGTCTGTATCAAAAGGGAAACACCAAGTACCTTCAAATAACTGAAGTACCCTGAAGCATTAATGAGCCCCACTGAGTGTCATTACTGACAAAGCCTCTCCAGGGACTAATTACAGCAGATAATTGGAGGCCAGGATTGCACAAACCTCTCAGAGACTGCAAGGCAAAAGCCAAACCCAAAGTCCTTTGAAAAAGCTGCAGTCCCTGCAGGGAGCATTCAGGAGCCCCCAGGGCCATTGCTGAGCAAGGCTCCCCAGGGACTCCTTGCAGCAGATCCTTGAGACCACTGGGATGTGGGCTAGGGGGGGATGCTGAGGGCAGCACAAGGGGCTGACAGTGCCCAGCCTGGCTGGGGCTGGGCCAAGAGGCCCCAGGGCCTCAGCACAAGGTGTCTCCTCCCAGCCCTTGCTGGCACAGACCCTGCTGTGGCCCAGGGCACCAAGACTTGGCTTCTCTTTGTCCCCACCTGTCATCACTGCCTGCAGTTCTCTGCTCTGCCTGGGGCCTGGGGACACTTGCTCAGTCGTGTCCCTCTCTGGGACCCATTAAAAGTGCAAGAAAGTTTGGAGTTGGATTCTGCCTTGGAGTTCTGGAGAGGTTTCTTCAGCTCCCTCTCAGGGACTGATGTCCAGGGCCTGAGCACAAAGCCCCAGAGGCTGATTAAAGTCCTTGTGCTGTGTCTGTGCTGCTGAGCTGGGCTGGGCTCCTGGCACAGAGGCAGCTCCTGGTGACCAAGAAGAGCTTCAAAAGCACATTTCTCTGGATGAGCAGCTCTTGTGCCAGCCCAGCAGGGCTGGGGCACTGCCTGCAGCCAGCCCGGGCACAGCACAGAGGCACAGAGAGCTTCAATCAGTCAGGGCTGGGAAGGGGCTGAGAAGTGCCTGGGGCACAATCACTGCCAGCCCTTGGCACAGGAACCTCTGGCTGCAGGACAATGCAGCTGCAGCTCCTGGAGCCATCTCCTGCAGCTGGAACATGCCAATGCCTGCAGAGCCTGTGAGTACATTCTCTGCTTGTCTCTTGTGCAGAGCAGCCAGGGGTGCCCAGGGCTGTCCTGCAGAGCAGGGTCCTGCAGCCCAGGGCGCTGTGCTGGGGCAGGGACTCTGCTGCCTGCCAGGGACAGCTCTCAGCCAGCCCTGGCAGCTGCTCCCAGCACTGGGGGACAAGATCTGGGTGGGGGGAGACAGCTGGTGAGGCTTGGGAGTGTTCTCCTTGTGTGGGGAGGATGCTGCATTGTTCAGGACTGCGCCCAGCATGGCATTGAACTGCAGAACATTTCCAAATAGATTATACAGGGAGTATAGCAAGGCAGGGGCTGCATAAAAAGGGATATCCTGCTTTTTTAATCTACTGCGCTGAGTTGGAAATTGCACAATGATATTCATCACTCAGTTCAGGTTGAGAAAAAAAAAAATATTCTCTGATCAGAATAAGCCAGGAAGCAACAGCAATCACCACAGGACCCCTTAGAGGCAGCATCAGTGTTGCTTTTCCAGTCTCCTCAGGGTTGCTCTGACATTGCCATCAGAGCTTGCAGAGCCAGAGCTGCCCCTGGGCAGTGCCTGAGCTGGGAGGGCTCTGCAGGGCAGAGCTGAGCCCCCAGGGCTGGGCTGGGCTCTGGCAGCACTGGCAGGGCCCAGCCCTGGGCACAGGGAAGCAGCTGCTGGCAGGGACAGCTCCAGGCAGCAGAGCCCTGGGCAGGCAGTGGGGGGAAAGTGCCCCCAGGCTGTGCTGGGATATTTCAAGTCCTCTCCAAACCCAACTATTCCATGATTAGTTTTCTTACAGATCCCCATGTGCAGCCCCAGCAAATGTCCAACAGCAGCTCCATCAGGCACTTCCTGCTGCTGGCATTGGCAGACACGCGGCAGCTGCAGCTCCTGCACTTCTGCCTCTTGCTGGGCATCTCCCTGGCTGCCCTCCTGGGCAACGGCCTCATCATCAGCGCCGTAGCCTGCGGCCACCACCTGCACACGCCCATGTTCTTCTTCCTGCTCAACCTGGCCCTCACTGACCTGGGCTCCATCTGCACCACTGTCCCCAAAGCCATGCACAATTCCCTCTGGGACACCAGCAATATCTCCTACACCGGATGTGCTGCACAGGTCTTTTTTTTTGGATATTTCATCGCAGCAGAGTTTTCCCTTCTGACCGTGATGTGCTACGACCGCTACGTGTCCATCTGCAAACCCCTGCACTACGGGACCCTCCTGGGCAGCAGAGCTTGTGCCCACATGGCAGCAGCTGCCTGGGCCAGTGCCTTTCTCAATGCTCTCATGCACACGGCCAATACATTTTCCCTGCCCCTGTGCCATGGCAACGCCCTGGGCCAGTTCTTCTGTGAAATCCCACAGATCCTCAAGCTCTCCTGCTCCAAATCCCACCTCAGGGAACGGGGACTTCTTGCTGTTAGTGTGTCTTTGGTATTTGGTTGCTTTGTGTTCATTGTTTTCTCCTATGTGCAGATCTTCAGGGCTGTGCTGAGGATCCCCTCTGAGCAGGGGCGGCACAAAGCCTTTTCCACCTGCCTCCCTCACCTGGCTGTCGTCTCTCTGTTCCTCAGCACTGCATCATTTGCTTATCTGAAGCCCCCCTCCATGTCCTCCCCATCCCTGGATCTGGCCCTGTCAGTTCTGTACTCAGTGGTGCCCCCAGCCCTGAACCCCCTCATCTACAGCCTGAGGAACCAGGAGCTCAAGGCTGCAGTGAGGAGCCTGATCACTGGAAAATTTCAGAAGAATTAAACTGCTGGTCAGTGTTTCCAAATCACTTATAATAAAAGTCATATTTGATACTTCTTCTTGATTTCATTTTAGAGTTTCTTTACCTTTGTTTTAATTTTTTCTTATTGTCCACAAAGAAGTGTCATTGTTCGTGCCATTTCTCATTGTGTTTCTCTCCACCTACCCTGTGGCCACAGACTGTGTCAATGAGGGGCTGTGCTCTCGGTGGCTTTAAATGAACTAAAGGATGTCCCAGCAGAGTTTTCTGCAGAGATGCCCTTTTGTTGCCTTCTCTGGAGCTGCAGCAGCAATGTCTGTGTGCAGAGCTGGGGCAGATCAGTGCTGGCTCAGCAGCTGTGCCCAGCAGCAGCAGCAGCAGCAGCACTTGGTGTTGCCAGTGCTGCTGCCGTGGCCCTGCCCCGCTGCCCTGGTGGCCCTGGTGTTGCTGCAGGGCCTGAGTGCTCTCGGGGCCGGGCACAGCCCTGGGGGTGGCAGTGCCGGGGCTGCAGCAGGGACAGGCCATGGGCACTGCTGGGGCAGCGCTGACGCCTCAGGCCAGGCCCTGGGGGCTGCAGGCTCCTTGCCCAGGCTCTCTCAAGAACACGGCCAGGCCAATGCTCAGCACAGAAACCCCCGTGAGCAGCCCCAGGCTGGCCGTGGGCAGGCTGGGGGCAAACAGCATGGCTGGGGCTCTGCAAGGGCCCTGGGGCAGACGGGAAGGAGCAGCAGAGCAGGGGCTGATCCATGCCCAGTGCGCTGCACAGCCCAGGGCAGCGTCCCAGAGCGTCCTCATGCAGCTGCCAACAACATCCCCCCTCTGCAGCCCTGGCCTCTCCCCCAGCTCACACAGGTGCCCCATCCTTGCAGGCACAGACACGGCAGCACTGCCTCAGCAGCCCCTGTTTGCATTGCACACAGCAGGGGCAGCACCCCCATGCTGTTGCTGTGGGGACATGAACCTGAGGGAGCACAAATGCCATCAGCCCCTGGGGCCAGCAAGGCCTGCGGGACACCAGGGAAACCACTCAGCTTTGTCCTGGCCTCTGCACTCAGCCAGAAAGTTTGTTCCCATCAGCTGGGAGTTTCCTGTGCCACTGCAGACGCTGTTGCTCAGAGCCAGGGCTGCCTGGCAGCCACCCCCAAACTGCCCTGACCATTTCCTTTGCCTCACCTTTGTTTTCTTTACTCTTCATTGGTCCAGATTTCTTCCTGCTGCCCATGCCTGTTCCCTCCCCTGCAAACAGCCCATCCCTGTTTGCCCTTTCCTCTCTGGCCCCACTCCCCATTGCAGTTCCTGACCTGGCCCCATGGGAACATCCCTTGGGCAGCAGGATCATCCTACAAGTGCTGCAGGAATTGTCTGCAGGCTCCTGCAGTGCCTGCTGCTGCTCCCTTGCCAGAGGCACCCCAGGCCAGGGGGGCACATCTGGGCTGCTGTGTCTGCCTCTGGGGCTCCCTGTTGTGGGCAATGAGGAGGAGCTGCAGAGGCTCTGCAGGACTGACAGGATGGGCTTTGGGGCTGCCAGGAGAAGCTGAGGGACCTGGGATGCTGGAGCTGCTGAAGAGGAGGCCCAGGGCTCATCCTGTAACTGCTCCAAGGGTGGTTTTAGAAAATCACAGAATCAGTAAGGCTGGAAAAGACCTTGGAAATCATCAAGTCCAGCCTGTGCCCTGACACTGCCTTCTGTCCCCTGAGCCTCCTCTTCTCCTGGATAAACAACCCCAGCTCCCTCAGCCACTCCTCACAGGACTTGTGTTCCAGACCCCTCCCCAGCCTTGTTGCCCTTCTCTGGACATGCTCCAGCCCCTCCATGTCATTCCTAAATTGGGGGCCCAGAACTGGACACAGCACTCAAGGTGCTGCCCAACCAGTCCCCAGCACAGGGGAAGAATCCCTGCCCTGCTCCTGCTGGCCACAGCATTCCTGATCCAGGCCAGGAGCCATTGGCCTTCTTGGCCACCTGGGCACACTGCTGCCTCATGTCCAGCCTGCTGTCCATCAGTCCCTGCAGGTCCCTTTCTGCCTGGCTGCTCTCCAGCCACTCTGTCCCCAGCCTGTAGTGCTGCAGGGGTTGTTGTGGCCAAAGTGCAGGACCCAGCACTGGGACTTGTTAAACCTCACCTTGTTGGATTTGGGCCCTGGATCCAGCCTGTCCAGGGCCCTGTGCAGAGCCCTCCTACCCTCCAGCAGATCCACTCTCCCAGACAACTTGGTGTCACCACGGTTCCATGAGACCCCAGAGTGTCCCAATGGTCTCCATGATTTCATGAGGCCTCCCAGGGTCACAATGTCCCTTTGGTTCCATGGGACCCCTTGGTGTCACAAAGTCCCTTGGATCCTTGGGCCCTGCAGTGTCACAGTGGATCCTTGGTTCCATGAGGTCTGGCAGTGCAGCAATGCTCTCCTTGGTTCCACAGTGTCACCATGGCCCCTTGGCTCTGTGCTGCCATGTCGTACACAGTGTCACCATGGTCCTCTTAGTGCCACCAGGCCCCGCAGAGTCACAGTGGCCCCTTGCTTCCCCAGGGCCCTGCAGGGTCACAATCATCAGAGAATCAACCAGGCTGGAAATGACCTTGGAGAGCATCAAGTCCAACCTGGGACCCAACACCCCCTTGTCACCCAGACCATGGCACTGAGTGCCACATCCAGTCTTTCATTAAACACTTACAGGGATGGTGACTCACTCACCTCCCTGGGCAGCCCATTCCAATGCCCAATCACACTTCCTGTGAAGAATATTTCCTAATGTCCATCCTAAATATCCCCTAGTGCAGCTGAAGGCTGTGTCCTCTTGTCCTGTCACTGTTCCCCAGGAAAAAAGCCTAATACCCACCTGGCTGCACCCTCCTGTCAGGGAGTTGTAGAGAGTGATGAGGTCTCCCCTGAGCCTGCTCTTCTCCAGGATAAACAACCCCAGCTCCCTCAGACACTGCTCCTCACAGGACTTGTGTTCCACACCCCTCCCCAGCCTTGTTGCTCTTCTCTGGACACGCTCCAGCCCCTCCATGTCCTTCCTAAAGTGGGGGGGCCCAGAACTGGACACAGCACTTGAGGTGCTGCCCAACCAGTGCTGAGCACAGGGGAAGAATCCCTGCCCTGCTCCTGCTGGCCACACCATTCCTGATCCATAGGAGTTCCAGGGGCTGGATGAAGGAAATGGTGGGGAGGGGGTGGGGAAAAATTCTGATTGATTGTCAGCCATGAAGGGTCTTGATTATCATATCTGTTCAAACTGCTTTAAAAGCTGCTGGGGATCAATATCAATTGGACATTGCTGAGATCAATCTATAAACAGGAAAATGAAACTTAACAGAACAAAACTGTACTCTTTGCATTGTTTTATACTATTGTATATTCACTTTGAGTACACTTCTGTCATCTGTCTAATTAACCACATTAAGAACTGAAAACTTGAAATATTCCCCAGGGCCTTTTCTTGTTCAGGTATTCTGAACAAATGTTTATGAGCTCTTCTCACTGAATTCCTGAACTGAAGAGCTCAAGAAAGAAGAAGTCTCCGTAGCACTAAAATCCATCAGCAGCCTGCAAGTGGTTGAGGATCCATCCCTATCAGGGCAGCAATGAACAGAAATGGGCACAGCTTTGTGGCTACCCCAGCTTTGGCCTGGGCAGAGTTTGGCTGTGGCCCAGCTCCATCCTCCTGCGGGGCTCAGGGCCTGTTCCCGGCCATGGCCAGCCCTGGCTGCCTCTCTGCTGGCCCAGAGGCCGGCAGAGCCCGGGGCAGGGCTGTCTGTGCAGCCCCACAGGTGCCAGGGGCTCTGCAGGAGCTGGCAGAGGCTGCCCAGCAGGGAGGCCATGGGGCACAGAGCCCCAAGGCTGCTGTGGGCACCACGGCACAGGGGCCGTTCCCAGCCGCAATGCTCCTGGCCTGGGCTGGGCCTGCACAGGGGCTGGGCCACCATGGCTGGGCCAGCACAGGGCCACAAAGGGGCCACGCAGCCGCTGCCGGGGCTGACAGCAAGGCCAGGCCCACACAAGCAATTGCTGAGCATGGCCTGCGCTGGCCAGGCCTGACTGTGCCAAAGGCAGAGCTCAGCTGCCCTTGGGGGCTGCAGCAACACTCCAGAGCCCAAAGAGCCTCCATGGCTGGGCTGGAGACCAAGGCTGCAGGAGGGAAATGCAGGGCTGCTGCGGGATGGGGAGGCCATTGAATTCCAGCACACACCTCAGCTCTCTGATGATCCCGGCACCATGCTGGGCCCTGTTTCACACTGGAGCAGAGCAGATGTTGATGGCACAGGAGCCCTGTGGGGCTGTCAGGGACCTGCAGCTTGCAAGGTGCTCTGCTCTCCCTCAGGTGCTCTGGGAGAGATCCAATCCCAGCTCAGGGCACCTCAGGGCAAAAGTGGCACTGCCTGTTGATGGGCACACTGCTGATGTCTGCCTTGAAATTGGCACAGGTGTTAATACCTGTTGGTTTCATAATACACAAGCAAATCTTTATTATCTGGGTCATTAGAGTACTTTCAAGAAATGGCAATATTTTTCCGCCAGTGTCCTGGTTTGAAAAGGACGCGAGTTGTTTGGGATGCTGTTGTCAAACCAATAGGTGCTCAGATTTGAATTTTGGCACCTGGTGTGGCCACTGAGGACATGGATGCGCCTCTGAGAACACAGGGGGTTAAAAGCAGGGAACTCCCAGGGGGAGCTCTCTTGGGTTCTGTCTGTGAAAGAGGTCAGAGCTGCCCTGCCCGGCTGCGGGCTGGCAGGGGAGGGGAAGCCATGCGGCCGCGTGAGGTAGGCCGGGCCTTGGACAGAGAGGGGAGGTGAAGGCCCCTGCAGGATGGAAGGGTGGAGGAACACTGGAGAGTCATCGGGCAGCCAGCCCCCCAGAGAGAAAGAGAGAAAGAGAGTGAGCCTGTGCCTGTGCTTGTGCCAGCTTGAAATTCGGTATCACATGCAGGCCGCACGGCCAGCCATAAAGGAGAAGGGGGGTGCAGCGAGAAGGTGCCCAGCAGGGCAGCTGTGGGAGTTCTGGACAGGCAGAGCCTGAGATTTTTAACCCTTTTCTTGGATGATGGAAACCTTACTGATCCTCCTGGAGTTGAGTGAGAAGAGAGATAGAGATGAGATAAGAGGAAATGGGCCACGAGAGAAGTTGAGAAGAATCTTCGTTGAGAGGAGGTGATGGAATGGCCTTTGGCTGGACTTTCCTTGTATAGCCATGAACAGAACCATTTTTTTCCTGTGACACAGAGACTGCATCTAGGGGGAGGCAATGGCTTGGAGCCAAGAGAGTGCAGTAATGTTATGTGAAGGAGTGCGTGAACAGAGACAACGGGTGAGGAGGGTGGTGGTGCTCTCCATCTTCAGGGAAGAAGAAGAAGATCTCTGTTCTTGAGACCCCTCGGGCCCAGGGGCTGAATTTGGGAGGGACAGGTGTCCTGAAAGTGAGAGACTGTGCTTTTTTTGGAACTGGGCAAAGCATCCTTAAAAGGGGAACCCTAGAAGCAGCTCTGGTCCATGTGCAGTGGTGAGACCACTGGGCATGAAAGGAAGATGTCACGATGGCAAATGATCTCCAGGCAGTGCCACGTGTGACATGGAAACACAAAAGGTCTCAACTGTGTTTCCAGGGGAAGCCTATGGCACAAGAGGGACTCCTCTCTTCTTGATGAACTGAGAACTGATTATCTAAAGAGTGGTGATGGACTGAGAGTTGGTGATCTGAGGGGTGGTCACTGAATTGAGAGTCCAAGGTTTTGTCTTACTGTGATGTATTGGGAATTTGGTGGGGGGAGGAGGAATGTTTGGAAGGTTTTCATCCTGAGTTCTCTGTGTTTCTTTTATATATTGTAAGTTAATAAAGTTTTTGGGTTTTTTTTCCCCTTTTATTCCTCAGCTGGAGCCTGCTTTGCCCTATTCCTGGTCACATCTCACAGCAGACACCAGGGAGAATGTATTTTCATGGGGGCACTGGCATTGCGCCAGTGTCAAACCGTGACACCTTTGTAGCAGATGATTGGCCCATCTATAACTCAGAGCTCCTCCGCACCACAGGTAAGAGACCCAACCTGGCAGATACTTGGGACAGGTGGACAAAAATGCTGCCCAATGCTCTAGAGGAACCCCAAGAATTGGACCTGTTGGGGTCCTCCAAGGCCACGTACTGTGTCAAATTTTACTTTAGATGCCTGAAAAACAATTGGCCAGAAATTGACTGGACCAAAAACACATACCAAAAAGACAAATCAGCAATTAACAAAGCCTGTAACTATCCCTATGGATAACTATCAACTGTATTGAAAAGCGGTAAATGTAACGCCTTATTGCCTATCAAATTTTAACATGGTCTGATTTCTTTAACAAGAATGCTAACAAATGTGCCATATAAAATGATGCCAGATACAGTCACAAAAAGCTGTTGGGTTGTTCAGCAATATGCTAAATTGCACGTTATTATATTTATTTTCCAGTAACCTGGCACTTCAAAAAGTCTTACTGAATTTCTGTTTCCATGGAATTTGCAGTTACCGTGGGTTTTTCTCATAACTGATTTACTTATAATTCTAACATGCTTGTTACAACTTGAATCCCTCCAGTGCACCATCATGCTGTTATTTCACTTATGGCTTATTCACCTTTAAGTAGTTTTTTTGTGTTAATAACCTTGGACAAAATTACATCATGCCGTTATCTGTAACTTTTAAGGATGTTCATTTTAATTCTGTTAAATTAAAGCCCAATATTGTAATGCTCAGTTACATTCTGTTAAATTAAATAAGGCAAAGGTTTTTTTTGTTAAATTTTGTAGATTTAATTTCTGTTAAGTTTCAGTATTACTAAATTTGAACAACGTTCTATTCCAGTTTTTATTGGTCCAGTTATATTTGGTATTAATAGTAATTAACTTTGAGTTCTCTCGAGTGCGCTTTTTGTTCTACTAAGGTGATAATGAATTTAATTTGGAATCCTTTTAGGGCTGAGTTTAAGTTCCTCTTGCTAAGCTCTAGCGCTGTCCAAATAAATTTCTGTCAGGTTTGAGTGTTATTTAATCTGAGGTATCATAAATTTTACTAGTGAGCTGTTCAGTGTTTTCCTTTGATGCATTTATTCTGTCATAAATACATCAATCTTTGTATTACTGTTTTTATAGCCAGCTTTTCATATGCTTTACCATCTTTTGGTGTAATTATCTACAAGACACGTGTCATTTCAGGATCCTCCTTTTGTTCTCTAGCTGCTTATGTATCTCTCAGACCAGACTACCCCTCTGGCTGGGCTCCGCACTCTGGCTCTATGGTTTCACCCAGTGCTGCCTCATCATTTTTAAGTATTTTTCAGAGTTCCAAGAAATGATATCTCAGCTTTGTGGGAAGCCTCCTCTAAACTGATGGTATTGTGACATCTACTCTAATCAGATGCAGCCCCAATTATTATTACAGAACCACTCCAACATTCTGCTGGGTTTAAAGCATCTCTGTGCTGAGGGAATTTTGGAGGAGACAGCTCTTGCATGGTTCATTAGTCTGTCACCCCTAGACCTTTACTCCTAAGTGCTATTCTCAAGAGCCTTGTTTTAAATGACGTTTAGGGAATTCTCTCCCACTTAGAGCTTGGGTGGTGGCCAGGCCTTTGCTCCTCCTGGATGGGAATTGCCAACAGACCCAGATGTTTTCTGCATCAAAACTAGATTTGAGTTGTTTTGACTTGGCAATTTGACTCTCTAGACATGACAGTTGAACTCTTTTTAAAGGGAGCTTGGGAATTATTATCTGGAAATAATTCTCCAAGTCCCCCCTGAATCGAGGTTTGTCAGCTGTTTGCAGACTCCTGTTTGCAGGATGATGGTACATTATTGCAGAGATTGCTATTTACTTAATTCCACCTATGTTGTTAGCTTTGTCTGCTATTTGAAATATTCCTGATTGTTGGATCCATATTATTCCTAATTGCTCTAAGTTTCTTGTCCACTGCATGTATTATTTTGCTATGATGTTTCTTCATACTCATAACAAAATACATGCATCTCATTCTTAAAAAACAATAAAGAAAGGGAATGAATGCCGTAAGAACGTTCAAATAATGCAATATGTACATGAGAAATTTGGACGACTAATCATTTTGAATAATGCAATATTTACGTGAGAAATTTGGAAAAAAGATCATCACATCTAAATCCCAATTGAGTGTACCACAGTGCAGCCTGATTGATTCATTAACTTCAGGAGAAGATGTGCCTGTGTTTCATCAGCAGCAGTTCAAAGCAGTCACCTGTTCATTCCATCAGATACTGATCAGCTCTGAAAAAATGAGGCCCAGTGCAAAGAGAAATAACCTCATCACCTTGCAGCCTTTGCTTAAAAGGTTTCCTTGCAGCCTTTGTGGCCAGGGCAGGAACAGGAGGAGGACTGCCCAGACATGGCTGTGTCTGGGCACTGACAGAGGCAATTTGCCAACAAAAGCCTCCTGGCATCCTCACGGTACAGAGCTCCTACGAACCTTCTCCAGTTATTCCCTGTTCCAGCACCCAGGAGGACATTCAGTGATGTCAAAGATCAGCATTTCCAGCTCATAGACTTTCTCATACTTCTCAACTCATTGGAAACAATGGCCATTTCTTTCCATTTCCCTAAGAGACATTGGACATTATTCTTTTGTTTTCTCATGCTGCAAAACCCTGTGTCAATGACTTGATAGAATTTGGTAAGTTTTGTTGATTGTAATTGGTCTTTTATCTATCTTATCCCATATCTAACAGATAACCAGTGATAACCTTGATGAGATAATGCCCTCACAAGAGTGAGCTGTTCCAACATCAGAACATAGGAGCCTTTTTTAAATGAACGAAAAGGGGGAGATATCATAGACAGGTAGAATAATGATAAAAGAAAGGCCCTATGAAATCAGGCCTTGTTCTGCCATGTTAATAGCTGGCCTGTCATCACTTCTGAGTGCAGCTAAGCAGTTACAAGTTCCCATGTGAAGCTATTGTGAGAATGAGACTTTGTGAGCAATCTGTTCTGAGGGTGAAAAACAAATGCACCTGCAACAACAAGGGATTTGTCCCATGAGAATCAGTGAAGAGAACAGGTAAACAATACAATAGAGAGATCTGATGCACAAGTAAAATCTATTTTATTAACCAATAATAGAATAACTGATAAGAAATCTTTGAACTAACTAAAGTTGCACCACACAAGGTCCTTCAAACTGTGTAAAATGAGTCGTATGAATAAAGAATAAAGAGTTCTCCAGCTCAGCTGGGTCCTCTGGGATTTCAGTTCCCCCCTTCTTTGAGGCTTTGGGTTCCTCCTTCTTTGGGGCTTTGGGTTCCCTCTTCTTTGGGGCTTTGGGTTCCCTCTTCTCTGAGGTTTTGGCTGCCTTCTTCTGTGGGATTTTGCTTTCCTTCCTCTCTGGGGCTTTGGTGTCCTTCTTCTCTGATGCTTTGCTTTCCTTCTTCTCTGGGATTATGGTTTCCTTCCTCTCTGATGCATTGGTTTCCTTCCTTTCTGATGCTTTGCCTTTCTTCCTTTCTGATGCTTTGCTTTCCTTCTTCTCTGATGCTTTGGTTTCCTTCTTCTCTGGGGCCTTGGTTTCTTTCTTCTCTGGGATTTTGGTTTCCTTCTTCTCTGGGGCCTTGGTTTCTTTCTTCTCTGGGATTTTGGTTTCCTTCTTTGGGATTTTGGTTTTCTTCCTCTCTGGGGATTTGCTTTCCTTTTTTGGGATTTTGGTTTCCTTCTTCTCTGGGGTCTTGGCTTTCCCCTTCTCTGGTTTTGGAGGTTGCTTTCCCACAGAGACACCCTTCTTTTCCTTCTTCTGCCTCTCTTCCTCCTCTAAGGCTTTTGCCTCCTCCTCAAGCTTTTTAGCTGACTGCTTCAGCTCCCTTCTGCAGACAAAACAGAAACCATGGCTGAGAGTCCCTACTAGAAACTTGGGCTCCCCAGTCCTGGCTGGCTCTGCACTTCATTCCTTGACCCTGAGGCCATTTCCGTGAATTTTTCTCAACCCACAGAGGCTGGGAACATCCCAAGTGAGGCCATTGGTGGAAGGGGACCTCCAGGACCAGCCAAACCTCAGCTTTGCCATCATAAGCTCTTGACTGTGCAAGCTCCCTCTGAAGGCACAGCCAGACCCCTCCAGCCCCTGCCCAAGGCTGATCCAGCAGCTCTCTGTGCTGGTGCCTGAAAACGCCCTTTGTCTCTGGGCTTCCCAGTTTAGAGCAGAGCACAGATTGCTGACATCTGCTTATCTCTCCTACAATTCTTACTCAGCTCATTCAGCCCCCTTCCTCCTGGGCATAGCTGAAGCATGATTTTAAAGAGTTCAGATTTCAGCTGAGGCTTAGAAGCAATTCCCATTGATCAGGATGTAAGTTAGACAGGCAGACCATAGGTTAATGATTATGAGATGCTTAAGCCGGAGCTGAATGTTCTATTGTTTACCATGAGGAGCTTCTTTCTAGAAGGAAGTGGAGGAAGTGAACTGTTATAAGAACATCTTGAAACCAGGAGAACAATGCTTAGGACCTGGGCTTGATGTCAATCAGTCACTAAGCAGGGGACCTTGGATCGTGCCAGAGGGTCACAGAGACCTGATGAAGACATTCCTGACTTCATCCCTTAAGACCACAGACCCAATTCGAGACCCAATTCAAGGGAGGAATTGCACAGGTGTGAAGGACCAATGAGCTCATTTGAATACAGAGCGGGGATGGGAGGTGCTGGGGTTGTGCAGATGTATTGTATGTAAGATCTTGGGCAATAAAGAGAGGGCAAAGAACCTTGGGCAGCGCGGTCGCGCCTTTTAGGGACGGCTCTGGTGCCTCCCGCCGGTGTTAATAAACACACCACTGTCTAACTTTAATTAGTTAGAGAGTCTGTGTCCGTGACCTTCGGTTTTAATGACTCCTAGCCTGCTCCTTCATGAGAACAATGCTATCAGTCAGAAAGCAAAGGCTGCAGGAACTCCTCTCCTGCAAGGCAGGCTCTTGTCAGCCAGATTTCCTGCTGGAACCCAGCTGTGACCAAGCAAACCAGTGCTGGCTGCCATGGAAACCATTGGAAGCAGCCTCGTCCCTCTCCTCCCCATGAAACCAACTTCAGCCTGGCCTGAAGAACTCCTGATGCACAGGCTGGCTTGAAGCAGCCTCCACTCCCAGCTCCAGCCTGGGCCTGTGTGTCCTGAGCTGGGCTGCCTTGCTGGAGCTGAGCTTCTCCTGTGCTTGCCCACGGCTGCAGCTGCAGGGGAGCCTAAAGGACATGAGCTTTTCTGGCTGCTGTCCCACCATAAGGAGAACCCTGGCAGATCAGCATTGCAAGGGCTTCATCTGGGGCAGCAGCAGGACCCAAAGCAAGGTTTGCTCTGTGCCCCATGCCTGCCCATACCACAATGCCACTGTTTTGGTGAAGAAGGGAGATGATGAAGAAGATGCCACTCAACACCATGCACTTCAAGACACCTCTAGAGGCAGTGCCAAGGCAAGCCCAGAGCCCAGCTCCCTGCAGGCAGCAGCTAAGCCAGGAGGGCTCAGCACTCAAATAGAGAAGAAGATGTTGTGTCTCAACAGGAGAAGGTCCTTCCTCTCTTGGCAGCCAGGGAGCTCAGAGTGGCCCTCCCTGTGTTGCTGCTGGCCCTTGCTGTGCAGCACCTCTGAGCTCAGAGTCCTTGGAGCAGGGAAGCCCTGCAGGGACAATAACCCATGGCAGAGCAGGAGCCCATGGAAGGCTGACTCACCTCTCCCTCAGAGGGGCCTGAGAGCCACAGTTGATCTCCCGGGGGCTCAGGGAGGAGCTGACACGTGAGGCCTCCCTGGGCACCAGCCCCTCGTAGCTGGGGCCTCCCTCCACGTGGCACAGCTCCAGGACACTGCAGGTGCTGCTGAGGTGGCCAGAGAAGGTGAAGGAGACCTGCTGGCTCTCTCCTGGCTGCAGCACACCTGGCACTGGCAGGACACTGAAAGCCTGGGTGGAAGACAGGAGAGATTGAGGTGCTGAGCATGGCAATGGATGCAGAAGAGCATCTTGGAGCAAAGTGCAGCTGTAGCCAGAGGGGCCTATTCCCCAAACACTGCCAGAATCACCCTCACCTCATCCTGCATCCATGCCACTGACCAGTGCAGGGACCATGGGGAAAATCTCCCATCCTCACGGGTCAATGCATTAATTAGTACATTACATGAAAGTGACTTGGGATGTCTCCTGGCAGTAGAAATTCTCTCTGATGCACAACTTGCCTTTAAAAAGTTTCAAAACTTCCTGCTTTTAGAAAAGGAGGAGACTCAGAGTGAGAGCTCTTGGAGCTGAGGGAAGGAGCCCAGCCCAGCTCATCTGACTCCTGAGGCTCTTCCCCTCTCTCTCTGATTTAAATGCTGCTTTCTCAAGGTGCTACAGCAAAAGCGCCTGCAAAAACTTCCTGTGGAGCACCTGAGGAGTTCCAGGGGGAGCAGTGCCCTCCATAGGTGCTGCACAGCGTCCTTGGGCAGCCCTACAACGTGTCCTGCATGGCCTCTCCAACAAGCAGCTGCTCCAGCAGCACTTTGTGATGGGCCTGCAGGGATGGGAGGCCCCTCTGTGGCCAATGCTGAGGCCCACCAGTGGCACTGGGAGCTCCAGCCCTGCTGGCCACACTGACAATGGGCAGTGAGACAGATTCCCTCCTGCCTTCTCCGCTCCCAGGGGAGTGTGCGCCACGTCCAGGGAGCACCTGAACCCCTCCAAGCCTCGTGGCAGGTGAGGGTTTGCAGGAGTTGGTGCTGGCACCTGGAAAACATGCCATTTTCTGTGCTGGGAGGAAGAGACAGCCACTCTGCAAAGTCTCCCTTTGTGAGACAGCTTCAGGGCCAGCAGTGCAGCAGCAGCTCTGGGTGAAAGCAGAGCCCTGCAAACAGGGAGTCTGGCTGCCTTGGGAAGAGGCTCCATGGAGATCAGGATCATCCCAGCTGGCTCTGGGAAGGAAGCTGGAGGTCTTACCATGATGATGCAGAGAAAAGCCTCATCTTACTTTGGGAAGGAAACAAGGCAAAAAAAAATCCCCCACTCAGCACAGGCCTGTAGGATCTGAGTCAGCTTCTCCAAGGAAAACTCTCCTATTTCTCCCTCCCACACAGCCCATACCCAGCCACTGGCCCTGCTGCCCAGCCCACTGTCAGCACAGCACAGCAGGGCAGCAAAAAGGGAGCTCAGCATGAGCAGGACTTGGTGCTGGCAGGCTGGGGAGGCAGCACAAGCAGTAGGGGTACAAGAAAATCTACCTCTGCTCCTGGAGATTGGGCAAAACCCCACGATTCTTTCAGGGCTGTGGCTGCCTCCTCCACATTTCTAATCCTGAAGCGTCTCCTTAGAGATGCCGAGGAATCCAAACTGGGTCTCTTCCCCTTTGGTGGTTGGGGTTGGAATTTAGATGGGTAAGGCTCACATCTGGAAAAGAACACAACTATGAACAGGGACCTGCAGTGGGAGGGAGGGACACCTGCACGAGCAGCTCCTGGCCAGGATGCAGCCCCTGGGTGGGTGCTGGCACGTTGACCTGAGAAATGGTTTGATCCAGCCCTTCCCAATCCAGGCTGGAGCAGGTCTGTTCTAAAGGCAGCCCAGGGATGACCCTGAGCTGCTGCAGCAGCTGCAACTGCTTGCATTGAGCAACTACAGAGGACAGGCATGAACACCTGGTGGGGATGCAAAAAGCACAGTGGGACAGGGAAAGACAGAGAAGGCAGCAAAAAGGTGAGATCTGAGGCACCGAGGGGCAGACCCAGCCAGTGCCCAGCCAGCAGAGCCCCCCCAGTGCCCAAGGCCAGAAACTCTGCAGCTCCACCAGGGATTTATCAGGAATGTTCCCCTGACACTGCTGGGGGGTTGGTTGACATTTCCCAACACTCCCAGGCGACTCAGGTCGCATTCCCCATCCATCCATCCATCCATACATACACAGGCTGTGGTGCTGGGATCCTGCCAAGCTCTGCCAGCCTTGGGCTTGGGGAGATTTCTGCCAGCTGTCCTGAGCTCCGTAGTTGTGCTCTCTGTTCCAGGAAGCAAGCAAGAAAGATTTAAAAAAAAAACAAACCACAAAACAAACCACAACAGGGAAACCTAAAAAACCTTCAACAGCTCAACCTTGCTCAAGTTATTTCTTTAGGGACAGCTACCACTCTCCAGCTGAAATGCTGGGCTTTTGGGGAAAAAGAAAATTACATGTTCACCTCCAAATCAAAAAGGATTAAGGTAAGAGAACCTTTCAAAATAAAAATTATTGGCCCAAAGCTTTTACCTTTGCAAGAAATCTCTAGTTAAGACAAGGCTGACAGTTAAACTGGTCCTTCTGGCAGGGAGAAACCGTCCTCTTTAAGGGAAGCAGCCTGATAGTTGAAAGCAACTGTTTTGTCAAACTTCAGGCTCCCTGGCACAGCCTGCATTGCCTGTCCTTCCTGTTCACTGATTTACATGCAGTGCCACAATGGCCCAGGTTCCGATGTCTGGTGCCATCCAGGGAATTTGGCATTGCCATTTCCATATGTTTTAATATAAGTTTCAATCCTTGCAACCACCCTTCAAATGCCAGCTTTCCTTTCTTTTACAGGAAGCTCAAGGTTCCCAGAAGTCTTCTGACGTCCTCTTTTGTGCTCAGAGGGATGACATTTTCAAACAGATGTTTCCAAAGTTAACAGCATTTGAAAGAAGAATGAACTCAAATGCCCCTGGATTCCAGCTTAGCCGAGCTCCATTCTGTGTCAGACCCTGAGATTGCCACCTCTAAGGCAGGAGCTGTTTGTGCCCCCCATCCCTCCTGTCCTTCTCCCCAGCAGCCTGGGCCTGTTTTCCCCGGCAGAATCCCTGTCCCTGTGCACCCTGCCAGGAGCAGCTGCACACAGGCTCACATCTCCCCTTGCCCTCACCAGTGGGTTTCTCTCATCCCCGAACACGCCGATGGCAACGTTGGTGCGATGAGTGCCCAGGGCCTGCACTTCCACCACAACTGGGATCTCTGCTGTGCTCTGGGGCTGCACAATCCCACAGGGCTTGGGGCTGGAGTAGAGCACAGCAGAGTCCTCCTTGCGTTTCTGGAAGGGACAGAATGAAATGCAACTTCAGAGGCACCTCTGGAGAAACTTTAGACTCCTTAACATCCACTGCAACAGCAACTTACACACACGTTTCAAACTCCCCAGCACAAAGGTAAAAGGCACACACAAGATGCAAGAATTGTAGGCTTAGCACTCCCAGGGGAGCCTGCAAGGAGGCTGCCAGCACAGGCATTGGTGTCTGTGGATGCAGCAGCTTTTCACAACCCTCTAAGATCTCCCACATGAAAACACCCTGAAGACCAGAACATCAACTGTTTCCTCAGGAGCTTCAACTGCCTCCTAAAGTTTACAGTCGGGTAGGATCCTGCTCTCAGCAGATCTTTAAGGCTGAATAGGAACCAGCAAGGTCTTATCCAAACCCTTTTTTCCCCTAATAATCTCCTCAGTAATATTTGACAGAAGGAGGTGGATGTGATGCCAAACCTGGGGAATGAGCCCGTAGCAGCCAGGAAGGTGGCTGGGATTCCTAATGAGGATCTTCCTCTCATATGGCACCTTCAGGTGGCACTCATCATACATCAGGACTGGGGAGGACACTTGGAGCTCAGGAACGAGACATCTGGGCAGAGAGATGACCCCAGGGCAATCAGAGATACTGAGAGAATGGAGAACATTTCCCCCCAAAGATTGTGCAATGGAGCAGAACACGTTGGTCACTGTCAAATGGGCATTGAACAGCCCTACAGGGATAAATTGCCTTCTACCTCTTCCCACTCCAACACGTCATGTCAAGGAGGCCCAAACCCTGAGAGGCAGCACCCAGAGGCTGCCCAGTGCCCGAGGCAGAGCACTTTGCCCCACAGCTGCCTCAGCCCCTCCTTTACCCAAGAAGGCTTGCAAGGACTCCTGGAACAGTCCCAGTGAGCCACGAGCTCTGGGGGAGCCTTCCCAACAAGGATCAGGGCTCCCTAAGGCTCAAGGAACACACAACTCCAGTGTCTCAGTAAAAATGACTCCCTTCTCTCCCATGGTGCTGTTGCCCTGCCTGAGAACTCAGCTCTTTGCCCCAGCCTTGGAGGGCACGAGACAGCAGCTGCCCCACAGAGGGGCTGATCAGCCCCTGCCAGGCCCTGCAGCTCCCTGGCTCCTTCACTGCACAGCTCCAGGCCCTGCCTGGCCCCAGCTCCATTTGCTTGACAAAATGGCAGCCCAGGCACTGCCTGCATGGCTCTGCCTGGGACAGGGAACAGCACCAGGGAGCTGCATCCCTCTGGCATCACACTGACACCCACAGCAGCACAGCAGGGTGGAATTCTGCTGCAGCAAGAACGACTTTTGGTTTAAGTCTGAGAACATTAAAGCTCAAAATGGGAAGCACAGGGAAGGAGAAAAACTGGAGCTGACCTGCCACATCAAGGCTGCTTTCCCCTCATAAGACCTTGCCCTCCCCACTCTTGCTGGGAGCCACTTTCCCCTGTCATGTGCCCTCATGAACAGAACCAGACCCTGACTCTCAGCAGGCTGCCTGGTGTGTCCCAAACCAATGCAGGGTGGTCACAACCAGCACAACTCCATCTCTTGCAGGAAGAAGGAGAGGAGGCCCTTGGGAAATTTGTTCCACCTCAAGCACCAAAACCCAGGCCAATCAATGATACCATTCCTGGTCCCTTTAGAAAAGGGCCAGGACTGTGCTGGGCTGTGAGCAGGGGTGCTTTTCACCACAGGCTGCTGTCCAAGCACTGCTGTTCTCATGTCCAGCTGGCACAACATGAGGCCATTAAGCAGCTCTTCTCCTTGGCAGCTGCAGCCAGCAAAGCCTGTGCAAGGCAGTGCCTGGGGGAGGCCAGGAAGGGCTGGTACCTGGCTGTGATGACCACTGATGCCACTCCCTCACCAAAACCCTCCAGGTCCACCAGCAATCTCCTGTAGAATTCCATCACGGTGTTGGAACACAGGGTCACCTGGTAGAAAAAAGAACAGTAAATTCTTCCTTACAAAAGCTCATTACCCACATGTGACATCCTCCAGTTCCTGAGGAAGGATTTGGCTTTAATTCTTCTGCTGGTCCATGTGTAGAGCACAGTCTCAGAGTAACAAAAGCCTTCTGGCAATAGCAGATTTGTTAAACACACCTTGCTATCACAGCATCGGTCAGCTTCATTAAAACATTAGACTAAAGCTCTACACACCACTGTATTCAAATTAAGGGGCCAATTTCTCATCTGACTACAATGACATAAATGCAGAGGAAATCTGACTTGAACACAATGAGTTCAGCTTTACAGCAGAAGGCTGAGGGCAAAGTGTGGCCCAGCAGGTGCTGGGCAGTTCACGGCTGCCATGGTACCCAGAGCCCGGGCTGGCTCTTAGAACTCCGGCACCACGCCAGGAGTGGGGAACTGCCCCAGGGTGGGCATTTACCAGAGGCAGAGCCCTCAGAGCCACTTGCTGTACAGCGCAAGAGACAAGCCACCACAGGGACCAGGCAGAGGAGAAAGGAGGAGGCTCTCTGTCTTGAAGTTCCACAAGGAAGGGTTTATTCCAAATAAAGGAAGCAGAGGCACAAGAGCCCTGGACACTCCTGTGCAAGGGCTTTTGTAAAAATACAAATCAGGGCGTGGATACAAACAGCAAATCAATAGGGAATCCTCAGGGGAGGAGTGAGGGGATTACATCAAGTGTCTGGGACCACTGGGGGTAGGAGGGTAAAGAGGATGGGTCACATGGCCAATGGGGTCTCCAAGAATAGGGGAATTCCAAAGGGGTATTGCAATCAGGGATTGGCCCGAGGTTCAAGTGGCAAAGAAGGTTTGGGAACAAAAGGGGCTGGGTTGCCTAGACAGGCAGGGAAAAGAGCTGGAACAAGGGGCAGGGAACGGCATGAGAGACAGCATTGAGGGAGGGTAAAACACAGGCGTGAGCCAACTCAGGGAGAACATGGGTGTACAACAGAACAAGGAATCGATAAAATCAATTTGAACCGCAACACATGGCTGCAGAGGTTTTTGTCTCCACTGGAGATCCCTGCAGTGAACACAAATTTTTCTGCTCCTCAGGAGAGGGAAAATGAGACCAAGAAGAAAAGCTAACTGCTTTATACAATGACATCTCTCTGACAGCCACCTTCTGCCTTCATCCTTGCTCTGCCCACTTGCAATCCAAGAAATCGCTCTCAAAAGCAAAAGAATGGCTTCAGGACTTGACCATATGGTATTGATCTCAGTGTAGGATTTTGGAAACAAACCAGTGCTCCTTGAGGAACATCCCGGGTAAGCCAGCTAGCAGAGGCCTCCCAGCAGTGCAGATCTCTCACTCCCACGATGCTCAAAGCTGGCACCAGAGCTAAAGCCCTCCCACACTCCAGTGAAGCTTCAGCCCTGGTGCTGAAGCATCTACGGCTGGATTCTTCCCATACCTCAATGTCCTGGTGTCCCTGGGGGAGGATGGTTCCTTGGCTGGGATTCATTGTGAACTCCCTTGGCTCCACATAGAAATGAATTCCCTTCCTCCAGGATGGGTCACCTTCTTTGCGGATTTGATCAAGGCTGTCAACAGCCGGCTGCGTGCCATCGTCCGACATGCGGAGCTTGAATGTCACGGGCACCATGGAGCAGTTGGTGAGGCGACATCTCTGGGTATAGGGAAAGCCTAGGAAAGGACACAAATATCCATTCAGGCACCCATTATGGCATGATCCTGGTGGGAATATCCTGCCAGGATAAAAGTGAGATTGGAGTTGAGCTCTTTCTTTTCTGAACTACAGCTCACCGAGAAGCTGCATGAGGAATTAATCATCACTGAGTTCCCTTTGACACTGATTCCAGACTGCAGCCTTGAAAATGCCCACTCCTAGCCCTGCTGAACACTGCAAGCTTCTCTCTTTGGGATGGGGAGGAGCTCCCTCCCCTGCCCCAAACCAGCACCAGTTATCTCTCATCACTGAGTGTGCACCCAGACCCAGCATTTACTCTGAGAATTCAAGCTGTCAAATTCCCTGGTAAGTCTGCCAACATTCCCACTGTTTTCACGATACATAAACAGTGAGTTGTCATTGAGAAGAAGCTACAGCAAAAGAAAATGAGGATGGAATCAGGAACTAGAATGTGATGCACCTTAATGCAGTTTCTCTCTGCAGGACCCTTAAAGCATCTCTTGCTTTGGGCCAAACAGACTGAGCACGTGACAGCTGAGAGTCCACTCAACTGGGGGCAAACCCAAGCCTTGGTTTGAGATTAGCAATTAGGAACCATGTCCCACCTCACCCAACAAACAGGGACACCACAGCCATGCTGCTCACTGTGATTGTGCCTGCAAGGGGATCCCCACTTTGGCTCTGAGATTTGCTTTCCATCCTGCAAAGCCAGAGATACCGCCACACATGGTGGGGATCTGTCTTTTAAAGCAGGACAGAGACACTAGAAAATACTGCCTTTCTATTCCTTGGTTCTATTTGATCTCACAATGGCAAAATGCCCCCTGAGGCAGCAGCAGTTCACAGCCTGAAGAGGCTGCTGGGGCAGACCAGGAGTGAGGGATGCTTTTCTGTTGGAAGGCACAGATCCCTGATGCTGTGTCCCAGCCCAGGCAACACTCACCAAAGGAGATGTCCCCGAAGTCGAGCTCAGGG
This sequence comes from Agelaius tricolor, assembly GCF_023055355.1. Taxonomy (NCBI): domain Eukaryota; kingdom Metazoa; phylum Chordata; class Aves; order Passeriformes; family Icteridae; genus Agelaius; species Agelaius tricolor. The sequence goes on along the minus strand of NW_027269311.1, from coordinate 137,829 downwards.
AGGTCGAAGTGTAAATTCGGTGCAGTGACGCTGCCCCTGGAGGCCGAGGACAGAGCAGGAAAGGGCTCGGTTAAAGGCATTGCAAAGGTCCGGCTGTCGTGGCTCGGGGCACAAAACCTGGGCTCAGGGCACCCTGGGTTTCCAACCAACACAGCACCGTGTGCTCAGCACAGGGCCCTGTGCACAGGAGGCAGCTCAAGCCAAGTGGCCAGCAGCCAACAGCCACTGATGGGCAGGCAGGAGAAGCCCCTGGGATGCTGGGGGTCCCATGAAGGACCCTGAACACACACCCAGACATGGCTCCGTGCCTCAGTTTCCCCAGCTGCAATGGGATGGACATCAAGGTGTCCCCACAAACTTCTGTAACCAGCCTTTCCAGCCACAGGTTCCCTGCTTTGCTCCTTCTTAGCTGGAACTGCTGTTCCCGTGGAGGAGCTTTCTCAGGAGAGTTTGACCCACACAATCATTACAGACACAGTTCTGAGACATGAATCCAGGGGAGCCCCAAACATCCTCTGAAAAGAGCAGCAACAGTTCTACCCAGGGGACAGGTGAATCCTAGAGGAAAGGACTGGTGAAATGTTCCCTCTTGATTTCCAAACTAAAAAAGCAGCACTTTTCCTCCAAAAACAAAGCCAGCATAATTGTTTCTCCACTATGGGCAGACCTACTCATCACTTTTCTCTTGCCAAATAATAACTTCCTTGTTCCTTTTTATCCATCTCCCTTATCTTATTGGTACAATCAAGTGCAGATTGCTTTCATTTCTTTACTGCCTTGAGCCAGTGCCCCCCAACAGCAGGAGCCCAGCTCCAAAGCTGCAGAGCAGCCAGCATCAGCTCTCCTGCTTCCACTCCATTATCCCAGCAGCACATGGCTCAGGCTGGCAGGGACAAGGCCTCACGCTGCTGTGGTGCTGAGGACTGAGCTCTGCCTCCCCTGTGATCAGCCCTTCTCCCTTTGGCTGGGCCAGGATTGTCTCCTGCCATGGCACCAGCCCATGGGATGGTACCCCTGTCCTTGGCACAGTTCCTGCTGCACAGTTCCTGACTCCCACATCAGCCCTTTGCTGGCTGTGCAAAGGAGGCACCAGAGCACTCTGTGCACAGGAGCTGGGAGCACAGCTTGTCCCCCACAGCATGGCCATGAGAGGGGAGCTGAGGCTGCTGCTGCCCATCTGGCATGGATTATTAATGGAAGTTTTTAAAAACACTGCTGCTGGGGCAGAATCCCCCAGGCTGGCCCATCTGCAAAGCCCTGGGGGCCTTGCTGGGTGTTCAGGTGGGACATCCCAGAGCAGCTGCTGCCCAGAGCTGCTCCATCCCACTGCCTGCCATGGCCCAAGGCAGAGGGAGATCCCTGCAGGGAGGAGTCATTGCAGCTCCTGGGTACCACACAGGGCAGGAGGCATCCTGACACTAAGGCAATGCCAGGATCACAGCAGAGATTAAGACCTCAGGCATCACCTTTTTTCTCTGCTCAACCCCAAAATGAGGTAGGTGGGGGATGTCCCAGAGACAGCTACAGATGTGCCCACCAAGCTCCCAGAGTCCTTACCTGATGGTCAGGATCACAGGTGTAGGAGATCCAGCCACACTGAACTGGAATTTTTCCTCAAAGCTCCCCAGCACGGTGGTATGGAAGGAGATCTGAACAGTCTGGGTCCCACCTGGTGCAATCATGCCCTGCTCGGGCTCAACCGTGAAGCAGAAGTCCACATTTGTGGTTGAAGGGATATAGGTGAAGGGAGCATCAAGAGCTCCTTTGTTAATCAGTTCCACCTGCAGAAGCAAGAAAGCAAAATGGAAATACAGGTGGAACCTTCCCTTCTTGTGAGTTATTGTCTAATGATGCAATGAACACCCAGCAAAGGCAGAAGATGCTTTGTGCTGCTGAATGGCAGAAGTCAAAAGATACAACAGGACAAGTTCTGCCTTTGGGTTTTCATGCAGAGCAGTGGCAACTCCACAGACCTGCAGTCACCCTGGGCTTATCCCATGGACACAGAGCAGTGCACCTCTGCTCAGCATCACCAAGCTCATGGGGAGCTGGCCCTGAGAGCCCTGAGTGGGGTGATTGCAGCTGCGGAGTGAATCACCCCAGAGCTGCTGCTGCCCCAGTGAGCACAGCTCCAACAGCACCATCTACTCATTCACCTTTCCCATACCATGGAAACAATTCATTGAGAATGAGGCATCAGCATCAAAATGTACAGACAGCACCATCCTTTGGTAAGAAAACTCAGCGTGTCTTTCCCTTCCCCAGCTGTGCTTTTGAAAGTGTCTGGCATGATGTAGTGCCTCATTTTCTACCTCTTTCAGTTGCTCCCTCATGAATTTTTTGCAAACTTGACACTGTTGGGGGGCAGGCAAATAGGTAGAAAAATCCTTTGCTTTATTCCCAGGAACACTTTTCTCCTTCCAGAGCCAGAGATGCACCAAGGCTGAAGTGTGGTGAGGGACTGGTCAGCAAGGGAGAGAACTCCCAAGCCCTTTGCAATGGCCAGCACTGAGCCAGGAGGCTGGATGGATTTCCTGTGACTTCAGCAATAAGCAGGGACACTTGACTGGAAGCTGTTTGCAGTGGGCTGAAGCTCAAAGGCAGCCAGTTTGTTGCAGCTGCTTCTGCAGAGCCCAGTCCAAAGGTGCCTTGTGTCTGGCACTGCCACAAAAGCCTCTGAACATGCAGCTTTTTGACCCAGTGTTGGTTTCATGTGGCAAGGGGTTGTTTTGCAGGAAGCCTCCCAGCTGATCCCTAAGGAAGGCTGCCCAAAAGCAGGGACTGGGGCTTCAGGAACAACAGACACACGTTTCTGACCCCCCAGGTTTGAGCAGTACATCAAATATTCCCTGCTCACAGCTGCCCAGGTTGGCAGCAATTCCACAGCTCCACCAGGCTTGCTGCTGCCTCAGGAGCCATCAGGATCCATCCCAAGCCCTGCTGCTCACCTCATAGACATAGGGGGTGTAGACAAAAACATTCCCAAGGTTCAGCGTAGGAGAGCTGAGTTCAACCAGGGGTCCTTGGCCTTTCCCTCTGAGGCACAGGGGCAGCCTGATCTCACGGCCTGGGGAGAGATGTCCATTGCAGTACAATCATTCCCTCTGTCACACTGGATTTTCCAGGCTGCCTCAGTGCTAGTCCCTGACTCTGAGCTGGATGTACTCATGCTTGGAGCTACCTGGTCTAGGGGGAGGTGTCCCTGCCCATGGCAGGGGCCTTGGCACTAGATGATCTTTAAGGTCCACCCCACCCTCATCATACTGTGATTCTGTGGTTTCCTTCCCGTGCACCTAGAGGAGCTTTGAAATCCATTCAGTGCAGGCACAAAAGCTCATGATGAGTTTGGCAATTACCAAACTACCCGGGCCAGGAGCACAGGCCTTTGTTGCCCAAGTGCTCCCCTTCTGACACTCAGCACTGTGTTCTGTTTCCACAGAGTGAGAGCTGCAAGGGGACAACTCCCACACAGGCAGAGAAGCAGCTGCTGGCCAAGGGTGCTCCTTCTACAAACACCCTGTGCTCAGTGGGGCTCAGCCACCTCTGCTCTGCTGCTGTCTGGGCACTGGGAGGTGATCCAGGGCCAGGGAGCACATTTCTAACTCAGCTCCTTCCACCTGATGATGGATCCATGGCAAATGGACCCATCCTGGAGGCCAGGGGCCTGCAGGGGCTTAGTGCTTGTTCACTAAAGCTGTTCTGCTCTGGAGCTCTCTGGCCTTTGAGGAAATGCTGGCAAAGCCGTGGCATGAAAACCTCTCCCTGCACTGCCTGGGCTGTTCTGGGATCAGTAAGGCAGAGCCAGCATTCTGAGCCCTGGCCTTGCACAGGAGACTCCCTGGAGGCTGCAGGGCCAGGGGGGATGTGCCAGCACTGCCCTGCTGACCAGGGACTCTTCCCAGCACTTCCATGGGAGCCCAGTGGGCTCAGGCTTGCACCATGGCTTCACTGAGGGGGACAGGAGCAGGGCAAAGGAGCTGCACCTGAGACATGGCAGTAAGCCACACTTTGATACTCCAGTGCTTCCAGGGGTTTGAAGGTCACCGTGATTTCAGCCGAACAATTCGGCCCAATTTCTCCCTCCTACAACAGAAAGAGACAGCAAAGCATTGCTCTTCAAACTCCACATTTCTTGTTTCCAACCACAGGCCTGTAAGCCTTGATTGAGCATCAATGATGAGTGAACAACACAAGCAGCCAAGGAAAGCCTCCAAACCCAGCTCAACACAGCGCTGGAAGCTCTCAATGCTCAGCTGATCAGCTGCCACTCTCCACAATATTCCTGCTGCTCTGACACAAGCTCTTGGTCCCATCATGCTGCTGTCAGCTCCATGGGATGTAAGTGCCACTGTGCACTGGTGGCTCTTGGCCTTAGATGGGCCATAGGAGTAACCAAGAAGAGACAACTACAGATATTAGTTAAGCTATTTTGAAAGAAAGCAGAGGTTGGGATTATTCTGGGCTTTACTGCAAGATGAGAAGGGATTTTGCTCCGTGCAGACACCAGGCATTCATCATCTCTCCCAATGCCAGTACTCAGAATCAGGGCTCTGGCTGATGGGAGCACGTGGCAGTTTGCTTGCATCACCAGAAAAGGAAAAGGTTTTGTGTCCCTGTGTGCAGGAGAACTCCAAAGGCCCATTTCAGCCTTGCACCCTTGTGTCCAGGCTCACACAAGGATGACACTGGAAGGGACACTCAGCAATAGTGCAAGGCATGGTTACAGGAGGGGATTGGCATTTCTGTCATTAACCTTGGGCTGAATTTGGCCTCCTTTTGCCAGGGAACCATTGCAAGCTTCAGGTCAGTGTGTGAGCTGGCAGTGCTCCAACAGCCTCTGCTGAGCCCCACGTGTGGGGGGAGCCCCTGCCCACAGGAACTGCTCCCTGTGACACTGCAAGGACACGCACACAGGGCCTTGAGCTCCAGCCTGGCAGCAGAGCTGGGCTGTGTCAGGCTCCCAGCCCTGCCTTGAGCCTGCAGGGCACAAATGCTTTGAGCAGGGAGCTCTGCAGCCGCTCCAGAAACTCCACGTCCTCCCTGCCAGCACATGGGGCCAGCTGAGGATCTGCCCAGTGACTGCAGCTGGGGGAAGGGTGCTTGGGAGGAGGAAGAGGAAGAGGAAGAAAATGAGGTTCTCGGGTGTCACTTACCAATGGCTCAATGAAAAAATTGTCACTGGCGAACAGCAGGGGGTCATCTTGCACCTTTGCCTTCTTCTCCTGGACCCTGCTTCTCAGGAGGGCAGTGTGATCTTCAGAAAAGCCCTGCACCTTCTCTACTTCTTTCTCCTCCGTGAAGTTTTCCAGCCACTCCTCACCCGATGGGTGCAGCAAACGACACTGCCTGCAGCCCCAGGGAGAGACAAGGCCAGCTGATCATTTAATAAGCCACAGATTTGCAGAGAGAAGTGGGAGTGCAGGAGAGCAAAGCACTTGGGGAGGAGCAGCAGCAGCTCCCCAGCAAAGGCTGAGCCAAGCCACGAGGGTCCCACAAGGATCAGAGGATAACTTGTTGTTCACTGGCACAGCAGGGAGTTTCACCCCACACTTGCAAGCTCAGGAGAGGTTTCCAAAGCCAACATCCCTCCTGAGAAACCTCCTGGCTCAAAGCCTCTGCCAAAACTGAGGGAGAATCCACCGACCACCTCAGCTGGCTTTTCCTCCCACTGAGCTGCTTGGGGGATGCACATAAAGGTCACAGAGCACCCACTGCAGCACTTCCCTGGGAAGGGGAGATGTTGCCAGGTCATGTAGGAAGAAGATTAGAGAGACAGGAGCCCAATTAGAACCTGAGGAAATCAGTCATTGCAACCAACCTTTTCTTCCCAAAATGCCATTCCTGGTTGGAGTATAAATGGAACTGGAATGCTGAGTGCTGAGCTCCTGAAGCCCAGGGACACACACCCCAGTGCCAGGCATGGTTTACTTGGCCTAAACCATTCAAAAGCACCAACACCCCCCTGAGGCCATAGGTTAGTTTCAGTCTTGGGCCATATATCTCACTGAAATGCATCTTCCAAACCAACCTCCTCTTCTCTTCATAGTCATCTTCCTCAGAAGGCAAAGCCTTCCACTGGAAGTGGGCTGTGATGTTACTCCTGTTTTCCAGGAACACGGTTGTCTGGTATGCCATGGTGATGAAGGTCTTGCCAGCCTCCACGGAATTTGTGCTCAACACAACATCAACATCTACAGCTTCTCCATGGAGCTTTGTGTGGATACTTTGCTCATCTGGAACAAAGCAAAGGGGAGTCTTTGCTCAGCTCACTGGCTGATGGAAGCACAAGGAACAGAACAAATCCCAGGGCACAAAAGAAGGTGTCACAGTTTTTATCTGAATGAGCAGTTCTGTGGATCAGTCCATTTGTCACATCCTGACAGCTCTGTGTGTAGAGTGGTGAGGATGTCCTGGGCAGCTCCTTAAACCCCTTGTTTCTGAGTGTGTTTGTAGAGCTTTGGCCCCAAGGTGACAGGATGGACAGTGGGATTGGTCAGTGTGCTCTGGTGACCCACTCAGATCACTGGGATTTCTGCATCCAAGTCCTTCAGGTGACAGGGTGAGGAGCCCTGTTCAGCCCTGCCTGGCCCAGGGTCTCCCTGGGCATCCCACGAGACTCCCATCTCTCCTGATCCCTTGGATCCCTTGTTGCTGACCAGCAAATATGCCTGGGGGCAGGTGGGCAGCAAAAGGAGGCCCAGAGGAACAAGTGAAGGGACAGCGCACAGCAGGAGGGGACACAGGTGAGGAAACACAACCAGCCTGGCTCTGCAATATGACAAACCACTCTCAAATGAACACCATGAAAATCATCATCATCATCTCCCTGTCCAAACCCACAGCCACATCAGTCTTGAAATATTTTCTATTGTTCTGATCTCAAAAACCAAGCTGGCGCATTGCACATTAAATAAAAAAGGGACAATAGAAAGATTAATAAGTACAGAGCAGCTTCTACATTAAGACTGAATGGGATTCCTCAGTCTAGAAATCAAATGGGAGATAGATGTGAGAGGTTTGTAACAACATGAACAGCCTGGGAAATGGGCACAGGGAAAAATTGGTCTTGATTTGTCACCAAACAGGAACTTGAGGGCCTGAAAATGTTATTAGACAGAAACTACATCTATGTGTAAGGGCCACATAGAAAAAGGATGTGTGACAAGCCAGTGGAGAAGCAGCATATGGGACAGAGGTGTGCAAGAAATCCATTGCATTGGAGAGAGTCTGATGGAGACCTCACATCCAGCACGGCCCAGGAATCAAATAAAACTTCACCCAGGCATAGCCACATGGTAGTGGAGAATCAGGGATCCTCCTTCCTCCACTCAGCAACTCCCAGCAAAACAGGAATCAAAAATCTTCACCCTTTAGACAGGATCCACTTTCTCAAGCCCCTGAACACCAAGGAGTTTTCAGTTTTCTTTGGGCTAAAGCTGAACAGGGAGGTACCTCTGGAGGGAATGCAGGGGGAGGGACAACAGGGAGCCATGTGGAGAACTGTCCTGTGCCCTGCAAGGGCCAGCACTCACCTGTGTTGCAGCACAGGGACCCAAAATGTTCCCCGTTGGTCAGCGCATGAAATGTCACTGTCACCTGCATGGTGTCCCCAGCAGCCAGAGTTCCTGCGGTCGGCACCACGGAGAAAGGACTGCAACACAAAGAGAGGGATCAGGGCTGGGGGGACACCTGGCCAGGAGATTCCTGCTGCACTGCAGCTCCCTTGGGCAAGCAGGGAGCAAACCAAGCACAGGCAGCAGAGGACAGAACAGACAGGCTCAGAAACAGCCACTGAGCCACTGCTGAGGAGATCCAGCCCTCACAAGATCCTGGGGGTAAAATGACCTCAGCTCCCCCATACTCTGCATCCAGCTCTCTGCAATGAGGCTCAAGGGTCCCACTGCCAGCAATCCCATCAGAGAATGGTCTGTGAAGAGCACAGAGAGGCTTCAGAGCTATCTGCATGCAGAACTTGACACTGACTGCCTCAGGAATTTCTCTTTTCCTGCTGCCTATAAACCTCATCTCAGGAGATGCAGATGTTAGGGCACTACCTGTCCTGGGATATTACAGCCTAGGAATCAGACAGGGAGAAGGAACTTTTCCTTGAAGACCAAGGAATAGTTACAGTTGAATTTGCAGTGTGATTCTTTGGTTTATTTTGCCTTGAAAATATCCTGATTTAGCCTAAAAAGGGCACATTTAATCAACATTTCAATGAAAGCTGCTCTAAGAAAAGGAGCAGTCAAAACTCTGAAAGAGTGCAAATGCAGATTAGAGCAATAGAGTGACATGGAAACCCAAAAGGAGGATGCTATTTACAGTCTGAAGGAGCCCATGCCAGCTAAATGAAGCACCATGAGCAGGAGCACATCAAGGAAGCAGAACAGGAGGTTTCTGTGTGTTTACCAGCAATGCAGTCTGGGACTGTGGCTTGTTATCCAGGCTGGTAACTGTTGCTTGGCCCAGCAGAGAAACTCTGTGTGAGGTGTTGGAAATGTTAATGCAAATGTGTTGGTGCACTTTGGATTTAACAGGAGCCATCAGGATTGGTCACCAGGTAAAGAGCTCTTGCCTGACAAGCACTCTGTGCTTTGATGCTCAGGGACAGCTCAGGGGAAATGTGCTTTGTGCTCTTCTCCAGCCCCACTGAGGAAACAAAAGTTCCTGGCCTGGGTGCTTTGCTGCTGGTCAATCTGTCATTTCAAAGTCTGTTCTGGGGAGTTTGGTGATGATTACATCACACACAGAAATAAAGAGAACATCTGGCAAGCTGAGCTTGATTGATGTCACTTGCTTCAGGTTCAGCTCATTCAGGACCTCTTGCTGCAATGATGGGCTGAGCTGTTCCCATTCCCACTGGTGAGACCATCACTGGCTGATGGAGAAGCCTTGGGCCAGCAATGTTTATGTGCTGGACGTGAGACTTTGGAGGGAGGGGAGGAAAGACAAGGCCTCAGCAGCCCCAGAGCCAGATCAGTGCACGTGCTCCTGCATCTGCCCCGGGGCTGATGCCAGCACTGCTGCAGGTCCCTGCTGGGGCTCGGGGGGATCAGTGCCTGCTGGGGGCAAGGCACGGGATTTTCTTCTTATTCTTTTGCCAGAAATTCCACCAGAACAGAGAAGCTGCCATTTAAGGGAATCCCTGGCCACACTTCAGCACTACCTTCCATTCCATTCCATTCCATTCCATTCCATTCCATTCCATTCCATTCCATTCCCTTCCCACTGCTGCCCCATGTTACATGTTCCTGCCCTCAGATGGCAGGATGGGAATAACACTCCTCGGGGTGACTTCAGGGGTGACTTCTTTCTCTCTTGCCTGAGAAAGAAGGTATCTTCCTCTTTTCAAATTATCAGGAGAAGAGGATCCAGCCAAGTCCAGGACTCAGTTTCAGGACTGAAAAACTCAGTGCAAATCAGCCCCTTCATCTCCTACATCCCTGGGCTGTACCCACTAGACTCCTCTGTTCCTGCTGTAGCAGTCATCTGCATTTCAGCCAACATCACTAAGCTGTTCCCTGAGCCCACAGATAGAAGAGCTGTGAAGGAGACATCCCTGACACTGTAAGAACCAAATGAAAACCACTGCCAAGAGATGGGGCTGGCAGGCTAAATTTTGGCCTTTTATCTGTTAATTGTGAGATGTTCCTTAAGACAGTTCTCACCCTGTTAGAGCTGCCCTTTCAATGAATCACCATTGCACCCAACAGGCAGAAAAGAGAAGCTATGGAGGGGGTTTTAATAGGTTGTTTTCTTCTGCTTTTTAACTAGGTCCATTTGTTTGTTTGTTTTCTTGTATGGCATCTAAAGACAGGTCCAGATCTCCCAATGGCACCTTGCAATCCCCAGACACTGGTCTTGCTTTGAGCAGTGTGTCTGCTCAGATGATTTCCAGCAGAAATTATTCTGTACTTTTATCTTCTAAATCAGCCCAAGTGCTTTTCACATCTTCCCTAAATATCTCCTATTTCCTCTACACCTGTGCATATACCTATGGGCATGTGGTACATTGAGAGGCATTAGAGGAGCTCGACCTTCATGAAAGCTCCCAGTGAAGAGTTCATGATCTTTTGGAAAACATTTAACACAAACCAAAAAGAAAAAACAGCAGAAACACAGGAACTTCAGAGTATTCAAAAAGAAATCTCAATGAAAGGGGGCACAGCCTTATTCAGAGATTTAAATCATCTGTTTGAAATCTTAAACTGGCTTTCAAAGGTTCATCATGGAACAGAAAAGGCAGCTGATGCTCTGAGGTGACAAGGGAAATCAGAGCAGCTTTAGTAACAGGAACTGCACCAGCTGCCCACAGCACAGCTCATGTTGGGCATCTGATGCAGGGACCACTGGAGAGCCACGTGCCTGGGGCCTCCCAGAGAATGGGTCTGTTTGGCTGGCAGTGGTGAGGAAGCATTTCAGAAGCTGCTTGTGCTCAGCAAGCCAGCTACCAACGTGTTCCAGCACCCTCCAGGAAATCTGGGACAGAGAAAGCTCAAAGGCTGCATCCTGCTAAGGACACTGAAAGCAAGAGCAGATGCCATCCATCCTGCTCACTTCCAGCCAGGGCTGCAGGGCAGCAGCTCTGATGCTCTGGTTCCTTTGCTGCTCTTTCCCAACTCTGCTCTCACCCAAAGGTGATATCCTTTGCACAGGGACAGATGAGCTGCCTCACCTCTGGGTGCTCAGCTGGTAATGAGCTGTCCGGTTACCGACATTGCGAACCAGCAGAGTCTTCTGGGTGCTGTGCTTGACCGGACACTCGGAGAAGTCCACCTGGGCAGGGAAGTCCAGGATGGCTCGGGCACCGATGGCCCGAATTGGCACAACGATCTTCTCCTTTGCCGTGATACAGGTGAGCTCATGGGAATAATCCTGCAGGAAAAGAAACTGGCTCAGCACAGGGCATTTAGTGCCATCCCTGTGGCAGAAGAAAAACCATTTCCTGTAACTCATCCATGGCATCAATTTACTGGGCATCAATTTATCTATTCCACCCTAAAATGAACACTGAGTTTTTCTAATATGTCACATTTTAAAGGCACCAGTGCCCTTTGCAAAAGCTATCCCAGTGGCATTAAGCTCTTGTGTCACTTGGGTCATACGGAGAACTGCCCTAGGCCACCATCATTTTCACTCACAAATTTTAATGATATTAAATAATTCCTAAGCTCCTTCTAAGGAACATGGAGCTAGGGAACACAGCACATTCCTCTTTAGGTTTCTATATTCCCACTGTCTGAGAATAGGACAAAGTGTTCAACTGACTCTAAGCAGCAAGAGGAAGATGAGAAAACAGCTGCACCCAAAGAGATCCTGCACCTCTGGCCTGGTGCAGAAACATCAGTTGGCTCAGAACTCCCCTCTAACTTTGCCTCTCCAACCAAGTCAGGAGAAGAACAGTGCTAAGAGGTTGCAGGATGCTGTTGGAAAGGGCCTCTCTTTGTTTGCCTGCAAGGCTTCCTCCCTTCCATGCCATGTCCTAAACCCTTCTGTATGAACAAGTCTCCAGATGCCAGGAGCGAGATCAGACTTGCCAGGGCCTCAGCACTGCCGTTCAAACCTCCATGCAGAAGCACCTTTGGCACGGAATGGGTGCCAGCTGACAGAGCAAGCACAGTGACAGGCATGAAGACAGAGCCCCAGCAGTGCCACTGCCACAGGCTCTGGGCCCACAGCTCTGCCTGCAGCTTGTACCTGCCCTACACGAGCTCCTTCAGGCAGGTGTCCAAGTCCCCTGCAGCTCAGCAACCTCCTGCTGACCAAGGGCACCCAGAGCCCAGTGTGCCTGTGCCAGGCTGGGCTCACGGGCACAGCACATCCTCTGCCCTGCCCCTGCAGCTGTGCCCTGGTCACCTGTGCTCTGGAACAGCACAGCTGCAAGGCTGCAGAACAGAGGGGGTGAAAAAGCACCGTCTTTGCTCCAGCCCAGGGGCAGGCAGGGAAGCTGTTGGCAGTCAGGAAGGAGGAAAGCTCTCTGACCTCTTTGTCCCTCGAGTGTTTTCCATAATAATGAAACCCCTTCCACTGGACCTAGAGATGGCTGAACATCTGTCAACATCTCTTTGTCATTTTCATCCTGTTCCCTGTGCATCTTCCCTTGGGAATGCTCAGGGATGTGCAGGGAGGGGAAGCAGAGCCTGTCAGGCCTGGCTGCAGTGCCTGCCAGCAGTGCCAAGGTGTGACTGGCTGCTGCAGGCTGCCTGCCCAGGGCCTGGAGCCCAGCTCACAGCATGCAATGGGCTGGAGCAGAGTGCAGGGAAAACAATGGCTGTGGAGATCATTGTGTGCTTTGGCTCCTCCAGCCTCACCTTGTTCTCGTCGGGGCTGAAGCGGATGCGCACAGGGGCGGAGGCGCCTGGTGGCACGATGTGGTACACATCACTGGGGCAGGCCAGCTGGAAGTAAGGTGAGCTCTCCATGCAGACCTTCACCATCTGAGCAATCTGCAGCAAAGACATCACATGATGATTTTGCCACTTGTGGAAACGAGAGGAGACCTGTCCGTGCCCTGCTGACATCCCTCCCTGGCCCCTTTTCCAAAGCACTTTCAGCTGTGCAGGCACAGGCACATCATTCACAAGGCTGAGCTTGAATCCCTCCTGTCTGGCTCCAGCATTGTGGCCAGGGCCAGTAGGGCAGTGCCTGGTGGGAAGGAAGGGCCAAGCAGGTCAGCACCAGCAGGATGGAGACAGAGCACCTGAACCAAGTCATCTGCATATTCAACAAGGCCAAAAAACCTGCTGGCTTCTGCCTGCACACAGCCACGAAGTTGTCATGTTCCAGGGGCGAATGTGCTACCTGAAAGCAAAGCATCAAATTGTCCTGGGGGAAGGAAAAAATTCCCTTCTAGCAGATGAGGTTTGGGTAGGGACGTTGTGGAGATAGAGTCATGCAGGCAGAGCAGCAAGAGAGGAGACCAAACCACTGTGGCCTTCCTGGGAATAAAAGTAAACCTGAAAAGCAAAAGAAGGAACACAGCAAGACAATCCCTAAAACAAGGAGATGGCAAAGAGAATTTAAACGGGCAGTAAAGCAGCAAGGAGGAATCTTAAAACCATGAGAGCATTCAGCTTGCCAAAAGTGATGGAAACACAGACAGGCTGTGCCTATTGACTCTGGGCTTCAAAGGCATTTTCTGCCTGGAGAAACATGACCAGCACTGAGTGACAGTGTGGTTCCAGTATGCAAAGCCAATCTTGGCTCTGCAGGGCTTCTTGCTGCCTGTGCAGGCAAGCTGGGCTGCTGGGCATTCCTGCCTGCAGCCAGCAGGCCAGGTGCTGCCCTCTGGGATTCACAGACACAGCACACATGCATTTTCTAGCACACAGATATCATCAACCCCTGAGCACCAAAATGCTCTCAGAAAGTCTAAACCAGATGATTTGGACTCCCTCCTGTCTCTTCCCACCAGCCCACTCTTGGCACAAGGCTCATTTGAGAAATGTTTCCCTGACGGAAATTCCAATGGTCTCTGTTTTCCTCTTTACACTGGAACACAACTGGTGACATTTTTCAACTTTTTCCCTCTCAACTCTCTTGGGAAACTGCAAAACAATCACAAGTGAAGGTGAAAACCTCCAGGAGCGTTGGATGTGCTGTGGTTCTTCAAAGGGAAAGCAGAGCACCGTGTTGCTTTTGGAAAAGCTGAGCAGAGCTGAATGAAACTTAGCAGGAGCCTGAAGTGGCACCTAAAGGCCTCCCACTGCTTCTGCTCCATCACTCTGATTGCAGGGCTCTTTCAGAACACATTTCCTGCAGTGCCAATGCCATGAATGAGAAGTGATTCCAGCATAAAGTGGAGAAGACTCAGCCCCTGAGCTGACTGTGAGCTGCACAAAGGGAGCCAAACAGTCTGAGAGAGGCAGAGATTCCTACCAGGAGCCAAGATTAACCAAGGAAACCCAGGATGTGGTCTAGCTCAAGGCAAAGCATGAGAGCAGGTAAGAACTGTACAGGCTCAACATTCCTACCAATCCAGAGCTTTCAAGAGCAGGAAACTCCTTTGGCATAGATACCATCAATGCATGGCCAAAATCAGGGGACAGTTCCCAGCACAGGAAGATTTCCACAACTTGCAGAACAAAGGTGCTGAGACATTTTCTTCTGGATGTGCTGCAGCAGAGAACTTGCTTTGCTGTACACTGGGGGAATGACAGCACTCTCCTCTTCCAGCACAGTGTTAAAGCTCCAGGTGCCAGCACTTACCTTGTCCTTATTCATGATAGACAGCACCATTTCAGAGACCTCATGAGCAACGACGTTCTGAAATACCAGCTCTCGTGGGGAAACCCCAAACACGCTCCGTTTCGGGGCAGCTGGTGACAGCTGGAGAGGTGAGAGAGCAGGGAGAGGTTCAGCTGCTGGGAGGAAAGTTCATGAAGGATCCCTTACACTGATCCCCAGTGAAGCACAGACTCTGGGTGAGCATGTGTGCCCAGGACACACTGGGCAAACTCTGGCTCACCCACCTCTGCTCTGAGCTGATCAAGAACTGCTTGATCAGCTTAGAGCAGGCTCAAGCCAAGTTGCTCTTTTGATTTCTCCAGCTTTCCTTCTCCAGAATGCCAGGCAGCACGTTCCTTAAGCACAGCCCTGTGCCCACTGGAGCACTGACTGAGCACTCATGGAGTAAGTAAGACCCACAAATTTACATCCGATTCAATTTTGGGATGTCCTTTACTCTGAGACAGGGAAACTGAGGCCCACACAACTGCAAATACCTGTTTTGAACTAGAACTTAAGCATCAGTAAGAAGAGAACAGTACTAGAGGAGGTGTGAGAGATGAGGTGGTATTTGGCTGAAGCCAAAAGGTTTTTAAGTGAAAGAATGGAATTTGTTGGTACTATGTGTTGTTTGTAGTTTGGATTTGTTCAGGTTGGTGTGTTGGGTGTTGCTGTGAGTTGGCAGCACCAACTGGCTGAAGACCTGACCAAAAGGAAGGAGGATGAGAGGAGAGGGGACAGAAAAGTTGGTGGTCAGAGAGAATGGAAGTTCTTGAGTACCCCTCCGGGGAAAAGGGGCCAGGGACTGTCCCAGCTGGGTACAAAGGGGATACAAAGATTGCTTTTTTCTTGGAGGGTGTGTTTGCTCCTTTTCGGGGGCAGGGAGACACACGCCTCTGGGTGTGGTTGCTAATAAACAGTTTTCTTTTGCTTTGATGATTTTGTCCCCTTTCATTGCATTTAAAAGTTACTGCCTTTCTAACAGAGGGAAAGGCAAAAATAAAGTCAGGAAGTCAGGTAAAGGCAAAAATGAAGTCAGGAAAAAGACAAGTGAATGAGGATAGAAGACAAGTGAATGACAATGCTGAATGAGGATAAGGTTCAATGATTTTCTCAGCGACTTGGGTAAGAGTAGAGTTGGTATCTCCTTTTTCCATTAGCTTTAAATGGGTGCTTTCTTGTCATTATTGCCATCTTATTTAATACCATTGCAGAGGCATGTCTGGAAAGACACAACAACAGCAAATGCTTCTGGAGCAGAGACATTGCTTTAAGAAGGCTCTGCCCTGCTTTGTCTGCCTTCTCCAGTCACACTGTTGTTACACCAGAGACACAAGCAGGTCTTGTGTGTGACTCCATGAGGAGACACAGTCTGCTGAAGGGAGTGGCTGCAGCACACTGTGCCTTAGTTGTGCCTTTCCCTGAGGTGTTCCCAAGGCCCCTCTCCAGGGCAATCCTTAACCTGGATTGTGTTCCGTGTCGCTTGCTGCCAATTTCCTGCTCAACAGCCCACCTCGGTCACCTACCCCTTTGGACTGTGCTTTCTACTGAGCCAGTCCTGCCAGAAAAGCAGCTTTAAACACAACTCTAAGTAGGCACTGATCCAGATAAAGCCCATCCATTCCCTTCTGCCCAGGGCCAGTCCCCTGGACATCTGGCAGCCTGCAAAATCTAACAGCCCGTCAGGGTCCCAACACATTGTTCCAGCCCAAAGCAGTAATGCAATTTGTTTTGCTCAATCTGAAGTCATTCCTGCAGGTCCTCGGCCTCAAAGGCCAACGCTGCCACTGTGGAGGGAATGCTGTGACCCCGAGCATTTGATGGTGACCACACCAAAGCAAGAGGTGGCTCCTTCAGCAGGAGAATGGCAAATGGCAATTTGGTGCCTTTGCGTCCTCAGCCTTCCCCCCCTGGTTTTAGCAATGGCAGCTACACTCCAGCACAGCCCAGCAGCTTCAGCAGAGGTCCTTTGTGTTGGCTTAGTGCAGATCAGGACTCCCAGTCCACCACTCCCAGCAGTTTGCAATGACAACAGGACCTGGACACTGAGGTCTTTTGCTGGAGGCGAGCCTGTCACAAGCACTCACCCTCTTCAAACTTCATGTTAAACAGAAAGGAAAAGAGCGGGAAAAGGCTACCTTTGGACGAGTCTCACTCATGTCGACACATGGGCCAATTCTGGGCAGAAAACTCCCCCCAGTGCTGGCCTCCTGCTTTGAGTTGACAAATTTCTCCCTCTGGAACTTAGAGGGAAGCAGCTGAAATGCAAAAACAAAAAAAACAACAAAAAACCAACCAAAAACAAAAAAAACCAAACAGCAAGAATGTCAGAGATGTGCTTGCTCAGAAAGGCTTTCCTTGAACAAGTGGCACTGATGAATAATTTGTGATCACAGCCACTAGGACAGTTCTGGAAACCCTGGAAGTTGCCTGCTGAAATACTTAGCACCAATAAATTAATAATACAGAGTGCAATAGACATACTCCAGCCACATGGCTCTGTCCCATGAGTCTCTCTGTGATTTGATGGGACATGTTTGGGGATTTCTGCTCTTTGGGCATTTGTTTCCTCTTACATTTCACTGGATTGAGGCAGTGACCTTTCCAGAGAGTGGGGAGGAGCTCTCAGAACTGCCTGAACTCCACCCCTGCACAACACTCAAAACTCCCAGGCAGGAGATAGCACTGCTGGCTGAGTCCAAGGGAAGCAAGCAAGACAAGCTGTAGCAAGAGTGAGGTGCACAGGAATGTGTCCAAGTTTTAGCTCTCTCTGTTACTTAGCATTGGTTTTCTCTGTCTGGGCTGACAGAGCCCTCGAGAGAAGAAAACAGAGGGATGTCCTTGGCAGAGCCTCAGCAGTGGGGCATCTTCAGTCAAGTGAGCTGCAGACAGCAAGGGACCTTTGTGGCCCTGGCTCCAGTGCTGCCTGCAGGGCTGCATCTGTGCCCACCCAGGAGCTGGGAGAGAACAGCTGCTTTGGAAGCTCTTCCAGCTGGGACCAGCCGTGGCTCTCAAGGCTTGGGGCAGAGTTTGAGCTTTCCCCCTCACATGCCCAGGTGCCCAAGGGCAGCTTGGTCAGAGCAGCACAGGTGAGTGCCCAGCCTGACAGAAGGAATTGCTGTGGCAAAGGGGAAGGAAAGAAGCCCATGCTGAGGGCTTCAGCTGTACATTGGTTTCACTTGGCTCTGCTGGCACAGCCAGGCAAGGCGCTGGGCTGTCCCTGACACATCCCACAGTGTTCCCTACTGCACCAGGACAGCCCCAGCAACAGGAGCATGGCACAGAGGGCTGGGGAGGGGCTCTGCAGCTTCAGAGCACTGCTGGACAACAGGGGCAGGGAGAGCAGGGACACCAGGGCAGTTTCCAGCCTTAACACAGCCCCAGGGGCTACTCACAGTATTAGGCTTAAGTCCTTCCCTAAGCAAAAGTCGAGGTGTTGGTGTCCTTCCTGGGAATCCAGATGCCATTGTGAAGTGATGATGTCACAGATGAGTGACAGTCCCTCAACAGAACTGGAAGGAACAACAATGGAACTCTGAAAATCCAGAACCCAGTTCATGGCAGACTCAAGGGATATACTGGTGCTAAAGATTTTCTATGATTTGAAACTAGCTATGTGCTTGTTTGGCATAAGCAGCTAGTATTGTTAGGCCTCTAGTTGGACTTTATTTGAACTACATGGTGACCTTGTGCAATTCATTAAAGATGGATCATACTGAAACCTGGAGCTAAAATGCTCAACATTAAAAATACTTAGAACAATCAAAGCTGTAGCTTAAATATTATTTAAAAACAGCTTGAGTGGACCTCCTCTTCTTAAGGCTAAACAACCCCTGCTCTCTCAGCTGCTCCTCACAGGACTTGAGAGAGACTGGAGTGTTATGGTTAATGGCTTAAATATTGCTATAAAGAAATTTTTGCCCATTGTGACAAAACTGTCTAGAGAAGCTGAGACCCCCAAGCCCACCCTTCCCTGAAAATGCCTCCTGACTGGAACTTGGCACTGTGAGTTAAGCTGCCTAAGGGAACTTGAGACAAGATAAAGCTGACACTAGCATCCCATTAGCTCAGGTCTGGGGAGAAGTGAACAAGGCTGAGGGAGAAAAATACATCCCCACTAAAGCCAGACCCAGCAGCTGTGCTGAAAACCAGCTCTGTCTGCCTTCAGGCTGGGGAAGTCATAGCCACAGACTCGTCTGCTGAGGCCAGGTTTGCACTCAAACCTCCCATCAACAGAGGGGGGAGGAGGAAATTCTGGGCGTGTGGCACAACCTCTGCTAAGGGGCAGTGGACACCCATCCTCCCTCAGGCAAACTGGCTCAGCTCTAGAAGCCCCCAGCCCCAGAAGGCCACATCCAGGGGACCTTCCCATGAGGGGCAGCTGAGGGGGTGTCATAACCCATCAAAGACCTCCAAAGTGCCCCCAGAGCCATTCCTGAGGCCTTGCACCAGACGACTGCAGGGCATGCAAAGTAACACAACAGATCTGAAAAGCCACAACCCAATTCAGGGCAGACTCAAAGGATATCCTAGTGCTAAAGATTTTATATTATTTGAGAGTAGCAAGAGACAGAGCCAAACTTGCCCCACCCCAGGGAGCTACCTGGGCAGTCCCACCTTGCCCAAATCTGCATTAATCCTTTGGAGTCTTCCATTTTGTGAGGCCTCACCACAGAGAAGACCAGAAGAGGATTGAATGGGATGGGATCCATGGAAATGGTGATATTTTCTACTAAATCTCTCTCTGTCGCTCTCTTTCTTCCCCCCTTCCCAGCTCCCACCCTCCCCCCTCCTTTTGCTATTTCTTTATCCCTCTCTCTTCCTCACATTTACTGTTCCATAAAATCCAAACTATTGACTTTGGCACATGGTCATGTTTTATTAAGGCATCTCCTTAATAATTTTAATAACCAGATCATAACAACCCCCTGAAACTTGAACAGAACTCATTCACCTATAAGTAGTTTAAATAAATACTATAGGAAAAAATGGATAGACTAGTATATTTAGGAAATGTTGCATTTCTTCGGTGAGACAAAAAGCACCATCAGCAGACCATATATTGTTCATCCCCTCAGCTGTACATGCCACCAAACTGAAGACTGGCATTATCCCATCCTGTATTTCCCTCTGGCATTCTCTTTCAGAGCAGAGATGTGACAAAACCAGAAAGTACAACTTGAGTCAATGTTTACCTTCAAACGAAATTCAGGACTCCCTCACAATGACCAATGCTTTGTAAGTTCAGGACTCCCTCACAGAAACCAATGTTCTGTGAATTTAGGAGTCCCTAGCAGAAACCAATGTTGTGCGAGTTTCCGAGTTGCTCACAGAGACCAATTCTCCACGAAATCACAGGACTCGTAGAGACCAATCTCTGCGAACCATTCGCTTGGCTAATGCCGAGTGCGAATGAGCAGCAGCGCCGGCTGAGGGCGCTGAGGCCACGGCGCCGTCACAGACGCTGAGGGCCCGGGCGCGGTTACCGGGCAACCGCGGCACCGAGCCTGGGGCCGGCCCGGCCCGGGGCCCGGGGCGGTGGCGCTGGGAGGGCTTTGGTCCCGCATCGGTCCTACTTCGTTGCTCCCTCGCTTCCCTCTCGTTCCACCCTCGATCTGCCCGTTTCCCCGCCCGTTTCTCCGCTCGGTCCCCGCCTGTTCCAGCCCCGGTGCTCCCTCGGTCCCTGGACACAGCCGGCTGGGTTCGCTCCCGGGCCCCGAGGCAGCGCTCGATGTCGCCAGAGCCTCGGCCCCACCTCTGGGCTGCTCCTCCACAAAGGGAAAAACCCAGGGTCTCAACAGTTTGTGTTCAGCGATAGTACAAGTGGGAATCAGCCAGCTGCAGGTCCTGGGCACTGACATTAAGCATCTCGTTCTTCTTAGGGACACTCAAGTAGCAGGAGTAATTTTCTGGTGTAATGTTTGGCACCAAATCTGCAGCCAGGAATCAGTGCTCCAGATGACTGAAGTTCTCCCATCCTGTATTTCCCTTTGTCATTCTCTTTCAGTGCAGAGATGTGACAAAACCAGAAAGTACAACTTGAGTCAATATTTACCTTCAAACGAAATTCAGGACTCCCTCTCAAAGACCAATGCTTTGCCTGTTCAGGACTCCCTCACAGAAACCAATGTTCTGCGAATTTAGGAGTCCCTCACAAAGACCAATGCTTTGTAAGTTCAGGACTCCCTCACAGAAACCAATGTTCTGTGAATTTAGGAGTCCCTAGCAAAAACCAATGTTTTGCGAGTTTCTGAGTTGCTCACAGAGACCAATTCTCCGCGAAATCACAGGACTCGTAGAGACCAATCTCTGCGAACCATTCGCTTGGCTAATGCCGAGTGCGAATGAGCAGCAGCGCCGGCTGCGGGCGCTGAGGCCACGGCGCCGTCACAGACGCTGAGGGCCCGGGCGCGGTTACCGGGCAACCGCGGCACCGAGCCTGGGGCCGGCCCGGCCCGGGCCGCGCTGCTTTGCAGAGGACATTGGCACTTTTGCTGCTGACTTGGCTTTAGTGCTTTCTGACGAGTCTTTCTGTATTTATGAAAGATTAAAATGTGGTGATAAAGGCACCTACGGCACTGCTCTTTGTATAGCACTAGGATGCTATCCTGGCTGGAGCCCCAGCAGGGGCTGAGGGAGCTGGGCAGGGGCTGAGCCTGGAGCAAAGGAGGCTCAGGGGGGCCCTTGTGGCTCTGCACAACTCCCTGCCAGGAGGGGACAGCCGGGGGGTCGGGCTGTGCTCCCAGGGACAGGGACAGGAGCAGAGGGAACGGCCTCAGGCTGCGCTCAGGCTGGGCACCAGCAGGAATTTCCCCATGGAAAGGCTGCTCAGGCCTTGGCAGGGGCTGCCCAGGGAGCTTGGCAGTGCCCATCCCTGCAGGTGTCCCAGGAAGGGCTGGAGGTGGCACTCAGGGCTCTGGGCTGGGGACAAGGTGGGCATCGGGCACAGCTGGGACTCCGTGGTCTCAGGGAGCTTTCCCAACCTTGATGATTTCATGAGTCTGTGATTCTATGAAGGGATGATTCAAACCAGATTTTATCTCCAAATATATCATACACAAATATTACAAAGGTCAAAATTCACGGGAAAGAAATTTAAGATTATTCTTTAAGATTGAAATAATCCTATGTCAATGTTGCATACAACATTGTTACATACAATATTGTAAAGCCGTATAAAAGAAGAGCTTTGTTACCCTTGTAAAATTATGGCTCAGGCCTGCTGCTTCAGCTAAGTACAGCTAACAGCTAGCCTGACAAGTTCCTGTGAGAAAGGAGAAGAAAGAAGAAGAAAGACTTCTACCCACAGCTTCTATCCAGGAGACAAGAATGTAAACCTCGTTAGGGAGGAAAGGTTTTGACTAACATGTACTTTAGCAACTACCAACCAATGAAGCGAATTGCAGTAAATTACTAACCAATTAAAATGAAAGACAATGCCTTTAGAAAACCATCTAAATGTGAGCTGTGAAGAATAAAGATGGGCTGTTGTGCATGAAGATAGCGACATGTAAGGACAGCATTACATGAACTACCCTTGGGTTTAACATCTTCAGTGAAAAGTTAAACTGGACCTGTCTATTAGGAAAGGATTATTGGTTCAAATTTTCTTGTCCTTGAAGAGAATTCAAAAGTCTTTATAGATATATTACTGCTTATGTAAATACAAACACCTTCATGTTAACATGTAGAGATACATTCTGATTAACATTATTGACAGACCAATGGAAGAGGAAAACTAATCAGATTTTATAGGCTGACTTCTTCCCTCTAATACCTGGCCTTTCTGGCTGAGATGCCAGACTCATGACTATACTGCTTAATTCTTTTTCAGTTAAAGATGATACAGAGTTGTGAGAAAAGCTGTGCCTCCAATGAGGCCTGGCCTTGTACACATCTAGTAAAAAAGATATTTCTGTGTTTGAAGTTTCTCAAAAGGCAGATCTTTGCCGTGGAAATGCAACTCTCAGTCAGTGACTGTGTTGGCAGAAGATGAAATAAAATGCAGCTTGTGCCTTTTCTGTGTTTATCTTTTTGTGCGCGGGTTTTAGAGTTTGTTTTGTGTTGCTGCCTTTGCCCTGCTCTTTTCCCCGCGGGTGTTTTGGGGGAGCAGAGGTGCAGCGGCCCCGGGGGCGCTGTGGCGGCCGAGCCAGGCGAGCCCAGAGCGGGCCGCATTCACGGCCGCAGGGCCCTGCTGGGATCCATGGATAATGAGAGGATTGGCCCGCGCAATGAAGGGATGACTATTGTGTGAATATTAAGAGAAGCTTTATTGATGTGTAGTTATGTCATTGCACTTTAAATGTCCTCTCTTCTCCCCATAGTTTCCCTTTATTGTAGGGCTTTCCCTCTGCCCTGTGGGCGGCACAGGCCCCTGCTCTGGCGCAGAGCTGCTTGATTCCTTCTGTCTGATAGGAGGCAGGAGCCTTACCTACTGTGTTTGTGCGCCTTGAAAACGTGTTGCTATAGGGTTTTTTTAAGTTTATTTCGTTTTCTGACTAAATTCTGATTGTTTTATATAGTTTTACAGTTACTGGAGAGATTGAAAAGCGGTAAATGCAACGCCTTATTACCTATCAAATTTTAACATGGTCTGATATTTTTAACAAGAATGCTAACAAATTTGCCATATAAAATGATGCCAGATACAGTCACAAAAAGCTGTTGGGTTGTTCAGCAATATGCTAAATTGCACGTTATTCTATTTATTTTTCAGTAACCCTGCACTTTAAAAAGTCGTACTGAATTTCTGTTTCCATGGAATTTGCAGTTCCCATGAGTTTTTCTCATAACTGATTTACTTAGAATTCTAATATGCTTTTTACAACTTTAATCCCTCCAGTACACCATCATGCTGTTATTTCATTTATGGCTTATTCACCTTTCAGTTGTCTAACAGATAATAACCAGTGAAAACCTTCATGAGATAATACCCTCACAAGAGTGAGCTGTTTCAACATCAGAACATAGGAGCCTTTTTTAAATGAATGAAAAGGGGGAGATGTCATAGACAGGTAGAATAATAATAAAAGAAAGGCCTTATGAAATCAGGCCTTGTTCTGCAATATTAACAGCTGGCCTGTCATCTCTTCTAAGTGCAGAGAAGCAGTTACAAGTTCCCATGTGAAGCTATTTTGAGAATGAGAGTTCGTTAACAATCTATTCTGAGGGTGAAAAACAAATGTACCTGCAACAACAAGGATTTGTCCCATGAGAATCAGTGCAGAGAACAAGTAAACAATACAATAGAGAGATTTGATGCACAAGTAAAATATATTTTATTAACCAATAGCTTACTTTGAAAGAAATCTATTAACTAATTAAAGTTGGACACGAGGTCTGAAACTGTATAAACTGAGTTGAGTGAATAAAGAATAATCTTTCCCTGCCTGAAAAAACTGAGTCCCAAGAAGGGGTAACCTCCCCATCAGCACAGATGATACCCAGTCATTGTGGAACATCATCATCTGACTGTCCCCTCTGTAACTTTGCTTTGCATCTCCAGCTGAGATGACTAAAGATTGCTTTGGTCTCTACATTTTTGTTCAGGTTTCTTCTTCACCTTCTCCTGAGGCTTATTGGTCTTCTGACCTTGGTTTCCAGCTGCATGCTGGAACTTGTTTCCCTTCTGGATCACAGGTATCTGCACAGTACCCTGAACTCTGTTCCAGTAGGAGAAATTCTGCTGCAATGACTCATAGATCTGAAACCTCTGGATCAAGTTCTCCATCTCAGCTGCGTCCTCTGGGATTTCAGTTTCTCCCTTCTTTGGGGCTTTGGTTCTCCCCTTCTTTTGGGCTTTGGTTCCCCCCTTCTCTGGGGCTTTGGTTTCATCCTTCTTTGAGGTTTTGGGTTCCCCCTTCTCTGGGGCTTTTGCTTCCCCCTTCTTTGGAGCTTTGGTTTCCTTCTCTGGGATTTTGGTTGCCTTTCTCTCTGGGGATTTAGTTTCCTTTTCTGGAGGTTTGTTTTTCTTCTCTGGGGGTTCGGTTGCCTTCTTTAGGATTTTCCTCTCCTTCTTCTCTGGGGGTTTGGTTTCCTTCTTTTCTGGAGGTTTGTTTTTCTTCTCTGGGATCATGGTTTCCTTCCTCTCTGGAGCCTTGGTTTCCTTCTTCTCTGGGATTTTGGTTTTCCCCTTCTCTGGTTTTGGAGGTTGCTTCCCCACAGAGACACCCTTCTTGTCCTTCTTCCGCTTCTCTTCCTCCTTCCGCCTTTCTTCCTCCTTCCGCCTCTCTTCCTCCTCTAAGGCTTTTGCCTCCTCCTCACGCTTTTGAGCCAGCTGCTTCAGCTCCCTTCAGCAAACAAAACAGAAAAAATCGCTGAGAGTCCCCACCAGAAACTTGGGCTCAGCAGTCCTGGCCGGCCCTGCACTTCATTCCTTGACCCTGAGGCCAGGCAGAACCACGAGACCATTTCCGTGAATTTTTCTCAACCCACAGAGGTTGGGAACATCCCAAGTGATGCCATTGGTGCAAGGGGACCTCCAGGACCAGCCAAACCTGAACCTTGCCATCATAAGGTCTTGGCTGTGCAAGCTCCCTCTTAAGGCACAGCCAGACCCCTCCAGCCCACTGCCAAAGGCTGATCCAGCAGCTCTCTGTGCTGATGCCTGAAAATGCTCTTTGTCTCTTGATTTCCCAGTTTAAAGCAGATCACAGATTGCTGACATCTGCTTATCTCTCCGACCAATTCTCACTCAGCTCATTCAGCACCCCTCAGGGCACAGCCTGCTCCTTCATGAGAATAATCCTATCAGTCAGAAAGCAAAGGCTGCAGGAACTCCTCTCCTGCAAGACAGGCTCTTGTCAGCCAGATTTCCTGCAGGAACCCAGCTGTGAGCAAGCAAACCGGTGCTCTCTGCCATGAAAGCCATCTGAAACAGCCTCATCTGTCTCCTCCCCATGAAACCAACTTCAGCCTGGGCTGAAGGAAGTGCTGATACACAGACTTGCTTTAACCAGCCTCCACTCTCAGCTCCACACTTTGCCTGTGTGTCCTGAGCTGGGCTGCCTTGCTGGAGCTGAGCTTCTCCTGGGCTGGCCTACTGCTGCAGCTGAAGGGGAGCCTAAAGGACGTGAGCTTCTGTGGGTGGTGTCCCACCAGAAGGAGAAGCCTGGCAGATCAGCATCGCAAGGACTTGCAATGCTGTGGCAGGAGCAGGACCCAAACCAAGCTTTGCTCTGTGCCCCACACCTGCCCATACCACAATCCCACTGTTTTGGTGAAGGGAGATGATCAAGAAGGTGCAACTCAACACCATGGACCTAAAGACACCTCTAGAGGCAGTGCCAAGGCAAGCCCAGAGCCCAGCTCCCTGCAGGCAGCAGCTAAGCCAGGAGGGCTCAGCACTCCAATAGAGAAGAAGATCTTCTGTCTCAACAGAAGAAGGTCCTTCCTCTCTTGGGAGCCAGGGAGCTCAGAATGGCCATCCCTGTGCTGCTTCTGGCCTTTGCTATCCAGCACCTCTGAGCTCAGAGTCCTTGGAGCAGGGAAGCCCTCCAGGGACAATAACCCATGGAACAGCAGTAACCCATGGAAGCCTTACTCACCTTTTCCTCCGTATGAGCTTCCTTTCCAGTGCTATTTTATCCACTTCTGCTTTCCTCTGCAGAGCTTTCTCTCGCTGCAGTTCTTTAGCACAAAGAGGAGAAACCATGAGTGACTGCAAGCTGACCTGGGTGCTCTGGGTCAGCTGCAAGGATTCACAGCTTTTCCTGACCCAGCCTATCATCCCAGGAGATATTGGGGAGCTTGTATCCCCCCCCAGAATTCAGACAATCCCCCAAGCTATGGCCGGGCAGTAAAGTCCCCATGCCCTCGGATCCCAGGAAAGGAGACTCGGTGAAAGCAAGATGAGATTGTTCTTTTGTTGCTAGGAAGGTGCAAATATAAAAGAGCCAGTGATATTAGACCTGGTCCTACTGGCTGAGGAACTCATCCAGCCCTAGTCTTTGTGGCTAAGGGACACAAGGAAATATCCTGATTATTTCCCCAGTCTATGGCAGGCAGATAGGAGCTGGCTTTGGCTACACTCAGGGTTGGTAGAGGATGCCACAGCCCTTCAGCCAAGAGCTCCTCCACCAAGCTGGGGAACAGGCAGCTGCTAAAAGAATGGGCTTTCCCTGGAGAGCAAGGTGACAGAGAGAGTTCAGGGTGTATGGGCTGGACCACAGGCAAAACAGACACCACCAAACCCTCACTGTGTTTCTGACCTGCTGCTGCCTTGCCCATGGCCTTGGCCTTGACCTCAGACTCAGCCCTGGCCTTGGCTTCTGCCATGGGCTTGAGCTCTGCCTGTTGAGCCTTTGGCCTCCTGTGTGCTTCGTGGTCCTGCAGCACCTCTGGAGGCAGTGTCTCACCCATGGCACGTGGAGGCATAACAAAGCTCTTTTGGTACTCAGACCCCACTGCCATCCGCAGGATCTGTATGTGGAGGGAAGAGAAACCATAGGCAAGATTCCTTTTCTTGCCTTTCATCACACAGACTCAATCAACCCATTTTCTGTCTCCTCCCTTCCTCCCAATAACACCAACTATTTAGTTTAGGTCCTCCCACAGCATGTCAGCAGAGCTGGCTTTGCCCTGGGGATTGCCTCCATCTCCCTGGCACAAGCCTGGGAATGCTGGAGTGCTGTGAAGCTTGGGCAGCGTGTACATGGGGACCAGACCTGCCTTCTCACCTTCTCCTCCTCAAGGTACTGCTCATCAAAATCCAGTGAGTGAGACTCACAGGGCACCTGCACAGCACCAGGCAGCTCTGGCAGCACACAGAGCTGTGGTAACAACCATGTGAGGGCCAGCAATAAATGAACCAGGGCACACAGGCCCTCTGCCCTCTGAGGGGTCACCCACAGCCAGGAGAAACAGAGACAGCACTGAGGCATTCCAGGAGAAAAGGCACCTGCATGCAAGTATTGGCAAGCAACATAGATGCAACAAGGGATTCACCCAGGGCAACACAGACAGGGCCAGCAGCTGGAAATATCTGTGGGCTTTTGACTGGAAATGAGTGAAGTGGGGATTATTCTGAGACAGTCTCTCCAACGGTAGTGACTGGAAGCCCGACTTCTTCCCTTGATTATTGTGTGGATTAAGCAAGAGCTTTAGACAAGAGCATCTCCTTGGAGGTCAGGCTTTAGGTGTGGATCAGCAGAGAGATGTCTCAGGGACACACCCCTCAGAGCACCCCCACTGGGAGCCTGCCTGCCCCAGAGGCAGTGTTAGGTACCCTGAAAAAGAGGCATTCCCAGCATTGTGGAGAGGGTTGGAGATGGCCATTTTAGAGCAGCTTGGATGCCAGATGTGTCCCTCAAAGGTTGGGCTTCCAAGCCCCAGAGCCAACAAAGGGGCTGGGAAGGGAAGGGAGCCCTGGAGCGAGGTGGGCAGGAACCTGCTGGCCGTGGTGCCAAGGCAAGGAGCTGTGCCAGGGATGTGTGTGGTACCTGTAAGCCACAGTTGATCTCCTGGGGCCTCACGGAGTAGCGGACACGTGAGATCTCCCCGGTCACCAGCACCTCGTAGGTGGGGCCTCCCTCCACGTGGCACAGCGCCGTGACATCGGAGATGGTGTTGAGGTGGCCAGAGAAGGTGAAGGAGACCTGCTGGCTCTCACCTGGCTGCAGCACACCTGACATTGGCAGGATACTGAAAGCCTGGATGGAAGACAGGAGAGATTGAGCTGTTGAGCATGGCAATGGATGCAGAAGAGCATCTTGGAGCAAAGTGCAGCTGTACCTGGAGGGGCCTATTCCCCAAACACTGCCAGAATCACCCTCATCTCATCCTGCATCCATGCCACTGACCAGTGCAGGGACCATGGGGAAAATCTTCTCCCATCCTCACAGATCAATGCATTAATTAGTACATTACGTGAAAGTGAACTGGGATGTCTCCTGGCAGTAGAAATTCTCTCTGATGCACAACTTGCCTTTAAAAAGCATTTCTTCCTGCTTTTAGAAAAGGAGGAGGCTCAGAGTGAGAGCTCTCGGAGCTGAGCGAAGGACTCCAGCCCAGCTCATCTGACTCCTGAGGCTCTTCCCCTCTCTCTGATTTAAATGCTGCTTTCTCAAGGTGCTACAGCAAAAGCTCCTGCAAAAGTTTCCTATGGACCACCTGAGGAGTTCCAGGGGGAGCAGTGCCCTCCATAGGTGCTGCAAAGTGTCCTTGGGCAGCCCTACAACGTGTCCTGCATGGCCTCTCCAACTACCAGTTGCTTCAGCAGCCCTTTGTGATGGGCCTGCAGGGATGGGAGGCCCCTCTGTGGCCAATGCTGAGGCCCACCAGTGGCACTGGCAGCTCCAGCCCTGCTTGCCACACTGACAATGTGCAAGTGAGACAGATTCCCTCCTACCTTCTCTGCTTCGAGGGAAGGCTGCGGTTCGTCCACGGAGCTGCTGATTCCCTCAAACCCTACTTGGAGGCGGGGGAATTCAGGAAGTTGATCTGATTGCACCTGAAAAAGAAGCCATTTTCTATGCTGGGAGGAAGAGACAGCCACTTTGCAAAGTCTCCCTTTGTAAGACAGCTCCAGGGCCAGCAGTGCAATAGCAGCTCTGGGTGAAAGCAGAGCCCTGCAAACAGGGAGTCTGGCTGCCTTGGGAAGAGGCTCCATGGAGATCAGGACTCATCCCAGCTTGCTCTGGGAAGGAAGCTGGAGGCCTTACCATGATGATGCAGAGAAAAGCCTCTTCTTTCATTGTGAAGGCAAAAAATCCCACACTCAGCACAGGTCTGTAGGACCTGAGTGAGCTTCTCCAAGGAAAACTCTCCTATTTCTCCCTCCCACACAGCCCATGTCCAGCCACTGGCCCTGCTGCCCAGCCCACTGTCAGGGCACAGGACAGCAGGGCAGCAAAAAGGGAGGTCAGCACGAGCATGACTTGGTGGTGGCAGGCTGGGGAGGCAACACAAGCAGCAGATGTACAAGAAAATCTACCTTGTCTCTTAAAGACTGGGTAAAATCATCCACTTCTTTCAGCATTCTGGCTGCCTGCTCCTGTCTCATCTTGAAGTGTCTCCATCGAGATGCTGGGGACTCCAAACTGGTATTCTTCCCTTTTGGTGGTTGGGGTTTGAATTTAGGTGGGCAAAGCTCATCTCTGGAAAATAAGAGAACTATTGTGAAAAATGCCAATCACTTGTTTTCAAAATTTTAAAAGTTTAATAGTAATCAAATGGTTATAAAAATAGTAATACAATTAGAGTAAAAATAATTTGGACAATTTGAATTAGGACAACAAATGGGACAACAAATACAAAGAGTTACGGACGTCCGGGTACCTTTTTCTGGGCAGCACGAGCCCGAAAAAGGACCCCCACTAACAAAGGATTAACCCTTAAGAACAATAGCCCGTTGCATATTCATACACTTCATACAGGATGCATCAATTCCATTCAAACACAGGATTCTGTCTGGTCTTCATCTACTTCTTCCTTCTAATCCTAACAGTGCCTTCGAGGCGGGAAGAAGTTCATTTCTTCTGATAAGAGAGCAATAAATTCTTTTCTCTGAAAGATTTAGCTGTCCTGTGGCTGCTATCTGGTTCGAGTGCCTCATTCCTTTCTAAAAAAAAACCCCACTGACATAGTTCTTCTTGTAACTACAAAAGTTACCTTTTAATTACAAGACTACAAGGACTAGGAGCCCTTCATCAAGGTGGACATGGTCTCTGGCCACAGAGGTCTGAGAAAGCAGCTTTCACCCCAGCTTTCCTTCCCAGGGGAAACCACTGTGGGGGCTGTGCAGCACCAAAGTGGTGGAAAACCTATTCCCTGAGCATCCAGCCTGAGCACAGCTGCTCAGTGCCATTTGTCAGATGCCAGGCAAACAGCTTTGCTCTTGGCCAAGTACAAACAGGACACAGCAAGAAGAGCTTCAAGGGGAGGGCAAAGGTGCACATACCTAAACCTGGTCACCTCGCTGTCGGAACGGAATGACCAGCGGTACTGGACGGGCAGTGGGCTGCAGTTGGTCATCTCCAGGGAACGCACTTTTTTAGTGCCAGCCACGATGCAGCCAAACTCCACGGAGCTGGGCTGCATTTGGAGATTTGGGAAGTGAACTTCTCCCTGAAGGGTGATATGCTCCACAAAAGGATGGCCCCTGACCATGTCTATCTTCAGAACCTTCTCTTTTTTCCAGCTCTTCAAATCCAGTTCATAAGCTGGGTCAAACACGATGTAGAGATGACAGGTCTCCCCTACATCCACTCTCACAGGCTGCAAGGAGATGAGCAGTAATTAATCACCTGTGGGATGATGTCCCAAGGTCTGACAGCATGAAACAGTCAATGCTCCAAGTGACCCCAGCACGGGCTTCTCAGTTCATGGTTCATCTCTCTCCAGCAGGGCTCTGGCTGCAGGCACCACAGTCCAGTCCAGGATCCCTCAGGCTCCCGTTTCTGTGCTCAGCCCCAGTACAAGGGGGTGGCTGCTGGAGAGCTGGCATGGCTTTCCAGGAGACACCTTCCCTGCATGGCTTGCCCAGACCCAGCTGCCTGCTCCCCTCTCCCTGTGCCTTAAAGCCAGGATGGATCTTCTCAATTCAGATAAGATTTTGATTCCTTCAGCAGCTTTGCTGATGCAGCTCAGGCCAGCCCACTGCTGATGCTACAGAATAAACTTCTTGACTCAAGGAGCTCCCAACAGAAAGGCACCACCACATCCCTCCTCTTCAGACCCCACTGGAGGAGGCCAGGGCTGCTCACCTGGCCACCTGGGAGGGGCTGCTGCTCCTTATCACAGACCAGGAATGGCTGCTCCAAGTGCAGCATGAGGTCCAGTGGCAGCAGGCAGGTGTTTTTTAAAGACAAAGGCTGGTACTGCAGTGTCAGGACATCGCTGGGTTTCTATGGAAACAGGAGACAAGGAAAAACAGCCTCAACTAGAAACAGACCTCCTTCTGCTTCTGCTGCAGCTCACATTTTTCAGCCTCACGAGTGCATACATTTCTATTTACTCTTTCTATTTGTTTCTACCCTTCCAGGAGGTATTTCTTGACAGCAGATGCTTTTCATGTTTAGAAACCACAGCATCCTCTGGAGGACAGGGAAAACTCCCAAGTACAGATGAGGGAATAGGCCCCTGAGAGGAGGTGGCTGCTTGACCCAAGATCTAAAGCAGAAAGTGAATCCAGGCCATTTGTCTCCACTTTTGTCTCTCTATTGGGCAGAACAGCACTAGAGGATCTTCACTCACATACAGTCATTTCTCGCAACCTTCCTGGCTCTAGCAGCCTCAAAAAGCACTTTGTCTGCACCACGGGTCCTGCAGCCCCTGCTACAGGGACAAGGTGTCTGTGGTCTCAAAGCTCTGATCAGCCTGGGCTCTTCCTTCCTGTCTGAGCATTGTGCTGGGCTTCCTGCATGGTTTAGAGAAACCAGAGACTTTGGGAAACGACTTCTGCATGTACTGATACCAAACAGGTGCTGTGCCATAGTATGCAATAAATCAGTTTGGGTGTGTGGCATCGAGCAGAACCCAGGCAGAATCAGGGAGAGCTGAAAAGCTTCTCAATTACATCTGAACTGCCTGTTCCAGAAATTCTGTACTTCACTGGAAGCCTGGGAACCAGAGGAGAGGCCTGAAACTACAGAAACCAAATCATTAACCATCTTCTCTTTTTCAGACAACTTGCAGGAGGCAGAAAGATGATGCTGGAGTTGGGATCCAGAGACTAAAGGGCACCTGCTCTGCCTCAGTGTTATCATCACTGCAGTTGCAGGATGCCTGGGGGTCCTTTGAAGCAGAGGAGGCTTAGGGAAATGCACAGAGCTGATCCATATAGCTGTACCATCAAGCATCCATGCCAACAGCACAGAAGCCAAAGAGACACAGGAGATGTTGGGTTTTTCCTTGTCAGCCTGAGGAATTCACAGGAATCTCCAGTTTTCCCAGCTTCCCTGCAGCATCAGTGTAGAGACATCACCGTGCCTTGGAGGGTCCTCAAAAGCCTCCCTTTACAGTGAGCACAGAAACTGGCATTTCTCTGGGGTGGCCACCATCTCCTTGGCACTGCAGCTGGAACTGCACTTTTACTTTGGGGAAGTCAAATACCAGTCTCATCTCTAAAAGCATCTTCACTCACTTTACAAAGTGCCTCAGGAAGGGTAAAGAGGGGCTTTAACACAAGCACACCCCCCCCTCAGCCATGCTGTTAAAATGCCAGCATGCAATCCAGACTTACCTTCTCCACATAGAAAGAGAATTGTCTGGCTGATACTTCTATAGAGGGGTGAATGAACTGACAGGTAATGATTGTTTCCATTATCCTCTCCATCTTGGGGGATGTCCCAATGATGGCTTCACAGAACACATAATCCTGCACCTCCTGCAAGCAAGAGTCACTTGTCACCAGTGCGTAGTGGCAGAGCACCCTGCAAATGCCCTGCATTGGCTCTGCACCCACCACGGGCCCTATTCCTGCCACAGTTACAGTCCCTGCCCCCTTTTCTTCCTGTGCTCAATTGTCTGTAACACTGCACCCCAAAAGCACAAAAGGCACTTGTGAGAAACCCCCTCCCTTGACATGGCTTTTGTTTTACTCCGTGCTCACCCCAGATAAACCACTCGGCACTTGTTTAGTTCACTTTCTTTCTGGACTCCTAGTCTAAGTGTAACTTATTTCTCTGCCCTTCTTTGCTGACTCAGCGTGCAACACTGCTTGCCCCAAAAGAGCAATATTTCCATCCACCCCTGCTTTGGGATCAGCACTGGGTTTTGCTAGCTGTGGAATCACAATAAAGTCTCAGCTGCTCTGATGGTGGCCAGCAAGGAAAGCAACTGGTGCTGCCACAGAAACGAGTAGCCTTAAATCAGTTTTGTGAAGGCCCCTGCTCATTTCCCCAGGCAAATGTCAAGGGCCTGTGGAACAAGCCCAGAGGAGGGGATCTCACCTGTGGCATGCGGGAGAAGCCTCGCAGCACCATGTCCTCAGACTGGCCTGGCTGCAGGTCCATTGACAGTGGCTCCAGCCCAAAGACGGGGCTGGCACGTTTGGGGCGCTGGGAATCATCCTTGGCCCTGGGGCTACTGAGGGTTGAGACA
The DNA here is from genome assembly GCF_023055355.1 of Agelaius tricolor. Lineage (NCBI taxonomy): Eukaryota > Metazoa > Chordata > Aves > Passeriformes > Icteridae > Agelaius > Agelaius tricolor. The sequence continues at coordinate 104,562 of NW_027269311.1, read as the reverse complement.
CTCTGGCCCCCCTCCTCAGGTGGGCTGTAGCATTCCGCACTCCAGAAGAGCTGATGGTAACGGCGGCCCTTGTTTGTTACTTTGAACTGATGGATACAGGGCACGAGGCTGGAATAGAAGGCAGGATGGAAAAGAGTATGAGAGTAGCTATTTCCCTGGTCATCAGATTGCTCCCAGTGAGCAACCTGAGGTGTTAATTGCTTAGAGACTGTCTTCATTTCCAGCTCTTAATGTGGACCAGAAGTGGTGTCTGATAAGGTGCCCTTTTGATGTCATTATTGCAAAGAGAAATATGTTTCTAATGGTAATGTAACATTTTCCAGGTGAGGCTAACAGGACGTGGTGTTTTCCCCCAAAAGGTTTGTTCTGGGGTGATTCATACTGTTGCTGTATTTTGTATTAATCTGTGCCCAAAGCTGAAACTGAATCTTTGAGATGCTGCCCTTGGGGACCTTGTGTGTGGGGGTAGGATTGCAGGCATTCCTAAAAGCCGGCTCAGAGGCAGTTTCTGGATGATCCCAGCAAGCTGGTAAAAATCATCTGCCTGCTCCAGGAGAGGAAACCAGGGGAGCAGAGCCTCTCTCGTTCGTATCAGCCTTGGCTCTGCACTGGTAGCCATTTGTAGAAATTTCATTTTGCAATTAGAAACTGTTTGGAAGTGAACTTTGCAAACTCTGCTGGCAACTCTGCCTCTGGAACTGCTCTGTGGGCTCCTGCCTTCCTGGTGGGGGTTGTCACCCTCCTGTCTCTTTGTTCCCAGGGCCCCTGCTTGCCTGGCAGGTGCCATTGGGAAAGGGCAAGGGCAAGAGAAAGGATCTTCCCTTGGTGCCTCAGCCACATGGAGGGACTGCCTCATCTGGGCACCATTTCAGGAACCTTTAGTTCTGGGGCAGCCTGTGAGATCATTACTCCATCAAGTGAGGACATCAATGTATTAGAATTAGAGACAGTTTGTGGCAATTTAGCAACTGGTTTCCCTTTCAGTGGCTTTTGAAGGTGTCTAACAACTCTCAAGTGCCCATCACATGTTTGTAAAGGAATCTCTGCCTTTAGGGAAGGAGTCAGGGCTTTGAACTCTGAAGAAGATCTTGCCTGAAGGACTACAGAAAAACTGCTCCTTGTTGAGACAGGAGGAGAGGTGGGAGTGGAGAGATCTCCTACCTGAATTGGTATCCCAAGTTGAGCTCTGGGGCAAATGGTTTGTCTGTGACAATTGTGGTGCCAATGCCAAAAGCCTGGAGAAAGACACTGCTCCAAAGGCTGTTCCCAATGAACAGCTGGACAGTGTCATCAAAACCCACAGTGTCATCCAGGGTTGCTGTGACAGTCACAGGAACCTCACCCCTAGCAGGGATCGCTCCTTCACTGGGTTCAATAACAAAGCAGTTGGATTTGGAAGCCTGTAAGACAAGCATAATATGCATTTAGGATGGAAACCACACACCCTGGTGTCTTGTGGGATATAAGAAAAGGAAAGACTAAAGAGGGGAGGATAAAAATCCTGAAGGCCTAATCTCCCTAAAGTTAAGCTACAGTACTGGGCAACAGCAGAGCTCATACAACCTGTATTTTCCCCTCCTTTAAGGGACTCACCCAATTAACCCCGTTTTGCCCAACCCAAGGGATGCTTATCCTCAGGAGAGTGTTCCTTCCCCAGTCTTTCTCTGCACTGTGGGCCAAGGAAAGCTGCTTTCTCTCTCCTGGCCTCTCACGAAGGCTCAAGGCCAGAGGAAGGCAGGACTGCTCAAATCCCACTGCAGAAACCACATGGCTGGAGGACACTGCTGAGAGCCTGAAGAATATCTCTGCAAAACCAGGTAAGCAAAACCCCAATACCAAACTAATCTTTCCCAAGGGGCCATCAGTGCTTCTCAACACCCCCTAAAGGACTGAAGCCCTCACTCCCCACCAATCATCAGCTGTAGAGAGGTGCCCCAGTGCCCTCTGCCTAAAGAAAAGTCACCTCCAAATGCTTATAGCAGAGCAGGAAAGCAGGAAGCAGAAAGAAAACTGGACAACATGTGCTCTGTGGGCATGGCCCACTCTTCCCAAGAACTCTTGTCATCTGCTTTCTCATGGACTTCACAGACTGGCCAAGAGAGCTGGAGGCTGCCCAAAGGAGGGAGGAAAGGCCTTGCACCAGCACAGCTGTGCAGACACTGCTCTGCAGGTCTGGCCCTGGCAGGAGCACATGAAACCCAACCTTTACACACCATGAGCACCCAGCCAAGGGGCATTGCTCCCTGCAGAGGCTGAAAGCAGAACTCCATTGTGGAGTCAGGGAAAGCTGCCCTGGAAAAAACCCCTCGCTTTAGAATAACATTTATCTCCCAAAGAGCTGGAAAAGCAGCAAGAGGAAAAGTCACACCCCTCCTCCTTGGCCCAGGAGGCTGTGGCTGGACTCTCCCACATGGCCTGATGCTTTATCCACAGACACAGCCAAGTCCATGGTATCAGGTTTTAACCAGCTCCACAAGTTCAACACAGCCAGCGTGAAGTAGAAGAAACCTCAAGCCCCTCACAGATCTCCCCCTCCAGCAGACATCCCAGCCAGCCCCAGGCCCAGCCTACAAGCCCTTCCTGGCTGCACCAGCCCTGCTCCCCCTGCCAGGGGAGCAGCCCCAGCTCCTTCTGCCCTATGCAGCCCCCACATATTAAACAGCCTTTCTCTGCAGCTGCTCCCCAAAGATGCTCTTCAATAGCACAGAGATCACAGGCTGGGGGGTGCACAACCCCCACCCTTGTCTTTGTGTGCACTGCCCAGCTGGCTTGACCCCCAGGAGGTGTGAAAATTGCCTCCCCACCAGCAGTCTGAGGACACACCTCACACCCTGCTCTCTACTATTAACAGCAGTTTGGCACAAAGCAAATGTAGATGGGACAGGGAAACCACAGTGAAATCCATGCTCTGGGGAGCAAAGGACCACAGGTTTCTCTTGATCTCGGAGCTCCAAAATGGGACACACACAGCTAAAGACAAAAGATAAAATTAAGGGAGAACTTGTCAACGCAACCCAGATTAATTGCTGCTCCAACATCTCTGCACCTGACCTCACTGAGGGGTGCCCCAGCTAAAACCACTCCAGAGCCAGGTTCCTCTTGCCTCGCTCAGAGGGAATATTGGAGTATCTTGCCTCCTCTCACACAGGGCAAGATGGAAATCTTGCTTTTAAAAGCCAAGTCATGGCTGCTACTGACCAGTCCATTTCCCTGGAAAACAGCCCCACAGATACTTACCATTTCCATGCTGAAGTCTACAGGGACAAGACCTTTGTTGAAGAGGGTAAAGCTTTGTGAAGCAGGCTGTAGAGCTGGGATGCTGCCAAACTCTAACACACTTGGACTTGGGTAGATTTCTGCCAGCCGTCCAGAGCTCCGTAATTCTACTCCCTGTTCCAGGAAGCAGGCAAGAAAGATTAAAAACCACTCAAAACAAACCACAACAGGGAAACCTAAAAAAGCTTCAACAGCTCAACCCTGCTCAAGTTATTGCTTTAGGGACAGCTACCACACTCCAACTGAAATGCTGGGCTTTTGGGAAAAAAGGAAAAGAAAATTACATGTTCACCTCCAAATTTAAAAGGATTAAGGTAAGAGAACCTTTCCAACTACAAATTATTGGCCCAAAGGTAAAAGCTTTGCAAGAAATCTCTAGTTAAGACCAGGCTGACAGTTAAACAACTGGTTATTCTGGCAGGGAGAAACCCTCCTTTTTAAGGGAAGCAGCCTGATAGTTGAAAGCAACTGTTTTGTCAAACTTCAAGCTCCCTGGCACAGCCTGCATTGCCTGTCCTTGCTGTTCACTGATTTACATGCAGTGCCACAATGGCCCAGGTTCAGATGTTTGGTGCCATCCAGGGAATTTGGCATCATCATTTCATTATGTTTTAATCTAAGTTTAAATCCTTGCAACCAGTCTTCAAATGCCAGCTTTCCTTTCTTTTACACAAAGCTCAAGGTTCCCAGAAGTCTTCTGACATCTTCTTTTGTGCTCAGAGGGATGACATTTGAAAACAGATGTTTCCAAAGTTAACAGCATTTTAAAGCTTAATTAACTAAAACTCCCCTCAATTCCAGCTTAGATGAACTCCCTTCTGCGTCAGACACTGAGATCACCACCTATGAGGCATGGGCTGCTTGTGCCACCCATCCCTGCTGTCCTTCTCCCCAGCAGCCTGGGCCTGTTTTCCCTGGAAGAATCCCTGTCCCTGTGCACCCTGCCAGGAGCAGTTGCACACAGGCTCACATCTCCCCTTGCACTCACCCGTGGGTTTCTCTCATCCCCGAACACGCCGACGAGAGCCTTGGTGCGATGCTCGCCCAGCGTCTGCACTTCGATGATAACTGGGATCTCTGCAGTGCCGTAAGGCTGCACAATCCCACAGGGCTTGGGGCTGGAGTAGAGCACGGGAGAGTCGTCCTTGCGTTGCTGGAAGGGACAGAATGAAATGCAACTTCAGAGGCACCTCTGAAGAAACTTTAGACTCCTTAACATCCACCGCAACAGCAACTTACACACACGTTTCAAACTCCCCAGGACAAAGGTAAAGGCACAAACAAGCTGCAAGAATTGTAGGCTTAGCACTCCCAGGGGATCCTGCAAGGAGGCTGCCAGCACAGGCACTGGTGTCTGTGGATGCAGCAGCTTTTCACAACCCTCTAAGACCTCCCACAAGAAAACACCCTGAAGACTAGACTAGAACATCAACTGTTTCCTCAGGAGGTTAAACTGCATCCTAAGGTTTACATTCAGGTAGGATCCTTTTCTCAGCAGATCTTTAAGACTGAATAGAAACCAGCAAGGTCTTATCCAAACCCTTTTTTCCACTAATAGTCTCCCCAATAATATTTGACAGGAGGAGGTGGACGTGATGCCAAACCTGGGGAATAAGCCCATAGCAGCCAGGAAGGTTGCTGAGGTTCCTGATGACGAGCTTCCTCTCGTACGGCACTTTCAGGTGGCACTCGTGGTACAGAAGGATTTGGGGGTACACATGCAGCTCTGGAACAAGACATCTGGGCAAAGAGATGACCCCAAGGGAATCAGAGATACTGAGAGAATGGAGAACATTTACCCCCAAAGATTGTGAAATGGAGCAGAACACGTTGGTCACTGTCAAATGGGCATTGAACAGCCCTAACCAATGCAGGGTGGTCACAACCAGCACAACTCCATCTCTTGCAGGAAGAAGGAGAGGAGGCCCTTGGGAAATTTGTTCCACCTCAAGCACCAAAACCCAGGCCAATCAATGATACCATTCCTGGTCCCTTTAGAAAAGGGCCCAGGACCGTGCTGGGCTGTGAGCAGGGGTGCTTTTCACCACAGGCTGCTGTCCAAGCACTGCTGTTCTCATGTCCAGCTGGCACAACATGAGGCCATTAAGCAGCTCTTCTCCTTGGCAGCTGCAGCCAGCAAAGCCTGTGCAAGGCAGTGCCTGGGGGAGGCCAGGAAGGGCTGGTACCTGGCTGTGATGACCACTGATGCCACTCCCTCACCAAAACCCTCCAGGTCCACCAGCAATCTCCTGTAGAATTCCATCACGGTGTTGGAACACAGGGTCACCTGGTAGAAAAAAGAACAGTAAATTCTTCCTTACAAAAGCTCATTACCCACATGTGACATCCTCCAGTTCTTGAGGAAGGATTTGGCTTTAATTCTTCTGCTGCTCCATGTGTAGAGCACAGTCTCAGAGTAACAAAAGCCTTCTGGCAATAGCAGATTTGTTAAACACACCTTGCTATCACAGCATCGGTCAGCTTCATTAAAACATTAGACTAAAGCTCTACACACCACTGTATTCAAATTAAGGGGCCAATTTCTCATCTGACTACAATGACATAAATGCAGAGGAAATCTGACTTGAACACAATGAGTTCAGCTTTACAGCAGAAGGCTGAGGGCAAAGTGTGGCCCAGCAGGTGCTGGGCAGTTCATGGCTGCCATGGTACCCAGAGCCCGGGCTGGCTCTTAGAACTCCGGCACCACGCCAGGAGTGGGGAGCTGCCCCAGGGTGGGCATTTACCAGAGGCAGAGCCCTCAGAGCCACTTGCTGTACAGCGCAAGAGACAAGCCACCACAGGGACCAGGCAGAGGAGAAAGGAGGAGGCTCTCTGTCTTGAAGTTCCACAAGGAAGGGTTTATTCCAAATAAAGGAATCAGAGGCACAAGAGCCCTGGACACTCCTGTGCAAGGGCTTTTGTAAAAATACAAATCAGGGGGTGGATACAAACAGCAAATCAATAGGGAATCCTCAGGGGAGGAGTGAGGGGATTACATCAAGTGTCTGGGACCACTGGGGGTAGGAGGGTAAAGAGGATGGGTCACATGGCCAATGGGGTCTCCAAGAATAGGGGAATTCCAAAGGGGTATTGCAATCAGGGATTGGCCCGAGGTTAAAGTGGCAAAGAAGGTTTGGGAACAAAAGGGGCTGGGTTGCCTAGACAGGCAGGGAAAAGAGCTGGAACAAGGGGCAGGGAACGGCATGAGGGACAGCATTGAGGGAGGGTAAAACACAGGCGTGAGCCAACTCAGGGAGAACATGGGTGTACAACAGAACAAGGAATCGATAAAATCAATTTGAACCGCAACCCATGGCTGCAGAGGTTTTTGTCTCCACTGGAGATCCCTGCAGTGAACACAAATTTTTCTGCTCCTCAGGAGAGGGAAAATGAGACCAAGAAGAAAAGCTAACTGCTTTATACAATGACATCTCTCTGACAGCCACCTTCTGCCTTCATCCTTGCTCTGCCCACTTGCAATCAAAGAAATCGCTCTCAAAAGCAAAAGAATGGCTTCAGGACTTGACCATATGGTATTGATCTCAGTGTAGGATTTTGGAAACAAACCAGTGCTCCTTGAGGAACATCCCGGGTAAGCCAGCTAGCAGAGGCCTCCCAGCAGTGCAGATCTCTCACTCCCACGATGCTCAAAGCTGGCACCAGAGCTAAAGCCCTCCCACACTCCAGTGAAGCTTCAGCCCTGGTGCTGAAGCATCTACGGCTGGATTCTTCCCATACCTCAATGTCCTGGTGTCCCTGGGGGAGGATGGTTCCTTGGCTGGGATTCATTGTGAACTCCCTTGGCTCCACATAGAAATGAATTCCCTTCCTCCAGGATGGGTCACCTTCTTTGCATATTTGATCAAGGCTGTCAACAGCCGGCTGCGTGCCATCGTCCGACATGCGGAGCTTGAATGTCACGGGCACCATGGAGCAGTTGGTGAGGCGACATCTCTGGGTATAGGGAAAGCCTAGGAAAGGACACAAATATCCATTCAGGCACCCATTATGGCATGATCCTGGTGGGAATATCCTGCCAGGATAAAAGTGAGATTGGAGTTGAGCTCTTTATTTTCTGAACTACAGCTCACCGAGAAGCTGCATGAGGAATTAATCATCACTGAGTTCCCTTTGACACTGATTCCAGACTGCAGCCTTGAAAATGCCCACTCCTAGCCCTGCTGAACACTGCAAGCTTCTCTCTTTGGGAGGGGGAGGAGCTCCCTCCCCTGCCCCAAACCAGCACCAGTTATCTCTCAGTGATGAGTGTGCACCCAGACCCAGCATTTACTCTGAGAATTCAAGCTGTCAAATTCCCTGGTAAGTCTGCCAACATTCCCACTGTTTTCACGATACATAAACAGTGAGTTGTCATTGAGAAGAAGCTACAGCAAAAGGAAATGAGGATGGAATCAGGAACTAGAATGTGATGCACCTTAATGCAGTTTCTCTCTGCAGGACCCTTAAAGCATCTCTTGGTTTGGGCCAAACAGACTGAGCACATGACAGCTCAGAGTCCACTCAACTGGGGGCAAACCCCAGCCTTGGTTTGAGATTAGCAATTAGGAACCATGTCCCACCTCACCCAACAAACAGGGACATCACAGCCATGCTGCTCACTGTGATTGTGCCTGCAAGGGGATCCCCACTTTGGCTCTGAGATTTGCTTTCCATCCTGCAAAGCCAGAGATACCGCCACACATGGTGGGGATCTGTCTTTTAAAGCAGGACAGAGACACTAGAAAATACTGCCTTTCTATTCCTTGGTTCTATTGGATCTCACAATGGCAAAATGCCCCCTGAGGCAGCAGCAGTTCACAGCCTGAAGAGGCTGCTGGGGCAGACCAGGAGTGAGGGATGCTTTTCTGTTGGAAGGCACAGATCCCTGACGCTGTGTCCCAGCCCAGGCAACACTCACCAAAGGAGATGTCCCCGAAGTCGAGCTCAGGGAGGTCGAAGTGTAAATTCGGTGCAGTGACGCTGCCCCTGGAGGCCGAGGACAGAGCAGGAAAGGGCTCGGTTAAAGGCATTGCAAAGGTCCGGCTGTCGTGGCTCGGGGCACAAAACCTGGGCTCAGGGCACCCTGGGTTTCCAACCAACACAGCACCGTGTGCTCAGCACAGGGCCCTGTGCACAGGAGGCAGCTCAAGCCAAGTGGCAGCAGCCAACAGCCACTGATGGGCAGGCAGGAGAAGCCCCTGGGATGCTGGGGGTCCCATGAAGGACCCTGAACACACACCCAGACATGGCTCCGTGCCTCAGTTTCCCCAGCTGCAATGGGATGGACATCAAGGTGTCCCCACAAACTTCTGTAACCAGCCTTTCCAGCCACAGGTTCCCTGCTTTGCTCCTTCTTAGCTGGAACTGCTGTTCCCGTGGAGGAGCTTTCTCAGGAGAGTTTGACCCACACAATCATTACAGACACAGTTCTGAGACATGAATCCAGGGGAGCCCCAAACATCCTCTGAAAAGAGCAGCAACAGTTCTACCCAGGGGACAGGTGAATCCTAGAGGAAAGGACTGGTGAAATGTTCCCTCTTGATTTCCAAACTAAAAAAGCAGCACTTTTCCTCCAAAAACAAAGCCAGCATCATTGTTTCTCAACTATGGGCAGACCTACTCATCACTTTTCTCTTGCCAAATAATAACTTCCTTGTTCCTTTTTATCCATCTCCCTTATCTTATTGGTACAATCAAGTGCAGATTGCTTTCATTTCTTTACTGCCTTGAGCCAGTGCCCCCCAACAGCAGGAGCCCAGCTCCAAAGCTGCAGAGCAGCCAGCATCAGCTCTCCTGCTTCCACTGCATTATCCCAGCAGCACATGGCTCAGGCTGGCAGGGACAAGGCCTCACGCTGCTGTGGTGCTGAGGACTGAGCTCTGCCTCCCCTGTGATCAGCCCTTCTCCCTTTGGCTGGGCCAGGATTGTCTCCTGCCATGGCACCAGCCCATGGGATGGTACCCCAGTCCTTGGCACAGTTCCTGCTGCACAGTTCCTGACTCCCACATCAGCCCTTTGCTGGCTGTGCAAAGGAGGCACCAGAGCACTCTGTGCACAGGAGCTGGGAGCACAGCTTGTCCCCCACAGCATGGCCATGAGAGGGGAGCTGAGGCTGCTGCTGCCCATCTGGCATGGATTATTAATGGAAGTTTTTAAAAACACTGCTGCTGGGGAAGAATCCCCCAGGCTGGCCCATCTGCAAAGCCCTGGGGGCCTTGCTGGGTGTTCAGGTGGGACATCCCAGAGCAGCTGCTGCCCAGAGCTGCTCCATCCCACTGCCTGCCATGGCCCAAGGCAGAGGGAGATCCCTGCAGGGAGGAGTCATTGCAGCTCCTGGGTACCACACAGGGCAGGAGGCATCCTGACACTAAGGCAATGCCAGGATCACAGCAGAGATTAAGACCTCAGGCATCACCTTTTTTCTCTGCTCAACCCCAAAATGAGGTAGGTGGGGGATTGTCCCAGAGACAGCTACAGATGTGCCCACCAAGCTCCCAGAGTCCTTACCTGATGGTCAGGATCACAGGTGTAGGAGATCCAGCCACACTGAACTGGAATTTTTCCTCAAAGCTCCCCAGCACGGTGGTATGGAAGGAGATCTGAACAGTCTGGGTCCCACCTGGTGCAATCATGCCCTGCTCAGGCTCAACCGTGAAGCAGAAGTCCACATTTGTGGTTGAAGGGATATAGGTGAAGGGAGCATCAAGAGCTCCTTTGTTAATCAGTTCCACCTGCAGAAGCAAGAAAGCAAAATGGAAATACAGGTGGAACCTTCCCTTCTTGTGAGTTATTGTCTAATGATGCAATGAACACCCAGCAAAGGCAGAAGATGCTTTGTGCTGCTGAATGGCAGAAGTCAAAAGATCCAACAGGACAAGTTCTGCCTTTGGGTTTTCATGCAGAGCAGTGGCAACTCCACAGACCTGCAGTCACCCTGGGCTTATCCCATGGACACAGAGCAGTGCACCTCTGCTCAGCATCACCAAGCTCATGGGGAGCTGGCCCTGAGAGCCCTGAGTGGGGTGATTGCAGCTGCGGAGTGAATCACCCCAGAGCTGCTGCTGCCCCAGTGAGCACAGCTCCAACAGCACCATCTACTCATTCACCTTTCCCATACCATGGAAACAATTCATTGAGAATGAGGCATCAGCATCAAAATGTACAGACAGCACCATCCTTTGGTAAGAAAACTCAGCGTGTCTTTCCCTTCCCCAGCCGCGCTTTTGAAAGTGTCTGGCATGATGTAGTGCCTCATTTTCTACCTCTTTGAGTTGCTCCCTCATGAATTTTTTGCAAACTTGACACTATTGGGGGGGAGGCAAATAGGTAGAAAAATCCTTTGCTTTATTCCCAGGAACACTTTTCTCCTTCCAGAGCCAGAGATGCACCAAGGCTGAAGTGTGGTGAGGGACTGGTCAGCAAGGGAGAGAACTCCCAAGCCCTTTGCAATGGCCAGCACTGAGCCAGGAGGCTGGATGGATTTCCTGGGACTTCAGCAATAAGCAGGGACACTTGACTGGAAGCTGTTTGCAGTGGGCTGAAGCTCAAAGGCAGCCAGTTTGTTGCAGCTGCTTCTGCAGAGCCCAGTCCAAAGGTGCCTTGTGTCTGGCACTGCCACAAAAGCCTCTGAACATGCAGCTTTTTGACCCAGTGTTGGTTTCATGTGGCAAGGGGTTGTTTTGCAGGAAGCCTCCCAGCTGATCCCTAAGGAAGGCTGCCCAAAAGCAGGGACTGGGGCTTCAGGAACAACAGACACACGTTTCTGACCCCCCAGGTTTGAGCAGTACATCAAATATTCCCTGCTCACAGCTGCCCAGGTTGGCAGCAATTCCACAGCTCCACCAGGCTTGCTGCTGCCTCAGGAGCCATCAGGATCCATCCCAAGCCCTGCTGCTCACCTCATAGACATAGGGGGTGTAGACAAAAACATTCCCAAGGTTCAGCGTAGGAGAGCTGAGTTCAACCAGGGGTCCTTGGCCTTTCCCTCTGAGGCACAGGGGCAGCCTGATCTCACGGCCTGGGGAGAGATGTCCATTGCAGTACAATCATTCCCTCTGTCACACTGGATTTTCCAGGCTGCCTCAGTGCTAGTCCCTGACTCTGAGCTGGATGCACTCATGCTTGGAGCTACCTGGTCTAGGGGGAGGTGTCCCTGCCCATGGCCTTGGCACTAGATGATCTTTAAGGTCCACCCCACCCTCATCATCCTGTGATTCTGTGGTTTCCTTCCCATGCACCTAGAGGAGCTTTGAAATCCATTCAGTGCAGGCACAAAAGCTCATGATGAGTTTGGCAATTACCAAACTACCCGGGCCAGGAGCACAGGCCTTTGTTGCCCAAGTGCTCCCCTTCTGACACTCAGCACTGTGTTCTGTTTCCACAGAGTGAGAGCTGCAAGGGGACAACTCCCACACAGGCAGAGAAGCAGCTGCTGGCCAAGGGTGCTCCTTCTACAAACACCCTGTGCTCAGTGGGGCTCAGCCACCTCTGCTCTGCTGCTGTCTGGGCACTGGGAGGTGATCCAGGGCCAGGGAGCACATTTCTAACTCAGCTCCTTCCACCTGATGATGGATCCATGGCAAATGGACCCATCCTGGAGGCCAGGGGCCTGCAGGGGCTTAGTGCTTGTTCACTAAAGCTGTTCTGCTCTGGAGCTCTCTGGCCTTTGAGGAAATGCTGGCAAAGCCGTGGCATGAAAACCTCTCCCTGCACTGCCTGGGCTGTTCTGGGATCAGTAAGGCAGAGCCAGCATTCTGAGCCCTGGCCTTGCACAGGAGACTCCCTGGAGGCTGCAGGGCCAGGGGGGATGTGCCAGCACTGCCCTGCTGACCAGGGACTCTTCCCAGCACTTCCATGGGAGCCCAGTGGGCTCAGGCTTGCACCATGGCTTCACCGAGGGGGACAGGAGCAGGGCAAAGGAGCTGCACCTGAGACATGGCAGTAAGCCACACTTTGATACTCCAGTGCTTCCAGGGCTTTGAAGGTCACCGTGATTTCAGCCGAACAATTCGGCCCAATTTCTCCCTCCTACAACAGAAAGAGACAGCAAAGCATTGCTCTTCAAACTCCACATTTCTTGTTTCCAACCACAGGCCTGTAAGCCTTGATTGAGCATCAATGATGAGTGAACAACACAAGCAGCCAAGGAAAGCCTCCAAACCCAGCTCAACACAGCGCTGGAAGCTCTCAATGCTCAGCTGATCAGCTGCCACTCTCCACAATATTCCTGCTGCTCTGACACAAGCTCTTGGTCCCATCATGCTGCTGTCAGCTCCATGGGATGTAAGTGCCACTGTGCACTGGTGGCTCTTGGCCTTAGATGGCCCATAGGAGTAACCAAGAAGAGAACATGATCCCTGAGAGAACAATATCCTTGAACTACAGATATTAGTTAAGCTATTTTGAAAGAAAGCAGAGGTTGGGATTATTCTAGGCTTTACTGCAAGATGAGAAGGGATTTTGCTCCGTGCAGACACCAGGCATTCATCATCTCTCCCAATGCCAGTACTCAGAATCAGGGCTCTGGCTGATGGGAGCACGTGGCAGTTTGCTTGCATCACCAGAAAAGGAAAAGGTTTTGTGTCCCTGTGTGCAGGAGAACTCCAAAGGCCCATTTCAGCCTTGCACCCTTGTGTCCAGGCTCACACAAGGATGACACTGGAAGGGACACTCAGCAATAGTGCAAGGCATGGTTACAGGAGGGGATTGGCATTTCTGTCATTAACCTTGGGCTGAATTTGGCCTCCTTTTGCCAGGGAACCATTGCAAGCTTCAGGTCAGTGTGTGAGCTGGCAGTGCTCCAACAGCCTCTGCTGAGCCCCACGTGTGGGGGGAGCCCCTGCCTACAGGAACTGCTCCCTGTGACACTGCAAGGACACGCACACAGGGCCTTGAGCTCCAGCCTGGCAGCAGAGCTGGGCTGTGTCAGGCTCCCAGCCCTGCCTTGAGCCTGCAGGGCACAAATGCTTTGAGCAGGGAGCTCTGCAGCCGCTCCAGAAACTCCACGTCCTCCCTGCCAGCACATGGGGCCAGCTGAGGATCTGCCCAGTGACTGCAGCCAGGGGAATGGTGCTTGGGAGGAGGAAGAGGAAGAGGAAGAAAATGAGGTTCTCGGGTGTCACTTACCAATGGCTCAATGAAAAAATTTTCACTGGCGAACAGCAGGGGGTCATCTTGCACCTTTGCCTTCTTCTCCTGGACCCTGCTTCTCAGGAGGGCAGTGTGATCTTCAGAAAAGCCCTGCACCTTCTCTACTTCTTTCTCCTCCGTGAAGTTTTCCAGCCACTCCTCACCCGATGGGTGCAGCAAACGACACTGCCTGCAGCCCCAGGGAGAGACAAGGCCAGCTGATCATTTAATAAGCCACAGATTTGCAGAGAGAAGTGGGAGTGCAGGAGAGCAAAGCACTTGGGGAGGAGCAGCAGCAGCTCCCCAGCAAAGGCTGAGCCAAGCCACGAGGGTCCCACAAGGATCAGAGGATAACTTGTTGTTCACTGGCACAGCAGGGAGTTTCACCCCACACTTGCAAGCTCAGGAGAGGTTTCCAAAGCCAACATCCCTCCAGAGAAACCTCCTGGCTCAAAGCCTCTGCCAAAACTGAGGGAGAATCCACCGACCACCTCAGCTGGCTTTTCCTCCCACTGAGCTGCTTGGGGGATGCACATAAAGGTCACAGAGCACCCACTGCAGCACTTCCCTGGGAAGGGGAGATGTTGCCAGGTCATGTAGGAAGAAGATTAGAGAGACAGGAGCCCAATTAGAACCTGAGGAAATCAGTCATTGCAACCAACCTTTCCTTCCCAAAATGCCATTCCTGGTTGGAGTATAAATGGAACTGGAATGCTGAGTGCTGAGCTCCTGAAGCCCAGGGACACACACCCCAGTGCCAGGCATGGTTTACTTGGCCTAAACCATTCAAAAGCACCAACACCCCCCTGAGGCCATAGGTTAGTTTCAGTCTTGGGCCATGTATCTCACTGAAATGCATCTTCCAAACCAACCTCCTCTTCTCTTTATTCTCTTCTTCCTCAGAAGGCAAAGCCTTCCACTGGAAGTGGGCTGTGATGTTACTCCTGTTTTCCAGGAACACGGTTGTCTGGTATGCCATGGTGATGAAGGTCTTGCCAGCCTCCACGGAATTTGTGCTCAACGCAACATCAACATCTACAGCTTCTCCATGGAGCCTTGTGTGGATACTCTCTTCACCTGGAACAAAGCAAAGGGGAGTCTTTGCTCAGCTCACTGGCTGATGGAAGCACAAGGAACAGAACAAATCCCAGGGCACAAAAGAAGGTGTCACAGTTTTTATCTGAATGAGCAGTTCTGTGGATCAGTCCATTTGTCACATCCTGACAGCTCTGTGTGTAGAGTGGTGAGGATGTCCTGGGCAGCTCCTTAAACCCCTTGTTTCTGAGTGTGTTTGTAGAGCTTTGGCCCCAAGGTGACAGGATGGACAGTGGGATTGGTCAGTGTGCTCTGGTGACCCACTCAGATCACTGGGATTTCTGCATCCAAGTCCTTCAGGTGACAGGGTGAGGAGCCCTGTTCAGCCCTGCCTGGCCCAGGGTCTCCCTGGGCATCCCACGAGACTCCCATCTCTCCTGATCCCTTGGATCCCTTGTTGCTGACCAGCAAATATGCCTGGGGGCAGGTGGGCAGCAAAAGGAGGCCCAGAGGAACAAGTGAAGTGACAGCGCACAGCAGGAGGGGACACAGGTGAGGAAACACAACCAGCCTGGCTCTGCAATATGACAAACCACTCTCAAATGAACACCATGAAAATCATCATCATCATCTCCCTGTCCAAACCCACAGCCACATCAGTCTTGAAATATTTTCTATTGTTCTGATCTCAAAAACCAAGCTGGCGCATTGCACATTAAATAAAAAAGGGACAATAGAAAGATTAATAAGTACAGAGCAGCTTCTACATTAAGACTGAATGGGATTCCTCAGTCTAGAAATCAAATGGGAGATAGATGTGAGAGGTTTGTAACAACATGAACAGCCTGGGAAATGGGCACAGGGAAAAATTGGTCTTGATTTGTCACCAAACAGGAACTTGAGGGCCTGAAAATGTTATTAGACAGAAACTACATCTATGTGTAAGGGCCACATAGAAAAAGGATGTGTGACAAGCCAGTGGAGAAGCAGCATATGGGACAGAGGTGTGCAAGAAATCCATTGCATTGGAGAGAGTCTGATGGAGACCTCACATCCAGCACGGCCCAGGAATCAAATAAAACTTCACCCAGGCATAGCCACATGGTAGTGGAGAATCAGGGATCCTCCTTCCTCCACTCAGCAACTCCCAGCAAAACAGGAATCAAAAATCTTCACCCTTTAGACAGGATCCACTTTCTCAAGCCCCTGAACACCAAGGAGTTTTCAGTTTTCTTTGGGCTAAAGCTGAACAGGGAGGTACCTCTGGAGGGAATGCAGGGGGAGGGACAACAGGGAGCCATGTGGAGAACTGTCCTGTGCCCTGCAAGGGCCAGCACTCACCTGTGTTGCAGCACAGGGACCCAAAATGTTCCCCGTTGGTCAGCGCATGAAATGTCACTGTCACCTGCATGGTGTCCCCAGCACCCAGAGTTCCTGCGGTCGGCACCACGGAGAAAGGACTGCAACACAAAGAGAGGGATCAGGGCTGGGGGGACACCTGGCCAGGAGATTCCTGCTGCACTGCAGCTCCCTTGGGCAAGCAGGGAGCAAACCAAGCACAGGCAGCAGAGGACAGAACAGACAGGCTCAGAAACAGCCACTGAGCCACTGCTGAGGAGATCCAGCCCTCACAAGATCCTGGGGGTAAAATGACCTCAGCTCCCCCATACTCTGCATCCAGCTCTCTGCAATGAGGCTCAAGGGTCCCACTGCCAGCAATCCCATCAGAGAATGGTTTGTGAAGAGCACAGAGAGGCTTCAGAGCTATCTGCATGCAGAACTTGACACTGACTGCCTCAGGAATTTCTCTTTTCCTGCTGCCTATAAACCTCATCTCAGGAGATGCAGATGTTAGGGCACTACCTGTCCTGGGATATTACAGCCTAGGAATCAGACAGGGAGAAGGAACTTTTCCTTGAAGACCAAGGAATAGTTACAGTTGAATTTGCAGTGTGATTCTTTGGTTTATTTTGCCTTGAAAATATCCTGATTTAGCCTAAAAAGGGCACATTTTATCAACATTTCAATGAAAGCTGCTCTAAGAAAAGGAGCAGTCAAAACTCTGAAAGAGTGCAAATGCAGATTAGAGCAATAGAGTGACATGGAAACCCAAAAGGAGGATGCTCTTTACAGTCTGAAGGAGCCCATGCCAGCTAAATGAAGCACCATGAGCAGGAGCACATCAAGGAAGCAGAACAGGAGGTTTCTGTGTGTTTACCAGCAATGCAGTCTGGGACTGTGGCTTGTTATCCAGGCTGGTAACTGTTGCTTGGCCCAGCAGAGAAACTCTGTGTGAGGTGTTGGAAATGTTAATGCAAATGTGTTGGTGCACTTTGGATTTAACAGGAGCCATCAGGATTGGTCACCAGGTAAAGAGCTCTTGCCTGACAAGCACTCTGTGCTTTGATGCTCAGGGACAGCTCAGGGGAAATGTGCTTTGTGCTCTTCTCCAGCCCCACTGAGGAAACAAAAGTTCCTGGCCTGGGTGCTTTGCTGCTGGTCAATCTGTCCTTTAAAAGTCTGTTCTGGGGAGTTTGGTGATGATTACATCACACACAGAAATAAAGAGAACATCTGGCAAGCTGAGCTTGATTGATGTCACTTGCTTCAGGTTCAGCTCATTCAGGACCTCTTGCTGCAATGATGGGCTGAGCTGTTCCCATTCCCACTGGTGAGACCATCACTGGCTGATGGAGAAGCCTTGGGCCAGCAATGTTTATGTGCTGGACGTGAGACTTTGGAGGGAGGGGAGCAAAGACAAGGCCTCAGCAGCCCCAGAGCCAGATCAGTGCACGTGCTCCTGCATCTGCCCCGGGGCTGATGCCAGCACTGCTGCAGGTCCCTGCTGGGGCTCGGGGGGATCAGTGCCTGCTGGGGGCAAGGCACGGGATTTTCTTCTTATTCTTTTGCCAGAAATTCCACCAGAACAGAGAAGCTGCCATTTAAGGGAATCCCTGGCCACACTTCAGTACTACCTTCCATTCCATTCCATTCCCTTCCCACTGCTGCCCCATGTTACATGTTCCTGCCCTCAGATGGCAGGATGGGAATAACACTCCTGGGGGTGACTTCAGGGCTTGCCTGCTCACTTCCAGCCAGGGCTGCAGGGCAGCAGCTCTGATGCTCTGGTTCCTTTGCTGCTCTTTCCCAACTCTGCTCTCACCCAAAGGTGATATCCTTTGCACAGGGACAGATGAGCTGCCTCACCTCTGGGTGCTCAGCTGGTAATGAGCTGTCCGGTTACCGACATTGCGAACCAGCAGAGTCTTCTGGGTGCTGTGCTTGACCGGACACTCGGAGAAGTCCACCTGGGCAGGGAAGTCCAGGATGGCTCGGGCACCGATGGCCCGAATTGGCACAACGATCTTCTCCTTTGCCATGATACAGGTGAGCTCATGGGAATAATCCTGCAGGAAAAGAAACTGGCTCAGCACAGGGCATTTAGTGCCATCCCTGTGGCAGAAGAAAAACCATTTCCTGTAACTCATCCATGGCATCAATTTACTGGGCATCAATTTACCTATTCCACCCTAAAATGAACACTGAGTTTTTCTAATATGTCACATTTTAAAGGCACCAGTGCCCTTTGCAAAAGCTATCCCAGTGGCATTAAGCTCTTGTGTCACTTGGGTCATACGGAGAACTGCCCTAGGCCACCATAATTTTCACTCACAAATTTTAATGATATGAAATAATTCCTAAGCTCCTTCTAAGGAACATGGAGCTAGGGAACACAGCACATTCCTCTTTAGGTTTCTATATTCCCACTGTCTGAGAATAGGACAAAGTGTTCAACTGACTCTAAGCAGCAAGAGGAAGATGAGAAAACAGCTGCACCCAAAGAGATCCTGCACCTCTGGCCTGGTGCAGAAACATCAGTTGGCTCAGAACTCCCCTCTAACTTTGCCTCTCCAACCAAGTCAGGAGAAGAACAGTGCTAAGAGGTTGCAGGATGCTGTTGGAAAGGGCCTCTCTTTGTTTGCCTGCAAGGCTTCCTCCCTTCCATGCCATGTCCTAAACCCTTCTGTATGAACAAGTCTCCAGATGCCAGCAGTGAGATCAGACTTGCCAGGGCCTCAGCACTGCCGTTCAAACCTCCATGCAGAAGCACCTTTGGCACGGAATGGGTGCCAGCTGACAGAGCAAGCACAGTGACAGGCATGAAGACAGAGCCCCAGCAGTGCCACTGCCACAGGCTCTGGGCCCACAGCTCTGCCTGCAGCTTGTACCTGCCCTACACGAGCTCCTTCAGGCAGGTGTCCAAGTCCCCTGCAGCTCAGCAACCTCCTGCTGACCAAGGGCACCCAGAGCCCAGTGTGCCTGTGCCAGGCTGGGCTCACGGGCACAGCACATCCTCTGCCCTGCCCCTGCAGCTGTGCCATGGTCACCTGTGCTCTGGGACAGCACAGCTGCAAGGCTGCAGAACAGAGGGGGTGAAAAAGCACCGTCTTTGCTCCAGCCCAGGGGCAGGCAGGGAAGCTGTTGGCAGTCAGGAAGGAGGAAAGCTCTCTGACCTCTTTGTCCCTCGAGTGTTTTCCATAATAATGAAACCCCTTCCACTGGACCTAGAGATGGCTGAACATCTGTCAACATCTCTTTGTCATTTTCATCCTGTTCCTGTGCATCTTCCCTTGGGAATGCTCAGGGATGTGCAGGGAGGGGAAGCAGAGCCTGTCAGGCCTGGCTGCAGTGCCTGCCAGCAGTGCCAAGGTGTGACTGGCTGCTGCAGGCTGCCTGCCCAGGGCCTGGAGCCCAGCTCACAGCATGCAATGGGCTGGAGCAGAGTGCAGGGAAAACAATGGCTGTGGAGATCATTGTGTGCTTTGGCTCCTCCAGCCTCACCTTGTTCTCGTCGGGGCTGAAGCGGATGCGCACAGGGGCGGAGGCGCCTGGTGGCACGATGTGGTACACATCACTGGGGCAGGCCAGCTGGAAGTAAGGTGAGCTCTCCATGCAGACCTTCACCATCTGAGCAATCTGCAGCAAAGACATCACATGATGATTTTGCCACTTGTGGAAACGAGAGGAGACCTGTCCGTGCCCTGCTGACATCCCTCCCTGGCCCCTTTTCCAAAGCACTTTCAGCTGTGCAGGCACAGGCACATCATTCACAAGGCTGAGCTTGAATCCCTCCTGTCTGGCTCCAGCATTGTGGCCAGGGCCAGTAAGGCAGTGCCTGGTGGCAAGGAAGGGCCAAGCAGGTCAGCACCAGCAGGATGGAGACAGAGCACCTGAACCAAGTCATCTGCATATTCAACAAGGCCAAAAAACCTGCTGGCTTCTGCCTGCACACAGCCATGAAGTTGTCATGTTCCAGGGGCGAATGTGCTACCTGAAAGCAAAGCATCAAATTGTCCTGGGGGAAGGAAAAAATTCCCTTCTAGCAGATGAGGTTTGGGTAGGGACGTTGTGGAGATAGAGTCATGCAGGCAGAGCAGCAAGAGAGGAGACCAAACCACTGTGGCCTTCCTGGGAATAAAAGTAAACCTGAAAAGCAAAAGAAGGAACACAGCAAGACAATCCCTAAAACAAGGAGATGGCAAAGAGAATTTAAACGGGCAGTAAAGCAGCAAGGAGGAATCATAAAACCATGAGAGCATTCAGCTTGCCAAAAGTGATGGAAACACAGACAGGCTGTGCCTATTGACTCTGGGCTTCAAAGGCATTTTCTGCCTGGAGAAACATGACCAGCACTGAGTGACAGTGTGGTTCCAGTATGCAAAGCCAATCTTGGCTCTGCAGGGCTTCTTGCTGCCTGTGCAGGCAAGCTGGGCTGCTGGGCATTCCTGCCTGCAGCCAGCAGGCCAGGTGCTGCCCTCTGGGATTCACAGACACAGCACACATGCATTTTCCAGCACACAGATATCATCAACCCCTGAGCACCAAAATGCTCTCAGAAAGTCTAAACCAGATGATTTGGACTCCCTCCTGTCTCTTCCCACCAGCCCACTCTTGGCACAAGGCTCATTTGAGAAATGTTTCCCTGACGGAAATTCCAATGGTCTCTGTTTTCCTCTTTACACTGGAACACAACTGGTGACATTTTTCAACTTTTTCCCTCTCAACTCTCTTGGGAAACTGCAAAACAATCACAAGTGAAGGTGAAAACCTCCAGGAGCGTTGGATGTGCTGTGGTTCTTCAAAGGGAAAGCAGAGCACCGTGTTGCTTTTGGAAAAGCTGAGCAGAGCTGAATGAAACTTAGCAGGAGCCTGAAGTGGCACCTAAAGGCCTCCCACTGCTTCTGCTCCATCACTCTGATTGCAGGGCTCTTTCAGAACACATTTCCTGCAGTGCCAATGCCATGAATGAGAAGTGATTCCAGCATAAAGTGGAGAAGACTCAGCCCCTGAGCTGACTGGGAGCTGCACAAAGGGAGCCAAACTGGCTGAGAGAGGCAGAGATTCCTACCAGGAGCCAAGATTAACCAAGGAAACCCAGGATGTGGTATAGCTCAAGGCAAAGCATGAGAGCAGGTAAGAACTGTACAGGCTCAACATTCCTACCAATCCAGAGCTTTCAAGAGCAGGAAACTCCTTTGGCATAGATACCATCAAGGCATGGCCAAAATCAGGGGACAGTTCCCAGCACAGGAAGATTTCCACAACTTGCAGAACAAAGGTGCTGAGACATTTTCTTCTGGATGTGCTGCAGCAGAGAACTTGCTTTGCTGTACACTGGGGGAATGACAGCACTCTCCTCTTCCAGCACAGTGTTAAAGCTCCAGGTGCCAGCACTTACCTTGTCCTTATTCATGATAGACAGCACCATTTCAGAGACCTCATGAGCAACGACGTTCTGAAATACCAGCTCTCGTGGGGAAACCCCAAACACGCTCCGTTTCGGGGGAGCTGGTGACAGCTGGAGAGGCGAGAGAGCAGGGAGAGGTTCAGCTGCTGGGAGGAAAGTTCATGAAGGATCCCTTACACTGATCCCCAGTGAAGCACAGCCTCTGGGTGAGCATGTGTGCCCAGGACACACTGGGCAAACTCTGGCTCACCCACCTCTGCTCTGAGCTGATCAAGAACTGCTTGATCAGCTTAGAGCAGGCTCAAGCCAAGTTGCTCTTTTGATTTCTCCAGCTTTCCTTCTCCAGAATGCCAGGCAGCACGTTCCTTAAGCACAGCCCTGTGCCCACTGGAGCACTGACTGAGCACTCATGGAGTAAGTAAGACCCACAAATTTACATCAGATTCAATTTTGGGATGTCCTTTACTCTGAGACAGGGAAACTGAGGCCCACCCAACTGCAAATACCTGTTTTGAACTAGAACTTAAGCATCAGTAAGAAGAGAACAGTACTAGAGGAGGTGTGAGAGATGAGGTGGTATTTGGCTGAAGCCAAAAGGTTTTTAAGTGAAAGAATGGAATTTGTTGGTACTATGTGTTGTTTGTAGTTTGGATTTGTTCAGGTTGGTGTGTTGGGTGCTGCTGTGAGTTGGCAGCACCAACTGGCTGAAGACCTGACCAAAAGGAAGGAGGATGAGAGGAGAGGGGACAGAAAAGTTGGTGGTCAGAGAGAATGGAAGTTCTTGAGTACCCCTCCGGGGAAAAGGGGCCAGGGACTGTCCCAGCTGGGTACAAAGGGGATACAAAGATTGCTTTTTTCTTGGAGGGTGTGTTTGCTCCTTTTCGGGGGCAGGGAGACACACGCCTCTCTGTGTGGTTGCTAAGAAACAGTTTTCTTTTGCTTGGATGATTTTGTCCCCTTTCATTGCATTTAAAAGTTACTGCCTTTCTAACAGAGGGAAAGGCAAAAATAAAGTCAGGAAGTCAGCTAAAGGCAAAAATGAAGTCAGGAAAAAGACAAGTGAATGAGGATAGAAGACAAGTGAATGACAATGCTGAATGAGGATAAGGTTCAATTATTTTCTCAGCGACTTGGCTAAGAGTAGAGTTGGTATCTCCTTTTTCCATTAGCTTTAAATGGGTGCTTTCTTGTCATTATTGCCATCTTATTTAATACCATTGCAGAGGCATGTCTGGAAAGACACAACAACAGCAAATGCTTCTGGACCAGAGACATTGCTTTAAGAAGGCTCTGCCCTGCTTTGTCTGCCTTCTCCAGTCACACTGTTGTTACACCAGAGACACAAGCAGGTCTTGTGTGTGACTCCATGAGGAGACACAGTCTGCTGAAGGGAGTGGCTGCAGCACACTGTGCCTTAGTTGTGCCTTTCCCTGAGGTGTTCCCAAGGCCCCTCTCCAGGGCAATCCTTAACCTGGATTGTGTTCCGTGTCGCTTGCTGCCAATTTCCTGCTCAACAGCCCACCTCGGTCACCTACCCCTTTGGACTGTGCTTTCTACTGAGCCAGTCCTGCCAGAAAAGCAGCTTTAAACACAACTCTAAGTAGGCACTGATCCAGATAAAGCACATCCATTCCCTTCTGCCCAGGGCCAGTCCCCTGTACATCTGGCAGCCTGCAAAATCTAACAGCCCGTCAGGGTCCCAACACATTGTTCCAGCCCAAAGCAGTAATGCAATTTGTTTTGCTAAAGCTGAAGTCATTCCTGCAGGTCCTCGGCCTCAAAGGCCAACGCTGCCACTGTGGAGGGAATGCTGTGACCCCAAGCATTTGATGGTGACCACACCAAAGCAAGAGGTGGCTCCTTCAGCAGGAGAATGGCAAATGGCAATTTGGTGCCTTTGCGTCCTCAGCCTTCCCCCCCTGGTTTTAGCAATGGCAGCTACACTCCAGCACAGCCCAGCAGCTTCAGCAGAGGTCATTTGTGTTGGCTTAGTGCAGATCAGGACTCCCAGTCCACCACTCCCAGCAGTTTGCAATGACAACAGGACCTGGACACTGAGGTCTTTTGCTGGAGGCGAGCCTGTCACAAGCACTCACCCTCTTCAAACTTCATGTTAAACAGAAAGGAAAAGAGCGGGAAAAGGCTACCTTTGGACGAGTCTCACTCATGTCGACACATGGGCCAATTCTGGGCAGAAAACTCCCCCCAGTGCTGGCCTCCTGCTTTGAGTTGACAAACTTCTCCCTCTGGAACTTAGAGGGAAGCAGCTGAAATGCAAAAACAAAAAAACAACAAAAAACCAACCAAAACCAAAAAAAACCAAACAGCAAGAATGTCAGAGATGTGCTTGCTCAGAAAGGCTTTCCTTGAACAAGTGGCACTGATGAATAATTTGTGATCACAACCACTAGGACAGTTCTGGAAACCCTGGAAGTTGCCTGCTGAAATACTTAGCACCAATAAATTAATAATACAGAGTGCAATAGACATACTCCAGCCACATGGCTCTGTCCCATGAGTCTCTCTGTGATTTGATGGGACATGTTTGGGGATTTCTGCTCTTTGGGCATTTGTTTCCTCTTACATTTCACTGGATTGAGGCAGTGACCTTTCCAGAGAGTGGGGAGGAGCTCTCAGAACTGCCTGAACTCCACCCCTGCACAACACTCAAAACTCACAGGCAGGAGTTAGCACTGCTGGCTGAGTCCAAGGGAAGCAAGCAAGAGAAGCTGTACCAAGAGTGAGGTGCACAGGAATGTGTCCAAGTTTTAGCTCTCTCTGTTACTTAGCATTGGTTTTCTCTGTCTGGGCTGACAGAGCCCTCGAGAGAAGAAAACAGAGGGATGTCCTTGGCAGAGCCTCAGCAGTGGGGCATCTTCAGTCAAGTGAGCTGCAGACAGCAAGGGACCTTTGTGGCCCTGGCTCCAGTGCTGCCTGCAGGGCTGCATCTGTGCCCACCCAGGAGCTGGGAGAGAACAGCTGCTTTGGAAGCTCTTCCAGCTGGGACCAGCCGTGGCTCTCAAGGCTTGGGGCAGAGTTTGAGCTTTCCCCCTCACATGCCCAGGTGCCCAAGGGCAGCTTGGTCAGAGCAGCACAGGTGAGTGCCCAGCCTGACAGAAGGAATTGCTGTGGCAAAGGGGAAGGAAAGAAGCCCATGCTGAGGGCTTCAGCTGTACATTGGTTTCACTTGGCTCTGCTGGCACAGCCAGGCAAGGCGCTGGGCTGTCCCTGACACATCCCACAGTGTTCCCTACTGCACCAGGACAGCCCCAGCAACAGGAGCATGGCACAGAGGGCTGGGGAGGGGCTCTGCAGCTTCAGAGCACTGCTGGACAACAGGGGCAGGGAGAGCAGGGACACCAGGGCAGTTTCCAGCCTTAACACAGCCCCAGGGGCTACTCACAGTATTAGGCTTAAGTCCTTCCCTAAGCAAAAGTCGAGGTGTTGGGGTCCTTCCTGGGAAGCCAGATGCCATTGTGAAGTGATGATGTCACAGATGAGTGACAGTCCCTCAACAGAACTGGAAGGAACAACAATGGAACTCTGAAAATCCAGAACCCAGTTCATGGCAGACTCAAGGGATATACTGGTGCTAAAGATTTTCTATGAGTTGAAAGTAGCTATGTGCTTGTTTGGCATAAGCAGCTAGTATTGTTAGGCCTCTAGTTGGACTTTATTTGAACTACATGGTGACCTTGTGCAATTCAAAGATGGATCATACTGAAACCTGGAGCTAAAATGCTCAACATTAAAAATGCTTAGAACAATCAAAGCTGTAGCTTAAATATTATTTAAAAACAGCTTGAGTGGACCTCCTCTTCTTTAGGCTAAATGACCCCTGCTCTCTCAGCTGCTCCTCACAGGACTTGAGAGAGACTGGAGTGTTATGGTTAATGGCTTAAATATTGCTATAAAGGACTTTTTGCCCATTGTGACAAAACTGTATAGAGAAGCTGAGACCCCCAAGCCCACCCTTCCCTGAAAATGCCTCCTGACTGGAACTTGGCACTGTGAGTTAAGCTGCCTAAGGGAACTTGAGACAAGATAAAGCTGACACTAGCATCCCATTAGCTCAGGTCTGGGGAGAAGTGAACAAGGCTGAGGGAGAAAAATACATCCCCACTAAAGCCAGACCCAGCAGCTGTGCTGAAAACCAGCTCTGTCTGCCTTCAGGCTGGGGAAGTCATAGCCACAGACTCGTCTGCTGAGGCCAGGTTTGCACTCAAACCTCCCATCAACAGAGGGGGGAGGAGGAAATTCTGGGCGTGTGGCACAACCTCTGCTAAGGGGCAGTGGACACCCATCCTCCCTCAGGCAAACTGGCTCAGCTCTAGAAGCCCCCAGCCCCAGAAGGCCACATCCAGGGGACCTTCCCATGAGGGGCAGCTGAGGGGGTGTCATAACCCATCAAAGACCTCCAAAGTGCCCCCAGAGCCATTCCTGAGGCCTTGCACCAGACGACTGCAGGGCATGCAAAGTAACACAACAGATCTGAAAAGCCACAACCCAATTCAGGGCAGACTCAAAGGATATCCTAGTGCTAAAGATTTTCTATTATTTGAGAGTAGCAAGAGACAGAGCCAAACTTGCCCCACCCCAGGGAGCTACCTGGGCAGTGCCACCTTGCCCAAATCTGCATTAATCCTTTGGAGTCTTCCATTTTGTGAGGCCTCACCACAGAGAAGACCAGAAGAGGATTGAATGGGATGGGATCCATGGAATGGTGATATTTTCTACTAAATCTCTCTCTGTCACTCTCTTTCTTCCCCCCTTCCCAGCTCCCTCCCTCCCCCCCTCCTTTTGCTATTTCTTTATCCCTCTCTCTTCCTCACATTTACTGTTCCATAAAATCCAAACTATTGACTTTGGCACATGGTCATGTTTTGCACCTTAATCCAGGGGCATCTCCTTAATAATTTTAATAACTAGATCATAACAACCCTCTGAAACTTGAACAGAACTCATTCACCTATAAGTAGTTTAAATAAATACTATAGGAAAAAATGGATAGACTAGTATATTTAGGAAATGTTGCATTTCTTCGGTGAGACAAAAAGCACCATCAGCAGACCATATATGGTTCATCCCCTCAGCTGTACATGCCACCAAACTGAAGACTGGCATTATCCCATCCTGTATTTCCCTCTGGCATTCTCTTTCAGAGCAGAGATGTGACAAAACCAGAAAGTACAACTTGAGTCAATATTTACCTTCAAACGAAATTCAGGACTCCCTCACAATAACCAATGCTTTGCCAGTTCAGGACTCCCTCACAGAAACCAATGTTCTGTGAATTTAGGAGTCCCTCACAAAGACCAATGCTTTGTAAGTTCAGGACTCCCTCACAGAAACCAATGTTCTGTGAATTTAGGAGTCCCTCACAAAGACCAATGTTGTGCGAGTTTCCGAGTTGCTCACAGAGACCAATTCTCCGCGAAATCACAGGACTCGTAGAGACCAATCTCTGCGAACCATTCGCTTGGCTAATGCCGAGTGCGAATGAGCAGCAGCGCCGGCTGCGGGCGCTGAGGCCACGGCGCCGTCACAGACGCTGAGGGCCCGGGCGCGGTTACCGGGCAACCGCGGCACCGAGCCTGGGGCCGGCCCGGGCCGGGCCGCGCTGCTTTGCAGAGGACATTGGCACTTTTGCTGCTGACTTGGCTTTAGTGCTTTCTGACGAGTCTTTCTGTATTTATGAAAGATTAAAATGTGGTGATAAAGGCACCTACGGCACTGCTCTTTGTATAGCACTAGGATGCTATCCTGGCTGGAGCCCCAGCAGGGGCTGAGGGAGCTGGGCAGGGGCTGAGCCTGGAGCAAAGGAGGCTCAGGGGGGCCCTTGTGGCTCTGCACAACTCCCTGCCAGGAGGGGACAGCCGGGGGGTCGGGCTGTGCTCCCAGGGACAGGGACAGGAGCAGAGGGAACGGCCTCAGGCTGCGCTCAGGCTGGGCACCAGCAGGAATTTCCCCATGGAAAGGCTGCTCAGGCCTTGGCAGGGGCTGCCCAGGGAGCTTGGCAGTGCCCATCCCTGCAGGTGTCCCAGGAAGGGCTGGAGGTGGCACTCAGGGCTCTGGGCTGGGGACAAGGTGGGCATCGGGCACAGCTGGGACTCCGTGGTCTCAGGGAGCTTTCCCAACCTTGATGATTTCATGAGTCTGTGATTCTATGAAGGGAT
This sequence comes from Agelaius tricolor, assembly GCF_023055355.1. Lineage (NCBI taxonomy): Eukaryota > Metazoa > Chordata > Aves > Passeriformes > Icteridae > Agelaius > Agelaius tricolor. Next base: position 77,196 of record NW_027269311.1, on the reverse strand, counting down.
GATTCAAAACAGATTTTATCTCCAAATATATCATACACAAATATTACAAAGGTCAAAATTCACGTGAAAGAAATTTAAGATTATTCTTTAAGATTGAAATAATCATATGTCAATGTTGCATACAACATTGTTACATACAATATTGTAAAGCCGTATAAAAGAAGAGCTTTGTTACCCTTGTAAAATTATGGCTCAGGCCTGCTGCTTCAGCTAAGTACAGCTAACAGCTAGCCTGACAAGTTCCTGTGAGAAAGGAGAAGAAAGAAGAAGAAAGACTTCTTCCCACAGCTTCTATCCAGGAGACAAGAATGTAAACCTCGTTAGGGAGGAAAGGTTTTGACTAACATGTACTTTAGCAACTACCAACCAATGAAGCGAATTGCAGTAAATTACTAACCAATTAAAATGAAAGACAATGCCTTTAGAAAACCATCTAAATGTGAGCTGTGAAGAATAAAGATGGGCTGTTGTGCCTGAAGATAGCGACATGTAAGGACAGCATTACATGAACTACCCTTGGGTTTAACATCTTCAGTGAAAAGTTAAACTGGACCTGTCTATTAGGAAAGGATTATTGGTTCAAATTGTCTTGTCCTTGAAGAGAATTCAAAAGTCTTTATAGATATATTACTGCTTATGTAAATACAAACACCTTCATGTTAACATGTAGAGATACATTCTGATTAACATTATTGACAGACCAATGGAAGAGGAAAACTAATAAGATTTTATAGGCTGACTTCTTCCCTCTAATACCTGGCCTTTCTGGCTGAGATGCCAGACTCATGACCATACTGCTTAATTCTTTTTCAGTTAAAGATGATGCAGAGTTGTGAGAAAAGCTGTGCCTCCAATGAGGCCTGGCCTTGTACACATCTAGTAAAAAAGATATTTCTGTGTTTGAAGTTTCTCAAAAGGCAGATCTTTGCCGTGGAAATGCAACTCTCAGTCAGTGACTGTGTTGGCAGAAGATGAAATAAAATGCAGCTTGTGCCTTTTCTGTGTTTATCTTTTTGTGCGCGGGTTTTAGAGTTTGTTTTGTGTTGCTGCCTTTGCCCTGCTCTTTTCCCCGCGGGTGTTTTGGGGGAGCAGAGGTGCAGCGGCCCCGGGGGCGCTGTGGCGGCCGAGCCAGGCGAGCCCAGAGCGGGCCGCATTCACGGCCGCAGGGCCCTGCTGGGATCCATGGATAATGAGAGGATTGGCCCGCGCAATGAAGGGATGACTATTGTGTGAATATTAAGAGAAGCTTTATTGATGTGTAGTTATGTCATTGCACTTTAAATGTCCTCTCTTCTCCCCATAGTTTCCCTTTATTGTAGGGCTTTCCCTCTGCCCTGTGGGCGGCACAGGCCCCTGCTCTGGCGCAGAGCTGCTTGATTACTTCTGTCTGATAGGAGGCAGGAGCCTTACCTACTGTGTTTGTGCGCCTTGAAAACGTGTTGCTATAGGGTTTTTTTAAGTTTATTTCGTTTTCTGACTAAATTCTGATTGTTTTATATAGTTTTACAGTTACTGGAGAGATTGAAAAGCGGTAAATGCAACGCCTTATTACCTATCAAATTTTAACATGGTCTGATATTTTTAACAAGAATGCTAACAAATTTGCCATATAAAATGATGCCAGATACAGTCACAAAAAGCTGTTGGGTTGTTCAGCAATATGCTAAATTGCACGTTATTATATTTATTTTTCAGTAACCCTGCACTTTAAAAAATCGTACTGAATTTCTGTTTCCATGGAATTTGCAGTTCCCATGAGTTTTTCTCATAACTGATTTACTTAGAATTCTAATATGCTTTTTACAACTTTAATCCCTCCATCATGCTGTTATTTCATTTATGGCTTATTCACCTTTCAGTTGTCTAACAGATAATAACCAGTGAAAACCTTCATGAGATAATACCCTCACAAGAGTGAGCTGTTTCAACATCAGAACATAGGAGCCTTTTTTAAATGAATGAAAAGGGGGAGATGTCATAGACAGGTAGAATAATGATAAAAGAAAGGCCTTATGAAATCAGGCCTTGTTCTGCAATATTAACAGCTGGCCTGTCATCTCTTCTAAGTGCAGAGAAGCAGTTACAAGTTCCCATGTGAAGCTATTTTGAGAATGAGAGTTCGTTAACAATCTGTTCTGAGGGTGAAAAACAAATGTACCTGCAACAACAAGGGATTTGTCCCATGAGAATCAGTGCAGAGAACAAGTAAACAATACAATAGAGAGATTTGATGCACAAGTAAAATATATTTTATTAACCAATAGCGTAATTAGAAAGAAATCTATTAACTAATTAAAGTTGCACACGAGGTCTGAAACTGTAGAAACTGAGTTGAGTGAATAAAGAATAATCTTTCCCTGCCTGAAAAAACTGAGTCCCAAGAAGGGGTAACCTCCCCATCAGCACAGATGATACCCAGTCATTGTGGAACATCATCATCTGACTGTCCCCTCTGTAACTTTGCTTTGCATCTCCAGCTGAGATGACTAAAGATTGCTTTGGTCTCTACATTTTTGTTCAGGTTTCTTCTTCACCTTCTCCTGAGGCTTATTGGTCTTCTGACCTTGGTTTCCAGCTGCATGCTGGAACTTGTTTCCCTTCTGGATCACAGGTATCTGCACAGTACCCTGAACTCTGTTCCAGTAGGAGAAATTCTGCTGCAATGACTCATAGATCTGAAACCTCTGGATCAAGTTCTCCATCTCAGCTGCGTCCTCTGGGATTTCAGTTTCTCCCTTCTTTGGGGCTTTGGTTCCCCCCTTCTCTGGGGCTTTGGTTTCATCCTTCTTTGAGGTTTTGGGTTCCCCCTTCTCTGGGGCTTTTGCTTCCCCCTTCTTTGGAGCTTTGGTTTCCTTCTCTGGGATTTTGGTTGCCTTTCTCTCTGGGGATTTAGTTTCCTTTTCTGGAGGTTTGTTTTTCTTCTCTGGGGGTTCGGTTGCCTTCTTTAGGATTTTCGTCTCCTTCTTCTCTGGGGGTTTGGTTTCCTTCTTTTCTGGAGGTTTGTTTTTCTTCTCTGGGATCATGGTTTCCTTCCTCTCTGGAGCCTTGGTTTCCTTCCCCTCTGGAGCCTTGGTTTCCTTCTTCTCTGGGGGTTTGGTTTTCCCCTTCTCTGGTTTTGGAGGTTGCTTCCCCACAGAGACACCCTTCTTGTCCTTCTTCCGCTTCTCTTCCTCCTTCCGCCTTTCTTCCTCCTTCCGCCTCTCTTCCTCCTCTAAGGCTTTTGCCTCCTCCTCACGCTTTTGAGCCAGCTGCTTCAGCTCCCTTCAGCAAACAAAACAGAAAAAATCGCTGAGAGTCCCCACCAGAAACTTGGGCTCAGCAGTCCTGGCCGGCCCTGCACTTCATTCCTTGACCCTGAGGCCAGGCAGAACCACGAGACCATTTCCGTGAATTTTTCTCAACCCACAGAGGTTGGGAACATCCCAAGTGATGCCATTGGTGCAAGGGGACCTCCAGGACCAGCCAAACCTGAACCTTGCCATCATAAGGTCTTGGCTGTGCAAGCTCCCTCTGAAGGCACAGCCAGACCCCTCCAGCCCACTGCCAAAGGCTGATCCAGCAGCTCTCTGTGCTGGTGCCTGAAAATGCTCTTTGTCTCTTGATTTCCCAGTTTAAAGCAGATCACAGATTGCTGACATCTGCTTATCTCTCCTACAATTCTCACTCAGCTCATTCAGCACCCCTCAGGGCACAGCCTGCTCCTTAATGAGAATAATCCTATCAGTCAGAAAGCAAAGGCTGCAGGAACTCCTCTCCTGCAAGACAGGCTCTTGTCAGCCAGATTTCCTGCAGGAACCCAGCTGTGAGCAAGCAAACCGGTGCTCTCTGCCATGAAAGCCATCTGAAACAGCCTCATCTGTCTCCTCCCCATGAAACCAACTTCAGCCTGGGCTGAAGGAAGTGCTGATACACAGACTTGCTTTAACCAGCCTCCACTCTCAGCTCCACACTTTGCCTGTGTGTCCTGAGCTGGGCTGCCTTGCTGGAGCTGAGCTTCTCCTGGGCTGGCCTACTGCTGCAGCTGAAGGGGAGCCTAAAGGACGTGAGCTTCTGTGGGTGGTGTCCCACCAGAAGGAGAAGCCTGGCAGATCAGCATTGCAAGGACTTGCAATGCTGTGGCAGGAGCAGGACCCAAACCAAGCTTTGCTCTGTGCCCCACACCTGCCCATACCACAATCCCACTGTTTTGGTGAAGGGAGATGATCAAGAAGGTGCAACTCAACCCCATGGACCTAAAGACACCTCTAGAGGCAGTGCCAAGGCAAGCCCAGAGCCCAGCTCCCTGCAGGCAGCAGCTAAGCCAGGAGGGCTCAGCACTCCAATAGAGAAGAAGATCTTCTGTCTCAACAGAAGAAGGTCCTTCCTCTCTTGGGAGCCAGGGAGCTCAGAATGGCCATCCCTGTGCTGCTTCTGGCCTTTGCTATCCAGCACCTCTGAGCTCAGAGTCCTTGGAGCAGGGAAGCCCTCCAGGGACAATAACCCATGGAACAGCAGTAACCCATGGAAGCCTTACTCACCTTTTCCTCCCTATGAGCTTCCTTTCCAGTGCTATTTTATCCACTTCTGCTTTCCTCTGCAGAGCTTTCTCTCGCTGCAGTTCTTTAGCACAAAGAGGAGAAACCATGAGTGACTGCAAGCTGACCTGGGTGCTCTGGGTCAGCTGCAAGGATTCACAGCTTTTCCTGACCCAGCCTATCATCCCAGGAGATATTGGGGAGCTTGTATCCCCCCCCAGAATTCAGACAATCCCCCAAGCTATGGCCGGGCAGTAAAGTCCCCATGCCCTCGGATCCCAGGAAAGGAGACTCGGTGTCATGGTTTAACACTGGCACAATGCCAGTGCCCCCATGAAGATACCTTCTCCCTGGTTTCTGCTGTGAGATGTGACCAGGAATAAGCAAAGCAGGCTCCTACTTAGGGAAAAAAAAGAACCAGAACTTTATTAACTACTCTACAACTACAGATAAAATGAAACACACACACAGAGGGAAAATGAAAACCTCACAAATGCATTTCCTCCTCCCCCCACCAAATTTCCAACACAATACATTTGATCCTCAAATCACCAACTCTCGGTCCAGCAGCACCTTTTAGACAATCAATCCTCAGTCCATCAAGAGAAGAGGAGTCCTTCTTGTGCCATGGGCTTCCCCTGGAAACACAGTCGAAGCCTCGTGTGTTCCTGTGTCACTCGTGGCACCGCCCGGAGTACATCTGCCGTCGTGACCTCTTCCTTTCATGTCCAGTGCTCTCACCACTGAACACGGACCAGAGCTGCTTCTAGGGTTGTCTTTTTTAAGGATGCTCTGTCCCGATCCAAAAAAGGCACAGTCTCTCCTTTGGGACACCTGTCCCCACAATCTCTCTTTTGGGACACCTGTCCCCCCCATATTTTTTCACCCCCTGGGGCCGAGGGGCACCAACACTGAACCCTCTTGGTTCTGTGGCCATTGCCTCCCCCTAGAATGCAGTCTCTGTGTCACAAGGAACATGGTTCTGTCCATGGCTGTACAAAAAGAGTCCAGCAAAAGCCACTCCATCATCTCTTCCCACTGGGATTCTTCTCTATTCTTCCACTATCTCTCACTCACCCAGACCTCTCTCACACTTGCACATTTCCTTCCTCATCTTCCACTCTATCTTCCAGGAGAGGTCAATGATCTGTAAAGTTCTCATTCTCCAAAAAGGGGTTAAAAGCTCCTACAAGCGCCTGGCTGCACCCCGCCCCCCTTTTCCCCTTCCCAGCCGTGCTGCCGGCACAGGCCCATGTTTATCCAGTCTCAAGGTTACAGTCCCAGGCACCGTCTCTCTCTTTTTCTCTCTTTCTCTCTTCCACCCTTCCACCCCCGGGCTCAGGCCCACCTCTCCCGGCCTCATGGCTTTTCCCCGAACTCTTTCCCAAAAAGGACCCTCCCAAGGGAGAGCTCTGCTTTTAACCCCGTGTTCTCAGAGGCGGAACCAATGCCCCAATGGCCAGATGAAATGCCAATATTAAAATCTGAATATCCATCGGCCCGAAACACAGCATCCCAAAAAACACATTTCCTGTCAAACCGCCACAATAGTGTATAGAACTGTGATGTAATGATTTGGAATAAAAATTGGTGATGAGTAAAAAAAAATTGGGAATAGAAACTGCTGAAAAAAGCTGATGAGTGCCCCTATAAATACCTGTAACCCTGAATTATCGGGGTGCAGTTGGAGGGAAAACTTCCCCCACTCTACCCAGCGCTGTATTGCTCATACTTTACCATATTAATTAATAAATTGATTGCTGCTTGAATATTGGCCTGGTCAAGCTTCTTATTGATAACATCACCCTTTGGCTCAGCCTTGGTGTCCCCTCGAGGCTCTGGCAGAGCTGCTGGGGACAGAGCAGGAGCAGGGCAGCCCCGTGTGAAAAATGCATATTTTACCATTGGCTTTTTGCAAATATTAAAATGAATATTTTATGTGTTGTGTCAGAAAGGCGCGGTGTGTTAATTCTCTTAAGTGGTGTGCTGAATGTAGTTTTATGACAAAATGTTAAAGTTGAAATTTTTAGGTTGTGACAAAAGGTTAAAATTGAAATTTTTAGGTTGTGACAAAATGTTAAAATTGAAATTATGCTTTGTAGGATACTTTTTTCCTAAAGAAAGGACTCGCACCAAGATAGCAGCCACAGGACACCCCAATCTTTCAGAGAAAAATAATTTATTTCTCTCTTATCAGAAGAAACCAACTTCTTCCCGCCTCGCTCAGCCAGGACAATGCCATTGGGATGAAGAGGAAAAAGTTGATGATGACCAGACAGAATCCTCTGTTTGAATGGAATTTCTGCATCATGTATGAGATGTATGAGACCTTCTGTCCTCCTGCTGTCCAGTGGTCATTGAGACCTTTCCACCATGGAGTGGCCGAGTGCGCCGGCCATGCCCAGGATAGAGTGGGTGGAGCCTTTTCCAGCTGTTCCCGGGTGTTTTTCGCCGTTTTCCAGCCGTTTCCAGAAGTTCTCCCGTCCCGAAACCGTCCTTACGCCACACCGCCGTAAAGCGAGCACCCGCGACAACATGGCGCCGCGCTGCTCGCCTCGGTATATCCCATCATGCCCCGCGGCGCCGCAAAGACAATGGGGCGCGGCCGCTTCGTGCCTCGGTATATCCCAGCATGCCCCGCGGCACCGCCATTCCCGGCAGCCCCCGCGCCGCCCCCAGCAGCCGCCGCCGCCGCTTCTCCGGTGAGTACCGGGATGGCGGGAAGGGGCGGGGAGGGAAATCCCACCGGCATCGGCATCACCGGGAAGGCCCCGGGATCTGCTGAGATCCGCCGGGACCGCTCTGAGCTCCGGTGTCGCCCGCAGGTCCCGGATCCCCCCGCGCCCAGCTGAGGAAATGGTGAGGGAACGGCTGCCCCCCGCTCCCCCCCCCCCTCATCCTGCGGGAATGGAACCGGCCGGGCCCGAACCCCGCCCCTCCCTGGTCTCCCCCCGGGGCGGGAATGGAACCGGCCGGGCCCGGAGCGCCCAGTTCGGCCCCAGTATGGCCCAGTATGGCCCAGTCCCCTCCCAGTCCCTCCCAGTTCCCTCCCAGTCCATCCCAGTGACCTCCCAGTTCATCCCAGTATGGCCCAGTAACTTCCCAGTCCTTCCCAGTATAAACCAGTTCCCTCCCAGTCCCTCCCAGTATAAACCAGTTCCCTCCCAGTTCATCCCTGTCTAATCTCAGTCCATCCCAGTTCAGCCCAGTATGGCCCGGTCCATCCCACTAACGTCCCAGTCCCTCCCAGTTCCCTCCCAGTTCATCCCAGTAACCTTCCAGTGATCTCCCAGTTCAGTCCGGTCCATTCCAGTTCATCCCAGTATGGCCCCAGTCCCTCCCAGTTCCCTCCCAGTTCCCTCCCAGTACAAAGCAGTGCAATCCCAGTCCCTCCCAGTTCATCCCAGTATGGCCCAGTCCCCTCCCAGTTTATCCCATTATGGCCCAGTCCCCTCCCAATCCAATCCCAGTTTATCCCAGTCCATCCCAGTTTGATCCCGGTCCCTCCCAGTTGCTCCCAGTCCATCCCAGTTCACCCCAGTCTGTCCCAGTCCATCCCAGTATGTCCTAGTCCATCCCAGTATATCCCAGTTTGTCCCAGTCCGTCCCAGTTTGTCCCAGTCCATCCCAGTTTGTCCCAGTCCCTCCCAGTCCATTCCCAGTCCATCCCAGTCCATCCCAGTTGCTCCCAGTTGCTCCCAGTCCATCCCAGTCACTCCCAGTCCATCCCAGTTGCTCCCAGTCCATCCCAGTTTGTCCCAGTCGCTCCCAGTCCATCCCAGTCCATCCCAGTATATCCCAGTCCCTCCCAGTATATCCCAGTCCACCCCAGTCCACCCCAGTTTGTCCCAGTCCATCCCAGTCCGTCCCAGTCCATCCCAGTATATCCCAGTATATCCCAGTTCACCCCAGTATATCCCAGTCCATCCCAGTCGCTCCCAGTATATCCCAGTTTACCCCAGTCCCTCCCAGTCCATCCCAGTCCATCCCAGTTTACCCCAGTCCATCCCAGTCCCTCCCAGTTGCTCCCAGTTTGTCCCAGTCCATCCCAGTCCATCCCAGTCCACCCCAATCCATCCCAGTATATCCCAGTCCCTCCCAGTCTCTCCCAGTCCATCCCAGTCCATCCCAGTTGCTCCCAGTTTGTTCCCAGTCCCTCCCAGTCCCTCCCAGTCCCTCCCAATCCCTCCCAGTATAACCCAGTCCCTCCCAGTTTGTTCCCAGTCCATCCCAGTATATCCCAGTCCCTCCCAGTTCACCCCAGTTTGTCCCAGCACGGGCGGCTCAAGCTCCGCCCCCCGGACTCCGCCCGGCGCCGGCAGCGAGAGGAGAAACTGAGGCACTACCGGGAGAGCATGGAGGCCTTACTGGGGGTACTGGTTTGTACTGGTTTATACTGGTTTGTACTGCTTTGTACTGGGAATGGGGCGGGGAGGGACTGGTTTGTACTGGGAGGGACTGGGATCAAACTGGGATGGACTGGGATGAACTGGGAGGGACTGGGGCCATACTGGGATCAAACTGGGAGAGAACTGGGATGAACTGGGAGAGAACTGGGATGAACTGGGAGGGACTGGGATGAACTGGGAGGGACTGGGGCCATACTGGGATCAAACTGGGATGGACTGGGATGAACTGGGAGGGAACTGGGATGAACTGGGAGGGACTGGGATGAACTGGGAGGGACTGGGGCCATACTGGGATCAAACTGGGAGGGACTGGGAGGGACTGGGGCCATACTGGGATCAAACTGGGAGGGACTGGGATGAACTGGGAGGGGACTGGGATGAACTGGGAGGTACTGGGATGAACTGGGAGAGGCTGGGATGGGGTTTGGGGTTACTGGGAGGTCACTGGGCCATACTGGTTTATACTGGTTTGTACTGGGAGGGAACTGGGAAGGACTGAAAGGGAACTGGTTTATACTGGGAGGGAACTGGGAGTGGATTCGGGGTTACTGGGATGGACTGGGAGGGACTGGTTTATACTGGGATGGACTGGGATGGGGTTTGGGGGTTACTGGTTTATACTGGGATGGGGTTTGGGGTTACTGGTTTATACTGGGAGGGGGTTTGGGGTTACTGGTTTATACTGGGATGGGGTTTGGGGTTACTGGTTTATACTGGGATGGGGTTTGGGGTTACTGGGAGGTGACTGGGCCATACTGGTTTATACTGGGAGGGGATTGGTGTTTACTGGTTTATACTGGTTTGAACTGGTCCATACTGGTCCAGCACAGGGGTCCCACCCACCCAGGGACTCTCCCTGACCAGAACTGGGAATTACTGGGGTTTATACTGGTCCATACTGGTCCGTACTGGTTTATACTGGTCCATACTGGTCCATACTGGTTTATACTGGTCCATACTGGTTTCCAGGGGGTCCCCCCCGCCCAGGTGCTGTCCCTGACGGGCTCAATCCTGGCAGCCAATCCCGACGTGGGCACCTGCTGGAACCTGCGGCGCCGCGCACTGGGAGCACTGGGAGGAGACTGGTTCGTACTGGTTTATACTGGTTTATACTGGTTTGTACTGGTTTATACTGGTTTGTACTGGTTTGGGCTGGGAGGGCGCTGGTTTGGACTGGGAAGGCGCTGGGAGGGGTCTGGAGGGGAGAATAAAGGGTTAAAAGGGGGTTTGGGGTTACTGGTTTGTACTGGTTTTTACTGGTTTATACTGGTTTGTACTGGTTTATACTGGTTTATACTGGTTTTTACCATTTTTTACCAGTTGTACTGGTTTATACCGGTCTATACTGGTCCATACTGGTTTTTACTGGTCTATAATGGTCTCTACCAGTTGGCCTTATACTGGTTTATACTGGTTTATACTGGTTTGTACTGGTTTATACTGGTTTGTACTGTTTTTTTTCCATTTTTTTCCATTTTTTACCACTTATACTGGTTTGTACTGGTCTATACTGGTTTATACTGGTCCATACTGGTTTATACTGGTTTGCCTGACACTTTTTTACTGGTTTTTACTGGTTCTTACTGGTTTTTTGCTGCTTTTTGCCACTTGTACTGGTTTATACTGGTCCATACTGGTTTATACTGGTTTGCCTTATACTTTTTTACTGGTCCTTACTGGTTTTTACTGGTTTTTTCTGGTTTATACTGGTTTTTACCACCTATACCAGCCCATACTGGTCCATACTGGTTTATACTGTTTTGTATTGGTTTTTACTGGTTTATACTGTTTTTTACTGGTTTATACTGGTTTGTACTGGTTTAGACTGGTTCTTACCACTTATACTGGTTTATACTGGTCCATACTGGTCCATACTGGTTTATACTGGTCCATACTAGTCCATACTGGTTTATACTGGTCCGTACTGGTCTATAACCATCTCTATGGCTTTTTCTTATACTGGTTCTTACTGGTTTTTACTGGGGTTTTTTTCTCTTTCTCCCTGTTTTTTTCCACCCATACTGGTCCATACTGGTCCATACTGGTTTATACTGGTCCATATTGGTCTATAATCATCTCTATGGGTTTTTCTATACTGGTTCTTACTGGGTTTTTTTTTCATTTTTTCCTATTTTTTACCACCCATACTGGTCCATACTGGTTTATACTGGTCCATAATCATCTCTATGGCTTTTTCTTATACTGGTTCTTACTGGTTTTTACTGGGGTTTTTTTCGTTTTTTTCCTGGTTTTTACCACCCATACCGGTCCATACTGGTCCATACTGGTTTATACTGGTTTATACTGGTCCGTATTGGTCTATAACCATCTCTATGGCTTTTTCTTATACTGGTTTTTACTGGGGTTTTTTTTGTTTTTTTCCTATTTTTTACCACCCATACTGGTCCATACTGGTTTATACTGGTCTGTACTGGTCCATACTGGTCTATAATCATCTCTATGGCTTTTTCTTATACTGGTTCTTACTGGTTTTTACTGGGGTTTTTTTCTCTTTTTCCCTGGTTTTTACCACCCATACCGGTCCATACTGGTCCATACTGGTTTATACTGGTTTATACTGGTCCGTATTGGTCTATAACCATCTCTATGGCTTTTTCTTATACTGGTTTTTACTGGGGTTTTTTTTGTTTTTTTCCTATTTTTTACCACCCATACTGGTCCATACTGGTTTATACTGGTCTGTACTGGTCCATACTGGTCCATAATCATCTCTATGGCTTTTTCTTATACTGGTTCTTACTGGTTCTTACTGGGGTTTTTTTTTCTCTTTTTCCCTGTTTTTTACCACCCATACTGGTCCATACCGGTCCATACTGGTTTATACTGGTCTGTACTGGTCTATAATCATCTCTATGGCTTTTTCTTATACTGGTTTTTACTGGGGTTTTTTTTGTTTTTTTCTTATTTTTTACCACCCATACTGGTCCATACTGGTTTATACTGGTCTGTACTGGTCCATACTGGTCTATAATCATCTCTATGGCTTTTTCTTATACTGGTTCTTACTGGTTTTTACTGGGGTTTTTTTCTCTTTTTTCCTGGTTTTTACCACCCACACTGGTTTATACTGGTGCATACTGGTTTATACTGGTGCATACTGGTTTATACTGGTCCGTACTGGTCTATAACCATCTCTATGGGTTTTTCTTATACTGGTTCTTACTGGTTTTTAATGGTTTTTTTTCCTGTTTTTCCCTGTTTTTCACCACCCATACTGGTCCATACTGGTCCATACTGGTCCATACTGGTTTATACTGGTCCGTACTGGTCTATTATCATCTCTATGGCTTTTTCTTATACTGGTTCTTACTGGTTTTTACTGTTTTTTTTTCTTTTTTCCCTGTTTTTCCCCACCCATACTGGTCCATACTGGTCCATACTGGTCCATACTGGTCCTTATTGGTTTATACTGGTCCATAATCATCTCTATGGCTTTTTCTTATACTGGTTCTTACTGGTTTTTACTGGGGTTTTTTTCTCTTTCTCCCTGTTTTTTACCACCCATACCGGTCCATACTGGTCCATACTGGTCCATACTGGTTTATACTGGTCCATACCGGTTTCCAGGGTCCCCTCGGAGCTGGCGTTCGTCGGGCAGTGCCTGGGGGTGAACCCCAAATCCTACGGGGCCTGGCACCACCGGGGCTGGGTGCTGGCCCAGGGCAGGGCGCCCCCTGCAGGCCGGGAGGACCTGGCGCTGTGCGAGCGCCTGCTGGCCGCCGACCCCCGCAACTGTGAGTGCCACTGGTTTATACTGGTTTGTACTGGTTTGTACTGGGATGGGCTCCTGAGGGTGCTGGGGGTCACTGGTTTGTACTGGGATAGAGCTGGAGTCACTGGTTTGTACTGGGAGAGGGAATTGGGGCTGGGTGTGGGCGCCCCCTGCAGGCCGGGAGGACCTGGTGGCTCATTGTAAGTTATACTGGTTTGGACTGGTTTATACTGGGATGGGGTGCTGGGGGTCACTGGTTTGTACTGGGATGGGATCCTGAGGGTGCTGGGGGTCACTGGTTTGTACTGGTTTGTACTGGGAGAGGGAATTGGGGCTGGGTGTGAGCACCCCCTGCAGGCCGGGAGGACCTGGTGGCTCTCTGTGAGTTGGACTGGTTTATACTGGTTTATACTGGGATGGGGTGCTGGAGTCATTGGGTTATATTGGTTTATACTAGGATGGGGTGCTAGGGTCACTGGTTTGTACTGGTTTATACTGGGATTGGGCTAGGGTCACTGGTTTGTACTGGGAGAGGGAATTGGGGCTGGGTGTGAGCGCCCCCTGCAGGCCAGGAGGACCTGGTGGCCCATTGGGAGTTATACTGGTCTGTACTGGTTTATACTGGGATGGGGTGCTGGGGGTCACTGGTTTGTACTGGTTTATACTGGTTTATACTGGGATGGGCTCCTGGGGGTGCTGGGGGTCACTGGTTTATACTGGGATTGGGCTGGGGTCACTGGTTTGTACTGGGAGAGGGAATTGGGGCTGGGTGTGAGCGCCCCCTGCAGGCCAGGAGGACCTGGTGGCTCATTGTGAGTTATACTGGTGTGTACTGGTTTATACTGGGATGGGGTGCTGGGGGTCACTGGTTTGTACTGGGATGGGTTCCCAGGGGTGCTGGGGGTCACTGGTTTGTACTGGGATAGAGCTGGAGTCACTGGTTCATACTGGGAGAGGGAGTGGAGGGAATGTGTGAGCGCCCCCTGCAGGCCGGGAGGACCTGGTGGCTCATTGGGAGTTATACCGGTGTGTACTGGTTTATACTGGGATGGGGTGCTGGGGGTCACTGGTTTGTACTGGTTTGTACTGGGATGGGCTCCTGAGGGTGCTGGGGGTCACTGGTTTGTACTGGGATAGAGCTGGAGTTACTGGTTTGTACTGGTTTGTACTGGGAGAGGGAATTGGGGCTGGGTGTGAGCGCCCCCTGCAGGCCAGGAGGACCTGGTGGCTCATTGGGAGTTATACTGGTTTGGACTGGTTTATACTGGGATGGGGTGCTGGGGGTCACTGGTTTGTACTGGTTTGTACTGGGATGGGCTCCTGAGGGTGCTGGGGGTCACTGGTTTGTACTGGGATAGAGCTGGAGTTACTGGTTTGTACTGGTTTGTACTGGGAGAGGGAATTGGGGCTGGGTGTGAGCGCCCCCTGCAGGCCAGGAGGACCTGGTGGCTCATTGGGAGTTATACTGGTTTGGACTGGTTTATACTGGGATGGGGTTCTTGGGGTGTTGGAGGTCACTGGGTCATACTGGTTTATACTGGGATGGGGCCTGGGATGTACTGGGCTTACTGGTTTATACTGGGAGCTGCTGCCACACCCCTCAGGGGCTCATGGGTGGCTCCCAGTCCTTACTGGTTTGTACTGGTGCCCTCCCAGTATAAACCTGGTAAACTTGGGAGCCCCTAGACCACACTGGGAATGGGTTTGGGTGCATGAACCCTTACTGGTTTATACTGGGAGCTGCTGCTACAAGCCTTAGGGACTCAGTGGCGGCTCCCAGTCCTTACTGGTTTGTACTGGTGCCCTCCCAGTCCATGCCTGGGAGCACCGGCGGGCTCTGGTGGCCGAGCAGGACCCCGAGGCCGAGCTGGCCTTCGCCGGGGCCCTGCTGAGCCGCGACTTCTCCAACTTCTCGGCCTGGCACCACCGGCTGCGGCTGCTGGCACCAACCCGGGGCCAGGGCAAGGGCGAGGCCGGGGCGCTGCCCCCACAAAAGCTGAAGGAAGGTGAGAGATTCCCATGGGAAAAGGGCCCGAAATTGGGGAAATCCCAAAAAATTGACAGGGGTGAACGTGGAGAGGGTGTGGGGTGGGTGGGTAGAGCTGGTGTCTGTCAATCCCCATTGACTTTAATGGGGTAGACCTGGTGTCCCTAAAGCGCCAGTGGGGTCAATGGGTAGACCTGGTGTCCAAAAATCCCCATTGACTTTAATGGGGTAGACCTGGTGTCTCTCAATCCCTATTGACTTCAATGGGGGTAGACCTGGTGTCCAAAATTCTCCATTGATTTAAATGGGGTAGACCTGGTGTCTCTAAATCCCCATTGGGTTCAATGGGGTAGACCTGGTGTCCAAAATTTCCATTGACTTCAATAGGGGTTGACCTGGTGTCCAAGAATCCCCATTGACTTTAATGAGTTAGACCTGGTGTCCCTAAATCCCCATTGCCTTTAATGGGGTAGACCTGATGTCCTTACAATTCCCATTGACTTTAATGGGGTAGACCTGATGTCCAAGAATCCCCATTGACTTTAATGGGGTAGACCTGATGTCCTTACAATTCCCATTGACTTTAATGGGGTAGACCTGATGTCCAAGAATTCCCATTGACTTTAATGGGGTAGACCTGGTGTCGCTCAATCCCCATTGACTTTAATGGGGTAGACCTGGTGTCGCTCAATCCCCATTGACTTTAATGGGGTAGACCTGGTGTCTCTCAATCCCCATTGACTTTAATGGGTAGACCTGGTGTCCAGAATCCCCATTGACTTTAATGGGGTAGACCTGATGTCCTTACAATTCCCATTGACTTTAATGGGGTAGACCTGATGTCCAAGAATCCCCATTGACTTTAATGGGGTAGACCTGGTGTCTCTCAATCCCCATTGACTTTAATGGGTAGACCTGGTGTCCTAAATTCCCCATTGACTTTAATGGGGTAGACCTGGTGTCCCTAAAGCGCCATTGGGGTCAATGGGTAGACCTGGTGTCCAAAAATCTCCATTGACTTTAATGGGGTAGACCTGGTGTCCCTAAATCCCCATTGAGTTCAATAGGGGTAGACCTGGTGTCCCTAAATTCCCCATTGACTTTAATGGGGTAGACCTGGTGTCAATCCCCATTGACTTTAATGGAGTAGACCTGGTGTCGCTCAATCCCCATTGACTTTAATGGGGTAGACCTGGTGTCCAGAATCCCCAATTGTGTTTAATGGGCATAGACTTGGTATTCCTAAATCTCCTTTGATTTTTAATGGGGTAGACCTGGTATCCAAAAATCCCCATTGACTTTAATGGGGTAGACCTGATGTCCTTACAATTCCCATTGACTTTAATGGGGTAGACCTGATGTCCAAGAATTCCCATTGACTTTAATGGGGTAGACCTGGTGTCCCTAAATTCCCCATTGACTTTAATGGGGTAGACCTGGTGTCAATCCCCATTGACTTTAATGGGGTAGACCTGGTGTCGCTCAATCCCCATTGACTTTAATGGGGTAGACCTGGTGTCTCTCAATCCCCATTGACTTTAATGGGTAGACCTGGTGTCCAGAATCCCCAGTTGTGTTTAATGGGCATAGACTTGGTATTCCTAAATCTCCTTTGATTTTTAATGGGGTAGACCTGGTGTTGTAAAATCTTCATTGACTTCAATAGGGGTTGACCTGGTGTCTCTAAATCCCCATTGACCTCAATTGGGGCAGACCTATTGTCCCTAAATCCCCATTGGGGTCAGCGGGCAGACCTGGTGTCCTAAATTCCCCATTGACTTTAATGGGGTAGACCTGGTGTCCTTAAATCCCATTGACTTCAATGGGGGTAGACCTGGTGTCTCTAAATCCCCATTGGGTTCAGTGGGATAGACCTGGTGTCCTTAATTCTCCATTTACTTTAATGGGTAGACCTGGTCTCCAAAGTTTCCTATTGACCTGATGTCCAAATTTCTTCATTGATTTTATGGGGT
The DNA here is from genome assembly GCF_023055355.1 of Agelaius tricolor. NCBI lineage: Eukaryota > Metazoa > Chordata > Aves > Passeriformes > Icteridae > Agelaius > Agelaius tricolor. Next base: position 60,580 of record NW_027269311.1, on the reverse strand, counting down.
AGACCTGGTGTCTCTAAATCCCCATTGACTTTAATGGAGTAGACCTGATGTCCCAAAATTCCCCACTGACTTTAATGGGGGTAGACCTGGTGTCCAGAAATCTTCATTGACTTCAATAGGGGTTGACCTGGTGTCCAAGAATCCCCATTGACTTTAATGAGTTAGACCTGGTGTCCCTAAATCCCCATTGACTTTAATGGGGTAGACCTGATGTCCAAGAATCCCCATTGAGTTCAATAGGGGTAGACCTGGTGTCCAAGAATTCCCATTGACTTTAATGGGGTAGACCTGGTGTCCCTAAATCCCCATTGACTTTAATGGGGTAGACCTGGTGTCCAAGAATCCCCATTGAGTTCAATAGGGGTAGACCTGGTGTCCCCAAATCCCCTTTGACTTTAATGGGGTAGACCTGATGTCCAAGAATCCCCATTGAGTTCAATAGGGGTAGACCTGGTGTCCAAGAATTCCCATTGACTTTAATGGGGTAGACCTGGTGTCCAAGAATTCCCATTGACTTTAATGGGGTAGACTGGTGTCCAAGAATCCCCATTGACTTTAATGGGGTAGACTGGTGTCCAAGAATCCCCATTGACTTTAATGGGGTAGACCTGGTGTCATTAAATCCCCATTGACTTCAATGGGGTAGACCTGGTGTCCCTAAATCCCCATTGACTTTAATGGGGTAGACCTGATGTCCAAGAATCCCCATTGACTTTAATGGGGTAGACCTGGTGTCCAAGAATCTCCATTGACTTTAATGGGGTAGACCTGATGTCCAAGAATTCCCATTGACTTTAATGGGGTAGACCTGGTGTCCAAGAATCTCCATTGACTTTAATGGGGTAGACCTGATGTCCAAGAATCTCCATTGACTTTAATGGGGTAGACCTGATGTCCCTAAATCCCCATTGACTTTAATGGGGTAGACCTGATGTCCTTACAATCCCCATTGACTTTAATGGGGTAGACCTGATGTCCTTACAATCCCCATTGCTTTCACTGGGTACACCTGACCTCCCACACACCTGGGTGCCCCCATTCCGATTTTAGAGTGGCCCCCTGAGATTTTGGGGTGCCCCTTCTGCCCCCGCTGAGATTTTGGGGTGCCCCCTTTGCTCCCCCAAGAGCTGGAGCTGGTGCAGAACGCCGTGTTCACCGACCCCACGGACCAAAGCGCCTGGGTGTACCTGCGCTGCATCCTCTCCCGAGGTAACCCCGGCTTCCCTCCCACCCCTGGGGCTCTCAGCTGAATGTTGGGGTGCCCCCTGAATGTTGGGGTGTCCCTGAATGTTGGGGTGTCCCCTGACAGCTCCCCCACCTCCGAGGGTCATCTGTGTCCACGTGGACCGCGAGGATGCGACGCTGGCCGTCATCTTCTCCCGGCCTGTCAAGGTGAGTGGGGACACCTGGGAACCCCAAAACTCACCTGGGTACATCTGGATTGCCATCAAAATCACCTGGATATGCTCAAAAATCTCTGAGATCCCCTCAAAAGTCACCTGGATACACCTGGGTACTCCCCAAAATCACCTGGACACCCCCAAAATTGCCTGGGAAACTTAAAAGTGACCGGGGTACCACCAAAAATCACCTGGGAACCCCTTGAAAATCACCTGGATACACCTGGCTACCCCCAAAAATCTCTGAGATCTCCCCCCCAAAATCTCCTGGGTACCCACAAAATCACCTGCATCACCCAAAACCCGGCGCTCTCCCAAACTGGTGGGCCTAAATCCCTTTTACTTTGACAGAGTAGACCTGGTGTCCCAAAATCCCATTGAATTCAATGAGGTAGACCTGGTGTCCCAAAATCCCCATTGAATTCAATGAGGTAGACCTGGTGTCCATAAATACCATTGACTCTAATGGGGGTAGACCTGGTGTCCCAAAATCCCATTCACTTCAATGGGTAGACCTGGTGTCCCTGGATCCCCATTGATTTCAATGGGGTAGACCTGGTGTCTGTAAATCCCCATTGACTTCAATGGGGTAGACCTGGTGTCCCAAAATCCCCATTGAATTCAATGGGGTAGACCTGGTGTCCCTGGATCCCCATTGATTTCAATGGGGTAGACCTGGTGTCTGTAAATCCCCATTGAATTCAATGGGGTAGACCTGTTGTCTGTAAATCCCCATTGACTTCAATGGGTAGACCTGTTGTCTGTAAATCTCCATTGACTTCAATGGGGTAGACCTGTTGTCTGTAAATCCCCATTGAATTCAACGGGGTAGACCTGTTGTCTGTAAATCTCCATTGACTTCAATGGGTAGACCTGTTGTCTGTAAATCTCCATTGACTTCAATGGGGTAGACCTGTTGTCTGTAAATCCCCATTGAATTCAACGGGGTAGACCTGTTGTCTGTAAATCTCCATTGAATTCAATGGGGTAGACCTGTTGTCTGTAAATCCCCATTGACTTCAATGGGTAGACCTGTTGTCTGTAAATCTCCATTGACTTCAATGGGGTAGACCTGTTGTCTGTAAATCCCCATTGAATTCAATGGGTAGACCTGGTGTCCAAGAATCTCCATTGACTTCAATGGGGTAGACCTGTTGTCTGTAAATCCCCATTGAATTCAATGGGTAGACCTGTTGTCTGTAAATCCCCATTGAATTCAATGGGTAGACCTGTTGTCTGTAAATCCCCATTGAATTCAATGGGGTAGACCTGTTGTCTGTAAATCCCCATTGAATTCAATGGGTAGACCTGTTGTCTGTAAATCTCCATTGACTTCAATGGGGTAGACCTGTTGTCTGTAAATCCCCATTGAATTCAATGGGTAGACCTGGTGTCCAAGAATCTCCATTGACTTCAATGGGGTAGACCTGTTGTCTGTAAATCCCCATTGAATTCAATGGGTAGACCTGTTGTCTGTAAATCCCCATTGAATTCAATGGGTAGACCTGTTGTCTGTAAATCCCCATTGAATTCAATGGGGTAGACCTGTTGTCTGTAAATCCCCATTGAATTCAATGGGTAGACCTGGTGTCCCAAACATTTTTCCTGCTAAAACCTCCAATTTTGGTGCTGAAAATTCCCCATTTTTGATGGGAAAACACCCAAAACTTTGTTCTTTTTCCCTCCACAGGTGAACCCAGAGTGCCCAGAGCTGACAGCGACCCTGGATGGCTCCACCCTGGCCGGGCCCTGGCACTCTGCAGAGGGGCGACCCCGCCCCAGCCACACCTGGGTATCCTCCCCCTGAAGGCAGGAGGGTGGGGCCGGGGTGGGCGGGGCTTGGGGGTGGGCGTGGCCACCACACCTGGCACACCTTGACGGGTGACATCAGCTCTGTGACCTCCCTGCCCTGCCCACTGAGAGCTCCACCCACCTGGAGGTCACGTGGGCACCTGACTCCGCCCTCCACGAGGTGACACTGCTGCCAGGTGAGGCCACGCCCCCTCTGGCCACACCCACTTATAGCCACGCCCTTTCATCACATGGCCACACCCTTTTCTCTCCTAGGTGAGGCCGAGGTTTGGTGGCAGGAGCCAATCGTGGAGAGGGAGCTGTTCTGGTGAGCCACGCCCCTTTGCTTAAGCCACGCCCCTTTGCTTAAGCCGCACCCACGTTGAGCTACCATGTATCCCTATATGGGTTAAGCCACGCCCCTCATTAAGCCACGCCCACCTGACACTGCTCTTTGTCCCTATGGGGAACAGGCCACGCCCCCTTTTCCAAAGCCACACCCCTTTCTTAAGCCACGCCCACATGGAAACTGCAGTTCCTCCCTATGGGGTTAAACCACGCCCCTAAATTGAGCCACGCCCACTCCAGCTGCCATCTGGGCCCCTGTGTTTGAGCCACGCCCACCCAATACCTTATGCCGTTAAGCCACGCCCCTTTCTTGGCAAGCCCCGCCCCTTTCTCACCGGTTGGCCCCGCCCCCAGGCCGGAACTGGGCGTGGCCGAGGCTCAGGTGCTGCAGGATCAGGTGCAGATGTGCCAGGAGCTGCTGGAGCTCGAGCCCCAGAGCCGCGGTGAGAGCCTGAAAAACAACCCCAAAATACCCCAAAAACACCCCCAAAATACCCCAAACTCACCCCAAAAATACCCCAAATTTTCCCCCCAAAAATACCCCAAAATTACCCCAAAAACACCCCAAAATTTCCCCCCAAAAGACCCAAAAGTCACCCGAAAAATACCCCAAAATTTTCCCAAAAATACCCCAAAATCACCCCAAAAAATACCCTCCAAAGCACCCCCAAAACTGCCCCAAAATACCCTTAAATCACCCCAAAATACCCCAAAACCAACCCTAAAAATGCCCCCGAAAACAGCCCCAAAAGTGCCCCAAAGTCCCCCCAAAAATACCCCAAAATTTCCCCCAAAAATACCCCAAAATTTCCCCCAAAAGAGCCCCAAAATCACCCCAAAAATACCCCAAATTTTTCCCCCAAATACTCCAAAATTTCCCCAAAAAATACCCCAAAGTCACCCCAAAAGTACCCCAAAATACCCCAAAATCATTCTTAAAAATACCCCAGAATTTCTCCCCAAAAATACCCCAAAATTTCCCCCAAAAAAACCCAAAATCACCCCAAAATACCCTAGAATCACCCCCAAAAAACCCCAAAAGCACCCCAAAAGTACCCCAAAATTTCCCCAAAAATACCCCAAAATCATTCCAAAAATACCCCAAACTCACCCCCAAAATACCCCGAAATTGCCCCAAAAATACACCAAAACCACCCCAAAATTTTCCCCAAAGTCACCCCAAAAATACTCCAAAAATCATCCTAAAAACACCCCAAAATTTCCCCCCAAAATTTCCCCCCAAAATTTCCCCCAAAATACCCCAAAATCACCCCAAAACCAACCCTAAAAATACCCCCCAAAACACCCCCAAAAGTGCCCCAGTCACCCCAAAAACGCCCCAAAATTTCCCCCAATAATATCCCAAAATCACCCTAAAAATACCCCAAAACCAACCCCAAAAGTGCCCCAAAAATACCCCCAAAGTCACCCCAAAATTACCCCAAAAACACCCCAAAATTTCCCCCAAAAATACCCAAAAGTCACCCAAAAAATACCCCAAAATTTCCCCCCAAAATACCCCAAACTCACCCCAAAATCACCCCAAAAATACCCCGAAGTTACCCCAAAAATACCCCAAAGTCACCCCTAAAAATACCCCCAAAAGTGCCCCAAAACCACCCCCAAAATAACCCCTAAAACACCCCCAAAATTACCCCCAGAACACCCCAAAACATCCCCAAAATCACCCCAAAAATGCCCCAAAATCATCCTAAAAATGCCCCAAAATCATCCTAAAAATACTCCAAAATTTCCCCCCAAAATACCCCAAACTCACCCCAAAATTACCCCCAAAACACCCCAAAAATACCCCAAAACCACCTCCAAAATACCCCAAAATTTCCCCCCAGTCACCCCAAAAATGCCACAAAATTTCCCCCCAAAATACCCCAAAATCATTCTTAAAAATACCCCAAAATTTCTCCCCAAAAATACCCCAAAATTTCCCCCAAAAATACCCCAAACTCACCCCAAAAATACTCCAAAATTTCCCCAAAAATACCCAAAAATTTCCCCAAAAAATTTCCCCAAAAATACCCCAAAATCATCCCAAAAATACCCCAAACTCACCCCCAAAATACCCCGAAATTGCCCCAAAAATACACCAAAAACACCCCAAAATTTCCCCCAAACATACCCCAAAGTCACCCCAAAATATTCCAAAATCATCCTAAAAACACCCCAAAATTTCCCCCCAAAACCACCCCAAAATCACCCCAAAGTCACCCCAAAACCAACCCTAAAAATACTCCCCAAAACACCCCCAAAAGTGCCCCAAAATCACTCCAAAAACACCCCAAAATTACCCCAAAATTTCCCCCAATAATATCCCAAAATCACCCTAAAAATACCCCAAAACCAACCCCAAAAGTGCCCCAAAAATACCCCAAAGTCACCCCAAAAATACCCCAAAATTTCCCAAAAAATACCCCCCAAACACCCCCAAAAGTGCCCCAAAATCACCCCAAAAATATTCCAAAATCATCCTAAAAACACGCCAAAATTTCCCCCCAAAATACCCCAAAATCACCCCAAAAACACCCCAAAACCAACCCTAAAAATACCCCCCAAAATCACCCCAAAATTACCCCAAAATCACCCCTAAAAATACCCCCCAAAACCCAAAATGCCCCAAAATCACCCCAAAAATACCCCTAAGTCACCCCAAAAATACCCTAAAACCAACCCTAAAAATACCCCAAAATTTCCCCAAAAATACCCCAAACTCACCCCAAATTTACCCCCAAAACACCCCACAATTTCCCCCAGTCACCCCAAAAATGCCCCAAAATTACCCCAAAATTTCCCCCAAAAATGCCACCAAAAATACCCCAATAATATCCCAAAATCACCCTAAAAATACCCCAAAACCAACCCCAAAAGTGCCCCAAAAATACCCCAAAGTCACCCCAAAAATACCCCCAAACACCCCCAAAAATACCCCAAAAGTGCCCCAAAATCACCCCAAAAATACCCCAAAATTTCCCCCCAAAATACCCCCAAATCATCCTAAAAATGCCCCAAAATTTCCCCAAAAATACCCAAAAGTCACCTGAAAAATACCCCAAAATTTTCCCAAAATCACCCCAAAATTTCCCCCCAAATGCCCCAAAATCTCCCCAAAAATACCCCAAACTCACCCCAAAAATATCCCAAAATTTCCCCCAAACAAACCCCAAAATCATCCTAAAAATACCCCAAAATCACCCCAAAATTCCCCCAAAGTCACCCCAAAATTTCCCCCAAAAATACCCAAAAGTCACTCGAAAAATGCCCCAAAATTTCCCCCAAAATCACCCCCAAAATACCCCAAAATCACCCCAAAAATGCCACCAAAAAAACCCCAAAAAACCCCAAAAAATCCCCCCCAAACCACCCCAAAAACCCCAAAATTCCCCCAAAACCACCCCAAAAATACCCCAGAAACACCTCCCTGGTCCATACTGGTCCGTACTGGTCCGTACTGGTTTATACTGGTCCATACTGGTCCATACTGGTTTATACTGGGATTGGGATGATCTGGGATTTGGGCTTTTTAGGGCTCTAAAATGGGCAAAAAATGGGATTTTTTACTGGTTTATACTGGTCCGTACTGGTCCATACTGGTCCGTACTGGTTTATACTGGTCCGTACTGGTCCATACTGGTCCGTACTGGTTTATACTGGTCCATACTGGTCCATACTGGTCCGTACTGGTTTATACTGGTCCGTACTGGTCCATACTGGTCCGTACTGGTTTATACTGGTCCATACTGGTCCATACTGGTCCGTACTGGTTTATACTGGTTTATACTGGTCCATACTGGTTCCAGGCTGTTTGCTGACCCTGGCCCTGCTGCTGGCGGCGCTGGAGCCGCGGGGCCGAGCCCGGGAGATCCGCGAGCACCTGGGGAGCCTGCGGGTAACTGGTTTATACTGGTTTATACTGGTTTATACTGGTTTGGACTGGTTTGGACTGGGAGGGCTTTGGGGATGAGCAGGGAAGGGTTTGGGGGTTACTGGTTTGGACTGGTTTGGACTGGGAGGGGTTTGGGGCTACTGGGAGCCTCTTGGGAGGGATTTTGGGGTTACTGGTTTGTACTGGTTTGTACTGGTTTATACTGGGAGGGGTTTGGGAACCAATGGGAGGGGTTTGGGGGTTACTGGTTTATACTGGGATGGGGTTTGGGGTTACTGGTTTATACTGGGATGGGGTTTGGGGTTACTGGTTTGTACTGGGAAGGGATTTGGGGGTTACTGGTTTATACTGGGATGGGGTTTGGGGTTACTGGTTTGTACTGGGAAGGGGTTTGGGGTTACTGGTTTGTACTGGGAGGGACTGGAGTGGCTTTAAATTGGCCCATACTGGTCCATACTGGTTTATACTGGTTTATACTGGGAGGGGTTTGGGGATGACCAGGGAAGGATTTGGGGCTTACTGGTTTGTACTGGTTTGTACTGGGAGGGATTTCTGGGATTTTAGAAGGGTTACTGGTCCATACTGGTTTATACTGGTTTATACTGGTTTGTACTGGTTTGTACTGGGAGGGATTTCTGGGATTTTAGAAGGGTTACTGGTCCATACTGGTTTATACTGGTTTGTAGTGGTTTGTACTGGTTTGTACTGGGAGGGATTTCTGGGATTTTAGAAGGGAGTTTTTGGGGTTACTGGTCCATACTGGTTTATACTGGTTTGTACTGGTTTATACTGGTTTATACTGGTTTGGGCTGGGAGCGGTTTGGGGCTAAATGGGAAAGGGTTTGGGGGTTACTGGTTTGGACTGGTTTATACTGGTTTATACTGGTTTATATCAGCCCATACTGGTCCATACTGGTCCATACTGGTTTATACTGGTTCATACTGGTTTATACTGGTTTATACCGGGATTGGGATGAACTGGGACTGGGGCTATTTAGGGCTCTAAAATGGGCAAGAAATGGGATTTTTTCCCAGTTTTTTCTGCTGTTACTGGTTTATACTGGTCCATACTGGTTTATACTGGTCCATACTGGTTTATACTGGTCCATACTGGTTTATACTGGTTTATACTGGTCCCAGGACGCTGACCCGCTCCGGGCCGGGTTCGTGGCCGATGTCCGGTCCCGCTTCGAGGCCGCGCTGGCCGTGCTGGGAGCAGGGGAGGGGCTGAGCCTCAGCAACAAGGTAACTGGTTTATACTGGTTTATACTGGTTTATACTGGTTTATACTGGTTTGGGGGCTGGGGTTACTGGTTTGGACTGGGAGGGCACTGGGAGGGAACTGGGATGAACTGGGAGGGGGGTAAAGGGTTAAAAATGGTGGAAAATGGGAAATTTGGGATGTTTTCATACTGGTTTATACTGGTTTATACTGGTTTGTACTGGTTTGTACTGGTTTGGGGGCTGGGGTTACTGGTTTGGACTGGGAGGGAGTTTGGGGGTCACTGGTTTGTACTGGTTTATACTGGGAGGGCTTCTGGGAGCCACTGGGAGGGGTTTTGGGGCTTACTGGGTTATACTGGGTTATACTGGTTTGTACTGGTTTGTACTGGTTTGTACTGGGAGGGTGCTCGGGAGGCTCTGGGGGTTACTGGGAGGGACTTTTGGGGTTACTGGTTTATACTGGTTTATACTGGGAAAGGTTTGGCGGCTCTTCAAGGTGACTTTTAGGGGTACTGGTTTGTACTGGTTTATACTGGTTTGTACTGGTTTAGGGCTTAGAAGGGTTTTGGGCAGGGTTGTTTTATTCTTACTGGTTTATACTGGTCCATACTGGTTTATACTGGTTTATGAGAGTTTGTAGTGGATTAAAGAGGTTTGTACTGGTTTGTACTGGTTTATACTGGTCCATACTGGTTTATAGGGATTTATATTGGTTCATACTGGTCTGTACTGGTTTATACTGGTTTATACTGGTTTAGGAGGATTTTTAGTGGTTTATAGGGCTTTATATTGGTTTATACTGGTTTATACTGGTTTATACTGGTCCATACTGGTCCGTACTGGTTTATACTGGTTTATACTGGTTTATATTGGCTTTTAGCACTTATATTGGTTTATACTGGTCTGTACTGGTTTATACTGGTCCATACTGGTTTAGGAGGGTTTTTAGCAGGTTTTGGTAGCTTATACTGGTTTATACTGGTTTGTACTGGTTTATACTGGTTTATAGCAGTTTATATTGGTTTATACTGGTTTATACTGGTCCATACTGGTTTATACTGGTTTGTACTGGTTTAGGGGCTGACCAGTGTCCCCTTCCTGGAGCGCGTGGCCGCCCTGACCCGTCTGGAGCTGGGCTATACTGGTTTATACTGGTTTATACTGGTTTATAGCTGTTTTATTGGTTTATACTGGTTTATAGTGGTTTATACTGGTTTGTACTGGTCCATACTGGTTTGTACTGGTTTAGGGGCTGACCAGTGTCCCCTTCCTGGAGCGCGTGGCCGCCCTGACCAGTCTGGAGCTGGGCTATACTGGTTTATACTGGTCTATACTGGTTTATACTGGTTTATAGCCGTTTTATTGGTTTATACTTGTGTATATTGATCCATACTGGTCCATACTGGTTTATACTGGTTTGTACTGGTTTAGGGGCTGACCAGTGTCCCCTTCCTGGAGCGCGTGGCCGCCCTGACCCGTCTGGAGCTGGTCCATACTGGTTTATACTGGTTTATACTGGTTTATAGCTGTTTTATTGGTTTATACTGGTTTATACTGGTCCATACTGGTCCATACTGGTTTATACTGGTTTGTACTGGTTTAGGGGCTGACCAGTGTCCCCTTCCTGGAGCGCGTGGCCGCCCTGACCCGTCTGGAGCTGGGCTATACTGGTTTATACTGGTTTATACTGGTTTATAGCTGTTTTATTGGTTTATACTGGTTTATACTGGTTTATAGTGGTTTATACTGGTTTGTACTGGTCCATACTGGTTTGTACTGGTTTAGGGGCTGACCAGTGTCCCCTTCCTGGAGCGCGTGGCCGCCCTGACCCGTCTGGAGCTGGTCCATACTGGTTTATACTGGTTTATACTGGTTTATAGCTGTTTTATTGGTTTATACTGGTTTATACTGGTCCATACTGGTCCATACTGGTTTATACTGGTTTGTACTGGTTTAGGGGCTGACCAGTGTCCCCTTCCTGGAGCGCGTGGCCGCCCTGACCCGTCTGGAGCTGGGCTATACTGGTTTATACTGGTTTATACTGGTTTATAGCTGTTTTATTGGTTTATACTGGTTTATACTGGTTTATAGTGGTTTATACTGGTTTGTACTGGTCCATACTGGTTTGTACTGGTTTAGGGGCTGACCAGTGTCCCCTTCCTGGAGCGCGTGGCCGCCCTGACCCGTCTGGAGCTGGGCTATACTGGTTTATACTGGTTTATACTGGTTTATAGCCGTTTTATTGGTTTATACTTGTGTATATTGATCCATACTGGTTTATACTGGTTTATACTGGTTTGTACTGGTTTAGGGGCTGACCAGTGTCCCCTTCCTGGAGCGCGTGGCCGCCCTGACCCGTCTGGAGCTGGCCGGGAACGAGCTGAGGGCGCTGCCGGCGGCACTGGGGGCGCTGAGGAGGCTGAGGGTGAGAAACCAGTAACAACCAGTAAAAACCAGTTCAAACCAGTAACACCTCCCAGTCCCCTCCCAGTTCCCTCCCAGTCACTCCCAGTTTGCAGGAACTGGATCTCTCCGACAACCACGTGACCGAGGTGGGCGTGGCCCCGCCCCTGCCCCGCCTGCGGCTGCTGCGGCTGGACCGGAACCGTACGGAACTGGTTTATACTGGTTTATACTGGTTTATACTGGGAGGGGACTGGGAAGGGCCGGGTTATACTGGGATGGAAGTGGGAGGGACTGGGAGTGAACTGGGAGGGTCACTGGGCTGTACTGGGGGATACTGGGAGGGACTGGGAGGTTACTGGGCCATACTGGTTTATACTGGGGGGGGTCACTGGTTTGAACTGGGGGGTTACTGGGAGGGACTGGGAGGGAACTGGGAGGGACTGGGAGTTACTGGGATGGAACTGGGAGGGGACTGGGGGTAACTGGGATGAACTGGGGGGTTACTGGGATGAACTGGGAGGGACTGGGAGGCCACCGGGCAGCCTGCGGCTCCATACTGGTCCATACTGGTCCATTCTGGGCGGGCATTTCCCCCTCTGGGGGGCGCTGTCTGACCAGGCCCCGCCCCCAGCCATTGGCCACGCCTCCGCCCTGGCCCCATTGGCTGCCTGGCCCCGCCTGGCCCAGCTGGGATTGGCTGAGACCCCGCTGGGCTCCGCCCCCGGCGGCCCCGCCCAGCTGGCCGAGCTCCTCCCCGGCGTTGACGTCACCTTCAGCTGATTGGCTGCTGCTGCGGCTGCTGCTGGCCACGCCCCCTCCCTGCGGGGTGGCCGCTCCCCCTTTCCCCCGTTCGGCGCGAGCACTTCCGGGTTCAGTGCGAACACTTCCGGGTTCGGCGCGAGCACTTCCGGGTTCGGCTCCGCTTCTTCCGGTGTTCAATAAAGAGATGGCCCAGTTCAAACCAGTTTGTCCCAGTCCCCTCCCAGTATAAACCAGTCCCATCCCAGTTCATCCCCATGGCGATGGGGGAGGGGGGGCAATGAGTCGCTGCCAAATAGTGAGCCATCGCTCAGCCCTGGGGCGAGGCCTTGCCAAATAGTGATCTTAGGCCCTGCCATATAGTGAGCCGCTCAATCACCCTATAGAGAATTCCTGCCACAAAGTGATCCCAAACACCCTCACCAGATTGTGAGCCATTAATTTATCCTATAGGGACCCCCCTGCCAAATACTGAGCCAAAGCCCCCCCCCCTCCTGCCATAAAGTGAGCCATTGATATAGTCAATGGGGACCCCCGTGCCAAATACTGAGCCAAAGTCCCCTCCCTATATGGGACCAGACCCCATGCCACATAGTGAGCCATTTGTTCAGCCCATCGGGAGCCCCCCTGCCACATTGTGAGCCATTAATTTGCCCTAAAGGGACCCCTCTGCCAAATAATGAGCTAAAGCCCCCTCCCCGTATGGGACCGGACCCCCCTGCCACATTGTGAGCCATTGATTTGCCCTATAGGGACCCCCTGCCAAATACCGAGCCAAGACCCCTCCCCATATTGAGTCATAAAACCCCCTGCCACATAGTGAGCCATTTATTTGCCCTATAGGGATCCCTGTGCCACATAGTGAGCCGAAGCCCCCTCCCCATTTAGGGCCAGACCGCCCTGCTACATAGTGAGCCATTAAAACCCCCATAGACCCCTCCCTGCCAAATATTGAGCTACTGCCCCTATAGACCCTCCCTGCCACATTGTGAGCCATTGAATTACCCATAGGCACCCCCTGCCACATTGTGAGCCATTGATTCACCCTATAGGGACTCCCTGCCACATAGTGAGCCAAGCCCCCTCCCCATATTGAGTCATAGAACCCCTGCCATATAGTGAGCCATTGATTTGCCCTATAGGGATCCCTGTGCCAAATAATGAGCCGAAGCCCCCTCCCCATATAGGGCCAGACCGCCCTGCTACATAGTGAGCCATTAAAACCCCCATAGACCCTCCCTGCCACATTGTGAGCCATTGAATTACCCATAGGCATCCCCTGCCACATTGTGAGCCATTGATTTACCCTATAGGGACCCCCTGCCACATAGTGAGCCATTCTTTGACTCCATAGGGATCCCCTTGCCAAATAATGAGCCAAGACCCCTCCCCATATTGAGTCATAGAACCCCCCTGCCACATAGTGAGCCATTGATTTGCCCTATAGGGACCCCTCTGCCAAATAATGAGCTAAAGCCCCCTCCCCATATAAGGCCAGAACCCCCTGCCACAAAGTGAGCCATTGATTTACCCTATGAGGACCCCCCTGCCACATAGTGAGCCATCCATTCACCCCATAGGAATCCTGCCTGGTTTGTACTGGTTTGTACTGGTTTATACTGGTTTATACTGGTTTGTACTGGTTCCAGGCCCCGCCTCCCTCTCGAGGGGAAAACCACGGGATTTGGGGCAAAAACCCCGAGGTTTTTAGCAAAAAATGTGGGGTTTTTAGAGGGAAAAATGGAGATTTTAGAGGGAAAAATCGGATTTTTATCGGAATTTTTGGGACTGGTTGTGGATTTTTGGTGGGATTTTTGGGGTGGTTTGAGGGGATTTTTGGGGTTTGTTGGTTGGGGAAATTATTTGGGGGTTTTAGGAAAAATTTGGGGTTTTTGGGAAAAAATTTGGGGGTTTTAGAGCAAAGAATGGGGATTTTAGAGGCAAAAAATGGGGATTTTTAGAGACAAATTTGGGGCTTTTTAAGGGTTTTTTTTGGTTTTTTGGGGGGTTTTGGGTATGGGGGAAAAATGAAGATTTTGGGAAAAAAATTTGAGGTTTTTAGGGCCAAAAATGGGGATTTTAGAGGGAAAAATGGGGATTTTAGAGCCAAAATTTGGGATTTTTGAGGGGACTTTTGGGGATTTTTTTGGTGGAATTTTTGGGGTGGTTTTTGGGTTTTTTGGGGTTTTGGGTTTGGGGGAAAAATCCAGGATTTAGGGCAAGAAAATTCGGGGTTTTTATAAAATATTTTGGGGTTTTTAGAGCAAAAACGGGGATTTTAGAGGAACAAATTTTGAATTTTGGGGATTTTTTTTTATTTTTTGGGGGGATTTTTGGGGTGGTTTTTGGGTTTTTTGGGGTTTTTGGTTTAGGGAAAAAATCCGGGATTTAGGGCAAAAAATTTGGGGGTTTTAGCAAAAAATTTGGGGGTTTTAGGGTGAAAAATGGGGATTTTAGAGCAAAAAATGGGGATTTTTTTAGGCAAAAATTGGGATTTGTTGGGGGTGGTTTTGGGGATTTTTGGGGTTTTTGGTTTGGGTGAAAAATCCAGGATTTAGGGTAAAAAATTTGGGGTTTTTAGAGGGAAAAATGGGAATTTTAGAGTCAAAAATCTGAATTTTTGGGGAATTTTGGGGGATTTTTTGGGGGGATTTTTGGGGTGGTTTTGGGGTTTTGGGGGTTTTTGGTTTGGGGAAAAATCCAGGGATTTTGGGTAAAAAATTTGGGGTTTTTCGGGCCAAAAATGGGGATTTTAGAGCGAAAATTTGGGAGTTTTGGGGGATTTTTTGGGGATTTTTGGAGATTTTTTAAGGGATTTTTGGGGTGGTTTTTGGGTTTTTTGGGGTTTTTGGTTTGGGGGAAAATCCGGGAGTTTGGGCAAAAAATTTGGGGGTTTTAGGGTGAAAAATGGGGATTTTAGAGCAAAAAATGGGAACTTTTTGGGGAATCTTTTTGGGATTTTTGGGGATTTTTGAGGTGGTTTTGGGTTTTTTGGGTCTTTTTGGTTGGGGGAAAAATCTTGGAATTTGGGCAAAAAATTTGGGGTTTTTAGGGCGAAAAATGGGGATTTTAGAGTAGAAAATCTGAATTTTTGGGGAATTTTGGGGATTTTTTTGGTGGGATTTTTGGGGTGGTTTTGGGGTTTTTTGGGGTTTTTGGTTTGGGGTAAAAATCCGGGATTTTGGGTAAAAAATTTTTGGGTTTTTAGAGCGAAAAATGGGGATTGTAGAGGCAAAAAATCTGAATTTTTGGGGGGGATTTTTTGGGTTTTTTGGTTTTTTTGGGGGAGGTTCCCAGTGGGAATTTGGGAATTTGGGAATTTTGGGAATTTGGGAATTTTGGGGACCCCCCCGGCACCGATTTTCCCCTCCCCCATCTCCAAATTGGGGAATTTTGGGGCATTTTTGGGGCATTTTTGGGCCATTTTTTTGGGAATTTGGGGAAAAATTTGGGAAAAATTTGGGAAAAAATTTGGGGAATTTGGGAATTTTGGGAGCCCCCAAACCTCAAACCAGTATAGACCAGTATAGACCAGTATAGACCAGTAACCCCCAGTCCCCTCCCACAGAGATGAAACCGATGCTATATTTAATCTGATCTGCATAAATTTGCATATTAAGTTTGTGGGCGGGGCTCCAGCCACTCCCAGTCCCTCCCAGTATAAACCAGTAACCCCCAGTCCCCATCCGCAAATCCGTAATTAGTGTTTATTTCACGTCTGATTTGCATAAATTTGCATATGACAAAATGGGCGGAGCTACAGCCCCTCCCAGTATAAACCAGTAACTCCCAGTTCCCTCCCAGTTCCCAAACCTTCATCTGCACTGACCCCACCTATCAAAAGTTTGCGTCTCATTTGCATAAATTTGCATATTAACACGATTTACGCAGGTCAGGCCCACCCCCAAGCCCCTCCCAGTACAAACCAGTATAAACCAGTAACCCCCAGTCCCCTCCCACAGAGATTAAACCAATGCTCTATTTCATCTAATTTGCATAAATTTACATATTAAGTTTGTGGGAGGGGCTACAGCCCCTCCCAGTCCCTCCCAGTATAAACCAGTAACCCCCAGTCCCCGTTTACAAAGACAGAACCAGCTCTGTTTTGCATCTCATTTGCATAAATCTACATATTAACGATGTGGGTGGGGTCAGATCCATTCCCAGTCCCTCCCAGTATAAACCAGTAACCACCACTCCTCACTGGCAACGCCAACTTTATTTTGCGTCTCATTTGCATAAATTTGCATCGACGATCCCGGGGCCGGCAGGGGGCGGAGCTTCCGGTGGGGGCGGGGCCTGTTCAGCTGTGGGGGGAGGAGAGAGGGGTCAGACCAGTATAAACCAGTATAGACCAGTATGAACCAGTTAAACCAGTATAAACCAGTATAAACCAGTTCAAACCAGTTTAAACCAGTTCAAACCAGTATAAACCAGTTCAAACCAGTATAAACCAGTTCAAACCAGTATAAACCAGTATAAACCAGTATGAACCAGTTCAAACCAATACGAACCAGTATGAACCAGTTAAACCAGTATAAACCAGTTCAAACCAGTAACCCCAAACCCCTCCCAGTTCAAACCAGTGAACCCAAACCCCAAACCAGTATAAACCAGTAAGGCCAAACCCCTCCCAGTCCATCCCAGTATGGCCCAGTGCCCTCCCAGTACAAACCAGTAAAGCCCAAAACCTCTCCCAGTTCATCCCAGTTCCCTCCCAGTACAAACCAGTAACCCCAGAGCCCAAACCAGTCCAAACCAGTGACCCCAAACCCCCTCCCAGTTCATCCCAGTCCCTCCCAGTTCAATCCCAGTCCCTCCCAGTACAAACCAGTAACCCCCAAACCCCGTCCCAGTCTCTCACCTGCTCCGTACTGGTTTATACTGGTCCATACTGGTTTATACTGGTCCATACTGGTCCGTACTGGTTTGTACTGGGAGCCTCTCGGGGTCCCTCCCTCGCTTGGCGGCCTCCAGGGAGCGGCTCAGGGCCAGGGCCCGGCACTGGTTTATACTGGGAGTTACTGGTTTATACTGGTTTATACTGGTTTATACTGGTTTATACTGGTTTATACTGGTTTGGGGGTTTTCCTTACTGGTTTGTACTGGGATGGGGTCTGGGGTTACTGGTTTGGACTGGGATGGGGTTTGGGGGTTACTGGGAGGGACTGGGATGAACTGGGAGGGGATTTGGGGTTACTGGTTTGTACTGGTTTATACTGGTTTATACTGGTTTGGGTTCTTTCCTTACTGGTTTGAGGTTTGGGGTTACTGGTTTGTACTGGGATGAACTGGGAGGGGGTTTGGGGTTACTGGGATGAACTGGGAGGGGGTTTGGCCTTACTGGTTTTGGGTTTTTCCTTACTGGTTTGTACTGGTTTAGGCTCTGGGGTTACTGGTTTGTACTGGGATGAACTGGGATGAACTGGGATGGGGTTTGGGGTTACTGGTTTGTACTGGTTTATACTGGGATGGGGTTTTTGGTACTGGTTTGGGCTCTGGGGTTACTGGGATGAGTCCATACTGGTTTATACTGGTTTGTACTGGTTTGTACAGGTCCATACTGGGATTGGGATGAACTGGGAGGGATTTGGGGCCAATTCAGGGCTCCAAAATGGCCCAAAATTGGGATTTTTTCGGGGTTTTTTCTGCTTTTCCTGCCCCATACTGGTCCGTACTGGTTTATACTGGTCCATACTGGTCCATACTGGTTTATACTGGTCCATACTGGTCACTCACCGCCAGCTCTCGGCTCTCTCGGCTCCTCCGGAGCTGCCCCCGCCAGGGGGGGGAGGGGCGACCGTCTGGGGGGGGGAGGGGCGGAGTCAAAATTCCCAAAATTCCCAAATTTTTATCCCAAAATCCCCAAATTTTACCCCAAATTTTCACCCCAAAATTTTATCCAAAAATTCCCCAAATTTTACCCAAAAATTCCCCAAATTTTACCCCAAAATTCCCCAAATTTTTACTTCAAAATCCCGAAATTTTACCCCAAAATACCCCAAGTTTTTACCCCAAAAATTCCCCAAACATTTACCCCAAAATCCCCAAATTTATACCCCAAAATTCCCAAAAATTCCCCAAATTTCCATCCCAAAATCCCCAAATTTTTACCCACATTTTCACCCCAAAAATCCCCAATTTTTTACCCCAAATTTTACCCCCAAATCCCCAAATTTTTACTCCAAAATCCCCAAATTTAAACTCCAGAATTCCCAATTTTTTATCCCAAAATCCCCAAATTTTAACCCAAAAATTCCAAAATTTTAACCCCAAAATTTTACCCCAAAATTCCCGAAATTTTTACCCCAATATCCCCCAAAATTTTAACCCCAAAATCCCCAAATTTTACCCCAAATTTTCACCCCAAAATTCCCCAAAATTTTACCCAAAAATTCCCCAAATTTTTGTCCCGAAATTCCCCAAATTTTTACTCCAAAACTTCCAATTTTTTATCCCAAAATTCCCCTAATTTTTACCCCCAAATCCCCAAATTTTTATCCCAAAAATTCCCAATTTTTACCCCAAAATCTCCAATTTTTCATCACAAAATTCCCAAATTTTTACCCAAAAATTCCCCAAATTTTTGTCCCAAAACTTCCAAATTTTACCCCCAAATTGCCAAATTTTTATCCCCAAATCCTCAAATTTTAACCCCAAAATCCCCAAATTTTTACCCTAAAATTCCAAATTTTTTATCCCAAAATCCCCAAATTTTACCCCAAATTTTCACCCCAAAATTCCCCAAAATTTTACCCAAAATTACCCCAAATTTTTGTCCCGAAATTCCCCAAATTTTTTACCCCCAAATCCCCAAATTTTTACCCTGAAATTCCCAAATTTTTACTCCAAAAATTCGAAAATTTTTCCCCCAAAATTCCCAATTTTTTTACCCAAAAATCCCCAAATTTTTACCCCAAAATTCCCAAACTTTTACCCCCAAATTTTTAGCCCAAATTCCCAAACTTTTACCCAAAAATTCCCCAAATTTGTATTCCCAAATTCATACCCCAAATTCTTATCCCTGAATTCCCAAATTTTAACCTTCAAATCCACCAAATTTTTACTTCAAAACTTCCAAATTTTTATCCTAAAATCCCCAAATTTTACCCCAAATTTTCACCCCAAAATTTTACCTAAAAATTCCCCAAATTTTTGTCCCAAAATCCCCAAAATTTTACCCCAAAAATTCCCCAACAATTACCCCAAAATCCCCAAATTTTACTCCAAAATTCCCCGAATTTTTATCCCAAAAATCCCAATATTTTCACCCCAAAATTCCCACATTTTTACCCCCAAATTTTTACCCCAAAATCCCCAAACTTTTTACTCCAAATTCCTCAAAATTTACCCCAAAATTCCAAATTTTTATCCCAAATTCCCCAAACTTTTACTTCAAAACTTCCAAATTTTTATCCCAAAAATTCCCAAACTTTTACCCCCAAATCTCCAAATTTTTTACCCAAAAATTCCCCAAATTTTTACCCCCGAATCCCCAAATTTTTATCCCAAAATCCCCGAATTTTTATCCCAAAAATCCCAAAATTTTTGTCCCAAAATTCCCAAACTTTTACCTCAAAATCCCCCAATTTTTACCCCAAAAATTCCCCAATTTTTACCCCAAAATTTCCCGAATTTTTATCCCAAAAATCCCGATATTTTCACCCCAAAATTCCCACATTTTTATCTCAAAATCCCCAAATTTTAACCCCAAACTTCCACATTTTTGCCCCAAATTTTAACCCCAAAATCCCCAAATTTTTACCCTAAAATTCCAAAATTTTCACCCCAAAATTCCCCAAAATTTTACCCAAAACTTCCAATTTTTTATCCCAAAAATTCCCAAACTTTTACCCAAAAATTCCCCAAATTTTTACCCCAAAAATTCCAGAATTTTTCCCCCCAAATTTTTACCCCCAAATCCCCAAATTTTTACTCCAAAATTTCCAAATTCTTAACCCAAATCCCCACATTTTTACCCTAAAATTCCCCAAAATTCTACCCCAAAATCCCCAAATTTTTACCCCCAAAATCCCCAATTTTTCCCCAAAAATCCCAAGTTTTTACCCCAAGTTTTTACTCCAAATCCCCAATATTTTACCCCAAAACTTCCAAAATTTTTATCCAAAAATTCTCAAGTTTTTACCCCAAATTTCCACCCAAAATTCCTAAATTTTTACTCCAAAATTCCCTAAATTTTTACCCCCAAATTCCCAAACTTTTACCCCAAAACCCCCAATTTTTAATCCCCAAAATTTTTTCCAAAATTTTTCCAATTTTCTCCCCAAATTCCCCTTTTAATATAAAATCCCCATTTTTCTCCCAAATAGCCATTTTTCCCCCCAAATTTTCCCAAAATTCCCAATTTTCCCCACAAAATTCTCATTTCCCCCCAATTTTCTGAAAAATTCCCAATTTTCCCCGAAAATTCCCATTTTTTCCTCAAAATCCCATTTTTACCCCAAACCCACCCTGGAACCACCCAAAATCCCCAAATTTTCTCCTAAAATTCCCAAATTTCCTCCAAATTTCCCAATTTTTATCTCCAAATCCCCTTTTTTCCCTTGAAATTTCCATTTTTTACCCCCAAAAATTCCCATTTTCCCCACCAAAATTCCCTTTTTTAACAGAAAATTTCCATTTTCCCCATTTCCCCACCCAAAATTCTCAAATTTCCAACAAATTTCCCCAAAAATTCCCATTTCCCCCCTCCCAAATTTCCCCAAAAATCCCAAATTTCCCCCTAAAATTCCATTTTCCCCCCAAAATTCCCATTTCCCCTCCAGTTCTCCCCAATTTTCCCATTTTCATCCCAAAAAACCCCAATTTTCCCCAAAATTCTGAATTTCCCCCGAAAATTTCCAATTTTTTCCTCCAAATTTTCCATTCCCCCCCTCACAAAATTCCCATTTTCCTCTGGATTTTTCCCATAAAATTCTCATTTTTCCCTATAAAATCCCCATTTTTCCCTATAAAATCCCCATTTTTTTCCCTCAAAATTTCATTTTTAATCTAAAATTTCCATTTTTTGCCCAAAATTTCCATTTTTTTTGCCCAAAATTTCATTTTTTTACCTGCAAAGCTCCAATCAGGGAGGTCCCTGAGGGGGCCGGGCCCGGAGGGGCTGGGGGAGAGGCCCTGCCTGGAAAAAGCGAAAATTTGGGGATTTCGACCCAAAATTCCACCAAAAATTATGGGAAAAAATCTCAAAATTTGGGTGAAAAATCCCAAAAATATTCAGGAAAAAATTCCCCAAAAATTGGAGAAAATCGCCCCAAAATTTGGGGATTTCAACCCAAAATTCCACCAAAATTTGGGATAAAACTGCAAAAATTATTTAAAAAATTGGGAAAAAAAATTAAAATTTTTGGGAAAAATTTTTTAAAATTTAGGGAAAAAAGGCACCGAAAATTTTGGGGAAAAAATCCCAAAATTTGGGGATTTCAACCCAAAATTCCACCAGAAATTCCAATAAAATTATGGGAAAAAATTACAAAATTTGGGAAAAAAATCCCCAAAAATTGGAGAAAATCGCCCCAAAATTCCACCAGAAATTCCCCCAAAATTTGGGATAAAACTGCAAAAACTATTGAAAAAATTGGGAAAAAATTTAAAATTTTGGGGAAAAAATTTTCAAAATTTAGGGAAAAATCTCAAAGTTTTGGGAAAAATACCCAAAATTGGGAATTTGAACCCAAAATTCCACCAGAAATTCCAATCAAATTATGGGGAAAAAATTCCAAAATTTGGGAAAAAAATCTCCAAAATTTGAGAAAATCGCCCCAAAATTTGGGGATTTGAACCCAAAATTCCATAAAATTATGGGGAAAAAAAAATTTCAAAATTTTGATAAAAATCCCCCAAAATTCCATCAGAAATTCCCACAAAATTATGGGGGAAAAATCCCAAAATTTGGGAAAAAAAATCCCAAAAATATTCAGGAAAAAAATCCCCAAAAATTGGAGAAAATCGCCCCAAAATTTGGGGATTTCAACCCAAAATTCCAACAGAAATTCCAATAAAATTATGGAGAAAAAATCCCAAAAATTTGGTAAAAAAATCCCAAAATTCCAAGAGAAATTACCACAAAATTTTGGGATAAAACTGCAAAAATTATTTAAAAAAATTGGGAAAAAATTTAAAATTTTGGGGAAAAAATTTTCAAAATTTAGGGAAAAATCCCCAAAATTGGGGATTTGAACCCAAAATTCCACCAGAAATTCCAATCAAATTATGGGGAAAAAATTCCAAAATTTGGGGAAAAAAATCTCCAAAATTTGAGAAAATCTCCCCAAAATCTGGGGATTTGAACCCAAAGTTCCATAAAATTATGGGGGAAAAAAAATCCCAAATTTTGATAAAAATCCCCCAAAATTCCATCAGAAATTCCCACAAAATTATGGGGGAAAAATCCCAAAATTTGGGAAAAAAAATCCCAAAATATTCAGGAAAAAAATCCCAAAAATTGGAGAAAATCGCCCCAAAATTTGGGGATTTGAACCCAAAATTCCACCAGAAATTCCCCCAAAAATTAGGATAAAACTGCAAAAATTATTTTAAAAATTTGGGAAAAAAATTAAAATTTTGGAGAAAAAAATTTTCAAAATTTAGGAAAATCCCCAAAATTTTGTTAAAATCTTAAAAATTTGGTGAAAAAAAATCTAAATTTTGGGAAAAATATTTTATATTTTGGGGAAAAAAACCCCAAAAATTTGGGGGAAAAAATCAGAATTTATTTAAATAAATTCAAAATTTAGAAAATCTCTAAAATTTCATAAAAACTCCAAAAACAATGGAAAAAAAAGAGGAAAATTGGTGGAAAATCCTTCAAAATTTGGGTAAAAAAACCCCAAAAAATTCAAGAAAAAAAATTGAGGAAAATCCCCAAAATTGGGAATTTGAACCCAAAATTCCCCCAGAAATCCCTCAAAATTTGGGAAATCAACTCCAAAATTGTAAAAAAAAACCTCAAAAAATTGGAAAAAAAATCAAAATTTTGGAAAAATAAAACCAGCAAAAATTGCAGGGAAAGAAATCAAGAATTGGGTAAAAAACCCAAAAATTGGGGAAAATTCAGCAAATTGGGGAATTTTAACCTAAAATTCCAATGGGAAATTCCCTCAAAAATTGGGGGAAAAAAACCCCAAAATTTGAGAAAATTTCTGCAAAATTTGGGAAAAATTAAGAAAAAAATTGGGATAAAAAAAATCAAAATTACAGAAAAAAAACCCCAAAATTTTGAGGGAAAAAAAATCCCAAAATTTCAGAAAATTCTCCCAAAATTTGGGAATTTGATCTCAAAATTCCATCAGAAATCCCTGAAAATTCAAAATTTGGGGGAAAAATTCCTATTTTGACAAAAAAGTAGAAAAATATTGAATAAAATTTCCAAAATTTCAAAACATCTGAAAATTTAAGGAAAAAAATCCCAAAATAATGAAAAAAAGAGAGAAAAACTGGTGGAAAATCCTTCAAAATTTAAGAAAAAAATTCCAAATTTAAGGGAAAAAAATCCTGAAAATTTGAGGGAAAAATTGTAAAAAATCATGGAAAAAAATTCCCAAAATTTGAGAAAATCTCCTCAAAATTTGGGGAAAAAAATTAGGATAAAAATCAAAATTATAGGAAAAAAATTGAGGGAAAAAACCCCAAAATTTTGGGAAAAATTTTTAAAAATTCATGGAAAAAAATCCCAAAATTTGAGAAAATCTCCCCAAAATTCTGGAGGAGAAAACGCAAATTTGGGAATTTGAATTCAAAAATTCCAACAGAAATTTCCCTCAAATATGGGGAAAAAAACCTCAAAAATTGGGAAAAAGTCAAAATTTTAGGGGGAAAAATAAAAATTTTAGGGAAAAATAAAACAGGAAAAAATTTTAATGAAAGAAATCAAGAATTGGGTTAAAAAAACCCCAAAAATTTGGGAAAAATAAAAAAAAATTGGAAAAAAATTAAAATTTTGGGTTAAAAAATTTGAAATTTAGGGAAAAACCTCAAAATTTCAGTGAAAAATTTGAAAATTTTGGAATTTTAATGAAAATTTCCAGGGGAAATTCCCTAAAATCCAATCAGGATCGAAATGGACAAAAAAATTTCAATTTTCTTTTAAATCCTCAAAAAAATTGGGGAAAAATTTGTGAATTTGGGGGAAAAACCAAAGAAATTTTGAGAAAAAATTGGGGAAAAAATCCCAAATTTTTTGGGGGGAAAATTTTCAAAATTTATTTTAAAAAAATTCCAAAATTTGGAGGAAAAAAAATCCTAAAAATTCAGAAAAAAAGTCTCAAAATTCATGGAAAAAATTCCCAAATTTGAGGCAAGAATCCAAAATTTGGGAAAATAAAAAAGAATTTGGGGAAAACTGAGCAAAATTTTCATGAAAAAACCCCAAAATTTAGGGAAAAAAATGATGAAAAATCCCCCAAAATTCAAAATTTAAGTTTTTGCCTAAATCCACAAAAAATTGGGGAATTTTAAACCAAAATTCCACAGGAAATTCCCACAAATCTGTCAAAAAAATCCAAAAAATTTGAGGAAAATTCAAAATATTTTGCAAAAATTCTGAAAATTTGAGGAAAATTTTAAATTTTATCCCACAACAAAATTGGGGAAGAAAACCCAAAAATTTGGGAAAAAAACCCTCAGGAATTTGGGGGAAAAAAAATCAAAATTTGAGGAAAAAACCCAAAATTTGAAGAAATTTCTTAAAATTTTGGGGAAAAAACCCAAATTTCCCAAAATTCCACCCAAAACCCCCCAAAATTCCAAAATTTGCCCAAAATTGGGGCAAAATCACTGAAAATATTTTTTAAAAATTCCAGGAAAATTCAAATCCCGCCAAATCCTCGAGTTAAGCCCCGCCCCTCGCTTAAGCCCCGCCCCTTGACTTACGCCTCTCTCCATTGGCCGATGCGCGGCGGTGGGCGGGGCAATGGGCGGAGCGATCGCGCCTGCAGCTCCGCTGGGGGTGACAACGTCAATCAATGCAAGCCACGCCCACCCCCTCATGAAACCACGCCCACCCGCTTTAAACCACGCCTACCTAATTAAAATTGCAATTACACGATGCCACACCCTTTTAGGCCACGCCCACAGCCAATTAACATTTAATTAACCCCTTCTTCCCCTCCCCCACCCCTCATGAGCCCTCCCAGGGCTTCCCCAGAACGAACCGAGCCGGAGCGCCCTGCGCGCCGCCATCTTAGACGCGGTAGGAAGTGACGTCAGCACGCACTCTACTTGCGAGGCTTAAACCCTGAGATGCCGCCATGTTGTACGGAAAGTCCTTGAAGGAGCCGCCATTTTGTTTTGGGGACTCTAAAGGATTCTCAGCGCCGCCATCTTGGACGGAAGGAAGCGGAAGCGCCGCCATTTTGAGGCTGAGGGGGTTTCAATATTTTTGCGGAATTTTTTGGCTTTTTTAGATTTACTTTTCTTTTTACTTTAAGTATTCTAATTGTTTTTAAATTTTCTGACGTTTATTAGAGTTTGTTTTTATTCTGAGACATTTTTAGTACTTTTTGAGGCTTTTTTCAGAATTTTTGGGCTGTTTTTTCCGATTTGGGAAGCTTTCTAGGGTTTTAAAAATCATTTCGAAGCTTTTTTAGGGGTTTTTATTTCGAAGCTTTTTTAAGGTTTTCTTTTGGTACACTTTGAAGCTTTTTTAGAGCCTTTTTTAACATTTGGGAATTTTTTAGTTGTTTTTATTTAGCTTTTAGTATTTTTAATTTGCTTTTAGTGTCATTTGATTCCCTTTTGGTCTTTTTAGACGTTTTTAAGGCTTGTATTTTAAGTCTGGAATTATTTTACTTTTTTTTTTAATTATTTTGAGGCTTTTCCAGGGCTTTTTTGTGGAGTTGCATTCTTTTTATTTTTAAAAAAATTTCAGACTTTTTAAGGAGTATTTTACGGAATTTAGGGCTTTAAATATTTTCTTAGTCTTTTTACGGTTTTCTATGTGGACTTTGAGGCTTTTTTAGGTATTTTTGTGTTGTTTCATAACTTTGCGGGCATTTTGTGGAATTTTATCCTTTTTAGGGACTTTTTTGCGGAGTTTAGAACTTTTTAAAGTCCTTTTGAGGCTTTTTAGGACTTCTTTTATAATTTAAGCCTTTTTAGAACTAATTTTTTAAAAATTCAATTCTCTTTAAGGCTTTTTTTTTACCTCCCCTCACGCAACCCCCAGACGCGCTCTCTCCCAGTCACCACCCCCTTGTACGAAATTATTTTCTCCTCACGACCTCAATTTTGGACAATTTTCTTAAAAATCCTATAATTTACGCATTTTTCATGTAGCTTATAATGCTTTTAATAATTTTTAATCGATATTTTCTCGCTATGTGCGGCAAAACCGGATTCCGTCCTCTTTGCGCATGCGCAGCCGCCGTTTTGTAGGAGAAACCACGCCCATTCCTCTTTGCGCATGCGCAACCGCCATTTTGTACGGCAGATTTCGTGCGCGCCACCATTTTGTACGGCAAATTACTTTCTTATTGCGCATGCGCGTCCGCCATCTTGTACGGCAAATCCCCTGCGTGCCGCCATTTTGTGGAATCCGCCGCTCCTCACAGTGCGCCGCCATTTTGTACGGAGTCACCCCCGTGCCGCCATCTTGCTACGGCATCCCCAAGCGGCCAAAAAACCCCAAACCCACCCAAATATTCCCCCAAAATAAATGAGTCTGGGGTCTCTTCTCGCGCGTTTTTTATTTTTTGGGGCTCGCCCCCTTCCCGCCTCAGCCCAGCGTGTCCTTCCAGGGCCTTTTTGGGGGTTCTGAGGGCGCCGTTTTGGGGGGGTTCAGGGGGTTTTGGGCGAAAGTTTGGCGGAGAGGACCTGGAAAAAAGAAAGAAATTGAATTTTGGGAGGATTTTTTTGGGGGGTTTTGGGGGTTTTTTGAGGGGTTTTTGGTCACCTTTGGCTGCCAGGGTGAGGTGGTTCCGGAGGCGCCACTGGCGCTGCTCGGCCTCGTGCGTGGCCTGGGCCTCGCGCCACTCTGCGAATTTGGGAACCCCAAAATCAGCCTTGGGGTCCCCAAAAATGGGTTAAGGACCCCAAAAATGGGTTTGGGGCATGAAAAAATGGGTTTGGGGAGGGTAAAATTTATTATACACATTTGAAATGATGGAAAATGAACCAAAATGGTTTCAAATCCACCCAAAAATGACCCAAATGGACTAAAAATGGCCCAAATGTCCCAAACCTGTTAAAAACCCAGTGAAAATGCCCCAAAATTTCCCAAAATTGTTCCAAATCCACCTAAAATTACCCAAAATGTCCTAAAAATGACCCAAAATAGCCCCAAATCCACCAAAAATGACCCAAAAAAAGCCCAAATCCACCCACGTCCCCAAATGACCCAAAATCCACCAAAAATGACCCAAAAATGACCCCAAACCAACAAAAATGACCAAAATGTCCTGAAATGTTGCAAAATTCCCCCAAATCCACCCAAAATATCCCAAATTTTTCCAAAATTTCCCCAAAACTTCTCTAAATTACTCCAAATGTCCCAAAATGATGCAAAATAGCCCCAAATCCACCCAAAATGTCCCAAATTTGTCTTAAAAATGACTCAAAATATCCCAAATATAAAAAAAGACCTAAAATGTCCCAAAATTGTTTCAAATTCTCCAAAATGTCCCAAAAATTCCTAAAATCCACCCAAAATGACCCAAAATGTCCCAAAAAACCCCCAAAATTCCCCCCAAAATCCCCAAACTCAGCCCTAAAACCCCAAAAATTCTACAAAAAAAACCCAAATCCAGGAGTTTTTACCCATAAATTCTCCAAAATCCCAAATTTCGCAAAACTTCCCTCAAATTCCCCCAAAATTCCCATTTTTGGCCCAAAATTCATCAAAATTCCCAAAAATTTAAAAAGAATTCCCCCAAATCTCCCCTAAAAACCCCAAAATTTAACATAAAAACCAAAATTTCAAAATTTTGGCCAAAAATTCCCCAAGCGCCCCCAAATCTCCAAATTTCCCCCAAAATCCCAAATTCCCAAAAATTCCCCCAAATTTTCTCAAAATTCCCAAAAATTTCCCTCAAATTTTTCCAAATGCTCCCCAAAAATCCCCAAAAAACCCCAAATTTTCCCAAATCCCAATTTCCCCCAAATTTCCCCCAAATTCCCCAAAAAATTCCCCAAAAATTCAAAATATTTCCTCAAAATCCCCCTAAAAACCCCAAAATCTCAGAATTTTCTCCCAAATAACCCAAAATCCCAATTTCTCCCCAAGTTTTTGACCAAAACCCAAAAATTCTCCAAAAATCCCCCAAATTTTCCCCAAATTCCCCCTAAAATCCCCAAAATTTTCACCAAATTCCTTCAAATGTTTTAAAACTCCCAAAATTTCTTGAAAAATTTCCCCGAAATTCCACAAAAATTCCCCAAAATTTTCCAAAAAAATCCCCAAATTTTCCCAAAACCCTCAAACGCCCAAAATCTGAAATTCCCCCAAAAAACCCCAAACTTTCCCAAAATTCCTAAAAAACCCCAAAAAATTCCCCAAAATTCCATCCAAAATCCTCAAAAATTCCCCAAAATTGGCCCAAATGCCCCCAAAAATTCCCCCAAGAAATTCATGAAAAATTTCCCAAAAATTCTGAAATTTTTCCTAAAATTTCCCCCAAAATTCCCTCAAATTTCTCCTGAAGTCCCAGAAATTACCCCAAAATTTCCCTAAAACTTTAAAAAATATCCCAAAAATTTTTAAAAAATTTGAAAAATCTATTAAAGTTCCCAAATATTCCTAAAAATCCCCAAATTCCAAAAAAATCCCCCCCAAATCCCATTTTTTTTACAAAATCCCCAATTTTTTCCCAAAAAGCCTCAATTTTTTTCTCAAAAATCCCTAAATTTTTTTTGCCAAAAATGCCCAAATTTCTTTTGCCCTAAAATCCCAAATTTTTCCCCAAAAACCCCAACAATTTTTTTTAAAAAATCCAATTTTTTGCCCAAAAATTCCCTATTATTTTCCCCAAAATCCCCATTTTTCCCTAAAATCCCTTAATTTTTTTGCCAAAAATGCCTAAATTTTTTTTGCCCTCAAATCCCAATTTTTTCCCCAAAATCCCCAACTTTTTTTGCCCAAAATCCCCAACTTTTCCCCCAAAATTCTCATTGTTTTCAAATCCCTTTTCTTTTTGCCCCAAATCATTTTTTCCCCAAAATCCCCAATTTTTCTGCCCCAAATCCCAAAAATCCCCATTTCTTCCCCCATTTTTTCCCCATTTTCCCCCCCTTTTTTTTTTAAATTTTCCCCCATTTTTTCACCCTAATTTTCCCCACATTTTCGCCCCATTTTTTTACCCAAAATCCCCATTTTTTTGCCTATTTTCCCCCCATTTTCCCTCATTTTTTCCCCAATTTTTCCCCCCAAA
Source organism: Agelaius tricolor (assembly GCF_023055355.1). Classification (NCBI taxonomy): domain Eukaryota; kingdom Metazoa; phylum Chordata; class Aves; order Passeriformes; family Icteridae; genus Agelaius; species Agelaius tricolor. Next base: position 31,370 of record NW_027269311.1, on the reverse strand, counting down.
TCCCTTTTGCCCAAATTCCCCGTTTTTCCACAATTTTTTCACCCAAAATCCCCCCTTTTTTTTGTCCATTTTCCCCCATTTTTCTCCCAATTTTTCCCCAAAATCCCCAACATTTTTCCCCCAAAATCCCCATTTTTTTACCCAAAATCCCCATTTTTTTGCCTATTTTCCCCCCATTTTCCCTCATTTTTCCCCAATTTTTTCACCCCAAATCCCCTTTTTTTGCCCAAATTCCCCGTTTTTCCACAATGTTTTCACCCAAAATCCCCCCTTTTTTTTTGTCCATTTTCCCCCATTTTTCCCCCAATTTTTTCCCCCAAAATCTCCATTTTCCCCAATTTTCCCCCCATTTTTTCCCCCCAAATCCCAATTTTTTTTCCCCAAAATCCCCAATTTTTCTGCCCAAAATTCCCCAATTTTTTTCCACCAAAATTCTCATTGTTTTCCCCCAAAATCCCCATTTTTTTGCCCAAAATCCCCATTTTTCACCTTTTTTCAGCTGTTTCAGGATCCCCCCCTTGCTCTGAGGGCCGGGCCCGGTGGGCGTGGCCGGGGGCGTGGCCGGGGGCGGGGCCATGCCCAGCCTGGCGCGGAGGGCGGGGATTCGCAGCAGCCCCGTCTGCAATAGGCTGAAGCTGTTGGACGTCAGCCAATAGGTGAAGATCGCCTGGAAGGAGGAACCAATCAGAAGCCAGGATACCACAAAGGGGGCGGGGCTAAGGGGCGAACCCGGAAGTGGCCGTAAAAAGGGGAAATTTGGGGGTTTTGTAGAGAATTTAAAGAATTTTAAGGGAAAATTCTCAGATTTTGGGAAAAATTCGGAAATTTTTTTATGAAATCTTGAGAGTTAAATTAGAAAAATACAGAATGATAAAATAAATAATAAAAATAGAAAGATAAGTTATAAATATTTATATACATAAATATATATAAATATATAAAATAATATAAAATAGAGAAATGCAGAAATAAAAGATAAATAAAAATTCTAATATTACTCAAAATAATGAAACAATAAAACTACAAAAATAATAAAAATAAAAATAAAAATTATAAAATATACATATATAAAATACAGCATAAAGCATTAATATATTAATAAAATAAAAATGTAAATTCTACTATTACTCAAAATAATCAAACAACAAAACTAAAAAAATAATAAAAATAAAAATAAAATTTATAAAATATAAATATATAAAATACAGCATAAAACATTAATATATTAATAAAATAAGAATGTAAATTATAATATTATCAAAAAATTTAATGATTAGAAATAAATAGAATCAGTAAAAATAAAAAATTAAATTAATGAAATAAAATGACCTTGCCCGTATTTTAATAAGCCCTGCCCCCTTTTAAAGTGACCACGCCTCTATTTCAAGAAGCCACGCCCCTTTTAATGTGACCACGCCTTTATTTCAATAAGCCCCGCCCCCTTTTAAACACCCATGCCCCTATTTTTAAAAGCCCCGCCCCATTTTAAAGTATCCACGCCTCCATTTGAAGAAGCCCCGCCCCTTTTAGGCCCCGCCCCCAACTCACGGTGGGGAAGTGGAGGATGAAGGGCAGGAAGAGAAGGGGGAGGAGCCTCAGGATTTGACGGACAGGCCCCGCCCCCGGCGCCGACACGCCCGTCTCCGCCCCCAGCTGCAAACAGAAATATTCAAATGAACCCCAGCCCTCATTTGCATAACGATTCTCCACCCCTTTTGGATATGAACGTGCTTCAAATGCCCCAAAATGTTCAAGTTTTATCCAAATTTTCCAATTTTTACCTCTAAAAATTCCAATTTTTCCCACTGAAATTCCCATTTTTTGTCCCCAAAAATTCAAGGTTTTCCCTCAAAAATTCCTTTTTCCCCCAAATTCCTGTATTTTACCCAAATTCCCGTTTTTCCCCCCAAAATTCAAATTTTTCCCTCTAAAATTCCCAACTTTACTCCCAAAATTTCTATTTTGAACCAAAATCCCCCATTTTTCCCCCCAAATTCCCATAACAAAATCCCCATTTTTCCCCCCAAATTCCAACCCAAAATCCCCATTTTTTCCCCCAAAATTCCAACCCAAAATCCCCTTTCCCCCCCAAAATTCCAACCCAAAATTCCCATTTTCCCTCCAGAAAATTAAAATTTCCCCCCAAAATTCCCTTTTTTCCCTCAAATTCTCTTTTTTAAAACCAAAATTCCCAATTTTCCTCCAATAAATTCCAATTTTTCAACCCAAATTCCATTTTTCCCTCAAAACTTCCAATTTTTCCTTGGAAATTTTCCTTTTTTCAAAATTCTCTTTTCCTTAATTTTTTTTAACCAAAATTCCCATTTTCCACCCTAAAATCTCCTCCTTTTATTCTAAAATTCTCCATTTTTTCCCCCAAAATCTTCATTCTTTACCCTGGAATTCCCATTTTTTTCCCCAAAATCCCCACTTTTTACCCCAAAACATCCCTCTAAAAATTCATTTTCCCCCCAAAAAAATCCTCATTTTTCTCCCTAAAAACTCCACATTTTTGGGCAAAACTCCCCATTTTTCACACTAAAATCTCAATTTTTTTGCCCTAAAAATTCTGATTTTTCCCCAAAATCCCCATTTTTACTCCCAAATTTTTTGCCTTGGAAAAAATTTCATTTTCCCTTGCAAAGCCTCAATTTTTCCACCTAAAATCCCCATTTTTCACCCCAAATCCTCATTTTTTTTCTCCTAAAATCTCCATTTTTCCCACCTTTATATCCCCAGGTTTTTCCCAAAATCCCCATTTTTTACCCCAAAAAATATTTCCCCAAACAGATTCAGTTTTCCCCCTAAAATCCTCATTTTTTCCCTTAAAATCCCCATTTTTCCCTTAAAATTTCCATTTTTTTCCCAAAATTCCAGATTTTTACCCCAAAATTTCTTTCCCTCTCCAAAACCCCAAATTTCTCCCCAAAACTTGGATCCTTCCCTCACAAAAACCCCATTTTTTCCTATTAAAATCCTCATTTTTCACCCCAAATCCCAATTTTTTCACCTCAAAATTCAAAAAAAATCCCTTTTTTTTTGTCCAAAATCCCCAAGTTTTACCCCAAATCTCAGTTCCCCCAAAACCTCCACGTTTTCTCCTCAAATCCCCATTTTTTGTCTAAAAATCTTCATTTTAGCACCTAAAATCTCCATTTTTTCACCCAAAATCCCCATTTTTTACCAAAAATTGACATTTTTTCCCCAAAATCAATTTCCCCTTCAAACCATCAGATTTTTCCCTAAAAATTTCAATTTTTTTCTCAAAAACCCTCATTTTTTGCTCTAAAACTGACATTTTTTCACCTATAACCCTCATTTTTTCAACTAAATTTTTCAATTTTTTCCCAAAATTCCCATTTTTCACCCCAAAACTCACAACTGCCTAAAACCCCTCTTTTATTCTCTAAAAACAAAGATTTTTTCCCTCACAAAATCCGGTTTTTTGGGCCTAACATCCACATTTTTTGCTCTAAAAACTCCATTTTTCCACTAAAAATTCCCATTTTTCCCCAATATTCCCATTTTTCAACCCAAAATTCACAACCGCCTAAGATTTTTTTCCTTCACAAAATTCGGGTTTTTTTGGCCTAAAATCCTCATTTTCTGCTCTAGAAATGCCATTTTTTCACCGAAAATCCTCATTTTTTCACCGAAAAACTCCATTTTTTTTGCCCCAGCTCCCAGATTTTTGCCCAAAATCCCCATTTTTTGCCCCAAACCTTGAGCACGAGCCAGGTCGAGGCTGTGACCAGCACGGGGGGGACACAAAATCCCCATTTCCACTGAAAATCCCCATTTTGGGCCTAAAATCCTCATTTTTCCACCCAAAATCCCCAATTTTTCCCAAAATCCCCATTTTTCACCCCAAAACTCACAACTGCCTAAAACCCCTCTTTTATTCTCTAAAAACAAAGATTTTTTTCCCTCACAAAATTCAATTTTTGGGCCTAAAATCCGCATTTTTTGCTCTAGAAACGCCATTTTTTCACCGAAAATCCTCATTTTTTCACCGAAAAACTCCATTTTTTTTGCCCCAGCTCCCAGATTTTTGCCCAAAATCCCCATTTTTTGCCCCAAACCTCGAGCACGAGCCAGGTGGAGGCTGTGACCAGCACGGGGAGGACACAAAATCCCCATTTCCACTGAAAATCCCCATTTTAGGCCTAAAACCTCAATTTTTTCACCCAAAATCCCCATTTTTCCCAAAATTCCCGTTTTTCACCCCAAAACTCACAACTGCCTAAAACCCCTCTTTTATTCTCTAAAAACAAAGATTTTTTTCCCTCACAAAATCCGGTTTTTTGGGCCTAACATCCTCATTTTTTGCTGAAAAATCTCAATTTTTTCACCTAAAACCCTCATTTTTCCACCAAAATTTCCCATTTTTTCCCAAAATTCCCATTTTTCACCCCAAAACTCACAACTGCCTAAAACCCTTCTTTTATTCTCTAAAACCAAAAATTTTTTTCCCTCACAAAATCTGGTTTTTTGGGCCTAAAACCCCCATTTTTTGCTCTAAATCCTCATTTTTCCACCAAAAATCCTCATTTTTCCACCAAAATTTCCCCAATTTTTCCCAAAATTCCCATTTTTCACCCCAAAACTCACAACTGCCTAAAACCCCTCTTTTATTCTCTAAAAACAAAGATTTTTTTCCCTCACAAAATCCGGTTTTTTGGGCCTAACATCCTCATTTTTTGCTGAAAAATCTCAATTTTTTCACCTAAAACCCTCATTTTTCCACCAAAATTTCCCATTTTTTCCCAAAATTCCCATTTTTCACCCCAAAACTCACAACTGCCTAAAACCCCTCTTTTACTCTCTAAAACCAAAAATTTTTTTCCCTCACAAAATTTGGTTTTTTGGGCCTAAAATCCTCATTTTTTGCTCTAAAAACGCCATTTTTTCACCGAAAATCCCCATTTTTTCACCTAAAAACTCCATTTTTTTGCTAAAACCTCTATTTTTTGCCCCAAATCCCAGATTTTTGCCCAAAATCCCCATTTTTTGCCCCAAACCTGGAGCACGAGCCAGGTCGAGGCTGTGACCAGCACGGGGGGGACACAAAATCCCCATTTCCACTGAAAATCCCCATTTTAGGCCTAAAACCTCATTTTTTCACCCAAAATCCCCATTTTTCCCAAAATTCCCGTTTTTCACCCCAAAACTCACAACTGCCTAAAACCCCTCTTTTATTCTCTAAAAATAAAGATTTATTTCCCTCACAAAATTCAATTTTGGGCCTAAAATCCGCATTTTTTGCTGTAAAATTGCCATTTTTTCACCTAAAACCTTCATTTTTTCACCAAAATTTCCCATTTTTTCCCAAAATTCCCCTTTTTCACCCCAAAACTCACAACTGCCTAAAAACCCTGCTTGACTACCTAAAAACAAAGATTTTTTTCTCTCACAAAATTCGGTTTTTTGGGCCTAAAATCCACATTTTTTGCTCTAGAAACGCCATTTTTTCACCGAAAATCCTCATTTTTTCACCGAAAAACTCCATTTTTTTTGCCCCAGCTCCCAGATTTTTGCCCAAAATCCCCATTTTTTGCCCCAAACCTCGAGCACGAGCCAGGTGGAGGCTGTGACCAGCACGGGGAGGACGTAGAAGGGGTCGGGAGCGGCCAAATTGGGGAACCAGGCCAGGCCCCCCTGGAGCAGCCCCGGCACCGGCGCCGCCGCCATTCCCTGCAGGGCCAGGAAAAAAGACACAAAAAGGGGGGTCTGGGACCCCCAAAAATCATTAATTAATTAAAATTAATTAAGGATTAATTAGGGATTTATGGAGGAATTTTTTGGGATTTTTTACGGAATTTTTTTTGGATTTTTTTTTGATTTTTTATGAATTTTTGAGGATTTTTTCTCAATTTTCGAGGGATTTTTTAGGGTTTTTTTTATGAATTTTTAGGGATTTTTTTGTGGAATTTTAAGGCAGAAATTCTTCAGAAAATGACCAAAAATGAGGCAAAATTATGGGAGAAATTTAACAAATTTTGGGGCATTTTGAGGAGAATTTTTGGGGATTTTTGGCCCCAATTGTGGAACCAGCCCAGCCCTGCAGGGCCAGGAAAAAGGAGACAAAAAGGGGGGTCTGGGACCCCCAAAAATCATTAATTAATTAAAATTAATTAAGGATTAAGTAGGGATTTATGGAGGAATTTTTTGGGGATTTTTTACGGAATTTTTTGGGGATTTTTTCGGGATTTTTTATGAATTTTTGATGATTTTTTTCCCATTTTTTGATGATTTTTTAGTGAATTTTTGATAATTTTTTAGGGATTTTTTTGTGATTTTTTCGGGATTTTTTTGAGGCAGAAATTCTTCAGGAAATACCCAAAAATGAGGTAAAATTATGGGAGAAATTTAACAAATTTTGGGAAATTTTGAGGCATTTTGAGGAGAATTTTTGGCCTCACCTGTGGAACCAGCCCAGCCCCTGCAGGGCCAGGAAAAAAGACACAAAAAGGGGGGTCTGGGACCCGCAAAAATCATTAATTAATTAAAATTAATTAAGGAATAACAACTGGGGGAATTTTTTGGGATTTTTTTACGGAATTTTTTTCGGATTTTTTTGGGATTTTTTATGAATTTTTGAGGATTTTTTCTCAATTTTCGAGGGATTTTTTAGGGATTTTTTATGAATTTTTAGGGATTTTTTTTGTGGAATTTTAAGGCAGAAATTCTTCAGAAAATGACCAAAAATGAGGCAAAATTATGGGAGAAATTTAACAAATTTTGGGGCATTTTGAGGAGAATTTTTGGGGATTTTTGGCCCCAATTGTGGAACCAGCCCAGCCCTGCAGGGCCAGGAAAAAGGGCACAAAAAGGGGGGTCTGGGACCCCCAAAAATCATTAATTAATTAAATTAATGAAGGATTAATTAGGGATTTATGGAGGAATTTTTTGGGATTTTTTACGGAATTTTTTGGGGATTTTTCGGGATTTTTTATGAATTTTTGATGATTTTTTCCCATTTTTTGATGATTTTTTAGTGAATTTTTGATAATTTTTTAGGGATTTTTTTGTGATTTTTTGGGGATTTTTTAGGGATTTTTTTAGGCAGAAATTCTTCAGGAAATACCCAAAAATGAGGCAAAATTATGGGAGAAATTTAACAAAATTGGGAAATTTTGGGGCATTTTGAGGAGAATTTTTAGGGTTTTTTGCCCTCAACTGTGGAACCAGCCCAGCCCCTGCAGGGCCAGGAAAAAGGACACAAAAAGGGGGGTCTGGGACCCCCAAAAATCATTAATTAATTAAAATTAATTCAGGATTAATTAAGGATTTATTGAGGAATTTTTGGGGATTTTTTACAGAATTTTTTTCGGATTTTTTTTTGGATTTTTTATGAATTTTTGAGGATTTTTTTTTCAATTTTCGGGGGATTTTTTAGTGAATTTTTAGTAATTTTTTTGGGGATTTTTTAGGTAAGATTTTAAGGCACAAATTCTTTAAGAAATGACCAAAAATTAAGCAAAATTATGGGAGAAATTTAACAAAATTTGGGAAATTTTGGGGCATTTTGAGGAGAATTTTTAGGGATTTTTGACCCCAATTGTGGAATCAGCCCAGCCCTGCAGGGCCAGGAAAAAGGACACAAAAAGGGGGGGCTGGGACCCCAAAAATCAGAAATTAATTCTAAAAATTAATTTAAAAACATTGAAAAATATTCCAGATTTTTTTGCAATTTTTTTGCAATTTTTTTGATTTTTTACAGAATTTTTTTCGGATTTTTTATAAATTTTTTTTCAATTTTTTGGTGATTTTTCCCCTCTTTTTCTGCATTTTTTTCTGGGTTTTTGAAGGGTTTGAAAATCCAAGATTCACCCAAAATTAGGGAAATTTCTAAAATAAATTTGAGGAATTTGAAGAAATTTTTAGGATTTTTTTTTCGGAATTTTCCTGGGTTTTTGAAGTGAATTTTTTCTCAATTTGGGCCTTTTTAAAGGAATTTTTTAATGAGATTTTGTACTCTAAAGCCATAAAAAAATTTAAAAATTCCATAGAAATATTTTACAAAACGCAGAAAAAATTTAGAGAAAATTTGGGATTTTTTTAAAGAATTTTTCTCAATTTTTGTGCAATTTTAAAAAATTTTTTCAGATTTTTTTTTTAATTTTTGATGATTTTTTTCCCATTTTTCCAAGATTTATTTCCATTTTTTTTTCTGATTTTTAAAGCAATTTTTGAGATTTTTTAAAGGATTTCAAAGCCTGAAATGCATCAAAAATCACAGAATTTTGTGAATTTTTTTCCTGATTTTTTGCTCAATTTTGAGCATTTTTTTCATCATTTTTAAGAATTTTTAGGGATTTTTTTGTGGAATTTTTGAGACTTAATAGAAAGTTTGGGGGCTCAATTTGGGATTTTTTTTGGGCTGTATTTGGGATTTTTTGGGAGAAAAATTCGAATTTTTTGGGGCTGATTTTGGGATTTTTGGGGGCAGAAATTCGGATTTTTTGGGGATTCTTTGTTGTTGAATTTGGGATTTTTTGTTGTTGAATTTGGGATTTTTTGGGGCAAAAATTCGGATTTTTTGGGGCTGAATTGGGGAATTTTTGGGGAATTTTTGGGGCTGAATTTGGGATTTTTCATTGCTGAATTTGGGATTTTTTGGGGCAAAAATTCGGATTTTTTGGGGCTGAATTGGGGAATTTTTGGGGGCAAAAATTCGAATTTTTTGGGGCTGAATTTTGGATTTTTTGGGGATTTTTTGGGGCTGAATTTGGGATTTTTGGGGATTTTTTAGGGCTGAATTTGGGATTTTTTTGGGACTGAATTTGGGACTTTTGGGGATTTTTTAGGGCTGAATTTGGGATTTTTTAGGGCTGAATTTGGGATTTTTTGGGGAATTTTTGTGGCTGAATTTGGGGAATTTTTGTGGCTGAATTTGGGATTTTTTAGGGCTGAATTTTGGATTTTTTAGGGCTGAATTTTGGATTTTTTGGGGGATTTTTGGGGTTCCAAACCTGCACGAGGGGCACCAGGAAGCCCCGGAGCGGATTCACGTTGTGACGTCGCTGGTACGACACCAATTCTGAGTAGGCCACGGCCACTGAGGGGTTAAAAAGGGGCGTGGTCAGTCCAAAAGGGCATGGCCGGCAAGCCCCGCCCCCAAAATCCAGGAAAAAACAACAAAAAAAAAGGAAAAATAATAAAAAATTAAAATAGGGCGAGGTCCCTTTAAGAACAAGCCACGCCCACTTGATGTCCTTAAATGGGGGTTTGTGGCTGTAATGGATGGGGCACATGAGGCCACGCCCACTTTACCAAATTTGGGTGGTTCCACCTTAAACAATGGTCATGCCCATATAAGGTCATGCCCTGTTCCCATTATTGGACCCAATTTTTAAGCTCCTCCCACTCTCATTTAGGCCACGCCCCCTCAGACAAGGAACAGCCACAAAAACCCTGAAAAACTCAACAGAAATTCAAATAGGGTGAGGTCCCTTTAAGAGTAAGCCACGCCCACTTAATGCCCATATATGGAATAGGGCATACAAATAATGAGGTAAGTGAGGCCACGCCCCTTTTGGACAAAATTTGGGGGCGTTAACTTTTAAATTTAGCAATGCCCATATAAGGACATGCCCATTTAAGGTAATTTTTCATTTAGAATTCCTTCATTTTAGCCCCTCCCACTCCAATTTAGGCCACGCCCATCTCAGGCAGGCCACACCCACCTCAGCCAAGCCACGCCCACCAAAATTGAGAAAAAACCAAAAAAAGGTAAAAAAACCCCACAAAAATGAAAATGGGGTGAGGTCCCTTTAAGGATAAGCCACACCCACTCGATGCCCATATATGGAATAAGACAAGCACATAATGAGGCGGGACCACGCCCCTTTAGGACCAAATTTGGAGGTTTTAACACTAAAATTCTGTCATGCCCATATATGGCAATTTCCCCCTGTGGCTTCCGTAATTTACATCCCAAAATTGTGGCCCCTCCCAGTCCAAATTAGGCCACACCCACAATCCTTAAGCCACGCCCACCAACTGTAAGCCACGCCCCTTTGAGCCAATTTTGCTGCTTTTTAACCCCATTTTTGGCCATTTTTATCCCAATTTTTGGGCTTTTTTCACCCAAATTTCACCTCCCCGCCATCCCAAATCTGTCCAAATTTTAGGCCACGCCCACAATCGCACAAACCACGCCCACAACCATTAAGCCACGCCCACAAACCCCCATTTTTGGTCATTTTCACCTCATTTTTTGCCTATTTTCATCCAAATTTTGCCTCCCACCCCACAGGTTTAAGGCCACGCCCACAATCCACTAAACCACGCCCACAAGCGTCAAGCCACGCCCCTTTAACCCAATTTTTGTGCATTTTAACTCCACTTTTTCACCTTTTTTCACCGAAATTTCATCTCCCATTCCACAAACTTTGAGGCCACGCCCACAAGTCAATAAGCCACGCCCACAACCCTTAAGCCACGCCCATTTCGATCCCGTTTTGGGCTTTTTAATCCCCATTTTTCTGCATTTTAACCCCATTTTTCATCTCTTTTCACCCAAATTTCGCCCCCCACCCCCAAAACTTTGAGGCCACGCCCACAAACCAATAAGCCACGCCCACAATCCTTAAGCCACGCCCCTCCAACCCAATTTTTTCATCATTTCACCCCCATTTTTGCTCATTTAACCCCATTTTTTCACCGTTTTTCACCCAAATTTTCCCCATTTTTCCACCCAAAATCCCCATTTTGTCCACCAACTTTTCACCTCAAATCCTCATTTTTCCCTTCCATTTTCCTCCCATTTTTCACCCAATTTACCCCCTAAAATCCCTATTTTTTCACCATTTCCCACCCAATTTTTCCCCCTAAAATCCTCATTTTTCCCCATTTTTCAGCCAATTTTTCACCCAATTTTCCCCATTTTTCCCCATAATTTTTCCCTTTTTTTCCCCATTTTCCACCCAATGTTTCCCTCTAAAATCCCAATTTTTCCACTGTTTTCACCCAATTTACCCCACTAAAATCCTCATTTTTTCCCCATTTCTCCCCATTTTTCACCCAAATTTCCCCATTTTTTATCCAATTTTCACCATTTACCACCAATTTCCCCCATTTTTATCCCAATTTTCCCCCATTTTCCCCATTTCCCCCCCATTTTCCCCCAATGCCCCCAATTTCCCCATTTTCCCCATTTTTCCCTCTAAAATCCCCATTTTCCCCCTAAAATCCCCATTTTTCCCCATTTCTCACCATTTTTCACCCGATTTTCCCCATTTTTCCCCAATTTTCCCCATTTTTCCTCCAATTTTACCCATTCTCCCCCCATTTCCCCCACATTTTTCCCCCGTTTTTCACCCATTTTTCACCAAATTTTCCCCATTTTTTCCCCTAAAATCCCCAGTTTTCCACTGTTTCTCACCCAATTTCCCCCATTTTTCACCCAATTTCCCACCCAATTTTTCCCTCTAAAACCCCCCAATTTTCCCCATTTTTTCCAGCATTTTTCCCCCATTTTCCCCCAATTTTCCCCATTTTTTCCCCCCATTTCTCCCCCATTTTTCACCCGATTTTCCCCATTTTTCCCCCATTTTCCTCCATTTCCCCCAATTGCCCCCCATTTTCCCCTCGTTTTTCACTCAATTTTCCTCATTTTTCCCCCATTTTTCACCCAATTTACCCCCCTAAAAATCGCTATTTTTCTCTCATTTCTCCCCTGTTTTTCCCCCCATTTTCCCACCCAATTTACTCCTCTAAATTCCTCATTTTTCCCCCATATTCCCCCTAAAATCCCCATTTTTCCCCCTTTTCCCCCCAATTTTCCCCATTTTTCCCAGCATTTTTCCCCCCATTTTCCCCTTGTTTTTCACCAAATTTTCCCCATTTTTTCTCCATTTTCCACCCAATTTACCCCCCTAAAAATCCCCATTTTTTCCCCATTTCTCCCGTTTTCCCGCCATTTTCCCCATTTTTCCCGTTTTTTCCTCATTTTTTTCCACCTAATTTTTCTCTATTTTTCCCCAATTTCTCCCCCATTTTTCTCCCAATTTTCCCCCATTTTTATCCCAATTTTCCCCCATTTTTTCCCAGCATTTTTCCCCCCATTCTTCCCCATTTCCCCCCCAATTTTCCCCCATTTTTTCCCCCATTTTTCACCCAATGTGTCCCCCTAAAATCCCGATTTTTCCACCATTTTTCCCCCATTTTTCACCCAATTTTTCTCCTAAAATCCCCATTTTTTCACCCAATTTTTCCCCCCATTTTTCCCCATTTTTCACCCGATTTCCCCCATTTTTCCCCCATTTTCCCCCCAATTTTCCCCCATTTTTCCCCCCATTCCCCCCCCCATTTTTCCCCATTTCCCCCCATTTTATCACTATTTTCCACCCAATTTTCCCCATCTTTTTCCCCATTTTTCACCTAAAAATCCCCATTTTGTCACCGGTTTTCACCCATTTTCCCCATTTTTTCCAGCATTTTCCCTCCATTTTTCCCCCAATTTTCCACATTTTTCACCCAATTTTCCCCACTTCCTCCCCATTTTCCCCCCATTTTTCCCCATTTCCCCCCATTTTTCCCCACTTTTCCCCATTTTCCCCCATTTTCCCCATTTTTCACCCAATATGTCCCCCTAAAATCCCGATTTTTCCACCATTTTCCCACCATTTTTCCCCCCATTTTCCCCATTTTTTCACCATTTTTCACCTGATTTTCTCCATTTTTTCGCTGTTTTTCCCCTATTTCTTCCCCATTTTTTCCCCATTTTCCCCCCATTTCCCCCCATTTTTTCACCATTTTTCACCCGATTTTCTCCATTTTTTCACTGTTCTTCACCCATTTTCCCCCATTTTTCCCCATTTCCCACCCAATTTTCCCCCATTTTTTCACCGTTTTTCACCCGATTTTCCCCATTTTTTCTCCTAAATTCCCCATTTTTCACCCAATTTTCCCCCATTTTTCACCCAATTTCCCCATTTTTCCCCCATTTTTCCCCCATTCTTCCCCATTTTCCCCCCAATTTTCCCCCATTTTCCCCATTTTTCACCCAATATGTCCCCCTAAAATCCCGATTTTTCCACCATTTTCCCACCATTTTTCCCCCCATTTTCCCCATTTCTGCCCCCATTTTTTCACCATTTTTCACCCGATTTTCTCCATTTTTTCGCTGTTTTTCCCCCATTTTTCCCCCATTTTCCCCCATTTTTTCACCATTTTTCACCCAATTTTGTCCATTTTTTCACTGTTTTTCACCCATTTTCCCCCATTTTTCCCCATTTCCCACCCAATTTCCAATTTTCCCCATTTTTCCCCCATTTTTTCACTGTTTTTCACCCGATTTTCCCCATTTTTTCTCCTAAATTCCCCATTTTTCCCCCCATTTCCCCCCCGTTTTCCCCCCCATTTCCCATTTTTCCCCTCAATTTCCCCCCAATTTCTCCCCATTTTCCCCATTTCCCCCATTTTTCCCCCATTTTCCCCATTTTCCCCCCCGTTTTCCCCCATTTCCCCCCCATTTTCCCCATTTTTCCCTCAGTTTTCCTCAGTTTTTCACCCATTTTTCCCCATTCTTCCCCATTTTTCCCCAATTTCCCCCCCATTTTTCCCTCCATTTCCCCTCATTTTTCCCCCATTTTCCCCATTTCCCCCCCCAATTTTCCCCCATTTTTCACCCGATTTTCCCCATTTCTCCCCCATTATTTTTTCACCATTTTTTACCCAATTTACCCCCCAAAAATCCCCATTTTTCCTCCATTTCTCCCGCGTTTTTCACCCAATTCCCCCCATTTTTCCCCATTTCCCCCCCATTTTTTCCCCCATTTTCCCCCCCATTTTTCCCCCAATTTTCCAACATTTTTTCACCCCAATTTTCCCCACTTCCCCCCCCAATTTTCCCCATTGTTTCCCCATTTCTCCGTTTTTCCCGTTTTTCAGTCAATTTTCCCCATTTTTTCACCCAATTTTCCCCATTTCCCCCCATTTTCCCCTCTAAAATCCTCATTTTTCCCCATTTCTCCTGTGTTTTTCACCCAATTTTCCCCATTTTTCCCCATTTCCTCCCAATTTTTCCCATTTTTCCCCCATTTTCCCCTCATTTTTCACCCAATTTTCCCCTTTTTCCCCTCATTTTTCCCCCGTTTTTCACCCAATTTTCCCCAATTTTCCCCAATTTCCCCACCCAATTTCCCCCATTTTTTTACCATTTTCCACCCAATTTTCCCCATTTCTCCCCCATTTTTCCCCCAATCTTCCCCACTTCCCCCCCAATTTTCCCCATTTTTCCCCATTTCTCCCGTTTTCCCCGTTTTTCAGCCAATTTTCCCCATTTTTCCCCCCAATTTCCCCCCATTTTTCCCCCAATTTTCCCATATCCCCCCCATTTTTTCCCCATTTCCCCCCATTTTTTACCCGATTTTCCCCGTAAAATCCCCACTTTTTCACCGAATTTCTCCCCCATTTTTCACCAAATTTCTCCCCCATTTTTCTCCATTTTTTCCCAGCATTTTTCCCCCAATTTTCCCCCCCATTTTTCCCCCCATTTTCCCCCCAATTTTCCCCCATTTTTCACCCAATTTTCCCCCCATTTTCCCCCATTTCCCCCCCCCATTTTCCCACCATTTTTCACCCGATTTTCTCTATTTTTTCACTGTTTTTGCCCCATTTTCCCCACCCACCCTGGTTGGGGTCCGTTCCGCGGCCTCGCGCTGGCCCCGCAGCACCAGCGGCAGCAGCAGCAGCCGGACACCGACTGTGCCTGGAAAAGGTAAAAAATACAAAATTCTGGGGGTTTGGGAGGGGAAAATGCAAAATTCTGGGGGTTTGGGGAGGTTTGTGAGGGGAAAATGCAAAATTCAGGGGGTTTGGGGAGATTTAGCGTGAGGAGAAAACACCAAGTTCAGGGATTTTTGTGAGGGGAAAATGCAAAATTCAGGGGGTTTGGGGCCTTTTGTGAGGGGAAAATGCAAAATTCAGGGGGTTTGTGAGGGGAAAATACAAAATTCAGGGGGTTTGGGAGGGGAAAATGCAAAATTCAGGGGGTTTGGGAGGGGAAAATGCAAAATTCAGGGGGTTTGGGGCCTTTTGTGAGGGGAAAATACAAAATTCAGGGGGTTTGGGAGAGGAAAGTGCAAAATTCTGGGGGTTTGGGGCTTTTTGTGAGGGGAAAATGCAAAATTCAGGGGGATTGTGAGGGGAAAACACCAAATTCAGGGCATTTGGTGAGGAGAAAATACAAAATTCTGGGGGTTTGGGGCCTTTTGTGAGGGGAAAATGCAAAATTCAGGGGGTTTGGGAGGGGAAAATGCAAAATTCTGGGGGTTTGGGGCCTTTTGTGAGGGGAAAATACAAAATTCAGGGGGTTTGGGAGGGGAAAATGCGAAATTCAGGGGGTTTGTGAGGGGAAAATGCAAAATTCAGGACTTTTTGTGAGGGGAAAATACAAAATTCAGGGATTTTTGTGAGGGGAAAATACAAAATTCAGGGGGTTTGTGAGGGGAAAATGCAAAATTTAGGGGGTTTGGGGCATTTTGTGAGGGGAAAATACAAAATTCAGGGGGTTTGGGAGGGGAAAATGCGAAATTCAGGGGGTTTGTGAGGGGAAAATGCAAAATTCTGGGGGTTTGTGAGGGGAAAATGCAAAATTCAGGGGGTCTGTGAGGGGAAAATGCAAAATTCTGGGGGTTTGTGAGGGGAAAATGCAAAATTCTGGGGGTTTGGGGAGGTTTGTGAGGGGAAAATACAAAATTCTGGGGCTTTGGTGAGGAGAAAATGCAAAATTTAGGGCCTTCGGTGAGCGGAAAATAAAAAATTCAGGGGATTTTTGTGAGGGGAAGACACCAAATTCAGGGATTTTTGTGAGGGGAAAATGCAAAATTCAGGGGGTTTGTGAGGGGAAAATGCAAAATTCAGGGGATTTGTGAGGGGAAAATACAAAATTCAGGGGGTTTGTGAGGGGAAAATGCAAAATTCAGGGGGTTTGTGAGGGGGAAAACACCAAATTCAGGGCATTTGGGGCCTTTTGTGAGGGGAAAATACCAAATTCAGGGATTTTTGTGAGAGGAAAATACCAAATTCAGGGCATTTGGGGAGGGGAAAATACAAAATTTAGGGGATTTGGTGAGGGGAAGACACTAAATTCAGGATTTTTGTGAGGGAAAACACCAAATTCAGGGCATTTGGGGAGGTTTGTGAGGGGAAAATACCAAATTCAGGGATTTTTGTGAGGGGAAAATACAAAATTCAGGACTTTTTGTGAGGGGAAAATACAAAATTCAGAGATTTTTGTGAGGGGAAAATACAAAATTCAGGGCACTTGGGAGGTTTGAGAGGGGAAAACACAAAATTCAGGGCGTTTGTGAGGGGAAAATGCAAAATTTAGGGGATTTGGGAAATTTTGGTAAAGGGAAAATACCAAATTCAGGGGGTTTGGGGAGGTTTGTGAGGGGAAAATACCAAATTCAGGACTTTTGTGAGGGGAAAATACAAAATTCAGGGCATTTTGTGAGGGGAAAATACAAAATTCAGGGCATTTTGTGAGGGGAAAATACAAAATTCTGGGGGTTTGGGGAGATTTGTGAGGGGAAAATACAAAATTCAGGGATTTTTGTGAGGGGAAAACACCAAATTCAGGGCATTTGGTGAGGGGAAGACACTAAATTCAGGATTTTTGTGAGGGGAAAACACCAAATTCAGGGCATTTGGGGAGGTTTGTGAGGGGAAAATACCAAATTCAGGGGATTTGGGGCATTTTGTGAGGGGAAAATGCAAAATTCAGGGGATTTGTGAGGGGAAAATGCAAAATTCAAGGGGTTTGTGAGGGGAAAATACAAAATTCAGGGGATTTGTGAGGGGAAAATATAAAATTCAGGATTTTTGTGTAAGGGAAAACACCAAATTCAGGGCATTTCGTGAGGGGAAAATACAAAATTCAGGACTTTTTGTGAGGGGAAAATACAAAATTCAGAGATTTTTGTGAGGGGAAAATACAAAATTCAGGGGATTTGTGAGGGGAAAATGCAAAATTCAGGGCATTTGGGGAGATTTGTGAGGGGAAAATACAAAATTCAGGGCTTTTTGTGAGGGGAAAATACAAAATTCAGGGATTTTGTGAGGGGAAAATACAAAATTCAGGGGGTTTGTGAGGGGAAAATGCAAAATTCAGGGCATTTGGTGAGGGGAAAATAAAAAATACAGGGGACTTGGAGAGGGGAAAATACAAAATTCAGGGCTTTTTGTGAGGGGAAAATACAAAATTTAGAGGATTTGGGGAGAGGAAAATACAAAATTCAGGGCCTTTGGTGAGGGCAAAACATCAAATTCTGGGCATTTGGGGAGGGGAAAATACAAAATTCAGGGATTTTTGTGAGGGAAAAATGCAAAATTCAGGGCATTTGGTGAGAGGAAAATACAAAATTCAGGGGATTTGTGAGGGGAAAATACAAAATTCAGGGGATTTGGGGCCTTTTGTGAGGGGAAAATACCAAATTCAGGGCATTTCGGGAGGAGAAAATACAAAATTCAGGGGGTTTGGGGAGGTTTGTGAGGGGAAAATACCAAATTCAGGGGGTTTGGGGATTTTGGTAAAGGGAAAATACAAAATTCAGGGGGTTTGGGGATTTCAGGGAGGAGAAAACAGCAAAAATTGGATGGGAAAACAGAAAAGTTGGAGGAAAAACCAAAAAATCACAGCCTGAAACACCAAAATTTGACCCCAGAACCCCAAAATCTGAGCCCAAAACGTGACCCAAAAACCCCGAAAGTTCGACCCCAAAACCCCACAAAATTTGAGCCCAAAAGCCTCAAAACCTGACCCCAAAAGCCCAAAATCTGACCCTAAAATGTGACCCCAAAACCCCACAAAATCTCAGCCTTAAAACCCCAAAATTGGGCACAAAAGCCCCAAAATCTGACCCCAAAACCCCAAAAGTTTGACCCAAAACCCCACAAAATGTGACCCCAAAACGCCAAAATCCCCATTTTCTCCCATTTCCCCCCAATTTTCCCCCCATTTTTCCCAATTTCCCCCATTTTCCTCCAATTTCCCCCAATTTTCCCCCATGATTTTTTCCATTTCCCCCCAGTCTCCCCCATTTTCCCCATTTCCCCCCATTTTCCCCCAATTTTCCTCCATTTCTCCATTTTTCCCATTTTCCCCCCAATTTCCCCCCATTGTTCCCAATTTCCCCCATTTCCCCTTTTTTCCCAATTCTCCCCCATTTTCCCCCATTATTTTCCCCCCAATTCCCTCCCCATTATTTTCCCCATTTGCCCCCAATTCTCCCCCATTTTTCTCCCAATTTTTCCCAACTTCCCCCCAATTTTCCCCATTATTTCCCCCATTTTCCCCCTTTTCCCAATTTCCCCCATTTCCCCCAATTTTCCCCCCATTTTTCCCATTTTTTCCCCATTATTTTCCCCCATTTCCCCCCAATTTCCCCTCAATTTTCCCCATTTTTCCCCTTTTTCACCCATTTTTTCCCTCTAAAATCCTCATTTTTTTCCCATTTTCCCCCATTTCTCCCATTTTTTCCCAATTTCCCCCATTTTTCCCCATTATTTTCCCTGTTTCCCCCCCAATTTCCCCCCATTTTCCCAATTTTTCCCCATTTTTCCCCATTTTCCCACCCAAACTCCCCATTTTTCACCCAATTTTTCCCTCTAAAATCCTCATTTTTTTTCTCCATTTTTAACCCGTTTTTCCCCATTTTTTCACCCAATTTTCCCATTTTTCCCCCATTTCCCCCATTATTTCCCCCATTCTTCCCCCATTATTTCCCCATTATTTTCCCCCATTATTTTCCCAAATTCCCCCATTTCCCCCATTATTTTCCCCATTTTCCTCCCATTTTTCCCCATTTCCCCCCATTTCTCCCCAAATTTCCCCCATTTCTCCCCATTATTTCCCCCATTATTTTCCCCATTTTCCTCCCATTATTTCCCCATTTTCCCCAATTTTCCCCCCCATTATTTTCCTCATTTCCCCTCCAATTTTCCCCATTATTTTCCCCCTTATTTTCCCCATTATTTTCCCAATTCCCCCCATTTTCCCCCCATTCTTTCCCCCTTTTCCCCATTATTTCCCCCATTATTTCCCCATTATTCCCCCCATTATTTCCCCCATTTTCCCCCCATTATTTCCCCCATTTTCCCCATTATTTCCCCATTTTTCCCCCATTTTCCCCATTATTTTCCCCACTATTTCCCCCATTCCCCCCCCATTATTTCCCCCTTTATTCCCCCCATTATTTCCCCAATTTTCTGCATTATTTTCCCCCATTATTTCCCCAATTTTCCCCTTTATTTTCCCCCATTTTCCCCCATTTTTCCCCCATTTCCCCCCATTATTTCCCCCATTATTTTCCCAATTCCCCCATTTTCCCCCCATTATTTCCCCATTTTTCCCCCAATTTTCCCCCATTATTTCCCCCCTTATTTCCCCCATTTCCCCCCATTATTTCCCCCATTTTTCCCCATTTTCCCCATTATTTCCCCATTATTTTCCCCATTATTTTCCCCCCATTTTCCCCATTATCTCCCCCATTATTTCCCCCATTTCCCCCCATTATTCCCCCCATTTTCCCCATTTTCCCACCCAAAATCCCCCTTTTTTCACCCAATTTTTCCCTTTAAAATCCTCATTTTTTCTCTATTTTTACCCTGTTTTCCCCCAATTTTCCCCATTTTTCACCCAATTTTCCCATTTTTTCCCCATTTTCCCCCAAATTTTCCCTCTAAAATCCTCCTTTTTCCCATTTTTCCCATTTTTCCCCCATTTTTCCCTCACCTGCAGCGATGGCCCCGGCCCAGGGCAGCCCCAGCTCCAGGTGCAGAAATTCCAGAAGGTTCTGAACCAACCCCACGGGGCTGCAACCGCCCAGGCCCAGCTCCTGCAGCCGGGGCTCCCCCAAATGGGGCAAATTCCCGGGAATTTGGGCAATTTCAGGGGCTGGGGGAGGGGCAGGGGGCTGGGAGGGGGGAAAGGGGAAAAAAATGGGAAATTTGGGGAAAAAAAAAGGGAATTTTGGGGTGGGATTGGAGAGAAATCGGTCATGGGGAAAGTAAAGTTTGCGTGCGAAAATTACACAAAATTCACCCAAAAATCCCAAAAAAATCCCCCCAAAAATGCTCCAAATTCAGCCAAAAAATATACAAAACTCACCCCAAAAAACCCCCAAAATGCCCAAAATTCACCTCAAAAATCCCCCAAAAATTCAGCCAAAAATGCCCAAAATTCACCCAAAAAATCCCCAAAATTCAGCCAAAAAATCCCCAAAATTCAGCCAAAAAATCCCCCCAAAAATCCCCAGAATTCGCCCAAAAAATTGAAAAAAATCACCCAAAAATGCCCAAAATTCACCCCAAAAATTTCCCCAATAATGCCCAAAAATGGCCCCAAAAATCCCCAAAAAATTCTAAATAATCACCCAAAAATCCCCAAAATTCACCCCAAAAATCCCCCAAAAATCCCAAAAAATGCCCCCAAAAATCTCCAAAATTCCCCCCAAAAAATTGCCCCAAAAATAACCCCCAAAATTCAGCCAAAAATGCCCCCAAAAATGCCCAAAAAATCCCCCAAATCCACCAAAAAATGCCCAAAATTCACCCCTAAAATCGCCCCAAAAATGCCCAAAATTCACCCAAAAAATTCTAAATAATCACCCGAAAAATCGCCCCAAAAATGCCCAAAATTCACCCGAAAATGCCCAAAATTCACCCAAAAAATCGCCCAAAAATGCCCAAAATTCAGCCAAAAATCCCCCAAAAATCCCCAAAATTCACCCAAAAAATCGCCCCAAAAATCCACAAAAAATCACCCAAAAAATCACCAAAAAATCACCCCAAAATTCACCCAAAAAATCACCCCAAAAATGCCCAAAATTCACCCAAAAAATCCCCCAAAAATTCCCAGAATTCACCCCCAAAAATCCCCAAAAATGCCCCCAAAAATCCCAAAAAAATCCCCCCAAAAATCTCCAAGATTCACCCAAAAATTCACCCCAAAAATCTCCAAAATTTACCCAAAAAATCTACAAAATTCAGCCAAAAAATCCCCCCCAAAAATCCACGAAATTCACCCAAAAATGCACCCAAAAATCCCAAAAATTCACCCAAAAAATCGCCCCAAAAATCCCCAAAATTCACCCGGAAATGCCAAAAATTCACCCAAAAAATCGCCCAAAAATCCCCAAAATTCACCCAAAAATTCTAAATAATTACCCAAAACATTCCCAAAATTCACCCCCAAAAATCCCCAAATTCACCCAAAAAAACTCTAAATAATCACCCAAAAATCGCCCCAAAAATGGCCAAAATTCAGCCAAAAATCCCCAAAATTCACCCCAAAAATCGCCCCAAAAATCCACAAAATTCACCCAAAAATGCCCAAAATTCAGCCAAAAAATCGCCCCAAAAATGCCAAAAAAATCGCCCCAAAAATGCCCAAAATTCACCCAAAAAATCACCCCAAAAATCTCCAAAATTGCCCCCAAAAAATCGCCCCAAAATTCCACAAAATTCATGCCAAAAAGTTCTAATTACTCACCAAAAAAATCTCCAAAATTTACCCAAAAATCACCCCAAAATTGCCAAAAATCAGCCAAAAATGCCCCCAAAAATCCACAAAAAATCCCCCCAAAAATCCCCAAAATTCACCCAAAAATCCCTTCAAAAATCCCCAAAATTCACCCAAAAAAATCTCAAAAATTCACCCAAAAATCCCCAAAAATCACCCAAAATAACCACAAAATTCACCCAAAAAATTGCCCCAAAAATCCCCAAAATTCACCCAAAAATCCCCCCCAAAATCGCCAAATTTCAGCCAAAAATCCCCAAAATTCACCCGAAAAATGCCCAAAATTCACCCAAAAAAATCTCAAAAATTCACCCAAAAATCCCCAAAAATCACCCAAAAAATCCCCAAAATTCACCCAAAAATCCCCAAAATCCCCCCAAAAATCCCCAAAATTCACCCAAAAAATCCCCTCAAAAGTCTGCAAAATTCACCCAAAAATCACCCGAAAAATCCCCAAAATTCACCCGAAAATGCCCAAAATTCAGCCAAAAAATCGCCCCAAAAATGCCCAAAAAATCCCCCCAAAAATGCCCAAAATTCACCCAAAAAATCCCCAAAAATCACCCAAAATATCCACAAAATTCACCCAAAAAATGCACCCAAAAATCCCCCAAAAATCTACAAAATTCACCCAAAAATCCCCAAAATTCACCCAAAAAAATGAAAAAAATCCCCCCAAAAATCCCCAAAATTTACCCAAAAAATTGAAAAAACACCCAAAAATCGCCCCAAAAATCTCCAAAATTCCCCCCCAAAAATCCCCCAAAAATCCCAAAAAAATCCCCCCAAAATTAAACCAAAAAATACCCCAAAATTCACCAAAAATTCCCCCCAAAATCTCCCAAATTCCACCCAAAAATCCCCGAAAGTCCTTAAAAAAATCCCCAAAAAATCGCCCAAAATTCACCCAAAAAATCGCCCCAAAAATCGCCAAAATTCACCCCAAAATCCCCAAAATTCACCCAAAAAAACGCCCCAAAAATGCCCCCCAAAATGCCCAAAATTCAGCCAAAAATGGCTCCAAAAATCGCCAAATTTCAGCCAAAATTCCCCCAAAAAATCCTCCCAAAAATCGCCAAAATTCACCAAAAAGTCGCCCCAAAAATGCTCTAAATTCACCCAAAAATCCCCAAAATAGAGCCAAAAAATTCTCAATAATCGCCCAAATTTTCCCCGTAAACCCCCAAATTTCCCTCAAAAATCCCAAATTTCCCTCATCACTCCCAGATTTCCCTCAAATGTCCCCCTCAAACCCCAAATTTCCCCCCAAACCCCAAATTTTCCTCAATTTTAACTCAAATTCCTCAAATTTCTCTCACAATTCCCCCACACCCCCAAATCCCTCAAATTTTCCCTGAAATTTCCCCCAAAATCCCAAAGTTCCCACAAAAATTCCCCAAATTTCCCTCAGAATCCCCCAAATTTCCCTCAAAAATTCCGAAATTTCCCTCAAAATCCCCCCAAAACCCCCAAATTTCCCTCAAATTCCCCACAAACGCCCAAATTTCCCTTAAAACCCCTCAAATTTCCCTCAAAACCCCCCCAAAACCCCCAAATCTCCCCCAAAATTCCCCACATTTCCCCCCAAACCCCCAAATTTCCCACAAAATCCCCCAAAATTCCACAAATTTTCCCCCAAAACTTCCAAATTTCCCTCATAATTCCAAAATCCCCAAATTTTCCTCAAAAATTCCCCAAATTCCCCTCAAAATCCCCCCAACTCCCAAATCTCCCACAAAATTCCCCAAATTTCCCACAAAATCCCAAAAAAATCCACAAATTTTCCCCCAAAACTCCGAAATTTCCCTCAAAACCCCTCAAATTTCCTTCAAAACCCCTCAAATTTCCCTCAAATTTTCGTCAGACCCCCAAATTTCCCTCAAAATCCCCCTAAACTCCCAAATTTCCCTCAAAACCCCTCAAATCTCCTCAAATTTTCGTCAAACCCCCAAATTTCCCTCAAAATCCCCCTAAACTCCCAAATTTCCCTCAAAACCCCTCAAATTTCCGTCAAAATTCCCCCAAATTTCCCTCAAAATTCCCCCAAAACCCCCAAATTTCCCTCAATTTTCCCCCAAAACCCCCAAATTTTCCTCATAAATCCCAAATTTCCCTCAAAAATCTCCAATTTCCCTCATAAATCCCAAATTTCCCTCAAATCCCCCCAAATTTTCCCGCCTCACCTGCCCAGCGTCGCTCGCCACTCCCCTCACGGCCGGGGCTCCGCAGCACCACACGGGACCCCGAAACCTCTGCAGGATAAAAACATTTTCTGTGCATTTATAACGTCAAAAGCGTCACTTTGAGAACAAAACGTCCCATTAAAAAAAAGCCTAAAATAGGAAAAAATGTTCAAAATTCGTTCCCGGCTCACCTGAGCCCTCAGGGCCCGCAGCAGCGGCCGCAGCCGCGGGGCCGCCGCCGCCATCATTGCGGCCCGAGGGGAGCAGGAAGAAGGGCGGGGCTTAAGGGCTAAGGGGGAGTGCCCGCCAAAACCGCGGCTGCTGATTGGTCAGTTAAATTCTGCGCATGCGCAGTATTGAAAAAGGAAGGAAGCGCCATTTGGTGTGAGGGCAGCCCTCAGTGGGGCGTGGCCAAAAGGAGGAAGTGAAAATTAAATCCACCAATAGAAGCGCTGCTTGTGCTGGCGCATGCGCACTAGGAGGGAGAATAGCGCGAAGCGCCATGTTAAGAAAGGGTAAGAGTGAGGGAGTGACGTCACAGAAATGGAAAACCACGCCCACTTTCCCCCTCAGGACGCGCCGCCATTTTGGATCCGCCGCCGCTCCCTGAGGTAACGATGGGGGGGCCACCCCGCCTCTAATTTGGGAGGTCGAAAATGCCCCAAAACCCCCGAAAAACAACAAAAAAAAACCCTCGCAAACTTTGGGGGGCTTAAGGGGTGCCACATCTCAAACTCATCTAGAGACCACCCCCCCAAAATTCCCCCGAAATTGGGGTCCCCCAGGCTCATATTCCAGATATTTTGAATGGGGTTGGAAAAAGTCCCAAAAATCCTCCAAAATCCTCCAAATTTGGGATTTAAGGGGTCCAAAACCCTCCTTGAATTTGGAGGTGCTGAGGCGGATTCAAGACCCCCAAAACTCCTCCAACATCCTCCAACATTTTTGGAGGATAAAAAGCCCCAGACTGTCAAAACACCCCCAAAATCGGCGTCCCAAAAAACTCTAAAATTCCCCAAAATTTGTTGGTTTTAGGTGATCCAAACTGTCCAATTTTGAGACTTCAAAGAAGCCAAAAAACATCCCAAAATACCCCTGAAATCCCCCAAATTTAGCTCAAATCCCCCCAAAATATTCTCAGAAGCCTCACAATTCTCGAAAATCTCCTCAAATTTTCTCTTTCTCCCCCCCAGGTGATGCCAGACCTTTCCAAAGACCCCCCAGATTTGGGGTCTCTCCAGGTGAGCCCCCTTCAAACCCCAAATTCTCCCCAAATCCTCCAAAAAATCCCCCAAATCCCCCAAAATGACCCCAAATCCCTTCCAGGCCCCCCAAATTTTGGCCAAATTCCCTAAATCCCTCCTCAAATACCCCAAAATCTCCCAAATTTCTACAAATCCCCCACATTTCTCCCTCAGAACCCCCAAATCCACCTGAATGGCCCAAAAATCCCCTAAAATGCCCCACACATTCCCATAAATTCCACCCAAAACCCCAAATTTTTTCCCCAAAAGCCCCAGATTTTTTTTCCTCAATCCTCAAAATTCCTGAATTCTCCCCCAAAACCCCTAAATTTTCCTAAAATTCCCATTTTTCCTGAATTTTCCCCTCAGGAGCTGTGGGCTGCCCTGGAGGGGGCCCTGCTGTTCTGCCTGGCTGTGGCTGAGCCCCTAAAACTCCTCCAAAAATGCCCTAAAAAAACTCCAAAACCCCGGGAATTTTTTCCAAATCCCCACAATATTTGAATTTTCTCCCAAATTTTCCCAAAATTCTCATTTTTCCCCAAAAATTCCAATTTTTCCCCTCAGGAACTGCAGGGCTGCTCTGGAGCAGCTTCTGCTGTGCTGCCCGGCTGAGGCCAAACCCCCCCAAAAACCCCATTAAAAACCCCCCAAAACCCCCAAAATTCCAATTTTTTCCCCCAAAACCCCCAAATTTTCCCAAAATTCCCATTTTTTCCCCCAAATTTTCCCAAAATTCCCATTTTTTCCCCAATAATTCCCCTTTTTCCCCTCAGGAACTGCAGGGCCGCTCTGGAGCAGCTTCCGCTGTGCTGCCCAGCTGAGGCCAACCCCCCCCCCCAAAAACCCCCCTCAAAATTTCCATTTTTTTCCCCCAAATCCCCCAAATTTTCCCAAAATTCCAATTTTTTCCCCTAAAACCCCCAAATTTTCCCAAAATTCTCATTTTTTCCCCATTTTCCCCTCAGGAACTGCAGGACTGCTCTGGAGCAGCTTCTGCTGTGCTGCCCGGCTGAGGCCAAACCCCCCCAAAAACCCCCTAAAAAAAAACTCCAAAGCCCCCAAAATTCCTATTTTTTTCCCCCAAAAACTCACAAATTTCCCAAAATTCCATAAATTTCCCCCCAAATTCCCATTTTTCCTGAATTTTCCCCTCAGGAGCTGCAAGCTGCCCTGGAGGGGGGCGCTGCTGTGCTGCCCAGCTGAGGCTGGGTCCCCCAAAAGCCCCCAATATTCCCATTTTTTGCCCCAAAACTCCCAAATTTTCCCCTCAAACTCCCAAATTTTCCCAAAATTTCCTTTTTTTCTCTAAAAATTCCGGTTTTTCCCAAATTTTCCCCTCAGGAGTTGTGGGCTGCCTTGTAGGGGGTGCTGATGTGGTGCCTGGCTGAGGCCGAGCCCCCTAAAAGCCCCCAAAAACTCCTTAAACCCCCCCCCCCTCAAAATTCCCATTTTTTCCCCCAAAACCCCCAAATTTTCCCAAAATTCCCATTTTTTCCACCAAAACTCCCAAATATTTCCTAAATTCCCATTTTTTCCCCCAAAATTCCGATTTTCCCCAAACTTTCCCCTCAGGATCTGTGGGCTGCCTTGTAGGGGGCTCTGCTGTGCTGCCCGGCTGAGGCTAAGCCCCCCGAAAACCCCTAAAAAAAAACCCCCAAAATTCCCATTTTTTCCCCCCAAACCCCCAAAATTTCCCAAAATTCCCGTTTTTTTCCCCTAAAACCCCCAAATTTTCCCAAAATTCCCATTTTTTCCACCAAAATTCCCATTTTTCCCCGAATATTCCCCTCAGAAAGTGCGGGGCTGCTCTGGAGCAGCTTCCGCTGTGCTGCCCAGCTGAGGCCAAACCCCCCAAAAAAACCCTAAAAAAAAACCCCAAAATTCCCATTTTTTCCCCCAAAACCCCCAAATTTTCCCAAAATTCCCATTCTTTTCCCCCTAAAACCCCCAAATTTTCCCAAAATTCCCATTTTTTCCCTCATTTTCCCCTCAGGAACTGCAGGGCCGCTCTGGAGCAGCTTCTGCTGTGCTGCCCGGCTGAGGCCAAACCCCC
Source organism: Agelaius tricolor (assembly GCF_023055355.1). Classification (NCBI taxonomy): domain Eukaryota; kingdom Metazoa; phylum Chordata; class Aves; order Passeriformes; family Icteridae; genus Agelaius; species Agelaius tricolor. Next base: position 4,355 of record NW_027269311.1, on the reverse strand, counting down.
CAAAAACCCCCTAAAAAAAACCTCCAAAACCCCCAAAATTTCCTTTTTTTTCCCCAAAAACCCCCAAATTTTCCCAAAATTCCCATTTTTTCCCCCATTTTCCCCTCAGGAGCTGCGGGCCGCCCTGGAGGGGGCGCTGCTGTGCTGCCCGGCTGAGGCCAAGACCCCAAAAACCCCTTAAAAAAAAAACCCCAAAATTCCCATTTTTTTCCCCCAAAACCCCCAAATTTTCCCAAAATTCCCATTTTTTCCCCAAATTTTCCCCAAAATTTCCGATTTTTCCCAAATATTCCCCTCAGGAACTGCAGGGCCGCTCTGGAGCAGCCTCTGCTCTGCTGCCCGGCTGAGGCCAAGCCCCCCAAACCGCCCCAAAAACCCCCTAAAAAACCCCCCAAAACCCCTCAAAACTCCCATTTTTTCCCCCAAACCTCCCAAGTTTTCCCAATATTCCCATTTTTTCCCCAAATTTTCCCAAAATTCCCATTTTTCCCCAAAAAATTCCAATTTTTCCCCTCAGGAACTGCGGGGCTGCTCTGGAGCAGCTTCTGCTGTGTTGCCCGGCTGAGGCCAAGCCCCCCAAAGCCCCCCAAAAGTCCTTAAGAAAACCCCCCCAAACCCCCAAAACTCCCAAAATTCCCATTTTTTCCCCCAAAACCCCCAAATTTTCCCAAAATTCCCATTTTTTCCCCAAAAATTCTGATTTTTCCCCTCAGGAACTGCGGGGCCGCTCTGGAGCAGCCTCTGCTGTGCTGCCCGGCTGAGGCCAAGCCCCCCAAAAACCCCCTAAAAAAAACCCCAAAACCCCCAAAATTCCAATTTTTTCCCCAAAACCCCCCAAATTTTCCCAAAATTCCCATTTTTATCCCCTAAAACCCCCAAATTTACCCAAAATTCCCATTTTTTCCCCAAAAATTCCGATTTTCCCCAAACTTTCCCCTCAGGATCTGTTGGCTGCCTTGTAGGGGGCTCTGCTGTGCTGCCCGGCTGAGGCTAAGCCCCCAAAAACCCCTAAAAAAAAACCCCAAAATTCCCATTTTTCCCCCAAAACCCCCAAAATTTTTGCAAAATTCTCATTTTTTCCCCTAAAACCCCCAAATTTTCCCAAAATTCTCATTTTTTCCCCCATTTTCCCCTCAGGAAGTGCGGGTCCACTCTGGAGCAGACTCTGCTGTGCTGCCCGGCTGAGGCCAAACCCCTTAAAAAAACGCCCCAAAATTCCCATTTTTTTCCCTCAAACCCCCCAAATTTTCCAAAAATTCCCATTTTTTTCTCCTAAAACCCCCAAATTTGCCCAAAATTCCCATTTTTTCCCCAAAAATTCCCATTTTTCCCAAACTTTCCCCTCAGGATCTGTGGGCTGCCTTGTAGGGGGCTCTGCTGTGCTGCCCGGCTGAGGCCAAACCCCCCCAAAAAACTCCTTAAAACCTCCCCTCAAAATTCCCATTTTTTTCCACCAAAACCCCCAAATTTTCCCAAAATACCCATTTTTTTCCCCTAAAACCCCCAAATTTTCCCAAAATTCCCATTTTTTCCCCAATAATTCCCCTTTTTCCCCTCAGGAACTGCGGGGCCGCTCTGGAGCAGCTTCCGCTGTGCTGCCCGGCTGAGGCCAAGCCCCCCAAAAAACCCCTAAAAAAACCCCTCAAAATTCCCATTTTTTTCCTCCAAACCCCCAAATTTTCCCAAAATTCCCGTTTTTTTCCCCTAAAACTCCCAAATTTTCCCAAAATTCCATTTTTTCCCCCAAAATTCCCATTTTTCCGCGAATATTCCCCTCAGGAAGTGCGGGGCTGCTCTGGAGCAGCTTCCGCTGTGCTGCCCAGCTGAGGCCAAACCCCCCCAAAAAACCCTAAAAAAAAACCCCAAAAATCCCATTTTTTCCCCCAAAACCCCCAAATTTTCGCAAAATTCCCATTCTTTTCCCCTAAAACCCCCAAATTTTCCCAAAATTCCCATTTTTTCCCTCATTTTCCCCTCAGGAACTGCAGGGCCGCTGTGGAGCAGCCTCTGCTGTGCTTCCTGGCTGAGGCCAAACCCCCTAAAAACCCCCTAAAAACAAAACCCCAAAACCCCCAAAATTCCCATTTTTTCCCCCAAAACCCCCAAATTTTCCCAAAATTCCCATTTTTTCCACCAAAACTCCCAAATATTTCCTAAATTCCCATTTTTTCCCCAAAAATTCCGATTTTCCCCAAACTTTCCCCTCAGGATCTGTGGGCTGCCTTGTAGGGGGCTCTGCTGTGCTGCCCGGCTGAGGCTAAGCCCCCCGAAAACCCCTAAAAAAAACCCCCAAAATTCCCATTTTTTCCCCCCAAACCCCCAAAATTTCCCAAAATTCCCGTTTTTTTCCCCTAAAACCCCCAAATTTTCCCAAAATTCCCATTTTTTCCACCAAAATTCCCATTTTTCCCCGAATATTCCCCTCAGGAAGTGCGGGGCTGCTCTGGAGCAGCTTCCGCTGTGCTGCCCAGCTGAGGCCAAACCCCCCAAAAAAACCCCTAAAAAAAACCCCAAAATTCCCATTTTTTCCCCCAAAACCCCCAAATTTTCCCAAAATTCCCATTCTTTTCCCCTAAAACCCCCAAATTTTCCCAAAATTCCCATTTTTTCCCTCATTTTCCCCTCAGGAACTGCAGGGCCGCTCTGGAGCAGCCTCTGCTGTGCTGCCCGGCTGAGGCCAAACCCCCTAAAAACCCCCTAAAAAAAACCCCAAAACTCCCAAAATCCCCTTTTTTTCCCCCAAACCACCCAAATTTGCCCAAAATTCCCTTTTTTTTTCCCCCAAAACCCCCAAATTTGCCCAAAATTCCCATTTTTTCCCCAAAAATTCCTGATTTTCCCCCTCAGGGACTGCAGGGCTGCTCTGGAGCAGCTTCCGCTGTGCTGCCCGGCTGAGGCCAAGCCCCCTAAAAACCCCTGAAAAAACCCCCCAAAACCCCCAAAATTCCATTTTTTTCCCCCAAAACCCCCCAAATTTTCCCAAAATTCCCATTTTTTCCCCCTAAAACCCCCAAATTTTCCCAAAATTCCCATTAACTGCGGGGCTGCTCTGGAGCAAACTCTGCTGTGCTGCCCGGCTGAGGCTAAGGCCCCCAAAAACCCCTTAAAAAAACCCCCAAATTCCCATTTTTCCCCCCCCCAAAACCCCCAAATTTTCCCAAAATTCCCGTTTTTTCCCCTAAAACTCCCAAATTTTCCCAAAATTCCCATTTTTTCCCCCAAAATTCCCATTTTTCCCCGAATATTCCCCTCAGGAAGTGCGGGGCCTGCTCTGGAGCAGCCTCTGCTGTGCTGCCCGGCTGAGGCTAAGGCCCCCCAAAAACCCCTTAAAAAAACCCCCCAAATTCCCATTTTTCCCCCCCAAAACCCCAAATTTTCCCAAAATTCCCGTTTTTTTCCCCTAAAACCCCCAAATTTTCCCAAAATTCCCATTTTTTCCCCCCATTTTCCCCTCAGGAACTGCAGGGCCGCTCTGGAGCAGCCTCTGCTGTGCTGCCCAGCTGAGGCCAAACCCCCTAAAAACCCCCTAAAAAAAACCCCAAAACTCCCAAAATCCCCTTTTTTTCCCCCAAACCACCCAAATTTGCCCAAAATTCCCTTTTTTTTTCTCCTAAAACCCCCAAATTTCCCAAAATTCCCATTTTTTCCCCAAAAATTCCTGATTTTCCCCCTCAGGAACTGCAGGGCTGCTCTGGAGCAGCTTCCGCTGTGCTGCCCGGCTGAGGCCAAGCCCCCTAAAAACCCCCTGAAAAAAACCCCCAAAACCCCCAAAATTCCATTTTTTTCCCCAAAACCCCCCAAATTTTCCCAAAATTCCCATTTTTTCCCCCTAAAACCCCCAAATTTTCCCAAAATTCCATTTTTTCCCCCATTTTCCCCTCAGGAACTGCGGGGCTGCTCTGGAGCAGCCTCTGCTGTGCTGCCCGGCTGAGGCTAAGGCCCCCCAAAAACCCCTTAAAAAAACCCCCCAAATTCCCATTTTTTCCCCCCCAAAACCCCCAAATTTTCCCAAAATTCCCGTTTTTTTCCCCTAAAACTCCCAAATTTTCCCAAAATCCCATTTTTTCCCCCAAAATTCCCATTTTTCCCCGAATATTCCCCTCAGGAACTGCGGGGCTGCTCTGGAGCAGCCTCTGCTGTGCTGCCCGGCTGAGGCTAAGGCCCCCCAAAAACCCCTTAAAAAAACCCCCCAAATTCCCATTTTTCCCCCCCCCAAAACCCCCAAATTTTCCAAAATTCCGTTTTTTTTCCCCTAAAACTCCCAAATTTTCCCAAAATTCCCATTTTTTCCCCCAAAATTCCCATTTTTCCCCGAATATTCCCCTCAGGAACTGCGGGGCTGCTCTGGAGCAGCC